>NC_142512.1:39250000-41650000 GCF_057876585.1 Rhinolophus sinicus | reverse complement strand
TGTAAAACGAGGATATTGATTCTTACCTCAAAGTGCTGTTGGGTGCTCAATAAGTGTTCATACAGAAGGTATAAAGAAATTTGATCAGGTTTAGTAATTTGCTCAAGGTCATGTAACATGGTAAGTGGCAGACCTGGGATTCCGATTCCAGTTTAGCTAATTCTAGCCAATGTACTTTCCACTACCACTTTGTAACTTGGTACCTATAATCATTTTGGTTAAGTTTCGCGTTAAGTCTTCTGGGCCTCGGGTTCCTCATGTGGACAATACAGAGTTAATTCATTCAACTCTTTTGTCAAGGTGCGCACATAATGGAGATTGCAGCTCCCTCCTCCTCCCCCTTTTCATTCCACGTAGTCATTTATCTTTAACTTCTAAAACGTACCCTGCAAGAACTTGACCAAGAAGGCGCAACTGTATGAACATAATTATTCAGATTCCCCTTTATTTCCTCTTCTACCTAAGGCTCCCGCCCCACCCAGAGCCAGGCCACGCCCGGACGTGTGACGTCAGCACGTCCCGTGCGTCGCGTCGCGGCGCTCACTGGGGGCCCGGCTTTCGCCCGCTGCTGCCGCCGCCGCCGCCGGCCGCGGCTGCTCTCCCAAGATGGCGGCTCCTCCGGGCGAGTACTTCAGCGTTGGGAGCCAGGTGTCGTGCCGGACGTGCCAGGAGCAGCGGCTGCAGGGCGAGGTGGTAGCCTTCGACTACCAGTCCAAAATGCTGGCTTTAAGTATCCTTCCTTGCGCGGAGCCCGAGGCCGGGCTGGCGTGTGTGTGCAGTGGTGGGGGGGTGGGGGACGACGGCGGCGGCTGGGGCCCTCTCCGGGCCTAGGGGCGACCGGCTACCGCGGCGCCTGGAGCGCATGCGCACGGCCCTGAGCTTCCCCTCCCCCTCTCGTGGGTCCTTCGGTCTGCTTTGGGGACCCTGTCTTCCATCCCTTGTTGGAGCTGGGACCCGAGCGAGGGTCGGTGGGTGGCTTGACACGCGGATGGGTTTTCGGGGTTAACGCTGTGAGAGGGGGCACAGTGATCAGGAGAGGAGGTGGTCGTGGGAGCGGGTTGGGGGATCGGAGCCTGGATGGAAAAGGGGCGGATAAAATGTGGGGAGGGGGTGTGTAGAGTAAGGAACTGCTAGTAGGGCAAGGGTACGGAGTTTAGGAGGGGGTGTCTACTGATGGGATTTGGTCCAAGGAAGGGCAGTGGGCTCATGACCAAATGGGCCTCGCCTGTTTGGGGGAAGAGTAACTGCAGGGTAGAGTTTATATTTGAACTGGGGATAGGGGCTTTTGCTTGTTCGCGTGTATGCCTGGTGCCATTGGGGGCGGCGAGTGCGGAATTTTAGGTTTCCTAGTCATTAGAAAATTGCTGTTTGGGGGATGTTGCATTGGTCCAGAGAGAGGACCACGTTTTTCAGGACTTAGGTAGGGATGTGTGGGTTACAGGTGAAAGAGTAAGTTATCTTCTCTTGCTCAGCCCAGCACATGGAGCCCGGACTTTTCCATAGACATAGCCTCCCCTTTTGAAAGTCAGTATTAAACAGAATGGAAAAGGTGGCCTGCTTCTTTGGGGTGGAAGTGATTTCTGAATTACTTCAGGAAACTCAGTCTTGGAAACAAAATACTTCCTGGTTGTAATAAATGTGCCACCCCTTCACCTTTTATTTGAGCCACAGGTGGGTTTATTTGGATGTTTTGGGTTGTTTTTTTTTTGAGCAACCCTTTATGGCATCTTTCAAAAGGAAATTTCCTACTGAGTCTGCTACAATTGAGTGTGGCAAATATTTTAATCTATTTAACCAATAGTTGTAGATTTCTAACTTAGGAAGATGTCTTCTGAAATAATTACAGCAAGAACAATTGCTTTTTTTTTTAATACAAGAATTCATACCTGGACCAAATAAGACCTTTAATATTAGTAGTTTAGTTGGAAGGGTTTGGGAATGAGGAATTACTCTGCTTTTAATTGGCATACAGTATACTCTTAATAAATGGTGGCAGAATGAATGAATGAATAAATGGGTTAACTAGCTGTGTCACCTTGAATGGGCTTCTTTTTCAGTGTTGTAGTTTTCTCCTCTGCAAAATAGGAAATCTCAGAGCTGAAAAAGTGAAAAGAGCACTGTATGGATAAAGGGAGTATTACTCCAAGAGCAGAAAGCACTGCCTCTGCTGAGTGGTCTGTTAGGTTCAAGACAAACAGTATACATAAAGCATTAAAACTGCATTATGTCGCTCTGTAAAACCAGTAGAGAGAAGGTGACAGAAATCCTTTGAGGCTTCCAATTTTGGATCATTATATGGCTTTGAAAAGCTTGAGATCTTTTGGTTATGGGGTTGAGCGGGAGGACAGTGACAGGCAGAGATTTCCTGAGGAGAGCTATGATTCTTTTGAGGCTCCCCACTCTTGTTTGTGGCGTACCTTTTACACAAGCTTTGTGTGAATTGTGTTTTCCATGCCTGGTTTGGGATGTGTCAGTTCTCTGCCTGCCCCTATTTTCCTTAACTTGATTTTCTTACCAGAATGTCCCTCTTCCAGTGGAAAGCCCAACCATGCAGACATCTTGCTCATAAACTTACAATATGTTTCAGAAGTGGAAATAATTAATGACCGAACAGAAACCCCTCCTCCCCTAGCTTCACTCAATGTTAGTAAGGTAAGGATTTGAGGGCAGTTCTGGCTCTCCAAAATGGTGGGAAAATTGAGTCTCATTGACTCTTGGTGATACGTACATTGTCCGTTGTTTGTTTTCCATTTTTTCATTGAATTACAATTGCTTGTTCTGATATCTTTTTAAAAACATACCAGTTTAGTTTTATTCCTGGGTATTTTCAGAAGATTTTAAGAAACATCTTAATGCCCAAATAGAGAAATAGAGTTGAGAGCTTGCTTTTGTCCTTGGTGAAAGAGGGTTTTTTTTTTTTTTTAAACCTGGAGTCCATGCGTGAACTTCTAGTTGGTGGGATTGGGTAGGGGTGTTGCCTGTAAACCTGAAATTGTGTATGTGTGCATACATGAATATATGTTTCTCCTGGGTAAAGATGCAGAGTGTTTTTCAGATTCTCAGGGATTCATAACGTACACAAATTTGAAAACTACTGCCTTAGAGCTTCGTTTTGGTCTTTATGTTTGAATTTTTAGGTCTAGCAAAAATAGGGATTTAGGATATTTTAATTTTGGATGTACAAATTGATCTCTGGGAACCCCCAAATCACTTTTTTGACTCTTCAGTTCTATCAAAGTTCGTGTTGATCAATAATAATAAGAATACCCTAAGCCTTATTGTAGACTTTGCTGTCCTCTGTACTTTTAACACTCTTTCTTCCAAAATGACTGGAGCCTTATCCATCGGGACTTACTTAAATGGCACCTCTTCCAAGAAGTCTTCTTTGATTACCCAGACTAAAGTAATTTACCCCCGTTATTCTCTCTTACAGAACCTTATCCTTCGAGCTAAGGTGACATATCGTTTTATAGTCTGATCTGGAACATTTCTGAGATTAAAGGGGATTACTTTTGTTTTATACTGGGCAAGTATAGATTGGTGTGTCCTGGGTACATTGGGGCCTAAGATTACCCTATTCATAGCCTTTTGTAATTATAATTGTGTATAATTTACTTTTCTATCTCACCAAACTTTGTTTTGTGAAGATGGAAACCATACCTGTTTTGTTTATCACTGAATATACAGAGCCTTGCACAGATTAGGTGTTTAATAAATATTTGTTGAGTGAATGTTAGGCCTTGGATTTTAGTAGCAGCAGCTGCCTCTTCTTAAATCTCTTGAATTAGTGTGATGGAAGTTTTTCCCTCTGGAGGAGTCTTGTAATTATATTCTCTTACCTCTCCTGGGAATGTGGTGTGTTTGCTACAATTGAGCAAAACAAGGAAACACTCAAGCATCTGAAACAATAGAGGGTAACTGAGGCTAGTAGAATGTAGTTACCCCAGATCTGGAGCTCCCTTCTTTCCAGATTCCAGGGAAATACCACATGTTTTTCAGTGATGGCTGAATACAGATTTGGAAGGGGTGTTGGGTTTCATATTAAAAGCTGTTGCATACAGAACACCCCATTCTTAGAAACATAACGATGTTTGAAACCCTGTTTTAGTCAGGTATCTCCTACTAGAGTATAGGAACTCTTTGGGTGGTCTTCCATTAGCTGAAGATATTTTAAAAGATTCAAGTGAAATAGTTGATTCCTAGTATGTTGAGAGACATAGGCTCTAAGTTATTCTTTGGTGTTTATGGGTGTGAGAAATCTGTCACTAAATAACTGGACCTTTAGTGAGTAGTGGAGAAAAGATTACCTGAAAGAGATGATTTTCTCAAATTTAAAAGATACTAATTTCTGCTCTTGTGACCAACAAGTACCACCATTCATCTGATAGGGCTTGGAGTGGTATGGGTGTGATTGTTAAGAAGCAGTTCTCTTATATTTGACCTCAAATAGAAATCGTTGGTTATTTAGTTTGCAGATTATCTTTGCCTTTAGGGTTTTGCTTTCTGCTGGTCAGTTTCAGTTGTTTACTAGCATTGTTGTAAACTAGTAGTTTTACCTACTTGTCCAAGAAAGCAGTGGAAGTAATAGGTTGGGGAATACCAGAAATCTTTACTTTTCTTACTTGGTGGCCTGCTTGCCAAATGTTGAAAAATTTGCTGGGAAGAAGAGTCAGAAACTAAAAACTAAAATTAGGTTGGAGGTCTCTCCTTGGATTTCTTTCTAATTCTTCCATTTGTAGAGCTGTTTATGAGTAAGCTGTATTGGCTTTCCCTTGAAACCAACCTTTGATGATGCTCTGTGATTCCTCCTTGGATTCAGTTAGAATCAGAAGAGACTGTTGGGCTGTTGCTGAAAACAGCTAATCCAGGCAGCTGTTTACATGTTGCTTAAATGACATGAAAAAGTCATCTCATTTAAGAGCATGGACTTGGGTGTTTTTAAGATGGAGGATTGTTTAACCATGTTAGAAGGGAACTAAAGTGCCCTGAGATCCCGGAAAGAAAATTGTTGAGGCTCTCAGTCTAGGGGACCTCCACTTCCAGTGGAAGATATATCACATGTTGGCTCATCTTGCTGACGTAGTAAGTGCTCTGTTTAATTAAACCTGTTGATATAAACTGTGTATTTGTTTACTCCAACCCAGCAGGAAATGGAAGAGAAGGCCTTTTAAAGGAAATACTAAATTCCAGCCCAACTAGAGAAGGTATGAACTAGCGATTGGAGATGAGCCCATTTTGCTTTCTATTGGCAGTTCACTGCAGGCTAAGAAGTCCTGTGTCACTGTGTCAGTCCACAGCAGTGGGATGTAAGAGGAAGCATGGAAGAGGACAGAGGAGTTGCAGAAGGTGGAAGTTTTGAATATCGTTTTATCTTCTCCACTGTAACATTGTACCCTCCTAAAGTGTTCTGAATTTCCTGACTAGAAGACAGAAATATTTAAATAAAAGTCCAAAAGTACACCGAAGCCAATCGTAAGTGAGGTTCAGTTTGTTCACCACGTGGCTTGCTAGTTTGCTCTGTCATGAGGAAAGCTTCAATACTGCGTGAGGGGGAGAGCCCGAGGGTCTGCATGGTAGGGTGAAGTCAGGTGTTTCTGAATAAGGTCCTTTGAATTGACTCCACATCTTGTTCTTTAGGGATGAACATTGCCCATGGGGTAGTAGTGCTCTGAGGACATGATTTGGGACATGTCAACATTAACAAGGTTCTCTTTTATGTAGCATTTATCAAACATTTACTGAAAATCGATTTTGTGCAAGGCATTGTGATAAGCTCTGCTGGGGACCATACCTTACATTTTTTTAATGCTTCACAGTTTCTGAAGAGCTCTAACACATCTCATTTCATTCTCACAACCATACTGTGTAATCTTTATAGAGTGTATTCATTTCCTTTTAGTTTAACAGATGAGAAAACAGTCTTAACCTGTTTAAGTGACTTGTTCTAGGTTATGTGGGTAGTAGTGTGGGAACTAATATTTTCACATGCCACCCTCTGAACTAGCAATTGGTAGACATCTCGTTTAATCCTAACAGTAGTTCTTATTTATAGTTCTTACATAATAGGTACCCATCACCATCTTACAGAGGAGTAAACTGAGGCTCCAAGAGGATGAGTCACTAGCTTAAGGTCATGTAACCAGTAAGAGATAGAGCTGGCATTTGAACTCGGGTCTGATATTTTGATGGCAAAGACCCATGTTTTTCCTACTTCCTTGTGCTTTGCCCAAGGAGCTTCTAGAGTAGTTTGGTGAAATGAAACAAGTACCCAAGTATCTATAATCCTAAGTAATGTTTCTAAGTAAAGAGAAACATCTGTGTTATGTGGTCAGGAGCAGTGTGGTTTAGTAGAGAGAACATAGAAACCAAGCAGATAAGTCTTTATAGTCACTTCTCTGCTACTTAACCTCAACGACCATCAGTTTCCTCACTGTAAAAATGGGATGTTAGTATCCATATCATAGACTTGTTACGAAGATTAGGTCAAGTTGACTAGACTTGGCAGATGTTAGTTCTTAGTCTCCTGCATCAGCTATGTGTAGCCAACTGATACTCCTTGAATTACGGGATAAGGGGCAAGATGGGGGGGGGGGGGGGACAGTATGCAAAAGGAAAGGCAGCCAAAGAACATTGATGCTCTTACTACGTCAGTCTTTCCTGGCATTGGATCTGACATTCGTTCAGATAATTGGACCTTGCCGACCCAAGAGTAGGGAAAATCAAAGTTGTATTGGACACCATTAGTGTGTAATCTTACAACTAAAAGACATTTTGAAGATATCCAGAATTAACTGGAATTTACAGGACAATGTTATCAGGTGGCACAGTTAAGTGAACACTTGCCTGAGTAGTGGAGGTTAGCGTGAGCACTCACAGAACCTAGGAGGCTGTGCTTTCAACCTCGGAGCCTCTTAGGAAAGAAATCAGTGGCACAGCCACGGCAAGTGTGTGATTCATTTGTTTAGGTAAATGCATCCAGTGCATTGAAGGAGATGTAAGTCTTACTGCTTTGCTCAGCTGGTGGGGACTTTGGTAGAGATATTTGTGTGTTGTGGGAGGAGGCAGGAAAAGGGACAAAGCATCGAAAATTGAAATCTACCGTTAAGCCGTCCACTTCCCTCCAAACTACTGACAGATTTATCAGCCTCTTTTATCCATTTATTATCCATTTATATCTTACTGCTAAGCAGTGAATGATCAAATGGAACCAGGAAGAGAGTCAAAGAGTTGATCATCAGTTCCTGGTAATGAAGAATGAGTTGGCTGCCTTTGGATAAAAATGGTCTTTGGGATTGATCAGTGGGGTGTAGGGGCCTGCGAAGGCTGAAGAAGTGGAAGAGTCACAAAGTTCACTTTTAAAAGAAACTTCCAGTGCTTTATGGTATGATATCACTGAGGGAAGAGTTGACTTGGTTTTTGTTTTGATTTCCACCAGTTTCAAAGCTAAGATTTAGTATAACGTTACGACTTTGGTGATTTGATGGTTAATCCTCAAGTATGAGTAAATTCCTGGGGTGGTTACTAGCCACTGCATTGTGGCCTATGTTCATGGAATTATCCTGTTAGCCGAGCCCTTGACCATGTCTTGACCTTAGCGTGTTGAAGTATGGAGTTACCACCAAGTAAAATCAGATGACCTGGCCACCCTATGTTTACGTATACATATATTGGTAGGAGGTGTTCATTATGGGTAAATGTGAGAAGGGAAATAGTTGCTAGTCAAGGGAAAGCAAGATTTTTTTGTCAGACCTTTTCTGGCTTCTAGAAGCTATATATAACGAATTGGCTCGCTTGATTAGAATATCTTGTCAAGGCCACAGTCCCAGGTTAAGAGTCCACTAGTAAGTTTTGCACCTGGCTCTGAGCAGACAGCTGTTCCTCAGAAGTGTTGAGATACAAGTGGGGTGAAGAGGAAGAGCCCATCACTGCTGAGTGACGGGTCATGTTAAGCAGTGGGGGTGTCAGATAAAGTCAGAACGGTACAGTGATTGCCATTTTAAAAATCACTAGCCTTTTGAAGGAGGTCACATTCAGTGGAATTCAAACTTTGGCAGGGGGGGCAACCTGACAGCCACAGTGGGGGTGCCGTGCTCACTGCATGAGCTGGGGCTCATGACTCAGTTCAGGCTGCAGTGCATGGCAGCCGGCTGGTGCATTGGAGCCCTCCGTAGGTCAAGGGTTTGGTTCCGAAGGGGGCTTTCTTGACATCATGGGGGTCTGGGGAGAATCGCTGTCCAGCTGAAAGACAAATTGCTGAGCCCGAGTCCTCTGGCAGCATTAGTGGTGTCATCGGTGTGTTGTTGCCGTCACCTCCTCTGCCCTCTCCCTCTTCGATGGAGATGATTCAAAATAGGGACTTTGCTGGTGGGTCGGTGATGGTATCTCTTCCAGTGTTAAGAAAGGAGCATTCTAAATGGTTTAATTTTCCTGGCAGAGAACAGGTGTGTGGGGGGGAATGGTGCAGACGTTCTAGCATTGGAATTGTGAGACTAGCCTAGATAAATGCCAGATACTATGGAGAGTGGAGCAAATTTTACCTGAACTAGAAATAAAGTATCTACGTACTACACCAGAAACTAACAGTGTGGTAGAATGTGGGGAGTTTGAAGAACTGGGTACTTTTTACAGCTGGGCTGCTAATGAATTGTATGACCTTGTGGTAGTCACTTAACCTGTGGGAACTGTTGTATGAACGACTAATAGTCAAGGTTTCTTTTCCTTTTATCCACCTTCCCTCTCTCTTCCCCTCCCTTCCAGGTGCTAGGAATGTCAGGATGGTTGAGACACTACCTTTGCCAGCAAGCATCTCATGTTGGGAGTGGTGGGGGGGGGCAGCGGCCTGTATCTCAGTGGTAACAACAGTCTGGCAGGATCAGTGTTAAAGAGCTGTGAGCGGTGCTGTGACAGCAGGGACGGGGCAGCAAACTTGCTGTAAAGGTCCCCATAGTAAATACTTTACACTTTCTGGGCTATACATCCTGTCACAACTACTCAACTGGGCCTGTGTAGCAAAATAGCCATAGTAGATATCGTATGTAAATAAATGGGCCTGCTGGTTCCAGTGAAACTGAACTAATTCACAGGCTGTAGTTTGCCAACCATTGGCACAAAGTAGTGACATTTTAGGGAAGGTTTCTCAGATGTAGCAGTGGAATAGGGTCTTGAAGAATAAGTGGTAACTAGACAAAGGGAGGGAAGTTAAATGGAATCAAGCTGATTGGGAAGGTGCTCGATTTGTCCATCTCAGCAGTATAGAAACTTTTGCTGTTCTAGCAGTGCGCTAAACTGGAGGTTTTTAGTTCAAAAAATGGAGGGAAAGGACTAGGTAAGTGCCAGTATTGGTGTCAGGGCCTTTATATGTATAGCTGCCCCTTGAAGAATATGGTGGTTAGGGGCACCGACCTCCTATGTAGTTGAATATCCACATATACCTACAGAGGTCCTCCACATATGTGGATTCCCAGCTGCAGAGTGGACCCTTGAACAACAAAGGTCAATTGAAAAAAATCTGCATATAAGTGGACCGAGCGTTCAAACTCGTGTTGTTCAAGGGTCAAGTTTATATCTTACTGAACTCCAGAAATCACCCTTCAGGACAGGCCCCAGATGCCTGGACTGAGGCTCAGGAGAGGGTTCACGTCTTGCTGAAGTTCATGCAGCTAGTGAGTGGCAGGCAGGGATTTGAGCTGGAATCTGTTTTTGCGGGGTAAGGGGATGGCTCTTCTATTTTACTTTCTCTGTTTGCTTCAGAGCCAAGGGAACAACAGCTCGTGGCTCTTTTACTAGCATTGAATAAAAATCAACTCTTTATTCCGAAAGTGGAGCCCCCATTTTAGCACAAAGTTAAAGGCATTTTCCAACTTATTCCAGTTACATTTTAGATGATGTTTTGTGTAGGACTTATAGCCTGTCTAGCAGCCCTTACAGAAACTAAAAGGGAGAGCAGTGAGCTCATTGGCTAAAGGAAGGTTGGATTATATGGATTTTTCTGAAATGACCCACAAGCCACCTTCTCTGTGCTAATAATAATGATGGTATAATAATACAGTGCTTTACAGCCCCCCTGGTGCTTTCACCCACAATACCTCCCTTAATCCTCACAGCCCTGTGTGAGATGGCTGATTTGAGCATACACTCTCAGAGGCGGGTTGTTAAGGTCAAATTTCGGTTTCCATCCAGTCAGTTTTCTCCCTGACAGAGCCATGTGGAGGTTACACAGCAGTGCTGGGTTCCGGATCTCAAGACGAGGCAGTTACTCTCTTGGTGTCGAGGTTTAGTCGTCTGTTACAGCTATGAATACATTTGGTGATGTAATTACAAATGATGAAAACTATTGACTTTACTGACAGCTAGTTTTTGTTTTAAAGCATGTGAAAGATAAAACTTGGCCTGTAGCGTGTACTGACTGAGTCTAGAGGCTGGTCTGTATTGTACGGCAACAATATGATGGTTTGACAAGTTTTGTGTCAAAGTCAAGAGCTTGAGGTGGTGCTGTGGCTTCTGGTTTTGCACGGTGTTTTTCGTCATAGCTCAAAGCGTTCAACACACCTTACCATCAAGTGTAGGGGAGTTGCTTGACTTACCTTCTCTAGTATTGGCACATCAGAAAATGATGTGTCCAGAGAATACCTATCATTATTGACCTGAAATACTTGCTCACACAGGATCTGTTCTCTTGAAAGCATTCTTGTGAATTACCTTTAACAAAAGAAATGAAGGATGTCCTTGAGGTTTAGGGTGAGACTGGGGCCCTTTTTAGAAAAGAGAGGCCCTTCACTGAAAGACTGTTGTGTTCTATACTGGGGACATTGATGGAAATGCCAGAATTCACTGATAAAGAGAGAAGATGGCAGCTGAGTCTTAGAATATTTTCCCTTTTGAAAAATATTTTCTTTTGCATTCAAATTTATAACTATATTTTCAACAATAATTTAGGCTTATTTCTCTTAGGTGGAACTGTTTGAGTATAATACAGGTTTGAGAACACAGGCTCTGGAATCAGGCTGTCTGGGTTCAAATCCAGACTCTCCCATTTGTGGCTTGGTAAAGTTGGGCAAGTTTCTTAACAGCTGTGCCGTAGTTTATCTATTAAGTAGGAGCAATTTTTTCCCCTATTTCATAGGACTGTTGTGCAGATTAAATGTTTAATACATGTAAAGTGTGTAGCTTGGTGCCTAGTGTGGATAAACTCTTTTGTTCAACAAGTTTTGCTCTTAGAATTTTAGTGTTCAGGCCTCTTTGGCGCAACCATTCCAGTGTTTGATTCAATGATTTGATTTCATTGTTATGTATTCTAGGGCACAACTTTAAGTGGGGTACTCTGTTTCCAGTTCCCAATTATCTAAGGTTGTAAAGAACAGTATTCTATTAGAAACTTTCAGGCAGGAGCTTTCAGCTACGGAACAGGAAGAGTTGGGGATATTGACAGTTGGAAGAAATATTTTTGAGAGATTCCTAGTGCTACTGCATTTCCCCGAAAATAAGACCTAGCTGGACAATCAACTCTAATGTGTCTTCTGGAGCAAAAATTAATATAAGACCCGGTCTTATTTTATAAGACCGGGTATAATATATGATATGATATATAATATAACTAATATAATATAATGTTATAATGGGTCTTTTATTAATTTTTGCTCCAAAAGATGCATTAGAGCTGATTGTCCAGGTCTTATTTTCCAGGCTAGGTCTTATTTTCAGGGAAACACGGTAAGAATGAGGGCTTTTCAAGAGTTCACCCCAGAATTGAAACAGCAGGAGCGAGCCCATCCTCATGGGCCCTGAGGATGACAGCTGTTCTTGGCTGCTGTGGTCTGCCATCCCGCAGCCTCCAGCAGTCCATGCAGGCAGCACTGGCTGTTCCAGAGCAGCAGCTGCAGTGCTTCCTAACCCCTCTGTGAGGGCAGCTGGTGGCGAGGCTGAAACACAGAGAAGACAGACTGAGAGTGGCTCATTAGAGTCAGTAGGTCACATCCTGCAGGTTCCTCTCTGGGCTCTGCTTCCCTTGTTGTATCAGCTGTCATGCCTGCTGAATATTTGCGGTAGGAAGCCCTGTGGATTCCCCATAGCACCTGTGCTTTCCTGGTCTGGAAATAAGATGGCCTCGCTGGTGACTAAATAACAAGAGGCAGTGCATATTATTTGGAGTTTGTTATGGCTGCTTCCTCTTTTCCATGTCACTGAGTGTGGGAAGAGACGTGTGCTATTGGTGTTTATTAATTTATTCACTGGGGTAGCCAGCAGCAGGCATGACTAAGAAGCTTTTTAATATTGATGTGCTTTCGTATCAAGTTCATGCACGTTTCTCCGTTGCCCACATCAAGGTGCTATATATAAAATGGCCACAGGAGGAAGCGCAGGTTAGAAGACTAGGAATAACTGTTTTCACTGGGCAACATACAAAAGGAAAGGCAGGTAAGTGCACGTTGTCTTGTGCAGTCGTTTCAATTAAGCCACATGCACATTAGTAACAAACATTTGTTTGTGCTTCTTGGTTTGCTGAATCCAGTGTGCTCTTAAAGTTGTGCCTTTAATATTCTAACGAGTTAGTGCCTCAGTTTTGATTGGGAGAGACCAGCAGCTCCCATGTTTGCATTGAAAGTGGATGTAGTATGGTGATAGTCATTGAATTTTAAAAAGTGCAGTCCTGATGGCCCTCCCAAACTTAAAAGGCACATCCTACACCTTCTCTACTAAGGCAGCTTTTATTGGTTTGACAGTTATCATAAACTTATTAACTTGGAATAACTGGACCAGTTTCAGATATGAATTAGTTTACAAAAATATGATGTAGGGAAATTTAGATCTGGATAACAGCTAACTTGAAGGTAGAGTGCTAGTCACTTGCTTTACAAAAGGAGGCTTATCCATATTTTTCCTCCGTTTCCAGGAACATGCCTAAAAAGAACAAGGTAATCTTCCCTTCTCACCCCCAGTTTTTATTTTTTTATTTTTGTTGTTGTTGGGGAATAACTGGGGAACAATGTGTTTTTCCAGGACCCATCGGCTCCAAGTCAGGTCATTGTTTTCAATCTAGTTGTGGAGGGCGCAGCTCACTGGCCCATGTAGGACTTGAACTGGCGACCGTGGTGTTATGAGCACTGCGCTCTAACCAACTGAGCTAACAGGCCTCCCCTCACCTCCAATTTTGAGGAGAAGAAACAGTTTTAAATTCTTTTTGTGAGGGTAATCTTCCTCATTCCTAATTGATGGGGTCCTCTGTGGGAGACGTTTACTCCATTTGTATAACTTCTGGTGAAAGCAGATCTGTTGCTGAATATTAGATTTAAACGTTTTTCAGATTGCTATGAAAATACAATCTGTAAACTGACAACTGGAGGTTTTAGGGTTTGTAATGAGTCCAGACCCCCAAACCCAACTGCAGGCACAGGTAGAGTATAGTTCAGGATATTGGGGTAAATTGAAATATAGTCAACTTACACTGATACCTGCTGACTTTTCCAAGGCTCTCCCTTATATCGTTTAGCATTTGGGATCTGTTTGCACTATGAGTTGAAATGGAGAATCGTCTATTCTCCTTTGCTTTCAGAGCCTTTAGAAGAGATTGTACAACTGGTATTTTTAGGGGGGCTCAGGGTATATTTTGAAATCATTGTTCTATAACTGTTGTGCTGCTGTTATTCAGGCTGCCCAAATCCTAACTAGTCACTTTTGGCTGAGATTTAGATCCATTTTATTTTATCTCTGGCAAAAACTCCCAAGTTGCTCCTCTCCCAGCCTTCCCCGCCACCCAGCTTAATTTGTGAGTTTCATTCTTAAACGTTCTGCATAGATGCCTGGTTTCCCTGTACCAACTCTTGTCTCTTACTGAATGGGTGATGCTATATTTTTAACCTACTATGTAGGTGATGCAGATACTTTGAGTATCCAGACTGTCTAGTCAACACAGCTTTGTCTGACCCAACATTGGGAGATGTTTTTTGTTTTCAGGGATAAATATATTTTTTAAAGATTTTATTGGGGAAGGGGAACAGGACTTCATTGGGGAACAGGGTGTACTTCAAGTCAAGTTGTTATCCTTTCAATCGTAGTTGCAGGGGGCGCAGCCCACCATCCCTTGCAGGAATCGAACCAGCAACCTTGTGGTTGAGAGGACGCGCTCCAACCAATTGAGCCATCCAGGGGCTCAGCGGCAGCTCAGCTCAAGGTGCCGTGTTCAATCTTAGTTGCAGGGGACACTGCCCACCATCCCTTGTGGGAATCGAAGAGTCGAACTGGCAACCTTGTGGTTGAGAGCCCACTGGTCCATGTGGGAATCGAACCGGCAGCCTTTGGAATTAGGAGCATGGAGCTCCAACCGCCTGAGCCACCGGGCAGGCCCCAGGGATAAACATTTTTAAAAAGACCTCAAAGTGAGACCCTCCTGGAATCTCATGGGGTAAACTTCTGCCTGACCAACAGCCACTTCCAGGCGCTCTGCAGGAGCTCGGTTAATCCAGGGGGGCTCTGCTACCCTCCAGTTTTTCCTTCTTTCCTTGGAGATTTCGGATTTTCTACAGGGTTGTTTGGAAAGTGAGACTCAAGAAAACACCTTGTTATCAGAGTTTTCTTGGTGACTGAGCAAGCTTTGCTTGTTGCCACTTAAAATCGACCACCAGAAGGTCTCTTTCCATAGATACTGAATGCTTTCAAGCCACAAGGCTTTCTTTCTTGCTGTAGTTGGGGTTGCAGGTGCTGGGGGAATGCTGTCAGCCCGGCATTTATTTCTCTGAAGTTGTGGCCTGGTGAGGCTAAATGGCAGGACCAGGCTTGAAAGATCATTTATTTACTGCGGCTAACTGTCTCAGTGTCTCTCTCCGTGTCCTGGGGACATGTGAAAAAAGGAACTCTGACTTCAGATCCCTACAGTCTTGGCCTTTGACCTAGGGAGACTGAAATGAAAGCGTGTGTGAGCTAGTTCGCCTATGCTCAGATCTTCTCCTCCCTCAGTCTGTTGAAACCCAGAAGTAGGGATGAGACTCCCCAGTTCCCCTTAACCCAACGGATATGTACTTTTCTCATCTTCATAGTCAAACCCATACCTTACTAAAGTGCTTTATTTTTACCAGCAAACAATTTAGATACTTTGTTGATTTTCCCCCTGTAGAATTTGGTTATGGTTTGAAAGGTCACTGTTAAAGCAGAATAGAAATGTTTAAGAATTCCCAGCATCTAGGTGCTTTGGGAATGTGCTGGAGATATGATCTCTCTTTGTATGTGAGGAGCTGGTGATTGGGGACACATTCTGTGTGTGTTTGTGCACATGTCTTTAGTGTGCTGCAGCATCAGTGTACTAAGCTGTTCCTGTTCATGGGTCTCCTTGACTTTCAGACGCATTATCTGCCTTTTGTTTGTTTTAACCTATTTGTTTTGTCTTATACTCAAACAGATTTGTACTTCTGAAGTTTCTAGCAAATTGTATGGAGTTGGAATCAAAAATGTATTAGGACAATAGGGATTATTAACAGGGTCCTACCCTGTTGGGAGGGATTTCCTAAATGTTAGTATTAACAGAATTTCTTTTGATCAATTTGTGACTGTTCCACTAGAGGGCAGTTAAGGACCAGACACGAGGTAGAATGCAGACCATCCCTTTTCTCTGAGAGCAGGATAGCTCTTCAGCTCGCGTTGAAGGTGGACAATATCCATGGTTAGGTTTACTTGCATCTTGGCTCCCTGTGTGAGCACAGATAATAGAAAGGTAGTTTTCAGAGCCTCAAATTACGGTTTTTGAAGGGGTGTAAACGTTAATTTCTAAACCTGAGGCTATAGTATAGTAGCTGATAAAGATTCTTATTTCTCTCCTGTCATAGAAATGTTTGTATTACCTTTTATCTCTGACCATCACTCTCCCATCAAGTAGCTCCCCAGTCACACTCTATCACATTGCCCTGCTCTGTTTTCTTCCTAGCACTTACCACTGTGTAAAGTTACCTTGTTTATGTTTTTGTTTGTAGTCTATCTCCCCTCCCTCCTTCAGTGCTGTATCTCTAGCTTAGCTCAGTGAATGTCTGGCACATGGTAGGCGTTCAGTAAATATTGGAAGGAAGGAATGTTTGCCAGGAATAGCAGTGACTATTCAGGTATATTGTGTGTATTTGTTTCACTTTGATCTCTGAGAAACTGAATCTACCCAAACCAGCCTTTTCTGGCCTCCTTTCCTCAACTTAGGTCCTGACTGTTGGGAAGAATGAAGGTCAATGCTTTTCTGAGTCTCTTTCCTCTCCCCCACCCTAGCTTGCCAGCAAAGCACGGACAGAGAAGGAGGAGAAGCTGAGCCAGGCCTATGCAATCAGCGCTGGTGTCTCCCTAGAGGGCCAGCAGCTCTTCCAGACCATTCACAAGACGTGAGTTGGGGGAGCATAGGGTTCCTTGTCCTGGGGGTGATGCTGCCTGGCTGTGCTGTCTAGTGGCCAACTCTCGGGTAGTTTGTTCCTGAAAGTCACCAGGGAAGCTGGGTAGTGTGTGGATAATACCTCGGCATCTAGGGGTGTGGGTACCTGAGCCTTTCTGTACAGAAGAGTGTAATTGTGGGCAAGCTGTCTTCTTGGGGCTTCAGTTTCTCAGTTTCTGCATCTGTAAGACGTAGTTTTGGACTAGATTTACCTCTAAGGGCTCCTTCCAGACCTCGTATGCCATAATTTAGAACCAGTGATTTCTTTGTCTTTTATTAGTTTGATCTTGTTGTACCTTTCACTAAAAACTTATGCAGTTTTATTAAAGAACGATAAATCTATTTCACTCTTCCCAATTGTACATTGGAATGAACATAGGGAGTTAGGGAGAGCAGAAGGCCACCTTATTACCACCTCCTAGAAGACATTTTGTCGCAGAAGAAGTCATTTGACTCTCCCTAGTTGCTGAAAAAACTGAAGCATTTGACAGTCGTCCACACCTCCGCTACTCCCCTCACTGCCTTCTGTTACCCTATTTAACCACCTGGGTCTGGTGCACAGATGGCAACCGGCATCAGGGCTGTTTGAGGCCATGGTGTGAGTATCTGAACATTTACAGGTATGTGATAGGAACTCTCTTGCTAGTATCAGTGGCCCTGAGTTTCCCCCAGTGTGAACCGGAATGGGTATTCCCAGTCTGGCAAGTGCCCAGCTGTCTGATAATTGAGAGGGGCCAGTTTGAGGAGCAGTTTCTATTTCAGGTGGTGGGCAGAGTACAGATCACAATAAGATGGGCAATTTATTCTCCTGTCTTTCTAAAGGTGACATTCCCCCCTAAGCCAAAGATTGGCAAACTATAGCCAGTGGGCCAGAGCTGCTTGTTTGTTTTTTATATTGTCTGTGGCTTCTTTGGTGGTACAGCAGCAGAGTTCAGTAGTGGTGACAGACATTGTATGGCCTGCATAGCTTAAAAGATTTGCTATCTGACCCATTTTACATAAAGTTTGCCAGCTTCTGCCCTTGGCTGCTACTTAAGTTGAATCTAGTGGCCTGAGCCTAGCCGTTTATTTATAACTCAATTTGGTTGGGACTTCTGGGCACCAAGTTTTCTATGGTTTCCAGGGCCCTAATACTTAAGAGTAACTCTTCTGGGCTCTCCTCAGAGTAAATGTGCATCAGTTTCATTGCTTTTCCTAGCCAGTGGTGCCCAGGAAATGTTTCTTGGCTCTTCCTCTCTGTGGTCTGCTGGCAACTAGTTGTTGGCTGAGCGGTGAGCTGGGAACTTGGGGTTAGCAGGAGGTGTGGGATGCCCGCAAGTGGTAACTTTTACCTGCTCTCTTCTCCTTCCAGCATTAAAGACTGTAAATGGCAAGAAAAAAACATCGTAGTCATGGAAGAAGTTGTTATTACACCCCCATATCAAGTGGAAAACTGTAAAGGCAAAGAGGGGAGTGCACTGAGCCATGTACGCAAAATAGTAAGTACAGGAGCCATGAAACTTTAGGGAGAGAATGCTTCCTCGGCCTTCACCGCCCAGCGTCAGGCAGGACAGTGTGCTGCAATCTCTCCCTCCTCTGACACAGCGTCTCCCTGCAGTGTGGCACTGTGCAGCTGTGGCCTGGACCTGCGGGGTGGGACTGCTGGGTGGTGTGGAATAAAGCGAGTGGGCAGCCGCGGTGTGGTGCTCCACAGCCAGACCGTTCCATGGCATTGGGCTGGAGCAGCTCCTCTCGTCCCAGGCTGGGTAATTCTCAGGAAGGGCTGACTGGTATGAATCAGTTGCCATTGGCACCTCTGACCCTGCATATGTCTTCTGACTTTTTAGATTTGCAGCATTTACAAACCAACTGAGCACTGCAAGACCAGCATTGTGGATATAAAAAGTTGAAGACTGGGATTCCCCACCAGCTTTCCATTCCGCGCTTGTGTGAAGAGGGGGAGGGAATTTGGGTCATGATAATCTAGCTTGAATTTCTGTTTTAGTTTTAACCAGTCTTAGCTGAAACTGCAAAAAAGAAGTGCCCATCTTCCTCATTGGAAATGCCAACAGATAGCAAGGGCCTAAATAGTCTGTGGGCTGATGGGCCAGGATGGGGCTGTCAAAGCCTGGAGTGGACTGTTTGAGAGGCCTTGGGTGCCCATCTCATTTTCTGACCGAGGCTGACTGGTCTCTTTCAGGTTGAAAAACATTTTAGAGACGTGGAAAGCCAAAAGATACTGCAACGTTCACAAGCCCAGCAACCACAGAAGGAGGCCGCCCTGTCGTCCTGAGTCCACACACACGGCGGACTCTTCCAGCATCCAGCCGAGGAGGCAGTGGTGGTGGCTTCAGCAGAGGCAGGCCGGGGGAGGGAAGGGATCCTGTATTTCCTGTTGGCTCTTGATAACAAAGGGTCAGCATTTCCAAATCTTAGACTTGAACAAAACACCCAACAAAAAAGAACAAGAGCATAATTTAAAAGTTGAATCATTACTTGACTAACAGACTTCAGTCCACCATGTCCTTTTCACAGCCCACTTCTGGAACAGTCACCTTGTTAATTTTATTTTTGAAAATTTCTTTCCGGCTCTACCCTTTCACCTCTGACTTTCCTTTCCTAGTCTGTCCCCTGCCATTCTGTTTTTATAAGTGGCTACACTTGCCTTCTGAGTGATTGAAAGAAACTTTTACACCTTCTCTTCCAAAATAAAAGTAACAAGCTGACTGTGATACTTAAGTTGAGACTAGAGCAGCAGACAGAGGTCTCACTTTAAATTTTTCTTTTTTTTTTCTTTTTTTTCTTTTTTTTTTCTTTTTTTTGCACAGGGCATGGCTTGAATTAGTTTTATTTTTCTTAACTTTAAATATATATATGAAAATATATATTAAAATGTTTCTCTAAATATTTTCTGCTTCTTGCAGGTCTCTTTTTACTAGATCATGGCCACTCTTCCCACCTCATCCCTCCAAAAATAAAAATGTATTGCCCTCCCCACCACCGTAGCCAGGCAACTAACCTGACTTAGTTCACAGCAAGAGTCTCCTGCAGCGCTTTGTAGAGCCAGTGTATGCAGATGGGAGTTGGCTTTGAGGGGTCCTGATGGCTCTTTAATCTTTGTATGTGTGATCAGTCTCACATGGGGCCGAAACCTCAGGATTCTCCCTCTGCCTTTTGTCTCACTTCACGGTACTAGAAGAAGCTCCGCAGCACTGTGCTGTCTCCTAGATGGGGGAGTCAGCTGCCCTTGCCCCTGTGCCCTCTGCAGGAAGAACTGTTTTGCATGGCACATCTCAGCTCCTCCTCAAGGGGTGATTTTCTTTCATCAGAAACCTGGAGTCCACCAATCCTGACCTCTCTTTAAGTCTGTGTCCAGAATTACCAGCCCAGGAGAAAGCTTGGGTGACCTACAGTTTCTCTTCTGTCAACTTCCTTCTCTTACGCCCTTCCCCACCCCCCTTAAGTTTTACAAACTTATGACAGTTTGTATGTGCTCAGCCGATGGGCAGAAAACCTGGAAAGAATTTCTGGACTTTAGCCCACCGGTTTGTCTGATTTGAATAACCTGCTGAAAGCTAAAACTGGCACCCATTGCCTTGTGCCTTCAGGGTGGCCCAGTGGGGCAGAGTGTGGTGCCATCTGAATACCGGGCCCCGAGTGGGATGTGGGTGATGCTCATGTGACTGGCTCGAGCTTTGGGGGTGGGGTGGGGGGCTAACTACTATTTTTTTGGCCATGATCTCTTTCCTCTTCCTTTTTTTTTTTTTAATTAAATAAATGGATCAAAATTAAATAATTCAAGCCCTGCCTTCAAAATGAAATTTTTTTTTTTTTTAGTATTGTTTAGCAAAAACAATAAAAACCCAAATTTTTTTAACCATCACTCATGTCTCGGGTTTGTGCGTGCTTTAGAGGCCTTGGAGGAGGAGGTCTCAAGAGTATGTATCTTTGGTTTGACCTTTCCCGTTAGATTCTTTATTTCCCAATCTTTATCCTCTTCCTTTCTACCCTCAGAACTCCCCCAGAAATATGGTACAAAGTGTGTAACTTAAGGGCATCCAGGGTTGGGAGTTGTGTGTAAGTGGAGTAGAAGAATAAAGGGGCTGGGTACAGGTATAAGACCATAGTTACAGTAGTTTCAGAACTGTTTAGAGGAACCTGAGAGAACACTGAGAAGTAAACTGCCGTCAGCCAGAACTTGATTTAAAGTACCAAGCCTTTGATTTAGTCTACATGGAAATGTTGTCTTCTGGAGAAAGTAGGAGGGAAAGGAGACCGGGCAAGATCTAGAAAACCTAAGAGGTGCAATTAAAGGAGTGAAGATGATTAGTGGGAAATAGCAAGCCCAGGAGGAAGCTCTGTGTCCCTCGTCATTTCCTCCCCATTCGTTTCTAGGTTTGTGAGTGGGAGACAGTGGGTACCAACCGTTTCTGGAGGAAGCACTTTTGACTCTTCAGGTTTAGTTTATGAGGAAGTGATGTGGGGGATCTTTAAACAGATGGAGGTGGAGTTACTATTGTGGGAAAGACAGCCAGTGAGGTGTAGAAGAAGAGGGGCTTTGGAGACAAATAGTTGGGTTCAAATTATACTTCGTTTCCTTACTTTGTGACCGGATAAGTCATTTCACCTGTCTGAGCCTTAGTTTTCTGAACTATAAACATGGAATTAATACCCATCTCCTAGAAATAAGATATTTAAAATGCCCAATACTTAGAAGGTTCTCTGTAAATGTTATGAGGTTAGCTTGGTCCTGGTATGGTTAAATCTGGAGATGGGATTGGATTAGAAGATTTCCAGAGGCTCCAACTTTGTTTTAGAAATCTTTATTTAGATGGCATTTTATGTGAGGCTGATATGTAAAACATTCGGGCAGGGTTAAGGGTCTGAGGTCCCTGCCCTCTCAGCTGCTAACAAATCTCACCCCGCCCCTTCTCTGTAGTCCCTGAGGAGTTTGATTATAATTTGAAAACCACTCATTTTACAGAAAGAAGGAGAGAGTTCCACTGGGGCTGAGTGACCTGTTGAGAATACTACTGCTGCCCATGGTGGCAGAGCTGGAACAAAGCCCCAGGCTTTATCCGCTCATGGGCTCTTAATACTGCTCTGTGACTTTCCAGACTGTTGGCATGTGTACTGCTCATGTTTGTTTGCCAGGTTCAGGATGGAACACAGAAGAGACAGATGAATGGCAGAAATTGCCTCCTAGATTGAAAAAACGTTGAACTGCTGAAGAGTGTGGTGCAAAAGTCTTGTGTGTATGATGAAACACGTACAATAGTTCTGCAGTGTCTCCTTAGCTTTGAGACATTCTCCTTCCTCTCCAAATACACACATCTGTACCCCAGCACCTGTTACCTCTCCACTGCCGCACATGCTTTTGGGTTTATTGTTACTGTGTTTCCCCAAAAATAAGACCTCACCAGAAAATAAGCCCTAGCATGATTTTTCAGAATGACATCCCCTGAACATAAACCCTAATGTGTCTTTTGGAGCAAAAATTAATATAAGACCTGGTCCTATTTTTGGGGAAAACACAGTATTTAGAGTGTCCCATCTGTATGGTATAAACAGCCTTGCACACTGAGTTGATACTGAATCTGCTGGTTAAGTCTGAGCAGCTCATTACTGATTTCTGTTTAGTTCTGAAAATTTGAAAATTGCTCAAGCACTTCACTATTCAGGGGCTCCAGTCTGGGAACCACTGGTGCAGGGTAACATGTTCCTTGAGCTTTTTGAAGCCAAGAATATGTGTCATAAGACGTGCTGGTTAAGGAAGAAGTAGAGGGTTTTCAGGCATACACAGAAATATCATCTGCTGTCGTACTGGCAGGGAGGACGCTGTGTAATGTATAATGTATAATGCTAGAAGCTGCCATGTAGTAGGGAAGTGGTCGAGGTAATAGTTTCAGAACCTGGACTGGTCATCTCAGTTGGAAGATGGTCATTGTTTACATGGTAGATTTGCTTTCCTATCACTGCTGGAGGCTGTGGGTGCCAGAAAATTCTCTTTTAAGAAACTTGAAATAATCAGCATGTACTGCCTAAACTTCAGGGTTTTAACATAACACCACGAAGTTCATTACAGATGAAAAAGGGATGCTATTGGGCTTCCAAAGTTTCAAAATGAATTTTTTATGTTAGAAAAGCCTTAAACATGGCTTATTGCTAGAAAATAAGGCAAACGTTTTCCATCTACCACCTCCCAAGACAATGTTAACCTCTTTTATATTCTCTAGATTCTCAGATGTTTCTCCCTGCCCTTTGCATTTCTGAAAATGCAGTGATTTCTGAAAATGCAGTGCACTTCACAATGTCAGAAGAAACTTGCCAACTCATTTCCTCATCCCTGGTTCACAAATTGCACTCTAACCTGTTAGCATCTTAGACTTGTTATATATAAAAGGTATAAGACTAGGTAATCGCTAAGATTGCTTTCAACCTCAGTCATCAGTTCTGTCTTTGTTTTATCCTAAAAGGCCTTCCTTGAAAGCCACCAGTGAAGCAAGCCATCCTTGACAATTAAAATGGAAAGTGATTCCTATAATTTGTTTATATCATGTCATATGGCATGTATGACTCGCATTAGTTATTTGTTTAGATGAATCTTTAGTGGCCTAATAGGGAATTTTGAGACTCCAAGGCAAGGATTATGATTTACATGTTTTTGCACTATTCCAAATACTCAGCCATTGAGATGAGACGGAAGGTAGCATTTTGAAAGTGAGCAGTTCAGTAACTGATTGAATTGCCTGAGCCAAGGTGGGAAATGATGAGGACCGATTGGGTTCTGAGGAAGGCTTGAAGTCAAGTTTGGAAAGAGGACAAGGGACCAAGCAGTAAAGGACATGGGAGGAAATGGGGAGAAAGGTGTACCAGGTTCCAGCTTGAGAAGCAGCAGAGCTTGCCCCCGCTTTCTCCAGAGCAGACTGGCAGCTGGGGCCAACGCTGATCAGATTGTGGCCTCCCTGTCCCTTTTTTTAAATTATCCGTTTTGTTTAAAAGTAAAGTGGAACTAAGTTTCTTCCTGAACTGGCAAGATGAGGTGAGGATAAGGCATGTTTCTAGTGACTTCTCAGCTAGCCTCTCTTTCCCCCAACCTTCTGATGCTGATTCTAGCAGGTAGTCTTCCGTGGAGGGACTAACAAGCGGTGGTGTCTTTTTCTAATCTGGCTCCCTCTATTCTGGTCTTCTCCTGGCTTATGCTCACTGTAGGTAGGTACATGTAGTGCTCGGAAGAATATTCTGGGCTGGCCTCTGAGATGTGATTTAACCTGAAATTTGAAGAACAAGGTGCCAGCAAAGAGTACTTGGATAGAGGGAACAGTAAATGCTCAAGTTGAAGTTGACAAGAGCTTGGGATGTTTAGGAAGTGCTAGCAGGTGGGTGGCTGAAGCCTAGTCAGCAGGATGGAGAAGTAGGCAGCAGCCAGATCATGCAGTAGCCATTGTATGCACTGGAATCTGTTGTTGGCACAGTGGGGAGCTGGGGAGCTATCAGAGGGTTTTAAGCTGTCAAGGGACTTAGTCCGATGTTAGGAGGCAACAGTGGAAGCAGAAAGACTGCTGGCGTTAAGTGGCTGTTGCAGAAGTCTAGGCAAGAGGTGGTGGTGATGAGTGATTTTAGGACTGGCTGATGGATTGTATGTGAGGGCAAGGAGGGGAGGGAAAGAGGAACTAAGGATGACTTGGGTGGATGATGAACAATGGGGGAGGAAGAGGTTTGTGGAAAATCAGGAGTTCTGTTTTGCCATTTTCATTTTGTCTTGTCCCTGGAATACTGAAGAGCCAATGCGCAGCTGGAGAGCGAGCCTGGAGTTTAGAGGAGAGGTTTGGGCTGGAGCTAGACATTTAGGAGTTGTTACCTTGTCGTGAACTCCAAGAAGATGGGGCGGGGGGATCGGGGGGTGGGATCCATGGCCACAGTAGATGTTTTGGCCTCTGATAGAAGGGGCCCTTCCTTCATTGTAAAGGGGACGGAAGGAGAAGATAGTACAGAGGCAGGGGAGTTTGTAGATATGGTAGGGAGGGGAGAGTGAGGGAGGGCTCAGTAAACACGTGGGGGAGATACTGGAAGATTGCTGACTGCCCTTCAGAGGTGTGTGCTCAGGCATTTAGGGTGTATGTAGCCAGGTGCTCATTGTGTGATTGTGTGTGTTGAGTGACTTGGGTGCAGACACAGAAGGTGGAGAGTGGGTACAACCAGGGTGTTCCTCAGGTCTGTATGGAGGGAAAAGGGGGTTCAGCTGGGGATATTTGCAAGGCAGTGATGATAGTGATGGAACCTTCACCCCTGCAGATGGATGCTGTCATCAGATACACGGTTTTTGTTCAGATTAGCAAAATCTGAACAAAATCTGAAGGTGCCTTGCTGTCATCCCCCGTGTACCGGCTCTAGGAAGGACATGCAGCTGTGTAAATCCAGAAAGTCAGTGTGAACAGTGCAAAACATACGGATGCTTCCAGTGCCAGGGCTGGCCCAGGGGTGGTTTCAGAAACTCAGCAGAAATATCCCAGCACTTAGAAATGCCAGGGGTCTTGGAGCTCCTGTGGAATAGCCCAGCACCCAGTTTATCATCTCTATAGCATCCTCCACAGTCTGTTCCTGGAGCACTTTGGTTGATGGGGAACTTACTGCTTTGTCCTCCAAGCAGCTGCTCATTTCTAGAACTGAGGCTCGGCTCAGCTCAGGTCTCCTGCTTGCCAGTACTTGCTCTTTAGGATGTTTCCTTTTGCTGGCAGCCCTGGGTGAGCGGCACGCAGTACAGGAGTTGCTAAACTGGCAGATGTAACTGGTGGCTGTCTTGTCTTCAGTGAAATGGCTTATTTTTAGCCAACTATTCCAACTTACTAAGAGCTGTTTAAAAATCTTGATTCTGGAATATGCTAGTTATCTTCCCAATGTTGTGTTCCAATTTTTATAAACTTTTCATCTTATGCAAAGGGATATCATGAGAAACTTCAATAAGATCCAGATGTGTGTCTCCGAGAGATATCTAGTAACCCTGTCAAAAAAGGAAATCAAGTTTGAGTATTATTTATTCATTTATTTATTTTTAAGATTTTATTGGGGAAGGGGAACAGGACGCTATTGGGGAACAGTGTGTACTTCCAAGACTTTTTTCCAAGTCAAGTTTTTGTCCTTTCTATCTAAGTTGTGGAGGGTGCTGTTCAGCTTCAAGTTGTCCTTTCAGTCTTAGTTGTGGAGGGCGCAGCACAGCTCCAGGTCCAGTTGCCGTTGCAGGGGGTGCTGCCCACCATCCCTTGCGGGAGTCGAACCAGCAACCTTGTGGTTGAGAGGACGCGCTCCAACCAACTGAGCCATCCGGGAGCTCAGCGGCAGCTCAGCTCAAGGTGCCGTGTTCAATCTTAGTTGCAGGGGACACAGCCCACCATCCCTTGTGGGACTCGAGGAATTGAACCGGCAACCTTGTGGTTGAGAGCCCCCTGGCCCATGTGGGAATCGAACTGGCAACCTTCGGAGTTAGGAGCATGGAGCTCTAACCGCCTGAGCCACCGGGCCGGGCCGGGTATAATTTACTTTTAATGAACTCCTGTGGGTCCCTAGTGGTCATTATGTTTTAGGTAACTGGTCAGACAACATGTTCAATGAGCCCCTTTTGAATTTTGTTAATTGTTGTCACACTTACTTGTCTGACTTGAAAATTGGAACTTTGGCTGAGCTCAAGTCTCTGGCAACCTATTTGTAATGTTTTGTCAAAAATTATTGGCAGTGATTCCCCAAGTTTTTGCAGTATAATTTTCTTTAACCAGATCGCTTGAAGTAATTCAAAGGGGCTCAGTCTGATCAACGGAAAGCTCAGATTCGTATCCTGGGTTGGTGGTGGCTCAGCTGCCCTTCCCATTTTGGGGATAATCTGTTATTCACCTGTAGATCTTGACTTCTTAGAGAGGTGTTTGGCTGTCATGGGGACAGAGGCCCAGTCTTTGGGGCACTGTAGCTTAGTGGTTAGGAGCGTGGCTGGATTCAGATAGGCCTGAGTTGTGTCAGATTTCACCTCTGTCACTAATTAGCAGTATGACTTGGCAACTTACCTAGCTTTGCCAAACAACAGTTTCCTCTCCTGTAAAATGAGTGTCTCAGTTGAAGATGAAATGAAGCCTTTAATGAGATGCCTGGCCCTTAGTAACCATCTCTTCTAGATGGCCGTTATTATTCTCTTAAGAATTATGAGGGGCCGGCCCGGTGGCTCAGGAGGTTGGAGCTCCGTGCTCCTAACTCTGAAGGCTGCCGGTTCGATTCCCACATGGGCCAGTGGGCTCTCAACCACAAGGTTGCCAGTTCAACTCCTTGAATCCCGCAAGGGATGGTGGGCTCGGCCCCCTGCAACTAAGATTGAACACGGCACCTTGAGCTGAGCTGCCGCTGAGCTGCCACTGAGCTCCCGGATGGCTCAGTTGGTTGGAGCATGTCCTCTCAACCACAAGGTTGCAGGTTCGACTCCCACAAGGGATGGTGGGCTACGCCCTCTGCAACTAGCAACGGCAATGGACCTGGAGCTGAGCTGCGCCCTCCACAACTAAGACTGAAAGGACAACAACTTGAAGCTGAACTAAGATTGAAAGGACAACAACTTGACTTGGGGAAAAAAAAAGTCCTGGAAGTACACACTGTTCCCCAATAAAGTCCTGTTCTCCTTCCCCAATAATAAAAAAAAAAATCTAAAAAAAATAAATTATTACAGTAAAAGACACATTGCCATTAATCCCCCTCAAAATACTCCCCCTTACTTCAGATACACTTATCCCATCGTTTTGCCACTTCTGGAAGCAATTCTGGAAGTCCTCTTTTGTGAGTGTCTTTAGTCGCTGTCATGGCTGCCTCTATGTCCTGAATCATTTTGTCTTTGGGGAAGAGCCAGAAGTCGCACGGTGCCAGATCCAGTGAATAAGATGGATGAGGACACACTGTGATGTTTTTATTTGACAGAAATTGCCATACCAGAAGCAATGTGTGACATGGAGCATTGTCATGACGGAGGATGATTTATGGCACACTAAAACACCTTCTCTCAACCATAGCTCACACCTGACTGCACTGAACAAGTTGAAACTTGTCACACACTGTTACTGAGGTTCGACACACTGCTTCTGTATTGAAGATCCCTGCCTTTCTGTTGGATGGTACTCGGCAGCAGCATTCACCGTATCCTTTGATCACAACGGAAAGTTTCCGTGTCACACATCGCTTTTGGTCCAGCAATTTCTGTCAAAAAAATTATGGTGTGTCCTCATCCACCTTATTCACTGGATCTGGCACCGTGTGACTTCTGGCTCTTCCCCAAAGTCAAAATGACCATGAAAGGTAAATATTTATATTTTGAATCAATTCAGGACATCAAGGCAGCCACGACCGCACAACTAAAGACACGAAAGAAGACTTTCAGAGCTGCTTCAGAAAGTGGCAAGAACCATGGGATAAGTGTTTGAAGCGAGGGGGAGTATTTTGAGGGGGATTAATGGCAATGTGCCTTACTGTAATACATTTTTTTAAATTTAAACATTCACCATATTGTTTGATCACACCTCATATATAGAAAGAAAGAGGAGAGACGTGGCTCCTTCCTGACTAGAGGGTGGATTCTAAGGGGTCTCAAGCTGCCATCTGATACGAGCAGGTGGGTTCCGGAAGGGAGAAAGGTGAGGAACCTGTTCTTAGAAAGGCAGGGCAGGGTCCTGCTCCCTGGGTATAATCTCCACAAGGCCTTGGAGATTTCCTCAACCTGTCTCATCCCCACCCTCATGGCCATGGCTTCCCTGAGAGCTGATCTCTACTGCTTTTGGGGGTGAGGCTGTGGCCTGAGGCCAGGAGGGCAACTAAATATTAGAGTTGAGAATTCTTTCCACTGCCATTCCTGGGCTGGGGTGCACGCAACCCGTGGTCCCAGGAATATAGGTGAGTGCACTTGGCTTCCGTGGCCAGAGGCCTTGGCCTTAGTGGCCAAATTAGGCCAGGATCTCGGGGCTCTATGCTGCAGTCAGGAGAAGGCAAATTTCTCCGTGTGGGAAATAAGTAAGGTGCAGTGTAGAGTGGGAGTAAATGAGGGGTCCAGAGGATTAAAAAGACCATCTTCCCTGATCACTTTTCATCCTAGTACGAATAAGGGAAGGAGAGGTGGCTGGGGTCGGGAATCAGGGTGCTGGTATCTCTGGCTTAGATAGTTCTTTCCAGAAACCTAGGTAGCAGGTAAAATCATGGGGCATGGAGGGAAAGTTTCTCGAGACCAGGATGGGGGACCTAGCAAATGATAAGACCCTTGAATGGTGTCTGCTTTTATTTTTCTTCCCTAACATCATCATGCTCAGGTCCTGGGTGGCGGAGTGAGGCATGAAGGTCTCAGCACCCCTTAGCCTGATGCTGGCCTGATGCCATCCTCACACCAGCCCCTCCTAGGGCAAGATCGGGGTAGGTGTGGCCGCTCCTTCCTCACGGTGGCCATGGCCACAATGGCAGCATCTGCCTTATACGGGAATCTGGTGTCAGTGTGTCCAGCACCATGTACCTGCCCAGCCACAGGTAGCACAGTGAACTGTGCGGGCTTCCACCTGCCAGGTGGCTCCTTCCAGTGCTGTGGGGGCTGCGGGGGCTGCTGCTTTCTCATGATGTCCTGTAGGATCTGGCTTGGGGGGACCTGGGTTTCCTGGAGCAGCTGGACCTCAGCCACAGCCGGCTGGCTCACCTGCCCCCAGACTTATCAGCCACCCTGGGCGCTCTGCTCTGCCTGGATCTCGCTCACAACCTGCTTGCCACCCTGGGCCCCTGTAGCCTGTGGGGCCTGAGGAACCTGGACCAGCTCGACCTGAGCCACAACCAGCTGGCTGAGCTGGGCAGAGCCAGGCTAAGGGGCCTCTTCCACCTCCACTGGCTCTCACTGGCTGGGAACCAGCAGCAGCAAGCTGGAGGCCAAGGCTTTTGCAGCCCTGCGGGCATTGGGCTTCCTCTCTTTAGGCAACTGGCTGCAGCACCTCGAGTTCAAAATAATGGCAGGCATTCGGACAGTGGGCACGCGGCTGCTGCTGGACAATAACCTCTGGGTACGCGACACCTGCATCGGGCTTTCAGGAAGCTAGACTATGGTACTTGCGTGTGGCTGCCCTTGGCAACCTGACTTGTGCTTGACCTGGGCGGCTGGTGGGGCCAGTGCTGAGCCATGTGAAGACCCAACTCTGCCTGGCCAAGATGGCTACTATGCTGAGTATCACGGGTACCATGCTAATCACCTTGGTTGTGGCTGTGGTCATGGCCAAGCACAAGTGCAGGCAGGGCCCCAGAGGAGCAGGGGAGCTCTGGAGAGGTCTGAGGTGCTGCAGAGGGAAGTCGGAGCAGCTGGAGTGGAGAGAACAGATGGAGCTGTAGGAGAGGAGAAGGGATGTTCCTCAAGTCTTTGGGGCTCAGTTGTCTGTCCAGATGGGCGGGAGGAATGGTGGTGGGTGGAAGGACAAATGGCTGTGTTTCTCTCTCAGGTCCTAGAACTCCCCCCCACCCCCACCACTCACCTAATCCTCTCTGATCTAACCCAATGCCAGCATCTTTCCCAGACCTAGACAGAGGGATTTGGCCCCTAGTCCTCAACATCCCTCTGGGGAAGAGGGCAGTAAAAGGTAGAGACAACACCAGAGGGAATTGGGGTGGGATGGGTACCAAGGAAAACTTCGTTAATCCTGTTCTCCTTCCCCCTCCTCATACATGTCCCTGGAATCTGTTGTTGGGGACTTGATCAGAAGCTGGTTTTAAAGTTATGATGGGGGTAGGCTGGGGATAGGGGTACTGTTACTGCTGGCATAACCTGGGCTGGCTCCTAGAACTATGTTATGGACAAAACAGGGCCCCATTTCCGATCCTCCTCAAAACCTTAGCTCTTTCCCAAGGGCTGTGTATCTTGTCCTATTTGAATCAGGGACGGGTGGGGACATTGGAAAAATAAAACCAATTGGAAAGTTTATACTATGTGCCTGTATTATGGTGGAAACTTACCTTTTGTGATTGTCACTGGTGGGTGGAGAAGGTAGGCAAAATCTTCCCTTGCTTGGAGATTCCCCCACCACACACACACACAGCATATACCTACACAATTCCATTCTCTAGTTTTTTGCATGGATATATCCCGCTCTCACGTTTCTGATATACCTAGACTTGATCCTAGTGACTGTAAAAATTGGATGTGAAAAAGTGTTTTGTTGTCCAGCTTTCACAGGTTGATTAGGAATTTTTAATTCACATTGTCAAAAATTGTGTTTGGACGTGAACCCCCTTTTCTCCCCAAGGGAACTAGAAACACCTGAACTAAATGGCCTAGTGGGTGTACTTGTAGAATTTTAACTTCAATATTGAAAGATAACTTTGTGTTGTAGGATAGGGGAGGTGCAGGAAGATAGGTGGGGGCAGTTTGGGGTGGCAATCTCAGAGTGCCCAGAACTTTTCCCCATTTATTTATTCAACAAATAATTACTAAGGAACTACTATAAACAAGACATCGTGGCAACAACTTTTGTTCATTTATCTATTAAGCACATATTTCCTGAATGCATTCTGTATAGTATGCCCTGAGGATATAATAGTAAACAAACCAGCCACTGTCCTTGACCTCATGGAGCTCAATCTAGTGTTAATCTAGTCATTAACAAAAGGATCACAAATATATAATTGCCAATGTGCTAAGTGATTCAAAGAAAGGGTACTTGATGGTTATGAAAACAAAATAGGGGAACAGAACAAATGAAGAAACCAAAGGAGGAGTGAGGGAGACTGTTTGGAAGCCTGCTGCAATTAAACCCTCAAAAGATGGTACTTTGGGATAGAGTGGGAATATTGGAGCTGGAGAAAATGGACCGGTGTGAGATGTCCCATATGACCATATCAGACTTCTCTCTTCTCTCAGGGGACAGAAGAAAGACAAACCAAGATCAAACTTCTCTAAGGTGACTGACTGTTAGCCAGGAGAACCCCTTATTTTGAACTTAAACAGAAGCAGAGGGATTTCGTCTGGGGTGGGTGTATACACCATTTATTGAAGCCCTGCTATGTGCTAGAACCAACATTGTCACATTTAAACCTCATAACAACCCTGTGAGGTAGATGTCATCTCCATTGCACAGTTGAATCTTGGACAGTGTAGGCGATATGCCCAGAGTCACAGGGTTGGAGTTAGGATTGACACCCGGGTCTAGCTGCATTCAAAAACTAGTTCGTTTCATTACATCTATGGCTCATGCCTCCCGATGTCCTGAACCCACTGTTCCTTCCTCTAGTCTAGTTTTCAATTTTGCAGCTACAAGGAGGGGCTCTTAAACCTCCATGGAAAGATGGAAAGGCTGAAGTCCACAGCTAGAACACCTTCGATCCAGAACTAGAGAGCGAGAGCCTGGTTTCCCAACGGAAGGGGGGGAAAAAACAACCAGAAAAACCCCTGCGAGGCCGGAAGTTACGCAGCGCAGCCCGGCGCCGGCTTCCCTGACGGGGGTGAGGCCGCAGCGGACTGCCCTTCCCCAAGATGGCGTCGAAGGTGGGTTCGCGACGGTGGATGCTGCAGCTGCTCATGCAGTTGGGCTCAGTGTTGCTCACACGCTGCCCCTTCTGGGGCTGCTTCAGCCAGCTCATGCTGTACGCCGAGAGGGCCGAGGCGCGCCGGTGAGCGGGCCCACGCGGTCGCCCATCGCGGGGCGGGGGGGTGGGCAGTACGGCGCGTCCCAGGAACGGGGGTGCGGTGAGGTGGGGAAGAAGTTGAAGCTCAGAAGTTGGGACCCTTGGACTACGAGGAATTGGGACCTCGGACATGTTAGGGGATCTGGTCCGGAGCAAGGTGGGCATCGAGCATAGTGCGGGGGACATGGCCGTGAGAGGCGAGCAGTGGAGCTGGCAGGAGCTCAAGGGGTCTCAAGACTCTTCTCCCCTCTTCATTCTGTCCTCGCTTACCCGGTCCCTGCTTGCAGGAAGCCCGACATCCCAGTGCCCTACCTGTACTTCGACATGGGCGCGGCCGTGCTGTGTGCTAGCTTCATGTCCTTCGGAGTGAAGCGGCGCTGGTTCGCGCTGGGGGCTGCACTCCAGCTGGCCATTAGCACCTACGCCGCCTACATCGGGGGCTACGTCCACTACGGGGACTGGCTGAAGGTGAGTGCCTTGGCCCTGGGCGGGACTTCACTAGGGTGATGGGGAGCCCAAAGCCAGCTCAGGGAAGTTGGGCAATGCGTGGTGCTAGCCAGATGCACAGTGCAGAGCCTAGAAGGCCCAATTTCCAGGAGAGTGGCGGTTGCAGATTGCAACAATGCAAGGACCTTAGAGACCACACAAGCCTTCCTTTCAGAATGTGGAAACTGAAGTCCAGAGATGGAAACAGACTTACCCCAGGTCACACCACAGTTAGCATTACAGGTGGGACCAGAACCCAGGTCACCTGGTTCTCAGAACCCTTTAAACCACTAGTTTAATACTCAGACTCATAGGGCAAAAGGAACCTTTTGAGCGCCTGGTCCAACGATCTGATTTTATGAAATTTGATTAATCCTAGTGCAGCATTTAAGCTTGTAAATGCCAGAACTTGTGCCAGGCATTGGAGGCTTGGAGATAAGTCTAGACAAAGGCACAACCCTCAAGGAATGGGCTGTCTGTCAGTAGGGGTGGCAGATGTGTGAGCAACTACAGGACCTTGAGATCAATGGGTTTTTTATGGAACAGACTATATAGCAGAAAGAACAATGGGATTTGAGTCTGTGGACCTGAGGGTGAGAAGGGGGCAACACTTGCTATCTGGGTTCTGCCACTTAACTTTCTATAGGATCTTGGACAATTTTATTAACCCCTCGGGGCCACTTCTGATAAAAAGAATTATCTATTTCCGCTGCACCTGCCCACCACACTTGGAAATGGTAAGAGGGTTCATCAGATGGAAAGAAATATGTAGACATGGGCAGTTCTGTGCTTTGGGCAGCTAGGAGAAATGTGGCAGCTGCAGTTGCTGACTGGGGTCCCCTCACCTCGGCTTAGGTTCGTATGTACTCGCGCACAGTTGCCATCATTGGCGGCTTTCTTGTGCTGGCCAGCGGCGCTGGAGAGCTCTACCGTCGGAAACCCCGCAGCCGTTCCCTCCAGTCCACTGGCCAGGTCTTCCTGGGCATCTACCTCATCTGCGTGGTAGGTTTGGGGACTGTTGGCTGGAGGAGCTTGAGCGGGAGTGAAATGTGAGCCTATGCTTGGCAGAATCCAGGGAGGTGGGCAGAATAAGGCCTTGCATGTATGTAGTCCCTGATGGCCTGGCCCTGGGAATTGCCCCTGCCAGCTTCTGGGCCTCAGAGGCCCTCCAAGTGCCTGAGATCTGGCCAAGAGTCCCTTCTTCCAATATTATTGCCACCAGAGAGAGAAAAGTTTAGATTGGCCATTGAATCCCAAGCCTAAGAGCCAGGAGAACAAGATGGACTGGTCCTCTCTTGGCTCCAGCTCTCAGAAGACTGGGAGAGGAGACAAAGAGGTTTGGTGTGGGGTTCAGACCCCAGCTGGGACTCTGCCACTTAGAGCTGATGGGGGCTGCCTAGGATAGCCAATTACGGTCCTCCCCAGTGCCCTTAGGGGAGGCCAGTGTGGACAGGGACGTGGACAAGCCCCAGGCTACTTGGCCTCATCTTCGTTATTGGGCACCATACCCCCTGTGCAGAGCTCCGGATTGAGACGTGAGAGCCCCAGTCTTGACTGTGGAGACACACCTTCTCCCTTCTGAGCCCCCAGGGTGAAGAGAGACCTAGGCCCTAACTTCGTGGAGCTCTCTAGTCTGCGGGGGAAATGCAGGCTGTACTTTTAGAGAGTCCCAAGTCTGAGAGGGAAGCCAGAAGCCCACCTTGCAGAGGCTAACTTGCAGGTGCCATCTCAGGGGTGGCCTTCCCCTGACAGGCTCCTCAGCCTGTTGGAGAGTCTGACAGGATGGTGTGTCTCTAGGCCTATTCACTGCAGCACAGCAAGGAGGACCGGCTGGCATATCTGAACCATCTCCCAGGAGGGGAGCTCATGATCCAGCTGTTCTTCGTGCTGTATGGCGTCCTGGCCCTGGCCTTCCTGTCAGGCTACTACGTGACCCTGGCTGCCCAGATCCTGGCTGTACTGCTGCCCCCAGTCATGCTGCTCATTGATGGCAATGTTGCCTACTGGCACAACACGCGGCGCGTTGAGTTCTGGAACCAGATGAAGCTCCTTGGAGAGAGTGTGGGCATCTTTGGGGCTGCTGTTATACTGGCCACTGATGGCTGAATTGCACGAGAGGCTGAGATGGGTACAGGGAGCCACTGAGGGCCACCTTACCTTCTTCCTTCCTGGCCCAGTTATGTTTATTTATACTTTTTGGTCTGTTTGATTGATCCTTTGCTGTGTGTGTGTGTGTGTGTGTGTGTGAGAGAGAGAGAGAGAGAGAGAGAGAGAGAGAGTGAGTGAGTGAGAGTGAGAGTGTGTGTGTGTGTGTGTGTGTGTGTTGGTAAGAGGCTGGTCTGTTCCTCAGTTCCTGGGCTTAGCCCTTGAGGGTGGTGGGAGCCCTGATGTCAATGCCTTACAAGTTTTCTTTCCTGTTTGTTAGGAGTGCTGAGGCCAGCTGCTCCCCTGCGTGTCCTGTCCCAGAGAAGGGAGTAAGGCAGGTCGAGGGTAGGGGTACTGAGAGTGGGAGACAGGAAGGAAGACCAAGAACTGGAAGTGAGCAAAAGTGAAAAAAGTTTTGAACCTGGCAGATGCAGTTAAGTTCTCTAGTGCTTTTCAGAGACAGAGTGAGTATGCACGTTGACATATGGCTCAAGCCCAGGAGGAGCAGAGGGAATGGGCTCCACAGAAGTCACGTGGGTCCTCAGGGTATGCCAGGGGCAGAAATAGCATTAGCTGTCACCCACCTTGAGAGCAGAGCAGGCCCCAGTCTACTCAGGTGTGCAGGGGTGGGGCAGGCAGCGGCCAACTTCCTGCCTTCTGCCTTCTGTTTTCAGCTCCATGGCTGGTCTGGTGGGGGTGAGTCTCTCCCAAACACCAGACCACACAGTCCTCCAAAAATAAACATTTTATATAGACATTTGGCTTTACTTCTCTGTCCTCCCCACGGGGCACTTTGCCATTGGCTGGGATTGATGCTGGGTTTCTTGAAACACCATGTCTAGTTAAGCTCCACCTTAGTCCTCCCGTGATCCTTCCGCTGTTCTGAGAGTTCCCACAGTCCTTTAGCGCTCTTCTTAAGAAACTGCTAATCCTGCCTTTAGTATATGCTTTTGACCACTCACCTCAATCCCTCTTGTAACGTTTTTTTCCCCTCCCCATGTGGTGCCAGCTGTTTTTGAAGAAATCTTTGGTGAGGGCAACTAGGGGGAGAGAACTAATATTAAGTGTCCACCATGAGGCCGAGGATTTTCCATTTTACAGATGAGGAAATGAAGGCTCAAAGAGGGTAAGCGGCTTGGCTCAAGCCACACGGCACATCAGCCAGAGCTGGATTCCAGGTCAGGGCTGTCTGATGCCCATGCCCAGATGTGCACTCGACACCACCCCTCTCCTGGGGGAAGACAGAGGCAGCTCTTGGGGTTTGGTTCGCTCACAGCCCCAGGTGTGCCATGGTGGCCACTTAGTTGTCCTCTCCCTACTAGTCCATGCACCTCCTGACAGAAAGTAGTCCCAGCAGCTAGTATGTTGTCTGGCATGTGGGGGTCAAAAATGTTGAATGAAACCTCCAGCTTTGGATTCCTGCCTGTCTGAGATGTTCTGCTCCTACAGATGGAGACACAACCTCTAGGGGACCTCGGGGAAAAGATCCAAGTCTGGGCTTGGTTCTGAGCCCTGTCTGAGAGGGAGCTGGTGCCGCTGTTGGTCTGGTCTGTGGAATGGAGGATGTTTCCTCTCTTAGGAGTAGGGGAGTCCCTCTGGGGGCTGCATTGAGGGAGATGGTGGCAGCATTCAGTCCGGGAGCCCTCCATCTCATTTAGCTCCTCTCCCCTTTAAGAATCCCTTGGTTCCCCAAACCTCAAGATCTTGCTCCTAGAGGGCCACTGCTCATTTTCTTTCAAGTGTGAGCTGACTCTCAGACAAGTATTTGCATTTTAATCAAGGCCTCCTGAAAAGTTGCAAGACCCAAAGGAATTAAAATGAGTGGTGGAATATCAGGCAGATGGGGGTAATATTTTGGGCAAGGGGCCCTCAAATCAGCACAGAGGCCACAGAAACACCCACTCTTAAGATTAGTTTTGAGTAGATCCCTCGAAGGCAACTCCCCTTCCCCCAAATCCCTAGAACTGAAAATGGAAGGCCATGTGGTTGTGGCTTTGGAACAGTGGGGATCTTGGGCGGGCCCTTCTCCTTCCTGTGCTTGTCCCACTTCAGCCCCCACTCTGGGCAGAGTGAAGTAGGGGCTGCTTCCTCCTCTGCAGATCACTCAGCCAACAAACCTGTGGCTGCCTGGGGTCACCTCCAGCAGACATGGGTTTTGGTCCACCCTGGCTATCCCAGGGCCTGCAGGGTTGGTGGTGAGGGTCAGCTGCCTGGGTCAGAAGCCGGCTTGCAGAAGGAGTCTGGCAGTCCCTTTGCATGGTTGACCAGCTCGTAGGAGTCTCGGATATCAGCCAAGCCAAACCAGAAGAAGATCCACTGCTTGTTGGAGAAGCTGCCATCGCTGTGCTTGAAGTACCTGGTGTGTGTGGGGGAGGGGAACTTTTAGGGCAAGGCCAATGCTCACTACTCACTGGTTCATTTATTGAGGACTTACTACATGTTAGACACCCTGCTAGGACCTGTTGTCTGTTATCTGATTTTATCCTCAGAGCAGCATCCAAGAGCCTGGTGGTGTTACGCTTTCAGGAAGAAGCAACAAAGGCTCAGAGAAGTCAGGTAACTGCTAGTCACACAGCTATGGTTAGAATGAGGACATCCCTTGCTCTCTGCACACTGCCTTGGCTGTGCAGCTAGAGAAGGGGTTCTTGTTCACCCCTTGGTACCCACAGGGTAGTGGGGAGTAAGGAGATAGTTGCTGAAACAAAGGTGGAGGGGGAAGGTTTCCACGGGAGATGCAGTGGGCCTGGGGTCAGAGTTGGCACTTGGACCTGGAATAGACCCTGAAAGGTCAAGATTTCTCCTGACCCTAAGAGTTGGGGGGTGTCACTCGCTTCAAAGAATCCACTGTCACTGGGCAGAGCTGGGTTAAATGTCTGTCTCTGAGAAAAATCTCAGGCTTCATGTAAGGTCTGTTCCCTGGAGAATGTGGGGCCACACTGGGCAGGGCCTTTGCCTGGGGAAGGAAGGCTGGTGAAAGAAAGAGACACCCCGCCCCGCCTTCCTGGCTGGTGGACCTTTGCGGTGTGGCTGGTGAGGGATGGAGAAAAGAGGGAGGGCGGGGCCCAGCCAAGAGCTGGGAGGAACTGGACCTACCAGGGATTGATGGGGTTAGTGACTCTGGAGCGCCAGAAAAGCATCTGCAGGTCCTGCCGCAGGCACTCCCACAGCATCTGGCCGGAGCCTTGGCCCTGACGGCTGGAGCTCACCACAAACTTGTCCAGATACGGGGTGCCCCCCAGCACGGGCTCCGTGGTCAGAATGGCGGCAGCGTTGTACCTTGGGGGGGGGCGGAAGGAGTGAGTCAGGTTGGGTCCTCTCCTTGGCCCGAAGCTGCCTGGCTCTGTCCCTTGGTCCCTGCCCTCGCGCCCGCAGGCTCACCCCTCAGAGACGTAGACAGAGTGCAGCCGCGGGCGCAGCGAGGCCAAGTAGTCGTCGCGGAGCTTCTTGCCGAAGCTGGTGTTAACCAGGTTCACCAGGCGGCCCTGGTCCAGGCCGTCCAGGCTGCTCACTCGCAGCATCCGCTCCGCATTCTTGAACAGGGTGCCGGCCCCTGTGGTTGGGACGGAGGAGGAGGGGTTAGTTGAGTCCCTGGGAGCCAGGTCCTATCCATTCCTCTGTTTGGGCCTGGTGGGGGTTCCAGATAGGATGGGGGCTGGTGGGACAATTACCTCTTTAGGAGCTGTCCCCAATGAAATGCTTTCTGTGGTCTGCGTCAATATTGAATGTGATTTTCACTCAGGGAGACGCATTTCCCAGGCAGTTCGTCCCTCAAGTTCATCAGCCCATCTCCTGTAGTCCCACGTACTTCTAGTCCCGCCAGTCTCCCGGAACACCTTGTCCTCCCGCCCTTGGTCCCGCCTACTTCTTTTGCCCCCTCCATTCCACATCGTTCTGGCCCCAAGCCCATCTATGGCTCCTTCATCCCTTCCCAAGCTACGCCCTTCTGCCTAGTTCCACCCAAGTTCCAGCCCAGCTTGTCCACCTCTTTGCTCACCTCCGCCAAGTTCCGCAAGAGCAGGAAGCCTTTGCCGTGGCGCCCCTCTACTGCCTCCTTACTGGAGGGGAGGACGCTTCTCCTCACCCCACCCCGGCGCGGCCGGTGCTCACTCCCGGGACCCAGCCCGCGGCCCTCACCCTTGCTGCTGAAGAGCTCAGTGAGCAGTGTGCTGGCGGCGGTGATGGCGGCCGAGGAATGGTGGGGCAGGCGGCTGAGCACGTCCACGATGAGCCGAATCTGCTGCCGTTCTTTGGTGCTCACCCACTCGGCGCTGGTCACCAGGTCCAGATCAGCGGGCAGGTTCACGTTGCTGAGGACCTGCGTGCGGGGCCAGGGGGTGAGCTTCCGACCTGCAGCCGGCCATGGACCACCCTGCCCCACGGACCCCTTTACCCTTGGATCCTCCCGGAGTCCGGTCAGGGAGGGCTCAGATCTGAACACCACGGGCGGAACCCTTCCCTTACATTCCATTCCCAGCCCACCCAGCTTGAGAATGACTCTGGGGCCGTGTGGGAGGCGTGAAAGGAGCGCAAGAGAGGGCCTCAGCCAGGCCCGGGATCGCGGTAGTGGGGTCTGACCGAAGGGGACACACCTTGTGACTGCCGTCCCGCAGGCCCCCGGTGGCATTGAGGAAGATGATTTTGGTGGGCTGCAGCTCCTTCGCCAGCGCCGCGGTCACCTCCAGCGAATCAAGGAGCACAGAGCGGCGCGCGGCCGTCTCCCCGATGGGGCACAGGATCGGAATGCTGTCCGATTCCAGACACCACTGGAGCAGGTCAGTCTCCACAGAGACGATGCCGCCATAGCTGTGGGTCAGACGTGGTGTTCAAGAGGGCCGCCTCCAGGCCCTCCGGGCCGGGGCAGGGTGGGCAGAGTCGCGCAATCTGAGCACGCCCAGGCAGTCTGGGCCAGCACTAACCTGGCATGGGGGGCTGGCTCAGCCGCGCTCAGCACCGATCCGCCACCAAAAAATGGCACAGCTGTGGCGGCGTTGTGCCGCAGCGCGTCCACCAGCACCTTGCAGCTCTGAGCCAGCTGTGCCTTGGCCTCCCAGAAGGAAAGACAGCCCGAGGGCGTTGTGGGAGCTGGCAGCCCCAGGACCACCAGAGGCTTCATATCCATGCGCTGCAGGAAGGCCAAGGCGAAGGCCAGGCTGGATACACCTCGCTTGCATTTGAGCACGTCCTCGTCCACCTGTGGAGGAGTGGGCGTTCAGGAGGGGCGACACTGGCCCTGACTCCTGCTGCACCCGCTTGCTCCTACTGCCTGGCTTCAGGGCCCTTTCAGTGTCCTCACCCTGCCCAGGAGCTGTCATGTCAGGCCCCATTTCTGGCCACCGGCACAGAACTGTTCCGCCCTTTGCCCCATTGAGTCTTGCCATCCCCTTATCTCACACTAGTGTTCCTCCCTCCGCTCCTCCCTGCGACCTTGGACTCTAGGACACCTTGGGGGGAGGGGTGACGCAGACGGCCCCAGTCCAGGTTCCCCAATTGCCATCTGAACCCCTAACAGCCCATGGTGGGAGCTCTTCTCCAGCGCATCACTATTGGTGGTTTAGGGCCCCCAGGCTTCTCACTCGGGCTGGGCGCGAGACTTTTTGAGGAGTTCGTAACCTCCTCCAGTCCCGAGCACTCGTCCGGGCTTGCCACACAACCCTCGCGACATGCCACACAACCCCCATCCCCTAGCTGTGACACGACCGACAGCTGGCCCCGTTCACCTCGATGACAGCGAAGGGCTTGTCCGCGGAGTGGTGGCAGGTCTGGAACTGCGTGAGCCAGTGGCGCGCCTCCCCGGGGCTGGCCCCGCACTGGTTCAGGAAGGCCTGGATATCCCGTTGTACCAGCGAGCGGCCGCCCGGGGATCCGGGGGTTTGCTGGGGTGCGGGGGGCGGCGTCCACGACGGCTCCTCCGCTGCAGGCGAGTTGACGTTATTCTCCGAGCCCACGGCCTCTTCTAGTGCAGGTGGGGCGGGCGCCCAGGCAGTGCTGAGCCGGCGGCCGGGGCTGGCCCCACTCGCTGCCCGCCGTCGTGTGCTGTCGCTCAGCCTCCGGGCGCCCCCATTCCCCCGAGGGCAGCGCAGCATCCCGCCTGCAGCTGTGGCCCGAAGGGCCCAGGCCAAACGCGCCGTCGCCATGACAACCAAACCGGCTCGTCGCCCCCACCCCCACCCCCCAGGAGTGACTGCCTGTCGGGAGCTCCAGGCACTGGGGGTCTTTTAATCTGCCGCGGGGCGGGGCTGGACCTGCCGGGGCGGAGCGCGGCAGGGGGCACGGAATCGCCTGGGAGCGCTTTTGAAGAGGGTCAGATCATGGGTCAGAGGGCGGGGCCCACAGGATTTCCCGCCCTTGGGGGGACGGAACCCACTAGCAAGGATCATGTGACTGAAATAAAGGGTGGCGGGATGTCTTTAATCTGCTGCCAAGGCCTCATCTCAGCGGACCCAGGGGTTTGCGGGATCTTGGATGATTAAAGAGAAGTCTGACTAGGGCAAGAGTAGAGAGCAGGTGGCAGTTACCGCTGGACTGAGGGATGGGACAGGAAGGAGAGGTGGGGGCAGGGTGAAAGGAGGGTGGAGGAGTGCCAGCCCTGCCAGAGCGTGCATGCCTCTGTCCTGTTGTCTGAGCTCAAAGACGATTGGAATCATGAGGTTACCAGGGTTTGTCAGCTGCTGGGTACCACCTTGAAGAATTTGGTCATATCCGCAAATCACTGCTTATTAGTAAAATCACCTCTTATTAAAATTTTTTTTTAAACTTTTTAAACTTAAAATTTATCCATATCAGTACTGTAACTAGAAGTCCAGTATCATTTGACCATAAATAGAAGGAGGCCTTAAGAATAAAGTGAGAACAAAACAATGTTATTAAATTCCAGCTGGACAATGATACCTGCTCTCTTGGTAACACAGTTTAGCAAGTGCCAGATGTTAAAGATACTCTAGCACCCTGGGAGGCTTTCTCCCAGTAGAATAATAGCTGATAGTAGCTGACTTAGGAGGTGTGATCAAATAATATGGCAAATGTTTAAATTTAAAAAATGTTTCAGTAAAAGACACATTGCCATTAATCCCTCTCAAAGTATTCCCTCTTGCTTTGAACACACTTATCCCATCATTCTTGCCACTTTCTGAAGCAGTTTTGGAAGTCCTCTTCTGTGAGTGTCTTTAGTTGCGTTGTTGTGGCTGCCTCGATGTCCTGAATCATTCTGACTTTGGAGAAGAGCCAGAAGTTGCACGGTGCCAGATCTGGTGAATAACGTGGGTGAGGCCACACCGCAATGTTTTTATTTGACAGAAATTGCCATATCAGAAGCAATGTGACACAGAGCATTGTCATGATGAAGGATGATTTACTGCACACTAAAACACACCTTCTCTCACCCGTAGCTCACACTTGACTGACTGCACCGAACAAGTTGAAACTTGTCACACACTGTTACTAAGGTTCAACATGCCGCTTTCTGTATTGAAGGTCCCTGCCTTTCCGTTGGATGGCACTGGACAGCAGCATTCACCATATTCTTTGATCGCAACAGAAAGGCTCCGTGTCACACGTCACTTCTGATTACAGCAATTTCTGTCAAATAAAAACATTACAGTGTGTCCTCATCCACCTTATTCACTGGATCTGGCACCATGCGACTTCTGGCTCTTTTCCAAAGTCAAAATGATTCAGTACATTGAGGAAGCCACCACAATGCGACTAAAGACTCTCATGAAAGAGGACTTCCAGAACTGCTTCAGAAAGTGGCAAGAACCATGGGATAACTGTGTTTGAAGCGAGGGGGTGCATTTTGAGGGGGATTAATAGCAATGCATCTTTTACTGTAATACATTTTTTAAAATTTAAACATTTACCGTATTTTGTGATCATACCTTGTATGTAGAATGCCAGCCACTGTCCAAAGCACTTCACAAATTGTAACTCATTTAATCCTAACAATGACTCCAGGATGGGTATTATTATTATCCCTGTTTTACAAATGAGGAAACTGAGGCACAGAAGTATTGAGAGGGCCAAAGTCACTCAGCTCATAAGCAGTGGAACTGGTCTTTGAAGCAAAGCAGTTCGACCCAGACTCTGAATCAAGATTTTAAAAGGATTTGTTTCCTAACTATCCTAAATAAAGGGAATTAAACTAAAAAAATAAAAAACAATATAAAGGGTTTGCAAACTTTCACAGGATGTGATTCACTATTACTCATTGCTGTATCCCTGTGTTGCCTAAAAGCACCCCATGACTATCAGTTGTACACGTGCTACACTGGGTACACGCTGATCGATGGAGTCCCACCCTCTGTTGTTGTAGAGGAGGAAACAGCACCTGTAGAGGGGCCGTGTCTTGGCCAAGGTCACACAACTTTAGTGTCATGGCCAGACCCTAGGCATCCTAAGTTTCCACCCCCTGCTCATTCCTTATGTGCAGCTCTGTGCTCCCCATGCTGGGAGACAGGACTCCTGGGGCTCTGCCTGAATGGGGATCAGTGGCCTAGGCTTCTTCTCTCCTCAGTATCCCAGAGGATGCTGGGTAAGTGCACCAACCCCTTCTGGGGATTCCCCACCAACACCTACATACATGTACATACACAGACATGCATGCACTGTCCCAGGCAAGAGACTCCTGGCAGGGGGAGGGGGAGCTGACCTTTGTGACCTACTCCATTAACCTTTTTATTTTTCTACTTAGAAATCTTGGGTTCCAACAGGGAGTAAGGCAACGGCATGGAGGGTCTATATCCTCTTTCCTGTGGGGCCACCTTCAGGGCCTTCTTTCTCTTTAATGTTGCCCTCCCCCCCAACACATATTTCCCAGAATCCACCACAGGAAGTGGTCTTACCCCTGGGGCACAATTGTTTTCCTTCCCTCTGCCCTCAGAGTCCCCAACCTCAGATGTGCCCCCCCACCCCGTCCAGGGTTCTCTATGTGAGTCCCTCATCAGAGCACCCAACCCCCCCACCCGCCCCCGCCCCTCTGCACTCAGGATTCCTCCTGGGTCCCTCCCCTGCTCTCTACCTGCCCCAGCTTCTCTTTACTCTTTCCCACCCAAATGTATGCCCCTTCCAGGTCCTTTCCCCTAGCTGTGGCTGAATCCTGCCTCCTGCCAACCTGGGGCCTCTGTGAGGGCAAGGAGTGCCTCTCCCTTCAGATTGGGGATTTTCTGAGGGCCCATCTGTTTCAGTAGCCAACAGCATAAGCCCATTTCCCCTGGGCTGTGGGGCAGATCCTGGCTGGGGAGCCGTTTCCCGCTTCTTTGGGCTTTCGCCCAGAGGGCCGTGGCCCCAGGCAGCCAATGGGGCGGAGGGATACTCCAGTAGATGATTAACTCCAGGCCCAACCAGTGACCCTGGGGCCACTGTGTCCCCACTGCCTCTCCCTGGAGAAGGCCAGCTTTCAGTTGGGAAACTGGTCCTGCTTTCTGGAGGAGATGAATGTGGGTGTATGGGGTCAACACCCCTACCTGACTCCACTCCTCTGAACTGAGGGCCTACAGGGTCATAGTTGGTCTGTGGTTCCACTCCAATTTTCTTTTTTCCCGTTCTGAAGCTGGCTGTTGTTTTGTTTTGTTCTCTGGAGCAGATCTTATTGTCATTGTGCCCAGAATCAGGCTCCTGGCTTCTCACAGAGTTAGAACCAGCTGTACCATCCAGATGAGACCATATCCATCTACCCACATACAGAGGCACAGGACCACACTCATTCACATACCAGAGTGGTGTCTGGCATGTGATAGGTGTTTAGTAAATATTTTTTGAATGAATGAATGAGGAAAGGATAGAGAGAAAGAAGTCGAGCTTGTGGAAAAGGAAGTCTAGCTCTGTGGTTTGTGGAATCAATGGAATCTGTGTTTGTGGGGTTGGCCTGAGGACTGCCCAGGCAGCCCCAAGATGGCTCTTTTCTTTTGTGAGGAGGTGGAGCCCAGTGTGTGCTGTCTCAGAGCTGCACCTGGAGGGTGTGACAAGGGGGAGTGACAAAGGCCTTCTGGGTCAGCCACAGTTTTTCTGAGCACATACTATGTTCCAGGTGCTGAACTACATACGGGCTCTGAGGATGGAATCCCATTTTTCCTGGCTGGAAGTCAGGAGGCCTGGGCTCTACCACTTCCAGGGCTGCAAAGGTTTGGGCAAGGCATTTAACTTCCCTGAACCTTAGTTTTCTCACCTGTAAAATTGGGGAGAGAAAGTTAATCTCATTGCGTTGTGGTGAAGATGAAAAGCTGGCTGTGGGCAAAGTCAACAAATCTAGACTGTAGGGAACTTTCTAGGACAAACGACCTGGTTTCTTCAACAAATAATTTGCAAGAAAAAGAGGAGAGGGAAGGATGAATGTATAGATTAAAAGATATATTTTTAAAGTCTTTTTAAATTCTTATTTGAACTTTGATGTAAACAAACCATAAAAAAATTAGACAATCAGAGACATTTGAACACAAAGGATAATTGAGATATTATGTTTTAGGTGTAATAATGAGTGTGTGATTTTATGTTTTTATAAATGTTCCACATCTTTTAGTCTGCATACTGAATATTTATAGATGAACCAGTACGATGCCTTGAATTTGCTTCAAAATAATCCTGGAGAGGAGAAAGTGGCTGGGGGAACAGATGCAACAGGCTGGCCATGCGTTAGCAGTTGACACTTGTTGAAGGTAGACGATGGGTACAGGGGATTCATTATGCTACCTCTCCGGTTTTATGTATGCTTGGACGTCTTCAAAATAAAATAGATTCAAAGGATTCCCATATATGCAAATTCCCGTCTGACATAATGTGAATACTCAATAAAAGTTAGTTTGCTTCTTGCAGTCATAGTTTTCCTCCAAGACATAAATCTGTGAAACACTAAATACTGCACAAGTATGTAGCACCAAGTTGCGGAGGGAGCCCTTTATTCTTGGATTTAAGATGTTCAGTTCCAAGTGTGCCATGAGCCTCTTGTCCAGCAGGGGGCTCCCTACTTTCTCCTTCTTTTTGACTGTTGCCCTGAGGGTTAAAATGGAGAGATTACCGGTTAGCTCAGTTGGTTAGAGCGCCTTGCTCTTAACAACAAGGTTGCGGGTCGATCTCCTCATGGGCCAACGTGTGGGGCCACAGTGGGCCACCCTCCACAGCTAGAGTGAAACAACTACTTGACTTGGAGCTGATGGGTCCTGGGAAAAACACACTTAAAATAAATAAAAGTTAAAAAAAAAAGAGAGAATACCAGCAATGTAAGAGAGATGTGGTGAGTAGGTAGAGGTCTTCTCTCTGAGATGATTAGAAGATGGAGAGCGAGAAAAAAGAATTTGTCCACAACCCTATGATAGGAAGCGTCTTTCTTCAGGTTACAATCGTTACAATCTCTGAGGATTGGGGGTACTTAGGAAAGACGGGGGTCTTGAAGATAATAGTAGCAAACTCTTCCTCAGGTACTGTTCCAAGCATGTGACGTGTATTAATCTATTTAACTCTCACAATAATACCATGAAGTAGGTGTTACCACTGTTACAGAGATCCTAAGAGGCTGGTTTTAGACAAGTGGAGATAAGCTGCTTTTAGAGCACAGGTGGAGCTTCCTAGCAGACAATTGGAAAAGGGGCTTAGAGGTCAGGGTTGGAGAGGTGCTGGAGAGGTGCTAGACAAAGTCCCTGAGTGTGTGCACATGAGCTACCAGGGAGGAGTTGTAGAAAGAGGAACCTGAAATGGAGAGGTTGGAGGGGCCGAGTAGGAGGCCCACCAGGACTCACCCAGAATGAGAGGTTTTAGGAAGGAAGACCCATAGCGTAGACCCCTCAAGGTCTGAGAAAAGGCCATCGGCTTTATTCATCAGTAGCTCTTCTGTTTCATTGGGGTGGTGGGGAGGAGAGTGGGAAAGCCAGGTGGCAGAGGGTTGAGAAGGGGCCTGGGATGAAACCATAGCATGAAACTCCTGGGGAAATTGTGGCTGCGAAAGAAGCAGAGTCTGGTTACTTAAAGTGTGGTCCGTGGTACCACCTGGGAGCTGGTTAGAAATGTAGAATCGGTGGCCCACCCTTAGCCTACTGAAGGAGGACCTGAGTTTTAATGAGATCCCCAGGGGATTCTATGCGCATTAGAGTCCAAAACGTTGTGTGGCAGAGATGTGGGCTGTGCCCTAGAGATCAAGAGAGGTGGCATTCAATATGGGAATGTCCCTAGGGAGTCTGAGGCCAGGGAGGAGGTGGAGTGGGAGAAGTGAAGACGCTGCGGTGGAGCTGGAGTGAGGGGTGTTGTGTGTGAATGTTTCGGGCTGTGGTGAGTGTGTGTATGTGTGCTGTGTGGGACTTTCGTTTAAGGTAGTGTAATGCTAAGTGGTACTTCCTGCCCCATGGCAGAAAGCTCCCTGAGAGGTATCCATCTATGTGCCCCCCAGAAGAAAGAGGAGTGTGCGGAGGTGTTGCGTGTCTCTGTGTGTGTGAGGATGAGGTGCGGGACAGAGTTCCTGTGTATCTTTTGTATGTTTTTGTGTGTTTTTCCATATTAAAAAGGTCAACGAATGGAAATTTCAGAGCGCAGCTCCCCGCCCCCGCCCCAAGTAAGGATGCGGATTCCATTGTGCGCCGGCAGGTTGTAATTACACATTATTTCCAGGAGGGGGCAATGCCGGCTCGGCCACTTCGTACAATGCCCGGGTGAGTCCCCGACTGGCCGCGCCGAATCCGGCTACAGTGCCAAGATCCGCGAAGTAAAGCAATCGGTCCAAGGGGAGAGTGGGAACCGGCCCTGGGAGGCAGGGTGGGGATCGATTCCTGAACCCTGCCTGTCCCTAACTCTCAACCAACGCCCTCCCAGGGCCACCCCACTTTCGCGCATCTCTCTCGGATCCCGATACCTCAGCCTACTGTGAAAACCTAGCCTGGAGGTGGGGGAGTGAGGGTGAAGCCTAAGGGGAGAGTCGGGGGCAAAGGCGTTAGGAGGAGTAGGAGGTTTTTGGGGGGCTAAGGTGGGAAGAGTGAGCTCAGGCATCCTCATTAGGGACACATTAATGGAGCGTCCACTGTACCGAGGAGGGTGTTGTGCCAGTGGGCCCGGGGATAGGGCGCGGCCCTTGCCTTGATTTAGGGTCAGAACACGCGGGTTCAAGTCCAAGCCTCATAGACTGGCCTCGGGCTGGCTGAGCAGACTTTACTCCCACTGTAGGGATCCTGCGTGTCCTTCTTTTCTGGGAGAAAGCTCAACTTCCCTCGCTACCTTACTGGTTGCTGCGGCTCAGACTGAGAAACCCCAGGGGAAGTACTAGCTTTCGCTGACTTGCCTGTTGGTGTGTGTGGGGGGGGGGGGGGGGGGGCAGGGGAAGGGCCGAGCAGAAAGGAGGTTGAGACCAGTGGTGTGGTGCGGGTTAAGGCGACCTGGGGAACCACTGCAGGATTTTGAGGAGGGGAGAGGCCTGATTCCAGCTGGGCTCTTGGAAGATAAGGAATGGATTCAGTCATAGGGTGGGAGTGGTGGGGGTGATGGATCCCAGGCGAGAGGCCAGGGTCCTGACAGTGGCAATGGAAAGAGGAGCTGTGGTTACAGTTAGGATATACTTTAAAAAAATAAATAAATAAAGCTTTTTTTTCCATTATAAAAGTAATTCAGAAAAGTTACTGAAAATTGGATAAACGATACCTACATAGCCTACTAATACAGTTGCTGTTTGTTGCATTTGGTCTATTTCCTTCCAAGCTCTTTTTATACCATTTATTTATTTATTATAGATAAAAGTATAGCTTTACAGGTAAAGTCATCATTATAAGAGTCTTCCTGCTTTTAAGACTCAGTGTTTGTTACTTGGAGGGACAAAATCTATTTGAGGACTCAGACCATGATAAGAATTAGCTCCACAAATAGAAAGCAGCATTAGATAAGCCTAACACTAGAAGAAATGCAGGCCATGAATTTGTTTTAGTTTTTTAAATATCTATATAAAACATAACATGTGATTTACAGGTCTCTTTCTCTAATCAGAACCTCAAGGTACTGTACAATCTATAAACATTTACAACCAGTACACCCATATTTTGCGTAGCATTCCAAGGCCACATTGCTAAGTCAGTATATAATCAGGACAGTGACAGGTTACTTAGAAAGGAAAGAGTCACATCAGACTGACAACGTATGACATCAAAGTTATGTCACAGTTAACAATTAAAATAGGAGTTTTATCACTAATTTGTGGCCTATAGGGAAAATAAATCCTTTCTGTGGTATTAAATTCTTAGTGCTTATCAAGCTTCCTAATTTTGCTCTATTCAAGTAGTAAATATGTGGGTAAATATAGTTCTGGGTGAAAAGGGGATTTCAAAAATCTCACTCTGGGAAGCATGTCTTATCTACAGGGGCTGATTTAGTTGTTATATTAAAGAGTTTCATAGTCAGACTCTGACTATGAGGGAGATTCTGGAGAGGGAAGGGAGAGGAGACTATGAGACTCCAGAGAGGGAAGGACCTGGACACAATGTGTTTCACAATCACAAGATGAACCCAGGGTGACAGAACAAGTATGTTCAAATACTCCATAAAATGGTTTTATTTATAGATGCTACTGAATGCTACTTTAGGAGATTACACATTTTTAAAACATGGCTGTGCTATTGTGTACATACAATTAATTTTCCTGATTTTTCACTTACGAAAAATAATATCATAAACATTTTTCATATTACTTCCTGTATTAGTTTCCTAGGGTTGCCCTAATAAAGCACTACACATTGGATGGCTTAAAACAGCAGAACTTTATTGTCTTACAGTTTTGGAGGCTAGAAGTCCAAGATCAAGAAGTCAGCAGGGCCACACTCCCTCTGAAACCTGTAGGGAGAATACTTGTCTCTTCTTGCTTTTGGTGTTTGCTGGCAATCCTTGCCATTACTTGGCCTGTAGATGTACCACTCCAATCTCTGGTTCCATGGTTATCTTCTCCCTCTGTGTATCCCCTCATCTTTTAAGGACATCAGTCATATTGGATTAAGGGCTATCCTACTCTAGTATGACCTCATCTGAACTAATTACATCTGCAATGATTCTATTTCTAAATAAGGTCACAGTCTGAGGTCCTGGGAGGTTAGGAATTCAACAGATCTTTTTGATGGACATAATTCAACCCATAACACTTCCTAACTGTGCCTGATTTCAACAAGGTAAAATTTCACTTACTTAATCAATTTTTAATTATCAAACACTTGATTTGCATCCAATTCATATATGATTATAAATAACAGTGTAGTTAGCACTTTATGCATACAAATTTGCTTCATATTGTTGAATGATTTTTTTAGGATAAATATTCAGAAGAGAGAATATCTGATCAAAGTTTATGAAAAGTTGTAATTATATTATGGGTTTGGGGAGAGGTATGGTGTGGAGAGACGAAGCACAGAGAGGCAAAATGAAGAAAAGAAAATTACCTACAAGCTCATTAGCCAGAGTTTGCTTCCGCCAGTCTGCCATGTATTATATTTTTATATATACTTATTTACTTTTATTTTTTTCCTGGTTGAGATCTTATTGTAGGTAACATTTTGTATCATGCTTTTCCCACTTAACATTAAATTCTAAACAGTTTCTCATCTCATAAAGTTCATAATCATCTTTTGGTGATTGTATAATGTTATACAAGTACTGTAGGAATATTTCAAAATTTAATATCGAATATATGCTATTAGATATTTATTATGCTTCCAAGTTTTTACTACTATAAACTGTGGTATACATTTTTATGCTTGTTTCTGAGTTGAGTTTATTTCACTAAGTGCCCAGAAACTGAATATCTGGGTTAAAGTGCATGAATCGTGGCGGCCGGTTAGCTCAGTTGGTTAGAGTGCGGTGCTCTTAACGACAAGGTTGCCAGTTCGATCCCCACATGGGCCAGTGTGAGCTGCCCCCTCCACAACTAGATTGAAACAACCAACTACTTGATTTGGAGCTGATGGGTCCAGGAAAAACACACTTAAATAAATAAAAGTTTAAAGTGGATGAATAATTTTAATGCTTTTGAGTCTTTGAAAGGTGGTTTGTAAAAGCGTTGTACATTCTCATCAGCCATGAATGAGCAAGTGTGTTTATTTGCCATCATTCTTGTTAGCAGTGAGTTTTATCTTTTTTTTTTGGTTTTTGTTTTAAGTTTTGAAATCTTACCAGGTAATACATGGTATCCTGTTTAGTCTTTTTTGGTTACCAGTGATGCTGACTATTTGTTCTTATGCTGTTTTTCCTCTTTTGGAGTTATCTGTTCATGTCCGTTTATCTTTTGGGTCCTAATATTTTACTTAGAGATTTGTATGTTCATTTTACATGTAAAAGATATTAACCCTTTGTCATAGATGCCAGATGGATGTTTTCAAAAGTTTGCTGACTCTTTCATTTTAAAAAAGTAGTCATTGGGAAATGCAAATCTAAACAACAGTGAGATGTCACCTTCCACCCATCAGGATGGCTATCAAAAACCCCAGAAAATAACAAGGGTTAGCAAAGATTAAGAGAAATTGGAACTCTTATGCCCTGTTGTTGGGGATGTAAAATGGTACAGCTATGGAAATAGTATGGCAGTTCCTCAAGAAATTAAGATGGTAAATTTTATGTTATGTGTATTTTACTACAATTTTTAAAAAGGTGGATAACTGGAAAATATAACATATTTAGTGAAAAAAAGTTATTGAGTTCTAGTCTGTGTAAAGTCTCTCTGTGCTGGGCATGGAGAATATAAAAACAATATGTCAAGGTGCTCGTGGACCATAAGGATTGAAATAGAAACCAACATTCATGACACCATTTCACCTATGCTTTGATAGAGTGTCAAACATTGGGGGTGCGGGAAGCACTCAGGGGCAACAGACAACCGACAGCTGGTGAAGCGAGGGGTGAGGGTGGTCAGGGAGAGTTCCTCATGGAGCTGAATGTAGGACAAATTAGGAGTTAACCTAGCAGAAAGAGGTGGGCCAGTTCGTAATTTCAGTTATGCGTTTATGATGCGCACACACGTTTAATGCTTATGTGGGCAGGCTGTTGACCTTTCTCTTTGTGATTTCTCCCAGGGCTTTTATGTTCATAAGATCTCTTCCCTTGGGAAGTCTGATCATTCTATTTCTTCCTGGTTTTCTATGGTTCAATCTATTTTTATATTTAACTCTTTACTCTACTAGGAAATTATTTTGGTGATTGGTGAGGGAAATAAGGGACCCTGGTGGAAGGGTGGAGAGGTAGGAAGGGGAACTGGGCAGCTGCAGGAAAACTTCCTTCCTTATATGGTGGTTCTGGGGCTCCCACGTTCATTCTCTCTCCTCCCTGTGGCTGTTTTAGGTGATGGGTGGGGTGTGTGTGTGACTGAAGCCTGGGTGATGGGAGGTCATGATCCCGTAAGACCAAGCTGGCCTTGAAGCATGAGGGATGCAGACCAGACTGCTGTAAGGACTTCCAACACAGCAATTAAACAGGCTGGGATGGAGGTATATGTGCCATCTCTCCCTGCTCATCCCCTGCTACCCAAGCTATCACTCTCTATCTCTGCTAACCACTCCCCCCAACTTGTAAATCATTTTATTTATTTGTCCGTTCACTTGTTTGGGCTGTGTTCTTGCTAGACCATGAGCCTCTAGAGGGCACATGCCTGTCTGTCTCTGCTCCCTGTCAGATTCCCAGTACCTGGAGAAGGTACTAGAACACAGTAGGTGCTCAAGGAATATTGGGTGAATGAATGAAAAGAAAGAGTGGTCTCTTCGTGCTTGTCCCGCAGGGGTGTGGGCACGTAGGGAGCCAGGGGGAACTCCGTTCTAAACTGTCTGCTCTAATGCCTGTGGGCAGATTGCTGGATGAGGCGCTGAGGATCCGGACCCCCAATCTGGAGCAGGTCCCTCATAGTCTGGCTTTTGGGTCTGCATTCCATCGGGGACTTAGAGACTGGCAGTCCCCCACCCACAGATGTCCTCTATAGCTGCAGCTGGGGCTGGGCTGGAGACAGCGGCAGGGCCTGGGCCTATGTCTGGGCCCAAAGGGACAGGGTTGGGGGAGGTGGGGCTGAGTCATGGAGGCACTGCTGGTGCCTAATTTTCCTGTCTCAGGGGCTCAGAGACATTCATTACAGCCAGGAGAAGTAATTAAGCCAGAGAACGGCAGGAGTGGGGGAAGAGGGAGATCTGATTTTCTCAGGAGAATCCTGGTGCAATTAATAAGGGCAGAGAAGGGGAGAGCGCTACCCAGCCTGAGATTATCAATAATAGAGACATGGCTTCAGGGCCAGTCACCCACATCTATGCTGACCACCAAAGGAGGGGTGCACACTGGCTGGAGGAATATGCTGGTTTCTGGCTCCATGAGGCAGCCTGAGACAGAGGAAAGAGCTCAGGCCAGAGCCAGACTGGCCTGCCGTTGAGCCCTGGTATTTACCTGCTGTGGAACCTGGGGCAGATTGCTTAACCTCTCTGAGCCTCAGTTTTCTTGTTAGTAGAATGGAGCTAATAGCACAGACCTTGTAGGATTGCTATGGGGATTAAATGTGAAATGCTTAGCGGTGTGCCTGGCGTGCAGCAAACACACAAAGAGCTGGGATTCAAAAAGCAGTTTGTGTGGCTGGACATGAGAATTCACAGGAGAGCAGGCAACTGAGTGGAGGGGCAGGAACACTTGGGCTTCCCTGACAGTGGCCTGCGGCGCTGAGGCCTGGGGCAGGCATAACAGCCTCGGGTATGGTTTAATGGACACCAGCTCTGGGGTTTTTTTCTCCATTACCTATAGTCCTTACAGTGACTGTGCAAGGGTACTATTCTGATTCCCACGTACAAATGAGGAAACTGCGGCTCAGAGGGCAAAGTGGCCTGCTGAAGATCAGCGGGCTGTAGAGCTGGGGTTCCAGTTGAGGCCTATTTGGGGCCACAGTCCTCAAGTGATCCTTTCCCTTCAGGTTGCAAAGCTACAGAAAGTCTGGGTGTACCAGCCACAGAAATCACGTGACCTAGTCCTGGGGTGAACCATGGGGAGTGATGGGCACCTAGCCTCCTTCTCAGACACCTCAAATGCCATCCCTGCTGAACTCAGAGTTGGGTACAGGTCTTCGGGAGAGAAAGATCTGGACACTCACCTCTCTCTTTATAGGCCAACGGGGTGTCCCCACCCTGTTGCTGAATACTGGAGAATCTTTTTTTTTTTTGAAGAATTTTATTAAAAATATAGCTAACATACAATATTACATGAGTTTCAGGGATACACCATAGTTGTTCAACATTTATACATCTAAAGAAGTGATCGCCACAATAACTCCAAAACTATCTGACACTGTACCACACGATCACAGTATTATTGACTATATTTTCCATGCTGTACACTATATCCCCATGACTTATTTATTTTATACCTGGGAATTTGGACCACTTATTGCCCTTCACCCTTTCTAATTTTCAATTACAGTTGACATTCAATATTATTTTAAATTCATTTCAGAGGTACAGCATAGTGGTTAGACGTTTATATAATTTAAAAGTGATCCCGCTGACTAGTCTAGTACTCACCTGGCACTATACATAGTAGTTACCATATCATTGACTATATTCCCTATGCTATAATTTACATTTCCATGACTATTTTGTAATTACCAATTTGTACTTCGCGGAATCCCTTTACCTTTTTCACCCTGCCCCCAACCCCCAACACCCTCCCATCTAGTACCCATCTGACACCATACATAGTTATTACAGTGTTATTGACTATATTCTTTACATCCTACATGTCCATGACTACTTTGTAACAAGCAATTTGTACTTGTTAATTCCTTCCCCTTTTTTCACCCACACCCCCAACCCCTTCCCATCTGGCAACCATCAAAATGTTCTCTGCATCTATGAGTTCATTTCTGATTTGTTTATTTTGTTCTTTAGAGTCCACATATAAGCAAAATCACATTGCATCTGTCTTTCTCTGTCTGGCACTCCACTCAGCACAATACTCTCCAGGTCCATCCATGCCGCCGCAGATGACAAGAACCCATTCCCTTCCAGGGCTAAGCAACATTCCATTGTGTGTGTGTGTGTGTGTGTGTGTGTGTGTGTGTGTGTGTATATATATATATATATATATATATATATATATATATATATATATATATATCACTCTTCTTTATCCATTCTTTCTTCGACGGACGCCCAGACTGCCTCCACATCTTATATGGCCATTATAAAAAATGCTGCACTGAAAATATGGATGCACACATCCCCTTGAAGTAGCATTTGCGTTTCTTAGGATAAATACCCAGAAGTGAAATTACTGGGTCTTTCTTTGTCTTTTGTTATAGCCTTTGGTTTAAAGTCTATTTTGTCTGGTATAAGTATGGCTACCTCAGCTATTTGTTTGTTTGTTTCCATTTTCATGAAATATCTTTTTCCATCTCTTTACTTTTAGTCTATGTGTGTCTTTCAATCTGAAGTGATTCTCTTGTAGGCAGCATATGTAAGGGTTTTGTTTTCTTATCCATTCAGCCCTCCTATATCTTTTGATTGGAGCATTTAATCCATTTACATTGAAAGTAATTGTTCATAGATATATAGCTATTGCTATTTTATTATTCATAATTTTGATAATTTTTTTTCCATTTTAAAGAATTCCCTCAAACATTCCTTGTAATACTGGTTTGGTGGTGAGGAACTTCCTTTAGCTTTTTCTTGTCTAAGAAGCTCTTTATCCATCCTTTGATGCTAAATAATAACTTTGCTGGGTAGAATAATCTTGGCTATAGGTCTTTGCTTTTCATCATGTTGAATATTTTGTGCTAATCCCTTCTGGCCTGCAAAGTTTCTGTTGAGAAATCATCTGGCAATTTTATGGGGACTCGCTTGTAAATAACTAGTTGCCTTTCTCTTGCTGCTTTTAGGATCCTCTCTTTGTCTTTGACTTTTACCATTTTAATTATAATGTGTCTTGGTGTGGGCCTGTTTGGGTTCATCTTGTTTGGGACTCTTTGCACTTCCTGGGCTTATATGTCTATCTCCTTCATCAGGTTAGGAAAGTTTTCACTCATTATTTCTTCAAATAGGTTCTCAATCCCTTGCTTTCTGTCTTCTCCTTCTGGTACCCCTATGATGCGAATATTATTATGCTTTAGGTTGTCCCACAGGTCTCTTAAACTATCCTCATTGTTTTTTTTTTTTAATTATTCTTTTTTATTCTTGCTGTTCTGATTGGGTGTTTTCTGCTACCTTATCTTCCAAATCACTGATTCAGTCCTCTGCTTCATCTAGTCTGCTGGTGATTCCTTTTAGTGCATTCTTCATTTCAGTTATTGTATTCTTCACTTCTGACTGGTTCTTTTTTGTGGTTTCTGTGTCCATTTTTATGCTTGCCATCTCTTTGTTGAAGTTCTCACAGAGTTCCTTGAGCATCCTTATAACCACTGTTTTGAACTCTGTCTCTGATAGATTGCTTGCCTCCATTTCCGTTCATTCTTTTTCTGGAGTTTTCTCCTCTTCTTTCATTTGGGACATATTTTTTTATTTCTTCATTTTGGCTGCCTTCCTGTGTTTATTTCTATGTATGAGGTAGACCTGCTATGTCTCCCAGTCTTGGCCAGGTGGACTATGGGGCCCTGGCATAGTCTCCCGGGTCATCTGTTCCAGGTTCTCCAGGAGTGTCCCTTGTGTGGGTTGTTATAGTTGAGCGTTGATTGCTATTGGCACATCGGTGGGTGAAACTGGCCCTCAGGCTGATTGGCTATGGGGTTTAGCTGTGTCCACAGCTTACGGGCTGCTGTGCAGGGGGTGGAAGGTGGGGGACTTACCCTACTAAGTGGGGTTCACCCCAGCAGGCTCTGGTGCCTGTTGAGACCACCCTTTGTATATACCACTTGTGGGACTAATTGGATGGTGCTCTGCTCTGGTCTGAAGCCAACCTCCAGGTATGTTGGTTCTGGGGCCTCTTAGGAGGGGCTCCAGTACAGGCCTAGGTCACCCACTGCCTGTGACCAGCCAGTGAGTGGCTGTGACTTTGTAGGAGCTACAAAGTGATCTGTGGTTGTTTGCTGCCTGTGCTAAACCTGAAGGCACCTGGGAGAGGCTATGCTGTGAACCGAGACCATGCTGCCACCAGTACCAGGCCTGGGGGAGCTTCACAAAAAGCCAGGAGACTTGCTGCCACCTGCCAGATCCCTTAAAGTTCAGCTGCTGATAAAGCCTCATGCAGTATGGGAGTTGGGTGAGGCAGGTCTCAGAGAGTCACTGGAATGGGAAGAGGTATGTTCACCAGGTTAATACAGATTCTGGTTTGGTGCCAGTGCTGAGCCTAAAGCTACTCAGCAAAAGTCTCAGAGCTCAGCGAGGCCAGTCGTCACCTGCCTGGAGCCCATGGACTCTGATAGTTTTCCAAGAAAGAGTGCAATGTGGGTGGGGCTGGCTGCTCACAGAGAAAGTGCCTCCAGCGTTGGGGGAGTGGGATGGAGCAGGGTCTCAGTGAGTCAGCAGGGCAGAGCCTCAGAGCTAATCAGACCAATCAGATTCAGATTTGTCCATAAGCACAGGGGGCGGGCTCAACATGTTAAAGATGGCGGCCGCCTGGCTGGGAGCACAGGAGGAGAACCTGTCTTCCAGCCCTGGCCTTGAATCCACACACCTACACCTCAGTCTGCTCCCCATGTGCTTCTGATGCCCCCTAAGTCACCGTCCCTCTGCCAGAACCCAAGGTGAGTGCCTGCGAGCAAGTGAGTCTGTGCGTGGCCGTTTAAGAGAACATTTGGGTTTCCCGCAGCCTTCTGTCCCACCTGGATGGTTGGAATCCCCACTGTTTTTCATAGCCAGATGTTGTGGGGGTTCCTCTTCCCAGCACCAATACTCTGGCTGGGGAGCCTGAAGAGGGGCTGGGGTCCTTCGCCTCTTCAGGAGGGAACCTCCACAGCTGAAGTATCCCTCTCTATTTTCAACCACCACACGTAGGTTTGGGTCTAGGTTTGGTCTCGTCTCTGCCCTTCCTCCCACTCTCAATATGGCTTCTTTATATCCTTAGTTATAAAACTTCTGTTCAGCCAGACTCCAGGTTGATTGTTCTCTAATTTAGTTGTAATTTTAATGTGTTCATGGAAGGAAGCAGGCACGTTGTTTATCTACTTCGCCATCTTGAATTGCTGGAGAAGCTTATATCTGTTCCTCCCAGGCCTGGGCCTGGCTTCTGCTCTTTCTTTGCTGAAACCACAGACCCTCTTGGCTCTGGTTCTTCCTCAGACCCTCATTCCTGGCCAGAGGCTGGACGGTGTGGGGAGAGAGAGCCGGTCTTTGCCTCGGGGGCAGGGAGGTGGAAGACATTAAGTTGTAGTCCTGGGGCCTTATGACAAGCTGTGGCAAGAGGGGACAGGGAACTGGTGGACAGAATAAATCCCTGCCTCACAGAAGAAAGGCAGGAAAGAAGGGGATGACAGCAGGTGGAGTTTAGACAAGACACCCACAGAGTGGAGGTCCCTGCGGCCGAGTCAGCCTGAGGGCACCTTTCAGGACTCTGGGGACCCCATGGAGAAGCAAGTGGGGTCTCCCATTCCTGAGCAAACCTCAAAAACATGGTTCCCTGTTCTGAGCTAAAAAGATGGAGGAAACAATGCTTTATGGATTATACATTTTCTATTCTCATTTCTTATTTGTAAACTATAAAAATTACAGAAAAATACAAGGGAAAAAAGTCACCTGTAATCCTATCCCAAGAGATAACCACTCTTAACATTTTTATGTATAGAATATCCCTACAGAATTTATATATCTAAATATATGTATGTATATGTGTGTGTGTGTGTGTATGTATATATATATATATATATATATATATATGGAACCATTCTGTATGTACTATTGTTTTGTACTATACTTTTTCCCCATGTAAGCATGCATGTCATAAATCTTTCATGTTGTTTAACATTTTTCTAAAACATGATTTTTCTTTGGTTAAATTATTAAAATTGTTTCCTAACTTTTCAATTACAGTTGACATAAAATATTATATTAATTTCAGGTGTACAACATAGTGATTAGACATTTATATAACTTATAGTGATCACCTTGAAAAGTCTATTACCCATCTGACACCATATATAGTTATTTACAATGTTATTGACTATATTATCTGCGCTGTACTTTACACACCATACTAGTTATCATAATATTATTGACTATATTCCCTGTGCTGTACTTTACATTCCCGTGACTGTTTTTGTAACTGGCAATTTGTACTTCTTAATCCCTTCACTGTTTTTACCCTAAAACATGATTTTTAATGGCTCCACTAAAATAGTACATCTTTCAGATATTCTATAATTTGCCTGTTGGACATTTTGAATATTTGTGTTGTGTCCTCTATTGTGTGTGTGTTATTGTTGATTGGTACTGAGATGGGTATTTTTGTGCTTATCTCTGAATATATCCACTGTTTATACTCACAGAAATGGAAACCCCAGGTTAGAGGGTATATACATGTTACTCTAAACTAGCTTCTGGATAGGCCTCTCACAGTATTATCTTTAGTGTTTGCGAAGGGGCTTGCCATGGCCTGGGCAGCACTGGGGACATAATTGCCAATTTTGTTTTTTGAAAAAAGTATCTGTTTTAATTTGTATTTTTTACTAACAATGAGACTGTATACATATTTTTCACATTTATTAGTCATTTGTGTATTGTCTTTGCTCACTTTTTTTTCCAAGTCAAGTTGTTGTCCTTTCAATCTTAGTTGTGGAGGGCGCAGCTCAGCTCCATGTCCAGTTGCCGTTGTTAGTTGCAGGGGGTGCTGCCCACCATCCCTTACGGGACTCGAGGAATTGAACTGGCAACCTTGTGGTTGAGAGCCCATGCTCCAACCAACTGAGCCATCCGGGAGCTCAGCGGCAGCTCCCACCAACCTTGTGGTTGAGAACCCACTGGCCCATGTGGGAATCGAACCGGCAGCCTTCGGAGTTAGGAGCATGGCGCTCTAACCGCCTGAGCCACCGGGCCGGCCCTTTGCTCACTTTTTAAAAAGGGGTGTCTCTGTAGTTTTCTTATTGGTCTGTAGGTACTCTTCATCTCTTCCAGATCTTAATGCTTCTTTGCTTGTATATGTTGTGAATATGTTTTCTTCCTTTTAGTTTAGTTTTTTTATTATATAGAGAAGCATTACATTTTAATGTCCAATTTATAAACATTTTCTTTATATTTCTTTCATTTGTTTTTGTATTTAGAAGGGTCTTTTATTTTTCATTATAGAAGTTGTGTAACCTTTTTCTACAAATCTGGAAGAGAAACAATGTCATTCCCTGTACCACCATCTCATGCAACCAGACTGGATTTAATTACGTAGGAGCACAATCAGAATTTCATGATCCTGCCAGGCGCTGGTCTAGACTTAAGACAATCAATTGCAGTAACCTCAGAGCACACTTGTGCCTGGACACCCAGATGCAGTGGGCAGGGCACAGAAGTGGCAACGCAGAGGAGCGCCTAGGAGCTGCCACCCAGCTGTGCCTCAGTTTCCAAACGGAGGAGGCTGAACCAATCAGCTGGTCTCCGGAGGAGGCCAGAGCAGGCCCTGGGTTCAGAGTGCACCAGGTTCAAATCCATGTGCTAAGATTTTCAACCCCTTCAAGTAAGCAGTGTCCACCTATGTAAGATGGGATGATAACAGTGCCGCATGTCACTGAGTTGTTGGGAAATGAAATGAGATGACAGTAACGCTTCTCAGGCAGCTCTGCACCCCAATGAAGCCGGGGTCAAATTAGGTGGTGGTGGTGGTAGTAGCAGCAGCATCAGGGGTGGTGGTAGTGATATTTAGGAATTCCTGTGGAGCCTCCTGCTCCCACCTGCTGTCAATCCAGGTCAAGACGTGGGTCCCTGGCTGTGTAGACGACCACAGGGGCGGAGGTGGGACAGACAGGCCTATGAGGGGCATCCAGGGCTGGTGGCCACAGTCTCTCCCCGGGATAGGGGCTGACTGAGCAGGACAGGCAGCAGCTGTGAGGCGCTGGGAAGGCTCCCGGCCTCCTTTGGGGGTGGGGGCACTAACAGCGACCCCATCATTTCTCCGGATCCGCGTGGCAATCGGAGGCGGAGTAAGGGACCGGGGAGTGGCGGTCCTCTGCGCTCCCTCCGCTCCTTATCAGCAATGGCCGGATAAGCGTGTCGGGGCGTGGGTTCCGGTGGCTGCGGCTAATGGAGGCTGCGGCTGGGCGCGCGGGCGCGGTGTTTGCGGAGATAAGCGCTGCAGCGGCTCCGCTGCTCTGTACACAGACTGCACTTAGCTGCGCAAACACCTGTCGCTCGCCTCGGGACGTTCGGGCCCAGCCAGCCCCTGGCGAGGGAGGACCCCTGGGAGGGTGGGGCGGGTGACAGTGGCCGTCACCGGCCAGAGCCGCGCAGTGTGGGGTGAAGGGTGGGAGAGTGTGGAGTGGGCGCGTGGGGGGCATGGGGCTGAGTGAGCTGGTGGGTGTTGTCAGCGCCCTGAGTGTACGGACATGCACGCGTGTGGATCTGAGTGGAAGCGTGGGTCACTGTGCGACCTCTAAGTCCCTGAGGGTGAGAGTTGGATGCCTGAGCTTGTGGGAGTCTGGTGCACTAGTGGGGTCTGAGGGACTGTGCCTGTGGTGTGTGCGCCCCCTGGACACAGACCTCATGCCCTGCAGTGTTTCCACCAGCCAGCCCTGCTCCCTCTGTTCCTAACAGTGGACCTCTGTCCACTGCTCCCTAGTAGACCTCACCCTCTTCCCCTTGGGGACAGGCAGCCAGACCCCTGGGTTCCCAGAAGTGGGAGGCTCAGGCTGCCTGTGTCCTGGCAGGGCCAGATCTGTGGGACACTGAGCAAGCCCCAGAGTTGGGGGCTATATCAGGCACGGTTCCTGGCAGGAGAGCCCCCAGAAGGCAACCCCCACACCCCCTCATTCCTTCATCCCAGGGCTGTCAGCTCTGCTGCCAAATCCTTTATTGGCCCCCTCTCTTCCCCTGCCAGCTGCCTTCAGGAACTCAGCAGGCTGCTGGAGGCTATAAACTTGGGGTTACCACCCTCCTTCTCCTTAGGACACCCTCTGCCCAAGGTTGTCCAAGGGAGAAACCGTCTCACCTAGGACAAAATGAGCAGCTGCCCTCAGATTAGGGAAGCCTGCCGAACATAGACTGGCCATAGGCATCAGGCCCGGACTCCCAGTTGAGCACAGAACCCACTTTGCCCAGCTTCAAGCAGAAGCGTTAGTGACACCTCATTAGCTTATCTAGCTATCCAGTCCTGTCCAGTTATGCCTGTTCCGGCCACATGCCAAATCTGCTTTTCTCCTTAGTACTCCTGCTTCTGCCACAACCTTGGCTAAACTTTCTCTGGTTTTGCCTTATTCCTGCCTGAAAGTGAGGCTGCCAAGTACTACTAGGTTGGTGCAACAGTAATTGTGGTTTAAAGGTTAAAAAAATTGCAAAAACCACAATTACTTTTGCACCAACCTAATAGTATTCAGGTTGTGTACTGCACGAGAGGCACGAATCTCAGGGGCACTGTTCACATTGCAGAATAAAGTATATATATAATTTATGTATGTGTTAATATATACATGTATATATAATGTATATAGTTATGTATATATGTATGTGTATATATTAATATATGCATGTATATATAATGTATACAATTATGTATATATGTATTTATGTTTATATGTTTATGTATAATTTATGTATATAAAGTAGTGTATATATATAATTTATATAATGAGGTGGTCTCCCCATCAAGTCCTGGATCAGTAGGGGATATCTTCCTACAAAATCCAACACAGGAACCCAGGGCCATGCAAATGCTTGGGAAAACACATGCCCTGGCTTACACACATGCAAGTGGTTTCACCCCATCCAAGCGGTGCTGAGTCTGCTGGCTTTTCCTGCCAGCCTGCCCCTCTGTGATGTGCTACCCAGCATATCCACTCTGAAGTTTGGGTGCTTGCCAATTCATGTTGACTGGCATTCAGATTCCGAGGTGATGTGTGTGGGTGAGAATGTGGGTCCAAGTTTGTGTGTGGCTAGGGCTGCCATCTTCTGGGGCTTTGGAGAGCTCTTCCAGGCAGAGATGGACAGAACTGGGTGTGTGTATATTCAGTGACAATTTCATCCAAGTCCTAAAATAATATATATGTTCTTTGGCTGCTCATTTAAAATATTTTTGGAAATTGATACATTGGACTGTATTCATCATACCAATAAGAGTGGAAAGGCAAGCTACAGAGGGGAAGAAGATATTTGTAAAGGACTTATATCCAAAAAAGAAAAAGAATTTTTACAAATCAATAAGAAAAAGGTATACAGTTCAATAGGAAAATGGGAAAAAGGTTTGAATGGGAAATCCACAAAAGAAGATATCCAAATGATCATGAGTACATGAAAAGATGCTCAGCTTTATTAGTCAGTAGGCAAATGAAAATTCAAACCACAAGGAGATACCACCATACATCCACCTAATGGCTAAAATGCAAAGAGAGAGAATACCAGTGTCCAAGGATGTGAAACGAAACACCCAGAACTCTCAGACAGTGCTGGTGGGAGTATAAATTGGTCCAACCACTTTGAGAGGCTGTTTGACCATATCTACTAAAGCTTAACATATACCCACCTTATAACCCAGCAATTCCACTCCCAGGCATATATACTCAATAGAAATGTGTACATATATTCCCCCAAAGACACTTCCAAAAATGTTCATAGCCTCCGTATTCATAATATTCCCAAAGCTGAAACCTCCAAATGCCCACCAACAGTAGAACAGATAAATATATTGTGACATATTCACAAAATGGAATATTGTATAGAGATGAGAATGAACAAACTATAACTACACACAACAAGGATGAATCTCACAAACATCGTGTTGAGTGATAGAAGCTGGACATACAAGAGCACTTACCATATGATTCCACTGATGTGAGAAGTAAGGATGAGCGATGACCCTCGGCAGGGAAGTGAGGGGAAGAGGGACCCTAGGAGGACTTTTCGGGGGCTGGTCACGTGCTGTTTCTTATGCTGGGTGCTGGTTACACTGGTGTGGTTAGTTTTTGAAAATCTATCAAGCTGAACACTTAAAATTTGTGCCCATTAATGTATGGGTGCTATTCTCCAATAAAAAGTTGAACGTGTTTTAAACATATTTATGGAGCTATCTTTGGATGAATTTAAGCTCTTGTCACTGATGAAACTCCCCGTTATTGCCTCTCCTCGTCTTCCCGCTCTTCTATTCCTGGTCGTCATCTGGATTCTCATTTCCCCCAAGCTGGCCTGCTTCTGGCGGCTCAGGCTGTGCAATTATTAGGTTAGTGCAAAAGTAATTGTGGTTTTAAAAGGTTAAAAATAATTGCAAAAGCCACAATTACTTTTTTTAAAGATATATATATATATATATATATCTTTATATATATATATATTATATATATATATATATCTTTATATATAATATATATATATATATATATATATATATATTTATTTATTTATTTATATTTATATATTGGGGAAGGGGAACAGGACTTTATTGGGGAACAGTGTGTACTTTCAGGACTTTTTTTTTCCAAGTCAAGTTGTTGTCCTTTCAGTCTTAGCTGTGGAGGGCGCAGCTCAGCTCCAGGTCCAGTTGCCGTTGCTAGTTGCAGGGGGCGCAGCCCACCATCTGTTGCGGGAGTCGAACCAGCAACATTGTGGTTGAGAGGACGCGCTCCAACCAACTGAGCCATCCGGGAGGTAAGTGGCAGCTCAGCTCAAGGTGCCGTGTTCAATCTTAGTTGCGGGGGCAGAGCCCACCATCCCTTGCGGGACTCGAGGAATTGAACTGGCAACCTTGTGGTTGAGAGCCCACTGGCCAATGTGGGAATTGAACCAGCAGCTTTCAGAGCTAGGAGCATGGAGCTCCAACCGCCTGAGCCACCGGGCCGGCCCGCTGCACTTACTTTTGCACCAACCTAGTATATTCAGAGAAGGCAAGCCACCTTAGCTATTCGTGTCTCATGTCTTTGTGAAATGGGGACTCATTCACGTCTTCATCCAACATACATTTATTGAGGCTCTTCCCTGGCCTGGCAATGGGCTGGGGCCCAGGATGAAGAGGAATGCGTCAAGGGCATTGGATGTGAGGTGCCCACAGTCCAGGGGGCAGATGGACAAACACCTGTGACCTTCTGGTGCAGGGTGTGGAGGGCTATGCTGGGGGGGTGGGCACAGGGAGGAGCTCTGACCCAACCAGGGAGTGGGGGTGGGGGTGGCCTCTACAAATAGCATTTCCTCCTCCTTTTAGGGTTGTTGTAGGAGCAAATAAAATACCCGATGTGCAGGTGGCTTACAAGGAGCAAAATACTAGAGAAGTTTGTGTCTTTTCTCTCTGAGGCACAGACCCAAACTGGGCATCCAGAGTATAATTCCCAATGACACTGAGCCTTGGCAGCAGGAGAGGTGATCTGGGGGAGAGGGTGACGGGGGCTTTACGTATCAATGGAAGCCATGGAAGCTCTTTTCTGGAAAGATGTACTTCAACACAAATTTTGCTATGCAACTTCAAGAGGGTCACAGCCCCGTGAAGCCCTTTGAGGACACTGCTTAAGAACTCTCATCATAGAGAAAATCTCCATCTTGGCCAGGGGTGGCTTGAAGGCTCTGGGATAGCAGTTTCAAGAGCTTTTCCTGAGTGGTCCCAATTCTGGAGCTGGGACTTGACGCAGCAAAGCCCAGGTAGCAGGGGCTCTGAGGCTGAGCTACAGTCTCAAGGGAGCCCAGAGCTGGCAGAGGAGACAGAGCAGAGCAGGCGGAGCGGAGGCAGAAGAAAGTAGACAGAGGGGCAATAGAGGCCAGGCGGGCTGTGAATGCTTCGTGCCAAGTGCCTGTGCTGGGGGTGGGTCAGCATCAGAATGGGCTTCAGGCCAGCGCCCTCCGGCTGGGGCCAGCACCCCCTGCGTCCTGTAAGAGGTGAAGAGTCCTGGTGCAAGGGGGTGTCAAGGCGAGGCCCCCCCGGAACGTTAGTTTCCATGCAGCTGGCCCCTGGTCGCAGTCTCCCTGGGAGGTGCCAGGAGGGCAGGAAGTGAGCTGTTTCTTGTTTTCTCCTCTCTCTGCTGTCACCTACACCCCCCTGTCTGATGGATGGCACAGACTGAGTCACAACTAATGGCTTTCCATGGAGCCCTTAGAACTAATGAAGCTGCTAACGAGTGATTGAGTAAATGAGTCGACAGCACTTTATCACTCCCCCCACCCCACAGCCCTCTCTGCTGAGGGCCACTGAGCAGGCCATGGGCTGCACTGTGGCTCGTGGACACTGGGAACATGGAATGGGGTGGGGGATGGAGCTTGTCACTTGAGCTGGGCAAGGGAGGTGGGGGCCAGAGAGAGAGAAGGGGGAGGTACAGGGTGAAGGAGGAGAGGAAAATATGTAGAAAGGGTGTTGGTGAGAATGGTGGAGAGAGGTGGGGAGATGCAGGTGACAGAGATTGGGAGAGAGGAAGAGAAGGGATATTCAGCAGTAGGGGTCCGCCTCAGTACCAGGCACTGGAGTGCAAAGATAGAAGTCCCAGCCCTTGACCTTGAGGAGACGACAGTTTGGATGAAGAGGGAGACAGATGTATCCATTATTTTAGTCGTCAAAAGAAGCCTGTGACACAGTTTTATTATTCCCTTTTTCCATGAGGCTCAGAGAGGGCAGACAACTTTCCCAAAGTCACACAGCTGAGAACTGCAAGTGAAATTCAAACCCAAAGCAGTCTGACTCCAGAATCCATGCCCTTTTCATTAACCCTGTTCACAAGTAAGTGGAAAGAGAATAGATTACTCTGGGTTGATCTGATTTGCCCCATTAATGGAATTACTTAATTAGGGGCGGAGGTCCTGCAGCCTCCTTATGTCTGCACTTCAGCAAGGTGCTTTGCAAAATCTCTCCTGACATCCTGTGAGCACAAGGGTGATGTGTGGGGGAAATGGCAAAATGCCTGACAGAATTCCTAATCAGGTGGGGCTGATTCTAACGTTGACGGCTGAGCTGAGGTTATCAGTGGGAGGCAGTGACTTTGGACAGTGGGGCTCTGTCCTTGGTCCTGTTCAGGTTAAGATTTTTTCCTTTTCCCTTCCTCTGTTTATTTTTTTTATTACCCAAGTAATATATGTCTGCTGTAGAAAAATATGAACCATAGATAAGCAAAAGGAAAGAAAATCATCCTAAATCTCACTAACAGTAATTCTCACTGAACATTTCAACTTGCTGTCATTTTGAAAATTTTCATAATGTTGGGGATAAAAATCCCACAACAAAAGGTAACAACCCACTGTTCACATTTAGGGTGCATCCTGCCAATCTCTTTATTGCAAACAGTAGCAGTAAAATGTAACATTTTATTGGGCATTTACAATGAGCTGGCAACGGTGCCGAGCATCTTACAGGCATCATATCATTAAATCTTCATGACCCTTTAAGGCACTTTTATGATCCACTTTTTACAGATGACAAAGGCGAGGCTCAGAGATGAAACACTGGCTCTGGCTACAGAGACTGGGTAAGCAGCAGAAGCAGGGTTTGAACCAGGATTTGTCTGACTGCGGAGCTGAACCCCGAGCTCCTACAGGACCCTGTGCTCCATAAGTGTGCCTGAACTCTCACAATCCACCCCTTCCCACCTCCCCTGCCCCCGTCCTGGGGGGCCGTGTGTGCAAGATGATCACAACTCTTCTTGTTTCCTCCCTTCCACTTGCACAGAACAATTTGGGGACACCAACTAGGATGTGACCCCACAGAAGGCACAGACCCCAACAAAGCTGGAGATTTTCCTGGTCTTCAAGTAGTGGATGTTTCTCATGTTTCTTATATGGGGAAGGGGGGTGGTGCCTCGACTCTTGGACAATCCAGGGACTTATTTTATTTTTAAGTAGCAAACACTTTTTGAAAGCTTGCTATTTTCCAGGTACGGTTTTTGTATTTTAGAGATAATAACTTTTAAAAAACAATTTTAAAAATTAACATACAAAAATATTGACTCTTTTGGCTGGTGTACAGTTCTGGGTTTTAATGCATGTATAGATTCACACGAATCACCACCATAGTTGGAGTACAGAAGAGTTACATCACTCTGAAGGACTTCCTAGTACAAAGGACTCCTTTTGTAGCCACTCCTCCTCCTAGCCCTAATCTTGGGCAACTACTGATCTGTTCTTTATCATTATAGTTTTATCTTTTGAGAATGTCATATAAATGAAATTATACATTAGGTAACCTTGTGAAACAGGCTTTGTTCACTCAGGCTGATGCCTTTGACATTAATCCAATTTTTTCCATGTGTCAATAGTTCATTCCTTTTAATTATTGAGTAGTAAATGTCCCAGAATATGAATATCCATAGTTTGTTTATTCAATCACTCATTGAAGGACGTTCTGGTGATTTCCAGTGTGGGGCAATTATGAACAGAGCTGCCATAAACATTCGTGTCCAGGTGTTTGTGTGGACATATGTATTTATTTCTCTAGGATAAATAACTTGGACTGGGATTTCTGGGTCATCTGTATCTGTATGTAACTTTAGGAGAAAATACCAATCTCTTCAGATATCTGTCTTAAGAGCTTTCTTTAGCAATTCTTTTAGCTTGGCAATAATCTTCCTTAGTTTTCTTTCACTGAGAATTTCTTTATTTTACTTTAGTACTTGAAAGATATTTTCACTGGATATGGCATTCTTCGTTGACAGCTATTTTCTTTCAGCACTTAAAAAATATTCCGATTCTTTCTGGTCTTATGTTTTCTGGTGAAATATCTGAGGTCACTTGCATAGTTGTTTCCCTACAAGCAATACATTCTTTTTCCTTGGCTGCTTCCAATACTTTTTTTTGTCATTTTTGTTCAGTCGTATGATTATGATCATAATTTGTCCTGCTTGGGTTTGCCGAGGTCCTTGAATCTATAAATTTGTGTCTTTTGCCAAATTTAGGATGTTTTCAGCCATTATTTCTTCGAGCATTTTTTTCTGGACTGCATTCTTCCTCTTTTCCTGTGGAACTCTGATGTCATGAATATTAAACTATTTGGTACCATCCTTTCATATCCATGAGGCTCTGTTCATGTTTTTTTCAGTGTTGTTCTCTGTGACTTATATTCCGTATTTTCTGTTGATCTGTCTTCAAGTTCACTGGCTCTTTCCTCTGTTGTCTCCATTCTGTTATTTGATCCTATCCAGTGAATTTTTATTTTATTTTGTTTTCAATTCCAAAATTTCCACTTGGTTCTTTTTATATGTTTTATTAAATAGCTGAGATTTTTTATTTTTTCATTCATTTAAAGAATATTTGCCCTTACTCCCTGGAGCACTTTCCTGGTTCTAGTAGCTAAATAATGCTAGCTTGTATCCTGGATATTTTAAAATATGTTAGGAGAATCTGGCTATTGTTTAAGTTCTTTGGAGAATGTTAGTAATTTTGTTTTAGCAGGAAACTGACCCAGGTGGGTTCAGGCTACATGACCTGACCAGACTTCTGTGGGTTATAGTTTCAATGTCAGTTTTGCAGTGCTATTCAGATCTGTCCCACCCAGTGGCCAGTCTGGGACCTGGGCAGTGATCTATCCCCTAGTCCAGTTCTCAAAGCCTTAGATAAACTGCTTAGGACTGGATCCACTTGAGTGCATCTGAGGGGTGAGCTCAGGAGTTCATAAACAACTTGATGAGGTTGCTCTTCTCTTTCTGTGATTTCCCTTGTGCTTTCTGATTTCCTGGGGCTTCCCTTTCTTGTTCTCCAGTAAGATTACCGGAGCTTCAGTTACCCTGCTCTGCTGCATACTTCCTATGACTGTGCTTGTGTTCAGGGCCATGTGGCAGGAGGACAGAGAGAGAATAAAGCAGTGGGGTTCACCCCACTCCCTTGGGACCCCTTTTCATCAGAGGGAGAAGTTCCCCTCCTTCAGAGTTTCAGGTACCTGTGGGCCCCTGCAGCCCCTGATGTTGTCATCACCACTGGCTCCCATGGTATCGTCTGGGGGCTGGGGCATGAAAGAATGAAGAAAAAAACAGGGTTCCCTTTACTCTCTCTGAGTGTGAGATGTCCCTCTTCCATTCCTCGAGTTGAATTAGAGAGTTTCTGTGGGAGATTTTTCTCTTGACCCGCTGCCCCTTCTGAATTTGGGGCTGTCTGGTCCAGGTGGGGGAATACTAGAGAAATAACAAGATGCTCACTGCCATTTCAGTGCAATTTAGAATTCTGCCTTTCTGCCCCAATTTTTCTGTTTTTCTTTACTTTTCAGACTCCTCAGATGGCTGCTTCATGCATTTCTGTCCAAGTTTTACAGCTGTTTTCAGTAGGACTGGGCTTACTTCATTTTACCTGGAACTTAATAACTTTGAAAACTGTCACAACCATATGAAGTAGGTACTACTGTTATCTCTATTTGACAGATGATGATACTGAGGCACACGGAGGTTAAGTAATTTGCCCAAGATTACACAGCTAGTAATTGGCCAATCCAGTCCTCCTGGTCCCAGAGTCTGTGCTCTTGGCCACTAGTTTTGCAGCCCCAAAGGGAGTAGGACACTGGCTCTGCAGGGTGAGGCCTGGTACCCATTCTGTTGTGCACAGGGCCGGACATGACCCACCCTCTGGCCTGCGGGGTGTGCGAAGGGAGAGTACATAGTGGTTAGGGGATTGCTTTTTAACTTGATAAAGACCTAGGCTGCAGTGGGAGAGGAATGGACTTTGTAAGAGTGTGTGCGTGTGTGGATATATGTATATATATAAATATATATGTGATTGCATGTAAACCATCCTCATGAAAGTGAGGATGTGGATTTGTTCCTTCAGCAAGTATTGCTGGTCCCCCACCATGTGGCAGACCCTGTTCTAGGTGCTGGGGACACATCACTGAAGACAACGGATGAAGACCTCTGCCCACAGAGAGCCTGTATTCTAACAGTGTCTTAGTCCGTTAAGGCTGCTATAACAAATTACCATAAACTTGGTAGCTTAAAAAGTAAAATTTCTTTCTCACAGTTCTGGGTGTTGGGAAGTCCAAGGTCAAGGCACCCGCAGATTCCGTGTTCGGTGAGGGCCTTCTTCCTATTCTTAGAAGTTGTCTTCTCGCTGTGCTCTCATACGGTGGAAGGGGTGAGGGAGCTCTGTGGTGTCTCTTTGGTAAGGGTACTATTCCATTCATAAGGGCTCTGCCCTCATGACCTAATCACTTCCCAAGGGCCCCACCTCCTAATTTGATTACGTTGGGGGATAGGATGAATTTTGTAGGGACACAAACATTCAAGTCCATTGCAAGTAGACAGACAATAAACATAATACATATGTTAATTATATAGTATTATGGAAAGTGGTAAGTCCTATAGGAAAAAAGGGACTGGTAAAGAGGACTGGGAGTGATGGGGGAAAGGGTTGGATGTATACTTATTGACATGGAAAGATGTCTGTAATGTATTGAATGAGAAAAGCAAGCCGAAACACAGTATATATAGTATATCCTATTTTATATTTATAGACCAGTATAGTTTACAAGTTTTAAGGATGGGATTTAATTAATAATCAATTATAGCTACATGATGAAACCTCCATAAAGACCCTTAAATGATGGGGTTCATGACATGTGAAAATTATATGAAATTCAATTTTTAATGTCTACAACTAATGTTCTTGGAGCACAGTCATGTCCATTCATTTTTACATAGTTCTATAGCTGCTTTTGTGATACAATGGCCAAGATGAACAGTTGCGACAGAGACTCAAATATTTACTGTTTGGTCCTTCACAGAAAGAATTGGCCGATATCTGTTCTAGAGAGAAGCCTTGGCTTTGCACCATGCCACAGGTATCTGTCACTGCATTTTACAGAAGGACCTGAAATTTCAGATGAGGGGAGGTCTCAGAGGAAAGCTTTTACCATAAAAACATCTTTCTTTCTAGGCATTACTGCCTCCCATCCCCACCCCCTAGTTATAACCAGAATCCATGGTGTGACAGTTTGAACAACATCCATTGACTTCGCTCACGTACCCATGGGCCCCCTTACCCTCCACGGTGCTTTGCAAGTGATGGCAGATTATGGGAAATAGAGAGTGCCTCTGCCTGCTTCCCGCCCATATGACAAAGCTTCCTTTACTGTGGCTAATATCCCTTTGGAGAGATGTGGCCATTTTTCAATGGTGTCCACTGGTTATTCTTCATTCTCTGCAAAAAGCCAGAGTTTTAAGGAGGAGGACATTTATACTCATGACAAAATGAACAAGCTTGTGTTTCTAGAAGCACTATCACGGTAGCCAGTATTTTGCTGGGATACGGCCAGTGATCAAAGAGGCATGGAGAGTTTCACATGGACTAATAAACGACGTGCCTTAACAATCAGAGCAGACAAGATTCACTACCTAATTACTGTAGACATCCATTGATTTTCTGCTATCTTCTCCAGCGGATATTTTTTCAGCTAGACGAAAGGCTGTTGGCACTGCATGGACATAACTGGAAGTTATTCTAGGGTGAAACATGTATCAGACATTTGCAGCTGTCAGGAATGTGTATGCGCGCACCACCGTCATCCCTTGGCTGGATCATTGCAACAGGCTCCTAATTGGCCTCCTTGCTTCTGACCTTAACCCCTTCAGTCTATCTCAACACAGCAGCCACAATGCTTCCTCTAAAACGTAAGTCAGATCATGTTACTTGTTCAACCCAAACTTTCATCTCCTTCTGAGCAAGAGCCAAAGTCCTTATAGCAGCTTACGAGGCCCTATATTATTCCCCCTGCCTCCCTGAACTCATTTCCTTCTAACTCCCCACTGCTCACTCCACTCCAGCCACATGGGACTCTACCATCCCTCAAGCTGCTGAGCACACTCCCACCGCAGGGCCTCTGCACTTCTCTTCCCACCTGGAACTCTCTTCCCAAGGTAGCCTCATGGTTTGCTTCCTCACTTCCTTCCAATACCATGTCATAGGTGAGGCCTTCCCTAACCACACAGTGTACAATAAGCCCCCTAGCCCAGCACTCTTTATCCTTCTTACCCTGAGTTTTTTCCGTAGCACTTATCATCCTCAGGCACACTACGTGCTTCATTGTTGATTCATTCATTTTCTATTTCCTGCCATTCGAATGTAAGCTCCATGAGGGCAAAGGCTTTTCCTATTTGTTCATTTCTCTGTCCCCTTTGCCTAGAACAGCGCCTGGCACATCGTAGGGGCTTCATAGTGCTTGTTGGATGAGGATAGAATCACTCCTGCTGAATGGCAACCTGCTGTCTATAGGACCTTGGACGCGAGGTCTTGTCGGAGGGTGGAAGGCAGTGGGCTAGCACTGCCCAACACATGGTATATATCAAAGAGTGGGGGCCGGCCCGGTGGCTCAGGCGGTTAGAGCTCCGTGCTCCTGACTCCGAAGGCTGCCGGTTCCATTCCCACATGGGCCAGTGGGCTCTCAACCACAAGGTTGCCGGTTCAATTCCTCAAGTCCCACAAGGGATGGTGGGCAGTGCCCCCTGCAACTAAGATTGAACACGGCACCTTGAGCTGAGCTGCCGCTGAGCTCCCGGATGGCTCAGTTGGTTGGAGCGCGTCCTCTCAACCACAAGGTTGCCAGTTTGACTCCTGCAACTAGCAATGGCAACTGGACCTGGAGCTGAGCTGCGCCCTCCACAGCTAAGACTGAAAGGACAACAACTTGACTTGGAAAAAAGTCCCGGAAGTACACACTGTTCCCCAATAAAGTCCTGTTCCCCTTCCCCAATAAAATCTTTTAAAAAAGAAAAAAAGAAAGAGTGGCCTTGTGTCTGGGAAGTGGGGTGGTGGGGACAGAGGGTGGTGGGGTACACAATGCAAAGCCTATCTTGATGAGTGGCCTTTGAGCCCACTGGGCAAGGGAAATGGTCAGCTGGGGTCCACGTCCATGGCCTCGCTGATGCCTGAGATGGCCTTGCTGGGTACTCTGAGGATTGGGATCAAGGAAATCCCAGTGATTCTGTGCCCCCCTACCCTTTGAGGATAAGTTGGAAGCAGGTGTTGGTCCCAAGTCTGCAATCACAATTATTCTTAAGTTTCTTCTCTCACAGATGTCAGCCTTCCACCCTCCAGCCATGTCTTGTAGTAACTGAGTCATGGATCAGTGATGGCAGAGGGTGTGTGGGTGGGGGGTAGCTGAGTCCGTTGATTGAAGGCTGAGACATCCTACCCACTAATCAACAAGTTAATGACCTCTTCAATGAGGAGATGGTGATTAAAGAACCAATCAGCTTGCCCTGTAATTGGGGAGTGGAATTTGGAGGGTAAGGAGGGTTAGGGTTGATGAGGATGTGGGAGGCTGGCTCCTGGTCCACCCCGAGGAACCTCCTTGGGTGCCATTTATTTTCATGCTTAAGGTGAATGGGGAGTGAATTCTTTAGAGACTGTACCCTAATTCTGGGCCTTCCCCCATGCCCCCTAGCTTCTCCACAGTTTCTGCTCTCCTCCTTGGACCCCCACACACTAAGGTGTAAGCGGTGCCTCAGATTCCCTGTGGGCATCTCACAACTCCTATTCTCTCTCTCAGCCTGGAGTCTGCCCACTAGAAACCTGTCACTGCCCAGCTAATGCTGCAGTGTCGGAAGAGCAATGGGCCCTGCTCTCTTGGATAGCCTTGCCCCTTTAGCCTGCAAGGTCCTGATCCAGGCCCGAACCCCTGGGATTGCAGCTGTCCTAACCAGGCCCCTGGCTGCCCTTTCCTTCCCCAGGGTGAGCACCTGTCAGAGTATTTCCATGGCCTCTAAAAGAGGGGAGTTCTTTTATGTCTGCTGTCTCCTCTCCAAACTGGACCTCAGCTTGTCCCTTTGGCTTTGTCTGTCCCTGTGTTCTGATAACTCCTCAGACTGGGGCTCTGCAAGGATAGTGGAGGGCTTCTTCCCTCAGGTTAGGGCTCCCCAGTGATACAGCTGCACCCCTCACCTCAGCCTGGAGACCCCCAAGGATGTTGCCATGACTCCTCCGAGACTGGAGTTTCTGGAGAACAGGGCCATGACTTGCCCTTCAGATGACAGCTCCCTAAGAAGAATGATTTTTCTCCTCCCTCAATAATAGGGTCAATGTCCCCTTGTCCTGATGTCCTCTTCCACCTCCATGCTCAGCACACTGTTGGCCTTTCTCGTGGCTCATGGGACCCAACTGGCTGATAAGGAGCCATTTCCGGAGAATGCAGGTGATTGAATCCATAAAAAGGTGATTGAGGGAAACCTTGACTCTCCACCTCGGTAGAGTTCTAAAAATAACATCCACGGCCATCTGTCCTAGAGGGTGGAGGGGCTGGCCCAGAACCAGGGGACTGGACAAGATGGCCCTTCCTGCCCTCACAGCTGATGGGATGCCTGGAAGCCCTGGAGGCTCCGACGAGGCTGTGAAAAGGGAGCTGGAAAGGGCTGCAGGGGGAGACTCCCCAACAGCCCCTCTCTTCCTGTTGGGGCAGGTGGGTCTCATGAGGTTGGCAGTCTGGAGGCCCCTTTCCACCCTGTCCTCTCACAGCGGGTGGCAGGCCTCAGATTTAGCCTCCCCTCTCCTGCTCCCATGCCTGACTCCTGAACCCCATGGTTATCCCAGATAGTGAGGCTTTCTGTGCCTCATGACTGAGAGGGCCTCTTCCTGGGGTTTGCCTCAGCCCTTTTCTTTTGTTGGAATCCTGGGTGTCCTTGGCTGTACCCTCACCTCTCAGAGCTTCTGTTCCTCACCTGTAAACTGGGGATAAAGTCAGCTCACAGTGTTGTTGGGCCTGAAGTCATGTACTGCCCAGTGCATAGTAGCTGCTTAATAAACAGTAGTCCTTTCCTCTTTCCTTCAGAGGCCCCGGGTGAGGCTCTCTTCCTAGAGCCCAGTGGAGACTACAGAGGGCTCTAGGGGGACAGCGGCATGTGCTTGGGTAGTCCTGGCATCACCTGAGTGGGATGAGTGCACACTGCTCGGAAGGTGTCTCTATGCCGGGCCTGGCTGGAGCCGGGTCTGGTTGTGCCAGGCTGGATGCACAGGTGGCCAACTCAGCTGCTTCTGGTGAGGGGACTGGCTTCTGCCTCCTCCTGCCCTTCTCGCCAACTCTCTAAAGTAGAGGGGACATAATGGGATGTCCGGAGAGGCCTCTCCTCCAGGACATTATAAACAGCAGGTCAAGAGCCAAGGTCATAGCTCCCACCCCCGCAGATCCTGTCACTCCCCAGCCCTGCTCCAAGGTATTGATGAGCAGGGTTGAAAAGGCTGCCTTTTTTAGGGAGTGGTCACAGGTCCCACAGGCTGGAGAGAATGTGTCTGGCCTCCTGCCTCCCACCCCCACTCGGACAGGCTAGGGAAGATGGATTCTCATCCTTGGTCCAAGGGGCTACCCCAGGAGTCTAGATCCAAATGCTTCACTTCTTTAGGAGGCTAGAGCTGCTGTTGCAGAGCTGTGGGGTGAAGGCTGGGTTCAGGCTAGGCACCTAGTCCAGAGGGACCCTGAGTATGAGCATGGCGGCTGCCCCCTCAGCTCCTGCAAGGCGGAGGAGATATCATGCACTGTCTGGACTTAGGCTTACCCATGGCGCAGGCAAGGAGAAAGGGAGGAGATAGGGCCCTCCCCCCTCAGGCTCCCCTCCCCCTGGAGCTCCCCCTCCCTTCCCAGGACTGGATATAAGCCCCGCAGGGAAAGCACTGAGCAGAGGAGGCGGCCTTTGCTGACCTGCAGCAACCCAGCCCTTGGGACTCCTCTCCCCTTCCACCTCCTGCTCATCTCTGCTTTGGGATCTGTCGCTGTGAGTGGCCCGGGGCCCAGGAATGGTCTGATGCCCGGTAACCCAGGCTATTTGGGGGGGAAGCTGAGGCTGGTATGGTGGAAACTGGCTGAGTGGCAGGCAGCTGGGTTAGAAGGGGGCTAGCAGAAGTAGGAGGGGAGAGGCCCAGGAGGCCCTGCAGCCAGCATGGCCTCTTCCTCCATCTACCGTTCTGGGCAGTGCCGACGAGGCAGGCAGGGCTCATGCCCCTCTGACAGATGAGGAAACTGAGGCCAAAAACTGGTGCAGTGCCAGAGAACACACTATCAGCGAGCAGGTAGCTGAGCCTTGGTCCAGCACTAGTCCCAGACAGGCCCGCTGGAGCGTGGGCCTGACGGCAGATTCAGTTTCCAGCCATGGGGGGGGGGTCGAGGCTCAGAATGACCCACACTCCAGTACCCCCTCTGCAGATGGGGATGGTGCGCAGGCCGTGGCCCGCCATGGCCACAGTGCTGCTGGCCCTGCTCGCCTGCCTGGGGGCGCTGGTCGACGCCTACCCCACCAAACCCGAGGCTCCGGGCGCAGACGCCTCGCCGGAGGAGCTGAGCCGCTACTACGCGTCGCTGCGCCACTACCTCAACTTGGTCACTCGGCAGCGGTGAGCGCGTGCTCTGGGCGGACAGAGCCTTGCCTCTGGAGCTCCCACCTCCGCCCCACTCCACCCGGGGCATGGCTAGACCTTACCACGCCCCACTCTGATCACACCTCCCGCCCCCCACCCCCGCCAGGTATGGGAAACGCGATAGCCCGGAAGCGCTTCTCTCAAAACTGCTCTTCCCCGATGGCCAGGACAGCTCAGTCAAGTCGCGGTAACAGCGCCCTCCTCGCTCCTCGCCCTGTCCCCTAGAGCGCGGCGTGGTCCTGCTGTCCTATCGAGTCCATACCCTGCACCGCCATCTAGAACTTCCCCCAATCTCGCCTTTCCAGATCCTAGGCTCCTTGCGATTCTTCTCCCTCCCCTCCTACAGGCCAGAAGGCACCTACATGTGGTGACCACCCGCAAGGCCTCCTGGGAGAGATGCTACATACACCGACCTCATTTGCATGTTTGCTCCTGACTCCGGACCCTGGATTCCTCCCCCTGCCCTGTGCCGCTGGGGAGGCTCCAGGGTAGGGTCCTGTTCCATTTCTCCGTGCCCCCACTGGGCTGGAGGGCTGTGTGTGGTCCTTCCCTGATGCCCAAATAAAGAGCAAATTTCACTGCATTGGAATGTATACGTTTGTATTTCCTTTCCCTTCTTCGTGGAGGTGGTATCTAGGTGGGAGTGGAAGGCGGAGGTGTGAGCTGAGACAAGACTTGATGCCTCAGATAAAAGGCCCTCCAGGACAGGGCTGGGCGGAGTGGTGGGGGGCTCCTACTCTGAGCCAAGAGAAGATTTTGCTGCACAGCCCTGGGAGTGGATAGCACCCAGACAGGGACCTCTGTGGAACTTTCTAGTCAGATGGGAGTGGGACAAGATGAAAGTTCTTGAAAAAGGGTAGGGAAGAGCAGGAACACGAGTCAGTGGAGGATGGGGAGGGTGGAAAAGAGCATGTTAGGCAGCCTAGGAGAGTGGAGGGGTACAGAGCATTTTCTCCCCCCACCAAAGATGAAGGCGGTTGGGTGAACAGGCTGGAAACCAAGCCCTGGGGAGGTACCCTGAGGAGATGTATTACTAACCTCCAGGGCTGTAGTGTCTGGGGGTGCAGATGAGATTTAAGATGGGACTGTGGAGAGTTATTGAAAGGGTGAGATGGGTGTGTGTGGGGGGGTGGAGGTCATCGCTAACATCCCCCATTTCCTAGGCAGGAGGAACAGTGGGAATGTGGAGGCTGCCCTTTCCCTCAGCAACCGCCGTCTCCCATCTTGCTGAATTCATGCTCAGTGGATAAGACACTAACTGCTGACAAGGCTATGGGGACACCCTCCTGTGCACCCCTCCTCCCCTTGAACTAGACACTGAAGGCTGAAGGCACTGTGGATATTTAAGCCGGACTCTAACTTGAATCCCTCACCACTCTACCTGTGACAGTGAGGAATCCCAGAGCTTGCCTGCAGCTGATCTTCCCTGACTCCCTTCCTTCCCAGCCCCTTTCCTCCAGGAAGCCTGCCTTGATTTTCCCTGATCTGCATTCTTCCTGCACTCTGTGGCTGCCTGGCTCTCAGGGACACTGCTGTGTTCTGCCCATGTCTCTGTGTCCTGTCTCCCTTCTAGGTCTGATGGCCCCCTGAAGAAAGCGCTATGCCTCCCCCATCAGACAGCCTCCTCTGTGTGTGGGCTCACTCCTGGGCCTCTAGTTCAGCAGGATCTGGCTGAACCTGAGGTGGGAACTGGGAGATGGGAGGGAGAATCAGGTTGAGGCCAAAGCCCCAGACTCAGAGAGGGTAAAAAGGGTTGAAAAGCTGGTGGTGTCACTTTGGAGGGTAAGACCCATGCAGGACTATTTGCAGTTAGGTGGCTCTGGGAGAAGACCCTAAAGCTGGCTCATCCATAGTTGTAGGAGTGGTTCCTGTGTGGATACAACCTGCCTTAGGTGGCCTAAGAGTTCAGACTCCTAGTCTCCCTTGCACGACCCTCCAGCCTCACTCAAGGCAGGACTGGAAGCAGAAAGTGGAGGCAGGGCTGGGGCCTGCTGCCGGTCACAAGCTCTGTGGACTCTGATGCTCTAAGTCTTTGCCCAGGCCACGGCCCCTGACTGCAGAGACATTTTCCTTTCTTCAGTCTGGAAAACATCTCAGGGTAGTGTTCACCTCCTTCCAAAAACCTGTCCTTATTTCTCAGGGTAGAGTAAGTTTCTCTGTTTCCCTCTCCCTACTGTATTGCCATTATCTGAGACGCACTTCCTATCTCATTTCCCGCCTCCCCCACCCCCCCCACCCCTGTTTTCTCTCCTCCAATCCCACACCTCCTGCACCAGGAGAGGTAGAACACGAAATGGTTGCCATGAGCTTTGATTCATTTTTGTGGTCGGGCGAATGGGAGGTTGTATATCTGTGTTGATGTCTGTAGTCCCCTGTCTGTTGGTCTGTTTGGGAGGGCTGTGGTCAGTTTCAGACTAATGGAAGAGATGCCCATTCTGAATGACCACAGACAATTTCCACCCAGCTGGACATGTCTGGTTGACCATCAGGACATGGGTTAAGCTCTCATTTACATGGAGGAGTGTTGAACAGGTGGTTGATCCACTGTTGATCAGACACAACCAACGTTGGAGTGGAGGGAGCCTTAGACATAACACTAATGATGTTAGAAACAGCTGCCATTTTAAAAAATCACCACTGCACTATTTGTTTTACACACGTTATATTGCTAGGATATTGATGTGTTTTCTTAAATAGAGACAGAATTAACAGTGGCTTAAATAAGATAGAAATTTATTTATCTCTTACATAAGATACAAGTGGCATCTGGGAAGTTGGCAACTCCATTCCATGACATCCAAGAGCCTAGGGTCCTATTTTGTGGCTTCCCCATGCCCTCATCTACATGATTGGAGATGGCCCACCATCACTACTTCTGATGTTCCAGCCAGTGGGAACAGAGGGATGGGGAAAGGGTAGGTGTGTGGGTTACCATGTTGCATAACAAGTTACCCTAAAACTTAGGAGCTTAAAAAAAAACATAACACATGGTTCGATCAAAACATAAGGTGAATGTTTAAATTAAAAAAAAATTATTACAGTAAAAGACACATTGCCATTAATCTCCCTCAAAATATTCCCCCTCACTTCGAACACATCTATCCAGTCTTCTTTCATGAGTGTCTTTAGTTGTGCTGTCGTGGCTGCCTTGATGTCCTGAATCATTTTGACTTTGGGGAAGAGCCAGAAGTTGTATGGTGCCAGATCCAGTGAATAAGGTGGAGGAGGACACACCGTAATGTTTTTATTTGACAGAAATTGCCGTATACCAGAAGCCATGTGTGACACGGAGCATTGTCATGATGGAGGATGATTTACGGCACACTAAAACACACCTTCTCTAGAAGAGGGTAAATAGGGTCTAATATATGGTAATGGAAAGAGAACTGACTTTGGCTGGTGAACACACAGTGTGAGATATAATGTATTACAGAATTGTACATCTGAAATCTGTGTAACTTTACTAATAATTGTCACCCCAATAAACTTTAAATAACAACAACAAAAAAAAACACCTTCTCTCAACCGTAGCTCACACCCCACTGACTGTACTGAACAAGTTGAAACTTGTCACACACTGTTACTAAGGTGCGACACACCACTTCCTGTGTTGAAGATCCCTGCCTTCCTGTTGGTTGGCACTCAGCAGCAGCATTCATTGTATTGTTTGATCACAATGGAAAGACTCCATGTCACACAATGCTTCTGGTACGGCAATTTCTGTCAAATAAAATCATTATGGTATGTCCTCATCCACCTTATTCACCAGATCTGGCACCATTCATTTTGTGGTCGGGGGAGTGGGAGGATGTATATCTGTGTTGGTGTCTGTAGTCTCCTGTCTGTTGGTCTGTTTGGGAGGGCTGTGGTCAGTTTCAGGCTAATGGCTCTTCCCCAAAGTCAAAATGATACAGAACATTGAGGCAGCCATGACGCGCAACTAAAGACACTCACGAAAGAGGACTTCCAGAACTGCTTCAGAAAGTGGCAAGAACCATGGCATAAATGTGTTCAAAGTGAAGGGGAGTATATTAAGAGGGATTAATGGCAATGTGTCTTTTACTGTAAAACATTTTTTATTTAAATATTCACCATTTTGTTTGATCACACCTCGTATTTCACTCATGATTTTGTGGGTCAGGATTGGGAAGGCAGTTGACTAGGCAGTTGTCACTTGGAGTCTCTCACATACTGACAGCCAGAGGTTGGCTGGGGCTGTAGTCGACTGAGGGCTCCACTGGGCTGACAGCTCAGAAGACTCACTCATGTGCCAGCTGTTGTCTGGGAGCTCAGCTGGGGCTGTTGATGCAGCTCTTACATGTGGCCTCTCCAGCATGATGTTCGTGGGGTAGTTGGACCTACCTGGTAGCCTTGGAGGCACTCATGTGAAAGGGGGTATGAAGGACGCCATGCTGGTTAAATTCCTTGCCGTCTTATATGTGGGGATCCCCATTCCCCTTGCTACTGTATACTCGCCTTCACGCTGTGACCCCAGGGGTTTCTGGGGGTTCCTTTCCTAGTCTCATCACAGCCCTCACTCTATCCCCAACACTGCCCAATGCTCATCTTCCCTGTTCCAGAGGGCATGGGGTTGGGCAAGGGGAGAGGGACCACTATCATTTTCACTTAGTTGGCCTGCAGTGAAGTACTCGGTGCCTTCTCTAGGCAGGGCTCCATGGCAAGCCCTGGGAACCTATGAAGAGGAATGAGAACCACTGTTTAGAAAGCACATCCACTACCTCTTCCATCTCAATTGTCACAGCATCCCTGAGGGGACCCAGAAGAGGAATAGGTTGTTTGCAAAGGAGAAAAATGAAAACTATATGTTCAGTTGACATTGTGAAGTACCTGTCATTTCTTAGGCAGTGACAAAGCTGTTTACAAAACTATAAATGGCCCCAGCACTTGAGTCAATCCCCAGATCTACCATCTGTCTGCGGGGGCTGGGTCCTGACGAGCATAGTGGCCAGAACAGATCCCAACGGGCTATCTAGTCCTGTGGGAGCCCAGACCCTTCCAGCTAGGGTTAGAGCCTGACGCCCCCTGGTGGCACGTTACTGCCTCTGCCGGCCTCACTGCAGGCCTGCCTGAGACCAGTTACGAATTCATCTCGTTTTGTCTGTCTTGACCCAGGACAGGAGAAGGGCGGGGCTGGTGGAGACAGAATGACCTGCATATTTGCCTTGTGAAGTATAAGTTGTTGGGGGAAGCACTATTGTTCTTTTTGTTACCAGAAATCAGACTTGAGAGAAACAAGCAGACGTCGATGTTTACTGAATCTTCCTTCATCTTCACTATGTTGAGGAAAATAGAAGCTCGGATCATCCCCCCACCCCAACTCCTCTCCTAACTCGCACTTTTGTTGTTCTGATCTGGGACAGCAGAACCTCAAGGGTGAGAGGTCTTTTGCTTCCTTCTCAGGCTTTCGTATGTGATTCAGACACAGCCAGTTACTGCTCCTCAGCCTGAAGCGGGGAAGGGACGCAGAGCAGGGGGACTCAGAGACTCCTGAGTGGGAGAACTTTTTGCATTGGTGGGGTTGGAAATCTAGGCCAAAACTTGAGTCCTAGATAGCTGTGTGACCTTGGGCAAGTGTCTTCACCTCTGTGAGAGTCACGTTTATCAGCCAAAAAGTGGAAAATTATAGCAAAACGTTGATAACCCCACTTAGAAAAAAGGAGTACAGATTTTGGAATTAGACTTCATTTCAAAACCTGGATCTCCCACTGACTAGTCCGACTTAATGGTTTCTGAGCCTTTGTTTCTGTAAAATGGGTTGTTGTAGAGACTCAGTGAGGTGACTGAGCTGGAAGCACTCTGGAAAATTCAAGTCTTTACAAATGATGTTGGTTTTTATCACTTCCCTGGAACGGGGGCTGTGAAATGGCTACCAGAAGCTGGCACCCCCATTTCCCCTGAACCCAGGCACATCAGTTCTAGTTCTGCATCCTACACACCAGCCAGGGAGTGGGTGTCTCATTACTTTCCCCACTACTTCCCGCATGGCCTAGTTACCTGAGGCATCTCCTCTCTTCCCACCTTGTTCTAATCACAAACTGGAGAGGAGGTCCCAAGTCTCCATTCTGCATCCCTGGTCTCAGAGCCCCAGCCCCAATCTTCTGCCCTGAGGGAATCCGTTTGATGCTTTGGGTTAATCCTTGGGAGGCAGGAGGGGCTGTTCTGAGGCCTGTGACCAGAACCTTTTGTTCATCCTGAGGTCCCAGAACCCTGTCCTTGAATCAAGCCTGCTCTGGGGCCCAAAGGCAGATGGGGCACACAGGTGACTTATTGTGGTCCTCTTTTACCCGTCATGCTGCTTGTCTGTCACCTACAACACTGCCCTGTCCGCCTCCTGTCCCTCACCCGGCTGGTGTTGCGAGTACCAGGAGGACGGTGGGAGGAGGGGGTGAGGGCTGGAAAGTGAGAGAGGCTGACAGGAGGCGGGGACTCGGGGTGGGGGTGGGGAATGAGGACTATAAAGGGGCATAACGGAGGGCAGGGGGACCCATCCAGCCTGAGGCAGGCACCTGCTTGGTCCAGGGTCCACTTGCTCGGACTCAGGGTAAGTGGGCTCAGCCTGCCCCCGGGGCTCTGGGGGGATCTGGGGGATCCTTGGGGCTTAGGGCCTGGGATAGGAGGGATTGATGCTTTGCAGGGCTTGGGGCCTCAGGAGGCCTGAGGTTCTGCATGGGTCTGGCTCTGCATCTGACAAATCTGTCATCCAAGAAGAGCAGTCTGCTGACTAGAAGACGACAAATGTGTTCGGGGAGTGGGGAGTGGATGTCAACACAGACGTATGAGTGACTGCGACCTTTTGAGTGATTGGGATATGTGTGTGTGACCCTGGTGGTGGGAGGGTGGGGGCAGACCCACAGGCCATGGATTTTTGTCCTTTGGTTCCCTGCTCCTTGCTTCTCAGATGGCCACCGCATGCCACTGCCTCTCCCTGCTGCTCCTGTCCATGTGCGTGGCTCTGTTGGTGCAGCCACCACTGGGTGCTCAGGGGGCCCCACTGGAGCCAGTGTACCCGGGGGACAATGCGACACTGGAGCAGATGGCTCAGTATGCCGCTGAGCTCCGCCGGTACATCAACATGCTGACCAGACCCAGGTGTGTAGAGAGAGAAGGCGAGAGGTCCCAGCCCCCGGGTCACGACCTCAGGCCCTGCCCCTTCCTTGCTCTTGGGAAAGCAGAGACTCTCTACTCACCAGGCTCTGGGTGGGAGGGTGCCCAAGGGCAGGCGGGAGATAGGTGAGCTGACACCTGGGCACAGCGCTTGCCCCAGCTGCCTCTCCCCCCCCACAGGTATGGGAAAAGAGACAACGAAAATACGCCCGACTTCTTGGAGTGGGGCTCACCCCATGCAGCTGCTCCCAGGTAGGTTTGATTCCCTCCCCTGTCTGACCAGCTCCCTGAGCCTGAAATGTGGGAGGGGGAACAGGGGTCCAGTGCTGGCCTAAGGGCTCCCTCAGGCACAAAGACTGCCCACTCACACTGCCATCCATGTTCTGCCCTCTCCTCATAGGGAGCTCAGCCCGATGGACTTGTAATGCCATCTCCTGCCTCCTCTGACTCCTACGGCAGTGCCCACCCAGCTCTCCCCTCCACACCCTTGGCTCTGGCCAAAGCTTGCTACCTGCTCCCACCCAGGCTAAATAAAGCAAATCAAAGACATAGCTTCTCTCTGTGTGTCTCTGTGGACCCCTGGTGGGGGCAGGAGCAGCCAAATGTCAGGAGGGGGGGAGGGGAAGGAGGAGAAAGGAAAGGAGGGTGTCATGAGTGATACAGAAGGCCTATAGGGTCGTCAGAGCCATTTAGCTCCTCCTTACCACTTCACAGAAGGGCAAGTTGTGGCTCAGAGGGAGGCAGGGACTCCCCCAAGGTCATTCAGCAAGTCAATGAAGCAGCAATCTTGAGCTTGAATCTTCCCATTTCAGCATCTCTAGATACTCCAGACCAACAGCCTGATGACAGTTCTGTCCCCAAATGTACCCCCACCAATGCTTTCCTATAGCCTAGTGTCCTTGGCATGGGGGTAGTGGTGGCAGCGCAGCCCAGAGGAATGACTGGTGCTAAGACAGTCACCAGCTCCATTGGTGGCATCGGAGCTGCCCTCCTCTGGGCAGCTCAGTGCTGTGTAGCTGGGCTGTAGTCAGTTGGAGCACAGCTCATCAGGAGCATGGCCAAAGGAGGGCAACTGTGACAGACAGGCGTCTGGAGATGGTGTCATGTGTGGATTGTTGGGAAAAGGAGCAAGGGACCCTTAACCTTCTCAACAACCCTGTGAGGGCCGAGGCTCAGAGAGTTACAGCAGCGTGTCCAAGTCCTGCGGCAGACGGCAATCTAACAGAGGGATCCAGCATCTGCGTTAGAGTTAGATAAACCTAGGTTCAAATCCGGGATCTGCTACTTTCCGTCTGTGTGCTCTTGGACCGGGATATCACCTCTCTGAGCCTCAGATTCCTCATCTATAACATGGGAAGAATGAGTGGGTGGTAGTGAGCATGACATGAAATAATGCCTGGGAAACAGTTAGCATGGCCCTTGATCCAGGTAAACGCTCAGTAAATGGGAGCTCTCAAGGGGCAGACTTATGATGCAGCCACTGGCCAACCAGCTGTTTCCATGAACATGCTGGAAAGATGAGCAGAGACATAAAGTGCTCTTTAAACATGGAAGCTCCATCTGAAGGAAAAGGGTCATGGTTAACTTCATGTGGCTCCAGGAAGGGGATCCAGAAGACAGGCTTTCTGGGACTAGTATAAAGGAGCATCTTTGAAGAGCTGGAAATTTGGAGAGAGCTTGTCCTGAGAGGTAGTGAGCTCCTGGGCAAAGGAACTATTCAAGCAGCTGCAGGAGGGGAGGCCACAGGAGGAATGCGGCCTTTTGGGGAGGAGGCTGGATTAGCCAACTTCTGGCCACCTCTGGGAGTCCAATCTGTGGATTCCACACTCCAGCTCTGGGAGGGTGAGGGCCCAGATCCTGCCAGAGGGAGGCCTGCACTGAGAAGTCCCATGGCCTTTGGCAGCCCTTGCCCTTCTCAGGCACCTGAATAGGTGGGGATGGGGTGATATGTACGTATGATTGGGAGAGAGGAGCTTGTCTCTTCCCTGTTCCTGGGGTTGGGAGCACCTGTGGATAAGGGACAGTCATGGGGTGGGTAAGGGGGAAATGAGAGAATTAGAACCTTTCTGGTTCCTGGAATGGCTTCTGCCTCCCCCACATGCTCCGCCTACAGAGATGGGGCTTGTGGGTTTGGTGGATGAGGGGGTCCACTTTCCTGGACTCAGCACCTCACACTGACCCCATGGCAACGACACCACGTTGTGTTTCCCCTCCAGTCCTGGCTGCATCTGGTGTGTACAAATGACCTGAAAGTGGAACCTGGCCCTAAAAAGCAAAGCGCTGGAGAGGATGCAGCTACCAGGGAAATGCATGGCTCAGGCTGATTCTTAAGTCCAGGGAGGTGTCTGAGAGAGGGGTTGGTTTTAGCAGGAGATCAGAGTTTGGATCTGGATGATGGAGACGGAAGTCCTAGAATTTTCTTTGGCAGCTAAGGGGATGGGTTCTGAGTAGGGAGAGGTGTAGACACTTCCCAAGGGCAGGAATTAGGACCCTGCTCAGGACACACCTGTGTGTGAGTTGCATCAAGAGAGGTGCCTCTGCAGCCCAGGCCTCTGCCCCTTCCCAGGCTTCTGCTGGCCACCAGCCCAGAGGAGAGTGTCACCCTTGAAACCAGCTTGTCAGTCATAGGCCCTGGCTGGGCTCTGGTCCCTTCCCATGCTCTGCTCACTGCCAGAGGGGCTGAAAGGGTCCAGGAGGCAAAGGCAGGACCTTACACTCTGCACACTGACGGGCAGGCAAAAGCACGGCTGTCTGTCCTTCTGCCAACACTGACATCCCAGGCTGGCATCGAAGCTGCCCTGCTCTGTGTAGAAACTTGGGGAGAGGGGAGTCTGGTTGAAGCCCCTCTTTTGAGGTCGCTGGGACCTGCTCCTCTCACTCTGCTTTCCCTCCCGGTAGAGCCCCCATTCTGGTGGTGGTGTATGTGTGTAAGGTGGGGGAGGTGCATGGGTTGCAGGGAGGAGGCAGGGAAGCTGCTGCAGTTGCAGCTGAGGTCTTTTCCTCCCACAGCACGAGCTCCAGGGTCCCCTCTCCCCTTTGAAGAACAGGTCCCTTCCTGCCCAGGGCCCACATTAGTCAAGGAAGCAACAGAGATTTGATTTCTCTTTATTGTTCTCATTGAGGGTGTGGGGTGTGGAGGAGTTCAGGCCCCTCTTAACATATAAAGGGGGACTGAGCTGGGAGACTTGAGCTGGGAACCTGGAAGTCAAAGCCCAGCCTGGGGCCCTGGTAGCTCCCCACCCCCCAGGGCTTCCTCTCATTCCTGCCCAATCTGTCCCCAGTTCCGAGGCCCCTGACTGGTGACAGCTGAGCCCAGGATCTCCTACCTGGGGCCCTCAGAGGAGGTCGGTGGCCCGAGTTTCGAGTTTCCTGGTGTTCCCCGGTGGGGGGTTCATGGGGTCCTGTGGGGGGCGGTTCGTGGCGTTCACTGGTAGGGGTTTCGTGGCGTTCAACCGTGGAATTTTTGTGCTGTTGGTGGTTTTCTTGGGGTTTTTAACATCTTTTGATTTCTTGGTGTCCTTAGACTTCAAGCTGGGAAACACTTCTTTACAGAGGTCACGGGGCTGCTATGCGCGTGTGGGGAGGCAGGTGGCATCCGTTTCCTCCCCCCTCCCTCAGCCTCCACGCTTCCTTTCCCCTGCCCTCCGCCTACCGACCTGCTGTTGAAGAGGTTCTCTATGCACTTGCTGAACTGGCCGAAGGTGGTCAGCCAACCGGTCGCCCTGGGCCCGCGCGGTTGCTGCAGTTGCAGCTCGTCCGCCAGGGCACCCCGTCGCGGCAGCAGCAGAACCACCCCAGGCACATCAAGGTCAGTGCGCACGCGCAGCACAGAGCGGGTGCCTGAAGGGGACCGAGCAGACATTGCCGCAGGCGGTCACGTGAGGCCAGACATCTGGCACGTGGAGGGGTGGGTGAGCTGGGGCGCAGAGGCGCTCAGACACAGGAACGTGACAGCCTCTGGGACGTACATAGACGCACGAGAGGGCGTCCAGGTGCCCAGGCGGAATGGTGCACATCTGGAGTTGCACAGTGGTGCGCACAAAGCACAGGGCAAACGGGACCAATGGACGTGAACGGGGAGGCTCGCCCTAAGATAGACACACGAGGACGGCATAGAGACATTGGTCAGCTCCCTAACCTTACTGACCTCTTCCGTAACTCCTTGCTCACCCCACTCCAGCCTCTCCCGCCTCCTGGCTGTTTTTCAAAAATGCCAGAAGTGCTGTTCTCTGCCTGGAAGACTTCCTCCAGATATTCTCATGGCCAGCTTCCTCACCTCCTTCATGCATCAGCTCAAAATTCACCTTCTAAATGGCTCCTACTCTGCCACACCTGTTTAGAATTGCAACCCATTCCTTCATCTTGCTTTACTTTTTTCCCCATTGCACTTTCTAACTTACTAGGTTCTACGCTTCTTTAAATTGCCTTTGTCTCTCTTAAGCGCTGTCCACACTATGTCAGCACCATTATAGCTGGGCTCTTTGCCTGTTTTGTTCACTGTTGTATCACAAGTGCCCGACACTTAGTAGGTGCTCAATAATAGATGTTAAATGAATGACTATTAACACAGTTACATACAGGAACACCAGTCCAGAGATTCCCCCCATACACACCCCCAGCTGTGCACAGACGACTTTGTGCGGGCACACAGAGTGATTCATATACTATGATGTCCATAAACATCACACACACACACACACACACACACACACACACACACACGCCAGAGCTCCTGACACACTCAGCCCTCTTTTGACCAGGAAATCCTCTCATCCCCACCACCCAAAGTAGGGACAGGAAGCCCTGGCAGCTGTCCTGGCCATCAGACTGGCAGATGCTGGCCTGTCTCCTTCATGCCCTTAATACCCTGGGGAGGGGCCCTTGGTGCCAGCCTTCATCCCCAAGCTCCTGGAGAACACAGCTAAGAGGAGCCACCAGATGTTACCATGGTGCTGGGCAGGTGTAGAGAGCACGACCAGAGTCTCTGCTTAGGACATCCAGGGCCCTTCATATTCCTTTGGATCTGCGCCCCGTTTCCCTTTTCCTCTAAGGCACACCCCCAGATTGGCCTCCTTATTGTGCCCCTGTGTTATAACCTGGGAGTTGGGAGAGGTTGGGGGTGGAAGCACATGGGCTGTCCTGACCAGGGCACAGTCCCTGCCAGGGGCCCAAAGGCGTAGGTGGTAGAGGCCTGAGGCACTGAGTGGTCAGGTAACTTTTTGCTCTAAGTCTACAGATCCTAAGGAGGAACTGTCTCTGGGGTTGAGAGGGTGCTGTGCTTTTTCCAGGGGCTATTCTCAGAGTTGGAAGGGGGACTATGCTGAGAGACCAGGCCCTTCCCATCTGGCTGGATCCAGGGTGCCTCCTTTACCTGCTGAGCTGCGGTGGGGCCTCAGCACCCTCATTCCTGGCCTCTAAGCCTGCTAGCACGGGGAGGGGGCAAAGTTGAGGCTTCTACCTTCAGGTGCAGGCCCCACTGCTCATCCTGGAGATTTTCTTGGCCTGCCTAGCCACTTTGGAGCCCATGCTGGAGGGGGTCTTGTCTGGCTGAATGATAAACTCAGGCTTTGGGCTGCCTTAGGTCACAGAGCTTTGTTTGGCTGGATGCTGTCAGGGCCCCTCTACCTGTTCACATTGCCGCTTTTCTGGGACAAGGTTGTGAAATGGGAGCTGATGCTTTTTCATGCCCATCCCATCCCCAGAAAGGGCATAGTAGGAAGAGCAGGGGCATCTGGGTGGGAATCCAGACTTCATCACTTCCGGCTGTGTGACCTTGATTAAGGAACGTTATGTACTCTGAGCCTCCATGTCTGTGAAACGGAGCTGATTGCTCCCATAGCATAGGGTTGCTGTGAGGACTGAGTCGGATGATGTAGCTGAATCCCTTGACAGCTCCTGACATACTAGGTGATTAACATGCATGAGCCCCTCCACTCCTGGGCACTCTTTTTTCCTATCTCGACTTCTCCCTCAGGAACAGGGGTAAGAAACTCAATATCAAGGTCACTGAAGTTAATAGAATGTCTCAGTAGCCAAGTGAGACCTACAGTTCCTTGGAGCCAAGAATCTCCAGAAAAGGCAGTGAGATTCCTATGATAAAATTCCATAATACAAGGAAGGAGGAGAGATTTAGGGGCCAGTGTACCCCAAGCCCCAACAAACAGGCTATCCTTTATTCCACTTAGGCATGAGTCCAATGTTGACGCCCCCATCCCCAAAAGAGTTCAAATGATGTGTCCTCTTGCAGCTCTGGCTGTGAGAACCCAGGCTGCACTTATAAACTCCAGGGCTTTCTGTGGGCACCAATGGCTCTCAGTCCCTCACTCTTCTGGGCTCACTCACTCATTCCAGTACCTGTCAAGTTCTGAGGGATGGTGCTCAGCTACCCCCCTTCCTGGCCCAGAACAAAATGTTTGATGGGGTGAGCAGGTTGGGGGAGGAGACACAAAGGACCCAATATTATCAATAACAATAGCTCTATGAATATACAGTTATATACTCATAACTGATAATCATTGCACTTGCTCAGTGCCATGTACAGGGAGGAATTATCTGTTGTAGCATCTCTAGTTTTGATGACACTTGTAGGCATCATTAACTCCTTTTGCATTTGAGGAAATGGGCTCAGAGAAGTCCAGTGGGGTTGCGATTCAAGCTCAGGATGGACTCAGGTCTAGAGAAGCAGTGCCATCTTCTTGGAAAGCTACCCCCAGCCAGTTACATATGTCCCTTTGTCCCTCAGGCCTCAGGACATCTGCAGTTCTGAGTCCGTCTCCATCACCTCCCTGTCCCTTGGCCCATCAACTTCTCCTGTCTCAGGCGGGGTTGCTTCCTGTGCTCTGTGCCCCCTCCCTCTTCCCATTCTCCCTCCACCTGCTTGGCTCTGTTTCAAACAGGGGCCTTCTCAAATGAACTCTTCCCTGCTCCTCCAGGTCTGGTGGTGAAGACACAGACATCGTAGCAGACTGACTTGGGCTTCAAGCTTGACATGGCGGCTTGCTGGCTGTGTGTCCCTGGACAAGTTGCTTTGCTTCTCTGAGCATGGTGTCCCCAGCTATGGGGAGAACACTAGAATTAGGCCTTGGGGTTATTGGGAAGTAAAGCTGAGAGAGAAGGCTCCTCAAAATTTCAGTCCCAAATCTCCCTGGAATTCTGTGAGTTGCCCCAGGATCCTTCAGAGCAATTCCCTATTTTGCTTAAGTTGGCTTGAGTTGGATTTTTACTTGCTACCAAACCAGACCAAAGCAAAATGAAAGACCTTTGACTAAAATGCCTCCTATTACTTCCTGGATTAAGTCCAAACTTCTTAGCATGACATTTAAAATCTTTAACAATTTGATCTCAGCCTTAAAAAACACACCACAAAAACCTTTTAAATCAGCTTTACAGAAGTATAATTTACACACAATAAAATTCGCCCATTTTAAGTGTACAGTTGGATAAGTCTTAACAAATATGTACCCTCCAAACAGTCAAGTTACAGAACATTTCTATCATCCCCTTTCTAGTTTATCTGGCCTGAGGCAACCGCTGATCTGATCTCTATAGATTAGTTTTGCCCGTTTTAGAACTTCACATAAACGGCATCAAACAGTATGTTCTTTTTGTGCCTGGCTTCATTTAGCACGCTGTTTTTGACATTGCTCTGTATTCCTAGGCATATCGGCCATTAGCTCTCTCACTGCTGAATAGTACTGTTCCTTCATGAGGACGGACCACGATTTGTTTATGGTTCCCCTGGCCTGGATGTTTGCATTTCCACCCACTCTCTTTAGCCACATCTCCTGCTATTGTTCCCTCCCCGTACCTGTCCGACCCTCCACCTGTTAGACTCCAGTGGCCTCCTCAGTAGCTCTGCACTTCCACATCCCCGGCCTTTGCTAGTGCTGTTCCTTCTATCTCGAATGAGCTGCTTCTACTCCTCTGCCCAGCAAAATCCCACTCAGGACCCAGTTCTGGCAATTTGTCTTCTGTAAAGCCTCCCTGCTCCCCTCCCTGCCCTGCCCTGGGCTCCTGGGGCTCTTGTTCAGCTCAGGTAGCTGTGATGGCATTTATCGTGTCTTCTGCCAGGTGATGCCCATGTCTGGCTCCTATGCCAGACTGAACTCCTGGAGAGGGTACGGAATAGTGCCTTGCTCACTCCATGTCCCACAGACAGTGCTCAGTGCCTGGCATAGAATAGAAGCCTGGGGTTAGTTGAGTGAACATGTGTTAACTATCTTGCCTGAGAAACAGAATATATAAAATCAGGTTGTGGATTTCAGTTCATTGCACATTCTTAAGGAGGATAAGGGAGGGCAGGGCAGATCACCCCCCAGCTGGAGCCAAAGCCATTTGGGGAGGAATCAGGGAGCCTCAGAGAGAAAGAAGGGAATCAGTTCTTGAGCCTAGTTCTTTCTGCCTGAGCTGCATTGGAGCGAGCAGTACCCCTTGCCTCCAGCCTGCGTTTCCTCCCAAAGGGGGAAGGCCTGGGTCTCTTCTCACAGCCCTCAGATCTGAGAGCCTCAGACTCAAACCTTTTGCCCCAAGGAACCCTTTGATGATTTAGGCTAACCCTCGGGTGGCTGGAGAGGCTGTTCCAAGGTCTGGGACCCCGGGAGTCACTCTTTTTGACCCAGAATGGGTTGTTTTCGGTAACTGCAATGGGGGAAGCCAGAGCAGACTGCTGGGGTGGGGTGCTCAGGATCCCACAGTGGCAGAAACCAGCAATCCCCTACATCACACACACAAATACACACACACACACACACACACACACACACACACACACACACACACACACAGAGGCCCCTGCAGGCCATATGTGCAGGCACAGCATACCACCATCCCTGTATGTGCACCTGTACACACATCCACACTGACACACAAATGCATCATGAACACACTCATGCACACGTAAACACATGTGCACAGACACTTCCCTGCACACGCCTCAGGCACACTTAGAAACATGTGTGCTGTCTGCATGTGACCATGCACACCTCCCAGACCAGGTGTCTGCCTGCCTGGCTCAGGAAGGCCCAGAGCTCCTGGGGGGACACTGCCACCTGTGCACTTCCTTCTGCCAATCCCGGTGCTGCTCCTTTGGGTGGGTAAGGGATGAGCAGAAGGGGGGATGCCTGGGATGTTCCTGCCATAAGCACTGACCGTGTCCCACCCCCCACACCTTCAACACAGACCCTGAAGCCTGCTGCCCAGGATCCACACGCTCCCACTCTGCTTGGGGCGAAGGCAACCCCTCCCACACTCTGCACTGGTGGGGGTGGGAGGAGAGCCTCTCCCCTAAGGGGTCTAGACTAGAGAAGGGCCAGATGGTGGGGGTACAGAGGACCTGGACTTCTCCCCCTCCCAGGGCCCTGCCTGCTCTCCACACCAGCACCTCAGGGCAGAGAGCTGCAAGCAGAGAAGCCACAGGGCTTAGAGGCCCTGTGAGATGGGCGGGAGGTCCCCACTCTGCCCCCAGGCACCTCAGAGTGGACTGGTGCACAGGGTAGGCCCAGGGTGGCTAAACCCCAATGCAGAGGACAAGAAAAAGTCCTGGTGGGGTGGCTTGGAGCGGAGCAGTTGGAGCCAAGCAGGGCTGGGGGCAAAGGGCTGTTGCTGTGTGGTAGAGGCAGGAGAGGGGCAGAGAATGGCTCTGGGGTGGGGGCCTCTCTGCATTCGTGGGAAGGGGACATGTCCAGAGCATGCCCTGTGTGACCTGCTGTGGTTCACAAATCACTTTCATATGGGTTATGCCCTCCAGTCTATACAGAGCCTTTGAAGTGGATATTATCCAGCCAGTCCAACGACTTGCCGGAAGTCACCCAACAAGTTGTCTCAGTACTCTCCATATCCCCTGGTTCTGTCCCTTCTGTCTGTCCCAACCCACTCTGCAAGTGTTCCCTAGGCCCAGGGCGAAGGGGAGGGAAGCAGCACAGGGGGTGTGTGTGTGTGTGTGTGTGTGTGTGTGTGTGTGTGTGTGTATGTGTGTGTGTGTACATGCAGCCCGCCTCCAGGTCACCAATTCAAGTGGATCCTCTCTCTTTTCTTTCTGTCTCCAAATAGCAACTCAAATGCCTCAAACAGTCCTCAGGGTCTCACTACTCTCTCACCTTTGACCCCCTATCCCTGCCCTGTCCAGGGTCTACAGGTGCAATCAAGGCATAGTTGGCTTGTGGGGTTCTCCAGCAACAGACATTAGGTTATTGGGGTGGCTGGTAGGACTCCTCATTCCCAGGGTCTGCATTGCCTTTTGCAAGCTCATCCCCACTCTGGTAATGGGCTATTCCTGGCCCCCTTACACGGTGCCCACAGCAAAACCCTTGGCACCTCGGTGGGGGCACTGGAGGGAGAGGATAAGAGAAGTGGGTAGCATAGATAGGGCTGGGACACTAATGGGTGTGTGGGCAGCGGAAAGAGGACATGTTATCTGTACCAGATACCTGGGGCTCCAGAAGCCCTGGGGTGGACCCCACCTTCCCCAAGAGGACCTAAGGTCAGTTATGGGCACATCGAACAGCCAGAAACAGAGACTAATCACTCACTGCCCAGCTGGCACCTAGCTAGAGCCTGCCTAGACCTGCTCCCAGGAGGGAACCACATTTATGAAGCAGGTTCTGTGTGCCTGGCACTGTGGCAGCCATCTACATCTGTCCTCCCCAAAGGGGACACTGTTATCCCCATTGTACAGATGAGGCAATTAAGGCTCAGAGAGGTTATGTAACGGGCCTAGGACACACACCCCATGAGGCCAAGCTAGGATTTCAACACAGAATATCTAGTCTCAGAACTTCCTACCCCAGAGGGTTGTAGTGGAGTAAAGCAAGGAGGCAGGGTGAAGAGCCAGTGTTGGGTCAGGGGTGGGGTGGGAGGAGGAGGGCCAGGAGGCTCCTTTTGGGTCTCTATCCTCAAGACCAGCAACCTGATGTGGGGCAAAGCATATGATGTGTGGCTGGCTGGTGGTGGTCGTGGTGGGGCAGGGCGTTTCAGGCTGTCTTGAGGTCTGTGAGGAGAACAAAGGACCAGGACACTTGGTCCTCCAGGGAGGGTTTGGTTTGGTTCTGGAGGGCAGGCAGAGATACCTGTAAAAAGGCCCTGTTGAGGCTGGGCTTAAGCGGAGTAGGCACAGCTTTGCCTTTAGAAATGTGATTTATAAAGTGGGGATGCACCTAGGAGCATACAGATGCTCCTTTGGGGTGTGGTAAGAAAAATATTGGAACTTCTATTTATAGTCTTAAAATAATCATTTTTAAATTTCTTTTCTGTCTGTGAACGTTTTTTAATATATATATTAGTTCAATAGCAAAGATATAGTAATATATAAATATAAATATACATGCATTGAAGAGTCCAAACTTTGCTTTTTGTTTTTGTTTGTTTGTTTGTTTTTACTGAGAGGTATAGCCAATAGAAAAGGTTTTGAGAACAAGACTGGCGAGTTGCAGGGGTGGGGGTGAGGAATGGGAGGAGGTGATAGAAAGATAGACTCCTGATAGCTGTTGGTGGCTCCTGCTGACCATTACCAGAAGTACGTTACTCAATACAGGGCCAGATCTGGAAATTTGGAACACAGCTCTGAGTTTTATGTCTCTGTGCCATGACTCCCAAAGCCCTGGAATAACCATCTACCAGAGGAAAGCCTTGATTTCAGGGGAAACAGAGGCACTGCTTGCATCCTTGTAACCTCTGAGGCAAGGCAGGGAGGAAGACAGAGCTAATTAAAGACCCCAGAGGGTGGAAGATTCATCTCCTCACTTCTCCATCCCCACCCCCCCGGGTAGGAGGGGCAGCCCCTAACTACCATGGGATGCACTGTGGACCCTTCCCAGCTACTCTGTTTCCTACCAGTAGTACCCTCATTCCTTTAGGGCCCAGCTTAGAACATTTGCTGCACCTGTTTTATGACGTTCAATTATACCACCAGAAAGTGCTTTTGGTGTCTGACACCACCCTCCTGACCTCCACCCCAGACTGTGAGCTGCAAGAGATCAGGGATCCCTGAAGCTGGCACCAAAGCTGCTATCTGACTTGCTATCACTGAAGCTGGCACCTTGTCTGAAACAGAATAGGAGCATCTTACTCTGCATCCAGAAATGTTTCTCCCTACTCTGTTACCTCATGGGGCTGTTGGAGAATCAAACAACTTCCCAATTGTAAGGTCCTCAGCAGATGGGAGGGGCTGGCAGTCTACTAGGCCCTTAATAGAGAGATACAGTTGACTGACTAATGGAGGGAGGTGACTTGTAAGAATAATGAATTGGGCTCCACTGCCCTAGTAGGCCAGAATCTGGGATCCTACCTTGTCTTGGGGATCCTGAATGGAATCGAAGCTGTGGGATGCTGTGGGGTAGTAGTTGCCTGATTGAGAAGTAATTAATATTTGGAAATGATTCAAGATCCTTCCACTTTCCAACCAAATGCAAATATTCGAGGGATTCCCTGCCCAGAGATGGTCAGGTGAGAGTGGAGGATAGTTTTCATAATGAGACGAGGACTTCCTCCTGAGTTCAATTCGGAGGATCTTCTGGCTTGAAAGCAAACGAGAGAATTAGAAGCAGTATGCTCCAGAAAGCCTGTTTGGCTGGAGGCCGAAGCCTGCAATTCCAGTCTCTGCCATCTGTGGTCGCTAACGTTCTTCTCCTCCCTCGTTAAAGGCAGCGGGCACCGAAAGGTCAGAGCTTTCAGTAGCAGAGTGTTCTATGGCTTTTCCTTATACCAATATACAAACCTATGCCCTTCGGAGCTCAGGGGAGAGCACGGGACCAGTCCCCTGCGTCCAGGATGGATTCCTAAATGAAACCCATTTCTGAGATTTCCAAACAGGTTTCCAGGATACAGTCCATTTCTGATCTTAGCAGCCCAGTTAGCACGGAAGAGGGATAACCACTGCATATTACAGAGGGCAAGTGGAGCGGGTGGGGAGACACCCAGGGCAGAGTAGTACCGCAGTTGGTCCCAAATGCTCCACGTACTGAGAGAAGGGTGGTGCCTGGGAGCCTCGATAGTATTCCTGAGGCCTTTTAGGATTTTTCACTAGCGGATCTGGGGTGGAGCTGGAGACTGGGTGCGGGCAACTAAGTTTAACACTTTATTTATTTCTTGAGATGGGATTCTGAGGAAGGATAGGAGTTACTTCTTTCCGTATTCCATAGGCAGGGCTATGGACCAGCTCTCTGGCCTAGGCTTCAAACAGGGTCTCGAATGCCTTCGCGAAGACGTTTGCACTTCTAAAGAGTCGGGGATCCTATCCGCCACTCGAGTCCTTAAAAGCTGACCCTGAGCGCGAGGGCCTTATGAGGGTGGGTCTCCTACTTTTTGGGGGTCTCCCTAAACTCCTCCTCTTCTCTTTCCCATTTGAGAAGCAGGGTAACGAGGAAAAGTGAAGCACGCCTGGAACTCCAAAGCGGGTCTAACCTGAGAGAGGAGGGCGGAGTAATCTTTGGCCATCGCCCTTTTAAGGGATCGCTGGGCGCCGAGGGACACTAGTGGGTACAGGTCCCACCCGTGCTTCCCCGAGTGGGCAGCAATCAGGGAATAGTGGGTTGTGCGGTATCTCTCAAAGCGCCACCTCCCCGTTCACCCACGAGCTGCTCCGAAGGACTACTTTCTGCGGGGTTGTCCCGGGGCGTCCACATCCTCCTCTCCTCCTCTCTGCTCTTGGTCTCCGCCCCCTCGCTCAGAGGAGGCCTCGCCGCTTTAAGAGCTGGGTTAGCAATTGACAAGCAATAAACGCTGAGCGCCAGGCTGCGCTGGAGCCGCCCCAAGCTAGTGGCTCCCTAGGACTCAGGTAGGCGCCCCCCGCTCCCCAGCTAGCACCCACCCGGGGTCCCTCTGTTTTCTACATCCAGGCACAGAACTGGGGCCCTATTCTCTGGGTCCAATCTCCCCCGGCCCCTTCCCCCAGGCCCGCCCCGTCCCTCTCCACCTCCCACCCTTTCCCTTTCTTGGGTGCTCCTAGAAAGAGACCAAACCCCGCTGCCCGTTGACGCTGGCCCCGGCCCTTGCGGTAAGGGCTGCAAAGTGACATCCGGAACAGAGCTGGTGAGCTGTGCCGGGACTGAGTATCAGCGCGGCCTCTCTGGGGGCCGTGCGGATTCGGGGGACTTCAGAGCCCATCATTACGTAAGAACTGCGCTGTTAGCGCTTCCGGGGGGTGGGGGCGCGAGACAGACGTTGCTTGGGGCCCCGTGGCTCCCCGATCTCCTTGGGAGACTAACACCTCAATCTTCCCTGGGAGAGGGTCCTGGGAAGGGGCGCGCTCCTTATTCTTCCTCCCAGGCTAGGGTGGGGGTTGCGGGTCGGCGTCGGGGGCCAGCGTTAGGGCCTGGAGATCTGGGAGGGGATCGGTGCCAGGCGTGAGGAGCCAGGGTCAGAAAGTTAGGTCAACTAAGCCGGGAGAGTGAGGACCCGGGCTAGGGGCAGCCATTCAGTGACCTCATCCCTCGGTCTCCCGCGGGCGCTCAAGCAGAGCCTTCTTTGATGGCTTGCAACACGCCCCCCTCCCCCAAGGTCCTAGTGCCCAGCCTGTTAGGACTGGGCTCTTGGGGCGGGGGCGATCTGATTGTCTCAGCTTGCAGTGCGCGAGGTCTCTAGACTCTCATCCCTCAATCTTTCAACCCCTCCCCACGACCTGTGAGTCTTAAAAGCGCCTTTGTCATACCTTTCTCCCTCATATCTCTTTGTATGTGTACTGTTGAAGGAGTGGATGGGGAGGTTGGAGGAAACCTACCCCTTTCACTGCTGGCGGGCGACACCTACCGCCCCTGGGTCACGTGGATAGCCGGGAGGTAGGGGTGAGAGAGCACCGGGTGAGGGAGCACCTGGGCCCAGGCTTTTGGAAGCCGAGGTGCCAGTTTCCTAATGCCTGGGCCCCGGACCTTGGACCGGAGCCAGGCTGGCTTGCCTGGCACTGCTGTTCTCCTGTGGGCACAGCCGGGCCCCGCCCTCTCGTAGGCTCGGGTGGGGGGTGGGGCAGAGCTAGCTGCCGCCGCAGGAACCGACTCCCCAGGGAGAAAACCCAGGCAGGCTGGGCAAGAAAGACTTCTGGGGATAGAATCCCCCTGCCGCTTCCCCCCTCTACCCTGCAGGGAGGGCGGATGTCTGGAGTCCCCTCTGTCAGTATCTCTGTCAGGGAGAGCAGCACCAGCTAGGGGAAGGCTCCAGGTTCTAGGTCCTGAGGACCTGGGATGGGAAAGGAAGGGATTACTCCTCGCTGCTCTCTAGGAATAGGGACGGTAGGGTTGGCAATGGGGGCACTGACTGGTACAGTGGATCCTGGGTATTTCTCTCAGCCTGATGCTAGCCTAACAGGGGGTGACCTTCCTCTCCCTGAAAGCTGCTTTCTTCTGCGTCCTGGGGGCAGATCCAGGAGAAAGGGGAGTCTTCCCCCACCTTTGTAATTTGTTACCTGAGCTCAGGTGACCATCTCAGGCCTGGGAGGATGATGGGAGTAGAGAGGTTTTTCTTAAAATCAGGTAATGGTCCTTCTGGGAAGAATCCTTTCTTTGGGGGTGGGGCGGGAAGTGAAGTATAGGCTCCCCTGCTCCCTGGACCCAGCAGGCATTCAATCCTAAACTGGGCACTGCCAGTTGCTTCCCTCTACTCCCCCACCCCTGCTGTGAGCCACTGCCTCTTGCTGTCATGGCAACTAGGAATTAGGGTTTTCTCCAGCAGCACCATGCCCAGGAAGGCAAAGGGAGGAAGGGTGGTGGGTTCCCCCCCTGGCCCCTCCATTGAAGAATGGGGGAGCCAATCCCAGCTTGGGGTGGCCCTGGGATGGGAACTGGGGCTGTAAACTCTATGCCAGTTTCTGCTCAGAGCCTCCTGCTGTCCTTGTCCCAGCTCTGGGTTAAAAAGGGGGGAAAAGGGACAGAGGAAGCCAGAGAGTCCTTGAGGAGGTATGACATCATTTCTATCAGATGGACAAATGTTTATGGAGCACCTACACTGCTAGGCCTAGGATCCAGAGGCAAAATAAAACAGATGTGGTTCTTGACCTCATGGAGCTTATAGCCTGGGAGCACCCATCTTTCCTGCTTTTGACTCAAATTCTGTATTCTTATTGGTCCCCTCTTTAAAAAAAAAAAGGACAGATGGCAGGCAGAAACACTTAATTTTTTGTTAAGAGTCATAAAACCTGGTTTTCATTGTAGCTCTCTTTATTAGCTTTGTGACCTTGGGCAAATCAGTTAATCTCACTGATCCTCTGTCTCTTCCTCATTGGAGAAATGGGCATGAAATATCTGCTCTTCCTGCCTCTCAGGACTGTGGGATAATCTAGTTTCTGGGCAATGTCCTCTTTCCTACCTTGCTGGTTGATCCTAAGGGGGACCCTCCCTGATTCCTTTCCTATTGCTTTGCCCTTGAGCTTTCTCATACTCCTTTTTATCCTCCCTAGGAGAGACATTTCAGAGTCCTTGCCAACCTCACCATGCCGGTTGCCGCCACCAACTCTGAGACTGGTAAGCAGGGGGTGAGGATGTCAGTTTATATCAGTGGTTCAGAGGATGCCGGGTAGGGTAGGGAGCAGCAGTCAGGCATTCCCACAGGACCTGTAAGAACAAACTGCTCCCCCCCTGCTACTCCCCCCAGCCACTCAGCCATTCATTCAAGCAGCTTCTATGGCCCTGTCATACCCACCAGGGTAGGGCTGGAGACACAGCACAAATCACCTCCATGGAGAGCAGGGGCATGCATACTTCAGATGGTGTACACTATTGCTGCAGGCAACGGCATGGAGCCAGACTGGTTAGGAAGTGGCCCCTAGGAACCGGGCCTTGGAGGCTGGCTGTAGGGTAGAGGGACTGCAGCAGCTCAGCCTGGGGCTGAGAAGTCCTTGGTGCGATACTCACCAGATGGGTGGAGTAGATCAGCATGTACTAGAGATGGGATATGTGTGTGCTAGGGCACATGAAGAATGCCAGATCAGAAAGCCTCTACTTGGTTTTGTAGATTTTAGGGCAAGGGAACGGGTCACCCAGATAAGCTAGGAAGCCTCAGGAGCAAGCTACTTAACGTCTCAGAGCCTGTGTCTCTTGTATAAAGAAGTTGATGGGAGACTCAAAGGCTATGCCAGGAAAGAACATTATGGTTAGGAATATTCATGATTATTATGCTGTGCTCCTAAGTTGTTACCTCATTAACCTGTGACCTTGAGTCAATCACTTCCATTTCAGGACCTAGGTTTCCCCATCTGTAAGATGAGGTGATGGGACAAGATCATGGTTCTTAACTTTTGTTGGTCCTGGATTCTTTTGAGAATCTAATGACTGCAGTGGACTCTCATCATAGACAAATGCTTTTCTGCAAAAAAATCTGTATTCTACTCTGGAGTTCATGGACACCTTAAGTGCATTCAGGGGCTCACCGGGTAAGGCTCCCTGTGCTAGAGGCTAAGGGCCCTAACAAGTGTAAACTGCTCTGGGTTTGCTCTGATTTGTCTGCCATTCCCCCTGCCTGGATGCCTTCTCCCCAGGCAGCCCTACCCTTGCTGCTGCCTCTATAAGATGTTCCAGGCCTCCCAATTTGGTTAGAGTGACTGTCCCTCCCCTCTGAGAAAGTGAACCAGGAAAGTGAAGGCTACAGTGAGTGGGCCAGAGCCTAAACCGTGACACACTTGTCCCCCAGGAAAAGCCTCTTTTCCATTCAGTGGAGGGACTGTCCCAATGTCCCCCAGCTTCTGCAGCCTTAGAGGGCTCAGTGCCTCCACCTCCTGTCCAGCCTGCTAGGCCCTCTGGGGCCCTCTGCTCCAGCCTGCCTGCCCCCCCCCCACACACACACATACACTATAAGCTGCTTAGGTCTTAATGAAGCCCATCCCTGAGCCTGTGATTAAAGCCCTTTCAATCTGGGGCTGCTAGTAAACCCATTAATTGTGCCTGGAAGGGGTATAGAGGGAGAAAGTCCAGCAATTTGGCTTCCTTGATGCAGGCCACTTGATGGGGGCATGATGGGGTGGGTGGGGGACGGGGCAGGGAGTGCCAATGGGGCCTGCTTCCTCCGAAGACTCCTGAGGCCCCTGCTTCCCTGGATATTTTACCATGGGATGCTTCTGCCTTCCCATATCCAAGGGAAGGACAGGAGCAAGCTGCCTAGCCTCTTGGAACCTGTGTTTCCTCTTCTGTAAAGAAGTGATATACAACTCAAAGACTATGAGTCTCTTAGCCCTTCCTGCAGGCAGCCCTCTGTGCCCACCCTAGGCTGGATTGGCTCCTGGCCTTAAATATCTAATGGTGGGTTCTGTCCCTTCTCATTATGTGGCTGTTACACTTCCTACAGGCCTGAGAGACAGCTGCACCCCTGCCTCTGAGGTCAAGTTCACCTTCCCCCACCGTCTTCCTTCTCTGGGAGATCCCAGCCTTGTGCTCTGCAGAGAATGAAGCTAGCAAGGTCCTTTTCCCACCCTTTCCCATAGGTCAACATGGTCATTATCATTGTGGAGAGGGCGCAGTGGTGTGGGTGTATTCCTCTTGCAGAGAGGGTTGGGGAAAGAGTTGGGAGGTATGTGGGTGATGGCAAGGGCTGATAGTTGAGAGAATTTGCCTCTGGCGTCTCCAGATCTGCAGCTTTGCCCTCTCTTCCCCCTTTACCTGACGCCCTCCTTTCTTTGAATCAAGGTGGGGATGTGGGCTGCTTTCAGGTGAAGCTGTTCCTTTAAATCTCTCTAGCATCCCAGGGTTAATGTCCTGGTGTGTAATCCCTCTTGTTGCCATGGTAGTCAGGGGTGCAAAGCAACCTGGTGCCACTCCTCAGGGAATGGTTATCTGGTGGCAGTACCTGGTGGTGGCCTCATGGGTAGAGGGTTTCAGAGGAGTAGAAGCACTGGGTAGGGTAACTGCCAAGTCTCTCCCTCCTGCTCACCCTCGTCCCTCATGAGAGAATGCGCCCTCACCTTTTCCCTTCCCAACTCTAAAATGTCTAACTTGCCCACTGGTCACCTCTTACTCAAGGGAAGGAGCTAAAGGGAGATGGGGGAGGGGAGGCGCCGCTGCTGAGATGTGGGGGTCGGAGGGCTTGAGGTACCCTTCCTTGTCCACAGTGGTGCCACCCCCATTGCCTACTCTTTCTCCGAGTTCCTCCCCAGGCCACAGCGGTGCCACAGCTCCAGGCAGAGGACTGAGAGTCATTATCCGGGGCTTCCTTTAATCCTGAGGGGGTCATTGTAAAGGAAATTGGGGCTGAAGAGGGAACAGAGTAGAGGTTGCAGGGCACTAGATGAGGTGGCGGGGTGGGGGGGGGTGGGGGGGTGTATTAGAGGAGGGGCTTTCAGAAGTGGGGGTGGGAATAAGGTGGGATCAAGTCCCCTTTGGGTTTCCTGCAGCTGGACTGTGAGCACTGCCCCAGATCTGAAGGGGCAGCACATTTAACCCCCCCCCACCTTCTCCGCCGCCTCCTCCCCACTCCCACTGGCGAGTACTAAACCAAGGGGGATCATGCCAGCAGTGGGACCTGGACTCTCTTTTCCACAGCCCCCACCCCACCCGTGTGCTTTGGCCAATCAGTAATGCGGTCAAGGCGGCTGAGCCTTGCTATTGGCTGATCCTTCTGAGGGCCCTCCCTGAGTCCCGCCTCCTCCAGCGCGGGCTGTCTCTGGCTGGGAAGGCAGTTCACTGCACAGTGCAGGCTACTACTCCGGGAGCCCCAGGCCGGGCTTGATGGGCAGCCATGGCAGGCAGCCCAGGCAGCGGGGTCTCCCTGGAGGGTATATCCTTGGGCTCCAATGAGGAAGCTGATCTCCGAAGGGAAGGTAGGGAAAGGCAGGGCGGGGAGGCTGGAAGGAAAGCTTGTCCTACAAGGTTTGGGGTATCGGGAGAGGGTATCCTAGAGAAGGGCTTCCGGTAGCATAAGGATCTGGCGGCCCGGCCCCCCAGGAGAGCTGGCGGAGGTCAAGGGTGCCGACTCAGTCCTCCCTCATGGCTAGCAGGCTGGGGAGTCTGTATGTGAGGATGACTAGAGAGGATGGACTCCAGGACACCCTGCAGAGTGAGAAGGGTCTCTGCCCTGGCCTCTTTCTGAGCCCATTAAGGGCCTTGCCCTTGCCGGTCTCTGACCATTGCCAAGCCCAGGCCTGGGCAGGAGGGGTCTGGAGGGCAGGCTGGGATGTTGTTTCTGGAGAAGATGGGGTGAAGGGCGAGGGAAGAGGGTAGGAGTCCAGGAATCCCTGAACCATGTCTGCCAGCTCCAATTCCAGTGCCCCCTCCTTTCCATCGCCATTCCTTCCTGGAGGAGGGGGCACTGACAAGAGCTGTGAGAGGTGCCAGAGATGTGTCTACCCCTCCTCCTCCATGGCTTGGGAGCTGTTAGGCAGATGTAGGCGTGGGTGGCAGGGTGGCAGAGTAATGATACTCCCTGCCCATCTTTGCCCCCATCTGGGCACACTCTGCTTCTCCCTTCCTTTCCCCAGAACCTGCCACAGCCAGGAGCTCCCTCCTCTGTTGGGGGGTGACCACAACCCCCACCTCAAATCTCAGCAGCCATGCTGGGGCCCAATGTCAGGTGTTCTCATGTCCTTGGTTAAGTCTGTCCCAGGCTGAGGGTTTGCTGATCCCTGAGATGACTTGGTCTGACTTCTGCCGTTGGGTGCTCACAGCCATCCCAGACCCATGGTGCCTGTTTCCCCAGCTCCTGCCAATGTTCTGGGCCTCAGCTTTAGCTTCCTATGATCTGTGTTAATTTCTCAATGATTATAGATCATTGTCAGAGCTGAAGGGCCTGTAGACATTGTCTAGTTCAACCCACCGACTTTACAGGAGGGAAAGACTGAAGTGAGGGAAAGTGACTTGTGCAAAATCACACTGGATTAGTGGCACTGCTTGTACTGGATGCTGCGTAGGCCCTGGCTTCCTGTGTGGCTGCCTGCTTGACTCCAGTCCTGCAAAAGGGACATGCTCCAAGCACTGTCTCTCATTTCCGAATCCACCAGGTGCAGGTGGCTGAGTCCTGGGGCTTCAGCCCATCCAGAGGTTGAGCGCGGAGCCTGTGTTTCTCTGATTCAGGGCGGAACCTGGAACCTGATGCCTGCTTCCCTTTCTCCTCTTCCCCCACCTCAGAGTCCACTTTTCTGCTGCCTGGAGCCTCCCACTGGTCCAGGCTGGCATTAATTAGAGCCTAGAGAACAGGCCGAGGAAACTCCTCAATCCCCCCCAGGGCCCTTGCCCCCTGCATTCCCATGCCTGGCTGGGAGGGAAGTGGTGCCGGAGAGGGGCTATATTCTGTGGGTCATGGGGTGGGAGGGGTGAGGTTGCTGTGGTGTGTTTTGGTGTCCTGTACTCAGCTGGCATCTGTGTGTCTCACTGCTCACCTCTCCCTACCAGCCATGCAGCAAGTCCTGGACAACCTGGGATCCCTCCCCAATGCCACGGGGGCCGCAGAACTGGACCTGATCTTCCTTCGAGGCATTATGGAAAGTCCAATAGTAAGATCCCTGGCCAAGGTATAGTGCTCCATAGAGGTGGGCCCTGTGTCCAGAGGCACACTGGAGGATGGGGTGTTAGCTACATGGGGTCCTGGGAATGAGGCATGTGGCGCAGGAGACCCCTAAAGGGGGGTAATGCATGAACATTCATACCCAGATGATGAATCTGAGCTACTGTAGGTGGGGGGGCTGCCCCATGCCTGGCTGGTGAGTGGGGGGACATGCCCATGTGGATGGGTGTTTGGTGATGGCTAGTTTGTGGAGGGTACAATGGGAGGGAGGTAAGTACGTTTGTGTGCTGAAATCTCCAGAGTTCATTCATCCTGTCTATGCCTCTGTTTTTGGGCATTTTGTGCAGATATCTTTTCTTGGTCACCTGCCATGCATCAGGTGGGGAAAAGACTCACCAAAAGAGAAAGTTATAAAACAACTGGGTAATGGCAGTAATAGAGGCAGGAGCAGTAGGTATTTTGGGAGCATAAAGGACAGAAGACTAACCCAGCCCAGGGTGGGCAGAGGAAGACTTCCTGAAGGAAAGGCCACTTGAGCTGCATCACGAAGAATGAGGAGGTGGGGGCATTCTAGGCCATGGGAAGAGCTTGAGCAGAAGCAGAGGTGAGAAGCAGAAGTATACAGGGGACTGTATGTGTCACGGTGAGGCTGGAGCTTCAGGTATGAGACAGAGTATGAGCTGCAGAGATGCTAACAGGTGGTGGAGGGCACTGGGCACTGTGCCTGAGCACTTGTGCCAATAGCTGTGTTGGAGGCAAGGCTGGGAGTTGCATAGAACCATTCAGAAGGGGCAGTCATCTGCTGGGAATTGGGGATCAGAGGTTGAGAAAGAAGGTGGGGGAGATTTGGAAGTATAGGTTCAAGTAATCACTGAAGGGGAGGAGAGAGGGAACCCACCAAAGCCAAAGAGCAGGATCGAGGGCCTAGACTGTCTGTGGCAGGTGCTGGATTTCCCAGGGTAAGGGTGGCTTTGGTTCAGGGCTTGTGCTGGATGGAGACTGTGGGAGACTGAGATGCAGGGGGCAGTGTGAAGGGGTCAGGTGAGAGCAGCTCAGAGCATCCCCTCTGGTACCCAGGCTGGGAGGGGACTAGGAGGAGACAGAAAGGCAGGGAGAAAATGGAGCTGAAGGCTCTCTGAGGTCACAGTGTCTGGGGAAAGAGTGTATAGCTGGAAGAGAAGAAGGTCAGGTCAGAGAGACAGAGGTGGGAGGTGAAAGATTTCCAAGGAGGATGGTTCTGGGGGATGACATGACAATCTAGGGTGTGACTGCAGTGGACAGGTCATCGATGTGAGAGAGGTCCAGGAATAGAAGGCTTGAGTGAGGGATGGGGGGGGTCTACATGGGCATTAGAATTTAGGGTTATGGCAGGCATTGAGGTGGAGAGGAGACTGAGACAGTCCCAGGGTCTTCAGTGAATGGTGGTGTGGGTGACCAGGAAGTTGGCAAAGACTTCCAGTGCAAGGAGGAAGAGGGTGATATAGCCAGGTTGGAAGGGGGGAGGGTTCCACGGAGGGGTGTGAGTGTGTGAGGACTGTCACAAGACAGTTGTGGTGGGCCCTGGCATGGGGTATGGGGGGGGGATCATACCCCACTAGAGGGAGAGAGCTGCCACAGAGGACATTATGTCCCAGGGACACAGCCTGGTCACGTTATCATGTGTGGAATGGTAAAGACCTGGGATATTGTTCATGAGGAAAGATGAGCCATTGGACTGGAGCTCACAGGGAGGACTCCACTTCCGTAGTGAAGCTGGAGTGAGAGATGGAAGAACAAGACAGGGCCCTAGAAGAATGAGAGCCCGGGGAGGTCACTAAGACTCTGACCAGGGCACATGACTGGCAGAGGCTACAATGGTGGGGAGCCCGGAGTCAGTTAGCCTTTGCTGTGTAACAAACCACCCCAATGCATAGTGGCCGAAAACAACCATGATATGTTTCTCATGATTTTGTGGATTGGTTGGGTAGTTTTTCTGGTCTGGGTTTGCTGAGTTGGGGCTGGGTGCTCAAGGATAGCATCACTCACATGTCTGTTGTCTCCGCTGGGAAGGCTGCAGCATCTAGGATGGTGAGGTCCTCATCCTCTAGGAGGGTGGTTTCTTCACATGGTGGTCTCAGCAGCAAGCAAGGACAAGCCCCAAATCCCAAGCACTTTCCAAACCTCTGCTTGTATCACATCTGCTAATGTTCCATTGGCCAAGGCAAATCACATGATCAAATCCAGATTGAAGAGTGACATCACTTTCTGGCACACTGCTCTCTGGGACTTCTTTCAGTTTTTGAACTGTTTAACTATGAGCCTGGGTTTCAAATGAGAATTCCCTGTCTTCTGCCAAGATCAGAGAGGTTGGAGTGGGAGGGTGGAGGGAAAACCTTTCAAAGAAATAGCTGTGTAGCGTTTCTGCATTTGCAGTTGGCTTACATCTCTGGCTCAGGAGCTGGCAGGTCTGGGTTCAAGTACAGGCTCTACCATTACCTAGCTGTGAACCTGGCCCAATCTTCTGGTCTATAAAGAGCTTGAGACCCTGCTGTGTTGAAGATGATTTTCAGAGCAGAATTAAACAAATGGTTACCATAGAAATTCCAAACCACTTTGCTGGTTGTGGAACCTGGTGCCTCTACTACAGCAGTGAGTGCTATACCAAGAACGTGCTTTCTAAAAATAGGCACCCAGATATAAAATAAAAAAAAATAAGAAAAAGAAAAAGAAAAAAACAAAACAAAACAAAAAAGAAAAGAAACAAAAACAAAAACAAAAATAAATAAATAAAAATAGGTGCCCAGATAGATCCCTCCACTGTGAGGGAGCTCAAAGAGTCAGGAACCAGTGCCTGATGTACACTGACGAGCTGCATGCTGTTAAAGAATTCATTATAGGGCCGGCCCGGTGGCTCAGGCGGTTAGAGCTCCATGCTCCTAACTCCGAAGGCTGCCGGTTCGATTCCCACATGGGCCAGTGGGCTCTCAACCACAAGGTTGCCAGTTCAATTCCTCGAGTCCCGCAAGGGATGGTGGGCTCTGCCCCCTGCAACTAAGATTGAACACGGCACCTTGAGCTGAGCTGCCTCCCGGATGGCTCAGTTGTTGGTTGGAGCATGGGCTCTCAACCACAAGGTTGCCAGTTCAATTCCTCGAGTCCCGCAAGGGATGGTGGGCAGCGCCCCCTGCAACTAAAATTGAACACGGCACCTTGAGCTGAGCTGCCGCTGAGCTCCCGGATGGCTCAGTTGGTTGGAGTGCGTCCTCTCAACCACAAGGTTGCCGGTTCGACTCCCGCAAGGGATGGTGGGCTGTGCCCCCTGCAACTAGCAACGGCAACTGGACCTGGAGCTGAGCTGCGCCCTCCACAACTAAGACTGAAAGAACAACAACTTGAAGCTGAACAGAACCCTCCACAACTAAGATTGAAAGGACAACAATTTGACCATTGTTCCCCAATAAAGTCCTGTTCCCCTTCCCCAATAAAATCTTTAAAAAAAAAAAAAAAAAAAAGAATTCATTATACCCATTCAAGCCTCAGATACTTTATTGGGGAAATGGCTTTAATATTATTGATCTCACAGGGTCGTTGTGACTTTTAAATGGGATGATATTTTGCAAATGTGCAGCTTCACCATGGGACATGTGTATACCCCACGGCCCAGCAATTCTGTTCTGGGAGAAACTGTCCCATGTGCACCAGGAGATACTAACTGGAATGTTCATAATGGAAAAAGCTGAAATGACCCAGATGCCTCCCCAAGAGCGAGGAGATGAATGAAATGAGGGGGATTCACACAATGGAATATAATACGGTGGTTAAAATGAATGAACTCATGTGATGTGGGGAAAAAGAATGAATCATAGCAAAATAATGTTAAGTGAAAAATAATATTAAGTGAAATATGTTGTCTCTTAATATGAAAAAAGAGAGTCAATCTTCGCAAAATAATAATGGGTAAAACTAGTAGGTGAAATAATTTAATATTAATTGAGAAAATTATATTAAGTGGAAAAATTAATATTAAATAAAATTGTATTAATTTAATAATATTAAATGAAAAAAATCAGCCCCCCCCCAGATTATGTGTAGCATAATTCCCAGATTTTAAAGGTAAAAATAACAACGATATCCATTCTAGGAATACGTAGAATACATATAGACTCACTAAAACTATGTAAAGTAGGAAGCTAGAGGATGATGAACACGAACTCAGGATGGTGGATACTGGGAGTGGATGTGTGGGTGGAATTGGTGGTTAGATGTAGGATATTGTCAAGATCCTCATTTATGGTTTGAGTGCTGGGTTCTTAGATCCTTGTTATATTATTACAAAATTGGCTCGTTTAATACAAACTACCTCAAAGGAAGCCATGCACAAACCAATGATGAGAACATATCATCAACAAAGGATATGATTAATCCAATTTTGAGTTTCCAAAGTCCCAGAAAAGTGTGTTGCAGATTGTGATACAGGTTGGATGTTCTCAGCACTGGTCACTCACCTGTTCAGATCAGCCTGCTGTAAGGTTTCTGTTGTATGAGAATGGTTAAATGTGGGGTTTTTTCTAATTTTTTTATTGGGTAACTGTTTTTTCCAGGACCTATCAGCCTCAAGTCAAGTTGTTGTCCTTCAATCTAGTTGTGGAGGGCGCAGCTCAGCTCCAAGTCCAGTAGCCGTTTTCAATCTAGTTGTAGGGGGCACAGCCCACCATCCCATACGGGAATCAAACTGGCAACGCTGCCGCCAAGAGCATGTGCTCCAACCGAGCCAACCGGCCGCCCAAGAATGGTTCAATGTTTAAAGTGTCCTCTGGGCTGGGAAGGTTGACCTTGGAGGGCTATCCTTTTATGTGTGTGGGCAAGATGTCCAGGGTCAGCTTCAGGAGGAGGAATGGATCAGCTGTGGGAGGGTCATTAAATGAAAGATGGGAGGTAAGTGGCTTAGGAGATATCCTTGCTTCCTACATGGCCAGGCGAGGGCTCCTACGGAAACTTGTCCTCCCTATCAGTGGAGCAGAAGATGCTAAAGCTAAAATGGGTGACCTCTATGCTCACATCATGTCACCTGGGCCAGACTAGCTCCTTTAACCTAAAAGTGTCTTGTCAGGGTCACCATGGTGATATGGTTGCATGCCTGAGTGCCTTTGTTCATCTTGAAACACAGTTCCTGGGGTCCCCCGGCAGACTCCCAGCATCAACCTAGACACAGTGGTAACAGTCGGGAAGCTCCACAGGCTGTGCTGAGCTAAATGACTGAGGATCACATAGGGTTCAGTGGAAGCTTCTGGGGCATATCCCTGCCCTCTAGCTTCCGAGGAGCATCAAGGCATAAGGGGCCTCTGAGTGTTACTCGTTTTCCCCTTTAACTGTTTCCCCAGCAGAAGCACTCTGCCCAGCCAGACTGTGGGAGTCAGTCTGAAATGCTGCCTACTTGGGTAGAGGACAGTTTAGGTGACAGTGAGGTCAACATGCCTCCCTATGTGGGATGCTATTCCCCTGTCTGTTTAGGGAAGAGAAGACAGAGACCAGCTAGTCTTTTTATGGACCACCTGCTGTGTGCCAGGCACTGTGTCCTATCTAACCAACTCCTCAGAGTATCCCTATGAGGTGTTACTAAAATCTCATCTCATAGGCTTGAAAAACTTTCTATTATGAAAATTTTAAAAAATGTCTCCTGAACCGCCAGCATTCATTGTCCCCTTTCAACATTTTAACAACTGATGAACAATCTTGTTTTATCCATACCTCCTCCTACTTCCCTCTCTCCTGAGCTATTTTGAAGCAAGTCTCAGACATAATTTTAACTATATTTCAGTATGTATAACTAAAAAACAAAGATTCTTTAAAAAGTAATCACATTATCATCATCACACATAGAACATCAAAATAATTTTCTTATGAATTTTTAATAAATGGTATTGGGATAACTGGATAGTCATTTGGAAAGATATCAAAGTAGATCCATACCTCACACCATACATCAGCATGAACTCCAAGCAGATCAGAGATCTAAATATTGAAAAAAATGAACCATGCACATCCTAGAAAGAACATGGATCTGTGTGGGGGAAAAACCTTTTTTTAAACGATGTCTCAAAATTCAGATGCATAAAATGTTAATACATTTAATTACATGAAATGTATTTTTGCACTGACAAAAAAAAAACCCATAAGCAGAGTCAAAAACAAATGAAAATCTGGGGATAAATATTTGCAAGATATTTTGCAAGAGAAGCCCAACAGATAAAGGGCTTATCTTCCTAACATAGAGAACTTTTTAAAAATGAGAAAAAGGGGCAGCCGGTTAGCTCAGTTGGTTAGAGTGCGGTACTCTTAACAACAAGGTTGCTGGTTCGATCCCTGAACAAGCCACTGTGAGCTGCGCCCTCCACAACTAGATTGAAACAACTACTTGACTTGGAGCTGATGGGTCCTGGAAAAACATACTTAATAAATAAATAAATAAATAAATAAATAAATAAATAAATAAATAAGAGGGGGAAAAACAAACCATGACCTTATAGAAAAATTAGCAGAAGACATGAACAGACAATTCACAGAAAAAGTTACTCAGATGACCCTCAAACATATGAAGAGATGCTCAACTTTTCTCAGTAAGCAAAATGCAAATTAAGCCCCACTGAGATAATTTCTCCTCCATGTGATTGGCAGACCTTCCAAGATTTGATCACACACTCTGGTGGCAAGGCTTCAGGAAAGTCACTCATCCAATGCTAGTGGGAGGGCAAAGTGGCCCAAGCCGCATGGAAGGGAATCTGTCAATATCTAACAAAACCATGTGTGTATTTACTGCTCGATCCAGCAAGACTTCTAGGAATTTACATGGAAGATCTCCACAGATTCAGAATAGCTCCATGCCAGGGTTATTCACTGCAGCTTTAGTTGTCATAGTAAAATATTAGAGACAACCTAAATACCCGTGGAGACTGACTGAATAAATTATGATACTCCAGCCAAGCAATGAATCAAATGTAGTAATTTAAGTGATGATGATGATAATAATAATAATAATAATAATAATAATAATAATAGATGATGTGAACGTTGCAGCATAGCGTGCATATGGGCATATTGTTAAGTTTAAAAATAAACCAATTAAACAAAAAACCCAAGGTATCAAAGAGTGTACACAGAGTTGTACCTTTTCTGTAAGGGTCTAACGTCAGGATTTGGGGGTGGGGAGATGCCTGGGGGCTAGTGGTGGGGCACAGTTGGGTACTCTGGGGCTCTGGGGGAAGCATCAGGTCGTACGTATTCTGACGCACCCCCAGGCCCACGAGCGGCTGGAGGAGACCAAGCTGGAGGCTGTTCGGGACAACAACCTGGAGCTGGTGCAGGAGATCCTGCGGGACCTGGCGCAGCTGGCAGAGCAGAGCAGCACAGCCGCAGAGCTGGCTCGCATCCTTCAGGAGCCCCACTTCCAGGTTCTTCCCCCCTGCCCCCTGGGATGGCAACTGGGGCAGGCCGCTGGGGGAGGGGCTGGCAAGAAGTCGGAGCTGGGATGGGAAGGGCCCAGGGCGCACTGCCCACAGTCCCTCTCCTTCCCGCCGTCTCTTCAGTCCCTCCTGGAGACGCACGACTCTGTGGCATCGAAAACCTATGAGACCCCACCCCCCAGCCCTGGCCTGGACCCCACGTTCAGCAACCAGCCGGTGCCTCCAGACGCTGTGCGCATGGTGGGCATCCGCAAGACCGCTGGAGAACATCTGGTGAGGGTGCCGGGCAGCGCCAGAGGTGGGGTCTGGAGGGGGGATTGAGGGTAACTAGCAGGGGTCAAACCTGGTCAGGAGAGGGATAAAGACGAAGATCGAATCAGCTTTGCCCAGGGAGCCGCCCATGCAGATCCAGGAGGCCGCAGACGCTGCGTATGAACTGCATCCATAGAAGTGCCAGAACCCTCATCGTTCTGTCCACTTTCCCTCCATTAGTGTTCCTGTAAGTGAAGATTTGGGCAGAAGGATGGAAGAGGAGAAGTCTGTGGTGGTGGGGTGGAGGGTTGGGGATAGGAATGGGCGAGGGGTTGCTGGAGATTCTATTAGAAAATTCTGCGGTAGAGCAGTTGGGGCCTCATGATGTGTGCCCTTGGTCCCCCAGGGCGTGACGTTCCGTGTGGAGGGCGGTGAGCTGGTGATCGCACGCATTCTGCACGGGGGCATGGTGGCTCAGCAAGGCCTCTTGCATGTGGGCGACATCATCAAAGAGGTGAATGGGCAGCCTGTTGGCAGTGACCCCCGCGCGCTTCAGGAGCTGCTGCGCAGCGCCAGTGGCAGCGTCATCCTTAAGATCCTGCCCAGCTACCAGGAGCCCCATCTGCCCCGCCAGGTGGGTCCCCCAAACAAAGTCCCCACCCAGCACAAGGCCCAAGGGGTAGCTGAAACTCCCAGCTGTCAGGGTCACAGGCCTCGGGGTGGGAGCCTCTCCTCTTCAACCAACCCTCCAAGCAAGATAGGGGATGGGGTCTGCGGGGGACCTGGGTGTGTGTGTGTGTGTGTGTGTGTGTGTCGTGAACCCAGCCACTTACCAGCCTAGAGTGTGGTGCACATGACCATGCTTGAGGTTTTGCCCTGGTCTTGGGCTCTCATACAAGGGATGTGTGCGCATTCAAGGCCTGGGGTGCCTGGTTGTACAAATGAGCGCTTGCACTGTATGCAGCTGTCTGCGCGCCTGTGTATGCATGGGTGCGCAGAGTCTGGTTGCCAGGCGTTCTGTACAGCTGCCTCCGGGTTGGTGGACTGTGGAGGTTCGGCTGTTCTGCCCACTTCTATTGGTTCTCTAGCCGTCTGCCAGAGCCTCCTCCTCCAAGGGCACGGGGAGGGGGGGTGAGTGGACACAAGGATACTGCATTAGGTGCCAGGGTCACATCCCTTACCCTGTGATCCTGGTGATCCTGCCTCTTCGGTGGGTGGGGCCAGGGCCCCAGGCCTGAGCAGATTCCCCATCCCTTTGTCTGAGTCCTTTTGTTCTAGCTGCAAAGGGAGGCTGGTACCAGGGAGGCCCACCAGGCAGGCCTGGGCGCATTCTGCCTTTAGAGGGGCAGTGCCAGGGCCTCTGTCATCTTTGTGAGGGAGGGGCAGTGGGTGGACTGTGTGATACTCCTCCTACTGGGTGGGGGTGGGGGATACGAGAGGGCATGTCCTCGGGAGGGGCAGTGGGTGGACTGTGTGATACTCCTCCTACTGGGTGGGGGTGGGGGATAGGAGAGGGCATGTCCTCTCCAGCCTTTCCCAGCTTCTTCCCTTAACCCTTCCCTGATCCCGGGCCCAGGTGTTTGTGAAATGCCACTTTGACTATGACCCAGCCCGTGACAGCCTCATCCCCTGCAAAGAAGCTGGCCTTCGTTTCACTGCTGGGGACTTGCTCCAGATTGTAAACCAGGATGATGCCAACTGGTGGCAGGTGAGCCCTAGGTGCTACGCAATCTTTCTAGGCATGGTGGGTGGAGGTGAGGTTTTGAAAGATGTCCTTTCACTCAGGCCGAGCTTTGCCCACGTCCATTTCAGGCATGCCACGTAGAAGGAGGCAGCGCTGGGCTCATCCCCAGCCAGCTGCTGGAGGAGAAGCGGAAAGCCTTTGTGAAGCGGGACTTGGAACTGACACCCACCTCAGGTATAAGCCCTCCCTCCCCCAATCTGGGATCTGACGGGTCTTGCCTGGCCTCACTTGCCCATCTCTCTGCAACCAGGGACCCTATGTGGCAGCCTTTCAGGAAAGAAAAAGAAGCGAATGATGTATTTGACCACAAAGAATGCAGGTGAGTGTTGGAGGCCTGCCTTCCCCGGTCCTCCTCTAATATGGCACGCCCCTTCCTGCCCCCCCCCCAATGACAGGCATATGCACTCCTGGTTCTGATGTGGCCAGTCTTGTCCCTAGGCCCTCCCCGGTTTCTCCTTGCTGCCCCTGGCCTCTGAGAGCTCAGCCCCAGCCCTTACACCTGATGAGCAGTGCCATCTCCCTGTGTCCAGAGTTTGACCGCCATGAGCTGCTCATTTATGAAGAGGTGGCCCGCATGCCCCCTTTCCGCCGGAAAACTCTGGTGCTGATTGGGGCTCAGGGTGTGGGCCGGCGCAGCCTGAAGAACAAGCTCATCATGTGGGATCCAGATCGCTACGGCACCACGGTGCCCTGTGAGTGGGAGCTTTGCCCTGCTGGGTGGGGGGCAGGGAGCAGGGGCTGCCCTGGGGCTGGGTCCACTGAATAGATATCTGCATGGGCACCTGGTCAAGCAGTGCTTTTGGTTGTGAGGTGTGGGGTGTGCGCTCTCTATGGGTTGATGGGGGAACTGCAGGTTGGGGAGGTGGTGGGGAGCTGTCCCTTGAACCTGTGGCCAGGTGGGCTGGGCTAGCCTTACCTTTTCTTCTCTCATGTTTCACCTGCTAAAAGCCCAGCTGTGCACCCATGTGAAACAGGGCTATGAGCTGGGTGTGACCTTGTGGAAGACAGGGATTCTTAGTGACAGAAGCAGCTGGGGTGGTGAAAGCTTCTGGTTCCAGGAGGCAGGAACCTGAATGCTGACCCCAGGTCAGCTTGACCTTGCTGTGTGACTCTGGGCTGCACATTGCTCTCTCTGGGCCTCAGCCCCTCACCTGTGAACTCTGAGTTGGAGCAGTGATCTCTGAAGTTCCTTCCAATATGGATGTCCTGAGTCTGTGTGTGTGCCAAGGGTGAGGGTAAGGGCATGGTGTGTGGGAAGGCAGCAGTGCTGAGAAGGTGGAGGGCAGGCTGCACCCCTAGGGCTGTGTGACACATGTAGAATACCTGCATGTGTGTCTAAGGTGGTGTGGTCTGCTTGAGCCCCATCAGTCCCCCTTCCCCCTAGACACGTCCCGGCGGCCCAAGGACTCAGAGCGGGAAGGCCAGGGTTACAGCTTTGTGTCCCGAGCAGAGATGGAAGCTGATATCCGTGCTGGGCGCTACCTGGAACATGGCGAATATGAGGGCAACCTGTATGGCACACGTATCGACTCCATCCGGGGTGTGGTTGCAGCCGGCAAGGTGTGCGTGCTGGATGTCAACCCCCAGGTACCGCCTGGCCCGATCCTTCTCATCCTGCCCAATATTCCCTCGGGGTACTCTGCTTCCCCCAGCACTCCCCCCTGTATTTCCAGGCATTTGTCTCCCAAACACCCCTACATGTAACCCCTCAACTACTGCTAGGGACCCAGACCACCTAGACCCTTTTTCTCACCTTCCAGGACCCTCCACTCCTCTAGTCTCCTCAGTTACTTTAATCCTCAGCCACCTGCCAGCTGTTCCTCTACCATTCATCCCCAGGACTCACGTCCCAGGGCCCCAGGTATCCATCCTCATCCCCATCACCCCAGATGTACGTGGGGATATACTCCCTGACCCTCCTCTCCTGCAGGCAGTGAAGGTGCTGAGAACAGCTGAGTTTGTCCCTTACGTGGTGTTCATTGAGGCCCCCGACTTTGAGACCCTGCGGGCCATGAATCGGGCTGCACTGGAGAGTGGGGTGTCCACCAAACAGCTCACGGTGAGGGGCTCTGAGGTGCCATGGAAGGGATCTGATGTCTGCCTGGGGTAGGAAGGGGCAGGCCAGAGCTAATGAAGAGAAGAAAGTGGTATTAGGGAAGGGGAAGGGGTGCCCACCCAAGGTATCAGCAAGGGAGGACTTGTGATTCCTGCTGTATTGGTTTGGAAACGGAGGTCTGAGTAAGGAAGTGAAGTACCCAGATTCTCACAGAGTCAGAGACACAGCCAGCCTGGGGAGGGGGAGATTCTGCCAGGCCCACCGCTCGGGCTACTCTGCAGGGACAGAGTGCTGACCAAAGGGAGCCCAGAGAGCCAGTGTGAGATCTTTGGGCAGAGGCAGGCCAGGTGGGCTCAGGGCTGTTTACAGCTGGGGGAAAGGCTGAAAGGAGGGAGGAAGACAGGCTAGAAGGCTGGCTGGAGGGATGAGTTAGTCAGGGAGGAGGCAGCTCTGGGAAGAGAGGCTTCCGGTCAGGTGGTGCATGACTCCAGGGTCCTCTCCTGTCCACTGAAAAAAATGTCCAAACCTGTGGAGAATTTTATGAGTTTATTTGAGCCAAACTGATGACATATGCCCAGGAACAAGATCTCAAATGCTCTAGAGAATAACAGTTTGTAGTTTCTTTTATACATTTGGAATTAAGGAGGGAACGTAAGGAAGATTACATGAAAGTGGGAGAGAGCAAGGCAGGGATTTTACAGATTAGTTAAGATTATATGCTCTCTTGAGGGTGGTCTTGCTTTAGAAGGATGGATTCTAACAGGGGGCATTTCAAAGGTGTATTAACGTAGATGCACAGAAACAATGGACAGAGATAAGGCTTTTACTAAAAGAGTTATATGCCTGGGGTGTAATACCCACCATGACCTGCCCAGTTAGGAATTTATGATCAGATCATTCTGTGAAGTTTCCATAGAACCCCTTTTTTTCTTCCACACCCCTTTTCCTAGGTACCTCTTGGAGCAGCCTTCCCCAAGAGGTGTAGGTTTGCAGAGCTCTGAGCTCAGGAGTCCCTCTGCTGGCCACGCCTTGTACTGTAGCTGTCAGGCTGCGTTGTTTGGGCTATCTGGGCTGTCTGGGCTGGGTTCCGCTCTGTTTGTTGCACAGCCCCCTGGCCAGCCCCCTGGCCACAAACACCGCCGACTGGTGCCGCTGTGACACAGCTGGGCCAGCCCTAGAGCTCCCACCTTGGCTTATTCAAGTTTCTTTCCCACCCCTGCCTGGCCAGCTTGAACTGGGTTTGGGGTGGGGGCTGCCTTGGGCACTTGTGGGTGTCCTAGTACCGGATATGGCAAATGCCTCTCAGGCTGCCCAGGTAAGGGGGGCCTAGTCAGAATGGAGGGAGCACTGGCTGTGGAGTTAGGCAGAACCGGTGCAGTCACTAGCTGGCTATGTGACTTCTTTGTCTCAGTTTTTTTCTGTTGTAAACAGGGAATTATTAGTCCTGCCTTGCAGAGCTGTAGTGAAGATTATGTGGGTTGCAAAGAGGTTAGTGCCATGTTTGGCACTTACTAAAGACTATTTCCTTCCTTCCTTTCACCCATCTGTCCGTGGTTGCAGGAGAGCCGCCTTGGGGCATGCAGGGAGGGGTCCTGCTTCCCTAGCCAGGGAGTCGGTACCCACCATGGTTGGGTTTTGGGGAGGCTGCTGGATGGGGCAGGCTGTACATCCCCCTGGTGATGGGGGTGAGTGGGGGACACTGACTGGTGAGAGGTCCCCTTGTGCCGGCAGGAGGCAGATCTGAGACGGACAGTGGAGGAGAGTAGCCGCATCCAGAGGTGCTATGGCCACTACTTTGACCTCAGCCTGGTCAACAGCAACCTGGAGAGGACCTTTCGTGAGCTCCAGACTGCCATGGAGAAGCTGCGGACAGAGCCCCAGTGGGTGCCAGTCAGCTGGGTGTACTGAGCCTGCTTGGTTGTAACCCAGAACCCTGAGTCCATCCTTCCCCAGCCATGACCCTCAACCACAATCCTTAGCTCCCATCCCTGGCGCTCGGGCTCTCCCTGGGTAGCAGCTCTTAGTGGGCCCTAAGTCTGGCTTCAGTACAGAGGCGTGCACTGCCAGGGAGGTGGGTGTTCATGGGGTACCTCTGTGCCCAGGTGCTGCTCCCTCCTGATGCCCATTAGCCACCAGATGTCCCTCTCTGAGGACCAAGCTGTTCCCAGGAGTGTGTCCGAGTCACCTTCAAAAGGCTCAGTCCAGAGAAGGGAAAAGCTGCTTTGGGACCATGTGGTCAATAGGTACACTGCCCTCTGTCACCTCTCTCTCCGGTCACCTTTTCTTCTCTGGACTGGCCACACCCACCCCATTCCTTGGGCTCCTCTTACCTCTCACCCTTCCATCCTAGGAGCAGGCCCTAAGCTGTTTCCATGTGGTCTGGGGAGTGGATAGCTCCCTGGCAGCCAGGCAGGCCTGGGTAGTGGTGCCAGCCTGGTGCCATCCTGAATGCTGCAGGAGCCAAAGCTTGAGCCAGTTGCCACAGCCGGGGAGCAGTGCAAACTTGGCTCCCTCGGAATGAGGCAGAGTCCCACAAGTGGGACACTGCCCTGTCCTTCCTCATCCACAGCTTTTCACTGCCGAAGTCTCTTCACAGACTTCTTCTATGTGCCCCTGACAGGTCAGCTCTGCATTCCAAAGGACAAGGCTGTCAGGGGGCAGTGGGCTCAGCCCAGGTCACGGTGTGTTGGAGGCTGAGTCCTGTGACAATAGCTGAGTCTCCAAGCTAGCTCTCCATGGCCCATGGTGGGGACATGTCTGGGCTCCCTGTCCGTGACCATTGTCTATTTTGGTCTCTCTGGCCGGGTCCAAGTGGCCCACTGGCATCAGAGCTGCATGTGGGGCTGAGGAAAGGTGTGGAGGGAACTTTGTGAGCCCTGGGCCCTGGAGTATGGGCTTGGTGAAGGACGTTTGTGCTCTGGCCGGCAACTCCGGGGCCCAGCTCCAGAGGGCTCCATCCACACCGTTTCTGTGATGCTGTGCGCCTGGTCTGTCTTTCTGCCATGGGTGTGTGTGTGTCAGGCTTGGCTTTTGGAGAGAAGCAGAGGGTGCTTTTGCTTTGGAGGTCACTTTTTGAGGCCCCTTTTTTGGGGTTCTCCATCAGCCCCCATGTCTTATGAGGCCCTTCTCCCACATTCTAGAGCCTTGGCCCTTCCAGATGTCTTCCTCCAGCTCTCCTATTGTCCCCTGACCCTAAATGCCACTCTCCAGTCCTTGGGAAAGGCAGTTGTGTAAAATAGGAGAATCCCTTTTAGGAAAAGAATGCTAGACTTCCCCGGCACCTCATCCCTCAGCCTTCTCTGTGGTCCTTCCTGGGGTGAGCCTGTCCTTGTAGGGCACCACCCCAGCCCCTCTGCTTCCTCGTCCTTCCGAATGTCTAATCAGAATTCGCTGCAGTGTCAGCCCAAGCTGGCCCCTGTACCACTGTGTGCCCATTTCCTAGGGAAGGGGAGGGAGAAGAAACAGAATATTTATTACAAAGTTAGAAATATATTTATTATATTAGGGATCTCATTTGCATAGGATATGTAAATGAGGTGTCAAGGTCAAACCTGTTCCCATCTCATTTGCATAGCTCTGCATCCACTATGCAGTCATCTTTATACCTCTCTTTCCCCTTTAGTCAGTGTTCTTTTTATTCTTAATTCAACTCTGCCTTGCACCCCCCTCACTCTCAGCCCAGGGGACTGGGAATGGGAGGAAAATGGGATATTCTCCTGCTGGCCTGAGGCCATAGTGTCTTTGCCAGTTCCCACCTCACCTGGGGGACTTCAGAGTGGAGGCAGCCAAGCATCCACTGTTGCAGCCACCCCTCCCCCTTGGTTAACCTCCAAAGCCCTCTGACCAAAAGATGGGGGTGGGAGGTAGGCACCTTGGTGGGGAGTTGACACCTGGTCTGTTATGGTGAATCTCCAGTGTTAATGCTGTTCTGGTACCTCACCTTCAGTGATGCCCAGGGGACAAGGCTGGGCCCATCCTCTCCTGTCTCTGCCCCTCTCTGAATGGCCTTCTACCTCCCCTGCCTAAGCCCCACGCCTTGGACTGGTCTGGGACCAGGTTGGAACAGGCATGTGCGCCCACTGCGTTAGCTCTGACTCTGTCCTTTCTCCTCCCACGGTGGACACTTGTATGTGAGGGACCTCAGGATAATGACCCCATCCCGTGCTGTCCACACTTAGTCCCAGGCCAGTTGCCCTTCCCCTGTCCCCTCCTTCAGCCATCCAATTCCTGAGCTTTCTCTCTGACTGGTTTTCTTTCTTTTCCTTTGATTAAATGTGAAAGCAAAGGCTTCTGGTCTCTGTCTGTCTTTGGTTGGGGTCAGGTGGATAGCTTCCGGAGAGGGTGAGAGTGGGGAGCACAGCACAGATGATTGTTTAATAGCGTCGGAGTGACATGTCTTGTGTTCTGTGATTTTTTTCTGAAATTTCCAGTTCTGCCATTCTACAGTTTCCATCCCAGGAAGAGGCTCTTTCTAAATTATTGTATCCAGTAGTCTGGGAGCATTCAAGAGGGCCAGGGGACTCAAGGACTCCATGGCTAATCCATTTAGCTTCACCTGGAACTTGCTGTGTGGCCTTTAGCTGGTCCCTCTACTTCTCTGGGCCTTGGCAAGTATGTATGTATGTATGTATGTATGTATGTATGTAGTTATCTATTTATTTATTTACTTGCTTACAAATTGATTAACCCATGTGGTCCATTCAAGATGGACAGGCCTGCTGCTTTTGCATGAGTCTTAGGGCCCCACACTCAGATCCCAGTGGCACCCCTCCCAGCTGCCCATACTGGGTGCCTGTCACATCCTTAAAGTACTGCAGACAGAGAACACTTCCCTCTCATTTGGGAGGTACCCCAAAGCACACCACATCCCTTTGTACTCTTAGGGGCTTTCCACCTTCTCTCTTCTGTTTTCTCTTCTCCCATGAGCTACTGCTTCCTGGATGAACTTAGAAAACCTCTCCTCAGTGCATTTCAATGGACTAGAAACATAACATCCAATTGTCCCCAGTTGTGGGGAAGGGTGAGCTCAAATTATTCATTTTTCCTGTCAATACTCCCTTTTGGTATTAAAATGTGTCTTTTAAAGAAACAAGTGGGGGGATAAATGATAGTTTCTTATTGTTATTTAATACCCCAGTTTGGCAAAAACTAAATGTTAGCAATTTTTGAAGTTTCCCTAATTTTTTTCTGAAGTTTCACCTTTCAGCAAGTCCCCAAACTGGAAACCTTGCTTCCAGGATGGGTGAGCAGTGACTTGTGGCATTCTTTTGTTCAAAGGGATTGAACAGAGTCTTACATATCTACAAAAGATTGCAGAGCTGAACGTTTTGATGTGCAAATATAAAACCAAGGTGTATCAAGATGGGGGATTGCAAAGTGGCAACTGGGAAGGCAGTGGTCTCACTCCACAGCTGGGAGGGCAGAGCTAGGCGGGCACATGACAGTCGTGGAAATTAGGGAAGTGTGTGAGCGTCTGTGAATAATACTTGCATGCCTGATAAATCCACGGAAACTGGGAATCCCGTGATGCCAATCCTAGGTTGCCTTGGCGAGAGCTTGGCCATAAAATATATCAGTCTGTTTAGTGTGCATATGGTCTGAGAATGGGCAAGGGGTGGGACTGGGATGAACAGGCTGACCATGTCCTGGTCCCCGGGAAGCTCTGGCTGCCATAGGCGACAGGTTGAGAGGACAGGAAGGTTTTTCCCCTCCCGGCCAACCCCAGACCTCACCAGCCTCCAGCGTAGGGATTTCTCAAGGGGAAAGACTACTGTGGGTGAACTTTTCTGGTCTCACTGAGACCACCTGAAACTTGCTGCTCCCTACCTCCCCCCCAATATCTGGGCACACCCTGTGCCCAGATCCTGAGCAGAGCCCCCAGAGCTCAGACCCAGGGGCTTCCTCTTCACCTGGAGAAGTGGTGCTTACCCTTCCCCAGGAGCCTCGGGCACTGGCTGGCACCTTCTGGTGAGTTTCTCTTTCTTCATCAGACCAGCTCCACCTCACCCAGCCCCCCTGGCCCTCTAGGGTCTCCTGCAGGGCATTTCTGAGTGGTCTCTCCTGCCACACACACACAAGGATATGTGTAGAGGCTGGTGAGCTCTTTGAGAAATGCTGATTGAAAGGCCCTGGTGGAAGTGAAATTGGTTCTGACATTTCAGAAAGCTGTGTTAAGCAAACAAGCAAACACTTAACTTCCACAGCTGAAAGGGTTTTTTTTAAAACAAAGGGTTTATTGGGCCATACTGCTAGTCAGAAAAGGACCAGGTCCTGGAGCATGAACGCTAACCACCAGCTGCATGGTTACGTGCAGAAGGCCACATGTCCACCATCCCGGAGTCGGTGAGCACTTTTATATGTTGTTCTGGGAAAGAAAGATGTAATTTGTTTTGAAGGAATTTACGTTGGCTACAGATAAGAGGGGTGACCTAAGGTGAAGCAGGGCAGTTCTACGATAGGCGTACAGTCTGTAAACAAGGAATATTTACTACTTTTGATTGGTTACAGGCAACTGAAAGTTCTTGTGTGTGCAGGATGCAATGGTGTCTGGTGGTCAGTGGGTTTATGCCGACGCAAAGCTCCAACATACATTCAGGAACATCAGCAGTCTTTTGTCAGTTGGCCCACATCTATTAACTGGTTAGTTAATGAACCAGTATAGTAATTAAAGTATAAAAATAATTAATTGGTTAATTATTCCTGTCTCTCTCACTCTCCGGCCTGCTGTAATTTCATTTAGAACATCTCAGAATTTTTCTTTTGTCAGCTGTTTAGCAATGGGTATCAGTAACTTCAGTGAACTTCTGCGATGTTCACAACCTATGACCTGGCACTTCCACATATGAAAATCCGTAAGGAAATTTCTGCAGATAAAGCCTTATTCAAAGATTCACCACGTTGTTATTTATAAAGCAAAAATAGAAAATATCTAGTGAGAGAACAAATAATTTGAAGCATACTGATAATGATGAAAAGTACACAGCTGATAAACATTTTATTTATAAAAGGTTTGTAAAAACACGGAGAAATGCTTACGATATATTAACTAAGTGGGAAAAGCAGGATATGAAGTTGTACCAGTATATACAAAATACTTTGTAAAAGAACATCAGCAAATGATGTGGAGAAAAAAAGAGTGGAAGGAAATACAGCAAAATGCAACAATGATGGTCTCTGGGTAGTGGTAAGACTATGGGTGACTTCTTTTCTTTTTCCCTTCATCTTTCTGAATTTTGTATACTGGGAAACCCCCCATTTCACTTTTTTTTTTAAATTTATTGGGGTGACAATTGTTAGTAAAATTACATAGATTTCAGGTGTACAATTCTGTATTACATCATCTATAAATCCCATTGTGTGTTCACCACCCAGAGTCAGTTCTCCTTCCATCACCATATATTTGACCCATTTCACTTTTTAAAGAACATAAAAAAAGAAAAAAATAGTTCTACCACCCCACCCACCTCCCCACCCTACCCCTCTCCAGGGGGCCAGACTTAGGGTCACCTTGAGGTTCCCATTAGTTTCTTACTCTATCCCCTTCCTCTTACATTTTAGACACACACTTGCACCTGTGGTTTTCTCCACCCCATCCACCCCCAGCCACCAGAACCCAGAGGCAATTAACCCTTTCTTGACAAGGAAGGAGCCGAGCTTTTCTTTCCACCCTCCTTCCAAAACCTGGAATGAAAGCCGGGCTGGGAGGAGATCTGAAAGGCAACTTCTCCTTGCCTTCCAGTGTGCCCTGCCCTGGGCCAGGATTCAGGCAGGCCCAGAAAAGGCCCCAGCTGGGTCACGGTGTTAGGGGCAGAGCAGCGCCTACAGGGGCAGGTGGAACACTCCATACTCCAAATGTAGACTCTAAACTGGAGGGACCTGAGAGTTCAATAGGCCCACTGGTTTTCCAACTTGAGTATTAGAATCACCAGGCACTTATGAGACATGCAGATTCCTAGGCCCAGCCCCAGAAATGGTTTTGGTAGGTCTTGGTAGAGCCCAGGAATCACATTTTTAACAAGCTTCCTGAAGGACTAGGATACAGGTGGGTCACAGCCGAGCTGGGAAATCAGAATCTAACCCCAGCATGTTTCCTCCTCTCTCCACCTTATGCAGGAGAAAGTGGTGCTGAATTTGAGATTGGAAGGAAGGGCGGGGCAGGTGGGGTTTGGCGGGGAAAGACAGAGGCCTATTGCTGGGCACCCAGGCCCAGGGGATTGCCTCTAGCAGATACGAACCCAGGCCAGATCTCCTCAGCCCTGCCTGGCCCTGGTGAGGGCCCAGCGGCTACATGCCCTGCCCAGGGATGTGAACATATTGGGAAGGTCCCAGTCTCTGTTGAAATGAGGAGGCTACCACTGCAGGCTGACAGAGGCTTCCAGGTCAGGCTGGGGGACGCAGGAAGAGAGCCTGGGGAAGGTGGGAGGCGCCCTGGAGTCTAGCAGGTGAACTCTGAAGCCAAGGTGAAAGCCAGAAAGCTTACTCAAATGAATGGAAATCCAGTCACTCAGATTCACAGCAAGCCTGGTCTCAAGGGGCTCTGTGGCTAGACTGCAATGAACTTGGAGAGGCTGAGCTCCTCAGACACGTGAGGGGGAGGCCCTGGGCTCATGTCATGCTCAGGGTCCTGGAAAGAGGCTTCCTTTTCCTCTGAAGTCTGTAAGGACAATATTGGGGGTTGAAAGCAGAGCCCAGCTGCGGGGGGTCTCCAGGTAGCTGCTGGGTCTACCCCAGCTTTTTCACAGTTCCAGGTCTCTGTCCATCTAAGGGGCGCAGGAACTAACAGTGTCTCCTCTCCAGGATTCTCAGGCTTTGATTCACCTCTCCACCCTCCATCCATACATTCCCTGAAGGAGCATACTCATGGCTTAGGCCACATTCTGTCTTTAGATGTTGGAATCCTACCAGCCCAGAGCTCTTTAAGCTGTAATTCCCAACAAACTATTTGAGAATTTTCTGGATGGGGGAAAGGAGGTTGTAAAGTCAAGAGTCCTGGATCCCAAATGGCCAACACCTGCGATTACGAGGGGGTAGGTGGGTGAGTGTGGGGGAGTGGATGCTGAGCAAAGAACCCTCCCCCACTTCCTTGCACTGTCAGAGAGGAGCCAGGGCCTTCTGTCTGCACCTGGCTTAGGCACTGGATGTCCGTGTAGGGGCTGGCGGAGGACTTCAGGCTGGCACGAGGCCCTGTGGGTGCTGCGAGGTTGATGACCGCGTATTCCGGGACCAGGCCATTCCCCAGAGGCTAAAACAAAGACTCAGTCAGAACAGGCTGTTCTTGGCAGCAGGGATGGTCTGTGAGCCCAGGCAGAGAAGGGAAAGGCAGGAGGGGTGAGAAAGGGGAAGAACGCTGGTATGGAGTCAGTTTTGGGGTCCAATTTCCTGTGTCTCAGTGTGACCATAGGCAAGCCACCTAACCGCTCTGAGTCTCAGTTTCCTCAGCTATAAAATGGGGATAAGAATTTTTCCCTCAGGGTTATAATGAAAATCAATGATAATGTTTTATCATTCAACAACTGGGGACTCCTGGAATGATTAATTCGTTTTCATCATTGTTATTTCTAGCCTTTAAGCAGAAAGAACTTGCAGGCTGTAGGTTCTTTGTAATAGAAAGAGCAAAGTTGGGCACCTAAAAGATTCACCAAAAAACAAAAAGCACAGGAAGAATCTTCAGAGATTATCAGTGTGAGTAAGCCCTCCCTGATCAGACGAGGAAACCGAGGCCCAGGGAAGAGGGGTGGGTGGTCCAGAGTGAGTGGGGAAGCCCATCTCCTGTCCCAGACCCTGCTGCCCCCATGGATCCTCAGGTTGGAATGGCAGGTCCCTCCACTTCCCGCTCCCTTGTCCTAACAGTTGGGCAGAGCACAGGCGGAAGCCACCCAGGACCTCAGCCAATCTCCCAAGGGCAGAGCTGACCTGAGGTACCCTGGCCAGCGAGTCCCATGGGCTTGGCTTAGGCAGCAGCTAGAAGAAAGGAGCTACCATTTTCTGGACACCTATGGGGTGTCTCATCTCACTCTTTCCTAACTACAACCCTGTCAGATGCGAAAACCAAGGTTCAGACAGGTGACGTAACTTGCCAGCATCACACAACTGGCGAGTGACTGAGCTTGTGACCATTTGACCTCAGACCCAAGCTCTTTTACTGTATTATCCTGGCAGAGCATGTCATACACTTCTCTGTCTCCATGTCCCGGTCTACTCACTGGACCCCCTGCTTTTTTCAATACCCTAGCTGCAGGGTATGGACAGGGGTGAATGTCTGAGGGTACAGGGAATAGGAGAAGGGGAAAGGAGATTTCACAAGCGCTGTCACTCATGGCCCTTGTCCCTCCAGCCCTGCCTGTCATGAGGCCATGGCAGAGCTGGGATTAACCAGAAAACTCCTGAACGGACTCAGGTCCATTTCCCATTAATCCCATGTTAACAGCTTTATGATTGGGTCAAAGCCCAGCCACTACTGACCTCTGACCACCAACAGCCACACAAGTGTCCCCTACTCAAGGGTGACTGAATTTGAGGAAAGAACCTCATGAGGCAGAGCTCAAACTATACACGTAAGCAATAGCCAGGACCACTGTCCCACATCTGGTGCAGGTCTCCATCTCTCATTGGACAAGCAGCCTGTTCCAGCAGGTGCAGGGGCATTTTCTGGGTTCTAGAATATACAAGATATATAGGAAGAGCCTCTGCTTTTAGGCACTCGACAGTAAAGTTCTGACCTAATCCCAGCACTCCCAGTTGGGCTATTCCAGGATTCAGGGTCCATGACCGTCCTGTGTTCATGGATCAAGGATGGTGCTTTGTCCTGATTTTGGGGGAAGAGTGTCGGGCTTGGAGTTGGCTCCATTCTTCAACCACTTGTACTTCAGTGTGGGGTGGCGGAGAGGCACGGTGTAGCAGCCAGCCCTACAGACCACGATTGGTTTTGCCAGTTCTGCCTCTTTCAGGCTGGGTTGCTGTGGGAAGCTTACTTGTCCTCTCTGAGCCTCTATTTCTGATTCTGTAAGAAGAGGGGAATAAGACCTTAGCTGTGCAGGAGTTACAAAGATTTCATGATGTACGTAAAGCCCCTGGCACATAGTAGGTGTTCAAGAAAAGAGTAAAAGGAGCACTTTCGGCAGTCGCTCTTGAAGGGAACCAAATTTTGCCACCCCTTTTTGGGATATTGATTTTAAGCTGTTTATTAAGAAATAAGACTCAGAAAGAACCTTTGGCCCTCCCCCCTTGCCGGCCCAAGAGATTCAGACAAATAAACTGCCTTAGGAGGAAGACTTGGCTTAATCACCTTAAGATTTTTCACCGTAGCATTTAGCCAGGATGACTCCACGCCTGTTACCTAGCTAACCTAGATAACCCGTGTCCCCATTGCCTGAGTTGCCCAGCAAGAATTTTTCCTGCCACAGTATGTTTCACTCTTCTGGCAACTACCTGTAAATCACCCATTCTAACTTCTGAAATCTAATACCCTGTCCTCCCTTTTTCTCCTTTGTCTCAAATGTCTTATATACCCAATGTTGCTGTTTTTGGAATTTTCATGCCTATGTGAATTCCCCATGAGCGTGTATTTAAACATTTGATTTTTCTCCCTTTAAGCTATCTATTAATATGAGTATTAGCCCTGCTAGAAGAACTCGGAGATGGAGGGGCTAATTTTTTTTAGTCCCCACACTCTCTTGGGAAGGAAAATGCTGATCTGACCCCTAACATTTCCCTCTGAGTTTTTACACCCCCTGGGGCTCTCTGGCAGAGTAATTAGAGTGTCGTCTTTTGTCTTTGACCTGAATGTGGGCAAAGAACACCCAAACCCTTTCGATTTCACTTCCAGACTCGGCTGAAAACTACAGAGAAACCAAAAAAGAGCAAAAGCTCTCAACTGATTATGTTCACAGAGTCTTGCCTCTGACCCTCTCAGGAGACCCTGTTCCATCCTTCCCCCAACAAGGGGCCGCTCCACCCGCATCCCCTCTGACAGCTGGCCTTGGGCCCTTTCCTGTCCCATCCCACACCAGCAGGAGCTCAGGCAGGAAGTTGAGCAACAGACCTTCCATTCTCCTTCCTACCCCAGGCCCTCTTCTGGAGTTGGTGGGGTTGAGCCCCAGGGTAAACAGCCAGGAGGCTGGGCCCTGAAGGTGGCCAGTGGCAGATCCTCTCTCCCCATCTGTCTCCGGGACCTTTCCCTCACTCTTTTCTGCCACCTTTGGCCTTGAAGAGCTTCCTGAGACAACAGCTGCTTCCTAAGCCAAGCCCAATACCCTATTCCCGCCCCTGCCCCTCCCTAGAGAGATAGGACCTGAGGCTTTTGTCCTCACTGGCGCCAGGAAAGAAGGCGACAGCAACCCCTTTCCTGCCCCCATGTCCAAGGGAATCGGAGTGAAGGCATCTCAGTAAACAGCTGAGGAAGGAGAGGCCGGGTGGGGGGGTGGGGGGGTGAGTGAGGCAGGTGGCTTCAGTTTCCTGAATCCGTGAGTCTATAGTCCTTTCCTCATAAAATAGGAGTGCTGGTGTGGGATGGGATGGTCTCTTTTTTGCAGGTATCGGGAAGGGCCTTGCAGCAGGTAGCCTCAGGGCAAGTTCCCTTCTCCAGGAAGATGGGCCCTCTGCCCCCTGGCCCCAGGGCACCACCCTCAGCCTGGCAAGGAAAGCTCAGAGAAAACATTAGTGTTCTGGAAAGACTGGAGATGGGAGTACATATCTCTTGCTGCTTTCTATTTGGGCCACGACCTGCTGTATGATCTTAGGCAAGATTTTTACCCTCTCTGGGCTTCCGTTTCCTCTTCTGCAAAAGCAGTCTAGAGTCTATAGTTGTCATAATCTGCTGTGCTGTCAGAATCCTGGTGGGGAGGGGTGGGGGCGGTGCTTAAAATTCACGTTCCTGGGCTTCACCCTGAGGTTTCATTTGGGATAGTGTATTTCTAACACCTCCCACCCCTGACCACCCTCCAACCCCAGGTATTCGCAAAGAAGGTTTACACCAAACTTAGAGGAAGGCTGAACTAGATGATCTCAAAGGCCCTCTCTGGATCCGGCTCTGATGTTCTCTGATTCTAAAGGGGGTTGGGAAGAGGGTGCTGGGCCTGGGGAAGAGCCCTGCCTGGCCCCTGGAGGGAAGTCAGGGTGAGGAGGGGCAGTCTGTCAGCTCACAGCCAGAGAGCTGGTCTCTCCGATTACCTGGGTGTGGGAAGTGGAAAGCAGGAAGTGATCCCTGCCTCGAGGTCAGCCATGGAACACCAGACAGGGAGATGCAGAGGTGGGGCCCAGGTATCCTGAATTCCAGCCCCGAGGGGTCTGGGGTCTTAGCTTGGGTTTTGGCCTGCCTCCTTTCTTACCAAGTGTGAGAGGTAGACCTTCTCGTTCCTCTGTGTCTGCATGGCCTGTTGAGCTGAAAGAGACCAGGAGAAGCACCTTGAAGTCAGGAGTAGCCTGCAGCTGCTCACACAGAGGTGGACTGGTCCCCTTGCACCACTAAGCAGGGCAGGCAGGTTGGGCAGAGAAGCCCCTTCCAGCTCAACCCCTTGGCAATGGCCTTTTGAGATCAGTACATGGAAATTCTCTCCATTTGGGCCAGAAACCAGCTGGGGAAGCAATTCTGTGTTGCTCCTTAAGCCTCAGTGTGTGTAAAGGTCCCTGAGAAATTTTAGTCAAATGCAGATTCTAATTCAGTATGTTGGGGCCTGAGAGTCTGTATTTCTAACAGACTCCCAAGCGATGTCATGGCCACTATGTCACTGGAGACCACAATTTGAGAGGCAAGAGGCTCTGAGGTTGTGACCAGAAATGCTCCCACACTGTGTGCTCCGCCCCAACTCCTCTGAGGGGACCTGGGGACATGGGCAAAGCTGACATTTCTTCCTGGGGCCACACAGGGAGGAGTTGGGAGGCAGGTCCAGGGTGTCCCCACGGATAAGTGCGCAGGGACAACATTGCCAATTTGCAAAGTGTTTTCCCACACATCTTCCTGGCTCCACTGCTTCCTGGCTATGCAAACACATGTTTTAATTATATCGTGTTAAATGAAGTATATAGTTAAAATGAACTTCACTAATTTCTTTTTACTTCTTTTCATATGATTATCAGAGATTTTTAAACCACAGATGTGGCTTGTATTCTATTTCTGTTGGACATATATCTGTGACCTGAAGAAGCCAGAGCTCAGGGAACTTAGGTGACTTGTGCAGGGTTACATAGCTAAAATGTGGCAGCACTGGGATTTGAAGCCAAGCCTCGAAACAAGCTGAGCAACTCTGGAGACCCAGGGGCAGGTGTGGAGCCACAATGTCTGCTATGCTCAAATTCAAGTGCTCAGCCTTGCCTTTCGCCCTGTGGTCAGTCCTGACACAAGAGATTGGACATGGATTTGCTGGGATAGATTATAGAGAGAGAAGTGACTGATGAGCTCGGACAGCCATGAGCAAGCCAAGAGCCCCCATTCTCCCACTGCCCCATTTGAATTACTTTTTTCTACTATTGATGGCCCTGTGTTTCCCTCAAAAGGGAGGAGCAGGACTCCTGATACCCATGTCTCAGACAGACACACTGAGCCCCAAGGTCTCTCTGCGGTGGTGGGAGGACTGCAGGTCTCAGTGAGGTTCCCAGCCGAGAGCCTCCCAACCACTTCAGTCTACCTTTGCTCACCTTTCTTCCTGCACTGGAGCATGTACCGGCCCAGGGCAGCCAGGCCTGTGGCCAGCAGAAGGGTCAGCAGCACCAGGACGGGCGCCAAGATTCGGACCACTGAGCGGGATGTCCTGTGGACCAGACAGAAGGTGGCCAATGGCTGTCACCAGATATCAATGGCATGGTGTGCACCACGGCTTTGTTTTGAGTCCCAGCCATGTCCCTTGTTTTTCCCAAGGAGGTCAGAGGGCACCAGGGACCAAACATCTGGTCAGTCCCAATGGAAAGGACCCCAGCCCCCACCGCCAACCCCAGGAGACACTTTCAGCTGGGTCTGCACTTGCCCACAGTTACGTGGATGGCAGTAATTGACTGCAGTTACATATAAACCCCCAAGAAGCAATCCTTCAGGCTAGGACTCCAGTTGGATAAGAAAACAAATTGTTTTGGGTTCCATATTCTCATGCTTGGCGTGGGGCCCAGTTCAAAGTGTACAGGAAAAAACTATTGGCCTGGGGTGGTTGTCCCCTGTGGGGCGGGGGGCTGTCCCCTGGAGAGAGTCCTCTGTGGGGACTAGGGCCCCAGTGGACCCTTCACCTTGAATGGGCCTGCGTGTCCACAGCAACAGGGCTGCTGGCCCCTGGAGTGTAGGTTGTTCACTGCTCAAGGGCCCTGCTGAGGGGTGGAATGGGGGCTGAACCTGCCCTAGGTGCCTCTAGCTGCAGCTATGACAAGAGGCTGCTCTCCTGGAGGAGGGAGTGTTCGGTTCTTATTTGCACAGAGGCCCTTTATGGTTTGGTGATGGCCTGACAGGTGACCTTGGTATTCTGGAGCTCACCTAGACTTGGACCTGCTGCTGGTGATAAGTCTGTTGTCCTCTGTTGAGGTGGCATTCAGATATGGTGCTGGGCTGGAGGTCCCTGCATGAGGAGAGGTTGCTTTGTGAGGAGAGGTCTCTTCATTTGGAGAGGTCGCTGCGTGAGGAGAGGACCCTGCATATGGAGAGGTTCCTGTGTATAGAGAGTTTCCTGCATGCTCATATGGGGATGTCTCTGGGAACGGAAAGGCCTCAGCCTCTGTCTTCCCCTGCTTGGTTGCGGTGACTGTCGAGTGGAGACCAGGAGAAGCTACAAGTCCAAAAGCAATGTCTCAGCACCTTTCCTGACGCTGGAATCCTAGCTTCCCCAGACCTCTGACCCTTGACCTCTAACCTCTACCCTCCCTGGGACCAGTTTCTCAGAACATCCCTAGGTAAAGGATATTCCAGGAAGCAAACAGAGGCCTAGGTGAAGCCGTTTTGAGAAAGCAGGCCATATCACAGGCATGCCCCATATTTGTTCACAGTTTTCAGCCCCTTTTTGTGCCTGAAGCCTGTTGTCTGTGGGGAGGGGCACACCCTCATCCCCACATCCATGACCCATTCCAGTGACCCCTCAGTAGATACCTTCCTGCCCTGCCCCTATAGTCCTGGCCAATTGTCACCTCTGCCCTCACCTGAAAGTCCTCATAGCATCACATGCCCACCCCCAGCACCTATGCCTCAGTAGGCCTCGGTCTCTTTCAATAGCTATGGGGTCAACAGGGCAGGGTGGAAGGGACAGGTTCAGAGGTCAGGGCCAAAGGCCCAGCGTCTCCTGCTCACCCCTCGGACCCTAGGTGGAGCACACAGATCTGAGCTGTGTGGGGTCAGGCAATGTCCACTTCCTGGCTTTGCAGCTTCCTGTGTGACCTAATCCTGCTGAGCCTTTAGCTGACTATCCGGCTCCCGGGCTGTGGGGGGTCATAAAATGCAGTGTCTGGCACCAGGCAGGCTCTTACTGGATGTTTCTTTGCAAAGAGGTGGAGGAGAGGCAGAAAAACCACACACTCACTCAATTCTGGGAGCTGAGTTTGCCAAGCATTGGTGGTGGACTGGAGGCTTGTTGTAGCAAGAGGCTGGAAAGGAGGAGTGGGGAAGGGAGAACAGCAGGGACCTAGGGGAAAGGGAGAGGCTGGTCTCAGGGAGGCAAGGATCACTGCTTTGAGCCAGATTCCCTGCCTTGGGAGCAGCCAGCAGCTTTCCCACCCCCACCCCCCACTTCCCCTCAGAGTACCGCCATCTTCTTCCTCGGCTGCTAGGGAGAAATGGGTGGTAGATTCCAGCATATCACTGGCCTTCCCTTCCTGCAGTCCCCTTGGCTCCCTCTTGGCTTAGACCTTCAGCTTCCCTTGTCCCCCAACTGCCCACCAGCCTACCCTTTCCATGCCACCCTTCACACCGATGTCAGTTTTATCCCTAAACTATATATTGGATCCCATCACTCCCTGCTTCAGGACAGTCAATGGCTCCCCACTGCCCATAAGCGGAAGTTCAAACTTTTTCTCGTGCCTTTCAAGGTCTTTTAAACTCAGACTTCAGCCCACCTTGCCAACTTCATCTCTTCTCCATCCCATGAGCCAGCCGTACAGAGTTGCCCTCTAGTGCCTTTGAAACGAGCCTCCTGCCTGCCTCCACGCCTTTGACGTGTTCCACTGTGTGCCATGCATTTTCTTTCCATCTCTGCCTAACACACTTCTTTCTGTCCTTCAAGTGCTGGCTCAAAAGTCAACTCCATAACACCTACCCCGGAAGGTGCAAATCCTTTTTCCTTTGTGTACCCACAGTACCCTGTGCACATTGCCAGTGGAACTAATACTCAATTATGTGGTAATAACTTGTTTATGGGTTTCCCCACTAGGATGGGATCCCTCAAGGGCAAAATGCCAACCCCTGCTCAGCACAGTGGGTATAAACCGAGTGTGGTCAAACCCCCAGGAGCCACTGAGCTCCCCAATTCCCCAGGTCCATCTGTTGCCTCCTTTCTGACTTACATACCATCCTGGATTCTCTCCCTATCCCCACCACCCTCTATTCTAACACTAGGTCAGTTTTTCTCCAACTTTTCTGATCAAATGATCAAGTCTTCTGCACATAAAGACTATTTTTCTTTTTCTCTCCAGTATTTATATTTCTCAATCCTGTCATATTTCATTGCCTCGGGCCTCTAGGCAATGATGGAGAAAAGAAATGATACTGGGCACTCTTGTCTTGTCCTGACCTTCCTAGAAATTCTTCTAATGCTTCGCCATACTTAGTATGAGCTGAGACAGCTCACACTGGCTCCACGAGAGCCAATTCTTGACTTTTCAGGAATTTTGTGAGCCGGTTATTAAACTGTTGGTGGCTGGAAATTGGTAGCAGAGGCATTTATGCCACAGAAATTGGCAAACACTACAAATCAGGGCTTCTCCAGCCAGTTGTTAAACATGCACCAGCACATTGCTGCCATTTGTCTTCTTTATTTTCAATATCCCAACTGTCATCAGAGAGAGGCCAACAAGGTCTGATACAGGAGGATAATATAATGATGCATATATTATACACAAATAAATTATTATAAATGAGAGTAGGAATGAAAACAGGAGAGCCTCAAATATAGGTAAAATTGATCACCACCAGGTAAAAATGACGTCTGATGGTTGATAAGGATTGGTATGTAGAGATCAGAGAATCTTGTAAACAATGTGATTTGGTTCAATGTGGTTTTGATGCTGCTGTTATTATTTGGTGAGTTTATGTTTATTTCTTTGAATTAAAATAAAGACCCATGGAAGATGGGGATCTAGCTGTGGGGATGGGCCTGGGGATGGGAATGGGTCCCAGCTCTGGGGCCAGGAGAAGTTAAGAGCCAATGCCAAAGCCAGAAATGACCTACTTTTGGATCCTGGCTCCACCACTTCCTACTATGAGACCCTGGGCAAATCATTTTATCTCTTGGAGCCTCAGTCTCCCATCTGTGAAATGGGATACAAAGACCTACGTCACCCTTACTGACCTGCACATGGGTTGGCCACTCTCCTGGGCTCTCCCTGGATTCTTTCTCCTTGGCTCAGCTGGTCCAGGTGGGATTCTGGGCACCCAGAGAGGTCCTCCCTCCCCAGCCAGAGCCCCATGGCTCCACCCTCAGCCCCCTAAGATCCCCGAGCTCAACAAACTCCTCTGCACTCCTCATACCTGTTCTCAGGACTTCAAGATCAGGGGAAGAGGAGGTGAGAAGGGAGAGCTGAGGCCACTGGCAGGTGAGACCAGTGTGGCCATGGCTTAGGCGATGCTGCGGAGTGAGCCTCGGATGTTGTGACTAGGGCCCCGCCTGAGTCATCCTCAGGAACCTCTCTTGACTCCAGGGAGGGGGGGAGTCTTTTGTATTCTGTGTCCATCTCGTCCCTCGCCCATGACAATCTCTCCCACATTTGGACACAGAGCAACTGAGCCTGGAATTGGACAGATCTGGGTTTAATCCTGCTTTGCCACCTACTATGATTGTGACCTTGGGCAGCAAGAGTGAAAGAACAGCTGAGGCTCAATGCGGCAATGTCTGTGCCCCAAATGCTGGTGCACATTTGACCTGTGTGATTTCACCGAGTCCTTGAGACCCTGCCCCATGAGTCATTACCTCGCTTTGTGATGGGAAAACTGGGTCCACCACTAACCACCTACCCACCCTTCCCTCTTCCCCTCTGCATCTCCTGGCCCCCAGCCAGGGAAAGAGAAACATTTGTTACCTGGAAGGACTATCAGAGAGACCAGGAAAGTCTCATCCAAGCCCAGCATTTTGACACCACACCAGTACTTCCCCGTGTCCTGCACGCTGAGGTTCGTCAGGGTCACGTGAAACGTGAGTTCCTGGGGACTATCTTGGATGGACACCCTGCCCTCTGTCTTCTCCTGGCCATCGTCTATGTAGATAGCGTCAGAGCAGCGTAGGAGGAAGAGCCCAGTCTTCCGGCACCAGTATTTCTTGTTTTTCCTCAGCTCTTCCCTGTAGGTGCATTGTAGGGACACAGTACCACCTTCAAATTCTCTGACCTCCTTCGGGCCCACCAGGGCTCCATAACCTGAAACCACAGCAAGGGTGGAAGGTGGAATTCCTTGGATTCAAGTACCAGGGTCAAGACCAGAAGGTCTTCGTCAGTCACCCCTTTCTGGGGCAGCCCTGTCAGAGCTGGTACTCCCCTTCCCCACCAGGGAACCTTGGGACAGAGCTGTTGAAATATATATATTTCTATATAATTGCTTCCCTAAACCTGGCGTATTAGCAGATTGTGGATGGGGAAGCTCTAGATTCAGACAGCCTGGAGTCTGAATCCCAGCACTGCTACTTGATAGCTGTGTGACTTTGGAGAGAAATTGCTTGACCTCTCTGGGCTTCTGAGTTTTCTCATTTATAACTGATGACAATGTCCTAGTTCATTTAATTTATGATGCTATCATGTGTGAGATACACTATAATTTTATATACCACTAAAAACAACATCATCAATTGAATAATTGACATCACTTATAAGATGCATCCTGATTTTTTATGTTAAAAGGTAAAAAAAAAAATGTAGGTCTGCGAATTGATTAAACAGGATAATGCTCTACCTCTCAGGGAGGTTGTGAGCGATATAGCAGAAGTTTACGAAATATATGCTGAGTTTAATGTGGCAACTGTATAGGCGGTGTCTTGTCTGCCTTTAGGCTTGGCGCAGAGTAGGAAAATGAAAGCAAGAGAAGAAAAGCTTCTCTCACAGCCACTCAGCCACGAAGAGGCTGGAACCCCGGGTCTGGGAGAAGACCTGGCTCTGAGTTTCAAAACCAGCAAGTGCCAGCCCCCTCTGAGGGCTGAGGAGGCGGAGGGCAAGTGGGGTGGGGGCAAGCCTGGAATGATAAGAGCCACAGGCGCGGTGGGGATAAGAACTGTAGGTTTAGGAGTTCCCCTCTGCAGACCCAAAAGGCGAGGTTGGACCCGAGCCCCACATCCCTCCACTACTCCCCCTGCCTCCATCTCACCTGGAAGCACGAGGCAGCTCCACAGCAGGACCAGGGGTCTCATGGTGGGCGCCGAACACGCGGACACGCGGGAGCACTCGCCGGGAACTGGGAACTCCTCACCCGGCCAGGGGCTTTAGCGTCCTCCAGATGAGAGCGATCAAAATGAGGAAGGGAGGGGAGGGACCGTCCGGGTCACCCCTCGGCGCCCAGCCCAGGGAGACGCCTCTGCCATTCCCTTCACTTACCTCCCCCCACGCCCCACCCTGAAAACCCACGCCAGTGCTTCTCCTAAACTCGTGCCCCTTGCAGGCATACACTCCAGGGGGTCTGTGGGTCAAGTTCAGCGAGTCCATGAATTTGGATGGAAAAGAATTACATATTGACTTGCACTAACCTGTAAGTAGTATCTTCCGTCTATTATAAGTATTACCAGGACCTGTGACTTTGTCACCAATAAAATTCTAGCACATCAGGTTGTCACCGAGAGCTCAAAATACCGTGTACTCTCCTCACTGCTTGGAAAATCATTATTAACCTGCCACTAAAACTGATTATTTAAAGCGCTAATAAAGAACCACATTTATTCCTATATTATGTACCTATAAATATTTTGATAACCACTTCAATATTATTGGTTTTCTTCTAAGCATATGTAGTTTATATATTTAAAAGACTATTATTCTGAAAGGAGGCCCATACGCTTCACCAGACTGCGAAGCGGTCAGTGGTACAGAGGTTAGAGCCCCTCTGGCAGTGCCCACTTCCCCTCCTTCTCCATCGCCTCCCGGAGGGCGCAGTACCTCCCTTTGGCCACCGAGCGGCGGTGCAGGCAAGTTGCACCGGGGGTGAGGGAAGCTGCAGGGGCGGGCCGAGAGGGAGCCATCTGCAGACCGAGCTGCAAGGCTCGTCTCCCCCTGCACAGAGTTGTCTTCCCATCGAAAAAAGTGAATTAGCAGTTTCCCACCGAGGAATTGAATCCTCCTTGAAAGGAACAAAACAAACACGCATACGAGAGAGAGCCCTGACACATCGTTTTCCAAAAGAGGTCTGTCGGCTTTTTTTTTTTTTTTAATTGCAAAGTTCTTACAGGTTGTAAGCAAAATTTTACACAATACAGAAATGTTAAAAAAAAAAAAAAAAAGAATGGGAATACTTCCTGTAATTCCCCTCTCCCTTAGAAAACCACTGTTTACATTTTGGCATATGTACTTCCATATATATAGTTGGAATTTGAAACCATAACTCAGTGGTTGTGGGAGGGGAGATTGTGTGTGTGTGTGTGTGTGTGTGTGTGTGTGTGTGTGTGTGAGATATTCTGGTGATGTGGGAGCTATGTTTTAATTTCACAATGATCGGGGGGCACTGCTGACATTTAATGGATAAGGACAGACGTTTATATCAGTGAAAACCCTGTAACCATGATATCAGCCTGGGACCTCATTCCCGTTACATGTACAGACTGCAGAACATAATCGGTTTTTGCAGTTTTAAAAACACAGATTAAAATAATATGTATTCTAGGGTTTGATAGTATACCTCTGCTCTTTCATTTTTGTTTTGTCTTTATACAGAATAATTTCTGATCTTCTTATCTTAAATCCTAACTTATTTATTATAAGCAGGAGCAAGCATCTGACACTTCATTATGTTTTTCTGTTGTCAAGGGGCCTGCACATTGACACTTGGAAATATGTGTTATTTGGTGACAAGTTGTTTTCCTTTTCCTTTTTCCTTCTATTACAGCTCGGGCATTATATTGTGATTTTTAAAAATTAACTGTGTGAGAAGGCATATTATTTACGATTGCATTTCATAAGAGTAAAAGAAGTGTTACCAAAATTTTAATTTTTATGTACAGGGTGTTGGGTGTCATATGCGTCATCCTTGCTTCCTTCGTGTGTATTGTGAGGTCTTCCCTCCAGTCCCCCTTCCCCCTATGTCCACACCTAACCGGGAGACAGGTTTAAAGACTCTGTTAGAAACCGATTCTTCAGGCCCGGAAGTACTGCAAGAGCTAGGGAGGAGGGCCTAGGTGAGGGGCTAGCATGGGCCCTGCACCTGGTCCTACCCCACAGGGTATATGAGGGGCAATGGATAGATTCCCCTGGTAGGTTTAAGGATCTAAGAGGAGAGGACACTTGACTCCTGCTTCTTACCTGGAGCACTGGGAAGTGCCCTGCCATCAAAGGATGGGAGAACATTGGGGGCAAAAGGGCTCCTGGACCAGTGGGCTTGCAGCAGCCTTCTCACATTTCCGTGACATCCCTGTGCCTGGTAATGGCTTGGCCATGCCTGTAGGCACCATGGCTGGGATGAGGGGATGGGCAGCAGACATGGGGAGGAAGAAGCCAGAGAGCCCCGTGGATGCTGGCCTGGGCAGACAAAGATGAAGGGTGCCCCTTCCTTCTCTAGGCCCTGATGATAAGTAAAGACCTCCAGAACTTAGACTCACTTAAGGGAGAAGGGAGGAGAAGGGAGAACCCTAAAGAGACTCTAAGTCAGCTGAGAAAACTCAGATTGAAACTTAAGTCCCAGCTGCGGGATAGGGTTGAGAGAGGCCTAGTAGTAGGGCAGACAAAATCTGTTGCCCAAAACAGGGCCGAGCTTGATGGGTGCCTCTTAGTACTCATCCTAGTCCAGTTCTCCTCTGGTTTGGACTCACTTGGACTGTCACTTCTGCTGATCCAAGATGGTCATTTGTTTCCCTTAGATCAGGTTTTCTCAACAGCAGCACTAGTGACATCTGGGACCAGATAATTCTTTGTCGGGCTGTCCTGTGCTTCGTAGAATATTTAGCAGAATCTCTGGCCTCTACCACTAGATACGGGTAGTCTCCTCCCTGCCCTCTGAGTTGTGACAATCAAAAATGTCTCTAGACATTTCCACTCTCCCTCTGGGAGGCAAAATTACTCTGGGTTGAGAACCACTATCTTAGGTGATAAATGAAACTATGAAAAAATAAAAGTGTAAGGCATGTAAGTTGTGTTTATACAGGTGTAGTAACAAGGTTTTGGTGTAGGAGAGTGGGCTTCCTCATTATGAAGCCCGGAATTAAGCAGACTTTATGCAATGCTAGAAAACTTTGCCGCCCCCGTGGGGCTGGGGCAGTCCATGTCACACTCAGGTATGGAGTAGTTCCGCAAACACACCCTCTTTGCAGCCGAGCCAGCTCCCAGGAGAAAGAGGGCTGGGTGACACATGTCTTGTTTCTCCTTGCAATTCATTAATCAAATAAATGACATAGAGACAGACCAAGGGTGTTATACCACTGGGGTTCCCTCCTCATGGAAGGAAACATCAGGATTGGGGAAGATGTCGCCCCAACAAAGATGGGTGAGTCACAAGCTGGAAAGAGCCTGGATCCCTGAGTCAGCACTTGGAAGAAAACTGCCCTGACGGTTACCAAACCTGTAGCAGACCTGATGTGAGCAAGAGACAGACTTGTATGTGTTCAGCCACTGAAATTTGGCAGTTTGTTAGTTGCTGTGGCATGGCCTGAACCAGCACAGTCTTTTGTTTCCTCACACACATTCCATCTTCTACCTAAGGCTCCCCCATCCCCAGCCAATTGCAAATTCAATTGTTAACTTCCTCCACTGATATAAATCTGAAAACTCCTTTCAAGATTTTTCTGTTGACTGTTTTAAGGATTTTTTTAACTTGTAGCAATGACAGTGAAATGACGTGGGAGGGAAGTAATGGCGGACCAGGAAATAAGGACCCTCCTCCCTTAGAAGCTGGGTAAAATAGATATATATTTTAAAATCTTCTCAAAAACAGTGAAGGAAGGCTAAAGGCAATGTGGTATCTTGGATTGGATCCCAGAACAAAGAAAGAATATTAGTGGAAAAACTAGTGAAATACTAATGGAGCCTGGAGTTTCATTACTAGTAATGTACCAATGTGAATTTCTTAATTGTGACAAATGGACCGTGGTTGTATAAGATGTTAGTGTTAGAGAAAGCAGACAGAGGGAAGGACATTCAGGGACTTTCTGTTAATCTAAAATTATTCCACAATATAAAGTTTATTTAAGAAAGAAAAAAGCAACTAGCAAGAAGAGCTAACAAGAGCATGCGGGATTGCCAAACCGAGGTCTGCATGCAGAAATCCAGAAGGATGAGCTGAGCAGGCAAGGCGCTTTTGTCCTTTGGAGCATCTACTGATTCAGGAGAAGCAGCTAAAGGGAGGAGTTAGGAGTCTAGGGTCCCTCCAAGTTTGGGGAATCTGATATATATCATTACCTTAGGCTAGAACCCCAAAGGGCCGCACTTTGGGAGAAAGGTGAAAATAAACCAGGCCACCATGGGCTTTCGCTCAGCTTCCTGTCATTTAGTTGTCTTCAGGAAACTTCAAGCTCTGAACTTGAAATAAAAATAGTCCTGGTCTGGTAAGAGCCTCCCTCCCCCTCCCCCAGCTCAGGTATCTTAAAGATACCAATGAAAATCCTTTCCGGAAGAAAATGGCATCAGCCTAAGCCTCAAATTATTATTATTATCCCCCCCCCCGCCCCATTCTTTCACCCCCCCAACCCCCACTCCGGTTCAGGCCGTTGTTTCTCAGTCTAGTTGTGTAGGACACAGCTCCCTGGCCCGTGCTGGTATTATGGGCCTTGCGCTCTCCGCAGCTGAGGCAGTCGTTTGCCAGTTGTTGGTGGGCCGCTCATAGCAGCTCACGGCAGCTCACGCCAACCTCTGGCTACTCACTGGCAGCCCAGCTCCAGGGAGAGCTGTTGTTCACAATCTTAACTGTAGTGGGGGGCGGGGGGAGGTGCAGCTCACTGGCCCATGTGGGAATCGAACCGGCAACCTTGGGCATTAGGAACATGGTGCTCCACCCACTTGAGCCACCAGGCCGGACCTAAGCCTCAATTTATTTAAAAATTGATTTTTAAATACAACTCAATATACAATCAAAGAGAACCAAACATAGTATGAGGAGACAAGACTCCTTAAGCAAGACTGTACAACAGAATCAGACCTGCGGAGACTCAAGAGATTAAAAACAGCAGGAACAGCCTCAACACAATGATTCTTACTATGTTCAAGGAGGTAAGAGTCAAGCCTGAAGGTTTTGGCAGGAAACTGGAAAATATAAAAAATGACCCAGCAGATTTGAAAAAGAACAACCTCAAATTCTAGGACTGAAAAAAAAAAAAAATGAAAAAAAAATTCTAGAACTGAAAAAAGGCAATAATTAGAATTAAGAATTCAATAAATCAGTTTCAGGTGAGACAGTTGAAGTGATAATAGTGAACCGAAGAAACCATTCAGAATGAAGCACAGGAAAAGAAAAGGATGGAAAATAGAGTAGAGAGGGTAAAAGGAATGGGGAATAAAGTGACAATGCCCAACATGCATTTTATTGGAGATGTAGCACGAAAGAAGACAGGATGTGACACAAGCAGTAATGAAATAAATAATTGCTGAGAATGTTCCAAATGTGAAGAACCACACCATATGTTCTTTAATGTGTGTGTGTGTGTGTGTGTGTCTGTGTGTCTGTGTGTCTGTGTCTGTGTTTACCATATGCAGGGTGCTAAAGCCTGTGACCCAGGTTATAGGTCCCTCTTGCCTTGGTCCAAGGGAGGTACAGTGTGGACACTTGATCTGTGACAAAGGTGGCGCAGTAGAGTAGTGGGGGGAGGATGGTCTTTTCAATATGTTGGGACACATGCAAAAAATGTGAGATGTGATCCCTGCCTCCTATAACACACAAAAATTAAGTCTAGGTGGATTACAGAATAAATGAAAAAGGCACAATTTTAAAGCTTTCAAAGATAATATAGCGTATGTTTATGGCATCGGGGTGGGGAAAGAGTTCTTCAACAAGACACAAAAAGCACAGACCACAGAGGAAAAGACTGATAAATTAGACTGTGTTAAAATTAAAAACTGTTCATCAAAAAATGCCATGAAGAGTGAGAAGACATACCCAGGGTGGGAAAAAATATCAGCCACACATATCATAGGCAACACAGATAAATCTTTTAAAAAGGTAACGTTGAGTGAGAGAAGCCAGGCGTACAAAAGACATATTGTATGATTTCATTTAGATGAAGTTTGAAAACAGACCAAATGAAATAGTATTGTATTGTGACAGATATATTTAGACGATACAACCAGAAAGCAGAGGGATTATTAGAAAAGTCAGGGTAGTGGTTATATTATTGGGGACACATTGTGATCTGAGAGGGGTTTCTGGGGCTGACAGAGTTTATTTCTTCATAAGGCGGTGGCTACACAGGTGTTCACTTTTCATTAATTTGTGAAGTTGTCTTGTTTATGCCCTTTCTGGTGTGCACATTCTATTTCAAAAATCTAAATTTTTTTTTTTTTTGAGATGGAGTAACAAAAACAACAAAAAGAAAAAGTTATCAGAAATTTTCCCCCAAAATTAGTGACAGTGCTTTCCCTGGTTCTCACTGAGATATAAATGGACTGAGCCCGCCCTTGCTTCAGACCCTTCTGACTCACCCTCTTGATGCTGTCTGGGAGTGAGCCTGTTTCTCCTCTTGGAATTAATCCCGGTTCCTGTCAGTATCTGGGCTGAACGCCAAACCAAATGATGCAGACCTAGCCTGAAGCAGATTCTTTTTGTCACCTCTTGGAGGATCACTGACATTCTACCTTTTCCAGAGTGTGTCTCCTATACTCTCTCCTAACTGTCAAGATGGACAAGACCCCAAGTCATTCATTCTTCAGGCCTTGAGCTCATCTTGCTCTTCTGTCTGCAGCTGCCCTGGCTAAAGTATCTTAACCAGGGCCTGACTGGATGAGGCAATCGCTGCCTGGGCTTTCAGCCATCTTGGCCAACTTTGCCCTGTGTCACCTCTTGCCCGAGGTGCAGTTCTCTCCCCAGCATTCCAGCTCTAAACTCTCATTCACCCAAACATCTCTCTCTCTCCCCTCTTACTTTTTATTTCAGTCTCCTCGCCCAAATATCTTCCAGGCTAAAGGACATATACATATAAACATTTTAGTGTGCTAAATTGTCTTCCAGGAGGTTTACACCAATTAACTAACACTCCTTCCAACTGTGTAAATGTATTTATTTCCTTCCATCCTTGACAACATTGGAAGTCAACACACAAACATTTTTGTCTTACTAGGTGAAAAGGGGCTTCAATTTTTTGTTTGGTTTAGATGTCTTTGATGATAAGTGAGGTCCTGCATCTTTTTATCTGTGTATTGGCTGTATATATGTTTTTTGTAGCAAACTGCCTATTTTCTTTGATAATTTTTCTATTTTTTCAGTTTTTCTTTAAAGTGTGTGAACTTGAATAGTGTGAACTTTTTTAAATTAAGGAATTGGATTTTTTAAATCATATTGCTTATGCTATCACATCATGTTACAAGTAATGTTTTCATCTATAAAAGTGTTTACATTTTATTTAGTCACACATATCTATCTTTTTCTTTATAGATCTGGGTTTAGATTTTCTTTAGAAAGGCTTTCCTAAACCCACTGGGAAAGTATTTTGGTGTGAGTGTAAAGGAGAAATACAGGAATCAATAACGTAATTGGACTTAGCTAGTTTGCAGTTTAACTCACCACAGAGCTCTATATCTCGCCACCTGTAATTAGACTTAGTTTGCATTTAGATCTACCCTGATATTCAGCTATTTTCTCTTTGTTTCTCCCCCCACTGATTGATGGTAAGAACTCTGTTTTGTTCCCTTTCTCAAGGCTACACATACCTCATTAATCCATTTAATCAACAGAATCCTAACCTTAAAAGAGCAATTTCTTAATCCTCAGGCTCCCGGACACCAGAATCCAATTTGCAACTCCCTTGCTGTTTTTACTGGTGATGCATAAAGCCTCAGGCCGAGGTGGACGAGATGGAGTCCTGAGTCCAGAGATAACATTATCTTAAAACAGACAAGACCCCAGGATGCAATGTCAGTCCTCAAACCTGCCTGACCTTTGTTTTTCTTGTGTACCCATTAAACCTTCTGCCAGATCTAGAAATGAGGAGACGGCCTTTGGACAGGAGTCCACCATCCTCCAGAGATGCTGGCATTCGGAATAAACCTGCTTTTCTTGTCTCTTGATTTAACTTTTTCCACCTTGTCTCTTGATTTAACTTTTTCAAACAGCAGGCAGCCGGACCTTAGCACTGTATCATGAGTGAGATAGGGATCCAGCTTTCTTTTTTTCTTTTTGCATAAAGAGTAGCTAGGTGTCCCTCCCTCCCGCCACATTTATATGTATACATGTATATGTATATATTTATAACGTCATCTTTTTAAAAAAGTTAAATTACCATATACATGAGGACTATTTCTGTACTTTCTGTTCTGTTCTATTTGTCTAACTGTTGGGGATTTCTTCAGTACTGAACTTTAAAAAACTGTTTTCATATCAGAAATGTTTCATATTTGATAGCGCTAGCGCCGCCTTTCACCCCACCCACCCTGGTCCCATAAACTCTTTCAGAATTTTTCTGCTATTCACCAATGCAAATTTTTCCTGATGAGTTTTAGTAGCGTTTAATAAGTTTCCTCTGAAAATCCTTTTTATATTTTAATTGAGATTGCATTGGGTTTGGAGATTATTTTAGAATGAATTGACGTATTGATAGTATTGAACTGTCCCTTCCCCTATCTGAGTTACAGTTTGTTGTGTGTGTCTTTTACTAGCATTTTAAAGGGTTTTTTCCCCCCGTATACCAATAGGTCCCTCACTTTTCCTGTTAAGTTTATAACTTGGTATTTAATCTTTTGGTTGCTGTTTTTGTTTGGAATTTTTTCATTATACTTTATTATTGTTGTAGTTCATAGGAAAGTCATTGAATTTTTAATATTAACTTGTGTACTCTGACATCTTATTTAATTTTCTCATCATTTCTATTTTTAGTCAATTCTTTGGATTTTCTACCTATACCATGTATCACCTGCGCTGCCTCTTTCTAGTATCTATGCCTGTTCTTTGTTTTTCTTGTCTGCTCATATTGGCCAACACATTCAGAGTGATGTGTTAAATGACTGGTGATGGTAGGATCTTGAGGTTTATTTCATCCATTCACATTTAGTGTTAATATGTCTTCTTGATCAACTCAGCCCTTATCATTATGAAATATCCCCCCTTATCCCTGCTAATATTTCTTGTTTTGAAGTCTCCTTTGCCTGATATTAATGTAGTCATGTCAGCTTTCTTACTTAGTATTTCTGTGGTAAATCTTTTTTCATTCATTTTCTTTTAACGTATCTGTATCTTTATGCTTAAAGTTGTTGAGACGGTTTTTCCTGCAGGCCCCCCCCCCAAGAACTCAATCTCCCCCTTATTGGAGCTATCTCTGGCAAGCTCCCCCTAAGAGCTCTGTCCCCCTTCCTCCTCCCTCCTTATCGGAGCTGTCTCCTGCAGGCCCTCTGGCTCAGAGCTTCATCCTCCCCCTCCTCCCATACCTTAGCAGAGATGACTCCTGCAGGCACCATAGTTAGAGGCCTCCCTGTCAAAACAAAGTTGAGGGATCACAATTGCTAGGGACGGATCTCCCTGGCACCCAGGCCAGACCTCCCCCGCCCAACCTGGAGGCCTAAACATATAAAATAAAACGCCTGACCCCAGTGAGTGCTCAGTTCTTTGGGAAATATCCCACTGGGCCTACTAGTGTAATAAAGCTGAGTTCTCCTTGCCCTCTGGGTGCAGTTTGTGTCTCTCGGTCCTCACCGTTTTTCGGCAACAAAGTGACTTTTTTCTAGCTAGCCCAGAGTGAAGTCTTGCTTTTTTCTATCCAGTCTGACAATCTCTTTTATTTGGAGGATTTAGACAATTTATTTTTTACAAAAACAACTTTACTGAGATGTAATCTACATGCCATAAAATTCATCCATTTAAAGTGTACAATTCAATGGTTTTTATTATGTCCACAGAGTTGTAAAACCATCACCCATCTAATTTTAGAACATTTTCTTCATCTTAAAAAGAAACCTGGTATCCATTAATAGTCACCCTTGACCTCCATCCCCTAAGCCTACGCAACTACCAATCTTTCTGTCTCTAAAAATTTGCTGATTCTGGATTTTTCATATTAGTGGAATCATGCAATATGTGGCCTTTTGTGACTGACTGCTTTTTTTTTTTTAAAGAGGGCACAGCTCACAGTGGCCCATGTGAGGATCGAACCGGCAATCTTAGTGTTATTAGCACCGTGCTCTGACCAACTGAGCTAACCAGCCATGCCTATGACTGACTTCTTTTACTTAGCAAAATGTTTTCAGGTTCTTCCACTTTGTGGCATGTATCAGTACTTCATTTCTTTTTGTTATTAAATAATATTTCATTGTATGGTTATGCCACATTTTATTTATCCATTTATCAATTGATAGGCATTTGGGTTTTTCCCACGTTTTGGCTCTTACGAATAATACTGCTTTAATATTTCCATACAAGTTTTTGTGTTTTCATTTTCATTTCTCTTGGGTATATATTTAGGAGTGGAGTTGCTGGATCCTATGGTAACTACGTTTAATAATCTTTTGTTCGCTTTCATTTTTGAAAGATATTTTTAAAAATCATGTATGGATGCCTTTTCAGAGTCTATGGAGATAATATTAATTTTTCACTTTTCATCCTATTGATAGATTACCATATATGGAGTTATAGTAATAGATTTCCAAATATTAAACCTTTTAATTTCCAAAAATTAAGCCATTTTTGAGTACACTCTACTTGATCATGATGTATTTGTGTGTGTGTGTGTGTGTGTGTGTCCTGGTGAAATTGTCAGCTAAAATAGTTTTTAGGATTTTTTCATAAGTGAGATTGGTTTGTGGGGTTGGTTTTTTGTTTGTTTTTATTTCTTTGACAGGTTTTAGTATCAGTACTATGCTTACTTTATAAAAATAATTTTGAAGATTTCCTTCTATGTCTATGTTCAAAAAGAGTTTTTTAAATGTTTGGTAGAAGTCTCCTGCAGAGCTATCTGGTGTTTTTGAGGGAGCAATTCTTTGACAAGTTTACTCTATTGAAATCAGTCTGATAATAATTTTCTCTCTTCTGGAGTACTTTAGATAATTTGTATAAGAATAATAAACTGCGTTTCTGGACCAGCCAAGTCTGAGTTGAGTGACAGCCTCAAGATGACAACACCCCAGGAATCATACAGTATGTATTTTTCACGTCTGCCTTCTTTCATTCCATATAATATATTTTGACATTCACCCATGTTGTTGCATGGTGGGGATAATTTTTGAATACTCATTTGTTTCTTTTTACTGATGAGTGAATATACCACTGTACAGATATAGCACAATTTATTTATCCATTCATTTGTTGATGGACATCTGGATTGTTTTGTTTGGGACTATTATGAATAAAGATGCGTTGAATATTCTTGTACAGATGTTATAGACAGATGGTTTTATTTCTCTTGAATAAATACCCAGGAGTGGAGTTGCTGGACCATCGGGTAGATTGTATGATACCTGCTTGTGGCTTTAATGTGCATTTGCCTGATGATAAATGATATTGGATAAGCACTTTCTCATATGCCTATTGGCTATTTACACATCTTTGTGAAGCGTGTATTCACATTTTTTACCTGTTTTGGGGTTGGGTTGTCTTTATATGATTGAGTTGCAGGATTTCTTTAGTCCAGATACAAGTCCTTTGTCAGATATATCTTTTATGAATATTTCCTCTCAGTTTGTGGCTCACCTATTTTCTTGATAGTGTTTTTTAATGAACAGAAGTTTTAAATTTTGATGAATTCCATTTATCAACTTTTTAGGGTCTATGCTTTTTATGTCTTTCCTAAGAATTCTTTGCCTACTGAAGAATTGAGAAGATAATCTATGTTTTCTTCTGGAAGCTTTATCAATTTAGTTTATGTTTAGGCCTTTGGTCCTTCTTAAATTGAACTTTGTATGTGGGGTGGGGTAAGGATTCAGTCCCCTCACCCCTTTCCCATATACACACATGAATACCTAGTTGTCCCAGCACCATTTGTTGGTGCCCTTGTCAAAAATAATTTGACCCTATATCAGATGGCTCTTGATATCTGACACTAAGCACCCCACATAAAAATGTATCTCCTGTAGCCTTTCTCTACCCAAAATGAAGTCCTAAGACAAGGAGCATCTCATACCCTGGGAGGTTGTTAGAAAGGCAGAATCTGGCGCCACTGCAGCCCTACACAACCCCCGGATGATTCACCAGCACCTTACATTTGCAGAAGCATTGGTGTAGATGTTTAAGGAAGGAGGGGAAAAAATGTCATCATGACATACTCTGCCACTGACAACCTCCCCGGGCACTGCAGGCTGTGGGGGTGGGGATGGGGATGGGGGGTGGAGGGCTGTGCACCCATTTCCTCTCCTTAGCTTTCTTTGCAGCTGGGGGAGAGAGGAGGGGACTCACTCACCTACTCCTCACCCCATGATACCCACAACCACCTACTCTCTCATCTCACAGCTTCTGCCCTCTCCTCCAAGCACAGCTTTCACCCCTGAGTCTCGGTGTCCTCAGTTACAGAGCAGAGATAATAATGGTCTCTGTCTTGGGTTAATGTGATGGGAAGGGATCTGAGGAGTACCTGGGGCATAGAGACAGCACAATAAAAGTCAGTGATTGTCATGGCCATTTCCGAGCCTGTCCCCTAGGAGAAACCCCTGCACACAAGCCGCCGTCCCCCGCCTCCGCTCCCCCCACTCTACCAGAGCAGAATTGAGCTTTGCGGTCTCCTCAGGCCGACTTCTCCCTCCCTTACTTCTCCACGTCCCCAGGGCAGCGCGCACTGATAAATCTTTCCCAGCACGTTGTATTGTTACAGCGAGTTGCCCTCGTGTCTGATCGGTCCCCCGCCCCAGCCTGGGAGTCCCTCAAATCCAGGATCTTTGAACCCCCAGTCCCTGGCACAGTGCCTGGCACTTGGAGGGCACTCAATAAATGTTCGCAAAATCAAATTATATATTAAGCAAGCGTCCACACCACAATACGCGGGGGTGGGGGCAGAAGGGAAGGCTGGCTGTGTGTCCCAGTGGGGGGGCACCGGCAGGCAGCTCCTCGAGGTGGGAGGATAGTGGGGAGGGCGAAGCCTGGGCCAGCAGAGGGCTGGCGGTGCCAGACGCTGTGGGCTCCCTCGGCTCCTCCCCCTCCTCCTCCCGCGTCCCCTTCTCTCTCCCCCGGCTCGCCTCCTTCGGCTCCACCACTCCCGCCCAGCGCGTCCGCGCCAGGGAGGGGCCGGGAAGGAGGAGCCAGTGGTGGCCGAGACTCCCGGCCCCCGCATGGTTCCCGGGCTGGAGCAGTGATCCCGGCGCGCCCAGGTAGGAATCCCCGCAGGGAACGGACAAGGGACCGGCAGCTGCGGCGGGAGGGGCCAGGCGGGGGCAGGGAGGATGGGCCGAGGCCAGCCTCTCGTGCGCACGGCGGCCTCGCGGCCCATCGAGCCCCCAGCTGGGGGTAAGAGGGTGCTTAGTCCCCGCCCCTCGGCCCGGGCCTTCCTCCCTGCAACCCCCACCCGGCTGCTTTCCCGCCGCTCAGCATCCTCCGAGACTGTCCCCCAGCGTCACCCAGGTTTCCCTCTCCTTTGACCAGCCGCGCTCCTTGTTCGTCCCACAGGTTCCTTCCGAAAGCGAGCTGGAGTCTGTGCTTCGCCGCCTGCGGGGAGCGGGGACGGGGGCACAGCTAGAAAGAGCCAGAGGGTGAGTCCGGTGCGGTAGTGGTGGTGGTGGTGGGCGGGTGGGGGCGGTGGCTAGAGGCCGGGTACCATTCTTATGCATCTTGGTGTCACCGGAGCTCGGGCGCAGAGGGGCTGGCTCCTTGTTTGCGGAATGAATGAATCATTACTCTCCTTGTTCCTTTCTGAAGGAGGACTTTTTGAGGTCCACGTGCTGCAAAGCACATCGGGGAGCCCCCTGAGACAGGGCTCCTCCGTCCCGCGCTCTCATTTCTCCACCTCCTCTGTATACTCTATCCTGGGGGGAGGGTCCCTTTGGGTTGGGGCTTGGGGATTGAGGGGAAGCAGGGAGCTTGTAGGCCCAGCCAGGTACTTGTTGAAGGTGTGACAGGCAAGGGACTTGAGGAGGCCTTCTAGAAGGTCACAGGGGAGAGGGTATGCTGTGGAGGAGAGCGCCCACTTTCAGTCAGGGGCCACTTCGTACCTCTGAGACCAGTCTGGAAGGGCCACCAGAATATGGGTTTTGACCTGAAAGTTACTCAATTCCTTCAAGTCTCTGTTTCTTCATCAATAAAATGGGAACATTAATATCTATTTTCTCAGGGCTTTATGCAGATTAAGAAAACATATGAATGACCTAGCACAATGCTTGACACAATGGGGGCACTCAGCAAATCTTACTTTTCTCTCCTTCCTCTCTGAAAAAAACTGAGCAGAGAGTTATTTGTTCCCAAATCCTCTGTCTCCACACTGGCCACGGACAGACACAGTAGATGTGCAATCACTGTTGAATGAACATGCTTGATGGAGCTTCACCCCCACTCCCCTTTCTCCCAGAATCCATAGGCAGAGCTGGGGATCTGACCAGCATAGACATGCCAGTGCTGTCCGAGGACTCTGGTAAGTGGCTGCCTCCCCGGGCTGGGCCTCCAAGGCCCTTAAGACGAGAGTTTGCCCAGCAACCCTGGCTGGAAAGAAAGCAAGCTGATGCCAGTGTGGGCTCTCAGGAGCTGCAGTGCCTCTGAGCCCTGGGAAGGAGAGCCTGGGGAGAGAATGTCCACATGGCAGGGCTGAAACATTGGTTGAGGGTCCACTGGGGGTCCCATGGGGCAGGAAGTACCCATTGCATTTGCTGTACTTTGTTTTTCTTACACTCTCCTCAGGTTTACACGAAACCCTGGCACTGCTGACCTCTCAGCTCAGACCTGACTCCAACCACAAGGACGAGATGGGCTTCCTGAGGGATGTTTTCAGTGAAAAAAGCCTCAGTTACTTAATGAAGGTAAAGCCCCATTTCATCTCTCCTTGGTGAGGGTTTCTAGAGGTCTTTCTAGCTGGCTGTGGCCATCCTCCTACCCTAGGAAGGTCTTCACTAGCCCACCATGCAGGGCTTTCTCTTACACTGCCCTGCTGATGACCCAGTTTGCAGACCCACAGTCATGGGTGGGCTGTGTGGTATCCAGAATAAGCCTGGGCAGCTGGCTTGGGAGGCCCCAGCCTGAAATTGGCTGTCTTTGCAGATTCACGAGAAGCTTCGTTATTACGAGAGGCAAAGTCCAACCCCGGTTCTGCACAGTGCTGTGGCCCTTGCTGAGGATGTAAGTTCCAGGTTTTTCCTTACCGTGTCAGCCCTTTCCCCATCCCACAGGGCTCCTTCGTCTTGCCTCGTTGCCACTGCTTAGCTAGGGAACATAGAGACTCTGGAGCCCTGAGATGAAGAGCGTCTCTTTCCCTTCTCTTTCCCCTCCTCCTCCTTGGGCCCCCTAACAGGCAGGGAGGAATTCGTGAGCCTTGGACTGGGCTGGGGGACATGGTGACACGATGACGCCCACTTACTGTGTGTTCCCAAGAAAGTCTGTTTCCTCAGCTGTGAAATGAGAGCATTTGGATCAGATCAGCAGTTCCCAAACTTTGAGGACTGGCGACATGAAGAGGTCAAGCAAGACCTTGTGTCTAGGCATTCGGGAGGCCCAATGTGAATTCCTGGTGGCAAGGGACTTGCAGTGCATCCCCATTGACTGGCTTAGGCTCCTCATTTTTTAAAAGAATGCTTCCTAATTTCTTGTGAACCTATTCTCTGTGTTGCATGGTTTGGGAAAAGCTGACCGATGACTAAGTCCAGCTCCTGAATAAACCCACCTAACCCCGGGAGACGGCCTGGTGAGGGCAGGGTGTAGGCTGGGGGTGCAGATCTTACATCTTGCTCCTCTGTGGAATGTGGTGAGGAGCATGTTGGGTTGCCAGGCTCCCAGTCTCAGCACTGCCTCTACTGCTAGCTCTGTGACCTTAAGTCAGTCGACCTCTCTGAGCCCCCAAATTCCTCATCTATAAAATAGTTCAGTGGTGAGGGCACAGTTAATGGAGCCAGATAAACCCAGATTCAAGTCTTGGCAGTACCACTTACCAGCTTTGTGACCTTGGGCAAGATATTTAATTTCATTTAATTCTCATCTGTAAAATGGCATAGTAATAGTATCCACTGCATCTAGTTCATTATGAAAGTTAAGTAAGCAGGTCCACACAAAGCAGATGACACAGTAAGGGCTTTATAAATTAGTGCCCATTAAGATTACCCTGTGGAGCTGCTCAAGCTCTTGTGATCCGTGGGGTCCTTTCCCTGGGAACGTCAGTCCTGGGGTGTCTCAGGGTCCAATGTGCCCCTGGGTGCTGTAGCAGTTGCTGGGAGGGCCCTTGGGTCTGAGGCTCAGGGAGCAGGGTTTTTCCTGGTGACTCCCAGCAAGCTCGAAGCACCCACAGCCGCCTGTCCTGTTCCCCTGTAGGTGATGGAGGAGCTGCAGGCCGCCTCTGTGCACAGCGATGAGAGGGAGCTCCTCCAGCTGCTGTCCACCCCCCACCTCAGGGTAGTCACGCTGCGGTCCCTGTTCGCCCACACAGCTTGTGTCTCCTGGGATGGGGGCAGGAGGGAGCGCTCGCTTGGTCGTGAGACTGAAGAAAGGAGACTTCTGAGTGAGGGATCTTCAATGCCGGTGTCTGGGGTTGTTTGTTGTCTCTCTGAAATGAAATCCAAGACACACACTGCTCCCCCCGTCCCCCAGACCACTGCCCAGCCATGGTCCCCTGGCCCCTGTGAGCTCTGGGCCAGCCTTTCATTTCTTTTGCTCTCCTAACAGGCCATGCTCATGGTACATGACACGGTGGCCCAGAAGAATTTCGACCCTGTTCTGCCCCCTCTACCTGATAGTATTGATGAGGATTTTGATGAAGAATCAGTGAAGATTGTCCGCCTGGTGAAGAACAAGGAACCCCTGGTATGAGGCACTCGTTTCTCTTCCCCACCCTCTCCCTGTTCCATCCAGAAAACTGGGAAGGGACCCTTCTGAAGTCTTTGGAGTGAGAGATGGCAGCTTTGTCAGGGCTGTCACTTTTGTGTGCAGGGTACCTCATTCTCTGGGTGGACACAGCCTCCCTCAACTGTGGCCAAGCTCTTTTGTGCAGTGAAGAACCTGCACAGCTGTACAGGCAGCTCTGATCATCATACTCTGAACCAGAGACTGGCAAACTACGGCCCAAGGGCAAACCCAGCCGCCCACTGCCAGTTTTTATAAATAAAGTTTTACTGGCACACGGCCCCACCCCATTCATTTACATGTTGTCTGCAGCTGCCTTTACATTGCGATGGCAGAGTTGACTAGTTTCAAAGGAGATCATGTGGCCCACAAAACCTAAAATATTTCCATTTGGTCCTTTATAGAATAAGTTTCCCAGTCCCTGCTCTGAATACTGAGGAAGCTCAGGGCAGCAGCCCTTCTTCTCTCCAGCTGACAGATGGTTTTCATTTTGGTCCTGGCTGAGCACTGATTTACCAAGCAAAGGGACAGGGTTGTTTATTAGATGGAAGGAAGTAAGGCAGGGCCAGAGAATTGAGTGCTTACCCGAGAGATTCCGCAGCTAGCACTCTTTATTGTCATCTTTCATCAGATGACCTCAGATCAGCCACTTCAACAAACAGACCAGCATCTCTCCTCTGCCTCTGTTTTCTTACCTTCAAAACAGGACAGTCATCCATCAACTTGGCAAACACATTGTGTACTTTCCTGTGTGCCAGGCACCCTGTTGGCTGCAGGCAGTTCAGAGATGATTAAAACCTAGTCCTTGCCCTCTAGGAGTTCACAGAAGGTCGTGACTGGGGGCTTCCTGGAAGGGGTAATGCCCATGACGAATGCCAAAAAGAGGAACAGGAGTTTTCTAGAAGGGAAAGGGAGAGGAAGGGCATTCCACGCAGACTGCACGAACAAAGCCAGGGAAAGGTAAACAGCATGGTATACGGTATTTAGGGAACTCTGAGCAGCCTGGTGTGGACATAGAATGCCAAGTTTGAGGTAAGGAGCGACAGGGGAGGCCAGATGAGTGGCAGATCATGAGCCTGGTTGTCCACACACAGTTGCTTACCTCGACCCCAAAGGCAGTGGGGAGCCATTGAAAGGTTTCAAGTAAGAAAAAACGTGGCCAGATTTGCAGTTTAGAAAGATCGCCCTGTCTACTGAGTAGAAAGTGGCCTGGAGTCTGAGGCCAGAAGCAGAAAACCAATTTGAGGGTGGGGGCCAGATACATGAGATTCAGGAATGGGGCTTGTCCTAGGCCTGTGGGAATAAGGAAGAGAAATCCAAGAAATCCTTCAGAAATGAAATTAATTTCACCCTGAGACTGCCCCGGTTTGGGCAGGAGGCTGGGGAGCCACATAGGATAATGCCCAGGTGTCTGGCTGGGACTAGGTGGGCTCTGGAGACGTCATTCATGGGAGGGATTAAGGAGGAGCTTAGGCCCGTGTGACCCACAAGTGGAGATGTCCAGAAGGTGGAAGGATTATGTGTCCAGAGATACAAATTTGGCAGCGTCCCCCGTCCAGGAGGGGTTAAAATCATACCTGAGCATTCGAGACCACCTGGGTAAAGAGTATACAGAGTGAGACAAGAGGAGGGCCAGGGGCAAGCCCTAGCCCTATAATCAACATTTAAAAAGCAGATAAAGGAAGACTCAGCAAAGGAGAAGATTTGTCCTTGAGAAGAACAGGGAGAGAGGTGTCACCGAGGGTCCTGGCTAAGAGAGAATTCCAGAGGGAGAGTGAATACCAGAGTCAGACAAGAGGGAGATCAGAGGAGAGAGACCGAGGGTGGTAGCTGGGGTCATTAGTACTTTTGCTGGAGCTTTTGAGATTGCACGGGTGAGTGACTTGGAGGGCAGGAAGCAGAGAGAGCACTGCTTCTTTAAGAAGCTTCGCTCCAAAGAAACGGAGACTGGCTGCTGCTGGATGGGAATGCAGGCCTTTTAGTGATGGGGGAGACTTGATAATATTTTTAGGAGAAGGAGCCAGTAGAGAGGGGGCATTGAGAATTCAGGAGAGGGAGGGAGGGGTAGAGGAACCAGCTTAGACAAAAGGAACCCCTCTCCTGAGATGGAGGAAGGAAGAAAGAATGAACAGAGATGCTGGAAAGTTAGGAGATCTAGGGGCAGGAAGCCACAGGGTGCTTAGCTGATGGCCTCTCTTTTCAGCAATATTTATCTTACGTACTTCAAATAGATGACGTGAACGAAGTTAATCAGTGTGCCAGTGTGTTTGCAGTTACAGCCAGTAATAAATGGTTAGCATTTATTGAGCACTTACTGTGTGCTAAGTGCCTTGCATGTGTTACCTGATGCAATCCTTGCACGGCCCCGTGAGCTAAATGCTATCCCAGCGGAAACAGACTCAGAGAGGATAATGGGCTTCCTTGCTAAGGCTGCATGCTTTTAGTAAATGGCAGAGTAGATTCAAACCCAGGGCTGTCCAACTCCAGAGCTTAGCTCTTCACCTGACTGCCGCCCTGCCTTGCCACAGTCCAGCCTGCGTGGTGCACGACGTCGAGGGCTCATTAGCACGTTTCTTATCCTTGACATTCCTTCTGCTGTGTTCCATGGACCAAGTCCTGGTCCCAAAGCTCTGCCTGGGGTATGATTGGTTCCCCTCAGCAACTGAAGGCCCTGTAACCCTGTGATGGGTTAGAGGCAGGATGAGGATTTGCTGGCACCTACTCTCCTCATTATTAAATGTCTTTGCAAGAGGCCAGGGCTATGTTATGATAAAGACCGGATTCGGCGTCACAAAAAGCTTTACTCCTTACTAGCTGGGTGACCTTGAGGGTGTTTACCTTCTCTGAACCCATTTCTCTTTCCTAAAATGAGACTGTCATCATGTTTTTTTGCTTTGTTTAAACTGTAGTGCTGTGTGATACTAATGTGAGATGTTGGCTTTCTTGCGTCCTCTGCATTGGCAAGGCCCCCACTGATCTGCCCTCTGGGGTGACAGAGGGAGGGATGGGGAAGCCCTGTGGGCTCCAGAGAGTGAGGGTCTGAGGTGTAGGGCTGCATCTGAGGAGTCTGCCTTCTCTGTCTCTGACGCAGGGTGCCACCATCCGGCGGGATGAGCACTCGGGGGCTGTCGTGGTGGCCAGGATCATGAGAGGGGGTGCAGCAGACCGGAGTGGTAAGTGACATCAGTGCCGGCCTGGCTGAAGGGATGGCCATCGTCCCCCTTTGGCTACAGGTCTCCTTTCCCCCTTCTATCCAGTCTCCTGTTTGGGATGTGCCAGGAGTAGGGGAGCGGGGCTGAAATTCTCTCCTTCCCAAGTCCAGTAGACATTTTAATTGTCTGAAAAATCTCTTGGGCATGGAGTACTTGGGGTGGGAGGGCAGGATCAGAGGGGTTCATGCATTGGCTTGTCGTGAGGACTATGGTAGTTAAGCATACAGCGTGGGCTTGGAAGGTAATTCCTAACTTGGGGGCAGGGACACCCTTCCCTACCATCTGGTTGCCATTATTACTGAGGGGAGGGTGTTCATGTCTCAGATTTGTTTGGGTGGAAAACAGGTTTCGAATCACTGGTGTGGGGAAGAACTGAGTCAGGAGGCAAAGTTCCTGATGTGAGGGGTGTTGCCACCAAAGTCTGGGGATCATTTTTGTGGGGAATCCTTCATGAGCTTCTCAAACATGAGCAAGTGAATGAACCCCCTTCCTCCCCACCCCAGAGCATCTTGTTAAAAGGCAGATTCTGGTTCAGCAGGTCTTGGGTGGGCCCTGATCTGCACCCCTAACCTCCTCCTGGGTGGTGCGGATGCCTCTGGGCCCCTGTCCATTTTTCGTAGCAAATAGGGCCTAATATGCAGAAAGTGCTTGTCATTAAAACTGAGGCCAACAGACAGGTGTATTTAACACTCTTGATGACATCTTCCCTGGTGCCCTTAAGTTTTCTTGTTAAGATTGGAGAAGGCATTCTCGGAGTGTGTCTGTAAACTCAGGAAAGTGAGGAGTGAATGGTATTTTTAAAGAAGCGGAGGTTACAGCAGAAAGAACACAGGCTTTCTATGTCAAAATAGCTGTGTTTCAACACTGGCTCCATTATGTCTTAGCAGTGTGGCCTTGGGCAAGCGGCCTCATTTTTCTGGATCTCGGCTGCCAATTGCAAAGTGGGGATTTCACCGGGTGGTTGTAAGGCTGTGATGCCAGCTGAGGCACCCAGCACACAGTAGGGATTTCCCGTCTTTAAACCTTGAGTCTGCCCTGAAGCAGGTTCATCAGATGCCCCCCAATGGTGCCTAGAGCTCCGAGTTCTGGGGGCCGGGACCCCCTTCCTGTGCTGATGGTCAGTACCCGTGTCTCCTAGGCCTGGTCCACGTGGGAGACGAGCTTCGAGAAGTGAATGGGATCACAGTCCTGCACAAGCGGCCTGACGAGATCAGCCAGATTCTGGTCCGTGCTGCACGCATGCTGGGGGTTGCTTTGGAGACCAAAGCCAGGCGCTCAGACCTGGCTCAGTCTCCCTGTTTTCATGGGAAGGCCACAGACAAAGTGGCCTTACAGTGTGCCTGGGTGCAGGGTGGGAACTCCAGTCCATCTGCCCCTCGCAGACCTTCTCATCAGCACAGCCAATCCCCCTGATCCCCAGCTCCCTTTCCTGAGGACCCTTCTGGGAGACCCCCCTCAAAAGGGTCCCCTTTTCCAAAGGGCTGAGGAATATGGAACAAGAGATTGCAGCACAGGGAGGACCCGGAGCAAGGGCTTTGAGGTCAGCTGATCCTGGGTCTGAATCCTGCCTCTGCCACTTTCTAGCTGTGCAGCCTTGGGCAAATTATCAAATCATTCTGAGTTTCGATTTCCTTTCCTGGACAGTAGGGACAGGGATGGTTTCTCATTCAGTTTCGTGATCATTAGTATGTGAACATCTGGAAAGGGATATAGCATTTCATGTCAGTGCTGGGATGAAAACAGCCCCCAGAGTCCATTCTGGAAGTTCAAGTCAAAACTGAAATTGTAAAGAGCCCCAGTCATAGTTTTATTCTCTTTATCCTTAGCATTCTCCCCCAACACTCTTTGCTACCTTCTGATGGTTTGGGGGCGGAAACAAGATGAAATCTGAAAAGCGGAGGCCTGCTCTTTAAGACCCCACTGTAAGGGGCCTGGTTGCTGGCAGCCCCTTCAGTCTTCCTGCCTCCACTGCCCGTTTCCTGGTTCTGGGCGCTGACCTCCAGAGTGATACAGGGCTAGGGGACCATTGGGTGAGATGTGCTCTCATGGGCGGACAGCAGTCTTCCTCATGGGCCCCATATATGGAGATGCAGGGTCACAGGGTCTCTGTCGTGCAAAGGGGAAGGGAACTCCTGGAAAGGTTAGAGTAGCCTGCCATTGGAGAGCCCATTGGGGAAGATGGAAGCAAAGAGGGAAGTACTGATTGGGAACCAGCCCCAAATCAGGCAGGAAGGAGGAACAGGAAACTGGAGTAGGTTATTAAAATAACCTAAGAGGAAGGAAAGCAAGGTAGCCCTTTGAGGCACTAGAGGTCAGGAGTGATGCAAAGCTGGAGTTCAGGGCATGCATTGTCCTTGGGTTCTCCTTTAAAGTCTGTCCCTTTGTCCCATGAAAATGCAGATACTTGGTTTTTTGAGTTTTGCTTTAGTTCATTCAACCAAGTGCCACCATATAAGGGTGGGTCACAGGGGAGGCAGCGAGTTTGACTTTCCTCTGAATGTGAGTTTTCAGATTTGAGAAGATGGGAACTCACGGAGGGTTAGATCTAGAAGATGATAAGCCTGTGCTCTCTCTCCTTTCAGGCGCAGTCCCAGGGATCCATCACCCTGAAAATCATCCCAGCCACCCAGGAGGAGGACCGGTTAAAAGAGAGTAAGGTATGGGAGGGCTGGAGGGGGGGGAGGGCCCCAGCCAGTCTTTGAAAAGGTCATATGGGAAGAGATCATACATCTGGCCCTCAGAGCTCGCGCTTGATAGATTGTAATTCAGTCACAGAGTGATTCATTTATTTGTACCCTGCGTCTTTTTAAAGAGGATTTGATGCAGCTTACTAATAAAAGGAAAGCTTATTTTAACGGAAATAGAAAATCGGGGCTGTGAAGAGGAGGAGAATGTACCCAATGTGCTGGCTTTAGGACCAATTAAATAATTGCCATTTGTTTAATTCTTTGTGGAGCCTACCTTTTTTTGGGTGCCTCCTCTGTGCCAGGCACTCTGCCAGATGCTAGAGACAGGGTAGATTAGGAACTCTGAAGCTTCCTAGCTCAGACGGGAAGACTGGGGAACAAATCTTTTGTTACTATGTGATAAGTGCTATAGACACTGTACAGAGTGACAGGGCTGTGGAAAGTGTCAGCTAGCAGGGGTGAGGAAGTGAGGCTTGTCGCGGAGGGTGAAGATGAGTAGGACGTCCCTGGGGAAGAAGAAGTAGAGGGAAGTTCAGGCAGTGGGGTCTGCGTAAACAGAGGCTCAAAGTGATGGAGAGAAGCATGTTTGGGTGTCGGTGAGAAAAAGCACTGTGGTGGGGTCTGGGAGGGTTTTTGTTTTTTAAGAGGGGAGTGATACAACCCTATTTGTGTTTGAGAAAGCTCTCGGGGTAGCCACCTGGAGGAGGATGGAGTGGGTGGAGATTGGGGGGAGGAAGACCTGGTAGGAGGTTGTTATAAAAACCCAGGTGAGAGGCTGTTAACACCTGAGCTGAGGTGGTGGTAGAGAGGACAGAAGAGGGCATTACTTGATTTCAAATAAATTTGGATATGAACTTCCTGGCAGCCAAGGCAGAAAGGAGAACGTAATGAATTTGTACTTTTCATTGGTGGATAGAAGAAAGCTTGCCAATTTTTCAGGATAGTAGATTCCTGAAGCCCCTGCCTCCCAGTACTAAATGCATGAATGAAGGGACATTCTAGCACCTGGCACATAATAGGTGTCAATAAATATTTTGATGAATGAGGATTAATAATGGACAATGTCTTTGATATCAAGTTTTTTGTTTGTTTGTTTTTACAGCAAATGAAGAAATAATGCTTTTATGGCTTGTTTCTTATTTGCACTCTTCCACTGAATCCCAGGGCACACATAATATGGACTCTCTCTTACCTGATGGAAGGTGGTTCTTCTTGGGACAAGTTAACGTGGTTGTCATAAGCAATCACTAAAGGTTTTAACTTGATACAGGGAGAGAACGTGGTTTTCTTGGAGGAGAAAATAGGTAGCCTGTCCCTTAGCCCATCCTTCCCAAATATTTCTTCTTGAGCCAGAAGCTTGGTCTGGCTTCCCGTTTAAGATTATATTCTCTTCGGAGTGGTTGGGACGCTGGTGACATCTGTGGCTGGAGGAGGGTATCTGTCATGACAATATCTGGCTAGGAAGTTTTGTCGTCTAACTGAATCTTTTCTGGTTGGCACATAAAGGAATATGATTTGGATCTAAGGAAGCCATCTGAACTTTTTTCCCCCCCTGTTTGCTGATAAAGTAATTGGGCCCAAATAGAAATAAGTAAATCCATGCCATTTAATTGTAGAAGAGAACAAGGAAGTGTGACAAAATGCTGTGTCTTCCCACCATCTTCTCTAGCAAGGATGACTTCAGGGTAAAGGGGAGAGTAAGGGGTTGGCCAAGTATATGACAGATGAGGCAGGATTGAGCTGTAAAAAATGTGGTGTCAATTACCCACTGAAATATGATGGTGAGGAAATAAGTAACAGTAGTTTTGTTGATATTTGGGTTCTTACCAAAACATCTTGATTATTTATTTAACAGATGGCTGCTGACTTCACGAGGGGCAGTTAGCAAATCAAAAATCACATTTAAGTTTCAGATTGTGCTTGCCTTTGCGTTTTGTTCCCAGGACTAATTATTGCTTTGTGTATGCTAAGGACAGCAGATCAGGTAACAAAGGAAATGTTTAGGCTGGAAAGAGCAATTCAGACTTGCGGCCCCTCTATTAATTTTCTGATTCTTGAGGGATTGCCTGACTATAATAATCAAAATGGTTGAAGCAGAATGAGAAAATATGTGCGGTGTGTTTCTGATTCGCTTTTGATTCTTAAGGCTGCTTGTTCTTCCAAATTGTGAACGGCAGTTGTCGTATGTCCTTCAATGTGGCATAGACATACCTATGCTTCCGGGATGAAGGTCCGTCTCACCGGAGCCCCTCCTCTGCAGGTCTTCATGCGGGCCCTCTTCCACTACAACCCTCAGGAGGACCGGGCCATTCCCTGCCAGGAGGCAGGCCTGCCCTTCCAGCGAAGGCAGGTCCTGGAGGTGGTGAGCCAGGATGACCCCACGTGGTGGCAGGCCAAGCGAGTGGGGGACACCAACCTTCGAGCTGGCCTTATTCCCTCCAAGCAGTTCCAGGAAAGGTGGGTCTGGGGTGTGTTGTAAGGGGGTGGTTTTGGGGTGGTCAGAGGCATAGGTGCATGAGACCCCTAAATCTCTGCCACCACAGCCAGAGGGGCACACTCTGTGTGTTGTTCCCTGAGATAAGTACCAATTGCACTTGTGTTTATTCTTCTTGATTCATAACCAGTGATGATGACTGTTTGAGATTTAAATCAATATATGGAAATCTAGGTTCTTAAAGTAACATATGTTACTTATAATGCACACTTAGAGAAAGTTGAGAAATAAAATACAAAAATACAGAAAAGGAGGACAAGGGAAAAAAAATTACCCAAAGTCTCGCCATTATCCAAACAGCATAATGTATTTCCTTTCTGTGTTTTTTATGTGAGTGTTGCACATAGAATTTGAGGTCTTGCTTTATTTTTTTCAACTTAGCATTTTGACATTAGCATGTCCTACAATATTACCTGTTCTTTATTGTGTGATTTGGGTGGCTACATCAGGTTTCATCAGGAGCTACACCATTCATTCAGGCAGCATGAAAGTATTTATTATGAATGGAGCTAGCCTGTGCCAGGCATCCTGCAGGCTGCTGTGAACCCCTGGTTTCTACCCTCGAGGAGCCTACAGTTTAGCTGGAAAGTCACAGATGGTTCAAACAAGCACTGTATAAATGTGAAGGGGGCGAGGGAGGAGGAGATGGTGCTCTGTAAAGTCATAGTAAGAGGATTGGCCCTCGTCTGGGTATACAGGGAAAGCTTCTCAGAGGAAGGGTTGTTCCCAAGTGACTTCACTCCTTCCTTCCTTTCCAGTCGTCTCCAGTGTTTCACTGCTACAAGGCTGCAATTATTATCTTGTGCATAGACTATTCATCATATTTCAAATGATTTTCTTAGGATAGATTTCCATAATGTAAATTCTGGGTCAGAGCGGGTGGCAGTTAGGACTGCATCGCCTCCCCTGGGGTTTGTAGCCCTCTTCCATCTTTTGGGGGGCATGGAATGTGGTAACAACAGACCTCAGGTGTGGTTCTCATGGTGTGGTCCCGAGGGCAGGGGCAGCAGCAGCCCCTGAGAACCTGTTGGAGAGACAGACCCCTGGGCCCTGCCCCAGATTTGCTGAATCAGAAACTCCAGGGGTGGACTCTGAGCTCTGTGTTCTCGCAGATGTTCCAGGGGATTCTGAGGTGCTGAGGCTTGAGAACCACTGCTGTCTTTTTTCCGGGAAGCCTCAGACCCATCTGCATCTTTGGCTTCAAGGTCTTAGGGGAAAGCTCTTTAGCTGTGTTTAATGTGGAAATCTCGAGTCCTGGGCGTTTTCTCAGGTCAGACCTGAGGCCTTGGCGGCTGGCTGTCCATTAATGGCCATATTGGATAATGGGTCAGGCTCGCCCTCAGCCTCTCCTAGGAGTGGTTCTGCTATTTTCCAGCTTCCTCAGGGATGGGAAGGCCGGTGAGAGTGGAGAAGGGGCCTCCTTCCTTGAGAATCAGTCACAGGAAAGTTAACAACCAACTGCTGACCGGGCACTGTGCTGGTTCCCTGTGTGTGACCATCTGGGGCTAGGAGAGCTCCTCCCAGAGCAAGACCTTCAGTTTCTTCCCCAGGAGCCAGTGAGTGCCTGTGAAAGTGTCTTTCTTCATCGGAACTCATTGTGTGGCAGGAGGCCCTCGGAGTGCCTGCTGTGTAGGAGCTAGGCCTTAGTCTCTCTGAGTTTTCCGTAAGACTCCCCCCGACTGGTTCCCTATCCCAGCTCATGGGCCTGCCTTCCCTTTGTGTCCCCACAGGCGCCTAAGCTACCGAAGAGCCACGGGTACCCTTCCAAGCCCCCAGAACCTCAAGAAGCCCCCCTGTGAGTAAATTGGCAGGGTTGGCACTTCAGGGAGGGGCCAGGGTTAGTATTTGGAGGCATTTTGCCACGAAGAAGCAGGCACTGGGCTGGAGGGGGCACCAAAGGTCTGCTCTGAGCTCCCAGGCCTCCAGAGGAAGGAGGGGGCGGGGAGAGGGATGAGGAGGAGAAATAGGGATGTATTGGGGAGACCTACTCTCTGGAGAAGAGCTTCTGTATTTGGAGCCCGTAGGTGACACGGGGGGGCATGTTAACACTTCTCCCAAAGCTGTGTGCAAACCTCTATGTGTGAGTGAGTGTGTCTGTCTTTCTGGGAAAGGGTCCACAGCTTTCATTACATCCCCAAGGGGCTCTCTGATCCTGTCGATTTAAGAACCTCTGATTGGGGGAGGGAATGGAGATGGCTATGAGTGATCCTGTGCCTCTGTGTTAGAGGCCAAATTTGGCAAATAAAAATAAAGGATGCTCAGTTAAATTCGAATTTCAGATAAACAAATAATTTCTTAATATAGGTATGCCCCCAGTATCACATGGGATATACTTATGCTAAAAACCAGTTCATTGTTTTACTGAAATTCAAATTTAACCGAGTGTCCTGTGTTTTATCTGACATCTCTACTCTGTGTAGCACTTTACCTTTTAGAAAAGATCCACCTACCTTCTTGCCTTCTAATTGTCTTGACAGCCCTGTAAAGTAGTGGAGTTGGAGCATCCCCTTTTCCAAGATAGGAAAACGGAGGCTCAGGAGGTTGAGGGAGTGAGGCCCGGGTTGAGTTTTCAGAGGCCTGTGATCAGAGCCCCCAGTTAGAGTATGAGGAGGAAGCTGGCCCACTGCTGGCAGCCTGGAGTGAGCTGCTCCCATGGCTTGGCAGCCACTGCCCACGGTCACTCTTCTAGACTTGCTCTCAAGCAGAAGGGCTGCTGAGTAAATTGGCCTTACGGCTGCTTACAGCAGTGATGAGCTGGCTTTCTTTGGGCCACTAATGAGACACGCACAGGAAAACTAATTAGAGCAAGTCTTGGTTTAATAACACACCACAGATCAGATCACAGGTTTGTTGGAAGAGAGAAAGAGGGGACAGATGGAGGGCTCCTCAGGCACACGAGGCCATGGCTGTCTCGCAGCCACAGGGCCTCCTGGTTCCCCTCCACTAACGCTGTTCCATCTGTCTTTTGTGCAAACCCCAGATGATCAGCCTTGTGACAAAGGTAGGCCTGGTAATTGTCCCTGTGTGCATGGATAAGGCCTCTTTTCTGTGGACTGTCTAGGGCTGGAGGAACTTGCCCACCCCGCTTTGGGGTGGCTGTGCCTCTCTGGCTCTTTGCACACCTCTCCCTGCTCTGCCAGCTGGACTGGCCTCTTCCTTGAGACTGCAGAGCCGGTGGGGACGGAGCCCCTCCCTGCCTGCCTGGCATGCAGCGCCCAGCCTTCCCGGGATGCTGGCTGGGCTGGCTGTGACTGGGCTGCGTAGGAGGCAAGAGACATGGGAGGTGGGGTGCAGCATGAGTGAATCTTCCTTATTCACACTGATCCTAACTCGGAGGGGCTGGGATGGGGGCCTCCTGGCCCATAACCCCTGCCAGGACCGGGGAAAGCTATTTGGGACCTAAGCATGGAGAACTGAGCTAAACAGAAGAACTTGTTTTTCTGGGGTGGCCAGGATGTGGGATTTCTCCTGAGCCCTCTTGAGACACCATCCCAGAGGGCTCCGCCTGGCCATCCAGGGGCCTGGTACCTGTGGGTTGGGGTGTGTGTCCAGCATGGCTCACTGGCCTCCCTCTTTGTTCGGTTCTCAGAGACCTGTGACTGTGAGGGGTACCTCAAAGGGCATTATGTGGGTAAGTAGTGGGGGCTCTCCCCGCAACACCCTCTCCTGCATTCATGCACAGCCCATCATGGTCTCCTGGGTCAGGGAGAGAAAAAAGCAGAGTGATCTGAGTGCCGGGAACATTTTAAGAGCAGCTGGGACCCACATTTTCTCACGTCTCTGTCAGCAGAGGAGGGGCTGCCTGCCCAGGCCTTGGGGTTCCCCACCTCAACATTCACCCAGCCACAAGAAGCAGAGCCCTGGCAGGAAATGGACATAGCCCCCCTACATTGATACCGATTTTATTATTATCACGATCTCAACTATACACCACCATTGCATAGTAACGCAGCCTTTTACTAGTCTCCTAAGTACCTTCACTTCTTTTATTTTGGTCAGTCTTCTCAAAGGCCTAGAGACCAGAATTTTTTAATTTTTGACTTTTTTTTTTTTTTTTAAGATTTTATTGGGGAAGGGGAACAGGACTTTTATTGGGAACACTGTGTACTTCCAGGACTTTTTTCCAAGTCAAGTTGTTGTCCTTTCAATCTTAGTTGTGGAGGGTGCCATTCAGCTTCAAGTTGTTGTCCTTTCAGTCTTAGTTGTGGAGGGCGCAGCTCAGCTCCAGGTCCAGTTGCCGTTGCTAGTTGCAGGGGCGCAGCCCACCATCCCTTGCGGGAGTCGAACCGGCAACCTTGTGGTTGAGAGCCCGCGCTCCAACCAACTGAGCCATCCGGGAGGCAGCTCAGCTCAAGGTGCCGTGTTCAATCTTAGTTGCGGGGGGTGCTGCCCACCATCCCTTGTGGGACTCGAGGAATTGAAAGGGCAACCTTGTGGTTGAGAGCCCACTGGCCCATGTGGGAATCGAACTGGCAGCCTTCGGAGTTAGGAGCATGGAACTCTAACCACCTGAGCCACTGGGCTGGCCCTTAATTTTTGATTTTTTTTTTTTTTTTTTTAAGATTTTATTGGGGAAGGGGAACAGGACTTTATTGGGGAACAGTGTGCATTTCCAGGACTTTTCTCCAAGTCAAGTTGTTGTTCTTTCAGTCTTAGTTGTGGAGGGTGCAGCTCAGCTCCAGGTCCAGTTGCTGTTGCTAGTTGCAGGGGGCACAGACCACCATCCCTTGCGGGAGTTGAACCGGCAACCTTGTGGTTGAGAGGACACGCTCCAACCAACTGAGCCATCCGGGAGCTCAGCGGCAGCTCAGCTCAATTTTAGTTGCAGGGGGCGCTGCCCACCATCCCTTGTGGGAGTTGAATTGAACTGGCAACCTTGTGGTTGAGAGCCCGCGCTCCAACAACTGAGCCATCTGGGAGGCAGCTCAGCTCAAGGTGCCGTGTTCAATCTTAGTTGCAGAGGGCAGAGCCCACCATCCTTTGCGGGACTCAAGGAGTTGAACTGGCAACCTTGTGGTTGAGAGCCCACTGGCCTATGTGGGAATCGAACCGGCAGCCTTCGGAGTTAGGAGCACGGAGCTCTAACTCCCTGAGCCACCGGGCCAGCCCCTAATTTTTGATTTTGAAGTAATTTCAAATTTACTGAAAAGTTAACTGTACAAAGAACTCACATATACTCTACAACCAGATTCACCGGTTGTTAACACTTTGCTGTGTTTGCTTTATCGCTCCCTTTTTCTACATGCATACATTTTTTTCCCCTTAGTCATGTGAGAGTTAGTTGTAGATGTCATTTCCCTTCACCCACAGCATAATACCTCAGCGGGACAAGGACATTCTCTTATATAACCCTGGACAATTATCAAATTCTGGGAATTTAACATGCATACAATTCTATATCTAATATACTGTTTATATTCAATTTTTGCAAATTGTCCCAACAATGTTCTTTGGAGCATTTTCCCCGATCTACTATCCAGTCAGCATACTGCATTTGTAGATTTCTATTCCCATTTCATGGATAAGGGAAGCAAGGCTCAGAGAGGTGGTGCTAAGTAAAAAGTGACCTTGAACCCTATTTTTTGGATGCCAGGTGGTCACCCTTTCATCATACTACTATGTGTTTCCATCAACCCCTTCCTGTAGCAAGTGGAGGTTGGGAGAGGCCAGTGGGACTCAGTCCCACCTCCGGGTGGGGCCAGGTAGAGAAAGTCTTTACTAGGAGATCCAGGGACAGATGCCATGGTACCCCCTGCCCTTCCCCTAAAGCTGGTCTTCGGAGGAGCTTTCGGCTGAGCCGCAGGGAGAGATTGGGAAGCCCGCAGGAAGGAAAGATGTCCACAGTAGCTGAGTCTCTGGAGCTGCTGACCTATGAGGAGGTGACCAGGTACCAGCAGCAGCCAGGCGAGCGGCTGCGCCTGGTGGTTCTGATTGGTAGGTAACCTGCATCTCTAGGGGGTGGGCTGGTTTCCACCCTGCAGGAGTGGGCGGGAGCTCAGCCGGGTCCCTGGTCAGCATTCCCTTTGTTTCCCAGGGTCTCTGGGAGCCCGACTGCATGAGCTGAAGCAGAAAGTGGTGGCAGAGAACCCACAGCACTTTGGTGTTGCCGTGCCACGTAAGAGGGCCGTGTGTGTCTGTGTGCGTGTGTGTGTGTTGGGGGGTGGTGTGCGCATCCACACAGGAACATTTCATGGGTACTTGACTCCCCATATCCATCTTCATCCTTACTTTGGGTCTCAGGGACTGCCAGGCACTGTCTGCTATAGGCAGATCATGGGACCTAAGCATGATGGGAGAGACCCACTCTCAGTGGTCCACTAGGACCCTCTGAGGCAGAAGCTGGAGGACCACTTGTCTGGTTCCTGCCTGGGATGGGAGATGAGTCTAAAGCATATTGCAGGCAAAGTGGCAAACTCAACCCAACACCAAGGGGCCCCCAGCCTCTTCTTCCAAATGTCTCTGACTCCGATGGCCCCTGCTCTCTGCCTGGATAAGAGAGCAAAGCAGGGAAGCCAGAGAGCCAGTGAATGGTGTTGCTTGGGCACTCCCTTATAGCTAGATCCGCCTGTCAGGGTGGCTCCTGAGTCTAGAGGCAGCTGGGGATGCTAAAACCCAGCAGGTGGGAAGTCCTGGTTCTGAATGTGATGAGGAAGAGGAGAATGAGGAGCGCTAGGAAGTACACCAAGAGCTTTCATGTGGTAATTCGGTCAGCTTCCCCAGCACCCTTGAGAAGAGGGACTATTATCATCCCATACTGCAGAGGAAGACACTAAAGCTCCGAAAAGGCGAAGTAACTTGCCCAGTGTCACATAGTTGGTAAGTGGTGGAGCCAAGATTCAAACCCAGGCAGCCTGCCCCAGTCACGTTTTTAATGAGGCCACACGACAACCTCTCACCTGCTGCCTGTCACTTCCTGTCCTTGGCTTTCCCTTTCCTTTCTGGGACACTCTCTCAGTCCCTCTGGCCTCAGAGGGACAGTGTGAGCACCTGGTGACCACCAAAAGTGGCAGTAATGAGATCTTTCCAGGGTGTTCTGAGGAAGGGCATCTACAAAGCTACTCCCCTGGGCCTTGGGGTGCATAGCCTAGTCTGTGGGTCGTCAGAATTGTCTTCCAGAGCCCAACTTGAAGTGGCAGCCGTGGGGACGGGGAAGGTGTTGGGGAGGCCATCTGGCAGCACACCTGTGATGGGCCTGGTAGGTTTCAGGTGTCCATGCCCTTCTAGGCTGATAGGATGGACTGAATGAAACAGGACATGTGGAAGTTGCTCACACATAGATCCTTGGAAACCCTCAGATCCATCCCCTGGGGGAGGGGTACCTAGATGGTCAGGCCTACCTGCTTCTAGGTACCACACAGATAGGTGACTTTCCCACTTGCTTTTAGGAACTGGGGGAGTCAGGGAGGCTTCCCAGAGGCAGTGACATTTATGCCGGGTTTTGAAGAGTAAATAGGAGTTTTTCAGGCAGAGAAGAAAGGAAGAATTCTCTCTACAGAGGGAACAACATGTGCAAAGGGATGAAGGTGTGACCCAGCGTAGCAGTGCTAGGGACTGGGGAAGATGGTGTGGATGATGTAGGGGAGATGAAGCCGAGCTGGGGGCTGGGCAGACAACGAGGGTCTCATATATTCATCTGAGGTCTTTAGAATGTAATCAGTAGGTGAATAAAAATTTTAAAGCAAGGGAATGACATGGTCAGACAAGGGATCCTAGCAGCTCTGCCAGAGGTTGGCCAAAGATACCAAATGTAGAACACAGAGCATCCCCATGGGTGGCCCCCAAGGGCCAGAAAACACTACCCTCCAACACCCTATCTTTTCCTTTGGAATGCTCTGGAAAAAGCTGTGTGTTGCTTCATACGTGCTCTTATTCTGTGGAGGACCTGTTTTGCCCCAGAAGTGTGCATCTCAATTCTATTATGGAGAAGGTTGGGAAAACACTGTGTGGTTTAAAATTATGTGAGAGCCAGCTCTGCTGAAGCACATCTCATCCATAAAGGGACTGTCTGTCTTCATGCCTCCTTTTCTCTCAAAATGGGACATAATTGAATAAAGAATTAAAAGCATACAGCAAGGTCATCTGTGTTTGTGCCTCCTCTGCTCTCAAAAAGCAATTAGGACTGGGGATAAAATAAAAGCTTAGGACTAGGGATTCCCTCAGTGATTCTTGCAAAGCCACAGCATCTATGAGGCAATTTGGTAAGGTGGTGGTTAAGGGTATACACTTGGCACGAGACAGAGTTCAGAACTTGGCCCTACCACCTGCTGGCTCTGGGTGATTGGCATGCTGCTTCGCCTCTCCTCACCTCTCAGTTCCCTCTCCTGCAAAGTGGGAGGCCTCCTTTTGCCTACTTCAAAGAGTTGTGCAAATCAGTGATGAGCCTGGAAAGGACGCTGTGCCTGACACAGGGACACTGGATGAATGGAAGTGGTTGGTTTATATACAAATCAGCAATGAACTCTGCTTGAGGGCAGAGGCTAGCCACTGTGCTTGCTCATTGTGATGTGACATCTCTTTGCCCAGCTTTCCTTCTTTCTTTCAAAGATACCACCAGGCCCCGAAAGAGCCATGAGAAGGAGGGGGTAGAATATCACTTTGTGTCTAAGCAAGCTTTTGAGGCCGACTTACATCACAACAAGTAAGTTTGCTCGATGGGCCAGTTAGGCCCGTGTGACTGTCTTTGCATGTGTCCCGTATTCCACTTGACCTCCTGGGAGGGCTTCCTGAAAAGATGGGGGAAGTGGGAGAGAAGTCTTGGTGGAAAGTTTCTGTGCTAATTTAGGTAAGCTCAGGAACTAAAGGCCTTTCCCCTTTGGTGGTGTTCTAGGTTCCTGGAGCATGGTGAATACAAGGAAAATCTCTATGGAACCAGCCTGGATGCCATTCAGGCTGTGATGGCCAAAAACAAAGTCTGTTTAGTGGACGTGGCGCCGGACGTGAGTTCCTGGGCCATTGGACATTTCCTGTAGACGGAATTCATAAAGTAGGGCATTGTATATTTTATAGAACATTTGACCTCAGTCTAAGGAAGTTTTAGTCTAGAGCACTGGATATTAAAATGTCCTTGGGTCTCCCTTTGAGAATCCAATGAAAGCTTTGTACCCCCAAATGAGCACCTTTATACACAAAAACTGCATTCAAATTGTAGGGAGTTCATGGATGCTCTTGGTGGCCTAGAGACCCAGGCTGGATAGGAACCTCTGCATGGAGTAAGTCATGCAGTAGATGGTGGCACCGACTGGCCAATTGTGATGTGACAGGGAATTAAATGTCAATGCCTGGGTGGAAGCTGGGTCTCAGCTCTTGGCATCAGGCCACCCCTTCCCTGACCAGGACGAATGAAATTAGTGGCTTGGGGAACCACTGAGGGAGGCAGTCAGGAGAGCAATTTGGAAGGGCGAAGGGAAAGGAGACATGACCCTGTGAAGTACTTCAAAAACATTTCCAGCTCTGTACATCCTGCCTGCTGTGTGCTCGACAGGGCCTTAACCATCTTTTTAACCTTGTTTTTAAGAAACACTTCTAAGCTTTGACCTCAATCTGGGGAACTTTATTCCTCTATAGAAAGAAACAGAGCTGTGATTTTTATGATATAAGCTGTAGACTTCATTTTCTAGAAATTTGCTTGAAACAGATCCCAAAAAGTACACTATGTCTGTAAAAGAAAACCCTGGCAAATTTGGATTTACTGGGAGTTGCTAGTCAAAATTAAAAGTCTAAATTTCAAAATTTTATTTGGAAAGTGATTTTGTTGATTTTTTTTTCTTTTGGCTGCAGAGTATACATACAGCAGTTGAATACCACTATTTCTAAATAGAGGACTTTACATTTTAGATCAAATGCACTAATAAACAGGATGATTTGCATATGGGAAACCTTCTAAAGACTTTACAATTTGTTTCAAGCGATTTCTTAGTCTCTTCACTTGCTTAGCAAACCTTTCTTCTTTGAGTATTATAACGAGGCCTGTGTGATAGCACACATTTTGCATTCGTATAGTCCAAATTGATGACATTTGACTAAATAGACACACATTGAATCCTGCTGGCTCATCCATCAGGACTGGGCAGGTGGAGAAAGGTGTCAGGAGGTTAATTAGAGCTTGCAGGGTCAGAGCAGAGAGAGATGGCAAGTCTTGGAGCCAGCCGAGGCTTTGGAACCTGTGTTCTCAGTGAGTGGGCCTTCAGGGCCCAGCTGAGTCCAGTGTCACAGTGGAGCACGGAAAAATAAGCAGTTGGTTTGCCCAGTTGAAGTCCACTGTCGTATGACTATGCGATGGTCTTTGCCACCGAGGCACATCATTACTGAGCATTCAAAAAGTATGTTTCACAAAAAAATATTTCCAAAGTATGATATTCCTGAAATTTCTTTCTCAGGCATTGAGACAACTGAGGACCTCAGAATTCAAACCCTATGTTATATTTGTGAAGCCTGCAATTCAGGAAAAAAGGAAGACACCACCCATGTCCCCAACTTGTGAGGACACAGCAGCTCCACTTGTGAGTTTAAGTTGATCCTTTCTTTTCTGAAGGCCTGTTACAGCCACAGAAGGGAGCTGTGCAGACCACCTTTTGCACAGACCTTTTCATTTTCCCTGTTGGCGAGACTTAGATGGACAGGTGACCGGAAGGCCCAAGGTGGGGCAGCCAGAAGCACCTCCCACTTCAGACATGGGTGGCTTTGTCTGGGCTCCTCACCTGCCCTTCACTCCCTCACATAAGCACTGTCCTGGAAAATAGGGACTGACATCTGTCAGGGACCTGATCTGAGTGTGACAAACCACACAAATCTCTTAAACTCCTAAGCCAAACCTAAGTAGGTTTTTGTTGTTGTTGTTTTAAATATTATCCTTTATATTATAAGATATTCTTTTTTTTTTTTCTAAGTAGTTTTCAATTGAAACCAAGTTCTGATCCAGTAAACTAATCCAACATGGGGCAACGGGCAGCACGAAGGGACTCTTTCCCATGTGCATTTCAGGTCTGTGGCTTTCTTGCTGAAGCTGCAGGTGATTGAACATTCCACCTTTACAGGCTAAGAAAGGGTTCAGGGCAATCTGTGGCTGCAAAACAAACGTCACACATATTATTCCATTAGATTTATTTGCATTCTTCCAAGACGCAAATATCTATTGGAAGATTGAGGTACATAGTAGCAAAAATGTTCCTTCTATAATTTCTCAAATAGCTAAATGCTTCCAGGATGAAGAGTGAGGGTCCCAGAGGAGGGAAAATTCCAGAAGCAGCAGATGGGTCTAGAGGATATGTGTGTAAGGGGGCAGGGGAGATAGGGTTTAAGTGCCAGGGCCAGTGCTAGGAAACGGCAGGGTGCTTTTGAGTCTGAGAAGAGCTCTGTAAGATACAATGTAGAATTGGGAGGCCTCTCCCAATTTGATCTAGTTTTTCCCCTCCTGGGGGAAAGAAGGAGAAAAAACTATCTCAGCCTTCCCTTAGGTCCCTGCTGTCTTTTTGGTGGCATATAAAAACTGTTTCCTAGACCTTTAGAACGTATCTTCTGAAACTGTAGATGTTCTTGCTGAAGGAGGAATCCGGTTTTGATTGGTGATAGAAGAGGAGGAGAGGAGACTATTTTGGGATGTAGGTCTCTTTGGGGGAGGACAGCTCACCCCCTGCTTTGGCAGCATCAAAACACTGAACCCCTAGAAGCAGAGGAGACAAGGCAATAGGGGACTGGAAAGAGAAAGGGAGATGGGTGAACACCAGTGATAAATTCCATTTTGTAACTTTGCTCAGAGTGGATCTGCCACTTTCCTTTCTTCCAAGAACCAAGCTATTTATCAGTCAGCTACCTGCATGAAGTTCTTATTAGAAGTTTCTCTCTTTTTTTTATTGGGGGATATTGGGGAACAGTGTGTTTCTCCAAGACCCATCGGCTCCAAGTCGTTGTCCTTCAATCTAGTTGTGGAGAGCGCAGCTCAGCTCCAAGTCCAGTCGCAGTTTTCAATCTTTAGTTGCAGGGGGCGCAGCCCACCATCCTATGCGGGAATTGAACTGGCAACCTTGTTGTTGAGAGCTCAAGTTCCAACCAACTGAGCCATCCGGCCATCCCTCCGGCATCCCATTGCCTTCAATCTAGTTGTGGAGGGTGCAGCTCACTGGCCCATGTGGGAATCAAACCAGCAACCCTGTTGTTCAGAGCTCATGCTCTAACCAACTGAGCCATAAGGCTGCCCCGGAAGTTTTTGAATAAAGAAGCAAACATTGTGCATGTTGGGTAAAGGAGGGATCATTGGCTATACCGTAGTATTTAGATGTCAGCAAAGAAATCTGATTAAAGAAGTCAGGTACCCTAAGGAAATGGGGAATTTGATCAGGGTTGCCCCAGCACTTTCTTAAATAACTCTACTGTGTCTCCTGGGCTGGTGTTTGGCCCTAGTATGAGGAAATGAAAAGAATTGAGTTCTACAGTATGAATTTAGGAGTCTTCAGAGGGCATTAGAATTACTTATTCTCCTTCTTTTCCTCCTAGTGGATTCCAGAAATGCTTGCTTTGCTTTTATATAGTTATTATTTATAGTTCTTTCCTGTAATTATTTAACTAAATTGCCATACAATAGGATAGTACCACTTCTTTGGAAATACCTTTGGACAGGAAGTGTGATAATCACACACAGGCAGCTATATAGCGTCAACATCCTCCCCAAAGCACTTCGTATCATAACAGGTCCTCAGTAGATATTTTGTGAATGAATGACTGAACAATGATTATGTCTACTGCCCATTAACTTTCTGGAAAGTTTGATAGCATGTTGTCACTATATTCTGTTGTTGAGTTCACAGTTGGTTATTAATGGGCCATCGTCATCACCACTTAAAAAGTAGAGGTTGGAACATTGTCCAAGACACAGGTCGTAAGTTTCTTATTTTGGGGGAGAACCACCCGGTTGCTCCATAACTGCCCCTTTCCTTGCAGGATGAGGAGCAGCAAGAAATGGCCACCTCCGCTGCCTTCATAGACCAGCATTACGGGCACCTCGTCGACGCTGTCCTGGTAAAGGAGGATCTCCAGAGTGCACACAGCCAGCTGAGCGGGCTCTTGGAAAAGCTGAGCAAGGACACTCACTGGGTACCTATTAGTTGGGTCAGGTAACTGTATCCTAGAACATCCAGGTTGGAGGGGACCTGGAAGACTACCTAGTCCAGCCATGTTACCATCAAGGAATTGTAAGTGTGGAGAGGGGCAGAATTTTCCATAAACTCCATCATCAAGAAGAGTGGGAAGTCCTGTTTGGTTGGTTTTTGTCTATTGTTCTTCACTGAACCCCTTTGGAGAAGAAAACATGAGTGGGAAGGGGGCGTATCACAAAATAACATGCCATTCATTCAAGTATCACAGGCAAGTTGATCCTGATTCTTTGTATCAAAGTTAAGTAGCCACTGTCTTTGGGGGGTGGTGAATGTATACAGCACCTATTTGCAGCGATGTAAGCTTTAGAAAGACACTTCATGTATCCAGCTTTGTTGGAAGTTGAATTGTTTTACCCAAGGGCATTTGCCCATGTAACTGAAGGTCCCGTCTTCAAGCACCAAAATGTTGATTTTTAACCTCGGTGACGGTGAGTGCTTGCCTGGCAATGGAAAACTTGGTTCTCTGACTTCTCAAATAGTGAGGATGCATGAACTTTTTTGGAAGACTGAGGCACACTTCACTGTCACCATGAATTTCTAGATATAGGCGTGTTTTCAGGGACTCTTAAGGAAGATAGGGCTGCTTGTCCCCTTTTTAAATACCGTCAGACTCCTACAATGGAGTCCTTGCTTTGTTTGATTTGTTCGATTCCGTCACTTGTCCCTCTCGTTACTGACAGCTGCCCTGGTTCTTGCCTGTCCCTACCTTCAGATTACAGGGGCTCCTGTCAGGCTAGATCATGGGAAACCAGATGATCCGCCCCCTCCCCGCAAAAAACTCTTTAAGCCACGATACATCAGTCCTGACTGTAAAAATCAAATTGTATAGACTCTGAGTTATGGGCCTAATGGGTTGTTTCTGAGCAAAAGTGTTTATCATACAGGATTCGTGAGCTTTCTTAGCTGCTCAGAGAATTTTGTTTCTTATTAATATCCAATGTATGTATATAAGTCTTTATTCTGTGCCGGGAGCTATGCTCAGGCCTTTATGTACATTACTTTGATAAATACTCCAAACCTTTGATGGAAGATTCTTATCATCTCCATTGTATAAGAAGAAAAACAAGGCTTAGAACGTTTACATAACGTGTCCAAGCTCGCACAGTTTTATTTTATTTTATTTTGTTGGGTTTTTTTTTTTTTTTTTTTTTGCATATTTTATTTTACTTAATTTTTTATTAGTTTCAGGTATACGCACAGCTTTAACTAAATGGTAGAGCTACAGTGTTTGAGCCCAAGTCTTCCTACTATCAGAGATGGTCATCAATTACTATCCTATACTGCCTCATTCTTTTGTGGTCCCATAATTGTGGCTACTTTGACTTGCAAGTGAGGAATGTGTTCACAGCTAGAATTTGCAATACTATGTAGCGTGGCTGTAACTTCTGAAAAGAGGCTGCTTATACATGTAATTTCAAGCTCTTTTCCTCGAGAAGTAAAGGAGGCCAGGTTAAGGGTGAAGCACCAGGGAGATTTGCTGTCCACTTAAATTTCCGTTTTGCCTTGTTACACAAAGACAACTTTGTCGCTTTCTGGCTCACTAACCTGGTAGGTCCACCTAACAGGATCATGTTCTTCAGAACTTTCTAGCAATAGGATGAAGACTTCTTTGCACTTACAGAGTACTGGATTCTTATCAAGTGACGTTAGTCTTGAGCTGTTTCACATAGAACCAGGGCGGGAAGGGCAGCTGCCCCTTGAAGTGTGAATGGTACCTGTGAAATTGTGAGTATTACGTAGGAGAGCTGTGATCTAAAGGCAGCTCTCAGGCAAACACCACATATATCAAAATTACTCACGATAAATCCCCTAGGGAGGCTCCCTGGTGGAGATCCTAACCATCTCTCACCAGGTCCCATCTTGGTGGTTTTTCCTCCAGAAGGAACACAGTGGTTGAGCACCAGATGACTTTATTTGTATTTCATACTACTCAACAGACTTCTTCTGCTTCTTAATATTTTTACACAATTGTCAGATGAAATCATAATAACACTCTTCATGTGCATTATGAAGCAAGGCATTGAAATGTGATGCTTGCTTTACTTCCTGTCAAAGTAGCTTCCCCACCCCGAAGACAAGCTGTGTCTACAGCTGTTCGTCTGCTACTAAATCGGTGAGAGTAGAATGGATAGGGCTCGGATAGAGACAGAAGTCATTTGTAAAGTGTTTCTGCTATTTGTAAGCAAGCAGAAAAGTGTTGAAAAAAAGACATCCGTTTACAAATATATATTGGTGGGATGTGGGCAAATGCAATTCCAACTCCCATTCCCGCTGTTAATACATATGTTCTGAGCTCCTGGGCAAAAATTTCACAAAAGTTCATCAGTTGGGCCCCCACACCAAAAAATCTCCTTATTACCTACTCCTTGAGATGTGTGCTGTATGGATTGTACCAATGTAAACTTCCTGGTTTGATATTGAATTATATAGTTACACAAGATGCTAACCCTGGGGGAAGCTGGTGAAGGGTGCAGGAGACACCCCGCCCCCACACATTTACTTGCAACTGCCAGTGAATCTAATTATTTTAAAATAAAAAGTTTATTTATTTGTGATGAGATCATTTAAGATCTACCAACTTTCAAAATAATAAGCTTAAAAAGTCAGGCTCAAAAATAGCATGACCAGTCACAGAAGCCATGCAAACGCGGTCTTGCCATGTATTTTGATATATTTTTGACACTTTCACTGTTGCTGCTCCCTATAAATGAACACAGTACATGGAAATGTCACTGAAGCATTCTTTTCCAATTCTGTGTATTCACAGAGAAACTACTGGCATTTGTTCTCTGTGCTGTCGGAACCTTAATTTCATCACATGCTTTTGTTTTCCATTTTGACAGAGCTGAACGTTTGGCTAGATCATCTCCCTGCACCTATTCCCCCCAGGATGGTGGTGATAGTGTGTTTTAAAAAGTTCTCTTTCATTAAAACTTCTTTTCATAGCCCCAAATAAAAATGCTTGTTGTCTTTCCTTCTGCCTGCCCCATTGTGTCTCCATTTGGGGATGAGACTTAAAGCCTGTGGGTACCTTAAATGTTAATTTACTCATTTTATGTTCCAAGCTTTATTGTAGCATCCTGAGATTAAGCATTCAGCCACTTAGGAGTGTCTTGAGATTCTAAGCAGCTAAGAAATCCTAGGGTCTTCCTTGTATCTTTTCCATGGTGAGTAACCTTGTATTTAGGGAGAAGAGAGAGAGAGAAATGGAGAACCATCAATTATACAGAACTCTTCTTTGGAAAGCCTGCGTGTCCGTTTATCCTTTTCCCCAGGAGGGGAAACACCAAACTCAGTCATTACTAATAATATTCAATAATACAAAATGACAACACAATAGTACGTTTGAATAGTGACAGAGGCCTGTAATATAACTTTGGCACAACATTAAAGCCATGAGACCTGTTTATATCTTCTTGGAACAAATCACGTCTCCTTAGACTCATGTGAAGTCTCAAAGCTGAGGACGAAAGACAGTCATTTCCTACTTGGAGAGAAAACAGACAGAGCTCCAAGTTCCCTGAATGGACGACGAATCAATATTATAGAAGAGCAAATTCACCCCGTAACTAGGACCCTTGCTCTCCATCTATACAGTTCTTGGGGCTTTGGTATCAATTGTGATCACTGTGTCCTACAGTAAAGAGCAACTGGGGTAAGACATACCTATTCATCTTGGGAGAGAAGATATTTTGTTGTATTTCTGATGTAGCGTCTTGAATTCTTGAAGGAAAAAAAATCAGAAAGATTTATGTCAAAGCGAGGGTGCTGGTGTGAAAGTTCTAAATTCTAAGAACGGTTTAGAAAAGACAGGTTAAAGCCAGGGAGAGGAGGTTTTAAAAACAGTGCAGATGGCTTTTCTTCTTAAAGGGTCAAATTAACCACATACTGGATCGTGTACCCTTCATCCTCTGTGCTTGTACATTCAGCCTTTCTTAATGAATTAGGGATGGAGGAAGATGCTACCAGGTATTTTTCTGAAACTGACACATGGCTTTGCTACCAAGGAGATGTCCTTAGCTCGTGGATGGTTTGTTCTGGGTGGTTTTTCTTTAACTGATTAGTGCATTTCTCATGATCTCACTCTCCTGAGACTGACCCTATTCTGAGTACAGACGAACTCTGTACATGGGAATATCCCAGAGTCCCCCACGTGCCTGCCAGTCCATTTCCGATGACCTGCGGTCATAGTAGGGTTTGCGATCACCAAGCCTCTTCAGAATGCCCTGGTTTTCCACGGTGATTCTCACTAGCTCCCGGTTCCTTGTTTCTCTGTTTAAGCTGAAAAAACACAAAAATCCCAAGATGGGTGAATAAAATTCTCTTGGATGGGAGTAGGGGCAATGAAGTCGTGATGTCATAAATCCAGGCTGCCTAAGTGCAGGGAGCAAGTACCGCTGAGCTGAAGCCCCACACACCTGCTGAACCACACTACTCTGGGAAATGTACTTAGCACTGGCAGGTTTACAGCAGTGGTTTCCAGCCCCACTGTCTAGAAGGTTCTACTTGATTGGTCTGGGGTGCAGCTTGGCAGTAGCATTTTGTAAAAGCTCCTCAGGAATTACGCGAAATGAGAATTGAGAATGTCTAATTTCTACGATGAGGGAAGGTCTTGCCCATGGATAAATCTCAAATGGCTGGTGACAAGGTTTGTTTCACCTCACTTGCCTCAGCTTTAACTCCGTTTCAGATATACAAGAATGCAGGAAAGTCATCTTGACACTCCCTACCACACACACACACAGCCACCAAATTCTTTCCCTTATATACATTTCTTCTGTAGCCCCGACCCCACTGCATTATTATTTACATAAATGTTTCCCCTACCAGAACCTGAGCTGTTGAGGTTAGGAAATGTATATCTCATTTCATCTCTATTGCCTGTGCTGAGCACATAGTAGTTGCTCAGGAAATAGTTATAGAACCGAATCTTAAGAGTGCTGTGTCATAGTCCCAGCTATGGCCACCACTTCACAAAAGTATGCAGTGCTTTCTTTTCTTTTGAATTTTTGTAAGAGTTTTTTTGAGCCAAACTGATGACATATGCCAGAGAGCAAGATCTCAAATGCTCCTCTGCAGTGCTTTCTTGTGACAAACTCTGAATAAGACTCCAAAAAGTCTCTTAAATGAAATAAAAGTTAGCTGTTCAACACTAGGGAAGGTCCCTGTTTTCAGTAGTTTTCATTCTCCTTGACATGGTCGCTTTGGTTATTCCTCGAGATAATACTCCCGTAAATACTCACCCCACTCAGGAGAACTTTCCACTAAAACTTAACGAAGGGAAAGTCATTTTTGACTTTCCAAAAATGAAATGAAGAGAAAAAAACACTACCTCTTGGAAAAATATTCATTCCAGCAGTCTACCGTGGCAGGGCTGCGATGGGCATTGGCGATTTTCTGACACAGTTGCTTGTTTTCATATTCGATTTTGTCGATTTTCCTTTGTTCACCCTGGTGAGAAACCCCTCCATGGTGACATCATCGCTACATTGTGCTCCAACACAATGGTTTAGCATCACCCTCCACTGGGATTGTGGGAAAGAGGCAAATTGAGGGCTACAGTGAAGACTGGGAGCAGAACTGAGGACATGGGGTGATGTGTATAGGGAGGAGAATTAACGAATCTTTGGGTTAGGTAAGTATTTAGAAGGTGCTGGGAAACTGGACCTCTTTAGGACACAGTTAAAAATCATCAGTAAGGTACATCAGCAGATGGCATGCACAATTAAATACCTGTAGTTTGCTCAGTTTTAAAATGTGGTGTGTGTGCGCCACTGGAGGTTTGGTATCAACAGCAGGCTTCACTAGAGAAGGATAAAAATGAGCAATGTTACGCCACAGGTGTCCGCTTAACAGCCTCAGAAAATCTACTCGCGTTCTAGACAACGGCCCCGATAATAAACAGTATGATTTTGAATTCTGATCTTAATCCAGCTCAGGAATTTTAGTTTAGTTTAATTCTCCTAACTGACATTTTCGAAGAGTTGTAAGCAGAAAGGAAAGAAGGGTGTAGGCTAGAAAAAGTAAAATTTACAGGGATAAATGTCCTCTGAATCCCATGAAAGAGCCTGTCTCCCACCCTCTCCTAGTATGACCACCTTGTCTGTTGCGTGCTCCAGTACTGTCCTCTTTCTAACTTACTTTGGCTTTAGAGTTTAAATGAACATTTCTATCAAAGGAAATCCCTGGTAGAAGATAATTTTTGCCACTGATGCTAATGTCCTCTTGACCCAACTCAGTGGATAAGGCCACATCATTGCATAGTTATGAACTGGTCTGGTTCACTGTCAATCTCTCTAAGGTGGACCCTTCCAGAACCCCTAATCGCAGTGTCCAGCCCAAACTGCCCACATACCGATTTGTACTCTATTCTTGTGAGATAGGTAATGGCCAAAGTCCAGTGTCTTCCTGAAGGTTGTGCTCTGCCTGTGATTAGAGACGATTACAGGGTAGGCTAGGTAATCCAGGGAATTGTTCATCTTCTCTTCCTAGTCTTACTTCAGAAATGAGGCACCTAGACTCCCCTGTGAGGTACTTAGCTGTTCCCATGACGGGCTGTCATAGTGACTACCCAGTTATGACATCAGGGACAGGTCTCGGGGAAGGAGGAGCTGCAGCAGAGCACGCCTGGCTGTCCCTGAGCTTCTCTTTTGAAAGCTAACATAGACCCCAGTCAAGATGAGGGGTAAGGGATTTGGAAGCTTTCTCACGTGCTTTGAGTGCAGATGCCACCAGCACCAGCCGGAAAAGGTGTGGAGTGCTGGGAGGGGTGGGGATTGAGGGAGAAAGGATGTAACCAGCCTTGGGCTATAAGTTTAATAGTCTCCACTGCAATGGTTCCCCTAAAGAGTGAGACCACAAGCTTTTTGGGGGAGGTGAACGATGACCTGGACGATAATCTGATCCAATTTCTTCATTTGCAGGTGAGGAAACTGAAGCCCAGAGCAGCAAGCTTGGCTCAAGAACCAAGTTAGTGGCAGAGCTGGGCTCAGAATGTGGGTTTCCTGAATTCCCACGACCACATTGGCTTTTTGGAGGGGGAGGTGTGTGAATCTGCCATTTTCAAGGCAGTGGGAGAGGACAGAGACTGCCTTTTGCTCCTAGTGGGATCTCAGTAAGCAGTGAGTTGCGGGCACACTGTGGCTCATAGCAGGCTGGCAGCAGCTCCAGGAAGGGCTGCAGAGGAGCCCCATTCATCTCCATACTAGCACAGGGGGTGGCACCTAGGGGTGCTCCACACGTTTGCTGAGAGAGAGAGAGAGAGAGAGAGAGAGAGAGAGAGAGAGAAAGAGAGGGAGAGAACAAACTCCCATTCAGTGCTATTAGTGCTGGGCGCTGTCCTTAAGTGTCACATTTAATCTTGCAAACAGCTCTAGGAGTTAGGAGCTACTATTATTATCCCCCCCCCCCCCGCTCCCCCTCCCAGCAAACAGGCTCAGAGAGGTTAAGTAATTCCCCAGGGTAAGAATGCCAGGCCTGGCTGCGCAGAGCCCAAGCCTTTAAGAACCAGGCGGTCTCTCAATGAACGTTGAAAGAATCGTGCCCCAAAATTGAGCTTCTCAAACTTTAACTTTTCTAGGAATCCCCGGGGTGGGGGTGGGGGTGGGATTGTAAATGCACGTTGTCATTCAGCGGGTCTGGGCTGGGACGGAGATTCTGCCTTTCTGACACGCTCCCGCGTGATGCCAATGGTGCTGGCAGCAGCAAAGCGTCAGCGCTCACAAGCGGAACCCGGGTGCCCGTCATCTGAAAAAAATACGCGACACTTGGGTGTATTCGGGTCTATAGGAACATTTATTGCGCCCTGCATTTGGTCCGATGAAGTGACTGCATTTCCCAGTTTATAATGTTACAGGAAATGCCTTAGCTGGGGGTGAGAGAGGACCCCCTTCCCGAAACTCAACAGTGGCGGCATTTCCGCCCCCGGGGCTGGGCCCAGGAATCTTCCGACCGTTAGCTCCGCGCGGAGCTGAGCGCGTACTTCCCGGGAATGGAGCGCGCGTGGCCGCCCACGTTCCGCTGCTTCTAACGCCAGGCGAACCCGCCTCCGGGGCGGGGCGGGGCGGGTCCCGGCTCGGGAGCCCCCGCCCAGCTGACCCGGCCGCTCTCCCCTCGCTGGCTGCTGCCCCGGCGTGCAGGGCCCGGCCGCCGCCATGTCCGGCCCGTTCGAGCTCTCGGTGCAGGATCTCAACGACCTGCTCTCGGACGGCAGCGGCTGCTACAGCCTCCCCAGCCAGCCCTGCAACGAGGTCACCCCAAGGATCTACGTGGGCAACGCGTGAGTCTCCTCTCCCAGCCCCAGCCCCGGGACGCCCCGCCCACCCGGGATCTGAGGAGGGGGCGTCGGCAGGTGCAGGTGTGGGGAGCCGGGGCATGGTCGACCCTCTGGAACTCCGGCAGGGACTGGGCGGGGGCTGCGTGGGGGCTGGAGTCACCGCCCACCCCCGCGTTGGGGGCGGAGGGCTGGTCCCCGCCTCCGCCCGGCGCAGTCTTTCCCTTCCGGGAAGGCACAGAGCCACGGGGGTCAGTTCGGCTAGCCCCTCGTCCGGCCCAAAGCCACCGCCCGCGAGGGGCTCGGCCTGGGGCGAGGTTGGGGCTACCATGTTCACTTAACAGGTGGCCCTCTGTCGCCTGGCGGGTCAACGGCCTGCATGTCACGTGACAGCTGCCTGGTTCTGCAGTGAGGTCACCGCGGAATGTCTGCCTTCGCTGCCATGGCAACGAGCTGACGTTACAATTTGGGCGTGGAACTTTCCCCAGCTTGGCAGACCCAGATCAGGGAATCGAAATACTCCAAAAGAGCCAGGGCGGGGGGGTTTGCTCGCTTCTCCTGCCTTCCGGATGGGGTTTGATTTACGTGGAATTCTAGACCCCCTAAGGACCTGAGCCATCACTTAGAAAAGATTCTCACTTTCTCACCACTAGGAAATGCATTATTATTTATCACTTACGAGTTCGTACCAAATATTTTCTTTTTTGGCCCCCGCGAGGGGGTCGTACCAAATTTATATTCCATTTTTTGTTAGTCAAACTACTAGTAAGAAATTCTCAGCAGCAGGAGACAACCAGTGTTAACCATTCCGAGAGGTGCTGAAATACCAGCCAAAAGCAAAGAATAGATTACCAGGCCTGTACAGCCTTGGGAGGGCTCAGGTTGGACTGTCATGAGACCCCCGAGGACCCAGTTACCAATGCTGTAAGCTCCCTGGGCCCAGGGACAGCATTTTAGAAACTCAGAACTACCCCCTTATGTTGTTTTACACAGAAAGAGGTTGTGGTCCCCAAGCGAGCGGCTGAGGGATTGTGAGGTTAGGGTCAGTATCTTGCTCATGTCTGTATCACTATCCTGGACTAGGACTGGATGCTTACTCTGCCAAGGACTGCCACAGAAATTGGGGTCATCTTGGAGCTAGAAGGGGTCCATAAGGCAGGTCCCAGCCTCATGGGGGACCATATCATCCATTCTGTCATTCATTCACCATAGTAAGCACCTACTATGTGTGAGGCAGTGTACATTGTTCATTCATTGTAGTGATAGTGATGATGACGGTAAATTTGTTGAATGTTGAATTAGTATTAGAGAAGGGAGATAAAGGGTAGTGACTCTTCAAAGTTAGTTATTTTATTTTTAATGAGCCACTGCTTTACCATTGCATGCAGCGTCGGGAGCAGAGATAGCTAAAGCAGAGTCCTAGAGTCCCAGCCAAAGACCTCAGTAATTGCAAAGTTTTGAGGATGACCCCCTCTCCAGCCACCCAGGCAGCAAGTGGCCTTGGCACTCACAGAAACCGTGCTCTCTTGGGCAGTTTGGCACATTTAGCTGTTGCCACTTCCCAAGTGGTAAGTAAGGTTGTGAACGTCTGGTGGTAGCCAGAGTGGCAAGGGCTGACAGCAACTGCGAAAAACACATTCCTTGCCCTCTAAGCAAATATGACCTTGACTTAGCCAGAGATGTGTGGGGCACCCAGCAAGGAGGATTGACTGAGCACTTAGTGTTCCCCCACCTATCGGGGGAAACAAAACCGGGGCTCCTGATCACGGATCACAGGGCAGAGAGGCGCCTGGATGTGCCACGTTTTCTGGTGAATTTGCAATTGATGTGGGCATGAGAGGCAGAGTGAGGAGGAAGGCAGAGCAGTGTGGCTGTTTTCGGTAGAAAGGAGGTCTCCTCCCAGCTCTGCCCTCATGTGTGAGCACATACCTACACATCCTTCCGCTGTCCCATCAGGCCAGAATTTAAGCTCAGTCCTTCCTTCCTCACAGGGCTGCCGCTGTGACAGGCAAACGAGATCATGTAGGAGAAAGCATTTGGTAACATATAAACAGCTGTTTGAACTGGGATGTTGTTGTGAGATGAAATAAAGGAGCCCTTTGACTATTCAGGTCAAATGTTTTATAAACCCCATAGTTCTGTTGGGGCCACTGCTCCCCATGTGCTTACTCACTCAAGAGAACATCAGGGCATGGCTAGTGGACTGTGGCAGGAGGGACCCCTCTGGGGGACGGGAGGGGGCTGCTGAACTTTATAGTCCAAGGAAGGAAGCAGCCTGGCATATGCTGATTTCATTCTTCTTCATTGACTCACCACATATTCGTAAAACAAATAAGCATAATCAAGCCTTAGAATAGTAGCACTGACTCAGTGTCAGGCTCTGTCTATAGAATAGCTTGCTTAACACTCAAACCCCAGGGGCTAGGTACTGTTATTGTCTTCATTTTATAGACAGGGAAACTGAGTCACAGAAAGATTAAGTGACTTACTCAAGGTTACCTGGCCGCTAAGTGCAGGGCTGAATTCAGACGCAGGCAGTCCAGCTCCAGAGCCATTCTTAGCCACTTGGCTATACCAGCACCACAGTACAGGGAGCATGATGCCAAATGGATTGGAGGGGAGATCAGGAAATACTGCAGAGGGTGGTGAAAAATGAGAGGGTCCGTGTCCATGGAGAAGGGCATTCCAGGTAGAGGAAACAGCGCGGGCATGAAACCACCCAGTCTATCTGGGGTGGCTGCTGGTAATTAGATATGGCTGGGGTGAGGCATGAGGGTCCTGAGATGGGGAGAAACCAGCAGTGGCCAGAGCATGCAGAGTTCCTCACGTTGCCAAGAGGCTTAGAAGCTTTTCCATCGTCCTCCCCTGGGGCCGCCAGTTGGTCAGATAAACATCCCTTGCTGATGTCTCCTGTCCAGGTCTGTGGCTCAAGACATCCCCAAGTTGCAGAAACTGGGCATCACCCACGTCCTGAACGCTGCTGAGGGCAGGTCCTTCATGCACGTAAACACCAGTGCCAACTTCTACAAGGACTCCGGCATCACCTACCTGGGTGTCAAGGCCAACGACACGCAGGAGTTCAACCTTAGCGCCTACTTTGAAAGGGCTGCAGACTTCATTGACCAGGCTTTGGCTCAAAAGAACGGTAAGGGTCCTACCACCCGGGAGACAGTGGGAGGCAGCTTTGACTGGACACTTTCTAGAAAACAGGCCCACAACAGGCTTTCTCTTGGATAACCTCTGATTTCCTGTCTCCTGTGGTGAACAATTGAGAGCTTTAAGTCTCTCTCTGGGCTGCCTGTCAAGTGGCCCCATATTGCATAAGATGTACAAACCTTGCACACAGTGGCAGCTCCCGGGCCCTCGTGTTTGATTCGACTTTGACTGAGGGTTAATTTCCAGCCACCCCTCCCTCCGATTCAAATAGCTTCAGTAATGAAGATTTATTTTCCATGATAAGAAGTTCTGAGGCGAAGGAGCTCTGGGCTGGTTGATTTAGCAGCTCAGTGGTAGCATCAGTACTAGGTGCTTTCTTTCCCTCTCTCTCTTCTGCCACCCTCATTGTGAGGCACTCCCCTAAGGGGCCCAAGATGGCTGCAGCAGATCTGGTTCCCACCTCCTAATAGGACAAACTGCAGCAAAATATGAGGTAGCCATCTATCCCTTCCTCATGTTTCTCTCATTTTTCTGAGAGTAAGTAAAACATTCCTCAGAAATCCCCCAGTAGAATGCCCCTCACATCTCACTGGCTAGAGTTGAGCGACATGTATACCTGGCAAGGGGAAGGGGGCAGCCCTGATTGGCTTAGGCTGAGGGTCAGCATACTACAGCCCACAGGCCACATCTTCCAGCCATATTTTAAATGTTTCTTGCAGCTCCCAAACATAAGACTGAAGCAGAACTGCTGAGGCACTGATAGCCAGGCAAGGTGTTCCAGAGAGAAATCCTAGAAGGCCAGAGGGCATGCATCCGCTGCGCAGGCTGGGCGACTTGCCCTTTCTGCTTGGCTTGGGTCTCTCAGCAGCTGCCTTTACCTTTGTGCTGCCGCCAGCCTCTTCCTTCCTCCCCACCCCAAACCTTCCCAGGGGAAGTGACCTCCTTTGACGTGTGATGGGCCCTGTCCTCCTGTTTCTAGCCTGTCTCTGCTACACCAATGCTTCTTGTGCCAGCAGCCTCCCCACTGAAATGATTTCCAGTGAACAGAGTTTATTAGACACTGGTTATCTCATGTTTGGGGCCCAGGAGGGAAGTTTTATCGCCCGGGGAATCTGCAGACTTTACTGTCAGGCCCTTCATGGTTCTTCACGGTCTCCTGCACATACGTGTCATCCCACCCTCTACTCCTGTATAGATGAGGATGAGGGGCCAAGTTAAGGGGATGTATGTTGTTGTTCTCATATATCGTTTGGTCATGCATTCAGAGAACTTAGAGCTCTCTGACTTTGTTTCTTCTTTCCATACAAGTAGGAACATAGCCTGACTTTTTGTGATCTCCTGCCTGAGCTCATGTTGCCTGGGTCATCAGTCTGGAAAGCTCTTTCTGCCTCTCCCTACCCTGTTCTCTGGCAAACCCTACCGCGTGCTTTAGCACTGGGCCTAGTGTCCTTTCTTCCATGAAGCCTGCCCCCTTGTCTGTGTCCCCAGCACCTGATGTAGCATCGAGCACATAGCAAATAATTACTAAATGAGTGACAAAATAAATTCTGTGGGTTCTAATGCCACATGTAAATGTTCTAAAATTGATTTGCTAAGTGAGTCAATAGAAACCCACTGGCCTCTCACAGTGTGCAGGGCTCAGGAGAGCCAAGGACCCATCACTTTGGAGAGCTGAGGAGGATGTCCAGGGTGCTCAGAGGAGGGAGCTGTCACTTCCAGCCTCGGAGATCAAGGGAGGCTTCATGGAGGAGGTGGTGTCTGGGCAGGGCCTGGAAGAATGGGCTTTGAACCCTCCCCTTCCACATTGGCTCTGTGAGCCCTGGGCATGCTGAGCATGTTTGGGTGGTGCAGCAGCTGCTCTGCAGAGGGCCATGGGGGCAGGGAAATCCTCACACTGAATACTTTGGGTCCATTGGGCCAGAGTGTGAATGGGTAGAGAAGTGGAGGACTCCCCCTTCCTGCTTTGGGAGGCATTGGGAAGATAGAGTCGTGTGTTGGGAACATTAGACTGTTTAACAGACTCTGAGCCAGCAGATTTCCTTCAAAATAATGCCTATGTAGAGGTGTTGGTGGGTGATCATTCACTCATTCTCTTGGCTACTCAGCAAATATTATTGAGCATCAGGAGTATGCTGGAGATCATAGGGAATCCAAAATCAGTCCCCCACACTCCTTGCCTTTAAGGAACTCGCATTCGGCAGAGGAGGATAGGTCTGTGCTTGACCAATAGTAACACAGGACAGGGCTGCTGTAGGAGACGATGTACTAGGTGCCACCAGAGGACTCCTAGTGTTGGCTAATATTTATTTATTGAAGGCTCGCATGTGCCAGGCACTAGCCTAAGGGCAGGGCCTCGTGGGCTATTTGGGGAGCCTTGAGATGGTGTTTTTGTTTTGATGTTTTTGTCTTGGTTCACGTTTGTACTTGACATTTATGTTCCTTTTATTTTTTAAACTGCTTTGTTGAGGTATAACTGACATTCAATAAACTACACATAGTACAATTTGATAAGTTTTGACATATGTATACACTTCTGAAACCATCACCACAACCAAGACAGTGAGCATATCCATCACCCCCCAAATTTTCTTCTGTCCCTTTGTGACCTCTCCCTTCCGCCCTCTCTCCTCTGCTTTCCTAAGCAACCACTAATCTGCTTTCTATCACTCGATACTAGTTATGTTTTGCAGAGTTTTATATCAGTGGAATTACGCAGTATGCATGCCTTTTTGGTCTGGCCTCCTTCACTCAGTATAATTTCTTTGCGTTTCATCCATGTTGTTGCATGTGTCAGTAGTTCATTCCTTTTTAACGCTGAATAGTATTCCGTCATATGGATGTACCACAGTCTGTTTATCCATTTACCTGTTGATGGATATTTGGGATGTTTCCATGTTTTGCTTTGGATTGTGAAATACAAATTCATATAGAGAGGTGGCCATATTACAAGTGTGTAGATCAGTGTACTGAACACAACCATGGACCAACCCCCAGATCAAGAAACAAAACATGACCAGCATCCCAGAAAGCCCACCACATGTTCCCTCTCAAATCCTCCCACCCCTCTCCTTTACCACTATCCAGACTTCTAATGGCATAGGTCAGTTTTCCTGCTCTCCTACTCTGTGCAATCATTTACATCCTGTTGGTGTGTTTCATCCATGCTGTTTCTGATAAGTTGTAGAGCGTACATTCTTGTTATCCACTCTGCTGTTGAGGGGCTTTGGGAGTCTCCAGACTGGGGCTATTATGGGTAGTGCTGCCTATGAACGTTCTGGAGCATGTCTTTTGGTGAACATGGGTGCGCGTTCCTGCTGGCCGTGGACCTGGGATGGAATTGCTGGGCTGCAGAGGATGCATGTGTTGAACTTGAGTAGATGTTGCCACAGTTTCCCCAAGTGGTGTGCCAAACTTACCCTCCCTCCCCAGCCCCAGCCACATGGCCAAGTCCTAACTCCTCCATGTCCTCACTGTTGCTTTGTGTTTTCTGTCTTTTCATTTTAGCCATCATTCTGGTGGGTACAGAATGGCCTTGTGTTGTACTTTTCATTCACATTCTCTGGAAGAGTGTTGACTAGAGTCGTGGTTCTGATTGGATGGTCCCAGCTCACTGTGTCGTCCCATTTCTTACAGGCCGTGTGCTTGTCCACTGCCGCGAAGGTTACAGCCGCTCCCCAACTCTAGTTATTGCATACCTCATGATGCGTCAGAAGATGGATGTCAAGTCTGCTCTGAGCATTGTGAGGCAGAACCGTGAGATCGGCCCCAATGATGGTTTCCTGGCCCAACTCTGCCAGCTCAATGACAGACTTGTCAAGGAGGGGAAATTGAAACTCTAGGGCACCCCCACTGCCTCTTCTCTAGAGGTTGGACAGGGGACACCCTGGTTGAGGTGTTCTAAGCTGCCATGTTTAGGAAACACAGTGTACCCTGCTCCCTGTATCACCAGGCACTTGCCCACAAATCTGTCCCAACACAACCCTGGGCCACTTTCCCCCTGGGGAGCACATAAAGCTTGCAAGAGGACATTCTTGCTCCCCGGTGTGTCCTGTGCCTGCAATTTATTATGTCCTCTCCTTGAGGTAGGGTCGCGGAGGGAGAAAGTCTGGGACATGCATGCTTCTGGGTGGCCCAGGGCAGGAGGTCTGTGGAAGTGTAAGGCCAGACAGGCTCACGGGGCCCTTCCTGACCTTCCCTGCCCTGCACCCCGGGGTCCTCTCCTGAGTGGGGACTGCAGCACCTTGAGCCCTGTAAAGGAACTATGCAAACCCAGGCCCCTCTTCTCCCCCAGGTCTGCCTTCCCAGTCTCATAGTTGCCCACACCCTGCACATTGGCAGAGGTGTGTTGTGGGGTCTGAAGCCAGTGTGGGATGGCCATCAGTTGTTAGTGGGCAGAAGTTCCCATGAAGAGACCATGTTTTAATTGTTTCCATAGGATTAAAGATACTTTAACAAAGAAGCCCTCAGGTGGGTGAACAAATTCCCCTAGTGGTCTCTCCTGAATCAATAGTTTCTAAAATGTGAACCCTTGAAAGTCTTGAGTTCCGTAGCCACTGGAATATTCCCCTGGGACAGTTCTTAGTCACTTGGTTTGTTAGAAGAGCGATGCCTTAGTCATGGTTTTATTTTTCTTTTTTAGAAAACAGGGTGTACAAGTTCAGCCTATTTAAAAACCCCACCATTTGGAGAATTACAAGGGTTTTGTCTTGAATTATAGTGTTGGCGAGCCCAAGCCACTCGTGCTAACTGCTTTTTGTCTCGGTTGCTATTCCAAGAACAGAAGGAGGAAGTTGGCCAATTACAGCGTGTGTGTGTGGGTGTGCATGGGGGTGTGTGTCTCAGAAACACAGCCAGAGGACCGACAAGCAAGGAGATGAAGGGTCCCCGGCTCACACCCTGCCCACTTATAGGTAGTTCTTATGGCTTTCCGGTGCCAGAAAAGATCATGGACCCTTGAAAGCAAAAATGACTCAGCCAGGTAAAAATGAAACATGGCGGAGCATCCAAATGGAGCCTTAACTGGTGGTAGAGCAAACAAACAAACAAACCAACAAAAAGAAACGACCATTTTTAGGGTGATAATGGGATACACTAGCTCTCATACACGTGTGTGCACATTTATCGGAATATAAGATTTTGTTTTCAACACAGACTTGTTAGAACTTTGCACGATTGTCATCGTGGAAGATGATGCAATGTTACCATCTTCAGGTTCCCTAATGGCAGAGAGGTGTTCCTCAGCCATGGCCCCAGCGCCTCACACATTGGTGTCTGATAGAAGTTTGTGGAATTAAACTTTTTTTTTTGAGCACCAAATATATTTAGGGCATCGTTCTGGTGGGCGTACCAAGCTCCCAGAAGCCTGAATTTGTGGTAGGATCACTTGCAAGAATTTGCAAAGGAGTTTTACCCAAAATGAAGTATCAGGGACTTTTGTTGAATAATTAAAATTCAGTTTCAAATGTAAATTTAGGCAATGTTAACATGTCAAGGTGTGGAATGTGCCTTTTTCAGAGTCGCTGACCAGGAGCATTCGGCCAGGACTAGGAGAAGCAGGGGTGCCTTCGGGCCTCACTCACAGGGGTAATGGTCTCTATCTCAGCAGGGGCAGCACTGGGCAGCTTGAATGACCCCCTTTTCTCTGTGGCCACAGCAGCCCTGAACAAACTAGGATCTGTCTTCTTTTTCAGACACTGGCTGTCCAGGTAGAGCCACCTACGTGAAATGGCCATCCTCTAAACTCTGTACCTCACAGTTCTCAGATAACTCTCCCCCTTAATCTAACTTGATCCTCACAATAACCCTAGATGGTAGAGCGTATTCATGTGTTGTTAACCTTTTTTGAAAAAAAGAGCTGATGTTCAGAGGGATTAAGGGCATGGCCCCCAGGGTTGCCCAGCTTCAGGCAGAGTTGAGGCACGATTTCAGGTTTGCTGCTCCCTGAAACTGAATTCCCTCTCGTACTACACTCCTTCTCAAGAAATGAGCCCCCTGGGAGTGTCCAGGTGCACTGCACATACCCTTGACCCAGCCTGTGTGCACAAGGCCAGTTAGCTTTTTTTGGACAGAGTACAACAATTCAAGCTGTGGTGCCAAGGGGGGGGGCGTTTCTGGATGAGGGTGGGAAAGAGTTGGCACAAACCCATCCTCCAGAAAAAGGAAGTAAAAGATTGGGTTGGAATGTGTGGCTCTTCTTCTAGGAAAAATGTAGTATCCCTAAATCAGACCTTTCTGCTCCATTTCTGGAAGAGTCTCAGGATATGGGGCTGGGGCATCCCTCCCATGCCCAGGCAGTGGTCACCCCACAGCTCCGTAGTTGCTCTTGAAGGCCTGTTTGTGGAGGGAGAAAAGGTCAGTGGGAGAGTTACTGCCTTTACTTTGGGACTACTTTTATGCCGGTAACTTGGGATTTCTTGATAGTCCTTAGTCTTAGAAACCCCATATTTACTTCATGAGATTTAGCTCCTAGTTCTTTGAGTAAATAACATTTTATTGTGTAAGGGTGAACACTGTCCAGCTGTGAGTGGAAGCTGTTTCTGGACAGCTTTTTACCCCTGGGAAGTGAAGGAGTGCGAACTCAGGGTGCCCTCCCCCCTCCCCTAACCTGATCCCTTTCTTTGACTAGCAGACCCCACAATTAGAGCACCACACGTTTCTTTTCTGTTCTAAAGCAGTACACCTTTCACAGGCAGGTCTGTTTCCCTGCCACTCTAGGTTATCTGGAGAGCAGAAATCACCATCTATCAATTATGGGAATTCATCTGAAAGATCTCTAAGGTTACTTTTGGCTCTGACACTTAGGGGTTCTCTAAGAATCCCCCCACTTGGAATTTACCACCACCTGAAAATTAGAGGGCATGTAATAATATGGTGACCAGCAGGTGGTGCTGTGTTCCCCCCCCCCCCCCCCCCCCCCCCCCCCCCGTGATGATGGATAATTGGAAAAGGAATGTTGGTGCCTTTTGTCATGAGTTAATGTTAAGATGCTAACGTTTTAATTAAAATAAGCACTGATCTTATAAAGATACGAGCTTTTCTCGCAGGAAATTTTCTATCGTAAAACCGGTATCAAGAATCACTGAAGAGCCAACAATGAGGGTCCTTCCAAGTTAAGATTTTATCCTGATTGGAAATTGAGACCATCTCCAGTTGAGAGCGTAGATTGGTTGGAAGCTTACGTTACCTCCTGTCAGCTTTTAGGGTCATTTGATTGTGAAAGTGTGAATTTTCTGGACAGAAAAGGAGAAGGTATCAAATTGGTTTAAAAAAAAAGTTCAAGTTTAACACATCTGTTATATCACAAATCCGTGTTAAAATACTAATACTGTAACCCAAATAAATGTCTTATATTACAAATACATGGTCTTTTTTTGTCCTTATCACAGTTGATTGCTTTTATGCTTAGTCTTTTTTTTTTTTTTTTTAAAGATTTTATTGGAGGGGGACAGGACTTTATTGGGGAACAGTGTGTACTTCCAGGACTTTTTTCCAAGTCAAGTTGTTGTCCTTTCAGTCTTAGCTGTGGAGGGCACAACTCAGCTCCAGGTCAAGTTGCTGTTGCTAGTTGCAGGGGGCGCAGCCCACCATCCCTTGCGGGAGTTGAACCTTCAACCTTGTGGTTGAGAGGACGCCCTCCAACCGCCTGAGCCACCGGGTCGGCCCCCTGTGCTTAGCTTTTATGTTTGCTTTTTCTAAAAATTAGCCCTCCTGAGCTATAGTTATAGATTGCACGATGATTATATTTATGAAGTAGATATTTGTTGAATATCTCTCAAGTACCAGAAATTTCCTGTGTTAGGACTAATTTTTTGATTTACTGAATTAAAAAAAAGTTCAGCTTATTGAGGTATAATTGACTGGAATATTCTTGAGTAGAGTGGCCCCTTCCAAATGAGTGAATTAAGATTTATGTTCCTAAGAAAGCAGGGGACTGGGGTGACAGTCTCAAGGTGGCCTCATGTGAAGATGATTAGGAGGCATTTTAGGATTTGAGTGATCCTGCAGATGGGGAGTCTCAAAACATACCCCTGCCTCCAGATGCCTTAAATTCCACCATTGCGCATTCTCTCTCCTAGGCTAAGCGTTGCTTTTTCCCCCTCTGAATAAAAAAACTCAGAGTTAGTGCTTTTTCTCCCAGACAGAAACGGCCTGCGCAGAAAAAGAGCCCCTCTACTCTCCCGTTCCCCATAGCATGAGGCAGTTAGGCTAGCTCATTGTTTGTCAGACCTTTTGGCAACATAATATTCATATTTTTACCCAAAATCTTAAGGCAGAACACTAATATATAAAACTGGTAAAAGATTTTTAAAGCATCATATAAAAAACATTTTAATTAAAAAGGCAATAATGTATATATATATACATAGTAATAAATTCAAACAATACAAAAGGCTTGTAACAAAAAGCGAATCTCCTACACCAAATCCCTTCAATTTCTCTCCTCAGAGGAAGCCACTAAGTATATCCTTCTAGAAAAATCCCATACATAGGTAAGCATATACACACGTGTGTATGTAGAGATCGCCTTTTCCCCGTAAATGGAAAATAGTCTGTACTTTGTCTTGTTTGCTTAATATGTCTTACCCACTGTTTCTTCTAATCCTGTTCATTTTAACAGTTACATAGCTTTCCATTGTGTATGGATGTATTACGGTATATACTGCGTAATGTATGGATGTGATTTCTGGATACTATTATTTTAAAGGTCCAGGCTGCTTTAACCAGCACAGAATGTTGAAATGAGACTTACAGATGACAATTGCAGTTTTTTTATTTGCACTATATCCTGTTAATTTCTGTGTCTTTTGTGGCACAGTGTCAAACATATCCCAATACTCAGAGCTAAGGAGTGTCCTGTGCTTGCTTGTGTAATTTCATGGGAGTGGATATGCCCAAGCCTAATTTTTAAAAAGGTAGTCTCTGAGCTATGGCCTCCTGAATTGATGACCCATTTATGAGAAAGAAGTTCAAGGGCATAGAGATTCAATGTCTGAAGCGTATACTAGAGTTAACCTGCAGGCAACAAAATAAAGGGGTGGTCTCTAATTCATTAGAAGTAGATGAATAACATTTGATTAATGTGTGTGTTTTTATTACAGTTTTAAATAATTAAAAAGTACATACTTTTAAAACTGTGAGACATTTCTGTGGAAACCTGGGGTTCTGAGAAACCTCGTTTGAAATCCCATAAGCTATATGACCTTCCAGTTTAATGTTCCCAGGGATAGAGTTGGGTGGCTACCCTTGGAGGAAGGAAGGCAGAAGGAAGAGGGGGGAAGATGCTGAAAGAAGGAAGAGTAGAGGCCTGCAGCTAGGTGCTGAAGGGCAAGAGTCTACAAAAACTCAGGGTAACAAAGAGCTTCTCTTTGGCCAAACTCCAGTCATTCTCCCCTGAACATCTCTTTCAACTAGGCCTCGACTTTTGGACTTGCATCTTTGTCTCTGTATTGTCCAATTTTAGCAATAATCCTGCTAAGTCGCATTAGCCAGAATCTCTCATTCTCCTTAGCTGGTCACCCTCAATATCTAAGAGGCTTCCTCATCCTCCTGCTGAAGTCTGATGACACTGGCCTCCCGTTAGGTCAGTTTAACCAGACTCTCCCTTACCCCCAATGTTTCTTCTTAGTACTGTTCCATTCACTGACCCCTGCCCTGCTCCTTGGCTATAAATTCCAACTTTTCCATGTTGTATTTGGAATTGAGCCCAAACTCTCTTCTCCACTGCAAGACCCCATTGCAGGGGTCTCTGTACTTACCTAGCACCATAGTACCCCCTTGAATGAAGTCTTCTTTACCATTTTTAACAAGTGTCAGAAATAATCTTTTCTTTAACAAGGGTTTGCAGTCAGGGGCCCCCCAAGCAGAGGGTGATAGTTTGGATGGCAGTTGGGGAGTTTCTGGGGAATGAGTCAGGGCCCCACCTTGAAGGGCCTGGTCTGCCAGGCAGAAGGAAATGGAAGTTTCATCCCGTTAGGGCTGGGGGAGCCATTACCCTATTGTAAGCAGGAGCCTGTGTTACAAAGTGCTTTGCAGCTCCTCTCCCCCATCCCTAAGAACCTGCTGAATGTACAAGTAGGATTTCCATCTGTGCCAAGACCCTGCACTCCCCAGAGAACAATTCTCAACTGTGAATAAAGATGGGGCGATTTGGACAGGCCTCAATGCAGGCAACTGCCTATAAACAGATTTCCCTCCAAATCCATATATTCCATTTTCGCCACTGACCTATGGGACCAAAATCTGTTCAAAAATGCAGCCCTCAGTTTCCATGAATTAGAGACAGGTGGCTTGAATACTAAGTAGAGAGTGAAACTAGATGGCCTTTGAGGTTCCTCTCACATCAAGGATTCTATGGTCCTGTGCATTCAAAGGATTGTGACTTACTTTCCAAATTTGGCGTGTCCTTCAAAGTCTGGTGGAAATCCTACATCTTTCTATGAGGATCCCAGATCCACCTTAGGGGGAAGGGAGTGTTCTCTCCTCTGAAGGCCCGTAACACTTGGTCCCTTTAAAAAAAAAAAAAAAAAAGCCTCTGAACCTTTTTTCAGTGGCACTAATCACTTTCTATGGAGTTATTTGGTTGAAGAACTTATTTCTTCCCTGTTACAGGAGCTCCTGGAGGGGGAGAGTGTCAGTTCCTGATGCGAGCGTAGCACCTGGCAGGAGGTCTTGCTTCATTAAATGTTTAGCAAGTGGACATATGAACAAGCAGCGTGGTAGAAGCAATAACCAGTAAATCATCATATAGAAAAAACAACCTTGCTAGGAATTTAGGTATGGTATTACAATATTAAATTCAATTTAAAAAGTCTTAGCTCAAAACCTGTGTTGACAGCCTGGTGGAGAAACATGCGGTTATGGTTTGATTTGTGTCCCTCCAAAATTCATATGTCAAATCCTAACACCTAGTACCTCAGAATGGGGCCTTATTTTGAAGTAAGGTTATTATAGAGGTACCGTGTTTCCCTGCAAATAAGACCTAGCTGGACAATCAGCTCTAAGGCATCTTTTGGAGCAAAAATTAATGTAAGACCCGTATATATTATATTATATTATATTATATTATATTATATTATATTATATTATATTAATTATATTTATTTTATTATATTATGACCTGGTCTTATTTTACTATAAGACCGGGTCTTATATTAATTTTTGCCGCAAAAGACCCATTAGAGCTGATTGTCCAGCTAGGTCTTATTTTTGGGGAAACGGTAATTAAGATAAGGTCATTAGAGTCAGCTCCAGTATGACTGATGTCCTTATAAAAAGGGGGAATTAGGACATGGACATGCACACAGAGGGAACACTGTGTCAAGATGAAGGCATGGATCAGGGTGATGCTTCTTGACAGGCCAAGGAAGGCCAAACATGGCCAGCAAACTACCAGAAGCTGGGGGAGAGGCATGGAACAGACTTCCTCACCGCTCTCAGAAGCAGCCAACCATGCCAACACTCTGATCTCATAGAGTCCCAGCTTCCAGAACTGTGAGACAATATGTTTCCGTTGTTGAAGCCCCCAGTGTGTGGTACTTTGTTCCAGCAGCCCCAGCAAACTAATGCCCACTTATATGTCACTGGTGGGACTGGGGACCTGGATGGGATTTCTGGAGAACAACCCTGCAACATGTAGCAAACTGTTTACCCTTTTGGACTAGCATTCACTTCTGGAAAATACTCTAACGTTTAAAAAAAAAAAATTACTCTGTGGAATACTACTGGGCAATAAAAAAGAATACATTGTGGATAGTACATGCAACAACTTGGATGAATTTCCAGGGAATCATGCTGAGTGAAAAAAGTTAATCCTAAAAGGTTACATACTAGTTGATTCCTTTATATAACATTTCTGAAATGACAAAACTGTAGAAATGGAGAACGGATTAGTGGTACCGTGGGTTAGGGGTAAAGAGGGTTGGCATGGGCGGAGGGTGATTCTGGTTCTAAAAAGGCAACAAGAGAATCTTTGTGGCCACAGAGTTGTTCTTTATCTTGGCTGTGATGGTGGCCACTTGACCCTGCACATGTGATAAAGTTTCATACAACTAAACATACATACAAGTAAAACGGGGGAAATCTGAATACGATTGGTGGAGTGTATCAATGCCAATATCCTGATTAGTATGTTTCACTATAGTTTTGCTAGATGTTACCATTGAGAAACTGGGAAACGGTACATGGAATTGTCTCTGTATCATTCCTTACAAGTGCATGTAAATTTACAATTATCTCAAAACAAAAAGTTTAATACAAAAAAATTACTTTGTACAGGATATTCATAGCATCCTGACTGAGGATAGGGGAACACTGAAAATAAACTACCCACAACAGAAGTCAGCTAAAACCCTGGGAGTTTAAGTGCGGGAGTATTGCTGAGCTCTGAACAACAATAAACTTGTGGACTGAGTAAATCTAAAGTTGAATTAATGTTATGTGAAAAAGCAGATGGCATCATAGCAGGTTCTCTCTGAGCCATTCTATGGAAAGTATGGCTATACATTGGCAGAGAATAATTCAAAAAGATGTAGATAATTTAGAGATTCAAGTCCACTGGATTCTTCTTTCTCTCTCATTTTAACATTACTTCAGTTTCAAATAAAATAATGACATGAAATAAAAATCCTGAGTCTCTCCACCCGCTGTCCCTGGCTCCTCCTCCTGTTTCCAGCAGGTGGCAGAAGTGTTCCAAGGATGGTCCCCACCGTCTCTGTTTCCTTTGGATGAGTCCGCAGTTCTCAACAGCAGGAGGGGCTCGAGCATCAATCCCGCCAGCTCTAGGAATCCAGGCAGCAGAACTGTCCTCTCCGAAGTCCAGGGCAAGGAGGCAGTTGTCTGGCCTCCATAGGGTTAACAGTCCACATTCCAGAACAAGGGAAAAGGAGACTGGTGGGTCATAGACAGTCAGAGGGGGCTCTGGAGGGCCAGCTTCTCACAACACACAGCCTCTGTTGGGAGAGATAGATCACCCCCAACAATGGCCACAGCTGTTTTCGTCTGCCCTGAAGGAAACTGACTTAGGAAGCAGGTATCAGAGAGGGCCCTTCCTGCAGGGGCTTCTGTCTGGCTTGTAAAACTGTCAGAGCAGCTGCATTCATGTGTCGAGTGATGGATGATGGAAAGAAGGAGGGACAGATGGCCACAGATGGACACAGTGACTTACAAGTCCAGGCAGGTGGCAGAGGCCTGGCAGAGGCTCTGCAGGTGGGGCATGCTGATTCATTGCCCAGTGAAAATACCAAGGGGACCTGGGCCACAGCCCTCTTCCCAGCTCCTTCAGAGCCGGAGTGGCTGCACCTCCTCAATCTGTCTGCAATGAAAGCTTCCGCTGGCCCTCCTTTCTTTTCCTGCACCTCAGGTGTGAACCTTCCTGCCCCCACACCTCTGCCCCTCCCAGGCCCCTCATTCTGCTCCAGGGCTGAGGTAGCAATTCCTTTTGGTTTCTTTGTGGCTGGCTGGACCTGGGGTGGCTTCTGGAATGCTCCCCTGGTATGCATCAATCAGATTTTCCATATAGGACTCAACGCTGGTTTTGAAAAATGAAATGGGCTGGGAGACAGGAAAAAAAAATGTCAGCACTAAAAATGTTGGCCTTGGCTTTTGCTAAGAAAATGGATTTTGTGCTCTCTACTCCTACCCACAGCCCGGCCAAAGAAATAATTGCCTTTAGCACATGCGCCTGCGAGCCACAGTTAGTGTCCTGGCCAAAAAGTGCCTGTCACCGTGTGCGGGATCCCTGAGGAGCTTGAAATGCATTTTCCTCCTTGAGCTCCATCACCAGTTCCTGTTCACGTGCTCATCCTGGCTACTTATAATGGGAATCCCCATCCCCTTGCCCAAGTGGGCGCCCTTGCTGTGGCCCTCAGTTTTCTCTCTTGCCTCCCAGAAGATGCCCAGAAGGGCTTTTTTGGGCAGAACAATCAATGCTGAGCCTCATGGACTTCGGGACCAATGAGATTTCTTTAAAAGCATACTTCTGCCTCTATTTGGGTGTGTAGGGGCCAAATCGACACCCCCTAGGGCCATTTTTTCATGTGACAAATGAACTTGGCCTTAGAAATGGGATCAGCTGGGCTCAGCCCTATGGAGGATTCAGAGCTGCAGTTTTCTTTGTTAAGCTTGTCCAAAGTTTGTTTTGAGAAAGCCTGAGGGCCCCAGGAAGGTAGAGATTAAGAGCCGGGATTCATTTTGATATCTGAAAACCACAGCCGTCTGCTTGTGGGAGGCGCTGGAGAGCAGGCTCGCCTCACACACACCCCTCTCTCTGGGTCACCTGGGAGCACCAGCAGCAATTTGGGAGTTTGCTGCCCTTGAGGAGAAGTCTTTGTAGCGGGTTTGTTCTGAGCACACCCCTTTCCCTCCCCCTGGGCTGAGGAAAGCATGGGACCAGCACTGCCCCAGCCTGTCATTGGCTGGCACTAGGCAGAGGGGGCTTTAAAAAGGCAAACGTGTCTGGGCTGGGGACTGGAGCTTGTGCTACTGGAAGGCCAAGTGCCCTCCTCCGGCTGGCACCATGCAGCCCTCTCTTGCCCTGTGTCTCGTCTGCCTGTTGGTGCACGCAGCCTTCCGTGCGGTGGAGGCCCAGGGATGGCAGGCCTTCAAGAATGATGCCACAGAAATCATCCCTGAGCTGGGCGAGTACCCTGAGGCCCCGCCAGAACTGGAGAACAACAAGACCATGAACCGGGCGGAGAACGGCGGGAGGCCTCCCCACCACCCCTTTGAGACCAAAGGTATGGGGTGGAGGAGAGCACTTTAAGCATAGGGGTCCTCTGATGGGAGGGTTCCCTTTGGGACGTGTTGAAGACTAGGGTAGACTGTTAGCCACTGCCAGCAACGGTGGAGGGACAGTCTTGTCTGGAAGCAGGAGAAGGAGGACCTGCCAGCATAGCCTGGGAATCCGAGTGCAGTGACGTGAGACTGGCAGGGGGCAGGATGGAGGCTGAGGTGGTGAGGGTACAGCATTGGGACAGGCTCAGAGGCTGAGAAAGCTTTCAAGGAATCCCCTCCTGAGAATACAGGAGCCTGGTCCAGCTGTCGGCACCACTGAGGAGGGGACAAGGCAAGGGAGCCTCGTATCTATGAGCACCTGCTGGAGGCCAGATGCTCTATGTGGGCTGTACATGGGCTGTCCCCCAGGGACCCACCACGTGGAAGACCCCTAAGGTGAACTCCCAATTTGAAGGTGAAGAAACTGACGTAGCAGAAATTAAGTAATCTGGTAGTGAGTAGAAGCACTGAGATTTGGACCCCTTTTGATCCAATTCCAAGACAGCCCAGGTAGAGGATTATGGGTGGAGTGTTGGAGACCAAGAGCCAGAGCAAATCCCCCCAAAGCAGTGGGAAAGGGATGGCAGAGAGGCACTCCATCAATTGCCCCTGACCATGGTCTGCCCGGTGAGCTGGCACTTGAAGGAATGGGAGTGTAGGCACAGTTTTAGCCTCTGGGTGGCAGCTGGACCTTGGAGGGGAGGCAGCATCCTCTGTGCAGGGAGTAGACACAGGTGGCACCATCTGTCCTGGGTCCACACCTCGGATCCAACCTTGCCTCATTTCTGGGGAGGGAGCCTGACCCTACTGAAAAGTCAATGGCCCCAGTGGAGGGTACACCTGGGTTCCTGATCAGGTGCCCACAGAGAAGCCTGTGGGTCAGTGTGCACAGCTGGCTCTGCAGCTGGCAGGAATGGCTGGGGGTGGGGGCTGGGATGACACTTCAGACTAAGGGCCTCAGTGCCCTCTGGCCATTGTCCAGGTGGGAGAGGAGCCCACTGCCCAGGCTCCTACATTCCATCCGTCCCCTCCTCCCAACTAGCTGGGAACATGGGGCTCTGCCGAGAGCAAAACCAGAGGAGGCTGGGGGGACCCTTGGGTCTTCCTACCTGGAGCTCGGGCGTGCCCTCCCCCTACTCCCCCCACCCCCAGAGAAGGTCAACGAAGCTCAATCCATGGGCTGTAAGGGACCCAAGTATGAGATGTCCACATCCCTGAGCTCCCATGAGAGGCCACAAGCCCCAAGGAAGCCACTTGCTCAAAACAAAGTCACCTTCTGAAGAGGAAGTGCCTGACCTAGGGGCACTATTCTTGGAAAGCCCAAAAGCCTCTTCCCTGGGCAAACAAGCCACCCCCACACACCACCCCTGCAGCCTGGGAGCAGGAGTGAGGATGCCAAACCAACCCAGAAACCAGAAAGCCAGCCACAGGAGGAAGGCAAGCCCCACATCTCCCCTGCTGTGTTTGCTCTCGTGTCTGGCTCTCTCTGCCCCCTCTCTGGTTTTGGTCTTAGGACTATTTTTCATCCCTTTGTGTCACATGGGTCCCATAAGACTCTTGGGGGTGGACAGGTGCTTACACGAGGATTAACTGTTTAAAAAGCTCCCGCTCATCTAAACCCATAGTAGAAGACACCATCAAGGTGACTTTAGGGGCCTAAGCCAGGTCTCCGAGCTCAGTCTTACCCCACCCAAGAAACAAGCCTGTGCCACCATCAGGTGTCTATTCAAATGGCACAGAGCAAGAGACGTGCCCAGCAGGGTGCCTGGTACACAGCAGGTGCTTAATACATGTTTGTGGCAGTTGAACCTGTAGGTTTTCTGGCAGAGCTTGGTCCCCTTCTGGTAGGGAAGTAACCATAGTAAAAAGCAGCCCTTTGCCCGCCCCTCATTCCCCAGCCCAGCCTCCCATGGTGGCTTAGGCACCCAGCTTCCACCTGTGTGGGAGCCAAGAGGTGCTGGGGCCCCAGGGAAGTAGAGTCAGGAGACCCAGCTCTGCCTTTTGGGCAAGTGCTTTTCCCTGTCTGTCCTCAGTGATAATGAGGGGGTTTGCCTTTGGCTCCTTTCAAGTCTAATGACTTGTCCTCCTCTCCACCTCTCTTCCATCCTTCTCCTTAGCAGCAGCTGCCCTGATTTATTACCTTCAATTAACCCCTACCCCTTTCTCCATCCCCTCACCGCCCCTACCAAGTGGCCGGAAAAGGAATTTGGGAGAAGCCAGAGACATGCAGAGGGTGTGGCTAGTACCTACCCTGCCATGGCGAGGGGCCCTGTGGCACAGGTGTGACCGAAGTCTGGCAAAGAGGAATAATAATAATACATAGTAACAGCCAACACTTCCAGCTTTTACTATGTGCCGGTGGTGTCCCCTGCGTTATATATGTGATGGATAAATGAACGGAATCCTCAAGACAACCCATTTTACAGATAGGTTGCAAAAATACCAAAAACCAAAACAAAACAAAACAAAAAACCCACCAAAACTTGGCTTCAAAGTTTTAGGAGGAGAGGGTGGGCTGGAGATCTTTCCACCGGCTGGGCCCGTCCCATAATAGATGCCCAGGGACAAAAGAACCCTATCTGGAGAAAGGCAGGTTTGGGGAAGGCGGGGTGAGGGGATGGAGTGGGTGTAAGGCCTAAGGCTTGGAGGGAGCCGCCGCCCTCACGCGCGCCTCTCTCCGCAGACGTGTCCGAGTACAGCTGCCGCGAGCTGCACTTCACCCGCTACGTGACGGACGGGCCATGTCGCAGCGCGAAGCCGGTCACGGAACTGGTGTGCTCGGGCCAGTGCGGACCCGCGCGCCTGCTGCCCAACGCCATCGGCCGCGGCAAGTGGTGGCGCCCGAACGGGCCCGACTTCCGCTGCATCCCGGATCGCTACCGCGCGCAACGGGTGCAGCTGCTGTGTCCCGGCGGCGCGTCCCCGCGCGCGCGCAAGGTGCGCCTGGTGGCCTCGTGCAAGTGCAAGCGCCTCACCCGCTTCCACAACCAGTCCGAGCTCAAGGACTTCGGGCCCGAGGCTGCGCGGCCGCAGAAGGGCAGGAAGCCGAGGCCCCGCGCCCGGGGCGTTAAAGCTAACCAGGCCGAGCTGGAGAACGCCTATTAGAGCCACCTCGGCCGCACCACCCCAGCAGGCGCCCTCGATCCGGGCGCCGCAGGTTTCTGCCCTCTGCGCGCGGTTTGATTGTTTGTATTTCATTTTAAATGCCTGCAACCCAGGGCAGGGGGCTGAGACCTTCCTGGCTTCGCAGAAGGTAGCCAGACCCTGCGGATCCCGGGTGCCGACAAAGCCCCACTCTCCCCGTCCGCCCGCCGAGAGGGTCCCGCAGGGCTGGGGAGGGAGAGTCACAGACACTGAGCCATGCAGCCCCGCCCACCGGGGCCGCCTACCTTTGCAGGTCCCACTTCAGAGGAGGCAGAAAAGGAAGCATTTCACCGCCCCGGGGTTTTAGGAAGCGGTGGGGAGTGAGAAAAGTGTGGGGACTGGTAAAGAAATTCCCATAAGATCCCTATCCACTTCTCTGCCTGTCGTAAAGCCTTTAGTGCCACGCTGTGCCAAGAACACAAGACGGGGGTCCGAAAATAGGGTTTCTAGTCCTGGCTCTGCCACTAATTTGCTGGTGAACTTGGACTACAGTCTTCCCTTTCTGGACCTCGATTTCCTCTTTGTAAAATGCAACTGGGGGTGGGATTAGGGTCTCCAGCAATATTCTGTCATACGGTTCCAAGGACTCGGGTGCGTTTTGAATGGCCAGGGAGAGAGGTTGGATTGAACCATGGTCATGTCCAGAATTCGGAGTTGTAATCCTGTGACCTGACAGCCAAAGATGAAAAACAAACAGGAAAAAAGAGTGTATTCATGGCTGACAGACTCCCGAAAGACACGGAGTTGTTTCCAAGGCTGGGTTCCCTAGATGTTTGGCTACCTCCACCCTTCCATCTCAAAGGATGCAGAAGCAACATCATTAATTGGGGTAGAGAAGGAGAAGATCCCAAGGGTGGTGGGAGGAAAAGAAATCACCCCCCTATTCCCAAAGAGCAGTGTCCCGCCCCCACCCCGTGGCCATATTTTAAAGTCACCTTCTGCAGAGAAGCTCAAGGTCCCAGGACACTGGACTTGCAGGCCCAAGGGAGCAGCCACCACCCTTTCAAAGACCAGCAAGCAGATCCCTTCAGAGGCACCTCTTCGTAACTCATGGACACATTTCTGTCTAGAAAATTGCTTCTTACTGCTGTTACGTGTGGTGGCATATCTTACATTAAAATGATATTATTGGGGAAAAATTACAAGTGCTGTACATATGCTGAGAAACTGCAAAGCCTAATAGCTGCCATCCAAAAATCTTTTTGAAAATCATTTCCAGACACCTCTTACTTTCTGTGTAGTTTATAATTGTTTAAATTTTTTTTTTTTTTTTTTTTTTTAAACAGAAGCACATGCCATGTGAAAGCCTGCTGGGCTGGTTGTTTTCTGCAATCCTTTCATGTGGGATTTGTCCACAAGAATGAAAGTCGTGGTTTTTAAAAAGAGTTAAGTTACATATTTATTTTCTCACTTAAGTTATTTATGCAAAAGTTTTTCTTGTAGAGAATGACAACGTTAATATTGCTTTATGAAATGCCAGTCTGTTCTTTCAGAATCCAGAAGCATTGTTAATAAAACACAATGAGTCGTTATGGAGAGGATGTGGTCTCATTTCTCAACCACACACAGTCATTTCTGTCAAAGTTAACATCCTTCTTTGGGTCACTACGATACCTTTGCACGATGGTGGCCCTTGTGACAATTATGTCCTTTGAAAAGTCCTGTTCGTCCCTTCTTCTCCAAACCTAGACCTCATTCCTTCACTCTGCTATTGTAATAAATCTCAGCCTGGTCTCCCTCGAGCAGCCTGCCCTTTGCACTGTTCCAAAAACACGGTTCTCATTGTGTCACACCCCTGCTCAAAATCCCTTCATAGCTCCTCCTTGCCCCGGATCAAGTTCAGTCTTCTCAGCCTGACAAATACGGCTTTCACCTGCTTAACTCCCATCCTCCACTTCCCCAAGCTTCCTTACTGACTCCAGGTGCCACATGCTGTACTGGTCCCCACCTCCCTAGTTTGCTTCCCAGCCCCAAAAAACTCTTGCTCTTTCTTTGGGGTTCATGTTCCTTGTCATCTCTTCCCTGATCCTCCCAGAAGTGTCCCAACCCCCACTGATCCCTGCGCCTCAGGTGTCCAGCCCCTTTTGTCCATGCCTCGATTTTGGTTCCTGAGTCTTTGATTCAACATTCATCCGTGGACCACCTGCCCCACCTGGCCACACCCTGCTGAGTAATGGGATAGACACAGAGCCAAGGACAAATCAGGACCAGCTCACAGGAAGCGCAGCCAAGCTTTGACCCAAACATGAATGTTATGCCTCTCTGGTGAAGATGTAAGATTGTCACAAGCAAGGACAATATCTTGCACTTCCCTCTTAGTGCCGGATGCTAGCTGAGACTCAAGGAATACTCTTTAGTTGCCATAAGGAGGGATAATCAGTTGCAAAGCTTTCAATCAAGTCTAGCCCATCTTGGGGTAACCCCACCCCCAGAACCTTCCTTACCCCCAAAAGTAAGCTGAGGTCCGCCATGATGACTTTTAACTTTAACTCCCAATGAACCCTCCTAAAGCCATCATCATCATCATCATCAACAAGTCTGTTAAGTGTCAGTGGGTGTTGCTGCCTCCAGGCCTGCAAGGAATCTGTGTATTGTGAGGAACCCAGAAAACAGGAGCAGGTAGGAAATGGATACATGGTTCAGCCCCCCGAGACAATGTGGTTTAGTGGTGGGACACTGGCTCGGGAGCCATGTTTGTGTCTGAATCTGAGGCACTGAGGGGTTAAATGTTTTGCCCACAGCCAGATATGGGCTCCGTCCCTTCCCTGACACTCAAGCAGCTCAGAGCCTGGTGGGCACATGGGCAAAAAATCAGGTCACATTGTTCTGTACAAAGTGTTATGCAACCGAAGACAAGAGTAATTGGCTCTGTGTTGAGGGCAAGGGATAAAGGTTAGGGAAAGTTTCACAGAGGTGGGCGCTGCTTGGAGGTCCACCAGGTGGAGACGGGAGCACAAGCAGCATGGCGGACCTGGAACTCCAGGCAATGCCTCCTCTCAGTACACCTAGGATCTGCTTTCTGGGGCCCGGAGATCCCGGAGACATCAGCCCCGGCTACGCTCCCATAACCATGAGGGGGAAAAAACCCAAAGGCTAAACTGTAGGTCGGGCTAGGGGTTATTTGTGGAAAGTTATATTCTACCTACATGCGATCTATAAACCTGGTGCTGGTCAGAAGCGAAAGAGACTACAGGCTCAGCTGGCAGGGGTGGGGTTCTGCTGTGGGGAGCACAGGTTCTAGGGGTGCAGCCAAACTCAGAGCTTGTATTAATAATCTGAGAGTCAGACAGGCAGAGGGACAGAGGGAAATGGGTCTCTCTCTCCTACACACTCTCTCTCTCACACACACACTCGCATATACACACAATCCATGGGGCTCGACCTATACTTCGAATAAAAATCAGGCCACCTTTGCATAAGGAGGTAGAGCAAAAGAAACTCAAAGAACACCCAGGAACCTGTTTTCCTTGAAGCAGGCAGAACTTGGGCAGCGGGGGAGGGAAGGTGGAGAGCCTGCAAAGCCACCTGTGTGTGAGCTGAGCTCAGAGACACAGCAACTGAAAGCTGGTGTGTATCCCACATCCGCCTGCCTCCCACAGGTTCCCCACCACACAGGCCTGCCCTTGTTCCTCATCTGGGGCCTGCTTGGTCTTTCCTACCCATCCCCATTCCTGGAGTGCCGCCTCTGTCTTCTCTCTTGTCTAAGGGCAGGCAGAGGCTCAAGTCTCTGGCAGCATTGACCAATACCTGAAGTTTGTTTCGTGGCTAGCGGGGCAGGAGACAGGGGGACTGTTTCTCCTAAATTAGTGCCACCATGCTCCTGGTTTGCCCAGGCATGGACACCTATTGGCCCAGCATAATTATTAACAGCTCCCACTCTTACTCTTAAAAACATCCCAGTTTGGGCAATAAATTGTATGGTCCCCTACTATTAAGAGATGCAGCTTCCTCTGAAATAGACTGGGGCCCAGTTGCCCATTTCCAAATGCTGGTGTTTCTGTCGGGGGTGCTCCTTCTGTGAGTAATTAAGGCCTGTTCATCACTCAGGTCTCAGACAATTGTCATGTCCCCTGACCAACCAAGCCAGTACAAATCCTGTTGCTTTCTCTTTCATAAGTAATGCTTCCTTCCTTCAGAGAGCTTATCTCAGAAGTTATGGAATTATAGATGTATTCATGTAAATATCTGATTGATCTCTCTCTCCCTTCCTAGACTATAAGACCCAGGAAAGCAGGGACTCTTGTCTGTCGCTGCCCACCAGGGCACCCCCTGTACCCAGATACTGTAGGTGCCTCATATGTATTGTGGTTATACAGTTGTTATTCAATCTATTTAGGATTTCTTCTCTCATGAGATTAGGTGGATGGAATGGATTGATGGTGGGAGTGGGGAGGGGAAGATCAGACATCTGTGAAAAGAGGCTGTTTGCTCTGATTGTTTTCTGTTGGGTCTCTGAGGATAAGACACAGCTCCTACCCTCAAGCAGTTTATATGCTTGCTGGGGCGTCAAGTGGAACATGAGGGCACGAGGTGCCACTGTGGAGTATGTATGTGATCTTTTGCCACCAGAGTGGTTAAGGCCAGAGGGAGAGGAGGGATTTAGAGGAGCAAGAGGGGAGGGGCTTTAGAGGGGCAAGGCAGGGATTGGGTCCAGCTGAGCTTTGAAGGCTGCCAGGACATGGAGGGGCAGAGAGGAGAGACAGCGGCAGGAAGAAAGCAAGGGGGGCACACACCAGATGGGCTGGGGTGATGTCAGCATGAGACCTTGCACACAGGGGATGCTCTGCATCCAAGTTCATTACACAAGGAAGCAGCGGAAGCCAGGAAATAGAGCAGGTGGGGTGGGGGTAGAGTTGGATACTGTCAGTCATGGCAGGAGAGAGGAGGCATAGCGTGGAAAGGAGGGAGGGGCTGAGTCCCCATAATAGTGGCATCGACTCCTGTGGGAAAGACAAGAAGCTGGGTCATGGATGTGAAAAGTGCTCCGAACGACCATTCTGCTCTCCATGAGCCTGGCAGGAATGCTTTGGAGACTGGGCCCTGCCTTTCTTACAACCTAATCCCCACCAATTCCCAATTTCTCTACAATCATCTGGGGTGCCTGAACTAGGGTCCCACGCACCAAGAGGGCCAGAGCTGGCAGTGGTGGCTGCAGGTGGGAGACAGGTACCCATGACGGAGGGTAGGAAAGGGAGACGGAAGAAGAGGAGGCCAGAGCACAACCCTTACCTGCCTGACAACTTCCTAAGGATTGACTCTGCCAGGACATTTAAGGCAGAGGCAGGAGAGATGAGGGCAGGAAAGGAAGTAAGAGGAAGGAGAAGGTGGACAGGGAGAAGAAAAGAAGGGTAAGTAGTAATTCATTCCACTAATATTGACTGAATGCCAGCTGTGTGCCAGGCACCGCCTGAGGCTCTGGCCATGTGGGTGTGATCATGGAGCCTCATGAAGGTCATGGTAGGCAGGGAGATGGATGTCAGGCAGACAACAAAGAAATGTAGAGCATAATGCCAGGAATGCAATGTTCTATAAAACAAAATAAAGCTGGTTAGCAGACAGAGAGCCATGGAGAGCCACGCCAGCCTTCTCTGAGGAGGTCACATTTAAGCTGAGACCTACATGCAGTGAGGAAGCGAGCCCCACAGGACCTGGGGGATGCATGCACCAGGAGGAGGAACAGCAAGTGCAAAGGCCCAGAAGGTATGTAGGGGGTGGTGAAGGGACACCACTAATTGCTTTGGATGCTTTTCAGGCGTCTCCATGCCAAGGCTGCTAACCCCTGATCTGGAAGCCAGCATGGTAATTATAATTATAGTGAGGAGATGTGTGTGTGTGTGTGTGTGTGTGTGTGTGTGTGTCTGTAAAAGAGAGTGTCTCGTTGTATGTTCTCCTGACTCTGTATGTTAAAGACCACATGGCCCCCAGAGAAGAATAATTTGCATATTATTAATTATGTAGCTATGCACACCTTTATTCTTAAAATGCATGATAGATTTGCTTAAGTAAGGCTGTGGGCATTGGGCAGATGCATTTCTTCTAGGACCTATACGTTATGAAATTCATATATAATTGCAGAAAAGTTCGCAGTTTCCCTTTGATGGATGCCCACAGAATCCTACCTGGGGGAGAAGCAAGGATTGGCTAAGCCCAGGAAAGTACAAACATGATTGTTTTGGTGTTCTTTCCTGCCGTGGCTCTAGCCCAGACACAGAAATATATGTCAAAATATACATGTTTATTCTGTTAGCTGAGACTGTATGTCAGGGGATTGAGGTCTGAAGGGTCAGAAATGAATTCCTTCTGGAAAGAGTCATTCTTACTTCTCTGCACTGTGTAAGAACGTTCCCATCCGTGAGCACCCTCCTCACGGCGTCCACTGCAAACCACTCTGCTCTTTGGCTTGGCATATGCAATCACACGTGTGTGCATGTGTGTGCGTGCCACACACCACCATCATTACTCTGAGTATACAATGCTCTGAGAATACAGATGTTCCCCTGTATTCTAAAAGCCTCCTGTTTCTGCCCCTTAGTTAGCAGGTGTCCAAGAATGGCACTGGCATCTGGAGACTGAACGATGCTGTGATCTAGAAGTCACATCAGATCAGAACGATGGCCAGTTCTGAATAAGACAGAGCTCCGTGTCTTCCAGGGACACCAGATAAGAGCCTGGATTGGCCTCAGCTCTTCCCAGAGGCCAAAAGGAGCCCAAGAAAGTGGCTCTAGCCACCTGTATGCATTGCCCTCTGGGAACCACCCAAGACCTGCCTCCAGCTTTGCTCTATCCAGGAGGAGCTGGATGGAGGCAAAGATGCTGGCTGGAGGTCTCTTCTTGTAGTCTCCTCCCTTCTATCTTCTACATCATGACCAGATGGACCTTTCTCTCTCTTTATTAAAAGACAAAGTTCAAATTTTTTTTAAATGCAAGAAATTTAACGTTTTTGCAATTGTGCTGCATTATTTCTTTTTTATATGAAACAAATAGAACATCACAGATAAAATTCTCTTTGAATTTCTCCTCTTCCCCATGCCTTTCCTTCCCTCTCTAGAAGCAACAGTCATGTTTCAATACTTTTTTACATATCTTTTATTTATAACCAATATACACACATATATGATTTAAAATTTTACATGCACTTCATCATACTATCCATATTCTGAAACTCATTCCTTTTTACTCAAAATTATGCTTTTAAGATCGTGCCATGTTGAATGATTTCTAACTATTGAACCCTATCACATTTTATGACTGTACCATTATTTGTTTATCCGTTTTTCTACTGGTGGACATTTACATTGTTTCCAATGTTTTCCCTATTTACAAGCAATGTTATAAGGAAGTTGCCTGGACTAGACTCCTGATAGGACATACAGTAGAGTTTCTTCAAGACAGAAAGGAATGAGTCGTCTAATACAACAATCTAATCATGTCATTTTTGTCTCAAAATTCCTCTATGGCTCCCTATTACCTAAAGGATAAACTCTAAACTCCTTAGTTTACAAGGATGTGATCTGGTTTCTGCCTACCTGTCCAGGCATACATTTGACCAGCGGCTGCCGTAGCACTTTATTCTCTGCAGTATTGTATTTCTTTTAATTTCCAAAAAGCCCAGGTAGTTTCAAGCGTCTGTGCTTTTGCACATTCTGTTTCATCTGCCTAGGACACCCTCCTCCCTCTTCTCTCGTCTGGAAAGTCCTCTTTATCTTCAAGTCTCATCTCAAACACTGCCCTTTCCGTGAGAGCAGACAATTGTGCCATGTACGTACTGTATTATAGGGACTGCCATACAGACTGAACTTGACTTCCTCTCCCCTGGATTGTGAGTCTATTGAGGGCAAGGCACCAGCCTTTGCACATCTGTAGCCCCAGTGCCTTTGCACAGGCTTGGTCAGAGTCAATGCTCAATAAACATTTGCTGAATTAATGGATGCTTGACCAGTGGGGTGTGTTTTGAGCAGCAGGAATGAAAAGTCCAGCTTCTTTCCAGCTCAGTAGCAGGCAAGAGCTCTGGAACAACCTTTTCAAAAGTATTTCTTTCATGCAAGTCCCTCTGTAGCTTTGCAATGTTGCTAGGGGGCGAAGGACCCCTCCCAAGAAACCAAGTCCATGGTTGTTTACCCAGGATATTATCAAGCGTCCAAATTACAGATATCTCTATCACTTGGCCAACAATTTAGTGTTGTGGTGTTAGGTTATTTCTATGTCTGAAGAAAACAGCTCAACTCTGACTAAAGAAATAAATGATATCATTTTTCATTCAGGCAACCAGATTCCTTGGTACAAAGGGCTCCCTGGGGAGGAACGCCGGGACAGCGTGGCTCCTCTGAGGCTATTTACATCTGTCAGCTTCTCTAATCTCTTGCCTTCCTTCCTCTGCCGGTTTCCTTCCCTTTGCCCAGAGGCCTGCGTTGAGCCCTGTACTTGCAGGGAGGGTGGTGGAGCCACCGGCCTCGGCCTCACGTATGCGCTGGGGGTGGGTGGGGGTGAGGTTTTGGCCCAGTGGCACTTAGGGTTTTTTTCTTTTCTTTTTTCTTAGAAACCAGCCTCAATTTAAGATAATGACTCTCCTCGTTCACCGGTGATCGCTATTTGTAGGGACTTATTTTTCCCTGGATAATTTGGCTAAGAGAAGTTAAATCTAAAAGGGAACACTTTCTAAAAATGTTGCTGGAAAGTTTGCAGAGCACCAAGGGGCATCTTTTGGATCCATGAGACCCTGGGCGCCCCCCTTATTAAAGGAGAGCTGGAGATGGAAACAGACTGGAGCCTTTTATGACAGATGGAGTCAGGATGGCTTTTTAAAATGTCATTGAAACCTGGGGTAACAAGGGCCCTGAGGAATCATTGGGTCTGGACTTTGCCAAAATATTCCAATTCCTGCACAGTCAACCCCCACCTCCTCTCTAGCCCCGTCTCCCATAATGTCCCCCACCCCCACCCCGGCCCCGGCTCGCTCCTCCACCTACGTTGCCTTTCTTTCAGTTCCTCGAAAGCAAAGCCTTGTCGCTTATGACAATGCTGTTCCCTAAGCCTAGAATGCTCTTCCCGAATTCCCTGCCTTACAAGCTCAGTTCAAATGTGACCTCTTCAGAGGCCTTCCCTGACCACCACCCCATAGGACCCCTCTGTTCTCTTTCCCAACCCCGGTCAGGATTTGTCATTTTGTAGGTGTCATGTCTGCTTCTGCTGCCCAATCAAAAGCTCTATTGGACAGGAACCGAGCTGGCCTCCGGCACCCCTCCCTTTACAGGGAGACCCTGGAGGGTGGCGCAGAGCTAATGCTCAACAAATGTTTGCTGAGTGAGAGAAGCAGCAAGGGGCACGTGAGCCCCCCTGGCACACTCCCTGTACGAGCCGTCAACACAGCCATTGTAGATGTCATTCCAATACCAGATCCCAAACACTTTTCAGCTTTGGTGGGCCAACACAGCCCTCCTCCTGGACAGGGAGAAGGAGACCCTAGACTTGGAAAAACGTTTTGAGCTCTTATTCCTCATTCTTCATTTCTTTATGCACAGATGCTTTCCTTCCCAAAGCCACTGTATTTCCCTTTCTTCCAGCAGTCAGACCTTCATTAGAGGCTTCATTTTACTGACAATACTGTCCATAGAATCCATTTCATGTTTTCCTGGTCCTTTTGTGCTGTCTGGGGAGACCAGGTGCACAAGTCGAAGTCAGTGTGGAGGCCATTCACACCGCAGCTTCTGCTCAGTGACCAGCTGGGCGCCTCCAACCCCCACAGGGGCTCCAGCCAGACACCTGGGATCCTTTTGGCTCTCTCTGCCCCCCACCCCTTGCCTCCAGCCTACCAACCACCACCTGAGTGGTTTCTACCTACTTCAATCTGCCTAATGTCTCTTGAATCCATTCATTTCTCCCCAGAGCTACCCCCGTAGTTCAGCCACTCTCTCCCTTAGCCCAGCCTCTGAGGTTCATCTGGCCTCTGGACTCACCTCCAAACCAGTCTTCCCACAGGAGTGGAATCTGATCCTGCCCCTCCTCTGCTTCCTGTGGCCTCAAAATGGTGAGTCTTCACCTCAACCAGGTCCCAGGACAGAACTGAGCAGACCTCCCAGCTCTCCTCTTCCCACTGCCTGGCAATCTCCCATGTGTCTCGCTGGGTGCTTCTCACTTTCCCCAAGTCCCACGCTCTCGCACCTCCAGCTTTTATGCAACTGATTTGTGCATCCCCTGCGACTCTTGTCTCTGCTCACATCACTTCCTCCTGGAAGCGCCCTCTGAGCCTGGGTTAGGACCCTCCCCTGTGTTCTCTTGGCAGATTGTAGTTTCCCTCATATTGCCCTTGGCACAGTGACCTTTAATCACCAGTTTGCTATCTATTCCTTCTGTTGAAAGACTGGGAGCTTCATGAGGGCAGGGGGCTGGCTGTCATGCTCAGAGTCATAGAGAAGACCCTGATTTGAAAATCCTGTGACTTGAACTTGCAGGAGTAGCCGGACTTGAAGGATATAAAATGAACCCACTTTGCTTTGGGATCCCAGCCAAGAGGCCCTGATTCCCCAGGAGGGAAACTGATTAGAACTTGAGGCCCTTGGGAAAGAAAGTCGGAGCCCCAGGTATCCTATTGTCTGATCTTTTTGTCTTCAAGCAGGCATGACTGTGTTCTACAAGTACAAATCAGGGGCAGCCCTCCGAGACTTTTAGAAACACCTGATGCTGAAGAAGCCCCTCCATTAGGGACCGGGCCCACATTCTCCTCCTGGCAGGTGGTCGGAAAGAGGGCACAGCTGTCCTAATACTTGAGTATGTGAAGACCTCTCCTCCAGCCCTCCTGGATATTAAGAGGTTTTCCCTCGGGTGAACCGTGTGTTGTGTGTGTGTGTTTGGAGAAAATACTGTGAGAAGGTTTTCCTGCTCTTAAAAAGGGACTCATGAGGGGTGGGCGTGTGGCTCAGTTGGTTAGAGCGTGGGCTCTGGGCAACAGGGCTGCTGGTTGGATTCTCACATGGGCCAGCAAGCTGCGCCCTCCGCAACTAGAATGAAGTCAATGAGCTGCAGCTGAACTCCTGGCTGGCCCGATGGCTCAGTTGGCTGGAGTACAGGCTCTCAACCACAAGGTTGCCGGTTCGAGTCCCGCAAGGAATTGTGGGCTGTGCCCCACCTGCAACTAAAAACGGCAACTGGACCTGGAGCTGAGCTGTGCCCTCCACAACTAAGATTGAAAGGACAACAACTTGACTTGGATGGAGCTGATGAGAGTCCTGGGTAAAACACACCACTGTTTCCCAATAAAAAGGCATGGAAATACACACTGTTCCCCAATAAAGTTCTGTTCCCCTTCCCCAATAAAAATCTTTTTAAAAGGCGGGGGGAAACTCATGATAAAAACTGTATTGATTAGCGTCCAGCCATGGAAACAGCATCTATGGGAATAAGGGATTTACTATATGCATTACACCTTACCCAAATGTGGGAGGAGCTGGGGAAGTGACCATTTTGAAAGGGGATTTGGATGGTCAGAGAAAGTGTCACTAACCAGTCTTGCTATGGGTGACAAGTCGAAACTTGCAGAGACATTTGAGAAATTAAGCATGTCCAGCTACCCAAGGGGAGCCATGTAGGGATGTCTGTGGGGAGCCATTGCTTAGCAAGGTCGGCAGGTGAGACACCTCTCCCTCTGTCCATCACAGCGTCTGACAGCGACAGCCCTTTGAGAGTCATGGTGTTGCTTCATTTTTATTTCCCAAGTCTCCTGCAAGTTCTTGACCAACTCTACTGCAGACCCATAGGGCAAAAGGGATTCTAAGAAGTATTATTTCCAGATTAACCAAGTTGACATAACACAAACCAGCATGGGGACCTGACTCACTCATCTCTCCAGCCTCCTTTTCTCCCTCTCCCCGACATATGCTCTGGCCCCAAATTATTTACGCTCCCCATCATGCCCCACCCATGCCATGCCCTTGATGTGGAATGCCCTCGTTCTCTTCTTTAGCTTGGCAACTCTACTTTGACTTCAGGATTTGGCCCCAGAGACCCGTCCCTGAGAAGTCTTTCCTCTCTGAGAGTCTGCTCTCCTCTGTGCTTCCAGAGCAAACCCATGTCGCAGCTCCCGTTGCCTGCTGTATCTTCCTCATCCCCAGCGCACAGAAAATCTTAGAAAGAAGGAGCGTGTAGGTGTGTGTGCTGGGGGTGTGGGGGGGCTTCCAAGGAGGGAGCCCCTGGCATGGAAGCTACTCAACCTCGGGTTTACTGTGCTTCACAACGACCCGGGGAGCTTGTTAAAAATTCACGCTCCTGGTCTTCACCTCTCTAAGATTCTGATTCAGTGGTTCTGGAGCTGGGCCCAGGATCCTGCAAGGTTTAGCAAACTTCCAAGTGATTCTCCATTACACCCGGTTGGCTCAGACTGGGCTGAATCCATTTTTTTACAGTTTAAGTCTGATGCTTTTATAGAGGAGAGTTATGCCTCTTCTAACAGAGAAATAAGCGACTTTTACATAGTTTGTTAACAATACTTACTGTCAAAATATTTATAAGTCCATACAGGTCATAGTCTGCTTTTGAAGAAAGCCCCGAAGCTCAGACTAAGGGATTTAAGGGTCCCCACATTTGCTAAAGGGTTAAAGAGGGGACATAAGTGAGAAGACAGTGGGTACAAGTGTAGAGTTTAGGTGTGGAGCCCTGTCGGGGGCCCGACCTGGACACAGAGGCCCAGTCGTACCTCAGCATCAAGAAAATCTCCTTGTCTTCCTGGGAACGCTGAGGAGCCCAGAGGAGGCACTGGCTGGGAAGAGCTGAATGGCTGATGGGTGGGTCAATCCATGGGAAGGGGCTCAGACCACGAGCACAGCAGCCCATGCTCTGAGGATCTCTCATGTGGGTCTCCTGATGAGCTGGAATAGGAAACAGATTCATTCTCTAACACATGAATGAGGAAGATGGTGTCCTGGAGGCACCTTGGGCCCGATTGGCTGGGGAAGTGGGCATGTATGGGGTGGGGACAGCCAGCCTCAGGCTGTTTAGGGTGACAATGAAGGAGCTGGAACCAGGACAGGAACCACAGCATCTGCCCCTAATCCCTGCCTAGTCTCTCAAGAAACATGGCTTCAGATTGGTGGCTCAGGGCCCTGAAAGAGAGAGAAGGAAACTCTTGGCCCTCCCCGTCTTTCTCAGCCAGGTGGTGGGAATTTGGCACTCTCTGCACTGGAATTTGGCTTCTCCCTGGGATCTGGACGCTGCTGGACGAGATGCTGACTCAGTTATCTCTGACCTGGGCCATTATTTTAGTTAAAAAATACAGAGCAAATAAACCTATCCACAATCCGAACCCTCCCAGTCAACACAAGCAAGGCTTGCATTTAGGTGCAATTCTTTCCAGTCTTGTTTCCTGGGCATTCGTGTGTGTGTGTGTGTGTGTGCGCGCGCGCGCGTGTGCATGTGTGTGCATATTTTAGGCCCATAAAGTCATGTATTCTGCATGATAACATAAACATTTTCCATGTTGCTTCAGAGTCTTCATAACCCTTATTCCTAATGGCTGCCTGGGCCATTGAGATGATGGGTCATGGTTTCCTTAAGGGCTGTTCTTGTCTTCTGACGCACCCATTAGAGCTCTATGTTCTATCCTAGGGCCAGGCTCCTTCCTGCTCCTTGAACTCAGCCCTGTTAGCCCTTTCCCCTCTCTGTCCTCATCCCTACCGGAGAGGGAGTTTTGAACACCATAAATCATTAAGGAGATGCATGAGAATCCACCCTAACCAGAGGCTGATTATGTCGAGGGTCTTCCACGCTGAGGGTGGAGGGATGCAGGGCAGGTGGTCGTGCCTACCTTGGGCACAAGGATCACAAGGAACAATCCAGATGTGCTGGCTCATGACCAAAGGGGATGAAGCTGATTTTCTAAGAGAAGAAGGTTAGGAAAAGAAGGAGAAGGAGAGGGAGACAGAGACACACAGAAGTTGCTGGGCATTAATGAGACTTCTCTCTGGAAGGAAACCTAGTGGAAAGCGTGGGAATCTCCTGTGTCCTGAGTGAGTGGTACTCGCTGGTGGTGAATTGAGCCTGTACCCGCTTTTGGACATTGAACATCTTTGCCCAAATAAAGTTTTCTGTATTTAGGAGTATTTATTTTTTCAGAAGGGGGATATATCTGTGGTTCCTGACATATATTGTCTGATTGCTTTCCAGAAGATAAGTACCACTTTTCCAATCCCATGGCCCAAATAGGGTGAGAGAGGGTCTCATTTCTGGCACATATTAATATGCAAAAGATAAATGTTTAATAGCAAGTAGAATGGAAAATCTCCAGGCTGTGGGTCAGCGATGCTGTTGCTGGAGAGAGAACATCCAGATTTTTAATCCCTGGGGGCCACTTCAAATACATTTGCACAGGATTTAAGGGTCATTACTAGATGTTGTCAAACTGAATCGATAAATGGATATGGCAAAGGCTGTCTGCGGATCTTACAACAGGGGCAGATGGAGTGTGATTCTCACAAATCCCACAAGGCCTAGACATCGCTGTGCGATCCTTATGGCAGGGTTTCACTCATGTCCCTGCCATCACAAGGCTTCTGGAGGCACTGCTCCCCCACACTGATGGCAGGCATCGGAGGAACTGACAGTTGCATCGGGACTGTATGGAACAGGACAGAGGGCGTTACTCAAAGAAAAGCTAGGATGCAGGCAAAAGTAACAGCTCGCCAGTAGCCGAGCTGCTGGAATGTTGGAGGTTGCCATGTGCTAGAACTGATTGCCAGAGTAGCCATGAGCCCAAATCTGGCCTGCTGCCTGTTAAGTGAAAAGTTATATAAAAAAAAGTCCATTCTTCTCAGTAGTAAACCTGTATAACCAAAAATTGTCCGAATTATTATGATTATATTTAAAAGTTTGTCAATAAAAAATGTGTGAAAATTTGTTTACTCTCTTGCTACATATAAGTACCTACGTAATATACTTGATATAGGTTCTTGGCCCACAAAACCCAAAATATTTACTATGTGACTCAATCAATGGTCTATCTGACTCTTTACAGGAAAAGTTCGCTGCTCCTGCTCTAGGGCAATGCTTCTCAAATTGGTGATCATAGATCATCACCTGGAGAGTAGTTAAAACAAAGATTCCCAGGGCAGCCGGATGGCTCAGTTGGTTAGAGCGCGAGCTCCCAACAACAAGGTTGCGGGTTCAATTCCCACATGGGATGGTGGGCTGTGTCTCCTACAACTAAGACTGAAAACGGCGACTGGACTTGGAGCTGAGCTGCGCCCTCCACAACTAGATTGAAGGACAACGACTTGGAGCTGATGGGCCCTGGAGAAACACACTGTTCCCCAATATTCCCCAATATAATTTATAAAAAATAAAAATTTAAAAAAGCAAAACAGATTCCCAGCCCCCAGCCCCAGAGATTCTGATTCAGGTCAAGGGTGGGGCCAAAGATTTTCTAACAAACTCTCTGGTGAGGCTAATGCTGGTCTGGAAACCACACTTTAAGCAACTCGGCTCTAGCACCTAGAGAAGCAATTAAGAATGCAACCCTGAAAGTGAAGTTCTAGAAAGTACCACCATAGTTCTGGAACTTCACTTACAAATGTGTTCTTGTGACTTATTTTGAACCAAGGGCAGCATATTCTTTGTGCATAGTTTTTAAAAGCTTCCACAAACCTATACAGGTACGGTCCGTTGATTACAAATTTTTCAAATTGTAGTAAAATACATATGACATAAAATTTACCATCTTAATTGTTTTCAAATGTATAGTTCAGTAGTATTAAGTACATTCACATTGTTGTGCAACCACACTCGCCATCCATCTCTAGAACTCTTTTTATCTTACAAAACTGAAATTCTTCACCTATTGAATAATAACTTCCCATTTCTCGAAGCCCCTGGCAAACACCATTCTAAAAAAATAAAAAAGACTGCTGTTTCTTTGAGTGCAATTAAAGTTTTTCAATAGTATCTCTCTCAATTTTTTTTTTTCTCATCAAAGTCAACGAGAAAATAGAGTTCATGAGAAGAAACAGCTGCAAACGATTAAGACCTAACACTTTAGTAACTCAAGGACATCACGATGGGGCTCATGGGATCAATGGCAGACCTGGGCTGGCTATTTTGACTGGCTGACTTATCAAGAAAGGAGTGATGCCAGAAACAATCAAATGCCACATGGAAAAAAAATTTATAGCACCTTTTGTGTTTGTGGTCGGAATGACCGCGGATGTGGTAGAGTCAGACAGTGTATTGGCAGCCACAAAATAGATTTAGGTTTCTGTCTTGCAAAATCCATCTGAACTTCGTGGCTCCACTCACTGGGCCCAGAGATTAAGTCATCACCCCGGGTAGGATTTCAGTGAAGGCTGAATCAGAGCCAGTGAGAGGGAGCATGCGGGACAGGGCCTCGCTTCCACGGGGTGTTCAAGAAATGTTCAAATACAGTTTGCCAGTGTTTAGCTGTTGCTGGAAAGAACCCAGCTAGAAAGCACAGGAAGGTTAAGAAAAGGGGCTCCAGGTTCCCCAAACATCCAAGGGGAAGCTGTACCCTGATTCTGCTGCCATACCCCTTGTATTTTATTTTATTTTTAAGATTTTTTTATTGGGGAAGGGGAACAGGACTTTATTGGGGAACAGTGTGTACTTCCAGGATTTTTTTTCAAGTCAAGTTGCTGTCCTTTCAATCTTAGTTGTGGAGGGCGCAGCTCCACTCCAGGTCCAGTTGCCATTGCTAGTTGCAGGGGGAACAGCCCACCATCCCTTGCGGGACTCGAACCGGCAACATTGTGGTTGAGACGACGCACTCCAACCAACTGAGCCATCCAGGAGCTCAGTGGCAGCTCAGCTCAAGGTGCCGTGTTCAATCTTAGTTGCAGGGGACACTGCCCACCATCCCTGTGGGAGTAGAGGAATTGAACTGCAACCTTGTGGTTGAGAGCCCACTGGCTCATGTGGGAATCGAACAGGCAGCCTTCGGAGTTAGGAGCATGGAGCTCTAACCGCCTGAGCCACCGGGCCTGCCCACCCCTTGTATTTTAAAGAGAAGGTTTGGGCTGGGTGTGCATCCAGGCCTCTTACCTGAGTTTCGATGTCTGCAGAGGGAGAGCCAGGAAGAACAACTGACCTGCTCCCAGGAGAGCATTTTCTGCAGCTGGCCTACCTTGGGATGGCTCCAACCCCACCAATATATATGGGTTGCTTTATAGCTGCTCTTTATTTTTTGAAGAGAAGCATCTTTCGCGACCAGCATTATATGTGAAAGTTGAGACTGCATGACCAAAGGGCCTGGGACCCAGGGAAAACTCTGGCCAGCCTCAGTCTCTGTCAGATTATTCTTCCAGAATCCCAGTTACTTATCCTGTCACTCTTCTTCTCATAAACCTTCTGTGAGACTTCCAGTCACCAGCCAAATCAAGTCCAACTCCTGAATCAGACATTCATAAATCTACACCATAATTCAACACTACCCAGAGTTCGTACAGACTCTACAGGTTAAGGACACTGTCCCCAACCAGACTGCCCTCACTTCAGACACCAGCCACAATTTTGAGGGTCCTTAGGTCATCCAAACTTCTGACTAACTGGCTATACATTTGGGGGTTTCCATGACCCTTTCAGGTTTGATAATTTGCTAGAGTGACTCGTAGAACTCAGAAAAGTGCTATACTTACAGTTTTATTACAAAGGATATAAATCAAGCAAGATAAATGAAGAGATCCATAGGGTGAGGTCTGGGAGGGTCCTGAACACAGAACTTCCTTGTTCACCAACCAGGAAGCTCAACCATGCTTTTTTTTTTAACCTTCAGAGTTTTTATTAGGTTTTATTACATAGGCATTAGTGATTGAACTCAATCTCCAGCCCTCTTTCCCTCCTCAGAAGTCAGACTGATATCACAGGGCTCAAAGGCCCAATCCTCTAATCACATGGTTGGTCTTTGATGGACAGCCTCTAACTGGAAACTATCAAGGGGCCCACCCTGAGTCACTTTGTGAGCATAAACTCTGGGTGGTCCCAGGGACCTAACCACGAATAACAAAGATACTCCTATCACTAGTGAAATTCCAAGGATTTAGAAACTCCCTCCAGGAACCTAAGACAAAGACCAGACGTGTGATTATACAAGTGCCAACCTACCTTTACCACTGTGCGCTCCATGACCCCTCTCCACAAGCTTTTGGCTCAGGCCAGACAGACCTTCTTGCTGTTCTCCACGTGTTCTCTATGTGTACTCAGAGTTTTCTCATCTTAGTTTGTGCTTTGGACTGAAATGTATCCCCTAACCACCTTCCCCAAAATTCTTATGTTGAAGCCCTAATCCCCCAATGTTACTGTATTGGAAGGTGGGGCATCTAGGGAGTAATTAAGGTTAAATGAGGTCAGTATGGTGGAGCCCTGATCCCATAGAATTAGTGTCCTTGTAAGAAGTGACATCAGAGAGTTTGCACTCTTTTCTCTCTCTCTCTCTCTCTCTCTCTCTCTCTCTCTCTCTCTCTCTCTCTCTCCAACACCCACCCACCCCCAGCCTTCACCACGTGAGGATATATCAAGAAGTTACCTTGGCCATCTGCAAGCAGGAGAGGGATCTCACAAGACACCAGCTCTGCTGGAGCTTCGTAAGACTTTCCAGCCTTCAGAACTGTAAGAAAATAAATGTCTGTTGTTGAGGCCACTCAGTCTATGGGATTTGGTTATGGCAGCCTGAGCAGACTGATAGAGTTCCTTTGCCAGCACTGATTCCTTTATGGGAAGTCCCTCCATCATCCTACCCATCCTTCATGTAAATATAATTGTCCTCATTTTAGATAAGAAAGTTGAAGACTAAAGGATTAAGTAACTTTTCACAGGCAACTGGTTCTGTATGGTAGAATCTGGATACAAATCCAGGCCTGTCTGCAGCCCCTACCTGGGTGATTCCATACCACCTGGTATCCCCGTAGGAAATGGGATTGGGTGCTACTGTTGAAATCTCTGAAAGATCATTCTGTGATAATTCTCTCATGAAAAATGGCTTAGAAGGGGCAAAGCTAGCCATCATTAACAATACTATCTTGGGGATGCTAAACTTCCAAACTCATAGATACCCTCTGCTCCAAGTAATAGAAAAACCCACCAAAAGATGCTTAAACCAGGGGTCAGCAAACTTTTTCTATAAAGGGACAGATAGTAAGTACTTTAAACTTTACAGGCCATAAGGTAACATATTCACAGGTTCCAGGGATTAGGACCCTTGAGGGGGGCATTATTCTGCTGACCACACTCTCGTGATCTCTAAATGTTCTCGATTTCTCTCCAGCCTCACTGTCCACTTCACCTACCTGGGCTCCATTGCCACGCCCTCTCACCCTCCTGCAGGGTCCAGATGGCCTTTCTGAAATAGAGGCACCAACTTCTGAGCCTGTTCTAGCATGTGGGGAAGAGCAGGGATTCCAGGACCAGAATACTGGGGGCCCTACCAGCGTAGCTGTGGGCCCTTGTCTACACTGCTCAACCTCTCTGTACCTGTTTCCACAGCTGCACAATGAGGCTGTGAAGAGCATCCCCTCGTGGGGCTGTGGGTCCCACGTGCGTAGAACAGAGCCCAGCACACAGTGGTACTAGGCCAGCATCAGCTGCTATACTCTGACTCTGCTCAGAGGCTGCCCTCTTGGGAACTGGTCTACTTCACAGTCAGCCTTCTTAAAGAGCGCCTACTATTTTTGACTTTGAACAGTTCGAAGACACCCAGCAAGGTGGACCAGTTTTCTAGCATCTTTATCAACCAGTGTTTCTCCAAGGATCCACTTGCCTCAAATTCCCTGGCGTGTTTTTAAAAACACACCTGATTCTTCTGCACACTGAAGTTTGAGGGCCCTGGTATGAAGCTCCAGGATAGGAGTTTATGATTTGCAACCAGAACAGGGAAGGAGAACCCCGACACCCTGCCCACTCCACCCTCCGCTGCAGGGTGTTCAGATAGGCTGGGGCCTTCCTTGGGGACCCTCCAGTTGGGAAAGGGAAGGCCTTGTCCCAAGAACAGGGCTTAGGGCTAAAAATAGGGGGGAGGGAGGCACTGACCATTTGGCCAATGAGGTTTGTCCTTCAGGAGGCCCCTGACCCTTCTGAGAACCTGATGAAAGTTGCTGGTCTTTTCTCGCATGTGGGGCACAGGTACGGGCAGTTAGGCCCAATGATCGTCTCCAGAAAGAAGGGAGGAGGCAGGATCCCTGACCAGACCAAGGTCCAGCATGCTTTCTCATTGGCTTAACTACGAGCAGAGAATGGAAAAGCCAAAAAGAAGCCCAACTGTCAAAGTTCCAGGCCATGAAAGGTAGAGCTTGGTGTGAGCACAGCCCCATGCTGGGGTCCCTCAGCTGGTGTCAGGGAAGCTTCCAGGCCCTAGAACCTGCAAAGACCCCAGACCTGCTATTTAATGAATAGGAAGATTCTCTTTCCCTCCCTTTGAGATATTCCAGGCCTTTCCAGAGCCCACCCGGAACTTAAACGAGCACCCCACAGGGTTGGTGAGACTCCAGAACTAAAATAAACTTAAATAATATCCCAGAAAATTGTAAATTGTGTATTTAGGAATTGGAATGTACGAGGCAGGGTTTTCTCTTCCTCTATTATAGCTTTCATGAAAGGGAAACAAATAATAAAGCTCCCCCCAGGCTAAAGTTAGAGTCGACATATAGTTTACACCAGAAAATGTACAGTTAGGTATCAATTTGAAATGCATGTACTTCCAGTGTGAAATCCTCTCAGTGACCACAGTCTCCTTAAAGCCAAAGCCAAGAGCAGGGGAGGCCTCTGTGTGGTCCAAATGCTCCGGAAGGGAGGGAAGGTTAATTTATTGAATGTTTACCATCTACCTGGCGTGTAACCCATGCCATCTTACAACATCCTCCCAACACTGTGAAACAGGTTTTATTAGCCTCACGTTACAGGTGAGGGAACTGAGGTTTGGAACAGAGAAGTCACTTGCCCGATATCGTGGATGGAGGAGAACCGTTAGCTTGAAGTCAATTTAGCTAATGATTTATTTGCCTAATCATCCATTTGCATCTTTTATGTGTCCTAGTTTTTCCTCTTCGTTTGAGCATTCTGAGGACTTGATTAAAAGTTCATCTAAAGCCGTATATTTTTAATGGTCTGCTGATTATGTATCGAAGCTGCTGGGTCTCGCTGCTAATGAGTGGCAGAGCTGGGATTCACTCCCAGCCCATCTGACTCCCCTGTCCGTGACTTTGAGCTCCCCGTTTTCTTGGGAGGAGGAAGGCAGGCTTTCCCCTGGAATCCAAAAAGGCTGGAAACGGGGGTCCAAGGCAGAGGTTGGATGTCCACACTGGACCCTCCCATCTGCTCTATCAAAGGGAAGGAAGCCTTGAGCCTGTGCTGTCAGAAGTGAGGGCATGCTCCTGTCCCTTCGCTGCCTTCTGTGTTCTCTTCTGTCTGCTGAGGGCACTAGAGAAGATGCTCTCAGGCAGTGGTCCCCAAATGCTGGGGTCCGGGTGCTGTGCATCAGAACAGCAGGAGGACCCTAAATATACATGCCTGGCTTCACTGCGGACTGACTGAATCCAAATCTCTCAGGGTGGGAGCCAAGCATCTTAACCTGTTCTCTGGGTACTTCTTCTACACCCCAAGTTCTGGAACCCACTCCTCCGTGGTAACTCAGGGGAGTCTGTGTGTCCCGTCTCACCTCCCATCCTCCTCCCCTAACTCTTGAGACTCAGAATCTAGGATGGTAAATCAAAGATTTACCGAGTCCTGGGCTACTGGCCCGCTGCTTCTCTCACTCATGCTATGTGGAATGGAGTCAGTTCTTCCTGCTTTCCTAACCTCCATTTCCCCACATGACATTCAGGAGATAAAATGGTGCAAGATCAACCGGGTTCCCTCCCCTGCGTTTCCCTGTGGCTGGCGACCCTCCCCTTCATCTGTGTGTAACTCACAACAGAGACAATGGTTAAAAATGGGGTGGGGACACCATCAGAATCCTCCCAACCAGTTTGGGAAATACCAAAACAGAAGAAACTGTGCTCCCAATGTTCATTAGGAACCCTGAGTGGGCAGTAACCCTCTTCTATTTTGGCATCCAGGGGCAATGAGGGCCTCCTAGGGCCCTGGGGTAATGAAAATTCAGCTAGTTTTCCCACATTCCCAAGGAGGTCATGGAAGGCGTTGGGAAGGGCGAGTGGTCCTGGAGGGCCTTGGGTGCAGGGTAAGGAGAACGCAGTGGGTGGACTGATGGCCATTGAAAAAAGGAAATGGATATAGCAGACACCAGTGAGGTGGGGTGACCAGGCTGGTGAAGACAGATATCAATGATCATGGCTCAGCAGTCCCTGTCCTTCGGTTCCCCCTCCTATGCTATGGAAGCCTCTGGATCTAAGGTGCTGCCCTGGGGAGGGAGATGAGAAAATCCTGAATAGATTGAATTTAAATCTGAAATTTCTGAGTTCAGCTGAAATTGATTAAGTTTTCTGCTACTGGGCAAAATGGGGATCTCAAAAAGAGACGATAGGAAAATTAAGTTGCATCTTTTTAGAACCCCTAAATTGTAGCTAATTCATTTCTTCTTTTTGTCCAGTCAGGGGCTGGCTGCCATCTCAGGCCTTTCCAGCTGTGACATCCCCTGTGGGTCCGATCCCTGGGCCTCTTGACCTTATCGCTGCACTGCTGCTGCTACAGCTCAAGGTACTGCCTGAGGATACACAGGTCACATCCCAGTGGGGATCTGCCGGACCTCGCCATGGACGGTGGTTTGCCCCTGAGTCCTTTAGTCAAGAGATATTATTAAGAAACCACTGCGTGCAGGCCCTGGGCTGGCATCGTGCCTGGTTCTGGGGTCAGCCAGTTGAATAAGACCCTGGTCTCATCCTTAACACATTTACAGTCTTGTGGCAACAAACAATTAGAAGCCACTGGTTCTAGAACCTTAATTAGGAATTGCTCCTGATTGCCGCTTTTAAGAACTGGCATCAGCACATCTTCTGCTGGTCAGTCAACAAATACTTATTGAACACCTACTATATGCTAGACTCTGTTTAGGTGCTTGGGATAAATCGGTGAACAAATAATATAAATAAATGGGCCTTGAAGGTCTGATTTTATCTCTCTGCCCACCTTGGTCCTGGGGAAGCAGATATTGGTGCTTCAAGCTGAACTACCAAATGATACATTTAATTACAAGACGTTTCCCACCCCCATATTCATCCCCTGAATTCCCATCCCCTTTTGATCCCCAGTCAAGGCCAACTACAAAAATCCCTTGGTAATCAGCTGGGAGCTTACAGGCCCCAGACAGTCCTTCAGTGGCCTGTGGGAATGTCCCAAGAGGAGCATTTTTTGTCAAAAGAATGACAGGAGTTTAATTACTGTGTGGCCCGTGTGGGTGATTTCCATTTGACAGAGCAGAGCCCAGACAGTTCCTAGGAAGGCCTGTTGTGCGAGGCTGTGGCCGCTGGGGCCTGCTCCAACCAGAGCAGGAGTGAGCCTGGGGCCTGCGCCCAGGGCAGGGGCAGCAGGAATGCTTTGAATGCGTCATCTGCATGTGGCCTTGGAGCTTACCACTGGCTACTGGGGGCAGTTTAATTAATAATGTCCACTGCTTGTCATTTATCATTAGCAAGACAGGAGGGGTCGGAGGTGGGGGCATCTAAGAGGGCAGGGGAGGCTCTCTCAAACAAGGTACATTGATAAATTAAAGTTTTATCCATCAATGTCATGGGGTGGTCGCTGTTGGGCAGCCCCACGTTGTTTTCCTCTTGTTCAGAGGCCAATCTTGTTTTTCTGACAGGGCTTTGCAGCAGCTTGTGGAGAGTTTCGTCCATGATTGTATTTTTCCCTGTCAAATGTCAGCGAAGAACTAGGTTGTGTGGTACAAATGGGAAGGAGAGAGAGTGGAATGTGTCCTGGCGATTGGTTCCCACTGGGACTGCAAAGTAGAACTCTAAGGTGGATCCAGTCTGAGGTTAAACATTGTTTGGCATCAGGAGTATTTTACAAATTGGAAATTTTTACATTAAAATCTGAGATTCTGGCTTTTCTTTTCTTTTTTAATTTTTATTGGGGACTATTGGAGAACAGTGTGTTTCTCCAGGTCCCATCAGCTCCAAGTCGTTGTCCTTCAATGGCAACCTTGTTGAAAGCTTGCGCTCTAACCACCTGAGCCTTCCGGCCACCCCTGGCTTTTCTTGAAAAGGTAAGATGTGGCAGAAAACCAAGCCCTCTTTTTCAGCACAGCAATATCCAGCTGCTGGGCAGCATAGGCAGCCAGGACGGCTGTGTGACGCTGTGGAGGTTGTGAACTGCACAAAGTCACCTGGCAGATGGGACAATGGAGACTGAATCCAGACCAGGTTGTCTGCCATGAAGAGGCCCTGTAGGCAGGAAGTGGGCCTTCCGGGTGACCTCCTCCAACAATCCCTGCTGCCTTACTCCCCCCTGCCCCATTCATTCACATTATGTACCAGAGTTTTGACTCCTAGCGTATTCAGAACACTGCTCCATCTCCTCCATGTGAGCACTTTTCTTCATCTTTCAAGGCTCAGCTCAACTCTAACTTCCTCCAGGCACCTTCCTGGGTTTCCCATAAGATCTGGGGGTTCTCCCCTCTGTATTTTCTCAACAGCCCATGCACACGGCTGTCATGGCACTCAGCACGACATTGCGCTCCAATTTGTTAACAGGTCCTTGTTTCCCACAGACATTGATCCCCTTGGAGACACCCTACTAATTTCTGCTTTCCCTTGCCTGGCACATGGCACTTAATCGGTCAGGGCTGAATGGATGACTTTGTGGCTGAGGTTACATCAGGAAAGGGAGGCCCCCCAAGAGGTTGCCAAGATTCCCAAGCCATGAAGGTCAGGAAGAGGTAAAAGATTTTAGCTTTGGGGTTTTGAAATGATCTTGGACTCCTAGTTCTCTCTCTTGGATGTTCTATACGGCACTTCAAATATTATATATATATATATATATATATATATATATATATATATATATATATATCTCCAGTCTTCCCCCCAGAAGCATTATTGAGATATGATTGACATATAACATTGTGTAAGTTTAAGGTGTATAATGTGATGATTTGATACACAGATATATCGTAAAATGATTATCACAATAAGGTTAGTTAACACCTGTATCACCTCACACGGTAATTACCATTTTTTGTGTGTGGTGAGAACAGTAACTACTCTTAGCAACTCCCAAGTATACAATATAGTATTGTTAACTATAGTCACCGTGCTCTACATTAGACCCCCCCAGGACTTATTTCTCTTATAACTGGAAGTTTGTAGCCTTTGACCAACATCTCCCTATTCCCCCAACCCCCTACCCCAGGAAACCACCATTCTACTCTCTATTTCTATGAGTTTGATTCTTTTATATTCCACATATAAAAGATCATACAGTATTTGTCTTTCTCTGTCTGACTTATTTCACTTGGCATAATGCCCTCAAGGTCCATCCATATTGTTGCAAATAGCAGGACTTCTTTCTTTTTTATTGCTGAATAATATTCCTCTGTGTGTGTGTGTGTGTGTGTGTGTGTGTGTGTGTGTGTGACATTTTCTTTATCCATTCTTCTGGTGATGAACGCTTAGGTTTGTTTCCATGTCTTGGCTATTGTGAATAATGCTGCAATGAACATGGGGGTGCAGGTATCTATCTGAGATGATGATTTCATTTCCTTCTGTGTATGTGTGATTGCTGTATTATATGGTTGTTCTGTTTTTAATTTTTTGAGGAACTTCCACTGTTTTCCATAGTGGCTGCATCAATTTGCAATCCCACCAATGGTGCACAAGGGTTCCTTTTTCTCCACATCCTCACCAACAACTGTTATCTCTTATCTTTTTGTAGAACACTTTAAATCTTGAGCCATGCTGATTTTGGGGTTTCTTCTGACCAGAAAGCTGAGTGTCTGGGATTTTTCACATTTAGCTTGTTCTGTTGTAAGGAGGAAAAAGAGAGCCTGGTGAGCCACACTTGGCTTTGGAAGCTTCTGCTCCCTACTGACTTGTATGTCTCCCTTCACTAGCCAGAGCACATCACGTGACAAAGCCTGAGGGAGGCCAGTGGGTCAGAGAAGTAGCATCCTTCTCCAGAGAGGAGGAGAGACTATCTGTGAACTTGGGGACATTGTAGCACAGGCATACAAACAAGTAACTACAGGATGTGAGAAGTACCCCAGAGTTCTGCATAGTGCTAGGAAGGGAAAGGGGCAGGGAAAGCTTCATGGAGGAGGTAACATATGAGTTGGGTCTTGAAGAATGTGTAAGAGTTCACCAGGCAGAGAAAAACAGGAAACATTTAGGCAGAGTGAAAAAGCAAATGACAAGGTCTGAAATTGCCAAAAAGCCTTGTATGCTCTCAGTGGCTGGAGCACGGAGGTGCAGGGGTTAACTCTGGAAGAGTGAACTGGACCAGGACACAGGAGCTTTGCCCATCAGGCTAGGGACTTTTTTCTAAAGGTGGTGGGGAGACACTGAGGTTTCTGGGCAAGGAGATACGATTTTGAACCCCGGGGTGACTGGATGGAGGGATGTTTTCATGCTAAGTACAGAGAAGCAGCCAAATACAAGGGCGCCCTAAATTGGGAGAACCCCTCCACCCCCACACTCCCCCCACCCTCCCACTCTCACCACCCCCGCCCAAGAGACAAGGTTTTCTACACTGGAGCCCATGTAGGAACGATCTCCTGAGGTCCCCCTTCCTGATGCAGGGAGCGGGTACAGCTCACTGACAACCACGTACAGGGGCGCAGAAGGGACGAGCGGCCTAGCGTCTTCTTGGGGCTGAGCCCCAAGGACCCGCCTGACCCCGCGCCACCCCTCCCCCAACCCCCTGCGCTTGGAGAGAGGCCCCTCCCCGGCCTCCGGAGGCCTGGCGTGGCGGATATTTGTCTGTGATACGATTGTAATTTGGGCCCCTTTTGGCCGCAGTAAATTGTCCTGTTTGCACAGCGCCAGGCTGAAATAGACCGGCTCGCGCGCCCCAGGAAATGAGCTCACGGCCAGGCCGCCGCAGAGAGCGCGCTGCAGCCGCCCCGGCGCTCCCCGCGCCCCCGCCGGCCCGCGTGCGGGCGGAGCTGCTATTTTTTCATTTGACCGACTTAAACAGGTAATTTGAATTATGATCATGAAAAAGTGCCCCAAAGTACTCTGCCACCGAAAGCTCAGAGCAAAGCGGGAGACGCTGCAATGGGGAGTCGGGAGGCTGCAGCATCTTCCTTTGTAGAGAAGGGGGGGCAACCAAGGCTTGATCTGAGATGGGCTTCTTGCGCCACCTCCCAAGAGGCAATAAAGAAAGCCAAAACCCGTGGTGACAAATTATAATTTTACAAAAATGATTTCTCAGTAGGACTTTACAGCCATGGAAGAGGACATTTGAAGCATAGCTACACCCACCTTCTCATCTCCTGCGTGCAACACAACAGCTATTTTAATTTCTCTAGTTTCTGGCTGGTCTTCACCTCTACACATATACAGACTGGTCAGCATGTAATAATCATGGCATATATCCCATTCTGTGCTCCTTTATTTCACATGCTTTTAATTTGTAAATACTGTCTCTTGTTACACAATTTTCCAATTTCCCATTTTTATTAGTGGCATAGTACTTCTTTGGATGGATGTGCCATCATTTATAGGACCATCCCCCTATGTTGGCCGGAGAAGGTGTCTCCAGTTTTTCCCTATCATAAATAATATCGCAGTAAATGTCTCGGTAGATATAGAATTGTTCTCTCTTTCTGATGAATTATTTCCTTAGGATTAATTCCCAGGAGGAAGATTATTGGGCCAAAGGCTATGAACATTTTTATGTCACTTGGTATTATTGCCAAATTGCTTTCCAAAAGCGTTGTGACTGATAATTTACAGTCTTAAAAGGAGGAGCTGACCAAATGTGTGCACTGCACTTCCTTACACACAAAGACCATGACCTTGGGGATCAGAAGAGCCAGTCCCTGTGGGCAGCTCCAGGTGAGGAGAGAGGTACAGGTGAAAAATGACTAGGAGGGAGGGGTGCTGGGAGAGCCCTTCCCCCAGTGTCAGTACTTTCTGGAAGGGCAGGTATCCTGGATTTTGGACTCCGTCTCCTGCCGTCTGTGTCCTCTCTGTCAGATGTTTGTTCAGACCCATCATTCCCAAGCCCCCAACTCACTGTCCACCCCTCAGAGTTCCTCCTGCCAGGCTGCCTGGGAATGGCTTAGCCTTGGCCCTGAAATAGCATGCTATTTGGCTGAGCCAGCTTTATGAGGAGCTATTCACAACTTTACCTTCTTGTCGCCTTTGTTTTCTGTGAAGCAGAGCTAACCCCTCAATGACAGGCTAAGGAGGGGCAGCTGGAGTGTGCTTGGAGAAGCCAGCTACCTCACAGTGCATCCAAGTCTTTGCCAGGTTGGGTTACGGTGGGATCTTCTGTATTTACAAAGACCAAGACTGGGAGATGCAACTGAAGACAAAACATCTGCTGTCCACACCTCAACCATCTGATTTGCTGATGTCCTTTCTCCTACAGTGGTTTTGGTGTCACCCCAGCTGACATTGTAGAGTGTTGTGTTACTTTCCGGGCAACACTATAGGAAGAAAGCACTTGTAGGGAACAACTGGGCAAAGAGAAGACAAACTTGATTTCTCCTCTCTGTACTAACCCATGTATTCTTGAGACAAGCCACTCAGGGAATGTAGGCCCCAACTTTGTACAAAACAAAGTTCTGGATGGATTGGCCACATCAGTGCTGTCCTGGAGACCCAAAAGCCATTGTCAGAGTCTCATCTTCCTTCCATGGCTGTGCCACAGAGAAGTGAACAGAGGTGGCCCTGGCAGGAGGGATCTGAGGGGTGGACAGTGAGATGGGGGCTTGGGAATGACAGGTCTGAACATCTGACAGGGAAGGGAGAGGGCAAGACGGGGAATCTGAATATTCCTGGGATAAACTGTTACCTGCCCAGGAGAGCCGAGACCCAGGTAACGTGGCGTTTTCCTCTGATCCCTCAGGTCCACAGCTCCTGTCTCCGTGCCTGCTTCCCGAGGGACTGCTGGAAAGCCACCATGCTGTCATCTCTGGTAGGTGTCACATTCAGAATCCCCCCTCCACCCCAGCTCCCAACCAGAGTCCCAGGATCCAGCTATGCCTCTGACTTGCCCTCGTTCCTGGTGAAGTTCATGCCCATTGGCTACTGTGCCTGAGAGGACAGAGGGAAGCCATTATTGCTCCAGCTGCCTGGAGAGCATGCTGCTAGCATGTCATGGGATCCTACCATGGCTCCTTCCTGAGGCTCCTCAGCCTCACATGTAAGCAGAAGCCCATATACAGGGGAACCACCGAGGCTGGTAATGAGTATACCCTTAGTCCCTGCTGAGTGGAAATGGGTGTGAATTGGGGCATCTGGCTGCTCACTGTTAGGTTGGTCCTTTCCTGCCTGGGGCAATGTTTTCCCACAAGTACTGCCTACTAGCAGGCATTCGTTCCCCTCCTCCCCACTCAGCCCTTTCCAGCCCCTTTGGCTCAAGTCCCTAATCTGGAATATTGTCTCAGTGCCTCTAGTTCTCACAGTCTAATTTGTTTTGTACTTGGTGACGGTACCACCCAATGAGTGCTCAACGTCATCTTCTCCAAGTGTCTGCAAGGCCCAGTTAATCCAGCTTCACCTCATTGTCTTGTTCTTTGCCTCACACTCAGTCTGTCTCCCCAGTACAACAGGACCCTCTGGGGGGGCGGCCCATCATTTGAACACTGTAGTCCCCAGCCCCACCTTTTAAAGCACTCCCAGATAGAAGGACAGGTGCAGAGGGCATCTACTGTGGTGGTTTCATGGTTGGGCTGTGGTGCTAAACTGCCCTGGTTTGAATCCCAGCTGCCCTATTTAATAGCAGTGTGACTGTGGGCAAGTTATTTAACCTCTCTGTGTCCAAGTTTCCTCATTTATAAAACAGAAAACAACCCCTCAGAGCAGTTGGGAGGATTAGAGAAGATGGTTTATAAAGTATCTGGCAGGTAGGGAATACTAAAAAAAGACGCAATTTCTTAGTGGGAAAAAAAAGCAGTTTTGTTCCATTTAACACACACCGCCTGACTGTCCCGTGGATCCAACGTTGTGCTATAGGATGAGGTAGGTGAGACCTCTCAGAGTTGCTGCTAGGGTGGCAGGTGTGGAAACAAGCTCACGGTCACGCAGAGCACAGCCAGGGCCGTGAGAGCAAACCCTTTAAGGGCCAGAGGAAGGGGAGGGCTTCCCTGGTTGGAGAGTTGGGAAAGCGTCTTTGGTAAAGTGGAATTTGGGTCCAGCTTTCAATAATATGTAGGTTTGTAAAACCTTGATGAGGAGACATTATTCCAGGTGGAAGAGAGAGCAGAAGCCAAGGTAGGGAGTTAAGAGAGGGGAAGCCCTTTAACACATCAAAACAACCCCTAAACACGGACAACACCTAAAACTTCAGTGCTATGACAACAAGCTTTCCCCTCCCGACTCATCCTGTCAGCCGTGTGTTTCACACACAGACCTGAGAGAAGCTCCCATGTTGATAGGCTGGTCCTATGAGTTGGGCAAGAGTAGCTCCCCCTCTATTCTGAGGCTTTCCCACCCTGTCTGGGCCCCCCAGAACCAGACATGTGCCTGAGACACCGTAGTAGAACCCTGAATGCTGGTGTCTGGTCCTGCCCTGGAAAAGTCCAGACTGGGAGCTGAAGGAAGGAAGCTGTTTTCTAGGAAACGCATGGATTTACGTCCCAACTCTGCTCCTCACTGCTTGTGTGCACTTAGGCAAGTGGCTAGCAGCTCTGTCTCTTGGTTTCCTGGGCTATAAAATAGAGATAGTAATAATTGTGTCTGTTCCCCAGTCCCCCAATTTGCCCTCACCACTGTTTGTATTGTCTTGAGGAACAGGAAATCCAAGTACCTGCCCTTTGGGAACTCCTCTCGCTGTCCTCCATTAAAGGTCAAGGGGGCTGTACAACATAACCAAGGTCTGGGGTGGGCGTCTGGGATGGGCAGGGTGATCAGAGCTTGTTCGTTTCCCTGGGGCACCTGGGAGGACAAGAGGTTCCAGCTCCTGAGGTCCCCTGGTGCTCCCTGGATCCTGTCTGCTCTAAGTCTCTCCTCCAGCTTTCCTGTCTGTTCTGTGAGCGCCCCCTCGCCCTTTCAATAAATTCCCAGTTTGCTTAAGTCAGCTGGAATTGAGGTTTATGGCTTGCAATCGAACAATCCTCCCAATTTAGCACGTCTGTCTAACTCATAGATCTGTCCTACAGAATAAAGATGAATGCACATGACGGGCATATTGCAAGGGTGCCAGAGATGGTTGTCACCATTATTATTCTCAGTTAATCTTCACAATAACCCATGCATGAGGCAGGTGGTACACTGCCTTGTCAGACGAGGAAGTAAAGTTCAAAGAGATCAATTGGCCCTCCCAAGTTGCCTCCCTAAATGGCAGAGCGGGAACTCAATGCCAGATATGTGTGATTGCAATGTCCCTGAGCCATACACTGTCCCTCACTGTCCCAGGGCTCCTTCTGTGCTGGTACACCTTGCCAGAGTGTAGCCCATCAGCTGAAACCACAGTGCCTTCCAGAATGCCTACTGCAGCTCAGGTATTGGCCCAGCAAAGCAGGGCAGGATCCAAGAACGTTGCTCTGGGGGATGGGCGGGCGGCATCCAAGCCCTCCACATGAGCATCCTGCAGCCCAGGGCTTGTCCCTGCTGTCTCAGGTAAAACTTTGGAAACCTCAACCCCTAATTACCGCCTGGCACAGGGCACCCAGTGGTTTCCGGGTGGCTTGTATTGACTCGCGCAGTCTTCATAGGACATGGGTCTGGGCTAAATTTAAGCACCGTCACAGACAATTTAACAGTTTTCTGTGGGGGGGTAATTTAATGGTAAACCATAATTACCGATACAACTGATACCTTAATTCCCAAAACAATCTGTGGAGGTGTGTGGAATTCAAATCAGTCCAATTAGAATTCCATCTCCTCATAATAAAATACAGCATAATTGCTAATTGCCCCCCTGGCTCACAATATTTTAAGGCAGAAAGTTGGGTTTGTTTTTTAATATGGCTTTTATTTTAAAGTGTTTGTTTTCAATTTTGGACCATTGCCCACAAGAGGGAAAGGATCCAAGTCTCTGTACTCAGGGCTCTTGTGGGACCTTAGTGCTTCTCCCCTTGGCAAGAGCAAGGCCCAGGAGAGGGCCAGCTGTGCATAGGGCTCCACTCATATTAGAGGCCCAGCCCTTAGCAAGGCCAGGAGATACTCTGTTGATATAAGCCAGTTGCATTTTAGGGTACATTTGAGTTAATAAAGAATTCTGATGAGCACTAGAGTCAGACATGCAGAGGTTGAAAGCCAGTAGGCGGTGAGACAAGTTATTTAACTTCCATGTGACTCAGTTTGCTGGTCTGTAAAATGGGTATAATAATTGACCTTGGTTGTGAAGATTGCCACAGTGCCCTACACATAGTAAACACTCCAGAAATTATAGCTGTGTTGTATCATAAATTCATTCATTTGCTCACACAGCATAAATATAGATACATACCAAGCACTATATGTGCAAGGCATGGTTTTAAGTGCTGGGGATAAAACTGTGAACATACCAGATCAAGCCCTTGCCTTTCGTAACTTTCATTCTAGTGGGGAACAGATGATGATAAACAAACGAAGATGTAAGATAATCTGACCCCTGTGAGAGTAATGGGTTCTGGTTCACATGGTGTGATCAGGGATGACCTCCCTGAGGAGGTGGAATCTGAACTTATCAACCCTAGGAAGCTGAATTTACAGATGAGGAAACCGGGGCTCAAAGGTTAAACTGTGGGAGGCTTATACATACCATAAAAGTTTGGGAAAGATGAGCTGAGAGGAACAAGTTAGAGGAAAGGCACTAGGTGGTCAGGCAGAGAAAGCCACACAGACGACATGAGGACCTGAGGGGCTGCGATCACAGCTCACTACCTTTAGTCTGGAAGACATCCTCAGGGTCACTTGGAGGTCGCAGCAGAGGAGAAAGTGCTTAGGCAGTGGTTTGAAGAGACGTGGCTTCAGATCCTGGCCCTGGACCAAGTTGCTATGAGGCCTGAGCCAACCACTTCCCCTCCCCCAGGCAGCATCTGTAAACTGAGAACAATAAGATGTGTCACATGGTCATTGGCAAGGGTTGTATGGGATCATGCGTCTTAAGAACTGGGCCCTTAAGAAGTGCCAACCTGGGGCTGCTGGTTGGCTCAGTGGTTAGAGCGCAGTGCTCATAACACCAGGGTTGTAGGCTCAATTCCCACATGGACCAGTGAGAAACAACAGTTTGAGCTTGGAGCTGAGCCACCGGTGGGAGGCCAGATGGCTCAATGGTTAGAGAGCAGTGCTCATAACACCAGGGTTGTGGGTTCGATTCCCACATGGGCCAGTGAGCTGCGCCCCCCACAACTAGATTGAAAACAATGACTTGACGAGGATCTGATGGGTCCTGGAAAAACACAGTGTTCCCTAATATTCCCCAATAAAAATTAAAAAAAAAAGTTCCAACTCTGTGTGTCCCCCTACTGAAAGTGAGGCCTAGAGAGGGGAAGTGACTTGCCCAAGGTCACACAGCAAGTTGTGGCAGAGAGGAGACAGGTTTTGGTCCAGTGTTCTCCCCCTTTCTGACAGCCAGGAGGCAGCTTCTTCAGTAGCCGGGTAGAGGGTCTTTGCAGGACAGTCATTGACAGGCAGCAGGCCAAGGAGGAAGTTTCAAATGAGGGAGGATGAGGGTCAAACAAAAAGGAACCCCCCCAATGAAAGTGTACCTGAGTTAGTACAAAATAAGCATCCTGATTTCGAATTCAGGCTTTCATTTACTTCCAGCTGCTGGGCCTGTTGGAGACACTGGGAGGAGCAGAGCTGACTTCAGGGGTTGGGGAAGGTTAGAGGGATGGCGGGGGGCTGGTCTGGAACGAAGACATATTGCTCCAGGACAACCCCCTTCTGCTGAGAAGCCCTCTGGCATTCCCAGACAGGCCCTCCCCTCCCCATTTGACAAATCCCACTTCCCAGCTGAGATCCAAGGGGCCTCCAAGATTAAAAACCTGGTCACCCACTGGTTATGGGGCAAATGGCTCCTATTACGAGAGGGCTCCAGGGGCCTGGGAACCCAGCAAGGGGTGGGCAGGCGTTTGCTGACACGTCTTATCCAGGGCCAGGGCCATTCACTGCCCACAAGGAGGTGGGGATCTGGGGGGCCCACCTGAGCTCCTTGCACCTCGCAATAATTACCATTCTTTGGCTGGCCGCTGTACAGACCACCCCATGGATGGGAATCTGGGTCCAGGCTGAATAGGGCTTGACTTACTGCTCAGGAGCTCCCCTTCCCACGACTGGGGCCTGGGGGAAGAAGGGAGTGGGGACAGATTCAGGCTTCTAGCACCCTATGGAAGAAGCAGCAAGATTCAAGGACAGAGTCCCTAGAAATGAGGGCTGACAGGCTGGGAAAGTTCTTGGGGTTTAATTCACTCTTAGCCAAGGGACTTCTGCTCCCATGCCCTCGGAGGCCTTCTGGATATGATTTTAGACTCCTGGGTTCCTTGACTCATAACTTCTGTGATGGCAGATGTAACTGGTACACTGAACCAATCACAACTCCTAGTATCATCAAAACGCAACTTTATTTTTGTCTCCCACTTTTCTTTAAATTTTCTTTGGTGAGAGCATTCTCCCCTGTTTCTGAATCAAAACTCTCAGAGGCCCATGACTTTTCTGCCCACCCACTCATAGGTTAAACAGAGTCCCGAAGTCACTTTAAGTCACAAACACCATCTCAGTTCAGACACTGGAATTTCTGGGTTCTGTATAATATTACTGTAGCAAGAATGTCTACATTTGTATTCTGAAACAATTCTCATTTACTCACTCATTCAGCAAACTCCGATTGAGGGTCCATATGTGGTTGATTGTAGCTGGGAAAGCTCCACAGATAGAGAAGACATCTGGATGTGTGCAGACCTGCATTCAGCCACCCATCTCACAATGACCAGAAGTTCAATGCCACCCTGGATGAGAAGAAACTCATTTATATTTCTGTTTAGGCAACAATCAGGAAGCCTGGTGCTCTACAGTCTAGAGAACACTTGTAAAGATCACATCTCATTTAACCTTCAGCAGTACCCATTTTACTGATGGGGAAACTGAGCCTGAGAGAGATTAACTAATGTACCTGACAACGCTCAGTTAGTAATGGCGAATTTTAGGTTCTAACCAAAGTTTTCTAGCCCCAGCTTTGGAGCTCTCTCTGCTTCACCACAAGCCTCTTGTGCTTTTAGGGCCATGATCTGACTTTCTCTCTTTTATTGTAGGGCCACGATCTGACTCTCTTTTTTGTTATCTGTGTGGAAGAGCAAGGCAGGGAATCTGCACTCTGAGAAATAACCAGGGAGGAAGGGTAGGCAGGCTAAATCCTTCCCCATGATCAATAGAGAGTAGCCAGGTCTCAGACCAGGAAAGCTGCAAGGCAAAGGCTTTTAACTCCAAAAATTTGAGAAACCATGTAAGACCTCTAATGCTATTGGTTAGAGGAAGAACTTCAGGAAAAATTAAGATTTAAAATTAATAGAAGGAGTGAAAATACTATTTGGAAGTTGAAGGGAACAGCATGATGGCTGCCAGCAGCTCCTGGCTCACATTCATTCTCTCAGCCACCCCAATATTAGAAGAGATTTTTTTCCCCCCAAGAGTTCAGAAAGAAGTCCCAGAATTGATCCTCATTGGCTCTGGTGGGTCATGTGTCCCTCCCTAAACCAATCACTATAGCTGGGGGATTCAGTGACCTGATTAGCCAATCCTGGCTCACATGATTGGTCTGAAGTGAGGCAAGCTGGGATCAGCTCCCCCAGAACTAAATGTATTGCAGGTAGGGAAAAAGCTATTACCAGAAGGAGGGTGAGGGGCAGGAAAATGGGAAATTAGATAAGAAAGAGGGCTTTGTACAGATTAAGGATTTCAATTTTACAAATTGGCAGTAGGCGCTAACAGGGAAAAGCTGTTATTGACATAGGGTTCAGGGAATTCAATCAGGCAGCAATGAACTTGCTGCTATTCATGACGTCTAATCATTAAATGTCAATTAAACATACATCGTATCTATTAATGTAAATAACTTAACAATATGGCATAATGATTAAGGGAGTAGAACCTGATTCTGTCACTTACCAGTGATTTTGAGGAAGTTACTTAACTTCTCTATGACTCAGTTTCCTCATCTGCAAAATGGGTACAATAATATCTGTTCCTGGTTTTTCTGTGAAGATTAAATGAATTTATACACATAAGGCACTTACAGCAGAGCTAGCCAAAGTGTTTGCTTCAGTTCCCAGGAGTCGGGACACCTCAGATCCTGCAGGAACCTCTAGCTCTGGCTACACAGACCTGACCAGGCTGGCCTAGCAGCGGTAACAAACGTGAGCAGTGACCCACTTGCCCGCTGCCCTCTGTAGCCTCGCTTGGCTGACAAACAGGAAGGTGGCAGGGCTGCCTGGGTGCCCATGCCACCCCCACAGCCCTGTGTCTGGCCCCAACCTTCGTCTCTACTCGAGGCTGCGGTGAACTTGGATGGTGCTACTCTCACCGCAAGCCACAGACCGTCACAAATTGCCCTGTGGTGAGTAGCGAGCACATTTATAATTGATGAAATCAGGGTGGGGGAGCCAGAGCTCATTGCTGAGATGTTTAGTAAACAAGACCCTAAGCCCTTGAGTGGGGGCAGGGATGCTTGAGAGAAAACAAGGGACAGAAAAAGGGGGGAGCAGCTCCCTCGAGAGTGCTTGAAAGGCCCCAGCTGTCAGCTTGTTTTTATTATTAAACTTATTTTGAAAATTTTCAGTCATACAGAAAAGTTGCAAGAGTATTATAAACGGCTGTATACCTATCACCTACAGTCGGTCACCCATTCTTAACATTTGCCACATTTGCTTCTTTCTCACTATACAGATGTATATTTAATATAATAATATACACATTATTATTTTTAGTCTTTTATTTTGCTGAACCATTTGAGAGTAAGATGCAGAGATCATGACTATCCCCCCTAAATATTTCAAGGACATTCTTTTAGATACCTTCAGGAGAATGTTCAACGTAAGGAAATTGAATATCAACACAATACTATGATCTAATATACGGTCCATCTTCGAATCCCACTGATTGCCCAATAACATCCTTCATAACAAGGTTCTTTTTTCATTCCAGGCTGGCAAACTCTTCAATAGTCTGCACAGTCAGGTAGGAGGAATGAAGTTATGGTCAGGTCAGAAAACAAGGCCAAGCTTGGGATGACAAGTGGGGCCAGACTTAAGAGCTGGATAAACTTGGGGAGCCCTGGAAACTTCTTCCAGAGGGACCCAGGGGATGGGAGTTCAGGTGAGCAGGAGAGGGGCACACAGATTCTGAAAGGACTGGGAACCCAAGGGAGAGACAGGAGGCTCCCATGCTTCCTGTTACAGCATCCAATCCCTGGGCCCAGATAGGTGGGGGCTGGAGAGCTGTGTTAGGGAGATGGGGAGACATCAATCTTTTAGGCACAGGAGTTAGGAAGAGAGAGAAAGCCTTGTCATTTGAATGTTAAGTGGCTAACTTGTGTATTCACCTAACAAGTGTTTATTGCACTCTTGCTATGAATGGAGAACTATTCTAGGTGCTGGAGATACAGCTGGATAGAGCCCCAGCCCTAGCCTCATGGTGTTTATTGGAGGACGTGATTGTTTGGGTTGTTGTTACAGAGATAGTGGCTCCCCTTCTCGCCCCACCTGGCCCACCCACACATTTACATACCTGTTGTAGGGGGCAGGGGTGTATACTTCTCCACTCTATTAACACTGAACTTCGTCATGATGCTTCTTTGGTCAATAGAATGTGAGCGGTGTATCATGAGCATCCTGTGACATTCGGCTTGGCTTTTACATTGCTGCTATTCTCTCCGAGAAGAACATGCCCCAAAGCTGCTGGTCCAAGGAGAATGAAGAAATGCTTGGAACAGACCAGTATCCAAGCCACAGCCTGGAGGCACCATGCCCTGACGGACCCACAGGCTCATAAATAGGAATAATAAATGTGTGTTTTCTTAAGCCCCTGAGTGTTGGGGTGGTTTGTTATGCAGCATTATTTCAGCAATAGCTGACTAAGATTGGCAGAGAGAGAATACAAACAAGCCAACTAGTAAATGTATGATGTCAGATGGAGATAGGAACAACAGACAGAAGACTGGAGAAGGGGAAGAGGGTGGTGAATGCAACTGTAGATAAGGGTGCCCGGGGAGGGCTCTCTGATAAGGTAGCAGAAATCTGAAGGAAGTGAGGCAATGTGTCATGTGGTTATCTGGGGTAGAGAATTTCAGGCAGAGGAAATAGCAAGTGCAAAGGTCCCGAGGCAGGAATGAATTTCGTGTAGGAGCAAGACTGTGTGGCTAGAGCAGTGGGGACAGGGTGGGGGTGACAGGAGATGGCTTTGGGGGAGGAGGGCTGGGGACAGATCCTGCGGTAAGGACGTGGAATTTTATTCACAAATCTAGTATAACTTGTTTCTAGCTGTCTGATGAAAGAGCCAGAGAACATGTGAAAAGGCAGAATGCGGGGGGAGGGGAGTCACTGGTTGAGCCCTCCTGCCCTGTTCTGGGATCTTTAAGAAAAGGACCGGTGTAAGCTACAGTCAAACCTGTGTCCTGAGGCCTTTTCCCAGCCCTCGTTCCCCTCCTTTTCCTTGAGGTTCCCCCCTCACTTGTCTCTGTGACTCTTCCTACCCTTACTCCCTTCCGACCTCGCCGACACAGCCCTCCCTAGACCTCCCCCAACACTCAGCCCTTAGTTTTCTATTCCTCTCAGTCACCCCCATCTCATCTCTCAAAGTGGGGACAACTCGTAGGTATCTCTGGGACCCTGAGCATTCTGCCTGTGGTCTTCTCACACTGGACTTAGTTTAAACTGAGCCCACCACCAGGGGACAGGCTCTCAGAGGGCTGTCTGAAACCTAGGAGCTCCGTAGACCTCTCCCGGAGTCCCTTCAAGTTCACAAGTCAGCACTGGCTGGGCTACTGGCTCCATATTTCTAAAATGCTGATTTCAAATGTCACTCCTCAGGCCTTGCCTTGGGTGGTTGCTCTTCCCCATGGGATAAAGGAACCCTCCTGGGCTGGCACTGAAGTGCGTCTCTAATGAGGTCTCAGTTCACCTTTGCTCCCTGGGTAAACCTTCCCCTCCAACCTAGCAGGACCCCATCCCCCTGCCCAGGCCTCAAGCACACTTATACCTAAGCCTTTGCCTTACCTTGTGATCAACAGGTATTTCCTGAGGGCCTACTGTGTGCAAGGCACTGTCTGTGGTGCTGAGGAGCAGGGGCCAACTGGCAGACCACTACAGCCCCCTTGGGTGCCTCCACCTTCCCTCCAGGCTGGGCCACTCAGGGCCTCAGTGACCAATGCCTTTCCTGCCACGGGGCTATTAGGCTCTTAAGCATATCGTGCCTTGTGTCTGATTATTCTTTTAGATGAAGATTTCTTTCTTTTTATATTTATTTTTTTAATTGTAAAAGTAGTATGTGCTCACTTCCCTTTAAAAAAAACAGGATGTCTTCAGCTGCTTTTTCAAGGCTGCCCTCCTCTGCTAGGAAGGGAGCCTCCATCCCCCTTCCTAGTGATTTCCCCAGTGGCCGATGAGGCCAGCACCAGGGACCCCACAGTAATTTGGGTGTGAGCTATGGTGCAAATAACTGAATCAAAGCCTTTTCTGAGAGTGGGAAGAGTTTTCCTGGGAGACAGGAGGTGGGGAAGAAATGAGAAGATAAGAGAATTGCGTTCTTGATGGAAGTTAGGGGGCCCCACAGAGGGGAGACCCAGAGTCTGGGAAGGCCAAGAGAGCATGTTAAAATGCAGAGCCCTGAAAAGGCACCGGGAGACCCTCACTTACTGACTGCGTGACCTCGGCCTCTCTGAGATGCTGGGTTTCCCCCATGAGAACAGGCACCACCACATGTTGTAGGGAGAAGCAAGAGCCACAAAAACCCTTTGTCAACTGTGATGTCAGCACAGAGGGGAGGGCATGCTGCTTTCCTGGTCTGTTTGCCTCATCCTGCACTGGGTCCTGAGTCACTCAAGGAAAAGGACAACAGGTATCCATATTTCTCCTCTGTGTGCCCTAGTGCCCAGCACTGGGCAGGTGGGAACACAAACACATTTATGATGCACATGTTGTATGTTAGATACCCCACAGGGCTCCCGCACATGTGGCCAGAAGGAACATTGGAGCTCAGACTCACCCTCTACACAGATGGGAAAATCAAGGCTTACCAAGGTGCCTTGACACCCCTGGTAGTGATGGAGCCGCAATCAGACCCTGAGGAACGAGTGAGTGGGGCAATGAATGAAGTGAAATGGAGCAGCGGTCAGTGTGATCTGTGGTCTGTTGACCTATGGTGAGTCTTAACCTTGACTCTGCTCTGTGGCCACAGCAGTACCGCTGTCTTTCTGGTGCTCTCAGGCATCTCCAAGGAGCCCCCTGACGTGCAAGGCATGGAGGGCAGACCCCTGGGCCCAGGTGTGGGCATGTGCTGGTGGCCTTTGCTGTGAGCTGCCAGCTGTGCCACCCTGCACCAGGAGCCCCAGCCGCTCCCCAGGGCGCAGCACCTCACTCCCAGCCACTCTGGCCCAATTTCTTACAGGCTGCTCTGGAGTGGCAGCGTCCCAGCACCTCTATAAATAGCATCACTCCTGGGCTCCAGACGGCCAGTTGGCAAACACTGTAATTTGCTGAAAAGTTTGGAATGTGTCTAAAAATGAAGGCAAATGAGACCAGCCTTGAGGGGGTGCGACCGGCGTATCCATTTCAGAGAAGGCCTGAGCCAGTGTCTTGCTCCTCGCCAACGTCTTTATGGGGGCACTGCAGGCAAGGCTTCAGGGACAGGGAACAAATGTGAGATGGGAAGTAAATATTATCATTTCTACTGACAGAGGCCACCTCCTGTATTGGCTTTATCCCTGACCTTCCTGTCCAAAGAAGGAGAGGGGCTGCCACTGCTTAACCCTTTATTGGACTATGCTGGCTAAATTGAAAAGGACGTGGTGAGCACGTAAGGATTGTGAGAGCCAGAAGGAAACCCCCCAAATAATCTCATCCAACTCGACTTTGTACATGAGGAAATGACTTGACAACGGCCAAACAGCAAGTTGCAGCAGAACCAGATTTAGAACCACATTGAGGTCCCTGGGCTCCCAGGTTGGGGCCAAGTCTTGGACCCATGGCCTCTGGGAGGGGCCACCTCTGATAGAGATGAGGGAAGGGTCCCGTGGCTGTGTTGAGTGCTGACATCTGACTAGGTGCTGAGTCTTTCTGATACTCTGGTCTGATCTTTACTGCTCTTCTGAGAGGCCCTGTCCTCCCCCACAAGCCAGAGAAAGACTGAAGTGGAACTCACAGCTCTGTCCCCAAGCCAGGATCAGGGCTTTCCCCAACTTCTAAAAAGCTATCTTTTATTATTCTTTATGCTATCTTCAGGGTTTTTTATTTTTCCCTAAAGGAAGAAGCAGAGCACTGAAAATAGTGATAGACTGGGAATCAGGAATTCTGAGGTGCAGCCCCAGATCCAGAACTATCTCATTATGTGACCTTGGGCAAGTCATTTCCTTTCATGGAGCCTCAGTTTACCCATATATAAAACTATGACCAACAAAAAAAAGCTTCCATTTGTGGAGGACGTAACTATGTGCTTTACATGCATTACTTCTCTTTGTCCTTGTAACAACCCTATGCACAGATATATTCTTATCCCATTTTACAGATGAAGAAATTGAGGCAGAGAGGTAGATAAGTTGTTCAAAGCCACACTTATTTTTTTAAAGTTTGAAACCCACTGTACTAGATGTTCTGAGGTCCCTTTCAGCCCTAATAATTCTGCCCTTGGTGTCTCCCAACACTATAGGAACTAGTAATAGCATCCGTTGGTGGCTCCTAGCTCTTGTCTGCTAAGAAGCTTTGTTTGAGGCAAGGGCAGGCAGGGAGAGGGGATAGTTCACATCCGTGGAAAGGCTGTATATCGAGAAGGAGCCAGGATGACCTGGCCTTGGCCCATCAGCTATGGCCGTATCTCTCTCTGCAGAAGGCACCTGCCTCCCCAGAGAGGCCACATGGCGGGGAATTGTGGCTGAAAAGCGACATCTCGTGGTCAGTTGTAGTATGGCACCTCAGTAGAACTCGGCTTTATTTCCAGGACAATGAAGAATGGGGGGAAATATCAGATTATAAATATTATAGACTTGGATAGTGATCTAAATTATTTGTAATGTTTTTAAAACAGATAGGCGCCAGTGCCTCACCACAGACCTAGAGAACCAGAACCTCAAGGAGAGGGAGGGGGGAATCTGTATTGTAGGCCCTGGCGATTCAGTTGTAGCCCAGCTGAGAACCCCGAGTATAAACGTCTTTCAAGGGGGTGGCGGGAGTGCTGGTCAGAAGAACTTCTCAGTTGCAGCGCCCCCAATTGGTGCTTCACTTCTGTCTGAGCTACCCGAACTTTGTAGGCAGCAGGCAAAATTCAATCCATTAGGCATTATTTACAAAAGGAAATCTAGCTGTACTTTAAATTCGATTTGTGCTTTATTAGGAAATAAAATGGCAGCTGGTAAAAAAAAAAAATAATGGTAATATGGAAATGGAATTGGTCATTTTAGATTAAAGTCACTGAAATTTAGTCCAGGGGTAGAGGATACAGGAGTCTTCTTTCTTCTTCTTTCATTTAATGCAGTGGTTCTCAACTGGGGGCAATTTTGCACTGCAGAGGACGCTTAGCAATGTCTGAAGACATTGCTTTGGTTGTCGCAACAAGGGGATGTACAGGCATCTAGTGAGCAAAGGCCAGGGATGCTGTTGAGCATCCTGCAATGCACAGGACAGCCCCCACGACAAAGAATAATCCGGTCCAAAATGAGGCTCAGAGCCCTGCTTTAATGAGCGAGCACCAAGGGCTCCCATCTGCAGGCCTTCTGATGATGAGACTCTGACTCCTTCATCCTCCCCACCAGGACCTGGTGATGGGCAGCTTCTTAGTCCACGATGAATGACAGGAGTATAGAGAGAGGTACTTGGAGGAAAAATATTTGATGTGGACACATTTGAAAACTTCCCTAACATGCACACAGTTCTGGGTACATTTCTACATGACACAGACTTCTTAAAGCTGAAAAATCTCCTTCTCCAGCTGGACAGTGCCCAGCGAGACCAAATGCTCTAACGCTGCAGGTCGTAGAGTAGATGTGATTCAGGAGTTGGAAAGCTGTGATTCTCCAGAGGCAGCTGGCCGTGGTGGCATTGAAAGTCTCAGGTCTGCATTTTCATCTGCCACATACCAGCTCTTTATCTCTGAGCAAGTGGCCTCAGAGGCTGACTGACACGTGGGAGTGAAGTCATCACAGCCACGTTGGGGTTAGATGGGCCAACCGGGAGTGGGGGTCTGGCGTGGGGGAAGGGCCCGAGGGGCCTGAGCACTTGCCACATACCAATCTCATGCCATCCCCTCACAGCACAGGGGCAAATATTTTTATCCACATCTTGCAGGTGAGAAAACAGAGGCCCAAGAGGCAGTGCTGGAATTCACAAGCAGCTCTCTCTGCCTTTAATACCTGAGCTTGGCCCTAGGGCCAGTGGTTCTCAACCCTGGAGACACAACAGAATCATGGGAGTGGGAGGGTTTCAAACACCCCAAGTCCCAGGCTGCACCCAGACCCTCTGCAGGTGGACCCACGTGACAATATTTTTAAGGTCCACAGGGTTTCGAGTATCCAGCCAAGGGGAAGAATGGACACTAAGGGCTGAGATAGCACTATGCAAACGGTCCCTTCGTGTCACTGCGTAGTTCCTTATCCACCCTGGGCCTCTTTCCTCACCTGTGAAATGGGAAGAGCTGCAGTACCCTGAGTTCATGAGTTGAAGTGCTTCCTTAATTAACATTGAAACCTACGCCAGGCTGCACCTGGCTCCCTTTACCCTGCTCTCTCGCCAAAACCCTATCACTTGCGAACATACTGTGTATTTTCCTTATTTATGATGTTCATGCTTTCTTGTTTGACATCCCCCTTCCTCTGCTAGAACATCATCTGCATGAGGGCTAGCATTTTTATCTTTGCTTCATTTTGGTTTTTTTGTTGTTGTTGTTGTATCCTGATCACCAAGCAACACACACAGCACTTGGCGCATAGTAAGGGCTCAGTAAATATTCATTGCATGAATGAATGAATGAATCACTGTGCTGGCACCACGGCAGGCCTCTAAGAAATGTTACTGGTGTGGCTGTTGCTGCTGTGGTTGTGGTCTGCAGCCTTCGCATCTGAATTGCCCATATTCCGAACTGCTTGCAAACCTCAGGCCACCCAAAGTCGAGCTCAAAGTTCCTTTCCATTGGAAACACGCCTCTGTGCCCCACTCCTCAGGGCTTCCTCGTCCCGCCAGCTCTTCTTGACCACACAGTGTCCAGGGAGCAGCAGGGAGAAGTGGCAAAGTTTCAAGATTTCATTTGTAATTCCTTGCAGATGAGATGTCAGAAATATTGGAAAGGCAAAGTCATAAATCTGATCCTAATATAGCATAGAGCTTATTAATGAAGAATAAATCACCGAGAGGAACCTGCCCGGAGTGCTCCGCTGGGGACTGCGGGGGGGATGGCATATTTATATGCAAGTGCATCAGGTCTTTTACTTTCTCAGATATATGGCCAAGGCAGATTTGTCAGGGCAGTAGCCTTAACGTCAACCAATTATATTTTTTTCTAGTAAAAATTAATCTATTCTATAGAAATCTCCTAAGCATTTATTGGATTAGGACCACATCCAAATGTAGAAAATTAAACACACACACACACACACACACACACACACACTCCACTGTGGGACTCTGGCAGGCCCTGAAATGGAACAGCTATACACCCTTCCCCCAAACGCTCCCCGACTGAAAAACTCGAGTTGGCCCACCTTCACTGCACAGGTGGGGAAACCAAGACCCAGAGAGGGGATGGCCTTACTTACGGTTACCCCAATCGTTATGGCTGATGTGAGACAAGAACCCCAGGCGTTTATTCCCACCCCCAAAGGATGTCCACATCCTAATTCCCTAATTGCCCTATGGGAATATGTTATCTTACATGGCAAAAGAGACTTTCCAGGTAGGATTACATGAAGGATACTAAAATGGGGAGATTATCCTGGATGGGTCCAGTATAATCAAAGGGGTCCTTAGAAAGGAAACAGGGAGGCAGGAGAGTCTGAGAAGGAGAAGTGAAGACGGAACAGAGGCCAGAATGATGCGGGGCCATGAGCCAAGAACCACGGTGGCCTCTAGAAGCTAGAAAAGGCAAGGAAACAATCTCCCTTAGAGCCTCCAGAGGAAACGCAGCCCAGCTGACACCTTGATTTGGGACTGCTTACTTCCAGAACTGTAAGATATGCGTGTTGTGTTAAACCACTAAAGTTGTAGTAATTTGTTAGAGCCGAAAGAAGAAACTAACATAGTGTTCAAGAGAAGCTTTGACACATGAAACTGCACTGGCAGGTCTGCAGACAGTGCCAGAGAGGGACCCCTACTCCCAAGGGTCAGCACAGAGGATCCCTGGTGTCAAGTAGCTCTTCCTGTTCAGAAACCACGGGGCCATCGCCTCCCGCCTGCTCTTCCCCCGACTGTCTCACCCGTTTGTGCTGGCTGCAGTGGAGTCTTCTCCCATTTTCTTGGTCCCTCCTCTGCAGCTTTTCTGCAGCCCAGCCCACCTCAGTCTTGGCAGGGGAAGTTATTCCCCCACAAGTATTAGCACTACACCCTCACCTCTCTCATCCACTCCTCTGGAAGATTTCTCTTACCACAGAGAAGATAAGGAAACAGTGACCTTGTCCAAGACATTTCCTCTGCAGCCTCTCCTGTTTTCAGCCACCATCCCCGCCAGCCCTCATAGCCTCAGGAGTCAAAGAGTGAGCCATCCCTTCTCAATGCCACTTTGGTGGCCTGCTCCAGTCTGGCGATTTCTCTCTCCATCCCTGGGCCCTCAGGGACAGAGATGTGGCTCAAAGTGTTCCCAGGAGGAGCATCTGGGGGATGGACCCAATCAGAGGGGAGGAGGGAAAGTGGAGACTTGTGAGAAAGAGGCTGGCCTCCTTACAGCTGTTCTTGAAGCCTGGACGGTGGCTAGGCTAGCCTAGATGGTGGCTTATTAAAGTGCATATTTCTGACACCCCAGTCATCCCATAAATGCCCCCTTGCCAGGGCAGAGTCTCTAAGGGTGGCCCCGGAACCTGCAGTTTGACATGCTCTTCAGATGTGTCTTGTGACACGGAAATTATGGAGTGGAAAGAGCTGTTATGTCAGCAGCCCTGGCTGAACCCTCCTAGTGTGGGAGTTATTTAAACTCTCCAAGCCCCAGGGTCTCTCCCATAAACTGGGGGGCTCTGCTATGCATATGACAAGAATTATGAGGATTAATGTAAATACATAAAGCAGAGGCTGTGGATGCTCTGCCCATATCCCCCAGGGCCCCATCATCTTGGAACCCAAAGGACCTAACTTCTGACTGCCTGAGGGCCAGAGAATGAATGCCCCCACCCTCTCAGCAGGCTCACCAATGACAGAATGGAGTTGGTGGATAAATACCCCAGCTCCCTCATCCTTCAGACAGGCTAACCCTGAGGCATGGCTCTCACACGGGCCCCCCCTAGCCCCCCAGCGAGATTAAGCCCCAGTCACTCACGGGGTAACTTGTCTAATAACACACCCTTTGCAAACTGCCTTCCCTGCCTCATTCCTCACTCTCCTGGAGTTTACTATGAGCACCTCTCAATAAACAACTTGCCCTTGAATCTTTGTGTCAGGTTGGCTTCTCAGGGACCCCATGCTAAGACGAGCCCCAGAGCAGGGTCTGGCAGCCAGGAAGTGAGTCCTCTTTGGCTCTCAGTGTGACCAGGTTAGCCCAGACCAGGCAAAGTCACCACAGGACAGTGGGTAGTGCTGTGGTCTGGAGGGGGGCGTGTAATCACTGCTGTCCAGGGACCCGGATGGGCCCCACCTGGCTGAAAGAAGGTCATCATGGTCCCAGGGAAACCAACTCACCCTTTCCTTTCCTAGACTCCCGATATCCACTAGCTGGGAACCAAGCTATATTTCCAACTCTAATAAACCCATCTCCCCTGATCCCAAATCCTTACATCTGAAATCACCCCTAACTGTTACCATCTCTAATGCCATCTCGCTTTCCTAGTTCCTCCAACAAAGCAAATACTCCAAGCGACACCTCAGGTCTAAATCACCTCACATCTAAATCTTGAAGCCGCCATGCCAAGCCCCAGCTGCCTGGGCCCCCGGCCACATGAATTCTAGCCCCTAGGGGCATTGAAGTCACATCCCAGAGAAATCCCTATGATTTCATCTTCTATTTAATCTTTATTTCTCCTCATACTTTTTAAAACTTCAAATAATTTCTCATTTGTAGTAACTAGGAAGCCATAAATCGCCCCTTTATGTCTGAGGAAAATCAATTGTTATTTGACACTTTACCTTAATATTCCTGACTTCCTTCAACTGTAATAAAGCTTCCATCTGCCTTTTATTTTACAGGCAATTAGTAAGTCACCTTTTAAAAATTTCTCCACATTTTCTATCAAATGAATGCCAGGATCGAAAGGGGAGAGCTGTTTTATGGGATTGAACTCAGTGAGTAGAAGAGGTTTATCTGTAGCCTTCGCGGTACCAACACTCATTAATGGGTTTTATTGATTCGGGGGCTTTTTAACCCTTAGCAATAATACAGGTGTCACCTGCCTGCAGCACTTGGGAGGGGGTGGGGATTCTGGGAGGGGCAGGGAGAAGCCTACGCAGTTCTGAGCTCTGGGCCCAAGCTGGAAAAGTAGAAAAATGAGTTCTAACCCTTTGAAATGTGATCTCTCCTGGCCTGACCACACCCTCAGAGCTAAATCACAGACCAGACACCCTCTTTTCTCCTAAAAAGTTTTTGGGGAGGTCGTTACCTCAAATTACCCAAGGGAATGTGACACTGTTGCCCTTGTCCCATGGGATCAAAGGAAAGAGGCCTGTTCTTGGGATCCGCTGACATGGCTGTCATTGCTGGGTCTGCCTCTTTGAGCACTGGGACCTTGGGCAGGGAAGTGAAGGAAACTGAGGTTCAGTTTCCCCAAGCTGCGAAATGCTCCCCTCCCTGCCCTCCTGCCCCCCTCACAGGGCTGTTAGGGTCTGCTCACCAGACCGCATTTGTGATAAACGCTTGGAAAACCATACGAGGCATAAGAAACTACATGAGGAACTAGCAAGAACTATGGTCACAGGTAGGAATCTCAGTCCACTAATTCCAGAATAACACCTTCCTTGTTTTTCTAGAATTCATCCTAAGCTGTCCTGCACCTTCATTCCACAGGGCTAGTGGAACGTTGTTCCCAGCTTTTCCCCAGCAGGTTCTTTAGAACTTCAAGCAACCTTCCCCCCTCATCCACAGGCGGCCTTCCTGCAGGTCACTGTCTGTCACCAAAGCCCTGGAGAGCTTTCTTGGTCTAAAGAGCAGGGCTGGAAGCATAAGAGCTGTCAGCAAGAGACAAGAGTCCATTAGCTGAGGACAGAGTCCAGGGTGAGCGTAGTTAAGGTGGCAAAAGCTTTACCGTAGATACGATGAAGCAAGTACAGGAAATGTTCATAGTGAAATCTGCGTGGCAAGTGGATGGGTGTTCACTCTAAAATTCTTTCAACATTGCTGTATGCTTGAACTTTTTTATTAAAATGTTGGAGAGGAAAAAAGGCTCAGTCTGGGGCAACTGGTGATGGGAAAAGGGAAGTGGCATGAACAGAGGAGGGAGAAGACAAGGGGCCTTCAGCATCCAGAGAAAATTGCTTGTGGGAACTGCTACATTTGTGGGCCCAGGGCAAAATGAAAATGCGGCATCCCTTCTTCACACATTATTAAGAATATCAAGGCGACAGCAGCAGAGCATTAAACTAAATGTGTTGCCCGTGCATGAGGCCAGCCCTGTCTGCTTGGATGAGAAGCCTGTTTTGATCAACTTCTTCCCACCCATCTTTCCATGTCTGATCTTAAAAAAGAACAATGCTCTGAACCTAGCATCTGATGCAAGTGAACAATAAATGGGTAGGTTGGGGCCTTTTCAAATAATAATATGAGCTAATCAATGCTCATGTAGTTCTCGCCCTGTGCCAGGCACTGATTCAGCATGACATTTATTAACTCATTTAATCCTCCCAACAATGCTATGAGATAGGACTATTACTACTCCCATTTCATAGATGAGAAAACTGAGGCACAGACAGGGTAAGTCTTGCCTAAATTCTCAGAGCTTATAAGTAGTAGAGACAGGCTTTGGTCCCAGGCAGTCTGACTCCAGAATCATGCTTTTAATCACTGCACTCTGCTGCTTCTCTATAAAAATAGCCAGAAAAAGCCCAACAGGAACAGCCCCCTGGCTGGAAGTTTTGCTTGTCCCAGGAGGGCAACCTTCTCAGCATTTCTAGCTCAGTGCTTTTCAACCACAATATCACAACACACCATCTTGAAGTATGTCATAGGTATTATATTACTAGTTTTAAAGTACCAAAGTCTGTGAATAATTGAACTTTTAAAAAAATTAGGGTAGATTCAAGTGGTTTCACTCTTACTCATTGGCATTGCAATTGGCTTTCCTGACTGTAGGAGAAAGGGCTGCAGGAAGAGCCAGCACCAGAGTCCTACGCGGTCCGTGAAGTATAATAGATTCTCGCGGGCGTGGGACACCACTGAATATCATCACAAGGTGCGGCAGCGTAGGAGAAGCAAGAATTACAGCTCTAACCTTATTAAAATGCGATTGAACAAGTGCTAATTTTTTTTTTTAAGCAATGCTTTCTGCTTTGTAGGCTCCCTCCCTCAGCATAGCTGCCCCACTGACACCACTGACACCTGGTGACCAGAAGTGGAATTGCAGGCCTAGTGTCTGGGAAGGACCTGACAGGATCTTCCTCCGATCTGCTGACCTGGGAGAGAAGCTATATCCCCAACTCCAATAATCCCATCTCCCCAATCCCAAATCCCTCAGTTTGAAATTGCCCCTAACCAGTACCCTCTCTAACATCCATCTCCCTCCCTAGTTCCTCAAACACAAAGCAAACACGGCCATTTCCACTCTTCAGAGACACATTGTCTCTAAATCTTGAGCCACCATACCAAAGAGTCCTAAGTGCAGTCACAGCAGGAAGCAGAAGATCAGCTATGTTTGGGTGATTCACAAAGACCCTCTGGGGAGGAGGGCCTTGTGGATGGGTAGGCAATGGCCAAGGAGACAACTAGGGAAAGATGCCTAAGGAAGAGGGGACAGAACTTGAGCCAGGCTTTGTAAGAAAAGGACACAAGCCATGTTTTGTACCAGGATGCAGTCTGTGCTTATTATTGCATTTTACCCTCACAACAACCTCGCCAGGGAGCTATTATTGCTCGCATTTTAAGAGAGGAAATTAAGATTTAGGAAGGTAAATTTACCTGCCCAAAGGGGTCAGAATGTAAATGGCAGGGTCAGCTTGCCTAGTGTGGGTTGTGGAGGATTTGGTACAGACCAGGAAGAGTTCTGGATCACCTAGGAAAAACAATTACGCTGCAGGGTGGCTTTGAAGTGCCCTCATACTCCTTGGCACTGAAGCCTGCCCAGTCCTCAGAGGCACTGCCAGAATGGAAAAGGGTCCCACCAAGGCAGCTGGCACTGGCTCATCTGTGCTTCTAGGCAAGACAGAGAGGGCTGCAGAGATCGAGATTTACGATGGCCATGGCCTTCATGACTTAATGGTCAGAAGTTGAGCTATTTCATCTCATCATACAGTTTTGCCTAGAAATAGCTGCAAACCTTCACTCCAGGATGGCTTTCAGTCATGAGAGGGTGACCTGCGTATCTCCTAAATCATATTAATTCCCAGGGCAACAGGCCTGTGCTTCCTTCCTTCCCTCTGCAGCGTCTTTTACCATCCACCAGTCATCTTCTTCTATAAAAGAAAAGTCTGTTTGGGCCAGCAATGCCCGAGGAACACAGAGAAGGGGCAAGAAGGCCATTCTGGTGTGGCCCTGTCTGCCCACCCAGACAGAACTCAGCAAACTGTCAAGAGCAGCAAATTGGTTTGGCCTCCCCCTTCTCTCTCTGAAGATTAACATAAATACCTGCCCACCCTCTCAGCCTCATCTAACTAGCTGTCCCTTCTCATCCTCCAGCACCTCCCTGGGGTGGGACTGCTTGCTGAGCAGTTCAGATGAAGGTATGAACCTTTCCTCCCAGGGGATGTAGTCCTTGACTAAGACCCTCCAGAAAACCTGTGTGTAAGTGTCATGCGGGAGACCCTGCTCGCTGCGCCATTTGTCGTGCGGGGCGGCCTGTGGGGTCTCTGCTCCCACTCCCCACACAAGAACGCAGGATATGGTGAGGCCAAAAAGGAACACCCACGGAGCCATAGGTAGGGGAGTCATACCACTATATTCTCGCTGGCGGCACTATACTCTCACTGGAGGCTGGATCCACACTGTCCGCAAACCGCCATCCACGCTTGCCAGCCCAGCCGCCATCTTCTTGCTAGCCCCCGTTCTTCTCTCTCCTCTCCTCTCCTCCGTAGCCGCAGCCGCAGCAGTTATATTAGCGGCTAATTGGCTAACTGGCTACAGCTGACGGCCAATCGGCCACAGCTGACGGCCATCTACTACCCGAGCCAGCACTCCTCCACGTGAGGCCAAGAGCCTGGAAACTACTTTCTGGGGCTCTGCCCCCACAGTAAGGGTATTCCCTGTATTACCCTGAGCCCTCCCCACAAGTACAAAAGAAACTCCTCTCCAAAACTGCTTAGGGGTCCAAGGGCTTGCTTTAGGGCTCTAGGGGTCCAGGCAATGAATGGAGTCATCGCAAGCATCCCATCCTGGGTGCAGGCTGGGTGATCCAACGGCAGGACCTTGGGCATTGGCTGGTGATGACTCTGGCAAACAGTCTCCTCACTGGTCCTACTCACCATCCACTCACCATCCTTCCTGACTCAGTAAGGGGCCTTGTGAACCACTTCCTCAGATCTGTCTCTAAATCCAGGACCCCACTAGCACCCCCTAGTTTATTCTTCCTCTTCTCATTCTTCCCTGGGGTTCCAACCCACACCCTCGTGGCCCTTCACAAAAAAAGCTCCTTCGTTTTTCTTTCACGATATAGCTTGATGGTCCACTACAAACCAAATCCAAATCATTAGTGACGGACAGCTGCCCTTCTCTGAAAGCTGGGAGGCTGGTCTTCAAACCCTCCCTGCGTGGTGAGAGGTAATCGTATCCTGCCCTGCTGGAGTCATGCCCTCCCCAAACCCTCAACCCAAGAGTAAGCAGTAAATAAAACGAAGAAAAGAAAAACAGTCCAGTGTCCATACTAAAATGGAGGGCAGCTCCTAACAACCCCCAGAGGGCCCACCAACTTGGATGTATTGATAACATACCAGCTGTCTTGCATCAACATTTGGTTATCATTTTACCTTTATAAGGAGCTTTCTCAGACCTCATCTCTTTCACAGCCAACATGTGAGATGGGCATTCTGAATAACAGCTACCATTAAAAGAAACCACCATGTGCCAGGTGTTTTCCATATGTTCTCCCATATAATCCTCATACCGACTCTGAAAAGTAAGCACTTCACAGGTAGGGCTCTGAGAGGTTCGCTTGCCCAAGATCACGCAGCTAAAAAGTACCATGGCAGGGCCAGGGTGCAGGTAGGTGCTTCCAGCTGATTTCTGGGGTGTTTGCGTACAGACCAAGGCACGGCGAAGCTGTAGTGCTGGGCTTGGCCAGCAGAGGGCGGTCGGAGGCCATGGGGCCCGGGAGTGTGCGGACTCGCCTGAAAGGCGGTGGTGTCTGGTTTTTCAGCACCTAGAGTCTGGACCATCCGGACCGCGGCTCCTCTCTCCGAGGCTGCCCAGGAGCCAAAATCTGGGGGTCGGTGGAAGCCAATCACTGCCAGGCCCCTGCGGAAAAGCAGAGGTACTTTTCCCGGTGCCTGTGTGTTGGGTTCTAACCCCAGTCGGTCATACCTGTTTCCCATCTGTGAAATAGCAGGGTTAGTGGGCCCAGACCCCTGAGTCCCTGAAGGCAGTAGGAAGTGGGGACGAGCAGGGGGTCGCCCTCTGTCATTTCAGAAAACCCAACGGTAGGGGCCACATCTACCCTCTGGAAAACTGCCCAGAGTAACCGAGGTAACAAGGGTTGAACACCCTGCAGACACTGGTGTAAGTCTCAGTGTTCCAAAAACTAAGAAATGTCCCTGATGATCGATATGGGAAAAGAAACTAAATGCAAGTACACGCAGCTTCTTTGGTAGGTAAGAACATTAAACACAGAAGTCGTGGAGTTGGGGGTTAGATTTGGTGGTCAGCAGAGTTGGGGGTCCCTTCTAGCTTTCCCAACCCTGGCTGTCTTTCATCACAGCTTTCTTCTCTCTTCCCTAAGGAGAAATTGTCATGAGTCTCCTAAGCCTGGCTGTTCTGTGTCCTCCCCACTGTCAACACCATCCAACCTAATTACCAGAAACAAGGCTTTGTTCTAAGAGGAATGAAACGGAGCTGGAGGGTGAGGTCTGGCCTCCTTTGGAGGAAAATCAAGGTGCTTGGGACGTGGTGGCAAGGGCCCCCATGGCAGTAACTTTTACCAGCCTCCCCCGGTCAAGAAGGGACTCGGTGCAAACATTTCTCCAGTGCAGGGACAGACGACCCAGGCCAAGAAGCGGCCAAATGTGTGAACAATGGTGGGGAGTTGGAGGGATTTTGTTGTGGACTGGTGCCTGGGGGCAGTCACCACAACGCCCTCATCTGGCAGAGGCAAAACGCAAATCCCCTGTCACCACAGGTGCCTCCTCCAGACCCTGGGACAGCCTCTTCAAGGACTGCCACCCAGGGCCTCAGAGCCTCCTCTGGCAGCTGCCTCCGAATCTAGCTCACCCCACAGAAGCATCAGCAGCATGGCTATTAGCACCTTTCACCTTAGTCTGACTCCTCTGAGGTAAGTGTGAGCTGAGCGCAGAGGCACAACAGGTGGTGGTCCCTGTCAGAGGAGAAAAGGTTTTTAAACAAGGGAAGTAAGAGGGCACTGAAGAGAATGTTAACACACCCTACAGGGCTTGCCCCTGATCACACAGCCAGTGAGGAGCAGAGCAAGGCCTTGAAACTTCTGAGTCCCAGTCAAGAAAGCAAGAAAGGAGGGAGGGACACAGTGAATGAAGTGTTAAAGGAGGGAAGGGAGACAGTGAAGGAAGTGTTAGAGGCCAGAGGGGCACCAGCTGGAGGTGACCTTGCCCTCCAGCCCCTCCCTCTGGGATTTGATTGCTCTGCAAGTTTAGTGACAATATTCAGGGTGGGCTGGACTGCTCTGTCCAAATACAGGTGCCCCCCCACCGCTGAATTTATGAGATTCCCAGACCTAGGGGGCCTGTGGCAGTAATTCAAGGAGCCTTCTGCCAGCTGAGGGGCATTCCAGTGGCAAATCCTAGAGACGTGTTGAACCCATAGCTGCCTCCCTTAGGGAATTAAAGGACAAGGCTGCTCCAGTCTGCTGCCTTCCCCTCCCCCACCTTCAGCAGCCCACCTCAGGGCACTGATCTCCCAAATTCCCTAACAGCCTCCTTCCCCTTCTCCCTCCAGACCCTGCCTCCCCAACCCGCCCTGGGTCAACCCGGTGCCCTTCTGCCAACATCCTCTCACCCCCCACAACTGTAGTGCCTTCTGTTGCCTCTAGACCCCTCACCTAGCATTCTCCACTCTGTATTCTGGCTCTCAGCGACACTTCTAACATTGTCTCTCCCTGCTTTCCACCAAAACCTTCCCTCTACACAACCTGCTTTGCTCCTGTTCCCCATCACCCAGACTTCAGGATGCCCTGTGCGCATCCTTGCTTTGTTCTTTCCCGTCCCTCCTGACACACACACACACACACACACACACACACACACACACCCCATCTCCTGCTTTCTCACACTTTCCTCCCTCCTCTGGGCCCCCTGAGTCCTACACTTCCTTGATGACTCTGCCCACCCTGGGCCTTCCCGGTCCACCCTGCCCGGGAGACCTCTCCTCTCTGGACATCAGTCTGGGCACCTTCTCTATTCCCTTGGCTTAGTCATTATCTTCCTTGAGAGCTGGCTGGGGTCCCCCAAGGAGCCCCTTCAGGAGGTTCCAGGGCGAGGTGGATGTTCAATGCCTGTTTGTGAATTAACGAGTGATCTTACACGTATAATCCTTTTCTCTGTGCAGCCAGCTCCCACAATGCATGGAGGATGAGATTGGTTCTGAGAGGTTTCCATTAATGCCTCTTGGAGAGGCTAGCCTGCTTTAAAAAGTTTATTGCAGGAGAGGCAGGACAGGCCACTCCATCCTGAGTGGGGATCTCAGCCCTGGCCTTCTGGGCGATTAGCGTTCCACATGCCCCACTCTCCTCAGCCAGTCTTAGCAGCAAGTCTGAATCCCTATCTGGGCTTAACGGGTCTATCACCTTCCCTTCTCTGAACTGTAAGCTTCTGGGCTGACAGACACTATGACCCATTCATCCTACCATCCCAGAGCACCCAGTATGTCACATGTGCGTAGCAGCTTCAATGATAGTATTGTTACCAGATTGCCCTAAGACTCAGAGAGGCTTGGGGACTCACCCAAGGTCACCCAGTCAGTAAGTGACTCAATTGGGGAGCAGTGCCTGGCTCAATACATACATATGAAATAAACAAGACACTTTCTATTCTTGCTGAAACGTGGCACATTTATTCCCCAAGTGATTCTTCCCATCCCCTGCCATCCTTTGCCCAAACTGTCCCCTCTTCTGCTGGCCCTGTCTCTCTGCTATTCTCCCTGTAGCCATGCCAGGCTCACAGCTTCAAGTCCTCCAAGATGACTTCTGTGACCACTCCAGTCCCAGACAACCTTCCAGGCTGCAAATGCCTGTGGATGCCACACTGTTTTAGTACTAACATCTTATGTCACCTCAGCACTTAGCATCTTGACATATTCTTGTTTATGCTATTGTTTTGCACGAATGTGTCTCATCTCTGAAATCGGACTGTATGACAGACAAAGAGAGGGCCCAAGGTTTATCATTGCGTATTGCTAAGCTTTCAGGATAGAGCTGAGTCCATGGAGAATACCCAGAGCTGCCTTAATTTCCATTTTGGAGCAAGATGAGGTAACCATGTACAGTGGCCTGCCCTGTGTCCCGCTCCTCCCACCCAGCTATGTGTCTGACTACCTTTCTCACCACACTCCACCTCACTCACTCTGTTCTAGCCTTATTACCATTAATTATTCCTCTGCCTCAGGGCATTTGCACATGCTGTTCTTTTGGCCTGGACTGTTCTCCTGGATGTCAGCATGCTCCCTCTCTTCTTCCCTCCCTCATATCCATCAGGTCTCTGCTCCGATGTCACCTTATCAGAGTAGCCATCCCTGCCCACGCTGTGTAAGACAACGCAAGCCCTCACCCCCACTAGCTCTCTACCCCCTTACTCTGGTTTATGTTTCGCCTCAGCGCTTAGCATCCTGACATATTCTTGTTTAGGCCTGTATCGCTCTTCTGCCCCTGCTACAAGGTAAGCTCCATGAGGGCAGGAACTTGACCTGTTTTATTCACTCCAGCACTTAAGGCAGTAGGGACTCGATAAATATTTGTTGCCTATAGTTAACAGCAGAGGGGTGGGGACAATGTCCAGCTCACTGGCTTTCACATTTCTTCCATTTAAAATACAGAAAATAAAAGTTGAGGTGGACGTAAGCCAGGGGCTATGTTGGAAAGGAGGGGTTCAGTAACCTGAAGGTAGCTCTCTTCCCTCCCTTCCTGTCTGCATGCAGCTATGGAGTCGCAGGGGTAATGGGACTTACACCCCATCCCTCCCCACCCTTATATCGTTGAAAGGGGGTCCTCACTCTGGAAGAGGTAGAAGCTTAGGCCCAGGCTCATTGCAGAGTGTGCTGCAGTTCTGGTTCTAACCACTAGATAGCGCACCAGGGCCCATTGTCCCGTTCCCAAGCTAGAATGTTTCTGCTTTAAAACCTTGAACCAGGTTTTCTTAACTCTTCCTCTCAGTGTAGGTGAAAGCACCTCTACAGACTATCAGGGGGACCCTTTGACCAGGGTGTGAGATGCTTTGAAGGTCCGAGACCTGGGACATTAACTGTTTGGGTGCGGAACGTGGGAGTTGTTATGCTGGTTAAGCCGAAAGAGATGAATGCTGCTGCTATTTGAGAACGTAACCACACACATTAAGCTCTCAAAACTAACCCAAAGCTGATGCCATGCGTCAGTGTGTGCATATGTGTGTGTGCACGTGTGTGTGACAGGTCAAGGAGCCTGTACATCAGGGTTTCAGAGCTCATCTCTGTGTCCCGCTGTCTGAGAATTTGGATGGAGAAAAAAACTCCCTACAATGCCTGGTGAGGGAGAACATTCACGTGTACAGAGGGAGAGGGATGTGGGGACACTTTTGTCCTGATGTGCCTCCTAGCGTGTCTAGTTGTGTGTGCGTGTGGTTGGGAGTACCTTATCGAGCATTTGTGGCTGTGCCGTGTTTCTGTGCCTGCCCCTGCTTTGGTATTTCTGCCCAGATAACGGGCTCTGCCCTAAGGGTGAGGAGGTACATGCAGTAGCATCTCTTGAGAGCATCTGTCATGGACACACACGTGGTGCTGGTGCGCTCTCTTCAATTCTGTGTGACATGTGGCCCGAACGCATGGGGTCTATGTAGGGACGGCAAGGGCCCAGGCCGAAGGCAGGCATATGTGTACGAGAGCTTATGTGTGTGGGGTACCCCTGGTGACCTTCCCCTCCCAGGGCTCAGGCACGGCCAGCATGCTGTCTAGTTCCTGGATGTTTTACTTCTCCATGACACAGAGTCCTTCCAGGCTGCTACTCTCCTCGGTTTACATTGCACCTGCCTTTCTCCCTGGCCGAGCATGCCTTAGAGGAGATTGTTTATTTCTTCAATTAAAAGAAGAAAGGCCCTGGGAGCCTGTACACTCAAAATTACCACATTGTAAAATGCTCCGACATTCATGAAACAATAAACCTCGTGGTGGTGTCTCAGCTACCCTGGCCCAGGTTCTTCCCTCCCTGAACTAAGGAGTTCACCTCCTCCCTGGACTTGGGCAGTCCTTCTTCTGAGGCAGGGAAGATTTGTGGCCAAAGAGGCCCCATGAGTCTCTGTGTGCATGTGTGATCGCTTGTGAAGCTTTCAGTTCCCACAGGTCTTCTCTGCCTCAGTACGGTGTTCAGAAAGTCTAGAAAGCAGAAAACCCAGATTCTAGCACCCCCACCCTGGCTGTGTGACCTTGGACAAGGCCCCTAACCTCTCTGGGCTTCAGACTCCTCTGTGATAAAAATGAAGCTGGTGTACACTATGCAGTGCCCTCCTGCTCGGACGCAGTGCCAGCTGAGGCCCTTTGTTAAGTAGAACCTTGTACAGTGAGTATAGAAGGTGTCAGCATTAGCCCCATGTTATAAGAGAAGTAGGTGAAGGTCGGCAGGATTCTTCCTGGGACACTGCTTTCTCCACAACACCGCCCTGAAACAGACAAAGACAGAGAGAGCAGCGCAGGACACAGACATGTGCTCACCACCGTGTGCTGTGATCGTCTCCTACAACAACCCAAATAGCCAGGAGGGAATTGATGAGAACTTGTCTCACAGCCTAACACAGTAATTATTGGTGTTCATAATGATGCCCCAAGGTATTACATTCCCCTGAAATGCCTTTGGAATCATCAAAGAAAGATTAAACCATGCCTCGTATAATTGCTCTTTGAAATAACCTTCTATTTTATTCTCTTGCTTGGAAAATTGATAACCTATGGATTTTCAATTAACTTTAAGTTACGAGGAATATTCAGTTTACCCAAGTATCTTATCCATTTTCTGTTCCCTTTTAGAAGTTTATTATCCATCTCAGTCTGTCTCCCTGAGGATGACAGAGGTTGGGAGTGGAAAAATCAGGGATCTACCCAGGCTCTAGCCCTTCCTAAGACTGACACTCTGCAAGTCACCTAGCATCCCTAGCCTCGGTGTCCTTACTTGTAAAAAGTGGATTCATGCCAGCCTCGCTCCCTCAGGGTCATTGTCAGAATCAAGTAGTTTATGGGTGTGCTAGCAAATGTCATATCTGTGCAAAAGAGAGCTGCTCGGGAACACTTGAGAACTGCTTGGTGAGACCCTCGGCTCAGCCAGCAAAATTACTAGCTTGGGCAAGGAGAACAGGACAGGTGTCCTGGACCCATGGTTTTCCCAATAGCAAAGTGTGCAGTCTTGGGCAAGTCACTAGGCCTCTCTGGGCCTCAGTTTTGTCATCTGTAAAATGGGGAGCAGGCAGACTTTGAAAAGACCTGAGATTGCAAATTGCCATTTTGAGAACCAAAATCTGCCCGTGGGCCTCTTTTAATTGACCAGCAGCATTTTAAATTTATTACCAACATTTGAAAATTGAGAGATTGCCTATAAAAATCTAGAATCATGGTTCTTTTTAAAAAATGGAAAGGTCTGGTAAAACTAGGCCCATGTTCTTGCAAGGCAAAATTGGCCAGTGCCAAGTAGCTGTTGGGGCCCCTCTCTCACTGCACTCCTCTGTCTCCCTCCCAGCTGGCTTCCCTAGCTTTTGTGTACTGGTCTGGCCCCATGTGGGGCTGTGACCCCTAGAGTGAGTGATCTCTAAGGATCCCTCCTAGGGAAGAGAGAGCGACCTAGGTCCTGCCCAGGGCCACCTTTTCCACTTGGACCCTGGCTGGGGAGGTTGCATTCCTTCAGCAACTTCCAAGCTGATACAGAGCAAAACACTGTGGGGGAGACCCCCCACCCCCACAGCCCTTACAGCCAGAGCCAGTAACTCACAGCTGTGGTTACCCGCGCGCTGATTTCTGTTTTAAAAAATACTGCTGGATAAACAGTGAGGGAAACCCGAGCTGTTCCCACACCACATAAATCCCCAGTTTGCTGTCCTATCTGGTTAGCTGGTTTTCCCCCAAATAATGGCACTGCTGCCTTTCAAGCAAGGGCTGCAAAAGTGCGCCCCGGGAAGTGGGTGACCAGGAGTCTCCCAGGCTGGCGCCCTGCCCAGCCAGCACTGGTGGCCTCCCTCCTTCTCTCTTTCAGCACTTCCTGCCCAGGGGCACTCACCTTTGTCCTCACTCTCTCCACCTTGATGCCCTTCCTCCCTCCTCCCGCCTCCCTTCTGCTTTGTCTCACTCAAAAGGCCTCCATGGGAGACCTTCCTGGGGGACCCTGGGCTCCTCCTGCAACCAGAAAGCCCACAGCCAAAGGCAAACCTACCCAATTACCACACACACCCCTGGAATGCTTCCTTTAGAGTTTCCTTCCAGAACCTTCTGTCAAAGTGCAAATATCCTGGCTTAGAAGGTAAGGCCTGAGCCTTCTTCATCAGGATGACTTTGGTCTTAGATTAAGGTTTCCAGACTTAAGGGGGCAAAAAAAGACACCCAGCTAAATTTGAATTTCAGATAAACAACACATAACTTTTTAGCCTATGTCACCAATATCGCATGGAACATATTCAACTGGGCTCCCTGTATTTTATCTGGTTGCCCTAACTTAGAGCCTTTCCTTTAGTTCAACACACCTCTAACTCCTTCAGGCACAGAAGCCCTAGAAAGGGCATGTTTACTGAGCACCTCCTGAGTGTATGTATGTGGTCTACACAGCAAGCCTCCACTTTTCAGTTGAGGAAAACAGGTCACGTGACCTCCAAGAGCCAGGGTTCTGATGCAGGCCCCTCTATGTATTGGGTTTTTCACTCATCTGCCCACAATCTTAGTAATAGACAAGGTATGACTAGCACCAAATGTTTAAAAAATATATTCATGAGAGAAAACATTCGCCTGAGGAAACTCTCATTAACTCAGTGTTTTCTGGGATTTAAGAAAAGACCACATTATTGGTTCCCTAGGGCGGAAAGTCTTGGCCCCACCTTGCAGGCTTCACAGGGACATCTGCAATAGTCCTGAGGCCTGTATTCTGTGGTTTACTCAACTCTGTCCTGTCCAGCCTATTATTTGAGCCTCACAAAGTCCTATAGGATAGTATGACCCTGCTGCCATAAAACTTTCTGAGAAGCAAAGGACATACACAGTCCAAATAAATGCCAGGCCCAGGGGTAAATATCCTAATCCAGTGTGAGTTCCACCATATTCAAAGCTTGTCTGTCTCCTGTTCCATCCCCCGAGGTCTTGCTCGGCAGCAGGTATCTTGTCCGGTTCACATGTTCTAGCTACCACGTGAGTGAATGCTAATAGTTTCATCATATTTCTCTTAGGTGGCATATCAGTATTTCACAGGACCTTCTGGAGTTGTCCTTAAGGAGAAAATCTCAGGTATTTTCTTCATCATCGTCATCCAGCTATTACCACTGAAAACTGTATACCAGGTTTTGGCGAGAGCTTTCCTGGTTCACCTCACTCACTTCTCTCAGCAACCTAATGGGGAAAGAAGAAAAAGCTTACTCCCGTTTTACAAATGAGAAAACTGAGGCTCAAGTGATCAAGTGAGTTGCTCAAGGCCATTCAACTTACTAGTGGCAAAGCTAGGATTTGAACCCATGCTCTCCTGGTTCCCAAGGCCATGATCTTGACCTTCTGTTATGTTGCCATAGGAAAAGGTATTGGGGGGCTTGGATGGGCCATCTTCATCCTCCACTGAGATGTGACATGCCCTGTGGTCCAGCAGAATAAAGAAAGAGAAGGCATAATAATTCTCCACATGTATCACCCTTTATAGTCAGCCAGCTCTTTTCACAGACATCAGTTCATTTATCCTCAGAACAGCCACATGAGGCTGGTACTGTCATCTTCATTTTGCCAGTGAGAAAACCAAGGCTCAGGAAAGGGGTGTAACTTGCCTGAGACCACACAGCTGAGGAAAGGCAAGGCTACACCTTGAATTCAAGTCTTCTGTCTAAAGGCCCCAGGTTCTCCCTCAGGCACCCTGCAAGTCCCCCGCACAAATGGGTGGGGTGGCCAAGCACAGAAGTGGGTCTGTAGTGCCAAGGACACGCCTGTTTGTCATGCATAATGGGGGAAATTCCAAAAGTTCTTTGGGATGGCTCAGGTGTGGCCCTCCTCAGGGGCCCTCAAGAACCCTCCCCCGAACACACGCTTTTCCTTTTCCTCCCCCTACCACCCCAACAACAACCAGAAACGGGAGCCCCTCCCTTCCTGAAACCTGCTCTTCTTGGCCGCCCAGCCTCAGGGCTGAGCCTTTTTTCCACAAACAGCCACTTCCATCCATCTCTGTCTCGTGGGCCTGTGGGGCCTTGACAGGGAAATGCTGACTTTGAGGAGGTTAAAGGTGCTGGTGCCCGGCCTTCATCTAACAAATGGGTTGCCGAGAGGGGAGGGACCGCTGTTGTTTTTTCCTGGCCTCAGAAGAGGGGCCTGTCAGGAAGATGTAGAGGCCAGCAGGGCCCCCAGCCGCGCCCTGCAGGGTAGCTGACAGACACCGGCAGCTGTGTGGGCGCCGGGGTGCCAGGGCCCTGCACAGAGTACCCCTGCTACGCCCCCTCCCTGCTGCCCCTCCTGACCTCTCCACCCACTCCACCATGACCCAGGGCCCACCCCTTCCAGGGGCAAAGGGCCAGGCGGCTGGGTCTCCCTGGGATGGGGTCCCTGGACCAGATGTGAAGGCAGAGCAGGAATCTGGTTACAGCCTGCCGGGCCAGGCCCCAGGAAGGTTTTCCTAGAGAAGCTGACAGACCAGATATTCCTCCCAGAATATCTGAGGGATTCCTTCTAGAGCCCCCACAACCTGGAGCGTCTCGAGGGACCTCTCAAGGCTATTTCTGTAGAATTTCCTCAGTGCCCCCCAGTCCTACAATCTCCCTTTGGAATCGTTGAGTTAAGAATGAGCTATGCTAGAAAGTGAGCCTCATTTATCTGTTACCTACTTCACAATTCACATAAATTATTCATTTAAAAATTTCAAATGTCTGTGCAGTAGGCATTCTGATGCAGTGGAGCCAGGCTGCCTGGATTTGAATTCTGGATCTTCCATTTCCCAGCTATGTGACCTTGTGCAGGTTACACAGTCTCTCTGTGCTTCAGAGTCCTCTTCTGAAAAAAGGAGATGATGAAACAAACAATTGCCTCAGAGGGCTTTTGTGGGGATCCATTGGGGGAATATATGTGAGATGCTAAGATCAGTGGATGAATGTCCGCTATCATCAGTGATGAATGGACCATCATCCCAGATAAGGGAACAGAGAAGCTCAGAGAGGTGAGGTTTCTTGTCCCAAGACACACAGCCAGAAAGTGGCAGACCCAGGATTTGGACTCACATAGGTTTAAGCCCAAAGTCCATGCATCAGTCCAAGCTGCTCCAGACACCTGAAGACAACTCCTGGTTCTGCCCATTTCTTAGCTGTATGATTCTGAGCAGCCCATGTCATCTGTCTGAGCCTCATTTCCCTTGCTGGTAAAATGTAGAACACAATTCTCACTTTATCCATAATGGGAGAGTGGTGAGCTTCAGAGAAGAAATGTGTATGCAACAGCTGAGTCCCAGACAAAGCAAAATGATGAGTCTAGTTTGTGGCTATGGCTCCATCTCCTTTGCTGGCCTACAATGCCCATTCCAAAAGATGAAATGCCTGTTTCATGGAGAGCATGTATGCAGCCTCCAGGCTGCAGAGCTAAGACCCCTCCTCCTTTGAAACCAGCCAGCAAAGATGGAATGGTCCGTGCCCATTTCAGCCCCAGTCCTGCCACTCTGGATCATGGAAATATTCAGTGGGAGAGGAGCTCTGGGCTCGTGGGCTGGGAATGTCATCCTCCAAGAAATTACATTAACCCTCCAAAAAGGCCAGCAAGGCCATGGGGATGAAGTAGATGGACTGACTGGTTAAAATGGCCTTGGCCCTCCTGTGATAGGTACCAGCTAGGAAGACCACGTGACTATTTGCCAAAGAGAACTCCTTTGGGAATGAGAATACCCCTGATTCTATTTCTGTGCTCCAGAGTCCATGGAAGACTTGGCCTCTGGAAGTGGAGAGGGGGAAGCAGGTGGGTGAAGGTTAGGAGGCCAGGGAGCAGGTGGGGGAGGCCTGGAAAAACTTCAAGGACTATATCTAAAGAGGCTTTCCTTTGCTGTGGAGAAAAATGACTTGAAACCCCTCTAGAGAAGAGTGTGGCTAATTGGCATTAAGTTGGGGGTTAAAGAGCGGAAGGAAGAATCTGATTGTTTTTTTAAGTTACTGAGAAAGTGAGAATGTCACTTTGGGCAGAGAGAAAAAAATTTTTTCTGGAGTATGTCTTTCTTTATACCACAGACCCTAGTGGGCCACTGAGACTTGCAAAAAAAGATTTCTTTTAATCCACCTTCCTTTTTGCAAGCAGCAGTAGAAGGGCTTTTAAATCAAATGCAATCAGCAAACTTGTCTCTTACACTTATTCCCTGCTTCACTCCCTGGAATTTGGCACTTGATGGATTCTGGATCTGACTTAAGGCTTTTTCCAAATCCAAGACTTGGGGAATTTTGTTAACAGTGCAATAAAATAACTTCATAGTGTTACAGGAGGCACATTAAAGAAGTTGTGTGTGTGTGTGCTGCTCTCTCTCCTTCAAAAAAAAATACAGACAATGTTTCTTTAAAAGTCTCCATCTGCAAATCCCATTAGATGTGCATATAAGGTTTCCGATGATTAATAGTTGCCTGCTCGGGTTTTGGTTGGAGGGGATCGTGTGGGTGCGGGTTAACCCCTCCCTCTCCTCTCTCACATTTCACTTCAGAAATTTGTCACTCTCTCCCCACCGCAGCATTTAAAAGTGTGTCTCAGCAGCCCTGGTCCAGCCCTCCGCAGGCATTTGCTGTGGGCTCCAGGACGAGCACTCCATCAGCTGGTGCTTCTGGGCTGGGACAGTGAAAATGTTTAGTGTCATCGGCAACAAATACATGTACAGGGGACCCCAATAGGCAGGCTGGTGTGTCGGGGAGCAGGAAGCCAGGAGTGAAGTCCGACAGAGGTGTGTGTATACATATATGTGTAGCTGGACACATGTGCGCGGACTTTAAAAAGCGACTTTAGTTTTGGTTTTTGTCTCGGTTCCTGGGGTGAATTTTCTATTGAACATTTTTCCCTCCTATTTGATTTTTTTTTTTTTTTGCATTTTTAAAAATTTGAATATAAACAGTGTAAGAATCAAACCTTTGAAAGACTGAGGCGTGCAGCAGACGGCAGATGGATCCTGTGGCCAGCAGCTGCATGAGGAGCCCCCACCCCCCAGCCCCTGTCTGGGGCTGCCTTCGAAATCCCCACTCCGAAGGCAGTGGGGCCTCAGGGCTACCCCACTACCCGCCAACCCCATTCTCCTTCCACCAGAAACCAGACTTCCCGGCGACAGCGACAGCAGCATACCCCGACTTCTCGGCCTCCTGCTTGGCGGCCACCCCACACAGCCTTCCCCAGGAGGAGCGCGTCTTCACTGAGCAGCACCCTGCCTTCCCACAGCCCCCTGACTGGCATTTCCCTGTCTCGGAGACCCGGGGCAGGCTCAACCCAGGCCCAGCTGGGGGCTCTAGAGAGATGGGGGCCAGCAGCCCAAGCCTGATGGACGCCACGGGAGGCCCAGGTGAGGACTACGAGGTCCTTGGAAGCACTGCCAACGAGACAGACAAGAAGTCAACTAGACGGAAAAAGGAGAATTCAGGTAGGTGGCTGAAGAGCAGCTGACCATTTTTTTACTGTGCAATTTTGGAGAGGTGGCTTGCCCTCTCTGAACTCAATTGCCCTGAACCATGAATTGTGAACAGTATTATCTAAAGGCAAGAATTACCTTTGGGATTTCTTCTACTTCAGAGTTCTAGGATCCTCTGGTGATGGGGGCTGTGTCTGTGTACCCAGCACTCCTGGGCCCTAGGAAGGATGTGCCAGCAAAAGAATGAAACAGGATCCACAGAGATATGGAGGATATGTGAGATGGAGCCTCAGTACAAGCTGGCAAGGGCTGGAGAAGGGCTTTCCTGAACCCCAGCAGCCTCTGGGTCATGCTTCTCCCCACCGTGCTCCAGCTGGATCCAAATGATCTGCAGAACCCCAGGGTTTGCACAACAGGGCAGTCAGAGGCTTGGAGGGGTAGGACTGAGGCTAGCACCCTGGGCAGTCAAGCAGAGCCAGGACCCTATGTTTCCAGGAGCCTGGAGGCAGAGAAGCAGGCCTAGGGCTGGGATGAGAGAGGCAAGGAGTGAGGGGAATGGAGTATGAGATTTGGGGCAGACTGCCCACAAGGTATCACCCTGCCCAGTTGGGCTGTGCCCAGGCCAAGGGGGCAGCTCAGCATGCTAAGTACTGGTTGACCCCCAGAAAAGGCCCTCCTGAGCGGTCACTGGCCTTGGGGAGAGTCAGGGGGGCAGGCAGCTGAGGGCAAGCACTGGACCTCAGAATGCAGGTAAAACCCAGCTCGGTGTTGGAGCCCCAGAGGCCAAAGGATGGAGTTGGTTGGCCCACTTGTTGAGATCCCAGCTAAAGTCCATCTCCTTCCTGTGTGGTGGGAACCTGTTATTTCCTCATCTCCCCATGGGGGCATCCCCGGCTTCTCTCGCTGTCTATTCACCTTTCCTATCGTTCTTTGGCCCCGCCTTGCCCAAAATAAGGCAGTGTCCATGCCTCCTGCCCCCATTGCCTGCTCTGTCCTCCTGACAGCTGCCCTTGGGGCAACATCTGTCTGTCTGAACCGACAGAGGACCTTCTCATGGGGCTAACCAGCACAGGCAGAAAATGAGAGTGCCAACCAACCAATGAGAAGGTGCTTTGCAAAACCCCTTCAATGTAGCACAAATTTCCCAAGTATCTTCTCTTTGTCAATCACTGGCCAAAGCCCTGGGGATACAGAGATGAATAAGGTGGTCTCGACCCTCCCCCACCCAAAGAGTTCAAACTGAGAAGGCAGAGAGGTCTGCAGATGCCTGTCTGGCAGTGGATGTGCTATAATCAGAGAGGTTCAAGGTACGGGGGGCAACACTCATTAGTTCTTTTTGAGTCCCAGCAGTTTGCGAGGCAAGTACAGCAAGTCTTACCAGTATCTTGGTTCTTACATGTGTGGAAAAGGAGATTCGGAAAATTTGAGGGGATCACTGCTAGGATGGAATCTAAAGAGAGTGACCCACTCATCTCAGTTTGCCCAGGATTCCTCTGATTTTAGCATTGAAAGTCCAGTGTGCCAGAAAACTCTCAGCTCCGGACAAACCAGGACAGTTTGTCACCCTCAAAGTGAGCTTAAACCCGGAACTTCAGATCCCAAATCCCACACCCTTCAGTAGATTTCAAGCACAATCGTCATTTTGACGTATTTGGTCTCCATGCATGAAGAATCCCCTCAACGCACTCATAATAGATGGGAATGACCACAACCCTCCTGTTTGTTCAATAGAAGGGACTTTTAAATTGTCAACCGGTTAAATTCTGAATTACTCCCAGCCCTGGTTGGAGATCTGCCAACGATGGGGCACTTTCTGCTTCTCCTCTCCAAGGAGCTCTCAGCAACTTGGTCCTGTGCCTGGTTGAAGAGCTCTCCCCTCTGTGGGCCGGCCACCGTAGCTCCATCTCTGCCCACACCTCCCTTGGCTGCATCTAGCCACTTTCCTGGGAACTGGGAGCCAAGGCACTGGGAAGGCGTGGGCAAAGCCAAGGGCTGGGCTTAGGCAAAATCATTCCGTGTTTCAGCAAGATCCAAACGAGTGTCTTTCCTTTTGGCCGGTGGCCCATGGAACTGTATTAGGGAGTAAGCTCTCGTGCCAAGCAGCTGACCATCCCCAAAAGCACATGGGCACCCTCTCCTGAATGCCCTGCACTCTTCACAGGGTAAGCCTCAGGCTGGGAGAGGTTCCCACCCCTGGGATCCCTCTCAAGGTCCCCTTAGGAGCAGTAGCAGTCATACAAGGTAGGGTGACTTTCCTTCGTTCTCTGGGGTTCCAGACCCACCCTCTGTTCAGCACGGAAATCTTTATCTCCCTGTTGGTTGCCTGAGTCTTCCTCTGGAATTTAACTGGAAGGGGCGGAAGGAGAAAAGATCAACTTTTAAGAGCCTAAAGAAAGGGAAACGTGATGGGCAAGGCTCACAACCCACTCCAGGAATCTACTCACAAGAGACAAACCCACAAAGGACCCCCTCCCCATCCCACCAATCCTGAGTCACTGGTTGGATACTGTCTTATTTGAAATTTTAATATTTTATTCATCATGGATTTTTTTGCATTAATTTTGATTCTTAAAAACATTGCACTAACATATGATTTCTCTTGATTACTGAGGTTTTAGGTGCCCCTTGCGCTCAACACCTCCCCCTGGCCCCTGCTAAGCCATCTCTGGAAGGGTAACTAGTATTAATCAGAAATGTGTTTTTCTTAGTGCTTCACCGTCAAGTAGACAGGTTGCAGTGTCAGCACTGCATGACTTTGGGAAAATTCTAAACTGCTTGGAGCCTCAGTTTCCCCAGCTGTAAAATGAAACTACAGCCATAGCACCTTCTCTACAGAATCTCTGTGAAGGGTAAATGCAGTGACCCACAAGAGTAACATTGTGCCTGGCCCGTGAGTTCAATCAATAGCTGCTATGAATGGCATTAGGCCCCTATTTACAGAACCAGCCTTTGGAACATAGCGTCTAACAAATCTCCCTATATTTGTGGGGTCAATGGAATTGAATCTTTCAAATACATTGTCTCAGAAATTCCTGAGTCTGGAATATAAGACATGGGAACTTCTTGCAATCATTGTTGGTCCTAAAATCCAATAGTCATCGATTAGGAGCTTGGAGCTCAGAGATCTGCTGGGGAGGTTGGAGGTGAGTTGTGCTGGGGAGGTTGGGGGTTGAATGTGTCCCATACTGGCTGGCCAAGGAGGCATCAGTAACAGAAATTTACTAAAGTGTGTTTCAAGAGGAACGTTCTATGCTTTCCCCTCTCCTTCCTCTGCCAGCCCCAACTGCTCCCCCTTCACTCCTACTGGAAGTAGAGCTGACGTGCTCAAGTAAATGATCAGGAAAGTGGGGATCCCTGGCCCCCCACCCTGAGACCTTCTGTTGGTTCGCAGCACAAAACTGATTGAGGAGACCAGTGTGATGTTATCTCACCCCAATCACTCCCAGACCCGGGCCAGTGGGTGTTAAAGACTCCTGCTGGCAGGGACAGCTGTGAGGCCACTGTTGTTTGCCCCCAATCTGTCGTTGCTACCGTGGTTGTCTTTAATTTATGGGGATGAGGGATTTCGCAGTGATTTCCTGACAGGGTTCAAGGGAAGGTCGCGCGTGATCAGCCTGGCTGCAGGTGAATCTGATCGCCCACGGGGGAGAGCTGTGGTGCGAGGGCTCAGCACTGCTGGCTGGGCTCTCACATACTCATTCTGCCTTCATCAGACTCGCTTTGTCCCATCCTCCCTCAGCTCCAACACGTGTGCCTCCCCAGGGCTCTCCCTTCCTGATTTCCCTCCCCTGCAAGACCTGATCTCCACCTGCCCCTACCCAACCACGTGAACTCTCATTTCTCTTGAGGTTTAAAACCTTCCACAAATTGGCCCCTTTTGCGCTTTTGCCACCTGCTCTCCCTCTACAGGCCAACCCTCCCACCTCTGCTCACCTTGCCACAAGCCATACCAGTTTACTTGCCTTGCAAACACACCTTGCTTTTTCTCCCCCACTCTTCTGCCAACTGAAGTCCTACATATTTCAACATCCAGCTTGCAAACCACCCCCTTCAAGAATGCTTTCTTTCTTTTAAGTTTATGACTCCGCTGGTACATAGCATCATTGCAGGGAAAGCTATAGTTAAGACATTTCAAATCATGGTATCCACTAGAACCTGTGCTGATTTTCTAAATATAGTTTATAACTTCATAGTTCTCCTGAGACTTCTTACCATGGGACATCTTGTATTTGAAATCTACTTTTTGTTTTTAATGGTCAAAAACACAGAACCAAATTTACCATCATACCCATTTTTAAGTGCCTGGTACAGTGGTGTTAACTATATGCACATTGTTGTGTAACAGATCTCTAGAACTTTTTCATCTTGTAAAACTGAAACTCTATACCCATTGAAAAACTTCCTTCTCCCCCATCCCAGGCCTGGGAACCAGCATTCTACTTTTTGTTTCTAAGAGGTTGACTACTTTAGTTACCACATATAAGTGGAATCATGCAGTGTTTGTCTTTTTGTGACTGGCTTATTTTACATAGCATAATGTCCTTGAGGTTCATTCCTGTTGTAGCATATAACAGGATTCCCTTCTTTTTTAAGGCTGAATAATATTCCATTGTATGTATGTACCACATATTCTTTATCCATTCATCCATTGATGGACAGACACTTGGGTTGCTTCCACCTCTTGGCTATTATGAATAATTCTGCAATGAACATGGGTGTACAAATATTTCTTCTAGATCCTGCTTTTGAATTATTTTGGATATTTACCCAGAAGTGGGATTTCTGGATCATATGATAATTCTATTTTTAATGTTTTGGGGAACCACTATACTCTTTTCCATAGCCACTATACCATTTTACAATTCCACCAAGAGTGCATAAAGGTTTCAGTTTCTCCACATCTTCACCAACGCTTGTTATTTTCTGGGTTTGTTTGTTTTTGTTGGTGGCCCTCTTAATGGAAGTGAAAGGATATCTTATTGTGGTTTTGATTTGTATTTCCCCAATTATTGATGATGTTGAGCATCTTTTCATATGCTTTTTGGCCATTTGTATGTCTTCTTTGGAGAAATGTTCATTCAAGTCCTTTGCCCATTTTTTCATTGGATTGTTTGATTTTTGTTGTTGACTTGTTGTATTTATTTATATAATCTAGATATTAACCCCTTAACAGATACGTGATTTGCAAATATTTTCTCCCATTCTGTAGGTTATATTTTCATTCTATTGATTATCCCCTTTGCTTCACAGAAGGTTTTAAGTTTGATGTAGTCCCATGTGTCTGTTTTTGCTTTTGTTGCTTGTGCTTTTGGTGTCATATCCAAGGAATCATTACCAAACCCAATATCATGAAGTTTCCTCCCATGTTTTCTTTTAGGAGTTTTATACTTTTAGGTCTATGCTCAGGTCTTTAATTCATTTTTAGTTAATTTTTAAATATAGTGTAAGGTAAGGGTCCAACTTCCTTCTGTTGCCTGTAGATAGTTTTCCCAACACGATTTGTTGAAGACTGTTCTTTCCCCATCAAGTATCCTTGGTACCTCTATTGAACATCATTTGACCATGTAGGTGAGAATTTACTTTTAGGCATCTATTCTGTTCCATTGGTCTATATGTCTGTCTTTATGACAGTATCATACTGTTTTGATTACAGTAGCTTTGTAATATGTTTTGAAATCAGGAATTATGAAGACTCCATCTTTTCTTTCTCAAAATTGTTCTGTCTATTCAAGGTCTTTTGAGATTCTGTATGAATTTTAGATTTTTTTTCTATTTTTGCAAAAAAATGCTATTATGATTTGATAGGGATTGCACTGAATCTGTAGATCACTTTGGGTAATACGGACATTTGAATAATATTAAGTCTTCTAATCTATAAACATAGGATGTCTTTCCATTTATTTGTCTTCTTTAATTTCTTTCAGCAATGATCTGTGGTTTTAAGTGTGTAAGTATTTCACTGCCTTAGTTAAGTTTATTCCTAAGTATTTTATTCTTTTTGATGCTATTGTAAACATAAGTTGTTTTTTTCATTTCTTTTTCAGATTGTTCACTGCTAGTGTATAGAAAAGCAGCTCATTTTTGCATGTTGATTTTATATCCTACAACTTTGCTGAATTTATTTATTAGTTCTAATAAATTTTTTGTGGAATCTTTAGGGTTCCACATACAAGATCATGTCATCTGCAAACAGAGATCATTTTACTTCTCCCTTTCCAATTCAGATGTCTTGTCTTTCGTTTTCTTGTCTGATTGCTCTGGCTAGGACTTCCAGTATTATGTTGAATAGATGTAGCAACACGGGGCATCCTTGTCTTGTTCCTGATCTTAGAAGAAAAGCTTTCAGTTTTTCACCATTGAATATAATGGCAGCTATAAGATTTTATGGCTTTTATTATGTTGAGATAATTTCCTTCTATTTCTAGTTTGTTGAGTGTCCTAGAATCCTTTCTTGACATCCTCCTCCCTCACTCTCACAGAACAAGTCTTGTTTACACCTCCTCCATTTTAGCATCAAACCACAGTTGGCCTTGTATCCAGAGTTATAGATGCATATGGCTGCCCTTCTCCCCAAAATTGAAGTGTCTGGAGGGCCAGAATTCACCTGTGCAGTTTCCCTAACACCTACTGAAACATTTTCACATGGAGCTCCTTCAATGTCTGGTCAATAATCTCTATTGCAGCCTGGCATTCATTCATTCATTCATTTTGTCACCTTCTCTCTGAGCGTGGCTCCACTGCCTGGCATGAGGGTTTCCACCATGTGTGATATACTTCTGTAAAATGCATCAGAACTTTTACAATCTCACTCATAAAAAAATGTGCAGAGAGCCAGACTTCAATCATAAAACCAGCCCAGAGTCAGAGAGAGAGAGAGAGAGAAAGAGAGAGAGAGAGAGAGAGAGTGCTGGGGTCAGAAAGATACATAAACAGCCACATGCAAGCTGGGCTGACTCTACAAGAATCCCCCACAGGGTACTGGGGCCAGTTCCCAAGTACCAGGGCCAATATAGGAAATTAGTGGAGCTGCTGTGGCTGAGCGATGAAGTGGATCCACCTTGGCAGAGAAGTTAGGGGGGGCTGCCATGACTGGGCAGCTAGAGGGCCCATCTGTCACATGTATAGGTGGCTGTTTTTCCTAGTGTAGAGGAAAGGGCACCTTGTTCTAATTTACAGAGAGGTCCCCTAGGGGCTAGAATCAGCCTTGCCAACCACCCCTCATGGCTTTGCTCCCTCTCCTCAGTGGTGAGCACTTAGCTATGGGACATTAGCGGGTGTCTTAGTCCGCTCAGGCTGTCATAACAAAATACTATAGACTGTGTGGCTTAAATGATAGACATTTATTTCCTCACAGTTCTAGAAGCTAGAAGTTAAAGACCAAGATGTTGCAGGTTTGGTTCTTCCTGAGGCTTCTCACTGTGGCTTGCAAATGGCCACCTCCTTGCTGTATCCTCACATGGTCTTTCCTCGTGTGTGAACATCCCTGGTGTCTGTCTATATGTCCTAATCTACGACTCTTCTTATAAAGACACCAGTCACACTAGATTAGGGCCCACTCTAGTGGCCTCATTTTAACTTAATAACCTCTTGAAAGGCCCTGTCTCCAAACACAGTCACATTCTGAGGTACTGGGGCTGGGATTTCAACATATAAATTAGGCAGGAGGGATACAATTCAGCCCATAAACAGGGGATATAGGGGCAGGGAGAAGGTTCTAGCAGTGTCACAAATGTTCCAGTTAAAAACCCCATTAGTGAAAGCAACATCTCAGAGGTGGGCACAACCTCAGAGCTTTCCTAGCCTGGCATCCGGTTAGGCACTAGGGTTTTTTTACCCAGATAGAGTGTTATTTTGTCAATAAGCAGGCTCTGCATTCTTATACCCACAAAGAGAGCTGAAAAAAGTGGAGGCAGTTTTAGGCGTGAGTCTCTAAAGAAGTGGGCTGTTTGACAGAGGAAGAAAGAAGGTGATAACAAAATAAATAGACAACTTCAGGGAGTGTCACTTGGGTCACTAGAGTGATGCTGAGTACCAGGCTGGGTGATCTCATATCCACCCCCATCCACTTGCTGGCCACAGCCTAGCAATGGGGTGAGGGGTGAGGGGAGTAATGCTAAGTGCACTAACAAGGGAGACCTAGTTCAAGTCTTGGACCCACAATTTCCTGGTGGTGTGAACTCAGTCAAGTCCTACACTTCACTGAGTCCTGGTCTCCTCTGAAAAATGAGGCTAATGCTATCTCACAGCTAGGGAGGAGAGACAGAAAGTCTACACTCCATCCCTCTGGGCACCCCCTGCCTCCTGGTTAGATAGAGCTCCTTCCCCTCCTCCTCTGACAGGTAGAGATCGGGAGCCCAGTGCAGGAATCCGGGTCTTGGCCATTGTCTGAACTCAGAGGCATCAGCATAAATCCTGTGCCTGGGCCTGCTCAGGCCCCACCCAGATACATTCTGGAAGTTCTGGAGAAAGTCTGTTTCCACTAGGGCAGCAGGATTCTGACCAGCTTCTAAGATGTAAGGGTCCAAAGAGCACACGGATCATGAGGTCAGTTGAGGGACCACCTCAGCTGCCTACCGTCCTGCTGTGCTGGGTGCTCAGGAGTCCCATCCCACGCACTTATTTCTCAGGCTTGAATAAGTTAGGGCACCTGGGCCCAAGGAGGTGGGGATGATCCCAGAGGCAGAGCAGCCCTTTCTCTCTGAGGGGCAGGACCCCTGCACGCCCCTGGAACCAGACTTTTTCCCCAAGGCCCTCTCTGCTCATTGAGTCAAGTTTCCCTGGCCTCTAGCCAGCATTTCTCCCCCACCCCCCACCCCAGTCTTTTATATTTCATGTTTTTCCCTGTTTTCCTTGAGTGCAGTGGTGGAGGAATAGTGTAAGCAGTGGGGCCTGGGGCCTGAAGCCCACACTTCCTTTGGTGGCAGCTAAAGGCGACATCTGGAACTTATAAACACAAACAAAGCCCAGCGCTGCCCAGACCTCCCCCAACTCATCTTGGAGGCTTGGTGCTGCCCCCACCTCTCCTTTCCACTGCCTCCCTGCCCCCTCACTTCTCGGTTCCCCCCTTCCACAGGCCCCACACCCCATCTCATCGCCCCATCCATTTCACTCTCCCTCACCACCCTCCACCCTCACTGCCCTACCCCACCTGGGACTCTCAGCGAAGACTACTGTAGCACCAGACATTCTCATTCCAGAAGAATCTGCTTCTCTCTCAAAAAACATACCCTGAATTCCCCAACCCCACTGCTGGGCTCCTCAAAGAGGCTGGGAGCCCAACCCATATCTCTTCTGGCACCTACGGGAGAGGGAGAAGGCCTGGACACTGAGGTGGGCAGGACCCAGTGAGAAGGGCAGGCCAGTCCCAGGAAGCCAGAGAGGTCCTGGAAGCCAACAATCAACTGGTCTTGGGCTGGCTCCACCCAGGTCTTGTCTGCTTTGATGGGTTTGACTCCTCCTTCTGAAGTTGAAAGTGTCAGAACTAACAAGGACATCAAAGGTGTGTTCTGTGAAGGAAGCCAGACACCATTTTCAGGTTTGTCAGGGTCTCACCTACTGACATCATGCCCTAAATATCCTCTCCCTCTTCCTTCCCTGGGGATTCCCAAGGAGACAGACATGGACCCAGACACAGAGGCTGTCCCTGGAGCACAGCCTCCATGCTGATCATCCCCCTGGGGCAGTGTGACAGAGTGGCTACAACCCTGCATGGGGCCCACGGGACTTCTGGCAAGCCATTCAGTTTCTGGGTCTTAATATCCTCGTCTGTTTAATGGCTAATGTATACCTTACCTACCTCACAGAATAACTAAGAGGATACAATGGGAAGCAGGATAATATGTGGAAATAGTTTCCTATCAAGGAAATCTGGGTTCTAGGTTCAAACCTGCCACTAACTTGCTGTGTGTCTTTAGGCAAGTCTCTTACCTACTCTAGGCTCACCATTACAATGAAAAAGTGACGTTAGGTCATCACTAAGTTCCCTTCCAGCTCTAGTCTTCTATGATTCTGTAGTATATATGAAAGCCCAAAAGAAATTCATTATCAACTGCAAAGTGCCATTTAAATACGTGGCCTATGGCTTTCTATCTGGTCTTGCCTAGAAATTTATGTAAAATGACTGTGAGAGTTGGGGGGGTAGAGATGTAGGACTCCAAAAAGGCATGTTCCCCAGAGTCTGTCTGAACTTCCTTGTAGCTCCGATAAAGCTGTCTGCTGACTTTAGGAAGGCCTGCCAAAAGTGACAGCTATTTATGAAATAATTTACTTTGGGTGGTGTAAAAGCTCATGGTGGAAACCGCAATCACACACACATCCTGTTTGCATTTCTCTGGGTTCTGCCTACTGTTCCATCATGGCCCTGCTCCCCCAGAGGGTTGTGCAGGGATTGGAGCAGGGCAGGCAGCTCCTCCCTAACCATGGAGTCGGCCAGCTGAGCACCAGCCTCCTCCTGCTGCAGTCCTAGAAGAGGCACCCGCTGCCCCTGTGAGAGAAGCAGGAGCAGGAGGACTGATGAGTGATTCTTATCAATGCTACTTACTGTGTCTGAAATCATGGCCCCCTGGAAGGCTGACACAATAGTATCCATAGTGGCCAGAGACACAGCTCCAAGCAGAGATGTAGAAAAGTAGTGAAGGGGAAATAGTTAAAAGACCAAACATTGAAAAGGCATCCCTTTCACACCGCTCTGGAGACGTGATACCTTGAGGAGCATGGTTTCTCACCTCCGTGAATCATCTCTCCATCTCCAGTATAACCTCTTCTGATGGTTTTTTCGGAGTCTCTGGGGTGTGCCGTGCAATGTGCCAGGTGTTAGACACACCCCACCCATCTCATTTCACCTTCTCAGCAGCCTTCTGATCACAGAGGATGTAGCTATTCTTGTTTTGCAAATGATGAAAGTGAAGCTCAGAGAATTTAAGAGACTTGCCCAAGGTCAGAGGGCTTTTTCTTGGAGGCAGGTAAGACCCAGGCTCTCCAAGGGGTCCTCAAACACCTCTGCAAACACAATTTCCCTGCACTCAGCTTGGAATGAGGAGCTTTGCATGTCAGAGGGACAAAGAAATTCCCTGGCATAGTCCTCATCTTTGAGCTGAGGATTTTAGGAAGGCTGGGGATGGGGGGAGATGTCTTGGGACGGAGCACACAGCAAGACCCTAGATTTGACTGAAGGGGGGAACTAGGAGCTAAGACAAGAATATTTGAAACTAGAAGGGGTTGCAGGTTCAAGCCCAGGGTTTCTCAACAGGAGAGGGAGTAGGGCAAAGAGAAGAGGGTATCAGGGCTGCGTGTTGGGAAAGGACTCTGACACCAGCTCCCCAGGGAAAAGAAGACTCAGCCCAACGCCATAATTCTACACATGGAGAAACTGAGTCCCAGAGAGGGAGGGAAGCTCCCCAACAAAGGGGTACTCTTGGGATCAAGCCATCCTGGGGATAGTGTGTGTGTGAGCCGGCGACATACTCCCTTGCCAGCAATAGCATGGAAGTGCTCAGTCTGTCTTTTTCTATCTTGATGAAAATGCTGCAGAACAAAGAGAACCGTAACTTCCACTTCCGTTTTCATAGCTAGCTTCGGTACTTCTGGCCCTTTTGTCATTTCTATCAGTAATGAAAGTTGTTCCCCCTCTGGGAAGCTAATGAGGGACAAATATCCTCCCAAAGCCAGTATCCTACCCCCTCTAGTGGGGGTTGCCCAAGGTTTACACATTCAGTTGTCTCATTTCCTCTTCTTTTCCATCCTGAGGCCCCAGTGCCTAAATCAGGATGATAGAGACAGGAGAAGAGAATGGGTAGGGAGTGACTTGGCTTGGTTGACAGTGGTCAGCTGCCCACATAACAAGTCTAAGAAGGACTCAAGGGGGTCCTCTCCCTACCTCTCCTCATCTCTCTCAGGAGAATTATGTACAGGACTGTGTGGGCAGAGGTGTTATTTTCAGGGATTCTATAGGGCACCTGTGCACACCTAAGCAGGCCTGGGGAAAAGGGGAGTGTAGGTACGGGGATCAACCGAGGACAGGCCTCCCCAGGAACCCTGGAGGTGGAGACAAGCAGAGCTGCCATGGTCCAGCTCTAGCCCCCAGCCAGACAGACACAAGATGGAGAACCTGACACCAGGGTTGATGACCTCAGCGCCAGTCAGGTGGGTCTGGGATCCAATCTCAGTTCTGCCACCTAAAAGCTGCCCAGAACACTGGGCAAGGTCCTGAGCCCTCTGAGGCTGCTTCCTCCTCTCTAACTGAGAAGGATCTAGCAAATAGTTAGCAAGTACCTCCTATGTGCCAGGTACAGTAGCAAGTGAGGAAAAGCAGTTACATTTCTGGGGGGGGGGGGTGAGGTGGGGAGAGCTATTAATCAAATTATCACACATCCACATGGCAATGCTGAAGGGGATAATAACAGGACCTCCTCCTAAGAGTGTTACATGGAGAGGATTAAAGCAGCGGCTGCATCTAAACACAGCGGAGCCTTCAAAACGCCAGTAACCTATTATTATCCCAGCCCCTCAGATGGTATCTTGTAGAGTTGAAGAATTGGCAAGAATACTTTCTTTTAGCGCTCTCAAGTTTTAAAAGCATTTTCCACACATTAGCTCGTCCAATCTTCCCAGTAACCCCTAGGAGGTAGGTACTTTATTTCCCCCAGTTTCTTGATGAGGTGACTGAAGCCCAGAGAGGTTAAGTGACTTCCTCAAAAGCTTCAGCAAGCAGATCCAGGGTTTTACACCCCTTCCGTTGTTAAAGGGAAGGGCTGGAAAACACTGAGCCCTGGGACAGGTGGGGGCCGGAAATGAGCGGGTTTCCCGGCCTCACTGTGGGCCGGTAGGCCGGGATGTGCTCCGAAGGCCGTCCCTCCGCCGCGTGACCGCCCGCCCTCCCCGGCGCGCGGCGGCCAAGGCCGAGGGCTCCTGGGGGACCCCGACCGGGGCTGCACGTCCTTCCCCTCCGGCCCACGCTCCCGCTTCCGGAGGGATCTGAGCCGGCCTTCTCCGGCCGGGAGCCAGAGGCCGCCGGGCAGGCAGCCCGGGCCCGAGAACGCGCGCCCTCCTGCTCCCAGGCGCGTCCCGCAGGCGGCCCATCCGGACCCGGCGCCGCGACCCCCAGTACTCTGGCATCGAGACATCGGGGATCCCCCGGGGGCGTCCCCTCCTCTGCCTTCTCGGGTTCCCGGGACTTCAGCGGTGCCCACTCATCTTCTCTCTGGGGCTCGGGGCGGAGGCGGCGGCGCCCAAATCGCTATACGCGGCACCTACCCGCGCCAGGAGCCGCCACCCCGGCCCTTATCCGGTGCTCAGGCCGGCGTGACACGGGGGCGGAGGACGAGAAACCTGAAATACACCGGGACTGAAGGGAAAACAGGAGAAGGACTGAGAAGGGAACTGGCACGCGGGGCTGACGCGGGGTCCCTACGTCCCCACCCAGCCCTGCGATTTGGCTGTTTGGCCGGGAGTGTGGGCAGCCTGCCTGCCTCACCCACCACGCGGGTCAGTTTAGACTCCGCGTCTGAGAACAGATAATCTCCCCCACAACACACACATCCAGGTGGGGATAGGGGTGCAGATTTCAGTAAAGCACCTGATTCTGAGCCACCCCCCACCCCCCCATGTCTGTAAAACCAGGACAAGGAAGTGAAAGACTTCTCTAACTTTTAAAGCCTGCAGGAAGGGTGGTTCCTGTAAACCCTGCACTGGACACGGGCACCCATTGTTAGTTAACTGTGCAAGTGTATGGGTCTCCTTCCTGTGCCCACTCCACCCACCACCACCACTAACGTGAAGGGAGAGCCGCCTCTTACCCTGCTCAGGAGATAGCGATACAGTCCATTGTTTGTAAAGCACTTTACAGTTTGTAAACCCTTCCTACAGTTTGTAAACTCTTTACAGTTTGTAAACCCTTCCTATATTTCATTTGAACAGTATGTGAGTCAAATTGCCTGGGTTTGATTCCTGCCTCCGTCACTCACTGGCTGATGACACTGGATGAACTTGGACCGCTTACTTAATTTCTCTGTGCTTAGTTTTCTGGTCTATAAAATAGGGCTACTACTAGAACTCATCTAGTTGGGTTATTGTGAGGATTAAGTCCCTGCTGTGTCTAATTCAGAGCCTCCTTCATAGATGAACTTTCCAGACCCCTCCGCATGTCAGCGAGGAAGAAGCTTAAAGCAGCGCTTCTCAATTTACATGTGCACACAGCTCCCCTGGCGATCTTGCTAAAATGCAGATTATGATTCAGTGGGGAGGGCCACTGAGATCCTGCAAGTCTGACCAGCTCCCTGCTGCTGCTGCCACCGGAGCACCCTTTCAGCAAGGTCTTAGAGCAGTGGTTTGTAAACTGGGCCATGCAGTCAAAATCACCTGGAAGGCTTGTTAAAACAGATCACTGGGCCCCACTCCCAGAGTCTTTGATTCAGTGGGTGTGGGGTGAGGCCCCAGGACTTGCATTTCTAACAGTTCTCAGGTAATGGTGATGTCACCGAGGATAGAGAACCTCTGTTTTAGAGCATCTTACCCAAAAGTTTAAAGCCAACTTCTAATGTCAAGCTGGGTGGGTGGGCTGAGTGGTAGAGATCATTAAACAGCCAAAGCAGCTTCTTGTGTCTTGGGAATAACAAACAGTTGGGGGGGAGGGGTGGCACCTGAGGTTGGGAATCAAAAAACTTCCTAATTTTAAGGGGGTTAAGACACTAGAAGGAAAGATGAAGGGACAACATGGATCCTTTCTCAGCATCCTTTAAAAATAAGAGAGATAAGGAAAGGCTGCCCTACTGTGTGAGGACAAAAGAAAGGGAACAGAGGCCCCTGGGGCTCACGACTTCCTGTTTGGGGCCCTTTCTCCCCAGACAACCAGGAGAACCGAGGAAAACCGGAGGGTGGCAGCAAGGCCCGCAAGGAGAGGACAGCCTTCACCAAGGAGCAGCTGCGGGAGCTGGAGGCTGAGTTTGCTCACCATAACTATCTGACCAGGCTCCGGAGATATGAGATCGCTGTGAACCTGGACCTCTCCGAGCGGCAGGTGCGGCCCCAAGGGACCCCTCTTCCTCTGGGCATCCCTCCTTTCCTTGGTTCTCTCATCACCCTCCCTTCCCACCACTGACTCCCTAAACTTCTCCTGTTTTCTTCTCCCTCTGCCCAGTCCAGTGGTTCAACTGTGGCTGTACCTGAGAATCACCTGGGGACATTTTAATAACATCCATGCGATTATTTTCATGGTCATGGGATGGATTTCGGCACCAGAGTTTTTCAAATGTCCCCCAGGTGATTCTTACACGCAGCTGGCGAGTGAGATTATTATTCCCGTGATCTGATTAGTCCCAAACTTGAGTGTACGTTGGAATCACCTAAGCGCTTGTTTAAAATGCAGATTCCAGAGCTCTGGAGAGAGATTTTGCGGTAATAATGACTGGGCCTAGGATCTGCATTTCTAATCAATTCTCCAGGTGATTCAGGTATGTGGCTGGTTCCTGGGCACACTCTGAGAAGAACTTCCTAGCCCTTTGTTCTGGGATTTCCCGCAGAGCATTCCACCCACACACATGCTGTGATGTGGAGTAAAATATAATAGTAATAATGATTTCATAGCAGCTTTCAGTTGATGAAGCGCCCTGCCAGAGTGCTGGATTTAGAATCAGAAGACTTAGATTCAAATCCTGCCTCTATCACTTCCCAGCCCTGTGACCCTTGGGACGTGCCTCCCACCCTCTTTGAGTCTCCATCTGTAAAACAGGTCATAACCCCACCCTGGCAGGTAATGCTGAAGCTCAGATGAAACAATGTGTGGACCAGAGCTACCAAGCTGGAAGGTGCTTTATACACGTGCTTAAAGATGAGGCTGGTGATCTTTTGTTCCCAGACCCTTAGTTAATAGAAGCTAGAGGTGGGGGTGTTGGCACAGGAGGGGCAGGGCATGTGAAAGGGGGTGGAGCCAGTGCACAGTGACTTGTAGAACCTGTTCCCATGTCTGTCTAGGGCTTTCTTTTTTGGAGACACAAGACAGGCCTCTGGGCAGATTGGTGTGTCCTCCCTTTGGTCTCAGTTCCTGGACTTTTGGAGGAGTGAGGAGGGACAAGCAGTGTTTAGAGCTGGGGTCCCTGGGGCTGCACCGTGGTTGGCTTGAGCATCAACTGGGGAGGTGGTTGTAGTAACCAGGCTCCTTTGCTTCCTCCGTCAGGTCAAAGTGTGGTTCCAGAACCGACGGATGAAGTGGAAGCGTGTGAAGGGCGGTCAGCCCATCTCCCCTCAGGGGCAGGACCCTGAGGATGGGGACTCTGCAGCCTCTCCAAGTTCAGAGTGAGATTCTCCATGGAGAAAAAGAGACTAAGGACTGAGCCCCCGACCCAACTACTCCCACCCCCAACCCCACTTTCACCTTCTCCCACCCACCCCAGGGCAGTGTCTCCACATCTTGCAGTGACTCTTGGATGTGAAGCTGCCCAGCCTTGCTGGGAGCCTTGAAGTTTCCCAGAAAGTCCTGTCCAGCATTGCTCTGTCTTAGCAGCCACTTCCCCAGGGCCTTTGCTTCCCACAAGTCTCATGGAATCATATAGTGGCCAGACCAGACCCAAGTGAATCCATGGAACAGCTCCAAGGACACTGCTTCTCAGGGTCTTCTGACTGCTTCCCATGCCTCCTCCTACTCCCCTCCTTCTGCACCAGCCAGGCCTCTGCCAGGTCTGGACACCACCTGGCCTGATGGAAGAGGAGACTCTTGGGACCAGCTGGTGACTCGTGAAAGCTAATACTTCACAAGAAAGGAAATGACTGACACACACAGACACACACACACACACACCTAGACCACCGTTCCTTGCTGGGCTCTATATCTGAGGCTTTAGGGCCCCTGAGGCTTGTTGTCCCAAAACCCCAGGGAAAATTAGTGTGAGGAGGAATGAAGACAGAAACTCAGCTACTACAAACAAGAAACCATCCCTGTCTCCAAATTTGTTGGCTGTGAGGTGGGCAAGTTTATGAGCACTGGCTGGAAGAAGACAGTTGGAAAAACAACCTGGTATAGGTCTCCACAGTCCCATACAGGCCCATTTCCACTGGTTTAACTGTGGGGGGGGGGGGGTGAGAATGGACCCAGGACACCACCTGCTTTTTCAGAATCAATTCAGGAATACAGCTGGGACTGTTGAGCAGTGCCCCAGAGCAACGGAGCAGTTATTCCTTTTAAATTCACGATTTCTGATTGAAAAACTATCCAGATGCTCACATTATTGAGTTGAGGAGTGAAGAGTGTTCCCTATGTTCTGAGGATGGAGAGATTATACTAGGGCTGCTGGGTGAAGGCCTAGAAACGTGGAACCCTGGAGAGGAAGGTGCTCCAGCTGCAATGTCTTGTGTTTTCAAAGGACTCTAACTGCAAGTGGGAACAACAACAAAAAAAACAATCCTTCTTTCTCCAAGGGATGCGTTTGAGCCTATCTAGTAGTCCACAAATGCTGTTCTTACGGGAGGAGCTACTGAGTGTATGTGTGTGAACTACCCACGTCCTGTCCTCTGGCCTGACACTCCAGGACTGATGGCCAAACATCCTGGGGCAACTGAAGTCTTGGAGAGAGATCCCCTGCCTGCTCCAGTGCTCTGCCTCCCAATGCCAGTTGTTGTCGCAGAGGGAGGTCAGCAAGAGTTTGGATCTCTTGCATGTAGATTTAATCATTCACTTGTAAAAAGAATCCCACCTCCCCATCCCAAAAGGACTAATGTTGTGGGAAATGATTGCCAAATGAGATGGCTGGTTAGAGCATGCGTAATTTTTTCTAAAGCATACTTCATATATTTTCTTAAGATTACATCAAGTTAACTGTGCAAGGTCAATTCACTTAGTAAGAAAACTCCTGGAGAAATAAAATCAATAAAAAAAAAAAAAAAAGCAAAGTTCCCAGGCCTTTTTCCTTGCAGAGCTAAGAACCACAGCTGTGTGTGCAAGCCTCTGATACTCACGTGATGATTGGCTAATATCTAGAAGCAACAAAAAAGGGGAATAATCTAGAACAAGGTATCCCCCTTTAGGTTCTTTAAAAGGAGGGGGTGCAAATGTAATAATTGCCTCCCCCCAAAAAAGAAATTTTCTCCCATGCAACTACATTGTCTTTATTTCTCATAAAATTTGAGCTTTTTGTTTCCCCAGCCTATGGCTTATCAAACAATCAAAATTCTGTAAACAAAAGATGAACTCTTTTGTTAATAAGGGCATCTTCACTGATCATCCCAAATTTTTAAATTCAAAGTCTGGAAGTTTTGTTTTTCAGGGTAAAACGACATACACCAATAGTAACAAACATGACACAAGAAAAAATGCCCCAATTCTATGCCTTTTTAATTTAAAAAATTTTGTCTCATCAAGATACCAACAGTGAACAAAACAGGACTGGCTCGAGAGGGAAGGGAGGGAGCCAGGAGAGGAGTTCCTACCTGGCCAGGATTTGGCTTTGAGGCAGGCCGTCTGCGCCAGATGTGACCTCATCAGGAGTTGGCAAAGGAAAGCAGGCTCACGAAAATCAAGGTGCCATAGGGAAGGTTCAGGTTTAAAACCAAGCAAAACACACACCCCTCAGGCACTCGAACTTGACGCCAGGAACTTCAAAGAACATCCACCTCTCTTGGTTTCCCTTGTCTGTCCAGAAAATTCCTTCTCTGTCTCCCATGGAGATCCCTTTCTCAATGCTGTTGCCTCCACTGCTGGTTCCCAAGATGTCCTCTTTCTGCCCCCAGCCTTCCCCTTCTTCAAGTCCTCCCCAGATGAACCCATCTACCTGCAGTTTTTTATTGTGGTCAATAAAATACACATAACATTTTAACCATTTTAAGTGTGCAGTTCAGCGGCAGGAAGTACTTTCACATTGTTGTGCAACCATTGACACTATTCTCTCCAAAACTTTTGCATCTTCCCAAACTGAAACTCTGTACCCATTAAACAACAACTCCCCGTGCCCTCCTCCCTTCCATCCACCTACATTTATATAGTGTTTACTCTGTGTCGGGCAGTGTTCTAAGAGGTAGTACTAGGATTGCCGTCTTACAGATGAGATAACGAAGGGCGGCAGAAGTTCAGTAAACCCCCAAGGATTTATAGCTGGTTAGTGTTTGTGGTAGAGCGTATGATTGGGCCCAATTATTTGCCTCCCTCTCCGCTCAGGGAACACAGCTCCGTGTCCACTGCCATATGCTGTGCCTCCCATAAGAGGAGAGTACGTCCCCGCCTCATTGACTCCAGGCTGTCCATGTGACCTGCTTCGGTGAAAAGAATGTGAACAGCAGTGCCGGGCGCTGGCTCTGCCATCGCTCTTTTCCTTCTGCACACAACTGAGACGGGCTCCACCGTTGGCCTGGATTCCAGCATGAGAAAGATGTGGAGCAAGGCCAACGCCGACCCACAACCTTCACATATGCCAGTGAGGATGTGAAAGTTTGTTGCTGGAAGCCATTGGGATTTGGGGGTCACGTGTCACTGCTGTACCACCTCGTGAAAACTGACCACACCAGTTATGACACTGGAATTTGAATTCGGGCATTCTGGCACCAGGCCAACACTCTCCTACACCCAATCTGGGAGCTGAAGGTTTCATATTCCACTGTCTACTGCCCTTTTCCACCTAGATGACTACAGAAACCACAAACTCAAGATATCTGAAGGGGCAAGTCCCCATCCCCCCGATTAGGTGGGCTCCTTGGCCTGCATTCTGAATCCTGTATTTTAACTGGTGACACCACAACCTACCCACTCACTCATACTGGAAACCTGGGACACATCTTTGATGCTAACCTCTTTGCTTTGCATGACCAATCAATGACCTGGTCCTGTTCACTTCCCTTCCTATGTAGATATTTCTCACACCCACTGCATTCTTTGCCTTCCCACCGCCATTACCTTTGTTCAGGCTGTCAACATCTTTCACTTGAATTAGAGCCTCCAATAGCTCTCCCTCCATCTCCTCTGTGGTTCCTCAAAGTCCACCCCCTAGAACAATCACACACACACGCACACACACACACACACATACACATGCACTATCTATGTCACCCCAGATTTAAAAGCTATCAGTGGCTTCCCATTAAATCGCAAATAAAGCCCAAAACCCCACACAGGATCTCCATGCTCTGGCCCCTGTCTACCTCCACAACTTCATTCCATCACCCCTACCACATGCTCCATGCACCCTTCTGCTGTACATACCACGTGATTTCTCTCCTACATCCCATTGCTCATTTTCTTGTGTTTGGACTGCTCTCCTAGACCAAGGACTTAGGCATCCTAGGAGCACTTAAAGGGACAACTCGAAAGGAACACAGAGGAAGTCTGAACGTGTAAATAAGGCCCAACTAATTTTCAACAGCAGGCCAATGCCTGACATCAGGCAGCAACATTCGCCAATTTCTAAAACCAATAGGAAAAAAAAATCTTTTTCGATGTGAGAATTTTAATTTCCCCAATAAACACAGTTAATAAGTCCATTGAGGAGAAGTGAAATTAAAGGTGCATGCACACATCCATCAAGTGTTTTCCGGTTTCCTTTGAACACTCCCTGAACTACTCCCACTCTTCAGCGTTGGCGTTTGATTGACCAGTGCTAGGTGAACAGTAGCCGAAACCAGCTGCTCCTCAAGTTGCTAAAAATCCTCTGCTTTTCCTGGAGTGCAAATCTGTACCAGGGAAGCAAGGCCACCCACTGACAGCTCCCTGATGTGAACCAGTGACTGTGACCAGAGACAGTGGCGTGGTAGGAATCCAAACAACCAAGAATTCCTAGACAATAACCTTTCAGTAATGGATTTCTTCATCCTTGAAAGAGCAGCAAAGATGAGCAAGTGTGTGGCTGCCCTTTGCAGAGAGGTAGAGTGATGAAGGGAGTAGAGAATCCATTTCAAAGTGAAAGGACCTGGGAGGGCTCAGGGCTTCAGAAATCTACCCACCTGCGTGGGCCAGGCCCTGGGATGGTAGCGTGAATTTCTACAGCTCCTCTATTCAAAGAAGGAATCAGATGTCAGCCAAGGATCCACTCTTTCCTGTCTGGACCCCCAAAGTGCCATAGTTCTAGTAACCACGAGAGCCCACGGTGGGTGGCTTGCTTTCTTCCATTGAGTGGAAATGTTTTCCATTAAGAGCTATATATTCTCCAGCCAGCCAGGCAGAGGGGCCTGTGCCAGCCAATCCCTTACAAATGCCATTGCAGAAATTGTCAACCACATCCTCTCTTGGCCACCACAGCCCTGGGCTCTCACTGTGTTCCTTTTCTCCCCGGTTGCCTTCTCAGCCCCCTTTGCTGCAAACCCTGAATAGACACCCTCAAAAATATCTCAAATCCATGCCCTTCTCGAATGCCACCCTGGCCATTACTATCCTTTTATCTCTGTCTTCCCACCTTGGATGTGTTCCTTTACGGCCCTTACCACAATTTATAATTCTTTGATTTGTTGTTTGCTTATTCATTTGTGGTCTGCTTTCCAAGCTGGAGGGAAGAAAAGGAGCTGTGTTTCTCTGACCGTTTCATTCCCAGCTGCTGGCATGATGCCGGACAATAATAAAAGCTCAATAGATAGTGATGGACGGATGGATGGATGGATGGATGGATGGATGGATGGATGGATGGATGGATGGATGGACAGACGGACGGACGGACGGACTGACGGATGGATGGATGACTTGTTAAATTAATGCCTGGCTTCTCAGGTCACAAGTACCCATTGCTGGCCACATGGACCACATAGGGAAAGCTCTGGCCCAGAAGCTTGTTATACTGGCTGGCTTGATGCAGTCTGGGCTTTTAGAACCCCTCAGGTCTCGCAGACCATGCCCTTGCCCAAAAAAGGGGCATTGGACACTTATCCTAGTTCTGTGGCCCAGGGGAATTGTCTCTGATTCTGGCCACAGGACTAAGATTCTCTGTCAGTCACTCCCCCACTCTGAGCCCAGAGCCCTGTCTGAAGTCTGAATGAGCCTCTTCCCTTTGACCTGCAGTTAGTTTCAAAGAAACAACATCCAGGGCCTGACCCGATAACAGGCTTGTGAGCAGCTTACGCATGTCTCTGAGGGTGACGCTTAATAGCTTGAAGGTGACATCAGGGTCGGGACTAATATCCGATTGAACAGAAAGAGACATGACCTAACTCGTCTCTCACCATGGGCCTGGCTGTGAGAGCTTCTCATTCTTTATTAATTTTCTAACCGGGGCTGCTGGCTCAGGACTCCAGCCTGTCCCCAGAGCTGGGGCCCATGGCTGGGCTTAACTCCAGAGTTATTAGGAAGGGAGCAGGCTCAGCTGGATCTGAGAGTCCCCATGAAGGGCGGCTACCATCGAGTCTGCGCTCATCTTGGCCAGAGCCCATTGGTCTGTTTTCTCTACCATTCAGCAGATGTACCATGCTTTGAGAAAATCCAGTAGGGCAAATTCAAAGTCTCTAAAGAATTCCTCATGGTACAGAAGAAAATTGCTGCAGCCTTCCATCAAGCAGCAGGCCTCCCCAATGCCTGTAAGGGATGGTTTTATTTGTGTCTTAAAAAAATGATTTAAAACCAGTTTTCCAGGAACACAAATCCTGTCGAAAGCACCCAGCACACCTGGCTAGAGAGCTGCAAGCCTGTGTCTGAGCTGAATGCCTGCCTGGTGGGACCGTGCTCTCTTCAGGTTGTTTTCCTTTAATATATTCTGTATGGCAGGAGGAGAAATCTCTTATTCCTTATCACCTTTCCTCCCCCAACTCCACACACACACACACACACACACACACACACGCTTTGGAAACCGACAGACTAAAGTTGCAACACAGGCTCTGCCACAAACGGGCTGTGTGGCTTTTGTCAAGTCACTTAACTTCTCCACGCCTAGTTGCTACATCCCAGTGGCCTACAGAACTTGTGGTGCTAGAAAACATTTGTTGAAAATGCTTTTACAAAGTAGAGATTGTATTTTACTCACAGGCTGGTGGGGGGGATTAGATTCATTCATTCATTCATTCATTCATTCATTCATTCCACAAAAATATTTCTTAATGCCAACTATGTATTTAGTCCTGAGCACGGTGAATGGAGACAGAGCAAACCTGTCCCCAGGACAATGGGGTCAGATCTGCAGAGTGTCTAGCACAGTACCTGGCTTAGAGTGGGCCCTCCGTATGGTGAGATTCTCTCTCTCTCTCTCTCTCTCTCTCTCTCTCTCTCTCTCTCTCTCTCTCTCTCTCTTCCACACACACACACACACATACACACACACACACACACACACACACACCATGTTCCAGACAGAGTTTTCTTCTTTTCTTCTTTTTCTATAGGGAGGTTTCAACCCAGTGATAACAAAAGCACAGAGCAAGGAGGAGGAGGCCTGAGTTTTAGTATCTGCTTTCCTACTCATTTGCTGTGCGACTTTAAGCAAGCCACTTACCCTCTCTGGGTCAATTTCCTGATGTGCAAAAACAAAACATTCTAATACCTTGTTCTGCCTTGAGTACAAAAAATCAGCAGACACTATGGGCAAAATGTTTTCAAAGCACCAAAGTGTCCAGATAAGAAGCACCACTGAGAAGCATTAGGGATAGTAATGAAGGTCAAAGGACTTGGAGGATGCTGGGTCCGGATTTGCTTCTGGTGTGTGGATCCAGAGCAGAACCCCTGTCTACTTCCCTACCATGTCCACATACAACAGCCCTAAGTACACCCTATGATAGCCATTCAGCCATTAAAGCATCTTCCCCCCAGCCCAACACAGACACAACCTCCACAGGAGGCGTCGCTCAGATCTGGACCCAGTGGCCTGGCACCTGGGGAGGAGCAACCTCTTCGGAGGTGACCCTGGAAGGGAGTCAGAAAGTGGCTGCCCAGGGCACTGCTTGATAGCCTTCTCCCAGGAAGTCGTGCAGTGTTCTCTTGCCAGCTCACTCTCCCTTCGTTCTGTCTCCCCTCAGCACTGCTCCTCAGGACCCCACTTTCCCTTCCCAGAATGTTCAACTTGTGAAAGCTCTAGAGCAGGGAAAAGCAGGCACAACTGCCTTTTCCCAGCAGCTGCCCTGAAGGTGGCCTGGCCAGCCTGCAGGATCCTTACAGAAAGGGAGGCCAAGGGCTGAAGGCTGTGTTTCTTCTCGGAGAGGGTAGGGAAGACCAGTCCCCTTAAAATGCCTCTTCATCCTCAGCTACTACCCCTTAAATGTTTTCCTCACCCACCTCACCCCTGAAAGAGCTAAGGAGAAGCTATTCCAGAGCCTTGGGAGGCCTAAGAGGACTGGTGGGGGGCGCTGGGGTGGCTGAGACCTGTGAGGCTGGGGGACCAGCACCAGGCTCTTTAAGCTCAAGAATTTGTGGCCCTTCTGGGGGCTGCAGTGCAGGATGCGGCGGCTTCATCCCCCAAATCCCCTCTGTGTGTCCCGGATGGATCTCTGTGGAGCAGATGCCAGGGGTGGAGAGGAGGACACAATGCCCCTCTTTGTTGGGGGGATCCGAGCCGGCAGTCAGGGGAGGAAGTTAGACAGCGCTCCTGACAGCAGGCTCTGTCTGGGGTGTCTGTGAAATATGGGCCAGAGGGGCTCCTTCCCGAGACCAGTTCGCGGCTGCTGACCCCCTCACCCCTGCTTTGGGCAGAGAGGACACTGCCTGTTTGGAGAGAAATGATATATGACACCCAGCTTCCTTCCCTCCTCCCCAAGGGGATTGAAGGAGCTCATGGTTGCTCCTGGGAGGTGAGGATATACATGCATGTGTGTGCACATATGTACGTGTGAGTGTGTGTGTGTGTGTGTGTGCCTGCGTACATGCGTATGGTTGCCTAAGTGTGTGCATTGTGTTATGTCTTGTGTGTGTGTGTGTGTGTGTGTGTGTGTGTGTGTCTATTCACTCCATGGCCAGAGGAGAGTTCAAAATGCTGCCCCCCCAAAAACAAATAAACAAACAAACAAAATGCTGGCCAACATGGCTCCCTTTTTTAGCATGTCTGCCTTTGCCCAGACCAGGATGAGGGCCCTTAGGCCCTAGGGCCTAAACAAACTTATTTAGAGAGTTATGCTGTGAAGGGAAGGGCTGCAGCTGACTAAGCCCCTGCCCTTTGATTTTAGCCTTCAAGTAGCCACTTCTCATGGAGGAACTGTTTTCAAGATGAGCACAACTCTTGCCTCTCACGAAGGCTCTGGGGAGGCTTCTAATTCAGCCATAGCCTCAGAGCCTCCAGTGGCCCCGGAGCCATTTGTCTTCAAGGGAGGAAATGTTCCCACCCACCCACCTCCTTTGTGGCCATCCAGGCCTCCACATCTGGGCCGCAGCTGGCTGCTGAGCTGCCCTTACAGGCCTGTTCTCTCCAAACGACACGAAGACAGAGAGTTGTCAGCAAAAAAAACCCCAACTCTTCAGCCAGCTGGGAGCCATAAAAGATGGGCCTCAGTTTCCTCATCTTGTAAACTAGGGCCAAGAGCAAGGGCAGCCCTGCCTTCTGAAAGAATTAAAGAATAATATAAAGTATGGGAATATTCAATAAACTCTAAAGAGCTACCCAAAGGTTGGTAACTAGTATACGTCCAACAAATATCTGCCAAGTATATGGTTACACGAGGGATGGACATTATGAGAGAGTAAGAAAAACCGTATTTTTCACATCAGAGCCAGTGAAGTCTTTTCTCTGTTGCTGCCTATTGAGGTGGGTGGGCATTTTATGCCCATTATGCGGATGAGGAAAATGAAGTTCTGAGAGTTGGAGGAACTTGTCCAAGGTCACACATCTACTCTGTGTTGGAAATGATGGCACCTTGCCTTATGTCATTTGGGCTACTGTATGGGACTCGTTATACAGTCCTCTCTGGCAAGCCAGGCTGGTCAACGAAACTGGACCTGAGATGGGGTATGGAATCGGTGTGATGTCACATGCAGGGAGGCTTGGGCTCAGTTAATTATTGTCATGTCCTGACCAGTTTCTGAGCCTTGAGCACTTCCCTCCCTCTTCCCCACCTGCCAAAAGATTAGGTCTTTGGAGTCTGTGCTGCCATTCTGCCTCCCCTGTCCTCGAGGAGCCTGGAGCCTCACCCAGGAGGAACCCAGATGGCTAAGTGACATGGGAAAGTGTTAAAAGATGGAGTGGAGAACAGAGCTCATAACACCAAGGTCACCGGTTCGAGTCCCACATGGGCAAGTGAGCTTCGCCCTCCACAACTAGATTAAAAACAATGACTTGGCTTGGAGCTGAGCTGCGCCCTCCACAACTAGATTGAAAAAACAATGACTCGACATCCTGTAAAAATACACTGTTCCCCAATATTCCCCAATAATAATAATAATAATAATAAAAAGATGGAGTGGAAAGAATCTGGCCTTTAGAGTTAAACTGGTTTGGTCTGAATCTTGGTTCCACCTCTCCCTAAGTGTGGAGCTTAGCCAGGCCATGGTTTCTAAGCCTTAATCTCCCCATCTGAGAGGAGACCCATCCGTGGCTCTGAGCTACTTCGATGATTAAATAATCTAACGTGTGAAAGGCCAGGCCTTGGACCTAGTCAGTATTCAGAGAGAGTGGATTGCTGTGCTCTTTCACCAGAGAAGAAGTGACATATGAGATACAAGACTAGTGAGTCTAGGGGAAGAGGCAGGTGAGGCCTCATGGGCTCTGGAACCAAGAAGAGAGGGCTGGAATAAAGGACTGAAGCTTGGGTGAGACAGGTCTGGACAAGCAGAGAAGCAGAGAATGCTTGTTTCCTCCCTACTGGAGGAATCCTATGACTCAATACCACCATGGGCAGAGTTGACAGGACCATCTCATCTAGCTCCTTTGACCCACGAGAAACTGAGGTCCAGAAAGAAGGGACGAGTTCAGGGTCATACAAGTCATTCATAACAGACTTCTGACTCCCTCCAGTGCTCAATTCACCTCCCAGGAGGCCTGGGTGGGGCCAAGGAAGAGTGGGGGTGGGGTGGGGGGGTCGACAACTTGCTCCCATCAGTGGCAGGTCAGGAGAGGGACAGGAGGAAGGACTGGACCAGAGACAGCAGCCAAATCCTGGGCTCCCACCCTTCTGTCCGGGGCCTGATGTCCTCTTGACAGGTCAGCTCTGCCAGCGGAAGCTGGCTGGCCAGCCCTGCAGGTCCCTATCTGTCTAGACTGTTTGCTGGCCTATCCCGCCGAGAAACTCGACTCAAGGGGGGCTGGAGTGGGCAGGATGGCCTTGGAGGTCCCCGACAGCTCCGGAAGTCTGCATACAGAGTCTCTGGAAGACTGAGAGGTGTTGTCTCTGCAGAAAAGCCGTCGGACATTTCCGTGTGACGGTGACACAAACCATTCCTTCCTCCATAATCACCCTCGCTGCAGCCCTGGCTCAGGGCAGACAGCCTGCCGTGCATGGGCTTTATTTTCAAATCCCTCTTGCTTTTTTTTAATATCCCTGTGAATGCCTGAACGCCCAGGCAGAGGAAAGCACTCAAATCTGTCCTTGAGTGTGCTGCTGGTGATGTGATGGCCCAGACGGGACCCTCCGAGCTCTGCGGCAGAAACAAACCCCTTGCTGATGTAATTTAAAAGAATAACCTCCCAATTTTCTCATCTCCCTTTGCTGGATACACCTTATCAAATGACAAGAGAAGCCAATGTTTGGTTAAATGGTTCAGAGGTTAATACTCAACAGATGGAAGATATTTTTGCCTTTTTTTCCCCCCTGTTCCAGGAGATCTGGTCTGCTCCTCTTGCTGGATACATGAGGCTGGGGGACCCATGGGCATTCTTCCTATCACGCCCTTTGAGGGAGCCCATTTCCCCCCACAATCGCACAGGAGATGCTGGGGGACTGTATGGATTGCTCCGTCCAATGCGTTACCACTGGCCACGTGTGGCTACTGAGCTCTTGAAATGTGGCTAGTCCCAATCAAGATGTGCTGCGTGAAACACACGTCAATTCAAAGACTAAGTATGAAAAAAGAATGCCTAATATCTCATTATTTGCTTTACTGTTTACACAATGAAATGATAATATTTTAAATAATATTGGGTACAATAAATTATATTATTAAAATTAATTTCACCAATTTAGTTTTTTTTTTTTTTAATGTGGCTACTAAAACATTTAGAATTACATGTGGCTCTACTTCTACTGGTCAAAGCTAGTATAGAACATGCCTCAGAGTCACCCCCCACCCCCGCCACGTGAACTCCAATTCAGAGCTCTGTTTCTAAAAATAGTAACAAATCTAATAATCAGAATGTTAGAATGTACAACACAATAACTATTGTTAACACTGCTGTGTGGTGTATTTGAAAGTTGGTGCTGGAGGAGAGCTCTACGACACCCTGGGCCGCCAGAAAGCCAGAAAGACGAACAAGTGGGTCCTACAGCAAACTAAGCCTGAGACATCGCTGGAGGCACAAATGACAAAACTGAAGCTGTCCTACTTCAGGCACGTCATGAGAAGGCAGGGTTCTTTGGAAAAGACAATAATGCTGAGAAAAACAGACGGCAGCAGGAAAAGAGGAAGAAAATATGAGGTGGATTGACGTCACTTATTCATAAGGTCGCCTGGAGTTGGAACCAACACAATAGCGTGTCACACACACACACACACACACACACACACACACACACACACACACACACACATAGATCCAAAAAGTTCTCATCACAAAGCAAATAACACTTCTTTTTCTTTCTTTCTTTCTTCCTTTCTTTCCTTCCTTCCTTCCTTCCTTCCTTCCTTCCTTCCTTCCTTCCTTCCTTCCTTCTTCCTTTCTTTCTGAAATGATAGACATTAACTAAACTTATTGAGGTAATCATTTCACAATATACGTAAGTCAAGTCACTATGCTGTACACCTTAAACTTATCAGTGCTGTATGTCAATTATATTTCAATAAAACTGAAAGAAAATAAAAAAATGTTAATATTCATTAAATCCTCCCTCTGGGCCAGGTGCTGTGCATCATTTCATTTCATCCTTACAATAACACCACGAAGATGTAACTATTATCCCCATTTTACAAATGACTATACCAAGGTACATGGAAACACAGCAAACAAGGGGCAGAGTTGGGCATCCAAGCCAGGTCTGTGAGACCCCAGCTCTGGACACCTGTACTAGTCCACCTCACCGCACAGCTCCCCTGGCTCTCAGAATTATGGGGCCACTGAGGTTCTTCCTCTCTATCAAACAAGGTGCTAGGGTATGTTTAAGTGCCCAGGATTCTGAAAGCATCACATCTGTGTGTTCTACCACTCCAGTGATTTTCCACAGAGACATGGCCAGGCCCAGAAATATAGGGTCTGAAAGAAAAGGGGCAGGCATTAATAGAAAGCAGGTTGTGGGCAGCAAAAGTGCTCAAAGAAATGCAAAGTCCTTTCCTCCATCCAACTTCCTTTAGCTGAGGTTGGTGGGTGCTTTCCTGTACATATCTGGCCCCTGCTTCTTACATGCTCTTTCCGGAGACCAGATAGGTCACTTCAGGACCCCTGCTCAATGGTGGTGTTCCCCCAGGGCTCCTCCACCCACCTATTCAGTCGCCCTCCTCCATTGCACACATGCATCCTTATGGCACTTCTCACATCTCAAGGTCACTGCTTATGGAACAGGAAGAAAACATCCTTGTTCCGTGAGAGGGGCTGCTATCTGAGTGTCTGAGTGCACTGACAGGTGACAGGGTTTTCCTAGTGTGCTCGGGGGCCCACCTGCCTCAGAATCATCAGGTACTGATGAAAAAGGCAGCTTCCTGGTCCCCACATTGGACCCATCTACATCAGACTCTCTGGGAATGAGGCCCAGGTGTCAGCATTGGAGCCAAGTTCCCCCCATAAAAGTCTAAGAACCACTGGCCCAGGAGAGTAGTTCAATTCCTCTACAGGTGAGAAATGTTCTTCTTATGTGCCCGTCAGGCTAGGAAAGAAAAGCTCCCCCCTTCCTCCTCCCTAGCCCCAACCCAGGGCAGAGCCCATATTAGAAGTCAGAAAACTTTGCTATAAAGGGCCAGATAATAAATACTTTAGGCTTTCGGCTACAGAGTCTCTGCCGCAGCTACTCAGCTCTGCCCTCCTAGCACAGAAGGCAGCCCTGGACAATACAGAAATGAACGGGTATAGCTGTGTGCCAATAAAACTTTATTTATGGGCATTGAAATGTGAATTTCATATAATTTTTACATGTCACAAAATATTATTTTTTTTTGCTTTTTTAAAAAATGTGAAAAGAACAGCAACATTCTTAATTGAGACAGAAAAGTAGATTAGTGACTGTTTAGGCCTGGGGGCGTGGAGGAGTAGGGGGTGACTGTGAAAGGGTATGGGGTTTCTTTCAGAGTGATGAAAATATTCTAAAATTGACTATTGTGATTGTTGCACGTATCGCCGAATACTAAAAACCATCAAAGTGTATGCTTTAAGTGGGTGAATTATAGGGTATGTGAACGATATCTCAGTAAAGCTGTCTTTCTCAACCCCCAGACTGTAGGAATAGACAGCAGCCTGGATTTGACTCCCGATGTAGCTTGCTGACCCCTGGTCTAGATAGGAAACATTTAGCTAAATAAGATTTAAATGCTCTGCATAATAAACAGCTTGGGGTGGGGGTGGAGGGGTAGGTGGAGAGATGGAAGAAAAGGTCTGGAGGAGACAGCTTAAAGATAGACAGTGCTTATGCTTGAGAGCTAGTTAGGGAGTCAGGAATGGCTGATGAATGTCTAGGCCAAGGGTTGCAACCTGTGGTCCACGGGTCAAATCCGACCCACCACCTGTTTCTGTAAGGCCTGTGAGATAAAATGGTTTTTACATAGGATCATTAGTAATCAATTTGTTGATAGGGAACACTAATTTTAAACACCAATTAAGCAAAACGTTATTACCACCCACCAAAAGAAAATAATTCTTCTCATTCGTAGGCCTATCTTACAAAGAAATTCACTGAATTATTATCATTATGCGTTGAATTTCATTAATAAGAAAACCTGTGAAAATTTGCTTTCATTGTTGTTATGGAAGTATATACATAATATGCTTGATTTTGCCTCTTGGTCCACAAAGCCTAAAATATTTACTATTTGGCTCTTTACAGAAAAGGTTTGCTGACCCCTGGTCTAGCAATGGCTGATCTTCAGTGTCAAGTGGCTTCCTGTCTGGAAACCCATAGTACCTGAAACCTGGAGTGAAAGTCTATGAACCACACACCGGCCCGGTGTTCGTGGAGCTCGATGAGCAACGGCAGGTTGGAGGAGACCCCTGACAGAGGTAGGCAGGTTCAGGGAGGCGGGGCCAGGTGAGAGCTGCGTAACCCAGGAGCCCTCAGAGATATTGGAGATACCACACTTGCCCTCAATATTCTAGAGGAAGGTGGTTCTAGAGAGACGAAGAGAAAGGGCTAGATTCTTCTTTTACCTGAATGGGGCCAGATGGGAACAGATTTCTTCCCCACAAGGAAATCAGCTCCTTGAGGATGAGAACAATGTCATTCATCTTTGTTTCCACAGCATGCTCAGCCTGGCACATAGTAGGTATTTAATAAACATTGATTGATTGAATGAATGAATGAACTTAGTAGACCTGACTGAAGAGTTTGCTCAAATGGTGACTTGAACTAACATCTGACACATGCTCCACCCCCTCTCCCAGCCATTGGCAAGTTTTAACAGCCATTGCCCAAGCTATGTCCCTCAAGATGTTAAAAAGTGGGGGAAATCTTTTCAAGAATAAATATGCTTATAAAATGCTGCCTAGTGAATCCCTTTCCTAGACAGTCTCAATATAAACTGCACATCAGTTTATTTAAGGCCCTGAGAAGACCTGTGTCACTAGCTGTTCAAAGTGTGAGAGGGACCTGGGTCTGTTTCTCTGATTTCCAACCAGTCTGCCTTAGCTGAGCTCCGACCCATCTCCCAGAAGTTCCAGAGGTCCCCAGTGCCACCATTCCCAAAGTGAAAATCTGATTGGCTCTCAGCTTTCCCCATGGCTGATGTAAGACTGAGCTTTCTTTTGTTGTGTATTATTTTCTCCCCTGGTCTCCTTGTCCTTGTGGGTTTATGCTTTAAAAAACAAACAAACAAAAAAACCTGTTGTTTCAGTGGGATTTTGGTTTGGGAGGGAGTCAAGTTGATGTGCATGCGTTTGTCTGCCATCTTTAAATGGAAGAAAAGAAGGGCTCTGCAGTGGGGTCGTGTCCAGCAGCAGGAAGGGCTGGGAGGAGGTAAATGAGAGACTGAGGGTTTGAGAGTAGACGGCTTGCCTGGCTTCCCTGAAGCACATGGAATGGGGCGTAGGGTTGATTGGCCAAGAGCTTTGCTAGGGCTTAGGAAAGCAAAAACGGTGGAGATGTGGAGAAGGTCCCCTCCCTCAAGGGCCTTAGTGGGTGAGAGATAAGTGGATGATTAAAAAAACAAGAACAAAAAAAGTGGTAAGAACATGACAGAGAAAAGCACAGGGGACTATAGGAGCCCCTATGAGAAGTGGTCAGTCCAGACAGAGAGAATGTGAGTGAGTGTAAAGGCTTCCTGGAGGAGAGAAAGCAACAGGGTGACAGCTGGAGGTGAAGGATAGCAAGCCCCCAAAGAGTGCAGGGCTGCTGAATAGTGACTGCAGTGCCAAGAGGACGCTGTGACAACCAAGGTTGGAGAGGAGGTAGGGAGAGGACAGGAGGCCCTCGAGCGCTACACGGGAGCTTGGACTTTAACCTCTGGATGATACAGAGCCACTGAGGGGTGGCCTGGTGGCTCACTGGGCAGCTGGGTGGAGATAGGCCCAAGGCAAATAGCGCTGGAGTCTGGGAGACCACTTCGGCAGCTGTTGCAAAATCCAGTGAGAAATGACGAGGCTTGCACGCAGGCAGTGGGCATATTCATGATAGATCATTGGGGACACAGTTAAGGAGGTGAAATCAATGGCATGTGGGCTGGGGCGGAGATGGGGAGGGTGGAAGTCTCCCAGGTTTCCAGCTCTTGTTGACTGCTGGGGGAGGGGATGGGTTATCCCTTCCAGCTCCCCTCCCTCCTGCCTAAAGCCCAGGATGACCCCCCCCCAACCAGACCATGAAAAGAGTGTTGGCTCCCCTCCCTGCCCCATCTTCCCTCCTCCAAATGTTTGCTTGGAGTCCCCAGGGAAAGAAAGAGAGAGGGGGGGAGATGAAATCATGGAACAAAGGGGATTAGAGCTGCATTTCTTCCCTTCTCTACAATGGAAAACTCTAAGTTTGTTGGGAGACGGGAGACTTTAGGGGGGTAGGGGGGAGTTTGATGAGGTTATGGTTTTGAAATAGGAGCTGTCTGGAACCGCCAATCTAACAGGCGACAATGTTCTCATTTTTCTTTCTTCTAAGTAGGCGCTCTTCTTCATTGACCCCAGTTTAGAGCCTCCTCTGCTGGGGTGAGTCTGTCCTCTTATATTCCCAGCCTGTGTGTGTCCCCTTCCACTTGGCTGACCACTTGGCCTAGGCACCACCTCCTAAGGAAAAGGGGCTCCCCATGGCAAAAGGGGGTCCAGAAAGTAGGGTGAGCCAGATGAGGGCCCAGAAGATTTGATTTCATGTCCAAGTTCTGCCACTTCCCAGCTATGCTGACTCAGGCAAGTGTCTTAACCTCCCTGAGCCTCAGAGGCTTCCTTTGTCATTGAAAATGATCAAACCCAGCTCATAGTATTACTATGCTGACTAGACAAGATAATGTCAGTGGCGGGGTAAGAAGGGCTCTGGAAACCGGGCCCACCCCTGACAATTGTTGGGCCGGGGCAAGAATATGGATGGAGGTTCACCTGCATATGTCTAAACACTAAAGAGCTAAAAGTCAAATTTAACAAACTCTTAAATGAAATATGTTTGATCTTGACAAATATTCTATCATAACAACCTGGAGGGCCAGGTCTGAATTCGGAATTCCTGGACCCGTTGGAGTTCAGCATGGAACACCATGGCATGGGGAAGCCAGCCTGTGGCCCTCGTGCCCCCTTTTCTTCCCACCACCAGCTTCATCCCGCACAGTAAGGGCTTCAGGGCATGACACATGAGGAGGGCCCAGCCCTAATGTCTAAACTATAGAAGCATGCACACGCGCACACACACACACCACAAACAGCTGTGGGCCTAGAGGTGCACACACTGGAGGATGGAGTCAAGAAAGACACCTATGTGGATCCTGGAAGAACGCTCGGAAATTCCCAGGGCCCAGGTATGCCCAGCATGGTGTAGAAGGGGGGTGGCTCCAAGGGGACTCATCCCCTTGGCTACAGAGAGGGGTACGTTTAGACGAAGTTTAGGACTCTTTTAGACGAAGTTTAGGACTCGGATCAGGGGCCGCCTTTTGGTCTAAACTCTAAAGTGATGGTGAGGAGGGGGATTACTTTGGGTATTTCTTTCTTCACTTGCTCTCGCTGATTCTCCTCTCTCTTCAATTTTCCTTGGGAAGAATTTGGGGATAATTTACACGTCGGCCAGTCAGAGAAGTGGGAGAGTAGATGCCTTTGGGGACATATGAACCAGGATGCCAGGAACTCTTGAGTAAGTTCCAAGGCCTCTTCAAACCTCAGCGCTGCTGAGCGTCTCCCTTCCCACCTCTCTGGAAGACTCCGAAGCTTGTAATATATTGTCTGAAAACAGAGACTCCTTAGAGCCTTAGACAAGAGCATGGCCAAAAACCTAGGGGGAAAAAGTGCTCCAAGCCTCACCAAGCACAATGAAAAATGTAGTGCTAGGTGAGGACATTTGGAGAGACATGGTGACGCCCACCTGAAGAGGAGATGCAGGCCCAAGACTGGGCTCAAAGCCATCCTGTTCCACTTCCCACGTTGGGTGAGACAGCACACCCAGGCCCTGGTAAGCCTGGAGTAGAGAGGGAGAGACTGCAGGGGACAATGCAGAGAAGGACTGGAGTCTGGACTGAGTCAAGAACCAGGCTTCTGGGCCTGGCTGAAGGGGTGGTGAGCATTCCAGGAACAAAGAACCTGGACTCCAAGATCCCAGACCTACGACCAGCTCTACTAATCCCAGCTACCAGCTGTCTGAGCTCAGGCAAAGTCTTTCCCTCTGAGCCTCAATTTCCTCATCTGTAAAATGGGGATAATTGTATTTTCCTCACAGAGTGGCGGTGAGGATTTAATTAGACAAAGTGTGAGATATGCTTAGCACTATGCCCAGAATGGAGAAAAGGATCCATAAATGTTAACCATGCAATTGTGACTATGATCATGGTACCTGGAAAATATCAGGCAAATGCTAGTTGAACTTGTATGACCTTCAGGGGATCATGTCCAATTTAGGAACCTGTTTCTTTATCTGAAGCATTTTTTATTTCTCTAGAAACCTTCCACTTTCAATGCCCAGAGTTCCCCTGACACAAATAATAGCTAACACTTGCAGAGAAGTTGTGGGGGTGGGGGTGGGGGTGGAGGGGTGGGGGCAGGCACTGTCCAAAGCAATTCATACATATGACATCATTTCATCCTCCCAATCCCCTTTGGGGGCCTTCTTTCATTCCCTATTTTGACGATGAGGAACCCAGGACATAGGAGGGTTGGGGAATTTGCCTCATGTCACATAGCAAGGCCCAGGCAGGCTGGCTCCACAATCAATCCTCCGGTGTCTCATCCATCGTCTTTCACTGTCTAGCAGGGCTGCTGGAGCCACCAGGCGGCGCATCTTGACTGAACCCGCTGGTCAATTCAGCCATCTCACTGGTTTGGCTGATTTTCCCCACACCAAATTAGTTATGCGGCCAAATTAGTCATTTTGGCCCTTGAGTCAACAATCCTGCCTCAACATGTTTAGACTTTCTGACAGTGACACGTCCCTCCACCTCTGGGTTTGAAAGAACCAGTGGTAGGAAATACTGATTTTGAATGAAAATGGGAAAATGGCCATTCCTGAGATCATTTACATCTTAACCAAGGACATTGACCCACCTTGTCTCATGGGGCACTCGCCATCACGTGGTGGGGTACACAGGTCACGCCATTTCACAAATGAGAAAACCCAGCTAGGGGCAGAGGGTTGTTGTCAGTTGCCTGTGATCACACAGCCCGCTGGAGGTGGAGGCAGAGGCCGGATTTGAATCCAGGCCTCCCGATGCCTGAACCAGTCCACTGGTAACACCCTCGGAGGGGCCTGGCGCCCCCAGCTACTTGGGGCATCACCACCGAAGGGTGGGAATGGCTGCAGACCATTTGGCCAGGCCTCTCCCATTTGCTCTGCCTTTTGGCAATGATCTGCAAGGCTACATTAAGCGTTCTTTTCCGAGTTGTTTGTGGGCAGGAGAAGCCTGGAAATTGCAAGGAACAGAGGCACCTGGCTCCCCTGGGACAATTTCAGAGTCCATCTCCTCACCTTGTTTATTTGTAAAATGGGAACACAGACACAACGGGTGTATGTTTTACATTAAACCAAACAGGAACTTGTGGCATTTCTGTCTGCACTTGAGACATGTTTATACTGCTGGGTCCATTATGAATCTGTTTAATATCCTCTGAATTCTCTGAGTCCTTCCATCTCTGCAGCCAGGAAGTGGGTAATGTGCACATAGGGAAGAAATTTCCAGGCACTCAGACCTTTAGGTAAATGAGGACTCTTTTTTTTTTTAAGGGGGAAAAGCCTGTTGCAGAAAAATTAAATTCTTCCTGTTCAAAATGGTTTTTCCAAGGATCCTTTCCTTGTAGGAAATTGCTTAGGTCCTAGAGAAATGCCAAAGAAGCCACCAGCTACAGAAGCCTGTGGTCCACACTGGTAAGAGCAGTGTGTCCCTTTTCCCTGGAAAGCCTAGGATGGTGACATGGAGGTGAGGGACCCTCCAGGGCTGAGAAAGTCTTCGGGGACCTGTAGCCAGGAGCTTGAGGTCACCTGAGGGCTGCCTTGCCCGCTGGGGTCTCCTGAGAAGCCAGCATCAGACTAATGCTGCCGGATTGGGAACAGGCTTCCCACAGGACTGTTGGCAGGAGCAGCTCTCTGCTTGTTGGCAGAACAGAGAGGTATTATTTTAGGGAGAAAAATGAGATTCCTGTTATTGCTTATTCCTCCTGCAGAAATGTTGGTGCGCACCCGCCAGGGCCAAGATGAGAGGTGAGTCAGTGCCAACAAAAGGGTGAGCTCATTGCATGTGGGGATGTGAGGTGTTTCCAGCAAGGCACAGTGTGGAAAAAAAGATCCAGGCTTGGAATCCCAAATCCCTTGTCAAAGTAGAACCCTTGACCTTCCCATCACCTCCCTCCTCCATCAGCTAGTCTGTCTGTAACCTCCCTTCTCTATCATCTCGCTCCTCATGATCTGAGCCCATTCGTATTTGATCCCCTGATCGTCTTGCATCTTGGACCAAACATTCCCCCTCAACACCCTTGAGTGTCTGTGTGTATTTTTGTTTAGAGACTGTGTGAAGGGAAGAGCCCAGGCTTTGGAATCTGAGAGACCTCAGTTCAAATCCCAGCCCCACCACTTACTGGCTGTGTGATGTTGGACAAGGGCCTTCACCTCTCTGGGCCTCTGCTGTCTCATCTGTTACTAGATTGCACCTAGATGAGAAAGCCAATGGGAAGAAACCTAGAGCACAGTAGATGCTTATTTAGTATTTCCCTCTGCCCTTTCTTCCTGTGGAAGCAAAGGATGTTATATAATGAAGCAGTCGTGAGACTTTGGGATTTAGAAATGTTAAATTCCCATAGGACTAGAAATAAGGGGGTCACAGGTTATTTGTTGTACTCATCACCAGAGTCCTGGCATGGCCTAGGATTGACATGTCACTCTGAACTGAACCCAGAATTAAGAAGAGGGGTTCCAGGGAGCTAGAGGGAACTTCCCCGGTCTTGGCCAAGAAAGAAACAGCGAGCGAGGCCAGGAGCCCAGGCCAGAGAGGGCAGAAAACAAGATGATGCTAGTTGGACAGAAGCAGCCAGAGAGTTGGGAGCAAGAAACTGCAGAAAGTGGTCACAAAGTTGTACCAGTTGGAAATTCTGAAAGGTGAGGTAAGGAATGAGTCACCTATGGTAGGACGCAGAGCGCTAAGTGGTATTTGGGCTGCCTCAGGCAAGGGCCCGAAACACACCCTCAAGCCAACTTTGATTTTCCATCTATGAATCACGAGGGGGGTGTTATTAACAATGGGCCTCTGGAAGCTTCCTATGGAAGAGCCAAATCCCTCTGTTTCTGTGTCCCTGAAGGAGTACATGTGCTATCAGCATGTAAATTTTGCAACATTTAAAATTTTATCACTTTCTGGAATTATCTTTTTAAAATTTCACACCCTCTACATTTCCAGCCCCTTGGGCAAAAACCCTAGTGGGCTTGCCCTGGTCCTGACTGTGGTGGGATGAGGTCTCTCTATGATAGAAACCAAATTGGCTTGTGCTTGGCGTCCTGGATTTTATTTCTCCTTTGACTTCTCTTTGTAGTTCATGAAATTTTTTTTTCCCCCATCCTGTCTTAGTTTTTGCTAAGGAAAATTAAGAAAAGTGTGGATTTGGGTCCACACTCTGATGAACGAGGGACAATTTGGTGAATGAAGATCTGGAGCAGGGGTGACACTGGGAAGGCAAGTGAATGACCTTCTCTGGGTGAAGGTACAAGCTAAGATGTTGGAACAAACAGAAATACAGCAGAGGAGAGAATTTCATTTTTTCTTTCATGCTATGCACCAGGGTTAGGCAAGTAACCAGAGCAAATTCCCAGAGCTTATCTGGACACCCAGATTCCTCCCATTGTGCTGCCCTGTCATTCCTTAGGGTGATCCCACACTCCAGCCCAAGACATGGAAGACAGAGGAGGGGAGGGCAGGCAGCTTCCTCATACAGCTATCATCAGAAAGCACCTGCAGCTTTTCTGCTTCATCTGATTGGCCACATCTAGCTGTGCTACAGCTGCTGGTGTGGGCTGTGCAGAATGGGAGAACCAGATCAGCAATCCTTTGCTTCCTTTTGCTCCCAGCCCCCATCCACAACCCTCCTACCATGTTTCCCCAAAGATAAGACCGGGTCTTATATTAATCTTTGCTCCAAAAGACGCATTAGGGCTTATGTTCAGGCGACATCATCCTGAAAAATCACGCTAGGGCGTATTTTCCAGTTAGGTCTTATTTCTGGGGAAACACAGTAGCCGTCCAGAAACTTGAAGCCTGGTCCTGAGTGAGTGCTAGACCCCAAGAAATGTTACCAGACAGTTGTCAGTTACTGTTTTTTTCACAACCACCACCAGGACTTACTGGGCATTTAGTAGGTGCTACAGTGCCAGAGAAAGGAACAGGCCCTGCCGTCAAGTCCATCAGTCTCCTGGGGGTGACACCAGTGGCAATAATAATCAGACCCAGCCTGAAAGTACATCTGTGATTCTGGGCAAATCACATACCCACTCTAGGCCTCAGTATCCTCATCTTTAAAATAACATCCGTCTCACAGGGTTTGGGGAAGATTTGATAGGAGAACACACGTAGCATGTGTGGTACAGTGCCCGGCGCACAGTAAGCCAGTAATCAATAGAAGATATCCTTAGCTCACCTAACTTGTACAAGGCAAGTTGTGAAACCAGGCGGAGGGAGTTGAGTTGTAGTGGGGAGTTGAAAGAGCTCAGGCTGAAAGCCCAGCTCTGCCTCTTGCTCATTGTGCAAACCTGGGCTGAGTGCCTACCAGGAGGAGTACTGGGACATGTGCAGGGCAAATGGTGGTTATTGGCATTACTGGACTTTGGGGTTTTGCTGATTAGTACCACTACCATACCCATGGATACTTTCTGCCTGTAGCGTTTTTCTTCTTTTGAATTATTTCCTTGGGAGAAATTCAAAATTCTTTCTCCAACCCTTTCTGCAGTTGTCAGATCCAAAAAAAAAAGCAGGTAACTATAAATCCCACAGCAGCTGCGGCCCAGGACCAAGTCGTGGCAGCTCCCCTGCTAGGAGCTGCCTGTAGTGGGTGACCCACAGCTGCGCATTCTAGCTGAGGCCCATGTGCCAGAGATTACGTCACCAGGAAGGACGGGTTCTCAGCAGTGGGGATGGCAGGGGTGAGGGTAGCAGGACTTCTTGTCTCTTGGGATTTCTACCTCATCCTGAGGGGGAGGAAAACTGATACAAATGCAGAAGGCAGGCTTGCCCAGTAGTCCTTTGAGAACAGTCCAGAAAATTCCCACAGGCGGCATATGTGTCAGATCTCAAAGAAGTTGGAGAGAGCTGAGTATTAGGATTGGGGCCTCAGCCTTGGAATCTGCTGTTTGAGAGGAAGTGCACAAATGAGTATGGAGAAAGTAAAGACTAGAGAAAGAGGCAGGGTCCACGATGGGGGCTTCCACTGGATGGGTTTCAGGGGGATCCTGAATTCCCCAGAATTATATGCAATAATTTGGGTGCATGATCCAGATGTGTCAGCAAAGACACCTGATCCTTTGAGTTCCAGTAAAATCGGTGCCTATCCCACCCCACGTGCACCCCTCCCAGCCACTTCAGGGATTCTGGGATCTGACTAAATACTTTCCTGGTTATCACAGGCTCTACTGTCTTCCAAATTGGTTCAGTTCATAGGTCATCTCACCACCATGTAAGTCCTACTCTTATTCTGCTCTGGATTGACCCAGACACAGAACTCAGCCCCTCTCTGTGACGTCAATACACATACGCAAAATCACTCATATGATGCTCAACTCATATTGCAGACTGGGCTAAAGGTCTGAGAACCACCAAGAGAAACATTTGTTTTGTTTCGATGTTGTTGTATTTGTGTGTGTGTTTTGTTTTTTATCTGTCCAGTGTCCCTTTCACCATCCAGTAAAAACAGAGAACTGCTTTTTCCCAGTTCCATGTTTCTGGAAGTGTTGCCATATACAGTATCCCAGCCCACCAGCCACTGGGGTAAGCCCCTGACCCAGGCCCGGCCCAATCCAATTAGGGTGCCCCATCCCCCAGAGACTGAGGTAGGCCTGGGGCTGTTGGGGACATCTTCCCAACTGTGTGAAAGAGGCCTCTCTCCAGGAATGAGGATGAAGCCAAGACCAAAAGAAGTCAAGCCAAGAGAGACAGGGGGACGAGAAGGGAAATGTCGTTTGAGTCCCAGGACCCTGTTGTGCCAATGTGAAAGCTGCCACAATATGAACAGGACCCCCTTGAGTTGTGCAATTCAGTGGGACCATGGATCCACTATCAACTTCCCGGTTAGGCAAGCCAACACATTCCATTTTCCCTGGTTTCTTTTTTAAGAAATTTGAATTGAGGTTTAATCACTTGCTATCAAAAGACTAAAAACACATGGGGTTTCCATCTACTCTGCCTTGCTGGTCCTCACGCCTTTAGCCAATTCTGCAGCACGTTTTTTGGTATTGAAGTCATGAGGAAGGGCTGATTTGCACGTCTGGGTCAAGCCAGAGCAGGACAGCAGTACCTGCAGTATCATGAAACCATGTGCAAACTGCACCAGTCTCTTATACAGAACTAGTTAGTCCTCTCTTTGTTCGGCTCCCACCCTTCATGCCCCAACATCGGACCTATAGCCCCATCAAGTAATTTTCCCAAATGAAGGCATTTTCTTTCCCCAAAGGAATCCAGATGCTAAAATATTTATATTTTCATAATACGTATATATTTTTTTCTAGGTGTATTTTTCTGGAGAGAGGCTTGGTCATTCTCATGCAATTCTCAAAGAGTTCCATGACTCAGAAATCAAGAGAGATAAAAAGGTAATGGGGGACAGACAGATGGCTCAGTTGGTTGGAGCGCGGGCTCTCAACCACAAGGTTGCTGGTTCAACTCCTCAACTCCTGCAAGGGACGGTGGGCTGCACCCCTTGCAACTAACAACGGCAACTGGACCTGGAGCTGAGCTGCGCCCTCCACAACTAAGATTGAAAGGACAACAACTTGACTTGGAAAAGTCCTGGAAGTACACACTGTTCCCCAATAAAGTCCTGTTCCCCTTCCCCAATAAAATCTTTAAAAAAAAAAAAAAAAAGGTAACGGGATTGGAGAGGGAGGGCTACTTGTACACTAGAGCAGGAGGAAGGAGCACGCTGTCAGATGGAAGCTGGAGTCAGACACTACAGGGCAGATCACCCACTATTCCAACCAGAAGGGCCCTGAGAGGTTCTCAAACATTTTCAGCCTGAGCACCCTGTGTTCAAACAAATATTACAGGAAAACAGACAAAAGGAGATAGGGAAGGTGGTGAGGAAAAAGGAAGCCTTGACCCTCGAAGACACCCGAGAGACCTTGAGGAAGGTTTGGTGAAGTTCTAAGATTCCTCAATGCACACTTTGCAAAATTCCTGATCTCACCTAATCAACTAATGTTACAGATGGGGAAACTGAGACCCACAAAGAAGTGAGTTACTCCAGTTGTCCAACCAGTTGTGACCTCACCAGGACAAGGATGTAAGACCCCGACCCTAGTGGCCAGGTCTGTGTGCTTCTCTCTGCCTGGGAAAATGTGAAAACCATACTTTCTGCCCCCAAACCTCAGAGTGCTCAGTCCCTTCCACAGCCCACACACAGGGGCCTGGCTTCAGTCCTGTAAAATGCCCCCCACTCTAGCCCAGTGGCTCTTCTGGTTTTTCTGGACAGGACACTGGGGATCTCCTTCATCCAGGAGAGAGCTGTGGAGGAGGGGCCCAAGACACCTCCTCACTCGGGGCAACTCATTTCCAGGATGCATGTCATCTATCAGGGTCCGAGGAGGAGCCAGTGTGAGCCTGGGGCCGGGAACGAGATCTGCTCGGGGCACAGTCCCAAGACATCTCACTTTACAAGGATGGAATTTCACAACTTGTGTATTTTAATTAAATTTTTATTTTTATGGAATTTTAGCTAAAGTTCCCCCACTCCTGCAGTTCACTCATTGTTATTAAAAACCATGACAAGAAGAGGGGAAAAAAGCTGTCTGAGCAGTGAAAATGAGGCCACTTTTTATAAAATATCTGACCCCATTGTATACTTGAAACCCACTCCCAGCCTTCAGATGCTGATTCCGCCCCCGTGACTTCACAGATCAGATTTTAAGTCTGTGGCTTATTGCTTTCTGAGCCTCTTGGGGCTTATAGGATTATTCTGGATTTAATCCTTTAATAATTTTTCCTCCCTCCTGTCTGAGGCCTGGTTTTCCAGCCGAAATCAGCCTGGGCAAAACAGCTTGCTTCCCTCTCAGACGGCTGTCCGCTGTGACTATAAGAAAATTAAGGGGGGTCTGTAGAAAGGTGGCCACTTCTGGGACTTACAAAGAGAAAGCTTAAGGGCCCAGTTCTGAAGCTCTGGTGGAGAGGGGAGGCCGCCATGCAAGGCAAGGCCTGTGCCTGAAGCCCATTATATGGTATCGTCTGTATTCCACATTACAGCCTTGGAAGTGAGCGTTATTATCCCCATTTTACAGAAGAAGAAACTGAGGCTCAATGACAACAAATAACTTAAGCTGACCCAGGTGGTAAAAAGCAGAACCCAGTTTCCAACCCTCTCCCACTGGACTCAGGAGTCCCTGCTCTCTGAGCCACACCAGCTGCTAGGCACTACCCACCTCCACCCCAACTTGTTATCCCTTTCATCTGAGCATGTGGCTAGACAGGGCCACCCCTGGAATGGGGGTTGGGGCAGGAAACCCCTTGCTCATCCCTGGTAGTTAAAGGGGGGTGATGTCCCAAGTTGAACCCCTTCACCAACATATACTCCAAGATAAGCAGGGACGACCCAGGTCAAAGAACCCTGACCAAGTGCCCACTGCAAACCGGGCCAGAAAACAGAGGTAGAGAAACAAATGAGACTTCCCATCTGGGGCAGGAAGCAAACCCATGTAAACTAACATAACAGGCCGTGATGTTGCTACCATGTGGGAGGCCCGGGGAGCCAACGAGACTCTGACCTGCACAGAGGTCGCCACATTTGGACTTGGCCTTGAATGAATGAGTTGGATATTGACTAGCAAAAAAGAAACAAGGGGAGTGCTGAGTAGAGGTGACAGTGTGAGCAAAACTATGGAGGTAAGAAAGAAATGGTACATTAAAGAAACTATAGAAAACACAGTTGTAAGTGTGGAAGAAGGGCAGCTACAGAGATGATTAAGACATAAGATGTGACCTCATAGTTTGAGGCCGGGGGTGAGATCTTGCCCAACCGCGTGGCTGGAGCATAAGGTAACAGAAAAAACGGCTGGGATTTCGACCTAGCTGAAGGGAAGGGACAGGGTCCCCAGTAACTTGCATCATCTGGCATTTCCCGGGTCTCAGACAGAGAAAATCAAATTGAAATCCTGACTCTGTTTTCTACACTTCTGGCATCTCTGGCTGGCAGCTGAAACATGGCCCTCCTGTTTCAGGCTTTCTGGGAGACCTGCAGGGAGAGGGGGTTGCATCTTTTCACCTTGATTGAGGTGATCCCCCTTCATAACCCTGAGTGCCCCAATAACCAGCCCTCTTGTCCAGCTGCCCTTCTCGGGAAGGTAGCAGCCAGGTTCTTAAAGCGCAGGCTCTGTCTGCTGCCCTCCTCCCCCCAACTGAGCTCTGCATCCAGCAAGTCAGTTCTATAACCACAGTGCATTCAATCAACAAAACTCCAGTGGACAGCTTCACTATACCACTCCATGCACCATGCTAAGCACTGACATAGAGATGAAAAAGACAGTCCCAGCCCTCCAATAGAAGGAGAGGACCAATAAACAGGTCGTTGCAACGCAGCAGGGTACGTTCTATCAATGAAGGTGGTCCCCGGGAATTATAGCAGCATGCCATCTCCAGGGAGCTCGTTAGAAATGCAGATTTGCAGGTCCTGCTCCAAACCTATTGATTGGGAAACTGGGGGTGGTCCTAGCAATCTGTGTTATAACAAACCCTCCAGGTAATTCTGATACAGGCTCAGGTTTGAGAACCAATGAGCTATAGGAACACAAAACAGAGAGTAGTACTTAACCCTGAATGGAGTGATGGGGAAGGCTTCCTGGAGGAAGAAACTACTGCAGCGAATCTTTGAGAACAAGGAACCAGATGACATGGTAAAAAGCCGTCCAGGTGGGTGAAGCTGTATGTGCCCGAGCACAGAGAGGGAGGGGCTCTGAATATTTTCAAAGAACTACAGGGGAGGGGGTTGGCAGCCCAATGGCTGGAGATGAAGCTAGAGGGGCTGGGAAAAGCAACAGAAAAAAATAAAAGATTTAAGAATTTCTGATAGAAGGAAGTCAAGAAAGAGCGTTGAGGTGTGCGGTGGACCCCATGCAGTAAACAACCCGTCCTGAGCGATGCAGGATGGATACCTCTTGGGGCATGGAAGCTCCCCACACACACACACACATCTCACCCTTGAAACCTTGAAACTTCTTCAGTTAACCAAAACGGCATGACCTCATGTGTTATGGCTGCAAAGGCGTGGGGGAGGCCAAATCCGGTGTTTGTATTGAAATTAATTGGGGGCTTCGTGGATGATGAAGGCTTTGAGGAATGCACAGGCCCCCAATGTGATCCCGCAAACAATGGTGTCACTTACGACCACTTCAGGCCCCCAGCAGCTCACATCTGCACGTCCACAGACCTTCTTGATGAAATAATAATCACAGACAGATATGGCCATTTTAAATCCAAAGCAGATATCTACCAGGGACTTGGGATGGGGAGGGCTCGAGCAAGCACCCCAGAGCTATTTTTAGCCTAGGAAATGGAGCCCCCATTTTAGCAGGGCAGCCACTTGTCAATCAGGAAAAATCCCACTGCTCACCCCTAGCCCTGATTTATGGTGATTCAGAGGGGAGATGCTGCCAGGAACAGGGCTGGGGCCAGGAAAATTTCATCTGTCTGGAATCCGACAGGAAAAAAGAGGCCTGGAAATTTCAGAGGAAGCTGGGATCTGTGCCGGTTACAGCGCCTCTGTTTGTGTTCGCTCAGCTGGCTCCTGTTAGCGAGTTAAGGGTCCGCTGAGGAAAAGCATCAGGCCAGGTTTTTCCATCACTCCAGAACCTTGAGCTTGATCCCCAGGCAGTGGCTGCTCCTGTGACCTCCAACCCCAAACAATAGGAGCCTTCACCAGGTTTCCCCCGGCCCCCAGTCCTGGGCCATATCTTAAATCAACATCTTGGCTTTTTCTCTCACTAAAAAAAAAAAAATACATATATATACATCAAAGTGATTCTATCTTTTTTGTTGTTTATTTAATCAGATTTTATCACACTCAAAAAGCAGGGCTCAACATGAACATTAATTAATTCATCTTAGTTTTCATTTCCTCCCCGGGAGTGGCGCAGTTCTCCCAAAGTTGCCTGGTCGTTTGTCCTCCCTGGTGCTGAGGCTCCAGAAACCCCTAACTTCTGAACCTCGCTACGAGCTCTAGAATGAAGCCAGGGAGTAGGGCTCCGCTCAAAATCTTGCTGTGTGACAAATTCTAAAGGGGCAAACAAGATTATGTTTTTTTCTGTTCGTGCATTGAGTCATTCACTCAGAGCCTCTTTTGTGCCAGTTCCCGTACTGAGGGTGTGGGGATGGGACAGGGGTGGGGGGGTGGACATAAAATGGGCATGACCCGCCCTTGAGCTCACAGTTTGATTGGGGGCACAGCCCTGTAAATAAATAATTACAGTGCAGAGGCACAAATGAAATAACCAAGGTAAGCAGAGGAGAGTCGTGAAGCACAGAGGAGTCCCTTGCGCTGGTGCAGAGGGTAGGTAGATGAGAGCGGACAAGACATCCAAGGGGAAGAACTGTTTGCAAAGACAAAGAAGCAGGAAAGAAAAGAGACATCCACACCTGCATCCCATGCAGTCTGGTGTGCCTGGGGCACAGACAGGATCTAAGGGCTGGGCTGGCTGGGGAGGGGGGGGTGTTTAGGGTGTTGGGACTTATGTCAAGGGCGTTGGGGAACACCAAGGACAGGTGTGCACTTTGTGCACGTGACTTTAGTGGTACTGTGGAAGATGGGGTGCAAAGGGGTGAGGCTGGAGGCAGGGGGACCAGTCCGAAGAGAAGACAGCGGCTGATAAGGCAAGGCAGTGGGGAAGGAGGGGAGGGCAGGGGTTAGAAGACATTTAGAATCCCAGTTCTGTTACCCCCAGTAGCTGGCAGATGGGAGCTGTTCAACAATGAGATACCAATGGACTAGGGGAGACCTAACTTCCGAAAGAACCCAGAGCAAAACCTCATGCCCTATCTCTCTGAAGGACAGAGAAGTGTCCAGGCCCGCAGCTACTTCGTATGGGCTGCTCAGGGCTGTGGTTAACCAGGGACACATCAGAAATGAGCCCCAGGGACCTGCCACTGACCTACAGCTGCCCATCTTGGGATCCAGGGTTTCCAGTCCACTGGAGGAAAGCCCTGAGAGACAGGTGAGGCACTCGCCTGGGGCCCAAAATTTAAGGGAAGTCCCCAAAACTCAGAAATCCAGATAGATAATATTTTAATGCAGTATGCTTTAATCAAAATTAATGCAGCAATCCATGATGAAGAAAATATGAAAATTTCAAATAAAGACAAGATCCAGCCTTTTGTACTCAATCCCCCGCCTCATCCACCTCACCTTAATCCCAGCCCTGGTTCCAATAAAACTTTATTTCAAAAACCAGGCAGCCAATGCATGGGCTGTAGTTTACTGATTTTTTTTTTATTTCTCTTGATTACTGAATGTTTTGCTGCCTCACTACATTTAGGGCCTGTGGCAAGTACCTCACTCCCCTCACCTTAGACCTGGGCGGCCCTAGACGCCCCTTCCTGGAATATAAACCCCAGTGAGAAGCTCTGGCTTGCAGAGAGCAACATGTCCTCGTGAATTTGACGTGAGAGTGTTCTGATCCCATGTGTGCTGAGGGCTCCACACTGGTCCGCAACTCTGAACCAAGGGGCCCCCCAGATCCTGGCACCTTGTCACTTAGAAAATCTGATGTTACCGTGTACCTGGGAAAAGTTGTACAAGCTCAGGCTGCCTCACCTGTAAAATGGGGAGAGGAACACTTATGTGTTGCTTTTCATGTCAAAGACATTTAAGTCAGCCCAAACCCAGCACCTTTTGTGCATCCAATCCACCAACACTCAGAGCCCATCTCACGTGCCGGGCACTGTCTTGGGGAGATGGCAATAAACAGTATGTGAGAAATGTATTTCCAACCCATAGCCTCCTCTGCAGCTTATACCCACAGATTAGGAAGAGCTAGGCCCAAATGCAGACCAAAATAATTCATCCATTTGTCCATTTATTCATTCATTCCTTCAATAATAGACATCTACTGAATACCTACGTATGCCTGACGCTGCCAGGCCTTGGTTGAATCAGACGTGACCCTCGGCCCCAAGAACCTGATAACCTACAAGAGTCAGACAGAAAAAGAACTGCCGTATGGAGTGATGTGTGCTCTTCAGAGACAAAGAACTATGGGAATTTAGAGAGGACAACTATTTAGCTGACAGCGGGGGGGAGGTTTTTCAGAGCAGGGCCTCGAATTCCTTAAAGTAGAATTGTGTCAGACACAGACTAGCTAGCACTTTTCAAACAAGGACCTTGTCTTAACTCATTCGGACTGCCATAACAAAAAACCCATAGACAAGATGGCTTATAAACAACAGAAATTTGTTCTCACAGCTCTGGAGCCTGAGAAGACCAAGATCAAGGTGTCGGCCTATTTGCTGTTTGTGGAGGCCCCACTTCCTGGTTCACAAAGGGTTGTCTTTATGACAGAAGGAGCAAGGGAGCTCTTTGGGATCTCATTTTATAGGGGCATTCTTCTCATCATGAGGGTCTGTTCTTATGACTCTATCACCTCCCAAAGGCCCCACTTCTAAACACTTCAAACTGGGGATTAGGATTTCAACATGAATTTTGGGGTGGATACAACCATTCAGTCCATAGCAGACCTGTGTGTGCTAAGGCAGGGTAGAGTATAAAAGATGGTAGCGTGATTTGAGATCAGGAGAGGCATGGATAGCTGGGCAAAGCATGCAGGAGAAGCAATGGTGGGCGAGGGAGGTGGTAAGATAAACTTGGCACAGACCATAAAAAGCCCTGTATACTAAGATAAAATTTTGGATCATATTCTATTGGCAATGGGGAGCCATTGGAAGCTTTTAGACAGAAAATGGCATTTTCAATCTGTTTTTAGAAAGAGAATGCTGGCAGCCATGGAGAGGAGGGATTAAAGCTGGAAGTGTCTGTAAATAGAAAAGTCAGTTGGGATATTTTGTAATAATCCAAGGGAGAAATGATAACAGCCTGAACCAACACCGTGATGGTGGAAATGGAGAGCAGGAATGGAGTTAAAGAGATTTCTGGTAAGAAGCTACCCAACTTGGTGACCAATTAGATGTGGAGGGTGAGGGAGAGAGGGAGGAGTCTAAATTGATTTCCAGGTTTCTGATTTGGGCAACTGTGCATAGTGGCAACAGCAAATAAAACAGGGAAATATGGGAGGAGAGGCAAGTTGGGGAGCAGAGGATGTGCTCAATCTTAGACTTGACTTTGAATGAATAGGCAATGTTCAGATGAAATGACCAGATGAAATATGAAGGGCTCAGGCTTAGGAAAAAGTTTAAGCTGGTGATACTGCTGGGCAAGCAATATGGGCTCAGATGAGCTGAACCAGAGAGAGGGTTTAGAGGGAGAAGAGAGCTGAAGATGAGAGGCTGCCAGAGGAAGGGCAGAGAGAGATGAGGAAGACCAGGGGCCAGCAAGGAGATCCTGCAAGAGGAAGACCAGGAAAGCTGGTAAACTAGAGGAGGAGGAAGGGTTCATGCAAAAGAGAAGGAAGGGCATGAAGACAAGAACCAAACTGTAGTTTAAAGACAAGGAGGTCATTGATGACTTTAGTGAGAGCAACTTCAAAATCAACCAAAATCTGCATCTCCCTTAAACCCATGGAATACAACATCTGTTTCCAGGGAATGGTGGGAAGAGGAATGAGGAAGCCACAGGAGGTGAGGAGGTGGACAGCTCCTTCAAGAAGATCTGGGGGCGGCCGGATGGCTCAGTTGGTTAGAGCATGGGCTCTGAACAACAGGGTTGCCAGTTCAATTCCCACATGGGCCAGCGAGCTGTGCCCTTCACAACTAGAATGAAGGCAACGAGCTGCCATTGAGCTTCTGGAGGAGCAGCCAGATGGCTCAGTTGGTTAGATCGCAAGCTCTCAACAACAAGGTTGTTGGTTCAATTCCTGCATGGGATGGTGAGATGTGCCCCCTGCAACTACAGATTGAAAACAGCAACTGGACTTGGAGCTGAGCTGCGCCCTCCTCAACTAGATTGAAGGACAGCGACTTGGAGCTGATGGGCCCTGGAGAAACACACTGTTCCCCAATAAAATTAAAAAAAAAAAAAAAAAGGTTAAAAGAAGATCTGGGAATGAAGAGAGAAGGTGGTGCCTGTGGGACAGGCAGAATCCGGAGGTAGCGAGAAAGTGAGTAGGTCTAATAAAGAGAGAGAGACTTGAGTAGGGTTTTAGAATCAAGAGGAAAGGCAATGGAGAGAGAAGTGATATCGCAGCTGCGCTGCACAGGAGCCCCAGGTCAGGCCCCAACCCCAGGCGTCCTTGTTGAACTGGTTGTTTCGAATTTAACTCATTTTCCCACGTAGTGCTTAGGTTCCCCAACCAGACGCCCCCAAAACCTATTTTACCCATAATCCACCAGAAGCGTAGTACTAATTATGTACATTCCTTGTCCCAGCTCTGAGCTCTAGAGACTGTCTCACCCTCTTAAGGATGCTGGAAGGAGGGAAATGGGCTCCCAGGAGTGGGCAAGCTGGACATATTATATTCTGGTCTGGCTCATTTATTTGCCAAGAACAGAGAGCCACTTAAGTCACTGCAAAGAAAGGGGAGTTTGTGGCAAGGATACATGTGGCCAGAGATCTAGAACCAGAATGCAAAAGGAAAAGCCATAGAGGAGGTGGCAGTGTTTGGCCCCTGTCTTGCGGTAGCCCTGTTTCTCTCTGGGCATCTGTTCCATGGTTCTTTCTCTGCCAGCCAGCTTCCTCCACTCTGTTTTTTCAGCTCCCTTCTAACTTTGGTTTGCATGAGGCTTTGGCTTTTCATCCTCAACTTCACGGAATCCCCACCAGCTACTGTCATAGCCCCTACCAGGTCCAGCTTCTGTTTTCTAGCTGAGATACAAAACAGGGATCTGATTGGCCCAGCTCCTGATTCGGACAAGCCCTTGGGTCCCTATCCAGTCTATAGTTGCCTGTCTTTAGGTGCCCACCCCTGCTCCAATCATTGAGAGCAGCAAACGGGACCAGGGACCCAGGACACCTCCACTATTTAAGCAGGCACTTCCTACTGAGGCTGGAACAAGGGCTGGGCAGACAAGAACCCCAAAGCACACCTAGCACAATAAACATGCTCCCCTCTAAACCAGCCGATTGGTCCGAATGAGAGGAGATGATGATGTTTCAAACCACCATTCAAGGGTTTTTAAGGTAGTGACCACCTGCTATGGACCTCTGAGATTATCACATTCAGACCAGGAAGTAGATTTGCAGTCGAGAATTATGAAGGAGATGGTGGTGAATGCCCCATGCTGCCTACACACATCGCGGCTCCTCCACCCAGAGATGAGAGGAGTTGCCCCTTAAGGCACTGGTGTCTGTGGGGTCAGGAGATCCCTGTGCCCAGTGGTCTCCTGCCTGCTGACTTGGCACTGGCCTTTTACAGGCCTCTTCCTTCCAATAGTGAGAGGCCTTGGGAGACCTGGGGTGAAAGCCTGAGGGTGAGTCCTGGACCTCCAACCGCAGGCCCACCCAGCAGGGTGTTCTGTCTCCAGCAGGGCAGGAAGGTCGCTTAGACTTCTGTCCATCCTTAGCCTCTTCCTCCCTCTCCTCCCACCTCCGCCCAGAACAGACAGCCTGCAGAGGGCTCTCCCAGAAGTCACTGGCTAGCCTTTCAGAAGTGGGAAGAGTTCCAAAACCAAACTCCAAATACCTTACCTCCCACATCCTCCCATAGCCCCACCAGCCTGTCCACCTCTTGGAGCAAAGGAATTAGAAACCAGAAGCACAAAAAATGACATCAGTGGACATTGGTCAGAGACCAGCACACCAGAAGGGGAGCCGGTCTGTGGAGGGGCCAGAGAGCAGGGATCTTAATTGACCCATCGCCCCACCTGCATTCCAGCTTCTTTCTCCCCCAGCCCTTTGGGCCTCCAAAGCCTTAGCTGCACAGGAAGATCCTGTCTTTCCTAAAGCAGGCAGAATGTTCGCCTTTGCTATTAACAGAACATCCGGTAACATTTTAATTGAAAATTTAACTCTAATTATTCCACCAGCTGACCAGTAATCCAAGTAAAACCAAGACCAACTCTGTGTGATGCTGCAAATAGATACACACGTGAAAAGATAGGAGAGAGAGGCTGAGGACCAATAACCAGAGAACACAGGACAATTCTACTCACAGCTCAAACACCATGTCTCTGCCTCTCAGGAGACCCCAGGCTCCCACCCTGAGGTCCCTCTTCCCCCCAAACATACTCACATACATCCTTTCCCTCCTGCCCCTCTGCTATCCCCAGCCCTATACTGGCTCAAAGATCCCTCTGTTCCTTGCTCAGATTTTAATATTGTGAATCCAGATGACCAGAGATTGTCCTCCACTCCCTCAGGCACGCAGCAGAATGCAGAAGAGAGCCTGACAGGCCACAAGAAACAAACATGATGACATTCACTTACTGGACTATTTGGCAGGGAGAACCTTTGTTCTCTCATAAAAACCCAGATAGATCATGAGAAAGAAAGCGACACTCATGCACATTTTTATATAAAACATCATCTTCAAAATCATGTGGGCTAACTACAAATGTGGCATCCAGGATTAGATCCTGAAAAAGAACAAGAACATTAATGGAAAAACTGGTAGAGTACAAATAAAGACTAGAGGTTAATTACTAATAAGGCACCAGTGTTAATTTCTGTTTTGACGAAAATGCCTTGGTTATATAATGTGTACATGAGGGGAAACTGGGTAAAGGGTGTACGGAAACTTGCACTATCATTGCAACTTTTCTATAAATATAAAGTTATTCCAAAATAAAAAGGTTATTATTTTTTTTACTCATGTGGCTGCTTCTGACTTCCTGGCCCCCCACCCCACCACCACCACTACTCCCCGCCAAGTTCACAATCGCTCCACCAGAGTTCCTTGGGTGGCAACCGCTGACAGCCCCACAAGGACAAGCTGGGACCGGTGGCAGGATGTGTGGTCATGAGCAGGTCTGAGCCAGCTCTAACACCAGGGGATCAGCCTGCAGAACCACAGACAGACCAGAGCCCTGGAATTCCAGATCATTCCAGATCTCCAGGTCATTTGCTCATTCCTGTGTTTATCACAGCACATGCCAAGCACCGTGCTAGGCTGCTGTGAGGACAGGAATGTGGAGGAAGAGTGTTGTGGGTACAAAGATGAATAAGACCCAGAGAAACAGTCTCCTCCCTTATGGAAGCAGCGAGGGAAACAGATGTGCTCCCCACGCAATGACAATACCCAGCCGTGACTGGAGGGCGGGATACGCACAAAGCCTGCCTGTGATCAGGGAAGGCTTCATAGAGGAGGTGGCATAAGCTCCAGCAGTAGTAACCCAGTTGATCCCTGTGACCCAAAGTTAGCCACACACCTGATCTTCTGGCTCAGGTAGCTGGAAGGAATAGAGTAAAAGGAGGGCCTTGCTCTCTGCAAAGATCAAGTGCTGTAGACATAAAATCATCATTTTTATTATCATCATCACCACCATCAGACTCCTATGGCCCCGTGGGAGGCCCAGGGCCCTGAAGGGGGCCTCTGGTGAGGGGAGAACAGGCATGGAGGAGGCCATTCCTACAACTAGCAGGGCCACTTTGGAGGCGGCAGGGGCGTGTTGACACAGCTGGGAAGAAAGTCTTCCTCAGCCTCATTAATCACTTCTGCACAGGAGCTCTGAGGGAGGGGCACCCCAGGGTCACTGGGCTAGTTCTCACAGGGGCTCCTGGAAGAGGCAGGAGGGGACCTGGCCTCAATCCCGGAGCCAAGGGAAGGTCTGAAGAGTCCAGGATGGCATGGAGCAAGGCTACCAGGCCCCAGGGACCCCCAGGCCAGGGGATTTCCCAGCCAGGATGTTTGTCCGCAGAGCAGCAGCCTTCCTGCCCGGAGGTTAAAAACCGCTTCCAGCCTGTGGCTGGTAACCCCCTAACAGGCAGGTCCCGGGAGAGGCATATATTTTTTTTTTTCTCATTTGGCCAAGCCAGCGTCAGCCGCATGCCATGCAGTTCCTGACCCTCCCTAAACCCTGCCCAGGGTGTGTGTGTGTGTGTGTGTGTGTGTGTGTGTGTGTGTGTGTGTGTGTGTGGATAATGATCCAGCGTCACCAGGCTTTGTAGAGGACAGAGAGAAGATACTTTCAAACCAGAGGACTGCTCTGAACACGACAAGGGAGAAGATGGGGAACCAGCAGAATGGTTTCTTCATCCGTCGTTCATTCATTATTCATTCCACAAACACTTAATGAGCAGAGCACCTACTGTGTGTCTGGCCCTGTTCTTGGTGCCCAGGAGACAGCAAAGAGCAGAGAAGAGGTCCTGTTTACCTTCTAGAGAGAGGGGCAGAGATGGAAAGCAGGATGTTCACCAAAGAGGTCAGAAAAGCCAAAGCCCTGAGTTCAGACCCAGGCCCAGAGCTGCCCTCGCGGGGTGTCCTCTGCCTCTCTCCGGGCACGCCCAGAGGCCCCTCCCCAGTCTGAACCCAGAGGCCTGAGGCTGGACTGGCCGCTGGAGAGCACGAGGACTGAGCTGTCTGGGCTGCCCGGTAGCTCCCGCCTGCTCAGAAGGGAAAAGCAGGAAGGCATTTCTGAGTATCTCTCCTCCCGTTTAATCTTGAACCCTCTAGACTAGCAGGTGGCCAAGTGGCCCAGGGTCTCGGGCCTCTCTTCACCACCTTGGGGAGCCAAAGGGTGTGTGCCCTCTGCCTCTCCTTGTCTCACTCCTCACTCCTTTCCCCTTCCCTCCTGCATTCTTTCATTTTTCTCCTCCTTTCTTCCTTCTCCTCCCCACCATCTCTGTTCTCTGTCCCCCTCCCCCTCCTCTTCTTCCTGTCTCACATTTTCCTGCCCAGGAATCAGACCCCAGACAGTACCTAGGAAGTCTGCGGCCTTGCCTAATAGAACTGTAATAGTCCTCGGGGAGGCGCGATAATGACATCCTCCTTAAATAAAAGGACTTAATGGAGATTTCCCAAATTTGAAAACCACATTTCCACTAGCAACCTATTCAGCAAGTGACTGCTCTGGAAAGGAGCTGGTGGGAAGCTGCAGTGGGGAGGGGGCGACGTGGGAGGAGAGAAGGAGTCTGTGCAAAGAAAGACTTTTCATGGCAAAACAAAGCCCTGGGTCTGAGGACACAAATCATAAAAGGTGGGCCATCTCAGTCCTCCCCCACCCTACTGGGCCAGCCCAGAAAGAGCAGAAGCTCAGAATCTGGAAATCCTGTGTGACCCAGGATGAGTTACTTTGGTCTCTGAGCCTCTGAGCGTCAGCTTCCTCAGCTGGGAGTTGGGTGTTAATCATCCTCTCCCAGTATCACTCAGTGAGGGTCAGGGAATTATCTTGTTCCTAACATGAAGCCGAAGCCTACAGACTGAACCTTAAGCAAACACAGCTAGGCCGGGCCTTCTAATTCTGTGAAGGAGCAAGCAAACTAGAGCGAGGCCATCCATTCACCCTGGATTTATGAAAATACCAGACTATTTCAGGGAGAGGCGGGGAGAAATAGCTTTCTCATTGCTCCTGTCAGTAGGATACTAATTAACAGTGAGGTGCAAAATATATAATTAAGATCTTGGGGACTCAGGGACCCCTCAATTTATTTTGGGTAATCATGTAAACTGGTTGGGGGCTCCTGAAAATAAACACGAAGGCTGAATCAAGGGCTCTCAAACCCACCTAATTCCTACCACCCACCCTGAGTGGAAGAATGTGATGGGAAAGAGCAGGATGACAAAGGTGAGTTTATTGGATGAATGAATCTAGTCAGAAGTTGTAGAGGGACTGTGAACTCAGCTCTGCCACTGACTAGCTCTGTGATCTTGGGGAAAGCTCTCCACCTCTCTGGGCCTCCATTTCCAGAGGTGTATGTATAATCATGGGATTAGATGATCTCTAAGAGCATTTCCATTCTAAAAATAATTTAAACTAGAGGTAAAATTCTTCTGATTTAGGGCCCCTCAGCAGTGAATGAGAGATGGTGTGTTTGACAACACTGCCACCTTGTGGCAGAAACACATAACTCCCAGCTGAGGCCTCTATTTTGGCGCCTTTGTGGTCAAAACCACCGAGGCCAGAAGGGTCCTTGCACCCCATCCCCATCCCACAACAGGGATGCATTCATATCAACAATGACTCTGTTTTGAAAAATCCCCCTCTTACGCTTTGTATCATAGGACATTCATTGTTGCAAATATGATCCTGTCTTGGAAAAGATAGCTAACGACCATTTCCAAGTTCCTCCTATGTGCCAGTGACCGTGGTAAATAGGTTACACATTGTCTTGTTTGATCCTGAAAATAATGCTGTGAGGAAGATATAATCAATTGCCCTTCATTTTACAGATGAGAAAACTGGGGCTCTGAGAGATGAAGTGACTTGCCCAAAGTCACACAGCTAGAAAGAGATTACCCCCAAATACAGAGAAAGATCAACGGACTGCAAAACTCAGGCTACCTCCTCAGGAATGAGAAGTTGACTTTTCTCAGATATTTCATACTCCATTTTCACAGGACTCTTAAGTTGAAGGACAAGGGAGCAAGGTCTCTAATGAACCCCTGCCTGCTCCTGGAATGGGAGTAGATGGACCCTCACCCAAAGCTTTGGGCTCACCAAGCAGACTTGAGGCACATCAGAAGCTTTCAGAATGTTCCCTGGAATGCCAAAGAGAAACCTCCCGATCTTGAAAAAGGCATGAACCCATTACTCAGAGAAACCGGAAACTAGACTCATGTGTCTGTGACATGTTTGTCAACGTATTCTGCCACCACCAGTAGAAACCACACCACCGCTTCCCAGAGGCCATGACTAACCTGAGGTGGTGAATGAACACAGAGACCCATCCAGTTCTAATACACTCAGGAAAACTGTTTCTCCTCCTGATGCATTCCTACGCCTTGGGAACAAGACAAGCGCAGCTCCAAAAATTATACGTTCCTAGAGTTGCTTATCAGTTACCTCTTCAAACACATTAGAACATCTTTCACCATCCCCAGCAAATGTAACCACCCCCACGCCATAATGGCTGACACCCACAAGCAATGTGGGCATCATCAGGAGAGATGGAAGGAGAGACTGCAAGGATGACCTTTACCCCCATTCTGAAGATATTGTCTGTAATTGTCTCATCCAGTGATCTTATCTTATTCTTATGGAGTTTTTTGGCCTCTTGGAGCATAAACACCCACCCACGGGCCCTGGAAATGCCACCTACAGACCAAGACACTGCCTAGAGCCCAGAGCTCTGGGGTAGCATAAATACTACAGCTCTATGACTCTACCCCTTCCAAAAGGAGACTGTAAAACTCAAAGATTAAACAGTAGTAATGACAATAATATACAAAGGATGGGTGGAGTCACATGCACGTGAGAGAAGGCACAGCACAGTGAAGGTCTTGCTCCCTGCAAACCTCCACCCCAGGCCAGTCCCGTGTACCTAACCCAAATCCCGATTAACTTGCCCCCTTTACACTTACTTTTACATGTTCACATCTATTCACAATACATCAGCACATCCAAATATCCTTTATCTAGGATACTGTGACTGCTGAGTGTGCTACAATGGTGACATTCTTTAACAGCAGCCCTCACCCGGTGAGACATGCCCACAGCTGCACACACACAGGCGCAATGTGAGCAGCTTGGAGCTGGTGGTGAGAATGGGTGTAGGACAAGGGCCTGGGTGGGCTGTACGGCATTCCCAGAACCAGTACACACCACTCTGAGCGCTTCTGTCCTGCCCAGGGGCTTCCATATTTTTCAGCTTTACTCTGAAACCCGCCAGCCCATCTCCCACCCTACTTGACCACAGAGAGCTTGAAGAGTCACTGAAGCAATGTGCAGGCCGGGCCAGTTTCTTGGGGACAGTTTTTGTTTCCTTGGAAACGCCACAGGAGGGAAGCCTGCTAATTGTCAAGGTGGTGTCTGCAGGCCAGGCTCAGGGGGAGGCACTGCCCTCTGGCTCCCATACCCAAGTCAGAGGAGCCGTTGTAACAGAAGGAGCAGAGCCCACCAGCTCCTTTCCAGAGAGGTGTCAGCTGTCGGTACAGAACCCCAGACAGCGCCTCAGACCAGCCTCACCTGCTGATCATCTAGCAGGGAACATGCACCCAAAGGACCGGCTTGAACCGGCAAGCAGCCCAGAGCCCAGCACTACATGGGCTCCTGGATACTGTTTGGAGAGACCGGGGCCAAGTGAAGCTGCAGAAGCTGCAGCCTCTGCTGCTGTCTGCGTTGGAGCCGAGGCAACAACTTCAGCCTCAAGAGGGTTAAAAACCCACTCTCACTCCATGGCTCCTTTCCAAAAGGTCTCCGTTAACACCAGAGGTCTCCTGATATCTCTCTCACTTTAATAGATTTTTCCCATTGACGTCTCAGTTTATTGACTATCATTTCCTTTTCTACAGGGGAGCTATTTTCTGGGTCACTAATCCAACCAACTTAAAAAGGGTTGCATTGATTAGGTTTTATTGGTGGTGACTTGCACAGTGACGAGCCAGCTTGCTCTTACCTGCTAACAGCTCCTTTGTTTCCCCCTCCCAGCCCCCACCCGGTCTGTTGACTTACGGGAGGGACAAAGTTAGAGCACTTAGGTGGGGGGCTTTATGGAGTGATGGGGAACTTCTGGCTGCATTGTCTCCAGCTCTCTGCAGCATTAGGGTAAAGGCCATTGAACACACACACACACAAACACACACACACACACACACACACGGAGGAATTCATGTTAGCGGAGCTTGAGTGAAGATTGAAGCAAATCCAGAAAATCACCCACTCATTTAGTGAGCATTTACTGAGTATCTACTGTGTGGGACAATCATAAATAATGTCTTAGGAACATTTACAGCTTGCAAAAGTCTTTTAAATTTATTATCTCACTTGATGCTCACAACTCGGAGCCATCAGTAGAACGATTATTATCCCTGCTTCAAAGACAAAGGACGAGAGACTAACAGGACCGGCCCTAACTCACACAATTAGCTCAAAACTTTAAACCTTCAGTTGTCTAACTCCAGTCTTCATCCTCCTATGCTGAGAGCCCAAGGGAATAAGGCAAAGTTAATATTTAATGTAAGTATATGCTTATTTATGTATGTGCAGTGCATGTGCCACTAATAGACAAAGAGGGGAGTGGAGCAGAAACAGAATGGGAAAGGCTCCAGGAAGCATCAACTTCAACCCTCCCTCATTTACAGGTGAGAAAAAAGTCCAAGAGATGTAAAAAAAAAGTGCCCAATTCATACAATGAATTATTTTATTCATTCATTCATTCATTCATTTGCCGTGCCAGGTGCTTGTATGTGTTCTCACCAATCGCCTGTGGGAATACTCATCCATGTGGAGATAGCATCTGTCCTGGCAGCCTGTGATCCTGCTCTGCTCTGGATCACTGATCTAACCCTTTTCCCCACAGGCCTTCTTCCTACCCCAGTCTGTGATCACAGGCAGAGCAGCCCATCTGCGCTAGGACCCCAAAGCACCAAGTCCCCCAACTTGATTTTGGTCCCATATCAGAATGTCCCTCCAGTCCCACCTTTCACCTTCATCTTGTGCTTTTTTAGACTCAGGTAGACCTTGCCTGAAAGGACAGCCAACGCTACACAGAGACCTTTTGAAAGCAAAGTGCCAAGGTGTGCAGAATATGAATCAATCAATAGAATTTAACACAGCAGCCACGAGTTAGAGCTGGGGCGCCTGTGTTTGTATAGGTGAATATTTGTGTGATGATTTTAGCACATGAGGGGTGGCATCATGCACTGTACACATGTCTGTGTGCCTGTGTTTGAGACCTGTGGAGTTCTTTCTGTCTGTTCCCCTGCTGTGTGTTCATTCATTCATTCATTCATTCATTCATTCATTCATTCATTCAGGAAGCTATCATTTGTCCAGCATCTCCTCTGTGGCAAGCATTGCACTGAGATCTGGTGATTCAGAGATGAGCAAGATACATTCTCTACCCAGGAGAAACTTGTGGCCGAATGTGGGAGAAAAACACATGTGCAAAGAATTACAGCTGCGTGTGAATACCCAGTCAAGATATTTGCAAGGGAGGGGAGACGGGAAAGCATCTTGTCAAACACGACATCTGAGCAGAGTCAAGGACAAATGAGGATTCACCAGGTAGGCCAAGGGTGAAGGAGGGTGTTGTAGGCAGCAGAGAGAAACATGCAGAGGCATGGTGTGCTCTTGGAACTAGAACAGTCAAGTTCAAAGGAGGGGAGAGAGGTAGGTCAAGGTAGATCTCAGTAGGCGGAGTCTGATGCTGAAGGCTAGGAACAGGGGAGCTCAGTAGTGAGGGGGCAGAAGAAGGTGACACTGGGTGGAAGGGAAGGAATGTAATGTCCTTTCCCAGATCTGACCAACAAGATCAGCCCATTTTCACAGAAAGGCCGGCAAGACAGGCCCTCATCCTTTCGGTCCAAGTGAGCAATTCCTTCCAGCAGAGAGAAGTCCTCTAAGAGCTCCACTTGAAATCACCGTTTCAACCTTCTTCATCCCTTTCTCTCCTCTCTCTCCTCCAGTCCCTGTAATGCAAAATCTATGTTTTGCTCCCTGTGAATGAGAGAATTAAATCATCTGATTTAAATAAATTAAATAAATTTCTTCTCCCAGGCAGGAAGCTTGGCACATTTCAGAGAGAATTCCAGCAAACCCTCCAGAAACAAGCAGAGGGCCTGAGATCCACCCAAATGAGCAATGGCTAAAAGGGTCGGCCGGTTACCAGAACCCATTTTCTCTGCATAAATCTGCAGCAATCAAGGGTTGTGCATTACAAAAGCACATAAAGGCCATTCACCGAAGGAGCTGCCACGGTGTGTGCCAGGCACTCGCGCCAGAGAGATGAGCCCAGCACCTCCATGCCTGGCACACACTACCCACATGTGTGTACACACGGGCCCCTGCTAGGTCCCAAATTGCAACTCCAGCAGGAGGGGATAGCTTCTGGGCCCTGTTTAAGCTGGTGCTCACACACTGACACACACATACCATCTCACACACTGACACACAACAACACAATCAGACTCTCTTGCTCATACATACACCTCACACATCACACATATATCATGCACAGATATCCATGCATAGATACACACCCACACCACATCTCTCACACATACCTACAAACACAAACACACTCATGCAGAGGTACACACTCAAACACACATATATACATACATCTCACACAATACAAAGAGTCACACATATACATTCACTCATACACAATCACAATCACTTGTACATACACACTTCTCACACCACACATACACTCACTCACAAATACACCCACTCACACATACACAAACATCTCACACACTCACACACACACCACACACTCACAAACAAAATCACCACTTGCAGACAACACACATCTCAACACCACACAGATATTCATATACACACTCACAAGCACAATCACCCACTCACACATATACACTCACACATACCCCGTGCCCCAGGGAAGCAAGATTAGCACCTTCTATGTTAAGGTGAAAGGTGTGTAAGGGCCGGCGAACTTCTGGTCTCATCTGCACAGCTTTTTCAGTCGCGTTCCCTGCTGCCCAGCAGAGCAATAGGGCTTGGGTGACGTCAGCATTGTCCTCCTGTTCCTGCAGCTAGACTCACCAAAAGTTTACTGTTTTTCCCAAGTGCCTTTGGAGCTATTTTATGTACCGTTTATTGGAGTAGAACATCTACCCAGAAACGTGCCCAGATTGTAAGTGTAGGTTCACTGCCTTTTCACAAAGACCATTTTCAGATCAAGAGACAGAACATTTCCTGAACCCCAGAGGCCCCTATGTGCCGCCTTCCCGGGGTAACTACCCTTCTGGCTTCTAGCATATAGATGAACTTTGCCTGATTTTGCACTTTACATAAATGCAATCAGAAGTTTACTTTGACTCCCTGTAATGACATCCACATCAAAAAATTCCTAACCGTGACATCACAAGAGAAAAGAAGAGTAGGAAACAGGAGTGTAGAGTAGTATTGATCACTGTTTAGACAAAGCATAAGGAAGGGCTTTGAAGAGTAAAAATGTACCCTACGGATGCAAGGGGTTCTCTGATCCATCAGGTGAAACAAGCCCCCCAAGAATGAAGCCAGACTTCTTGCTGCAAGATGTGGGCCCTGGAAGGGGACATGAGGTGCTACCTGACTCTTCCCTCCTTCGGCATTTTTCAAAGTCGATTGAAACCACCACATTGACCACAGACTCAGGAGATCTGGGTTGGAGTCCTAGCTCTGCCACTAACTCCCTGGTGACCCTGGGTAAGTCATTTCGCCTCTCTGCACCTTTGCTTTCTCTTCTGCACAGTGGAGGTGAGAGTACTAATATTGTTCAACTCTCTTGAGCACTTGCCATGTGCCAAGCACTGCTCCAACTCATTTAATTCTCTTTAACTCATTTAATTCTCTAGACCAGGGGTCAGCAAGCTACAGCCCTCAGGCCAATCCGGCCCCTCACCCCCAGTTTGTGTATAGCCTGCAAACTAAGAGTCATTCTCACATTTTTAAATGGTTTTTAAAAAATGAATGATATTTCATGACACTTGAAAATTATCATATTCAAATTTCAGTGTCCATAAATAAAGTTGTTTTGGAACACAGCCACACACATTCATTTGCATCATGACTGTTTCCAGAGTAGCTGTGACAAAGACTTTACTTACGGGCCGCAAAGCTGAAAATATGTATTATCTGGCTCTTTATGTTAAAAGTCTGCTGACCCTTGCTCCAAACCACCTTCACTGTGGGCACTCTTTTTAGCGTCCCACATAACAGATAAGGAAGCTGAGATCCAGAGAGGTTAAGAAACCTGCCAAGGGATCCCAGCTGGGAGTGGAAAGTCTAAAGCCAAGTGTAGGTGGAAGCTCCAGTTCACCTACCCCAGGGAGCTGCCCACCCTGTGTGAGGCCCTCTGAGGAAGCAGGCATGGTGGCTTTGCTTGGCAAATTGCAGAAAAGGATAGAAACATGAGACAGATGCCATCCTAACCTCCTGGCAGGCATCAGTGACTGACTCTACACTCACCCTTCAGATCAAAATGCCCCAATACCCCACACAGACCACCTCCAGCCCAAAGACCTTCTGATTAATTAGCTAGTGATTTTCTACAAACTTCTAAATCATAGGCAGAGGGTTGAGTTAACCACACTCTCTGTTCATGGCCTGTTATGATTAGTCTGTGCAAAGCCCTGCTCTTGATAGTCATTCATTCATTCATTCATTCATTCATTCATTCATTCATTCATTCTCTTTTATTCCCATAGCCTATGTCCAAATGATAGCCTCTAGCATTCTGTTTGCTAAGTTCTTACAGACTGATTGGCGTTATTTCATATGTGTGTGGTATTTTATTTACATAAATTGTATTGCGTCATATCTCCTTGTTTCCTTTTTTTCCCTTGGCAACATTTTTCACTCTGTATTCTCCTATTGAGGCATAACATGCATACAGTAAAGTGTGTAATTGCACTGGTCTTAAGCATAAACTCAATTTTTTTCTCTATATGTACACGTGTGTAATCACCACTTAGATAAAAAATATAACACATTTTGAGCACCCCAGAAAGGTTTCCTTGTGTCCCTTTCCCAGTCAATGAACTATCCCTTCCCCCTTCTGCCAGAGGCATTCTTCCAGCTTGTCACCACCCATTAGTTCAGCTTGTTCTTGAACTTCATCTAAATGGAATCATACAGTGGGTCCTCCTTCATGTCTTGCTTCCTTTGCTCAACTTCTGGGAGACTCCTCCATGTGGGGTGGGGGCAGCGGTTTGCTTTTTTTACGGCTATGGAGCACTCAGTTTTTAAGATCTAGCCACGTGGCTCTGTATACATCCAGCGGTCTGCTTTTCGCTGCTGCTCCGGGGCATTTCCACCCTATTTTACCTCTCCACTCTTCAGTGAGGGACACACACGGCGCCTGGGTGATCAGCCCATATGGGCCATGTCGCCTTATGGAGCTGTGTGAACATTTCTCTGTGATAAATACCTAGGAGCGGAACTGCGAGGGCACAGGGGCTGGACAGACTGAAACTGACAATTTTACCAAAGCAGAAGGAGCCCCGCGCAGGGAGAGCTGCTCTGGTGATCCTCCCCTGACCCCATTCACCCCTCACCCTTCTCCCTCCAGGAAAACCTTTCAACTCCTCCTCTGTGTCCTTTTGCAGGACCCAGCTAAGCGCCTCACTTCCTGAGTGTCGCTGCCTCCATGGCAGCCCGCTCCATCCTGCTGCATTATAACAAGACGATAATCAATGAACTGCTAACTCTATTGCAATAAAGGAGCAAGCCCAACCTTATATAATTCTTTTTAATTGTTTTCTCACATTACACAGGATTTTTTTTTTTTTTGCTAAACTTATTCCGCCATAAGTTATGTCGTTTAATTTCTCAAAGTGCTAATAATTTAATTGCTTCCTTCCTGCGCACAAAGTGCCTGTACTGTCCTCCCTCCCCAGCTCGGAGATTATAAAACGGAGTTGGCAGGAATACCTAAGAGAGGAGTCTTTTTGGCAGCAGGATTTGATGGGAAGCAGCTTTCTCAGAAGTCAATGTGTGGGGCTGGGAACGTGGCTGAGGACTTCAAAGGGCCCTGGGGCCCAGCCAAGCCTGCCCGCAGCAGGGGGGTATGATAATCACAGGGGAGGGGAGAAGGGAAGGACCTGAGATCAGAGGGGTGGGATGAGGGTAGGGAGTACTGCACACAGAGTGCATCCTGGACCTGAAAGACTGTCAGGGAAGCTGGGATCCATCTGCAGCAGGCGGTATTTATATCAGACTCAGGAAGTTCTGACAGTCAGGTGCTGACTGGACCCAGGACAGGGTGGGGAACTGACATCTGATAACAAGAACTAGCTTTTATTGAATGTTTACTGACAGCCTGACACTGGGCTTCTCATTTTATCTTCACCCTCACCTCTCTGAGGTAGGTACTATTAACACTGCTATTTTATGGATGAGGAAACTGAGGTCAAGAAAAGTTAACTTGCTCAAGTCCCTGTATCTTGTTGATGGCAGAGCAAGAAGAATCAGCCTCCAGAGCCCATGCTTTCATTTGCTACGGTAATGCCTCTGCCTTCTCTCTGGGTTGAAGGATGGCATCATGTCTTATGCGGCAAGAAGGGGGAGGTATAGGCTTCAGGACAGGACCAGGGATGGGACACTCTTGAAAATTCCAAGCCAGTACCCTCCCTCTGCCCAAGATCTGATGGGTCAGAACTACATTAACACGCGCGCCCCACCCCCCCGCCCTGTGACTCCGCATTGTCTGTAGAATACAATCCAAGCTCCTAAACATGATCTCCAAAATGTCCACATTCCCCAGCCTCACCCTCCATACCCAAACTTATCACCACCCTGGAACACATATTTCCTTTGGGGCTTCTCCACCTTTGCAAATGCAGCTTCTTCAACCTGGAAACTCTTTCCCTCCCCCACAGATGAAACCCTACTCATCCTAACAAACCTCCCCCCAAATGCTTCCTCCCCAGTTCCCCAAGCAAAGTCCCCTCTCTCAAATCCCCCAGGGCAATCAGAGTGCATCTCTCTGGGAAGGAGACCTGGTCTGCTGTATTGACAACATGAGGTACTCAGCTGTCTCCCCTTGCCACTTACTAGCTCTGTGACTTTGGGAAGGTTACTTAACTTCTCTGAGCCCCACATGTGCGTGATGTGGAATAAGTGAAAACACATGTAAAACATTTAGCTTGGCACATGGTGAGTGCTGAAAAAAAGATTCCCTGTTGTTTTTGGCTGTCATTGACTGTGTAATCCCATCTCCTGGCATAGTGCCTGGGATGTACCAGTTGCTCAATAAATGAATACAATGGATAAAATAACTGATTAATTAATTACCTTCCACCTCTTCTCCCCACCCCAACCCCAGAAATGCTGCTGTTTGTTCAAGTTTGGGAGCGCAGATGTAGCACCTATTTGCTGTTTCCATTAGCCTGGTATTTCCTCTGGAAGACAGGACTCCAAGGGTTCCACATAAATTAACACCTGGTCCCCTCCCACACCAGGCAGCAGAAGGCGTTTTGAACCAGCAGCTGTCAGGCGTGTACCAGGATTTCCGGCCTCCAGATGTGGATAACACAGAGCTTTGCCACAAGCAGTTCCTTTCCTTTTCACTTTCCCTTCTCTGACTCTCTTTCCCATCTCTATTATCTGGAACCAGGAGTCCTCAGTTGGGACTCTGCCTCCTTGCCCTGCTCCTCAGGAAGTGAGGGTCTGGGACAAGCCCACATCTCCTGTTCTTAGTCTGTTGAATCCACTGATACAAGAACACAGGACAGAGTCAGAGTGGTACAGGTTCCAACTGCCACTCCTGGCTATGTGACCTTAAGCAAGTTACTTAACCTCTCTGAGCCCCCAGTGATATGATAATGTAGAGAGATGGGTGAGACTCAGCAATATAAAGCCTCACCGAGATTATTCTGATGGGTTCCCTTCCCTGTGACAGCTGCCTGTCCTGGGAAAGAGGGCAGGATATAGGAAGGGGTCAGGGCTGAATACCTTGCAGATCTCCAGAATCTGAAATTCTGAGGGGATCTGGGAAGAGGGGTGGGATATAGAGATATCACCATTATCCTGGCCACAGAAAAATGGATGACTTGGAGAGCATGAGCAGACACCCCTCCAGGGGGACCCATGGGACAAAGCACCATGAGTGTGGCTCAGGGCTGCCATGTTTCTCCCTTCACGGGTAGTGGCTAAAATTGGGTTTGAAGAAAAAGCACAACTCGATCCCCGGCACTGTATGAGCACAGAAAGTAAGCTTTGCAGCTGCTGGGGTGAGGGTCCCCTTGGTGGGAAATCACCAGGGCCCCCTCTCCCTACTCCCACCCCCAGGAGGACACACACTGATCAATGTGGTTCTGGAGTCTCTATCCTGGGCAGAGAACTGCAGAAATCAAATAGGACCTGACATCCCAAACTGTGGGTGTGAGGGGCCCTATGTGAAAGGGCCTCCAGGAAAAGCCACTGCTGAGCAGAGCAGGAGCTCCGAATCTCTTCAGGCTAAAATTGGGGATGACCCCTCCGGGAGTGGCTCTCACCTTTGTGTTGACACATACCTCACCCTGGTCGCCTTTCTGTTGCCTCAAACTTGAGTTATGAAATACATTGTTATTATTATACCCCTCCACTGCCACTCCCCACCCACCTCCGGGCTAGACAGGAAGCCTCTGGCAAGTAGAGGCCTGTTTTACACCTCCGTGAACAAACCCTTTCCCCCAGCATACACTGAACTTCTTCCTTCTTCCTTCATTTACACCTATTTACTAAGCACTGCTATAGGTGCCAAGGACCCAGGTTGGATGCCGGAGGCTTGTTCTTTTGGGGTGTCTGCTGCTAAATCTCTAGTTGGGCCCCCAACTTTGGTCTCCCGGATTCCTGAAGGTAAAATTTCCCCCACTCCATCCCACAAGGGAGCAGTGGGTCCAGCCTGGTGAGGAAAAGCCACAAGCTGCATGCTTACAAAGGTTCCTTCTTTCTTCCTTCCCATGGTGCCAGAGGTGTGACAGCCCCATGGAAAATACACAAGCAGGACCTGGAATCTCAGCGTGGGGAGCAAGTCCGGGCTCCATTCCGGGGAATCCCGACACCCAGACCAGGCTTGAGCCCTGGGAAATCCGTCCAAGGCTACTGGTGTGTGCAGGCCTGGAGAAGGTCAGGGCCAACTGGAGCCTCTCTCTCTCATACTGGCCTGGAATTTCTCACTCAGCTTAGTGGACAGTAAGCATAGACATCAGGTCTGAGGCCACAGAGCCAAGATTCCAAAGAGAAAATTCCAAGGCAAATGTCTCAGGGATTTTTAGTCTCCCCACAACCCTTCACCATGCTACCCTGGATTCTTCCCCTACCTAGCTTGTGCTCCCCAGCCTTTGGTCCTGATATCTCTTGGGCCTGGAATACCCTCCCCACAACCCCATACCCAAATCCCACCCATCTCAGTGCCAGCTCCATTGCTACCTCCTCCAAGAAGTCTTCTCTGATCCTCCCAGGTAGAAGGGTCTCTCGGTCTCTCTCTCTCTCTCTCTCTCTCTCTCTCTCTCTCACCCAAGTTCAGGCTTAGGTGGTTAGGACTTTGGCTTCTGAAATCAGACAAGCCTGGCTTCATAGGCTGGCTCTGCCCCTTTCCAACTGGATGACCTCAGACAAGTTCCCTCTCCTGGCTGAGCCTGTGTGTCCTCATCTATAATAAAAGAACAATGACAGTACCTTTCCAAACCTCACCCCACAGCATTTTTGAGAGAATTAAATGATTTTATACAGGCACAGGGTTTAGAATAGTGCCTGGCACCTAGCACGCTCTCAACAAACATTAGTGATTTCTATTTCACTTATAACATTCTCCCCAGAGTAGAGACTGTCAATCTTCCCTACCAAAGGGTAAGTTCAACCCACAGAAGGTACTCCACTAACATGTGCTGAATGAATGAACAAGCGGGGAGGGACAGGGCCAGCACTGTCGGGATAAGCTTTAAAAAGAATGCTCTCAGTGCTGTTCAAGGTGGTCTCCTGAGGTTGACCCCAATAGTGACTTCCCACATTGGTCAATGCCACCCAGGCACAGGGTCTTTTGCTTATCTCTCGGACTCAGCTGTTCCTCAAGGCAAGTTTCCCCAAATGTCTTCAGCTGCCTCCTCCGTGTGGGTGCAGAAAGGAAGGAGAGAGCACAAAGCACGCTGGTTTAACCCCTTGTTCATAGGTGGCAGAGTGCAGGCTGGAGCCAACTCCAGTGGTATGGTGGCTGAGCCCTGGGAGAAGGGGTCACTTCTCAGACTGTGGACTCGGGTGAGTGAAGGGCAGGGCTCGCCCCTGAGGATTCTCAAATCTCCCTCTCCATCTACTTTAGGAGAGGCCTCAAGTAGAGGAAGCAGTAAAATGAGGATGTGCAAGGGGAAGAGATCTGTACGTGTGTGTACACACACCTATATAGAGAAAGGGTGAAAGGAGCCTCATTCCTGTTAACTAGGTATTGTTGACAACACGTTATCTCTATTCCCCACTCTCCTACAAGGTAATTCAAATCAAGAGCCAAGGTAGATCATATTATCCCCATTGTACAGATGAGGAAACTGAGTCTCGGAGAGATTCACTGACTCGCTCAGATCACGAAGTCAGTCAGAGGTACTACCAGGATTTGGACCTGGGCCTATGTCAGAACCTACGTCAGGTAACCCCAGTCAGACTAAGACTGTACTTAGGCCTCCACCAAAGTGGAAGCACCAAATTTATTTTTTCTTTAAAATACTTTGGTATTGGTTGTCAGAATGAAAATCAAATCTTGTCTGGACCTCCTCTAACTTATTCTATGGTTTATATTGTCTTTATTTTTATTTGTATGGGAGGTAAGGGTAACCATTATAACACAGAACAACCTCCAAAAGTTCTAGTCCAGCTGCATACATGGCTTCTTTTTCTTTTTTCAATTACAGTTGACAATCAATATTAGTTTATATTAGTTTCAGGTGTACAGTGTAGTGGTTAGACCTTTATATAATTTAGGAAGTGAATCCCCCCAATAAGTCTAGTACCCACCTGGCACTATACATAGTTATTATCACATTAGTGACTGTTTTCCCTATGCTGTACTTTACATCCTTATGACTATTTTGTAGCTACCAATTTGTATTTCTTAATCCCCCCCACCTTTTTCACCCAGCCCCCCAACCTCCCTCCCATCTGGTAACCATGTTTGTTCTCTGGATCTGCATACATTGCTTCTTGAACTACATGTTCTGTGCTTATGCCAGGCTCTGTAGAGATGAAGTTTCTTTGGCTCTTGATACATTCATGTCACAGGGCTCACAGTTCTATACCACTTGTGTAAACAAAGGAGAGGGGATTAATGTATGTGTGAGGTGTGTATTTGGTGATGTGTGTGTGTGTTTGTACATATGAATATAGGACATGTGAATGGTCTATATCACCAACAATGCACAAGACATTGAACACCTTCACTGCCTCTAGGAAGTTAAAGTGGGTTGCCAGGGGAGAGATTATAGAATTAAACCGGAGAGCATTATATGACTTTTGAATTTTGTACCATGTAGCTGTCTTACTTACTCAAATAAAGAAACATTTCACAACATTTACAACATTTACATTTTTAAGCAAAAGCGACATGAAATGTGGATTCAATAGCTTCTGTTTTCAACACGACAGACATAGCTGGGACAAGAAAAACAAAGGTCTGGGTTACTACCTTGTCGTAAGGCAGAGAGAAAAATAGAGAGAACCAAGTATGATTTAAAATCTCACCGGATGAGGGGGGCGGCAGTTTCGCTCAGTGGTTAGAGCACAGTGCTCATAACACCAAGGTCGCCGGGGTTCGATTCCCACATGGGCCAGTGAGCTGCACCCTCCACAACTAGATTGAAAACAACAACTTGATCTGGAGCTGAGATGCGCCCTCCATAACCAGATTGAAGACAACCACTTGACTTGGAGCTGACTGCGCCCTCCACAACAACTAGATTGGAAACAACTTGACTTGGAGCTGAGCTGTGACCCCCCACAACTAGATTGAAAACACGACTTGACATCTTTAGGCTGCTGACCCCTCTGCTGATGGGTCCTGGAAAACCACACTGTTCCCCAATATTCCCCAGTAAAAATTTAAAAAATAAAAATAAATAAAATCTCACCAGATGAGATCCATCCAGAATAAGGATTCAGCCCGGAAAGCCACAGAAGGTCAGAAGGAGGAAACTGGATGGAGAAGTAATTGGTACCAACTGGGAGGTGGGGGGAGGGGCTCCCGAGGCCAAGCCTCTCCCAACAGAGTTTGCTTTGGAGACTGGTGGGGGGGAGGGGAGACATTTAAAGAGAGAGGAGTACACCAGTATGTTTAAGTAGGGACAGAAGGTATAGCCCTGAAGACCCAGCCCCTCACACATCACTGGAACTTCAGGGGTCCCTTCCCTAATCTGAGACTTAGTTCCTTTTCTTTTCTTTTTTTTTTTTAATTTAAATTTTTTTTGAGACTCAGTTTGTCTATAAAATGAAGGGTTTGGCCCAGAAAGATCTCCAGGTGCCTCACAGCTCTAATATTCTCTGATTTGATGGCTGCAGCCTTCTGCAAACGTGCATAAAATAGATTAGTTTTAGCAGTAGTAAAAACAAAACTGAAAATCAGATTTATCATTTTAATTAAATATACTTTACATTCTCAATTTCTAGGGAACAACATGCTCCCCCCCAATCAGTTCTCCTTTTGTGGGAGACATTCATGTCTGATGTGCAATTTAAGAAAATGCTGAACCACCCCCTAAGAAGACACACAATTAACAAGACCCTAACAGGTATTTCTTAACAGGAAATTGGGACTTATAGGGAGAAAAAAGAACATTAAAAAGGAAATGTCAGGGAGGGGAGGGTCAGGTGGGTCAGGATATCAGAGGACTGGGGATCAGGCTGATAAGAACACTTGCTTTGTCCCTACTTGGCTCTCAGAGGTGGATTCCCCTGGAGCTAGGTGGAGCCCTGGAATGAGAATCAGGAGGTAGGAGTTTAGTCCCCTCTCCCACTTCCCCACCCGGGTGACGTAAGGCAAATTGCTCTCCAAATTCTAGAGTGCTCAACTATAAAATGGAACTAAAAGGACCTACTTGGAGGAATGCTGGGAAAATAGAGTAAGATAACATTATCTGAAAAGGCTTAAGAAAACAGTAACGTGTAAAGTGTACGTGCAGACACCATATTTTGGAAACTGCAGTTGAGATCCAGAAGTAGCCTCCATCTGGTTAGGTATTGTGTCCTCTCAGCATGTGTCCCCACAAGATCCTTCCTGTATGCCATGCTCTTCTCCACCCAGGCGTTTGGTCCTCACGGAGTGGGAAGAAACCATTGCCTTCACCCAGGAGGAGAGTCATTTCCTCGGCTCAGGGTTCCATGGCCCCAGATTGTAAATTAATAATTTTGGCTGTAAATTACCAGATAATCTGGGCTGGGGTGCCCAGCAGGATAGGTGAGAATCAACAGGAGAAATAAATCTATAGCAGCAGCTCCCCCAGTCACAGGGAAGCCCTAGAGCCTCAGGCGTAGTCAGGGGTGGGGTGGGGTGCCCGTGACAGACAGGGACAGAGGGGGTTAAAAGTTTCTGTTTGGGGGGAAATTTTTTAGGAATAAAACCAGGAATCCCCACTTCCACCATTCCCCCCAAGAGAGTCCAGGATGAGTCAAGTGCTCAGGCCTCTGCCAGCTATGGGGTTCCCTGCTGCTGCCCTAGTGAGCTGGGGCATCCACTCGATTGCCCATTATTCGTGATGGCAAAAGCAAATATAGACACTCTCAGAGAACTGAGGAGAGACTAAGTGGAATAAGCGGCATTTAATCTTTCAGGAGAGAAATCACCTTCCCGTGGCAGAGCCCCGCCCAGGGGGAGCTGTGGCCTTCATAATTCAAGTCCGCACTTAATTAAAAAAGGGAACATCCTGGACTCTGCCCAACTGGCACGGATTCCATTCCAATCCTTTAGGCTGCTGACATTTGTCCATTTGTCTCTCTTTGACAGAAAGGGGAAAACTTCAAAAGGAAAAATAAAATCTTATATCCTGCAGCTTTCAGAGAGGGCCTGTCCTTGAGCTGGGGCACTTCATCTAAATGCAGAGGGTTGAAATCTGAACCAATAGGGGAAGAGACAAAACAGAACAAGGAAGGTTTTACATTTTGGGGGAGTCCTGAGCTGCTGCAGGCGGCAAATATGAAAAGGTGAACTCACCAGCACCCTCGAAAAATAAAAATTATTTTCCTTGGAGTACCCTTGGTCTCTCTTTGGCCTCCCAGACTCTTTTCCCAGCATTAGGCTCAACCTTCCCTCCTGGGACAATATTCCAGATGAAAGGAGGACACGTTTATTCAGCCTTGTTTAAAAATATTTCCATGCTCTTCACTGGATTTCTGACAAGTTCCTATACAGCTCCCCAAAAGATGACCCCTCAGGAAGAATCCTAAAATCAGGGATTGATTGGGTTGCCCACACATTGGTGTCATTGGGTCTATCGCTTTACTGCTGAGAATTTCACAGCTGTCACCCCAGAGGAGAGTCTTTCCCAGAACCAGAACCTGCCACCTCCGATTCCTGACTGCAGTGGCTCCGTCTGCAGTAGGAGATCCCACGGGAGTCAGGCTGAGGTTATTGTCTCCTCCTGATTCTGCCAAGGACATCCCACCCCTACAACATAAGGGAAAGAGGCCCGGTCTCCACCCAAGGCCTCATCTTTCTGTCTTTTCTCCTGAGACAGTTCTCCTCCACGAGGGTGCCCTCGGGAGTTGAGCAAGTCACCAGCTTTCTGTGTACCTTTCTTTGTTTAACCCAACATGCTCCCGGCCAGCTGCCTGAAGGAAGGGCCACCTTTTCTGTGGGTCTCATGAGAGGTCTCAGGCTAAGTGGAAGGTGGAGAAGAACAAGGGAAGTCATTCTACCTCCTCCCAAGCACACTCTCCAAAAGTGGAGCCTTTCCAATCATTTTTAAGGTAATATATATTTACAAGACCTATGATCTTGTAAAGCCGTCTGTGATAAAAGTCATAGGAGAGTGGTTCTTAACCTGGGGAGGAGGGCTTCATAGACCTGCTCTGTGATGACCCCTGATGGACCCTCTTCCCAGCAAATACACACAGGGACGCACAGACCGATGTAGGCTGTTAGTTTCAGGGGATTGCACATCCATTGTCTCTGGGCTCAGGACCCCGACAGTTTACAGGAAGAAATGTGAAAGTGGGGCTGTGAGACAAGGACAAAAGGAAATCCAAGAGTGGGACTTTTTTTTCTTGGTGGTCCTGACTCACCAGCCCCTGGGAAGACCCCATGTCCTCCACCCTTACCGCTTGACTTTGCTTTCTGGTTCATTCCCCCAGGTAACCACTCCAGTCTGGGAGACACTAAAGGGATGTAGGACATCACTTAACCCCATTTATCTTATCTATCTGGCCTTACCAAGCTGTCGCCCTGCGTTACCCTCTAAGTTCCCTCCTTTAAGCCTCTTGGACTCTCAGTTCTTCCAGACATTAAGCAAGCCAGGCCTTTGAAGACATTTCTGTTCTTCCTTCGTAGTCAGGTTTACAGCCCCCTGCCACTATATTGGAAAGTCTATCTGAAGGCCCGAGGTAAGCCTGCTTCGCTGATGGCTGCTGGACCTCTTAGTCTGATCCAGGTGTCTCAATGGCTTCCTCTCCCTTTTCATCCCAGAAATTCATCCTTCCAGCCTTGGGGTGCCTTGGTACAAGCATCTGCAGATCTAAAACCCACATTTACATTTTATAACTTAGACTCCTGGAAAACTGTTCAGAGTCCAGCTCCAATATGCTAGAGGGAAGGAAGCATTTACTTATTGCAACCCCCACCAAAAGTGTGTTGGGGGATGTCAGGGAGTTGTGTGCGCATCCTCCCTGAAGCTGTGCGTCCAGAAGCGTCCTTAATCTGGGGGTGTCCATGTGTACTCTCTGGCTCAGGTTTGTCCTCCATCCAGCTCGTTATGTGTTCCCTCAAGGTGTAGTCTTTGTGCCTCGTCCGTTTGGGGTGTACTCAGTCTGTTGAGTGAACTCTTGGAGTAGATGTGTGTTTTCAAGGCCTCAGTTTCCTCATTTGTAAAATGGGGACACCTTACAGGACTGCTGTGAAGGCTGCATGAGTTAATACAGGTCCAGTCCTTGCAGCAGCGCATAGCAAGTAAATGTTGGTTAGTGTGGAAATCTCCAGCCGCTTTATTCCTTCTTCTCCACCAACTATCTCGAGCCCTGGAAGAGGCTCAAATGCTCCCTCTGGAGATCTTACTACTCTGAGCCTGGGTGTTATTGAACAGGAGGCCAGGTGACAGCAGTGGTGGCAGCACGGGTGCCTTCTCTCACTCAGCCTGCATGCTGAACAGGAAACAGAGGAGAGGGTCCCTGGATGGGAAATGGGGAAGAGCAGTTACTCTCCAGAGAGCCAGGAGCTCTCCACAAAAAAGTAAAAACTCAGAATTAGGGGCACCCCTAGAGAGCCCCCACCTGGAGTGCCCTCTCAGGGACCTGCCCGAATTTCCTTCATCGTCATTGAGACTGTACCACAACTGCATTCCAGAAGAACCCTCTGTCCTCCTCCCCTGCTTGCCTGGGCCTGGACACACAAGCTCCTCCCTAACCAAACTGGTTCCATCCAGCCTGAATCTGGGATTTGCTTGGGCTTGTCTCTCCTCTCTTGGGCAGGGTTGCTGCGAAGCTCCATTAGTTTTGTCTTTATTGTAACTATTCACCGAATAAGTATTCATGGGACCCTCATAAGTGTGAAGCAGGCTGGGGGAAGAATTACAAAGGCATAAGAGACTTCCTGGGGCCCTGGAGATCTCTATATACATAGGAATTACTATACTACCGGTATGAGGCCTAAAAGACATCCACACCAGAGATATAGGCAAGAATGTTGTGGGACCTTAAGGAACAGATTCAGGCTATCTGGAAGGCTTCCTGGAGGAGACGGGAAGTAGTCATGAGCCTTAAAGAATATTTCAGCAGAGAAGAGAGGAAGTTATTCTCATTTGCCCAAGATGATCTTGTGGAATGAGGTCTAAACAGGTGCTAGAGGTTTGGTATTCTAGTCTCAGCTCTAATATCGACCAACTGAAAGCGCACATGTATCATTTCCTTCTCTGAAGCTTCACTGCCTCACCCATAAAGTGGAGTGGTAGATTACATTGATTTGAAGATAGCTCCTATTGCCCTGGGGTTTGGCCATTCTCTTGTGTTTTATCACAAACAGGCAGGGAGCAAAATCAGGCTCTCTTCGTAGAAGTGCATAGACTGTAGACTCAGAATTGTCTCAGAAAAAAGGCCTGGGGAATTCTGTGTCCTGTGTGTCCCTATGGCTGCAGCCTAACCAGCCCAACTCCCATCAAGTGCTTGTCTTGGTCACTGCTTCCTGCTTGGCACCCAGCACTGTGTCTGGCACAATAAATGTTTATTGAATGAAGTGAATAAATGTAGTGACAGAGACTATGGCCAGCTTTTTTGGCTAGAACTGAAACTAGTCCTGCTCTCAGATCATCAGATCTCTGGGGCCTCCTTAATACCCTATGTTTGTTCTCTGGATAAGAGAAAACATGGCTGAGAGGAATTGTCCTTTCAGAGGTCCAAGCTGGGGGCTCTGGTTTCTGCTGCAATCAGTAGAAAGTGGGTCACAGAACTGCTCTGCAGAGCAGACCCTTGAGGAAAAGCCTGGATTCTGTGCCAGCTTTCATTTATTGAGTGCCTACCATGTATTAGTTGTTGTCACATAGCTTTAATTTATTTAACTGTGGCCTCAAAGGGCTGTTAGAAGAATGTGGGGGATTGGGAGCTGTAAACCCCAGCAGCTAACTGAGTGTTCGTTTTCAATCTATGTAAAATGGAAACAATAGAGCTACTTCGCCAGGTTATGGGAATGAAATAAGCATGTGGAAGAAGAGTGCTTCATAAATGTTAGTTATTAGTGTTCCTCTGGGCACAAGTCCACTCGCCTTCCCCCAGGGCGCACACACAGACGTGTTCACACTCCCATTACATACAGATACACAGAGACGCGTGCAGACGCCAGCCGGCGGAGCTCACCGAGCCTCAGACCCAGGGCCACCGCCGAGCACCGCGGAGAAGCTATCAGGTCCTTGGCCTCCCTCCTTTTCTCTCAGCTCTTTCTGAATGAACTCGGGCCGCGAAGAGTTTATTTTTTTATGAATGGGAGCCCAAGCCGTGAATGAAGTCGGGAGCCAGCCCCTGCGTTCTGATTGGCCCTCGCGGCTGGGAAACTCCGCCCCCCCGGCTTGGCCAAGCGAGTCTCCGGATTGGCGGGCGTGCCCGGCCCTGGGGTTTCATTCACAAAAGTCAATGAAACAAAGGGAACCGGGTGGGGGGGGAGAAAGGGCCGAGGCCGAGGAGGAAATGCACCAATCAGCGGCTCCCCCGGGCTCACAACTGTCCGCGGCGCCCGGAAAACAAGCTGGTGCGCGGGGGACCTGGGGCCGGGGCCGCCTCGCTCCGGCCTAGCCCCGCGGCCCTCGCTGCGGCCCCGGAGCATGCTCGGGACCCCCCGCGGCTCCAGCACTGAAGCCCCGGCCTCAGGTGAGGCTGCGGGAAGGGAAGGGAGGGAGAGTGTTGGTGATTCCTCGCCTCACCTCCAACACACTCCACACTTTCTCACTGCCACCAGCGCAGATTCCAGGGCCGGGGGTGGGAGGTGCTGGGATTCAGGGTTGGAGGGGGCGCGGGAGTTGTGAGCACCCGAATGGTGCGCGCCTCGCCCGTTCCTCAGCGCGCGAGCGCACACACACACACACACACACACACACACACACACACACGTCTTATGTAACCGAGCCTGGGCAGAGCAGGGCTGCAGAAGGCAGCCGAAACGGCGAGTCAGGCTCCCGGGAGCAGGTGGGACCTCCTTTGGCGGGAGGGGAGTGGTGGCGGCGCTCAGCAAGCGGAAACCCCCCCATCGCCTGAGTGAGTCGGAGAAGTTTTGCCGTCGGACCCAGAGCCTGGGGACAGTCCCCTCCCCGCTGCCCTTACCCACCCCCACCCCCTGCCTTCGCAGGACAGTGTACGAACGCAGCCCCCCCCCCCTCCCAGGTCTCTGCCCCCGCGCGGGGCCCGGGCCGTGCGGCCGAAGGGAGCGGCCGGATGGAACGGAGGATGAAAGGCGGATACTTGGACCAGCAAGTGCCCTACACCTTCTGCAGCGTGAGCGCCGCGCCGGTCTCCACGCCCGCCCCCTCCCTGCACCGGGTTCCTACCCGCCCCACAGCCCCTTCTCCGCGGCCCGTTGGGGTCCAGGGTTGCCCGGCCCGAGTCACCCCGGAACCTGAGTCCCACCCCTCCAGACCAGCGGGCCTCAGGGTAACTCCGGGCATTCTTCCCATTCCCCGCAGAAATCGCCCGGAAATGGGAGCTTGCGCGAAGCGCTGATGGTCCCGCAGGGGAAGCTCATGGACCCCGGCTCCCTGCCGCCCCCCGACTCCGAAGGTAAAGAGCCAGAGAGACAAACCGCGACACACACACACACACACACACACACACACACACACACACACACGCCAAGGGCCGATCCGGGAACCCCCTCCCTTTTCCCAATAAGACTCGCCTTCCCAGGGACTCTGATCATTCTGGGCCCCTAACCCCAAGGGCGGGGGGTGTCACCGGGCTCGCTGGGGCTCTCTCTCACCATCACGTCCACCTCACCTTCTCCAATTCCATTATTCACCCCTCAGATCTCTTCCAGGATCTAAGTCACTTCCAGGAGACCTGGCTCGCTGAAGGTGAGTAGTTTTGTGACCTTTTCTATTGAGGTGGGGGTGCTCTCTACCCCAGCATTCCAACTTAGCCCACTTCCTCTCTCCCAGGCCTGAAGCAGCTCTCCAAAGGCCCCTCCCCAAGTCCCCGGCCTCTCTCCTCTCCCCAGCGCCCAGTGTGGACACTTATATTGATATTTATTTTCTCTGCCCTGAGCCAGGCTTGTGTAACTAGGCCTGGGGATGAATCAGACCATTGTGCGGGGTATTTGCTTATTTGAATGGAACTTGGCCCCAGGCCCGTTTTCCTGGTTGAAATTTTCATTTGCAAAGTTTGTTTGGCAGCAGCCACCAGGCCGAGGTGTATGTCGGGGTGTATGGGGTAGGGGGTGGGGGGGTGAGGAACAGGAGGATGAGGAGAAAGAGCAATTAATTTGTTACCTGTCTTCAAGAGTTGCCAAAACATTGATTTTTACCCCCTTGGTTTCTCTTCCCAACTCCCAGTGCCAAACAAGTTACTGTCTGAGCCAAAAGAACAACAAACGTTTAATTAATTCTTTTCGCAGCACTGTGGCAAAGAGGGTTTAGCCCGCCTCCCCCCCAATAGCCTTGATTGTAATTCTGATGGAACTGATCCCTCCTCCTTTCCTCCTGAAATCCTGCACCCCAGGCAAATTTCCCCTCTTGTTTGCCTTGAGGTTAGCTGTAGCTGCGAGCTGGCTGGGGTGGGGTCAGTAGCTGGGCCTTGGGTCGGTGGAGAAGTGTATTCTGGGGGTCTCCTGGTTGGATTCACTGGTGTGTTTTGGTGGAGCCTGAGGGTGTCGCTGGTGGGGCTATAGGTAGGAGACAAATGGTGTTTAGACAGCCTCTGAGAGGGAAGGGTTAACACCCCCATCTTAGGGTCCCTTTATTTTAACACTCTGAAAACCAAGAAACCACAACACTAGCAACACCTTTAGGGAGGCTTTTCTCTTCCTTAGGATCTCCACAGTTCTCACCTCTGTATCCTTGGTGATTTTTTTAAGCTCCAATCCAGCTCGTCTGAAACCCTCTATAAAAGACTGGGGTAGAAGAGAAAGACCCCTAACTAGTCCTTGGAGTGAGACTAGATCTCTCTTGACCACTGTGAGATAGATAGATAGATAGATAGATAGATAGATAGATAGATAGATAGATAGATAGATAGATAGACAGACAGAATGACTATTTAGCATAGAACAAGCACTCCAGACATTTTGTGGATTTCATGGCTGACCAGCTGCATGAGTGCTGAAGGGGTCTTCGGAGTTCTGGGGGTATTGTGCACATCTTTCCAATTCTGCAAACCCTGAGTGCCTAGCCCTGAGTTACAGGCAGAGCTATGCCCAGTTTGCCCATCCTCCTGAGGTTCCGGAGCTGGGCTGGAGCTGAAGAACGCAGAGGTGTCAGTTTCCGTGGTCTCTCAAAGACTTCCTTTCCCAACGCCTGATTTCTGTCTGGCTCACCAGGCTCCTTGTCTGTCAGCTGAGAGTCCCTGGGCTCCCCACAGTGGGCAGCTCCCAGGGCTGTGATCTAGGGGTGCGCTCAGAGGTTGGCATTTTGGCTGCAGCTGGTCCATTTGTGCCTGGGTTGGGAATGGGAAGGGGAGGAAAACAGCCTCATTTCCTCTCAACCTTGGAAGCCCCACCCCTTGGCGGTGGGGGGTCTAGAGATTGTACTGGTGTCTATCTGTGTGTCAGTGTGACAGCGAGTGTGTATGTGTGTGTATGTTTCATGCTGCTGCCCTGGGAGTCTCTGTACATTTAAATCCAGTGGGTGGGGAGGTGGGGGGTGGGGATCGAAAGGCGGAGTGTGTGGGGGGGGGGCGCTGGGATCTCCTTGGTTCCCTCTCCTTCCTTCTGAGGGAGCAGCTCAGGTTCCCAGCTGGCAATGGACGGCCAGGCCTGAGGGGGGGATGCTGAGGCCGCTCGCTCCTTCTCACTCTCTCTGCGGAGACAGATGCAGCTGCCGGGGCCCTGTCCCCCTGCACCATCCCAGCACCACCCCAGCCTCCTCTCCTGCCTCTTCCCACCAGGTCAGTGACCCCTGCAGCCCAGGGGGAGCTTTGGGGTGGCAGGGAGGGGCTAGCTCCTTTGGAAACTTGCCAGTGGTGGGGTATGCGTCAGTAGGGATGGGGACCAGAGACCAACTGCCCTCTTCCAGCTTGATTTCTTCCTAAATCCCCAGTCTGGAGAGAAGCAGGTCCTTGTAGTGTGGGTGGGACTGAAGAATTTGGGGGATGCCCAGATTAGATCCGGCTGATGTGGCTGTGGGTTCACAGTCTGGTGTCTGGGTATCATTGGGGGTCAGTGTGAGTGGGGCTCTGTAGAGACAGCTCCGATATCTTAGGGGTTGGGGTTTTTCTAGACAGATGAAGATGAGGGGGGATGAAGTGAGGCTAAGAGGGCGTGTCTGGTTTGGGGGTGCCTAGGATCTGTTGAGTTACTGGAGAAAGGATCAGGCTGCTGTAGGGAAACCCAGGCTTAGGTAGGCTAAACCCAAACTGTGCCCGGTTGTGGTAAAAGGTGCTGCTTCTGGTCTAGGGTTCCATTCCTGGCTTGTCGGAACCCTCAGGGACAATGGCTTTGGTCTATTTGTAGTAAGGAACATTGACTCTGGGCCATGTATGTCCTTTGTGTGAGGCTGGAGTCTGTGGAGTCTCAAAAGCTCTGCAGATAGGTTGCAGGGGTCCTTGAGCCCTCTGACATTGTGGGAAATTTTGAAGGTGTACCATACACAAAGGAATATGGATTTTCTAGGAATAGAAGAATGATCCATTGCTTTTATGAGATTCTCAAAGGAATGGGTCTGTGTTCCCCTTTTCATAAGAACCATTGCTCCCCAATCCTCTAAGGTCTCTAGTCCCCTTTCCCTTTGGTTTCCCCCATCATCTTTGTAAGTCCAGAAGGAGACCCCATGTGTGAAGGGTGTGTTTGGAGGATGTTTCTCTCATGTGCTGCCGTGAAGTAAAAGGAATCAGGGTGAGTGTGAATTGTGTGTATGCACATTGGTGCCTCAGCTTGTCTGTGGGGAGAGACGGGGTTAATCCCCTCCCCCAGTCTTTCTTAGCTACAATGCCTCCTTCTACATCTTTCTGTCCCCTCCACAGATAGAGAACCGGTTCCTTCCAGTACAGAGGCTGCCAGAGTGGGGTCAGGGTAAGGGTGAGAGCTGAGGCCAGTGGTGACACAATGATGCAGAAGCTCAGGAGAATGTCTCCCCATCTCTCTACTGGGACCCCTTCAGAGGCCCCTTCACCCTGCGATTGGACCCTAGGAAGGGGAGAAGGATATAGGGCCTATATGGTATAGGTGGGTAGCTAATCTGGGGTATGCGTCAGTAGGGGTGGGCTTAGCTGCCTCGCTGGTTTAACCTCCCCATTCTCCTGGAGCCCAGCTTGGGAGGCCCCCCCCCCCAAGCACTTCCTCCTGTTGGAGGGACGTTCCCTACAATTCTCTTTGGGCATTATGCTGGCTTGGCACTTCTCATCCCTCTTTAGTCACCTGCAATGTCCCCAGGCAGATAAACTCAACCTTAGTGCCAGGATGGAGTTGGGGGAAGACACTGGCACTCAGGCTTGGCAGCCAAACCTCAGCCAAGTCAACAAATAAAGAGAGTGGTGTACACTCAAGACCAAACATGGTCATCAGAAATGTGCCTGCTCTCCAGGAACGTGAGGCAGTGTTACTGTTCCTATTTCTATCTTTGTTAACATTCTCTGAGTAACTGAGGCTCTGTCCTGCCCCTTTCGGAGAAGCCAGCGTTCTGGGGAAGAACCAACCAGGGATTGGGGTTCATACCACAGCCCATTTTTGCCTCTTCTGATTTCTCCTGGCTCAGGAAAAAGTGGCACCACCTCTTCTGGGGTGTGGTCTGTGTGCTGGGGGTGGCCTCCTCTGGGACTGCTGGGGGGTGGGTGTCTGGTTAAACCTGAAGCCCAGGCAACGGCAAGATGACCCCTAGGGCTCTTTAACATCATGTGACGCCAGTGATGCCAGTAGGAGATGCCCTCAGCCCATTACCTCAGTGGAAAGCTGCAGTTAATGAAGCCCCAGAGGGGGCCCAGGTGCGTCACCCTCCCCCATGATCTGCACATAGCCTCACTCCCCCACCCCCGCTCTGGGGACCCTCCTTGCCTCAGTAACAGGGAGAGAAATGTTCCTCCGCCCCCTGGCCAGCAGGGATGAGCTTGGGCCTTGCTTCCCTGGGCAGTGAGCAGGTTTTGCGACCTGCCCTTTATCCAGTGTTTCCCAAACCTGCCTATTGTTAAGGGCCTCCAGGGGCGCTTGCTAAAAATAAAAATGCCTGGGCCCCACTGGTGGCCTATGCAATGAGACTGGGGTGGGGGGAGGCCTGGGAATCCATGTTTTTAACAGTGCCCCCAAATTCTTGACTCAGGCCAGTTTAGGAATGGTTGCCTTTGTGCGCTGGTGGCGCTCCTGAAAAAAAAAAAGTGTGCTGCCTGTGTGTTTTTGTTTGTTTTGGCCAAGAGATTTCATGTCCGACTGATTTATTTGATCATTCTAGACTTGTTTTCTGCTGACGTTTCGTAAGCTCTTCTTTAGCTGCTGGTGGCTTTTGATTCTTAACCCCCTCCAACCAGTCTCTCTGTCAAGAAGTCAACTATCTATAAATGTGTATTTTAGAACACTTGTTATCTCTGATACTTAAAGCAAGTTGATGGAGTATCTTCCTACCATGGCCTAAAGTATTCCTTGTGAGATGGGTTCCCCCCAGAGCACCTGCCTCTAATTTACCTGGTTGTGGAGAGGGAGGGGAAGCCCTCAGGTTGAGGGACAGGCTGGCTGGTTAAGATCTCTTTAGTTCTTGCTCCCCAGCCCACCGTGCTGGTTCCCACAAGCCTGAGGACGGGTCATTGTATGTGTATTCATGGAGCCAACAAATAACGCATTGTGTATTCTGAGCCAGATATTCTGAGCCAGACCCCGTTCTGGGATGCTGGGGCATTAGATGAACAAGACTGATAAAGCCCCTGCCTTCAGCAAGCTTAATTTTCTGGTAGAGGAGATGGACAATAAACACGTAAACGTAAATTAATAAGTTCAGGTAGCCCTAAGTGCTGAAGAAAAAAATAATAAAACAGGGATGCGAGAGAGAGGGCTGGGAGGGACCGCTCGGGTTTGCGTGGTTAGAGAAGGCCTCTGAGGAGGTGACCAAGTTAGCGAAGATGGAAGTGGCCAGAGAAAAACAGGCAGGCAAAGATCTGGGGAAGAGAGATCAAGCTGATCGGCTTTGAGGACTCAAAAGGAGACCAGACCACTAGAGGGTAAAAGGCAAGGGGAGGCAGATCAGAGAGGTAAGCAAGGCCAGACCATGCGGGGCCTTGGAGGCCGAGTGGAAGAGTTTGGGGTTCATGCTGTAAGCAAGGGAGAGAAGGGATCGGACTTCTATTGTAAAAAGATCACTGACCGTTCTGTGGAGAACAACTAACTATAGGAAGTGAGAGGAGAAGTAGGGAGTTCTGACCAGAGGCTATGGCTGAAATCCAAGGAAGAAATGATGGAACCCTTGCTCAGGAGAGAAGCAGTAGAGAGTGGGGTGTGTACTTGTACAGGCCAGGATGAGTGGGGTGTTCTGCAGCGGTCTCCTCAAATCCCTGGCCCTTACCAGCCAGCCGTTCCCAACTCGAGTCATTTTACCCATCAGCTACCCCATTGTCCCATCTGAGAGCTGTCTCCAGGGAACAAGAGACCAATCTCCTTGGTATCTACCCTCCCCCTTCCGGCTGTGATCGCTATTCTTGAGAGAGGGGCAAAAGTGGGCAGTCTCTGGGGTCAGGGGAAGTACTCAGCTGCATACCTACCTGAAGGAGTGTTTGAGGCCATGACAAAAACTAGAAATCAAAGCCCGGATATCCAGGCTGGAAGCCATGGATGAATTGCTGTTCTATTTTAGTTTTGCTGCCTAATCCCCAAACCCAGCGTCACCCAGACGGCACCGTGGGAGTGCACCTCAGACCTCTGTGCTTGGGAAGCCCTCCTCTCCAAGCTGCACATCAAAGGACACTGACCTGCCAGTGTCCCCAGCCTCCTCCTCTCCCTTTGTCATTCTCTTCTGAACCACCCTCTTTCCACCATTCCATCTCCTTTCCCAGGCTCTAGATGTCTAGATTTCACCCCGAGGTTGTATGAAATGCAGATTCCTGGGCTCAGCCCAAGATTCAGAATCTCCCCACATGATTCTAAGTCCACAGGATCTCATTCCTTTTAATGCCTGCCCCATCTCAGACATGACTCTGCTGTAAGCTTTGAGAGACCTTTGTAAACTCTGAGGGGCAGGGCTATCTTCACGTCAGAAAAAAATGGAGGGAATAAAGACAAAGCATCTAGGAAAAGACTCTGGAATCTGTTCAGACAGGTTCCAAGAACTTGCAGCCTTCCCTCCAGGGTCTTAATGGAGCCCAGAAATGGCGGGCACTAGGACCCGGGGTGGAGTTGCCTTCAGTCCTAGGAAGACTGTTCTCTCTTTCTGGCGGGTGCTAGTCTGCAGGGCTACTATAATGGTGTCTCCCAGGGGTTGCCATCCAGGGCCCCCACCCCAGACTCACCTCTGACCTCTCTCTGCAGCTCAGGTACCAGATAGTGATGAGCAGTTTGTTCCTGATTTCCATTCAGAAAACTGTGAGTAGAGGGCCCTGGGTAGAGGGAATGGGGAGTGAGGGAGGGCAGGAAATGAGTCATAGGGATAGGGAATCACAAAAGATCAACTTGTTCTCTCCTAAAGAAAAGGGTAAAGGGCAGGGCTCCCCATTCTTGGGTTTGGACTCAAAGACCAAGACAGTAACTGGGAGCTGAAAACCTCCGTTCAAATCTGGGCTTGCTCCATGCTAGCTGTGTGACCTTGGAACAGACATTTGTCTCTGATCCTCCATTGCCTCATTTCTGAAATGAGGGGTATGGACAAGTTCAGCAGGGTCCAATTCTACCATTCTGGTACTTTTATGCAACTTGGGGGCTATTTTGCCCCCCAGGAGACATGTGGCAATGTCTGGAGACATTTTTGGTTGAAGGTGGGTGCTGTCTAGTGGGTAGAGGCCAGGGACGCTGCCAAACGCCCGGCAAAGCTCAGAACAGCCTCCCTACAACAAAAAATTATCTGGCCCAAACGTCAGTAGTGCTGCTGTTGAGATACCCTGCTTTAATGTCAGATACTTTACTTACTCTCAACTGTCTTCACCAATGAAATGACACAGGACACAAATAATCGAAAACAGCAGGTATCGGAATGGTGGATTGCAGGCCATTGACTTGACTACAGTAAGACAGAATCTCACACTCACCAACTTGGAACCAACTCTTTGCTGCTCAGCCTAGTGGCTGGAGTTTTCAGCCCCAGCAGGAGCCACAGGAAAGGCCAATGTTCTTCACAGATAATTAGGAGCATGTGTATAATGTTAGTCAGCTGACTTTGCAAGCGGGCTAATATCCAACGTTAACCAGAAAAAGAAAGATTCTTTATAGCCCCAAATAAGAAAACATTTCTCTTCCTTGGAATTTTCCAGGGCACTCAGGAAAACCACAGGCCCTAGGTTGGAGGTGCTCACTCCTCCAAAAGTGTTTTTGGGGTGTTGGTGTTGCATTAAATGTTCAACTTTAGACCGTTCCTTTGGTTAATATTGGACATTAGCCTGATGTATAAAACTAGACATAATGTAAATAGCCAAACTGTTCTTAAAAGTGTCTGACTACAACTCTCTGAAAACTGAGATCCAGAGAGGGGATGAGGCTATACCGGTGACCCCAGCTGGTTCTCAGAGAGCAGAAGGTGCTGGAAGCTCTTACTGCGTCCTCTGTGACACTCTGTGGCCCTGCTCTGCCTCCTCCCACCCCCACAGTAGCTTTCCACAGCCCCACCACCAGGATCAAGAAGGAGCCCCAGAGTCCCCGCACAGACCCGGCCCTGTCCTGCAGCAGGAAGCCGCCACTCCCCTACCACCATGGCGAGCAGTGCCTTTATTCCAGGTGAGCTCTGCTGAAGGGTAGTCTGGAGGAGGGAGTGAGGCACCTAGGAGCAGAGGCCATGGTTGAGATGCAAATTAGACAACAGAAAGGATTTCCGAGCTCCTGTAAGGGAACAGTACAGCTCAGGATTTCCTCTGAGTAGTCAGGATGGAAAACACAGCAGGGGGTTCACGGGATGTATGTGAAGGCCAGGGCAGAGTCTGTTTCCCCTGGAGAAACCACTCTCCCGCCCAACCCTGCGGCTCTGGGCTGGTTGAGGTGTTCTCAAGATTACACCCAGTTTTAGCATTTATGAAAGGAGAAAAAGTTCATTTGGGGCTGAATCTGGTCCATGCCATTCCTTTCCTGGAATCCTGTCCTCTCCTCCCATAATCCCTGTGCCCTCACTTCCCTGGGGATGGATGAAGGGTTCAAAGATGCTTGCCCCACTTTTCTGCCCCCTCATCCCTGTCTCCTCCCTCAACTCCAGTGCCTATGACCCCCCTAGACAAATCGCCATCAAGTCCCCTGGTGCCCCTGGACAGTCGCCCCTGCAGCCCTTTCCCCGGGCAGAACAACGGAGTTTCCTGAGATCCTCCAGCACCTCTCAGCCCCACCCTGGCCATGGGTACCTCGGGGAGCATAGGTAAGGAGACACCCGCTAACCCCCAGACTTGTAGACCCAGGTCTCAGCTGTTTTTCCTCAATCCCAGAGTATTGTCCACCTGCCCTTAAGAGACCTGGGGTGGGGAAGGTAGGGGGAAGGGATATTGACACAACACCCACTAGAACCCACTCTGCAAGCTCTGGGAGTGGCAGGCACAGGAGCGCTTAACCTAACATTCTCTCCTCTTCTCCATCCAACCACATCCAGCTCTGTCTTCCAGCAGCCCTTGGATATTTGTCACTCCTTCACGTCCTCTCAGGGAGGGGGCCGGGAACCCCTCCCAGCCCCCTACCAACACCAGCTGTCGGAGCCCTGCCCACCCTACCCCCAGCAGAGCTTCAAGCAGGAATATCTTGACCCCCTGTATGAACAGCTGGCCGTGGGCCAGGGTGGGGTCAATGGGCACAGGTACCCAGGGGCGGGGGTGGTGATCAAACAGGAGCAGACAGACTTCGCCTATGACTCAGGTAAGAGATGCTGGGGGGTGAGGGAGTTTGGGTGGAATTGCTGGTGGAGTGGCATGGGATCAACCCCCGAGAGTCCTCCCATAAGTTTTTTCCCTCCCTATCTGTTTACCAGTTCAGACCTCCAACCCATTCATCCATTTTTTTCATAGATTCAAAAGAATTGTCATTTTTTTTCAATCAGTAAACTTATATTCAGATAAAAGATAAATGCAATGTAGGTCCTTGCCCTCAGGTAGCATGTAACTTAATAGGAAAGTTAAGGCATTTCTATTTCTATTTAGCAAGTGTTTGGGCTTTTAATTACCTACTGAGAACAAAGTACTGCGCCAGGCGCGGGAGTGTGGGGAGTTGAAGGATACAAAGATCAATAGAATGTATCCTTGTTCCCTGTCCCCACAGAAGCTTAAAAATACAAAGGGATTTGAATGAAGAGAACCATGAACTTCAACTAGCCAGGCTCATTGTTCGCAACTGGGACTCAGGGTTAATAGGTGTTTTCCACCTGTTCTAGCCTCCAGGTTGATGGATGACCCACAATTCTGGCCAGAGCTGGGCACCCCAAGTAGGGACTGCTATATATTCTAGTTCCGCCTGTTGTTGACCGGAGAGAGATGCACTCAGCCATAGTCATAGATAGCTGTAATTCAAAGCCCCAAACGCAGAGGGAGGCCCCAGAGAACTCTGACTTGGTAACATTGCTACCATCCCCAAATTTGAGTTTATCTGCAAACTTGCATGTGAAAAATAAGCAATTAGAATAGGCTCAGAGCTGGCCAGAGCTTTCGAATTTCCCTTATCCTGATGCCCAGTCTTTCAGGGGCAGGGGCATGAGCGACCACCTCCCCACCCCACCCCCGGGCTGCCCCAGTGAGAACCAGAAGAGTGCGCCTCTCCTCAAACCCGGGGCATAAGCTTGAGCCAGGTCCGGGCAGAGAGATGCAGGAAAGAGGGAGCCGCTCTTGCTGCCGACCTTCAAAGGATGTAGACCGGAGGAGATCGTGTTACTTGCCCTTGAACTCCTGTCCCTCCCCCTTCAGCTTCCTCTGAATGGAGTCAGGAATTCCATTCACAAAATGGAGGCATGAATGAGCCCACCCTCCCGCCTCCTTCCTGAGGTGTCGGGTTTCACCGTCTCATTCATAGGTGGGAGTGGAGGGGGAGGGCGGGAAGGGGCTGGAACTTGAATGGGTGGCTTCACACCACCGCCTCCAGGTGGAGTGGGGAGGTTTCAATCCTATGGAACGGAATCAAATGGAGTGGAATGTGCTGTCTGACCTGAAAAAACAGCCCGATGCCCACTGCCTCTTCCCCAGATACAGATACGTGCAGATTCCTCCCCACCACCCTCCCTCACACACTCCTTCACATATAAACTGGGCAGGGAACCTGACCTGCTGACCGGAGGTTAGCCCATTCCAAGAGAGTCTTAGACATGGACACTGTAGCCTTTCCCCGGAGGTTCATCTCTACCCCTCCCTCCTGCCGCTAAACTCACAGGAAACAGCTGCTCCCTGGAATCCTGGGCCTTCTGGAACAGCTTTGCCCAGCCCCAGTTGCTGCCATCCCTGACCTCTGGGCCAGCCCTCACTGAGGGGTTCCAGCCTCACAGCCCCTCTGGGTGAACTTCCCCTGGGATTGGTGGTAGGCAGGCATCTAGGAACAGAACCAGAACAGGCGGGCAGGAAGTTCTTCAGTGTTTGTAGGCCTGCTGCCCCCGCCTCTACCCTACAACATCACCCTTTCTCTTTCTCCACCCCCAGATGTCCCTGGGTGTGCGTCAATGTACCTTCACACAGAGGGTTTCCCTGGGCCCTCTCCAGGTGACGGGACCATTGGTAAGGCAGCCCCCTCCTCCCAACCAAGCCCTCCACGATGGAGGAGGGAGTCCTGCTGCCTGCCTTGGGGGAGGGTCTGTTTCAAGGACTCCCTCTGGACTCGAGGATCTCATCAGTGAGCCCTCAGTTCTGATGATCCCCAACTTCCTCCTCAAGGCTATGGCTATGAGAAACCTGTGCGACCGTTCCCAGATGATGTCTGCGTCGTCCCTGAGAAATTTGAAGGTCAGAGAAGTGACTTCATGAGAGGGTCAGGGTCTTCTCCATGCCCTCTGACTGTATCCACCCAGGAATTACATGACATTTCATGAGAAAGAGCATGGACAGACCCCTGGGAGAGGGGGTTGATTGGGGGACTAGAAGGCACAAACTCTCCACTCCTGTTTCCTGTGTTCCCCAGGAGACATCAAGCAGGAAGGAGTTGGCACATTCCGAGAGGGACCGCCCTACCAGCGCCGGGGTGCCTTGCAGTTGTGGCAGTTTCTGGTGGCCCTGCTGGATGACCCAACAAATGCCCACTTCATTGCCTGGACCGGCCGGGGGATGGAGTTCAAACTAATTGAGCCCGAAGAGGTGGGCCTCTCAGATGTCCCCACCTCTCCTAACAGCTTTGGGGGCTGGAGATGAGAGAACCCAGGAACAGGTGGCATGTGCCCTCACCATTATTGCTTTACCTAAGCTGAATTCTTGCCAGACTTGGGTCTGGGCTGGTGCTTAGTTGCAGGACCAGCTTAGCCTTTTGCACTAAAAATCCCAAGTGCTCTTTCTGACTTGACCCCCTTTATCCTCTGCTGAACTAGCATCGCCATCCCAAAACTGTCTTCTATCCCCCCAGGTCGCCAGGCTCTGGGGTATCCAGAAGAACCGGCCAGCCATGAATTACGACAAACTGAGCCGCTCACTCCGATATTATTATGAGAAAGGCATCATGCAGAAGGTCAGGAACTAAAGGTCCAGGGACAGGGAAGGGGGCGGCAGCAGTGGCTGTGGGAAGGTGATGGGGGTAGGAGAGCATTCTCAGTGAGTCTGTAGGAGCGGATAATGAACCAGTCAGAAGGGACAAGAAATTGTGGACAATCCTGATATTTCCCTCTCCTCAAAAAGTGCTAAACAGTAACTGAGAAGCCACAAGTATGGAGACAGTGAGATTAGAGGCGAACAAGAATGGTGAAGGGAGGTACCTGCATGGGAGAGAAATGGACCCCACGCCATCTGCCTGGACCCTACAATGACCTGGAGGGAGAGCTAGGCTAACCCAGTCCCTCTCTTCCCACAGGTGGCTGGCGAACGTTACGTGTACAAGTTCGTGTGCGAGCCTGAGGCCCTCTTCTCTCTGGCCTTCCCAGACAATCAGCGTCCAGCTCTCAAAGCCGAGTTTGACCGGCCAGTCAGTGAGGAGGACACAGTCCCTTTGTCCCACTTGGACGAGAGCCCGGCCTACCTGCCAGAGCTGGCTGGCCCTGCCCAACCCTTTGGCCCCAAGGGTGGCTACTCCTACTAGCCCCTAGCAGCTGCTCCCTTGCTGCCGGGGTGCTGCCCTATGTATATATCGATGAATCTGGTGTTGGGGAAACCCTCACTCTGAAACCCACAGATGTCTTTGGAGCAGATCCCCACTGGCCCATCAGTCGCCCTGCCCAGACTCTGAGCTGCTCACCAGAGCCAATGGGAAGGAAAAGTGGAGACACTGCAAGTGCAAAGGTGGAATCTCGGGAACTCCTGGGGTTTTACCTCTGGTCTCTTCCTAGGTCATGCTTAGACACCCACGCCCCACTCCCTCTCCCCTATCACAAGAACAAGAGTTTGTTCTGCTCTGGGGGACAGAGAAGGAGCGTCCCCACTTTATCCTGGTGGAGAGGGATGCATTGAGCTCAGATCTCCCACTGTTGGGGGACAGAAGCCTGGATCCTGCACTCCACTCCAAGCTGTGGCCCTGGAGGGTCCTGCTTGTTAGTTCTTGGTGCTCTGCGTTTCCAGAGGCAGGGGGAAGCTGGAGGGAGAAACCTGGGATGGGGTAGGGGTTGCTGGTAGAGACAGGAAGGGCTGGGTTCCTGCTCCAAGGGCCCTTTGCTCTGCCTTCTCCTAGGCCCAGGCCTGGGATATCACCTCCACCGTGTCTGCCAGACCCTAATAAAAGCCCTTGCTTCTTCTATAAGTTCTCCTGTGTCCTCTTTGCTGCTATGGGTGAAGGACCTGGGGTGGAAAAAGCTCAGCCTTGCAGCAGACAACCAGAGTTTGGGGCCTGACCCTGACCCTGACCCTTAACTTCCCGTATGTTTTGGGGGAAAAGTTTACCTTTTTCCTCTGAAAAATGAGCTCATGGGCTCAGTGATACCTGCTCTTTCCCCCCTTCACGATTATTATGAGGATCCTGAAATAATGGATGTGGTACTTTGTAATCTGGCCCTGTGCCCCTTGGCCATCTCCCTGCGTGGGGTTGGGGGGGGTAGGTAGGGCTACTGAGCTTGAGGCCTTCGGAGCTAGTTCAGGCAGGGTTTGGCCTGTGGTTTGTGATGACAGTTGCTCCCATGAGCCACGGCACCCCAACTGTGTGTCCCCCCTCCTGCTGTGGCTCCATGTTGTTTCTGCGGAAGTTGGAAACAATTTTGTGGAGAAGATCTGGAGAATGGGAAAAGAAAGGCACCCAGGCAAGAGGGTGCAGGGAGAGGCTGGAGAAAGCCCTGGGTTCTAGCCAGTTTAGGAAAAGGACACTAGATCTTCAGGGGAAAGGGGAGTGGGGACCTGTGGATTCTCCTTGCCTAAATCTGGGGGAGACCAGACCCTGGGGCCAAGTTTCCTGGGGGGTGGGCAGGAAAGGCAAGGCTGAAAAAGTGACAGTGTGGCTGAGCAAGTATGACGGGTAGTTGTGGATATAAGAGAGCAGAAGGAGCAGCGAGAGACCCAGCCACTGTGTAAACAGCTTCCCAGAAGCTAGGCGCTCTCCAGTTAAATCAGAACCACAGCCATGCTGAGGCTGGGTCACCCAACCCTTTTTAATGCCTGTCCCACTTCACCCACAGCCGCTGCCCAGTACTGATGTTAAGACCTGGCGGCCTTCTCAGGAAGAGATGCCTCTCAACCACTACCCGCAAATAAAAAGCAAAAATAAAAATTTTCCTAGAAACAGAAGACATCAATGTACTGATTTTTACAATTTAGAGCAAGGAAAAGAAAATATTAAGTTTTTAAAAATATACATGATTTAATTCCACATTAAAGGCTAGCTACCGTGTTTCCCGAAAATAAGACCTAGCTGGACCATCAGCTCTAATACGTCTTTTGGAACAAAAATTAATATAAGACCTGTTCTTATTTTACTATAAGACCGGGTCTTACCTAACATAAGACTGGGTCTTATATTAATTTTTGCTCCAAAAGACACATTAGAGCCGATGGTCCGGCTAGGTCTTATTTTCAGGGAAACATGGTATCATCGGAAGGTGTAAAAGTTTATTGAGTACAAACAGGTCCTAAGTACGCACACAAGCCACAGGGATTTGGATGAGAAGCAGCATCGCGGAAAAGGTCTCCACAGGCTGAGACACGTGACCTCTGCCCTCTGAAATGTACATCAACAAGCCACTCCTCACAGCTCTTCCTTCAAAGCCTGAAACTTGGAAGGGCACTGCTCAGAGACAGCTACAGCAACCACGGGAGGAAATTCTTTGGGTGGAAGGAGACAGCCAAAACCAAACCATGCTCCGGGCTGGAAGAAGGTGAACCCGGGACTGAAGAGCCTGACCCAGCAGTAGAGCTTACATATGCCCCATGGGGACGGTCCCCCCACATACACAAACAAGCACAGACTCAGCACATGTGCAGGGGCAGGAAACTTTTGAGCGAGGCTCCCGCAGGGGAGCAGTGAACAGTAGATTTTAATGGCAGAGAAGATTCCAGCTCCCTGTGTGAGACCCACATCCTCTCCTGGGCTGTCACTCAATCCCGGGTAATATTGGTTCAAGGAAGAGAAACAAGGGCCCCATTGTGTGGGAGCAGCAGGCGAGTCCTCTCGAATCTGGCTGGAAGCCCCCTTCTGAGCAGGCTGGGCAATGCGGCCTGCATGCTGTTTCCTCATGGACAGTTAGAAGATCAGACCCCAGCCATGTTGTGATAGCAGAGAAGTGACCCCAGCTCCTGGGGGAGATGTTCAAGGAACACCCACAGAGCAGCGTCCTTTTTACGCACACCTAACCCACAAAGAGGACCAGCCCTGCTGGCTCTCTCTCATCTTGAAACATCCCCTTCTCCACCTCAGCTGAAATCCCAGAACTCCCTCCTCAGGGGTTATGATCTCAGAGGTGCCAATGCCGTCGTGCTGGGCACTCGGCTGGGTCAGGCGGGCTGCCAAGGCCAGAACTTATTTCTGAACTGGAGAGACCTGGGTGCCAGGCCCCTGCTGCCTTTCGGTTTCCTGTCAGCCCCTACACTGTCTCTCCCCGTAAGTCGTAAAGGTCAGCACACAGATCCCCTGCCCTTAATTACAGGTCTGGGCTTCCCCAGGAGCACACTCCAACAGAACGAGAGGTGCACACTCAGCTCAATAACAGGGCAGGGACCTCAGTCAGCAGACTCCCTGGCCTGTATTCTCCTCTGCTGGCTTGAGTTGTGTCTTTAGGGTGTTCTGTCTGCTGCCCAGAAACAGCCTATATTCCTTCATATCCTAGAATGTCACACAGTCTTTTAGTGACTGGTGTGTAAATCTGTGGTAGTTCTAATAGTTACATCGTTTCAAAATTTACTAGAATGGGGATGAGGGAGGCAGTGGGGACTATAACATACAGTATGCCCAACCCCCCAGGGGCTTCTCTACAAGCTCTGCATCCAGAACAGCTTTCTCCAAGTTCTACAACCTGGACTGGCAGCATTTGTCTAATGTTCTTCCAAGTCAAGAGCTTCCTCAGAAACTGTGGGAGGAGCACTAAGAGGTGGCCATTCCCCAACAGGATGCTGGGAGACAACCACTCAGCATGAGGAGGCCCGGAGCACAGATGCTGAACAGCACTAACTGGCTCTGAGAGGTGTTGTGTTGGTTTTCTGTTTGGGGTGGGGGGAGGGAGGCTTTGACCATAAAAATCCTTTGTTAAAACTCATCGAGGACCTCAGGGGCAAAAAGAGAAAAAATAAACTAAAACAAAACCTATGTCGTTACTTACATGTTTCAAAAGGAAATAGGACACGCTGTACACGGTGAGTGTGGTGGGCTGGCCAGGGAGCCAGGGACAGCCTTCTGTATTCAGCATGTGGCATCTGTAAGCACTCAGGCGCCCAGACCTGAGCGCCTGCGCACTGGATACAGTGAATCCTGGCCATCAATGGCAGAGCTGGGCGGGCGCGGGTGCTGAGAGACGAGACACAGGTCTGGGCTGTGCGTCACCTCTCAGCCCAAAGAGGCCAGGGGCTCTGGTTTCAGGGGACTCTCCACCATGTGCACCGAACTCACAGACACTAAATCTCCCCATGCTGAGCCCAAGCTAATATCCTAACCTTTCCGCTGAAAGAAACCTTCACAGAAAACCATTTTTGTTTCCTTAAGAAAATAAATATTTCTGGGAGGTTAAGTAAAGTACCGGGGCTGGACAGGACCAGGAAGTGGTGCCAACACTTTCAATGAGCTTTGTGGCTTCCTCCTCCACAGAGTACCAGCTAGGGCATAAGGGCCCTCACCTCGTCCGTCTGTCCAGGTTTCCAATGCTCACAACTGCCTTTTCCATCCCAGAGCTACACAAGTTGCCCCTTTCTTGGAGATGACACAGTGCACCGCCATATTGGCTGTGAGTCCCAGCTGGCCCCAGTGACGGGGTGGTGGGGGCTGCAGGCTCTGGTCAAACCAGGCATAAATCTCCCTGTTTCTATTTCACCACCAGGGAAGAAATGCGAGTCAAGTTTAGAAAATGTCCACTTAAGATATTCAGTCACTGGACAGCTGTATCCTCAGGACCTCCTTCTCACCAGTACGAGTGAGTCCAAGCCCCAGGCCAGTGCTGCAGGAGATGCAAACAGACAAGTCTTGCCTTTCAGCGCCGACGGAAGGCCCGGGATATTCTCCAGGCGTTGGGCTCCTCATAGCGGTTGTACAAGGGTTCAAGACGCTGCTGCTTCTTCTGTTTGCTTAGCTTGGTCGGGTCGGAGACCTTGAAGAAGGCCGGAGCAAACTCCACAAGCCACCGGGGGTCGATGGTGGTAACCTCACGCATGTACTCCTTCGTGGTCAGCACCAGCTCATGGTACACCACCCTGAGGGGGGGTGGACAGACATAGGCTCAAGCCTCCAATACAGGCCCTACTCCAGTTACCCGGGTCCCCAGGGGGCGGCGCTGAGCTTGCATTTTACCCTTCCCTCTCCTGCCTGACCCCTCAGGAGACTGTCTCTCGTTATGACAACCACCCTCCAATACTGAGGAGCCTGCAAACCTCTAACCACAAGAAAGCTGTCAGGATAATGCGTTCTAAACCGGGCTCTGGCTCCAACTAGTTAAGTGACACAGAGACAACCACATCACTTCTCTGGACCTCAGTCTCCTGGTCTGTGAAATGGGAGGGTAGGTTTGCAGGCTATCTCCACAGAACTCTAGGGCCCTGAAGAGCAGCTTCAGGGGCTGTTATAAAGGGGAGGGGAAAAGCCACACAGGCAAGGCTCTACCTCTCCAACTCTTCTACCACGGTGGCACGGTGGTTTTAAATCACTTTTATATTAGGGTGGGTAACATTACAACATTTTAAAAATGCTACTTCAAAAAAAATTGTTTTTCTAACCACCTCACTGAGTGATCTCTGAGATCCTTTCTAGCTCTCACTCCTATGATTTTATTTCTCTGAAAAGGGCCTGATATTGGGCCTAATTCAGGCTCTTGCTGCCCTAGAAATATAAGCAATGTGAGAATAGGAAAAAGCGTTGGCGGTGGGTGAAGACACAGACACAAAGTGCCAGCAGATTTATAGGTTCTCTCCGCCCAGAAGAGCCCACCTACCATTCCGGTTGTCTGTTGAAGAGAGCACTGGAAGGATGGATGTAGACCACCTGCTGGTCGATCAGCGTCCGGTAACCCTCCTGCGGGTCTTTCTTGGCAGCGTTCCGAAAGAACCCACTGCAGATGGCCTTCTGCACTCGGACTGTGGACTTGCCACAGGAGACCACATCCAGCTTGTGTCTGTCAGGAACATAAGTCAAGACAGGATGAAGAGGTGGGCAACTCTGTTTTCAGAGGTTCTGTCTTCCAGAATCATGGTGCTCAACACCCCCATCTCGGGTCCCCAGAGTAGGCACCAGGACGCTCCTTCCAGACCTAAATGTACTACAGGGCAGCTCTGCACAGTGGGCAAGATGGATGCAGTGAGAGCCAGAGACTTAATTCAACTCGACTAAGAATGTCCCAGATGCTTGTAAACAAAGCATTTTTCAACAATTAAGAAATCAATTTCCTTAGGAACTCTTTCTGAAGTGATTCTCGGCTACACCCTTGCCTAGGGAGAAGCACAACAAAACTAGAAAAGCTGGAGGAAAAGGGTCATGCGAGGATTCTACAGCTTCGCAGGTATACAGAGATGAACAGACATGACATTCAAGGAGCTTCAACTCAAACGTGGGAGAAGTCACCATGTTACCTGTCCATTATGCCCAACATCTGCTTGCGAATGTCCTGGGCCCGGCGCAGAGAACGAGCCTGGATAAAGTTCTCATAGCACCATGGGTTGGAGAACTTGTTGTTCTTCCAGGAGTTGTACACGGCCAGTAGGGTGAGGTGGTCCCCTTCGGTCTGGTGGAATTTGGCCTTCTTCTGATCAGCGAGGGCTTGTTTATCCTGCCAAGCAGTGGCACAGAGGATCATTTGCCACCCAGAAGCTACGAACTGAACACCCAGCAGTTCCACGGAGCCCTACATGGCCCTGTCAGTGTCCACATGAAGCACTGAGTGGCAACGGCTGATTGCACCCGACATTATCACACCCCCATCTGAGTGTGGCTCTGCACTCCCTACCTTGGGCCTGTAGAAGACGTTCTGCACAGACAGCATGGACACGATGGTCAGCATTTCCTCGCTGCAGCCCAGATGCACAGACATGATCAGCATTTTGCACAGCATGGGCTCCAGGGGGAATTCTGCCATCTAGAGGGAGAAGAAGAAACTGCAATTGCTTCCCTGTGGAAAATGGATCTGGACCCACCTGCGGGAGATACTGGTCAGAGTGGGTAACAGACCATAGGAGGCATGATGACGTGGGGTGCCTGTCTCTACCAGAAGGTTGTTACTGTTTATTCCCAAATAAACCCCAATGAAATGTATGCGACCAAGAACATGACTACTGTTGGGGTAGTTGGGGATTTTGCAGACATCTTTTAAAATTAAGGCTAGACTCAATAATATATCCTGAGGTAAAACTGTGGATAGAATTTCCTTTTTCTGAAACAGTTTTAAGTGATAGTTGAAAACCCAAGTTAAAAACAGGCATCTAGAATTCTACTCAACGCTTATCCAGGGCCTCAGAGCTACATTTTGCACAAAACAGTATGGAAGACTGGCCAGGGAATCAGCCCCAAAGCACTGGAAGTTAAGTCCCCTACCCTGCGGCCAAGGCGAGTCAGCAGGCCCTCGTCATCCAGGGCCCCCAGCGTGTACAGCTGCTCCATGGCTGTGATCAAGGTTTCCATTGGCGGGGCGTCCATGAAGTCAAAGGACAGCAGGTCATTGATGCCCATGGCCTAGAACAGAAAGTGTGTGATGGGAGGCTCAGCCTCACCAGGGTTCAATCACCGTGCAGGAGGACTCCTTGTCGCTATCGTTCCTGTTTCTTCAATTGCATCAGGAAGCCACCAGCAAGATTAGCAGTAATCTCCAAGGCTGGGCCACACAAAATTCAGACTAGTAGAAAGCATACACTTTCTCAGGAAACTTTAAAAAACACTCCCTCAAAATGATAGCACATACAACTCAACAATAACAAGACAACAATTAAAAAATAGGCAAAGGATTTAAATAGTCATTTCTCCAAAGAAGATATAAAAATGGCCAAGAAGCACATGGAAAGATGCTCGACATAACTAGCAATTAAGGAAGTGTAAATCAAAACTACAATGAGCGACCACTTCATACGCACTAGGATGGCTATTAAAAAAAAAAATAAGTGGCAAGTATACGGAGAAACAGGAATTTTCACACATTGCTGGTGAGAATGTAAAATGGTGCAGCCAGTGGAAAATAATTGGATGATTCCTCGTAAGTTAAACATAGAATCACCATACTATCCACTGATCCCACTTTTAGATATACACCCAAAAGAAGTGAAAGCAGGGTCTCAAATAGATACTTGTACACTAATGTTCACAGCAGCATGACTTATAAAGGCCAAAACGTAGAAACCACCCAAATGTCCATCAACAGATGAATGGATAAACAAAATGGTATGTACATATACTGGGATATTATTCACCCTTAAAAAGGAATGAAATTCTAACACATGCTACAACATGATGAACCTTGAAAACATTATCCTAAGTAAAAAAAGCCAGATAAAAAAGGACAAACATTGTTTGATTCCACTTATATGAGATACCCAGGGTAGGTAAATTCATAGAGACAGAAAACAATGATTACCAGGGGCTGGGAGGAGGGGAGAAGGGATAGTTTAGTTTAATGGGTACAGAATGGTGATTGCTGCACAACATTGTGAATGTACTTAATGCCACTGATTGGAAAATTTTCAAAAGGTAACAATGGTAATGTGTTGTGTATTTTACCACAATTTTTAAAAATAGAGAATACATTAGCCTGTCCTGTCTCTTGCACATGTAATTTCTACTGTGCATCCAGGACCTGTCTCATACCATGTTCGGTTGTAGGGATATGAAAATGACTAAGCTATGGCGCCTGCTCTCAGAGTTCACAATGGTAAGACACATGGGCACAAAACCATGACAACACAGTGCAATCTGCATGCCTGGCACACAGTGGGCAGTCAATACATTTGTTAGCCACGTTGAAGAATAAAAGAAACGAATGATGTGCTAACCAAGTGTATACAAAGGGTGATGTGGGAGGACATAAGCTTTCTGTGTCTTTCCCATAAAGTGATTGTGACCATAAACACAGCAGGTGTTCAATAAATGTTTATTGTATGACTAATAACTACAAGGAATTATGTTAGCAATCAGTAAGCATTGTGCCAAGTGCCTTTACCTGCATTATCTCATTTATCTTCACAACAGATACTATTAATAGCCTCCCTCCCCCTTTGAGAGAATACAGAGCAGAGGGCCGAGCAGGTAAATTTGCCAAGGAGAAACAGCTCGAAGCAGAAATTTGAGCCACAGATGCCTCTGTTCTCACTCCAGAGACTGGAGCAGGTTTTTTTCTGCAGCTCTGTTGTAGCCTCTCTCACGGGGAATGAATAATAAATTACAACAGAGCCTTCTGCACCAGGAAAGTGCCAGGGCTCCAGGGTAGCATCAGTGTCGGGGTGGTGGGGCGGGGGTGCCATCATCTGGAAAATTACTCATGTGGCTCTCCCTGCCAAAGGAGAATGAAGGTGCTCACGGGGGACTAAGAGAGGAAGAGCAATGATTCAGAATGAAAACCAAGCCCCGGAGGGCCAGTCTGAAACCTCTACTGATAGCTCCTTTGCAAAGTTTTTGGACTGGGAGTTTTGCTTCCATTCTAAAAAAACACAATTGGATCTGAAAGCTAAAGGGATAAAGGAAGTGAATTTGTCCACAGTTTGGCACCGATTAGATTTTTCTAATATCCTTTTAGAAAATGTTCCTAACTAAAATCTTTTATAACCAAACATTCTGCTGGTTATTATGGTAAGAAAAAAATGCATGTGCACAGCACACATGCCAACTTTACCCCAGAACCGCAGTGGAAAGGCTGTTAGCACAGCCATTTGCATTTCACTCAAAGGGACTGCTTCTATGAGGTTACTGAAGTATTTAACAAGGTTCATAAAACACTCATTTACTAAGGCCATAGGATTGGACTGTCCTACCAACCCATTCTAACAAGACAATGGTACCTACCTTGAGTGACAGCACTGTGCTGGCTAAGTTGGTTCTCTGGATTTCCGGCACGTTGGTGGTCAGCATTTCATCTCGGTAGGCACGTTCTGTGTATAGCCTGTAACACTTTCCTGGGCCTGTTCTCCCAGCTCTGCCAGCTCGTTGCTTTGCCTGAGCCTAGAGGGGTGGGCATATAAAAATAACGTATCTGTTAAAAACTGCTTAACAGCCTTACCCAGAAAATCTGTTAAAAGAGGGGCAACTAGCAAAATTCAAAATGGGGTTTATTTCACTTCGTTTAGGACCATTTCCAAGACTATCAATGTTATTATCATCCCCTCTCCAATACTCAACATTTTTGGAAAGTTTGTTCAAGTGACGCAAATATAGGCAAGGTGAATAGAAGAAATATTGTAAAGATTACAGAAATGTACCTTCAAAACTGTGGCACAACACAAAAGGCAATGCATAAAACAAGATGACAAAATACTATCCCCACAATTAGGACCGAAAATGTAAGTGAACTAAATAAATGTAATGTTAATATACCAATGATGACTGTACCCATTTTACAAATCAGGCTTGTGCTTGCTTCGGCAGCACATATACTAAAATTGGAACCATACAAAGAAGATTAGCATGGCCCCTGCGCAAGGAAGACACGCAAATTCGCGGAGCATTCCATACTTAAAAAGAAAAAAGAAAAAAAAAAAAAATCAGGCTTGATATGCTCAATGCCAGAAGGAAATGTTCACTCACATTGGTGAACTAGCAAGTTACAAAACAATACTGATTTAAAAAATATATATCTTTATGCATATATAGCATAAACTACCAAAAGGAAAAAACCCAGGGAAAAATAACCTAAAATGTTAACTATGGCTAACTCTGACAGTAGGCTTGCTGATGGGTTCTATTTTCTTTACTTTACCAAATATCTGATATTGAACACATACTACCTTAATAATCAGGACAATTAACCCTTAAAAATATACAAAACCTACTTACTAGACTACTAGAATTGCAACCATAAAAAAAAAAGAACATGAAAAAAGATGGTCAAGAAAAGCATCAAAATGATGACAGCATTGGTAGGATCAATGGTAATTTCAATTTTTCCTATTTCCCAAAAATAAAATGTAATATTACTTCTATACTTAGGGGCACTAATTAAAAAAAAAAAAAAAAAAAAAAAATATATATATATATATATATATGTATGTGTGTGTGTATATATATATATATATATATATATATATATATATATACATGTAGAAAACCATCTATCTTACAAATAGTATCAGGATTTACAAATTCCTATGCCAACTCCAAACCAAAGGATGTATGTAGTATGAAAGGTCACGAACCACACAAAAGCACATAATGATCACACACCGTGGCAGACTCCACAGTATTCTACAGACGTCTCTCTCTAAATCAGCGAGGGCAAGTGTACTAATTTCTTGGGTGGTCACTGTGAGTTGCACGCACCACCCTGAGAAGTGGTGCAGAGTACACGCACTGGAGCCAGACTGCTCAGGTTCAAATTCTGGCTCCACTAGCTGTGTGACCTTAGGCAAGTCACTTAACCCCTCTGCCTCAGTCTCATCTGTGAAATGAGGATAATAATATCTTCCACAAAGGATCAATACAAGAATGTAATGATTTCATTTAAGTACATAGGACAGTGCCTAGCAGCACTTACCGTGTTTCCCCGAAAATAAGACCTAGCCGGACAATCAGCTCTAATGCGTCTTTTGAAGCAAAAATTAATGTAAGACGGGTCTTATTTTCGGGAAAACAAGGTACTAAGCACCCTGCAAGTATTAGCCACTATTACTTAAATTTCAAAATGAAAATAGACTAAAGGTTTTTATAGACTATGAATCTAATCACACCTATTATAAAATATTAAGAAAATATATAAAAGTATAAAGAAAAAAAAAGTTTCAGTAACCAGTAGCACCACCAAGAAATAATACCAATTAACATATCAAATACATGCTTTCAAGTCTCAGGTGGGTTTACATACACTGTGCACAAGCGCACACCATCTTTTTAAACAAAAATTGGTTTATACTATTCCTCCTATTTTGTAGCTCACTTTCTTCAAATAATATATCATAGTTTTATGCTTAAGTCACTAAATACATATACACGCCACCATGTTAATGCCACATAACATTCTACGGCACGGATATGCCTTATTTTATTAAACTACATCCCTTTTGGAGCTCATTTAGAATTTTTCCAAGTTTCATATAAACAGTGCTTTAGTGAACATCCTTTTCCATTATCTTGAGGTATATATTCATGTCTAATTTTCAGATATATTGGAACTATTCGGTTAAAGAGATGATCTTTAAAATGTTGGATACATGTGGCCGGACTGCCCTCAGAAAGGATCATTAGGTTCTTCACTTTTAAATATAATTTAGGCAGGAAATTATTCCAAATATAATTACCAAAGAAACACATTATCATCTCATTAATTATTACATCTCAGCTATCTATGGCTAAGGACGGTATTTAGAAAATACATTCTAACCAACTATCTTAGATGAGTCTATGTTGCTAGGATTCAAACTTTTTTTTTTAAGTTCAAATTATATGGGGCTTTTCAATGTTGAAAAACTATTCTAAAGATTAAAAACAAACAACACAAAATCTCTATCTCACGAAAGCATCTGGTATCTTAAAAGTTTACCTTTGAAAACAACAAAGTTCAAAATACAAAACTATAAAAAAAATTTCCGAAAGGCCACAACCAGGATTTGCAGGCAAGCTCTTGGGAGAAGCCATCATACCTGAGAAATAGGAGTCACCACCAACTGGTCGATCCCTGTCTTCGAATTATAAACTTTCTGCTTCACAAATCCAGGGTCAACCACATAATAGATGCCATCAATAGTCAGCGATGTCTCTGCAATGTTGGTGGCAATCACGACCTGCAGGCAAGAGGGACACAGCTGGATTGAGCTACCCAGGTTCAGCCCTGAGGTGTGAAACATGACTTCTGAACTCAGACATCTTCCCAAAGCAGTATGCAGTTATCTCCCTCTACAGACGACTAGATAGCACTGAATCTCAGTTTTGCCCCAAATGGGGGGAAAGAAAGGGGCCTTCATCTTAAGGGTTAGCTTGGGGAGGGGGTAGAACCTGAGATAAGTGGAACAGGAAAAAGCAAAGGCCAATCAAAGCCAATTTCATTTGGTACAAATGGCTACATAGCTCATTTTCTAGATCCAATGTTGATTACTACAATTTTAATTTTCTAGCACCCTGGGAAAGCAGAGACTTCCTGGCATCACATGTGCCAGTGCAAAATGAGATTTTTCTTCCCCCACGGGGACATCTGGACTACAAAATGGGCTGTTTGTGTATGTGGAACAAGAGGGAGCCTTTTTTTTCCCTGATCATAAAATGAACCACGAGGTGGCAGAGGAATTTCACGGTTTGCGTGAATGCAGCAGTATTTGTGATCTAGAAGATTATTGGTCTCAGCTTGGCACTGCTACTGCTCTTCCACCCAGAGGTTCAGCTAATAAAACACATTGCTTGGGAAAATCATTGCTAGGAGGCACCAGAACATTTTGCATCATGCCAGCACCTGCCCGACCCTGAGAGGCTTCTTCCTGCCACAGAGCTGCAGATGACCTCTCGGAAACCAGTCCAATCATCAGGAACAGAACAGAGAAGGAATCACCATCTTTCCCCCAAAACCTGCTCCTCCTCTGTGTTTCCATTCTCAGCACCATCTTCCTTCCAGATGCCCAAGACAAAAACTTGGGAGTCATTCCCGACTTCTCTGCCCTTCCTCTCTACACTTCCAGGCACCCACTATGTCTCACCCATTCTAATTCTTTACTGTTATTCAAATCCATCTGTCTTTCATTTGTAGGAAAATGAAAACATGTCCACACAAAAATTTGTAAGCAAATGTTCACAGCAGCATATGAGTAATAGCTAAGATGTGGAAACAACCCAAATGTCCATCAATTGATAAATGGATACATTTTGGATGCAGAATAATATTCTACAATAGAATATTATTCAGCAATAAAAAGAAATGCTTCTATAGGCTACAACATTGACGAACCTTGAAAACAAGCTAAGTGAAAGATGCTAATTACCAAGGACCACATATTATATGATCATTTATATAAAATGTCTAGAACAGGCAAATCCATAGAAGCAGAAAGTAGATTAGTGGTTTCTAGGGGCTGAGCAGAGGGGTGAATGGGGGTGACTGCTAAAGGGCACAGGGTTTCTTCTGGGGTGATAAAACTATTCTAAAATTAATTGTAGTGATTAAGAGTTAATGATTAATTACCATTAGTAATGGTAATTAATGGTTGCACAATTCTATGAATATACCAAAAACCACTGAACTGTACACTTTAAAGGGGTGAATTGTATGGTATGTAAGTTATATTTCAATAAAGCTTTATTTAAAAACAATCCATCTGTCTCCTCTCCCATTGTCTCACACACACACGCACAGTCAGTGTCAGCTCCTGGAACTACACAGCTCCCTGAAATGGCCACACTGTCTTACCTCTAGACAGAGTATCACAGGCTACTCTGTCTAATCAGAACGTGTGCCCTCCTGCCCTTCTTGCTTAGATGGACATCCAAGTGTTCTTCAAGTCAGATCCTTACCTCCTCTAAGAATGCTGGTTTGGGTGCTCCCCCCGGGGTATCCAGAGCACCAGTAGCATTTTCACACCATATGCTAAAGGCCTGCCTACTGGTAGATGACGTCCCACAGCAGAGACAGGCCTGTCCTCAGACTGCAGCCCTGGTGTCTACTCCAAAGCCGGGAAAATGCTCAAAAAATATTTGTCAAATAAAGGAAAGGAGAGGAAGAGGAAGAAGAGCAGGGGTCACATACACAACCCTCATTCCTTAACAAACTGGCTGGACTAGTCTCTAAAACAATAAACAAGACCTGCACACATCTAAGCAATCGCCATCAGGGCCAGCGGCATATACCACGTGGTTTCAGAACATAATGGAGCTTCATTTCTGCCCAGGGTTACCTTTCTGCTGCCAGGCGGAGCTGGGTCAAAGATTCGGGTCTGCATCTCACTGGGAAGAGCAGAGTATACTGGGAGGATAATCAGCTCTGGAACATCAGGGCCCAGGGATTTCATTCTTTCATACAGGATCTCACAAGCGGTATCGATCTCTTCCTGACCAGTCAGGAAGACCAGGATGTCACCTCAAAAGAGAATAGGAGCATTAATTTACTTTCTCTGTGTATGTTCTACCCAAAGGCCATAGTGACATTAACAGAACTCCAAACGACAGAAGACACACTCAAATTCTCACCTCTAATAAATCAAGAGGTTTTTATCTGTCCATGTTTATTCATTTTTATTTATTTATAATTTGTGTCTATGTTTAAATAGGTAGATTTAAACCCTGTACACCATTATTTACACTTTTACCATCACCATTTCAAACATGCAAGCCTGAGACTTACAATATTTAAAAGGCATTTGAGTGAAAAAGATACATTAGGACTAAGGAAAAAAATGTTCTTTTCCCCTACCTGGTGGTTCTGTTAAATGGATCTGCATGACAGTGATCAAGCTGGCATCCAGGTAGTCTGTCTCAGGTTCCTTCGTGTACAGTATTTCCACTGGATACGTTCGGCCGGGAATGGTGAAGATGGGAGCTTCATAGAAGTACTGAGAAAACTTCACCGCATCCAAGGTGGCTGAGGTGACAATCAGCTTCATGTCCTGCCGTTTCTGAACTGTCTAAAGGGAAATGCGATGCGGCTTACTAGGAAGGACTACCCAAAAAGGCATAGGTACTCCCATCCCATCCCCAGAATTCAGTTCCCAGCAGCTAGAAGGGTCACCAAAGAACAGCCAGTTACCTTTTTCAACAATCCAAAGAGCACGTCGGTGTGAATTGTCCTCTCATGCGCCTCGTCCAACATGATGATCGCATACTGAGTGAGGTCGGGGTCGATCAGGCACTCGCGGAGCAACATCCCGTCTGTCATGTATTTGATGACTGTTTCGGGGCTGGTGCAGTCTTCAAATCGAATGGTGTAGCCCACCTAAGGCAGAACAGAAGCTGAAAACCTTAGACACAAACCTCTCCTTTGTGCAATCACCAGGCAAGATTTCAGCCCAGGCAGACTGTTACCCGTAATCTTATTAGATTCAGTTTGACCAAGATGTACAGTGATACCCTCATAGTAAAATCAGCCTTGGACTTGATCCTAAACAGATCAAAGAGGACAAGGAGAACCTTCTCTCCCTCAGGAGAAACTTGAAAGAAGGTAGCATTATGCCCATATTTAGAGACCTGGCCTTTACTCTTTCTTCAGGCATTTTCAGAACAACTTCACTACCCACTTACCTCTTGGCCTAAGCAACAACCAAACTCTTCTGACACTCTTTTGGCCACCGACATGGCTGCCACTCTTCTGGGCTGGGTACATCCAATCTTGCCCCTGGAAGTGTAGCCCGCCTCCGCCAGGTACTGGGTGATCTGCGTTGTCTTCCCAGATCCTGTCTCTCCAATAACAATCAAGATCTGATTGTCATGGACAGCCTGAAAGCAACAACAGAATATAAATACTGTCATAAAAATTTGCCACTCATTACTCTGGAGTAAAATAACTAATGCTTACGGTCTAAAACTAAACGAGAAAAAGGGCACACGATAATGTACATATGGTAAGACTATAACCAGGGTTTAAATTATTTTTAATCATGCATAGAAAAAAACATTAATGATTTTTTTTCTATGGGCGATGCTCTTTCTTATTTTAACTGCACATATAACTTAAAAACTTTAAACTTTATGGGTATTCTTTAACTAACATTAATTTTTTTTTAATTTATTGGTTTTCCTAAATTCATAAAAATAAAAAGATGCTGAAAGCATAAACTATCACCCAGATATCCCTAATATGTGTGTGTGTGCGTGTGCGCGTGCACATACCATATATACACATATATATGGTACATACACACAATGTATGTACGTATGGACTATATATGTGTAATTTTTAAGCATTACACACACATAAAGAGTTTAATAGCAAATAAAAAGCTCTATAAAGTATTCCTTTCTACTGACACTCCCAAATCACCAGTGTCTTTCCTCCAACAGTCACCTCATTTCTACGCGTATATAACAGCAAAGGATTGCCATCAACCTACGTGTCTACTAATACAGGACTAGTTAAAAAAGCCAGAGCACATCCATACAACAAAGCACTAAAAAAAGTAATAATAATAAGGAACAACCTCTGAGCTATATCATTAAGGAAAAAAAGCAAGATGCCCAACAGTTATATAACATGCTGCAATCTAGAAACACACACTGTACACATAAAACATATGTTTGTGTGTGTGCACACATACGTATTTGTATTTGCTTATATACGTATAAGATATTGCTGAAAGGATTCACTAGAAACTAGTAAACTCGGTAGCCTCAGGAAGTTTGGTAGTGTTAAAATCAGATCTCCAGAAAATGGAAATAAGTACTTGAAGCAAAGTCTTGCTGATATGAGATTGTTGGCCAAGCACCTACATTTTTCTTATTGACCAGAGCTAGTGTTCTGTGCTACAAATATTCTGCCCACTTGGAACTGCTCCAGGGTCCCCCAGTTCAAACAGATTTACTTCCTCATAGGAAAAATAAAATATGTAGACTACTGTATGTTTTTAAAAAAGTACTTGGAAATATTGTTTATTTCCTATGCCCTCTGGAAAAGCCACTTCAAACATACACATACCTGTCCAGCTAATTTCAATTAAAACATGTCATCCTTCCCTTAGAAAAGACCCCTACTTCCCCACCAATACATCATAAAGGGGCTTCTCACCTGGACCAGCTGCTCCTTCAGTTTGTAGATGGGTAGGCTCTCTCTCTGCTCAAGGATTGACATCTGGGTCTTTTTTCCATACGAAGCTTTGTTGCCCCCAAAGGCATGCTTCTTCCACTCAGGAATGTCATTGGGCATCATCCCAATACCCCTCATGTTGGCAGCAATCTGCCTGCCTTCCGCTGCAAAGGAAACCAGCGACTTAGAAATGTCCTGAAGCTACCCCACCGCCCCTCCCCCACATCCAACAAATCACATTTCTCCAGTACACCCTTCCTCTCTGCTAGTTCCATGTTAAACCACCATTCCCTGCCTTCTGAACTATTATAAAAGCTTCGTAATTCATCTCACGTGTCTACTCCTGCCCCATCCAATCCATCCTTTAGAAATGCAACTCCGATCATGCCACTCCCCTGCTTAGAACTTTGCAACATTTCCAAGTGAACTTTAGAATTGAGCCCTAATTCCTAATATCATCTACAAAGTCCTGGCCTGCCATCCATCCCCCCCCCACCACTCTGCCCATCACTCTGTATTCCAGGCACACGGGTCTTCTTTCCTACCTCACAGCCCCAGCACAGGCTACTCCTCAGCCTGGAGTAACCCCTGTAACTCCCTAACCCCTGTCCCATCCCCTATGACAAAGTCCTATTTATCCTTCGGTTCTCAACTTTCCCAGGGAAATGACCCCCTAAGCCAACTATACTATCTGTACTTCTTCATACAGCACTGGTCATGATTTAGTTAGCTGGCAATTATTTGATTAACATCAATCTTCCCCACTAACTTGTATGTGTCATAAAAGCAGGGATCGTGTCTAATTCACAGCTGTATTTCTAGTTGCCCAACATAAATGAATAAATACTTGTCATGACTGTATCCAGCAATTAGTTAATACTTGCCATACAAAGAATTGTACGAAAAGGAAAGTTTCAGAGCTATACTATTTTTTAAATAAAAATTTTAAGTTATTCAGAAGAAAAACTCAATCTAATAATAACCTGACCAGGCTTACTAAAACATTTTTGGTTTTAAACACTTGATTAAAAAAACAAAAACATGCTTTAACTGAAGGGAAAAAGCAAATCACCAAAGCCAAGGCTGAACCTTTAGTATGTGCTGACAATGCCCCCTCCCTGTGTACTTGAAGGCTCAGATTTTTTTTGAAAAGTCCACACCCCATCCCAGGGTCTCACCATCAGGCAGAGGATCAACCCAGTGTTTGTTGAGTCCCATGGGAATAGAATCCATCTCAGCTTCCCGTTGAGCCTGCTTGAGTTCCCGTCTTTCTTTGGCCAAGGCACTCTGCATCATCGCTGCTTGGGAGAGGGAGCCATCTGGGTTCTAGCGCAACAGAGGACAAGGCAACATCAGAATGGGGTCTCAGCATGAATTAAATATCCAGGAAATACGACATAGATGTTAAGCCACTTGAATCTAAAGAATGAGACCCTCCTAGAAGAAAGTTCCTATCAACATACCAGACTACATGAAAGAAATGGATAAACTACAGCAAATTCAGAGAAAATAAACAAGGACAACGATACATCACTGAAGGAACTGGGGATGCTGACTTTGAAGGTGGGAACTCCAAGAGATAGGACATATAAGAAAGGGATAAAAAATCTTCTGTATGGTCCCAAGAACTAAAACGAAGAGCAATGTGGACACCTCAGTAAGAAAGATTTCACTCCTGCCTAAAGAAGAACTAATGATCAGATCCACCTGAAAATGGAATGTGTCTTCTTAAGGGCTGGTCAATTAATTCCCTGTCACCAACAATGTCAAGCAGACACGAGAAGACCACATGGGAGGAACACTGTAGAAGGATACATGGGATTGCAAGCACTGAATGGGTGGCTGGGCTGAGAGACCTTTAAGACAACCTTTTTCCAAATCTAAATTTTATCGTAACTGTTCCATGAATTCTTCTACTCATACTCTGCCCTCCACAACACCCAGCACTAAAGCTTCCTATTCGATGCCAGCAGCAATCGGTCAAGTGAACTGCCTTTGAATCTGCAAGGTTCAAGCCCTAAGGCCTGGGAAAAAGCAGTGATAGTAGATCAAGCACGTGTAGTGAGCTCTCCTTTCTCCCAAAACACACTAAAATGAGAACAAAAGAATTAAAAAGGCAAAAGCAACAAAGTTGAGTCGATCTCCCTTTAAAATAAAAATATTCTAGACCTTGACCAACAGTCAGTGCTAGCTCCTGTGGCTTGAGTTCTGCTTACACAGATCTAATAACCTGCTCTGAAAAACTGAAGTGTTACATTAAGAAAAGAAGTTCACTTGACATGTCCAGGTTAGAGTCCCAGCATTTCTCACCTTAACAATTTTAATAGGGCTCATGTCCATGCTTTGCTTGGTGTGCCCTCTCAGGAATGGAGGCTCTTCTTCAACCAGTTCAATCTCAAGGTCCTCATCTAAAAGGCCCCCCCGAAAGAAGAATTAGCCAAACACAAAACACAAAAATGACCAATCATTTTCACCAAAATAATTAATTTCCATGAACACCAGCAGTCTTTATCACAGTTGGCTCCTAAGGTCAAAAGGACAGCAATGCAAGTGAAATTATAACCCAGGTGACTATTCCCCCTGCTCTCCAGCCATTTCTAGGGCATCTACGCTCCGGCCCAAGAACTGATCAAAGCTACTTTCAAAAGCAATTAAGCCTGTGGAAAAATGCTGTTCTGATATTCTAGATAGTACTAAGGCATCTGACATTCAACTTCATTTATAAAGTAACTCAACCCACAAAAAGATTGGCAAAAAGAATTAGGGGTGGCCGGTTAGCTCAGTTGGTTAGAGCATGGTGCTAATAACACCAAGGTTGCCGGTTCGATCCCCACTAAGGGTAAAATCAATATATTATAGTAAATTTATATACAGCAACACTCTACAGCACTGAAAATGAGTGAAATATGACTATGAAAATCAACAAAGCTAAATATCAAAAGAATGATGAATCAAAAAAATTAAGTTTGGGGGTGGCCAGTTAGCTGAACTGGTTAGAGCGTGGTGCTCTTAAGGTTGCTGGTTCGATCCCCACATGGGCCACTGTGAGCTGCGCCCTCCACAACTAGATTGAAACAACTACTTGACTTGGAGCTGACGGTCCTGGAAAAACACACTTAAAATAAAAAAAAATTAAGTTCAAAAACAGACTAAACAATACAATGTTTACAGATAGATACCGTGTTTCCCCGAAAACAAGACCTAGTCGGACCATCAGCGCTAATGCGTCTTTTGGAGCATAAATTAATATAAGACCCGGTATTATATAACATAAGACCTGGTCTTTATAATGTAATATAATATAATATAATACTGGGTCTTACAGTTCACTTAGTAGGTGTTTACTTATTATTGTTATATGAATTATGTATGTTCCGTCATAGGACTTCACAATTTTTTAAAATTTTTAATGGGCTGAGTTAGAAGTTGTTTCCAGGGCAACTCAGAGATAATCTAGGCAGATCCAGGGTTTTTAGAACAATTACTAAAGAATATGAGATCAAATTTACTCCCCCAAATACAATTATAACTTTTTATATCCTAAAAACTTACTATAAGCAACAAGTATAACAATACATAAACGTTTCCCAGAAAAATGAAGCTTTTTGCTTCCATCATGAGGGGCCCTTGTTCTTTTGAGAGATGAGTGGTGAGATCCAAGGAACAAATGATTCATAACCACTGGATTAAATTACAAATAGAACCACCTAGTCCAGGGGCTCAAATTGCCAAATGTTCTCCTGAAACATTATCCTGCTCAATCTCAGTGGCTAATTACCTTCTTCGTCATCCACTTTAGGGAGAATGCCAGTCTCTTCATCGAAGTCTGGAAACTCTTCTTTGGAAAGGACATTGGCAGCAATCATCTAGCCAAAGGACAGAAGGCAGCACTTGTTACTTGCTAGGATCAAAACTCTTCTTTTGTAGGAGAGTTAAGAAAGGTTTCGTGTAGGAAACCAAGGTATTTTCCTCCTGACCCAGCATTGCAGGGCCTCAAACACCATGTATCCCACCCCTGGGGGACAAGACCACATGGTGCCCAAACACATGGCTCAAGGGTCTCTTCCCCAGGAACAGTGATCTGCCTCTTCCCTTGCTTCCACAGCACTCTGCACACTCCTCGTTATGTAGTATGTAAACCTTCACAGCTATTTGTTTCCATCCACCTCCTCCACCCGACATGGAGTTCCTCAAGGGCGGGAACCATGATACAGTCGTCTTCGCAGCCCTAGCGTCTACACAGTGCCTGGCACGCTGTGCTTCTGCTGTTTATTGAATGATGGAAACAAGAACGAACATTTACGTAGCCTTACCACATGCAGGCAGTAATCTAAGAGCTTCTTTCCTATTAACTCATTTAATCCTCAGGCCACCAGTGGCCCTGTCTTACAGAGGAGCGCAGCGGCACAAAGAGGTAGAGTAACTTGGCTCAGGATCACACAGCGAGTTAGTGACCGGAAGTCACCCCAGGCCATCGTGCTCCAGGGCCCACACTCTTAACCACTATGCTACCTGCTGTATGACTATGTGGCCATAAAAGCAAATAGTCCTGACCTGTTTGATCTCCCACTTCTCTGGGTCAGAGATGCGGGTAAGGCGCTTGCGTTCCAGTGAGTCATCTTCTACTTCAGGGGCGCTGACAAGGGACAAGTGAGTGGGTCTGTCTGGATTCCTCATTGAGGTCTCCTCATTGGTCTCCCCAACAAGATTTCGTCGTCGATTTGGGTTTAAATCTTCCCCGGTCTCTTGATCCACATCCTAAGGGACAAAAACAATGAAACTAGCTCACTTGCTGTCCTCTTGTTTCCTTGGCCATCAAATGTGGTCATAAGCTGGCTCTCTCACCTACCTTCATGCTCAGACTAGTCTTGGTGCCAGTGAAGGACAGCACTTTGACCTTGACCCTCTGGCCTTTGCTCACCACATCAGCCACATTGGCTACACGGCCTTCCCTCCGGAGCTCAGAGATGTGCACCAGGCCTTCCCACCGCTTCCTGAGGGAGAGGCAGAGACATCAGGAGCATTCCTAAAATACCTTTTCCCCAATAGATTCCCCCCTTGTTGGAAGTGAACAAACGAAAATGGTCTTAAACTCAAGAGGAAAGTACCAAGAAGGTGGTCAAATAAAATAGTATTACCTCCCTCCCAAAGGAAAGACATGGGGGAGGGGGAGTAGACAAGACAAATTCTCATGTCTTAACCAGCAAAAGGGTCGATCTCTTGAAAGCAGTGGGCAGGAATAAATGGCTCTATGACATTTCAAATAATGAATCAATTTCTAACAACCTGATATGGCTGATTTGATTCAAGTGTCATTAATCATAACTTTTACAATGTGAAAATCCCGTGATAAAAGAAATTCTGGCCATCACTGGTGTGAAAGAAGAGCACCAGCCATTACCTTAGTCCCTCCAGCTGCACAAAGCATCCAAACTGCATGATGCTGGTAACTTTGCCATTGTAAATGTCCCCAATAGCGGGCTCTTCCGGGGGAGGGCGGTCCACATGCTTATCCCGCCATCTGTCCAGATTCCTCTCCCCATACTTGTCTCGGTCCTTCCGGTCTTTAGGGGGGCTCTGACTTCTGCTCCTGGACCGATATCTAGACTTCCCTTTATTTCTCTCCCGGGTCCTGGAACGTGATCGAGAGCGGGACCGGTGTCTCCGCTTGTGGTCTCTGTCGCGGTCTCGCTCTCTTTCACGGTCACGGTCACGGTCACGGTCACGGTCACGCTCTCGCTCTCGGTCGCGGCTCCGGCTGCGCTTCTTCTTCTTTGTCTTGTCCCTAACAAATCAACAAACACCTATTTGAAAAAGAAACCACCCAATTTCATCTTTGCATTCTCAAGAACACAGCACAGTGCCATGCATGTGGTAGGTACTAAGTGTTAAACTAAATTAGGACTTTCAACAATTATGACGTCCCTGCAGGCCAATAAAGAATGAGGCCAGAAAAATATTCAGCCTCTCTGGGTCCAGATTTCTATCCTCTGAACATCGTAGCATTTGTTGCATAAATATTCTTGACAGGGAGCAATGAAAACAGATCCAACAATATGGTACATGGCCAGTCTAGATTGTGTAAACTTGCCCCCAATTTTGCTTGTCTGGTCCACAAAATTCAACTACCACAGTATCCTAAACTCCCCAAAGGATAGGACACCAGGGACAAACCGGTGCTCAGCATCTCTTTGCTTCTCCTGGCCTGCTGCGCTGGGCATTAAGGCCTCCAGTTCTTTCAAGACATCCACAGCGACTTTCACATCATCTTCGTCCAGCATGGTCTATAGGGGCAAGGCCAGCAAAGTTAGGAAAAAAGGGGGGGAAAATAATCACTCAAGAATCTGTACTTCAGGTACTACAAATCTGACAGCCCCTATATCACTCCCTACTTATGTGAGAGAAGCAGAAGGGGGTTGAGATTTCCAACACAATTTGAGGCAGAGGAATAAGCGAAGGCTCTTGGAAGTCATTTCTACATTTGGCAAACCCCTTTGTCCTTAGTGCAAGGCTATGGAAAGAAATTAGATATCACCCCTTCCGTGAATCACACAAATAATGATTAGAAATAGAAAACAGATGCTAAAATTTTTTAAAAGCAACTCTCTGTCTGCACTCCCTTCTCCCCTTTCACCTGCTTTATTTTTTTCCATAGTTCTTATCACTATCAGCTATGTTATATACTTACTTATTTGTCTATTGCCTGTCTCCTCCCCACCAAAAGAATTTACATGTTTATTTCCTGCCCCCAGCCCAATACTAGAACGTAGTCTCCAAGAGGGCAGAAACTCTAGACTGTTTTGTTCACTGCTGGTACTTAGAACAATGCTTGGCACATAGTAGGCATTCAACAAATACTTGCCAAGATAAAATTTAAAAATCAAAACATTTCAAAGATTAGATATTTTAACATGTAATGGAGCAAAAAAAAATCTAATTTCACACATCAGCATGTGTTCTAGAGGTTTAAGTTATTTTATACATACTTCAGTCACTGCTTTCTACAATTCCCAAACTCATTTCCCTCAAACATCATTATCTAAACCCTTTAACACTACTCTATACATAGCACATGCTCACAGAGTGATCACTTTCACTTTGAAAAATATGTGACAATAAAGGTAAACTTAAAGTTAATAACTAATGACACAAAGAAAAGAGGCAGGGGTGAGGGCAACATACAGTTATAGCAGACATTCTCAAAATGGTATCAGTACCCGAACAGAAGGGTTGTCTGGTTGGCAAAGGCCTGGGAAGAGTTCCTTCAGTTTTTCTTTTTCAGTTTTGGGTTTAACAACTGGATCTTGTTTCATTAAAGAGCATGAAGGAATTAAAAAAAAAAGAAGATACATTCAGTATTCTCAATGATTGACCAAAGAACTTCAACATTAGATATGCATTAACATGGCATTTTTCTACATATTATTCATATACATTACTATACACATAATTTAATTTTCTAAAAATAACATTGATTACAAAACCCTCAACAAACTATCTGGGCATTAGGGTGGGGGAGGGTGCATCAGCATTCATTTGGTTGGTTATGTCTTATAATTCTTATTTTAATTTTGTCTTAAGTCATTTGAAAATTTATACTAGAACATTTACTTGTTTGGCAGCTGCTGCAAGGGAAACAAACACAATTTACAGAATGCTTGCGACCTAAACCATTCTGCAGGCTAAGCTCAGCTGGAAGCTCTGCTCACCTTTGCTAGTAGAAGGCTTTGCTGGAGGCCGCATGGTTTGTATGAGACGTAGCAAGTTACTAATAAGAGAATCCTTTGAAAAGAAACAGAACAAAAATTGTCAGCCCCTGGACCAGTGCTTAAAAACACTAAGACAAGGGTGTCCTTTAAAGAAGGGTGATTATGCCCACCTGCCCCATTTTCCTAGAAAGGTGTCACAGGAAATCCAGTTACATCACCACTGCTTAGTGGCATGAAAACATTACACACTTAAGGTGTATTTGATTGGTAGGTATAAAGTATCTCCTTTCTGTATCAAAACCCCATATTAAATCCTATCAAAATTTAAATTCAATTGTGACATTAAAATAAAACAGAGTGCTTCAGATACACATACCGTGAATTCTGCACCATTTTTGACCAGAGAAGCCTTAAAAGTATCAAAGGTGGTATGTTTCTCAGCAAGACTGATCACAAATTCAGCTGCAAATGAAAAAAGGGATGAAAACAAGAATGGAGACTTGAGCAAAAAATCAATTTCAGTATGCTAAAATCAAAATCAGTACGCTAAAAACAAAACCAATTAGGCTATCCAACAATCATAAAAGCCAAAGACCACCATCCAGTAAAAAAAGAGAATTTAGACTACCAAGATTATCCATGTATGTTCTAATTAGTTTTTATAAATGAAAAGGAGATATTACTACAAAATGGCTCACCAAGCCCTTGAGTGCACTTGAGGGAGGAGGACCCTGTCCCCTCCATATCATTGTACTCTCTTCTCATGAAACTAATAGCTGTGTACACTGCCATATAGACTCTAGAGGTAACAACGTCCAAAAGCATGAGTCCATGTATACACAAAACACACACATAGGATGCTTTCTAGTTTCTTTCTGGAAAGGCAGACGCAATCTATATATGATGGCCAGGTAGCTGCTGGATGGTGCAATCTACAAGTTGAAGGAAAACTTACTTGCCCCCCAAATTCTTCTCTGCGATACTGCCTAGTTCTTGAAATTTCTAATATCAGAGCTATTTTATTAAGAACCTTTCAGGAGAGAAGTGCATTTTATGATAAGCCAAAATAATATGCCTCAACCTTGTGAGTCCTGCAAGAAAATTTGAACGATTTCATTTGGATTTTAATCCTAACAAATAATAACAACATGGAAGACCTGAATAAGTAACTCATAAACTAGTACTGCCATGCCATTTCCATGCTGGAATCTGCCTTTACCTTTTTGATGACAATAAGTGAAGAAAGCCAAATGCCATCAGGCTACCTAAACACAGCTTACGCATATTAAGTTAGGAACAACGCCAATGGTTAAGACCTTTTGACCATCTACTACATGCCAGGCACTATGCTAAGTGCTTCACACTTAGTTATCCGTGATCCTTCACACAGTTATCCATGATCCTTACAACACCTCACAGGTAGGTACTGTGGGGGCCCACGACAGGCCGCCCCAAGACATCCCACAATGGCATATTGATTACTGTGAATTAAAGTTCCTTGACAAGTACCCGGTGCAAGAAGTATGTCTGCCATTATCACCATCATCATGTGGCTGCTGTTGTCGTTAACGCTATTTAATTACCTGGGGCTAAAATAAAATTTAAAAAGGAAGCAGCGATGGCCGCTCCGGGTTTCCCTAACAGCCCTGAAAAAATGGTTTCTAACAGCTCGGTCTGGCGGGCTGTCAGGCGGAGGCCAAGGACGCAGGTTCCCCAGGCCGAAGTCTCTGTGACAGAGACTCACACCGACCCAGTGGGCCCCTCAACCCCCTTTCTCCTTCCGCTTCCCAAACCCAGAGGCCGCAGGAACTTCCCCGTGCTCACCCAGATCCTTGTCGTTGATCCCCAAGTGATTGTCCAGCTCGGTGCAAACCTTCGACACTAAAGACAGATACTCGAGTTTGGCGAGTTCTTCCGCGGGGCCTAGCTCCGTCCCGATTACGGCTCCGGCCATGGCCACAGCCACCGCCATGGCTACGGCTTCCCCCGCCTCCTCACCGCCGGCCTTCGGAGCTACTCCGGCCTGGCTCCAATTTTCCCTTCCGGGTCAGCGTACATCCCTTTTGTTTACGGTAAGTTGAAAACTCAAGTAACGTCTCCTGTCGTAACCGGATAGATCATCGAGATCAAACAGGAAGTGCGTAAAGAAGGGACGGCCGAGTGGGTTACTCTGCGCGCCGGCTGGCGCCCTCTACAGGAGAGCGAGCTTCTTGGCCGATTCTCAGGCCCAGAAACGTTCACTCACAGAGCGCTCCCGCCCGACGTCGGCAGAGGGCAACCGTGGCCTGCGCAAAGGGTGCCAGGGGAGGTCGCCACCTGCCAGCGCCTGCGCTTTAGAGGCCTTGATAAAGGCACCCTAATTCAAGTAGGAGGGTGGGGGGGGAGCAAAAGTCTCTTTACAACAGATCCCTATATTCATTCCCGGGGCTTTGCTTCTGCGTGGCTCATGACTATCTCAAACGACTCTGTGACAAACGAGCAGGCAAGGGAGTCTAGTTGTGTTAACTCATTTTACAGAAGAGGAAACTAAAACTACCACTGTCTAGCTGAATGACCTTGGGCAAATTAATCTCTGGGACCTTAGGTTTTTCACCTGTAAACTGGGGTAGTGTTGCTCTCACTGGGTTTAGGTGATGACTGTGAGGTAGCTATGCAAGGAGCCTAAAGTAAGCAAACACACTACAAAGGCAGTTACTGCCATCCCAAGGCCGGAACAACGCTCACTTTAAAATTTGTATGTCAAGAACAGATAACCTCAGTCTGAGACCCCAGAATGCCACCTGGCCTGGCTCCTCTCTTGTGAAAACCATTTCTCAACCCCTGATTTTCCCAATGTTAATGATGCTAATACCCTCAGTCCTCTCAGAATTCATACTTCCAAATATCTGCTGTGCTATGAACCCAGTGCCATAAGCTCAGGTCCCCCAACTTCTACTCCAGGCCCCCTTTTCCTTTGTGGCAACCCTATGGTGAGGTGAGGATTTTCCCACATCACACTGCTCTGTGTGATAAATAAAGAAACAGAGGCACCCCAAAGTGAGTGACCTGTAATCAAACAAAAGGAAGGAAATCAGACCCTTTTGCTTTTAACTTCAGGTTGCATTAGACTGCTGCACCTTTGGACTCTGTTCTTCCAGCATCTCACCACGGACTGAAGGATGGCAGAAGGAGAAAACCCCGGAGGAATAGTTCTCACTGCCTCCAAGAGCTCCGTGTTTCCAGGTTCCTAAGGAGTCCGTATTGTACCCTCTGAGCTTTTCCCATTCCTCCCCTTTCTCTTCCTTCTTTTCCCCATGAATGGAATGGAAAATCCTGCACTTGATTCCATGTGCTCAACTTGCCAGTTTGGAGTTAGGATATCAGGGATTAATCCATTTGACTTCCTTTCTTTGTGCCTCTTTGCCTTTAAATTCTGCTTTCTTCCAATATTTAAGTGGGATGGGGACAGAATCTGGAGTTTGTTTTGTTTTAAAAGTTGTGTGGAGGGGTGGCTGATAAGCTCAATTGGTAAGAGCATGGTGTTAATAACACCAAGGTTGCCGGTTCGATCCCCACATGGGCCACTGTGAGCTGCGCCCTCCTTAAAAAAAAGAAAAAGAAAATTAAAAAAAAAAAAGTACTGTGAAAAAAAGTACAGAGCCATACATGTAGTAGGAGTAGCAGTAAATACTGTAAGAACTTTTCTAATTATTTGGGAATTGTTGAACATATATCTCAATAGTAAATATTAACAGCAAAACTTATTAAATTTCATTTACATATGCCATTAACTTTACATTTTCTGAAGTAAAAGTTTTTTATGCAACACACCTATTTCCTGTAACAGTAAGGAATTTTTTTGAAGCTGAAGGAAAACAGATAAATACATAGACACTGATAACTTGACAGCCCAAATACAGATACACGTGGAAACCTACTGTGGATGAAAAGCGGTGCTGTAATAAATCATAGATTTCTAACTGGGCAGGTCATGTGGGTAATCATGCCCCAGGCCTATAACTTCTTTAGTGAGAATTTTCTAAGCAAGCCCTATCCTTTGTTCTTGTGCATTTGGTTAATATACCTTTGAAATGCCAGAAGTAATACCCCTCAAAGGCAAAACCACCATCAAGAGAACACAATCTTGTAACCCAGTCCCTGCCTTGCTTTCTCCTATCTTCATGTAATCTTTCTTACATTCCCTCTTTAATTTCAAATGCATAAAAGAAACTGCAAAATTGTCATTTTCCAGAGCACTTTAGATCTTGCTTCCCAGCAATTGCCGTCAATTTTGGCTCAAATAAACTCTTATAAATATTCTCTACCCTTTTGGACTTTTTTTACATGGACACTACTCTCTCTCCCCATAAGAGATGCTGAACCAAATGCAATTCAAAGTGAATGCATCCTAATTGTCCTTTGCATATCATATTTTAAAATATTATACCAGATATAGTTAATTGCCCATTATTATTATATTGCTTTCCTTAGACAGCCTCCATGTGGCCCTTTTAACACAGCCAGGATAGTTCCCAGTAAATAATTTACCTTCACCAAAAAATATTTTTAAAAATAGCCTATGCTTAGTCACTACCCACCCTACCACCCATGATGGATAAGAAATTATTTCCCACCACCCCCCTTGTAGTAACAAAGGCTGTACTTTATGCTTATTCCCAGACTGATATATGTGTTCAACCCTAACCACAATTCCCACGTTATTTCTGTTCTGTCCTGGAGACTGCTCCCAGCTGTGGGCAGTTGGGTAAGAAGTTGGACAGTCAGGGGGAAGTCAGGAAGCAGAGAAGAAAGTATTGAACCACTTAGCAACCCCAGATTGGATGGGGGAGGGCAGATGTAGTCTGTTTGTAACTGAAAGGTGGCATCCTCAGGGAAGTTGGTGAGAAAAATTACAGGACTTCCTGTCACCACACAAAATGGTGTTGCTGCAAGCAAGACAGCTCTGGCTTTTTCTGATGGTGTAAAACTGGGCCTGAGGGGAAACATTCCTGCTCTGGAAGGCAAAACAAGAATGCTTTGCTTCTAAGCATGTAAGTGCCACCAACTGTGATTGTTATTAATGCAGAGAGACTTCAGAAAAAATGGACCCTTCTTCACTGCTCCTCTGGAAACCGACACAACCAGAGAGCCTGGGAACCAACCTAAAGACATTGATTAGAGTGGCCTGAGCCCTTTTATCTGAGGCCCACACTGATAGGGACAGGACCCCAGAGAAAGTGAAGCAGTGAAACACCCCTCATCTTTCACTCTTTGACTTTTCCCCCAAATTTTTCTCCAAATTTGAATCAATTCATCAAACATGTATGGAACACCAACTTTGTGCCCAGGCACTGTGGTATATTCTGGAAAGGATCATTAGGGGTCTGAGAAGTGGTGGAAAACCATCAGGAAAGAACTAGAATATTCTAAATGCCACGCTCATGGCAGAGGACAGAGCTGTGTTTATAACTCAGGCATTTCTGCTGCCAAAACATGAAGGCAGGTGATTAGAAGACAAAAAACAAATCAGGTCTGCTCTCTGTCATCTGAAGGTAGCTGGGAGGAGGTGAGGGGGCAGGCTGGGGCCGCGGCCATCTCACAGGGCAGTTCCTGCTGTTGCAATCCATTATTTGTCTGCCTTACATTCTAATGCCCAAGCACAGCCTCAGTTTTGCGCCAAATGTCCATGACCTAAAATTCCCTCTCTTCTTAGGCCATCAACCTGCCATCAGTAATAGTGGGTACTTTGGGCTCTAAATTCTCCATAGCTTTCCAGTATCAGGCAAAAAAATGTTCTGCCTCAACTAGGTCTTTCTTTTTTGCGTGTCACAGTCAAGTTCCTCCTTTCTCTCTCACTTGAAGGGCTGTCTTAAAAATGTCAGGAAAAAAGAAAAAAATCAGACACCCTATGATGGGAACTTGGTAAAACATTTTGTTTCCCCCTCTACACCTCCTCACCTTCCATTGGAATGGCAAGAAATTTTCACATACGTAAATATGAGTCAATTATTCTTTAAGTGACCCTGCTTCCACATCTGGTTGATATTTCTCTGACTTATGTTAGGTTGGTTTTCTTTAAAAAAAAATTAATATTACAAGTATAGGTGACAAAGTGATGAGTTACACTGGGCTTCTTTTTTCTCTAGTGATATTTAGCCCCCACCTCTGGGGGCAGCAGAATTTTATAGCCTCTGGTTTCTGTTTGAGGTCATTCTTTGAACTTTTAAGGCTTTCCTCAGGAAAGATGCAAAAAACAAGCCGAACCAAGAAGTGTGTTAGTGGGAAGAGACCAAAGAAAAGAAGAGCTGACATTCTGTTTGCAAGCTGAGCATGTAAACAACTGTCCAGCTAGCCCAGGGCCAAAGGTTTGTGTTAATCTGCATGCTCTCACCACTAACTCAAAAGAAACTACTCCTCCAGGAACTCCATCTCTTCCCTCAAGTGAAGGAGGCTGAGTTCCCAGCATGCCCTCCATCCCAAATCTGACAGTGCAGGCTGAGCAGGCCCTATGGGACTCCTTCCTGGCTCTCCAGACCCTGAGACTCAGGTAGAAGAGCTTTGGTGGTAGCTGTAGCTGTTACTCTGGTGCCAGAATAGCTGCCTCTCCATTTTGGGATTATAGTAATTATGGTGATTTATGCTCCCAGAGTGAAAATTAGCAAACTGGTGAGGTAACTAAAAATGAATGCATCTCTTCCTAGAGTTCACTCCACCCAGCTGAGCCATCAAATAAAACCAGCATATGGGACAATTAGGGAGCCGAGCTCCTGCTTTCACAGCCCAGCAGAAAGAGACAGAGTTCAGGGGCCCAGGTTCCCTTGCCTGGTTCAGTAATGATCAAAAGCAGCTCCTAACAAGCAGCCCCTTTGCCTCTCAACAGTGTCCCAGTCTGGGTCCTCCCATAAACACCAGCCTGTGGTTTTGCCTTTCAAACAAAGTCATTTGTTCCACAGCGTGGCCATTTTACCCTCTTTTATTACAAATTGGCTGAGGGAGGGGGGAGGGGGAAGTGAGAATAAACCACTGTCACATGGGTATGTGTGGGGCAAAGATTTTTTCTTCTTAGTCATATATTTGCTTTTACGTGACCCAGAAAGACTCTGACCTTCACCAACTCCCATGCCCACTCTCAAATATTGGTGTGAGTAGAATTTATACAAACATTTTTGAAAGACTTAGAGATCCAATATTGATGGATCAGCCTCACCACTGAGCACAGGCAGAAATTCCCACTCTGTTTTATCCCCATGGACTTGGACCTTGTGGGACTTCATGTGTAACAAGGATTGATTGGGGTCATACTGTCAGCTATTTGAACATTTCGGATTTAAATGCAGTATTCAATCACTGCATTTCTCGGGAAAGGCTTAGAGTGGGAAGGGATTTAAGAGATAATGTAAGTAGACTCACTCTGAGTTATGCTGAGTTAATTGGTCTGGGTGTGACGTGGGCATCAGGATTTTTAAAAGCTCCCCGGGTAATGCTAATGTGTGGTAGTTTGGGGACCACCGCCCTAATCCCCTAATGCAAAGTTTTTCAACTTCAGCCTACTGACATTTGGGAGTAGGGTCATTCTTTGTTGTTGGGGGGTTTTCCTATGCAGTGTAGGGTGTTTAGCAGCATCCCTGACTTCTACCTATTAGATGCCAACCTCCCCTCAGTTGTCATAAATGTCAAAAATGTCTCCAGAAATGCCAGATGTCCCCTGGGGAGCAAAATCATCCTGGTTGAAGGCCACTGACCTAATGTCTTCAGTTCTCACCCTCCTAGACATGTCAGGAGCATTGTGAAACCCCTCCTACAGAAGATTCTCTTTAATTTGGCTTTCACAACACTGTACTCTCCACTCAGTATGCAAGGACTTATTGATATTTAAAACAGAGTATAGAGTGGACCTAGAAGTTGCTCACATGTCTTTTGCCCACCTCTTATCGCCACTTATCTGCAAGGGAGATGAGAAATGTAACCTTTATTTCAGGTAGCCACGTGTCCAGCTAATGACTGGAGTTCTGGTCCTGTAATACTTTCAGATCTGTCTTTTTCCTATTTTCCCTTCTTCCCACAGGCGGGAGGAACAGATGTGGTAGCGATGAGTCACCTTGGATCATATGAACAAGGTCATGACCCTGGGGTTGGTAGAGAAAAAGATAGAAGGAGCCGAAGTCTCTGACCTCCCAGAGGCACCATACCAGCCCTAGACTGCTTACTCCTGAATTATTATGTGAGAGAGAAAGAAATACACGTCTGTCTGGTTTAAGCTATCATTATTTGGGTGTCACTATTATATCAATTGAACCTACATCCTAATCAATACAGAGCCAGTCAAGGTCAATTATCACTTCTGGCAACTCTCAGATCTCTATCTCCAGCCCTGAAATTCTCCCAAGTGCTAACCCCACATTTCAGTTAGCTACTGGGAGCTCCAGATGGATATCCAACTACTGGGATCTTGAACTTAGTATATTTAAAATCAAAATCATCACTCTTTTTCCCACACTAACTCTTTCTATTTTCACTATAAAGCATCTTATTCTCCAAGTCACCCAGCCTCCAAATCTGTGACACCTGCCTCCCGTCTGAGCCCTATAGCCAATTAATAGCTCCCCAACAACCTTAGTTCCCCCCACTCCTCTAAATGTCCCATACACTTCAACCAAACCACTTGCTAGTCTGCCTTCCTAAATATGTCCTATGCTTCCAGAACTATTACAGATTCTGTACTCACCTCTACTGAAAGTCCCTACCCAGCCTGCCTTTCTCCCTAACGGCCTGTCTGAGTCATCCACAGAAGTCATCCCGAAGCTTTGCATGTGGTAGGTCCGAAAATGTTTCTCAAATTGAAGAGCTGAAGCAGCTTGCCCAAAGCCACATGGCTAGTTAGAAGTGTTCTGCTGTATGATTGAGACTGCACATTCAGACGGTAACAATATTTCCTGCTTTTTTCATTGAGCTGATAATGTCCTGAGGACATAGGCTTCTTAGGAAAAGGTAGTGATTTGACAAATTCTAAACTACAATTTAAATCAGCGTTCTGCTATTCTGAGCCGTTGGCATACCATGCACTATAATTATATCTGTGTGTCTGCACCCAAACGTGCTCTAGCCAGCCTGATTTCTTCATGGGTCAGAAAGCATTTAGAATACTGAGATACTTTTTAAATTGAGAATCACTGTGGGATCCTCTGGGCCAATTTAAAACCAATCAGTGGATACCATGATCAATATTTGAGCCATGTAACCTGCTCTTACAACTGAATGTCTGTAGCCAACATTATATGACCATGATTTTTTTTTTTCCAAGTGTTTTAAGCCATAAGAAAAAGAAAGAGGATCTGTATTTATTTAGTACCTACTTAGCCACATGGCTAGATACTTTAGTCATTATTATCACAACCCTAGGAGGTGGGCAGGAGCTGCAAGATACAAGGAAGTGGGAAGACAGGCAGCAGGGCCATTTGGCCAGGCCTCCAATGATGGAGCCTCTGATTTTTGCTGCTTTTCAGAAGCAAATTTGAGCAGGGTTGGTTTAAGCCTTGAACAATATCCTCCAGCTCTTTCTAAGAGACACATTGCCCCCAGTTGGTCTTGAGCTCATGCTCTTTCTGCTGTAGGAGATCAAGTTCACCTGATTGCTCAGATCTTGTCTCTGACAATATGGGCATGAACAGCATAAAGGCACCAATCCCTGTCCTTCAACTTCACGTGATTCACACACGCATTCAGCCTCAATTGCCCATGGCATGTGGGAAACTGCTGTTCCCACTGATCTTGTACATTTCAAGATGACGCGTACACCTAAGGGCATGGGTTTGGAAGGAAATGCTACACTCCCAGCTATGTGTCTACACTGGATTTGGGTGACATGGTGAATAAGCAACCCCATGAAGCCACACCCAGGCAAACTGGTATAGACTTGGAAGGATGGGAAGGGAAAACAGAGGAAGCAGAAAATCTGAATTAAAGGCAAAGATAACAGGCCTCCACATGGTTATACTGTTTGCTTCTTCCAAAGTACTTTCCCACATAGAGAGTAGGTACAGTATTACCTACATTTTACAAAGAAGAAAACTGTGAAAAGACACCTATCACAGTGCCAAGAGCATAGTGGATGCTCAATAAACTCATTCATTCATTCATTCCATGTGCTACTGGTGCTCATTGACCATTTGATGAATGAACATACGTGACTCAGAAGCATGAAGTGACTTGTCCAATGTGACACAACTAATAACGGGCAGAGGAGGCACTTAAACTTGGGTTGTCTTGCTCGGCACTACGCTACATAAGCTGCGTCTGAAACTGTGAGCAATTCTAACCGCTTCATGCATTCATGGATTATACCTTCAGAGACTAATTCCCCACTACAGGAGAGAGGCACTTCTCAGGCCTGCCGGCCCTGCAGAAAGTTCTTCAAATAAATGCTTACTAGCCCTACACACAATTAGATCTTCTAGCATTGAAAGGTCTTGCTACCCAAGCAAGCTGTATCAAAAATCTATGATTCGAGCACAAAAACACTCAAGAAACACAGAATGATTACCAGGGGAACTGGTGAACGATTTATGGATAAGACACACAGCCCCAATCCCCTTTTTGCTATTCTCAGTGACCTGTGAAGCTAATTTGAGGCAGAAGGACGTTAGAGTGACTAAGTCCTATGATGGTGAACACCCTGCTCTTCTATTAGTAGGCCATGCCAGCAGTTAAAAAAAAATAATATGTGACTTCTCCTGCTGAGCACATGAAGATGATGGACACCTGTCATTGCTTTATTCCCTTGTCACCAGAAGAATATCAGTTCAGAAATCCCATGCAGAAAATAGATAAAAATATAAATGGGGGCGGAGGCATTGCTGTCACTTGGGACTCTCCCCAGCTGAAACTGCCGAAGCTCTTCCTACAGCCCAGGAAAGGCTTTTGTCACTGACTCCCCCAGCACCTGACAGATGCTTCTGTTCCCTGGGCGGGCAGAAGCAGCTGGATCTGAATCGCTACCTCAAATCTGTCTTGGACAATCAGAGTCCTGGCTAGATTCCAACCAGACCCAATCCTGAGGAAATAAATGGGCGAATCCCCAGTGGGGATGCTCTGCTCTTTAGGGCAGACTCTTCAAGGTCAGCTAAGATCAACATGGGATGCCCCTGGGCTCTGGGGAAAATGCAAACTCAGACTTATCCCAGGTCTCAGGGTGGCTCTGGATATTTGGTTATTCAAGCCAGCAATCCAGAGACCAACTGAGGATGCAGGCTAACCACTGCAGGAAATTCAGGTCAGGTGACTTTTAGCCCTTGGGAACTTGCCCACAGGGTATTTCTAATCCGTGGGAGAGATAAATCACTTTGTGGTTATTTATTTATTCATTCAAGAGACATTCGTAAAACAGCCACCAAGAACAGGTACTGGGAAAGATGACAAGGTGCTGGAAAGCATTCTCAAACAGGGCCTCTTAGAACAGCTAACCCATGGTTGATGACCTCAAACTTCAAGTGAACAAACTGGATTGTAAATTGCACTGGTCCCCTTTGGTTAATGAGCAATCTGCAGAGAATTTATTGATACTCTCCAAAGTCATTAATTAACTGACTTCGAAATCAGAAGGCCAAGTTGCCTATTTATAATGAGGATGAATGCTAGGAGTACTCCAGCCAAAAATTACGCAGGCACAGGAGGCACATGGCATTTTCATCAGTCAGATGGTCCTGACTGACTGACTGACTGGGAGGGGAGCTCTTCAGCTCATAGAATCAGCTGAAGGAAGACCCTGAGGAAGCTTCTCAAGATGTCAGCAATTGTCTTAAATTTTTATCTTGCAGTATTTGGTAATATCTATCCAATTTTTAAATCCTGTTTCTAGGAATTTATCCTATAGACATGTGCAGCTAAGGATGCAAAACTACGTGTCCAAATGCATGAGAATGTTCATTGCCACGCCGCTTGTAATAGGGAAAAACTATGAACCACCCTAAGGCCCATCACCAGGGAAATGATTAAATGAATCCTGCACATCCATAGAGTGAACGTAAGGCAGCGGCAAAGTGGCAGAATGGTTTGAACAAGGAGACCTTTGTCGTTGTTTCTTTTTTAAAGAATGGTTGATACAGATGGATATAAACATACTTGGAAACATACGTTTTTATACATATTTAATCTGGAAAGAAGCACAAGAAGTGGAGAGAGAGCTAAGGAGGTGACAATTTTCTCTTTATACCCTTTTATACAGTTAAAAATTTGTATAATGGAGCATCTACTATCTTTAAATTTTTTTAACTTTTTTTTTATCGGGGTGCAGCTCACAGTGGCCCACATGGGGACTGAATCAGCAACCTTGGTGCTACCAGCACCACACGCCAACAAACTGAACGAACCGGCCACCCCTAAACTATTTTTTAAAAATTCTATCCCTCAGTCTTTCTTCAGAATAATGTCAGCCCAGCATCTGTCCCACCTGACTATTGTCTGGACCATTAATTACCCAGTGAGCTTGCCCTTGAATTTGATAGGCCTCAGCAAATTGGGACATCAAGACACCTTTCCAGCTCACAATTGTAAAGGGGGAATATTCAATCATTTGATCCCATTATAAGTAGATGATTCATTCAGCTGTATAATCATTTCTTCTTAGAAACAGTGAGGAGCACACACCAGTTACAGGAGACAAATCCACATTTTTAATGTACTTTCTGACTTTCTTAAAACATAGTGTCAAAAAAAAATTGCGGAGGGGCCAAGATAGGGAGTTCTTGTTAAATGGATACGGAGTTTCAGTTTTGCAAGAAAGCACAACAATGTAAATGTACTTAATGCCTATACACTGTACACTTGAAAATGGTTAACATGGTAAATTTTATGTTACTATGTGCATTTTACCATATTTTTAAAAATGCATGCAGATAGCTACCCTTTCTTCATTTATCAAACCACACTTCACACATCCACGAAATCAGAGTGCATTTTAAAAAGAAAAAGCAAGGGTGGCTGGTTAGCTCAGTTGTTTAGAGTGTGGTGCTGATAGCGTCAGGGTTGCCGGTTTGGTCCTTGCATGGGCCACTGTGAGCTGCGCCCTCCTTAATTAAAAAAAAAGAAAAAAGAAAAAAAGGCAAATAGTAAGAAGGAAACAAAACAAAAGCCCTTCCCCCCTTTTTTAAATGCATTCTATCTGAAAGCAGAATCAAGGACAGTCACTGGGATTTTAGCAAATTAAATCCACTCCATCTGTAGAACAAAACAAAGTCCTTCATATATTACCCAGCTCTAAAGAGATCTTTTCTCCCTATTACATGGTACTATTTGAAAAGGAAAGATTTTTGTAGGACACCAGGAAAGGAGCCATTTGTAAAGGACCAGGACAAATGAAAATTAATGGTGAGCCCTTGAGGGTGACAGAGAAATAATGCACCAAGGTACACAAACCGAAACAGTGGCCCTTCCAGAAGGGCCTGAACAACAGACATCCTAGCAGCTTCTCCTGCAGCACTCCACGTCTAACAGGTAATTGTTTCCATGTTATCTCATCAGTCACTCATTAACATCCAATTATCTAGCCAAGTCACACAGCAGATGCCTGACTCTTGCCAACTCAGAAAAAAACAGGGATGTGTGGCAAGTTCTGCACATTGAAGAAGTTTAGTGATTGCAGGAAAGTAATCTTTTTGGTGAGTGAAAGGGACAGGCTGGCACTCAATCCCTTGTCCTGCTTTCCAGTTTGAATCTGAGCAGACTACAGGTCTGGAAAAATGCTTTTGTCCTCAGAGACTCTGGAAAAATTGTAAGTAGGAAACATTTTTTTTAAATCTTTGAGACAAGTACAGGCAGAGCTCCACATTCCCTTTCCTATCCCCAGGCCTGCTGTTTCCTTTGCCACTAAAGGATTCTCCTCACTTAACTTCTTTGGGCTTCAATTTTGTCCTCTGAAAAGTGGGATGACAGTAGTGCCTCCCTCATGTGGTTGTAGTTAGGAGTAAATGAGTTAACACGGGAAACGTGGTTCCTCAGAACCTGGCCATGGCACTCAACCAGCGTTAGAGGCAATGCCACCATCACCAGCATCACCTTCATTTTTGCAGGTATTTCCAACTGTACCCTTGCCTCAGTCACTGCCAGCTCTCTGCCCTCATGGAGGTTCTAATCCAGCCAGAGGGACAGACGACAAACAAGCAAACAGATAAATAAGTAAACAGGGTGATGTTTCATAGCAATAAGAGCTATGGGAAATAGAAAGCAGAGTGCTTTCTATTCAATGTTCACTCAAACAAGATGTATGAGCGTCTGCCATGGACCAGGCACTGTGCGAGGTGCTGGAAAGATGTCAATGAGCAAGACCTGACAGAGATCCCTGCCCACTGCACCCTACATTCCAGCTCCTGGAGGTGATAGCTTGTGGGGGTAAAGGTAGGGATACTAGTTTTAGAAGCAGTAGTCTGGGGAAGAGACTTTTGAGCTGAAGGAGCAGTCTCTCTAAGAACCTATCAGGAGAACAGCAGATGCAAAGGCACTGAGGCAGGAAGGTGACTTTCAGGAATAGAAAGGAGGCTGGTGGAACTGAAGCAAAGCAAGAGAAAACTGATACTTTCTGGAAAAATCCACCAGTTCCCGAACTTTAAACTGTAGTTGGGCAGGGGAGTCCTGGGACACTGGGCACAACAGCAGACATGGAGAACTGGAAGGTTTTCACTTCCTTCTTCCACTTGCCCAATTTTCCTGTGCCCACAACAGAACCCTGAAAGGGACTCATCCAGCTTCCTAATCCAAAACTCCCAGGGAAGTAAGAGTGCAGGTGAGGAAACACTGGTGTGTCACCACCCAGCAAGCCAGGAGCCAGTCACCCGTCCCCAAACTTTGGAGGCTTCCCCTGCCAGATGCATCACCTCTCCCTTGCAGGAGGCAGTGGAGACACCTAGGCAACCTATTATAATGGTTATATTCCATTTTTCCAGCATCCAAGTAGCCAGCCACCTCTCAGTTCTCTGCTTTGTTAGAGTGCAGAAATTATTTCTGCCCCAGGGGCAGAACCATATGAGATAAGCGCATTTTTATCTGCTTTGATTACATCTGTTTGTTTCCTCCACCTAGGGAATCCCTCACCCCCAAGCAGCCTAGACAACCCCATTTTCACTCTTGTGCATGTCCCACTTCTGGGTGTGAGGCTGTCAGGCCCAACAACTGGCAAAGAAAGACATCTCTACAAGGGCAGCCTCTCTGTAAAAGTATAATGAGATGCTTTGGGGGGTAATTTACACTGGAAGTAGATGTTGGAAGTTATTGTTAATTTGCAGCTCACTGGCATTTCACACAATGACAAAATTCACTGGTCCTCACGGTAAGGGGCCATATCAGTAATACTTCTCTGTCTCTCTCTCTCTCTCTGTCTCTCTGTCTCTCTGTCTCTCTGTCTCTCTCTCTCTCTCTCTCTCACACACACACACACACACAGTGATTTGCTACCTTTCCTGTTACTTCAGAGGAAAAAGAAGAGTTCAGAACCATAAACCCCATGCTGGCAGGCAGGTGCCAGGTGGGTCAGGACCTTCACTTCAGCAGTCTTCATGTAAGAATGAGCCACCCTCCCTCGCCCCAGGGCTCAACACTTCCTCTGCTTTCCAGCCACTTCTGGGAAGGCTCTCCTACCAGGGGAGTGCTGAGAAATTGGCTTGTGTCTTAAATTGCAAGAGTTCCCATCTACCAGGGATTGAGAGGTGCCACAGTGAGAACTTGAAAGAAGCCCAATCTTAAATTAGATTGAACTGTTGCCTCTTTGGAAATGGCAAGTTTCTAGAAGCTGGTGGAGTCAATAGTGTATGTATGTCCTGATGAACAATATTGAGAAGGTCTTCTACACAGAGAAACAGGGAGCCCAGGGGAGCAGAGATCCCAGTTCCCAGTACCGGGAAGAGAAAGTAGGGTCACCAAAGGGTGGCTTAGAGACACTTCACCCAACCCTGTAATCAGTCAGCCCTACTCCCCAGCTTTGAGGGGACCTATTAATTGATATTGACTGTTTCCCAGTCTTTTATAAAGGGCAAGCCCCCACTCCAGCCTTCTATGTGGTTGGCTGCCCTTTAAGTCCTCCTGGATAGATATTTTGAAACCACGCTAGTAAAAAAAAATTAACTAATAATAACAACAACAACAACTCAGAAACCACTCAAGACCCTCTGCCATCCACACTCTCATCCTCAAAATGTTTTATATTTACACAATAATTCACAATTTCCACACCCTTTCCCCCATAACTTATTGCTTTGAATTTCATAACAAACCCTTGAGGTAACAGATAGGGGTTAACAGCCCCTTTTTACTGAGGAGGAAACTGATGCTCAGAGAGGTTAGGTAACTTATCCAAGGTCACCCAGCTAATACAGGGAGTGGTGAAATAGGGACCCAGATCCATGCAACCACCAGATCTTGGTGGTTGGCAAACGAAGACCACGCGTGCTTAGGTTGGCCAGGAAGGCCATAGAACAGGCTTTCCCACCAGAGGCGGCAGAGCATGCTCTCAATGACAGCCTTGTTACAATGATTAAACCGTCCTGTGTCAGTGACAGATTGGAAGATTAGGAGGCAGGTGGACTATGAACCCAAGAGCACCTCTGGGACAGCCCAAGCAATGTGAGCCATCCATCACCACGGGCTGGCAGGACCCACGGGCTCCTCCAGCACCTCTGGGGACAAGACAGCCGGGGACCCTGATGAGCCAGATGTTATCTACTGCCATTTGCATCTAAAGTCCCTCATTTCTTGGCACGAATTAATGGAGGAGGCATAAAGCGGTGGTATAATGGGGTTGGCACTTTTGATTCCTTTTTGACCCCCATTTAGAGCAGCCTCAAGGGGGAAGCTCCCCAAAGGTTAGCTGACTTGAGGTGATGAACAGGAATACAATTAGACAACTTGGCCAACAAACATCAGAGGCCTGTGGAGGGCAATTTGACAAAATCTATCAAACTTTTAAACAAATGAATTTATTCTACAAATATATTCTCTCATGGTCTAAATGACGTATTCCAACGACATTCATTATAGGATATGTCCATGTACAGCCATACTTCAAAAACAGCTCAGGTTCGGTTCCAGACCACCGTTATAAAGCAAATATCATAATAAAGCGAGTCACACAAAGCTTTTGGTTTCCCCGTGCATATAAAAGTGCTGTTTACACTCTACTGTAGTCTATTAAGTGTGTGAGAGCATTATGTAAAAAAAAAGTACATACCTTAATTAGAAAACGCTTTATTGCTTAAAAATGCGAGCCGTCATCTGAGCCTTCAGCGAGTTGTAATCTTTTTGCTGGTGGAGGGTCTTACCCTCCATTTGTAAAAAATGCAATGTCTGCGAAGTGTAGTAAAGCAAAGAGCAATAAAATGAGGTATGCCTGTATTGAACAAATATCTGTTAAGCATTGCAGATAGAGCAGGAAATAAGTCCAAGTAGCTGCCCTCATGAGCTTTCACTCTAGAGAGGAAATACTTATTCATTCATTCAATAAACCTTTACTGAGCCCCTACTATGTGCTAGGCACTGTTCTAGGATAAAGTTGCCAAACAAGATACAGGCGCCCAGCTAAATTTTAATTTCAGAGAAACACAATTTTTTTCTAGTGTAACTATATCCCAACTGTCCTGCCCTCTTGAGACATAAGTATGAGACATACTTATATTAAAAAATTATTCATTGTTTTTCTGAAATTGAAATTTAACTGGGAAGTCTGTATTTTAATTTGCTACCTCTGACAGCCTAATTCTAAGAACATTGTTTATAGGAGCAAAAGTTCAGAAACAACCTAAGTGTCTATCAACAAGGGACTTGTTAAGTAAACGATAGTAAATCCAAACAATGGGAAATTGTTACCAAAAAAATAATAAGGTAGATTTATATGATGATTTGGAATTTTCCAAGATGCATAGTTAGGTGAAAAGAGGAAGGTTCAGAACAGCATACAAGTTATCCCACCATTTGGTCAAGAAAAAGAAATATGGAGATATGTACACATATGTTCATTGCAGCATTTACTCTCTGGAAGTTTCCCAGAGATGGGTAACAGTGCTTCCTTCTACAGGAGGGGAACAAGAAAACTAGGGGAAAACATATATTTTAAAATATATATGTTATGTATTTTTAAACAAATTCTTTCTCTGTGTTCTGTTTTACGATATCTTGGCTGGTCGGGCTGTAAGATTCTTAGACAGCGTAGCCATAGCCTCCCTGATGGTCTTTGAGAGTCAGGATTTTAGGATGGTCCCTAAGGCAGGAGAAAGGACAGAATGACCTTAGAGGGTCACTTAATTGCAACATCAAGAGCCATGGCACACACGCAGGATCAGGTACATAATTTTCAGGGTCCAGCACAAAGTGTTGACCCCTTGTTCGTCAAGTATTAAGAATTTCAAAACAGTAAGAGCAGAACATGAAATCCAAGTGTAGGGGCCTTCTAAACACCCGGCCCTGCTTGACTACACAGGTCGTACACCCATGGGGCCAGCCCTGTACACACATGGTGGCCAGTTGGGCAGAAAGGGGCAATTTTGCTGCAAGACATTTCAGTCCTGCAAAGCAGAGCAGACCCATGGCAGCTGGTAACTTTCGTCGAATCAGGACACACAGGAACGTAATTTCTCAGAGTCGTTTTCCAGTCACCACTGCTCTGATCATGAACTCAGAAGAGAAACCAAAGCAGTAAAATAAACATAAATCAAAGCCAACCATGTTAATAAAATGGACACAAAGGGTCAGTGTGGCAGTCAGGACATTAGAATTCAGACAGCTTTAGTATCTTTCTGGACAAATTACACAAATTGCTGTCAGAGGTATCCCAAAGTTCACACAAAATACTCCTCCTGGCTCATTTAACTCCCATTTCCCTGGCACTAAATTATTAACTGAACAAGCTTGAGCTGGTCCAGCTGTTGTCCCAATATAGGCCTGATGTCTGCATAGAAAATTGCTCAATAATCTGTACTAGACGTGACCTAGTGCTAAATTCATCCCTCCCTGAGCAGCGGCACCTGGCTGTAGGGGAAGAATCCTCTATACAGCATCCTGTTCCTTTTGGAGAGGGGGGCAGAATCCAAAGGTGGCCCTGCAGCCTCGGAGCAGCGGTCCATAACCCAGTAGTAGTGATCTCCTGAGGCCAAGACCACAAGAGGGGCCCACAGAGACCTCCTCCGGTGGGTGAGAAGGAAAAGAGGGAGAGGAAAGGAAAAGAAAGGCAGACTCTATGTGAGATGAGAGCACAGGCTGAAGAGGGGAGGGAATGGAACGAGGAAGAGAGAAGAAATATAAGCTTTGGGACAAAGTATATGGTTCCAAAGAGCACCTTCCATCACATTGCTGGCCCTATCTCAACTTCTAGAAGTCCTTCCAGTCCTTGAGGCTTAGCTCAAAGGACTCTTCCCCCACAGAGCTTTCACTGATTGCCACAGAATAATGTTGCTACAAAAAGAAATAATAACAGCTACCAACGGGGGAGAGTTTACTGCATGCCACCTGCATCATCTCATTTAGTGCCTCCAACCCTTTAAGGCGGACATTATTACTGTTCCAGTTTTGTAAATAAAGCAACCAAGGTGCAGCGAGGTTTAGTAACTTGCCCAAGGTCACACAGGTGGCAAGTGGTGCAGGTGGAACCAGAGAGTCCGACTCTTGAGTTCTCACTTTTAACCATTCGTTGCTACCATTTCCTTCTTCCGCGTCACTGAGTTCCCTCCAGTGACTGTTTTTCTGCATGTGTTATGAATGGTGATGTCCAAGCTTCATCTCTCCACCCCCACTCCTGGGATACCAGGGACTCTGTCTTACTCATATCTCTACTTCTCCAGCAACCCACTACAATGTCTGGCACATAGTAGGTGCTCAATAAACATCAATTCCATTCCTTTCTCTCATCAAACACATGTACAAGAAAATATTGTGTCTCAGCTACAGACTGGGAGAAAACACTTACAAATCACATGCCCAACCCAGGGTTTGTATCCAGAATATATTAATATAATGAATTCTCATAACTGAACAATAAGAAAACAGGCAACTCATTTAAAAAATGAGCGAAAGATATAAATAAATACTTCACCAAAGAGAATATAAGGATGGCAAATCAGCACATGAAAAGATGTTCAGTATCATCAATCATTAGGGAAATGCAAATTTAAAATATGATTAGATATTACTACATACCCATTAGATATTACTAATATTAGATAGTATTAGATATTACTACACACCCATTAGAATGACTAAAATAAAAACTACTGACGATACCAAATGCTGGCAGTGATGTGGAACAACTGGAACTCTCACACATTGCTGGTGAGAATGCAAAATGGAACAGCCACTCTGGAAAATAGTTTGGCAGTTTCTTATAAAGTTAAACATATATACACTTATCCAACGACCTAGTAGTCCAACTCCTGGACATTTACCCCGGAGAAATGAATATTTATGTCTACACAAAAACTGGTACATGTATATTTATAGTGTTTCTATTCATAATTGCCAAAAATTGGAAATAGCCCAAAAGTCTTTTAACAGTTGAATGAATAAATAAACTGTAGTGCCTCCATACAACGGAATACTATTCAGCAATAAAAAGGAATAAACTTTGGTACACACAACTTGGATGAATCTCAAAGGCATTTATGCCGAGTAAAGGAAGCCAGTCTCAAAAGGTTACATGCTGTATGATGCCATTTCTATGACATTCTCAAATGATAAAACTATAGGGATGGAGAACAACAAATCAGTGGTTGCCAAGGGTTATTGATGGGGAGGTGTGGCAATAAAGGAATAGCAGAAGGGAGTTTTTTTGGGGTGATGGAACAATCCTGTATCCTGATTATGGTGGTGGTTATATAAGTCTACATATGTGTCAAAATTCACAGAAGTACCTACTAGAATGGCTATAATAAAAATGATATAATAATAAGTGTTAGCAAAGATGTAGAGAAATTGGAACCCTCATATATTACTGGTAGGAGTGCAAAATTGTGCAACCACTTTGGAAAATAGTCTGGCGATCCCTCAAAAAGTTAAACATAGAGTTACCACATGATCCAGTAATTCTACTCTTAGATATGCCCAAGAGAATGAGAAAACACACACACACACACACACACACACACACACACACACACGCACACATATACATAAAGTTTTGTACACAAATGTTCATAGCAGCATTATTCACCATAGCCAAAAAGAGGAAACAACTCAAGTGTCCATCAACTGGGAATGGATAAACAAAACGTGGTACATCCATGCAATGAAACATTATTCAGCAATAAAAAGGAATGAAATACTGATACACGCTACAAAATGGATGAATCCTGAAGACATGCTAGGTGAAAAAAACTCACCAGAAAAGGCCACATGTTATGTAATTCCATTTGTATGAAATGTCAAGAATAGGCAAATCCATAGAGACAGAGTAGATGCATGTTCAGGGGTTGCAGGGAGGGAAAAATGGGGAGTAACTATTAATGGGTATAGGGCTTCTTTTTGGGAAGATGAAAACGTTCTGGAATTAGATAGTGGGGATGGTTGCACAACTTTGTGAAAGTACTAAAAGCCAGAGTTATGCACTTTAAATGGGTAAATGTTACGGTATGTTTCGGAATTATATCGACAAATAATTCACGGAACTATACACCAACAGAAACATAAATTTGAAAATTAAATTTAACAAAATTAAGCATTGCACCTGGAGGGCAGGAACCAGGTTCTTAGCTGTTTTGTGTCACCTAAGGTGCCTCACACACTAAATGTTTACAATAGTGGTCCCCAAGCAGCTACACCTTGGAACCACTTCGGTGGGGTGGGGGTGGGGGTCTTTAACAACTTCTGATGCCTGGCAACCACCCCCAAACATCCTGATTTAACTGATCCGAGGTGCAAACTGGAGACTGAGAATTTTTAAAGCTTCCCAAGGTGATTCTAAGGGCAGCAGAATTTGAGACCTACTGGCTTAGCAAATGTGTGATGACCCACCATTCCAGGGAGCCAAAAGCCCCGCCTTCACCTCCGAGCAATCAGATCGGATTGGTCCTTGGCAAAAAGAGCAACTACAGTCATTCCCACTGTTCACCATGCCAGACAGAAACAAATCAGATCATTCTTTCCAGTTCCTTAAGGTCTACTGCTCTCTCTGTAAACATGGGGTTGACCACCAACAATTGAAGCAAGATCCATTCTACAACGCTCTGCCTCCGTTAGGATGGCCGGCTCTCTCGCTGGCCCCCTTGGTGGTTGGGGATAGAAAGTGGAGGAGGCAGGAGGAAACCACTTAATAAACATATTTTCAGTAGGGTGTAGCAGGCTTTCTGAGTTACCCTTCCCAGGGACATTCATATATTCAAAGAAGACCCCCTGCTAAACAAAGGCATAAATGGCTAAGGACAAAACTTCAGATGCTAATAGGGTTGGTTTTGAGAGAGGAGGTCTCTTTCCCTTCACTTTTCAGTCCGTGTCTGGACTGGTCCTGATTTTTTGGCCTGTCTGTTTCCTTAGAACACAGGACGAGAGCCGAGCTAGCAGCATTCCATTTGCTTAATGACTTGTGGTTTGAATCGAAATTTCATGAAGTTATGATTAGGTGTTGTCTGTGGCATTCGTGGGTTTTCTAGGCCAAGCAATCTCACACTTAACTGAAAGCTCTTTTGTATTATCCACTGTTGTTCCATGCAGGTGTGCCGTTTCTCCCTTAGTTATTAAGACGTTTGGTGACATATTACAAAAACCAAATTAAGTAAGCTTAAGCAAGGGAGTTTATAAGATTACAGGAAGGAGGGGCAGCCGGATGGCTCGGTGGGTTAGAGCTCAAGTTCTTAACAACAACGTTGTCGGTTCAATTCCCGCATGGGATGGTGGGCTGCACCCCCTGCAACTAAGATTGAAAACAGCAACTGGACTTGCAGCTGATGAGCCCTGGAAAAACACACTGTTCCCCAATATTTCCCAATAAAAGAAGAAAAGATACAGAAAGGACCAGAAAAGTTAAGCCTCAGAGAGAGCAAGTATCAGAACATGTAGGGTCAAGATCAGAGAGTAGAAACTGCAGCTCCATCCAAGTAGATGGGGAAGTTAGATCTCAGAGAATAATAATCATCTAACGTGAATTGAATGTTTACCTTCTGCCAGGCACTGATCTAAATTCTACATAAATTCTACATATATTAAGTCATTTAATCATAAGAATAACCCTATGAGGTTATTCTTACCTTATTGTAATTATTATTAGGTATATTACTATTACTATTCCCTTTTACAAATGAGAAAACTGAGGTACCCAGACAATAAGCAACACATCCAATGTCTTCCAACTGGCATTTGAACTCAGGTAGTCAGGTTTCAGAAGCCACATATTTAACCATCATGTGAATGATGACCCCAAGAATTGTGCAGTAGGCAAACCTGTCCACCCGTGCATGGCAATCCTGACCAGATCAGTGTTTCTCAACAGAGGCACTACGGGCATTTTGGGCCAGATCATTTGTTGTGTACGACTATCTCAACCCCATTTACTAAATGCCAGTAAGTAGTAAACCCCCCAATCATTGTGATAATTAAAATGTCCCCTGGGGGAAAGTAGCAGCCTCAGTTGAGAACCACTGGACAAACAGACACCCTCAACAGGTGTCTACCTCTCTATTTCGTGAGCCCCTTGAGACCTAGTATCCATGTGCCTTCTCTCCCTCCTCCCCCAGCAATGGCCCAGAGAACTGTATACACATTCACCCCATAAGTTCAGGATGTGCTCTGTCCCTACAGCCTGAAGGCGCCCACAGACTTTGTCTCATGCTCTCTCCCCAGGATTTGGCTGGACACTGAATGAAGAGAGTTGTCTAGTCTTAGAGATCTAGGATGATAGGGGTGAAAATATGAGTCATACATGGTAGGTTCACCTTCAACGATCTTTCAGGAACATACAACAGTTTTCACAGTTTAAAAATTAGTAATTTCTAATATGAAAAAGAACAAATAAGAGTAATTTTTTTTTAAATTTTGGAAACGAGAAAAGTACCTACAACCTTACCCCTGCATAGTTACTCTGTTTTGTATGTTACCTCCATTCCCTGTCTACACTTGCTCTCACAGTGTACACAGTTATAGTCAAAGAGCATACCTTCTGGGGTTCTGCTATTTCCACTGAACACTTATAAATGTTTTCCGTTTGCTACAGGGTTTCATACTGAATGATCTTTTTAATGTCTACATAGTGTTCCATTGCACAGAACTAGTTACATTTTTTAAAATGTCCCAAGTGTTAAATGTTTAGCTAATTTCCAGGTTGTTTTTTTTTGTTTTGTTTTTTTTTTGCTTTATCAGTAATGTTGCAATACATGTTTTTATGCACACAACTCTGGTTCTGTTTTAATTATTCAAATAATTCCCAGAAATGGGATTATTGCATCAATGGGTGTGGACATCTTTATGGCTCTTGGCACAAAGTTTCATATCACTTTCTTAGAGATATGTACCAATTTGCAACGTTTCCTGACAATCTATGAGTGCACCAATTTCATGGCAACTTCATCAGCATTAAGCACTCTCATTTTTTAAAATAATCCATCCACTATGTGAAATGGTGGTATTTCAAGTTGTTTTAAATTTGCATTTCTGTGATTTTATTCATTTTCCTGGTGCTGTTTCCTATTTGTATTCCTCCTTACATTAATAAATTGTACATAATGTCTAAAGTGGTCATTATTATCTTCATTTTACACATCAAAACCCCGCTCAGAGAGGTGAGGGAAAGTTGCCCAAGTTCACAGAGTGGGTCAAACTTGGAAGGAAAATTTTTAACTTGTTTAGCCCCGTGCTCTTCCCACCCCACCCATAGCTTCCCCTGGCTCAGATAGGCTCAGGGCTGAAATCAGCTTGCAGAATGCAGTTCCCACCCAGGAGCAGATGAAGGGCTGGTTCAAAGGGCCTCTGAGCTCAGTAGTTAACGCCCATCTGGCGCAAATAATGGGCCCAGAACCGGGCCTTCAGCTTCCTTCCCTGCCTCTTCTGCTCCAGGTCCTGTAGAACGAATAGGAGGGTTCCTAGTGTTTTACCTCTGATCAATTCCCGAGGGTAGTGATTTCCAGACCTGGCTGTTTCAAAAATCGCTTGCGAGAACACTTCCCACTTCCACTCAAGGATTCCTGGCCTACAGAATCATAATCTCCAGGCGCTGGGGCCTGAGGATTTATAGTTTTTAACCCCTCCAGGTAATGAGGCTCACCTGTGTTTAGAACCCACTGCCTTTGGGTTCGTAAGGTCACCGAAGGGTGCTTGTTAAAGATTCCATCCTACCTTGGGTCTGGTGTTAGGGCCGTGGACTTTGCATTGAGACAAGTGTGACGTCCACAGAACACACTAAGGAGACCTTTGAGGACTGGGAAAGGGCCTCTGCAGCCACCACTTTTCCAATTTAATCAAAAGTAGATGAGTCTCAGTTGGAAACAGCTTTTCCTTCTTCCCAGAGGAACCAGCTAAACTTCCGGTAAATCTGGTTTTCTCATCTAGCTCCCAAACATTAGCATAAAAGCACTGGTGAGTGAAAGAACAGGAGAACAGATTTCTGCCCAGGAGAAAACTCCCTCCCAAGCAGAAGGGGAGCTGCGGGGGACAGCGTGGCAGGTGGTGTTTAGCTGCAATCATGGGCTATTCAACAAACTCCCAAACCGCCTCTTAGATGCAAATTGTTCATCAGCAAATTGTTCATCACTTAGCCATTTATCCTGGGACTTGATGGCAGCAACTTAACTCGCCTTTTTCCCCCTTTCCCAAATCAAACTCCTGAAGAGCCTGCAGAGTCTGGAAGTCATACAGAGGCACCACTTCCTACGTGACAGGATAGGACACCACCCTGGAAGGCAATCACAAGCCCCAGGACTTAGAACAAGGAGTCGGGTTTGTTGCGCAGGCAAAATCACAAAGATGTTTTTACATAAGTTCCAAAATATTTCTCCCTTTATTGGAGTTGGGGAGAGAAGATATTTAACTTCAGATTTATAGCAATCTTCCTACCTTCTTCTCCACCACATGCTTATCTGTAAGCGGGAAAATCTGGGGTTGCAGCCCAGACCAAATAATTTGTCTATCAAAAGCCCACAGACTTGGTGACAAAGGACTGGTGAGAGCACAGTGTATCTCTGTGTCATGACCTGCGAACAAAACCATTAAGTGAAGACACCATGAGATTACAATCAGTAAAAAAAAAAAAAAAAAAGGAAAGAAATTAAATCTGTCAAATTGACAAAGATTAAAAGGAATTATAATACCCACTGTTGGCACTAATACTTCCTGGAAGGCAACTGGGCAGTTTGTATCACAAGCCCTAAAAATTAGGTAAATCCCATGTCCCAGTGTTCATGCTTCTAGGAATTTATCCCAAGGGGCAAAAAAAAAAAAAAAAGATACATAGGTACTGTGAGACCTGGTCTTATTTTAATATAAATATAACTGGGTCTAATATAATATAATATAATACCAGGTATAATATAATATAATACTGGGTCTAATATAATATAATACCTGGTCTTACATTAATTTTTGCTCCAAAAGACGCATTAGAGCTGATGGTCTGGCTAGGTCTTATTTTCGGGGAAACATGGTGTTACTTGCAGTGGTATTTGTAATATTTTTTTTTTTAATAAGCAAACAAATGTTTTGTGTTTTTTTCAATTGGGGAAGGGGAACAGGACTTTATTGGGGAACAGTGTGTACTTCCAGGACTTTTTTCCAAGTCAAGTTGTTGTCCTTTCAATCTTAGTTGTGGAGGGTGCCGTTCAGCTTCAAGTTGTCCTTTCAGTCTTAGCTGTGGAGGGCTCAGCTCAGCTCCAGGTCCAGTTGCTGTTGCTAGTTGCAGGGGGCGCAGCCCAACATCCCTTGCAGGACTCGAGGAGTTGAACTGGCAACCTTGTGGTTGAGATCCCACTGGCCCATGTGGGAATTGAACCGGCAGCCTTCGGAGTTAGGAGCATGGAGCTCTAACCGCCTGAGCCACGGGCCGGCCCTATTTGTAATATTTTTAAGTGGAAATGACTTAAGGTTCAATAGAAGAAAATAAAAATTATGGATATACAACAGGAATCTAGTAAGCTCTTCAAAAATAATGCTATAGAACGGGAGTTGGCAAACCATATCCAATGGCCAAATGGACCAGCGTCCTGCTTTTGTAAATAAAGTTTTATTGGAACACAGCCATGCTCATTTGTTTATGTGTTGTCTATGATTGTTCTCATGCTACAATGCCAGAGTTGAACAGTTGCAACAGACCTTATGGCTTGCAAAGCCTAAAATATTTACTATCAGAAACTTAATAGAAAAAGTTTGCCAACTTCTGCTATAGAAGAATATTTACTGACAAAGGCAAATGTTTATAATATATTGCTAAGTGAAAATAAAAAATCAGGCCACTGCATACCATTTTTGTTATGCATAGAAATAAGACTGAAAGAAATTCAAATAACAATGGTTCTCTCTGAGTGGTAGAATTATGGGTGGTCAGATGTTCCTGGATATTCCTTGATGGCTTTTTTGTTTTTCACATCCTCCATCCATACAAAATATGAATTGCTTCTATAATTGGCAAGAGGAAGCAGGAAGAAATAAGAGTAACTGAGAGAAAGATCATATTTTGGTCTGGCTTCAGTGCCATTTTCCACGCTCCCCTCTTGACCCCCACCTGAACCCCTATCCCAATCTCTCTCCGAGGCAATTCTGTGCCCCACCTCCACCCCAATCTGGCTTTGCTTTGCAAAACCCCTGCTTTAAAAAAAGGGGCGAGGATTCCTTTTATTCTGGCTGGGGCCACCACAGCATTTGCACCTGGGGACTTGGGGTGCTGGGAGAAAGGGAGGAGTAGAGAGGGAGGAGGGAGAAGGAGAAGAAGTGGGGCTTTTTTTAGCGATTTTGCCTCTGAACTAAAAAGTCAAGCCTTAGGAACCTAGGCATTCAAGGCCCTTACCCATTCTCCAAACCAACCTGTGTTGCCACAGTCTAAGGGCACTGGTAAGTAAGCCCTTATGCCAAGGTTGGAAACCTGAGTACGTCCTTTGCAGCATCACACTAGTGTAAAGGGCAAACTTGGAACTTAAAAGTGGTAATAATAACCTCAATGATAAACTCTTATGCTTGCACAGCACATTACCGTTGTCAAATTTCTTTTACACACTTATGTCATTCTAGTTCTTCTTAATTAATTGATGTATAAATAGACATTTTTAAGCACCTACAGTGTACAGGAAGTGTAAAAAAAATATAAGCATCGCATAGTGGCCTTCAATCAAGTTGAACATCAGAATCACCTGAGGAGCTTTAAACAAAAGTTTAGATGTCAGAACCTCCAGGGGTGCAGCCAAGGAATCTGGTTTTTAAATCTCCCCCCAACCAGCTCTCCCTATGCAAGGCAATAAGACCAAATGATTTCAATAGATGGTTCTGGAATTTGGCTGCACATGAGACTCTAAAAGTCCCAGTGCCCAGTCTGGCACGCAGATAGATTAAATCAGAATATCTTGGCGGGGAGGGGGGCAGGTGTTGGTATTTTCTAGAGCTCCCCAGTGATTCCAACGTGCAACCAAGCCTGACAGCCACTGAACTGAAGGAATGCAGAGGTGATAAGAAGGTAGAGAGGACAAGAGATGTTTCTGCAAGAGATGGGATCTGAGCCACGGCTTCAAGAATGAACAGAAAAGAATAAAGAAATTTGAGGGTGAATAACAGCACAGCAAATGTTTGGCGTAGGCAAAAGATTTGTAATGAAAAATAAGGCTGGGAGCATAGGGTGGGGCCAGACCCTGAGGGGCCCAGAATGCCAACTAAGGCATTTAACTTATTAGTAAGAAAGAGTCATAGAAGATCTTGTGAAGCTCTTGGGGAAGATAAACCTGGGAGTAGACAGCAAATGCAAAGAGAAAGGCTTAGGGGAGCAGATAAGAGAGTGTTAAAGATTTTCTAAAGTGATAATACCTAGTAATGGAGAGCAGACAGAGAAAGATGGACATTCTCAAATACTGCTGGTGGGTGTATAAATGGATACAGCCTTTCTGGAAGGCAGGGCAGCCCCAGGCCTTCGAATGCCTTTGTGAGAATGGGAGCCAGACACCCCGACCTCCAAGTAGACACAACCCCACGCCACAGTGTGTGGTTTGGTAAGCAGAGTTGATTTTCAGCCCCATCTTTTTCCCCTTGACACTGCCCCCCACGCGCAATGAACAACACTCACAAGTATCTGCTGCAGCCCTGCTGGAGGTCAAGTTCGCAAAGTCGTAGAACTGCACACAATCAGCCTCAGCTCTGGATCACTAAACATGAAGCATTTAGAGATTGTTCCTGCACAGGTGCACTCCCCGCAGAGCTATGTGTATCTTGGAAGCAGTGAGGGTTCTGAAGAACTTGGACCAAGACGGAGCACCTCAGTGGCAAGCATCGTTGGTCATCCATACGGTAGATACTTTCCTCGTCTGCCTTGATTCAGAACCCTGCGTTTGTCACACAGCAGTGTGCCCAGCACCGAGGATGACTTGGGATTGCTCTAAGCCATTCCTGGTAGTAATTTCTGTTCCCTTTGCAAGAGATTGGTCCAAGGGAACATATAACACAGTTCTAGCTAATAAGAGGATTTGCCTCCCCCAAATGGGAGACGTATGTGAGGTTGAAGCCCTTTGCTGCCAACAAGAACCTAATGATACAATGACTGTCGAAAAAAAGAGAGAACCTAATGAGCTCCTCCTTGATACTAAGGATTTAAAGAAGGATAAGTTTCCAGTCCTATGAGAGTTTAAATTCTGCAGAGGAAGACAAACCCATGGGACAAGTACTCCAGCAGAGGTATGAATAAAGTTCTCAGGTGACAGGAGGCAAATTGACTAGGTCTGAGGATAAGAGGCTATATAGATGGGGTTTTGTTACAGACATTAGGTTTCAGTGATATCCAGGTGAAGATGTCTGTGATGCTGCAGGCAAGAGGTCTGAATTAAACAGATAAACTCGGAAGGCATCAGCAGAGAGCTAGTAATTGAAGTCATGGGAGACGTTAGGATCTCCAAGTATATCTGTCAGGCACGCTTTCCGCAGCTTAAAAATGAGACTAGCAGGGCCAGGCCTGGATCGATGCATTCATTGGCTTAACTATATCAAAGTCAGAGCAGCATGGCTGTGATGGAGCCTACTGGTCTTCTCCCCAGGCTCACAAGACAGATGCTGCAGCTTCAGACACCGTATCCTCACGTTTTGCTTAAAGGCAAGAAGGGCTGCTTCGCCTCACACAGTTGTTCCCTGAAATCCCTCCCACTTCTACTCATGCCCTGCTGGCCAGGACTATGTCACGTGTCCACCCTTAAACAGATCACAGACGAAAATAAATTATTTACCGTGATTTCTTAGACCAATCATTGTTCATCCCCTGGAGGGTCACTGTTACTGCACAAGAAGAAAAAGAATGGGCGACCAACTGTATCTGCCACTCCCTGAGGGAGCCAAGAGAATAGATAAAGGTCTAAGACAGAAAACTGGGAATTTGTCAACATTTTCAGGAAAAGGGAGGAAGATGAAAGTAGAAAAGATCAGAAAAGCAGGAAGAGGGAGTCCCAGAAGACAAGAAAAGAATTTCCAAAAGGAAGAAGTGACCAACAGCTTCAAACATTATAGGGAGGTCAAGTAGATGACGACAACCCAGCGAGGCCATTTACCTTGGCAAGTAGGAGGTCACTCTTGACCTTGGTAAGAGTGTTGTCAAGAACATAAAAACAGGGTGAGTAGGAGGTGAAGTGAAGCGTGCAGGAAAAGGGGAAACAAAATGTGCAGCAGAGAGAGAACACGAGGAGGGAAAATCTGTATTGAGCACAGAGCCTGCCAGAATCCTAAGCTATTGCTAGACCTGATTGGCGCTAAGCAGGAAGAGTGACCAGCTTCCTCTACTGCATATTCATCAGGGACCTTCTTGCCAGCTTAAGAGAGAGCGATGAGACAGAAGAGCCCCTCCCACCCTGGCTCCATGATTAATTCCTGTCTCTCTTGGGGCTTGGCATAAAAGAAGGACTAATCATGCTTTCCTACCATCTGGGCAATATGGTCTCCCATCAGCTGGTACAAAATGAGGGGTTTGTGACACTTAATGGCAACCCTGCCCCCATCACATCTGAGCCTTAATCTCTTGAATTAGCCAAATCAAGGAAAATTTGGAGATGTATTGTGATTCAAGTGATGGAATAAATAACCCATTGGCCAGGGTGCACTCCAAGTCTCTCCACCTTCATAACGCTTAATTGGAGAAAGCTGAAATGTCGTGACTGGCTCTGCAGATGTCTTCCAGGGAGACACAGGGGTCTAGGCAGTAGGGTTACAGCAGGAACGTGCCTGGACTGGGTTCTTCCTGTGGGGCCTTCCCAGAGCTTCCCCATCCGCTGTCCATCCTGGACCTATGAGCTAAAGCAAAGGGATATCTCAGGATGGGCTAGGGGAGGCCATGCTGGGCAGAGGCTCCCTATTCTCCCCGCAAAAAAAGTTGGAAAGAAATGATATGAGGATTCTGTGATCCTAGAGCCCCTGTGTGTCCCTCTGTCCTGGGGGTTGGTATCACACAGCACTGGACTCCTCCAGGAATCTCTCTGTCCCATAGACTGTTTGCTGGGCAAGGACAAGATCTGCCTTGTTCACACCCCTCTATGCCCAGTGCCCAGACTAGGGACTGGCACGGAGCAGTACTCAAGGAGTGTTGACCACGTGAACAAACGAATGAATGAAAGAATGAGAGGTTGCAGAGAATATATTCTGACCACAAAACACTCCTCAGAAGGCATTTCTTCAGGGACCGCCATGTGGTCATGGGGGGACATTGTGCCACGGGACCATGCCTTCTGACAGGAATGTAACGGCTTGGGCCCCACTCCTGGTCTCCTTTAGATTACAAAGCACCTTCCTATCTGGTATCTCAGGCAATATTCATAAATATTGTTTGCAAACCTCTCTGTGTTGGGCACCGTCCTAAAGATGCCAGACACTCAGCAAACGAAACAAAGATCCCTCCTTTCTGTAGCTTCCAGTCTAATTTGGGCAGACTGACAGTGAAAAAGTAAGCTATTAATCCTTACAAAAATTGTACAGAGTAGGTACTACTATTATCCCCCCCTTTTTTTAAGGACGGCGCAGCTCACAGTGGCCCATGTGGGGATCGAACCTGCAACCTTGATTGCATTAGCACCACGCTCTAACCGACTGAGCTAACCGGCCACCATTATCCCTATTTTTTAAATGAGGAAACTGAGGCACAGAGAGGTTAAGGGATTTGCTTAGTCCCACAGCTGGTAGCAATAAACATGGATTCCAACGCAGGCTGTTTGGCTCTGGAGGCCACACACTCCACCTCTACGCTAGTCTGCCTCTCCAGGAATGGCCTCACGGGTTCTTGGGAGAACCAAATGAGAGAACATGTATGAAAGCACTTTTTAAACTGTAAAGCACTGTCCACATGTTGGAGGTGATAATGTGACTGACCAGGATCTGCTGGGACGATGACTATCGTGGGAAAGCGACTTCCAGTCTCCTGCTCACCACTCGGCCAGGGCCTCTTTCTCTACCACCCTTCAGCTCTGGGGTTCTCCAGGATGCTTTTGACGTGAGCGTCTCCAGGACACTTTTGACGTGAGCGTCGGGGGTGGAGGGGGGCTGGGGGACGTGCAAAATAATGAATTCAGCTCCCTTCCTGGTGGCTCAGATGTCCCGCAGAGACACAGCCCAGACAACTACCTTGCTCCTCAGCCACGTTTTTATTTTGGGTCTTTGTCTTGTAGGAAGAGAAGTCCTTGTGGCAGCGTGACTAAAGCTGATGAGTCATGCGCCCTGCTGGCCTCCTCCAGCCTCCTCCGTGCACCAGTAACCATCAGCTAAGAGACAGGAGAGTGGATAGCGTGTCCCTGCCCACCTGCAGCTGGAGGCGAGGGCTGGGGACTGGGGAAGCTAGGACTTCCCTGCAGGCAGAGCAGATGGTGGCTGCTCGATGAAGGCACTAGTCACTCACACACAGACATACACGGCCACATGCACAAAGCGGCCTGAAGAGGGGCTTGTCGGACCTTAGAAAAGGGCACTCAATAGTTACTGGCTGGCTTGAGACTCTGCTCCTGCAGTCTCTCTGCCAGTGCCTTTTTTCTTAAATAAACTAACTTATATTCCTTTAAAAAAAAAAAAATAGTTACTGGCTGACCGAATGAATGCATGAGCAGAAGAATACATAACAGATCACATTGGCAAAGTACTTTACGGTTTACAAAGCACTGTCACGTACTTCAGTTCATATAATTCTCTGGAAAGAATGATGAGGTGGCTGTCACCAGTATCCCAATTATATAAATGAGAAAACTGAAGCTCAGAGAAGTAATGTCACTTTCTCAAAGTCTCAGATCTGATCCAGGGGCATTCACTGAATGAATGAATGAATGAATGAATGAATGGAGTTGGTGAGCCAGAGTCTAAAACCATGTGATCTTCTCTAAATTCAGTACTCTTCCTACCATACATGCTGCCATATTTCCTCGTGAAAAGTTAAAGAGAGTCTCCTCTGAGGAATTGAAGTTGAAGACAGTTGTGAGAACAACACTGTGCAGTAATCTGTCCTGGAGGGCCAGTGTCACCTTCTTAGCTGATGCCTTCCCATGTACAGAGTGACCTGCCCTCCAAGCCCACCAAGCACTTGCTCTCGCAGCCATCCCAGACCACACCAGGCTGCTGTGTTGTAACATATCTACGTACAGGCTTCATCCTGCCTCAGATGGTGAGCTCCCAGAGCACTAAGCTTTGTTCATCTCTGCACCCCAGCATCTGGCATCACAAATGAATGAACGAATGAATGAGATATGTGACAGATTCTCTTTTCCTGTGTTCTCCAAAATGAAAAAACAATAATAGCCTGACCCCCAAGATTCTGCCCAATGTTTTGGTAGGAAGTGCATATACAGGGCCAATTCTGAAAATCCAGACTTCTCTCTCTGTCTCTCTCTCCCCTCCCCCTTAGAAAGCCTACCAATATTTAGGAGGGCAATCTCAGCTCCCAGAGAGCAAAAGGGGACAAGCGCATCCTAGCTGCTCTGCCCTAGGCAGCCCCAAAGAGCTAAATTTTCTTTTTCCCTCAAAAGGGCCTACATAGCAATGCTTCCATCTACGTCTTCATTCTCCCACACCTCCCTTTTCCGCCTCCTTGCAGACAGCCCAATGCTGCCACCCTCCCACCCAGCCCTCTGCTATCAGAGCTCTGAACACCCAAAAAGGAAAAACGATTTGTGCGGAGCGAAGACAGAGCCAGGGAGGAAGGGAAGGGCTTTTCGCTACCAGCTGATGTTCTGCAGACGGAGCTGCCTGTGTCTGTGCCAAGGCTGTGGCTGCCAGCAAAATCTGAAAGAGATAGGGGAGGGGAGGTAGAGAAAAATATACTGATTTCTACAGTATATCCTGAGTCCTATCTTAAATTGAACTAAATTGTCTTCCTCAAGAGGGAGGATGAGATCAAAGGCCCATAAATGACAGAGAACCACAGGAGATCATTCATTCATTCAACAAACATTTACTGGGCACACTGCATGCCACACAACACACTCAGCACAAGGAATGCAGGTGTGAAAGACAGCATACCTCCCCTGGGACATCTCACATTGGAGGAGGAGAAACAGGCAAGTTAACAGGTAACCGTACTACAGTGTGATCAGAGATAAGGAACAGACAAGCACTGCTCACATTAGAAGTCAGAGGAGGGACACCTCACCCAGACTCAGGCGCGAAGGGGTAGTCAGAGAGTCTGCCTGCTGGAGGTGACACCGAAAATGCTGCGTTGTGAAGCCTGTGGAGGAATTAGATCAGTGAAAATGGGAGGTGAGGCATTCTGAGGCAGCAGGAATGGCCTGTGTGAAGGCAGGGGCCTGACAGAGAGACAGCATGGCCAGCAAGGGTCATGATTTGGTGCAGCCGACTGAGGGGTGTAGAAGAGTGCCAGACTGTGAAAACCTTTGTTGCAGATGCTAAGGAGTTTGAATATTATTTTAAAGCCATTTGGGCTTTTGTCAAAAGGCTTTAAGGGGATGAGGTGACCAGATTTGCCTTTTGGGAAAACGAGTCTGGCAACCAGGTGGGGAATAGGTTCCCAGGGTGCGAGACGGGAAAGTAGGAGACCACTGAGGAAGCTAGGGTGGTAACCCAGGGACAAACGGTGCAGACCTGGACTTAGGGTGTTTCCCGTGGGGAGGCAGAGGGAGACCCAAATCTGTGAGGAACTGAGGGAGTAGAATTACTGGATGTGGTGACCAGCATAGGAGATGGGGAGTGGGGGAGGGAGAAGAGGATGGTTCTGACTTGGGTATCGAGTGGGTCAGGTGCCATGAACAGAGATGGGGAATCCCGGCAGTAGAGAAAGTTTAGACAGGAAACAAATGAGTTCAGTGTGAGGTCTGAGCTTAAGGCACCTGTAGACACCCGGGGGAGACACCCAGCAGTGGGGTGGAGGTAAAGTGTGCAACTCAAGAGGAGGTCTGGACTGGAGACCAACACTTGGGAGTCAGCGTAGCTGCTGTGGTTTAAGCCATGGGTGTGGATGCGATTGCCCAAGAAGAATGTACACACTGAGAGTAGGTCCACGCCATCTTCCCGCCCCCAGGTCTGATGGGCTGAGACAATATAAGTGAAAGTGCTTGTCTTGACGCGTGGGTCAGAATGGACTCTCAGTAAATTGTAGTTGAATGAACAGTAGGTCAGAAAAGAATCGTGAATAATCATTTCGTGTAATATTTTACTCCCAAACATGATCAATGCCGTTCCCCTCTTTCTTTTAAAACCTTCTATCCTATTGTCTCTTGATCCTGGTAATTGGGAAGTTCTTCAGATGCACACCTCACATTCTTCCTGCAAGGAATTGGGATTCCAGCCTTTCCAGTCCTCGAGTCCTGATATATTCACCAACTGCTCACTCTCTCTTCTTGCCTCCTACACGCTCCCTTGCCTGATATTTTTAAACTGTTTTATTTTCAGACAGGATTCGTCACTGCCATCAGCTGCCTATTTGAGGTATTTTCATCAAATATTGTATTTGTGTAGTTAAACCATAACTTTGCATAGAGGAAAGCAATGCCACAAATAATCCAAAATGATCAATTTAAATGACTTCTAATTGGATTAGGAAGCTGCTTTGGTCCTTGCCTCTAAATATAGGTATGTTAGCTATTCCAAAAATCAGATCCAAGCAGAATGACCATTTTAGGGAGAATTGATACAAGAGGAACTTGCCTAGAAACTGCCCCATTATTCCATCCAAAGGCCTTCAACACGGCACCCAGCCTTCTATCCATCCATCTTTATATCCTCTCATCCATTCCATCTCTCCATCTTCCAATTGACCCATCCATCCATCCATCAAATCCATCTATCTGTCTACCCATCCACCATCCATATATCTATCTAAAATCATCTTTCGAATGCCTACTCTATGGCAGACACTACACTACGTGCTGAAGGATATGAAAATAAATAAATGAGACATGAAACCAAGAATCTTCCAGTCCAAATAGGAAGAAAGACCCAAGATAAAAAAGACTCTACCTTATAAGTGCTCTAAAAGAAGAATTGGAAGAGAGGACATACTCTTTCTAGGGGAATCAGGGAAGACTTCATAGGAAAGGTACTTGAAGCAGGAAAGCGATTTGGAGGTAGATTGTTTACCTCTCACCGAGATTCAGGGCAGAGTGGCAGGATTTAGCTCCCAACTCCTGGATATGGGGAATCTAGCTATGGGACTTCAAATCACATCACCTCTTTTGGCCTAAGTATCTTCATCAATAGATCAAAGGGGTTGTATCAGTGCTTTTCTATGCTCCACTGAGTGTAGGGCAACCTACTGTCCCAGTTTGCCTGGGGTTCTGCAAATTTCTTGGGATTCCAGAGTTGTAATGCTAAAACCGGACAAATCGGGATGAGTTGGTCACCTTAACTGAACCTTACAGCTCTCACAGGGAGGCCACCGAGGCAGGAGTAGGGGAGGACAGTCCAGGGGGATCAGAGCCCCCATTTCCACTTTAACTGGATCAGTCATGGCTTGTTTTACACATTGAGCTTCTATAGTAGATTTTGTTTGAAGAAACATTCCACTGCTTTTTGGAAAAAGAGTTTGAAAACCATTGGACTTAATGATCTCTCGTGTCCTTACAGTCTTTTGAAATTAAAATTAGTATATATCTATGAAAAACTAATCTCTCTCTCTCCTTTCCATCATTCTGCCTTGTATTTTTTCCTTTGATGAGCTGGAGAAGAGACTATGAGGTAGAAATAAGTAGTTTCGCTCAAAAGTCTTCCTTCCTATAGGACTTCTAGGGGCTCTAAAATAAATGAGAAAACACTCAACTAAATTAAACATGGTTGAGTTTTAAAATCAGTTTATAGCATCCCAGACCAGCCTGCAGGCAGGTATCCATTTTATACCTTTCTCCCTCTCCACTCCAGTACCACTCGTTCTGGAATTATATCTCTGAGGGTATGTTTAGAGAAAGTGGGGGACAATTAACCTAAAGAACCCCCTCTTTTTCGGGGTGGGGCAGAGAGCTGAAAGGGGATCAGGCAAAGCAGTTGGAAACATCTCAGCTCCCCCTCCCACTCCAGATCCTTCTGGCAGCTCTAATTGAAGCCTGTCACAAGGAGAGAAGCCAGCTGCAAATTGCATTCATCAACGAATTACAGCAATTACAGCCCCAGCCCCAGCCTAATGGGGGTGACACATCCAGTCAGGCAGTTCCTTCCTCTGATTCAGAGATGCCAAATGCTTTGGGCCTCCGGGGTCACTTTTCCCAGTCCAGACCCCAAACTTTGTCCTGGCCCTACACCCTGCCTTCATCCAATACATCAGGGAGGATGGGTGCTCCTCACACTTCTCCAGGGTGTTTCTCTCAACCATCACTGAAATTCACTCCACAATCTAGACCCAGTTCCTGTTGCTGTTCTCTAACGTGAGTTTCCCTCAGACTTGGTCCTTCAGAGAATTGATTTGGGGCCAGTTCAAGGGCCTGTTAAGAATGCTTTCCTTGTTGGCAGTGGGCCAGCTCAACTCCTCCTGCCCACCCTAACACCATGGGGCCAAGCTGAGGGTGAGGTTCAGATGAAACCTGTGGAGGTGTAGTGGAAGTGTCACCTCCCAGAAAGAAAGGTATGTAGGTATGTGGCCACCCACACCTGTCCACAGCTGCTTCCTCACTCCCCTCCCTGGAGCCAGCAGCTCTGGTTTCAACAATTTGAAGGGGTGTGTGTGTGTATGTGTGTGTGTATGTGTGTGTGTGTGTGTGTGTGTGCGACATACTATGGGAAATCCACATGTGAAGGACAAGGAGATGTAGAGGGCATGACACTGGGCTCTCTGTGTGATTTGGAGTATAAAAGGGCAGTCAAATACCCTCAGACAATGCTCTTTTCCTCTCTTGCTTTTTGCCGTAGAATTCTGGCACCTCCACAAACAGGGCTGAGCCAGAAAAAAGGCAGGTTCAGAAGTCAGTCTCTTCAGCTATGAGAGCCCCAGCCTTTGGGCAGAAACTCATCTCTTCCTCTCTCCCAGTCCCTGTTTGAATATGGGAGGGGGCAGGGAAAGAAGGTGTCTCTTCTGTGCTCAAGTTTCTAAGGAAGCCAGCCCAGATCCCACCCTTCCCTTCCAGAGAACGTATCCTGTGATGTTTAAGTCAAGCCTTGAGAATGAATTTCTCCTGTCCTTTCTCCACGACAAGAAGTGGGGATGGATACAGCCAGTAAAGGGAAAACACAGAGAAGAGGTTTGGCTCAAATGTCCCCTGGGACACCAAAGCTTTCTGCCTGGGGGAGCAGTGGGGCTCTGGTGCCCCATTGGCAAGGGAAGAGGTCAACAGGCGTGACTCAGTAGCCCCAGCTTCCTGGAGGCTCTTGAAGGAATGCAGCGTTTTATCCTGAGTTTCAGATAAACCTCCAGAAGAGAGACAGCAGGATCAGAGGAAGGAACCAAGGACAAAGAGACAGATGGCGGCAGAAACAAGGCTAGACAGACGAGGGCAGATAAGGGCTGAGGCTGAGGCCGAGAGTGAGAGTAGAAAGACGACTAGATTGCCAAACAAAGACAGCAATTAGGACTCTGGCTTGCCCAGGTCAGCTGACTCTTCTCTTCTCGGGCTACACCCTGAGAGGATACCCTCGCTGCCCCACCCACATCCCCTGGACTGTCTGAGTGTTGGCTCCAAGGGCTCCTGGATGCCCTTCTCTGGAGACCCCAGCAAGCAGCAGCCCATTAGCTGACTGCAGAGGATAGAAAAGACCAGCCTCGCTGCCTCAGGAGGGGACACTTTCTGGGTTCCATTCTCCATCAGTGAGCTGCCCCACAGGATCACACAAAAATTAGCCTTCAGCTATGAGAGCCCTGTCCTTGCTTAACCCCTCCCCTTCTCCTGAGACTGTGCCCTCAATAAACCATGTGTCCCCTGAATCCCTGTCTCAGGAAACCTCATCTATGTGGCCTTTGTGTACAGATTGCCCCTGAGCTGCAGCGCCTAGGACAGTGTGTCAGTGCACGGTAACGCTAAATAGTATGATATTGAATGTGGTTGATTGAGAGAATGAGTGACTGATTGGATTAATGCTCTTGATGGGAGATAAGTAGGTAGAGGGGTTTACTGCAGGACTGCTCTCCCCCCCACACATGATCCCTGTGGTTTATCCCAGTATATCCTGTCTGCATATAGGCCACCCGCTTATGTAGGTGCAAACTCAGGGGCAGATAACACAGTTTGTGGCTTATCCAGACCCCCATCTTCCCCCTCAGTATCGCCTGATTGAGCCCTCTCTCTGCTCCAGCACCTTTGGGTGGGGTGAGGGGTGGGGTGGGCACAGGAAGGCAGCGGGGAGGGTAAGATGATGAAATCTCAGTCTGTCAACACTGTTGCTACTGTCACAGCAGTCTGATGAAAGATCAGAAACTATTGGGTAAAATCATGTTAGGAATTTTCTGTGGATCCCAGGTATCTGGGTTCATTATCAAATAGATAATTAAATTGCTGTTTATAGAGTGAAGACACCTTGAATGAAGTTAGGAAACCTAAACTGCTAAATAATCAGGTTTGGATGATTGAGAATCAGTTTGATGAGATGTTTTAAGACAAATCAAGATAAGCAAAGTCTTCACCTATTCAGAAAGCTTTTCAGGAAGGAGAGTCTGCAGATCTGTCAGGTTTTTCAGAACTTCCTGTCATCTACCCTCCTTCCAGACTGCTGCAGTTTGATCCGTTTCTCTTCTGACTTCAGAAGAACAATAGTCTTTCCATTCTTTTATCCATAATGTTCCTTCTTCCAAATATCTGGGCCTGCACTGTCAATAGAAATAGAATGTGAACCACATATCAATTTAGAATTTCTGGCAGCCACATTTTTTTAAAGGCAAAAACTTTCTTACCAGGTGAAATTAATTGTAATTTATTTTTAAAGTCAATACAACTGTATGCTTTTATTTTATTTTATTTTTTAAATTTTATTGGGGGACAGTGTGTTTTCTCCAGGGCCCATCAGCTCCAAGTCGTTGTCCTTCAATCTAGTTGTGGAGGGCACAGCTCAGCTCCAAGTTCAGTTACCTTTTCCAATCTTAGTTGCAGGGGCACAGCCCACCATCCCATGCCTGCATCCCATTGTGCTCTAAGCAACTGAACCATCCTGTAATTTATTTTATTTCACTAATATATTTAAAATTTTTCACTTCAACATAGCTATATAAAAAGTTATGAATATTTCACATTCTTTTTTTGTACTAAGTCTTTAAAATGTGTTGTATTTCACACTTACAGTATGTCTCAGTCCAGTTCCCTTGCTTAGTCGCTACATGTGGCTGGTGGCTGCCACATGGCCAGCACAGGTCTAAATCTTGGGAGTCCCTTCCCAACACCTGCCCCACACTCGGTTCCTCTGGGGTGGGAGGCAGAGAATGGGATCTAGATACAGCTAGACTATCCTAGGGTGACCTTGGGAGGAGCTGGGGGAGAGGAGTGGTAAACAAACTCTAGGGAACCTCCCAGGCCAGGTGATTAATTACTGGGGAGGGAGGAACGAAACTTGTCTATTAAACCTCAAGTCTTTCCTCCTGAGCAGTAGGTAAGGCCAAGAAAGTACTTCCAAGCCCATGGTCGTTCAAGTCCCTTGTTAATCAGAATACTGATTCAGTATTCCAAATCTGCTTCTTTTCCTCACCTCCTCCAGGAAGCCTTCCCAGGTAAACTCTCCAACCTTACTTGATAGCTTCTTTCCTGAGTGCTGTCAGCATTTATAGACTAAAACCACCTCTTCACTGAGGTGACACCCCTACCCTCCAACCCCTTAGTGGATACCTCACATTCCACAGATATGAGATGAGCACTTACTGTGTGCCCACCACTATCCTGGGGATACAATGCTGAGCAAAATGGATAAGGGCTGTCCTCCTAGAAAGCATAGCCTAGAGATGAAGGCAGACAGCAAACAAACTCAAAAACAAAACAAACAAGGTAATTTCAGTGATAAGATGAAGGGAGAAAGATCATTAAGGAGTTCCCAGGCCCAGTTTGTACTGAGAAGCATAGAAAGTGAACCAGAGAAGATCTGATATTGTTTACTCAACCCCTTCACTTTACAGAAGGGTAAACTGAGGCCAAGAAGACTAGGAATGGCTTGGTCAAGGTCACAGTTGGTAGCAGAGCCAAGTCTTGCTTTGTGGGTTACTTTCTGAGGTGCTGCCTGGTCAAACTGGTGATTCTTCTGTTTCTCCCCCATCAGAGTGGAAGAGTTCCAGAGAGTGAGTAAGCAGTTCTGCATTCCCTCTCCCTAAGGATAAGTCAGCATTTGGAGTGAAAAGCAATAGATAATCTTGTAAAAACAAACACAATCAAAAGCACAAAACCTCACTTTCAGCAATCTTTAAAACCCAGCTGTCATCCCTACTCCCCCACCAGCCTTTTCACTAGATCTAATAGAAGGGGGTGGGAGGTGCTAAAGAGATAAACCCTCCTGGCTCCCTACCTCTCTGCCTCCCCACTCCATTCAGGAGGGGCCTGAATGAACTAAACAGAGAGGTGAGGCCCCAAACAGCCCAGAGTGGCCAAGGTATTTGACACTGGCTTCTGCTTCCTGTTCCAGGAGTCCATGAGCTATAGCAATTGTTGGGGGGGGTCCCCACTAGAGGAGTCAAGGGTCACCCTGGGTGAGGTCCAGGGCCTCGGCTGCCCTCCTTCAGGTTCCAGGTTTGTTCTCCATGTTCCCTTCACAGCATGTACTCCTAGTCTCAGCCTGACTCTCTCCCTGAGCCAAGTCCTGGGGATTTATTTTAGGAGTTGTTTCGCCCACTCTGCCTAACGTCTGCGAGAAGCCGGGTGCTTAGGGAGTCCTCACCATCTACCCACCTCCACCATCAGCCAGCAACCCCCATAGGGCTCAATCCCCTGAAAGTCACCCTAAGCTCACTCCCCATGCCTGCAAATCCTCTGCCAAGTTGCTAGTGATTTTCTTTCTTTTTTCCACCTGGCCCACTTTTTTTCTTAGCTTTGTTGATAGAGTAACTATTACTTAACATGCATATACACTTTAGTATTTACAAAGACATTTTACAATTATAGTATTTTATTTGATCATTATACTCAGATATTTTCTCAGTTTTATAGATGAGAACATAGGGCATGATGAAATTCAATGATTTGTTCAAGTTTACAGAAACCGGTCTATTTCTTACTTCCCAAAAAGCAGGAGCACTATAATGTCTACCCAACACACACCTTAGTGTGAAGAGATCTTGAACTCTGGGCATAGAGGACGCTGGATCAAATTTCCCGCCCCACTCAAACCCTCTCTACACTTTGGCATTATCTATGAAAATTTGAAATACATATACCCTTTGACGACAATTACATGTCTAGGAATTTATCTTATGGGAAATCTCCCCCTTAATGTACAAAGAAATATATGCAAGGAAGCTCATTGCTGTGGACATTCTGTGGATTTAATTAACAAACGATGGTGCATTCATACAATGGAATCTCACGTAGTCATCAGAAAGAATGAGAAAAATCCATATGTCTTGACATTGAATAATGCCCAAGATGTAAATAAGGAAAGAAAAACTATACCACAGTATGTCTTATATACTAATAGTCCCATGTGTGTTATATATACATGCCTTTTTTGTATATGCAGAAAAAACATCTGGAAGATTATATATAAAAACCTGTTCAAATGTTTAGCTAGCTCTGAATTTTAGATTACAGGGTTCTCCATTTTCTAAGTTTCTTTCACAACAAAAATCTATTACTTTTGTAACCACGTGGGGGAGGGGGAGAACAGTAAAAAAATGTTTTTAAAAAGGAAGGAAGGAAAACACCCTCCTCTGGCTTAGCCTGGGAGGAGGTCCCATGACACCCACCCACAAACTCCCCAGCCCGTGGTATGCAGATGGCCTTGGAAATGATGTGTGGCTACAGACTGCCCACCCCTTACCGCCTAGTGCTGGTCTGGGCCTCCCTTACTGCTTTCGCTCCCTCCCTCCCGCTGGCCTCCATCCAAAATGGCCTGGGTTGGAGAACAGGCTGTCCTATGCGCTGCCGGTACTTCAGTGGAATTCAGTTCTTCTCAGGCCTGGTAGAGGCATCCATCTCAAGAAAGACTTGGAATGACACATGGTCAATGTGAAAGGAGGGTGGGAACTTCTGGCCAGATTTGAGGCCAGAGCTGTGCTGGGCTTTGGAGATAAAACTCCCACTCCTCAGGAAGGGGAGTTGGGGAGCAGAAAGCTGGCTCTTAGTCTAATCAAGGCTGGGAGGGAGGAAGGGAATGGGAGGTCAGAACTCAGGGATGCTAGACTTGCCGCTTGGCTCCTATCTCCTGTTGTCTATATTGTGAATACAAAAGCCAGCCTGGAGGAAGGATGTATGTATGTACCACCAAGTAGCTGTGTATCCTTGGGTAAGTCACTGCCCTGTCAGCCTTAGGGACTTCTTTCCTTCCTCTTTGCTTTTTCTCTTCCTGGAGCAAGTGCAGCATAGGAGGGCTGCAGAGGGCACAGGAAGGTGAGGGACCACTGCCATCTTGGCTCTCATGAGGAGGGGCTTGGGGAAGGGCAGGCTGCCAGGGAAAGTGTCCTCCATCTGGATTTTACAATCCAACCTGTGTGTGGAGACCGGGAAGTAGGGGGGAGGGCAGCTCAGAAGGGGGACCCAACTCTGGGCCCACTGATTTCCTTCAGCTTCATCTCACAGGTATCCGGGCCTTGCCCACCACTCCTGGTCCCCAAAGACCCTCTGCCCTCAGGGAGCCTTTCCCTCAGCATCCATCTCAGGATCTCAAAGAAAGTCTATTTAAAGAAGCTGGGCTAAGGGAACTACAACCCCCCCCCCAACCCTGACCCCACCCCTATTCCAAACAATTGTCCCAGAATCTCAGCATGCAGAATACCTAGGTGGAATGGACCAAGGCAGGAGGATTATTCCAAAGCTTCCCAGCCCCACTCAGCCAGAATGTAGCTTTCCAATATTTCTTCAGTGTTCCCCCTCCTGCAAACCCTTCAAAGCAACTGGCTTCTCCATCTCACTTTCACTTGTGCCACCATCCCCCTCCCCCCTCCCCAGTCTTCCACCCCCACCAGCTGGCCACAGAGGGATGTAGGAAAGAGCTGGTCTCCTATGGGGACCATGGCCCCCAGGGCTGGAGCCTGGGGGAGCAGAAGATATCCTAACCAGATAGGCAGAGCCAAGAGCTGGCACTTTGGAGGCCCCTCTGCTAGGGAGGGGCGAGCACCTCTGTATACATCCTTCTCCCAAATCCAGAGACCTCAGTCCCCTAGATGACAAGAAATGGAGAAAACATGTCCTTGGAGATTTTGAGACAAAAGAGCAGAATTGGGGAGGAGTGGGTCGGGTCAGAAAGATCTCCCAGCAGGACAGGTCCTTCTCACCAGGTCCTCCCCAGCCTGTTCCTGGGCTGCAGAAGAAGACTGTGTTGGAGGACTGTGAGCCATGAGTCACAGGCTTGTGTAGAGGGGGGCCACGTGGGTGTCCCCAGCAGAACCAGCCCAGCAGCTCTGTTGAGTAGTCCCCAGCACTGACGCACACTAGGCACCCTTCCGGATCAATGCACACTCACCCCTGTCCTGCCAGTCCCAGGGTGGGGAGGGGGCAAATCTGAACTGGCCCATACTCAGCAGAAAACTTGGGCTTCTGCCAGCCCAGCTAGGAAGAGGCAGTTCCTGAGGAAAACTCCCCTGGGGCAGGGTTTTCAAGGTCTTTATGATTCCGGAGCAGGGACTCCAAACCTGCCCTGCAGAGCCCATGTTTGCACAAAGGGGGGAGGGGGACTGGGGGCTGGAAAGAATTGTGCTGGGTTTTTATTCACTACTCCCACCCATATGGAGGATTTGATTGTTCTGTTACCTCAGACCCAGCAGGGCCTTGATGCTGGTGAGGAGGGGGCTGCCCGGAAAGTCTGGGCAGAGGCCCTCTGGCCTTCACCTTAGCATGTTCTTACTATCACAGCTAACATTGGTGGCCTACACCTTCCCCCTCTTTTCCCAGAGGGTTGGGGGTGGATGTCCAGCAGTCCTTACTCCCACCAGGCATAAGCTGCCACTGCCGCTCTCGTGGGAACAGCTACCATTCCCAGATCTGGGCAACTCATGGCTTAGTCACAGGGCCAGGCTGCCTCAATGCAGCCCAGGCTTCCCCGGCACCAATCACTGCCATTGCTGCCAGTAAGTAGTCAGCAGGTTGAGCACACCTAGGTGGCTTTAGGCCAGGAACTACTTTCCATTCTCAGCGGATCCCCCCTAAGGTGAAAAAAAAGAAAAGAAATCCAGACCAACCTGACTGCTAGAGAGAGGAGGAGAATGGGGACAGAATGGCTCTTTCAGGACTTATTTATGTAGACCTAGAACGTGTCCCTAAAGGCAAAAACCTAGAAGCAGCTCAGAGCAGCAAAATTTGAAGTGAAATCTGCAAGGACAAGTTGGTATCAGGGGCAAGTAAGAGCTAGAGGATGAGGGGAAGGGAGAAAAGTGGGAGAAAGAAGGGATCCCTCACACACACAAAAAAAAAACTGCAGAGATCGGGCAATAGCTTGGGAGAGGGGTTTAACTCTAATTTTTAGAAGTGCACTTGCTCTGAAAATTCACCTTCAAGATAGTTGTTCTCACCACCCACCCCCAGATCCCACCCCTGCCCATATCGAAATGTTAGACTTGGCCAACCAGCCCAGTGGCTCAGGTGGTTGGAGCGCCCTGCTCCTAACCTCCCTGAGGTCGCAGGTTCGATTCCCACATGGGCCAGTGAGCTGCGCCCTCTACAGCTAATATTGTGAACAATAGCTCTCCCTGGAGCTGGGCTGCCCTGAGCAACCAGGGGTCAGTGTGAGTGGCCCGCCCTCATCCTGAGTGGCAGGCAACTGGCGTGAGTGGCCGGCAGCTGGCTAAAGCTGCTGTGAGCAGCTGACTGACAACCAGGGACCCCTTAAGCGAGGCGGGGGGCGGGGGGGGGGGGTACAAGGCTCATAATACCAGCATGGGCCAGGGAGCTGAGTCCTACACAACCAGACTGAGAAACAACGGCTTGAACCGGAGTTGGGAGGGGGAGCTGAAAGAAGGTGGGGGAAAGAAATGTTAGATTGTTCCTGGAGCTAGGTAAGAAGAGACGAAAATCATACCAGACCATGGTTAGAGCTATAGTATCATGAGTCTTTAATAACTTATAGACAAATGCTAAAAAATACTTAATACAGAGGACATACATGGCTTATAAAACGGCTGTGGATCTACAAATGTGGGAAGAGATTCTTGGCACTCTCACACAAACACAAAAAAATAAAGACTATTGTGACTGGCATCCCTAGAAAAGCAGCCTGGGGAGACTCCCCAGTGGGGGGTGGGGACAGGGCAGAGACAGTTCTCATTCATCCCAAATGCAACTTTCCTTTGCTCCCAAACACATCTATCAAAAAACCAAAGAAGAAAAACAAGAAACAAGGTCGAGGTAGAGTCACATTTTACACTGAAACCTCCTCAGTCCTGCAGCCCCCATGTCTCCAGATGGGAGGATGAGGGAGAAATGGGAGAACAAAGTCCATGTCTCATTCCCCTCCCCAATTCAGCACCAAAACAGAGGACCCCCAGTGTGCTCCTGGGTCCTTCACTGAGGTGGACAGGTCCTGACGCTGGGGCTGAGTGAGGGGCCGCAGGCTCTGCCTGGCTGTCCAGGTGTGCACACAGCCCTCTGCTGGTGAGGCAGGGCAGGCCTCTGTCACCGCCTCTTCTTGCTTGCCCGGGCTGCCTTCTTCCTCTTGAGGATCATCTCGTAAAGGCGCTCCAGGCCTGGCTGCAGACCCACGCCATCCACAGCGCTGCAGCCCTGCACGTGGGTAAGCGTGGCCGCAGCCAGCTCTCGGACCGCCAGCCTCTTCTCCACCTCTGCAGCACTCAGTGCCCCAGGCTGATCCTGCTTGTTGGCCAGCACCAACACAGGCACACCCTGGTTGTCCGAGGCCCTGCTGATCCGGTGTAGCTCCACTTTCGCCTCCTCCAGCCGCTCGGCCTCGGCAGCATCCACCACAAACACCAGCCCGTCTGTCCGGCGTGTGTAGGAGCGCCACAATGGTCGCAGCTTCTCCTGCCCACCGACATCCCACACTTGGAAGGTGATGGCACGGGACCCCCCCAGGGGCACCCGGATCTTCTCTGTGTTGAAGCCTTTGGTGGGAACACTCTGGACAAACTCCTTGAACTTGAGACGGTAAAGGAGAGAGGTCTTTCCAGCTGAGTCCAGCCCGATGACCACGACGTGCAGGGCCTGAAAGTGGGGCAGGAAGGAGGCGGTGGGCGCCATCTCTGTCAAGTGGTTCCCCATGGTGAGCTCCGGCTAAAGTGCGGGTCTTGGGGCTCACAGTAGAGGCACGAAGGAGGTCTTGAAATTACAGGCTCCGGGGACCACAGCTAGGTTATCTGAGCAGGGAATGGTCATCAGAGAAAAGAGGAGACATTTAATAAACATGAAATGTGCAACGTCTTGATCCTTTCCTAAATCAGCTGCCCATGCTTCCTTGTTAAAATTCTTTCTTTTCCTTTTTAAAACAGCTGCAGGTGTAACAAAGGCGCTCCCTTCTTCCTGGAGTCCTAACAAGGGCGACGAGACCTGAAGAAACCCCCAGGTACCGGGACACTGGTGGGGGATAAGGCGTGGAACTGGCGGACTATCGGCTTCCAGCGCGTCTTCTCCGAGCTTGTGGTGCGGTAGCAGAAGCCGCGACCTCATTCCCCAGGCGAGAATCCTCGCGGGTAGAGGCAGGTCGGGCAGCGCCCCCAATTTAAGAATTAAGGTGCGGGCGCTGGGACCGAAGATTGAAGCCCGCTCCCACCCACCCTCCACATCCCCAGGCGGTAGGCACGCTCCTCCTTACACGGCGATCTCTTCCCCACAGACCCCGACACTCCTCTGCCCGCCTTCCTCTGATTGCCCACTCCAGCTCCCCAGGCCCCGGACGGAGGCCGCCTCAGTACCGCCTGAACAGCCCGTTTACCTCAGCCGCGCTCTCTGCGGTAGGAGCCCCTCCGGGCCAGTCGCCTGAGCCGCCACGCGAACCTCCACGCCCGCATCCAGCAAGCCGCCACTGCAGAGCAGTGGAGGAACTCAGCCTTAAAAACCCCAAGTGACGTCACACTGTGCAGGCCAATCAGCGGCCCCGCTACGGCGGGGCGGGGCGGGGCGTGGAGATACGCGCGCCGCATCTACCACCCCACAGTGATCTGTGTCTGTTCCATCCGTAACCGTTTTAATTGATCTTTTCTACCATATTCTAGTATTTGGTATTCAACTCGGGACTAACCAGGAATGGGAGGTGGGAAGGGCAAAAGGAACACACGTGTGGCAGCGTTTAACCCTGGAGAAGTAAAGAGCTTAATACTCAATGCCACCGCATCCCCCTCCCCCAGGCAGAGTTTTCCACCAGGATTTTCCACGGGTAAAATCCCTCCGCGAGGGACTCTGGGGGAGATACTGACAAGTCTCCCTCCTTTATCTTTCCTAATTCAATATTCAAACCTGTGTGAACCTAAGAAGCCTATAAAATAGCCTAAACCCATTACCCGTATTGATTCTCACAACAGTCCAAGAAGTAGGGGGCTGATGTTGCCTGCATTTTATAGGTGAAGAAAACTCAGAAGGGTTCAATGACTTGTCCAAGGTCACACATAGCTTGTAAGAGGCTGAGCAAGGACCTGTCTAAATCCAGTTTCTGGGCTTCTGACCATCTTCTCTCATCAGGGAGGCTGTAGGGTTAGGCATCCCCAACAAAAAACCATCAATCACTAGTCAGAGTGTTGGTCTACAGCAGACCCCTTAAAGACCTCCTTGTTCAAATAGATAAAGGCAGAATTCTTCATTCCACAGAGCAAGTATTTATTGACCCCATTCACACTGCGCACCATATATGAGCCAGAGAAACTAGGGATATGGAGAATGTGCAGGCGACAGGGCCTGGCCTCAGAGAGCTTATACTCTTGTTGAGAGAGACAAGACTGGCCATTGAAAGGTATGGACGAAAAGGGGTTCTATGGAAAGTAACCTCACAGGGTGATCTGATCATAAATTCCTGACTGGGCAGGTTATGGTGAGTAGCCACACCCCAGGCATATGAATTTTTAGTTAAAGATTTACCTTTTCCTTAAGTAAGCCCTGTCCAGTGTTTTTGTGCATCTAGGTTAACACACCCTTGACATAATCTTAATCACCCTCGGAGAAAGTACATGATCTTGTTAACTGTTCTGTAATCCAATCCCCACCTTGCTTTCTCCCACCCTCATGTAATCTTTCTTATGTTCCCGCTTTAATTTTAAATGTGTAAAAGAAACTAAGAAATTGTCATTCTCCAGAGCAGTTGAGATCTTGCTGCCCAACAACTGTCATCAGTTTTGGCTCAAATAAACTCTTATAAAAAATTGTTGGGCCGGCCCGGTGGCTCAGGCGGTTAGAGCTCCATGCTCCTAACTCCGAAGGCTGCTGGTTTGATTCCCACATGAGCCAGTGGTCTCTCAACCACAAGGTTGCTGGTTCAACTCCTCCAGTCCTGCAAGGGATGGTGGGCTCCACCCCCTGCAACTAAGATTGAACATGGCACCTTGAGCTGAGCTGCTGCCGAGCTCCCGGATGGCTCAGTTGGTTGGAGCGCATCCTCTCAACCACAAGGTTGCCCGTTCGACTCCCGCAAGGGATGGTGGGCTGCTCCCCCAGCAACTAGCAACGGCAACTGGACCTGGAGCTGAGCTGCGCCCTCCACAACTAAGACTGAGAGGACAACAACTTGAAGCTGAACGGCACCCTCCACAACTAAGATTGAAGGACAACTTGACCTGGAAAAAAGGCCTGGAAGTACACACTGTTCCCCAATGAAGTCCTGTTCCCCTTCCCCAATAAAATCTTTAAAAAAAAAAATTGTTTACAGATTTGGGTTTCTTTCATCAACACAGGGAACAGTGACAGTGCAGGACACACATGTATTGGGCCTTTGCAAATCGTGAGATAAGCACTTGTAGGACTTCTGAGAAGGGAGAGAAAGTGTCAAATGGAAGCTTCTGAAAAGGTTTCTAGAAGTTAATTAGTCCTGTGTAGGATTGGTTAGGAGCGGGGACAGGACTGGGTGGCATCTCCCCAGCCATTGCAGCCTGATACAATCTGGGCATCCCTGAAGAAGAGATGTCACAAAGGGGCAGTGTGACCCAAAGGATAACAATGATAACAAGGTAAAATTGAAGGAGGTTAGGAGGATGAAATTGTAACTCTAATATTTCCATTTTTATAAGGAGGCGGGATTCTTACATTTATTACATAATTCAATATTAACCTTTTAAAGGCTATATTTGGGGGGGGGGGTTGGAAAAAGGGGAGAGGCAGTCATTGCCAGACAGGAGGGCCTAACCCTTCCTGACCACTAGCATCCCATCTGTTTATAACCAGCCTGCCTTGCCACCTCCTTCCCCTCCCTGCTACACAACCAGCCACCTGGTTTCCTCTAAGATACTGGAAGCCTCCTTGAACCCCTGAAGAGATCAAGACCTTAGGAAATCAGTTTGTTACACTCCCAGGTTGGGGGGGAGGGTGACAAATTGCAGCAGGAGCTAAGGTACAGAGGTGGAGCTGAGCATGGTCAGTTAGGAGAAGAGAAGACAGAGCAAGGCAAGAGGTAGGGAACGACTACTCCACTCCATTTAGTGATCACGGCATGCCAGGCTCTGGTCTAGGAACTTTGCATACTTTTCTTTCTTTAATACACACCTCAACCCAAGAAGTAAGTATGGTTATTCTAAAAGGAAGAAACTAAAGCACAGAAAGGTTAGGTAATTTACCCAAAGTCACCCAGCTAGAAATTGGCCAAACTTGGCTTTGAACAAATGTTACAATGGCTATGAAATCAAAACACACAGAAACAGAGAACTGAAAACATACAGATTGTCTTGTGTTTCTTCAACAATCTTTGAAACTTCTTTAACATTTCTCCTATATCTCCTGGGCCTCATACCCAAGAAGGAAATTGTCACTTGATTATCTGATAAAACACAAAACTAGTGATCCCACCCCACCTTTCATCTTTTCTGTTTGCCAGGGAAGGTGTTGATGAACAAATGGGAAGGAAGAGGTGGAACAGGGGAGGGGTAAAGGAAGGGGCCCAGTTTGTCAGGGTAGCACCAGGTTGTGGACCTACCCCAATATGTCTCCTTTAAATGGTAACTCCAGTCCTCACCCCTCCTCTCCCCAGCCCAGGCATCTGCCTCAGGAAGCTTTCCTCCATTAATGACCCTTTTCTTTCCTGGCATCCTCACCTCTGCAGCCCTTTCTCTTCACAAGATCACAGCCCAGGACCAATAACACTGGGGGATTCACTGCATAGAACATTCAAACATTCATGCATTAAACATGCATATATGGAGTGCCTGCTAGGTGCGAGACACCACTCTAGGTTCTGAGCATATAGTCCTGAGAGAGATGGATAAGGCCCTCATGGAGTGTACATTACAGTAGGGAGTAAGGAGAGACAGACAATGAATAAAGAAGTTAATTTCAGATGGCGATACATGCCATCAGGGAAAATAAAGCAGAGACATGAGCTGGAAAGTGTCTGGGGGAAGGGAACTACTTTAGATTGGAGGTATGTGTGCTCAGAAAGGCCTCTCCCATTGGTGACATTAGAGCCAAGATTTAAGTGACAAGGAGTCAGGTAAGCATTCTAGACAGAAGGACAGACTATCTGGGACTTACCTGCTTCCTCCTATTGGCTCCCTTACCTGGATCAGATTCCAGCTGCTGTGTCATTGCTCTTCCTCAGAGCTGTCTCCCCCACCAGACAAAGCCCTGAACCCAGGAGTTGGTTCTTTTCGCCTTCTCTGCAGTGTCCATCACTGTGCCTGGTACATACTAGGCAGTCAGGAAATCTTGCAGGAATTCATGAATGCCTAATGGAATGCTTAAATGTACTTGGGGGGAGGAGGTTCCCTGTATTTGGGAACCAAACATCCAGTCCAAGCCTGGGAGTTTCTTGGTCTGGGGTCCTCGAGGCTTTGGGAGTTCCATTGATACTGGGTTGGCCAAGAATGCGTATAAAACCCTGCATTGTAGGCAATGTCTGGGTAGTATTGATCTCGCAGGCCTTTACTGAGGAGGAGGGTCTTCTTGGAGGAGAAAAACAGAAGCCGGGGTGGGGGTGACACTGGAGAGGGAGGCCCCCCTCAAGGCCTAGCTGACTGAAACCCTGGGCTAAGAGTCGTCATGAGTCCTGTCCCTCACTAGTAGACTGGCTTGGAAACGCCACTTTCCTCCTGGAAGCCTCGGTTTCCTCAGCATGTGATGCAGGGTTTAGATGGTTCCAGATTCTTTCCCCCGTAACAGTCCATGCTCTAGAGTAAGAGAGGGTAGGGGATGGAAAGAGGTCACCTAGGAAATGGCCGAGGATCCTGACCTCCACAGTACAGCATCCTAACCAAGTACTTGTCTGAGTGCACAAATGAAGGGAGGAGAGGGGTGGGGTGGGGGGATGCATATCAAGGAGTAGCTGTCAGCTTGAGAACCACAAAGACCCATTTTTCAAATCCCAGTTTTGTTTCCTCAAGAATAAAATGGAAAAAATACAATGGAGAGACAGACAATGATACTTCTTATAATGAGTATGGAAAATTTTTAAAAATATGTGAAAGTGCCCCACAGCTACCCTTCTCCCCTACTAGGGGCCCTTTCAGAGGCAAGCCTTCCAAAACCAAACCCCGGAGCCCAGTCAAGGGCTGAAAGGAGTAGATGCTTCCCCCTGGCGGACGTGTTTGTAACTGCCTGATTCCTGAAGAAAAGTGCAGGAGTAGTCTTAACCTCCTGGTTAAGTTGCATAGGTTCCCTTGCCTCCTTCTGGAGTCTCTTTTTCAGACAGGATCTTTTTTACAACTTGGGGTTGTAGGAATGGCAACTCCACCCTCTTACAGTTATTTTGTGTAAGTGAGATCAGATTTAAATGTACATTATTTCAGAGGAAAAATCTCATTACAATTACATTTCCCATACTTTTACTGAGGGCCTAATAATAGGTGCAGGGAAGGCTGAGGCAGGACAGGGCTGTAGGAGGGAAAGTTATGAAGAGCTCAGTTACAGCCAACTTGCTGTGTCTGTAGGGACAGATCCATGTGGAGATAGATATCCAACATTCATTCACACAGGAGCCTGGTGCTCAGGAGGGGCTTTGGCTGGAGGAGGGGACTTGGGTGGTCAGCAAGAAACAGAACAGGAGCCCCAAGAGAGTGATATGACAATATCTGGGGGGCAATGGCGAGGGAGGAGGAACAACCAAATTAGAGAGAGGCAGAGAGATGAAGCAGGGGGAGAGCCAGGCCCAGGCTCTGAAGGGAACCCATAGGATGACTGGCCAGTCATCCAAGCCGAGGGGCTTTCACAACAGGGGCCAATCGCCAGTGCCTTTACCTGTTTGGTTCAGTCTCTTTTTTTTGTTGGAAAGGAGGTTTCCCTGCCAAGTCACCAGTGTTGCCTCGCATACATTGATTGAAAAGGGCGTAGAGCTTCGAATAATGGTTCTCAAATTCGCCAGCACCTCCGAATCACCCGCAGGACTGGGTAAAACACCGATTGCTGGGCCCCACTTCCAGCAGTCACTGGTGGCAGAGAACGTGCATTTATAACAAGTTCTCAGGTGACACCGATGCCGCTGGCCCGGGGACTACACTCAGAGGAGCACTGGCTGGGAAGATGAGTTCCAATCCTGACTGTAACATCTCCTAGTGAGCCCTTGGGCACATTACTTATCTTTCCCAGCCTCAACCTCTTCACCTGTAAAATCGGATGATAATACTTCTCTAATAGGGTTACTGTGAGGAACAAACAGGGTACAAGAAGTGAAGTACGCAGCAGAGGGCTGGGCATATACAAGTCCTCTACGCCTGGTAGTTTTTATGATGATGATATTAGTTTCTCTCAACCTGTCACTCGGGGACTCTAGTCCCGCTCCCCGCACCAGAACGCAGGATACGGTGAGGCCAAAAAGGAACACCAACGGAGCCACAGATAGGGGAGTCATACCACCACATTCCCGCTGGCGGCTGGGTTGGAGACACAGGAAGCCGGAGCCACACGATCCGCAATCGGCCGCCCGCTTCTCCGCCAACCAACCCACTTGCTAGCTGCAATCCGCTGTCCGCTTCTCTGCCGACCAACCAACCCCTTCCTTTGCTAACTGGTTCCAGCTGACGGCCATCTAATAACCAGCCAGCACCTCTCCACGTGAGGCGGAGAGCCTGGAAACTGCTCTCTGGGACTCTGTCCCCACACAACCGATCACAAAAAAGACATCCGCCCAGGAAGCCAGTTTAACGTGGAATAAATATCTTCCTCCGACAATATGCAAAGTGTCACGTACAAGTTGACCACCCACCCGCCATTTCTTTTCCGAAGATTCCTTCTCAGTCTTAAAGGTGCACACGAATCCCCTGTGGACCTCACAAAACGCAGATTCTAGGTCAGTAGGTGTCACGGACTGAATCGTGTTCCCCCACCCGAAAGTTCTGCAGCCCGCGGGGTGCTGAGGATTACAAGGAGTGTGTGGGTCCGGGGACGAGGGATGGGAAAACGGTATCTCAGCGTAGCTATTGCTTAATCTTATAGGTCGGCTTAGATGGATTTGAGACACCATTAGGTCTCCCATCTTCTCAGTTGGCGCCTTCTCCGTCAATAAACCTTTTCCTGACTCCAAACTCTGACGTTTTGAGTTTTGGCCTTGGGAAGCGTGGGACCTTGGTCCGGTAAGAAGCTCTCCTGTCTGGTGTAATGCCACCCTTGGCCAGATCTTGCCCCCCACCCCCGCCACGTATGGAGTTCCAGCCGGTGGCCTCCTAACTGCTGTTTCTCTGAATCAGTCTGACCTGAGCCTCGTTTATTCACTCAAACGTTTACTGAGCGCCTACGGCGTGCAGGGCACTGGGTTCCTGTGGCGATCAGGAGGTAAGCACTGAGGAGGTGACGGCCCTCAATGATCTCCGATTTCGGTGCGGGGAGATAAAAGATTGCCCCACCGGGTGGTGAGTGGTGGACTGGAAATGAATCACCGGGTGGGACGAAACACATAGGTGAGGAAGAGGCGAAGGGAAACCGCATCGCAGGCGGAGGGAGCTTGACGCGCGGAGCCCAGGATTTGGTTCACTCACAGAAGCAGCGCCGAGAGACGCGGATGCCGGAATCTCAGAGAACCCCTTCAGCTGCCCTGCCCGGGCCTCCCCGTGTGACACGCCTCCTCCCCCCTCCCCACCGGCTGCCATCAGCCCGGGTCCAGAGCTGGCGCTCCCCTGACTCAGCATGAACCCCTCTTCGGACACATAAGAGGCTCGTCTTTCTGGGCGTTTCTAGTGACTGCGTCTCGGCCCCTTCCTACAGGCCGCTCGGGCCGCCGAGCCCGAATCCCCTTCGGTTCTGTCCTTTCTCTCCATTTGCACAAAAGAGGAGCTCGACCGCCCCCCACCCCCCAGCCCGGGGTTCCACTGTCGTCCGGAGGGGGCAGTCCGCCCGCCGTAGCCACGCCTCCTCGGGCGGGAAAGGGCGGGCTATGCAAACAAGAAATGGCGTTTCGCCCGAGAACGACGGGTGCAACGACAGACATACAATTTCTCTCTTAAGATACAGAGAATAAAACCAAACCAATCGGTACCGGGGCCTACTGCTCAGTGGCTCCCATAGTACAGTACTTCCAAAGAAGCAAAGGAAGTGAGACCTCGACTGCCGGTGACCTGGCTCACCGTAGGTAGAATGTGCGCGACAGGAGGAGGAAGACGGGCGAGGGACAAGTGACAGGCATCGCTTCTCGGCCTTTTGGCTAAGATCAAGTGTAGTATCTGTTCTTATCAGTTTAATATCTGATACGTCCTCTATCCGAGGACAATATATTAAATGGATTTTTGGAGCTGGGAGATGGAATAGGAGCTTGCTCCGTCCACTCCGCGCATCGACCCGGTATTGCAGTACTTCCGGGAACGGTGCACCCCCTTCGGGGGAGGTGATTGAGGTTTACAATGGAAGAATAATTTTTTTACAGCGTCTCTGCTGGCCGCGTGGTGTCGCTCGGTCTCTGTACAGAGCGCACATTCGGGGTAAGTTTTTCCAAGGGTTCATTGAAGATGGCAAAAGTGTGACAACAATGTGTGCCGTCACTGATGCGTGCCTGGCGGGTTATCCCACGCCGGAATTGACCGAGAAGATCTCAGCCCCGTCAACACCTTTTTTTTTTTCTTTTGTCGTTTTTTTTTACAGATTTTATTGGGGAAGGGAACAGGACTTTATTGGGGAATACTGCGTACTTCCAGGCCTTTTTTTCCCTCAAGTTGTCCTTTCATCTCAGTTGTGGAGGGTGTTGTTCAGCTTCAAGTTGTTGTTCTTTCAGTCTTAGTTGTTGTGGAGGGCACAGCTCAGCTCCAGGTCCAGTTGCCAGTTGCTAGTTGCAGGGGGCACAGCCCACCATCCCTTGCGGGAGTGGGAGTTAGGAGCTAACCTCCTGAGCCACCGGGCTGGCCCCCCTGTCAACACTTTCTTGACTTCTCAATTGGAACTTATCCATTCGAGACCCTCCTGGAGCACTGATCACACTCTCCCGGTCAGGGCAGCCTTCACCGTTCCTGCCCTCAAGGGGCCTCCAACCCAGGATCGCCAAAATACCTGGCGGGGACAAGGAGGTTGCCAGTGAGAGATGAACAAACCGTTGGGTTGTTCAGACTATAGCAATCCCCTTCTAAGAGAAACCAAATTAGCAGAAGATGGCCTGGTACACACAGATCTGAACAGTGATCATGGGATGGGGAAGCCTGAAGAGTCATGTCAGGTACAGGCTAAGCACGTTCTATGTTGTTTCTCATTCAGTCATTCAACAAGTATTTTATCAAGTGTCACGTACGTGCCCGTGCCGAGCACTGTCCTAGGTGCTCAGGATAGAGCAGCAAACAAAATCTCGACCATCAAGGTGAGAAGCAAACAAGCCACTAAATGTATATTTGTGAATATACCTATGTGTCTGTGTGTATCTGTCTAATATCTCTAGATCCGTCTGTGTATATGTCTATATCTATATGTCTCTATCTATGCCACATGATGATTATGGGTGTCCATAATGACTTGGCAGCCACCGGAAAAATAAAGCCAGGTAAAGTGCGATGTGAAGCGAGCGGGAGAGTGCCTGGCATGGGGAGGGGGAGATTTTCCACCGCACTATAAAATGAATACTGTCTGTTTTCTCTAGAGTGCACTTATTAAGGGATGCCTGTATGCTTGGCATTTCCATGTGTAGCTTCACAAGGACCCTAATCAGAGAGGTGTCAGTTATCATCATCCCTATTCTACAGTTTAAAAATCCTGAGGTCCCACCTGGTTAACAGGCGGCTTCAATTCAAATCCTGACCTTGCATCATATTAGCTGTCTGACCTTAGGCAAATTGCTTAGCGTCGCTGACCTTCGGCCTATAACATTGCTGTCCACTAGAAATATGTGTCGCGTATGTAGTTTTTAATTTTCTAGTAGCCACATGAAAACAAAACACAACAACAACAACAAAAACCCAGAAACCGGTGAAACTAGGTTTTATAATTTAACTCTATCCAAAATATTGCTTCAGTGTGCAATCAATATAAAATTATTGCGATATTTTACATTTTTTACTACTAAGTCTTGAAAATCTCATGTGTATTTTACACTTACGGCCCCTCTCAGTCAGGAATAACGCCGTTTCCAGGACTCAATAGCTACATGTGGCTGTTGGCTGGGACAGCTGTAGGTCTATAGAATGGGGATGATAACATGGTGGGGATTAGAGTGGAGTGAAATGAGTGAGGCACTTGCCTTGGGCAAAAACAGTTAAGGGGGCACCAAAAAACCCAGTAATCACGATAAGATAAATTGTATTAAAATAATATTTATCTTGATCACTGAAGAGTTTTTAGGGGGACACTCCACTAACCAACCGCCCCCCCCCCCCCAGGCGAGTACCTCACTGGCTTCACCCTAGTCTTGGCCCTAGAATGATGACGAGGAGGAGGAGGAGGAGGAGGAGATGAAGACTGTCTACCTCATAGGCCTGTCGAGTGAGTTAAATGAGATAATACATGTGCAGCGCTCAGCCCAAGGGCTGGCACTGAAAAGGGCTCAGGCAACACCTACGCTCAGCTTTCTGTGTTGTAGGGTGAAATGACCGATTTCACTTACACTCATGACACCTTCTAGCTTTTCTGAGTTCAAATGAGAGAAATACAAACTCCCCAACTACACTGAAGTTCTGTCAGGAATGAGGATGGGAGAGGGAAATGCTGACTGGGCAGCCGGCAGGCAGTCTTTGCCCCAGAGGGAAATTTGTGTGGGGGTGGGGTGGGGGAGTGCTTAACGCAGAGTGGCCTTGATGCTCAGAGCATCCCCAGCAGTCACCTCTCCTCTCTGGTGTTCTGCCAGATCTCCCCCTGGCCAGATTCTCCCCCGTCACCCCTGGTTCCGGGCCCGTAGCCTCCTAACTGCTGCTTCTGAATCAGTCTGACCTGGGTATCGTTTATTCACTCAAAGTAGGCTCTTTCTGAGCGCCTACTACATGCGGGGCACTGGGCTCGTGCTGGGATCCAGACTCCAGACATAAGCACTAAGGAGGTGACGGCCCTCAATGATCTCCGATTTCGGTGGGGGGAGATAAAAGATTGCCCCACGGGGTGGTGAGTGGTGGACTGGAAATGAATCACCGGGTGGGACGAAACACATAGGTGAGGAAGAGGCGAAGGGAAACCGCATCGCAGGCGGAGGGAGCTTGACGCGCGGAGCCCAGGATTTGGTTCACTCACAGAAGCAGCGCCGAGAGACGCGGATGCCGGAATCTCAGAGAACCCCTTCAGCTGCCCTGCCGGGGCCTCCCCATGTGACGCGCCTCCTCCCCCCTCCCCACCGGCTGCCATCAGCCCGGGTCCAGACCTGGCGCTCCCCTGACTCAGCATGAACCCCTCTTCGGACACATAAGAGGCTCGTCTTTCTGGGCGTTTCTAGTGACTGCGTCTTGGCCCCTTCCTACAGGACGCTTGGGCCGCCGATCCCGAATCCCCTTCGGTTCCGTCCTTTCTCTCCGTTTGCACAAAAGAGGAGCTCGACCGCCCCCCACCCCCCAGCCCGGGGTTCCACCGTAGGCGCGCGGAGGCCGTCCCGAGGGGGCAGTCCTCACGCCGTAGCCACGCCTCCTCGGGCGGGAAAGGGCGGGCTATGCAAACAAGAAATGGCGTTTCGCCCGAGAACGACGGGTGCAACGACAGACATACAATTTCTCTCTTAAGATACAGAGAATAAAACCAAACCAGATGGGTACCGGGGCCTACTGCTCAGTGGCTCCCATAGTACAGTACTTCCAAAGAAGCAAAGGAAGTGAGACCTCGACTGCCGGTGACCTGGCTCACCGTAGGTAGAATGTGCGCGACAGGAGGAGGGAGACGGGCGAGGAACAAGTGGCAGGCATCGCTTCTCGGCCTTTTGGCTAAGATCAAGTGTAGTATCTGTTCTTATCAGTTTAATATCTGATACGTCCTCTATCCGAGGACAATATATTAAATGGATTTTTGGAGCTCGGAGATGGAATAGGAGCTTGCTCCGTCCACTCCGCGCATCGACTCGGTATTGCAGTACTGCCGGGAACGGTGCACCCCTCTTGGGGGGAATGACTGAGGTTACAATGAAAGATACAAACTCTTTCGATGCGTCTGTGGTATTCCTTAGTATAGATTTGATTCTGTCCTGCCAGAACTTCCTGAATTCTTTTTCGCGTCCTAAACAGGTGGTTTCCTACTTTCACTTCATCTTTGTTCGCGACGATGGGGTAAAGGCAGCGTGGGTTAGCGGGTGTTTTCAGCGTTTTAGTCGGCTTAACAGAGCTTTCCACGGTCTGAGTTTATAATCTGTAGCAGGTTTTAATAGCGTTCAGAGAGTAAATTGTGCGACAGAAGATAGACCGCCAGCCCTGGAAACCTTGCTCATAACTCAGCTCCTCAAATTTCTATCGTCAGTCACTAGGTTAAACCTATGAGATGGGGGAAAAAACTATGGTAGTGACTGGTAGAAGGACCTAGCCATCAGGAAGAGTTCACAGGAACCTGTCTCATGCCCTTTTATCATTCCCTGCAGTCACCACAGAAAGATCAATGTGTCATTTCTGCATGCCTTATATCCCCATAAGATTCTACACATCACCCTTTTCGGTCTTTTAGATCATTTCTCCCCAACTCCGGAAAACCTGTCCATCTTCCAAGAATTCCCTCTTTCCTGCCTCCTCTCTAAATGCTCTTCCCATTGTTTCTCAAACCTGAGTCTCTCTCCAGAGGACATCATTTCCCTACAGCCTTGGGGGGCGGGGAGGGTACCTCTCCCACACACCTCATCCTGCAGGAACCACAAAGGGAGTGCGTGTCCTTGTCTCCTATTGCTGCTTCCAGACCCTCCTCACACCATCCTCAAAACAGAACAAAAATACCAGCTCGAGTCTCTCTTTTTTTTTTTTTTTTTTTTTTTTTTTAAGATTTTATTGGGGAAGGGGAACAGGACTTTATTGGGGAATAGTGTGCACTTTCAGGACTTTTCTCCAAGTCAAGTTGTCCTTTCAATCTTAGTTGTGGAGGGTTCTGTTCAGCTTCAAGTTGTTGTTCTCTCAGTCTTAGTTGCAGGGGGCACAGCCCACCATCCCTTGGATGGGAGTCGAACCGGCAACCTTGTGGTTGAGAGGACACGCTCCAACCAACTGAGCCATCCGGCAGCTCAGCGGCAGCTCAGCTCGAGGTGCCGTGTTCAATTCAATCTTAGTTGGAGGGATAGAGCCCACCATCCCTTGCGGGAGTCGAGGAATTGAACTGGCCACCTTGTGGTTGAGAGCCCACTGGCCCATGTGGGAATCGAACCGGCAGCCTTCGGAGTTAGGAGCATGGAGCTCTAACCGCCTGAGCCACTAGGCCGGCCCCAGCTCGAGTCTCTTATCTTCAGTCTCTACTCCCCATTGTCTCCTTGTACTGACTGGCCCCCAGAACACATGAGGAGCATCTGGAAATTCACCGCCTCAACCAGGGAGGAGGAAAGGTGGCCCAGGAAGTCAGTTTCATGTACAACGTGACAAGATTTGAGGCCAGGGGATTGACTCCTTTCCCACTTCTATGACAATGAAAGACCTTTCACCTCAAAGGTTAGTTTCTCGCTCTGCTGGACGTCTGGTTCCGGGGCAAAGGCAGGGACGTTAGAATCAAAGGAGACCGTGTCCACCAAGGCCTCCCTTGCTGGAACGCGGAAGGCAGAGCTCCATCCCCGCTTGGCCGCAAACCTGTGTACTCCCGGGAGAACAGTTATCTTCCTCAGGGAAAACAGGCCGGCTCATCTAGAGCCTCCTCTCCGGCACTGTGATGTCCCTAGTGCCGCCTGAGTGTTGGCGTCCTCCCAGAGCGGCAGCAGTTCTCACGAGAAGTGTCTCTTCTCAGTCTCTTATCCCCACTTGACCTTGAACTCCCAGGGGCGCCAGTCCCTGTCACATCTGCGGCCCCAAGACCCAAGCCTGTGTTCCACACCTCCTAGATGCTCGTCAAAGGAGTCTGAATGGTAGGACACCCAGGAGGAGTGAGTGAAGACGAAGTCAAGAGCTAGAACCAAAGAATCAGAGGTGGTCCTGGCTTTCACTGAGGTGCCTTCCTTTTTTAAGAAGAAAACCAGGGATGGACCCAATGCACGTGCGATTTTAGGAAACGGTGAAGCTGGCCTCTCCAGTCAGTGGGAAAAAGACAACCTATTCCACATGTGATACTGAGACAACTGGGCGGCCATCCTCTGTGTGTGTGTGTGGGGGGGAGGGTGGGGGGGGGGTCAATAAAGTTGAGCCACATTTTAATCTGCATACCAGGATAAATTTCAAAAAGATAAAATATTTAAAGGCAAAGACAAAGCATTGAAAACACTGCTAAGGAAACGCGGGACAATAATTGCCTAAGTTTGGAGTCAGGGAAAGCCTTCTAACGGTGACTCAAAATCCAGAAGCCCAAATTTCTAAAAATTGCGCTTCTGGATTTCGAGTCACAGTTAGAAGGCCTTGAAATACTTGAGTTCTAGAAAATCTAAATTCTCTGCAGAACACAAAACATCATAAGCGAGGCAAATGAAAACCAAAGGAAAAAACTGGCAAATACACTGCAGAAAAAGATAATCACCAATGATATAGAGATCCTAGACATTCATAAGAAACAGCTGAACAGCCAGTAGAAAGTGGGCAAAGGATAGACAGTTCACAGAGGACAAGAAAAACAAAGATATACGCCGACATCTTCCCCCTGGCAATGTTACCTCTCCGTGCCCCTCGCTGTCCGTTCTAGTCTCTGTATGAAGGGGCCTGGGCCACCAGCGTGGGACAGGGTGAGCTGGGTGGGGGCTGGCACAACAGAGGCCTTCATGAGACACACACACTCCCGTGCCCTTCCAGTCAGAGAGGGACGTAAACACTACAGTGAAACAGGGCAGCACAATGTTCAGGGGCTCCTGTTGTCGGGAGTGGGAGGCTAGGAGATCCCCTCCAAAGCAGAGGCAGATTGCTTCCTCTGTTTGTACCCCCGACCACTGAGGAGGAAGCCCGGGGCCCAGTGAGCCTCTTTGGGTTCTGGAAGCAACGCATTCCGCACCTGGAAATACTGCTTGGGCTCAGACAGGTGACACTAAAGGAACGTCAGCTTCGCGGGTGCCCCTGTGAGCACAGTGGGGCCTGGACTTGAAGAAGCTGTCCTCCACAGCTGGCAGGGGACACAGCGGCCCTCAGATGCCCAAGGACAGAACACGTAGGAGCGAGCGCCTGGAGGCGGCAGCCTTGGCATGGGCAGACATTCTCTGGCTGTGTGCACAGGCTTCCCCGGCAGCTTTGCAAGCAGTGGACGTGGTTGAGTGGCAGCCAGAAGAGGAATGGAAGAGCACTACAGATGCCCCTTGCTGACCACCAGGTCATGTTCACCTGTGTGATCCCAGGACGGGTATTCCATATATGACGCTGGGACAACTGGGTAGCCATCCAGAAAAAAGAAATAAAATCAGATCTATCCCTGGACTCATGCACTAGGACACATACAAAGTGTGATAGAGACGGAATGCAAAAAGGTCAACGATTGAAAGGACAACGGGCAAAGGATATGAACATTCAGTTCATGGAAAGAAAAGCGTAGCAGATCGTCAGCACAGGAATAACAATACCCCGTCATAATACCCCGTAAGAGACACCCCGGGGTATTATGCAAATGTTTGCTAACATGATGGTTGGGCCAGGCTGTGGGCAACAGGCACCGATCAAGAAGGCTAGCTATAATAGCTGTGCTCTGATTCAAGTCGTCACCCTTGGCTTATCATCCCTTACTCCCCGGCAGCGATGGTAACTGGGTCCATAGTGAGACCGGAGGGCACTTGGACAAGGGCTCACGCGACAGCCACGCCCTGGTATTGCCCTAACGTTTGCAAGCACTTTGATGCGAGCCGGCTGAGGGGGACTGACTCAAAGTCACCTAACTCACAAGAAGCTGGTGCATGAATGAGAATGCTAAATCATTAATTAATTAATTAATTAATTAATTTTAATGTTACCGGGGAACAGTGTGGTTCTCCAGGGCCCATCAGCTCCAAGTCGCTGTCCTTCAATCTAGTTGTGGAGGGTGCAGCTCAGCTCCAAGTCCAGTCCCCGTTTTTAAATCTATAGTTGCAGGGGGGTGCAGCCCACCATCCCATGCGGGAATTGAACCGGCAACCTGGTTGCTGAGACCTTGCGCTCTAACCAACTGAGCCATCCAGTCGCCCCTAAATCATCAATTTAGAACAGAGCTACTCCTTTGCAACCACAGAACACACATGTCTGCCATCCACGGCACCTCCTTCTAAGGATCAAAACACCTGGGAAACTAAATTACGGTGTGTCGCGTCCAGCGCAACACAGGCAGTGAGGGTGCGAGAAGGGGCGGTTTGGGTTAAGTTTTTTAGAAAGAAACACACAGAGACTTAATGCAGTTAAATCTCTCCGAAGGCCAGGGGTCTCTCAGTCTCAGAGGACTGGAGCCCAGAATATGGCCGACTGAGGGTTTTATTGAATAGGTATGCAAAAACAAGAGAAAGCAACATTGTTTCGTACACAGTCTCTGAAACTCACACATCATAACAGAAAAATGTTGGAGCCATAACAGAAAAATGTCGGAGCCTGCGGACCAGACGAACGGTTCCTGAAGTGGGGAGTGAGGATTGAGAAAAAACAGACAAGAGACAAAGATGGGATCGGGAGGCCGAGCAGTTCTAATTAGACTGCAGCACCTGTTTTATTTTTTAGCTTTCTTTTATACACACAGAAACAAGAAGGTTACACAGAGCAGCTGAGGCAGCAAATACAGATTAGATATGTTTGTTCAAAGTTTGGCCCTGACTGTCTTTTACCTTCTTGATAATTCCTCATCCCCAGAACAGCTGGTATCTGTTTGTTCTTACTGTTTACCCAAGCCCCCAGTTGGCGATCCTCCAGACCTCTGCTTGTAGTTACATTTTCTTAACCCTTAATGCTCCAGCTCCCCTCAATTCCCCCTTTTTTATTTTTTGAGATCGTGCCTGGCTTAGGTGGTCAGTACAGACGTCTTTACTTACACATCATGGGATATCGATCGTCAAAATGATCGATTCCTGTCTTAGGTTGTAAAGCGCTTACCAATCATTACCCGTCATTGGCTACCGATCTCTTTTGGGGTTAGACAGGGGTATTGGTTTTTGGTTTAGAAGCCACGCTGAGCTTTACTTTATGAATTTCTCCGTAAATATCTGTAACTGTCCCGATCACAGCTTTTGTGATACAGGGGAGGAAGCATAGTATCAAGAGGATCACAACAAGCGGAATTACAAAAGGGGCCATGATTTGGAGCATTGAAGAGTATGATGGAAATATGTTGTGAAAGCTAGAGACAAGCTTGTTGAGCGTCTCAGCTATATCGGTATTTAAAGGAGAGGTCTCTTATAGTGTCAAGACCTCTTTATGAAATTGGATAAGATCAAGAGTAACATTTTTTCTTACACGGTCTGTGAGACTCATACCTCATAGCAGAAAAATGCTTATTCCAATCACCCTTTGTCTGTTAGCAGCCGAAGCATAAAGTCCCATGATGTCTTACCTTCTCAGGGTCAAGTCACTCATATTGTAACAGTTCTGTTGAGATAAGTGGAGAGAACTGATCTTCATTGCCTTCATGACTTCTCTCACAATCAGGTGAGAGGAAAGCCAGAGACAGCAATGGCTTTTCCCAGGCAGGGGGAAGGGGAGGAAAGGCTCCTTTTTGGATCTTCTAAGGCAGCTCATTGGGGGTCCCCACTCGGTTCGGCCTGGCTTAGGTTGTATCTCCCGTGAGATATCTTACCCGTCTTTGGCTGCAAACCATCTTTTGGGGATCAGACAGAGAGACATAAGGTGTAAAACATAGAGATAAGCAAAGTCCTAAAAAGGCACAGTCTCACAGACTTTTTTTCCCTCAAGAAAAGACATGGGGGGACAGTCGGCTAGGCTGTTGTGTGACTACATCTCCCCCTTTTTTGTTTTTGAAGCATGAGAAACACAGAACGTGTAGTTTTTTCATTTACAGCCCATCGGAGGGCTATTTGTCCACATCTGAGGACTACGTAAAATAAACAGAACAATAAACAGAATAGCAATATCCCCAGCAAACCCTCCACCCAAAGTCTTTATCCATTTAACAGGGTTTAAAGTGGAAAGTCCTTCTGCAGCTGCGGAAACTGTGAGGAGTGAGAGCTTTTCCACACCCTAGGGGCATGGATGGGTATCTATAGATGTCTTCTCTTCTGTGGGCTGTCGCTCATGGTATGGTTTAACACCGACCAGGAATTCACAAAGGTTTTTCTTCAGGACCTGGAGAAATACAAGCAAAGCCTCTTCCCCATGTTATCTCGCGGGGAGAAGTAGGATCAGCTTCCCCACGTAGTATTTTTTTTTTTTTTTTTTGCATTTTTTAAATTTTTTATTTTATTTTATTAAATTTATTGGGGTGACAATTGTTAGTAAAATTACATAGATTTCAGGTGTACAATTCTGTATTACATTATCTATAAATCCCATTGTGTGTTCATCACCCAGAGTCCCCACGTAGTATTTTAAACAAAGGTTGTAATTCACCGGTCGTCAACCGCAACTGAGGTCTAATCCAGTGAAGGTCTCCCAGTAGCTTCAGGAAATCATTTAATGTTTTTAAACAATCTCGCCGGATTTGTATTTTTTGAGGTAAAATTACTTGAGGCATCAAAAAATATCCCAAATAGGAATAAGGAGGTATTTGTTGAATTTTTTTCGGGGCTACAACGAGCCCATGATTATGAAGCTCTTTTTGTAAATGCGCGAAAGCAGTAAGCAACTTTGGTTCACATGAGTGGCCAAGGAGTATGTCATCCATGTAGTGAATGATGTAAATATCTGGAAATGCCCTTCGGGTAGGTTTTATTGCAGCTGATACAAATTTTTGACATAATGTAGGGCTATTAGCCATTCTCTGAGGTAGCACTAGCCAGTGATATCTTTTAAAGGGTTCTTGTAAATTAACAGAAGGAACATTGAATGCAAATCTAGGGCAATCATTAGGATTTTTTTTTTTTTTTTTTTTAATTTATTGGGGTGACAATTGTTAGTAAAATTACATAGATTTCAGGTGTAAATCATTAGGATTTAAAGGTATGGTATAAAAACAATCTTTTAAGTCCAAAACAATTTTGTATGTGTTTTTTGGTATAGCTGCAGGACAGGGCAAGCCTGGCTGTAAGCCTCCCATTAATTCCATAGTCTCGTTAACCTTTCGTAAATCTTGTAATAATCTCCACTTACTAGATTTTTTCTTAATAACAAAAATGGGAGAATTCCAGGGGGAGTTGGAGGGAGCAATGTGTCCCTTTTCAAGTTGCTCCTGTACTAGCAGCTTGGCGGCTTGAATCTTTTTTGCTGATAGGGGCCACAGGGTCATGATAATGAGCAGCAGCTTCCTCTGAGTCCTCCTCGTCTTGAGGAGTCAACTGATCATACTCATCATGTAACTGAGGATACAAAGACACAGGAAGAGCGGATGGAACGAAATCAGTGTTGTGAGGGATATCTATTTTAGGTGGGTTATTTTCAGAATATCTAATTCCTTCATGCCTGGGATCGATCACATCCCTAACCAAATTCCATAAGGAAAAAGTATCTACCGGTACCTTAGAGGGTCCATGAGCATCATAATATACCTGTAAACGCTCTCTCACCTTTTCCCAAGTTTCTAAGTTTAAAGTCCCTTCTGTGCCATATTAGCCTACTGACACCTACGGACGAAAAGAAATGGTAGTCTTAGGAACCAACAATGGCAAATCCCTTCCATCTGGGAGGATACATGCTAGCTTTTTGTCCTGGGAAAGGAGGGTCGCTGCCACTGGCACCTTTCCCGGTTTGTGGTACCAGACCGTTATGGCAGTGCTTTGGGTCCCTTGCATAGTTTCAACATGTAACAGAACAGGGGACCCCATAATAGACCATAGTGAGAGCACGTAGTTTCCTCGCAAAATCATCCCGGTATCGGGACCTTTGTATACTGCAGTCACTTGCGGTGGCCACTCAGCCACCACCCGTGGCGTCACTTGCAAATCATGAGTCAAACCGGCCCCCATGGGGCTATCAGGCCCAACCATCGACAGTGGGGGCTTTTGACCTGCCAGGGCCAAGTCCATTGCTGCCGTTGCCCTGCTTTCAAGCATGTGGGTGCTGGCAGCAAAATGTTCCCATTTCTGCCGTAGCCTGGCTTTAACAGAGTCTCACTGGTGGTAACTTGTAATTGAATGGGAGCGGCCGTTCGATGTAGCAGAGCTTCTACTGGTGCGGGCCCTCCCTTCCGTGTTCTCTCATTCAGGACTCTCAGGACGTCCCATAGACGCGAGGCCCAGTCACGCATCGTGGGAGGGTGTTTCGACACCCGGAGACCTTGCTTCAAAAGGCCATTATAGCGTTCAATCATGCCAGCCGCTTGTGGATTGTACGGGGTGTGAAACAACCATTGCACGTCCATCCTGGCAGCCCAGCGCTGCACTTCTTGCCCCGTAAAATGGGTACCCCTGTCACTTTCAATGACTTGGGGGCGCCCACAAAGGGCGCACAGCCATGTAAGGGATCCCTGTATGCCGCTGATCTGCAGCCGGACAGGGCCAAGCAAACATCAACCCCGTAGCAGTGTCCACTGCTGTAAATGCGTATATCGCATTGTGGGCCTTAGGCAGGGGTCCAATGTAATCCACTTGCCAGCGAGTGAGGGGCACCCTCCCTCGCGTAATCTGCTGTGTCTCCCAGGGGAGCCTCCGCCTTTGGGGGCTGTCCTGGGCACAGACGGCACAGTCATAGCAGGCATCTGCTATCTCCTGCCATTTCAAAGGCAGGCCCCCGTGTCTGCTCACCTGCCACATGGTTCGGCTTCCAGCGTGCTGCAATTTCCTATGCAGCCAGTGAGCCACATCAGCGGCAGGAGCCCGCTCTAACCATCGGACCCGTGCTAGGGCGTCTGCTTCATCATTACCTGGGGACACTAAGGGGGAGTGACCTGTGACATGCATTAAGGTCACCTCCTTTGTCTGCCCTAGGTCCCAGAGGTCCTGCCACATGGCTTGACCCCACAGTGGACGGTGTCCCACCAACCAGTTTTGGTGTTTCCATGTAGGGAGCCACAACGTTAGGCCCCGGAACACCGCCCAGCTGTCAGTGCAAATAACTAGGGGCCCAGGCTCGTGGCTGATTACCATCCACACAGCCCGTAATTCAGCCACTGGCTACTCTGGCCCGTCCCAGTATCAAACCAAATGGTGTCTGTTTTGGGCTGCACACCAATAGCCGTCCAAACAGCTGCAGCCCCTCGGCTAGAACCATCGGTAAACCAGGCATCCTCAGGTACTGGGGACTGTCCTTCTTTGTAGGGCGAGGGCTCCAAGTCCTCCCCTCTAGGCAGAGCACTTGGCTCAGCCTGGGCTACAAGCGCCACAGGCCCCAGGACCTGTTGTAGCTCTGTGCTCAAAGGGCTTGAACTAAGGGTGCTACGTTGCTCCAAGTAGGCACCCCACTTGGCGAGGGTGGTGGTCTGTGCCACCCCCGTTTTGGGTCCCTGGGTCCATGTACGGACCCACCCCTGGACAGGATAGGTTGTTCGAACCAACACGTGTGCCGTTCCTGTGATGGCTTCTGTGGCCACTAGGGCTGCATACACAGCAGCCAGCTGTTTCTCTATTAGAGAGTAGCGGACCCCCGCTCCTTTCCATAATTGGGACCAAAATCCCACTGGCAACCGGAGACGCTCCTGCCGTTGCCAGAGGCCCCATCCGTACCCCTCTTGGGTTACGTGAACATCAAGTTCAAATCGGCGGCTGGGGTCCACTACTTGCAGAGCCTGTGCCTGCTGCACTGCCCGTTTCGTGGCAACGAAGGCTTGCTCTATAGCCTCTGTCCAATCCCATGAGGCCCCCTTTTTTATCATATTGTACAAGGGCCTTGCCATTTGTGCTAAATGGGGTACAAACGCCCGCCAATATCCTAGCAGACCCAAATACGTCTGCAGTTGAGAGACCTCGGTCGGCCGGGGAAAGGCTTGTATCTTATCAATGATTGCCTCAGGTATAACCTTTGTCTTACCCGACCACACAACACCCAAAAACTTGACGGATAAGCCAGGGCCTTGGACCTTTTCCTCATTCACCGCCCAGCCACGTGACTTCAGGTGGCGGAGAACAGAGGGAGCTGCTTGCTCTAAATCAGAAAGAGAATCTGAGGTTAACAGAATGTCATCAACATAATGAAACAAGGCCACAGATGGGCGATCCCACCGTGCCAAATCCTGGGCCACGAGCCCGTAGCAGATAGTGGGTAGTGGGGCTGTGCAAGTCTCCTTGCGGAAGGACTTGAAAAGTCCACTGCCGCTCATCCCAAGTAAAAGCAAACTGCTCTTGACACTCGGGTGCAATGTCAATGGAGAAAAAAGCATTGGCCAAGTCCACTACATAGTGATATTTAATGGATCGTCGCGGACAGTCAGACGATCCATTAAATCATGAATTGAAGGCGTGCAAGGGTGGCGTCACCTTATTTAATTCCCTGTAGTCCACAGTCATTCGCCAGGTCCCATCTGGCTTCTTGACAGGCCATACTGGGGAGTTAAAGGGACTGTGCGTCGGCCTCACAATATGTGCCTTCTCCAATTCCAATATTGTACGACCAATCTCCTCCTGTCCTTCTGGCAGGCGGTACTGTCGCACTGTAACCACGCACCAGGGCTGTGGCAACACTTGAGGAGGGTGGTGAGCATGCCCGCGTGTCACCGCTTTCACCGCCCGGGTCCGGAGACGGAACTCTCCTACCGACGTCTGTAAGCTGAGGCCATGTAGCACGTCCACCCCTAGAATATACTCCGGAACCGGGGAGACATAAACCTTGTAGGTACGAGGAGGAAGACTTCCTATACCCAGTGGTAAGGAAACGGCTTTCACAGTCACAGTTTTTCCCCCATAGCCATCAATGCAGATTGCCGGTCCAGGGAACAGTTCTGGGTTCCCATAAATGAGACTGCAGTCGGCGCTAGTGTCAACTAGAGCCAAAACCCTCTGTACATTCCAAGGGGAACAATGTATGGACAGTTCCACGTGGGGCCTCCGGTCCCTGCTCGTCCCCTCTGACCGGGTACCTTGGCCCCACCCCTAATCAAGCTGAAAGGAGTCGGCCTCAAGCGGCTGCATGAAGTCCTGGAGGGACACGGGTCGCACTTTGCCAGACTCCTCCTTTATGCTTCTCCGGAATTGTTGTTCCGGACGCAACTGTTTCCAAAGTTCCAGCAGGAGTGCATTGGGTTGTCAGTCTATTTTCTTCCTCTCAACCCCTGCTGCCACGAGATCACGCCACATCTGTGCGCGTGTTACTCTCTGAGGCCCGCGACCTCGCCCCTTTACCTTTGGTTTGGGCTTCCAGGTCTCAACTGCGCGGACCTCCTGTCTTAACGTCCTTCGCCTCCGGCTTTCAACATCCCCTAGGGTGGCCATGGCAGTTGTAACTTCATGGATCCGTCGCCCTACATACGGTGTAAGAATAGCAACCAAGGATCCAAAAGCACTCGCAGGTGCAGTATCCAAAACCAGATCTCTCATGCTGGCAGTAAAAAGCTCGTCATCTGGGCCCTGCATGTTGAGGTTAAAAATAGCATGTCTCATACCCATTTCACGGATTATTTGCATAAGTTCTGTATATGACTGCCATTGACTCACAGTGTCTGGCAGCTCGCCAGCCTGTCCCCATACGGTGCGTACCGCAGCCGTGAGCCACGCCATTAGAGAATGGTTGCCCTGGTTGTTGGCCAATCTATGGCAGTTTGTAACCTTTGTCGCAGGGATGGATGCACTGTCACGAAGGCTAGCTTTTCCATCTCGCCTGGGGAGCAGAGAATGCTGTCTGCTCCCTCATCCCATAAATGTAGTAGCCAAGCCGAGACTGGCTCTCCAGGGCGCTGTCTGTACCCCCTCCCCAGCTCCTGCAACTCAGTGGGAGTGTATGGGGTGTAGGTCGTGAACTCAGTCACAGCTGGGTTGCTGGCAGCAACGCCCCTGGGCCCCAAAGGTTGCTCACAGTTTACCCTTTGCTTCAAGATTAGCCGGGCTTGGGGGTTGGGAGCTACATTGTCTCCACTTGCTTCCTCCACCTCTGCCTCAGAGTCTCCACCTTGGGGCCCTTGTTCTAACAGGCAGACCCGGGCTTCCAGGCTTCCAACCGGGACATCCGGGTTCCAACCGGGACATCCGGGTTCCAACCGGGAGGCCGAGAGCCTGTAAACTACTCTCTGGTGCTCTGTCCCCACACTACATCTCCCCCTTTTTTGTTTTTAAAGTATTAGAGACAGAGACCATGCAGTTTCTTCATTTACAGCCCATCGGAGGGCTATTTGTCCACATCTGAGGACTACACAAAATGAACAAAGAATAATAAGCAGAATAGCAATAGCCCCAGCAAACCCTCCACCCAGAGTCTTTATCCATTTAACAGGGTTTAAATTGGAAAGTCCTTCTGCAGCCGCAGAAAGTGTCTCTTCTCCAGGGAGGAGCCGAAGCTTGGCGCTGGACATCTGATCTACTTCTTGTTGTAATTGTATAATGTCCACAGTGAGGTTAGGCATATGTCCCAGGAGGTGGGCTCGCACCTTAGACCAAGGGGTACGAGTTTGATTATAAGAAAATGGGGTTACACAGTCAGTGGATACATTCCAATCACATTTTAGGGTAATCATAGTGCGAAGTTTTGTTACTTGATCACCAAGAAATACAACAGTGGTTTCTAGATCTATTAATCTAACATTAATTCCTTGATCTATTTTGATTTGTTGATTCCAAGATTTACTAGCATTTTCATACCATTTTTGTACAAATTCTGTAGTTTGAACAGTTTGATGTAAAGCAACACCAGAAACAGCAGCGACAGTAGTTACAGCAATTATACCCATAATAGCAGTAATCAGCAATCCACAAATCTTTTAGTTCTATGTAATATCTTATGAAGCAATTGAAGAACAATATGAACAGTGGGAGAGCCCTCCCATACTCGAGGGGTTTGGACAGGTATCCATAGACCCCGTCTTTTCCTCAAGATCATTATCTGATCTTGGGAGGAATGATAAATTGAAGAATCTATACAAGCAAACAAATGACACTGATGGCATTCAACTATTTTTAAGGTTGAATCAATTGTGAACTTTCCCATCAGAAAAACAAAAGGAGTTTTAAGACATACTTGTAAATCAAACATCTGTGTTTTTTCAAACTTAAAGGTATATTGATTACCAATATCTTTAGTATAATTTCCATTCCAAATCTGGTTTTGACCTAAACCTAAAGCTACTTTCTTTTTTTTTTTTAAACTTTTTTTTTTTTTTTTTAAGATTTTATTGGGGAAGGGGAACAGGACTTTACTGGGGAACAATGGTCAAATTGTTGTCCTTTCAATCTTAGCTGTAGAGGGTTCTGTTCAGCTCCAAGTTGTTGTCCTTTCAGTCTTAGTTGTGGAGGGCGCAGCTCAGCTCCAGGTCCAGTTGCTGTTGCCAGTTGCAGGGGGCACAGCCCACCATCCCCTGCGGGAGTCAAACCGGCAACCTTGTGGTTGAGAGGACAGGCTCCAACCAACTGAGCCATCTGGGAGCTCAGCGGCAGCTCAGCTCAAGGTGCTGTGTTCAATTTTAGTTGCAGGGGGCGCTGCCCACCATCCCTTGGCCGGCCCTAAAGCTGATTTCCATACAGTCTTTTGTACAGGACTCCAAATAGGAGTAATCATTTTTGACTGAGGTGGTGCTAAAACTTTATCTTTCCAAAAAATAGAAATATCATATGGTGATTTAATGATCTTTGGGAAATTGAGCTCTGACATTTGATCTCTTAGGGATTGAGGTTCAGAGCATTTTAGGATGAAGCAGCAGGCACTGGAGCAGGACGGCTACAGGCATTGCACTGCTTCATATCAGGTGATGGAAGTGGAGTCACCACAGGTGGCTGCCGACGGGGCTGGTGTGGCATCTCGGGAGCTGGTGGCTGAAAATGGGGTCCCATGAAGCAATGAAGCCAGCGGCACTGGTCCCTCTGTGGACTCACACTGGTGATCAGTAGTGATTTTGTCCAGCGAGTGATTATCACTCTGGACTGGGGTGCGAGGTCCACAGTATGGCTTGATGCACCGACTCGGCACCCACAAAGGACGTTCTTTTGATCCTGGAGAGACACAAGCAAAACCTCCTCCCCATGTTAACAGAGTCCCTAACTGCCATTGATTAGTTTGAATATCCTTCCATCAAATGGGCACATCCTCCAAAGCCTTAGGGCTATGGAGATTGTTAAAATGTCTTTCTGCAGCTGTGCGCCCAAGGTGTGGCTCTGTATTACTGCTAGAGCCAGAAGAATTCGAAAAATTTAAAGTAAACATGGCTTTGGCCAGTTGTACTTGTGGAGGATTGTCTCCCCACTTTTGTTTTTGAAGTTGTTTTTTGAGAGTACAATTAGCACGTTCTACAATAGCTTGTCCTTGGGGATTATAAGGAATCCCTGTGGTATGATTAATTTTCCACTGTTCACAAAATTTTGTGAACTTGTTACTAGTGTAAGCTGGGCCATTGTCTGTTTTAATGGCTTGAGGGAGGCCCATAATGGAGAAGCAGATAAGTAAATGTCTGCAAGAGTGGCTAGCTTTTTCTCCACTTTGAGAGGTGGCTGAGATGAAGCCAGAGGAGGTATCGACAGTGACATGAACAAAAGATAAACGTCCAAAGGAAGGGACACGAGTTATATCCATTTGCCAAATAGCATTAGGAACTAGTCCTCGGGGGATTAACCCCTTCAGGGCACTCTTGAGAAGCATTAAGAATTTGGCAGGTTGGGCAAGTTTGAACTATGTGTGTGGCCTGTTTGTAAGTAATAGGAAAACGAGCCTGAAGGCCAGCAGCATTTGTGTGGGTTAAAGAATGAAACTGGGTTGCCTCAGTAACTAGAACATTAGCAATTAAAGAATCAGCAACAGCATTGCCACGCGTCAGTGGTCCCGGTAGGGAGGTGTGGGAGTGTATATGAGTAATGAAAAATGGATGTTATCGGTTTCTAACAACCTGTTGAAGCTGATTAAAAAGAAATTGGAGAGACGGGTTTGAGTTATTAGACAGTAACGCCGTCTCGATATTTTTTACCGTGTGAACTACATAAGTTGAATCAGAGACAATATTTAAAGGTTCAGTATAATCTTGTAAGGCAGTTAGCACAGCAACTAACTCTGCTCTCTGTGCAGAGGTACAGTTAGTTTGAATGACTTGTTGATTTATTTCACTTACAATTGCAGCCCTGCCGTTACTAGACCCATCAGTAAAAACTGTCACAGCTTTTGAAATTGGATCTGGACTTAATCTTTTAGGGAGAATCCAATTAGTCTTTAGAAGGAATTGAAACAATTTGTTTTTTGGATAGTGATTATCAATAATTCCAAAATATCCACAAATAGCTATTTGCCAGATTTCAGAATGGGTATTTAAGTGTGTAATTTGTTGTTTTTTAAATGGAACTACTATCTTGTTAGCTTCGATTCCTTTTAAATGAAGAACTCTGGTGCGAGCTCGTCAAACAAGCTCTGAAATTAACTCTAAATAAGTTGGGAGTGATTTGACAAAATTATTAGGCAGAAACAGCCACTCTACCAAGTCATTTGGTTGGACAATGACCGCTGTAGGCGAATGAGGAGTGGGAACAATTAAAATCTGCAAAGGCTGTAACGGATCTATGCGCTGAATCTGGGCTTCCTGAATTTTCTTTTCTACTAATTCTAACTCCTGACAGGCTTGAGGAGTCAGAGTACGGGGACTGTCTAATTGAGAAGGACCCCGCAAGAGACCAAACAAATTACTGAGCGCATAGGTTGGGATTCCCAGAGTGGGACGCAGCCAATTAATATCTCCTAACAATTTTTGTAAATCATTTAATGTAGAGATTTGGTCTCTTCTGATTTGTACCTTTTGAGGCCTAATCGTTTGTCTGTCCACAATAGCTCCAAGATATTTTACAGGAGTCGTGGTTTGAATCTTATCAGGAGCAATACAGAGACCTGCCAACTCAAGTTGTTTCTGAAACAAACAATCTGCTAAAATCTCTGCAGTTCTTTTTAGTATGTCCTGGCTTGCCACAATTATGGCAGGTGCCAGAAAACTTTTCTCTTCTCTGAATTGCCCCTGTAATGGCACTAGCTAACATAGCAGCTTTATGGTCTGTACTTGTTTTCTGCATTACCCATGTTAGTAATTAAGCAGGAAAGAAAAGAGAAGGACTTTCACTCCAATTCCACTCTGATGCTCGGCCAGCCTCTCTTGAGACCTTAGAACACGTCTTAGCTAAGGCATGGTCATATAAACCCCAACCCTGGTTGGCAAGATGCCAAATCGCCGTTATGCCGTATGACGCATTAGGGAACCGTGGTTACGAGCCCAAGCAAACTCCGTAGTCCTAAAGGACCGTGGAGCTATAAGCATTCACTCACACAATCACACTCTTTCACACGAAAGTGCTAGTTGTTTCTTTTGAACTTCTTCATTACCCTGGTGTGGGAACAGAGCCCCAGAAAGTAGTTTACAGGCTCTCGGCCTCACGTGGAGGGGTGCTGGCTCGGGTAGTAGATGGCCATCAGCTGAGGCAGGTTGGCCGTCAGCTGTGGCCAGTTAGCCAATTGGCTGCTAATATAACTGCTGCGGCTACGGAGAAGAGCGGAGAAGAGCGGAGGAGAGCGGAGGAGAGCGGAGGAGAGCCGAGGAGAGCCGAGGAGAGCCGAGGAGAGTCGAGGAGAGTCGAGGAGAGTCGAGGAGAGTCGAGGAGAGTCGTTGGTCGGTTGGCAGAAAAATGGACAGCAGGTCGCACGTCTGGTGAACCCAGCCTCCAGTGAGACCATAGTGGTATGACTCCCCTACCTATGGCTCCGTGGGTGTTCCTTTTTGGCCTCACCATATCCTGCGTTCTTGTGTGGGGAGCGGGAGCAGAGAACCCGCAGGCCGCCGCGCATGACAAATGGCGCAGCGAGCAGGGTCCCCTGCACGACAAATGGCGCAGCGAGCAGGGTATGGCGCCGGCCAAGGCTCTCCGAGGGATGGTAGAGCAGTTTGTGCGTGTGAAAACGCAGTCTCAGGAGGCCCATGAGGAGTGACACCGGGAACGGGAAGTGCGGTCTGCCTGGGAGACTCAAGCCTCCAGCTGGCACACCACCTTCTTGGCCATAGAAGGCATTGTCCTCCTTTTGTTGATCTGCTGCGGCCTTAGGATCCGAGGGTGGTGGACATCTTACAAGGAGGCCTCCACTCACTCAGACACCTGGCACGGTGAGCAAGATTCCGACCAGGTAGGAATGGCGTCTGACTCTGGGCAGGAGGACGTGTGGCCCCCACACAGTGTATGGTGTCCAGTGGCCACTGTTCTCAGGAGTTGGACCACCAAGGAAAGGTGGGAGGACATGGACGGCTCTCCGGCCAGTGTGGAGAAGGCCCTGCGGGCTCTGGCTGAGTGGTTGCCGGAAGAGGAGAAGGCTACAGCCGGCCGCGTGGGCTGGATGTTCCTCACGGCCTTGAGTCTCAACATGGAAAATGGGCTTAATGAAATGGCCCAGGTGCAGGACCAGGTGTCCCGGTTGGAAGCGCTGGAAGCCCAGGTCCCCCTGTTAGAACAGGGGCCCCAAGGTGGAGACTCTGAGGCAGAGGTGGAGGGGCAAGTGGAGACAATGTAGCTCCCAATCCCCAAGCCCGGCTAATCTTGAAGCAAAGGGTAAACTGTGAGCAACCTTTGGGCCCTGGGGGCGTTGCTGCCAGCAACCCAGCTGTGACTGAGTTCACGACCTACACCCCATACACTCCCACTGAATTGCAGGAGCTGGGGATGCGGTACAGACAGCGCCCTGGAGAGCCAGTCTCGGCTTCGCTATTACGTTTATGGGATGAGGGAGCAGACAGCATTCTCTGCTCCCCAGGCGAGATGGAAAAGCTAGCCTTCGTGACAGTGCATCCATCCCTGCGACAAAGGTTACAAAACAGCCATAGATTGGCCAACAACCAGGGCAACCATTCTCTAATGCAGTGGCTCATTGCTGCGGTACGCACCGTATGGGGACAGGCTGGCGAGCTGCCAGACACTGTGAGTCAATGGCAGTCATATACAGAACTTATGCAAATAATCCATGAAATGGGTATGAGACATGCTATTTTTAACCTCAACATGCAGGGCCCAGATGACGAGCTTTTTACTGCCAGCATGAGAGATCTGGTTTTGGATACTGCACCTGCGAGTGCTTTTGGATCCTTGGTTGCTATTCTTACACCGTATGTAGGGCGACGGATCCATGAAGTTACAACTGCCATGGCCACCCTAGGGGATGTTGAAAGCCGGAGGCGAAGGACGTTAAGACAGGAGGTCCGCGCAGTTGAGACCTGGAAGCCCAAACCAAAGGTAAAGGGGCGAGGTCGCGGGCCTCAGAGAGTAACACGCGCACAGATGTGGCGTGATCTCGTGGCAGCAGGGGTTGAGAGGAAGAAAATAGACCGACAACCCAATGCACTCCTGCTGGAACTTTGGAAACAGTTGCGTCTGGAACAACAATTCCGGAGAAGCATAAAGGAGGAGTCTGGCAAAGTGCGACCCGTGTCCCTCCAGGACTTCATGCAGCCACTTGAGGCCGACTCCTTGCAGCTTGATTAGGGGTGGGGCCAAGGTACCCGGTCAGAGGGGACGAACAGGGACCGGAGGCCCCACGTGGAACTGTCCATACATTGTTCCCCTTGGAATGTACAGAGGGTTTTGGCTCTAATTGACACTGGCGCAGACTGCAGTCTCGTTTATGGGAACCCAGAACTGTTCCCTGGACCAGCAATCTGCATTGATGGCTATGGGGGAAAAACTGTGACTGTGAAAGCCGTTTCCTTACCACTGGGTATAGGAAGGCTTCCTCCTCGTACCTACAAGGTTTATGTCTCCCCGGTTCCGGAGTATATTCTAGGGGTGGACGTGCTACATGGCCTCAGCTTACAGACGTCGGTAGGAGAGTTCCGTCTCCGGACCCGGGCGGTGAAAGCGGTGACACGCGGGCATGCTCACCACCCTCCTCAAGTGTTGCCACAGCCCTGGTGCGTGGTTACAGTGCGACAGTACCGCCTGCCAGGAGGACAGGAGGAGATTGGTCGTACAATATTGGAATTGGAGAAGGCACATATTGTGAGGCCGACGCACAGTCCCTTTAACTCCCCAGTATGGCCTGTCAAGAAGCCAGATGGGACCTGGCGAATGACTGTGGACTACAGGGAATTAAATAAGGTGACGCCACCCTTGCACGCCTTCAATTCATGATTTAATGGATCGTCTGACTGTCCGCGACGATCCATTAAATATCACTATGTAGTGGACTTGGCCAATGCTTTTTTCTCCATTGACATTGCACCCGAGTGTCAAGAGCAGTTTGCTTTTACTTGGGATGGGCGGCAGTGGACTTTTCAAGTCCTTCCGCAAGGATACTTGCACAGCCCCACTACCCACTATCTGCTACGGGCTCGTGGCCCAGGATTTGGCACGGTGGGATCGCCCATCTGTGGCCTTGTTTCATTATGTTGATGACATTCTGTTAACCTCAGATTCTCTTTCTGATTTAGAGCAAGCAGCTCCCTCTGTTCTCCGCCACCTGAAGTCACGTGGCTGGGCGGTGAATGAGGAAAAGGTCCAAGGCCCTGGCTTATCCGTCAAGTTTTTGGGTGTTGTGTGGTCGGGTAAGACAAAGGTTATACCTGAGGCAATCATTGATAAGATACAAGCCTTTCCCCGGCCGACCGAGGTCTCTCAACTGCAGACGTATTTGGGTCTGCTAGGATATTGGCGGGCGTTTGTACCCCATTTAGCACAAATGGCAAGGCCCTTGTACAATATGATAAAAAAGGGGGCCTCATGGGATTGGACAGAGGCTATAGAGCAAGCCTTCGTTGCCACGAAACGGGCAGTGCAGCAGGCACAGGCTCTGCAAGTAGTGGACCCCAGCCGCCGATTTGAACTTGATGTTCACGTAACCCAAGAGGGGTACGGATGGGGCCTCCGGCAACGGCAGGAGCGTCTCCGGTTGCCAGTGGGATTTTGGTCCCAATTATGGAAAGGAGCGGGGATCCGCTACTCTCTAATAGAGAAACAGCTGGCTGCTGTGTATGCAGCCCTAGTGGCCACAGAAGCCATCACAGGAACGGCACACGTGTTGGTTCGAACAACCTATCCTGTCCAGGGGTGGGTCCGTACATGGACCCAGGGACCCAAAACGGGGGTGGCACAGACCACCACCCTCGCCAAGTGGGGTGCCTACTTGGAGCAACGTAGCACCCTTAGTTCAAGCCCTTTGAGCACAGAGCTACAACAGGTCCTGGGGCCTGTGGAGCTTGTAGCCCAGGCTGAGCCAAGTGCTCTGCCTAGAGGGGAGGATTTGGAGCCCTCGCCCTACAAAGAAGGACAGTCCCCAGTACCTGAGGATGCCTGGTTTACCGATGGTTCTAGCCGAGGGGCTGCAGCTGTTTGGACGGCTATTGGTGTGCAGCCCAAAACAGACACCATTTGGTTTGATACTGGGACGGGCCAGAGTAGCCAGTGGCTGAATTACGGGCTGTGTGGATGGTAATCAGCCACGAGCCTGGGCCCCTAGTTATTTGCACTGACAGCTGGGCGGTGTTCCGGGGCCTAACGTTGTGGCTCCCTACATGGAAACACCAAAACTGGTTGGTGGGACACCGTCCACTGTGGGGTCAAGCCATGTGGCAGGACCTCTGGGACCTAGGGCAGACAAAGGAGGTGACCTTAATGCATGTCACAGGTCACTCCCCCTTAGTGTCCCCAGGTAATGATGAAGCAGACGCCCTAGCACGGGTCCGATGGTTAGAGCGGGCTCCTGCCGCTGATGTGGCTCACTGGCTGCATAGGAAATTGCAGCACGCTGGAAGCCGAACCATGTGGCAGGTGAGCAGACGTGGGGGCCTGCCTTTGAAATGGCAGGAGATAGCAGATGCCTGCTATGACTGTGCCGTCTGTGCCCAGGACAGCCCCCAAAGGCGGAGGCTCCCCTGGGAGACACAGCAGATTACGCGAGGGAGGGTGCCCCTCACTCGCTGGCAAGTGGATTACATTGGACCCCTGCCTAAGGCCCACAGTGCGATATATGCATTTACAGCAGTGGACACTGCTACGGGGTTGATGTTTACTTGGCCCTGTCCGGCTGCGGATCAGCGGCATACAGGGATCCCTTACATGGCTGTGCGCCCTTTATGGGCGCCCCCAGGTCATTGAAAGTGACAGGGGTACCCATTTTACGGGGCAAGAAGTGCAGCGCTGGGCTGCCAGGATGGACGTGCAATGGTTGTTTCACACCCCGTACAATCCACAAGCGGCTGGCATGATTGAACGCTATAATGGCCTTTTGAAGCAAGGTCTCCGGGTGTCGAAACACCCTCCCACGATGCGTGACTGGGCCTCGCGTCTATGGGACGTCCTGAGAGTCCTGAATGAGAGACCACGGAAGGGAGGGCCCGCACCAGTAGAAGCTCTGCTACATCGAACGGCCGCTCCCATTCAATTACAAGTTACCACCAGTGAGACTCTGTTAAAGCCAGGCTACGGCAGAAATGGGAACATTTTGCTGCCAGCACCCACATGCTTGAAAGCAGGGCAACGGCAGCAATGGACTTGGCCCTGGCAGGTCAAAAGCCCCCACTGTCGATGGTTGGGCCTGATAGCCCCATGGGGGCCGGTTTGACTCATGATTTGCAAGTGACGCCACGGGTGGTGGCTGAGTGGCCACCGCAAGTGACTGCAGTATACAAAGGTCCCGATACCGGGATGATTTTGCGAGGAAACTACGTGCTCTCACTATGGTCTATTATGGGGTCCCCTGTTCTGTTACATGTTGAAACTATGCAAGGGACCCAAAGCACTGCCATAACGGTCTGGTACCACAAACCGGGAAAGGTGCCAGTGGCAGCGACCCTCCTTTCCCAGGACAAAAAGCTAGCATGTATCCTCCCAGATGGAAGGGATTTGCCATTGTTGGTTCCTAAGACTACCGTTTCTTTTCGTCCGTAGGTGTCAGTAGGCTAATATGGCACAGGGACCCTCGCGGAAGACGCTTGTCGCGTAGATTGTGAGGCGAGACCCTGTAGGGGTGGAGTGTGGGGACAGAGCCCCAGAAAGTAGTTTACAGGCTCTCGGCCTCACGTGGAGGGGTGCTGGCTCGGGTAGTGGATAGCCGTCGGCTGGGGCTGGTTGGCCATCGGCTGTGGCCAGTTGGCCAATTCGCTGCTGATGTAACTGCTGCAGCTACGGAGGAGAGCCGAGGATTGCTGAGGAGAGCCGAGGATTGCTGAGGAGAGCCGAGGAGAGTGGAGGAGAGCCGAGGAGTGCCAAGGATTGCTGAGGAGAGCCGAGGAGAGCCGAGGATTGCTGAGGAGAGCCGAGGAGAGTGGAGGAGAGCCGAGGAGAGCTGAGGAGAGCCGAGGAGAGCCGAGGAGAGTGGAGGAGAGTTGTCGGTTGGTTGGCAGAAAAACGGACAGCAGGTCGCTCGTCCAGTGAACCCAGCCTCCAGTGAGACCATAGTGGTATGACTCCCCTACCTATGGCTCCGTGGGTGTTCCTTTTTGGCCTCACCATATCCTGCGTTCTTGTGTGGGGAGCGGGAGCAGAGAACCCGCAGACCGCCGCGCATGACAAATGGCGCAGCGAGCAGGATCTCCCGCATGACACCTGGTTAAATTCTCCAAGTCCATAGACTACCTCCTTACCCCAGGTAGCTGCCGCGGAGGATTCTTGGAGTCCCTTCACTGTGTCTGCAGATCCTTACTACTCATACTCGTCCTTCCCTTCTCGAGCCCCACATTGGGCGCCAGATGTCGCGTCCAGTGCAACACGGGCAGTGAGGGTGCGAGAAGGGGTGGTTTGGGTTAAGTTTTTTAGAAAGAAACAAACAGAGACTTAATGCAGTTAAATCTCTCCTAAGGCCAGGGGTCTCTCATTCTCAGAGGACTGGAGCCCAGAATATGGCAGACTGGGGGTTTTTATTGAATAGGTATGCAAAAACAAGAGAAAGCAACATTGTTTCGTACACAGTCTCTGAAACTCACACATCATAACAGAAAAATATTTATCTCAATCACCCTTTGTCAGTCAACAGCTGAAGCACAAGGTCCCACAATATCCTAATTAAGGTATGTACCTTCTCAGGGTCAGAAGGGTCAAGTCTCCTAGTTTGTAAGTTCCGTTGAGCTAAGTGGAGAGAACTGATCTTTGTTGTTTTCGTAACTTCTCTCACAAACAGGTGCCAGGGAAAAGGCCCCTTCCCATATTTTTCTAAGGCAGCTCATTGGGGTCCCCACTCAGTTCCACCTGGCTTATTAGGTTGTATCTCCCGTGAGATATCTTACCCGTCTTTAGCTGCAAACCATCTTTTGGAGACTAGACATAAGGTGTAAACATAAGGATGGAACAAAGACCCAGAAAGGCACAGTCTCACAGACTCTTCTTTCCTTAAGGAAAGACATGGGGAGACAGTTGGCTAGGCTGTTGTGTGACTACAACGGTGAGCACAAGACGGCCCAATAAACTTGGAAGCGGCCATAAAGGCAGCGAAACACAGTGAGGGTCATAATAACTACCACAAGCCCGGAGGTCTGCTAATCACTTTCTACACGTACAAATATCATTATTTAATATTAAGTCAATCATTTACTCAACCCCAAACCACTTAGTATCTAGTATACGCCAGGCAGTGGAGATATAAACGTGGACAACACAGACAAAGATCCCCGCTCTGGAGCTTACAGGCTATTAGGCCAAAAGGTAACGAACAAGTAAATGTACAAAATGTCAGACGATACGCGCCATGGGGTCAAGTAAAGGCAGGTAACGGAGAACGGGGGCCCTGGGTGGATGAGGGAAGACTGAGCACAGGACTGTACGCCAGCAGTTAGTATTTCTCATTTTCTAGATGGAGAGGCTAAGCTACGGAGAGGTGACCTGCCTGAGATCATTTTCCCTTGTGTTGGTTCTTACAGGTCCACGGTATGTCAGACATGTCCCATTATTCCTAATGACTACGTCTAATAATTTCTCATCTCATCCTCTCCAGCTTACAGATGATATCTTGAAGGCAGAGGGTTAAGCAAGGAGGCCCAGTCAAGCACGAGGGCACACACTAGGTCGTTAAGAGGTAGACCTAGGTTAAGAGCCCAGGCATTCCAAGTCTTTGCTCTGAGCCGCGCACCGGACGGCTTGGCTCCTATCTCTGCAGACCCAAGACCTGCGAGGCCGGCTCAGCAATACTTGGTCTCGTAGTCGGGCCTTTTGTAGGCCCCAGGCCCCACGCTCTCGGCTTCATAGGAGGATTTGGCCTCTTCCATTAACCAGCCGTGTGGTTTGGGGCAAGTTGCTTAGCCTCTGGGTCTCAACTACTCCATCTGTAGCTAAACTTTGCAAGTTTGACAGGAGGAAAGCGCTTAGCACAGACAATAAATGTTTCCTAGTGTACTGTCCACAGGCAAGGCAATACAATACAGGCTCAGTTGTTGCAGTGTCACAGCCGTGACCCCTTCACCGGAACCTCGTCGGACACTGGGACCCACATTCTAGACGACTAAACCCAGGTGGCCTCATTAGCTCCGCTTATGCTCGCTCAATCCCACAAGGTAGGCTTTAAGGTTCCCACTTCTCAGCTGGGGGCACTATAAGGCTCGGGAGGTGAAGGAGTTTGCCCAAGTGCCCTGCCGGCAGGGCAGCGCGGGTGTCCTGACGACCAGGCAGGGAGTCAGCCCTCGCAGGGCCTGATCTCGGGTACCAACTTTTCTCTGCAGCCCCTGACAGGCAGGCGACCCCCGACGGGCGCTTCTCGGCTGAGTCCTCGGCCTTGACCGAGCCAGCCCCGGGGACTCTCTTGTCCTCACAGCGATGACCCGACGGCTTCCTTCGGAACTCGGACCTCTCTGCTCCAACTGGCGTCCACCGACAGCTCGGTTCGCAGGCGCCCAATTCCCCTCGGTTCTGTCTTTTCGCGAGAGCTTGTACCAACCAGGAGCCCGGCCACACACAGCCCAGTTTCCGCTCCTGCGCGCAGAAGCTGTCAGGAGGAAGCGGGGAGATAGCCCCGCGCCGGTACGTGTACCCGCGCGGAAAAGGCGGGGCATGCAAATTACAGCGGCGCGTTAGCCGCCGTGCCAAGCGGATATAAAAATTCACTTAAAAACGTAGAAAATAAAAAAAAACCTGCACAGGGTCTAATGTGTTCTATGTATGTGTCAAGATACTCGGGAGGTGAGATCTCGATTGCTACCGACCTGGCTCACCGTGAGTTAAATATGGGTGACAGGAGAAGGGTGGCGGGCGAGGGACAAGCGGCAGGCATCGCTTCTCGGCCTTTTGGCTAAGATCAAGTGTAGTATCTGTTCTTATCAGTTTAATATCTGATACGTCCTCTATCCGAGGACAATATATTAAATGGATTTTTGGAGCTGGGAGATGGAATAGGAGCTTGCTCCGTCCACTCCGCGCATCGACCCGGTATTGCAGTACTTCCGGGAACGGTGCACCCCCTTTGGGGGAAAATAAGTCGCTGTGAAAAGTTAGCTTGAACTTTGCGCGGTGGGAACGGGTTTTTTTTTGTCATGGCTGGAAGTGCGCTCGCTTTCTCCGTAGCACTTTTTCGTTTTCTGGGGGCACTCGGATTCGTTTTGGTGCCGGGCAAGATTTTCTCTGATGCCGCCGGCGGTGGTTGGAGGGAGGGAGGAGGCCGTTCTGTACGTGCAGTTGAGTTTGAGCTGTATTTCATGGACAAAATTTTGCGCGGAGGGGAAGTGATCAGATCTCTCGTTTTAAAAAATGTACTAAATTAAAGCAGGTATCATAACAAATAAGAGACTCTTGGCATTCAACCTTACGGTTTAGTAAGGGAGTGACTAATTTTAAGTGCTCTTTATACTGATCACACTTACTAACAAGTATGTTGTCTCTGTCTCCTTTGTAGTATGAGATTCTAAAATTTATAAGGATAAGATTGTTTGCATTATTTATAATAGCCAAGATAGAGACACAACCTAGTGTATGCCAGACACAAATACTGTATGATCTCACATGTAGAATCTAAAAAAACAAACCAAGCTCATAGGTACAGAGAACAGATTGGAATTTGAGGGCTCAGAAGCTATACTGAGGAGAAGACAAGGAAATCCTGTATGCAAGTTAAATAGTTTGAGCTTCATTGGAGACAATTCAGGAGAGTGGGATTAGAGGTGTGATTCAAGATGGCTGATCTGTAAATAATGTGTAGCATGTATGTTTGGGGATACAGAAGCCTGAGTCAACAGCAATATTTCAGGCTAGAGATGAAGTCCTGAGCCAGGATTGTGACAGTGAGTCAGTCTCACAGTTGGAAAATGAATGAGGGAGACAGCATAGAGGAAGAATCAGCAGTGCCTGGCAGGTCTCTCTGGAAGCCAGGGACCTAGAGAGTGTCAGACGAAGTGGAGATTTCTAACTCGTGACTCAAATAGCAGTTCCTACCTACAACAGGAACAGGGAAGGCATGGATGGGGAAGAGTCACTTAAATGATAGCTTCAGTGGTGGACACTTCCTTTTTTGTCTCTACTGGCGATGGTGGTACTAGGCAGTGCCCTCCCTATGTCCTGGGGCACTTGAGGTAGCCCTCTGGAGTAGAGCAGTCAGTCAGGTCTCCGTAGTGGGGTTTGCGCTTCGATCTGAGCTGTTTCCCCTAGTCGTCAATGTGCCGTAGCGGACAAAAGGGGCCCTGAGCTCTCACCATACAGGTGGTGAAATTAAAAATAGCAAAAAGAATCAAGAGGGCAAATGCAGGAACATAGGGAGGGATTCCCATTCGACGGTTATGGGGGTGAATGAACAAACACCCTACACTGGAGAGATGACATCAGCAGCAACTTATTAGTCAGGTATTGTAGGGTAGATGTTGAGGAAAATTCGCCTTCATTGGTTGATGTGAGCTTTTGTGTATTAGCTTTTATCTGTTCCTACATGTGAGGTGATTTCTGTGCTGTGATCAGGGGTTGAGTAAATTCCCCCTTTGGTCTCATTCTATCGAGGAGGGGAGACATGAGATGGGGATACTTTTCTGTTTGGTCTCATTCTCCCAAGCAGGGGAGATGTGAGATGAAGCTACTGTTCTGTCTGTGCTTGTGAGGTGATAGTTAGTTTAGGGTTAAAAAAAATTCTATGATCAGGTTGAGAGAATTCCCCCTTTGGTCTCATCCTCCCGAGTAGGGGAGATACGAGATGATGTTGCTTTCTGTCTGTTTCGCCCACATCAGCAGATGAAGTGAAGAAGTAGCTAAGTTATATCAGGATGATGTGACAAGCACATTGCCAGGCCTTGTCGCTTATCTGCATGAATCGGCCCTTCGACCAGATGGGCAGCATGCATATCAGTAACTGCCAGACCCTCCGGGAATGGCCATTCCCAGAGGGGGAGGTAGGAACAAGAAACTTGGCTCTAAGGTACATCTGAGAAAATATATAAAACACACCTCAGTTGGCAGTGTAATTATTAATTTTTCATCATTTGGCCATTTTTCATTGGTGATTCTTCATCATTCCAACATAAAAAGACTTTCAGCAACATGCAGCTTACACCAGGGGATGTCTGACTTCCAGCCGCGGACCCGCGGACCTGGTGAGGTCTGGCTGATTCCCGACCTCTCCAGTGTTGTTCTCTACGGCTAGCCTTCTTGAGAACTGGTTAACATTTTAGAAGCTTGTATGCAGCTTGCAGCTTGCAACATCAGAAGATGCCCTAACTTCCAGGAACAACAACAACAACAACAACGGCAACAGCAACAACATTCTGGAGAACTTGTTAGCAGTTTGGAAGCTTGTATGCAGCTTGCAGCTTATAGCTAGTAACATCAAGGGACGTCCTCACTTCCAGCAACGACAACCACAGCAACATTCTTGGGAACTAGCAAGCAGCAGTGGGAGATGCCTGAGTTTCTCTGTTACAGACCTGCCCAGGTTTTGATTTGTGACTTTTCCAGTGCTGTTTTTCCTGTGGTTTGGTGAGCTTTTGGCATCTACTGTAATAGTTACTATCCTATAAAACTTATTATTGCTTTTGGATACTCCTTATTGATGTTATTTGTGTACTTAGCCAAGTGATTTTTGATCAATAGTAAACATGCATTGGGTTCTCTTAAACTTACATGTATGTATGCTCCTTTGACATGACATTGTTATTAATGTATATAGTTTAGTCTTCACCACCTTTACTTTCTGTCATTAGCACATTCTATTGTCTTTGTCTTTTGCTATTGTATATTGCTAAGTTGATTAGATATTGCTAATAAATTAATTAGCCCCTCTCTAGTGCGTCCCTCCTCTCTCCCCCCCCCCCCATTCACGTATACTTAGCCACGGCCTGGAGGACATGGTTCACCACGCAGGTCCACACTCGGGTTGCTCTCGGGAACAACACATAAGCAGGAGCTGTGGGCAGCATGCTTTGCCCCTTTTCTGCCCCACTACCTGCCCCAGCCATCTGGAAATCCCTCTTTCCTAATGAGGGAGAAGGCTAGCAGGGCCGGGGTGGGAGAATCCAAGTGAAGCGCCTATATTTGGAAGCTGCCAAGGACACACAGGGCCTCTCCTCTTCCAAGCTGCTTCCCGCCCCCTGCCACCTCTCACGAGGCTGACTTTGAAACCCCACACGGGCACCAGGGAGGGAGGCCTATTCTCACTAGCCCTCTGCCTCCCACCAAGACCTCCCAGCCCCAATCCAGGCCTCCCTCCCCAGTGACCACATCACTAAAAGGCGGGTTTGTCCTAGATCCCTTCGTGTGTCATTCCCTCCCCTCAATTCCATAAACCTAGAGGGGCCCGCGCCTGTTGGAGACCATGTACCCAGAACCCAGAATAGCCTCGGAGGCCAAATATTTGTTGGGGTACTCCCTGGATTCCACCAGCTAGCTAGGCCGGCACTAAACTGTGGGACCCCAATTCACCATAGCGCTCTGACGGATTCTGGGTACAAAATGATACTGCAGGTATAGTTATTGTTTTTGCCAATAAAAAAGAAGACAGAGACAACATACTTGTTAGTAAGTGTGATCAGTATAAAGAGCACTTAAAATTAGTCACTCCCTTACTAAACCGTCAGGTTGAATGCCAAGAGTCTCTTATTTGTTATGATACCTGCTTTAATTTAGTACATTTTTTAAAACGAGAGATCTGATCACTTCCCCTCCGCGCAAAATTTTGTCCATGAAATACAGCTCAAACTCAACTGCACGTACAGAACGGCCTCCTCCCTCCCTCCAACCACCGCCGGCGGCATCAGAGAAAATCTTGCCCGGCACCAAAACGAATCCGAGTGCCCCCAGAAAACGAAAAAGTGCTACGGAGAAAGCGAGCGCACTTCCAGCCATGACAAAAAAAAAACCCGTTCCCACCGCGCAAAGTCCAAGCTAGCTTTTCACAGCGACTTATTTTCCCCCAAAGGGGGTGCACCGTTCCCGGAAGTACTGCAATACCGGGTCGATGCGCGGAGTGGACGGAGCAAGCTCCTATTCCATCTCCCAGCTCCAAAAATCCATTTAATATATTGTCCTCGGATAGAGGACGTATCAGATATTAAACTGATAAGAACAGATACTACACTTGATCTTAGCCAAAAGGCCGAGAAGCGATGCCTGTCACTTGTCCCTCGCCCGTCTCCCTCCTCCTGTCGCGCACATTCTACCTACGGTGAGCCAGGTCACCGGCAGTCGAGGTCTCACTTCCTTTGCTTCTTTGGAAGTACTGTACTATGGGAGCCACTGAGCAGTAGGCCCCGGTACCGATCTGGTTTAGTTTTATTCTCTGTATCTTAAGAGAGAAATTGTATGTCTGTCGTTGCACCCGTCGTTCTCGGGCGAAACGCCATTTCTTGTTTGCATAGCCCGCCCTTTCCCGCCCGAGGAGGCGTGGCTACGGCGGGCGGACTGCCCCCTCCGGACGACGGTGGAACCCCGGGCTGGGGGTGGGGGGGTGTCGAGCTCCTCTTTTGTGCAAACGGAGAGAAAGGACAGAACCGAACGGGATTCGGGCTCGGCGGCCCGAGCGGCCTGTAGGAAGGGGCCGAGACGCAGTCACTAGAAACGCCCAGAGAGACGAGCCTCTTATGTGTCCGAAGAGGGGTTCAGGCTGAGTCAGGGGAGCGCCAGCTCTGGACCCGGGCTGATGGCAGCTGGTGGGGAGGGGTGAGGAGGCGCGTCACACGGGGAGGCCCCGGCAGGGCAGCTGAAGGGGTTCTCTGAGATTCCGGCATCCGCGTCTCTCGGCGCTTCTTCTGTGAGTGAACCAAATCCTGGGCTCCGCGCGTCAAGCTCCCTCCGCCTGCGATGCGGTTTCCCTTCGCCTCTTCCTCACCTATGTGTTTCATCCCACCCGGTGATTCATTTCCAGTCCACCACTCACCACCCGGTGGGGCAATCTTTTATCTCCCCGCACCGAAATCGGAGATCATTGAGGGCCGTCACCCCTCAGTGCTTATGTCTGGAGTCTGGATCCCAGCACGAGCCCAGTGCCCCGCATGTAGTAGGCGCTCAGAAAGAGCCTACTTTGAGTGAATAAACGATACCCTGGTCAGACTGATTCAGAAGCAGCAGTTAGGAGGCTACGGGCCCGGAACCAGGGGTGACGGGGGAGAATCTGGCCAGGGGGAGATCTGGCAGAACACCAGAGAGGAGAGGTGACTGCTGGGGATGCTCTGAGCATCAAGGCCACTCAGTGCGTTAAGCACTCCCCCACCCCACCCCACCCCCACACAAATTTCCCTCTGGGGCAAAGACTGCCTGCCGGCTGCCCAGGCAGCATTTCCCTGTCCCATCCTCATTCCTGACAGAACTTCACTGTAGTTGGGGAGTTTGTATTTCTCTCATTTGAACTCAGAAAAGCTAGAAGGTGTCATGAGTGTAAGTGAAATCGGTCATTTCACCCTACAACACAGAAAGCTGAGCGTAGGTGTTGCCTGAGCCCTTTTCAGTGCCAGCCCTTGGGCTGAGCGCTGCACATGTATTATCTCATTTAACTCACTCGACAGGCCTATGAGGTAGACAGTCTTCATCTCCTCCTCCTCCTCCTCCTCGTCATCATTCTAGGGCCAAGACTAGGGTGAAGCCAGTGAGGTACTCGCCTGGGGGGGGGGGCGGTTGGTTAGTGGAGTGTCCCCCTAAAAACTCTTCAGTGATCAAGATTGTAGGGAGCTGGAGCATTTAGGGTTAAGAAAATGTAACTTCAAGCAGAGTTTGGCCTCCCAAACTCTAAGGAGATTGCTAAGGAGATCTCCGATAAGATAAGAACAGAGGTGCCAGCCTACTGGGGATGAGGAATTGTCAGAGAGATAAAGACAGTCAGGGCCAAACTTTGCATAAACATAATAAATCTGTACCCCCTGCCTCACCTGCTCTATGTAACCTTGTTTCTGTGTGTATAAAAGGAAGCCGGAAAATAAAGCAGGGGCTGCAGTCTAATTAGAACTGCTCGCCCTCCCGATCCCATCTTTGTCTCTTGTCTGTTTTTTTCTCAGTCCTCACTCCCCACTTCAGGGACCGTTCGTCTCGTCGGCAGGCTCCGACACAAGATAAATATTATTTTAATACAATTTATCTTATCATGATTACTGGGTTTTTTGGTGCCCCCTTAACTGTTTTTGCCCAAGGCAAGTGCCTCACTCATTTCACTCCACTCTAATCCCCACCATGTTATCATCCCCATTCTATAGACCTACGCTGTCCCAGCCAACAGCCACATGTAGCTATTGAGTCTTGGAAACGGCGTTAATCCTGACTGAGAGGGGCCGTAAATGTAAAATACACATGAGATTTTCAAGACTTAGTAGTAAAAAATGTAAAATATCGCAATAATTTTATATTGATTACACACTGAAGCAATATTTTGGATAGAGTTAAATTATAAAACCTAGTTTCACTGGTTTCTGGGTTTTTGTTGTTGTTGTGTTTTGTTTTCATGTGGCTACTAGAAAATTAAAAACTACATACGCGACACGTATTTCTAGTGGACAGCAATGTTATAGACCGAAGGTCAGAGACGCTAAGCAACTTGCCTAAGGTCACACAGCTAATATGATGCAAGGTCAGGATTTGAATTCAAGCCGCCTGTTAACCAGGTGGGACCTCAGGTTTTTTAAACTGTAGAATAGGGATGATGATAACTGACACTTCTCTGATTAGGGTCCTTGTGAAGCTACACATGGAAATGCCAAGCATACAGGCATCCCTTAATAAGTGCACTCTGGAGAAAACAGATAATATTCATCTTATAGTGCGGTGGAAAATCTTCCCCTCCCCATGCCAGGCACTCTCCCGCTCGCTTCACATCGCACTTTACCTGGCTTTATTTTTCCGGTGGCTGCCAAGTCATTATGGACACCCATAATCATCATGTGGCATAGATAGAGACATATAGATATAGACATATACACAGACGGATCTAGAGATATTAGACAGATACACACAGACACATAGGTATATTCACAAATATACATTTAGTGGCTTGTTTGCTTCTCACTTTGATGGTCGAGATTTTGTTTGCTGCTCTATCCTGAGCACCTAGGACAGTGCTCGGCACGGACACGTACGTGACACTTGATAAAATACTTGTTGAATGACTGAATGAGAAACAATATAGAACGTGCTTAGCCTGTACCTGACATGACTCTTCAGGCTTCCCCATCCCATGATCACTGTTCAGATCTGTGTGTATCAGGCCATCTTCTGCTAATTTGGTTTCTCTTAGAAGGGGATTGCTATAGTCTGAACACCCCAACGGTTTGTTCATCTCTCACTGGCAACCTCCTTATCCCCGCCAGGTATTCTGGCGATCCTGGGTTGGACGCCCCTTGAGGGCAGGAACGATGAAGGCTGCCCTGACCGGGAGAGTGTGATCAGTGCTCCAGGAGGGTCTCAAATGGAGAAGTTCCAATTGAGAGGTCAAGAAAGTGTTGACGGGGCTGAGACCATCTTCTCGGTCAGTTTTTTAGGCGTTCCCGCATGGGATAACCCGCCAGGCACACATCAGTGACGGTACACCTTGTGGTAGCAGTTCTGCAGTCTTCAATAAAGCCTTAGAAAACAAATGCAGTCGTCGGCCCAACCCCTTTCCTCAGAACTACAGTGAACGACTTACCTCGAGCGTGCACTCTGCGCAGAGAACCAGGGACGAGCGATACCACACAGCCAGCCGGAACGAAACTTCACGTTGCGCAGAATCACAAATCAGTACTCTTTCATTGTAGACCTCCATCGTCTCCTCCAATGGGGGTGTATCGTTAGCGGAAGTACTGCAATACCCAGTTTACGGACGAAGAAGACACAGCAAGCTCCTATTTTAAATCCAGGCTCCAAAAGCCCATTTCAAATCCAGGCTCCAAAAGCGCATTTTAAATCCAGGCTGCAAAAGCCCACTTTAAACCCAAGGTCCAAAAGCCCATTTTAAATCCAGGCTCCAAAACCCCTTTTTAAACCCAGGTTCCAAAAGCGCATTTTAAATCCAGCCTCCAAAATCCCTTTTTAAACCCAGGTTTCAAAAACGCATTTTAAATCCAGGCTCCAAAAACCCATTTAGCATATTGATGTCGGACAGAGAACATATCACACGTTAAATTGGTAACAACTAATATTACACTTAATGTTAGCCAAACACCCGAGAAGGAATGTCTGTCGTTAGTCCCTCGCCCGCCACCCTTCTCCTGTCACCCATATTTAAGTCACGGTGAGCCAGGTCGGTAGCAATCGAGATCTCACCTCCCGAGTATTTTGACACATACATAGAACACATTAGACCCTGTGCAGGTTTTTTTTTAATTTTCTACGTTTTTAAGTGAAGTTTTATATCCGCTTGGCACGGCGGCTAACGCGCCGCTGTAATTTGCATGCCCCGCCTTTTCCGCGCGGGTACACGTACCGGCGCGGGGCTATCTCCCCGCTTCCTCCTGACAACTTCTGCGCGCAGGAGCGGAAACTGGGCTGTGTGTGGCCGGGCTCCTGGTTGGTACAAGCTCTCGCGAAAAGACAGAACCGAGGGGAATTGGGCGCCTGCGAACCGAGCTGTCGGTGGACGCCAGTTGGAGCAGAGAGGTCCGAGTTCCGAAGGAAGCCGTCGGGTCATCGCTGTGAGGACAAGAGAGTCCCCGGGGCTGGCTCGGTCAAGGCCGAGGACTCAGCCGAGAAGCGCCCGTCGGGGGTCGCCTGCCTGTCAGGGGCTGCAGAGAAAAGTTGGTACCCGAGATCAGGCCCTGCGAGGGCTGACTCCCTGCCTGGTCGTCAGGACACCCGCGCTGCCCTGCCGGCAGGGCACTTGGGCAAACTCCTTCACCTCCCGAGCCTTATAGTGCCCCCAGCTGAGAAGTGGGAACCTTAAAGCCTACCTTGTGGGATTGAGCGAGCATAAGCGGAGCTAATGAGGCCACCTGGGTTTAGTCGTCTAGAATGTGGGTCCCAGTGTCCGACGAGGTTCCGGTGAAGGGGTCACGGCTGTGACACTGCAACAACTGAGCCTGTATTGTATTGCCTTGCCTGTGGACAGTACACTAGGAAACATTTATTGTCTGTGCTAAGCGCTTTCCTCCTGTCAAACTTGCAAAGTTTAGCTACAGATGGAGTAGTTGAGACCCAGAGGCTAAGCAACTTGCCCCAAACCACACGGCTGGTTAATGGAAGAGGCCAAATCCTCCTATGAAGCCGAGAGCGTGGGGCCTGGGGCCTACAAAAGGCCCGACTACGAGACCAAGTATTGCTGAGCCGGCCTCGCAGGTCTTGGGTCTGCAGAGATAGGAGCCAAGCCGTCCGGTGCGCGGCTCAGAGCAAAGACTTGGAATGCCTGGGCTCTTAACCTAGGTCTACCTCTTAACGACCTAGTGTGTGCCTTCGTGCTTGACTGGGCCTCCTTGCTTAACCCTCTGCCTTCAAGATATCATCTGTAAGCTGGAGAGGATGAGATGAGAAATTATTAGACGTAGTCATTAGGAATAATGGGACATGTCTGACATACCGTGGACCTGTAAGAACCAACACAAGGGAAAATGATCTCAGGCAGGTCACCTCTCCGTAGCTTAGCCTCTCCATCTAGAAAATGAGAAATACTAACTGCTGGCGTACAGTCCTGTGCTCAGTCTTCCCTCATCCACCCAGGGCCCCCGTTCTCCGTTACCTGCCTTTACTTGACCCCATGGCGCGTATCGTCTGACATTTTGTACATTTACTTGTTCGTTACCTTTTGGCCTAATAGCCTGTAAGCTCCAGAGCGGGGATCTTTGTCTGTGTTGTCCACGTTTATATCTCCACTGCCTGGCGTATACTAGATACTAAGTGGTTTGGGGTTGAGTAAATGATTGACTTAATATTAAATAATGATATTTGTACGTGTAGAAAGTGATTAGCAGACCTCCGGGCTTGTGGTAGTTATTATGACCCTCACTGTGTTTCGCTGCCTTTATGGCCGCTTCCACATTTATCGGGCCGTCTTGTGCTCACTGTAATTTAGTTTCCCAGGTATTTTGATCCTTAGAAGGAGGTGCCGTGGATGGCAGACATGTGTGTTCTGTGGTTGCAAAGGAGTAGCTCCTGTTCTAAATTGATGATTTAGGGGCGGCCCGATGGCTCAGTTGGTTAGAGCTCAAGGTCTCAGCAACCAGGTTGCCGGTTCAATTCCCGCATGGGATGGTGGGCTGCATCCCCCTGCAACTATAGATTTAAAAACGGGGACTGGACTTGGAGCTGAGCTGCGCCCTCCACAACTAGATTGAAGGACAGCGACTTGGAGCTGATGGGCCCTGGAGAACCACACTGTTCCCCGGTAACATTAAAATTAATTAATTAATTAATGATTTAGCATTCTCATTCATGCACCAGCTTCTTGTGAGTTAGGTGACTTTGAGTCAGTCCCCCTCAGCCGGCTCGCATCAAAGTGCTTGCAAACGTTAGGGCAATACCAGGGCGTGGCTGTCGCGTGAGCCCTTGTCCAAGTGCCCTCCGGTCTCACTATGGACCCAGTTACCATCGCTGCCGGGGAGTAGGGGATGATAAGCCAAGGGTGACGACTTGAATCAGAGCACAGCTATTATAGCTAGCCTTCTTGATCGGTGCCTGTTGCCCACAGCCTGGCCCAACCATCATGTTAGCAAACATTTGCATAATACCCCGGGGTGTCTCTTACGGGGTATTATGACGGGGTATTGTTATTCCTGTGCTGACGATCTGCTACGCTTTTCTTTCCATGAACTGAATGTTCATATCCTTTGCCCGTTGTCCTTTCAATCGTTGACCTTTTTGCATTCCGTCTCTATCACACTTTGTATGTGTCCTAGTGCATGAGTCCAGGGATAGATCTGATTTTATTTCTTTTTTCTGGATGGCTACCCAGTTGTCCCAGCGTCATATATGGAATACCCGTCCTGGGATCACACAGGTGAACATGACCTGGTGGTCAGCAAGGGGCATCTGCAGTGCTCTTCCATTCCTCTTCTGGCTGCCACTCAACCACGTCCACTGCTCGCAAAGCTGCCGGGGAAGCCTGTGCACACAGCCAGAGAATGTCTGCCCATGCCAAGGCTGCCGCCTCCAGGCGCTCGCTCCTACGTGTTCCTTCCTTGGGCATCTGAGGGCCGCTGTGTCCCCTGCCAGCTGTGGAGGACAGCTTCTTCAAGTCCAGGCCCCACTGTGCTCACAGGGGCACCCGCGAAGCTGACGTTCCTTTAGTGTCACCTGTCTGAGCCCAAGCAGTATTTCCAGGTGCGGAATGCGTTGCTTCCAGAACCCAAAGAGGCTCACTGGGCCCCGGGCTTCCTCCTCAGTGGTCGGGGGTACAAACAGAGGAAGCAATCTGCCTCTGCTTTGGAGGGGATCTCCTAGCCTCCCACTCCCGACAACAGGAGCCCCTGAACATTGTGCTGCCCTGTTTCACTGTAGTGTTTACGTCCCTCTCTGACTGGAAGGGCACGGGAGTGTGTGTGTCTCATGAAGGCCTCTGTTGTGCCAGCCCCCACCCAGCTCACCCTGTCCCACGCTGGTGGCCCAGGCCCCTTCATACAGAGACTAGAACGGACAGCGAGGGGCACGGAGAGGTAACATTGCCAGGGGGAAGATGTCGGCGTATATCTTTGTTTTTCTTGTCCTCTGTGAACTGTCTATCCTTTGCCCACTTTCTACTGGCTGTTCAGCTGTTTCTTATGAATGTCTAGGATCTCTATATCATTGGTGATTATCTTTTTCTGCAGTGTATTTGCCAGTTTTTTCCTTTGGTTTTCATTTGCCTCGCTTATGATGTTTTGTGTTCTGCAGAGAATTTAGATTTTCTAGAACTCAAGTATTTCAAGGCCTTCTAACTGTGACTCGAAATCCAGAAGCGCAATTTTTAGAAATTTGGGCTTCTGGATTTTGAGTCACCGTTAGAAGGCTTTCCCTGACTCCAAACTTAGGCAATTATTGTCCCGCGTTTCCTTAGCAGTGTTTTCAATGCTTTGTCTTTGCCTTTAAATATTTTATCTTTTTGAAATTTATCCTGGTATGCAGATTAAAATGTGGCTCAACTTTATTGACCCCCACCCCACCCTCCCCCCCACACACACACACAGAGGATGGCCGCCCAGTTGTCTCAGTATCACATGTGGAATAGGTTGTCTTTTTCCCACTGACTGGAGAGGCCAGCTTCACCGTTTCCTAAAATCGCACGTGCATTGGGTCCATCCCTGGTTTTCTTCTTAAAAAAGGAAGGCACCTCAGTGAAAGCCAGGACCACCTCTGATTCTTTGGTTCTAGCTCTTGACTTCGTCTTCACTCACTCCTCCTGGGTGTCCTACCATTCAGACTCCTTTGACGAGCATCTAGGAGGTGTGGAACACAGGCTTGGGTCTTGGGGCCGCAGATGTGACAGGGACTGGTGCCCCTGGGAGTTCAAGGTCAAGTGGGGATAAGAGACTGAGAAGAGACACTTCTCGTGAGAACTGCTGCCGCTCTGGGAGGACGCCAGCACTCAGGCGGCACTAGGGACATCACAGTGCCGGAGAGGAGGCTCTAGATGAGCCTGCCTGTTTTCCCTGAGGAAGATAACTGTTCTCCCGGGAGTACACAGGTTTGCGGCCAAGCGGGGATGGAGCTCTGCCTTCCGCGTTCCAGCAAGGGAGGCCTTGGTGGACACGGTCTCCTTTGATTCTAACGTCCCTGCCTTTGCCCCTGGAACCAGATGTCCAGCAGAGCGAGAAACTAACCTTTGAGGTGAAAGGTCTTTCATTGTCATAGAAGTGGGAAAGGAGTCAATCCCCTGGCCTCAAATCTTGGCACGTTGTACATGAAACTGACTTCCTGGGCCACCTTTCCTCCTCCCTGGTTGAGGCGGTGAATTTCCAGATGCTCCTCATGTGTTCTGGGGGCCAGTCAGTACAAGGAGACAATGGGGAGTAGAGACTGAAGATAAGAGACTCGAGCTGGGGCCGGCCTAGTGGCTCAGGCGGTTAGAGCTCCATGCTCCTAACTCCGAAGGCTGCCGGTTCGATTCCCACATGGGCCAGTGGGCTCTCAACCACAAGGTGGCCAGTTCAATTCCTCGACTCCCGCAAGGGATGATGGGCTCTATCCCTGCAACTAAGATTGAATTGAACACGGCACCTCGAGCTGAGCTGCCGCTGAGCTGCCGCTGAGCTGCCGCTGAGCTGCCGCTGAGCTGCCGCTGAGCTGCCGGATGGCTCAGTTGGTTGGAGCGTGTCCTCTCAACCACAAGGTTGCCGGTTCGACTCCCATCCAAGGGATGGTGGGCTGTGCCCCCTACAACTAAGACTGAGAGAACAACAACTTGAAGCTGAACAGAACCCTCCACAACTAAGATTGAAAGGACAACTTGACTTGGAGAAAAGTCCTGAAAGTGCACACTATTCCCCAATAAAGTCCTGTTCCCCTTCCCCAATAAAATCTTAAAAAAAAAAAAGAGACTCGAGCTGGTATTTTTGTTCTGTTTTGAGGATGGTGTGAGGAGGGTCTGGAAGCAGCAATAGGAGACAAGGACACGCACTCCCTTTGTGGTTCCTGCAGGATGAGGTGTGTGGGAGAGGTACCCTCCCCACCCCCCAAGGCTGTAGGGAAATGATGTCCTCTGGAGAGAGACTCAGGTTTGAGAAACAACGGGAAGAGCATTTAGAGAGGAGGCAGGAAAGAGGGAATTCTTGGAAGATGGACAGGTTTTCCGGAGTTGGGGAGAAATGATCTAAAAGACCGAAAAGGGTGATGTGTAGAATCTTATGGGGATATAAGGCATGCAGAAATGACACTTTGATCTTTCTGTGGTGACTGCAGGGAATGATAAAAGGGCATGAGATAGGTTCCCGTGAACTCTTCCTGATGGCTGGGTTCTTCTACCAGTCACTACCATATTTTTTCCCCCCATCTCATAGGTTTAACCTAGTGACTGACGATAGAAATTTGAGGAGCTGAGTTATGAGCAAGGTTTCCAGGGCTGGCGGTCTATCTTCTGTCGAACAACTTACTCTCTGAACGCTATTAAAACCTGCTACAGATTATAAACTCAGACCGTGGAAAGCTCTGTTAAGCTGACTAAAACGCTGAAAACACCCGCTAACGCACGCTGCCTTTACCCCATCGTCGCGAACAAAGATGATATGAAAGTAGGAAACCACCTGTTTAGGACGCAGAAAAGAATTCAGGAAGTTCTGGCAGAACAGAATCAAAGCTATACTAAGGAATAGCACAGATACACACGCAGCGAAAGGAAAAAGCTTGTATCTTTCGTTGTAACCTCAGTTATTCCCCCCAAGAGGGGTGCACCGTTCTCGGAAGTACTGCAATACCGAGTCGATGCGCGGAGTGGACGGAGCAAGCTCCTATTCCATCTCCCAGCTCCAAAAATCCATTTAATATATTGTCCTCGGATAGAGGACGTATCAGATATTAAACTGATAAGAACAGATACTACACTTGATCTTAGCCAAAAGGCCGAGAAGCGATGCCTGTCCCTTGTCCCTCGCCCGTCTCCCTCCTCCTGTCGCGCACATTCTACCTACGGTGAGCCAGGTCACCGGCAGTCGAGGTCTCACTTCCTTTGCTTCTTTGGAAGTACTGTACTATGGGAGCCACTGAGCAGTAGGCCCCGGTACCGATCTGGTTTGGTTTTATTCTCTGTATCTTAAGAGAGAAATTGTATGTCTGTCGTTGCACCCGTCGTTCTCGGGCGAAAACGCCATTTCTTGTTTGCATAGCCCGCCCTTTCCCGCCCGAGGAGGCGTGGCTACGGCGGGCGGACTGCCCCCTCGGGACGGCCTCCGCGCGCCTACCGTGGAACCCCGGGCTGGGGGTGGGGGGGTGTCGAGCTCCTCTTTTGTGCAAACGGAGAGAAAGGACAGAACCGAAGGGGATTCGGGCTCGGCGGCTCGAGCGGCCTGTAGGAAGGGGCCGAGACGCAGTCACTAGAAACGCCCAGAAAGACGAGCCTCTTATGTGTCCGAAGAGGGGTTCATGCTGAGTCAGGGGAGCGCCAGCTCTGGACCCGGGCTGATGGCAGCCGGTGGGGAAGGGGGAGGAGGCGCGTCACACGGGGAGGCCCGGGCAGGGCAGCCGAAGGGGTTCTCTGAGATTCCGGCATCCGCGTCTCTGGGCGCTTCTTCTGTGAGTGAACCAAATCCTGGGCTCCGCGCGTCAAGCTCCCTCCGCCTGCGATGCGGTTTCCCTTCGCCTCTTCCTCACCTATGTGTTTCATCCCACCCGGTGATTCATTTCCAGTCCACCACTCACCACCCGGTGGGGCAATCCTTTATCTCCCCGCACCGAAATCGGAGATCATTGAGGGCCGTCACCTCCTCAGTGCTTATGTCTGGAGTCTGGATCCCAGCACGAGCCCAGTGCCCCGCATGTAGTAGGCGCTCAGAAAGAGCCTACTTTGAGTGAATAAACGATACCCAGGTCAGACTGATTCAGAAGCAGCAGTTAGGAGGCTACGGGCCCGGAACCAGGGGTGACGGGGGAGAATCTGGCCAGGGGGAGATCTGGCAGAACACCAGAGAGGAGAGGTGACTGCTGGGGATGCTCTGAGCATCAAGGCCACTCAGTGCGTTAAGCACTCCCCCACCCCACCCCACCCCCACACAAATTTCCCTCTGGGGCAGACTGCCTGCCGGCTGCCCAGTCAGCATTTCCCTCTCCCATCCTCATTCCTGACAGAACTTCAGTGTAGTTGGGGAGTTTGTATTTCTCTCATTTGAACTCAGAAAAGCTAGAAGGTGTCATGAGTGTAAGTGAAATCGGTCATTTCACCCTACAACACAGAAAGCCTGAGCGTAGGTGTTGCCTGAGCCCTTTTCAGTGCCAGCCCTTGGGCTGAGCGCTGCACATGTATTATCTCATTTAACTCACTCGACAGGCCTATGAGGTAGACAGTCTTCATCTCCTCCTCCTCCTCCTCCTCGTCATCATTCTAGGGCCAAGACTAGGGTGAAGCCAGTGAGGTACTCGCCTGGGGGGGGCGGTTGGTTAGTGGAGTGTCCCCCTAAAAACTCTTCAGTGATCAAGATAAATATTATTTTAATACAATTTATCTTATCGTGATTACTGGGTTTTTTGGTGCCCCCTTAACTGTTTTTGCCCAAGGCAAGTGCCTCACTCATTTCACTCCACTCTAATCCCCACCATGTTATCATCCCCATTCTACAGACCTACGCTGTCCCAGCCAACAGCCACATGTAGCTATTGAGTCCTGGAAACGGCGTTAATCCTGACTGAGAGGGGCCGTAAGTGTAAAATACACATGAGATTTTCAAGACTTAGTAGTAAAAAATGTAAAATATCTTAATAATTTTATATTGATTGCACACTGAAGCAATATTTTGGATAGAGTTAAATTATAAAACCTAGTTTCACCGGTTTCTGGGTTTTTGTTGTTGTTGTTGTGTTTTGTTTTAATGTGGCTACTACAAAATTAAAAACTACATACGCGACACGTATTTCTAGTGGACAGCAATGTTATAGACTGAGGTCAGAGACGCTAAGCAATTTGCCTAAGGTCAGACAGCTAATATGATGCAAGGTCAGGATTTGAATTGAAGCCGCCTGTTAACCAGGTGGGACCTCAGGATTTTTAAACTGTAGAATAGGGATGATGATAACTGACACCTCTTTGATTAGGGTCCTTGTGAAGCTACACATGGAAATGCCAAAGCATACAGGCATCCCTTAATAAGTACACTCTAGAGAAAACAGACAATATTCATTTTATAGTGTGGTGGAAAATCTTCCCCTCCCCATGCCAGGCACTCTCCCGCTCGCTTCACATCGCACTTTACCTGGCTTTATTTTTCCGGTGGCTGCCAAGTCATTATGGACACCCATAATCATCATGTGGCATAGATAGAGACATATAGATATAGACATATACACACAGACGGATCTAGAGATATTAGACAGATACACACAGACACATAGGTATATTCACAAATATACATTTAGTGGCTTGTTTGCTTCTCACCTTGAGGGTCGAGATTTTGTTTGCTGCTCTATCCTGAGCACCTAGGACAGTGCTCGGCACGGGCACGTACGTGACACTTGATAAAATATTTGTTGAATGACTGAATGAGAAACAACATAGAACGTGCTTAGCCTGTACCTGACATGACTCTTCAGGCTTCCCCATCCCATGATCACTGTTCAGATCTGTGTGTACCAGGCCATCTTCTGCTAATTTGGTTTCTCTTAGAAGGGGATTGCTATAGTCTGAACACCCCAACGGTTTGTTCATCTCTCACTGGCAACCTCCTTGTCCCCGCCAGGTATTCTGGCGATCCTGGGTTGGAGGCCCCTTGAGGGCAGGAACGATGAAGGCTGCCCTGACCAGGAGAGTGTGATCAGTGCTCCAGGAGGGTCTCGAATGGATAAGCTCCAATTGAGAAGTCAAGAAAGTGTTGACAGGGGGGCCGGCCCAGTGGCTCAGGCGGTTAGCTCCTAACTCCCACTCCCGCAAGGGATGGTGGGCTGTGCCCCCTGGAACTAGCAACTGGCAACTGGACCTGGAGCTGAGCTGTGCCCTCCACAACAACTAAGACTGAAAGAACAACAACTTGAAGCTGAACAACACCCTCCACAACTGAGATTGAAAGGACAACTTGACTTGGAAAAAAAGGCCTGGAAGTACACAGTACTCCCCAATAAAGTCCTATTCCCCTTCCCCAATAAAATCTGTAAAAAAAATGACAAAAAAAAAAAAAAAAAGAAAAAGGTGTTGACGGGGCTGAGATCTTCTCGGTCAGTTTTTTAGACGTTCCGGTGTGGGATAACCCGCCAGGCACGCATTAGTGACGGCACACATTGTTGCCACACTTTTACAGTCTTTAATGAAGCCTTGGAAAAACTTATCCCAATGTGCGCTCTGTACAGAAACCTAGCGACACCACGCGGCCAGTAAAGGCGAAACCCCACGCTATAAAAAATTACTCTTCCATTGCAAACCTCAATCATCTCCCCCAAAAGGGGTGCACCGTTCCCGGAAGTACTGCAATACCGAGTCGATGCGCGGAGTGGACGGAGCAAGCTCCTATTCCATCTCCCAGCTCCAAAAATCCATTTAATATGTTGTCCTCGGATAGAGGACGTATCAGATATTAAACTGATAAGAACAGATACTACACTTGATCTTAGCCAAAAGGCCGAGAAGCGATGCCTGTCACTTGTCCCTCGCCCGTCTCCCTCCTCCTGTCGCGCACATTCTACCTACGGTGAGCCAGGTCACCGGCAGTCGAGGTCTCACTTCCTTTGCTTCTTTGGAAGTACTGTACTATGGGAGCCACTGAGCAGTAGGCCCCGGTACCGATCTGGTTTGGTTTTATTCTCTGTATCTTAAGAGAGAAATTGTATGTCTGTCGTTGCACCCGTCGTTCTCGGGCGAAACGCCATTTCTTGTTTGCATAGCCCGCCCTTTCCCGCCCGAGGAGGCGTGGCTACGGCGGGCGGACTGCCCCCTCCGGACGACAGTGGAACCCCGGGCTGGGGGGGCTGGGGGGGCGGGGGGGGGGCGGGACGGTCGAGCTCCTCTTTTGTGCAAACGGAGAGAAAGGACAGAACCGAAGGGGATTCGGGCTCGGCGGCCCAAGCGTCTTGTAGGAAGGGGCCGAGACGCAGTCACTAGAAACGCCCAGAAAGACGAGCCTCTTATGTGTCCGAAGAGGGGTTCATGCTGAGTCAGGGGAGCGCCAGCTCTGGACCCGGGCTGTTGGCAGCCGGTGGGGAAGGGGGAGGAGGCGCGTCACACGGGGAGGCCCGGGCAGGGCAGCCGAAGGGGTTCTCTGAGATTCCGGCATCCGCGTCTCTGGGCGCTTCTTCTGTGAGTGAACCAAATCCTGGGCTCCGCGCGTCAAGCTCCCTCCGCCTGCGATGCGGTTTCCCTTCGCCTCTTCCTCACCTATGTGTTTCATCCCACCCGGTGATTCATTTCCAGTCCACCACTCACCACCCGGTGGGGCAATCCTTTATCTCCCCGCACCGAAATCGGAGATCATTGAGGGCCGTCACCTCCTCAGTGCTTACCTCCTGATCGCCACAGGAACCCAGTGCCCTGCACGCCGTAGGCGCTCAGTAAACGTTTGAGTGAATAAACGAGGCCCAGGTCAGACTGATTCAGAGAAGCAGCAGTTAGGAGGCCACCGGCTGGAACTCCATACGTGGCGGGGGTGGGGGGCAAGATCTGGCCAAGGGTGGCAGGACACCAGACATGAGAGCTTCTTACCGGACCAAGGTCCCACGCTTCCCAAGGCCAAAACTCAAAACGTCAGAGTTTGGAGTCAGGAAAAGGTTTATTGACGGAGAAGGCGCCAACTGAGAAGATGGGAGACCTAATGGTGTCTCAAATCCATCTTAAGCCGACCTATAAGATTAAGCAATAGCTACGCTGAGATACCGTTTTCCCATCCCTCGTCCCCGGACCCACACACTCCTTGTAATCCTCAGCACCCCGCGGGCTGCAGAACTTTCGGGTGGGGGAACACGATTCAGTCCGTGACACCTACTGACCTAGAATCTGCGTTTTGTGAGGTCCACAGGGGATTCGTGTGCACCTTTAAGACTGAGAAGGAATCTTCGGAAAAGAAATGGCGCGTGGGTGGTCAACTTGTACGTGACACTTTGCATATTGTCGGAGGAAGATATTCCACGTTAAACTGGCTTCCTGGGCGGATGTCTTTTTTGTGATCGGTTGTGTGGGGAGAGTCCCAGAGAGCAGTTTCCAGGCTCTCCGCCTCACGTGGAGAGGTGCTGGCTCGGTTATTAGATGGCAGTCAGCTGGAACCAGTTAGCAAAGGAAGGGGTTGGTTGGTCGGCAGAGAAGCGGACAGCGGATTGCAGCTAGCAAGTGGGTTGGTTGGCGGAGAAGCGGGCGGCCGATTGCGGATCGTGTGGCTCCCGCTTCCTGTGTCTCCAACCCAGCCGCCAGCGGGAATGTGGTGGTATGACTCCCCTATCTGTGGCTCCGTTGGTGTTCCTTTTTGGCCTCACCGTATCCTGCGTTCTGGTGCGGGGAGCGGGACTAGAGTCCCCGAGTGACAGGTTGAGAGAAACTAATATCATCATCATAAAAACTACCAGGCGTAGAGGACTTGTATATGCCCAGCCCTCTGCTGCGTACTTCACTTCTGTTACCCTATTTGTTTCTCACAGTAACCCTATTAGAGAAGTATTATCATCCGATTTTACAGGTGAAGAGGTTGAGGCTGGGAAAGATAAGTAATGTGCCCAAGGGCTCACTGGGAGATGTTACAGTCAGGATTGGAACTCATCTTCCCAGCCAGTGCTCCTCTGAGTGTAGTCCCCGGGCCAGCGGCATCGGTGTCACCTGAGAACTTGTTATAAATGCACGTTCTCTGCCACCAGTGACTGCTGGAAGTGGGGTCCAGCAATCAGTGTTTTACCCAGTCCTGCGGGTGATTCGGAGGTGCTGGCGAATTTGAGAACCACTATTCGAAGCTCTATGCCCTTTTCAATCAATGTATGCGAGGCAACACTGGTGACTTGGCAGGGAAACCTCCTCTCCAACAAAAAAAGAGACTGAACCAAACAGGTAAGGGCACTGGCGTTTGGCCCCTGTTGTGAAAGCCCCTCGGCTTGGATGACTGGCCAGTCATCCTATGGGTTCCCTTCAGAGCCCCGGCCTGGCTCTCCCCCTGCTTCACCTCTCTGCCTCTCTCTAATTTGGTTGTTCCTCCTCCCTCGCCATTGCCCCCCAGACATTGTCATGTCACCCTTTTGGGGTTCAATGTTTGTTTTTGAGCTAAATTTTTGTTTTTCATTTTTGAGTTGTAACTAGGAGGCTCCAAGAAATATGGGATGGGTGGAGAGCTCTGGATGGGGTGACAAAAAAAGCATAGAGACACTGGGTTGCCAAGGCTTATTAATTGGCTTCCCTTTAATGTTTCTCGAGATGTCAGCAAATAATTGATTTTTAAACAGAGGTTTGGGGCTGTTACACTGTATTTCTTTAACAGGCAGTGTAACTCCAAGCCTGAGAACAAGGATGTACTCCTATGATTCCCCAAGAGTTACATATGATGGGAGGCAAAGGGGTATGTTTGCACCAGCGGAATGCTTGCCCTCACTCTCCTCAGTCCCAACGTGCTCACGATCCTGGGACTAAAACATAAGAGTTTCTGTGCTAGAGAGCAAGCTTCAGGGCCAGCTAGACTGGATCCATAATATTAGAGTCAACCAAGAACTGGGCTTAAACACTTGCCATTATTGAACGCCCACTGTATGCCAGCAAATCTCCACATTTTCTTTCAACAATCCCCATCAAAAGTTGTTACTTACCCTATTTTACATCTGTAGAAACCGAGGCTGACTTCCCAAAGTCCTCAGCTTTCTTCCTCTTCTTCCTCCCACCTTATTAAGGGCCCCTTGATCTTGGCTGGCGGTTTCACACCTTTATTGTGGGTGGATCTTTAGTCTCATCCACTTTGTGAGGAAAGCAGGTCAGGGTTTATGATTCCCATTTAACAGATGAGAAAACAGCTTCAGAAAGGAGATTTGAGCTAACCAAACCTTCCAGAGACAGACTCGGGTGTGTGGTGGGCTCATTGAAGAAGCTGGAAACCTGGCTGCTGAGGGCGCAATGTGGGGAGCCTGGCCCAGCATTTAAGATCGCAACGGTGTTGGGAGCCACCCCACTCCTTTACCTGCACTTCACCACCTCTAGGGGTGCTGTGTCATGCTCTCAGCAGAGGCAGGGCCAGCAGGGGCCAGCAGGGAGCAGCAAAGGCAGTCACTACCTCTCAGAGCCTCCCCGCAGCCCGGAAGTCATCCATCACGTGCTTACCTGGCGGGCAAGGAAAGGGTCCAGATGGAAATTTCAAGGTCCTCCAGGTGTCGGACAGACAGAGGCGTAGAGCCCAGGCTTCCTGTAGAGAGCCATCAGGTGATCATACTTTATGATGGTGCCCGATTTCATCTATTCCAAAGACACACATCTTTTTCATATCTTTACATCTCAGAAACCAGGATGCATCTTACATTTGATGCCAAGAGAAAGGACTGCTGTTTATATGGCAACGCTGTTTATATGGAAATGGATTATTTCCTTTGATCATCACAACACCTCCAGGATAGAGATATTATTACCCTACTTTGCAGGTGAGGAAACTGATCAGAGAGACAGAGGAACTAGACCACATTTGCACACCTAGTAAATAATGCAGCTGGTATTTCACAGGACTTACCTGGCCCATTGCTTCTAACTGTACTTTGTTCCTTCCACAACAAAAGATTCTGGGTCTTGAATAATAACAAGCTTTCTTTAAAAATGCAGGTGGCTACAATCAGGTGATGGCATGGGAAATTCCCTGAGGGCCACTATCAGTTAAAATCCAGACTGGAAGGCGTAGAGTGGGATGTGGAATAGAATCCTGGACTTGGAGGGAAGGAAGTCTGAGGTCAGAGGTGGGGTTGGGAGAGGTAGTTTGCACAGGGGAGGCAGGAGAGGGGCTCAGAAAGGGAGATGAGAAGGGCTTGGCTGATTCACCTTGGAAACCCCTCTTCTGTCACGAGGACTGGCTCAGAGGATTGGGAACATTTCCCTAAATTCAGCCCAGTCCACCTCTCCCACCCTGAGCATCTCTCCATTTGATCCCTGTTCTTTCTAGGGTAGGAGGAAAGTGAGAGAGGAAGAGATACAAGCAAGAACCCACTTCCTTCTTTGCACATTTAATTATTGGGAAGTCCAGTGCCTTTCTCTTCCTCTTATTATCGTTTTCCATCTAAATATTTTTGGCATTAGTTTATAGGAGGATAAATGTCCAGTGACGATTCAGTTTCATCTTTTGCATCTGGAAACCCTTGTTATCTATTGTTGCTGATGACCTTCCTGGGTGCTAGGAGGAGGAGAAGGAATAAGCAAAGGAGGAAAGAGATCCAGCAAGACTCAGTGCCCCACCGGCCCCTCAGCAGAGCTGGGGCATCCCGACTAGCTGGCCATAGCCGAGTGCCCACTGTGAGGGCAGGCCTCCCATGCGTTCTATGGGCCTTCCAAAACCCTCACAGAAAAGGCTCAGAGACACTGAGTGACCTGCCTCAGTTGCCCCAATCAGGATTGAACCTGAGTCTGAGTCTTTAACTTCAAAGCCCAAGCTGACCCACTACATTGGCTACCTGAATTGACAGGCTCTCTAGGCACCTGTTCTCTGGTTCAAGGGCACCCTCCCTCCACCACCACAGTGTTTGAGGCTGCCGCTGGGTATGGAGCCCCTTTTTCACGTATACCCTTCCCCTGCCCACAGCCCTGAAGCTGGACTCGGGCTCTGATGCTTCCAGAAAGATTTATATCTGTGGGTAAAGGAGTGTGTGTGTAGGAGGTATGTCCATAGCCTACACAGACCCTGCCTCCGGCAGTTTCCTGGGCAGCAGGAAATGATCCCCTCCCCTGGCCACTCCACTTATTGGGGATGCAAGTTGGGTACGAAAATAAGGAATACCAACCTGTAGCTCCATAACTTGATACTTCATCAAGTACATTTCTCATCCATTAATCCAATTGGTCCTGATATCAGCCCTCTAAAGGCTGGTTCTACAGGCAAGGAAAGTGAAGCCCGGAGAGGTGAGGTAGGATCTGCTGGGTCAGAGGAAGAGGCAGACGCTGGGCTGTGCCCTGCATTATAGATCCCGGGACTAGGTCACTTTCCAGTCAGCCACCTTGTCTTCACAGGGCTCAGGCCTGTGAGAGTTACCTGGATTTTGTATTTTTCTTTCCTCCTGACACCGCACAGGGGGAGGAGATGGAGGACTGAGGGCAAGGTAACTCCAGAGAACTTTGGGGGTGGGGGGTCAGCAGAGGATCAGATCAGGATGCTGGAATCCTGGGAAGGATGGAGGGAAAAATCCAGAGAAAAAAGCCAACTGGTTTCAGAATTGTCCCTGGGGCCCACTGAGAGTCAGAGCTAGGGTGGGAAGGTGTTTTCTACCTGCTCAGGGCTCTGGAGAGAAAGGTGCATTACAGATGTTCCCTAGGAGGCTTGGGAAGAACACCACCCTCCTCCCCAAGGCAGGGGGTCCTGCCCAGTTGCCTTGGTAGTGGCCACATTGTGAGGTGGTTCTGGTGACAGGCAGTGGGGTTGGGTTGAGAGGTGACAGAAGTGGTGGGGGTGGTGGCAGCGTTCTGGGCTCTCCCTGTCTCAGCCCCTGCCTGGGACCTTCTACCACCCCCACCGTCATGGGCAGTGCTTACCACTGGGAGGCCCGCCGCAAGCAGATGGCTTTGGACCGGAGGAGGTGGCTGATGGCCCAGCAAGAGCAGCAGCAACAGCAACAGCAGGTGCATGAGAGGGGCCAGGTTCATCAGGGTCCTTCCAGGGGCAGGAAGGGAATGGGGAAGGAAGATAGACCCCTAGGAAGCTGTCTTATCTGGTGAATGTTGTTTTGCCGGGGGTAGGCGGGAAGCAAGGTCGTTTAATGTTTTCTTGGATGGACTCCGTCTATGGGTGTTTGTGGGGCGGGGTGACTCCACTTTGCTGTTGTACTGAGGCCTAGTGGGGGATGCAGGGGGCTCAGGCCTGGGAGGTTTTAAAGCTGTGCTGTCCAATAGGGTGGCCACCAGCCACTGTGCTAACGAGCCCTTGAAATGTGGCCAATGAGACTGAGGAACTGAGTTTAAAATTTTATATACACTTAATTCATTTCACTATAAATGTTAAAACAAATACTCAATGTACATATTGGAAAACTTTATGTCTGGAGCAACTTTGATATGTGAATCCACTTTTCCAACTGTAAATTTTATGACATCTAAATCTAAATTAATTGTTTTTGATGAAAATATAGTGTCCAAAATAAGATGTGCTGGTAAATGTGAAATGCATGCTGGGTTCTGAAGACTTAGGACAAATACAAAGAATAAATTATGTATTGTTTCATATTGATTACATGTTTTGTATGTATTGGGTTAAATAAAATATATTATTAAAATAAGTTTCACCTGATTCTGCTTACTTTTTATGTGGCTACTAGAAAATTTAAAATTACATGTGGCACGCATTATATTTCTATTGGACAGCGCTGTTTCAAAGCGCTTGCAAGAAACTGTTCTTTATCCTCCTGTACTGCAAACTGTTTCAGGGCACAGCTCCCACGCTAGGAGGTAGGTGCTCAGAGACTGCGGTTTCCCAGGCAGGGGCTGTGCCAGGGGACACTAGGTGTTGTGGTAGGTGAAGGGAAATAGCTCACGTTCTAGCCTCAGGCTCCGACTCCAGGAAACAGAGACCCTCTGGCCACGTCCACCTCTAGATTCCTTTGGATTGCTCCCCGAGGTGTCTGGCAGATGGGTGACTGGGTGGGAGGGAAAAGGATGTCACTTGCCGGGGGCTTCTTGCCAGGAACTGAAGAAACTCCAAGAGGAGGAATGCCAATCAGAGAAAAAAACCCAGCCATCCCAGGAGTCCCAGCAGGTGCCACAGCCATCACTGGTGCAATCACAGCCCCAACCCGCACAACCACAGTCGTCCCAGAGGAAGAAGCTGCTGGAGCAGCTGCTAGCGCAGGCGCAGCCACAGCCCCCACCGCTGCTACCACAGCCACCACCTCAGCCAAGGCAACAAAATGCCCAAGATCCTCTTACTCAGTACACCACCAAGCACAATCTCCAAGATTCCCAAAAACCTGGTCCCCAGCTTGGCTCAATAGGGACCCATCAAGCTGCAGGGCGATTCAACTGCTTTAACAGCAAATTCCAAGGAGGGCCCACAATCCCTCAATACCCTAGTAAGTGAGGGGCCTGGGAAGGGGAGGTGCTCGAGAGACCCTTGCTCCCATCCTAGCCAGACAGTCCAGAATCCACATCTGTCAGTCCACCTTCTGACTCTCCCCAGCACCTTTGGCCTTTACTTGGCCTTTACATCCCAATCCCTCTGAGAGTGTTTGCACCAACCTAGGGCTGCAAAGAAGGCTGCCAACGTCTGCAGAGGGTGGCTAAGAAGTTGTCAGCCCTTCTTCCAGGGCGAGGGTGACAGATGGGCTGAGGGTAGCCAAGAGGGTGGGATATGAGTTGTAGGCTTAGCGACAGATATACCGAGCCCTGGGAGGCCTGGAACAGGGTGTCACAGCGTGGCTTCCTAGTTGAGAACTTTCAGGATGGGTTCAGTCTATGCCTTGCCCCAGGTAGGGGCTGCCACCTCCCCCAGTCACATAGTAGAGTCCAGCTCTGCCATGTTCCAGTCTCAGAACTGGCCAGATGAGTAAGTAACATGTGCTTTGTTTCACCATCAGGTTTCAGGAAATCAGACCAGTGTAGCCCAGATAAATACACCAAGTACCTGCGATTCACGGTGAGACAGTGTGAAAGGCAGACAGACTGGCTGCCTGTCTGAGGGTGCGCATGTGTGTGAGTACGTGTGGAATCTAGAGAGCCATCCTTGGCAGGAGTGGGGGGAAGGGCTGCAATTATTTCAGAGACACTTCTGGACGGCCTATTCCTCTGTTCTTTACCCCCTAAAAATGTCTAAGTAAGGCCTGTTGCTCATCAGCATTAAGCATGAGTGGAGGGGCTGACAATCTACTTGGAAAGATAGGATGGGTGCCAGAGAAGCAAAATAAAGGGGCTGTTTTAGGTGCTGAGGTAGAGGCAGCTGGAGCAGGAGGAAGGCAAGACCTGAAGTCAGAGGCTGTTGGTCTCAGTCGGGATCACCAGTCCCTGGTAGTGTGATTTAATCTCTGAGCTTCAGCTGCTCCATCCACAAAATGAGAATAATACCATGTCCTTAATAGAGATGTCATGAGACAGCTTGTGGCAATTACAAGAGAAGGCATCAAAAGAACTTAGCTTAGAGCCTGGCTCATTTCTAGTCCTTTCAGGATGAGGACCGGTGGCTGTTACATTTCACTTTGAGTCCTCTGGCCTCAAAAGGCTTAATACAATGTTCTGAAACCAGCAAGCGCAGAAACTAACACATTTTGCCTCTTGTCTTTCCCTCTTCTTAGTCAATGAATTACATACAGCAGTGGTGATCCAGAGATAGACCCCAAGACCCCACTGGCCATCAGTAAAAACAGACGAGCAGCTCCACCTTCAAACCACCCAGCAACATCTCCATCTAAAAGCCATCCCCTCCTGTTCCATTCTAGGAGGCTAGCCGGGAATAAAATGTGATTCCTTCCTGGAAAGAATTGCGACTGGTCAGCTCTGTGAGACTGAGATGAGGGAAAAGGGGCAGGAAGAGCCAAGAAGGGGATGATGAGGGTGGGAGAACAAAGTGGAAGGCAATTCCATGCTTCCCTAGGCAAAGCCAATGGAAGGACTTGGCCTTGGAGCCCCAAGTCTATAGCTCCACTACTGGCACATTTTTTAGCAATGATGGTTCTGTCGGGGGATTCAGGTTTATGATTCTCCCAAGAGCCATGACACCTAGCTCCTAACAGATGCTTACTGTGATACAATTGGGGAAGAAGAGGTTGCCTCCCACCAGAGCAGGCCTGCGGCAGGCAGGGAACCCCCAAGTCCAGTGTAATGCCCGGCCTACAGTAGGCACTCAGCTATTGAATGGATGATGGGAGGCAGGAATGGAGAGAAAGAGCTTGAAGTAAAGGGGATATAGAGCTTCAGGCACAGGACACCTGACCCTGGGAAGGGGAGGCGGACTGGCCAACAAAAATCCACAGGCTTCTTCCTTCCTGGGTCTTAGCCTTTCCATGAGGCAGAGACAGCCAAGAGGCACCAGGCATAAGCCCCGGCATGCCCCTCACTTCCTGAAGCTGAAACCAGGGTCCCCCAGCCCAGGCCCCTCTTTCACCTGGGACTGGATCACACAGGGTCACACTGAAGGAGCCCCTCAGTGCAGTGTTTCTGGAGGGGAGCCTCCGAAGGAAGTATGGGGGGGGGGGCACAGAACAGGAATATTCAAGTTGGAAGGGACCTCAGAGACATACAATGAGAGAAAGAGAGAGAACAAGCTTCTTAGGAGCCATCCCTCGGAAGCCAGAAAGGCAAGCTATGTTAACAAGGGGCTCAGGGCCTAAGAGAACTTGACGCCCCCTCGGACATTAAGAAACAGGCTGTGAGATGGCACATGTCCACCAGCTCCCTTCCCACTCACAGGAGACTTTGGTTTTTTTTTAACATTGTTAAGTATAGTTTATTGAATACAATATAAATTCTTTACATTTGGTGACCTAGGCACAGCAGAAGCTTGAGCCTGGCTTTCCTGGACTTACTTCTGTGCTCTTGCCGGCACCCCCTTGACCCATTACCCAGACACGAAAGCGTGGAGACAGCACACCCTCACTCTTGTTCCCCCAGCCAGCTAGTCACCAGGTTCTGTCACCACTTTCCCCTCCATCCATCCATCCTACTTCAAGTTCAGCTTTCTTCACCACCTAAGCTTCTCTCTCTGCCTGCTTGAGTGATAAAAACCTTAGCCACCTTTAGTGGGCAAATACCATTCCTGCTCGGCTAAACACAAACCGCCTCCCCCTGGAGCCCAGTGGGATCTGGACTACCTGGGCCTTAGCTTCATCTGAGTGACAACAAAGAGGAGAGAGTCAAGACCAGCCCCTACCGATGTGCTACTCTGTACTGTCAGTGTCCGAAGGAAAGCAGAGGCCTCTGGGAGCAGAGGGTGGGCCCTGGTGCAGCAGAGCCCAGCAGTTTGGCTGGATACCGACAGCTTCACCTCTGCAGGCTTTCCGGGGGAGCAGCTGGGCCCTCTGTTGGACCTGCCTGGGTCCACTCACATGGGCAAGGGTGTGGGTTCACCACCAGCCGGAAGCTCTCCTTTAATAAATACCCTTCAAAATGACTCTGGTTTTGTCCGTTTTTCCTGCATAGGCCCCAGGGGTGCCAGGTGCCTCCCTCCCCATTCCTACTACTTTGGCTTCTGCTGTGAAGAGAATCATAAAAGTGTTTTATGGAGAGAAGCCTGAGCTGGAGAACAGCTCTGTCTTCCTAGGAACCAGTCTTTAACCAGGACGGGTGCAGAGCCAGAGAGCCTTGGCCATCCTGGTGTCAGACAGGCGGGGGGACAAGTTACCTGGGGAGCACCAGCCCATCACCATGACCTTGTCACACGAGCAAAGCAGGGAAGCACAGGAGAGCATCTATGTACCCTAAAGGGCCCTGGAGACATCACCGGATGTTCCCCAAGTCGCTTTCCCATTGCTGCGTGGAGAACTTGAAAAGGATTCGTGTTTTTAAAGCCTGATAATTAAAGCTTTTCTCCGGGAAGGACAGCCCTGAGGAGCTGGGCACCCAAGGTGCTCAGAACAGAATGGGCAGGGGCCACTGTCAGGTAGCTCCGAGGTCAGACTTTCCGAGGTCAGGTCAGACTTTCCTCAAGATAGACCAAGGGGAAAACCTGGTACCCGCCGCTAGAAGAACCAGGCTTCTGTTCCTGTGGAAATCAGAGGGTGAGGGTGTGTGTGTGTATGCGTATGCGTATGCGTGTGTGTGTGTGTGTGTGTGTGTGTGCGTGAGTGTTTCCACAGAAAGCTTCCCATGCTGAGGTTGTGAGGATGGATGAGAGAGTATGATAAAGCAGTGCTTTTCCTCTGGCAGTCACCATCGTCCTTCCTTGGGCAACATGGGGTTGTGAGATACAGACCAGGTTGGCAAGTTTGGGGACAGCAGGCAAGTCACGGCAGGTGAGGGACCAGCAAGTGGGGCACTGACGTGTTTCCCCGGCAGTCCACATATTCATAGCTCTGGAAGACCAGCTGCTCGGAACGGCTCAGGTAGGTATAGGTCAGGGTGCCCCTGGAGAGGAATCAGGTTTGGTTGCTGTGTCTGGGAGGAAGAGGAAAGCTCTGGCCCCTCTCTGCTGTCTGGGGAGGGTTGGCTCCCTGAGACACACCCCCACTTCCTTTTGTTCCCTACTCTGCTAAGGCACCTGGGACTGCTGCCCCACCTGTGTTCCAGACAGTTCTGTGGCTGTCATACTAATAGCTTATAAGCAAGGTGGGACCTAGAGAAGGGGCTGGACCTGCAATTCCCAAAACAGACTCATGGGGTCAGCTTGGATGAGTCTCCTGCTCCCACAAGGTGGAGCTGAAGAGAGACTGGAGTCAGAAGTGGGAGGGGATCCCTGGGCTCCAGGCCATACTTACTGGATGTACAAAAGCACATGGTGGACTTTGATTTTCAGCCAGGTGCAGATTTTGCTGAGAGAGAGAGAGAAAGAGAGAGGGAGAGGGGAAGGAGGGGAAAGGAGGAGGGAAGGGGGAGGCGGAAGGGAGAAAGAGAACACAGGAACACATTTCACACTGAGCAGCCTGTCAGGCTTAAGAGCCCTGCGGTCCCAGCCTCCTCATTCCCTGGGCCTCTTTCCATCAGGGGCCCCACTCCCCCCCTTCTCTTTCTCTCCGTCTGCCTAAGGTGAGTAGGCCACCATCGCAGTATCACTCCTCCAATCCTCACCGGCTTGGCCCAGGCACATGCCAACCCCTCCCTCAGCACAAAACAAGACACTTATCCTTCTCAGCAATTCAGGCTGCAGAGCCCAAGGTCACATATTTTAAGGATTAACCAAATTCTAGTCTGTTTTTCATTCCAATCCAGGTCCAAGCGGGCAGAGGCTGGGGACCTCGAACGCTTGCACACTGCCGTCTCGGCCATAAGTGCCAGCCCATCCTGGCTGTAGAGTTTGCTAAACAATCAGGAAATCTGGTGGAGATTAAAACTGGGTTTCCTGCCAGGATGGAGGCTGAGGGGGAAGGGAACAAGGGATACTCACTACGTGTTTTCATCCTGGATCCTGTTGGCTACTGCGTAAAACATCTGTCAACCAAATGGGCGTTGGGTCAGCCCCAACTCCAGCGTCCCCCTTCCCACCCCATACACATCTACACCTGCGGGCGGGCCTGGCCAGGGAGCGGGAGTCACCTGTTCGCTGGCCAACGGGCCGACGTGTAGGAGCAGGCTGTTGGAGACCTGCCCCACCACGAGGGACTGGTGCAGGGCCTCAATGGTCAGCTGGGTCACGGTGATGGGGTAGTAGTTACTATTGGAGATGTTCAAGGCATTCTGGGGATGTAGACAAAGAAAAGAATGGGTGAGGGTGAGGGCAGCCATCCTTGGAAAGGAGAAGTCAGTTTCAAAATCCCCCGGCCTGAGGGGACTAAATGTCTAGTCCATTGCTTTTTACACCTGAAGCTAATAAAACACCAAAACCAAAACCCTGCCTGACTGAGCCCCACCCCCAATATGGGCCTCAGCTGCTGAGGACCAGAGCCAGGAGCCCCTCGTAGGGGCTCTTAATGGTGAGGGGTCACCTTTAACGAAGACATCATGCTGGCTCAGGATCCAGTCTCACCCTGCCCACCCAGGGCGTCTCAGGCATGCCACCCCCCTCACACCCTGTGATTTATTTCTCGGCCCATGATTCTGACTCCTCGCTGTGGAGAGTTTCCATCCTACACAATCTGTTATGGAGTTCATGGCCACCCCTGCTTCTCCCCAGGTTTCTGACACCCTCTAGGTGTTATAAGATCCCTGGCTACCCATGCCCAAGGTCACAACACTGGACACGGGCTACAGAGGAGTATTGTTGGGAAGGTGGAGTCAGAGCTGGGGGCACAAGCACCCACCCACCGTTATGTTGAGATGGATATCAGCCTTGTCAAAGACCACGCTGGAGAAGTTGAGGCCTGCGGGCTGCACCGCGATGGACCGGGGAAATAGGAAAAAGATGCTGAGGGAGGAAGTCAGCAGGCAGATGAGCACTGCCAGGAACACAGAGAGCTTCCTGTGGAAAAGCAGGACCGGGTAGAGGGGAGACGTCTGAACGCCAAGGAAATCAGGCACGGGACAAAGACACTCCTCTCCATGTACAAGGTTCTCTCCTGCCCCCCACCCCAACTGTACATTTAGCCCCCTGGATGTGGAGGACCAGCCTACACTCAGATGTGATCCAGAGCAGGTAGGAGCACAGGACTGGGTGGCAGGTAGCCTGGCTTCCATTCCCAGCTCTCTGTATCCACTGGCCCAGGAACTCTGAGCAACCCTAAGCCTCAGTTTTCTTGTCTGTAAAATGGAGATAATTGTATCTACCTTTCAGAATTTGTTATGGGCTAATGCACGAAAAGCACTAATCCCAGGTCCTGGCATATAGCTAAAGCTCAAACAAATGCAGCTGTTACCACTGGAAAAAGTGAGCCCCCATGAATTTTGAGAGTTCTGAATTTTAATATTTAGAACTGGACTCATCTGTCCATTTAATTGAAACATTGAGATGGGCATTAAGAGACAGCACCTTGTAAGTATTTCATTAGGGGCACTGCCAGATTCAGATTCTGGCGTAGTGGTGGGGAAGGCTGGGTGGCGGCTCCCAGACTGAAGCTGAGGACCTTGGGAGAAAGTTAGAGGGACCCACGTCAAATGGACTCAGATGACAAACAGGGTCATGGGCACCCCCCCAGTGAAACTCAGGGCTGCCTTTGAGGTTCTGAAGTGTTTCTGAACAGAGGGAGCAGCTGGTTTTCCATCTCTACTGGGAAGAGAACAAGCCACAGCAAGAGAAGCTCTTAGGAAAAGTAACTCCCCCCAAACCAACTACAGCAAGGGCCACTCCCTCCCTCCTGGAAGGTCTTGCAGAGTTGAGAGGCCCCTCTCTGTCTTTGAAAGGGAGCCACGGGGTGGCTGGATGGCTCAGCTGGTTAGAGCACAAGCTCTGAACAACAGGGTTGCTGGTTCGATCCCCACATGGGCCAGTGAGCTGCGCCCTCCACAACTGGATTGAAGGACAACAACTTGGAGCTGATGGGCCCTGGAGAAACACACTGTCTCCCAATATTCCCCAATAAAATGTATTAAAGAAAGGGAGCCATGTTTTTTGGAAGCAGTCATGCTCAGAGAAGGACACCAAGTGGCTCAGGTAGCTATGCCCCGGATTTCTTAAACTAGGAAAATCCTCGGAAACGGGGCTAGTACGTCTGAGCCCAGTGAGTCTCAAGCTCTCTAGGGGAGAACCAATGGAGAAAACTTGGGGGGGGGGGAGGCAGAATGGGGAGACAAAGGAGCAGCTGGGGGTGACAGCCTGTGGAATGGGAAGGAAGAGGGGCTTACGTGTGCCTGGGCTTCAGCCTCTGGTCCCCATAGGGGATGAGGGCCACCAGCTGCTTCTCTAGCTCTGTAGAGAGAAAGAAGTGAGTGAGGACCAAGAAGTGCCCATGACAAAGGTTTCCTGCCAGAAGTACCCCTCCAATCCACAGACTATGTGGGAAGCACGCCGCCTCTGCCCCAGGGCAGCCCCTGGAACGCTGGGCTGTGGCTGTGCTGTGCTGAAGTTGGCAGCTCAGCTTCGCCATCTTTAGAATGGAAGTGGGATTTTCATTAACGATGTGAAGAATCTCTGCAAGTCACCAGCAAATCAGAGCCTCACTGTTTTGGAGGAGTCATTTGTAACTTCCTGAACCCTAAGGCACACAGTTGCTAAGGGAGCACAGAGGCTGGAAATCCCCTGGGCTGGGGAGTACAACCCGGGCAGGAGGCATCCGCATCTGCCTGGCCCTCCTGAAACGGGAACCAAGAGCTGGGAGACCCAACCCCATTCAAGGAGACTCAGAGGGGCCTGGCCCCGGGCCATGTGACTGCCAAGAGCTCTTCCTGGATTCAGGCTATTTCTAGAGCCTTGAGCCACTCACCTCGAGGGATCTCTCTACTTCCCTGGCAGGTGGGACAAGTCACAAAGCTGGCAGCCGCAGCCCTTTCACAAGGCGCACAGGAAAAAAAAGACTTGCTGCTACCATTGCTGGAGTAGCTGGCAGCCTTGCTGCCAATGTCTGGGCCGTGGGGCAGGATTGACTTGTTTTCATCCTGCTGAGAGCCCAGCTGGGAGAACGTCTCACCCATCTTTCAGGGGACTTTTTCACTAATGAGAAAAGAACAAAGTTCAATGCTACGCCTGTTAACACTGATGTTGAATGTCGCTCTGGTTTTAGGTTCTCAAGATTGGCAAGGAGTCCCAGCACAATTTCAGCGAGTTCAAGCCTAAGGAAGCCAGGATATGGGAAACTGAGCAGTTACACAGAATTCTCAGGTCAGGAAGCTCAATGTACTTCAACTCCTTCCATCGCAATCTGCCTACAAGAAAGAAAAGCAGAAGTTATTTCACTTCAAGGGAGCTCTGTAAGTAAATGGCAGAGCACTTATTTTTTTCTGGGAAAGGAGCTGAGCATTCACTTTAACGGGAGTCAGTCGGATAGGGCAGGGCACAGCAGTGTTGTCTTCCTCTACAAGACGGCTCTGAAGAAGTCTCTAGAAATGCCTGACGTCTCCCATCCCGGTGTTGAAGTTTTCAGTCCTGAGCCTGAACAGGTGCAGGCTTTAATAGGCCGGCAGGGATTCTTTTGAAACAAGAGAAAGGAGGCGCCACTGGTCACAGGTGAGGCTAAGAACCCTAAAATAATCCTGGAAGGCAGCACAAACGTCTTCCTCATTGCTTCCTGAGGTGGGGTAGGAAAGAATGCCTGGGGGAGGGGCATAGCAATGCCAGCCCGGGTCTGTCCTTCACTAGGAAAGGCCAAAGCTAAATCCAGGTTCTTCCCCCAAAACTCAAGAGAGGTGGCAGAATGAGTGGGCATGCTGAAGCGCACTCTGCCCTTCCTGGGCTAAAATAAAGGGAGCCTCACCTGGTTCAGGTCTGGGGTCCCGGGCTCCTCCCAGCTGCGAGAACAGAGATCTGGGAGTGCATCTACGGGGAGGAGGGTCTGTAGGGCAGGCTGGCCCGAGGGCCACGGGCTGGGCCGGCCAGGGCAGGCGGACCCCTTCAGCAGAGTCCTGGGGGAGCCAATGCGCAGCGCTGCAGGGAGCGGGGAGCAGCCTCCCCGGAGGGCCAAGCTACTTCCCGCCCTACCAGGTCTCGGCTAGAGATCCGGAGTAGGGGTGCGTGTGAGAGCTGACGAAGAGGGTGGAACTTCATTCAGGGGGATTTCACGTCCCGCCAGACACCCCAAGAGGCCGGTTGGTCGAGCTTGGTAGCCGCGTGTCCCTGTGTTGGGCTAGGAGGAGGCACAGAGGTGCCTTGGCCCTTACCTCCCAAAGGGAAAGAAGGGTGCCGGGAGCGCCTTATCCCCGGCCGACCGCACCTACAGAAACAGCGGCAAGCGGAACCGAAAGTGCAGGAGCCAGGGCTTCGCCTCAAGCTTTGACTCCGTGCCTTGGGAAGCTCCGCCCCTACTCCTCCGGCCCCGACCCCGCCCTCCCAAGGGCCGGTCCCTCTACACAAACCCCCGGAAGGACCAGCCAATCCAGGTAGGCGTTTCAAAGAACCTTTATTTCACCATTCTTTCAGCGGTTATGTACAAGTAAAACGACACGGATGACCGGACTCCAGGGCCCTCCTGGACCCCTACAATACAACTCAGATGGTCAAGACAGGTCCCGCCTCACATCAACCCAATTAATTACACTCATCCTGCCGCTCAACCTCTACCCAGAAGCCCAGATGAAAACGTTTTAAATAATGAACAGCCTGGTTGGCTTGCAGTCTGAATCCTGGCTTATTTAATAGCATTCGAGTGTTATACTGTAAATAAACATTATGGCTAATGATTAATTAAATTCATTCATTATAAATACCAACCAGGTTAAATAATACTATTTTACTATCCTTCCCCCTTCGGGCTGGGGGTCAGATTCTTCTTTTCCTGGAAGTCATTTTCATGAACATACCCTCTAGTGTTTTTTGTAATCTCTTCCTTCACCAACTGTACCCAAGACTCCCTCCTGTAAACAGAGTGAGGACCTGCACCCCTGGAAGCAAGCTCATCCTGGGGTTAAACCAAAACTTTTCAGTGTTTGCCCCCATCTAAGTTTTGCAAAACACCACCTTCTTCCTGTTCTAGACTCCAGGGCTAGAGAGCCTTGAACAGATTTCAAACATTCAGGAAGTCATGACGATTTCCTATGCCTCATGCACACTCCTTTGCCCACCCCTGAGCTTTTCTGACATTAACACAGAAGCCTGCCTTTCTCTTGTCACGTTTCTATTTCCCCCCACTCTACTGAAAATAAGATCTGTCCTGACATAAGAAAAAAGGTAACTGTTAAATTTGCTTTTTCCTTTAAGTTTTTTCTTTCTCTGTAAGATTAGCAAAATATCTTACACTACCTAAATTTTTTCCCTTAAATAAAAGAAAAATGTATGCAAAATTACTACAATAGACACTGCTCAATGCCACTACTGTCGGTGGTTTAATTAGCACACTCCCCCATTCTTTCACTGAAGTGCAGAGACCCAGAAGGTAGATATTCTTAAATGCATCAATGGGCATCAAAGAATGAGAGTTAATTCTTTAAAACAACTTTCAGGGTTAATTTCTTTAAAAAACTGACAACACATAACCCCATAAAAACATCCACATTAACCAAGAAAAATACTCAACTTCAATACAAGCTGAAAGAAAAACGGGTCTATAGAAAGTTCAAGTTATACTCCAATGCACTAAAATGGAGAAAGGAGTTTCATCCAAAGAAATTGAAAAGTTGTCTTCCTACTATTCATCCAATGTCTAAAGTGAAAACTTACATTCTGGTCTTTGATTTGCTCCAAAAAATACTGTAATACAGGTATTGTCTTGATAATTCAGTGATGGGCTCTATACAGATTCATCAGATTAAAAAATAAACAAGGGCTTCTACCCTGCACCCCAATGACAGAATAAAGATCATCTCCGAGCAGCAGGCAAAGTTATTTAATACATGGTCACTCCTCAATAGCGCTGGCTGTACCAGTCGTTGTTGTTGACCTGAAGGAGCTCTGTGACAACCTGCAGGATGTTGTAATTGTATTTCTTCAGCAGCCTCAGGTTCAGCTGCCTGTCACAGAATCCCATTTCAAAGAGATGGGCCATCAGGGCTGCTGTCTGATCTTCGGAAACTATTGGCTGTGTAGTCAAGAAAAGCAGAGTAACATTTTTTGTACAATTTACATGTTTATCTTGTAAGTCATACTTATCCTTCCAGATTTATTCAAAATATTAGGTAGTTACTTGCAAGGGTATGGCACTGCTGTCCACCTGAAAGTAATGGGTCATCTGAGGGGGGAAGAATGATGGGGAAGGCTGTTTTGGATGAGGTATGGTTTGTACTCGAAACCCGGCAAGTAGTAAACTATGCTGAGAATTAGGAGGGAGCTTCAAAGGGGCTTTAATTAAGAGTATTCTTTGGCCAGATGAAAGAAAAGATGCAAACAAGCTCTGGAAACCCTAAAATAAAGGAAATTCTGATGATGGGGCAAGTATGAGGGAAGAGACTGGAAGTTACTATTGGAAATTTAGTCAGGTATTCAAAAGAGCTGGACCAAAAAACTGCATGCAAAATTATATTCTGGGTGACCTTCCTTGGCTTTTATTTTTTTAAGAATAGAAGTAATCCAGATAAGAGGGAACTGACCTTCATTTATCTTTCTTTGGGTCAAGCCTTGTGGTGGACATATAACCTTCCTAAATCCTCGTTAACACTTGCAGTACCCTAACTCTTACCATTTACTTACCAACTGTTATCAATTCCCTTATTTATGAAAAGGGAGATGACAGAATACCTCCTATTTTGCAGGATTGATGAGAGAGGATGAAGATGAGAAAGTATGTAAATGTGTTGAGCACAATCTCTGGCACTTCCCTCTACACCTAATTCCACTGTTTCCGTCTGACCTCTTATTTCAGAATAAATTACCCATCCTTCTTTCCAGGTTAATCCCTTCCACACATACTTTGCTTTGTATCTCATTACACCACCTCAGAAATCTTTTTCTATTAATTATCCTTTAATCTTGACTGTTAATCTTCGCTACTGGCTCACCCATCTTTAAAAATGTTGCCATCTGTCTACGAAGTGTGATCACAAAGTATGGTGAATGTTTAAATAATAATAAAAAAATGTATTACGGTGGAAGACACATTGCCATTAATCCCCCTCAGAATACTCCGTCTCTCTTCAAACACTTATCCTATAGTTCTTGCCACTTTCTGAAGCAGTTCTGTAAGTCCTCTTTCGTGTCTTTAGTTGTGCTGCTGTGGCTGCCTCAATGTCCTGAATCGAGTCTACACGTTTACCTTTCATGGTCATTTTGGCTTTGCAGAAGAGCCAGAAGTCACACGGTACCACATCCAGTGAATAAGGTGGATGAGGACACACTGTGATGTTTTTATTTGACAGAAATTGCTGGACAAGAAGCAATGTGTGACATGGAACCTTTCCCATTGTGATCAACAAATAAGATGAATGCTATCCAACAGGAAGGAAGGGGTCTTCAATATGGGAAGCTGTGTGTCGAACCTTAGTAACAGTGTGTGACAAGTTTCAGCTTGTTCGGTGCAGTCAGTCAGGTGTGAACTACAGTTGAGAGAAGATGTGTTTTAAATTGTGCCATAAATCATCCTCCATCACAACGCTCTGTGTCACACATCGCTTCTGGTATATCGCAATTTCTGTCAAATAAAAACATTATGATGTGTCCTCGTGCACCTTATTCACCAGATCTGGCTCTTTTCCAAAGTCAAAATGATTCAGGACATCAAGGCAGAAATGACAGCACAACTAAAGACACTCACGAAACAGGACTTCCAGAACTGCTTCAGAAAGTGGCAAGAACAATGGGATAAGGGTGTTTGAAGCGAGGGGCAGTATTTTGAGGGGGATTAATGGCAATGTGCCTTTTACTGTAATAATTTTTTTAAAATTTAAACATTCACCATATTGTTTGATCACACCTCGTATGCAGCCTAGCTTTCACTCTTTCTCTCTTCGTAAACCAGCTATCTGAAAGCGAGGCATACTTGCACTCTCCAAGTCCTCTCCACCCGTTCACATTTCTCTGCGGCATCTGGCACTTTTGCCATCTCCTCCTCATTGAAACTCCCTTCCCTAAGTTCCAGCAAGAACTCTGCTCATGTGCCTCCAAGTTCTCAGTCTCTTTTCAGGGCCCTCTTTTCCATGATCCTTAAAAGCTGCTTCTTGCTTTACCCATACTTTCTGGAAAATCTCATCGAATCACATGGCTCCAGTCACATAACCCATATACAAGTGTGTTTATCAGTTTATCTCCAGGCCAAATCTCTCCCATGACCCAGATGTACTACATATCCAACTGTACTCTGGATAACTTAACCTGGCTGTACCTCAAATCCAACACGATGCAAAACTGACCTAATTTTCTTCTCCTCTTGCCCAAATATATCCTTCTACCTGCATGTTCATTTAATGAATGGACTGCTGATAGCCTAAGCCAAAAACAGGATTTATCCTTGACTTCCTTCTAGCCATTTAATCACGGTCTCCAAGTTCTCTTCTACCCTTCTTTTCTACCTACACATGGATTCTCAAATGGATTTGTCAGTTCTACCAGCCTCTACACTACAGTGATCTTACTACACACAATTCTGATCATGTTAATTACTTCCCTAAATCCCTTCAAAGGCTCCTCCCACTAGCCTTAAAATAAAATAAAATCCAAACCACTAATATAGCATCCCACTTACATAGTTAAGATCTTTTCTCTTCTTCTCTTCTTCCTCTTCTCAAACCAAATTCACCTTCCAGACTTATATTTCCAAGTCCTTTTACTGGCTACGCTGTCTACAATGTCCTTTTTCTCTCTCTTTCCTGGCAGTTATTTTGTCCTTTAGAACTCAGTTCAGGTATCACCTACCAGGAAGCCTTCCCTGGCCCGACTCAGGGGCCCACACCAGGGTGAGGTGTTCTATCTGTCGAGAACAGCATCTTATAAGATGCCGACCAGTATCTTATACTCGACTGTAAATGTCTGTTGTTTCCCACTGTCTATGGGCAAAGACTGGTGTCTTACTCATCTGGTAGCGTTGGCACCTGGAAGAGCTCCCACACATAGTAGGTCCTCAATAAACGTTAGGTCTTTTTCCTTTCCTCGCTTAAGAAACTTGGCCAAAGTCATACAGCTAGAAAGTGGTGGTGCTGTGTGTTAACCAAAGACTAAAACTGTAGAAAGGAGAATTTCTACAATGCCATGCTACTCTCCAACCCAGACAGATGCCGTCATTTTCACTGATGACTTGGATTTGTTTCTGGAAAATAAAACATGCACTGACCTGTGCAGTGATTGCTGGCCCAGCAAACAAGGCCTTGTATGCAGAGGCAGCAACAGACAAAGCCCCCTTTACAAATCCTCCAGCAATGCTGCTCCCATGGTGGTGGTGCCTACGGAGGAAAACCAAATGATCTCCCTAAAGAAACACACACCATTATCTTCCTGTAAGATGGTCTAGGCTCCAATCCTTGAAAGTAAACAAGATGTCCTTGAGAAAAAACTCAGATGTAAAAAGAGGATGGAATTGTTTGTGTATTAGTTTTATAGATAGGGTTTGATGGAGGGCCCAGCTCTACCGCTGTTAAGATATGGGCACTGCAGAAAACATGCCACTCTGGTGAACATGCCAGCTTTCAGTCCAAGCTGAAAATTAATGTGGTCAAGGGCACAGTGGGGCATTCGTAGTCTGTCTGCTCAATTTTCATCTCAGAGAAAACACCTCCCAAAAGAAATGAGATTTTCTGGACGCTGCCAGGAGCCCACCTTGGCAGTGCTCTGACAGCAGAGGCAGGTGTGTCTAAGAAAAAGTGACTAAGATGCAGAGTGGGCTTGACCTTCCTGCCTTCTCCTCTGGTACTAAGGGTGAACTGAATTTAAGGGCACTTCTTGCTGGTCTGGAATGTGAACACTCTTAAACATCAACTTTAGCCCTGTTTGGTGTTGCTCATGAGTTCTAGGAGAAGAAAGAATAAGGAACGATGGCTCTCCCCTGCTCTCTGGGGTGGCCATGCTCTGAGAGGCTTGTTTAAGCAAAAGCAACACTAGGATGACCCTTGCTTCTGAAGAAGAGGTTGCACAAGGTCCGGTTACCTTGAGTGGTCACAGCTCTTCTGTCTGCAGTTTACAAGTCCTGATGAGCCTCTGGGCTCTAAAAGCAAAAGAGCTGTTGGTTAGATGCAGCATCCGTAAGCGCTTAGTATTTCCTACCTCACAACAAGGCTATTTTTGAGGCAGGTGGTAATCTGATCACAGTATGTTTTTGTTTTTTTTAATTTGGGAAAATTTTCAGGTGCTTTAAATGATAAGGAAAATTGTCCAGAATGCAATGCAAGGTGACTGGTTATTGAACCTGGAAAATTAATTCTATAATCTTATCATACCGATTTATTAGTTTTTAAGTACTTTTAGGTTTTGTTTTTGAGGAAGAGTAGACTTTGAGGGTCTACTCACAATTTCAAGGTGCTATTCTCCTTATTTTGTAGATAAGGAAGCAGACCTGCAGGTGTTATAAACCTGCTGAACCACTGCAAGGTCACACAGTGAGGACACGTGGAGCTGGGGCTAGAACCTACACTGGTTTGGCTCCAAAGCCTGTGTTCTTTCCACTACAGCACAATGCCGACCTCTGTGAGATCTCATGTAAATAAACATTAAGCTAGAGAGTAGGGGGAAAAAAAAAAAGCCTATGAGGGGGGAGAACAGAAAGAATGAAAGGGCAAGTTTCTAAAACATGCCAAGAACCACAAAGATAGAGCGCCTCTTTTATACCTGGTTTCCATGAAAAGGGAGCACACAAAGAGAGAAAGCTCAGCTTGGTCATTACCTCCTCTGATCTGATCAGGGACTGAAGACACTTCTGGTGTGGTAACTGGGAAATCCACTCCTGGGGAGCCATGACGCTGTGCACGAGGAGGGCTCCTTCAGAAAGACACAATATTGAAAGTAAGTTGAAAAGGCACCCGTGGTAATGGCGAGGAAACAGTGAACACAGCACAGCAGTGCCCAATTCTCTCTAGAGGCTTCACATTTCGGATCCAGATCAAATGTCTGAAATTAGGGATCAGGTGAGAAGGGCTCATTCCCCTTCTGGTTTTCCTCTTCAGCCACAATCAAGCTAGAAAAACTGGCTTCCGTCTAGTCACTTCCCCTACATTAAGTGGTGCTGATAAAGGGAAATATCTAAGCTCCCTGGGAGAATGGTTTAGTCAAGGTTTCACCATTTTCCGTGCTATGAGAGAGCAATGACGCAGACAAATCCAGTAGAGAATGAAAAATAACTTCTACCTGGTTTTATAGTATACTTCCTCCATAACAGATTAAACTTCCCAGTTATACTTTCTTTGGGGTAATACAAAATTGAGTTCCTGCTGCCTTTGCCCATGAATCAACAGAACAAGGAAGGACAGTCCAGGGATGTTTGTATTTGCAAATTGGCTCTCCACGATCAAAACATAAGTAGATAGATGACACTCAGATAATTAAGGTTAGCTAAAACAAGTACTGTTTTGAATCCAGAATCCACAAATACTGGAAGTACAACTTTTATTCATCTAAATTGAGACTTTACTATGGGAAATAGTCTCTTCCCATACTGACAAAAACACAGGTTTTTAGATCAAGTTGATTCCTCTCTTTATTCCACCTCTGAAGAACAGCCCAGCCGAGGGGGGTGTGGATGGTACCTGGGCAGCCGAGGTGGAGGCCCTACCACCTCTGGGGTTAGGGGCACTGTGTCCAGAGTCTGTGAGGTCATGAGGATGTCATTGATGCTGTGCCCCTGCGGCTGGTTCTCCCCTCCAGGGGGTCTCTCCGCCTCGACTGGTTCCTGCCCAGCCTCAACCCTAGGCTCGCCTTCAGCCCCTCGCTCCAGGCCTGGCTGTGAGAGCGCGGAGCTGTACATGGAGTCCCCTAGGGGGCGGCTGGTGTCAAAGCACTCAGGCAGGATGATGATGTAATCCTCTGAGGACGCAGAGGACTGACTCTGAACTTCATCTTTGAGTTCATCCTCCTCCTCTTCTTCCTCCTCCTCCTCCATGACAGCTTCTTTCTCAGCAATATGGACAATCTCCTCCCTCTCGTCTCCAAGTGGTCCCTCTTCAGGTGAGGCAAATTTCACTAAAGGATGAAAGCAACCAATTTTAAGGTATAAGCGAAAAGCAGGTCCTGGTGCTACCGTTATCTGGTGAAACTTTGTGGGTCATGAGCTACAATTACGCAAGTCGGAGGAGAGGGATGGATCAGAGGGGAGGGGCTGCTGCAGGAACCACAGTCAGGGCCATATTCTACGTCTGAAGCCTATGCAAAGCAGGACAGAACCGAAGCTCACAAAAATAAGGTAGGCTTTTGAGAAAACACGGTGAATCTTAAAACAAGGAGGCCCCATCCCTTTCTTTCTTCATGTGATGGTTAATATAATGAGAGGGGGGGCAAAGCAAAACTGATCTTCTAGCTTACGGCGCTATAAAAAGAGAAACTGTTAGGTGGTGAATATTGTAGGACGGTATGCCTACTTTCCTCCTCCTCTTTGCAAAGTAACAAGCAATCATGGTAGAAAATTGGCAAAACATGGGCTGGCTGAGGGGAAAAAAAGTACCTATAACCCTAGAGATAACTACTGTGAACATTTGGTGTTAAGTCCTTTCAGGGTTTTTTGTTATGCATTTGTACATAAGTGTGTGTGGGGCAAATGTGTATTTTAAACAAAAGTGAGACAAATCATATTTAAAGGTGTAGGTCAAACTTCATTATAATAAACACAAGAGATTTCCTGTATTATTCTGATGAACTTGAAAATTGAATTTTTGGATAGTTCTCGAAATACACAGTATTGGTTCTACCTATCTGGTATCTAGAAATTTCTGTTACAAAGGAATTTATTACAGCAGAATTGAACCCTGAGAAACTTAGTCTGGTAGTCCTGCTTCTGCCCACTATTTCCTGGCTTGTTGCCCTTGGAGAAAGGAGACAACTCAGCTGCCACTGGGGCGGTTTCTGCTAAGCAGCTCTGTCAACTTACAGGAAGGCTCTAGGCAGCACGACTGGCTGCTGTTCCTGTGTTGTCTGCAGCTGTAATTCTGTCCGAGAAAGTGCAGAAATGAGTTATGGTGGCTGCTTTACTCCTGATGTTATCATTAAAACGGCCATGTACGGTATGTGGAATCTAAAGAAACCATGATCTGAATTCTAACAAAGCTCACCCTACCTCCACTGTCAGTGAAGAAGAGCACTTCTACCTCCTCACGTCTGACAGTCACAATTCAGGCACCACCCTGCTAGGAGGAGCAATTCAGGGACACTCACTGAGCAGTGACTTCTGTCTGCAAGGTGGGTTGTGGTCAGGGGCGGCATCCAAGGTAAGGGATCGGATTACAGTCTCACATACAAACTGGGTCCCACTCAGGTCATCTTCTGACTCCTCCATGGAAGCGAGATTGTCAGCCTTCCTCTTTACTGACACTGTGGAATCTGAAAGACACAGACCTTGTCTGCACTTGGTGTTTAAAGTGTTGAGGAGCTTTCTGCAGTCATGTACCCACGCTGACGCTATGCCATGGAATAGCTGTGATCTGTGCCATGTGAAGGGGAGGAGACTTGCAAATATGAGACGCTACAGAAAACCTATTCACACGCTAAGGTCAGGTTAGTAGGGGGGTATGTGTGAAAAAACAGGGTGTGCTATGGAAGAGGGCGCAAATATTTTACAAATATTTAACCCCTTACCAGGAAGTGCTTTAAATCCCGCCCCTTCACTCTCTTCCTGTATCTGCCCCAAGCCTGGCTTCTCTATCAAAGGACTGTCATGTGGCAGAGGAGACATGCAGGGAGTCATATCTGGAGAATAAAGACAGGAGAACCATCAACCAAGAGAAAGTATCACATCGTCAACAGTCAGTGTCCAGAAGCAGCAGCTCACAAGCTTCTTGCCTCCTGCAGGGCTAAAGTAAACCTGGGTATGTTTCATTGCCTGTTGTAAAGAATTTCTCCAGACTATTAGGTGCGCAAGTATCTCAAACAGACCAATCAATGCAGAAAGGATCATAAATAGTTGTTTGGCTTGGAAGGCCATGGCCAAGACAGAACTATGAAAGTAAAGGAACAAAAGAACACAATAGCTAGAGGAAAATGGGGAAGAGGGTCCTTTTACAGGGGGAAGGCCTTACACAAACTTTATTGTTGCCTGACAGACAACAGGGAAAAGGAGAAAAATGGACCCATGGGTATAATTTTAGTTATCACATCCTGGGAGAAATTCTTGCCATCTACTTCCTCAGAATAAAATCCTAGATTCTAGAATCTAGGTTGTAGTGCTTCTGTGCCTATTAAGAACATAAACAAGGTGAACTGAGGGACAGTCTTACCCACAGGGGTGTTGTGGGGCACTCTCTCCAACTCTTGGACAATGTTTATATCCAACAGCTCAAAGGACAGCAGATCCTGGGAGAAAAAAACAAACGGCAATGTTAGGCTACCTGCACTCCACACTGGAGCCACACTTTGTCTTGATGGGACTTGAAGGCCATCAAGCTCCACACCATCCTAGATTCAACTCTGTTCTAATTCATGACTGACCTCACTCAAGTGAAAACAAGAAGAGTTAAGTGGGAACTAGACATTCAAATAACCAAATGGCAGGAAAGAGAAAATGCAGTTGGGGAAAGGTGAGCCTGTAGGCAGAAATGAAGAGGCAACTAAAGGAAGTTGTGGCGAAGCACAAGATTCTCAATTCAAAGAGGAAACACCTAGTTTAGAAATTGCTTCCACAGATCGCCTTGCCATGCAATGGATCTCACTGATTCAAAGTGGGCATTGTCGCTAACTTTCTGGGTACCGTCTGTGGCTACACCACCTTCTCTTCAACAAGGTCAGCACTCTTTCCCCACTGCTTTCTGTCCCTTCCCCTCAAAGCGTTCAATCTTCCACCTGGGCAGTCAGAAGGTCCACAGATGGGATGTAGAGCTCCCTCTCGCTGGCAACATTTTTTGTCTTCTGTGGGATGCAGGTTCCTGTCCCTTCTGACTGCTCAGTTTCTTCACCAAGCTGAATTTCTTCTTTAGCCAGAAGAAAAGCTTCCTACAGAGACAAACCATGGGGACAAATTTTAGGCCCTTAACAGAACTCAAAAAGGCAAGCTGACAGTTGCCTCCCTAACAACAAAACACTGCTGCACCTCTACGTTTTAAAACGTTTTGTTCCAATATCGTTTTAGACTTACAGGAAAGTTGCAAAATAGTAGAGTTCACTTATCACCCCCTTCACCTAGCATCCCAAAGTGACAACTCAGATTAACCATAGTAACAATAGTCAAAACCAGGACATTAACAGTGGGTAACTGAATTTAAGTAGCAGACACTCTTAAAAAAGTGCACAACTAATACAGAGAAGTTGCCTGAACAAAAACAAAAACAAAAAGCAGCGCACCAAGTAACAGCCAGGGCAAGACTTTATTAGTACTTTGAGAACACACACAAGGGACACTCAGGAGAGATGAATGTTAAGCAGCAAAGCCACAGGTCCAGCAGTTCCACAGGCCAGCCAGGCAGCCCTGCTTTCCCTAGTGCAGCAAAGAGGCTGGCCAGGCACCGTAACAGAGAGATACACAAGCACTGAGGGATGCCTGCACCAGATCCTAAGGACACGCAAATAAAGCCCCCGATGAGTAGGCCCAATGTAAGCATATCCACGTTTTGCGGGGAGGAGGAGAAGCTAGCCATTCCAGATTTCTGAAAGAACGACCATTTGTGTGTGAGCGGGCTCTTTTAGTTCTGGTCACCCCTTCAAATGCTCACCTCTTGCTCGCAGGTGAGATCACCAGTTTTGCCTGAGCTGATCATACTGCTTTCAATGTTACCAGAGCTCTCCGTGGAGGGGAAAGGGTCCACTATGATACTGCACCAGACCCGAGGCCCAAACTGCTGGCCTTTGTGAGAAAGACGCCAATGGGAAGTGTACGTTCCCTCCAGGGCTGGGGCAATGAACTCCACAGACACAATTCCCACATGGCCGGCCTTCAGGCAGGGAACCAAAACATCCTTCTTTTCTGTAGAAGCCAAAGTTAGGTTTCCCCACATGAACTTGAGCTAAAAAGAACAGTGGCAACAGAAAGAAAGCTTGTCAGCTGAACACTCTGTCACTTCAAATCATTTCATCTTCACATTTTTGCGGGAAAAATACCTTTGTGTCTGTACTCCACTTTACATTTCCCGTATTTTTCATCCTCCAGTGTTTGATAAACTTGGTTCCTGGCTGAAGGTGAGTCCCATCAGGCAAATTCTCATCCACAAATGCTGCACTGAGGGTTGGCATAACTGGGGCACAGGGCTGCAAAGGGAGCCTGAACAGAAATTCAGATACTCAGTCACTTGCTGTTGGATGTGATGGCTCCTGAATATCCAACACCGGTTCAAGAAGCTGACTGTGACTCTTGAGGATGTGTAACGCATCTGCCTTAAAATACTAATAACTTTTAAAAAAACAGAGGGCAGATCTGACTCCTGAGCTAAAAAGCTATGGTGAGGACAAATACAAGGTCCATAAATAAAACTACTAGAGAGTCAGGCTCTTAAAATATTTGCTCCTTTTGCTTCAAATCCAGACTGCCTCCAGTGAAGAGAGGTCACGCCAGCCAGTTCTGAGCCTATCTTTCTGAAGAAGGCAACAGAGCAAGTGTCAAAAACAACTACCTAACCACTCTTTAAGAATGCTAGGATCAGAGAACGGGAAGTTTTAAGGGTTGGGGTGTCAGGGGCTGCCAGTAAGTAAGACAGAAGTTGGCTGAAGGTCCAGTCTTACAGGGCTGGACCTCAAGTGTGGCTCCCACCCTGGCCCTGGGCTTACATCAGGGTGTTAGACTGCAGCAGGCTCTCGGGTCGGCCCAAAGGAGACTTGGGGCTCTGGAGTCCATGGATCGAATTCCATAGATGAATCTTCCTGTGGAGTTTAAGCTGCTTTTTAAGTTCCTTGACCTCTGCTTTACGCTGTTTCTTCTCAGCTCGCAACCTTTGCTTTTCTGCTTTAAGAAAGTTCTTGTCAACCTGTTTCTGGAGCCTGAGAGATAACAAGCGAGTCTTAAAAACAAACCTCACAAATAATCTTGAAGCTATTTTGAGCCACTTGTAGTCTCATCATGTGAGCTTGCTGTTTAGTTTCTTAACCTCTTCCTATAGTTCTCATTTCCATTTCATTAACTTTAAATAACTGTCACCATCACTGCGTATCAATTAGAAATGAACAGGAACTAAGGAGACTATTTGTAGTTTTGTGATTCACAGTCTGTCACCAGAAGCAAGAAGCCTATCAAGAACAAGCATCCTATGTACATATGGTTTACCTGGCTTGTTCCAGAGCAGCAGGAAGACGAGGAGTAGAAAGCCTTGAGTGAGAGAACGGTTCAGAGGAACCCTCAACAGGTCTCCGCAACTTTAGCAGGACATGGTTGGAGTCATGGGCATATGGTCTTGATTCACAATCTTCACAGATATTGTAGGATGGGCAGAGGCTATGGGGAAAAGAAGGGCACAGTGAGAAGTTCCTGAGGGAGATATGAGACCAGGCTTCCATATTTGCTCTATTACCAGCTAGATGCCCATCTGAGCATGCCACACGACTATGCCATGTCTCCATTTTCCTCATTAATAAAATGAGGACAATAATATTTAACCTATATCTATTTCAAAGGACAATCGATGAGAGGAAACAAAATATGAAAGCATTTGGAACAACGGGGAGAAAATTTTTGGTGATCTGTTGCCACGCAGCAGCCTACCCGTCTGTCTCCATGTACCTGCCCCTAAAGAAAGGAGAGTCTGTGAGACGGATCCTTGCAGGGACTTTGCTTCACCTTTGTGTTTGCACCTTATGTCTCCCTGTTTGGCCCCAAAAAAGATGGCTGGTCAGCCAATGACGAGTAAGATTCCCCATGGGAGGGAGGGGGGGACAACTCAAGCCTGGCGCAGTCAAGTGGGGAGCAACAGGAGAATCCATGGGGTTCACAGAGGTGGGCACAGCCCCCCACCTTCCCCAGGCTAAGGAAAGCCTCTGCCTCTGTGGCTGCTTTCCTTCCCAAAACCTGCAAGGGAAGTGATTCAATGGTGTGCTCTCCATCTATTCATATGCATATAGGTTTTGTCCCTTGGGGAAGTACCAACATCCAGAGACTTACAGTTCAGCTGCCTGCAGGCAAGGGTGATTGGCTTGAATCAGTTTCCTATTATGATGTATAGGATTCACAGATCTTGAGACTGACAAGCTTTATCTCCTTTACTGCCCCACCTAACTCATAAAAGTTAATGAGTGTAGCCCGATTAGGCCCCCAGTCCTTGAGGCTGCAGGTCCCTCAACCCGTGGCTACTGTCTTTTCTTAACCCTGCGCCGCCCTCCTCGTTCCCCACAACCCTCGTCGCGCGACAGTGATCTAATTTTGTTTTGGGGGACATAATTTTGTCTGGCTCTGTTAATTCAAATGTGTATCTGAACACAACAATCTGAATAGTTACCTTTCAAATAGTTATTTTTTTGTTGTGGGTGAAGAATAGCTGGTTTCCAATCCAGAGCTGTTGTATCTGATGCTCAGAGATAGAGTGCACCCAATTTCCCTTCGCAGACCCTGAATGCCAGAAGGCCTGTTCTAGGGTCTACCAAGAGCTGTTCACCCCCACTACTGCTTACCTGCACTGGTAGCGCACACCAAAGATCCTCCTTTGGCAGCTGCTGCAAGCAATATGCCAGTTGAACTGATTTTCTGGCAAAAACAGTGTTTCGTCTGATATAGGCATTGAGACTTCTGAGGGACAGGAACCCAAGGATGGGTTCTGGAGGACAAGCTTCTCATGTAATTTCTGTTCAAGCTTCTCAACCGTTTCTTTAACCACTTGCTCTCTGAACTAGAATACAGAGCAGAATATGGGGGGGGGGGGGAGGAATCCCTTAGTTCCAATATTGGAAAAAGCACAAAGATATCAAATAGACCTGAAACCTTATCATCTCTGATATAAGAACAGGAGTTAACAGCTATTGAACAAGTGGACAGAAACATAGCAAAAGAAGGTCTATTTCTTCCACAGCTAAACTGGTTCAAAAAAATATCAAGAAATCCTTTTGATAAATAAATCTCCAACTTTTCCTTCTCAAGCATAGAGATTTGTCCCTTTCCCTTACATACATCCTTACAATTAAACTTCTCCTTTTTCTGGTACAGCATTGCACAAGTTAGGAGCTTTATTGACTAGAACTGTCTAGTTTGGAAATTATTAGCTCTCAGAGGCAGCAGCCATCTGAGTTTGGCTTTCTATTTCTACCACAGTCCACATATTGCTGCTAAAACTCAAGCCAGAGAGAACACTCACTGTCTCCAGGTAGCTCGTGAACCAGTCTGGGGGCTTGTCTTGAGGTTGGTCTGTGTCACATGGAGCAAGTGGAAACTGCTGCAAGAAAACACAATCCAACATCTTGGAGGTTACTTCTATGTCTACTTAAAGGAAAACAAAGTCTCTGTGTCACCCTATTTGCCCTCTACAGTACTACTACTGTTATAAGTTTCAAAAAGTCAGACAGAGATGGTCACCGTAACTCCCAATCTCCAATGAAGGGCTCAAATCTTACATACACCAGAGACGATGAGACATGATTAGAAAAATTGTAGAGACAGGTCCATTCCCTTCATACCTGTGCTGCAGGCTCCTCTGGGGTCTTCATGTCTGATCCCAAGATTCTCACCAGTGAAGAATAATGTGCAAGTGGCTTCTTCCCTGCCCTGGCAACCGGTTGTTTTTCTGCCACAGCTGGCGGTGGGGCTTCGTCAAACACATGGCAGCCTTCATGGACGTGCATCTGCAGCTGGTTTCCCTGCTTGACTGCCATCTGACAGCGCACGTTACGAAATAAAAACAGATCGTGATTCTCCTTTCCCAAGTGAAAATTCAAAGAGGTGTGGTGAATTATGCTGGAAAATATGTTTGTTTTATTAAATCAAATGACATATACCATGTTAATACTCAGCTTCCTATTTCTTTGCCAAGAATGTTAATTAGGAATAGTTTTGTTATTAAAAACACAAAACTAGGTTTTTAGTGCAGTACTTTATTAAGTGAGATATTTTCATTAACTGGGTTACTACTGTTCTGTTTAACTGGTTTTTATGTAGGACTTCAGTTATGGATTTTAATCTCAATTTTTCAAAAAAAGTCAACCCCAGCCTATCAGAACCCAAGAAACTTACAGCTATATCCTATAATTAAGCATTTATTTTCCCACTAAGAATAGTATTTTGGAAAGCATGATTAAGTGATCACCTCTTTTTGAAGACCATCTTCTTAAAAATCCTATTTTGAAAATTCCACTTTAAGGAGCACTGGCGGTTCCATGAAGGTACTCCAGTATCTAAGAGATTAGGGGTCAAGTCCATGGGGTTCTAGCTTCCCCCACTTGTCACCCAGTGACAAGAACCATTCTCTTTCCTTTTTACACATTAGTCTTAAGATTCCATTTTAAAATATCATCCATGGCCAATAAGTTTGAAAGATATTATTTAGATCAGTGATCAGTAAACTTTTTAAAGGGCCACATAAATATTTCAGGCTTGCAGGCCATACAGTTTCTATCAAAACTACTCAACTCTAGGTGGCTGGATGGCTCAGTTGGTTAAAGCACAAGCTCTGAACAACAGGGTTGCCGGTTCGATTCCCACATGGGCCAGTGAGCTGCGCCCTCCACAACTAGACTGAAGACAACGAGCTGCCGCTGAGCTGCTGGATGGCTCAGTTGGTTAGAGCGCAAGCTCTTAAAAACAAGGTTGCCAGTTCAATTCCCCCATGGGATGGTGGGCTGCACCCACTGCAACTAACATTGAAAACGGTGACTGGACTTAGAACTGAGCTGCGCCCTCCACAACTAGATTGAAGGACAACGACTTGGAGCTGATGGGCCCTGGAGAAGCACACTGTTCCCCAATATTCCCCAATTAAAAAAAAAAAAAACAAAAAAAAAACTACTCCACTCGGCTATTGTAACACAAAAGCAGCCACAGACAATACACAATGAATGGGCATGGCTGTGTGCCAAAAAAATTTTATTTATAAAAATATATGGCTAGCCTACTGGCTATAGTTTGCCAACCCCTACTCTAGACTATAAATCAAGAAGCTTTTAATAAAATGTGTGGTAGAGACTATGGAAAAAATTGCTCAAGAAACGACTATTATGGAATGTTTCCAAATATAAACATAGGATCTTAAATAGTAAATAGTATTATATATAATATATATACAAAAAGTCTTGCTTCATGGGGCAAACAGGCTTCTACAAACTCTAGACTGCCGAGGTCCAAGATTTCTGACTGAATAGGTAAACTAATAGTGACTGTGTGAAAGGTAGAGAGTTCTGAAGATTTTAGAAGACTTTTTTAGTGAAACTATTGTAGCTTCTGAAAATAAGGAAAGAGAAAAGCCAGGAAGAGTTAGACAAGAGTGAAGGGGTGTGGGAGGACAGCATGTCAGTACAGTTTAAAAGCAAAAAGGAAAGAGGAAGACCACATGAAATTGGGCAGATGATAAATTATTACCGTGTTTCCCCGAAAATAAGACCTAGCCAGACCATCAGCTCTGATGCGTCTTTTGGAGCAAAAATTAATAAGACCGGGTATTATATTATATTACATCATATTATACCCAGTCTTATATTATATTAGTCCTGGTCTTACATTATATTAAAACCAGGTCTTATATTAATTTTTGCTCCGCATTAGAGCTAATGGTCCGGGTAGGTCTTATTTTTGGGGAAAGACGGTAACAGAGATGGATATCTCAACTAAGAATTCAGGGAAGGGCCTGAATATCCAAAACCAAGAGACTAGCAGGTAAATAAGGATTTCTGAGTAAAAACCAAGAAGACATTGGCTAAACTGTTGAAACCAGAGTCACCCAGACAGCAATTTTGACCAGAAACCAAAAAGGGTAATTCTAGCTCCCAATTAAAAAAAAAAAAATCCTGGGCCGGCCCGGTGGCCCAGGTGGTTGGAGCTCCGTGCTCCTAACTCCGAAGGGTGCTGGTTGGATTCCCACATGGGCCAATGGGCTCTCAACCACAAGGTTGCCGGTTCGATTCCTTGAGGCCTGCAAGGGAGGGTGGGCTCCACCCCCTGCAACTAAGATTGAACACGGCACCTTGAGCTGAGTGGCTGCTGAGCTCCCGGATGGCTCAGTTGGTTGGAGCGCATCCTCTCAACCACAAGGTTGCCAGTTTGACTCCTGCAAGGGATGGTGGGCTGCGCCCCCTGCAACTAGCAACGGCAACTGAACCTGGAGCTGAGCTGCGCCCTCCACAACTAATACTGAAAGGACAGCAACTTGACTTGGAAAAAAAGTCCTGGAAGTACACACTGTTCCCCAATAAAGTCCTGTTCCCCTTCCGCAATACAATCATTAAAAAAAAAAAAAAAAAATCCTGCCTTGCTCTCCCTAGACCAAAAGTGATTTTGGAAAATAGCTTAGTCTTAGACTAGAAATTCATAAAGGATTGTCAAACTTCAACGAAAAACCTTAATTACAAAGATAATAATGAAAGGACAGGTGGTACATCTTAAAGAAGTGACCTTGAAGAATGCCGAGGAATGCTCTAATTCACCACTGACAAATGAGATTGTTTGTTAACTGGATGTTTTGCACTTTCTCCCATATTATACTGTAACATTCTATAAGAAACAAGGTAAAGGAGATGACAGATGTCAACCAGAAAGCATCATTCCAGGGAGTTGTTTGTATTTTTAAATGCTAGGATGGTGGCACCAAGACCATCAATGAGATGGAATAACTAAAAAGAACTTTTGCATTAGGAGCTGCCTTTTGCTGAGTGGTATGCCCTACTCATTGTAGTTTCCCTAAAAATAGGTTTTGCTACGTTTATATTCATTAGTCTTTCCCCATGGCTAATGGAATTCACGTTCAAGTTTTAGTCAATGTTTACTTGAAAATAAGATGCAATAACCATTACCTTAAGTGCTTCTTCATATTCTCCTGAAAAAACAAACAACAGTGATACTTTTTCACTAGCCCAAAAGATTCTATTAAACATAGCCAATCCTTACTTTTAAGAATTCTTAGCTTACAGTCTTTATACCTAAAGAGCTACTATCTTTTTGCTAACAAACTCCCTTCTCATCCCATTGCAAATAGAAGCTACTTGCAGGTTAGTTCTCCCCAAATCCCTCTCTCTGTGCTACTGGAGCTTTCCAGTTACAAAACCTCCAGCCAGCTCCTTCACAGTAGGCTTAGTGAAGCTCAGGACTCAAGGGGGTTAGTGGGTAGTGTTAACACTATCATGTCAGCTGGTTAAAATAAGCTTTGGAGGGCTAGCCTGGGAACCTACACTTCAAATGTAACATTGTTCCTGTGGGAAAATGCACTCCAACCTCTGAACAAACCACCTGTTTTATAAACATGTAACTCCTAGAATACCACTTGTTGATAAACTGACGTTAACATATACCAAGTCAGAGAGAAATGCAACACCAGGGGAACAAGTTGAACTGGGAGGCATATTTCCAGAAGATTAGCTTCTTAAATATAAAAGAACCTCCCACTAGAGTTGTCCTTAGGCTCTACTCTAAGGCACCGACCTATATACAAAAAACTGCTAGAAAATAAAAATCTGCTACGTAACTAATACCCATGGATGAGTGAGTACAATGTCAATTTATTGTATACCAAATTCTACTCCGAAAATGAATACTGTAACACGATTCAGTGTAAATGGAAATGCATACACCCAAGAACAGATTAAGGCTTTTAATTTACCTTGACTGTTGATGGAGACCTGTAAAAGGAAAAAAGCAACAGTGAAGTATAAACCTCTCATCAATTGAGCATTTCTGTTACTAGACCCAGCTCACAGGACATATGTAAAACCTCAGGTCAGGGCTTCAGCTTTTCTAGTATCATGGACTATTTGTAATTAATAATTATAAAATTTTATTGCTTGACAACTGCATCCTCCTCTATTTCAGGCACATGAGGCAGCAGCATAATATAGTGGTTAAAAGCCTGGGCTCTGGAGCCAGAGGGTATGGAATGAACCCCTATACTACTACTTCCAAGCTTTTGTGACTTTGGGCAAGTTACTTAACCTCTCTGTGCCTCAATTCCCTTATGGGTAAACAGAGATGATAATAATGTACCTAACACATAGTATTATGACTAGACTAACACACTGTAACCACTCGATAGGGTTTGCCATTATTTTTATTATTATAAACTAAATGGCAGCTTGTGATATATTTTAACTTAAAATCACTATAGATTTTTAAGTTAGCTCTGATTTTCTTCTTCAATGTTGCTTCCCTATTTCTCAACTCCATCTCAGATGCCACAATTCAGCTTAGAACACGCAAGTATCAAACACATTTAAATCACTACACAAATGAGATAAACACTGTCCTGAACTTTTTGAGTCCCACACCAGTCTTGAGATATAAGATCCCTATTCTGGATACTTGCTCAAAGGTACCATAATATACTTTACCTCTTCATTTTCCTCATCCAGGTATTTTATTTGAATAGTGTTCAGATCAAATGAGACTTTTACCTGCAAGTGAAATGTATACACTATATGATCAAGATATCAAAAAAAGGCAGCTTGTAACAGAAACCTGTAAGTCATAAAATATAGGATGGGCACATTTCACTACATAAAAAGTAAACATTTTATATGGTAAAAACACCATAAACAAAGGCAAAAGGCAAACAATGGACTGGGAATATTTGCAAATCATAATAGACACAGAGTTAATATCTATAATATACAAAGATAATATATGATCTGCAAAACTGCTAACATAGGATTAACCCAGATAAAAGTCGGCAAAAACATACAGAAATTTCGAAGAAATCAGATATGCCTAACAAATATATGAAAAAGATGTTCAACCTTAATGGTAATCAGAACAACGCAAATTAAAGCAATGAGATGTCATCTCAACAGAATGGCCAAAAAAAATATTAAAGCCATAATATCCCATGTTGTCAAAAGTTTAGGGTACTGTCACACATATTTCTGTGAGATGCTATAATCGGCAAAGCACCTGGCAGTACTCATTAAAATTTAAAATCACATGTCTTGTGACCCGTTAATCTCACTTTGGGAAACTCTATCCTATAGAACAGTGCATAAGTTGTATATACAAAGAGCTATCTCCTGTAGTTTCTTATAGTGGTTAAAACAAAACAAAACAAAACAAAACAACCTTTTGACCTTGAGGGCATCATGCTAAGTGAAGTCAGTCAGACAGAGAAAGACAAATATCATATGATTTCACTTATACATGGAATCTTAAAAACAAACAATGAATTCAGAGATACAGAGAACACATTGGTGGTTGCCAGAGGCAGTGCATGGTAAGTGGATGAAATGGGTGAAGGTCAAAAGGTACAAACTTCCAGTTATAAAATTAGTAAGTCCTGGGGATGTAACGAATAGCATGGTGACTATAGTTAATAATACTGTATTGTATATTTGAAAGTTGCTAAGGGAGGAGAACTTAAAAGTTCTCAAGAAAGAAAATTGTAACTATTACGTTGTGATGGATGTTAACTAGACTTATTGTGGTAATCATCTCATAATACACATAAATATAGAATCATTATGTTGTACACCTGAAACTAATATGTCAATTATACCTCAATTAAAAAAACTAGAAACAATCTTGTAATAAAGTATGGTTAAATTATAGTACAACAGTACCAATAATACCATGGACAATCTATAGCTTTAAAAAGAAAGAGCTTAGATCTTTATCTGTCCATTGAGAACTATGTCTACTATAATATATTGTTGGGTAAAAAAGCAAGCTGCAGAATAATGTTTGTAGTATGAGTATCTGTATGAACATAGGAAATATGGGTAAGTGCATACAAGGTTGTTAACATTGGTTACCCCAGAGATGGGAATAGTGGATGGTGGGAGGGGGCTAAGGAGGGGTATTAACTTTTTCTTGATATGTTTGGATTATTTCACTTATAATGGGCACACATTATTACACTTTCATAATTTAAAATTTACAATAAAGAAAAAAGGCAAGTTGTCAGCTCATTTAACTATTAGGAAAAAAGATAACTTTAATTTTCAGATCATTTGACAAATAAGATCCAACTTTCTGGATAATGAGCTATGTAGGACAGTATAAAAAAGTATTTGCTGGAAGACAGAGGAGTACATCAGACAACCTTTTGCAGTCTCTTCACCATTTCTTTTACCTTTTAGTTACCATAACACATAACCAGATAAAAAGTTTTTACCAAAGGGTTTTTGTTAGACAAACAGTGATACAGGAAGTAAAACATTCACTACTGCAAACCAAACAAGAGTACAAAGGGCAAACCAAAAAAATTTAAAAAAAAGGGAATAAATGAGCTGCTGTCTAAGCACTTGTAGGAGTTTTGTTTTGCTCAACTTTGAGATACTCAGCTTCTGACCCAGCAATAAAAGCAATTGATTAGTTCTTGCAAAACACAAGTTATATATACCCTTGGTGGTTTACCAACCACAGTAACATATTTGCTCTCAGGCAAGAGAACATTCCTCTGGGGCCTGGTAGGGTGGGGCCTGCACCAATTCATTCCTCAGACTGTTTCTAAAATTAATAGGTTTACTAAGTCCTATCTCACTTAAAAAAATAACTTTACCTTTCCCTTCTAAACTAACGGAATTTATTTGTTCTCTTTACCAAGGCACATCTCCTATATGAATACTTAACCCTTGTCAAACATAATTTTCCAAAAGGCCCAGAAATGGTAAATATGACAGATTTTGCAGCTATGAAACAACACTGCTAAAAATAGCTACCCTTAGGGGGAAAAAATCTATAGTTAAAAGATGGAGAAACAAAGTTAACACTCACCATAGCTTCCACATCAGCCCAAGTTGTATTTTCTGGATCGGAAACCAGAAAGCTTTGAGTTTCATTTTTAAAAGTCACATTTAGAGTAACCTGTGGTTCCATGCTGTGGGGCTAGAGTTGAGAGGGTGGGTGAGAGAGAGAAAACACATTAGAAAGGGTTGCGTGCTGATTGCATAAACATATTCAACAAATACTTGTGAGGACCTAATACAGGCTGGGCTGGGCTAGGAGGTGACAGCAGCGAATAAGACAATGTCTCTGCTCTTCTACTTACAATCTAGTGGGTGGTTTAAAACTAATCTCAAAGTTAAATGTTTGCTGAGAGAATGTAAATTTTGGCCACACCCACAGAAATCATCTAACATTTATAAAATCCTTTAGGATTTTCTGAAACTTTACAGTGATTGGTTAACTAACACATACCTACTATCTGCTAGTAGCAGGATACCATATAAATAAATCAGATTAGGTCTCTACCCTCAGGGAATTTAATTCTTATAACTTGAAAGCAACAGTCTACATTTTTCTTAAAAAAGCAGCTTTTGCCTTAATTGAGCAACCCAGGTTCTCTACTAGATCAATTTTAATAATTTAGAGGCTAAAACACTACCCAGGAAACTACACTGGGGTAGCATTCAACACCCTTCATCCAGGTTCATCTGTTTTTGGTAGTCTACTTTTTTCTTTTATGGAGAACTTCAAACTTCAAACATACATAAAAGTGGAGAGTAATGAACAACTCGAAGTTACCCTCACTTCATATACACCCCTGCATACCTACCTCCCCCACCATGTGGACTGACTGTAGTTAACTCATACTTTAACCAAACTACAGTAATCTAATTTTTAAAAAATGATAATTATGGGAAAATTTAAACCTATGCAAGAGATTGATATTTAATAAACCTCTATGGACCTATCAGCTATCTTCTATTAATTAACATCAACTCAGGACTAATCTTGTTATAGCAATACCCTTTTCCTACTGGATTACAATAAAAAAAAGGCAAGCTGTCAGACAGACAGCCATCATTTCATCCATGAAACAATTAGCTATGTATCTTTAAAAGATAATAATTTTTAAAAACATAACCGCGATGCCATTATCATGCCTAAGTTAACAATTCCTTAACTGAATGTCCATTCTGGTCAATTTATATTTAATGATTTTGTTTACTTATGAGTCCCTAGGTTGGTTGGTTTTTATGATTTTATGAAAAAATAGTTCATTTAAATCTAAATATAAGTTGTAATGAAAAATGTCAGCTTTTAAACATATTCATTAACAAATCTTTAATAAGCAGTTACAAGGGCCAGATTCTGATCCAGGCACAGAGACAGATGAACAAGATTAAGTGCCAGGAGTTTAGTGTACTGGAAATGGGAACACAAAGGCTGGAAAAAGTTTAGTTCCAGACACAGCTCTGGCACATTACTAGCCATATACCCGAGCAAGTCATTTAACCTCTGAGCTTTAGTTTCTTAATCTATAAAATAGGTCTACTGTCTCTGCTTTCACCATCTCACAATTTTATCATAAGGATCAAATAAATATGTGTATGCAAGTTCTTTTACAATGTTACTCAAACATAAAATTATTATGTCAGTCTTTAGAACTTAAAATAGTTTTATTTTCCACAGTATAATGCACTGCCCTGTAAAACAATACAACTGACACTGTCATTAAAAGGACCTTGACGGTCTGAGGATCTTTTTTAAAATCAGACAATTATCCCCCATTTTTTTCCATTCTTTGTCTCCATCTAGAGCAAAGTTCACCACCAAAATAATACTGGTTTCCAGCACCAATCCTGCTGATTATCTAATATTCATTCATATGGAATGCAATTCTTGGTTGGGGTCCTTAAAACTTGGACAGAATTCCTGTCAACTCCACAGAATCTTGGGCAAAATCAAGGAAATGAAGTGACTGATTCAGTCCGCCAAAGTGGTTACGCTGAGACCGTCTCACTTTTCAACTTCAGAGAAACACACTTCCACACTTTTGAGAGTCCAGAAGGAAACTAATCTTCCTTCCCTTTTCTCAAATTACACAACTGGAAATTAGTTTAGACACTTTGGAGCTCATCCAGCTAGTCGGCTGATGAGAAAACAGGAAGTGGGGGACGCTAGCTTGGCTGGATCATATCCAGCTCTTCATAAAGAATTGCCTATTTCCGTTTGGCTTATACGTGGAAATTCTTTCAGCAGGAGCATTAATCTCGAACTTGTGGAAACACCAAAGCTATGGATAGGCCTATCTGTCCCTGCTGCTTTAAAGCCAGTAAAGTCAGGAAGCTGGGACCTAGGCCTTCGGCTTTCATAACTGGCATTATTATAAGTTCATGCCACTGACTCACCTTTGCTTGGCACAAGTCAGCTTTTCCTCTATGTTGATTTTTTCAGGATACCAAAAATCTCTTTAATGAAGCAGACCTGGAACCTGAGCTTTGATTACTGTCTCCCCCAGAAGCATCTACAAATTATCCCATTAAAATGTGTCACCCGAAAGCTGGGTGTTTGACAAAAAGGAAAAACGGTGTCCTAACTCCAGAGGACCCTGACCAAAGAGACTTCCCTATGAGGTTCTCAAAAAGCAGAGGCGGATGGGGTGAGGAGGCTGTGTAGGTAGTGTCACGTTTTTTTTTTTCCTTGCAGACTTCATCCTAGTCTTCCACTTATCGTTTCCTAGCACTCCAAGTCCCCAAGACAGTTTCACCACCCCCTAAGGGCTCTCTTGTTTTCTCTGCCTAGGCCCTCTCTGTGCCGGGGAGTCTCGGCCTTCCATCAGAAGCGGGCGTGCTGAGCCACCCACCCCACATCCCTCCGGTGGCATCTGCCCCTTTTTGCCCCACAGAACACGAACGGCTCTCCTATGCGGTCACTGAAAAGATCGACTGCCCCCAGATACGGAAAAAGTCGTCCCTCTTTGGAGAATTCCTCCTTTGAACTTCCCCAAATCCTCTCAGTGCGACGTGACCCCACCCCGAGGTGACCGCAGCGGCTTTCTTACCAGCTTCCCGGCCCACGGGGGGCGCCTGCGGGAGGTCAGTGCAGAGACCGTTCGCTGCCAGCTCTGCTGCTATCCCTGCGGGGTGAATCTAACATGGCGGATAGAGACAAGGCCTAGTCCCTGGATCTGTGAGTTTCCGAATAAATGATTGGCTCTTACCACTTGTCCCTCAAAAGTACCATCCTGTTGATTGGCCGAGAATACATTGGTGGGGGCGGGGCAACACCGCCTGAACGCCACAACAATAACAAACATTGGGGCCGAGGGGCGGAACTATGAGTGCGGCCCCGTGGGCGGGCGCAGACTTCCCTTTCCCAGGTAAATTCGGTGCCCACTGCCTTCCCTTAGGTCACTGACCTTAGAGGACTATTTACCCGAGACTCCCGGGGCTGGGTGGGAATTGTAGTCTTCCTAGGACTTGTACGTTCTTTAGCTTATTCTCCGCTTTCATGATACGAAAACATAGCACTCCAATCCATATCTGTTGACGTGTATAAGCGTGCGAAGCTTTACAGCCTATCAACTGGATTGCCGCTAGAACTGTGCCCCCTGCCGGTGTGGGAAGCTCCTCTCCATCAGTTTCCAAGGGACACTGTGACGAAGGCCTTTTGATCCGCAATGCATGCTGGAAATGGTAGTTTTTACCCCACAATCCTTTTATTTACCTAAACTGGAGACTTCCACTGCAGCGGAGGGTGAGGGAAAGGGGCCTCTTCTGGCAAGTGTTGTAGGTATTATCTTGTGCTCATATTCGGGCCTCAGTGATTCCTACCCTGGTACAGCAATTTCTGTGACATAATAAGCCGCCACCGGAAGCGCAGTGGTGTCGGGGCGGGAGTCTAATAGAAAACTCAGGGAGAATTCCTTTTCTTCCGTCTCTTTCTAATTACGTAACCCAGGGGAAAGAACAAATGACCAATCGGGATCCCTGAGAGACTCTCGGCTCTTTCTGCTCCGCCCTTCCATAACGTGTTTCGTTCTTGCATTCTGAGTGGCTCACGCTCAGCCGCCGCGGCCGGTTTCCGTAGCAACGAAAAAGTGCGGGAATTACAGATAAATTAAAACTGCGACTGCGCTGTGTGGAAACTCGCTGAGCTTTCTGGACCGCGGACGGTTCGGGGGTCTTTTCATAAAACTGGGCCCTTAGGCCCGGGAAGCCCAGACGCTTTGCTTTGGGTAAAGGTGAGAAAGCCCTGGGGAAAGGAAAGGGACCCCAGGGATACTTCGGGGGACAGATGAGAAACAGGTGTAGAGTGAGTGGGGGAGAGGGGACCTCTAAAGGAGAGCAAGGTTGGTGTTATCTGGCAGGGGCGGGCGGAGGGGAAGCCTAAGACATCAGGGGAAATCGTGGGGAGAGGGGTGCACTTTGTGGGTCGCGGGGTGGAGGGAGGCACCAAGGATAAGGGGTGGTGGTGGCTGGATGTGTCCATGGGGGAATCCTGATAGGTACTGGAATATGTCTTGAGGCGGACATCATAATACGCTGGTGTATGTGAGAAAGGGAATCTGAGTAAGAACCGGGCAGGAATGTGTCTGGGAAGAGGAGGAGACAGAATTTTGCTGGAGGGATATAGCTCTTGAGAACTGGATTCACATGCATTTCTGAGAAGGGACCAGAGGGGCGTCAGTAGTCACAGATGCTGCTGGCATGGATGTGCCTGAAGATCCTGAGATGAATGCAGGCCACTGGTTAACGCTGGGGAAAGACAAGGGTGGGGAGCCTTGGTTGGTGTTGGTTTTGTTTTTGTTGATTTCGGTTTTAAGCAAGAAAAAGAAAATGGCCAGGATGATTGGAGAAATCTGAGGCAACCACCATTCACCTAGTCACCCCACTAAGGCTTTCTCTTGCATGGAGAAAGGAAAACACCAAAAGGAAGTGGTTGGAGGTTCTATGTGAAAAAACATAATTTAAATGGTCTTAATTACCAAAAAACCTTCGAATTAAAAAAAAATTAAGCTTTTATCATTAGTTCTATGGTTGGTATAATTCTAAAGCACTCCAATTTTAAATTTCTTGTTTTGAAATGGCACTTAATGAAACTACGCGGTTTTTATAAATATTTTAAAGTGATGTATTGATATACATACATTTAAGTTTATGTGTTAAAGTTTGTTGTAACAGGAAGAAATGGATTTATGTGTGGATCGAGTTGAAGAAGTACAAAATGTCCTTAATGCTATGCAGAAAATCTTAGAGTGTCCAATCTGGTGAGTCAACAGAATAATTTGAGATTCTTTCTTATATGATTGTATCCTATGCAAATGAGTAGAATTGACCTTATGCAGTAAGGAGAAAAAATTAAAATGTCTGTTAAGAGAAGGCTATTAAAGTTGCTGCTTTTTTTTAACTGAAGAGATTTAAGAATATAGAAAATTAATCCTTTTTCTCCATTCTATTTCTCCCCTCCCCTTTCTACCGCCTCAGCATACACAGCCCCCTATCTTTCCCAGTCCACAAATTATTTTGATTGATTCTACATTGGGGCAGGGATCTGGTTTGGATTAAGTGGCACTTGGATTTTTTCATCCAGCTCTAAAACCAGCTGGATCACTTGGAATGGACATACTTAATAAGGCAAAGAAAATCAGGGATGATTGGTGCTCGTGAGTGGGTAGGTCTCCGGGAGAACCTTTGAAACTAGCCTTGTGTATTTAAATAAGAATAGTGCAAGTCCTCAAAGCCTTTAGCAAGTCTCTGGCTTTTTGAGTGAGCCTGTTTGTCTTCATCTGTAAAATAAAGAGGGGACCAGAATATTCGCTAAAAATTTGATGTGTAATTTACATATAGTGAAATGCAGAGCTCTTAAGTGTGCAAGTCTATGAGTTTTGACAAATATATATATCTGTAACCCACTCAAGATATAGACCATTTCTATTACCCTGGAAGGTTCTCTTGTGTGTATTCAGCTCTTAACGTGCCAGCCTTCCACAACTCTTGGAGACCTATGAATATAACTGTATTTCAATATAATCAGTTTCTTATATAATTTTATATTTTTTTATTTTACGCATTTAAAAACATTACTTCGAGGAGGTGGTTCATGAGCTTCACCAGCTGCCAAAGGGGGTACACAGCACAACAAAGGTTATGAACCTCCTCAAGCAGTCACTAGATGATCTCTGTGGTATCTCAAATCTACAAAATAAATTAAAAACCATACCTCCATCTCTTGGTGAAAAGCCAGAAAGGAAATTTGGAAGAATTATTGCCTGTCCTTTCCCCTCTTATTCTCTTTACTCTGATCATTTTGGCCTCTTAACTGTCCTTCAGATTTGCAGCATATTCTCCCACCTGAACTTTTATGCTGGCTGTTTCTGTTACCGGAGAGTGAGTCCTTCTCGGCACGATGTCCAGGTTCTTGGCGTCCGAGCAAAGAATTGAATGAGACAAAAAATAAAGTGGTGAAAGAGTAGTTTATTAGAAGAGACAGTACACTTCAAAGAAATAGAAGCGGACCCAAGCAGTAGAGAATGGCTCAAGGGCCCTGACTAATGCAGCCTTGGTGGTGGTTTTTATCTTTTTCTCTCAAATGGACTGTTCCTTTCTGGGCGTGGGACCACCTGATTGACACCTGTGATTGGCAAGAGGCTATTACCTCATCTTTTTTAAACTGCGCAGGTGTGAGTGGCTGGTTTAATCTAGTTGGGTATCTACTGCCCATTTGTTTACCTTGGAAAGGGGAAGTTTCGGACAGAGAGGGGAAGTCTTCTAGGCGGTAATGTAGAGACCGGAAGCCTATCTCTGCCTGCCTTGTTTTTCCCTAGAGAGACTTGATCCCCATAAAATGTCTATGGGAAGTTGAGGGACAGGAGGTCTGCTCTTCTGTATCTGCTTCCTGCTGGGCAGGAGTGTAGAGCTGTCCCTACCTATTGGGGGATTCACAGAACTCTGGCCCTATCTGATCTCAGACAAGAGGAAGGGGTCTCAGGATCCGCCTGGAAGACCGTGTTGGCTTATTTGGTTAGAACTGGCAATCTTGCTGGGGTATCCTCTGCATCCCCAAGGCCCCTGATGAGGAAAAATAGATTTTAATTAATCTGTTAGCTCTATACAGACTGTGGCCATTCAGCTAGTCATCTAGGTGGCATCAGTTGTCCCAGAACTGTGCCCAGAATGGGTTGGAAAGAACTTTAGGCTTCAGTGATTACAATCAGCAAGTATAGTGGCTGGGGGAATGTTAAAACCTATGTGGTTTCTGGGATGGCCGAGAGTTAGGTCGGGAATGGCTTGGGGGATGTTGGGAAGCCACAGACTTTTAGGTAGTCATTTGAGACAGGGGTGAGAAACATCCTGTGATTCAGACTAGGAGCAATCTTTAGTCTAGGATTCAGAACTGATTAGAAGAGTAATCAAAGCTGGGGCTAAGGAGCTAAGAAACTAGGAAAAAGGAGACTTAAAATTTCTATAGTGAGGGAGGCTTAAAACTTTTGTAGTGAGGGAGCTCTCCCATATTTCTTTTGCCTAGAATGTTCTTCCCTCAATAATTTCATTCCTTGCAATCTTGATTAAAATACCACCTTTCCAAAGAGGCAGACAACCCTATTTCAAATTGTAACTCCCCCACCCCCAGCATACTGCTTATGCCCTTTGCCTGTTTTATTCATCTCTATAACTCTTATTACTATCTGACATTCTCTCTCTCTCTAACATCCCTTTTCTCTATCCCCGCAGAATATAAACTCCATGATGGCAGAGGTTTTTGTTTTGTTTTGTTTCTTGCAGAGGTTTTCACTTGTATTGTTTACTTATGTATCCTCAGGAGTTAGAACAGTACTTGGGACATAGTAGCCACTTGGTAAACATTTGTTGAAGTTATTAAATAATAAACTAATTTGGTTCTTTGATAGTTTAATGGTTTTTAATATGGTGATGGTTAATGGTGGGTCACATTGAAAAAACAAATTGGAAAGCTGCACCTATTGCTCCTTACCTTCAATACAGGAGAGTAAATTTAAGTAAATCTTCCTTTATGCGTCATGGAAGCTGTTTTTCATATTTGGAGTCAAGTAAATAAGATTAAAGAAAATGCAAGTTGTGTTTTCAACTTAAGGAGATGCAAGATTTACAAGTAACCCTCCTCTCCCTTGCCCCTCAACATTTCAGCCAAACAAAAACAAGAGCTAAATGAGATTTACAGCCTACTTTATGAAACATCAGAGGCAGAAAAGCAGGAAATGGCAATTGGGGGGAAAATTGCTTTTGAAAAAGCATTGAACTTATTCATGATAATCAGAAAGAATGATCAAAAAGTCCTCAATAGTGTGGCACTTGGGTCCATTTATTTTACATTTCCACAGAACTCAGTCATAAAAATGTAATGTTCTTTCTCATTCAAGCAAATTAAACCATCAATTAAGAAACTCAGATACATAAAAATTAAAAATGCAAAGTGAAAGTTAATGTTAGATTTTCATTTCAGTCAAATATTTTGTATTGTACAACTTATTTTTTAAAAATCTGTTTTCTATTGGAAATAGACTTAAGTTTTTAAACTAAAACTGCAACCTAGTCATTGTTAAACCTTAAACTCATTTAAATGGAAAGTTTTAGGGTGGGAATCATATCTACTTCACTTTTTTTTTTTTTCACCAGTTCACAGAACAGTATAATTTACTGTCATGTCTTAAATGATTCCTGATTGTCACTGGAAACAGTGCTACTTATGGTAGCTATAGGCAAGATTTCTTCTGTTGGCTTCTAAGTTGCTGTTGACATTTATTTCTGATAATTGGTGGTTCTTTCTAACTTTTTACACATAACTATATAAAAATTTTGACTTTCAGAAGAGTTTTTAAAAATATGTATCCTGGTGGGTAGTTGTTTTTGGAACCCAACCTAGATTCTTTTTCCAATCACCCATTTTGGAAGATTGAAATGCAGACATACGGTGGGTCTAAAATATTGCCTGGGTTGAAAAGTGTTTAAAATATTTGAGTCATTATAGTAAACATTTGCTCTCATCAGAACCTAGAAGAGGAACATTTTAATTTTTGTCTTTTCATTCCCATTCCCTCTTGAAGCTTTTCCTTCAACAGTCATGACCTTTTTACATACTGGAGTTTTCATCAGTTTGAAGTTTGTTTACAGTATGTTTGTATAGTTTGGCTTATAATTACCATACTGAAATATAATTATTTTAGAATTGAGTCAGTGGTGAGAATCAAAGCCATCTGGTATCATAGCTAAATCCAATTTCTCTTTTACTGAGACTGTCTTTGATATACGCGTCTCTCTCTTATCTAAGGAATAGTGATTTGGTGACAAATCAGAGTTCTCTTTGGTGGGTTTTTCTTTTTAATTGCATTCAGTCCCAATAATAATGTTAACATCGGTACAAGTTATCTCAGGTTGTGAACATTTTCCCAAGTAGCATTTAATTTTATTTTCATGATAGCCTGAAGAGGCTGGTAGACTGGGTGACAGTTTCCTTATAGGAAAGTGAAGTTCAGTCAGGTAGAGTGTTTGGCCTGAGGTCACTCTGCTAATAAAAAAGAGAACAGGTAGTAGAAACCCAGCTTTCTGACTTACTCTTGTATTTTTCTTTTCCTTCCCCTGTGCTGCATCAGAAACCCCGTGATTACAAGAGTTGTGTTACCAGACTCTTCACAAGGAGGCTATTGTCCCCCAGCTTTCCTTGTGACCCTTTTCTGAAAAGTTAAACATTTAATGAAAAGAACCACATTCCTGTCACACACAGGTTACCTATTGTGTGATGTCCACCTGAACTTTACCAAAAATCAGTTTCTAAAGCTCTCATTCAGAATAAGAACTAAAGACTTGAAATAGCCTGTAAGTTCCTACCTGCTCAGGCTCCCAGCTCCCTCTCTGACCTCTTCTACTAGTACTTCCCCCGTTGATCATTCCATCCTAGTACCTTACCTATCGCTGCCTTTCAAAACACCAGGTGTGGTCCTGCTCATTCTGTCTTCTCTGCTCCCTCTGATGGAATGTTCTTACCACAGTTGTGGCACAGCTAGCTTGTTTCCTCACATTATTCACTGTCCACCAATGTCACCTTCTGTGAGTCCTTTCCTGACCTGTATACACCCCCTAACACACACTACTCCCTATCCCCCTCACCCTTCTTTATTTTTCCCATATGCCCCTGTCTGTTTCTCAATCAACTGTCTACCACAACTAGAATGTTAAGTTCTGTAAGAGCAGGCTTTATTTTATTCACTGTCGTATTTCCATCTCTGAGAATAGTATATAGTAAATGCTCAGTAAATACTTCTTATATTAGTAAATGAATTAATCTCAGGAAGGTCTTGAAATTTTGTGGATAGATGGGGAGGGGTGGGGATTTGGGTGATGTATTTTCTTTTCGAGCAATTTTAATATTTTTCTAAGTTTATTATTTTCTTCAGTGAGTATTTATTACATTGTTTTTACAAAGTAATTAGAAACCAAACATTATGTACCTCCTGAAGTAATGTAATAAAAGTACACAGTATCAAAAAGCGTTCTTGCCAAAACATTGTTCTTGCCAAAAAAATATTGAACCTTAATTTGATTAAGCCTATAGGTCTAGTTTACAGGAAATAGAGGCTAGAGGAACACGTTAAACGACACCATAGGGTTACAATCAGCAAAATCCAGAATGTGGGGAATTCTACAGTTCAAATGACCTAGTTTTTAAAATAAATGACAGGAGTGGGAATGGAGGGGAAATCTATAGATTAAAAGAGACTTGAGATATATCAACCAAATACAATGTGTGGATCTTGTTTGGATCCTGATTTACATACTCGTAGATTTAATTACTAAATTTTTATGAGACAGTGAGGAAAATTAGGACATTAATTGTATATTAGATGATATTAAGGACATTATTTTTCAGCAGTAATAATGGTTTCATGGTTATGCTAAAAAAGTCTCTTTTTAAAGATATGTTCTGAAATACTTATAGATGAAATGATATGACAGCTGGGATTTATTTTAAAATAATCTGGACTTTGGGTGGATGTTGGCCATAGATGAAATACAATTGGCTGTGAGTTGATAATTGTTGACTAGGAATTCATTTTACTATTTGTGTAAATGCTTGAAATTTTCCATATTAAGAAATTTAAAAGGCAATCACAAAAATGTGCTGTGAGGGAATCTTAAAGAAATACAAGTTTTTGTCTTTATAGCGCTTACAGTTTCGTTAAGATAGAGGATGTGCACCCACAATGAAAGCTCAAAAAAGTATATCAGTGAAAACTAATTTATATGAAGTAATATCAGCTAATCTTTTAAATGCTATAGATAGTATAAAGTATTGGAAAGAGTTATATATTCTGTTTTGATTTCTGAAAGCTCGGAAAGAGTACGGATCATATTCTCTGCTGTAGTTTTGGCTCCTAGCACAGCAGACATTAATAAATATTTATTGAATGAACTTAAAGCCTTATCTTGACTTTTATAGCTACTTAAAGTTGAACTTCTTTACTAAGAATATATTTATTTTTAAATGAATTATTGAGCCACTTTTTTTCCCCTACTCTTCTAGTCTGGAGTTGATCAAAGACCCTGTTTCTACAAAATGTGACCACATATTTTGCAAGTAAGTTTGAATATTTTATGTGACTCCGTTAGTGATTTTTGTGCTTATCCTTCATAACTCAGAAAACACCTAACTTTATAGAAGCTTTAGTTTCTTCAATTAAGTGAAAAAGAAAAATCTAACTTTCATTCTGCCTCACAGAGTACTCAGAAAATCATTGTAAGTTGGTTGCAGCCGTAGGTTCCTGGTAAATTATTGGCATGTTTATCTAGTGGGATATGAAATCACTTTGGACAGCTATTTGGTTTTTTGTGCCCATGGGTGAAAGTACATTACAAGCAATTGTGAAATAAGTAAATTGTGTTTCAACCTTGCCAATTTCTCTTTTCTGTTCATTTCTTCATGTTCTGATTTCCTCCTTCAATGTTTCAGTGTAGGACCCGTTTATTCATAGATCAATACTTTTGTGAAATAAAATTTTAAAGTCCCAATATTTAAAAGGTTACAAATAGTTGAAGATTAACCTTTTAAATGTGGGACTCTCACTGTGTCTTAATGAGAATCTTTCTGAAATGTACTGTGTGCTTTTCTGTCACCTTGAGTAATGAATACATAGTATTATAGTGAGTCAAGAACAGATTGAATTGTGAACATTACTTTGAGAGCTTGTGGAAGAAGAAGGAAATTATAGGCAGAGCAAATAATATGAGCAAAGGTACGAAGAGAAAGAAGTAGAACATGTCCAGGAAAAAACCTAACTTTGCATATGTGTATAGGCATTGTGTTAGAAGAGGAAGAAGCCTTCACGGGGAGATGACATTTGCAACAGAGAAGAGATCCAGGGGGAGGTAGAATGGATTGGAAACAAAATGAATGAGAGAGAGAGGGAGAAAGAGAGAGAGAGAAGAGAGAGAGAGGTTAGGTTATAAGCAGTAATGAAGGGAAAGAGAATAATTCTACAGAAAGATTTTGAGGTAGGGTGGGCGGAGTTGTAGTTTGAGCTCAGTTAAGTTGGAGGTAAAGACGTCTATTGAGATTGAAAGGGTTAAAGTTGGCAGCTGGGGGAGAGTAAGGTTTACAACTCATAATACGGAGAATATGATAAGCAGAAGAACCAGCCATATTTTAAATGATATATTAGAATTAAAAGTAGAGAATAAGTCCCATGTGATAGGTAAACTTTTTTGTGAAATTTCTTTTGTAATACCTCTGTAATCTGAATAACACCTTGATCTATATGGTGAGAAAGCTGGGGAAATTCCCCAAGCATTAATTGTATTTTCTCAGGATGAACTAATCACTAACAATAAAGTAGTTTTATTGGCTAGAGTAAGTCTATAGTTCTGAAATCTTTTACGAGATATACAAAAAATAATAGCACCAGTCTAGAAAAAATTTCTTAGGCCATCTATGCATTAGCTTATAGTTTCCAAACAATAAATGAAATATGTAATATTTTTTGGAAGATCTAGAACTACATTGTCCAAGGAAATATAATATGAGCCATAAGTGTAACTTAAATTTTCTAGTAGCCACACTATTAAGAGTAAAAAAAAAGTTATTATTATAGTTATATATTTGTATATTTTTAACCCAATTATGACCAGAATTTTACCATTTCAAAATATAATCAATATAAAAAATATTAATGAGATATTTGTTTGACTTTTTTCTATATAGTATGTAAATTTCATTCAGACTGGCCACATTTCAAGCGCTCAATAGCCACACGTGGCCAGTAGCTTCTATACTAGACAACTCAGCTCTAGGAACTTTCTCCTCAAAGTGAGACTCATGGACCTACAGCAACCATATCACGTGGGAACTTTCCAGAATCTCAACCCTATTCCAAACCTGAATTGGAATCTGCATTTTCACTATATTCCCCAGGAGATTCTTATACACATTAAAGTTTGAGAAGCAGTGTTCTGGCATGATGACCTTCCTCTACACTTATTTGGAGGCTAGTAAGAGGGACCAGACCAGGGATGGCTGAGGTCTAAGGACCAGATAGACCAAGTAATGCAAGTCTTGGGGTCAGCTAACTGAGGCGATCCGGATAAGTGGTGAGTCAGTGTCAGGGAGGTTTGATAGCTACATACATTAGATCATAATATCAGGGAATTTTGGAGTCTAGCAATGGGTTGATATATCAGAGGTCCAGAAATAGGCCTCTATTCCCAAGAGATGGATAGTCTAGCAAGTAGAGTGAACATAGTCTCTCAGGAGTCTAGCAGCAGAAATGAGCAGAAGTTCAGGGCGGTGGTTATAAGGGAAGAAAAGTAGAAGGGAATCAAGCCATAAGAGGTTAAGAGTTAGGGCTAAGACTTGTCCTTAGGAGGCAAGAGCCTTGACCCATGGGCCTGAGATTCCTGGCAGGGAGCCTCGCACACTCCCAGATTAAGAGCTCAGGATAGATTCTTAGTTGTTGGAACTAAAGTACAAATAAGAAGTTTGATCAAGAAAACAGAGCCTTGTTATAGAAACTGACAAGGTTTGGTAAGACCAGCAACCTAAGTGGATGCTGAGATGCTAAGCTGTGGGCCTCTCTGTATATTGATTTCCTTTAACTGGGGACCATATTGGTCCATAATTTTAGCTCTGTTGACAGGAATCCAGGACACCCAATATAATCAAAGGTAGCGAAAAGCCAGCCTACCTTTATTTTGCCTAAACATAGAACTGTTACTTTATTCCTTCCTGCCAGGATAGACTTGGATGAGCAACTCGAAATTGAATGAGTTTCTGTAACATTGTTAAACCACTCATGTTATAGATGTACTCAAAAATGAGTACTCTGAAAAGTCCCTCAAATTAGTTTGTAGCACGGTGATTTTACTATTTTCCATCAGCTTTTTCTTTAAAAACTGAAGCCACCCTTTGGAAAACATACTGCATTTGCTTAAAAAATGTGTTGTTGCCTCCTTAAGTATTAGAAATCCAAGAAGCCCAAAACTTATTTGTGCCCTTGTCACTGAGAACCTCATGTAGAACTTATTTATATATTGTCCTTATTTAATTGGTGCATCACATAGATTTCCTCAAAAACAGAATTTAATAAACTCTTTCTGAGCCATGAAAGATATGCTAATGTTCTGTTGGTCTGTCAATATTTTCCTCAGTACAATCTTTTCAGGTCATGTACAAGTCCATTTTCTCTTGAGTTTAGTTAACCTTTATGTATCTGTTCTTTTTCTAGCATAATGAAAGATTAGAACCCATATCTTGGTTGATTTCTATATACCTAGTTACCCTGTGTTACTTATGTAATTATTGTACGGGCTACAATGCTGTAGTTTAGCTACGGTATTCTGCAGTACTGTGTTCAGGCAATTCCCTCCCTATCTCCCCTTTGAATTATCAGATTGTACCATTTGCCACTGTAACGTATGGATGCCTCCTAGAGCCATTATGTTAAAGTACAGATAGTATTTGAATCTTCTCAAGGAGTGGTACCCTTTACTTTGGCTCTTCGAAGGGAATTTACATACAATACAGGTAGCTTTTAGAGCTTTCCTGTAAACTGTAGAGTTGTTGCATCTGTATAGGTGAAGGAGATCCCTTTCTCCTTGACCATACAAAGCTACTTACATTCACTGGCTCTGGTAGAAAGACTATGGGCTTTGTTGCAGTTCAATTTCAGATCCAATATCACTTTCACCACTTGATTGCTGTGTGACCAGGGACAAATCTCTGCTGTAAAATGAAGATAATACTTCAGGGTTGTTGTGTAGGTTAACAGAGGGCAATGCATGTTAAAGGACCTGGCCAGTAAAAAGTATTCTCTAAGTGTCTGCTGGCTCACCTGTCCCACTGCCTTTTCAGGGCCCTTAATCTTTTTTTCCTGGCTGTCACTTCCCTAGCCAGAATGTTATGTCATTTATAATGGTGGGGATTTTATTTTGCTTTTCCATTGAATCCCCTGCATCTAGAACAGTACTGGACATGTAGTAAATACGAGTATTGGTTGTATGAGTGAATGGCTGCTTTTAATGATCACCATGGCTATCTCTACTGCTCTCTTCTCTTTTTCCTTTCTACTTCTCTTTTGAGTCTTCTTTGGGCTTCTTCCTAAGAGAACGTCAATCTTTATAAACACCTCCAGCCAATGGAAGTGGTATTTTCCTTTGTTAAGGAAGCTGACCCATGATACTATGTTACATGTGTTCTTCAAGTCTTCTTAGCCATATTCATTGTCTGAGACAACCAACAAAATTGTTCTCCATCCAGAGCCATTCTAAAAGCCCGAGAAGAAGGCTGAAACCTTCTTTCCTTAGACTTCTAGTGAACAGATTAGTTATGCTACACGCTACGTTAGGCATTATAAATATAAAAATGAGCACATTTTCTCCCTGCCTTGAGTTTTTTATTTAACATTTTTATTGAGGTAATTTACATGCTCTAAAAGTCACCCATTTAAAGTGTACAATTCAGTTTTTTAAGTATATTCAGAGTTAATCCAACCATCACTGCAATCTAAGTTTAGAACATTTCATCGCCCCCAAAAGAAACCCTTACCCATTAGCAGCTCTACCCTATTCCTACCTCCCACCTCCTCTTAGGCAACCACAAATCTACAATCTGTCTCCAAATTTGCCTATTCTGGACATGTCATATAAATAGAAACATACAATATGTGGCCTTTTGTGTCTGGCTTCTTTCACTTAGCATAATGTTTTCGTGGTTCATCCAATATTGTAGCTTCATTTTTTGATATGGATATCTAGTTGTCCCAGTACTATTTTGGGTAAGATTATTCTTTTCCTATTTAATTGTCGTGGTGCCATTATTGAGAATCAATTGACTGTAGTTATATGGATTTATTTGTGTACTCTCAATTCTATTTCTTCGATGTCTACGTTTATCCTTATGACGGTACCACACTGTCTTGATTACTGTTGCTTTGTAGTGAGGTACTGAGTTTTTAAACTAATTATATATTAAACTAATATATATTATATATTAAACTAATTATAATAATTTTACTTGAACTACTTAACATTTATGTTTGATTATGCAGCATGAAATAGTTATCATTAAATATGCCATATTAACTCTTTAGTAAGTTTTATTTGATCATAGCACTAAGCCATATGCATGTAAGTTCAGTTTGCATAGATCATTGCTCCTGTAGTTTAGTTTTCTGCTTAGGCCGCATCTAAAAACAATTAAAGGCATTGGTTGTAATTCACCTGCCATTATCTTTAAAATGGCTCTTAAGGGTGGTTGTGAGATTATCTTTTCATGGCTATTGCCTTTTGAATATTCTCTCTACAAAAAAGTAACTTGAATTGTTCTTTTCCTTCCTTATAATTCATAGACTTTGTATGCTGAAACTTCTCAACCAGAAGAAAGGGCCTTCACAGTGTCCTTTGTGTAAGAATGATATAACCAAAAGGTATGTAATTGGGGTAGTGATGGGAGGTTGGAAGCAACAATGGTAGGAAAAAGCAGAAATTCCTTTGGTGTTCCTATCAAACCATTCCTCAGTAGAAAAATGTATAAAAAGATGTTTAGCTGACAGTAAATTATTTCTTACGTCACTTTCCTGAAAGTTTTAATTTACCATATTTTTCTGAAAATAAGACCTAGCCGGACCATCAACTCCAATGCGTCTTTTGGAGCAAGAATTAATGTAAGACCCAGTCTTATTTTAATATAATATAAGACCCGGTCTTACCCGGGTCTTACATTAATTCTTGCTCCAAAAGACGCATTGGAGCTGATGGTCCGGCTAGGTCTTATTTTGGGGGAAACACGGTTTGTCTGCGTTATACAGGTATTAGCAATTCATTGCCTTTTTCTAATGCGTCTGGATGGTGCAAGAACTTGCAGTCTTATCTAAAGTAGGACTGCACCAACCTGCCCCCATTGTCTCCTGATCCTGCTTTTATTTTTTTCTTTACATTTATTTCTACTTAACTATTTATACACACACAATGTATTTACATATTGTGCATCCCTCCAGCCAGGATGTAAGTTCTATTAGGGTACTGGTTTTGTCTGTCTCAGTCAACACTGTTTTTCCAGTGTTTGACACATAGTAGTCACTCAGATATTTAAAGGATGAAGTGAATTATATTGTCCGACAGCTTTACTAAATGAAAATCTTTCTTTGGACATTATCATCTATCTGTGCTTTCAACATACTATAATCATCATTTGACAGACATGCCTGAGCTAGAAGTGGGAGGTTGGGTGGATGAGATTCAGATATTAAGAATAGTAGGTTTGCTGGACAGTGGATTTATATCTACTATGGATTCAGAGTGCTATTCTTTTAGGTAGTTATAGGCTTTTAAAGGTAGACTTGTGTGGCAAAAAAAAAGATTATAAAAGCAATACTGATGTCAGTGATGTTTTGATTATAGAATTAATAGCTCTGTTCTTTGAATATACTTGTTCTATTGTTGCTGCATTTTTTTATTTGTTTACATGTCTTTCCTTATTTTCGTGTCATTAAAGAGTTGATAATTTTTTGCTAAGTGTGTCTCTCAATTTAATTTCAGAAGCCTACAAGAAAGTACAAGATTTAGTCAGCTTGTTGAAGAGCTATTGAAAATCATTCATGCTTTTGAGCTTGACACAGGATTGCAGTGTAAGTGTTGTATAGCCCTAGGCGCCAGTGTTCAAGTAGCTGTTCCTTAAAACTCAGGAGGAGGTTTACGCAATTATTTTCCTTGATAGGTGATAAGACCTTTTGGGCTAGGTTAATTTTAGCTCTTTATCTGTAATCTGTCTTTTAAATCATTCCAACTGGGCTCACACCTTATTTTATTGATCCTAAGATTCACATTTTTCACATTTTAACATCTCCAAAATTGGGGGCAGTTTACCATCCATGGTGTGTCATTGTTTAGTGTTTTCTTAGTGATATAAAAATAATCATGCTTCTTACGTTGTTGGTATCTTAGATTCAGTGAAATATGGTGTTAATAGACATATTTGTTAGTATTGAGGTGGGAAAAAAGAGTAGAAAGAACTGACAGTCTGTGTGTGTTTCCTAGGAGTAGAATTTCCAACGTTGATTTTTTTTTTTTTAAGTGTAGGTAGGACCTTCCTTTACAGGAGTTTACCCAAATCTTCCTTCCGTGCTCTCAGAAGGCATAAGGTGACTCCAGGAAGAAATGTGACTCTGCAGTGCCTTAGACCAGACAGTATACTTGAGGATGTGATGTTTCTACTGAAAATAAGTTTGAGAAGGCACATGCAGCACTGGAAACTAGAAAGAAAGTAGGCGGACATCTCCCTTCGCAGTGTGACTGTCAGTTACACGGAACTACAGCTGTGTCTACCATCAGACAAGGGCTCCTTTCTTGGTCTTGAACCTCAGTAATTGCCTTGAAATCTTAGTGATAGTTTTCCCGGGTACCACATCATGGGGGTTACACCAAGGTTAACCTCATCTGACTGGATTTGGCTGCCATGTTTCTGGTTATTACGGGGACTTTCCTTGTTGAAGCCTAGTGTAGCCAGAAGGAGTCTCCACCTGGATCCAGGCCCCACAGCTGCCCAGGGGATCGATGAGTGTTTGATCAAGTCAGACCCTCTGATTCTTAACAGTTTCCTGTAGAACCCGCATTCCCAGCTCTATTGAGAGCTCCTCCAGGACAAAATGATGGCATTCATTTTCTGTACTCCTCACTTGGGCAGATGACAGAACTGGGCATAAGGATTAACCTGACAAAATATTTATGCAACATAGAACAGTCTGTCTTTTCCCTACTGACACAATATGCCATTTCTGTCATAAGCCAAACTTCAAAAAAGAAAATTATAGGTAACTTAATGCATTGTCTTAATACAACAAGGAGCACACGCAGGATTTCTCTTGGTTCTTTGATTACAATTAATATATTTTTTCAACTATAAAAATAATGTTTTCCCTTGTGATTCACAGTTACAAACAGTTACAACTTTTCAAAAAAGGAAAGTAGCCCTCCTGAGCAACTAAAGGAGGAAATTTCTATCATCCAAAGTTTGGGCTACCGAAACCGTGCCAAAAGACTTCGACAGAGTGAACCTGAAAATCCTACCTTGGTAAAGCCATTTTCGTTTATTCTGGTAACATCTCTTTATTGAGCATTGTGAATTAGTGAATGTGCTAGATGCTCATGGATTTCTATAAAAAGTCAGTAAGTAAGGTAAGATGGAAGTGGTTGGATAAGTGTTCTAATGAACAAGAGTTAGAGGAGTTGAGAGGTCTGTGTACATCGTGTGGGTGAAAGACCTTACAGGCCCTTGTCTGCTTTAGTGCTTTGTCCATTCTGAGACTTGTCTAAAATAGTCACGAGGTCACTGATGGTTTTAAGCTTGATATTTTTTATAATAACCATCATATGGCAATTCTCCAGGCATGAGGAAGTATCTTCTATTTTAGTTTCTCTGTAAAGTTGCCTGAAAAGAAAATCAGTTTTAACATTGCTTCTGCTTAAAAGGTGTAATTGTTTTTTAAAAAATGCAGTGGTTCCCTCGGTTGTTACTCTGAATGAATAATGGAGATCTCAATAACAGTTATGGTACCAGGATTCATTTTTCAGTAGATGTTAAAGAGCCCAAAAAGAAGAAGGAAAGCTTCTTCCTTGGAGTAATGTTGGGCTTTTTCAAATTCTTGATTGTACTGAATGTTTCTTTCCCCCCTTTCTTTTACCTTCCCCCATTCTGGTTCAAGCCGTTGTTTCTCGGTCTAGTTGTGTAGGACACAGCTCCCTGGCCCGTGCTGGTATTATGAGCCTTGCACTCCCTCCCGCTGAGGCAGTGGTCGCTCATGGCAGCTCAAGATGGTTGCCAGCCCGCAGCAATCAATACATGCCAACCTCCGGCTGCTCATAGCAGCCCAGCTCCAGAGAGAGTTGTTGTTCACAATCTTAGCTGTAGAGGGCGCAGCTCACTGGCTCATGTGGGAATCAAACCTGCAACCTCAGCGTTAGGAGCCCAGTGCTCCAACCACCTGAGCCACTGGGCCAGCCCTGAATGTTCTTAAGATTGCTGGGTTTTTATTATTTTCATTTATCCTTTTTTAAATTTTATTTTATCTTAGTTGCAAACCCTGTTATCAGATGTGATTGTAAATGTATACTAAATGAATATCACTCCCTTTCTACAATCTAAAGTATTAACTTCAAAATATACTTTTCTTATACTTCAAAAAATTACACAGATAATACGTATTTTATTTAGAAAAATTCAAAATAACAGAGAGGGATAATAAATCACATAACATACATTTTGGTGTGTAGTTTGCCAAGTGCTTTTTCCTGGTACCATAAATTTTAGCTAATTGGTTATGGTGTATTTGTTTTGTCCGTGGTCTCGAGTTTCTCTTAGGGAAAATAAAATCAAAGAACTCGCCAATAATTGGTTGATCATTCTTTACTGCTTAGCAGGAAACCAGTCATAGTGTCCAGCTCTCTAACCTTGAAATTGTGAGATCTCTGAGGACAAAGCAACAGATACAACCTCAGAATAAGTCTGTCTACATTGAATTGGGTAAGAATTTCAGATTTTGTAAGTTTAGAACAATAGCCGCTGGATTCTTTATCTTACAGTTTTACCAAAAATCTTGTTCATAATTTACACAGTGGAAGGGAGCTTTGGGAAGTAAAAGAAAATAACTTTACTAGTCTTATGGTATGTTTAGAAATAATTTAAAAGATGCAGTTCTCATCTTGAAGAACCTTACTTTATAGAGAGCAAAAGAAAGATGTCTAGTTATAAATATGTGTAAATATATAGCAGGTCCTTAAATAATGTCATTTCTTTTGGTGTTTCATTCTAACATCAATGAGATGCTATAGGAAGTTAACTCTCATTTATATCAATTACTCTATGGTAAAATTGGTTTTGTTATACGTCATTTTGCTTAAAGTCACAGAACCTGTTGCCGACGTTAAGGGAGGGCTTCCTATACTTTGGAGCGATGGAGAGTAGGTATAAGAAAGAACATGATGAGTTGGCTACAGATCCAAGATAAATTGTAATGACTAGAAAGACTTTTAAGAAAAGCTGAGCACAATTCAGACCGTTTTCTCGAATTGTTTTATCTTTTAGATATTTATAAGTGGAGAGAGTGGCCCTTCCTTGGGCTCCCAAGTGCCACCATATGTTTACCGTAGCACTTACTAGATTCTCTTGAAATTACCTGCATGTCTTTTCCCCCTCTTAAAAGTGTAAGTTCCTAGACAACAGATGTGGTGTCATAAAAATAACCAAAATAATTATGGTAGCAAATATTTAGGAGCACTTAGTGTAGTCCAGGCACTGTTGTATTTTACTTGTATAACATTTAAGATGCGTGGCAAACCTCTGAGGTTGTTATTTTTACGTATTTTACAGATGAGAAAATTAAGAAATTTTGCCAAGGTAGTAAAGCTAGTAGTAAGTAGCAGAGCTGTGATTCAAACCTAGGAATTCTGGCTTCAGAGCCTGTACGTATAACTACTTCTCTGTAATGCCTGACATGTATCATTGTGCCTGTTATATAGTGGGTGCTCAGTAAATGCTTCCTTTTTTTTTTTTAAGATTTTATTGGGGAAGAGGAACAGGACTTTATTAGGGAACAGTGTGTACTTCCAGGATTTTTTCTGAGTCAAGTTGTTGTCCTTTCAATCGTAGTGGAGGGCGCAGTTCAGCTCCAGGTCCAGTTGCCATTGTTAGTTGCAGGGGGCACATCCCACCATCCCTTGCGGGAGTTGAGGAGTCGAACCGGCAGCCTTGTGGTTGAGAGCCCACTTGCCCATGTAGGAATCAAACCGGCAGCCTTTGGCGTTAGGAGCATGGAGCTCCAACCGCCTGAGCCACTGGGCCGGCCCTCAGTAAATGCTTCTTGAATGAACATCTGTTTTGCAAAAAGTACATTTTTTGAGTTTAACCCTTTGAATAAAAATCCTTTGATTGATTTGCTATTTGGTGAATTTTTTTAGGATCTGATTCTTCTGAAGATACAGTTAATAAGGAAAATTATTTCAGGTGAGTCAGAGAGCCTTTGTCTATGAAGCTGCATTTTTGTACTTAGTTAATATTAAGGATTGGTGTTTCTTAAGAATTATGGCATTGGAATAGACCATCTACTTTAATCCCATTTTATAGCTGAGAAGATACCCTTTTTGTCTGTTTGATTTCTTAATAAAGAGTCCAAAGGAGTTTAAAATAGCATAACTGCACAGTCTCGCTTCCAGCAGAGGGTTCTGCTCTGTTCTAGCTTAGATCCTCATGTACAGTAGTATTGACATAGTGCTAATTGTGGCTGATAGAAATATAGAGGACTCCATTTTTAATTATTTCCTTCTTCTGTTCCTTAATTCCATCTATCCCTCCAACTTTGTCTACATAAATTATACAATCTACAAGCAGCCCGCAACTGTGTTACCTGTCAAATTGCTTTCCTTAGGAATTATCGCTTGACCTTCATATCTGTGATGTCTTGTCCGAACACTAATGGTGTCATTGCCAATCAGATTTTATTTGCAAATGACTTTTTCCTAATATTTCAATTGAGAGGAAATGGTTTTCAGCCTTAAAAAAAGCACAGAACGCAGTTACAGAATGGTGCGTTCTTTGCATTCCATTGGGATGTCTGCTCCATCTCATTGCTCACTTAGTTTAGATCTTTGTTCTTGTATTCTCATTAAGATACACTTTTAAGGTTTGTGCTTTTTTGCTTTACTGTCTTTTGGCTATTGCTTGTCATTTAAGTGTGCTATCACTTACGTTTTGATTCTCATTTGCATGTCCACAAAGCAGTATTCTATATTCCTGCTCTGATTTTTGTGACTGTGTTTTCAGTCTTTGACCATTGTATTTTGACTAGAAGTTACTAAAGGAGAGAGCACATTTCAAAAAGTGAATCAAATTGATCACCTTACTGCTGATCAGGAGCTAAAATACCTGATCTTGCTCATTTGACAACTCTTGAAGCATATAACTAGGGTTTCTCATTAAGGCTTCTGTCTTTTCCCTATAGTGTGGGAGATCACGAATTGTTACAAACCACCCCTCAAGGAGTGAGGGCTGAAGACACTTTGAATCCTGCAAGAAAGGGTAATGGCAAATCTGCCCAACATAACAGGCGCTGGAGAGAGAATGGGAAGATGCAATACTGTAATTAGATTATTCTGAAGACCATTTGGGACATTTATAATTCACAGCATCTCTTAGCAGAGTTAGAGTATTGCTCTTTCTCAGATGTTATGGTGTACAGCCTGATCTATTTAAAAGGCACTAGACTGATATGATTATAATAGTACCTTATGTAACTGGTTGTTGACTTTAACATTTAATTGATGTGTTTGTATTTTATCTTTTGCATACTGATATTTAAATATAGGAAGTATAAGTCTGAAAATAGAACAAAGCACTATGTGTCTGATGCTTTTAAATCACTGTTAGCGGTTAGGGATATAGGTGTGGTTTTTGAATAGGGGGAATTTTGAAATTAAAATTTTAATTATCTCGAGTGGAGTTAATGTGACTCTAGATAAATAGGAGCTAAGTGAAAGAGTATGAGCTACAGCTTCAGTATACTTGGTTGCTTAAGAGGTTAGTTTCTCTAAAAAATTTTGCCAGTTATTTCATTTCCACCCCCAAGTTGTAATAAGTACATATTTTTTCATAAGTCAGTTGTTAATCACCTGTTGTTTTTGTATACTTTCAGCTGCTTGTGAGTTTTCTGAGGCTATAACAAATATTAAACATCACCAATCCAGTAATAAAGATTTGACCACCACTGAGAAGCATGCAACTGAGAAGCATCCAGAAACGCATCAGGGTATTTCTGTTTCAAACTTGCATGTGGAGCCATGTGGCACAAATACTCATGCCAGCTCATTACAGCATGAGAACAGCAGTTTATTACTCACTGAAGACAGAATGAATGTAGAAAAGGCTGAATTCTGTAATAAAAGCAAGCAGCCTGGCTTAGCAAGGAGCCAACAGAGCAGATGGGCTGAAAGTAAGGAAACATGTAATGATAGGCAGACTCCCAGCACAGAGATAAAGGTAATTCTGAATGCTGATCCCCTGAATGGGAGAAAAGAACTGAATAAGCAGAAACCTCCATGGTCTGACAATCCTAGAGATTCCCAAGATGTTCCGTGGGTAACACAGAATAGTAGCATACAGAAAGTTAATGAGTGGTTTTCCAGACGTGATGAAATAGTAACGTCTCATGGCTCACGTGATGGAAGAGCTGAATCAGATACAGAAGTAGCTGGTGCAGAAGTTCCAAATGAAGTAGTTGGATATTCTGGTTCTTCAGAGAAAATAGCCTTAATGACTAGTGACCTTCATGATGTGTTGATATGTGAAAGTGAAAGAGTCCACTCCAAACCAGTGGAAACTACTATTGAAGATAAAATATTTGGGAAAACCTATCGGAGGAAGGCAAGCCTCCCTAACTTGAGCCACATAACTGAAAACATAATTGTAGGAGCATCTGCTGTAGAACCTCAGGTAACACAAGAGGGTCCCTTCACAAACAAACTGAGGCGTAAGAGGAGAACTATATCATGCCTGCATCCTGAGGATTTTATCAAGAAAGTAGATTTAGAAGTTGTTCAAAAGACTCCTGAAAAGATAATTGAGAGAACTGACCAAACAGAGCAGAATGGTCATGTGATGAATATTACTAATAATGGTCATGGGAATGAAACGAAAGGTGATTATGTTCAGAAAGAGAATGATGTTAACCCAACAGAATCGTTGGAAAAAGAATCTGCTTTCAGAACTGTAGCTGAACCTATAAGCCGCAGTATAAGCAATATGGAACTAGAATTAAATATCCACAGTTCAAAAGCACCTAAGAAGAATAGGCTGAGGAGGAAGTCCTCTACCAGGCCTATTCATGCACTTGAACTAGAGGTCAGTAGAAATCCACACCCACCTAATCGTACTGAACTACAAATTGATAGTTGTTCTAGCAGTGAAGAGGTAAAGAAAAACAATTCTGACCAAATGCCAGTCAGGCACAGCAAAAAGCTTGAACTCATGGAAGATAAAGAACCTTCAACTGGAGTCCAGAAGAGTAACAAGCCAAATGAACAAATAAATAAGAGACTTACCAGTAATGCTTTCCCAGAACTAAATTTAACAAACACACCTGTTTTTTTTACTAACGGGTCAAGTTCAAATAAACTTCAAGAGTTTGTCAATGCTACCCTTCAAAGAGAAGAACTAGAAGAGAACCTAGAACCAGTTCAAGTGTCTCATAGTACCAAAGACCTCAAAGATCTGATATTAAGTGGAGGAAGAGGTTTGCAAACTGATCAATCTATGGAAAGTACCGCTATTTTATTGGTACCTGATACTGATTATGGCACTCAGGATAGTATGTCATTACTGGAACCTGACACACCAGGGAAGGCAAAAACAGCACCAAATCAACATGTGGGTGTGTGTACAGCCATTGAAAACCCCAAGGAACTTATCCATGGTTGTTCTAATGATACTAGAAATGACACAGAGAGCTTTAAGGATCCATTGAAATGTGAAGTTAACTATGTTGAAGAGACAAGCGTAGAAATGGAAGACAGTGACCTTGATACACAGTGTTTACAGAAAACATTCAAGGTTTCAAAGCGTCAGTCATTTGCTTTGTTTTCAAATCCAGGAAATCCAGAAAAGGAATGTGCAACAGTCTATACCCACTCCAGGTCCTTAAGGAAACAAAGTCCAAAAGTCACTCTTGAATGTGGACAAAAAGAAGAAAATCAGGGAAAGACAGATTCTAAACTTAGGCATGTGCAGGCAGTTCATACAACTGTAGGCTTTCCTGTGGTTTGTGAGAAAGACGAAAATCCAGGAGATTATGCCAAATATAGCATAAAAGGAGTCTCTGGACTTTGTCAATCATCTCTGTTCAGAGGCAACAAAACTGAACTCACTATTGCAAATAAACATGGAATTGCTGAAAACCCATATAGTATACCACATATTTCTCCCATCAGGTCATCTATTAAAACTATATGTAAGAAAAACCTGTCAGAAGAAAACTTTGAGGAACATCCAGTGTCACCTGAAAGAGCAATGGGAAGTGAGAGCATCATTCGAACTACAGTGAGCACAATTAGCCAAAATAACATTAGAGTAAGCACTTTTAAAGAAGGCAACTCAAGTAATGTTTATGAAGCAGATTCCGGTACTAATGAAGTCGGCTCTAGTATCAATGAAGTAGGTTCCAGTGGTGAAAACATTCAAGCAGAACTCAGTAGAAACAGAGGACCAAAATTAAATACTGTGCTCAGATTAGGTCTCATGCAACCTGACGCCTGTAAGCAAAGCCTTCCTGTAAGTAACTGTAAACATCCTGAAATAGAAAGGCAGGGAGAAAATGAAGGGGTAGTTCAGGCTGTTAATGCAGACTTGTCTCCGTGTCAGATTTCAGATCACCTAGAACAACCTATGGAAAGTAGTCAGGTTTGTTCTGAGACACCGGAGGACCTGTTAAACGAGAATGAAATAAAGGAAAATGGCAGCTTTGCTGAAAGTGACATGAAGGAAAGATCTGCTGTTTTTAGCAAAAGTGTCCAGAAAGAATTCAGAAGGAGCTCTAGCCCCTTAGTTCATACACGTTTGGCTCAGGGTCACCAAAGACGGGCCAGGAAATTAGAGTCCTCAGAAGAGGACACGTCTAGTGAGGATGAAGAACTCCCCTGCTTCCAACACTTACTATTTGGCAAAGGAAGCAATATACCGTCTCCATCGACTAGTCTTAACACTGTTGCCACAGAGGGTCTGTCTAAGGAAAGAGAGGAGAACGTAGCATTGGTGAAGAATAGCTTAAGTGACTGCAGTAAGCAGGTAACATCGGTAGAGGCATCCGAGGAGCATCACCTGCATGAGGAGGCGAAATGTTCTAGTAGCTTATTTTCCTCACGGTGCAATGCATCGGGAGACTTGACCACTAATACAAACTCTCAGGATCCTTTCTTGATGTTTGATCCTCCTTCCATGCAAGGGAGGCATCAGTCTGAAAACCAGGAAGTTCTCAGTGACAAGGAATTGGTTTCCAATGATGACAAAAGGGAAACTGGCCTGCAAGAGTATAATCAGGAAGAGCAGAGTGTGGATTCAAACGTAGGTATGTGAACCATCTGTTTTGTTCAAGTGAGCTAAATGTTTATGCCTTTGGGGAAGCACATTTTAGGCGTTTCCAAGTACAATTAAAGTAACTGCTTCTTAAACTTGAAGCATGTTCCTCCTGAGGTGCTTTTCCTTAAAATTCCTTCACCTAGCTGGAACATCTCTATTGGAATGAGATTTGATGCCCTAATTGTTGGTGGACTTACTTCTGGTTTTGTTATGATTTCTAGAGGAAACCTGGGTGTCCCAAAAGAAGGCGTGTAATCATTTTGTGTGACATGAAAATGATATTTGTCCTGCCCGTGGGAAGAACCAGATATAGCAAGTTGCAGTATTTGCTGTCTGTTTTTACATCTAAACCTCTATTTTTATTATTATTTAAGATGAAGCAGCATCTGAGTATGAGAGTGAAACCGCCCTCTCTGAAGACTGTTCAGAGCTGTCCTCTCAGAGTATTATTTTAACCACTCAGGTAAAAAGCGTATGTGTGTGTGTTGTCCTCTACACTCAGTAGTATGCATCCTGCATTCATTCTTACATTCGCTTATATCATCCCATAGAATCAGTGGTATAACAGTTGTGTGTGGTACCTTGTCTCCTCAAATTAGATTGTAATCAACTGGATAGAACTCAGGCATGAACTCATGCTACCCTTTACACACATACCCACCCATCCACCACCTAGTTCACTGCAGAACACTAAATACTGAATTTAATCAATAAGCTAAACCTTCAAATCCCATAGCCCTCTGTGGCAGAAACATGTATGAAAGCACTACTGTGGGTCATGTATTCCATTTCCGCATGCTAATGCGTTAGCAGTACAAATGAAGTAGTGGTGAACCATCTTCCTGGTAGGAGATGTGTTGTTGATGGGGACTTCCAAAGGAGACATCGGAGCTGGGCCTTGAAAGATGAGCAGAATTTTTCCAGGTGGAAAGAAAGGAGGCAGCAACTGAGGCAAAGGCTCAGAGACATGAAATGCCCAGGAAGCACAAAGTTCTCTTGTGTGACGAGAAAACAGGTCGTATGGGTGGTTTGGAAGAGAAATAAGATCAGGGTATGAGGGGCCTTTTGACTGCTATACTTAGGAATTTGGACTTTATCCTGAGGGCAATAATGAGTAATAATGACATAGTTTCAGAAAGTATTAACTTATCTGGGCAGTGGAATAACCACTAAGGTCTTTATGGAAGAAAGAGATATGGTAAACATGGCTTTTAAGCAACTTCCACAGTAGATAGCTGTATGAAAAGTAGAAATCAGAGTAGCATAGTGGGAATTAGAAGAGTAGGGCTAATTTGCGAAACACTTAAGAATTAGAATCAAGAAAACCTGGTAACCAATTTGGTTTTGGTCTCCCAAAGGTACCATATCTGGCCACTTGCCTACAGGGGAATCCCAAAGGAAAGTTATCTAACTATAATTCTCCCGTTACTATTTTTTTTTGGATTTTCTAACCTATTTAACGGCCGCACAGAGGTTACACGTGACTGTAGTGACGAGTCCAGCCTCTGAAACGTATGGATGGATATCTGTGGTTTGGTTCCAGATTTACTGAGGCAAGCCCTCTGATCAGTGATGGAACTACTCACAGGCGCCACACGGTGGCAGTGGTGCTGCCGGCGATGACTTTGGCAGCAAAACAGCCTCAGGGTAGCAGTGAAAGCCTTTGTGAAGCTGGGAATACATTTTCTGGTCATAAAAACCTCCTGAAAGCTTTGAGCTCAGTGTAGCAGGAGAAAGTAGATGGCTAGTTTTTAGTGAAGGGCAAAGTCATTTTCAAGGATCCGAAGAGGAAGACACGGAGGGTGAAACAATTTGCGTTTCCCCGGGGTTTGCTGGCAACCACTGTTGTTCCTTCTAAAAAGTAATGAAGAAATGTACACTTTGGAAATCTCACTTCCCAAATACTTGGCTTATCAAAAACCTTAGACTTAGCAGATTTCTTTTTGAAGTGGAAAAAGACATATCAGGAGTCCCACAAGCAAGTTGTTCCTTCTAAAAAGTAATGAAGAAATGTACACTTTGGAAATCTCACTTCCCAAATACTTGGCTTATCAGAAACCTTAGACTTAGCAGATTTCTTTTTGAAGTGGAAAAAGACATATCAGGAGTCCCACAAGCAAGAAGAGCCCCATCTCTTGAATTGGAAACAATAACCGTCCTTCCAGGCTTTCCTCGGGCTCTTTCTGTTGGATCCTTCCCTTTCAGGTCCTCTGTGAACTTCTCCAGGTACCCCGATCCCAGCTAGAATGGCCACACCATGAGGGATATACCCCCAGCCTTACAATAGTGTCGGACATATAATAGATGGTCAACAAATGGTTATTGAATGAACAAATAGATAAATGAATGAATGAGTTCTGCTCTTTCTGTTAGACACTAACTGTCCAACGAATCCCAGAAACAGACTCCTCACAAGCTAGAAACCAGACATTTTTATATGGACTAACTCAAATCTCTTAGGAGCCTCACAGTACTGAGTCTTTGAAATACAGCCTATGTAAAATGTTAACAGAGTCATTCATTTTAAATATCAAAGTGTTTAAGCACCTTAATGATTTTTTTTGCCCCCGAGCTTTAAAAGACAATAACCAACTTCAAAAGGACATCACAATAAAGCGAGTCTATTTGGGAGAGTTTGAGGAATTTTTTTTTCCTCCTCTAACATCATTCTGAAATAATTTCATGGGCATTAATTGCATGAATATGGTTGGATTAAAAGGTGTTGAGCCAGAACTCATAATTCCATACTCGGTGATTTTAATTCCCGTGCTAAAATTAATTGGTGTGACATATTCTTGCATTCCTGGCAAGTTTCTAAAAGAGTGTAACTTTCTCAGTGTCACTTTTTGTGTTTTCAGCAGAGGGATACCATGCAAGATAATCTGGTAAAGCTCCAGCAGGAAATGGCCGAACTGGAAGCGGTGTTAGAGCAGCACGGGAGCCAGCCTTGTAACAGATCCCCTTCCGTCGTAGCTGATTCTTGTGCCTCACAGGACCCGCTAAATCTGGAACAGAACATGTCAGAAAAAGGTTTGTAATGTTCATATTATTCGTAAGCAAAATTCTTCCCCTCCCTAAGCTTTTATCTCCTTCTGGAAAATGTGGACCTAGCATCATCATTTTATGATCCGTGCTCAGCATATATTTGCTGAGTCACTCCATGGGTAATTTTAGAGCCTTCTTTTTAGTTCCTGCGCACAACTAATTTACCATTCAGAGGGACCAAGACAGTCATTAAGTGTCCTTGTCTGACTGAGTGCCCACAATGAGGAGATGCTATGGGGAACACGTAGGAAGTTGAGTATAGTGGGGGAGATTGGAAATAGGTAATCCCATCGTTTTAGAAAGCTTATAAAAAAACTCGGACATACTCTTATAACACAGCTGTCAGATCACAAAACCCTATTTCATGTGCTTTCCAGTTTATAGGAAGAGATGCCCTATCCTTCAGGAACTGCACCTTAATCCACAGAAAGTCCCAATTATGTGTCAGAGTCAGGTGGTTTATCACAACATTATAGTTGTCAACAAGGCCAGATGGACCTCTGAGATGAGACATTTGGCAGAACCAGGCAGGTGGAGTTGATCAGAACTGACTTCCAAAAGAAGTGAGCACTGAACTGAGGAATAATGTTGCATAAATGAAGGAAAGTAAGATGAAATTTTGAGTATTTAGTTGGAAAGAGCACATCGGGCAGGTTTTTTAATACGGGCAAATACAATACTTAGACAAGTAGATGAGAGGCTCTGCACAGGCATGGGTTCTGCAGGGGGCACTGGCAGTACTGTTCTTCACTACTGTCTCAGTGATACCTACCCAACGAACTTAGTGTTTAAGTTCCTTCATCGTTTCCTTCTCTAGTCCTACTGGGGGCCTTGGTGCCTTCCTTTGAGTCTTTCTAGGAACTCAAGTCTTAATGATTCAGAACTGTGGCCTTGATCCAGGAGTGTGCCTTGCAGTATTTTTATGTTCAGAGAGAAACACTAGCTCATGCATTAGAAGCTAGGAACTCTGTTGCTATGGCAGTGGTTCAAATGTATTTCCTTAAATGCTTTCTTTGTAACTGTGTTTTCATTTAGTTCATCTCCCAGAAAATGAAGCCCAATGTCTATTCCCCAGCACAGTTCTCTTCTTTGAGGTGCTTTTACCATCTTCAATCTAAAAACAGACTAGATTTTCTTTTTTTTTTTTTCAGACGTTCAATTTTAATGCCTAGCTTATAAAATATTATTGTCTGGCTTTGAATCTGTGTAAATCTATCTCATCTTTGGGGGTGGGGTGTTTATTTTTTTCCTGAAGATCTGTAGACAAAAATGTTTCTTTGTGGCTTTTTGTTTTTGCAATTTCATAAATGTTAGGTTTTTATACATTCTGTTTTACTATGGATTTGAAAACCTTTTTCAAAATTTCTTCTGAATCTCTATATAAAACATTTTTTTTTCATAGGTTTTACTTTATCCTTTGGAGTAAACTTATTCATTGTTTTAGAGTCTTTGCATCAAATGTCCTGCTGTCAGCATAGATCTGCCCTACTGTTTATCTAAGGGTCATTCCTAAAGCTGCATAATATTTCTGTGTAAATGTGTATACTTACCCATTATAAGTTATGTGTACCTCCCTCTGCAGATAAAGCTATTTCATATCAGGCACTTTGCCATTTTTTTCTCCTGGATTACCTGTCATTCATAAAGCAAACATTAGCCATTTGTAAGATCATAGCCTGTTATAGCGGAAGTGATTTTCAGACACAGCGGAGCTTTTTTGTCCCCATAGTTCATTCCTGGAAGTACTTGTTAAAAATTCCTAGCCTCTTCCCCTGAAAATTCTGAATTAGCTGGGTAGGTGGGTTATGTGCTTTTTAAAGCTGGATTTCATTATGGGTTCCCTATTTTATAGTTTATCATTTCTGAATATCTCTTTCTTTCCTCCCCAAATGTCTTTTCCTTTGATTCTCCCAATATTTTGCACAGTGCTTAGCACGTGATAGGCAGCCAGTAAATTTATTAAATATCTGGTCTGGCTCATATTCCCTACCCATGAAGAATATAACATGTTAAGACCCCCAGATGAGGGAATGATTTAAGGGGTATTATAGTATCGTCTCAGTACTTGGGCTCTGGATTCCTGCATTTATGACATAAGGATTAAAGAAAAAGAAAAACAAAAGTTTTGCCCTGTGTTTTTTAGGTCTTGTTGAGTTGTTAAATTACAACTCAGATTAGCTTATTTTCTTCTTAACTTGACCCCATTGTAGTAAAAAGTGGAACTCATACACTATTTGTTCAGGAAATAGAATAACTTTTTTTTTTTTAAGTATGTGTTGCCAATTTTTTTTTTAACTTTTATTTATTTTAAGTGTGTTTTTCCAGGACCGATCAGCTCCAAGTCAAGTAGTAGTTGTTTCAATCTAGTTGTGGAGGGCACAGCTCACAGTGGCCCCATGTGGGGATCGAACCGGCAACCTTGTTGTTAACAGCATCGGGCTCTAACCAACTGAGTTAACCCGCTGCACCTTCACTTTTTTTTTTCTGTATCCCTTTCTAATGGTTAATTCTGTTTGATGTGATTCCTTAGAGACTACATATAACCTTTTACTAATTATCACCTTGTATTTGTGGGGAAATGATACCCTTATTAAAAAGTTTACATACCCAGTTGAAAGAAAAACCTCCATGGTTAGATTTAGACTCTGCTTACTTTCAGCAGCTGGTAGCTCCAGGCAGAGTTCTTCCAGTTCACAGAAACTCACAGGTCCAGAAAAGATGAGCACAAAGAAAACGATAAATAATGCATTTGAGGATTAACTCAGGAAATCAATGATTATTTCCCCCCAGGCTACCCAGGGTCTTAAAGAACAGTGTAATTAACACAGCCCTTTTAAAAAAATTTTCCCCCACAATGTATGGATTTTAGCTTTTCTGATAAAAGCTCAAAATAAATTATAGTGGTCAGTGACTTTTTAATGAATAGAAGACATTTGTAATGTTTAAGTATTTGTTTTTGCTTTTTAAAGTTTTCTGCCTTTAAGCTACTTAAGCAGTGGTACAATAATACATTTGGAGGAATTAATAAATAAAAAGGATGTACTAACATGTCAGAACTTGGCCTTGAGTCTGTTTGTGTTGTTTTCTCTCATGCCATTTCATCATTAGTTCTATGTATTACTTCAGGGTTTCTTATCAGTTGGCACCTTGGTTTTTTTTTATGTATATTGGTTTTTTGGTTTGTTTTTTCTTAGTAATTGAAAATGTGAAGCAAAATGTCACCTCTTTTTCCTTTCTTACCCGACCTCTCCCCTCTTATTTTCCCCACACTGAAAAAGCTCAAATCCCCATTTTATACAGTCTTTGATGTGGAGGCAGTAGGGATGGAAAAGGAAATGTGCTTTGTGCTTTCCAATACTTTCTCTTCCCTATCATCTAAGGGAATTTGAGTATAATTTAGTTAGCTGTAGAGATTAAAAGAAAAAAAATCACTTCCTATTCTTGTTTCCTTATCATGTAGGGCCAAAAAATATAAATACATGATTTTTTCAGCCTTGTCTCAGTTGGGTATCTTTATATACCTAGTCTTAAAGTGTTCCCTATTATGTATTTTTTAGTTCCATTTGGTGCTGGAACTCTTGTGTTTATAAAATTTTGCCTGATATACTTGCTTAAAAACCAATTTGATTGTCACAGATTGCTGCTTTTGAAAAAATTGGTAATACTCACCTGAATTATCATCATCAGAATAAAGCAATAAAGTAGATTTCTTTGTTTTTTCATTCCATTTACAGTGGTATTAACTTCAGAGAAAAATGGTGAATATCTTATAAGTCAGAATCCAGAAAGCCTTTCTGCAGATAAGTTTCAAGAATCTCCAGATATTTCCACTAGTAGAAATAAACAACCAGAAGTGGAAAGGTAAGAAGTAGTAAATGTCAAATCGTGGTATCTAAGTAACACCTTTACTTATATTGAACACTTAATGTTCACTATTTTTCACCATACTTTCTCCAGTTTTTTGTACACAGCCATTTCTAACCTCTCATTGCTCTAGGACACTTCTTTCGTTTAACTGTATGTAGGCTTTTTGGACCCATACAAGGCATGAACTGCAACATGAGAAATGCACAGTACATCTGTGCATCCCTCTGAAGGGCAGAATAAAGCCTCGAACTAAAACCTAAACAAGTCTGGAGGCTGAGGGCAGACTTCTCCAAGGCAGCCCTTGCTTAAATTGAAGTGTTTGCCTTTGTAGAAAAAGTCTAGCCATTGGTTCACCCCAAGAAATATTCACAGGATCTTTCAGGGTATCTATTTAAATCACTATTGAGATAAGACTGTATAGTATTTTCTATTTTCAAAAATACTTTATCTTGGGCGCCCGGTTGGCTCAGTTGGTTAGAGCGCAATGCCCATAGCACCAAGGTTGTCGGTTCAATTCCCACATGGACTAGTGAGCTGTGCCCTCCACAAGTAGATTGAAAGCAACGACTTGACTTGGAGCTGATGGGTCCTGGGAAAACCCTGTTTCCCAATATTCCCCTAAAAAAAAAAACTTTACCTAATCATTTGATTTTTACAATACTAAAGGTAAAAGGACAAGTTCTGGACTATTATTCCTATTTGATAGTTCAGGAAAGGGTCTTGGCCGTTCGATTCCCACATCTCACCTCTCTAGGGAGGAAAAGGAAAGCATATTTATTGACTTTCGACTCAGTATATGGATACTTTTACTTATCTTTTGGGGAGTAGTGACAGGTTGTCAATAATCTAATCACACCATCTTTTCCAAGGCTCTTGAACTAGACTAAGGATATATTTTTGAGGCTGGGGTACTGGCACTGGGCTTGTGACAGAGAATTTAAAGATCTGGCCTCCATAGGCACTAAACCCGTGTTTACAGGTAGTGATATAATTGCCATGCTTTAACCACCCATTAAATGTTCAGGCCAAATATTACAGCTCCTTCTCCCCCACCCCAGTGTACCCTAAAAGGCTTCTGTTGAAGAACCTACACATTGATTGAACTTACTCCCTCTACTAGACTACTTGAGAACAGCAGTTTAGATCTTGCTCATCTTTAATCCACAGGGCCTAGCATTAGTGCCTGACTTGTAGTAAACACCCAGTAATTGTTTGAATTAAGTAGCTTATCTGTGAGATTCTTTAAATTTGTTGATAAGTATCTTATTTAGCAAGGTCCTAAACACCTAAAAGAGTAGAGGAATTACTGTGTGCATATTCTTAACAATATTTTATAGTTGGCTTTGTTTTTAGAATGATTTTGGACATTGAAAAGGCAGAAGATAGGGATAATTCTATGAATTGTGCTAAAATGAAAGAATGCCTGTAGCAATGTCAAAATTAGTCAACTTTCTATTTTCATGAGAGTCCTGATTCTAACACATCCGTTGGGACTCAAGTGGAATAATGCTATAGAACTTGAGTATGGCAGTGGATAATTTGCTGACATGCTTTTAAATAGCTAAAACACGTACTGCCTCAGACCAGACCCTAAGGGGAGATGTTCTACATCAACCTTGACATGCTGCCAGACGTCATGAACCCAGGCTTCTAGGCCGTCACTCGGGTTCTTTTTTGCTAATCATTCTCAATCTCTCTGATAATGAGCTGTTTCACGTATACTTTGGCTGCCCAGGAAGTATGATTAGCCCTTTCAGGAGCTGTGATAATGGTTTTCTCCTTTCATCTCTGTTTCTAGGTCTTTCTCTTCTCAATCCCAGTTATTAGATGATAGGTATGTGGACAGCCACTCACCAAGTCTTCAGAAGAGAAACTGCCCATCTCAAGAGGAGCTCATTCAGGTGACTGATGTGGAGGGGCAACAGCTGACACAGTCGGAGGCCCAGGATTTCGTGGAGCCGTCTTTTTTGCCAAGACAAGATTTAGGTAATATTTCGTCTGCTCTGATGGAGAAAACATTTTTATTTTACTCTGAATCTTACCTAAACATATTCCGCTTAATTAACTTTCAGGTGTACAATTTATCATGGGTTATACTTAAACCCATTTTTTTTAAAAATAGCTTGAATGTTAATCCAAGTTTACTTGAAAATTATTGCAGTTGTTATTGGTTTAACTCTAACAGTTTTAAGGATGAGAGAGTCTTGGTGCACTCTAAATATTTTATTTCAACTGTTAGATAAGAGTTCTAGGACCCTAGAATAAATCTCCAAAGTAAGCTTTTATTTTACAAATTAATGAATATAAATGACTATATATTTTATGCTTTATAAATCACTTTAAAGGAATGACGTGTTTTATGGCTTGTAAATCAAAGTTTTAATTAGTAAAGAAAGTTATAAATTAACTCAAACACATTGTCATAAAAGATGCTCTTTGGTATCTAAATGTGGTAGTTGGCTATTTTAATTAATTAGGATCATTTTAGGAATCTCATACATTCTACTAAGCTGTGCTTACTTGCCGACGATGTGACATTTTCTGAAATGTTTCAGAGACTATCTCCTATTTTTAATTTGGTAATGATATCAGATGATTTATTAAGTGAAAACATTAATGATATCATGATGAAGAAACAGAAATTGAGTATTTCTCATTTTTCAACCTTTTTTTCAATCCTTACTAAAGTACTATATGTTCATTGCCAAACAGTTGGAGAATATAGGTAATAAAAAAGGAATATTTAAATAGATAAAATAAATAAGACCTTGCGTTTAATGGATTCTAAGATGCAAATTTTTTTCATGTTAAGATTCTGAAATAGAATAACATCTTAAAATCAATGGCATTTTAAAATTTGCTTTTCGATGCAATAAAAAACAACATAAAATTTACCATCTTAACCATTTTTAACTGTTCAGTAATGTTAAGTGTATTTCCATTGTTGTGCAATGGGTCTCCAGAATTTGTTCATTTTGCAAAACTGAAACTACCCATTAAACACCAACCCTCCATTTCACCTCCTCCCCATTTCCCGCTTTTTCATACCCTGGCAACCACCATTCTGCTTTCTAAGAGTTTGACTACTTTAGATACTGCATATAAGTGGAATCATACAATATTTGTGTGTTTTTTGTGACTGACTTCTTTCACTTAGCATAGTGTCCTCAGAGTTCATCCATGTTTGTAGCATGTGACAGGATTTTCTTTTTTAAAAGCTATTCATTCAGTTTTTAAAAACTATTATATGTATATACTACATTCTCTTTATCCACTCATCCATTGAGAGACATTTGGGTTGCTTGCATTCTTGGCTATTGTGAATATACTGCAATGAACATGGGTGTGTGCATTTCTTCGTTTTATTGTAATTAAGTGTAATGGGTGAAGAGTGCTCCATTGGAACAGATGGGCCATAATTTATTTAATCTATTATTGCACATTTAGGTTGTTTCTAAAACTTTACTATTATAAACAATGTTGCCTTGAACATTCCTATGACTAACCTTTTGTATACATCTTTTATTTCCTTAGGATACATTTCTAAAGCTTGACTTATTGACCGAAGTGTAAACACACAAGGCTTTTGGAATATAATGCCAAATTGTCCTTCAGAAAAGTTAAGCCACTTTGCACTTCCACCAGCAGTGTACTTAGTGTACCCATTTTTCTCTTAACCTAACTTGATCTATCTTTTTAGTTCTTAGCACAGACTAGACATTGTAATTCACTATTCGTTGTCATGTAGATTAAACTTCTTCCCCCATTTCTTTCAGAGGGAACCCCTGACCTAAAATCTGGAATCAGCCTCTTCTCGGATGATCTTGAGTCTCATCCTTCTGAAGACAAAGCTCCAGAGCCAGCTCATGTTTACAGCGTGCCAACTTCAACCTCTACCTTGAAATTACCCCAATTTCAAGTTGAAGAATTTGCTAAGAGTCCAGCTGCTGCTCATACTACTAATACTGTGAGGCAAAAAAGTGTGAGCAGGGAGAAGCCAAAAGTGATATCTTCAACAAAAAGAGTCAGCAAAAGACTATCTATGGTGGCATCAGGCTTGACCCCCAAAGAACTTGTAAGTGTATCCATCCATATGTATCTTCCTAAGGACGGAGACTTCATTAACATGCTGCAAATAGTTTTAAATAGCTACTAGCAATGAATAAAACCTACAGGAAGAAATTTAGGAAACAGGCACAATTCGATGTAATTTAATTTGTTACTAATTTCTGAAAAATTTGGACCTAGATAAAGCTATGGCATGGATTATTTTGTATATATTTACAAAGGGTGATCAAACAATACAGTGAATGTTTAAATTTTTAAAAATTATTACAGTAAAAGACACATTGCCATTAATCCCCTTCAAAATATTCCCCCTCGCTTCGAACACATTTATCATATTCTTGCCACTTTCTGAAGCAGTTCTGGAAGTCCTCTTTCATGAGTGTCTTTAATTGTGCTGTTGTGGCTGCCTTGATGTCCTGAATCATTTTGACTTTGAGGAAGAGCCAGGAGTTGCACGGTGCCAGATCTGGTGCTAGGTCCGGTGAATGAGGTGGATGAGGACACACTGTAATGTTTTTATTTGACAGAAATTGCCGTACCAGAAGCAGTATGTGACACAGAGCATTATCTAATGGAAGATGATTTACGACACACTTTAAAACACACCTTCTCTCAACCGTAGTTCACACCCAACTGACTGCACCAAATAAGGTGAAACTTGTCACACACTATTACTAAAGTTCCACACGCTGCCTCCTATGTTAAAGATGCCTGCCTTTCTATTGGATAGCACTCGGCAGCAGCATTCACCGTATTTGTTGATCACAACAGGAAAGGCTCTGTGTCACACATCGCTTCAGGTCTGGCAGTGTCTCTCAAATAAAAACATTACGGGGTGTCCTCATCCACCTTATTCACCAGATCTGGCACCGTGTGACTTCTGGCTCTTCCCAAAGTCAAAACGACCATGAAAGGTAAACGTTTTGAGTTGATTCAGGACATCACAGCAGCCACGACAGCACAACCAAAGACACTCACAAAAGAGGACTTCCAGAACTGTTTCAGAAAGTGGCAAGAACAATGGGATCAGTGTGTTCAAAGCAAGGGGGAGTATTTTGAGGGGGATTAGCAGCAATGTGTCTTTTACTGTAATAAATTTTTTTTATTTAAACATTCACCATATTTTTTGATCACACCTCGTACTTAAAATATTAAATATTAGCAGAGGTTATGGTTTGGGGTATGATATAGAGCTTTTTTATTTTAATTTTCTTCTTATCTAAAAAAGCAAGTAGGTGTATCTCTACTTCCCTGAAGGCATCTTTTCTTTCCCCGCTCTGTTTCACACATGAAAGAACGTACCAGCATGATTAACCAAATTCAAACTGGTTCCAAGCACACTGCCAGATAATGGCATTTCTCTAGTGTATATTCGTTTTTATCCTGGCTTGTGACACAATCATTCAATAGCCTGCCCTGTTATTTCTGCCCTAAAACACCCCCTCCCTGTTAGGATTTTGACATCTCCTTGGGCCCCTCATTCCAGAAATAGGAATTGTTTTAAACTGTGGAAAAATACCCATTGAAATAGTAAGACCATTGAAATCTTGTTTCTACTTGGGTCGAGTGTAGATTTCAGACATCTTGGAAAATTTACTTCCCCTGTAATTAATCACCATTGGTATCACTTCATAATAAAATAATTGAGTGAATATTTCTTAAAGAATCATGATAAGATAACACACCAAAGTATCAAATGGATTCAGTAGTGGGTGTCATTTATTACACATTGAGAGATGACCCAGTCAGTCTTAAGTATCTTAATATATCCTTCCTAGGATAAGAACCATTTTTCATCCCTATTTCTTTATGGGTAGCAGCTTACCATAACATTCCCTGTGGCCAGATGTGCCCCACTACTAAAAGGACAAAAGAAGCTATGTCTGCCATCGTATTAATAGATATAATGAATAAATTCTCATCAACAATGCTGGATTTCTCATTTCACAACCAGATGCCCAGACCAGCTATTTGCTCTGAAAATTCGTACCTCTGTTTATATTTATCTTGATCATTTGTGTACATATCCAGAATTCCCATTTATTCATTGAAAATCAGCAATCCTTCTTTTGTTTAGTGAGTTCAGCTTTTCAGAGAAGGCTAAAAGGACCTAATCTTTCTTGCCATGAGCAATTCTGAGCTATAGATGAAACTATAAGTGGCTTGGGTACATATTGTCTTTAAATAAGCAAAGAGGAAAACTTCAGCTCTATTCAGACTTGCTGAAGTGTGGTAAATTTATTATGAAAGCTGCTGACTGTATTACACATGATTAATTCTGAAGCCCATATTAAGATGATCTTTTCAGCAGTTGCTCTTCTAACTGAACACTGTTTCAAGGCTGGGATTTCAGCAATTAATCAGTTCAGAATTGCTAATGATCCTGGCAGAGGGCAGTGGCAAAGGGGGGAGGATGTCATTAGCTTCTCTAGCCTGCCTTTTTCAGTGCCCTGTGGCAGTGGGGAGTGAGGCAGCATGAAAGAAAGATAGCCTGATCTCCTGCAATATTGTGCAACACATAAATATTGGCATGGGTGGTGATGGCTGATAAATGATGGCCCGTGGTAATCAGAGTTATTTACCAAATAGTAGCTACTAATTACGTCAACTGTGTCCATAATGGATCTGGTTAATTTCTTTTACTGCCTATTGATTTTTATTGGGTTGACAATAGCTAGAAGGCTCTAGATTTCTTTTGGGAATAATACGAGTCTCTACCAGTCCTTCTCCTTAAGAACAATTGATAGTTTATGCACTCTTGATTTGAATGTTTTAAAGTAACTATCAGAGGGAGAAGGTGTCATCTTATTTTTAAGCCACATACACATATATGTATATACCAAGTTTCCCCGAAAATAAGACTGAGCCGGACAATCAGCTCTAATGCGTCTTTTGGAGCAAAAATTAATATAAGACCCGGTCTTATTTTACTATAATATAATATGGTATGATATAACATAACATAATATAATATAATACCAGATCTTATATTAATTTTTGCTCCAAAAGATGCATTAGAGCTGATTGTCCAGTTAGGTCTTATTTTCGGGGAAACACGGTAGCATAACTTTCTATATTGGCTAGTTACCTCTTGGCTCATATAGTATAGGCTGATATATCTAAATTATAGTATAATAAGAGTGTCACTCTACGAAGAAACTAATTGTCTTAGGGATTCAAATGATGTCTGCTATTAAAGGGAAAATTATTTTGCATCTTTGGTTATAGTTCGTGTCTGCTAGCATGGACTACTTTAGAATTTCTTCTTCTGATTTGTACATAATTTGTATTAAATTGCTATTTATTTTGAGGCTTCAGGCATGTTAGAAGAAAAATAATACTTTTTCTGAGAAGAATGGAGGATAACTAATAACAAAACTAGACTAACTAATAACTAAGCTGTATGCTAGAGGTGATTTATTATAATGTAATATTTGATTTGATTTCAGGGGCTTGTGCACAAGTTTGCCAGAAAACACCACATTGTTTTAACTGATCTAATTACCGAAGAGACTACTCATGTCATTATGAAAACAGGTATGCCAAGAACCTTTATAGAATATGTTGCATCAAACTGTGTGAAGAAATGGGAATATTTGTTAAGCGTAGGCTGGATAAAAGTCTTCCAATAATCAATCAATTACTAATTTATGGAAGAAAAAGAATAGTTTTGCTACTTCCTCACCCCCTTTTGTTTTGGGTTAAGATTTGGGGTGTGGTGAGCTAGAACGATGAACCACTTCTGGTCCATCCTGCCTGGGCTAGTCTGTGGGAAGGGCTTTCTGTAACACAGAGCCCAAGTCCTGGAGGAACAAGTGGGGCAAAGAGGAAAATGGAACAGAAGTGAGTCTTTATTCAAAATCTGGATGGTTGGAAACCCTAGCTCCATGTGCATTCCATGTCCTAGATCATTTGAATACTAGTTTCAGTGTGGTTGAGAATTTTTCAGGAAACAAGTCCAATGTCAGCTCTGAGGTAGCCTAGCATTTGAAAAAGGAAAAGGTGAAGGGGGAAATTCATTTGTCCTATACCTTCCCCTTTTGAAATCCTAATTGTGACTCCCATGGTAACAGAGACCTTAGAGGCTTTTAGTTGACTATAAGCTAAATCTGGGTAAACATTTCAGGGCTGCTAAAAAGCTCATTTGAAATTGGGCCTCATTAATACAAGCCTCATGTCTGGAGCAAGTGAGGTAAAGATCCTGACCCCCCCCCACACACACACACACACACACACACTGTATTCTCTGCTGGAGTATCTGCCTAGAAGATAGGTTGTTTTGTTTATTTGTTTGTTTGTTATTACAAAAGTGTTTAGCTTATTTGGAAGATATGTTTTGAGCACCATACTTTCTTCTTAAGCTGGTCACTGACATGTTAGTATTTATCCAAAGGTAGATGATGAGGATGGAGAAAAGGAATTCAGAGCAATGTCATTTGAAGAACAGCTGAAGGAATGAGAAGACTTAAGAGAACAAGACAACTGTCTTTAAATAGTTGAAGTGTTGTTATCTGGAAGAAGAGTTAGACTTCCTCAGGGGCTCCAAGAAGCAGAGACCAGTGCATGCAGCACATAGCAGACGCAGATTATAACTCAGGTCTTAAAAACTTTCCTAAGGATGGCTGGGTGGCTCAGGTGGTTGGAGCACTGTGCTCCTAACACCAAGGTCGCTGGTTCAATTCCCACATGGGCCAGTGAGCTGCATCCTCCACAACTAGACTGAGAACAACGGCTTAACTCGGAGTTGGGGGGAGGGAGGACCAAAAAAAAAAAAAAAAAAAGAAAAAGCCTTTCTAACAAAATTGACTCCCTGGAAATCCAGTGGTCCACTCCAGGATGTTTCTGTTCACATGACTGCAGGTCCTTGAGCAGGGGATCCAGCCTCCTTGGCCAGGGGCACATTGCCTTAAGACCTCTAAGATGTTAGGTTTCTACTGTATACAGATCGTACCACAAGGTCAGAGGAGAAGACTCACAGGAACCAGGTGCCAGAACAAGGTACCTCAAACTAAGTAGTATTTTAGAGATGAATGTCATTCAAGTTTAATGTATCTTAAGCTATAGGTTTGGATCAAAGCTGCTAGAAGGTGAAAAGGAAACTTTAAAATGTAAATTAAATCTAAAGTAATTCAGTCTTTAACCTCAAAGATAGTACACCACTGTTGAAATAAAAATGAGCTGAATGAAATTTCTTAGTTTAAAGCATAATATTAAATCGTCTTTTGCAGCAGTTAAACAAAAACCTATAAAATTGTGATGAAAGGGAAAAAAATTTTAATAATTTCTGAAGAATTCTATGAGGGAGAATGGCTGTTGCTGCTAGGATTTAGTTAAATACATTTCTCCTGTTTAAAACTAAGTGTTCTTTCTTCAGTTTGCTTAGTTCTTCAAAGGGGTCTTTGAAACACTAGGAAATAAACAGAAGTGATTCTTCAGCTACTGCTTTCTGAAATACTTAAGTAGAAAGGAGAAAAGCTACGAGATTACTCTGTATTTTCCTGTCCCTCTCAGGGGAATTAGGAATTAGGAGGTTAGGGTTTCCCAGGTAGAAGTTCTGGGAGTGAAAATGTGTCACTTACATTGCCATTTCAGATGCAGGATTTCAACAATACTATTTTCTTCTCCTTCCACATGTTACCATCTAGTAAAAATGGATTTTCCCACTCACGGGTGTCGATATTACTGATGTGGATAATTCCTTGAACATAGTGTCGGATGTCTATAGCTAGTCTTGACATCTAGGAAACAGGGCAGACATTTCCTCTGGTTTTAACTTCATATTGGCCTTTTCCAGGCTTCTTTCCAGGTAAAGGCTGCTGGTTATCATTAGGGGTGCTTCCAGCCTCTGATTCTATCACCAGGGGTGTTGGAATCATCGATCCAGGTTGATTTCCAGTAGCATATGGACCTGGAGTTCTTTAGCATCTTATGGCAGCACTTCCTGACTTTGTTTTCAACTTCTATTAATCGTTTGGATGTTTTTCATTCTGCAGATGTTGAGTTTGTATGTGAACGGACACTGAAATATTTTCTGGGAATTGCAGGAGGAAAATGGGTAGTTAGCTATTTCTGTAAGTACAATGTATTTCTCCCTTCTTTTAACACCTCAGAATTGCATTTTTACACCTAACATTTTAACACCTAAGGTTTTTGCTGATGCCAAATCTGAATTACCAAAAGGTCTTTAATGATAACACTAAACTAGCTTTATCTTGAATGCATATCTTTGTTCAGATAAGCTGGTGATGCTGGGAAAATGGATTTCTTTTTATAACTAATAGGACCTAATCTGTTCCTAGCAATGTTAGCATATAAACTAGGGATTTATTTAATAGTAGGCAGAAATCCATCTGCAGCAGGCACTTTTATGTTTGGATTGAGCATTAACTGTGTCTCCAGAAGGAAATTTCTGCTGCAATCCTTATTAAAATGCTGGCTTTATAGAGAGGACCTCCACTCTGTTATTTCTTCTGTGCTCTCATGTGATCGCTTCACCATCCACCTCTGTAAAAAGAGCATATTCTTCTGCATTGTGACCTGTCTTTGTGATCTTTTTAGGGGTGACCCAGTCTATGGAAGAAAGAAAGATTCTAGATGAGGTAGGTACTTTGTGTTACAAACTAATCAGAAAGACTTGGTGCCATTGAGTCGCATAATCACTGAAAATTTAGCTGCTTCCTTCCTCGGACCACTTTCCACGGGTTTTCCTCGATGATGGGGATCATCAAGAGTTGCAGAGCAAACCCAGAAATTCTGTGTCCTCACTCATTTGTTCTAAGTTTCAGCAGAAATGATCCTTTCCTCAGAGGAAGGAAAAAGAATGTATCAAGCAGGAAACAAGACTCGTAAGCAAAAGAAATAGGCCCACCTAAATCTTACATGCATACACCTTTGTAGAGAACTGTTCACAGTTGTTGAAGAAAAATCCTTCATATTAATATGCAAATGTATCTGTTTAGAAATCAGTTTCCTTCAAAGAGATATTACTCTATGATACTGAGAACCGTGAGAGGTAAATAAGATGAGTGTAGGAGGAGGAATAATTTTAGAACAGCCATCTAAGAGCTGCTGATGACAACAGATCAGGCAATATAAAATTAACAAGAGCACTTTTAAACTGTTATGCGCTATTTAGCATATTCATAATTAATTGACATTTTTGTTGGTTTTAACTTTCGTTCAGTGACTTATATTACTGAGAGCTTAGTATGTGCTGGGTACCAAGAATACAGCAATAAACAAAACTGACAGGTCCCTGCTCTGGCGGGATTCTTGTTCTATTGAGGGGAAATACACAATAATAAAGATCACTTAAGATACCAGTAAATAGGAAGAAATATACAGAATAGCAGACGAGTAATTAACTGGGGACAGAGGTTGACTACTTTAGTTAAGGAGACCAGGGATGGCTTCCAGTGCTTGATCTGAGACCTGAAACACAAAGTATTGGCCTTGAAAAATATAGGTAACGTGTTGTAGGCAGAGGGACAGCAGCCATAAAGGTCTTGAGACAGGAATGAGCTTGGTTGTTCAAGACAAATAGACTAGTGTAGCTGGAGAGTAATAACTGGTAACTAGTATGTAGGGAGCAGGGGTTAGACAAGGGATAGGAAAAGGTCATAGACAAGGGCCAGATCAGGTAAGATTTGGTGTAAGTCATGGTAAAGAATTTGAATTTTCTGCATAGGGTAATTGGAGACATGGAGATGGTAAGAAAAGGGTGGTTTGAGATATATTTGGAGGTAGGACTTACTAATGGGTTAAATTTAGAGGATGAGGCAATGAGAGGAATTGAGAGAGTGACGCTTTGGGTTTTGACCTGAACAATGGAATGGATGTTAATATTAGATAAGGAAGAAATGGGGAAAGGGCATAGTGGGAGGGGAGAAAGGCAGGAGGCAGGAGTAGAGCTCTGTTAGATGAGTGAATTTTGGGATTTAATACTAGTATATCTCCCGGTAGAGAGGTTAAAGAGGCACAGGGGTACAATCAGGACTATAAATATGAGAGTCATCTTCAAATAGATTACATAACAGCAACCTGTGGTTGTACTGTCATGACGATTTTTCTTCATAATAGTCTTGGCAACAGATGTGGTCTTCCCTACAATCTTGACTTTCAGTCAGAATTGTTTCTAAGTATTCTTCCCAAAATTTCTCCCAAAAGCTTTAACCTCCCCAATCCCCTTATTCTTTCTTCCCTCGTCCTTGACCAGTCAAAGTAGTGATTATAAAAAACCTTTTTTTTTTTTCAGTGTATTAGATGTATGTTTTATAATGTTGGTTTCATTAACTAAACCTCTCAATGAAAATCTGAGAAGCCCACAATTGATTTAAGAGATCAGGAATTCTCCAGTTATCTTTATAACAGCACAGTGTTAGCAGCTTAATCTAAATGCTAAGTGAATGTTTTGAGAGGAGATAGATGTTGAAAATTAAAATACATTAAGTCCCAGTGAGGTGAAAAGCCAATTGTTCATTTCTGCCCACAAAGATTTGCTTCAGGGAATTGATTTCAGCCTCTGAGATACTGGTCATTTCATCCAGTCCACCAGAAAGAATGATTTTGGGGGTGGGAAGGGTTCAAAACCTTGCCTGGTGATACTGAATTTTTAAAATATCATACATCTACTCTGCTTCCATTGAAGGAGGCTTCTCTTCCTCTGATCTCTGTGGTTTGGGTTTGGTTTCTTTCAGTGTGATTTTGAGGTCAGAGGGGATGTTGTCAATGGAAGGAACCACCAAGGTCCAAAGCGAGCAAGAGAATCCCAGGACAGAAAGGTAAAGCCCTTCTCCCCATGTTGACAAAAACCCTTCCGTTACCGCTCTGCATTCCAGCCCCCTTCGCAGAGGTGGTCTCATTCGTCTTGTAAGGGGTGTTATGTACTCATGGCTAGAGCACTAGCTAGGTGCTTCTATATAGATAATTTTTTTTGTTTTTTAGTTCTCCTAGCCCGACAAGGTAAATAAAATTAGTCTTATCTCCATTGTATGAGTGAAGGAACTTAGGAATTTAGAGAAGCAATGTAATTTGGTCCACTCTGGGGTTCAAATCTCTGCTATAAGTGGCAGAGCTGGGATTTGAAATAGATGTAAATCTAAGCCTTTGCTCTTCCCACTTCTCCATGGTGTCTTTCTCTAAAGCAGTATGGTAAGTGCTGTGAAGGCTGATGTACGCAGTGGATGCGTAGATGTGAAAGTGATTGATAATCAATAGCTAATCTCTGTAATGTTCACTATATGCCAGCTCTGAACACTCAACCATATTGTAACTGATTAATAATTTTACAGCAACCCTATGAGACGTGTATTATAATTATGTCTGTTTTATACATGAGAAAATTGAAGCTCAGAGAGATTGAATAAGTTGCCCAAGCTCACACAACAGTCTAGCTCCACAATCTGAGCTCTTAATGATAATACCATAGTTTCTTGGAAAGTTACAGAAGGTTTCACCGAGGAGGAAAATAGATTAATCTAACATCTTCGCAAATGAAGGACTAGAGGCCCAGGAAGACTCAGTGACTTTCCCCAGATCATCCTGTAACAAATGATGTAGCCAGAACTATGTCCTTCTCTCAGGAAGAGGTCCAGGCAAGATTTCACACCTGCCTGTCAGGCCTGAGACAGCTGCTTTCTCAGGTCCCTGACCGAGTGCTCATGCTCCCTGCCTGCATTTCTTCCCCTTTCGAGCATGCACCATCGGACACTGCAGAACATCCTCATACGGGCCGCCTTCTGTCCCTTTACAGAACTTGAGGGAGAACCAACAGAGGTGATTGTCCAAGGAAAACTACTGTGGGAGATGGTCACAAATCAAGCCCTAGGACCTTGAACCTTTGGGGTCAGCCCACCCTTACCCTCTGAACCTATCAAGTAACTTCCAGATGCCAAGAAAAGCTGCTGGTCCTATTTCTGCTTCTGCCTTCAACCCAGGGGAGCTCTGTATGAGCCAGCCATTTGTGTTTATTCCACTGTATGCAAGGCAGAATTAGCACCAGGTTCTCCCTTTTTTCAAAGGAAATTCCAGTGTTTGGAAGTTTTTCCTGCATTTGGGGTGGCAATGATGGAAAGTGCCAGATCAAAGTAATGACATTCTGAAGATACAAACTATCACCATAGTATTTTCCTGTGGAAGAGAAATGTATTTGTAGAGGTGAAACTTCAAGTTTCTTATCTAATAACTAGACATCCTCCTCAATGAGTGTCAGCCTGGATGTAAAAATTTCTAATCTTTTGTACTTTTTGCAGCAACATTCGGCTCCAGCTGATTGCCTGGGGAAAACTTTTAGCATTATGAGCATCTAGGTCCTGTCAACAGGTTGGGGATGCAGTTTATTCATACGGTGAAGGCGCAGATGGAGGCTGTCACTTAAAACAGAAACAGATTTGTCTCGCTGCCCTTTCTCATTCCTCTGGCTGTAGTTGGGGCTGGGGAGGGTTTTCCTAAAAGGTAGTCATGTGTTTTTAGCTTCCTGATTTTTCTCTACCCCAGTCTCTCTTATTTGAAGCAAGGTGAGTTCTAGAACCTAGGCGATTTTCTTTTTAGTGGGATGGGGAGAATGAGGGTTAAGAGAATGATATATATCCAGCCAAATGGCACAAATTTAGATTTCTTCTAAATGATATCCAAGTTCTTCCCTAAGAACCAAAGCCAATGCATGTCTAAGAATCTGCGTGTCCAACCTCGTAGCCGTCAGCCACATGGGGCTATTTTAAATAACTAAAATTAAATAGAATGTAAAGTTTAGTTTCTCACTCATCCTAACCACATTTCAGGTGCTCAGTAGTTACACGTGACTCGTGGCTACCTTCTTACTACACGTAGAGAACATTTTCATTGTCACAGGATGGCCTTTGGGTCAGTGCTGTCGAGGTCCCTAGGAGGTGCAGTGGGATCGGTGTCTCCTGGAAACCAGGCAGTAAGGTCAGCTCGGTAGATGAGGAGAGGCAGCACAGGGCTTCACTTCATTGTTCCTGAAGGAACATGGCGTTCTGGGGCAGTGCGAAGGCAGGAACGCAGGCTCAGGAGCAGAAGAAAGTCGGAGGAGAAAGGGAGCATGTGCATGTACACGGAGACCTCTGCCAATTAGGGTTATGGTTACTATGGATGTACCCAGTCTGGATTAACAGCAAACTTTGGCTAATAGCTGAGTTTCTTGCCATGAAACAAAAGAGGGATCTTTTTTTTCTTTTTCTCGTCTCTAACAAGAAGTGAAGTCACCTGGAAAGGCCATCAGGGAGGAGCCTGGGCCTGACTGGTGGCAAGGTGGTCAGCCCATGGGTGACAAAGCGTGACTGTAGAGTAGATCGATTACAGACAACTATTTCAAAAACGTCTTCTAGAATCCACCAGTGTTCTGGACACTGGGCCAATTTTCTTTGGAAGTGTAGCAGAAATTGTCAGGTGGTAAAGAAAAGGAAAAAAGGTTTTCATTCTGAGTCTCTATATTGTTTTTTATAAAACCCATCTTTTATAACTAGTGTTTTTTTCTCTCCATCCTTCTGTCCTTGTCTTCTCCCAGATCTTCAGGGGCCTAGAAATCTGTTGCTATGGGCCCTTTACCAACATGCCTACAGGTAAGAGACTGGAAGAACAGCACCAGCCGTCCCCTTACTTAGTGCAGTGTTACAGGAGGGATTATTGTGTGGGGATTCCTCAGATTGGAGAGAGGTTAGTCTATTTCCCTGCCACCTGTCAGACAAATGTTACCCTGTGGCCAAAAATAACTAGCCCTGTGCCCCTTCTCAGGAGCTAGAAGGCAGTGAAGAATTGATATCTAAGACAGAGAATGTTCTGTTCTCAGATGGGGTAGAACTGCCCTTACTGTCCTTTGCTCTAAGAAGTTGAGGAATAATAAGTTAGGGAGAGAGTTCTCTTCCTAAACCATCTTCATTTGACACAGAAAAGAAAACACAGTGACTGCATAAGCCCTATGGGCATGGAGCCCCATACAGGCCCTGAGCAGAGGAAGACTCTTGCTGAACACTTTTCTAATGAACTTTGACACTGAATGTGATGTTATGTTTAGGAGTGCTGTGGGGCTCAGCTCTGGAGTTATATACACTGAAGCTCTGGTGTGGATTGATTTGGTTCCTTCTTTTGGAAACAAAGGCCACCCACCTTCGCTTCTGTGCCCATTTCTGCCCCAGGGATCAGGTCCTCTTACTCCTCAGAAGACGGCCCTAGCATCTGGTCAGGGACAGAAGCGTGACAGTAAGAAGAACCTGAAAAAGGAATTTTGCTTATGTCTTCTTTATTGGTTATTGATTGGATTTTTATGAAATTTCCAAGTGCCACACTCAAAGCCTTCTCTGTGGTTTTGTACTTTGGTGTAATGAAAACGAGTCTCACAGCTATCGTTTTGGAGGAGAGTCAGTTGACCTCAGAGCACTCAGACAAACAGAAGCACCTCAGCCATCCCCAGAAATGGGCTGACAGAAAAGAGCATCCACCCACTGGTCAGTTCTGTGCTGATTTTCCAGGTGCACTGGAACATTTCTGTAACCTCTCCTGAATTCTAGTCCCCTGAGTATGTCAATTCCAGCTTAGCACGTAGCCTTTCCCAGCTGATGTGCTGAGTCTCTGTCCAGGATGAAAAGGTTTTTTTGTTTTGTTTTGTTTAGTTTTTGACTGAATGAATTATCTTCCCGTCTCTCAACATTGACAGTAATTACTACTGAGTATGGTGCACTCAGTGACTGATAATCAATTACCAACACAGAATTAGGCAAGAAGGGAGGGAAGGCAGGTGGGAGTTTTTTCACAGTACTATCTTAGCCAGCAGTTTAGTCAAATTAATGTAAATTAGATCTTGGCTTTTGGTGTTTTTTTTTCTCTTTCAAAGTGTTTTATTTAAGATACTATTAAACCTTATCTACCAAATGGCCTTATGGGGACTGATAACCAGAGTAGGTAGCAAATTGACTTAGAATCCCTCCCCCTACTACAGATTCTAGCTTAAAGCCTTTCTGTCCCTTTGGGGCAGAGACGCAGGGACTCCCACTAAGAAGTCCTACTGGAGGCTTTCATTCAGGGGAGTATGGGGTAGAGGGCACACGTTACATGTGCGGGTTGCTATGGTGATTTTCTGGTTTGAATATCCTGTTTAGATCAGCTAGAGTGGATGGTGCAGCTCTGTGGGGCTTCTGTGGTGAAGGAGCCTTCCTCGTTCACCCTCGGCAAGGTAAGCGTTTGGTGTCCTGTCAGAGGGGGAGGACACTATTAATATTCTGTCTGGAGATTGAGCAAGGCATCACTCATCTGTCCTTCAAACCCCCCAAAGTAGCCTGAGAAGGCTCTCTTCACCCAGAGCCTTCTCTGATCACGCATCTGTGCCGTAAGACTCCGTCTGTAAGGGAGGAACAAGGACCTGAGAGCTAAAAGGACTTAATACACTGAGGGAAGGCTCTTTCCCTGGAGCCCTTCCTTTTTGCCATGCGCCCTTCTCCCTCCTTTCTGGTTGCCCCAAAGTAGTCTGCTTCAGCAAACCATCAAGAAATGGTGAAGCGGTTAGCGCAATTGGTTAGAGCATGGTGCTATAACATCAACGTTGCCAGTTCGATCCCCGCATGGGCCACTGTGAGCAGCACTGCGCCCTCCTTTGTTTTGTTTTGTTTTGTTTTTATATATATAGTTTTTTTAAAAAAAAGATTTTTGGGGGGAAGGGGAACAGGACTTTATTGGGGAACAGTGTGTACTTCCAGGACTTTTTTTTTTTTTTCCCCAAGTCAAGTTGTTGTCCTTTCAATCTTAGTTGTGGAGGGTGCTGTTCAGCTTCAAGTTGTTGTCCTTTCAGTCTTAGTTGTGGCGGGCGCAGCTCAGCTCCAGGTCCAGTTGCCGTTGCTAGTTGCAGGGGGCACAGCCTACCATCCCTTGTGGAAGTCAAACTGGCAACCTTGTGGTTGAAAGGACGCACTCCAACCCACTTAGCCAGCCATCCGGGAGCTCAGCGGCAGCTCAGCTCAAGGTGCCGTGTTCAATCTTAGTTGCAGGGGGCGGAGCCCACCATCCCTTGCGGGACTAGAGGAATCGAACCGGCAGCCTTGTGGTTGAGAGCCCACTGGCCCATGTGGGAATCAAACTGGCAGCCTTCGGAGTTAGGAGCATGGAGCTCTAACCGCCTGAGCCACCGGCCGGCCCCACCCTCCTTTTTTTAAAAAGAAATGGTGAAGTGACTGTTCCAAAAGTCCTGTTCTGATACCCTCAATGTTTCCTTCCTGGGCATGCAGGATACTTACCCAATTGTGGTCGTGCAGCCAGATGCCTGGAGAGAGGACAGTGGTCTCCATGGTAAGTCCTACTGTGAGCCTTCAGGCAGAGGAGTATGGGATGGAGGGCCCAGGTTAAGGGTGCCGATTACTGTGGTGATTTTAGGTCTAAAGTTCCCATTTAGATCAGCTGGAGTAGATGGTGCATCTTCGTGGGGCTCCAGAAGCCCACAGACATGTACCTGTGTCATATGGAGTCCTGTGGGATGAGTTTGGTTCACCACAGGTTACCCAGTAATTAACACAGTTCTTAGCATATCCTAGGTGCTCAATAAATATTTGAATGAATGAATGAATGGCTAAAATGTCCTTTCAAAACTTTTTGTTTGTTTATTTTGCATTATAAAAGCAATGCGTGAACTATTTCCACTGGGGGGGGGGGTTAAATATGAATGTTCATCACCTAAAATAGAAATGAGCACAGATATAATTCGAAGAATTCCAGTAATCCCACTATTTGGAGATGATCACCATAAATTTCTTCTGGGCATGTGTGTGCGCGTGTATATACATCTATATATAGATAGATATCTATATATGTATATATATACATATGTAGATAGATATCTATATATACACACGCGCGTGCGCACACACACTTAGATTTTGTACAAATGTGATCATGTTCATCGTTACTGTTGTGCATTTTCGCTTAAGATATTGCAAATATGTTTCCACATCATTAAATTGCAATGCTGTTTTGCTCTCTGTGGTGACTTTTCCTTTAACAGATTGGAGCTCATGTTAATAGAGTTGTCAGAAGCTGTAGGCTTTCACCAGCAGTCATGCCTCGAGTTTCTGAGTAAGGTCCTGTGTCCCCAAGCATTGCTTAAGATGGACAATTTTGCTCCTACCTGAGTGACCCCAAGCTCAGAGTAAACTGACTAGAGACCAGTCTGGGAAAATGTGAACTGACACTAATCTCTGCTTGTTTTCTCTGTCCTCAGCGATTGGACAGGTGTGTGAGGCACCTGTGGTGACCCGAGAGTGGGTACTGGACAGCGTAGCCCTCTACCAGTGCCAGGAGCTGGACACCTACCTGGTACCCCAGATCTCCTGCTGATTCCAGCCAGCCATGTGTATAGCGTACAGGGTCCATCTCCAGAGGACCCCAAGCATGAGCTGAGGAAATGGCCTTTTTCCAGGCCCTGGGAACTCCTCTTCAATCTTTCCACAGTCCCAGTTACTAAATATTTTAGGTACATCAGCCTGAGAAGAATTTCTGGCTATTCAGGGGTTCCTTAAAGATTTTCTACTTCAAGTCTCCCTTTGAAATCTGTCATGAGCACAAAATTGCGGTGATTTTTTTACCTGAAAAGAATTTAAAATCATTTTAAACACCACCAATTGAGTAAGATGCTGACTCATTATTTGTCAGCCCTATTCCCTGTGCTGGGGCTGTTGGCTTAGAGCTGAGGGCACAGAGTGGCTGGCCTCAGGAGAACAGATGGTTTCCCCGAGTTTGTTTCTCTAAAACCCTATGTTCATAAAAGCCAAGAGTCAGGCCCTTCAATGGAAGGTGATCTGTGGTGTGACTTAAAATCAGAACAGTCCTTGGCAGCTCTCAAATGTTGGAGTGGAACATCGGGAAGGGGATTCAGAGGCCGACAATGGATAGAAAGATGAGACTCGAGGGTTAGAGGAGAAGGGAGCCATGCTGACCCTGATCTCCAAAAGTCTCGGTAAGAAATGGTGTCCAAAGAGTCTTCTAATTCCCTATCGGTAATAAATAAAATGTTTACTGTCGTAGCTCTGATATGTAACCCATCCTTTTGAAAGAGAAGATCTCTGATATGAATGTTTCATGTCTGTAAAATGACAGATCCCACCAGGAAAGGAGCTGTTGCTTTCCTTGAGGTAATTTTTCCCCTTTGCTGTCTATTGCTGAGCTTCATAAATAATTTTGTTTGCTGAAGAAAGAGAAAGTGTTTATAAACTCATTATCCGGGACTGTTTATAGCTGTTGGAGGGACTAGGTCTTCCTCAGCCCCCAGTGTGTGAGGGCAGTGTAGACTTACTTGTACAAAATACGTTTTGTAAATGATGTGCTATTCACCTGCAAATAAACTTGGTAGCAAACACTTGCACCACATGACTGTTTTCGCGGCTCACGCTCTCATTGCCTTTTCACTGTACTTTAGTCTCCTTGTCTGTAAAATGAGGGTAGTAATAGTACCTACCTCCCAGGGTTGTTGAGGGTATTTCACAACCTGTTATGTTAGTTTCTGTTGCTGCCATAACAAATTATCACAAATCTAGTGGCTTAAAACAGTGCCCTGCATTCCTTTATAGAGGCTCTGGGGATTAATCCACTTCCAAGCTCATTTCACATTGGCCAAATTATTCCTCACAGTTGTAGGACGAAGATCTTGTCTCCTTGCTGGCTATTGGCCAGAGGTCAAACTTAGCTTCCCACATTCCTAGGCTCATGACCTCCACCACCATGGCTGGTCAAGTCTTTCTCACGTTTGGGCTCTCTGACTTCCCTTCTGCTTCATCTGTCTAACTCCTGCCAGAGAAATTTGTGTTTTAAAAAAAAAAAAAAAAAAAAAAAAGATTTTATTGGAGAAGGGGAACAGGACTTTATTGGGGAACAGTGTGTACTTCCAGGACTTTTTTTCCATGTCAAGTTGTTGTCCCTTCAATCTTAGTTGTGGAGGGTGCCATTCAGCTTCAAGTTGTTGTCCTTTCAGTCTTAGTTGTGGAGGGCGCAGCTCAGCTCCAGGTCCAGTTGCCATTGCTAGTTGCAGGGGGCGCTGCCCACCATCCCTTGCGGACTTGAGTTGAACTGGCAACCATGTGGTTGAGAACCCACTGGCCCATGTGGGAATCGAACCGGCAGCCTTTGGAGTTAGGAGCATGGAGCTCCAACTGCCTGAGCCACCAGGCTGGCCCCCGAGAAATTTGTTTTAAAGGGCTCGGGTGATTAGATTGTGTACCAGCTAATTAATGCAGGGTGATCTCCCTATCTTACAAGGTCCATAACCTTACTTGCAGCTGCAAAGCCCCTTTACAGCAATACCTAGATTCCTGTTTGATTTAATAACAAGTGGACAAAAATCTATGGAGGACATCTTTAGAATTCTGATAACCACGCCTATTTCACATGCCTAATTCACAGATAAAAGTCTGTCATCATTTCTTGGTATTTACACTGTTCAGAAATTGGAATCCTCTTTGAGGCAAAGAGAATGAAGTCACACAATTCAGTGCTGCCATATTTGTGAGATGGGTGGGTGGATGAGGGAAGAGCAGAGAAAATGGAAAACTCATTATTACATTTTGATCTCATTTAATCTCCATCACAGCTCTATGAAGTGGGTATTTGTCACTTCATTTGAAGAATGGGAACTGAGGGGCCGGCCTGATGGCTCAGGCAGTTATTGCTCCATGCTCCTAACTCTGAAGGCTGCCGGTTCGATTCCCACATGGGCCAATGGGCTCTCAACCACAAGGTTGCTAGTTCAATTCCTCGAGTCCCGCAAGGGATGGTGGGCTCCGCCCCCTGCAACTAAGATTGAACATGGCACCTTGAGCTGAGCTGCCGCTGAGCTCCCGGATGGCTCGGTTGGAGCACGTCCTCTCAACCACAAGGTTGCCAGTTCAATTCCTCCAGTCCCGCAAGGGATGGTGGGCTCCGCCCCCTGCAACTAAGACTGAACATGGCACCTTGAGCTGAGCTGCCGCTGAGCTCCCAGATGGCTCAGTTGATTGAAGCGCGTCTTCTCAACCACAAGGTTGCCGGTTCAACTCCCACAAGGGATGGTTGGCTGTGCCCCTGCAACTAGCAACGGCAACTGGACATGGAGCTGAGCTGTGCCCTCCACAACTAAGACTGAAAGGACAACTTGACTTGGAGAAAAAAGAAAAAGAAGAATGGGAACTAAAAATACAAGATTTTGCTCAGAATTTGCACAGCTAGTAAATGATGACCCAGAGATATGAACCCATGCTCTTTCCATCCCATCATTCAATTTTCCACCTGCATCAGTCTACTGACCCTAGTCAGAAGGCACCGTTTCAAGTCTAAAGGGAATTTGGGGAGAGGAATGGATTGTGAAAGGAACTAGCACTCTGGCTTCTTTTATGGGCCATGGTGGGAAGCAGTAGAAAGTTCCTGCCTGGGAAAGCAGCCCTAGGCACAGGGACTTGCAGGATTGTATCATGGCCACTATTCCCATTCCCATCCAGCTTCCCAACTTATGATTGCTTATCTTTCAGTTGTCAAAGCCTTCTAGTTCAGCCTCACCTACAGCATGACCCCTCTAGGGCCCATGCCAGCCCCCTGTGTACCTGCCAGGGAGTCGGATCTCCGTGTTAGCAGTAAAGGCAGGCAGGAAGCCAGTGCTACACAACAGTCTTCAGTGAAAAGTGTTAATTTCCAGTGACAAGCCATGGTCTCCTGGACCCTTGGTGGGGAGCTAGGGCTCAGGCTGCTGTCCCCATCACTGATGGGCTGATAGAAAAAGCAACATCTATCTAATACAGCCTGCCTTCCCAGGAATCCTGGGTGAAAGCAGAGATGACTAAGACACATTAAAATGTTTTCTGTGATTGTCACTCAAAATCTCCCTAAAATCGTCCACCCCATCTATTTTTTGAGTTCTTCGTAACCTTTCCTGGAAGTCAGCTTCTGGCCCTGACCTCATGATGCTTGGCTGGGTTTAAGAGTCTTATCTGATGATGGAATAAATCTTGTTCCTTTCACCTCTAGCTTTAAGATGTCCTCTCACTTTTCCAACCCACAATCTGTAGTCCTCTCTGGCCCCAGCAGCATTTTGGGAACAAGTTCCTGTACTGCCTTTATCTCATTTCAGGAAATGAACTTCTGCAAAGGAAAAAGGGATTATCATGCAGGCACAGGGAGGGGCCTAGAGAAGAGCTCGGTTGATTATCTCCCTCCTGAAAAATGCAACCAGAATCACCAACAAAGAATCCGCTCAAATACATGCAGGAGAAAAAGAAAGGCATCAGTGTTGGGATGGTTGGAGCGGAAGGAGCCAAGCTGCCCAGAATATCCTGTGAAGGCTGCGAGGAGCAGATAAGGGCAGCCCCAGAGGCAGGTGGCACAGAGAAGCAGGGGAAAGGGGACTGCAGATCCACCCACAGAAACCCGAGAGAGTGGGGCTTGCTAGCCAGGCACCCTGGGAGCTTGCTTATCAAAGACTGTAAAATGGCTGAGCCAGAGGCCCCTTTACCGTACTTCAGTGATGTTTAGCTTCCTCAAACAGCCTATAAATCTGCCCATAACAAGGGGAAAATTAAAGAAATGAATCTGGGCAAATAGAAAATTAAGGAGAACTGGAGACAGCCAAGTCCTGTGGAGAGCAAGGATTGAAGAGGTACAGAGGGAGCTGGTCTGAATGAGCTAGAAAATCTAATGGTTTGCACAGATGGAGAACTGGAGAGACTCCCCCCCACCCCCCATATTATGGTGGCCGGGGAACAAGAACTTCGGAGGCCTAGTTTCAGGGACCTGGAGTGATAAAACAGCTTAATACGCAGTTTAGTGCAGTGATTCTCAAACTCTGGTCTCCTGATGGGGAAGGCGGGGGAGGTAACATCATCATCTAGGAACTTGTTAGATATGCAAATCCTGGGACCTCACAACCTACTGAATCAGAAACGGGTGGAGTCCAGCAATCTGATTCTGAAACGAGCCCAAGTTTGAGAACCACTGGCTTAGTGAAAGAGGCTGCTAATTGGTATGAAGTTGTCTCCAGGAGAGGTGAATCTTGAGGCTGTTAAGAAAAACTAAGATTTCTGGGCTGGTTAGTGGTTCTTATCTACAAGGTTGCAGCAGCTGGCTTCAGTTGACTCCAAAATGGCCCTTTAAACAAATCCACAGGACAAAGATTAAATTATATTAGCAGCATAGGAGCAGAAGGGCCAGACTGCTTAAAAAAACAGCTCAAGGTTTGAGGTTTAGGAGGTTTTATTAATATTTAAATTGCAGTGAAACCACAGCTGCAGCCTTTGACTCCAGCATAGAAATATGCAAATGCAGCTTTCTAAAGAAAGGCAATTTCAGACAGCCCTCAAGGTAACAAGAACAAATAAAACAAATGATTTTGTAATTTATTTTTATTGACTGATGGAGAGAGCAAGGCACAGACAACATGCCCAGCGATCATCAGCTACCAGCAGGCTCTCTGAGGGGAGAAGAGAAAGGCGACCTAGAAAGAAAAACGCAGGCAGACCTGTAGACTGGGGACAGGAAAGACCCAAGGAGGACAAAACAGAAGGCAGATGGGATGAGAAGATGACTAAATTAAAAGGGAAGGAAAATGGAAACCCAAGCCTGGGTTCTGAGGACTATCTGATCTTGCTGGCTCTCAGGGGCAACAACAATAATAATCATTAATGACTGTCATTTGCCACACTCCTAAGTGCCATGCACTATTCCCAACAAAGGAGGAAAATGCTTCCTTGAGAGGTCAAGCAACTTGCCCAAAGTTACACAATAAAAGGAGGTAGCAAAGCCTTGATTCAAACAAGGATTTGTGTGAGGCTAAATTGTGCTGGGAACTAGTCCCAGATGTGGTGAGTAGTAATAAGGTTAAGGATGGAGGGGAGACAATGTGCCCCCACATCTGTGGTAGCCTGTATGTCTGTACGTGTGCATACTACGGTTGTGGAAGGGAGGGAGAAAAGATCCATTTCTGCCCTTCAAGTTGCTTTCTATTTAATGAGTGAGGCAAGAAAGCCACAGAGAACCTTTGCAGAATTGTGCCTCTGGTTCAGAAGCCCTTTGGGGGCTGTGTTGTGGGATCAGGCTCTGCCTGCTATGGGGGGATGTTGGTGAAGCACCGCAAGCTGCCCTTGGAGCCTGGGTAGGATTTGACCAGGTGAAAAGGAAGCCAGGAGATTCCAGAAGGCCCAGGTAAGAACCCCCCCTCCCCATCTGCCAGAATTGGGAGAAGGAGCACTTGATCCAGAAAGGAAAAAGATGGGAGAGTCTTCTAAGGATACATTTCTCTCGCCCACCCATCCAATCTCCCCAGACCTTCCATCCCAAGTCCAAACCCAACCTGTCCATGCTTCACCCTTTCAGGCACCCTGACCAACAAACACAGGGATCCACAGATTTTGCTCACACTGTATCGTGTACTGAGCCAGTTCTGTTCTGCCACCTCAGGCCCAAATCCTGCCCACCCCACCTCCTCCCCAGGCCTTCAGCCGAGAATCTCTCCCCGCTCAGAACACCCCAGAATTTTCGCTTTATGACACTTTTTCCCTTCAATAAGCTATTTCTCTATTTGACTAGAAGGGCCTTATGGGTAGGACTAGTATCATTTTATCTTTGTTACAGCCCAGCTGTGTGCCTGGCAGCTACCTCATTAGGCACCCATGAGTATTTGCTGAATGAATACATTAAAGGATGAATGAATGGTCTCACTGAGTGAAGGGTTTGTCCACCTGCTGGTCCCACCCTCAGGAGCTTTGGTCCCTGGAAAACTACCCACATTCTGCCACTGGGAGTGCTAATTCCCTTCAATCCCCCCACTCATTTTTCTAGGACCCCAGTTTACTCCAAAAATAATGTAAGATCTAAATGTTCAAGAATCACTCTTCCTCTTCTAAGCCCACACCTACAGATTTCCTTGATTCTCTTTTGCCTATCATAAAGCCTACGCCTTTGTGATTAATCAGAACAACACCCACCCAGGCTGAGAACATCAGTTTCCCCTATCCACGTGTCCTCCAGCAAGGCCTCCTCCAGCCTGTTTACTCAAAGACATGTAAACTGCTGCCGCCATCACTAGAGAAATAATTATGATGTTCATGATACTCTCTTTGCAAGTTCAAAGCACTGGCATAACCATCATTCCTTTCCCCTCACTTGTCCGCTGGGAGATGGCTAGGGTAAAGATTGTTATCCCCACTTTATAGGTGATAAAACTAAGGATCAGGGCCTTGTCAAAGATCACCCAGTGAATTGGTGGCAGACCTGGAACTAACAAGCCCAGGAGTCCCTATTCATTAGACCACAGAAGGAAATGCCTTCATTATATTGTTTGGACTGTGTTTTGTCTGGGAGAGAGGGAGTATGGACTCCAGTTGAGTGGGGGGAAAAGATAAAAGAAAGTTTGTGACCCTGTAAAGTTTTTCTCTGCAGTGCAGCAGTTGGTACTGGTTAATTCCAGGAGAGTTTGTGTGTGTTTTTTAAAGCATTACCACGTGTCCTACATTAGAGAAGGAAAAAATAAAGGTGAATCTGAAGGTAACACAGACACAGGTAAGCAGATGTTTGCCATCTTTTGAAAAGGATATAAAACCAAATGGTAGTGTATATTAGCAAAAGAAACTCAAATTACAACTTATGTGGGTTTTCCCAGCTGTTAAGCTATACGACTCTGGAACAAACTAGTGCCAAGTACGGTAGGTAGAAAACCTTCCCTTGGTGAAGCCTGTTTCTGGAGCCTGGTGAGGGGAGGTCTCTCCTGGAGGCATAGGGCTTGTGAGGGCTGTCTCAGGACCCTCTGCAACTGCCAAGGTGACAGCCTGCTGGTGGGGTCATCCCCAAGCCCACAGAGGCTCTGAAAGCCGTGGAATCCAAAATCTGGTTTCTAACCAAATGCCAGAGAAATTAAGGAAAAACAAAAAAACTGCCATAGGAATTCAAGAGGCCATTTCTTAAAGACAGGGCCCCAGGGCTGTGCTGGGGAAGGTAGTAATGATCTCTCCCTTCTGGCTCCCTCCTAAACTAAAGTGCAGGGCTTGTCCCTTTCACCCCAGGCCAGCTCTGGACTTTTCTCAGCTGTTACTCAACACCAGTCTCCATTTCCTTTTTTTCTTTTTTTTCTCTTTTTCTTTTTTAAGATTTTATTGGGGAAGGGGAACAGGACTTTATTGGGAAACAGTGTGTACTTGAAGGATTTTTTCCAAGTCAAGTTGTCCTCTCAATCTTAGTTGTAGAGGGTGCAGCTCAGCTCCAGGTCCAATTGCCATTGTTAGTTGCAGGGGGCACAGGGCACCATCCCTTGCAGGAATCGAGGAGTTGAACCGGCAACCTTGTGGTTGAGAGCCCACTGGCCCATGTGGGAATCGAACCGGCAGCTTTTGGCGTTAGGAGCACGGAGCTCCAACTGCCTGAGCCACCGGGCTGGCCCTACATTACCCTTTGACCCTTTGCCTTCCTGTGCCACTGGAGGCTGTGAGGTATAGAGATGGGCAGAGGGGCCGAACACCTGAGCCCAGGGAGGTGGTGGCTCCACCACATTGTGAATGCATGAAATGTCCCAGAGTTGTACGCCTTCAAATGGGTAATTGTATGTTATGTGAATTTCACCTCAATTAAAAACAAAAATTGAGCTGCCCTGGGAGCGAGGAGAGAAGCTGGGCCTCTCAAGGCTGTGAGGGTTGAGGCTCCATGCAGGGAGAGTCCATGAGCAACAATGGGAAGGCCAGTCTGGGCCTCCCCCCTCCTCCTCCAGGACCAGATGGGAACTGGGGCAGTGCCGGGGTCTGGGCAGAAGAGAGGCGCTCAGTGAAAGCGAGGAGGCTGCAGCCGCCGCTCATTTGCATCATAAGTGATTGGTTTTCCCTGCTTGTCCCTCATTAGGACACAATGGACAGTTGTTTGCTGGCGCAGCAGATCCATTTACCAAGGGGAAGAGGAGACAGCAGAGTGACTGATGCGCTCCCCCAGGCCACTAGAACACTTGTTCTCACACAATGAGAAAGGGACCTTAGAGAGCAAACCAACCCCATCCTTTTACAGATGAGGAGACTGAGATGCTAAGAGGGGATGAGACTTGCTAAGGTCCAACAGCAAGTTCATGGCAGAACTGGAGCTTCTAGAATCTACTGTCTAGATTCTAAACTCTCATTCCAGGGCTCACTCCATTTGCCTGCAATTCCTTCTCCATTCCCGGCTGGCTCAAGGTTCTTGATCTCTGTGGTCGCTTTCCTTCTACTGTGTTTCCCCGAAAATAAGACCTCACTGGAAAATAAGCCCTAGCATGATTTTTTATATCCCCTGAACATAAGCCCTAATGTGTCTTTTGGAGCAAAAACTAATATAAGACCCAGTCTTATTTTCGGGGAAACACGGTATTCCAGGCCTTGGTTTCCATCAGTTTTCTCTCGTGTCTATCTAATCTCATCTTACTCTGTTTCTGCCCCTGTCTACCTTTTCCTCAGTTTGCAGGAAGCCAGGATAATATTAAACTCCTAATTAATCCCTGCCCTAACAAGGGTGGGTCTGGCAGGAGAGGCAGCAATTTTGAAACTGTCTTGGTGTGTTTGGGGGGTAGGTGGGGACAGAGCAAATACATATTGGGACCTATTATAAACCAAGAACGAACACAGACACATGACACTCTCTCATTTCATCCTTTCATCTTGCAAGGTCAGTGTTCTCAGAGACAAGGAGGGTGAGAGACTCGGAATGGTTGGGTAACTTGCACAAGAGCGGCCAGCTGGAAAATGGTAGCTGTCTAACCCCAAAACCTCCATCCTTCCACCTCACACCCTGGCACAGGGCTAAAGCAGGATATGACGCCCACTGATTCCTGGTTCATGGGAAGCACAACTTTGCTAAAAAAGGCCATTGCTTTGTTTCCCCCACCCCAACCCAGGCAGCACTTGCCTCCCCCAACAACCCTCTCTACCCTTTGGTTCCCACCTTCCTCTGGGCCCTTCTGCATTGTGGTGAAATCTCACAAATGCAAGCTTTTGCGCCTGGGAGGCAGGGGAGATGACAATTAAGAGGGAGAAATCTGACAGACCCAGACCCAGACCGCTGAGGTCTCCCTCCTGCTGACACCCCTTCCCAGTTCCCTGTCTGCCCCTCCCCTCTGTGGGTCAAGCTTGCCAGCATCTGCGTCTGTCTCATTGTGTTCTGGGGAAGGGGAGGGGTGGGGAGGTGGGAGGGTGGCAGGGTGAGTGGGTGTCTGTGTGCATGAACATAAGGCCTCCGGGTTCATTCTGACTGAATGAAAAACTCACCAATTATTCCTCCAATCTCATTAATATGCAGACAGACATCTGTTATTTAGGAGTCAACAGCAGAGGCATTTTCCTTGGGGGAGGAACACTCATGTATGTGTCCCTCTTGTTGCTCTGGCTGCAGGGAGGTAGCTGCTTGGGAATCACCCCACCTGCCTGGACCTGGAGCCTCCCCTTGTCTGACCCTCACCCCCAACCTTGAGGAGAGAGAGTAGGGAAGTGACTAGAGATGGAGAGAGAACTGGGAATCCAGCCAAAAGGGGAAAAACAGGAGAGGGGCTGCAGTGTGTAGAAGAAACTCCTTTGTTGACAGAGAGGGAAGGGGGGATACTGCAGAAGAGTTGAACCCCTTTCCTGGGGAAGAGAGTGTGGAACTGGTGGAGACAGCTGTGCCAGGATTGCTGGTGCCCACCCACAAGCTCAGGGACATGACCCTTTGCTCCCTCCCATCTCCCTCAGCCTTCAGGACCTGTCTGAGTGTATCTGGGGTGGGGTCTCTATGGCAACATGGGGTCCTCACCCAGAGACTTCAGAAAAGATAACGGGAGGAGTTCCAAAAAATGGGGACCAAAGGCCCTCAGCCTTTGGAGGAGTCACTAAAGTTCTCTCTAGCCCTCAGGATATGTGTGAGAAGAAGACGCAGTGACCTCCCCTTCCTGTGTTTTGACCTTCCTCAGCCTTTGTATCCCCAGCACAAGAAGCCCCATCCAACAAGCCTTTCCTCATTCTCTCAGGCCCGGCTCAGAAGCACTGGATATCTAAGTTATAAAGAATAATGGTTGACATCAGCTCTGCCCCCTTTAAAGGGTCAAACAGCTTTTCTACATCCTTTCTTTTCTCTGAACCTTCCTCAGGAACACAATGAGGTAGATGTGATCAGCTGCCTTTTCCAGGTGTGAAAACTGACGTTGTGACAGGTGCAGGACCTCACCAAAGGTTCCCCAAGGAGGAAGGGGCAGAGCTGGAACCCAGGCCCTCAAGCCTCTGCCTCCAAATCTCTAGCTCTTTTCATGACTGTCCCTCCTGGAAAGGCTGGAGTCACAAGCAGATGGATGACCCTCTGTCAGGTGAAGCATTTCAGGGGTTAGACCAAGTCCCTGCCCCCACCCCTTTCTTTCCTCTCCTCCCTCCTGGGCAGATGGATTGCTGAGGTTAAGAAACACTGGAAGCATCACAGCATGATTAGTTGTTTATTTCATTAAATGATTAACGAGGCTACATTGTTTCCCAAACGGGTGTCTAATTTGTGGGGGAAACAGCTGCAGAGGAGGAAGCTAAGTCTGACTCCTGCATCTGGGGTGTGGGGTGGGGGTTAGGTCCCCTCTGTCCAGGCATTTGAGGATCACAGAACAGCCCCATTCCCTCCTCCCAACTATTGGGCTCCTCAGCCCAGAGGCACAGCCCCCTCCCTGGAAAGAAAACCTCTGACAACCCAGACCTTCAGAGGGGACCAAAATCTGTTGTCAGTGGTATTGGAAATGTATTAAACTTTGGGGGCTCCTCCAGCTGATTTATCTTCCTAATTATGTTTGCTTTAGGCGGATATTGAAATGTGTTTGCATTCCCTGAGCGTGGCAGGAGAGGGAGGTTGGGAGAAGAGAGGGGCACAAACACTGCAATTTGGCAGCTACAGTCTTGAGCCTGCTTTGTACCAAAGTCCAAAGTGGAAAAGAGAAGCCACAAGGCCCCAAAGCCCAAATTAATGGTATGGCAGGTTCCTGTGGGGGGAAGGGTCAGTCCTCTGGGACCAGCCTGAGAGATGGGCCCGGGAGGCCCAGCGCTTTCCAGCACCCTCAATCCAAGACTTAGGGTCCTTTAGGAGGGTCTCAAAGTCAGCCTCTAAACAGATTTTAGTTTGAGAGCATGGGGTGCCCCATGCCCTTGAAGCTGATCCAGAATCCTTGAGGAGATAGGCTGAGATGGACCAGGACAGGGTCCTGTAGGAGAGGAGGGAAAGGGGTGTTTGATGAGCCAGGAGTGGGTTGGGAGTTCCTTTCCTCTCAAGGCTGGGCCCTGGCATAGGGAAAGGAGAAGCGATTTAAAATGACACATCTCAGAGCCAAATCCCACAGCCTCCATCACATCATCCAGACAACCATCTATCCAAAAAACCAAATCTGGTCACTTCATTCTCTGCTTGAAATCCCCGGTGCCTCTTCACATCCTCAGAATGAAGTCCTCGTTCCTTTGTGGGCCCTGCAGTGGCCTTGAAGAAGACTTGTCTTCTGCCCTTCCCATCATGGCAGCCCCAACTGTGCCATGTTCTTTCTCAACTCCATGTGTTTGCACATGCTGTACCCTCTGTCCAGAGCGCCTTTCCTACCCCTTTCCTGCCTGGAAAACCCCCTTTCAGCCTCAGAGGACTGACTCCTGAGGCTGCAAAGAGCTTCCATAGCTGAGGCACTGTCACACCTAGGGTACCTCTTTTCCCTGCTGGGCTGGCCTCCAGAGCACACAGACTGGTCCTGTCAGTTTCCTAAGCCAGTGTCTGGCACACAGTTGGTGCTCAGTACATATTTACTGAATGAATAAGGGAGGGACGGGCTGTGAATTAGGGGGGATCCCAGAAGATGGCAGTGTGTCTGGAAGAACTGGCTGGGGCTGGGGGAGGGGTGGGCCAGGGATGGTTCCTGGGGGAGAATGTCACCGAAAAGAGGCCAGTGGGACCAGAGCCAGGGAGGGAATACAGGACAATGTGAAACCAGACTCCCAAGAAAACAGACCAGCACTGTCTTTCCTGACAACAAGCGCTCCAGCCAGCCCCTCCACCAGCTTTCCTTCTTTAAAGGGTTGGGGGTAGTAAACTCAGCTGATGCTCCCTCCAAAATCATCAAGGAGCTCAGGATGGAAAGAGGGTAAGATCCCTGCCCCCTGCCCCTCTGAGGACACCCCAGAATCAAACTTCTGTCCCCTTGGGAAACTTCACTCTACTCAAGGTCAGCTTCTGCAATGTGGAGGCTTTTGATGCCCTCCCTCCTCCCACAACACCCAGCAATTGGGGGTGGGGAGTGGGATGGTGAGAAAAAGTCCTGGACTACTTCAGCAGGACCCCTCCCACACTAGCAGGGGACCCTAGCTTGGCTGAGGAATGAATCGTGTAGCAGTCCACTTAAAACCCCCTAATGGCCTTTGGATTGTCTAGCTCATGAACCAAGATGAATATTCCCAAGATAGCTCACTCTCCCACCTCTAGTTCCTCAAAGGACACTGATGATCCAACCCATGACTTTTTCCTTTGCTTCTTCTGTGAGCATAAGGCAGGAAAGTTTGTGCTAAAGTCTAATTTTCCATAATGCTGCTAGAGATTGGTAAACTGGTGTGGTTTGTTTGTTTGTTTGAAAGCAACAAAACTAAAGCCACAGCCGTATTCCATGGACATGGGCTTTATTTGGGGACTGTTGGGAAAAGGTGGGGAGGGAGCTAGGATGGGTGAGTAGATGGGGAAGGGGCTTCTCAACTTGCTTTTTAATTTAGTGCATATTGCCTGGAGGTTAGAATGAGTGAGAACAGCTGTAGAAGTGAGAGGAGAGGAAAATGGAAGGTCATGAAATGGACACTTTCCTTAGGGAAGGAAGCTAGGACCAGGATATGGGACTGGGGGTAGGAAGGGATGGCACCTTTCATATACTGAGACTCAACCAGTCACTGCTTGTTGCCAGCTTCTCCAACCCCCCTGCCCACCCCAGCTCCAGGCTCAGATTCCCGCCCTGCTAGCTGCCTCAATTTCCTGTAGAGAAGAGGAGAATGAGGATGTGGGGAATGAATGGTAGCACCCTCTGCCTCCGGCTCTCTTGCCCAGGAGAACTGCTCACTCAGCCTGCCCTGAAGTCCCAGCCAGAGTCAGGAGGTCAGGAAGCCTCGGTGCAGGCAGGGGAACAATTGTGTCCTCACCACCCCTCCTGACACTGTCCCACCCAGCCCCTCACATGAGGTTGCAGCTCTTGGCTCGATCCTTGTGTATCTCGCCTTCGTTCCCGTTCCCCCGGTCTGACCGTCCTGCCAGCTGAGCAGATCGCTGCAGTCCCCGTCGTGAGTCAGTACGGCGAAGCTGCCTATGGCCGCGGCCAAGGGAGGCCACTGTGGCCACATGGAAAACATCCCTGACGCTGCGCTCAGAGGACCGGGAAGAGCACTCCACATAGGACACAGCCCCCACCTGCTTGGCCAGCACAGTGCCCTGGAAGGATGGAGTAAGTCAAGGGATCAGGTCAGAGGTCAGAGGCCAGGGAAAGGGATGAGCAAAGTAGTCTGTTTTCAAATCAGAGATTGAGAGGGTCAGAGGTGGAAGACCTAGGCTGGGACTAGGTCAGGGGTCAAGGGCCTACCTGCTCATGAGTAACAGGGATAAGCCTCTGCTTGGACAGCTCCCTCAGGGTGGCCAGGTCAGTCCGCATGTCCAGTTTACAGCCAACCAGCACAACCTTGGCATTGGGGCAAAACTCCTGAGTCTCCCCTTGCCACTATTTGGAGGAAGAAAATAGAGTTATGGAGGGATAAGAGGAGGTACAGGGTGAACCGTGCCCCGCACCAGGACGCCCTTCCTTACAGCATGAGGAAACCATGTACCCCTCTGGACTCTCTCGTGTGAGCAAGGAGTGGGAATGGAGAGGGCTTAGGCTGAAAGTAGGATGGGGTGTGGAAGAAGGGGAAGGAGGACAGGGCTGGGGTGGAGCTGTGGGGTCAGGGACGCTGCTTCTTCCTCAGGGGCCATGAAGCCTCTGCCAGCCTGGAACCTTCCGTTTCCCAAATTTGTTCCTGGGAACAGACCAATCCTGCCCTCCCCCTCTCCCTCTGGGAACTGGGGCTGCCTCAGCTGACTTCTGTCCTTTCACCATGGGCTTTTCTCATGGAAATAGGGGCCTGGAGAGGAGAGACCACTCCAGGAGCAGCATTCCCATCCTGTCCATCTGGGGTTCCCATGCCCAAGGAAATGGGGAGGATGGCTAAAGAATCATTTGAGTATCTCTCTCTGCTCTCCTCTATTCCCTCAGATGCCCTATTCAGCTCTGAGGACTGATTTCCAGGAAAGGGGGTGGGGAGGATGAGAGTTTCACACACTCCCAGCTGATGGCTTATGCTGTGTCAAGGCCATGGTTTCTGGTCCCCCTCAGTCCAGCTTCCTGCTTCCCCAGGCTCCCACCTTCTTGAGGACACTGTCCAGTGTTTCTGGTCGACTAATATCAAAGCAGATGAGCACAGCGTCTGAATCAGGATAAGCCAGGGGCCTGACGTTATCATAGTAAGAAGAACCTGAGAGAAGACAGGGAGAGAGGGGGCAGATGAGGGTCCTGAGTGGGTGGAAGGCCTGGAAGGGAATGGGAGACCTTAGCAATGCTGGTTAAGGGATGCTAGGAGCAGAGAATGGAAAAGAGTACTTATTAATACCCATTAAGGAGTCTGCGTTCCTGCAAGGTGGGGGCAGGCAGAGAGGAGGTTAGATGGCAGAAATCAGCTCTCCACTTCCCTAGGGGTTTCTCTAAAAGTAGTCATTCTTAATCTTTTCTGAGTCTGAGAAGCTCATGAAATCTCTCGACATTCTCACAAAATTTTGCATATGCTTTCTGGGCTTTGATAGACATCTTCTAAAGCCCTCCAGGAGGCTAGGGTAAAAATAAAAACCCTGTTCCTTTTTGAAAGGGGGGGGGGAGAGAGAGAGAGAGAGAGAGAGAGAGAGAGAGAGAGAGAGAGAGAGAGAGAGAGAGAGAGAGCTCTCCCATCCTCTTGGGACTTGATCTCAGATTTCTATACTTCAGTCTAGAAGTATTTCCCAAACCCAAAGACATTTTAAATGTCTTTCCTAAACCCAGTTCTATCTCCTAAAAAATATGTTCCCAAATAAAAATATTCCTTCCCAACTTTCCCAGGTAGGCAGAATCCAGAGGGGATTGGATACTGAGCTTTTCTCCTTCAGAATATCATTTCTATGTGTGTCAGCAAGCTCTTCCTCAGTTTCCCTGGCTTTAAGCAGAAAATTGATTTTCTTTCTTCCTAGAATTGGGTGGATGGGTGGAAGTGACCTGGAACCTAAGGGTCTAGCCAAGGGTGGGGTCAGGGTGGGGGAATTGGCTACCTGAAGTATCCCACATGTTGAGCTCAATGCGGCGCTTGTCTATCTCAAAGCTCGCGGTGTAGTTCTCAAACACGGTAGGGACGTAACTCTGCAGACACGGATGGGTAAAGATAAGATCTTCCAGTCCTCACCCCAGACAAATGCCCTCACTCCCCCGCCACATCCAGCCCAATCCCTAGACACAAGTTGGTTTGGTGTTAGGCAAAGCGGAGATCCCGGGAGCGGCTCCCTCGGGGAATCTCTGCTAGGCTCGCAGACCCCCTCCCGGTCCCTTCAGCCCCTAGCTCTTCCTCTCTCCGATGCCCAGGACCCCCGATATTCTCCTGGCGCCCCCTCCGGGATCTTCTGCTTCTCCCAAACCCCGTTCATCTCACCCTGATCCCCAATTCCTCCCATCCCAATCCTCTGCAGTCCTGCCGGAGCCCCCAACACCACCCCCCGGTCCTCCGAGCCCCTTTCTCCCGTCCCTGGTTACCAGCACCCATTTCCGTCCGTCCCCCGGGATCCAGTCACCCACTCCCGCGGCCTCAGCGCCCCCCTCCCAAGACGCCTGTCCCTCACCCCAGGGTAGGCGTCCTTGGCGAACACCTGCAGCAGCGCTGTCTTGCCGCACTCCGCGTCCCCCACCACCACGATCTTGCAGCGGCCACTCTGCCCCTCCATGGTCCCGGCTACGCGCCGGCCCCCCGCGCAGTCCCCCTCCCGGGCCCCGCTGCAGCCTCCCCCGCCGCTGCAGCTGCAGCCGCTCGGGCCGCCGACACCGGCATCTCGCGGGCCCGCGCGGAGCCCACTCCCGGGGCCGCGGCCCCCCCTCCGCCCCGCCCCCAGTCCGTCGGCCGCGCCCCCGGCCCCGCCTCCCGCCCGCGCACCCAGGGGGCGGGGTCCAGAGGAGCTGGGCCGGGCCCTGGGAAACCTAGGCCTAGGAGCAGGATTCTAGTGCGCTGGTGAGCTAAGGGACTCCTGCCGGTTTGGGGTGGGCCGAGCCGGTCTATTGGACTGATTGGACTTCCTTGAAGATGGGGGCGGGGCGGAGCTCTGGCGAAGTTCTGATGGGTAGGGTGGCATCAGCACACTCAAGAGGCTCGGGCCTTCTGCGTGCCCACGCCGGTGTGCTAGTGCGGACACGCGCGGAGGCAGCCATCCACTTCCTGAACAGGAGGGGGCACGAGATGGTAGGGGAAGAAGGGTGTCTTTTTGGTTCGGTTTCCCTCCTGCACTCCTGTCCCGCAGGGAGTCTTGGGGTTAGGAGGGTATGGACTCCAACACACCCACCAGGACAATGGTGACGTCATGGCTTTCCGTCCCCATGGCAACGGACGGCCTAGTGTGGGGCTATGGTGACTTAATAGCGGTCTTGGACTAACAGAGGAGCAAGAATGAGTTTCTTTAGCCAAGCATAGGGTGAAAAGTTTTGGGGGAGCTGCGTCCTCTGGTGGATACTTCGGGGAGACGGAGAAGGGGAGGAGGGAGAGGCAGATAGAACTGCCCAGAATGACAGCCCTGCTGGAGCCAGAAACAACTTCTAAAGTCACTTCAGACTTCATTGGGAATCTAACAATAATCAAACACTATTTTGCATTTGCATGGCATCTTATACCTTTCAAGAGCGCTTTTTTAAGTCGAGGATATTCGACTTAATTTTATCTTTACCAAGCGGCATCGTCACCATTTTACAGAGGGAAAATTGAGGCACAGAACTTTAACAAACAAAATCAGATGGAAAGCTTTACAGACTTAATCACTCTGCTCCAAGTTTGCCACTGGTAGACCACACGGAATGGGTAGAGTCAGAGCCTGAGGAACAACTTGGTTGGGTTCGGGTCCACGGGGGGCTGGCTTCCCAAATCTGATGTCCGCTCAGGTTTTGGGATCGTCCTTAAGACTGCCCCTTAGCATATTTTTTAACTTGCATGAGGTTTACTATGAATAAATAAGTAAATTAAATGGCGTCCTGCATGATCCTAAGAATGACCTCGCGCGTGTCTGTCCCCAGATATTCCTCATTTTCACGTTTCGCGCGCCCTGGCCCTTTAAGTGGGCGCGCGAGTCCCCGCCCCCGGCCTGGCGCCCCGCCCCACCCGCTCAGGATCCGCAGCCGCCGCTCATCCTGAAGCGCGCCCCGCCCTCTCCAGCAGTGTACACTCCGTACAGCTGTGCGCGCACGTCGGGAGTTCCAGCCATGTCTGCGGAGAGAGAGGTAGCGGAGGCGGCCCCCGTGGTGGCGGCAACCGAGGCAGGGTCCAGAGAAGACGCCTCTTTGCAGCCCCCGAATGCCGAAGCAGCCGGCGACGCCCAGCCACCCGCGGTCTCCGAGGGGGCCGCCGCTGCGTCGCCTCCGCCGCTGCGTTCTCTGGTGCTCACAGGCTTCGGCGGCTATGACAAGGTGAAACTACAGAGCCGGCCGGCCGCGCCCCCGGCCCCCGGGGCTGGCCATTTGACGCTGCGCGTCCGGGCCTGCGGGCTCAACTTCGCTGACCTTATGGCCCGGCAGGGGCTGTACGACCGGCTGCCGTCGCTGCCCGTCACTCCGGGCATGGAGGGCGCGGGAGTCGTTATCGCTGTGGGCGAAGGAGTCAACGACCGCAAGGTGAGCGGGCCAGCGCAGGACAGGGCAGTGAGAGGCTGTGCAGGCCGCGGGGCAGTGGGGCAGGAGTGGGCGGGTGCCGGGGGTGTGGCAGGGCAGGGGAAACTGGCATGGACCCGGGTAGACCGGCATGGAGGTGTAGGAAAGGAACCTGGGTTCTGAGGTCCTGGAGAACTGGATTAATATTTGGGGGATGGAAGTGGAGACGGAGTTATTTCGCCCTCCCCAACCATTTTTTAATTGTAGCCGCCGCCCAAAAGTGGCGGCGGCGGCGGCGGTGGTAGTGGTGGTGGGTGTGTGTGGGGAAACAATAAGGCGCCCATGCGCATGCGCACAACGACCCCCTATCCCCAGTAAAACCACACCTGTACCCCCTGCCCACCAAACACTCCCCGGGTAATTGCGGTCTGTGACCCTGAATGACGGTTAGTGCCTCTTTCCCCTAGGGAGCTTGCGGAGCTATGTCGTCGGAGTTGGGCGGGGGCGCAGGGCTGTGCCAGAACCCTAGTCACATGCAGCCCCGTGGTCTGTGGGGGTGTGAGGCGGCCCCTCCCAGAACAGGGCCAAGAAACGAGGCACGCCCGTCATGGAGGAAAGGGAGCCTCCACCACCCCTCCACTGGCCCTACACTGGCAGTCTGGTTTTCGGGGGGTGGGGGTAGTAACGGGGCGGGGGGCGAGATTGGGTCTTTGGATCTTTGTCTTGGACTCTGTCTCCCGTGACTGCAATATCTCCTCCTCCAGTGACTCAGCCATCGGGCCACCACCCGGGGCTGCCCTGGGAAAGGTTCAGGCAGGCACAACCCCCCTCTGCCTTCCTGTGGAGGACCCTCAGAAGCCCCAGCGGTTTCCATTTGGACTGGGGTGGGGGGTGTGGCACCGGAGCAGGTTTGCCCAGCTCTGCCTGTCTGTTTCTCCTTTTTGTTTATCGTTAAGTTTAGCCACAACTGGGGACACCAGAGAGTTCCAAATGACCAACTTTTTGAGAGACCTAGGGTGAGCCTTTGCACATCATTTATTTAGGGATTTCTTTTCAAATCAGGTCCCTGCAAGAGAGGCCCCTCAGATAAATGCAGCCTTCCTCTAATGGGACCTGCCACTCCCAGATCCCAGAACTGGAATTCTTGGATTTATTGTACATCTCTTTAAAGGGCTTCTTCCTGGATTCAGCTCTGGCTCTACCCTTTCCACTGACTTCTAAATAATCCCACTCTTGAGAAGGTGGAGGGAGTTGTAGTTCATGTTACTGCTGAAGGCCACCCACCTAACCTCCCCTCCCCACACTTTCCGCTTGGTAAATACAGGATATCCTGTCCAGGGCAAGAATCTGATTGTAAGGGGCTGGATTCTGTGACGAGAACCCCCCCCCCCTCCTGGTATAAGGGCTAACCCTGTTCTGTGATGGGCTGAGGGGTGGGCATTAGCCTGGGTTAGTGGTGAGCCTTGATCTGGGCCTGGCCACCACCCAGAGTGACCTAGCCCTCTAGCACGTTTGCCAAATCTGCTAGTCCTGAGTCCTGAGGTGGATTGTTTCCATTCTCCAGACCTTATCTCAGACCAGTGCTTTTAGGGAAAGATCCCAGCCTGCCTTCAGTCATCCTCAGTGGAGTGTGGGGCCCTGAGGACATGAAAGAGGGTATGTGGGGGAGTCCCATCCCCCTTCCCCATGGTTCCCAAGTCTCGTTAATATACAGAATTCCCATCATTCCTGGCAGGGACCAAGACAGACCCGGATTGTCCCAGAACAGCACCCACACCTCCCTCTCCATGCTCTTCAGATGAAGAGCGAGGGGAGGCCTTCCTTTCTCCTGAGAATGCCCCTTTCCCGTCCTCCCCCTGACCCCAGTTGCTAAGTTGGAGGAAGGGTTCAGGTTTATTTTTCTTTTTTTTTTTTTTCTCCCTTTTCCTCCTGCAAGGAGGCTGTCCTGCTGGTGGCTAAAAGTGAGGAAAATACGTTTTCCCGGTGGGTGCGATTGTGTGGCTCTTTGTCCATCACCCCTATCTTTGGGTGAAGGTGTCTTCTGGGCCACCAGTGCTGGCTCAGATACTTCACCTGAGGTGATCAAATCCAGCCCTAACTACTCAGAGACCTTTACCTGTGCTGTGGTATGGCCATTACCACATACTCCCTCTTCTTTCAGTTACTGGATTAGTGACCTGCCCTCCTTGCTCCTGTTATAACATGTCATTATTGTTATTATTAGCTAACACTACTAAGTGCCTACTATGTGGCTGACACTGGGCTAAAAAAAAAAAATCACTGAATGACTTTTTCGCCACTTAATCCTCCTAACTGCCCTATTTTACAGATAGGAAAACTGGGGCACAAAACATTAAGTAATGTTTTTATTTGCCCAAGGTCACATCGTCAGTAAATAGTGGACCCCATTTTAATAGAAGCAGGTTGAACTCTTCAACACTTCATACTGCCCTAAGTATAAGCTTCTTCCCCCCCCCCCTTTTCTTCTGCTTCTCGCCCCCCACTCTGGTTCAAGCGATTGTTTTTCTCAGTCTAGTTGTGTAGGACACAGCTCCCTGGCGCATGCCGGTATTATGAGGCTTGCGCTCCCCTGGCTGAGGCAGTCAGGTTGCTGGTCATTGGTCAGCTGCTCACAGCAGCTCCCGGCAGCTCTTGCTGCTGCCGGCCGCTCACGCTGGCTGCCGGCCACTCATGGTGTCACACACTAGCCCATGGCAGCACTCAGCAGCCTGGGGCAGCTCACGCCAACCTCCTGCTGATCACGGCAGCCCAGCTCCAGGGAGAGCTGTTCACAATCTTAGCTGTAGAGGGCGCATCTCACAGTGGCCCATGTGGGAATGGAACCCGGGACCTCTGCTTTAGGAGCAAGGCGCTCCAACCACCTGCCCGCCCAGGATAAGCTTCTTGCCTCAGGGCTCTTGCATAATAGTGAAGTCTAAGATCTGTAAAATGGAGATACGGATAGTATCTGATCTGGTGTAAGGATTGGTTGAGTGTTTAAATATAAAGCAGTTACACTAGAGCCTGGACCTTGGTAAGCTCTCAATAAAGGTAAGTTGTTACTGTTTTTGATGACATTATTATTATTACCACGACTACTGCTGCTGCTTCTGCAGCTACTTCATTACGAGGAAGAGGACCTTGTACATAAGTGGAAGGTCATAAATTGCTGATAGGTAAATGAATGAGTGACTGAATCATGCTCTTCTTTCATTCTTCAAGGTAGGGGACCGGGTGATGGTGTTGATACAGTCAGGCATGTGGCAGGAGGAGGTAACCGTGCCCTCGGCCCAGACTTTCCTGATGCCTGAGGCCATGACCTTTGAGGAAGCTGCTGCCTTGCTGGTCAATTACATCACAGCCTACATGATTCTCTTTGACTTTGGCAACCTACGGCCTGGCCACAGCGTCTTGGTACACATGGCTGCAGGTGACACGCCCCTTCCCTTCCTTTATTTTCCCTCTTTACCCCACCCAGATTTCCTTCTAGGCCCCTTCCCTGCAGCACGGCTAGATTGTTGTCATGACAACACCAGGCTGCCTTGGCCTATGGCGCCTAGAGGCCTCTGCAGTATTGTTGCCGTGGCAACATTCAGGCACCAGGTCCAGCCTGGTGTGCTATCCATAGCAACATGCCCTCACCCAGCATCCCTTCCCTGCCAGCCACCCTCCCCCCAATTCTCAGTCATAGAAATTGGACATGGGATGAGGGGAGAAAGCCTCCAAATGAGCTCAGGCAAAATGAAAGTGATGGAGTGTGGGTCCTTAAAAGACAAGAATGGAGATTGGTGGCTGGGTGACTCTATATCCCCTCCTTATGAAAGTGTCTTGCTGCAGGGGGCGTGGGTATGGCTGCCTTGCAGCTATGCCGTACAGTGGAGAATGTGACAGTGTTTGGAACGGCGTCGGCCAGCAAGCATGAGGTACTGAAGGAGAACGGGGTCACACACCCCATTGACTACCACTCGACTGACTACGTGGATGAGATCAGGAAGATCTCCCCCAAAGGTGGGGTCAGGGTGTGGGAAGGGGTAGAATGGCACAGGACAGGGAGGGCATCTCCAGATTGGTGGACTCTAATGCTGTGCCTGGGTCCCCTTACTCTGTGACAGGAGTGGACATCGTCATGGACCCTCTAGGTGGGTCAGATACTGCCAAGGGCTACAGTCTCCTCAAGCCCATGGGCAAAGTGGTCATCTATGGTGAGTCTGGGCCAGGATGGAGACGGAGTTGGGGGAAGCGGGGTGGGACAAAGGGGCCCAGGACTTTTGAATAAAGAAGGGGCAAGGACACAGGTGCTCCAGAGAATCAGGGTTAGGATGGTCCGGATGTTGCTTTGCCTTCAGATTGCTGCCTCCTGGGCGCAGCTCCTGTCATTTTCTTTCACAGACTTTCCTGTGAGTCATAGTAAATTCTGTATTCTTTCTGTGCTCCTGTTTGGGGTTATTCCTGATGCAAAATCAACCAGTTTGCCTTCTGTCCTACCCTCCTGGGCTTCTTGGGCAAGCTGCATTTCCATTTAAAAAATGATTTCACACAAAAATAAACAAATAAAGGTTAGAGCCATTTTTGAGTCAGCTGGAGTCCTTTTGGGCCGGGTAGACTGCAATGTGGGGGATTATTCTGTCCCTGGTGTGGATGATTGTAAGGGGCCCCCAGGGGGCAGGTGAGCATGGGTCCAGACACACAGGGATGTGCCTGGCACCTGGATTCACAGGCTGTGTCTCTGTCTCAGGAATGGCCAACCTGCTGACAGGCCCCAAGCGGAACCTGATGGCCCTGGCCCGCACGTGGTGGAATCAGTTCAGCGTGACAGCTCTGCAGCTGCTGCCGTCCAACCGGGCTGTGTGCGGCTTCCACCTGGGCTACCTGGATGGCGAGACAGAGCTGGTCAGTGGTGTAGTGGCCCGCCTCCTGGCTCTGTACAACCAGGGCCACATCAAACCGCACATTGACTCGGTGTGGCCCTTTGAGAAGGTGAGTGTGATGGCTATGCAGGTGGGGTGCCAGGGGTAGGATTCCTTGGAGGAGGAGAGCCTCCTCCCTTAGGCTGGCTCTGGAGGGGCTGGATGGCACTGGGAGCAGAGTCTTGTCTTCCTCTCCAGGTGGTGGATGCCATGAGGCAGATGCAGGAGAAGAAGAATGTGGGCAAAGTTCTCCTGGTGCCTGGGCCAGAGAAGGAGAACTAGGGCTGGGGCTGGGAGACCCTCGGGGCCCGGGAAGAGAAGCTGGGAAGCCACGTTCTGTCGGCCACCAGACCCTTGCATTTCATCCTCTATCAGAATTGCTCTGTCCTCACTCCCCCAAAGGTCTCCAGTGATGACCTCTTTCCCTCCCTGTTCTTTCTCTTTAGTCAGGGCTGCCCCCCTCCCTCTTTCCTGCCCTCTGAGGAGGTTGGGAAGTGACCACTTGGATGTCTGGGCCCTGCCAAGGGGACAGGGAGGGTCAGAGGGAGGCCGGCTGCTTCCTGCCCCCACCCTTTCCCCGGGCCTGCTGTGCTGCTTTTGTGCCAAGGCTAGCCAATCCCTTCCCATCCTGTTCTGTGAGCTTCCGCCTCTGCTTCATCTCCCCTCCTGCCCCTGCCCCACCACCTCCCCAAAGAATTGAAATGTCAGCTCAGGATATGGGGCCAATCTATGTGAATCCAGCATGTCCCTGTTTTGCCCTAGTGTCCCTTCAACCTGGGCCAACCAGCGCCCACCTCTGAATTCCCTTGCCTCATTGCATGGCCTCATCCTCCTGTCCCCCGTTTTTTAAGCACAATTGGGCTTCTTCCACCTCCAGGTTTTGTCCACTCTTAACCAAGGTTGCCTATTACAACAAGGGCAGGAATCAGACCTGCTCCCCTAGGTCATGACTCTGTGGGAGGGACACAGAGCCCCCCTTCCTTCACTGAGTTCTCTGGATTTGTTCTCAGTGCCTTAGCAATGGAAAACCTGTGCTTGTGTATGTGTGTGGGGGGTCCCTGTCTCGCACCTCCTTCTCCACCCCTGTACTCCCCAGTGCCTTCCTTGTTCTGGTGGAGCTGGGTTTTGCTGTTCCCCAGTCCCACAACACTGCCAAAAATCCGTGTGTGCCAGTGGGAGGGGGGCCAGACCCTACCCTCCTGGGGTCTGTGCTATATCTTGTCTCTGGGGCTGTCATTTTTCTATAGGTGGTTTAGGAGAAAGGTGGGGAAGTTTTCTCAGCCTTGTAGATAAGTGTGGCATTCACAAGCCAGAGCTCTGGGAGGCAATGGTGTCTCTTTCTTGTTCTGGGACCAAAGTAAAAATTAAAGTACATCTCTGTGCAGTGATGAGAGGCCCTCTACCCCTGCTTCTTAGAGCAGGGAGGCAGCTTTCCAAACTCAGCCCCAAACTTCGTTTACATTGGTGGGGAGATGGAGCAGGGGAGTAAAGGGAGGGTGGGGTTAGGACCTGGGTGGCTGGAACCAAAGTGGGGACTTCCTGGGGTATGGGGTGTAACTCCCTCTGCTCTCAGAGCTGGAATTAGGGAGGGTTATTGCCGCAACCATTGCCAGTGGGAGGCAGAGGGGAGGGGCTCAGCCTCTTTACTTTCTAAATGAGGACTAAATGGTATGAAGTGCCACTTCTGCTTTTGTGTACCCCACCCCTTTACCGAAGCTGCCTTTGTGTTTGTGTCAATAAAAAGCCAAACCCTGGGTCCTGGACGTGGCTTTTGAGAGTGGAGGGGAAGGTGAGCTGGTGGAAGGTCAGGGCTGACAGTGGAAGGTTCGCGTTTCTGCCCTCCCCCTAGCCTCCTTCCATTCCCACATCAAGCTTCCTTTCATGAAATGAAATGAGGAAGAAGCTCATGCCGAGCAGGCACTTTTACTGTTCCGGGCAGTGTTTTACAACTCGGATTCCCTGCCTGCTGTTGACCAGCATGATCTCTAATCCGAGTGCACCCAACCCCAGCCTGGTGTTACTGCCTTGGCAGAGGGGTGGAGTGTGTTGACAAGGGCAAACTTCTAGCAGGACTTGGAGGTGAAGAGAGCCAGGCCTCGCTGTCCTGGGGGCACGACTGTCAGGGCCTCCACCTCCCCTCCCCCGCGGGTGGGCTTCTGGAAGTGGATCTCCAGGATGTCGTGCAGCTCCGGGCCTTCCAGGACATCGGGGATGTTGAGTACCAGCACAGACTGGGACATTTTCATGAGCCTGATCTGGAAACGGAGCCGAGAATGGAGCAAAGGCTCGTGGGAGTCGGGATGGGGGCAGAGGTTGGGGCAGGCACTGCCCAGGGGTGCATGGAAGGGGCAGGAAGCCTGGAGAGGCTGGCAGCGGGGAGGGCAGTGGGGTTCAGGGTTCGGATCCTCTCTTGAGCAAGTTTTTGGCAGGCAGACAGGTTCCCTGGCCCAGCCCCTGTTCTCCCCCTTCCTACTTACCTCAGCCTTCTGGATCTCCCCCCTCACGTAGGGAGAGACTTTCAGAGGGAACTCCTGCCCACCCAGTGGCACTGTGAACTGGCCAATCCGGCACAGGTTCTGGGCCACTGTGGGGACAGGGAGGGGTGGACCTTTAGCATCAGGGCTTTCCTCCTCAGGCCTGATGCAGCTGCCCTAATCTCCCCAGTGGGGCTCTTACCTTCATCCTTAGTGAAGGCCAGCATGACACCCCCGTGCAGCAGTTCCCTACTGTCCACGTCACCACCCCCATTCCTGGTCTTGCCAAAGAAGAGCTCCAGCTTGTCCAGCAGCTCTTCCTCACTCAGCTTGAGTCCAGCAGGAAGCCCAGTGACGAGCACTCTCTGGCCACTCATTCGGCTGGACACCTAGGGGGAGAAAAGAAGGAGTGGTCCCAGGCACAGCCCCACTCCCTGTGTGCAGATGCACGGCGCCCCCTGCATGTCCCAGGACCCTGCCATTCTATCACCTGGATGGTGGTCACCACGGGCAGCTCCAAGGGCTCGACTTGCACCCGTAGCCGGAACTCTTCCAGCTCGATCTTATGCTCCTTTTGTTGTAGCACCCGAGAGGCCACTGGGTGGGGGGAGTAGGGTCAGTACTGGGAAGCCTCCCAGCCTCCCTCCCAAGTGTTCCCGAGAGCTCACCCTTGGGGTCATCAAAGTTGACCAGAGCAGAGCCTCCAGGCAGAGGGTAGTAGATCTGAAAGTTGGAAACCAAAGACTTGGGCACTTCCGTGCCCTGCTGAGTTTGTCCTCGGAATACCAGTGGGACTTCAGGCACTGGCAATGGGACCTAGAGATTGGGGAGGGGGAAAGTGATGCAGCCTTCAAGGGTGGGAGCGTTCCCCACTCCCAGCCAGGAAGAAAGTGTCCCGGTGCCATGTGATTGATACTGAGTGCCAGGGATGAATACATGTATTGAAAGAAGAGCTAGAGAATGAGTGGATGACTGCAGGTCAAGCCTGTCCTGCAACTTTACACGCAAGATCTTTGTGCTCACTCAAGCCTGTGAGGTAGGTAGCTCCACTTTACAGATAAGAAAACAAGTTCAGAGAGTTCAAGTAACATACTCAAGGTCACACAGCAAGGAAGTGGCAGAAGGAGGAGTGAAACTGAAAACTCCCCAGCTCTTTCTACCAGGCCACAGCCCTTCTCCCAGCTTACCTTGTCTTGGGGGCAGTTCCTGAGCTCCCTTTTCAGCTCCTGAAGCCTCATCTTTAGTCTGGCCTGCTCTTCCTGAAGGAAGCGGAATTGGCTCCCACTGTGGAGTGCCTATTAGAGCAGAGGGGAACAACCAGATCTCCACCTGCCTTTCCAGAGAAAGAACAAGCCCAAGGGAAGGGGGGTCCCAATTCTGGACTCTCCAGGAACAGTGTTGATACTCAGCCCAAGAACAACCCACCCCCTTTACCCGGCCCTGGGCTGGTCCTGGCCCCCTCTACTGAGGACATGATGCATGCCTCAGCCACTCTCTGAAGGGCAGGAAGCTTTGCAGCAGCCATGGCTGGTTCATTACTGAGACCTAGAGTTTAACAAATATGGATTGAGTTTCTATTGTGAGGTGCTGGGCTCTGACACAGGGCAGTGGAAGAAAAGGTCCAGCCATCAGGCCTGTATAAAACAGTACCCAAGACTGCACAGTCACAGGATTGACTGTAGAGGACTGCAGGAGTTTGGAGGAGGGACAGTCTGGAAGGGGTAAGGCAGCTAGGGAGGCCTCCGGGAGGAGTGGGGGCTTAGGGTTGCAAAATGTCATACTACAATGTATTAAGCACTACTTATATGTTAGGCATTGTGCTGAGTCCTTCATATGAACTGTATCACTCAGTTCTCCCAACAACTGTATGAGATAAATACCCTCTTATCCTTATTTTACCGATGAGGGAACCGAAGCTCAGAGAGGTTAAGTGACTTGCCCAAAGTCATTTGGGCCTAGGCAGTCTGACTCCACACTGCTAACATGCTTTACAGTGAAGAAATCAAGCCCAGAGTTGAGTTGTTTACCCCACATCTCCCAGTTTGTCCCTTGACTGCCACCCCTTCCACTGTTTCAAGCAGCCTTTCAGGCTCAGTGTGATCTGGAGCAGGTCCAGAGAGAGAGCTGACAACATGGGCAGGGGAATGACACCAGGGATGTGAATAAATGCACCTTTGTTTGTAAGTTGGAGCAGACGTTAGCTGGCAGAGTTCACACTGTGGTTGGGAAGCCTGATAAATAAGGTCAGCCCAGAGTCTAAGTGTGAGCTCACTTGGGAACAGGACTCTGTCCTGGTCATCTCTGTAGGCCCAGTGCTCAGCAGAGTCCCTGGCACAAAACAGGCATTCAGCAAATGTGTGTTGAAAGAAAGAATGAATGAATGAATGAATGAAGTGAGAGAATGACAGGCAGGGAGCATATTACAGAGGACATTGAAGAAGTTTAGTGAGCTCACTCTATTTTAAGCAGAGGAAAACTAGGGCTTGCATAATGCTGGTTTATGAGTAGTGAGAAAGGTATCTCATTCTTTATATTTCTGTAAACAAGGGGTTGCAAATTCAGTGCTACAAATTCAGTGCCTGTTAGGGCCAGTTAGATGACATCAGTGAGTCACGGGGCCAGTGGTGGGGACTCTGACAAACGGGAGAGAGCATATCCCCACTGAAGGGGCAACCTCTTAGCTCTCACCAAGCCTTTGTTTTGTTTGTTTTTTTATTGGGGAAGGGGAACAGAGTGTACTTCCAGGACTTTTTTTTTTCCCAAGTCAAGTTGTTGTCCTTGCCATCTTAGTTGTGGAGGGCACAGCTCAGCTCCAGGTCCAGTTGCTGTTGTTAGTTGCAGGGGATGCAAACCCCCCCATCTCGTGCGGGAGTCGAACTGGCCCATGTGGGAATCGAACTGGCAGCCTTCGGAGTTAGGAGCATGGAGCTCTAACTGCCTGAGCCACCGGGCCGGCCCCTAACAAAGCTTTTTGACATGGGAATGTGGTCCCAGTATCCAATAGCTTTCCATTTTTTAAGGGAAGTCAGAAATCTGAATTTTTATTTGAAAAAGATGGCTGAATTTAAAAAATATATGAAAAATGAAATAGGGGGTTGGATTCAGTCCAACCTCTTTTTTACTTCTGCTTTACATCTTGATATAATTATACATAATTAAAAATCTAGTAATTGGCAATGTTATTTAATAAATAGCTTAATAAAAATAAATACATAATAGCTTCCTAAGTAGAGTCTCTTAAAGAAAAATCCAAGCAGGGGAGTTCAGATGTGGTATCAGTAGGAAATGGGGAACTAGTGAAGATTTCTGAAAGGTGGAGTGAGGTGATGGACATGCTGTTTAAAAAAGATCCTTGCAGTGATGGCAGGATGAACTGGGGCAGGAACCGTGGAGCAAGGAAAACAAACCCAGAGTCCGAGGCTCTCGTTCCCACCTATGTGATGAGAGCTGACCTGGGCCTCTGGCAGCAGGCACAAAGGAGCACGTACGGATGAGTACATTTCAGAAGGACAAGCCCACAGACTCTGGATGTTTGTATTAAAGAGACAGAGGGGAACAAACTGGAGAGACAATACCACGTTGCAGACCTGGGTGCCCCAGAGTTTGGTATAATGCCATTGACCCAGCGGGCAAGGAAAGAGAGCCAGTGGTTATTGAAGGCTTGCTAAGTGCCAGGCACAGTTGGACTCCATCTCATTTAAGTATCACAACACTGCCTCCTGTCTCCAACTCCCAAGTGAAACTGCTCTTTTACAGGACCCTCTTAAGGACAACACAGGCTGATGGTAGACTTACTTGAATTCAATTATACAGGCTATTTATTTACATAACGACAACATGAACCTAAATGCCAGCCAATGTCTATCGGGTGCCCAACAACAACAAAAATCGCAACTCAGTCTACCTTGAGCTCATTGAGAGACTGTAAAATCTGGGTATTTTAGGGATGGGTTCACGATTTAAAGTTAATTTTGACTACATACATGCTTCTGCCTTCCTTGCTGAGTTTAGAACATTACCAACCCATAACATAAAATCTCATGCAATCTATGTTCATCATGGGAGTATTGGGAGGCAGTTTAGCACAATGGTTAAGAGACCAAACTCGGGGGTTTACATCAGCTCCTCTTACTACTTCAAGTTGTTTAACTCCTGTGCCTTGGTTTCCTTACCTGTCAAATGAGTATAATAGCAGTTTGCACCTGTAGGTAATTTTGTTTGGAACAGTGGTGCCTGGCACATAATAAGTGCTGGAAACTGAGGCTCATCAAGTTTAACTAATGGGCCAAAGTAAGTCAAACCCAAGGCCACTGAAGACACTTAGGGTCAGGGACAGGAGGTGGTGGGTAAGATTCTGGATTAGAAGCCAAGAGGACGGAAGAGGTCCCCAAGGGACAGAGCGTTAAAAGTGTAATCTTTGAGGATACCTGGTTGGAGGTCAGGGGAGACAAAAGAATGCAGATAAGAAATAGAAGGTATGGTCAGAGATAAGCCAGGCCAGGGCCAGGATTGGGTAATGTCAGATACACAGAAGGAGGAGGGATGAAAGAGACCTGCAAGAAAAGGGCTACAAGAAGGCGACTCACTCACTGCTCACTTGCTTACTCAGTCACTCATTCAACATTACCTACTGAGCACCTACCATCAGTTAGGCCCTATTCTAGGCCATGGGGTCACAGAAGTGAACAAAACAGGTAAACCTTCCTTGTGAAGTTTATATTCTAGGGGATGAGCCAGACAATAAGCAGAATAAAGTAAAATGTACATTATGTCAGTGATAAGTGTTATCGACAAATACAAAGCAGGGAGGGGAGGACAGAAAATGGTAGAGGACAGTTTTAAATGGGGTGAGCAGAATACCTGATCATATACTTGAAGGAAGAAGCCATGTATACATGTGGGGGTAAGTTCTATGCAGAGGGAACAGCAAGTGCAAAGGCCCTGAGGTAGGAGGAATTTGTCAGGTGTATTTGGAGAACAGCAAGGAGGTCAATGTTGCTGGAAGAGAGCGAGTGAGGGGAGAGTGGTTGGAAAAGAAGTTACAGGGGAAACAGGGTTGGATCATTGAGGGCCTTTTACTCGAAGTTAGGGGAAGCCATAGGCAGGCTTAAATGTTCACAGGATTCCTTGGCTATTGTGTGAATAGACTGACGTGGGGAATTGGCACAAGCAGGGAGACCACTTAAGAGGCCATTATAGCATCCAGGTGAGCGATTTTGGTGGCTTGGACCAGGTGGTAGCAGCAGAGGTGGTGAGCAGCAGTCAAGAGTCTAGATAGACTGAAGTTGCTGATGGGTGAGAAATAGGGTGTGGAATTAAGAGAGGAGTCTGGTCTGAGCAACTGGAGGGAAGGAGAGCCATTTGTTGAGGTGGGGAAGGAAGACTGTGAGTGGAAGAGATTTGGGGCAGAAAGTTAGGGGTTATTTTGAACACGTTAGGTATGAAGCGCTTATCTGACATCTCAGTAGAGACACAGTGACAACTGCCTCTACCAATCTAGCATTCAGAGAAGAGGTTCAGGCTGGGAGTATAAATTGGGAATTATCCATGCAGAGAGATTTAAAGTCACAAAACTAAATGAGAGCAACAAGGAAGGTAGGTATAGACAGAGAAGAGGTCCAAGGGCTGATTCTGGGGCATCCAACACTAAGGTAGGGGGAACAAGGAGAATGCAGAGGAGTGACTAGTGAAACCCAAAGGAGAGGAGCGGTGTACAGAAGGGAGAATGAGTTTTAAGGAGGAGGAGAAGGATGAGCCAGCAGCTGTGCCAAATGCTGCTAACAGGCCAACTAAGATGAAGAATGAGCAAGACCACTGAAACTGGGCAACAAAAAAAACAGTCCCGCTTATCATAAGGAAATGGCCGAAGTTCACGTACAAAGATGATTATTGTAGCCTTGTTTACAACAAAATAAGGAAATGTCCCACATCAGAGGAATAGCTAAACAAATATAAAATATTATAGCAATTAAAAGACACATTAACGAAGAACATTTAATGACATGAAAAAATGCTCACAATAAGGCAAAAAAACAAAATATAAAGCTATATAAAGTATGATTCCCTATTCTGTTGATTCATAAGGATATTTACTAATGCATAAAAGTGCATTAAAAACTCTGGGAAGATAACAAAATGTCATTAATAAAGGCTGTGTCTCAGTAGTGAATTTAGTGTGACTAAAAAATAAAAAAGTTTCCTGGGGCTGGCCCGGTGGCTCAGGCGGTTAGAGCTCCGTGCTCCTAACTCCGAAGGCTGCCGGTTCGATTCCCACATGGGCCAGTGGGCTCTCAATCACAAGGTTGTCAGTTCAATTCCTCGAGTCCCGCAAGGGATGGTGGGCAGCGCCCCCTGCAACTAAAATTGAACATGGCACCTTGAGCTGAGCTCCCGGATGGCTCAGTTGGTTGGAGCATGTCCTCTCAACCACAAGGTTGCCAGTTTGACTCCTGCAAGTGATGGTGGGCTGTGCCCCCTGCAACTAAAATTGAACATGGCACCTTGAGCTGAGCTCCCGGATGGCTCAGTTGGTTGGAGCATGTCCTCTCAACCACAAGGTTGCCGGTTCGACTCCCGCAAGGGATGGTGGGCTGTATGTACCCCCTGCAACTAGGAATGGCAACTGGACCTGGAGCTGAGCTGCGCCCTCCACAACTAAGACTGAAAGAACAACAACTTGAAGCTGAACAGAACCCTCCACAACTAAGATCGAAAGGACAACAACTTGACTTGGAGAAAAGTCCTGAAAGTGCACACTGTTTCCCAATAAAGTCCTGTTCCCCTTCCCCAATAAAATCTTAAAAAAAGAAAGTTTCCTGAACCCACTTTTCTTCCTTTTTAATAATATGTGAAGGCCCTTTAAAGAAGCAGTTTTAGCAGAGAGGTAGGCATGAATTGGAGATGAATCAAGATGGTCCAGGGGAACTGGGGTTCTGAAAAGGTTGGCAATAATATTAACAATAACAAATGTATATTGAGCACTTAATATGTGCCAAACAGTGTGCTACGTTTTTTTACTGTATTAACTTATAGATTATCCAGTTTAATTTTTGCAGGTAGATCTTCGTGTGAGGGTTTTACTATCATTCCCATCTTACAGATAAGGAAATGGGGCTTAGACTGTAAACTTTAGAGAGGCTAATAACTTACCCAGGGCCACATAATTGGAGGAACCAGGATTTGGAACCAGGCAGGTTGGCTCTAGAGCCTGTGGTCTTTCTTGTTATATTTGAGGGGCAAATGGAAAATGTCTAAGTGAGAGATCAGTGTATTTGTAATGGGGTAGTATCAGAACAGGAAAAGACTGAAGAAACTGGAGAGGGGGTGAGATTCATTCGTTCAACAGCTGTTTATTGAGTATCTACTGCCTGCTGGGTAGTGCTAGGCACTGGGGATCGAGGCGGAACAGCGTAGCCCGGGACCAGTCCTCACAGAGCTTAGTCTAGTATGAGTAGGGGCATGCACGGGTCAGGAAATGGTGGATCACAGCAGACAGGGAAAGGTTAGTTCTCAGGGGAGGTACACTTCTTACCCCTGACCCTGAAGAGGTCCCATGGTTAAGTTGAGAAGTATAAGAAGCATTTGTTGGGGGAGCTCTCAGGAGATAAGAGTGTAAGCATTTCTTAAATGTTTAGAATTGTCATTAGAGCAGTTCTTAAACTTTTTAGGTCATAGAACCACAGATCTGTTGAATGCATGAATCTCATCCCCGCTCCAGTTTCTTCAGTCTTTCCTTTTCTGATACTACCCCATTACAAGTATTTAATGAAAACTATGGATTTTTTTCCTCCAGAAAAATGCACATTCACACAAGGAATTCGTGGGATCCTGAGGTACAGGTTATAGGATTGTCTTTGAGACAACAGGTTATGGGTATAACTCCATAGGGGAGAGGAAATCCCAGCCGCACTTCTCCCCAAACCTCATCAACTCTAAAAGATGGACAGGGCAGATTCCCAGCCAAGAGTGCTCCTCTACTTCTCCCCACTCCCAACACCCTCCTCCTCACTTACAGTATCTTCAGTCGCAGACATGGGTTCTGGAAACTGGTTGGCAAGAGCCGAGGCTTCAGAGCTGGACACAGTGGCAGAGTCCATCCCGACTTAACTCTTGCTCCTACCTTCTGAGGGGCTTTGATCTGCCCCAGCAGCGCCCTTATTCTGCTTGCAGGCTTGCTTCCACTTTCATTTCAGCGGAATCCCTGCCCTTCCGTGCTCACACGCCCCTAGCTGGTTTCCCCACCCCTGGGAGGAGCCTTTCTGGCCTCCAGGTTGACTTCACTGGGCTATGAGGCCTCAGAAGCTCCCGACTAACTAAACGGAATACTGGTCTCAATCAACCATTCGTTCCCAGCTATCAATCCATGTGGAAGCCCATTTGTAGAATTTTGTCTGCTTCGTTAATGGATGTTTCCCTGGAGCTCAGAATGATGCCGGACACATGCACTGATGAAACAAAGACAAATGCAAGGACAGATTAAGCCCCACCAAGTTCACAAAGCTGTATTTGTTGAGACCTGTGTTATGTGCCCAATACTGGTTCTACTTCACACGAATTGAGCTCAATCTTCAAAACCCCACAAACCTGGTTCTATTTTCCCTATTTTACAGATGAGGTTCTAAACTTCCGAAGCACAGAAGTATATAAACTCACCCAATGTTACATGACTAGGAAGTGAAGCATGTATCCAAACCTGGACAGTATTTGAACTTGGGCCTTGAGGCAGTGGAAAGAACTTGAGTTTTTAGTCAAAGGAGGGCTTAAATTGTTACATCTGTGACTGACAATTTAACAGGAGTCTCAATGGAGATGCTCAATACTTAAAAGATGAGAAGCCATGTGAAAAATATATAATTTTTACACCAAGAGTAACTTACTGAACTCCTTTCTCCACCATCCTGGGTGGAAGTGCACCAAGTGCAAGGCTTGGCAAATACAGGCCTTTGAATCCTAGTTCCATTGATTTAGAACCAGCGCAGCTGGAGAGCCTATTTCATTAGTAAAACAGGGTTACAAGTATCCCAAGCTCCTTGAATCATAACTTGTTGCCAGTCTCAGCTAGCCAGGCCATTTGGGTACCTCTCCCTGGTACTACTGGTTCCCCAAAAATAAGACCTAGCCGGACATCAGCTCTAATATGTCTTTCAGAGCAAAAATTAACGTAAGACTGGGTCTTACGTTAATTTTTGCTCCAAAAGACACATTAGAGATGATTGTCCAGCCAGGTCTTATTTTGGGGGAAACACGGTACGAGAAATGGCTCCTCTGAACCTCCATCCCTATCTAGTTCTCATTGGAGAAGCACCAATGTCATTGGACAACTTGCTAGGAATTCTTACCAACTAAATCTAAGCCATAGGGTGGGGTGTTGGTATTCTGGTTTGACAATCACCAGTGCTAAGGTTTAGAACTTCAGGTTAGTGGTTCTTAATCCAAAGTGGCCAGTGCCCACTCAAGGGGGTCCTTTGGTTGTCACAATGAGGGTGTAGGAGGGGTGGCTCAGGTTCCCTAGTTGATAGCCCTTTTGGGAATCTCAATAGATCACTTTACCTGTTGAGGGCAGCCAGATCATTAACAGATCTCCAGGCCAAGTACCATAGTTCAAGTCTCACAAAGACAGGTTTAGATTTTATTTCAAATTTTTGTATTTCTCCATAGCCCCTCATCTACCACCGTCCCTCATTTTATGACTGTTCTCCTTTCCCAAATTAATAATACAACAGGCAGACACAGGAATATTTTTTTGACTTTTAATGACTGAAGCAAAAAAGATCTAAAACCGCAGCTTCTGGAAGAACCATTTGTTCTTGCCGGTCTTATACCTAGAAGGGGAAGAAAAAAGACACCAATGACAAGAGGAACAGAGACAAAATTCCCTTCAGGAATTAGAACACCATACTGGAACATCCACCACCAAAGCCTACTTACCTCTCTTCGAACTTGACCTTGGCCTCCCGTCGGGCCTTGCGTTTTAGAGCAGGGTCTCTGAAGACATCTTTGTTGACAACAGTTTTGTCCAAGGGGATATCCACAGAGTACCTGGGGACAATGGTGGGGAGGTAGGATCAGCCCATCTGCTGCCAGGGCTTCACAGAGCCACCCAAGTCCTCCTGGGATACTGGGGTACCCAGGTCTGACTCCATAGGTGCAATCATCAAAAGCTGTCCCAAAGTCAAAGATTCTTGGAAAATTTACAATGTTAACACTCATTTATATAGATTCAAGCCATTGAAAAACTTCGTACTTCTCTATTTCCTGACCACTCATTTTCTAGCTAAGAAGCATCACTTTATTAGATCTTCTTTACTTTGATCATGGTGGGTAGGTGGCTAGCTTTCTGTTTGTAGTCATTGGATTTAATACTGTTCAAGTTCTGCCTATGCAGGGCCAGTCTCATTATGACAATGCAAAAGCTGGGTGGCTAGTTGTCCCAATCTCACCGCTTTCCAGCACTCGAGAAACAGCTTTGCTCTTTTAGGTCAGCAAACTAAGAGCGAACGTGAAGTCCCAGCAGTGAACTTTAAGGCCCACACTACTGGATTCCAGCAATTATTGTTCAGCACTCCTTCAAATCTTCTATTCCTTTATAAGCCTCGTACTAAAATAGTGTAGGTGCAGTGCAATATTCTGAAAGGCCAGGAGCCAAAGGGTCTGGCAGTTCAGTGGAACTGAGGGAGACTTGTTTTCACTTATTCACCATTTCTGAAAGCCTGTAACTATCCTGGAGAAGAACAGTGGAAGAGGGCAGGCCAATTCCTACGCCTCTGTTTACTATGGATGGAAACAAACTTTTACTCAACAAAGAATTTTCAGGTGAGAGGGACAGATAAAAGAGCAAGCTTGTAAGAGATTGTTCAATCCTGCTTGGCCAAGTTAGGGCAATCACCACAAAAAAAAAACCAAGAACGTGGCTGCAAGATGGATGAAAGGCAAGACTGGAAACACAACCACTTTGTGATGATTTGAAAATGATGTCTCTTCCCCACTCTGGAATGGGTGCAAGGTTGTCTCCTTATTCAGTGGGGGGGGGGGGGGGGGGGGAGAAAAAGCCACTTTTATTCCCATGCTTGAAATGCTCACCTTGTGGGCATGAGGTGATTGTAGTTATAAACTTTCACGAAAGATTTGATCTTTGACCTCTTAGCAATTTTCTTCTTGCCCATGGCAGCTGTCACTTTTCGGGGATAGCGGTCAATTCCAGCCACCAGAGCATGGCTGTAGGGGCGGTCTGAAGTGCCATCATCAATGTTCTGAATGAGCAAGAATTACATTGGTTATCAACTGAGGGCCTGATTAGGCCCCGTGCTGGATACAGGAAAGGCATGTATAGAAAGGATACTCCCATCCCTAGGGCTGAGACCCACCATTATAGAGAAAAACCACACAAAGCAGACACTGAGTACTATGCTAGATGCCCATAGTAGTAAGTAAGGGTATGGATGGTACGCATTCCCACCAGGAAGTATCTGAAAGGTTCCTGGGAGGTTAAGAGATTTTAAAATAACAGTTAACATTTATGAAGTGCTCGCTATGTGCCAAGCACCGATTCTTGGCACTTGACAATTCTTAACTTCTTCCACAATTGCACTGCTAGTAAGGGGTAGTGGCAGGATTCCAAAGCTGGCAGCCCAACTCCAGAAGCCAGTCTCAAGCAGATGGAGGAAAGGGAACCAGGGGTACACCAGTGTGCCCCAAATAGCCAAAAGCCGTGCTGTGTGTGGCCAGAGCTTAGGGACATCTAGAGGCTAAAACGGAGGTAGAAAGCAAATCGTGAAGGGCTAAAATATGGTGACCATTACGAATAGAAACAATTTCTCCTTTTTACAGAATCCCAGCTGCAGCACTTACTACCTGTATGACCTCAGGTGAATTACTCAACACATCTATACCTTAGCACTAAAATGGAATGTCCTATGGTTACTTCAAGGAATGGACATGAAAACACCTGTAAGGCAGTAGGCAATGTGTCAGGCACCAAGCAAGCATTCGATAACGTTGGCCAGGTGGAGGGCGCATTGTGTGTTACGTTCTCAATTCAACTCACGTTTGTGTTTATTTTCCATCTTCCTCTTCGGAAAACTCTCATGCATTCACCCCCACCCCCACCCTCAATGCTCAGTGGCTCACGTCCCAAAACTACTTCTTTAATTCCAAGCTTGTCGGCATTCCGAAACCGGCCCGATTCCCTGGAAACAAGGGCGTAGAAGCTCGCGAGGCGAGTACCTTCACGATGACCGCTTTGCGTCCGGAGTAGCGTCCGGCCAGGACCAGCACCACCTTCCCAGGTTTCATAAACTTGCCCATTTCTGCAGAGAGGAAGAAGGGGCCGCTCAGAAATCCGCGAGCCCAGGCTGAAGGCCCGGAACTTCAGACTACGCTCACTGCCGTCTCGGCCCCGTCCTGCGGGCCCTGCTCACAGGCCATGATCCGCTACAAAGCCACCAGAGACCAAGGAACTGAAAGTGCCCAGCGCCGCCCCGCAACTCGACCCGCAGGCTGAGGATGGCGGTGGATTGGAAGACCCTCCCCAAGGCTCTACTCACCGACAGCAGCCACTGGGGCCTACAGCAGAAAGGAAAGAGCCACTCTTCCTCTAACCTTTCACCCCAGAGGGAGGTGATATCACTTCCGGCCCCGCCCCTCAGGCTCGCCCCCGCCTCCTGCGTGACGCTTAGACTCTGGGTTGAGGGCGGAAGGAGCTCTCGTGGGGAAAGCAGTGCCTGGTGGTTTGTTTATTCAAATCAAACTTTATTAGCATCTCCGGGAGTAGACAAGAGCCAAGGAGTCCTGTCTTTCGCGTGCGCATGGAATAGCGAGGAAGGCGGCCACCTTGGTTGTAGTTCCTTTCTTTGACACTAGGAGGGGGACACAATTTGGAATTTACTTTTTTTCCTTGGCAGAGTCAGGAAACAAAATAACACATTTTTTAGTGCACACCGTGTGAACTGTTCGGTGTAGGAGACGAAGATCAATCAAACAAAGGTACTTGCCCCCAACATTTAGAGTCTAGTTATAGACATTACAGACTAGACTAAGCAGTGAAGGTGGTGAAGGATGATCATGGTGGTAACAGCAGCTGCTTGCCCTGTGCTAAATTGAGTTAATCTACTTACATATATTATCTCACTTGATCCTTATAACAACGCTAGGAGTTAGGTACTATTATCTCCATTCTACAGTTGAAGAAACTGTGGTTTAGAAATATTAAGTAATTTGCCCCAAGTCCACAGCTAGGAAGTGGTGGAGCTGGGAGAGATGCAAATAGCCCTTTTGCCCCATATACTGTTTACCCAGTCACCATACTGAGCACCTACTCTGCGCTGGGCACGTTGGGTAAGTCGACAGCCTATTTAATTTTCTTTCCGTTTAGACAGTTACCTCTGTCTGAGATTGAGCCCAATGAGTAACACAGATGGGATTCATCTCTAGGTTTGAACTCAGGTCTAGTTGGCTTTAAACTGAATTATTTCCCATCACTCACTGGAAGAGTGTTTTTAGATGGTTCTAATTTCGGTGTCTTCCGAGTTCAAGAGAAAGAGAAAGCACCTTACAGTTTTTACTCGTCTGAACATTGAAAAATCTGTAGGATTGGTCTTGGGCAAGATGTGGGACCAATCAGCGGTTCAATTCTCCTCTTGAGGGTCTCCAGGGACCAATTTTTCCTTGCAGCCCTCAGGACCCCATTCCAATGGTTTATCATCCTAATTATATACTTATGTTTCTACATTCAGTTAAAATATTTTCTGCTTTAACTTGGAATATGACATTTTAGAGTTAGAAGGGGCCTCACAGATCTACTCTGGTCTCTCAAAGAGGACAATTCTAGAGCAGCAAAGTCTGAGTTGGTGACGCAGTCTCCCCATTCCCAACCCAGTGCTCTTCCCACTATAACACACTACCCTCTGTGATTTCCACCTCCGTGATCTCCCAGCCTCATCTGCTTTTGTCTCTTTTGCTATTGCTTCCTTGGAAAATAGAAACCAAACCCAGAAATCTAATTGCCTTAGACTCTTCTCACAAACTAATTCTCCAAATCAAATTTGTAACTAAATCCTGTGAATTTTGCCTTGGTTTTCAAGTTTTCTTTTCTATTCTTTTCCCTAACTGATCCAGCCTGTTTTTTTCTTTTCTTCTCCAGTCCCTCCTCAAACTTTTGTGTGCATCAGAATTGCTTGGAATGCGTATTCAAGATGCATCTCCAACCTAACAGATTCCAATTCAGGTCTGGAGTGGAGCCATATGATCCATAGATTTTACTTTTGAGAAACTTCTCTAAACACAAGTCCACCACCACTTACCTGCTTGAACTATTTTGTTGGCTCTCTGTACCCAAGTTTGAACTCTCACTCCTTTCCTCTCTACCTTTCCTTCAGCATAAGTTCCTGAGCCCTCCATACCCTTCCTGTACCCCCAGGTTCCATCCAGCAAAACTACTGAGATCCAACCTCTTCTGGGCCTCGGCATCTTTCCTCATCCTGTTCCACGTGTCTATTCCTCTCCTCCACTGTAGCCAGGCAAAAATCCTATCCATCCTTCAAGGCCACTCCAGAATTCTCCCAGGCAGAATTAATCTCTTCCTTCTCTGTGTCCCCCAAGCAATCCAATCCATACTTACCTTTATTATAGGACTATTTTTGTGGGTTTGAATCAGTGGTTCTCAAAGTGTGGGTCCCAGACCAGCAGCAAAACTTGGGAACCTGTTAGAAATGCAAATTCTCAGGCTCTGACCCAGAGCTACCAAATAAAATATTCCGGGAATGGGACCCAGCAATTTAACAAGCTACCCAAATCTCCATTTAGCTTGGTATCTCCTTAGTTAGGTTGTGTGTTCCCTGAGGGCAGGGAGTATGTTTTAATGATCTCTTTCCTCAGCATCTAGCCTGGCCCAGGCAGTTGGTAGGCACTCAATAATGAATGAATGCAGAGCACCTTACAAATCTTCAATAATACTTTGCAGATCATACTTTTGCAACAGACCCTGCACTTTCTTTGGATACATATCCATGGGTCTTTTTCATTCGATTCTTGCATATTCTTAGACCTGGGGTGACTGTTCCTCTTCTCCTCTCTTGTCCTGTTTTTCTCACCCCAAGCCAAGGGCAGAGCTCTGTCCTTAGTTAAAACGCAGATGACATCAGTCACGAGCAGATACCTGATTGCTGGGATGCTGGCGGGATTCTGTCCACACATCTTCATTTCATGAAGAACTTGGGAGAGCAGGCTGTCTGCCCATTTCCCTGAAGCCTAGTCCTTCGGCAGCTGAAATTTGGCCAGGTATGTGGCAAATACCTTCTCTTCCCCAGAATGATGGTAGAGTGAGGAGGTGGACAAAGGAGAGAGAGGAACAAAAGATCTAGAAACAGCATGACACAATGAATATAAAGACCATAGAATGTGGATTCAGGCAACTGGAGTGCAAATCCCAGCTCCTCCATCATGTAAACCTGGACAAAATATTTAAACTTTCTGCAGTTTAGTTTACTCAGCTATAAAAGGGGAATAAATTGTCCTGCCTTACAAGTAGTGAGATTTAAATGAGGATGACACAAACAAAAATGCTTCTCATGATGATAGCACAAAGCCTTAATACAAACTAGTTTTTGAGGATTAGAAAAATACTGGGGTGTGGGGATGGGACTGGAGGCCTCGGTGAGATGGGATGATAAAGCCAAGGGCAATTTTCAGTGAATTTATTCAGGGGGCAAAAATCCACCACCAAAGCTGAGTTGATCTAGGGCAGAGGGCAGAGAAAAGGCAGAAAGGCCAGGAGCCAGACATGGCTCAAAGAAATGATCTAGATCAGATGGGTAGATAATGTCCAGACTTACAAAACAAAGCCAAGGATCCCTAAGGTCTTTGTAAGGACTCCATACAAAACACTAGCATTTTATTAGCAACCACAGATGTAGCATTTTTTCACATTTTACATTTATTCTGTTTCACACAGAACTAATTCTAATGAATTATCAACAGTACATCTTAAATAACATGTGGCTGAAAAAAAATTAAGTTAAAATGCACTATACTAGTGCAGACACAAAGTGCACCTGGCAATTGAATACATGGAACAATGCTGAATCAGTAGTGTTGGGAGCCCACTTGGTTTTTCAGAAAGTGATATGTTTTGCCCATCTTTGGTCAGTCCTGGAGCAGTATGCAGGCTGAATAACAAATATGAACTAAATAGGCTAAAATACTGAAAACAAAATAGGACCACTTGAGTCAGTTTTACAATGAAGTGCTCAATCCGTTGTCTGTCAACACTGACCGGCTGTAGTTCCCACCCCGCTGTAGTCCTTATTGCATGATCAGACCTCCTCCATCATCCAGCCTCCAGGGCAAAAGATCTAGAAACAGCATGACAAGTGGAGTCACAGCCCTGGAAAGAGTTGGTCACTCAGGTGTTTCCCTATCCACACTTGACTCAGATGGCAAGGGTTCTCTCGAGAAGTACATCTAACACACCTACTTCTGACAAGATTGTCAGCGTCTTGTTGGGAGGTGCACAGAGGAAAGGTTACTTGCCAGAGGACGTGCTACCAGACAGTGGTTGTCATTCCTTATAAACAACCAGCTCCAAAACCCAAAGACCATCACCTGTGCCATGAGATCACCTTGTCAGGAACAGATTTCAGTTCTTACCTCTACATGAAAAAGGGCTCCTATTAAAATCAACTTGTGGTTAACTCCTTTAGAAATGCTGTTCCCCGAATATTCCTGTTCCTAGTTACAGAGGCAGCTATGGAATATACACAGCCTCCCCCGACCCTGGCTCCCAGCTTGACTAACAGGAACCTCAAGTCGCCTATTTTCCAGGACCGACAACGCAGTCATAAAGAAAATGGTTAGAGCAACCGGGTTTTGTAAAAATCAGATGTGGCATGAGGAGTTGGTGCATTAACTGTGTGCCATAATTGCTTTCTTTTACACAGGCTCAAATGTATGTGCCACGTATACAATGTGGCTACACACCAGGGCAGAACCTTTGAACAGGAAGGTCTCCAGAATTTCTTTCTGAGATGCCAAGTTGGCGGGGAAAACAGACTTTGTAGTCATTTGGCTGGGGAAAAATGTCTTTACCCCTTTCTCCTACTCCTTTCTCCTAACCACCTATCCTTACTGAGCAAGGTGCTGGGGGAGGGCCGGGGCATTCTCATCAAAAGGCATCTTTGATGTTCTTGAGCTGGCGCACAGCCAGGTCGACAGGAAGGCTAAACTTGAGGTTGCTGAGGCGACTGAGCAGGTTGAGGGCGCTCTCAAAGCCGGTGAGTGCCATGTAGCTCCAGGGCTGGTAGTGGGGCTCAATGAGCGACCCGGACTTGCAGATGAGGTTCACCCAGGACACGAGACGCTGCTCATTCAGCGCCATGCATACCAAGGCCTTCAACTCAGAGTCTGCACTGCGCTTAAAAGGGTCGTGCTCTGTCAGCACCATGTGGATGGCTGTCAGTAGGCTCTGCTTGGGGGTCACAACGGTGCCTCCTGTAACAGGCAGGGCGAAGGACTGGGAGAGCTTCCGGGCTGGGGATTCCACATAAGCGCGGCCGTTCTTAGCATGGTAGTACTTTACAAAGAGCTCCCAGGGGTGCATGGCTTCCGGGGCCGAAGAGAAGGCTGGCAGCAAACAAGCAATGGGGGCCAGCATAAGGCTCATCCCTGGTGAGGGGGCGCACAGTCCATGGGCCAGGAGGTCCCTCACGGCCACCGTCAGCTCCTTCCGCACAGCCGTCGTCAGCTCGTCCCTGCCTCCCAGAGAGAGGTCCTGGAGGTTGGCAGAGGTGATGACGTGGTCATGTGGCTGGTGCCTTAAGGCTAGCTGCTTCACTCTGTCTACTGACACCTCGAGCCTCTTCAGTAAGGGGGAGTAGTCCCTGTCGGCCTGACTCCTTGGCCAGAGGGTTTGGGGGATCTGGGCCGTGGCACACCCAAACTGGCTAACAGCAAAGATCTGGAGCACTGCCAGCGCTCGCCGCATCACGTGCAGCCCCGTCTCCCGCACTCTCTTCACATCGTCTGCCTTTGCTGTTTAGAAAACACAATGACTCATCACTTAGGGCCATAATGGCACAGAGGTACATTCAACAAGTCACAAGCTGAGATCAACTCTTGCCTCTGAGTTATGTATGCGTCCCAACGAGGCCAAGAGCTACCCAGGGTGTCACTGGACTTACATTTTTTTGGTTAAGGACGTCGCTGGACTTCCTTTTTTTTGGGGGGGGGATTAATAGCAGCTGTATTGAGATATAATTCATGTACCATACAATTGACTCACTTAGAGTGTAAAAATTCAGTGGTTTTTAGTATATTCACAGAGTTGTGTAACCACCATCCACCCTGAGAAAACCCGGTACCATTAGCATTTCCCATTCCCCATTTCTCCCCAACCCCCCAAGCCCTAGGCAACTACTAATGGACGTCGTCTCTGTCATTTGCCTAATCTGGAAGCTGCACTTACGTTTGCTGCTTCCTGGAGGCAGTCTGCTGCTGCTGGTTCTGGCAGAACCATTTCCGGTCTTCCCACCGGCATGGCACTCACAGTGTTCACGATCTGCCTGTAAGGGGCTCCCCACTTCATCTGTAATCACAAGTTATAAAGAAGACATAACTTACTTAGCACTTTTATGGCAGATTTTTAAAGGAAAAATAATATTTACTAGCGCCTGTCACATGATAAGACTTTTACAAATACATCTTATTTGTGTAGCATGGTGACTGGCATATAGTAGCTGGCTCAATTAATATTTGCTGAGAGAAGGAAGCATGACTCATTTTATGGGTAAGGAGAGTGGGACTAAAGAGCTTAGGAAGCTGCCCAAGGACATGAAGCCAGTAAGTGGCAGAGTTGGGATTTTAACTCTCTGGTTCTAAAATCCATGTTCTTTCTACTCTCCCAGGCTGACTCCCTTACTGAGTGATCAAACCTCTTAAACAGCACACGTCAAGACTGGCACCTCTAGGTATTAGTACTCAGAATACATATAATTATCACGTCTGTCCACCCTCCCCTTCCCATCCCCTCCTCTGACCTTGGATGAAGTTGATGAACATCTCGAGGTCTCGGATCTGAGTTTTCAGCTGCTCAACCAACTGTTCTTTCACTCGGGCTGGGTTGACGATCTGAGCCACAGCTGCGTCCACACGCTGCCGAAGCTCTTCAGTGGACAGTGAACTGATGTCCTCGTTCAGATTCATGTCCAGTTTCTTTATTAACTCATCTATGATCACCTGTCAAAACCACAAGCAATGAGCACACCTTCTGGAATTTTCAGGGAGAGGGAGGAGGAAGAAGGAGACTCTTTACTAGTATGCCTCCTACCCTTCAACAGAAATCAAAGACACAGAGAACTCCCAAATTCGTGAGCAAATGGTGCAACTGCTGATCAAAGTGAGGACAGACCCTTTACTTCTCTGAGTGTAATAAGAACCCTTGGTTTCTCTCTGCCAGAAATGGCTCCTCTCACTGCACATGTCCTACCAGGCCAGACAACTTCCACTCGGAATAGTGTAAATCCAAAGTGGCTAATGAGCCAAAGAGCCTCATACTTAGTTTCTGCCAAGGCCTCAAAGAGAATACTGATTTCTCTTAGTTCTAGGCTTTCTTATCCCTGCTTGCCCTACTCTAGGCAACTAAAGAAAAATATTTACAAGACATCAAGGTATGTTACAGCCAAAATAGCCTAGTGATAATAGTAGGAACAAGAAAATCTAGATAACGTAACTCCAGCCCAGCCAGAAAACAGCCACATCACAGGGAGAAACAAACATATAGGGGAGGCTGTAGCTGCATTTCTACCAGTAGATTTACCTATCTACCCAGGTGTTGCTTAAATAAATATGGCATGAAGGCCAGTCCGGATTCCTGGAATATTTGTCAACTGGTTGTGGGGAAAAAGCTAGTTTACACTGTATGGTGTGCCCAAATAGAACTGTCTTAATGGTCAAATGAAAAAGTATTTTTGTCATCATATTACTACTATTATTATTAATAATAACCACCCAAAAAAGAGCTCAATTATCATTTTATAAAGCTTTGGCACTTGTGTTTCCATGTGTGAATAAAGACTGGTCCCATGTAATAGTAAAATTTCCCTTTGATTTGGGCCAGTGAGGGGATTCTTAGTAAGGCCAAGGGGAAACAAACTAGGAAAGAACGTCCTGTAAATGCTGGAAGAGACATGGTAACCTCAGTAAAGGTGGAGCTGCCTCTGGTGTCTACTCACCCGCTGTCTTTCCAAAACGAGGGATTGCGGCAGGGAGTCGTAATTGCCCTCTTGATAGGCAAATGTTTCCAGGTCATCTAGCTGGGTTTTGAGCTGCAGTATCAGCTCCTTTTGCTTCTCCCTTTGGGTTTCCAGACGTTCACGTTTCTCCTGCTCACTCTAAGATGAGAAAATACTTAGGTTTATTTCACAGGAAAAGGAAATTCAGGGCACATTAAGAATCCTCTCAAGCCAATAATGACTAGTAAAATATAAAATGTTTCCAAATAATCCAGATGAAATACAGAATTTTAAAGGTAGGTTCAAAAACAAGAATAATTATTTCATCTAGAGCAATTTATTAAATGTGTGTTTTAATTAAGAAAGCATTTGTCCCTCATTGGAAAAGGATGTTAATACAATGGGGCCTTTTGTTAAGACTGCTTTTTTTCCTTCTTTCAAAGGTCTAGTTAGGATTGAGACCATTTATTTTAGCCAAGACAGTCTCCCAGGAATTAAACATGCCATCCTCCATAGCCAATTACTACAGAACAACTCCTGAATATTTTCTGCAGCCAAATTTTGCAAGAGAATCGGGAGGGAAGGGTGTAGAGAAAGGCTTTATAAATTATAACCACTTTTTGAAAGTTCAGAGCCTCTCCAATGTAACTACAGACTGCAAAATCAAGTAAGAATAAACGCAGATGCCAGGAGCAGCGAAAAAAATCTAAAAGCCAAGTTAACAGGGGTGGGAAGGTAATAAAAGTCTGGTCAATTTCCCTGAGCAGTGACTCCTTTTCCCACTGTTGGCCACCAGGTAGTTTCTGCATTTCAATTATTAAAATCCCTTTAAGGTGGCAAAGTCTTGCCAATATATACTCAAGCACTGGTCCTTCCATGCCTTTTGAGTATCAAAAACAAAACAAAGGAAACGCAGCAACTCATGCGACTTCAAGGCTGCATTTGAAACTAGAAATCTATAGGATATTAAATTTAACCTTAAAATGGTACTTACCAACCCCTCCACAAGTAAGGTACGAGAGAGAACAAATGAAAAACAACACGTTAACTTTTTGTTCAAGCTATGTACAAAGCAATACTCTCGCTTTAGCTTTATCCAACATGAAAGCAAGCCTTTTCTCAGGATACTCCCTCTCCAATTCTTTCTGGGTGTTGTGGTTCTTTCCTTAGGACACTGTCCCTCTCCCCTTCTTAGCGCAGGCCTAGCTATCTTTTAAGTTTCCTTGATTTCCCCAGGCAGAACTGTTCGTTTCCTCTTGTGTATTTTGTACACACTTCTACTCTAGCTCATGTCACATTTTAATTATTTGTTTAGAATTCTGTCTCCCCCAGTCTGTGAACTCCTCAGAGATAAGGGCCTCGACTTTGAACCCTCAAGGCTAGAACAACGCTAGAACAGGGTAAGCTCTCAACACACATCTGTTGTACTGAACTGAATCAGGTACAGAATGACACATTTCAAATACAATTGTCCCCCTTTATCTGCGGTTTCACTTTCTGTGGTTTCAGTTACCTGTGGTCGAGGTCTGAAAATATTAAGCTAGAAAATTCTACAAATAAAAATTCACAAGTTTTAAACTGTGTGGCATTGTGAGTACTATGATGATGAATTCCTGAGCCTGACCCTTCTCCAGGGCATGCAGGTATGCACACCGCATCTACTACCCGCCCATCAGTCACTTAGTGGCCATTTTGCTTCTCAGGTTGACTGTTGCAGTATCGCAGAGCTTGTGTTCAAGTAATCCTTATTCTACTTACTAATGGCCCAAAGCAATTTCTATAACATTTATTACAGTATATTGTTATCATTGTTATTTTTAAATAATTTTATAATTTTATCATTGTTGTTAATCTCTTATTATGTCTAATTTATATATTAAACTTTATCATAGGTGTGTAACTATAGGAAAAACCATGGTATGTATGTTTGGTATTATCCAAAGTATCAGGTATCCACCGGGGGTCTTGGAATGTGTCCCCCTCAGATAAGGAGGGACTACTGTAAGGAACTCTGACTGAAGGCAGTTGTCTAACCAGCCTAAGAAGCAAGAACTGGGTAAACTTTCTTTACATTTTCATTGTATCCCAACTTTATGAAACCAAGAAGAAAGAAACCAGTCATAAATCCTGATTTCGTTTTCATGAGAATGTCTGAACTCTGCTAGTTCCAGTATGCTGTTTATTGGAACGTGAGCAAATCAGTTTAATAGGATAGAATGAAGAGCTCCAGTGCAAAGCAGGAAATAACAGATATAAGTTCCAGTATGAAATGAGATAAAATACTGCTTTAAAAAAATTTGGAACAGATAAGAAGTAAATCATATGGTTCACACATATTCCTCACTTTGGCACTACCTGTTCGTGTGTCAATATACGCACACATTACAGCTGTTTATTAGGTGTGTGTGTGTGTGTGTGTTTTCACTTTTATTTATTTTAAGTGTTTTTCCAGGACCCGTCAGCTCCAAGTCAAGTAGTTGTTTCAATCTAGCTGTGGAGGGCGCAGCTCATACTGGCCCATGTGGGGATCGAACTGGCAACCCTGGTGTTATGAGCATCACGCTCTGACCAACTGAGCTAAAGGCTGCCCCCCCATTAGGTATTTTTGAGCACTCCTTTTTTTTTTTTTTTTAAAGTTGTACTCTGTTTCCAAAAGTGAAAATTAATAACCAGAAGAGCACCACATCCACGGAGAACCTTTGGTGCTCCTTACCCCTGAACAGGGCCTGGCCACAGTAATTCTATCCTTTCTATTCCTTAAAAGTGGCAATTTGAGGTGGCAGCTCCTTGTTTGTGCAAGCTGCTGTGGGTATATGGAGAGGAGGGTGGAACAGTAACACAGGATTGTACTGGAAATATTTCAGATTAAAACAAAGAATTCAGTATCTGTTACTTATAAATCTTCTTGGTTAAAACCAATTTAAGTGGGAAGAAAGCCACATGTGGGTGGTAACTTGAAGAATAAAAAGGTGGAGAAAAGACAGTGAGTCTCTTTAATACCTATGTACAACTGTGTCCTTCCAGAGATTCAAAAACTGTAAGAAAACGTTCCCTTGGTATAGTACACAGATTCTCCTAACTTCAAGGGGTCAGCTAACTGAATGAATCTTGTCAGTTACCAGAGACACCTCATTTAGAATACTTAGTTATTAAGCAGGATGGGGAAGGAATTTTAAAATACCAGTATTAGGAAATTCACATAATCAGGAGTTGTGTTTCTTGGTGGAGTCTTTAGGGTTTTCTATATAAAGAATCATGTCATCTGCAAAAAGTGACAATTTGACTTCTCCCTTCCCAATCTGGATGCCTTTTATTTCTTTCTCTAGCCTGATTGCTCTGGCTAAGACCTCCGATACTATGTTGAATTACACTGGTGAGAGAGGGCATCCTTGTCTTGTTCTTGGTCTTAGAAGAAAAGCTTTCAGTTTTCCACCATTAACTATGATACTAGCTGGGAGTTTAATGTATATGGCCATTATTATGTGGAGGTACTTTCCTTCTATACCCATTTTACTAAATGCTTCATTCATAAATGGATGTTGTATCTTGTCAAATACTAGACGTTGTGTTTCTTTTAGTTACTAAGATACTCTGCTGGTCACCAAAGCGCTCACTCTGACAAGAGAGTCTAAAGATGAAAGATTCTCTAGATTCCAGGAAATCACAGACAGAGTAGATCTAAACTTCCATGAATTCCAATTCACTTGCCTTTCATTAACCAATTTTCCCAATTCACAGGGTGGGTGCAGTCTATCAGCAAATGTGCCAGGACTTAGGTACTTTATGAGTTGATGGCAAGGTGAACCCGACCAGCATTGCTTTGGTTGCTCGCTCTGTTGCCCTCTGAATACTCTCTTCGCTCACTGCTCCTCTGCCCTTCACCTCATAATACCTTCGTGGACACTGCTCACCATCAGGTTCCCAGGCATCTCTGTCCTCCTGCCCTTCAGCGGGCACCATACACCTGTCTGTCTTCCTGTCTCCGACGCACTTACTCACCTAGAGACCGGTCGGGTTCTCACCACCGCTACCTTTATCCTCCTCAGCATCAGTACTCACCTAACCTCCCTATTCCCATACCTTCCGGGCCGGGCCCCAGCTGCTCACCTGGTCCTCGCCCCGTAACCGTGGCCGGTCCCCCGGCAGCCCGTCGCCCTCGTCGCTGGCGGAGTCCTCGAGCTCCCCGTAACCCAGGACATGAGGGCAGCCACGGAAGGCGAAGTCCTCGAGCTCGCGCAGGAGGCGCTGCTGCTCCGCGGGAGCCCCGCGCACCACCTGGCGCAAGCGGAACTGCACTTGAGCAAAGTGCGAGGAAAGCGCGAGCAGCGCCGAGTCCAGCCGTCGCCGCTCTGCCCGCAGCCGCCGTAGTGTCCGGCCAGGCGAGTCAGGCGGGGACCCCGGGGCCGCTCCGGGGTCCTCGGCCGCCGCCTCTTCCGAGAACGCAGTCGCCCCAGGCCCGGCCTCCGCTACCGCTCCCACCGGGGCCCAGCGCACCGCCTCGCACGGTGGCAGCGATTCCTCTTCTTCCTCCTCTGCGTCCTTCTCCTTTGCTCCAACGGCCGCCACCACCGTTACCGGCTCCGCAGCTGCTTCGACAGCCGCCATCTTCCCGGAAACACCGCCACACGTCAGCCGCGCCCCCCTGATGCCATGGCAACGGCGGCGCGCTGGCTGGGAAACCCGAGGAGCGGGTGGGCAGGGCTCAGACGTCACCGAGCTTAGACGTCACCCAGGGCGGCCTTCCCTGGGGATTTATTCGGGCCAATGATATTTTATTGAGCGCCTATTGTGAATCAGGCACTGAGTGTACTAAGCGTTGGAGAGACAGGTGAGCGAAGTCGGGGGCAAGTCATTCTGTGTGTATCGAGTGTAGTGTGTACTCGCAGCCCTTGCCCTGGTCCCAGCCGGTGGGTCGTCTCTTCCTAATCTGTACAGCTCTCGAGACCTGGAGATGTGAAGGGCTGCAGGGATTATGCTCTTCCACAGTCTCTCCGAGTGCAGCTCCTTTGGTTGTAGGGCCATATTTCTGCTTCTAAACCCTTGCCCGACCATATAAGGAGAGGCAGCTGCTGAGGGCGTCCCCAGGATCTAAAGATAGCGGCCCCAGCCTCGGACTCCAAACGTCACCGGGCAGCGGGAACCGCCATGGCACGGTGAGTGTTTTCTGCCGCCCTTTTCCCTGGAGATTACTTGCCCTACATTTTCTGGGCGCTCCAAGTTCTGCCAGGTCTCATGGGAGCCCTAGACCCCAGATCTTATAACTCCGTACCTCTCTACTCTGACACTTTTTGTTCTCCCCAGGTTCACCCTCACCACACACACCCACGCCAGGGACTCCCCTTCAGCCCCTTCTGTCGCATTTAGCTCCACTTTGGGCTGTAGCACAAAACGTCCCTTTATTTTCCCCTCCTTCCACCTTTCTCAAATGCCCTCAGTCTTCCCTCTTCCACCCCTATGAAGCCCCACCTCAACTCCTCTTCAGGCAGCATGCCCGGACCCTGTGGTACGACAGGCCCAAGTATGTGTTCATGGAGTTTTGTGTTGAGGACAGCACGGACGTCCATGTGCTCATAGAAGACCACCGCATTGTGTTCAGGTAATGGCCCTTTCCTCTGGAGGGCCTGGCTTCCTGGGAACCTTTCCCTTCAGCCTCTTACAGCTCAGCTGTATTGTTTCCTTAGCTGCAAGAATGCCGATGGAGTGGAGTTGTACAATGAGATTGAGTTCTATGCCAAGGTGAACTCCAAGGTAAGGGTTTGGGGTGGGGGGACAGTAAGGTCTGGATGGGAAGGCTGTCTGGGAAATGGGAGATTCATTCTAAACCTTAGACCCTAAGAATGAGGTTCTCTCTATCTGGCAGGATTCTCAGGATAAGCGCTCTGGCCGCTCTATTACTTGCTTTGTGAGGAAATGGAAGGAAAAGGTAGCCTGGCCCCGGCTCACCAAGGAGGATATCAAGGTAGGGAGTGGCCTGCTCTTTCTCCTGTGCTCTCTATCCATGTACCCAGGTACCCAAGTTAGGTCTGGGAATCAGCCTTGCCTCCTTCCCTACCAACATTCAATCACTCACTAGGTCCTGCCTATTTGACCTCCATTTAAGTATTGAATCCATTACTTCCTCTCTTCCTAATTCAGGCCTCATCCATCACTGGGTGAGGTTTGTTGCATATTGTCAGCCCCAACCGCCGATCTATCTAGTGCATTCTTCCCAGCGTGGTCTGTCTAAAACACATATCTGACTCTGTCACTCCCTCACTTAAGACCCTCCAGTGGCTTCTCTTCTCCTGAAGGTTGAATTGGCTGCCTGCTGGTTGGATCTCCCTCTCAAATTTGTTTCAGCAGTCTTCACAGTTTTAAAAAGTATTTTGATTGGTTACAGTTGGAATTTTTAATTAGTTGCTGATGTATAAAAATGTGGAGATTTCACCTAAAAATTCACATTATCAGCTTCTCTCAGAAAATGAAGACTGTTGACAGTCGTCTAAATTCCCAAATGCCGAGAGTTGGAGCTTTAAATGGGGCACGTGGTGCACCTCACTTTACTCTTATTATCTCCCTGTCTTTTTCAGGCATTTGAGCTTGTACCTTCCGCCCTTTAGGTTGAAGTCCAAGCACCACAGCGTGACATATAAGTGCATGACATGGCTATTCCTCCCTCTGCAGCCATATATCCCATTGCTCTCTGCTTCAGACTTCACATTCCAGCCACAGGAAACAGCTGGCAGCTCTTTTGCACACATAGGTTATATTTCAACTCTGTATCCTTGCTCAAGCTGTGCCTTCTTCCTGGAAAACTTCCATCACCATTACCTTCTCCAACCTAACCCTTGCTCATCCTTCAAGGCCCTGCTACTCCAAGAAGCCTGAGTTCCCAAAATACCCTGTTCCCTATATAACCTACCACCACCCTTTCCACACTGTAGTATCATGATTTATTTACATTTCCCTTCCCCACTTGCTTCTTGATGGCTATATACTGAACATTTTTATAACCCCAGTGCTAAGCTCAGAGTCAGGCCCCTAGTATGTGTTCAATAAATATCTATTTAATGAATGAGTGAATAAGTTCTTTCCCTGTCTAAGTGTGGGAACTTGGAACACGGGCCTTAAAGGTTTGTCTCGGACTCCTTGTCTTGCTTTGTTGAGTCTGCGATGCTTTATGATACAGTTGTATTTCCAGATGTATCTCTCTGGTCTGTCCTTGGAGGGCAGAATTTCTATGCTTTCCCATCTCCTACAATGCCTGGCATTGTGCTTGGCACTTAGCAGGTTCCTGGTACATCTTTGTGGATAATGATGATGACATGGCAGCATAGAGGGGGGTTAGTCAAAGGGGTGCTGTTGGGAAGACTGTACCCCTATTGACCTTCTTTTCCCCAACCATGCTCCTGTGCATAGGAGGTCTGACAATTGAGTTCGTGAACTTGTTACAACAATGTTGCTCACCTTTTTTTGATATCAGAAGGATTATTCATTATGAATTTGTATCACCTGGGCAAACAGTTAACCAAGTTTACTATTTGGAAGTGCTGAAAAGGTTGTGTGAAAAAGTTAGGCAACCTGAACTTTTCGCCAACAATTCATGGGCTCTTGCATCACAGCAATGCACTAGCTCACACAGCACTGTCTATAAACAAATAACTGTATCAGAACACCCTCCCTACTCACCTGATCTGGCCCCCAATGACTTCTTTCTTTACCCGAAGATAAAGGCAATATTGAAAGGAAGACATTTTGATGACATTCGGGACATCAAGGGTAATACGATGATAGCATTGATGGCCATTCCAGAAAGAGTTCCAAAATTGCTTTGAAGGGTGGACTAGGCACTGGCATCAGTGCATAGCTTCCCCAGGGGAGTACTTTGAAGGTGACTGTAAGTGATAACTCAGCAGTGAGGTATGCAGCACTTTTTCTAGGATCAGATGGTGAACTTAATGGTCAGACCTTGTACACCCACACTCTCCCATGCCCTCTGCTACCCTCCTAGCCTGTGACACTCCATGCTTCCTCTTGCAGCCAGTGTGGTTGTCTGTGGACTTTGATAACTGGAGAGACTGGGAAGGGGATGAAGAGGTGGAGCTGGCTCAGGTGGAACATTATGCGGAGGTAATGCCATTTCCTGCCCATCTTGATCATTCTGTCTCTGCACACATTTGGAGGATTGTCATCAGGGCGAGGCAGATGTGTATGAGCTCCCCAGGCAGGCTGCTCCTTGGTGCTGATATTCTTCATGTATTTTGTGCAATGTTTATTTAGTAGGGATGGGTTGGAAATGGATATTCTATTAGGGAAATTGTATACGTAGATTCACTATTCACAGAGTAGAGCGTGAGTCCTGAAAAACCTTTTACTACTTTTTTGTAATTTTTGTTCTCTCTTCTAGTTTCTCTCTGTGTGTTTTCTTGAGCCAGACTAACTTCATGGGAAACTCAAACTAAGCAGTATAAAAATCCACATTAAAAAATTACTAGTTCCCACTAAATTGCACCCTGCCATATGTTATTTGGTTTCAGAACTTCAGCTACTGTTTATTCAAGTTGCAAAAACACTAGCAGATCCCAACCTGGATTAGTACGGAGAGAGCTCTCTGTGTGTTTCAATTTCCTTTTAAAAAGGGAATCAATTTCCTTTTTTCCAGTTCATCCCAGTGATGTGTTAGGGACTTTAAAGATAGGGCAGTTGTCTGGCGGGGCCCATTCTGTGGTCCATCAGTATGCAGGGTGCTCTTCCCTCACCCCTCTTCTCTCTTGTGACTACTTTTCTCTTCCCACAGCTTTTGAAGAAGGTCAGCACCAAGAGACCTCCCCCTGCAATGGATGACCTGGATGTAAGTAAAGCCTGCCCCTCAACCCTTCAGTTTCCTTTTAGCTCTAAAGATACTAGAGAAACTAATAGAATATTGTATGTCAGCTGTATTTCAATAAAAATCATTTTTAAAATAATAAAAAATTAAATTAAAAATAAGATTCTAGAAAGCGCCTGTCTCAGTCCTAACACACAGTAGTTTTCAGTGCATGAAAGCCAATTTTGAATTTGACACGGGAGGTCAAATGTTCTTCTCCAGGTTTTGGAAAATCCCAGCAAGACCTCCTCACTTCCATCTCCCCCTCTGCTTCTCCATCCTGGAGCAGCCCTGGTCCTGGGACTATCTCTACAGATGTAAGGAGCAGGAGCATTAATTGAAATTCTGGGGAGCATTTGAGATATTGTTTCCTGGCAATGGTCATTTTGGCTCAAATAAACTCTTATAAAAATTAAAAGAAAAAAAAAAGAAATTCTAAAACTAAATGATGCATAACATAGCACTGTTTATTGAGTACAGTGGTTTACTTTATTTTCCAAAATTTAAGTCCTTCCATATTAGCCTCCCAAAAAGTTGTGTGACTCAGAAAATCACAAAAGAAAACTTGGAGAGCAGGAGGGAGTGAGCAGCATTTGTGAACACAAATGTTCATTTTTTTGCAGATTCTACAGGTGCTTTTGTCTTTTTTTTTTCCTAGGATGATTCTGACAGCGCAGATGCAACAAGTAATTAACTTATGGGACAGCAGAGCTGGGGAGGAAACTGGCTATCTTCTAGTCATTCTGACAAGCTAGGGCCTGGGCCTTCGTCTACTCTTAGGCTGTGCACCAGAGCCCTCTGGGACGTCTGAACTTTCCTAGAAGCTCTTAAAGAAGGGTCCTCGTTCATGCTTTATTTCTTCTTCCTAGGCACTTGACTGTGGCTGCCGCATCAGATGGCAGGATAGGAGAGGGGTAGACTGGGGCAGTAGGGCCTCTGACTTCCTACCATTGGCTGTAATCTCCATATTGGGGCCACTCATAAGGGCTCCCTTGAGTATTTCAGCATGTGTGTGTATGTGGGAGAGCAAAAGCCCAAGTAGTAGTGTATAGATTCTAATAAATTTCTAGGAGCTGGTCTGTCTCTTTCCTTCTTGTACTTCTTCCTCCTGGAGGTAATCTCTTCTTCCTCTATAGTTGCTCTTAAGGGGAGGAGTGGTATCAGAGATCCTGGCCCTCATTGTTGGGACTGGAAGACGATGTTGGGAGCAGGCTTAAAACCAAGCTGGGGGACTTTCCATGCACAGATCTATGCTCTGATTTCTCAGAGCAGAAACTAACCTAGCGCTATATGGCTAATACTGCTAACCCTAGAAACCCACCTCAGCTTCCTGTACACTCCAGAAATCTCTTTATACTTTTAAAGCTAATTTGTTACATTAATTAATGCCTGTGTCTGTTTAGTCTTCCGTTCATCAGCCACCCCATTCATCCACATATTTTTTTGAGTGCTTAATGTGTACTAAAACTGTGACTTAAACAAAATACAATGTCCAGACTTTGCCCTTGAACTCATGGTAAAGTATTGAGATTTCTTTAAAAAATTAAACTTTAAAAATTATATCAGTAATATATGGACATAGTTTAAAAAATTAAAATAGTATAGAAAAGTATAAAATTTAAAGTAAAATTTGTACCCTCTCATAGGTTTCTTCAATAAATTTATATACTTATATATGGATATATGCATATAAACTATACACATTATAAATTCCACAATATGTATAATTTATATAATTATATATAATATATAAAATAATATATAACATATGGGACATAAACATATACAATATATATTCATAAACAGTATAATATATATTAAAATTTAATACATATGAGCAAATGCAGTGTGTCTGCGCGTGTGTGTGTATACACAATTGGAATTACACTATGTACATCTTGCACCCTGCTTTTTTTCACTTAATATATATTGGAGTTCTTTCCAAATCAGTGTACGTAGATCTAACTTTTTAATGGCTACATGGTATTCAATTGAATATATTTTTCATAATTTAACTGGTTCCTTATTGAGGGAAATTTAGGTTCTTAGTCTTTTAAAATTTTCAACCAATGCTGCAATGAACATTTAAAAAATTTAGATCTTTACATATTTGGCAAAAAAATCTGTAAATTGTTAGATGTGGAATTGCTAGATCGAAGAGTAGGTACATTTAAACATTTTGATTGATAGCTTTCACGTAAGAGCAATTCCAAATTGCTCTTAGATGAAATTGCACCAATTCTCACTCCCACCAATGAGCGTGCTCCATTCTCCAGAACCTTTTAGATATTTGCCAAGATAAAAATTTTCCTGGTTCTATTCGCCTTTAATTATGAGTTGCTCATTGTTTATTTTTATTAGTGATTCATATTTCTTTTAATATGCTATGTCCATGTCTTTTACCCATTTTGCTATTGACATTAATCCTTAAGCTTTTTTTAAAAACTGATAACACAAAGCTATATTTGAATCATGCTTTATAATTTGCTATTATATATTATTAAAATTTTTGAACTTCATATTAACCCTATAAAATAATTAGGTCCTTTCTTCATAGGTGATCAATAAGTGGCAAAGTTGGGACTTGAATTTGTATAGCGTGTGTCCCTTATCCACAATTCTGAAAACCTAGAATTTCTGAAAACCGACTTAAAATTTGACACCAAAACTCATCTGACACCAAAACATGACCTAAAATGATGTGAGGCTATTTATAGTCTTTGTTTATTCTATTTAGTGTATTTATAGCTCAGCATAAATAATGCATTTGAAGCATCACCGCCCCTGCTTCAGGTCCATCTTCTGCTTCATCCTCCCTCAAGTAGCCAACAAAGGCATAGATTTATCGAAAAAAACCGCACAAATTAATGGTTTGATTACATGATGTTGCCCCATTGTTCCAAATGGAGCGCGTTTTGTAACACATGGAATGTGCTCTGTATTACTGCCTAAAATCTGAAAAATCCTTAATTCTGAAACATCTTGAAGTCCAAGCTTTTTATTAGTTGATTTAAAAGAGCAAAAAGAAAGATAATTTTAACTTTTAATCCGTTTAAAATTTTAAGGCAACGATTGCAGTTTAATTTCTGGTAACTTTTTTAGCTACACTGTCCAATTAGCACTAGTCGCAGGTGGTACTTGAAATGTGGCTAGTCTTAACTGAGATGTACTGTAAGTGTAAAATACCCGGTTTCGAAAAGTTTGTATGGAAAAAAATCTTATTTTAAAATATCCATTACATGATTAAAAATATTCTGGATATGTTGATTTAAATAAAATATATTATCAACATGTGGCTTGCATTACATTTCTATTGAGCAGCACTGCTGTGCATCCAAGCCAATACCATCAGCCCCTCCTCTACGCAGCCGGATTCCGCGGGGCCGAATTGCACACATCCCTGGGGTCCAACGGGCTAAACTAAGTGCCTTGACAAGTTCAGGACGCCGTTTTGTTTTGTTTTGTCCACTGGTTCTTTTCAAAGTCTTAAAACAATTTCTCAACAACCCGAACGTCGGCAAATCGCGTTTTCAATAAATTTGACCCACCACAGCCCAGGTCTTGCTCTCTTGCTTCTGCGCAGAAACGCGCCCTTATCGGGATTGTCCCCCGTCGGCTTCCGTCCGCCCCCAGGCGTTTCAGTGTGTGCGGATCCCTGCGTCCTGGGAGGCGGCAGCGATGGCGTTCCGTTGTCAGCGGGACAGCTACGCGCGGGAGGTACGAGTGGCGGGGCGACGGACCTAATGCTGCCGGGTGCATGGAGGCGGTGCGGGAAGAGGGCGCTGCGTGGAGGGAGAACCGAGGTCGAGTCAGTCCTGGTGTACTGGGGGCTGGGGTCGGGCTTATTCTCATCCCTCTCTGCCTAGTTCACCACCACCGTGGTCTCCTGCCGTCCCGCGGAGCTGCAGACCGAAGGAAGCAATGGCAAGAAGGAAGTGCTGAGCGGTTTCCAAGTGGTGCTGGAAGACACGCTGCTTTTCCCTGAGGGCGGTGGACAGGTACCAGGCCCCTCCCTTCCCTCTTCCAATCCCCTCCCCACCCCTTCGCCCTCCCTTCCCTCTTCCCCTCCCTCCCCTCCCCCTCTCCCTTCTCTGGAAGCTCCTCATTCCTTTCCTCCCAGGTGGAAAATGGCTCTCCTGTCCTAATGCAAACAGATGGAGGTTTACTTCAGTTCAGTCCATTTGTTCATTCAGCAAATGTTTATCAAATACTTACTTAGCCATAACATATGCTGGGTTCTATTCCAGGTTCTAAAGATAAGGAGTGAACGTGACAGTTCGTCCACATGCATATTAATAGAATATTTATTGGAGAAGACAGGACTGTGAGTAGATAAATAGTATGCCAGGTGTGATAAGTGCCACAAGTAAAATTAAAGCTTGAGGGAAAGAGAATGATGGCATGTTCTCCTAGGTCGGGGGCAAGTTATGGCAGTAGAGACCTAAGGGAAGTGAGGGGGTAAGCCATTACAATTGTCTAGTGGTGCTGGTGGGGGAGGGGGGAGAATTCCAGGCAGCAGGAAAAGCGATTGCAAAGGCCTTGAAGTAGGAATTAGTTTATGTGTTTGACAGGGATTGAAAAAGATTCCCCTGAGGGAGCAAAAGAGATGGCAGACTTAAGAGTGCGGTGATGGGGTAGCAACAAGGTCCAGTGTGAACATGGGAGAGGAGGATAAAACACCATTATAGGAGAGGCTTTTCCAGCAGAGATAATACAAGGGCAGGGAAGCCTGAAAGACTCTGACAAGTCTAGTTAACTACAAAAAGATATAGTTGGAGTCTATGGTGTGTGTTGATGACAGGTTGGAGATGACCATGGAAAGGTAAGTAGGGGATAATTGAGGCCTTGAAGGATGTATTAAGGTGTGTGGACTTCATTCAGGAAGCTATGGTGAATCATGGAGGGTACTCAGGCAAAGAAGCGACATAAGAGAACATGTGCAGTAAACTTGATAGTGAGAAAGTTTCAATTTCATATCCATGTCGTCATTATAGTGATATTCCCAACGTAGAGGTTTTTTGATCTGCTGAAGAAAATCTGTGACCTCAGGCAACCATAGAAGGTCTCGTTTTATACATCACTTCTTTCAGGAAGTTTTCCCTGATTCCCTAAGACTGTTAGGTCTCTTTCCTTTGAGCTTCTCCAGAACAATGTACTTTTTCATGTTATAGCATGTTGTTGTAGATCATATTATAATTACGTGTTTGCATGTGTGTGTTTTTCAGACCCTGAAGTTCCACGAGGGGTCATGTCTTGTTTACAGTGTAGTCTTAGGCTGGCACAGTGTCTTGTAAGCAGTTGGCACCTGATATTTTTTTAAGTGAATAAATATTTTAAAATCTAATTCTAGTAGCAGTGCAGAGGATGAAGTGGAGGGAGGGAGGGAGATTCAGATCATTTCAGAAACTATTGAAAGATAAGGATCTAAGCTAAGGGAATAAGAGTGAGAATTAAGTTTCTTTGGGTTTTACTAAAATCTTTGTTGCTGTAGTTACCATCTTTGTTTTAATTCTGTTATTCTGTGCTGAAGAACAAAACATATAGGTGTTTAGAGTGAAGAGAGCAGACATCGTTCCCTCATGGAACAAGGTGGACCACCTCACTTGGCATTGCCTCTTCTTCCTTAGGGAGTCTCAAAATCTGGGTGTGTTTCTCACACGCTTTCCCCAGAGGGTCTTTGTATCCTGCAGTTAGGGTGAATCCTGCCTCCCACCACTGATTATCTTCACTTCTTTTCCCAGCCTGATGACCGTGGTACAATCAATGACATCTCTGTGCTGAGAGTGACCCGACGTGGGACCCAGGCTGATCATTTCACACAGACAGCCCTGACTCCTGGGACTGAGGTCCAGGTCCGGGTGGACTGGGAGCGGAGGTTTGACCACATGCAGCAGCATTCAGGTAGGTGGCGTGGGACAAGGGGTCTGCAGGAGGGGCAGGTGTGAATGAGGAAGCCGCGATGATTGACGTGTGGTTTGGGTTCTCTAAGGAATTAATATTTTGGAAGAGACAGACATATTCAGAATCAGCTCTGATTGAGGCAGGATATACATTGTTATAGAAGGAATATGAACAATTAAATTATTAGAATAGCTGCAAGGTTTGACTATTACCAACTTCTCACTTGGTGCCTTTATCTGGATGTCTCAAAATCTCCAAAATGGAATTACAAAGCCACCCCTTCCCCGAGACCCGATCTTCTGTTAGCATTCTCTGTGTTCCGTGCATGGTGTCAGTATCCACTCAGTTGCTGAAGTCCTGGAAGCCAGTCAGACACCTTTTTGAGGCTAGCCAGTCAGTTACTGAGTCCTATTGGTTTATTTTCTAAATACTTGTCTATATCCTCCCACTGTCAGTGCGATCATTCTAGTCCCAGCTCTCATTGTCTTTCTCTAGACCTCTGTAATAGCCTCCCGGCTAGTGTCCCCACATCCAGTCTTGCTTCTATGCAGCCCATTCTTCACAAAGCAGCTAGAATAATCTTTTAAAAATGAGTATCTGATCATCTCATTCTCCTGCTTTTCAGAGGCTTCCTGTAGCTCATGATAAAGCCAAACTTACTGTGGCCCCCAAGCCCCACCTGGGCTAGCGCTCGTCTGCTGCTCCAGCCTCAGCTGCCGCTCCCCACCCCCCTTGCTCTCTGTATTCTGGCCATTCTGGCCTTCTTCTCAATTCCTTGAAGGTGACCTGTTTCTTTCCTCCTTCAAGGCCTTTGGCTGTCTCGTTCTCTTTGCCTTTGCAGTTAATTCCTTCTCTTTCTCCTCCTCACTTCATCAGTCAGGGATAATGCTGTATTTCTAGTGCCAAGTTCTGTGCCTTGCGTATGGTAAACACTTGGTAAATGTTTGTTGTATGAATGAATGCGGCACATTAGAACTTGTTCACATCCTGCCTCTGATAAGCTACATTGCCTTGGCAAGTTATTTGGTCTCTCTCGGCCTCAGTTTCCTCATTTGTGAAATGGCATCTTGCAGAATTCTCATGAGGATTTTCAATGAAGTATCTCAAGAGTATTACTCAGTGCCTGGCCGGTCTTCAATAAGGAAGATGTGACGCTCGTGGGGGAGTAGGAGGCTCTCTGGGCTTCTCACTGTTCTCTTGGCTCTTGTTCTCTCTGCTCAGGGCAGCATCTCATCACAGCAGTTGCTGATCATCTGTTTGGGCTGAAGACAACATCATGGTGAGCGAGAGGCATGAGACTAACTGTAGGGCGTGGTCCCTGGCTACCAGCTCCTTCCCTGGTAATGGGTCAGGGGGTAGGAGAATAAAAGAAAGGCAATGTTCAGAATCTGCTGTGTTCTCCTGTTCCCCTTGAAGATAGGGAGGTGGGTGACCTTGTGTTTCTCAGGGGAAACACGAGGATGAGAGAAGAGACATCTGCCTTTGTTTAGGAAGACCATGGAGTTTGGAGCCCAAAGACCTAGGGGGTGAATCCTGGCTGCGTGACCTTGATCACGTGCCTTACTACCTCTCACCTATAAGATGGAAATGATCGTCCCTGCCTTGCAGGACTTCTGTGAGGATTAAATCAGATAATTTATGTGGACAGTCTTTGTAAACGGTCAACTTTCTGATATTAGTGTTGTCATCATCAGTGTCCTGTGGCTACTCTACTTCTGACAGGGAGTTAGGGCGACTCCGGAGTGTGATTGAGCTGGATAGCCCCTCTGTGACTGCAGAGCAAGTAGCTGCCATTGAGCAGAGTGTTAATGAGAAAATCCGAGATCGGCTGCCCGTGAATGTGCGAGAGCTGAGCCTGAATGATCCTGAGGTGGAGCAGGTGAGGGGAGAGCCAGTGGGATGGCTTCTGGAGAGTGGCCCTCCGAGGGCTCCTCATCAAAATGCAGACAGCCCTTCCCTCTCCCCTGCGTTCCAGGTGCGGGGCCGGGGTTTGCCGGATGATCATGCCGGGCCCATTCGAGTTGTCACCATCAAGAGCGTCGATTCCAACATGTGCTGTGGGACCCATGTGAGCAATCTCAGTGACCTTCAGGTAGGTGAGAAAGGGCTTCTGAATGCGTAGGAGAGGTTGTCAGGAGCAGAGGATCACAACAGGGCTGGCAGTGATAGAGGGGGACAATGGGGGCGTCCTTAGTGAAATCAGTCATTTATTGCTTCCGAGCCTGGCGGAGGTCTAGGTCTCTCCTACGCGCGGCTCCAGCACCCAATGCTGTTTCTGCATGTGTGTGTATTTACGCCCTTGCCTCATGTAGGTCATTAAAATTCTGGGCACTGAGAAGGGGAAAAAGAATAAAACGAACCTGATATTTCTGGCTGGGAACCGGGTGCTGAAGTGGATGGAAAGAAGTTATGGAACTGAAAAAGCACTGACCACTCTGCTTAAGTATGCCCCCTTCTGTTGCCTCTTGTTTCTCAGATCCTGGACACCCCGGGGCTTAGATTTCCTACCTGTAAGGCAGACAGGATAATCTGTCTCGGGGGATCTGTCTCGGGGGGTACGGTGTGATCAGAAATGTTAAAGTGCTTTGGAGAGTAACTCACCCATACAAAATGGTTTAGTCCTTCATATCCACTCCCCCGATTGCCTAAGAGGCCTACTCGGAATGTCCCCAGGTCCCCATCTGGAGGAATTCACACTCTTTAGAAAGGCATCATAGGTGTATGCCCAACACCAAAAGCAGTTGGAAAGGCAGGCAGATCTCCCTGGACCTTTTTCTTGCAGGTGTGGAGCAGAGGAACACGTGGAAGCAGTGAAAAAGCTGCAGAACTCCACCAAGCTCCTTCAGAAGGTGATTGATTATTCCATGGAGGGTGGAGAGGGTTGGGCTCTGCCTGGAACAGGCTCCTGGAACAGACTTGGCCCCTGCACCTAACCAGATGTGTAGTTTGTCAGAGCCGGGGTGAGGGGAGAAAGAAGTGGAGGGAAGGTAGTTCTCTCGTGTTCTCCTTTCCACCTGTGTTACGACACCTGTTTCAGAACAACCTGAACCTGCTGAGAGACCTGGCGGTGCACATTGCCCACAGCCTCAGGAGCAGCCCTGACTGGGGAGGTGTGATCGCATTACACAGGTGAGATGAGGTGTTGGGCTGTAGGGCTCAGCCTCCCCTGTATGCAGTGCATAGTGGGCGTCAGGTCACTCGTTGGTGTTCTCTAGGCTGAGGAGACCCTAAGATTTGTTGTACCTACCAGATTTCTTGGGTTTGATAGAAATATCTTCACATACCTTTCCTTCACACCTTCCCTCACCTCCTTCACCATCTAACGGATCTCCATTTACCCGGGTGCATCTTATTTAAGGGAGACAGAAACAAATGCAAAGCTTGTTATGCACTGCTGATGCTGAGAAGGACGTCCTGCTGGCCCTCAGCTGGCTCTCTTTCTCTTTGCTGAGGGAGTCTGGGAGTTCACACAAACAGCAGGGTTCCGACCTCACGAGGAGCTGGGCTTCCTGTGCTTTCTCAGCTCCCACTCCAACCTGGATCTCACGTCTGTGTCCTCTGTTGTAGGAAGGAGGGTGATTCTGAGTTCATGAATATCATCGCCAATGAGACCGGGTCAGAGGTAAGTGGAGTATGAGGTTCGCTGTGTACCCTGAGTAGCGATCTAAATGAGGGCGTCAGTTTAACATGAGCACGTGAAGAGTGGGAAATAGAAATTCGTTCGGTACTGTTTTCTTATGATCAGAGCTGTGAGCCCAGCTCTGTTATAGGTGTTGAGCTAGGTCTGTGGTATTGACCTTTCCAGGGCTGTGACATTTACCATCTTCCAAGCTCGTTTTAGCGGAGCTGGAACTCTTCTAAGCCGTCCAGGTTTAAGTGTGCTGAGGGCCTGACTTTAGAAATACGAGGGTTGCTAGACCTTTGAAGGCTGTTCCTTTCGTTTCCCTTTTCCTGACTTCAACTGCCCTTCCCTGTCCCGACAGACCAGGGCTTAGTGATTTCCTGGTCGCTCTTTTGTATTTATTCCAAAAAGCACTTTTTGGAACACCTCGTCTGGGGCAAGCAGTGTGCACCTCTTTTCATAATTCTTCTGTAGAGAGTACTGATCCTCAAGGAGCTCACTCTCTAGTCTGGGAGACAAATGTGCATGTCAGCATTTAGAATTTAGGATGGTAAATGCTGGAGGTCTAGCATTACCTGAAAAGGTGGGGAGGTCTAGGGAAGGGGGACCCATTGGAGACTGCTTAGTGGTCATTGATAGACAAAGGAGCAAAGATGGTCAGGCAGAGGGGAAACACGGAGGTTTAGGCAGTGGCAGGCGTCGGGGTACGTCGAGGTTGAGCGGTGACCAGGCTGCAAAGGTTGGCAGGAGTCAGATCACGAAGGCATTTTGCACTTGGCCATGGTCAGCCGCCTTCAGCCTCCTTCATGCTGAAGCTAAGTTCCTGTAGTCACTCTCAGTTTCTTGGCCCTGGTGGGCCAGCGTGGAGAGGTGGCATTATCACTCATCTAGAACATACCTGTAGTTTAGGGGGGGGATGTCTTCTGTTTTGTTTTTGTTTTAATTGAGATGTGACATCGTGTAAGTTTAAGGTGTACAGCATGTTGATTTGATACATATGTAATTGCAACATGATTTAAAAATCTGTTCTTGAGACTGAGGAGAGGCAAGAGTTGAGGGGGATTGAACCCACATCCCTAAGGATCAGGGTTCATTTCCTTGTCTTACCTCCTAGGAGACTCTCCTGTTCTTAACTGTGGGCGATGAGAAAGGTGCTGGGCTCTTCTTACTGGCAGGACCTGCTGAGGCTGTGGAGACCCTGGGGCCCAGGTAATCTTCCGTGGACTGCCTTGCACGGGTGGGAGAGCGGATAAGCCTAACCCACTAATCCATCCCTGGGCTGATGACAAGGACCGCCACATCTGCAGGCTCATTTTGATTCACATCACAGGCCCCTGCGGTGGGCCGAGCAGAAATAATTTTGCCACCATTGTTCCCAGTTTTGCCGACGAGGGATGGCATACCTGTGTCTAGGACTCAGAGTTAAAGTGGCAGAACTGAGACATGAACCCAGGTCTTTGGGCTCTAAATCTCTTTTAGAAATTGAGATTCACAAGTGATCTGTGACTACTGGTGCTGGTTATCAGTGGGCATGTGAAACAGGTGCTGGACGCACTAGCAAAACAGAGGTAGTAACTCTTTGGGGGAAAAAAATTAGGATTTTGAGACAAAATTTTAAAAGGCATTGATGTAGTTGTTAGGGGAAAAGTAGAACTGTGTTGGACTTCTTTACCGTTGTATTATTGTTTATATTTTATTTTGAATTAGATGCGATGATGTAGTGTCCCCTTTTCTTTCTAGCATTTAGGGTTTTCAGAGTCCTGAGTGGCTCTGATGAATACATGTTCACTGTAAAGCATTGTAGGAAAACATAAGCTTTTAAAGCAGAGGTTCTGACAGGCAGCCAGAATTGGTCTGTAGACCGGTTTGGCCTGCGTACTATTTAAAATTTTTTAAATTAGTTGCTGCATTTTAAAATCAGATTTTTACATAAAAATGTACAGTTCTAGCTATTCTCAAAAAAGGAAAAAAAAAGGGCACTCTGGTAACACTGGGCGCACATTCCCACATGGTAGGAGGTACGGGGAACTCCCTCTTCAGACAGGCTTGTCCAGGCTACCACAGTGCCATCTTGCTCACTCACCCCCAGTTTGCCTCGCTGCTGCTTCCCACACGCATTGTGTCTGCAGCCCCTTACCCCTAGTGGACACTCACCCTGCTCTGGAGGCTCCCCTAATTTATCTCGCCCATTTTTAGACCCTTCTATTGTGTCCAGTTATCCACTCTTACAATAAACATGGTACATACAGCTTTATGCACATGTGCAAGTATTTTTAAGAAGGATTTCTAGAAGCCATCTACTCTTCCTCTCCCTTCCCCCCAGCCCACGAGGAAAGACTCAGGGCTGCTGCTCTTGGTTTTTCTGTGGCTTTTCCCTCGAAGACCTCCCGCTGACTATATCTCTGCCCCCACTCAGGGTGGCTGAGGTGCTGGAAGGCAAAGGAGCGGGGAAGAAAGGCCGCTTTCAGGGCAAAGCCACCAAGATGAGCCGGCGGGCAGAGGTGCAGGCGCTTCTCCAGGACTACATCAGCACACAGAGTGCTGAGGAGTGAGGACTCGGGCCAGCTCCCTGATGCTCCAGCCTCGGAGAACGGGCCTCCGCTGACCACAGAAGGAGTCTCTCGGATAACAGAATAGTTGGACTTGCGATGGTTGTGGTCCCATCTGTGACTCATTTATATGATACAGTCCAATGTGCTTTTGCAGTAAGTGTCTGTGAATAAACAGCTTTCTAATTTGGTCCCATTGGACATAACCCACGTGAATGAGCGTTACGTTGATGAAGTGCACTAATTTGTTGAAACTCAGCCGCAGCCTTTCTTCACGTAGAAATAGAGCTGCCAAAGGAGAGTGTCAGGCTGGAGGCTTGACCTACGGCGTAGACTCATTCACATCTTTTTTTTTTTCTTATTTCTTTTTCTAGTTTTGTATTTCAGAACTAAAAAGTATTGATGACTTTCCAAATAAATCTAGATAAGACACAAAAATATATAGCAGAAAGACGCTCCACGGTTTATTGAGGCAGAAAAAGGATGGAAAAACATACCATGAAGTCTAATCTGAAGAAAGCTGGTGTAGCATTAGTGATATCAGACAAACGGAACTTTAAGGCTACAAGCTATAAATAAGACTAAGAATCATTATTAGAAATCAAGAGGGACATGTAACGATAAAAGAAAGATAAAATCGTTCTAAATTTGTATGTGTCTAATAACAGCCTCAAAATACATAAAGCAGACACTGACGGATCTGAAATGAGAAACAAATCCACAATTGATGGAAAATTTAAACTCATCTTTCAGCAACTGATAGAGCAAGAGGAAGAAGCATTATCTTGAGGTTAAGAGCACAGACTGGAGTTTCACAGACCTGAGTAGAAATCCTGGCTTGGTGCATCTGTAGGTGGAAAATGATCAAGAAAGGCAAGGAAGTGATTACTTTTAAAAGTCAAGCCAGTATGTACCTCTGGGGGAGAGAGTGAAGCAGGATGAAGAAGGAACCCAAGATGGGGGTGGCAGAGTGGTTTCTAGGGTGCCGACAGAGTTTCGTTTCTTGGGTAGCAGTTACTTAGATATTTGCTTCATAATTATTCCTTAGTCTACATGTATGTGTTATTCCATGACGTTACACATTTCACAATTTAAGAATACAGCTGAAAAAACTTCTGGTTCTGTCACTTGTCCTGGGAGAAGTTATCTTGCCATTTCAACCTTCAGTTTCCTCACCGATACCATGGCATTGGGGCAGTACCTAGTTCTCTGGGGTGTCATGGGGTAACAGATTCAACTGGAAGTGCTCAAGAAAACACTGGAGTCCCCAAGTTGACCCAAGAACATGTAATTTTTGATAACCTAATATGCTCTGCTCCTCTTTACCTGCAAATCAAGAATGGATTATAAATGCAGGGGTGGCTCCCCTTCTGCCACCCCTCACAAGGCTGTGTGAGCTGCATCCTTGGGCTCTGCTGCTGCGGACATGGGTGTGAGTACCCTGTGCTGTCCTCAGTTCCTCCGGCGCTATGATTGAGCCCAAGGGATGCTTCTTTGGAGCCCAGCAGCTACGGCAGATAGCTTCAGTTGAGATGTTCATCTTGTTCATCCAAAGACTTTATTCAGGTAAAAGTCCCATGTAAGGAAATTCTGCCATTCCTGCTAGAGCAATGGCAGGCAGGGGACATGGAATTTTGCTGGAAGGAATGGAGTGGTCACTTCCAAACTTTGCAATTTAAATAAAGGAAACTTTTCTTCATGAAGTCTTACGTATAGAAGCCCACTATAGAAATGGGTGAAAGCTGCTCTGATCTGGTTGGAGCAAGGAGGCTTGGAGTTCTGCAGGCTCTGAAGCCCTGCGGTGCCCCATGGAGCAATAGGGCACCATTTGAAAACCGTTGACTTAGTGCAACCACCTTATTTTATAGGTGAGAAGGTTCAGGGAAGTTAGGTGCCAGTGGGTACATAATTAGCAATAGTGCCATAGTGCTAAGCTCCTGAGGTAGTTAAAGAGATTAGCTTCAAATTTGACAAGTCATTTTTAATGTGCCATTGCATTTAAAATGTTGGCAAATCCCCCCAAAGAGCCCCTGAGTGTTCCCCTCACTGGGTAGGTCAGTTATGATGTTTGGAGTTATATTGGTCCTTCAAACTTATTGTTACATCCTGGGTCTCCTGGTGGAGTTTTGTGCTTCCCTGTGCATGTGATAAACCTGTGGAAAGTTCGGTACTAGGAATAAGAATGTAGTCTGCAAAACTAGGAAATCCAATTGATAATCCTTTCAATCTCTGAAAGAGGAGATATTTATTCACAAGTTACCTCTTATTCAAACACAATGCCAATTTTAGAAGCTGTCTAGTACTGATTCCCAATTTTCTAACTAGGTTTCAGATCTTTCAAGGACTATCCTAAGGAAGGTGACAGAATCAAAACAAGTCTGGGCCTGGAAGAAACCTTAGAGATTGACAACCTGATCTGACAAACGAGGAGATAAACTCCTTTTTTCTTTACTGGGGTAAAATAAACGTAAGTTACCATTTTCACCACTAAAGGAGATGAACTCTTAAGTGACTTGCCCGGAGGCATGCCACCCAGTGATAGGGCCCCAGTAGGAATCCCCTGAACTTTTTTGCCATCTCTTCGCACCACAGCGCACTGCCTCAAAACTCAAGGTTTAATAACCCAGGTGACCTCATACCTGACTTGTAAATAATGCACAAACTCCAATTACATGTGAGCAATTCAAACAGCCACGTCAATGAAGGGCCCAAATCTGACATTGCCATGTACAATGATAAACATTTAGCCTCTCATTTCGCCAATAAACTCTTGGAGTTGGTAAAAAATTACCTTCATAATTAAGATCTTAAATCAACCCAACACTCAGATCCAGCTGTAACTTTAGCCAGAATAAAGATGGTCGAGGTGGGGAATTGACTCTGGGTAGTGAACACACAATGTGATATATGGAGGATATATTACTGAATTGTACACCTGAAACCTGTGTAACTTGACTAACCATTGTCACCCCCAATAAACTTTAATTTAAAAAAAAAGATGGTCAAGGCATAGACAGCCAGGATGAAATAACAGAAATAAGAAAAGTGACAAGATAAGCTATGGCTGTGGTTGTGGGCAGCTGTTTCCATATTCTTCCAACTCAGAGGAGTTTCATTAAACAATCTTCTGGCTGTGAACGTTTAATGAGAGAACTGCAGTTACATAGACTGGGCCTCTGGGTGGATACAGCTCTGGGAGGCAGTCGTTTGTCCTCATGTGTCAGGAGCCTCTAAGGAGAGAAGGACAGGGTCCAGTTTGTCTTCGCCCACAGTGAAAGAAGCTGAAACAGCTTGTCTGGTAAACTTGAAAGCCACAAGGCAGCCTACTTGTCAGGGACAGGAGTCTGGAGTCTGAAGATTTCTCCTGGAGCCAGGAGCAGCTGAGTGGGAGAGCTGGGCTGCAGGGAGGTATCCAGAAGGAGGGGGTATATAAGTTTCTTAGGCAAAAACTAGGCATACATAGGGGTATGAAAGGCATCAAGAGATTTTTTTTTTAATGTATTTTTTGAAAAGTCCTCCAACCCTGCCCCCCGAGCTACCCAAGTTCCCTTGCCAGAGACAACCACTGTCGTCCGTTTCTTAGGTGTCCTCCGGTAGTATTTTTTCATAGATGTGTATAAATCTTCCCTCTTTCGGAACATAAACAGCAGCATACGTACTGTATACTCCTCTGCATTCCACTTTTCTCAGTTAAACGAGTGCCATATTTTAAGACAAAGCCATAATATAAAAGTCATGCAGCATAACACGGATTTATTGGTGGAAGACGGGCAGGAGTCCCTTGAACAGAAGAGACCCATGTGAATTCATTTTCTGGTGTGTGTGTGTGTGTGTGTGTGATGTCCCTCTGTGTCTTTGTTTCATCCGTGTATAATACAAAGCAGTGGGCTGGAGGCCACCCTTGTTTGCCATCACTCAGGTGGGTTCTGGTCATGTAGACCTTGAGAGACCATATCATTTATTATCCAAACCTGGCACTGCTGAGGGTGAAAGGGGGTGCTCCACACATCATGCCAGAACCACAGTCACAAACCTGGATAGTCTCATGCAAACCAGGGTGTCTGGTCTCCCTGCTGAGACTCCCCGTGCCATGTGTCCTAAGAAAGGAGGAGCTTTTTGAAATAATTAGGAAAATACATATAAACTCTTGAGCAAGTTATGTGAAAACAGTAATTAGTTGTATGAGGTAAGGGAAAATGAAGCAGTGGTTTTTGAATTGGTGATGTCACTCACACCTGCCAAAGGGGCCCTAATCCAGTACCCTGGGGAAAGGGGGACGGGGAGAGGAACAGTTTGTATTCAGGGGACGGGTGGATTGTGTTTCATGAGGTTCCCCAGAATACAAAGCAGAATGAGTTTATTTATTAGAGTAACATTAAATTAGTACAAACAGAATAACAGGTATTTTATTAATTACAAAAATGTGATTATGTAAAAAAAGAGTTACGTACACATACACATATAGATGATATATTCTGGAACATTGCTATAACCCACTTTTACAGCTTAGAAAATAGTGAGAAGGGACTCCTTCCTGTGGGAGAAAGTTTTGTGACTTAAGTAGCCATAAATTGCTGACGACATAGATGTTTCACAAGGTGAGGGTCTCCTGTGTAACTACTGTACGTGCACATGTAGGTCCTGGATCAGACGTTAGTAGGAGAAACAGACACAGAGCAGTGACAGACAGACTTCAGGAAGTTATGCCTCAGTGTCCTACAGCCCCACCCCACCCTTCAGTCCTGAGTGGAAACCAGTGAGTCGGCCAAGCTGTGCTAGAATGCCAGGTCTTTTCCTTAATAAGAACTTAAATAAACTCCAGGGCCCCACTGGGAAAACAGTTCAAACATACCGTATTGAAAACCTTGCTTGCAGAAAGCTGTGTCTCCCATTCTTTTCCTGTATTTGATCCAAACTATGACTAAGGTGCCCTTGATGGAGGGCAACCAGGGCTACTTGTAAAGAGTACTGGAAAAGTTTTCCTTCTTTTTTCCAGAAAGATCTGCACCTTTTGTGCAGATGACTGTTGGCTCTCAACTTGAAGGAACAAGAGCAGATCTTGGTTAACTGAACTGGGCCTGTGTCCAGAGCACAAGAGGCGCTCATAGGGACAGCCTTCTTTCTTTTTTGCTGAGCCCTTTCAGAAACTTCCTGCAGAAGCAGCCAAGGCTTGTTGGTAAATATCCCTATTCATCTTCAAACACCAACTTCAAAGCCAAGTGTTTCAGAAATAAGGGTTGATCACCATTTTCTGTGAAAATAGCAGTTCCTCTTCCTTTCTTATTATCTTAGTTGTTTTTGTTGTTCTTGACTTGTGCATATAATAATCACAGAATTTATTTGTTCATTTATTCAACAATTATTTATTGAGAATATAGTGTGTGTCGGACATCGTTTTGAGAGCTGGGCCACACGGGTGAATACTATAGCTGTGGTCATTGTTCTTACAGCACTTATGGCCGTGGAGAAGAAAGACAGGAAAGAGATAAGCAAATAAATGTCAAATTATACATTCTGTTAAAGAGGAAAAAAACAGGGTGAAGTAAAAATAATAATGGGGTGGGGGAAGAGGAGCAAGGTGACAGTGACAGGGGAGGCTTGGGGAGACTTTAGTCCCTCATGGTCTCTAACATCCAAACCATCTCACAGAAAGCAGTGTGTTTAACAGGCAAACAAAACTAGAAGTTTGTTTGAAGACAGTCCTGTGGGTTTCCCTTCCAACCTGATGGCCATTGCTGCGCCCCTTTATAGAAATTGCTGCGAATTGTGTTCAGCCCCAGAAGGTGGCCAGGGTCTTGAAGAGGCTGCTGGATTCATTAAGGCATCATACTATTTTGGGCACCTTTTATGTGGCTATTAAGAGTAAGACCGACATGAAGCTTGTGCTGCTGTCACCACTGCTAGGCCACCCTTTCTGACCCCCCAAGGCCCACTTCCCTCCCCATTAACAGAAGGTAAACCATGTGTTTTTTCAGCAGAAAAAGGATGACAAAGATGTAACAGATGCAACAGTCCAAAAAACCTCATGAACGTATAGGATAAGTTCGCGAACTTAATTGTCAGACCTGTAGGGAATGCTTGATACAAAGCCTCTGCCAGCTGCAATTCTGAAAAGCAGACTTTAGTACCATTGCACAATTTTTATTATTGTTTGGTATTGTTTATTAGTTGGTGTTAAACCAACCCTTAAATAGTTCTGCCAGGCATTGCTCGAAGCACTTTATAAATATCAATTCATTTAATTCTCCTAACAACCCCAGGAGATGGATCCTATTGTCACCCCCACTTTACAGATGAGTTTACTGAGGCACAGGGAGAAAAGGCACTTGCCTGAGGTCACTCAGCTAGTAAATGACAGGGCACATCTTTGAACCAGCAGCCTGGCTCCCAAGTCCATCTCCCTGACCGTTGTGCGGTGTGGCTTCTTGCTATGTCCACTAATATACTTGAAAAGAACACACAAATTATATATATGACCAGTATCTTTTCTTTTATAAACTAGCCTCTCTCTCATGGCGAAATAAGTGATTTTAGGACGAGGGCATTTAAGGATCTTGAGGTTGTCTGGTACTTTTGGCAAGGAAAAAGGATCAAATAAGCAAGTTATAAATAGAAGTGAAAAACCTTCCATTATAATGGTGCCATGTAGCCTCTAATTTTACCTCTGTTAGGTCAGGTACATACGTTACAATGCAGGAACGGAAAAGCCAGGGCTTTATTCTTTTGGAGTCCAAAAGATAAGCCCCTCATTCCCTATATTTAATTCTAATCCTTTCTGTTACTCTGGGCTCGAATTCTATGGAGACAGAATAACATGTGTTTCACAAGTGGCACTAGAAAAAGTGTACTTTTCCTATTTTGGAACCTTGATGTGGGTGAATGGGGGATTTCCACTCAGCTTGGAAAAGGCTGAAAAGCCGCCTTACTGGAAAAGTTCAGCTGCCTAGTTTTGTTTTGCTTTGCCATTGTTGTCTGTTACCACAAAGATTAATTCATCTTGACGGTTTGCATGAGAACAAATTTTGAATTTCTTCTGCTCTTGTAATTTGCCTCTTGCCCCAGACCAGAATCCTTTAGCTGTCTCAGCCCCAACACCCAGGCACCACGGTCCTTTGCTATTTAACAGCAGAGGGTGCTGCAAGCCTGTGGTTGCAGAGGCCTCGGCCAGAAAAAGAGGGTAAGAGCCCCTGCTAATTCAGCCAGCCTGAAAGAAGGCTTCTAATTGTCTTGTCCCCTTGTTGCTTTGAAGACCTTGTCTGTGGGTTGTGGAGTAATCAGATGTTTCCCAAAATGCAAGCAGGGAATCAAGAGATGAAGTGTGGCCTTTTGGAAATGATCTGTCATTTGTGTTTTTGAGAATTTTAACCCTTCTCTGATTAAACTGGTGCTTGATATTTTATGCTTTTAACTCCACCAAGACCAGAGATTCTGAAGAGTAGTGGGTACTAACTTACTTCAGAAAACAGAATTCATTATGCCCATTTTCCTATGTACTGATTCTATCAATGGCTACAAGACAACAGACATTTTTTTCATTTTTTTTCAAGCTCAGGCTTGAATGTTACCTCCAGTTTGTCTCTCAGTCTTTCTCCATCTCCTGAACTGCTGCTTCTTGTTGATAGAAAGCAACAGTGACAGTCTCTATTTCTGGCTATGTCAGTCATCCTTTGATCTAAGCAAATTTGCTTTATAAGAATCTAGATGTTTCCCCAGTGATAAATCACAGGGTGATTTATTTTTGTAAAACCTTTCACAGTAGGCTTTCGTGGCAAGGCACACTGATGAGTTCGTGATCTAACCTGATGGACTTGCATTGAATTTGGTCACTCCTTGTTATAGACATAGGGTCTATCTATCCTGGAGAGCTGACTTAACTGTTTTTTTAACGTGGTTTGGTAGCCACTGTGAGAGAGGATATGCAGAGGGACCTTGGGCCACATATGAAAGTTATGGCTGCAAAGACCAGCCTCTGACGGCATCAGCCATTGCCGTCATTATATAATCCATATAAACGACAAAACTTGACAAAATTCTAGACACCGGCAGAATAGGTAAACCGATAAGGACTCAGAAAGCTTACCACCTGTGCTCTTTTTCTGGCATAAACTAACAATATCTGATTTGATTTGTTGGGTGAACTTCAGCAAAACAAAAGAAGAATTCAAGAAAGGGGAAAACGTAGGATGTAAGATACAGCAAAACTGAGGAAGGACTGCAGGTAGAGAAATTGTGATGTAACACCTGATTTGTATGACAAGGAATATTGAAGTCCTTGATGGGCTGAAGGCATACGTCTTATCTTCCCATGAGAAAATGGAAAGACAATTAGAAACTTCTAAAAATAAATAAAGAGATACGCTGTTCAAGAAAGTCAACATCTGAAAATAAAACAAGCTATAATTTTGAAATGAATTTGAGAACTGACGAAGCAGAAGGAGCAGTATTTTCTACAGCACCAAGGCCAAGCCTCCTTTAGTCAGGTAATTTGGGGTGGGGTTGGGGGAGCAGTGGACTGATGGATATTCTGAATTCGTGTACAATCATTTTGCTAACCACAATTGTTGTCCCACGATGCACTTTGTTGTTTTTTTTCCATTGACTGCTTTTTATAGGGTAGTTTTATGGGATATTTTTAGGTGATGTATTCAAATTATTTACAAATTGCTATGGCATGAGCACTGACCAATTTCCACAAATATTTACTGAGTGCCTATCTTGTGCCAGGCACTAGTCTAGGTGCTTAGAATTCAACGGTGAGCAAAACAATTCCTGCCCTAGTAAAAGCTTGTGTTTTAGTGATGCAGACACACTATAAACAATAACTCTGATCAATAAGGGGGAAAAGAGGTAGAAGGGACGGAAAGGAGAATTGTGAGGGGAGGGAGGAAAGTATTAGGGTGGGTTGAAATTTTAAATAGGGTGGTCATGGAAAGCCTCATGGAGAAGATGAGAATCAATCCAAGACTTGACAGAGATGAGGGCATCAGGCAAGCAGTTATCTGAGGGCAGAGCGGGGGAGGCAGAGGGATGAGCTGGTGCCAAGCCCCAAGGCTGGAGGGCGGCTGGCCTGCTCCAGGGACCACAAGGAGCCTGAGTGGCTGGATGGAGTGGGGGCTGGAGTAGAAGGAAAGGAGCGTTGAGAAATAAGGGGTCTTGTGGACCCCTGCGAGGAGTACAGCTCCTACTCTGAGTGACATCCCACCCACTGAAGCGTTTTAAGCACAAGGGCCAGGGTCTGATTTAAAATAATCAGTGTGGCTATTGTGTTGAGAGAAGACTGTAGGAGACATGGGAGGACGTGGGGGGCTGTTAGGAGGCCAATGCTGTAATCCCGGTGATTGAAGATGGTGGCTCAGATGCAGGTGGTGGGTTCTGGACATACCTGAAGGTAGAGCCATGGGGACTTCCTGACCCATTGGATGTGGGAGTAAAAGAATGGGCTTGAAGGATGGTGCCAGTCAGGGAGCGGCTGGGGCTCTGGAGCAGGGCCCTAGGAGCACCTCACTAGGCTTCATTACTGGGACGCTGTTGAGGGGGTCCTGTGGATAGCAGGGACACTTGGGGAGCTCTGCACAGCCCGTGTCTGTAACAGTGCTTAGTGGCTGGAGCAGTCATGGAGATTGTGTTTATAGCTCAGCTTTTCCCTATTCTTTTCTCTTGGAGAATGAACTTAAAAGTAGGCTTGGATCTTAAACTTTTAAATTAGAAAATAGGTTTTTGATTATCTAGTTAGATATCAGAGAGGTCTTCTGATTTTTATGGATTGACTAAGTGTAACTACCTGGACACAAATGTGTCTCATTAAGTGACTGAAAAAAAAAAGTAGTAAACAAAAAAGAAAAAAATTAGGGAAAGTCGGAGACCTTTTGGACCCCACAGTTTTTATTCTGCCATTTTGATTGTAAGGATGTTTTAACCCATAAATACGTACTTTTACATCAGAATTATATCATCAATGATGACTTTTCCTTACAACTTTATAAGCTGGGGATAAAAAAGTAATAGTGGCCCAACTGACTCTTAATATTTCTTACATTTTTTTTAACCTTTAGAGAAAGCTCTAATTTATCTATCTGATGAAATAGTTGTCTGTGTTCAGCAGCTTTTAAAATTTCATGATGATATCTTGTTTTGTTTCATTCAATACTTATTTCAAAATGTTAGCTGAAGTTTTTTGGGGGGTAATGAGATTGGATTTTTATTTATTTATTTATCATTATTTGTTAAAATTTTCATCCTTATACTTCTCAGTAGTTTCCAACACTTCATAGGGAAATGGTCTTCTTTGTAATTCCTTTGTGTGATGCTTGCCTGATCAGTAAAAGCAAGAACTATACTTTTAAAAAATTACAATATTCTGCAAGAACAAATGTCAGCTTCCCAAATGTCAGTTCAGCAAAACAATAAAACAACAAATGTTTCCTGAAACTCTCTCAGTTACGATTTTACTTCAGAAGACGTCACTGTCTTAAAAGGATGTCAGGCTGTCAGGCAGGGCTCTGCCTCCAGTAATGCACATGAGAAGAATGCTGGCTGCAGTCACTGTGTGTGTGTCTGTGTGTGTGTGTGTGTGTGTGTGTAGGGGTTGTGTTTCCTACTGTTTATGAAGGAGGACAGGCTGGTCAACTAGAGCAAGGAGACCAACCCAACAGACATCATTGTTACCAAAGGAATGGCATAATGATGGTTGGCAAGGCATATGAGGCATAAAAAAGAGAAGGAAATGTCAATTCAATTGGAAAAATCATTGTGAACTCATGACTTTTAACAGAAATATGTTTTTCTGGTTCTGACCCTGACTGCAGCCCATCAACAGCAGCCCTATTGTCAAACCTTGACTCTCACTAAAAGAAATTAAGACTTCTTAGAGGATGATTCTGCATCTTGGAGGAAGGACAATTTAGAATGGGTCTAGACAACAAGGATTTCAGACAGGTAGTGGTGGAAGGATACGGAAACCACTGATCAAATTGCAACAGTTTTGGGGCTGCCAGATGGCTCAGTTGGTTAACAAATTTGCGGTTCCATTCCTGCATGGGATGGTGGGCTGCGCCCCTGTAACTAAAGATTAAAAACAGCAACTGGGCTTGGAGCTGAGCTGCGCCCTCCACAACTAGGTTGAAGGACAACGACTTGGAGCTGATGGGCCCTGGAGAAACACACTGTTCCCCAGTATTCCCCAATAAAAAGTTAAAAAAAGAAATTGCAACAATTTTGATATCAAAAGGGAAAAAAGTAATTATGATTAACTGCAATAAGCTGAGTGTGTGAAAGACCTCAAAAAAAGTTGATATATGATTTATTCAAAGGGTAAATACACCAGGATATGTTAATTTCAATCAGTAGAGCAGTGTCAAGAAATATGTATTCTTAAAATTAAATAAGTAGGTTTATACATTTTTTACTATGTTATCAGGAGAGGGTGACTACAAGAAATTAATGTGAGACCAATAGTTCTGGAAAAAGATAGCAATTGTACCAAGAACGGGGAAGGCTGATCAAGACTTGTGATCACACACAATGAACACTCGTATGTGTGTGGGAGTCTCACAATTGATCGAGCCCCAAATTTTCCAAGATGAAGAATTACCCAAATATTCTAAAGAGGAGAGATGAAACCTCAGAGCTCACCATTAATCATAATGAGATATGAGAAGGCACACATACATTTTTAATACTTGTAATAGACCAGGTCAATATTTCATACTCGAATAAAAAACAATGGGATTTGGCTGAGCAAGATTAAAGAATACACTGTTTTGGTGAGAGACACCAGGTTCAAGGGATGAATTTCAAAAATCTTATTGGTGTATCAAGTCAAAGTTAAATAGAAAACGGGAGCTCGGTTTGGAAAGTACGACCAGGTTCATATTCTGGTTCTCAATCAAGTAGTTTGCAAATCAGAGTCTGAACCTTGGCTAGTCAGAGCTATTACTCTTTTTTCTCTTGGTTCTGAAGATTACTGTAGCCCTATGAAGATACAGGAATAAAAATGATTGTGACCCTAGGAGAGTGTCAAATAACCTTAGACAGGGAACCCAGGAAAGTTAAGAAAATAAGTAGAGCAATGATAAAGATGAAAACTGACATCCATTAATACTTACATAAACACTTAAGTGGGACTGTAGTAATGAATTCTATTCTCACTATGGTGTTTTCTGTGTGTTTTCTCTGCTTTTATGATGTTCGGAGTATCATACAGGCTATAGGGAACAGGATGGAGGGGAGGCAATGTGGTCTTTGTTGTTTAAGCCACCAGTAGGTCTGTGACCAGCAAAAAGCAGAAGTCCTGTATTGAAAGTCCAAGGGGGTGAAGGGTTTGGGTCACACTATCTCTCTTACCCCTAGAACCTCTGAGAGTCAATCTCTGTCTTAAAAAACAGCAACAAGTCTTAGTTAGTCATGACTTCCTAGTAATTGGCTGCTTAGAGTTTGGTGCCGTCTTCTGGGGAGAAATAGCTCCTGGGAAGAGTCCAATGTGTCTATGGAAGCCTGCCCTGTCATTTGGGTTTTCAATCTCTTTGTAATTTTGAATTGGAGTGCCTAAGAATGTCTTTTTATTGAGTCATTTGTGGAACTCTAAACTAATTTAATCTATAATTTGTTAGCTGATTTTCCAACTCGGCAGCAAATAGCTGTATATTTTTCATTTATTATTCAAAAAAGACTAACAGAGGCCTCCTTCTTCATTAGGCCCTGAGGTCATGTACAGTGGTGATCAGAGCAGGTATGGAGCTACCCTCATGGCACATAGAATCCAGTGGGTAAGCCAGACATGACTCAAATAATCATAAATTGACACTTGCTAGAGAGGAAGAGTAAAGCGGGGTGGGGGGCGGGATGCATGGGGTTAGAAAGGGCTCTTGACCTAGGCCGGGGATGGGTGGGCAAGGAGGTTTCCTTGAGATGGTGGTATGGAGTGGGAAGGAATTTACTCTGTGAAGTGGGGGAAGAGTGTTTTAAGAGGGTTGTGCAAAAGCCCATAGGAGGCTAGAGTGTGGCACACCGGTCTGTACGTGGAAGGAGGTGAAGGTGGCAGGTAGATGAGGCCCACATCAAGCCCACTCACAGAGGCCATATAATGTGTATATACATGGGGGGATAACAGCTTTGTCGAGATAAAATTCACATACCATAAAATTCATCCATGTAAAGTATACAAGTCATTTATTTTCAGTATATCCAAGAATTGAATAATCAGTACAGTCAATTTTGGAACATTTTCATCACCCCCAGAAGAAATTCTATATTCTTGAGCAGTTATTCCCATTCCTCCCTGTTTGGGTTCTGGACCCAAATCCAATGTGTGGAGGGGTGTTGTTTTCCCCACACATCCAACAAGCAATTCTGGGGACATAAGGTGGGTGTCCTACAGTTCAACTCATTTCTGAGTCTGGAAATAGCGTCAGATTCCACAGATTAAGGGTTCAGTCCTACAGGACTGCACCCCTCCCCCCTTCAGATGCCAGTAACAAGGCCAGGTTGTGTCCTGTGCTTCTCATGGACTGGCTATAGATCCATAGAGCAGAGGTTCCAAAAACCCTTTCCTTGGGCTCAATTAATTTGCTAGAGCAGCTCACAGAACTCAGAGAAACCTTTTACTTGATCACCGGTTTATTATAAAAGGCTATAACTCAGGAACAGCCTGACGGAAGAGATGCATACGAGGGCAAGGCGTAAGGAAAGGGCACGGAGCTTCCATGCCCTCGCCACGTTCACCATTCTCCCCGTATGTCCATGTGTTCACAAACCCGGAGCTCTTCGGACCCCATTCTTTTGGGTTTTTATGAAGGTTTCATTACACAGGAACGATTGATTAAATCACTGGCCTTTGGCAATTGATGCAGCCTCTAGTCCTTCTTCTCTCCCCAGAGGTCACGGGGGTGGGACTGAAAGTTCCAACCCTCTAATCACAGGGTTAGTTCCCCCTGGCAACCAGTCCACATCCTTAGGTGTGAGCCAAATTTACCTCATTAACATAAACTCAGGTGTGGTTCAAAGGGGTTTGTCATGAATATCAAGACACCTTTATTGTTCTTACCCAAGGGTTTTTGGAACTCTGTGCCAAAAACTGGGGACAAAGACCATACATATATTTCTTATACCACACTAGGTTTATACATTTTGAGTTTGAGGCTCCTGTGAGCAATGCAAATAGAGAGATTAAGTGGGTAGTTGAATGTATAGCTCTCCAAACAGCAGAGATAGGTCTGGATGGGAGATATTAAATTGATAGCCATTGGAGGATAGGCAGAGGCCCCTGCAGGACACAGATGGCATGCTCCAACTGGACACTGTCAGGAGAGTTTAAGAAAGTGTAGTTTATAAAAGTGTAGGTAGGACTGAAGAAAATCAATAAAAAAGAGTGCAGCATCCTGGGGCCAACAAAGTGGGAACCATTACACCCTGCCCCCAGGCATGAAGCCAGAGAGAGCTGTGTGGAGAGGGTGGCCTACAAGTAGCTGAGGACTTCCATAGGGACACGGCCAAAGCGCAATGACCCCTGTTAAAGAAAAACACACAGGCTCCAAACGGCATCAGTCGTGCTAAAAGCCATGGTACCCAACCTAGATTTAATACCCGATCTAATTGCAGTTTCAACCTCTCCCAGAAACAAAATCTTACAACCAGTATGGAATTTTCTGGTCAAGCACTGGGCCCTCTCCATCCGTAAAAAGAAGAGGTAATCTGCATGATAAAACCCCTTCCCATTCTCTTCCTCTAAAGAAAAGTTGTCTCTACCCCAAATAATCCTTTCCTTCAATTTGTTAATAGCTCCCTTGCCCCACCCTTACTCCTACAAAATTTTTCCCATTTTGTACAATCCCTGGAGCACTCTTCTAGTTGCTAGATGGGTGCTGCCCAATTTATGAATGGCTCAGTAAAGCCAATTAGATCTTCAAATTTACATGGTTGAATTTTGTTTCTTAACACCCCTCAGGAATAATACCCTGGCCTCACTCTCCATCCGGGCAAAACCCAAATGGAAGCCCTGAGACAGGGAGCCTGACGCAGTCCATCCAGGTAGGCCTCCAGAGCCCAGGGCAGACTTACAAATCACATGGGAATTTACACCTTGGGTAGAATGTGAGTTAAAAAAGAGGCCTGAGACAGAGCCTCCAGTGCTCGAGACACTGAAAGCTGGGATGAAGGAGGATGATGAAATTGGAAAAGGAGAGAGAGGAGTGGCTAGAGGGAGTAGAAATACCGAGAATATCTTAGAAGCCCAGTTAAGGCCAAGACTCCATTATCAGTTTTTACAGAAATAATTTCCCACACACAGAGCCACAATTTTCTTGCTTTTATCTATTTTATCTGCTAGAGCCCAGAAGCAGGGAAAATGGAACTGCCTTTTGGATCGTCTTGACCACAACCAACCCCATCTAAGGCAAGAATCTCCACTATCTCACAAGTGCAAGTACCCTTATTGACCCACAAATAAGCCTCCCCGAAGGAACCCCCAGTAGTGTTACCTGGTGGTGCCTGTGAGCACAGGTTCTAGATGGACGCAGACTGCCTGGGTCTGAATTCTGGCTAGCTGCAGGACCTTGGGCAAATAACTTCTCAGCTTACCCATCTGGAAAATGGTAATAGTTGTGAAGTAACTCAGGTATTTCAAGTGAAGTACCTGGGACTAGTAATTGCTCAAAAGTGCTAGCTATTTTAAATTCGGCAATGCCTGGAATATAGTAGATGCTCCATAAATACTTTTTAAAAATGAATAAATTATTCTAGTTAAATAAATTGTTAAATTAAAAGACAGACCCTGCTTACCTAAGCAGTAATTATAAGAGATTTTCTAAAAAAATAAAAATAAAAACCTTTAGGGTTTTAAAAGTGCCATTACAGTAATAAAACGAAGATATTGACTTTAAACTAATAGCAATCTAAGTGTTACATAAATTGAATAATCCACTTGTTGGATTTCAGAGAGGGAAGGAAGTACATAGATTGGTATCTAGACACTCAGATCACTGACAGGAAACTGAAGCTTAGGGATGTCAGAGTCAATGTTGTTCCGGAAGATTCCCCAGCAGGGATGGAGCATAGCTGGGCACGTGGACAAGAATTAGGCAGGGCAGGTAGCTTCACTGAGCAAGGAAAGGTCATTCAACCCAGAGTACGAGGTACTGAAACAGAAAATACTATGTTTGCTTTAGTTTGTTTTTAATTGTTATTCTTACACTGAGGTTCTTTTGGATTAAAAAAGGAACACATTACTGTGGTTATGTAAGAGAATATCCTTGTTCTTAGGCTATAATATGAAGTATTTAGAAGGTGAAGGAGTCATGATGTTTGCAAATGACCCTTAAATGAGTGATCAAAAGATAAGAATATGTACATACATAGTGGGAGAGTGATAAGGCAAATATGGCAAAATATGAATAGTTGGTGAATTAGATGAAGGATGTACAGACATTCATTGCACTTTATTTTTTATTTGAAAATTTTTTCAAAATAAAGAGTAGGAAAAAAGGTAATACAGGCTTATTATAGCACAACTGACAAAAATAGAAACGTGGAAAGAAGAAAAATACCCATGATTCCACTAACTAAAGATAGTCAATGTTGTCATTTTGGTGTATTTCTTTTCAGTCTTTTTTAGGCATTTTAAAATCATGTTTGAGATATATACAGAGGCTGCCAAAAAAATGTGTATACACATTTTAAGAAAGGAAAACTGTATTAAAATTGTAATACTCAATATATACCAATAACAAAAGATGAATACAAGTCACGTTTGACTTCTGCAATTATAAGAGGTGCTCAAAGTGGTTACCATCAGTGTAATTTTAATAGTTTTTTCCTTTTTAAAAATGTGTATACATTTTTTTGGCACCCTCTGTGTGTGTGTGTGTATATATATATATATATATATATATACACATACAGTTTAAATAAGACATGTTTGAATAACACATTGTTTCAATTTAGATGAGTAGGCAGGAAACAGGAATGATTTTAAGCTTTCACATGTTTTTAAAATAACCTAAAACCGGATATTCTAATGCATCATTTAACCACGTACAAGCCATTTTCTACTGTAGCACCTGAGGCAGTATGGTGTAGTGGTCAGAGCACAGGTATGGTGGTCAGACATTTACTAGCTCTGTGACCTCAAGGAAGTTTCTTAGCTTTCTGATTGTGTTTCCTCTTTTGTAAAGTGGGGATACTAATGGTTGTTGGGGGTTGAAATGAGTTATATACGTAAAGCCCTTAGAAAAGTGACAGGCACATAGTAAGTACTCAGTAGTGTATGTTCATTATAACCACCATCATCACCACCACCATTATTAGCAAGAGGAACCAAATGGTCAGGTTGATTCAGTGCTTTTGTTTTTGATTCTTAAACCAAGGAGACCAAGGTCCTCAAGTATTCACAGTCTTAGAAGTCACCTCCAGATGGCGGGTAATCCGAATCTCAAAGGCCCAGAACCAGTTGATTTCTCTTGCTGCTGGTGCCATCACCCCAAAGGCAGCAGTGACAAGAGTGCACGTCCTTTTTTTCTCCCTCTCTCCCCACCCTCCTTACCAAATCTTCCCGATCACTTATCATGTGTCAGCTGTAAATTATCCCTGAAACTGTCTCAGCCTCAGGTATCATCAGCTGACATGACTTCACAGAACCTTGAGTATCATTTTCTATTCTGCTTGGAATCGAGATATTTCACCCCAGCACTGGTGGGATAGCATTTTCTCAAGTTAGCCTAAAAAAGCTTGTCTTTGGCTACAGAGAGAGTGCTTCTGTCTTCATTTTTGTTTTGTTCTCAAACCTCCCCCATTGAAGGTTACAGAAGAATAAGACAAGATGAAAGTTAATCGTGTATATCGTGGGAAACCTGGTTAAACATTAGAAATGCTCAAAGATACCACAATCTGCCCAGAGAATATTCTGGCAGAGGGTACCAAGAGCTATGAAACTTTGCAACCCTTTGACCTACTCATACCAGTTTTGGAAATACATCCCAAGGAAATAACCCAAAAGGGGAAAAAATGTAATTTGTACAAAGATGTTCTGTGCTGCTATTTATAGGAGTGAAAAGTTGGAAATAAGCCAAATGCCAAATAAGGGAATGACTCGGCAAATTATGGTATAGTGACCTAAGGAAACACCAGGGAACTATTTCAAATGACAGGAATGTAGCCTCTGCTGGCTCTAGGGAATGTGTAGATTAAATTATTTTAAGTGACAAAACATACCAAATGGCAAGTTGACAACTATGCAAAATGTGTGTTGCACAAAGAAGTTTGGGGGTGAATTTTGAGGAAAGGAAAATGTAGTTTAGAGTTGAGTTTGATACCTCTTCAGTCAAGTTGCTTGTGAATCACAATATCTATTGCAGTACTCCCCCGTCAGATCATTTTGAGCCTAAAAAAGCTATTTGAGCATATAGACAGTTATAATATAAATCAACCAGTGGGTTTTGTTTTGCAGCAAAAAGTCTTCATTGTTATGTGCCAAGGCAGGGGGAAATGCGAACTCTAGCATCAGAACTCTTTGTTCTAGAATCTAGAGATACCAAGGAGGCCGGGAGAGCTGCAGAAAAGACACGCTGGGTATTACAACCCGTTTGGAATCAGCCCACAGTCCCCTGGCAGAGCAATGGTCAGACCTTGATAAGGGCTCAACAATAACCAGCCCAGTGGCAGGGACCTATTTTTTAAATGGGCAGAGAGAAGGAAATTAGATTTCAGAGGCCATAACACATTTACAAAAAAAATAACACTGGCTCTTCAGCTAGTATTAGAGTCAGGCCTACAGCAGACTTCTCCTTTTTTAAAAAACAAGGAACAAAAGAGTTCAGAATAGGAAACTGGACAGTCATATTAAGGAAGTAAGAGGACATGAAATCAAGGAGGTGTAAAAAACAAGAAAAAGATGGATAGATATTTGTGGCAAGGTCAGGGTATATAGAATATTTTAAAAATAATATATCTTGGCTATGGATTAATACTTAACAACTAGAAAGCAAGGAAACGTCTTCATTGGAATAAAGGCTTATTAAAGTTTACACATCATTTAAAAGAAATTTTCTAGTGAATTCTTGCCTTAACACCATCATCAGAATGTTCTTTGGCCTGGGATTGGTTTTTTTTTCTTTCTCAACCTTAACTAGGGCAGTAAGACACAATCAAGTTAAGGTTTTTTTCATCAGCAAGTAACAGAGATTAAAACAGGAGTTTGTATTAAGATTAGACACTGAGTCTGGTAGCAATGAGACATCAAGGAAACACCTCATCTCTTAGGCCTCTCCAAAGAAGTCAAATCCAAGTTCAGTGAGATTAAGCGCTGGTGTTATGCAGGATGTCTTAACTACGGTCTTTGTTCATCTAAGGATGTGTTTTGTTTGACTCATTCCTCTCCCTGGTGATATAACAACAAATGTTAAGTACACCGAGAGCCTTTTGGGGTGAGGGCAGCTTGTCTACCAAACTCTTAAATAGGTGGCTCCCTGCCAGACCCTGCCTCTCTTACCCTAACTCCTTATCTAAAACTCTCAATACCTCTGCACATTTTACCCTGTGCTTAATGAGGTCCACATGTGTGGACACCTGGTCACACATTCAGCTTCAGGGTCTCTACAGAGGGCCTGGAGGCAAGAGTGGTTTTACTTATATGAACCCAGATGAAAACGACTCCAATTACTTTAACAAGTTGACTTGTTAGAGAGGAAGATTTTAGAATTTAGAGCAATAAATCTCCCACTTCAGACAGAACCGGAAGAGGGGTGGCTTGGCACACTAAAATGATCCATTTGCCCAGCAGATGCTGAGTAGAGAAACACTCACTGGAGGAAAATTCAGGTGCACTGTGATGATTCTCCTCTTTGGCTTGTTACAGGGTTTCTCAATGCTGACACTATTAACAGTTGGGGCAGGATAATTCTTTGTTGTGGGGGTTGTACATTTTAGGATGTTAAGCAGCCTGCCCCCTCTCTCCCTCCTATATACCGTATTTCCCCCAAAATAAGATCAGGTCTTATATTAATTTTTGCTCCAAAAGACGCATTACGGCTTATTTCCAGGGGATGTCTTATTTTTTCATGTACAACCATCTACATTTATTCAAATATAGTCACATCATCTTCTTCTGGGACATCATCATAACGTACTAAATGCTGGCCGTCTGGCTGACGATCTTAACTGGGGCTTATTTTGGGAGTAGGTCTTATTTTCAGGGAAACACGGTACCAGTAGCACCCCTTTCCATTATAACAACCAAAAGTGTCTCCAGACATTGCCAAATGTCACCTGAAAGGCAAAATTGCCTTCAGTTGAGAACCATTGTTTTACTAGATATTTGTGTGGAAATAATGATATTTGGGCAACAGCATGAGATTTTCCTTTATGAGAAGAATGGAACATTCCAACTTCATCTTCTCTGCCCTGGGCTTCCCAGCAGGTTCAGCCCAAAATAAAAATTAAAGGAAAACCTATTTCTATTCCCGACTCTTCCCCTCACCAAGTTCTTTTTCAGCACTTTCTTATTCTTCTTCAGATTCATTTCCCCCAATTAATCATCCTCCAGGATTGAGTATTGTGGGTGTCCCCAAAGAAAACCTATAAATAATTGGAAATCTTGAACTCTTTCAGGTGAAAGAGTCCTGAGTGGGTGGCATCTTCCCCAGGTCTTTCATTTTTCTTAAAGTGGATTGAGTTCAGCCACCCCCAGTTTGAGGAATTAACTCACTAGTCTGACCGTCATTATGTCTGGGGTCATCTGACCTTTGGAAGTTCTTAGAAGCATATTGTGTAGTTGTGCAGAGTATGTTCCATAGAAAAAGAAAATGGGGCATAGTTCTGGCAGCCACTATAAGTACTGAGCCTGCTGACAAAGCTGGGAAAGCCAGCTCAGAGACTGGGGCTGCTGTATCAGCTTTTCCTGAGTCAACACTGATACCTGTCAGGATGCAAGGCCTCACCTAAGGCTCCTGAAGCAAAGGAACTTTTTGGAGGCTTTGGTACAGCATGTCTTCACTGCAGTCTGTAGGGAGAGATGATGCCATTGTCATTCCATTGCAGTCATTGTCTGAGGGGGAAAGGGATTGCTCAGGAGACTATTTGCAGCCTAAACACATACCAAAATAAAGAAATTGATGTATGCCACCTGGGCTATCAAATCAATTAAGTCAAATTACATCTCTCAAAAGGCTCACTTGCGTTCATCACTAGGGTGGATCAAGTAGGGATCAGTGGCCTTTGCTAATGGGCTGATGTTGAAGGAGATTAGGATGACAGATGGAGATGGAAAGAAGAAATTGTGCTGACGTGCCTCAGCCAAGGAGTCTAAAACCATTCACCGAGGAGAAGAGGGAATTCGTTTTTTGTTCTTTTTGTCTCTAGATAAAAACTAATGAAGCTAATAAAGGATTGGATTGCCAATTCTGTGATAGAGCAGGCTTCAAACATTGCAGTTGAATTGAGCTCATCAAAAAGCTATGACTGTGGAATGTGAAGAGCAGAAGAAGAAAGAGAGAAGACAGCATAAAGCAAAGCATTGAAAATTTACTGGCTGGAAAAGTACCCTCATGCTAAAAAAAACCCAAAAAACAAAAAAACCAAACAAACAAAAAAAGAAAAAAAGAAAAACCCCATAAAAACATCAAGTTGTTTCCCTGGAAAGACTTACGAAAGCAAAAGAAGAGAGGAGTACATAACATAATTAGGAACAGGCCACCTTGAACACAGTTATTCTAGCTGTGGTTTTAATTTGGTTAAAAAAGCCTGGTTCTCGTTCACATAAGCGGGTTCTATGGTTTACTTATATCTTTTGCTTCTGTTTCAGCAGCTTCCTGTTGATATGGCAGCCCAGGTAAATGCTGGAGACAGACAAAAGGGAGACTGCTTTCTGCTAAGAATCATGAGACCCGGGAGCCAGTTACTTATGTCGCTTAGAATAGCTGTTTCATCTGTCTAGGCCTTAATTTCGGAATCTGTGAAATGAAAAAAAATTTTTGAATAGAATTAACAGTGAGTAACTTTAAAAAAAAAAGAGCTAATTCAGGAAAAATAAAAATATTTACCGACGTTTTCCTTTTTATTAAGTAGCAATACAGTGGCAGCTTTTTAATCTTTCACTCTGCGATTAGACTTTGGGCTTCGGGTCGCCCATTACTGGACTAGACAATTGCTAGTTTCCCTTCCAGATTTATTAGGTTCTTGGTTTTTTAATGGAAGTGGCTTTTGACTACTTCGAATATTTCTAGTCGATTCTTTCCTTAACAACCTCATCAGAAGGCTGTTTGGTCAGAGTGTTTTCCATTCTCAGGAGGCTCTTGAAAAACTCTTGGATGCAAATGATGTTGTCCTATTTTATTTACACATACAGGCCTTAAAGGAATCTGTCCTAGTTCAGTAATTACTACAGACTGTACAAATCAATAAATGTTAATAATTCAGCAGCTGAAGTAATGGTTTTCAGAAAACAAGTCAGCAAATTTTGACAGGTTCAAACAAATAGTCAATTGATTAGGGCTGGAACTTTAAGTATCCAGACATGTCTTCAAATGAAAAGCTCTTGGAATACATATTGGAACAATAAAGCTGTTGCTTATTGTTTAGGAGGAGCCCACTGACATTTCATCATGTAAAATCTGATCACCTGATCAATCTTGCTTTAAAACTCTTAAGGCAAAGAATTAGACAAAGTTATAGTACAGGGTGTGATCCTAGGAAATCAAGAGATGGCAAAACCAAATACACTGTAAAACTTCCTTACTAAGCCTTTGGGAAAACAATTGGGCAGTTCCTTAAAAGGTTAAACAGAGTAACCAGATGACCCAGCAATTCAACCTCTAGGTACATACCCAAGAGAAATGAAATCATCGTTCCACACAGAAACTTGTACACAAATATTCATAGCAGTATTACTCATAATAGGTAAAAACTGGAAACAACCTAAATATCCATCAACTAATGAATAGTTAAATAAAACTTAGTATATCCATACAATGGAATATTGTTTGGCCATAAAAAGAAATGAAGTACTAATACATGTTACAATATAGATTATCCTTGAAAATATCATGCTAAATGAAAGAAGCCAGACACAAAAGGTCACATATTGTCTGATTCCATTCATATGAAATGTTTAGAATAGGCAAATCCATGATACAGAAAGTAGGTAAGTGGTTGCCAAGGGCTGGGTGGGTTGGGGTGAAATGGAGGTGACTTCTAATGGGTATGAGGTTTCTTAATGGAGTGACAAAAAAATGTTCTAAAATTGATTTGTGGTGATGGTTGTACAATTCTCTGAATATTCTAAAAACCATTGAATTGTACAATTTAAATGCATGAATTGTATGGTGTGTGAATTGTACCTCAATAAATTTGTTATAAAAAATTTAAAGCTATATAAATTCATTAAAGCACAAAAACAACAACAATAAAAACCTTAAGCCTTTGGTCTATATGTGGTACAGCAGCATTGGCTTAGACAGAGGAAGTTACATTTTCTTAACGGGCCTGTTCCCCTAGGGCAATAATACAATTGTATAGTGTGTGTGTGCGTGTGTGTGTGTGTGTGTGTGTGTGTGAGAGCCCCAAGCCTACCTCCTCAAAACTAATAGACTGCTAGCACAGTCTATCAGATTACGCTATAACATGCCTTGGACGCTGGTTTAAAACAGTCATTGGTCACTCAAACTTACTTCCATCCTGAGGATTCACAAGTTGTTTCCAAAGCAAACCTACTTCTGTAACTTGGGGCGATCAATGAGCAAAAATGCTAATACGTTGTCTATATCACATGGCTGACATTCTTTGTGCTCCGCTTTACCCACCACAAATTCTAAGCCTGTAGGGCTGTCCATTTCTAGACTTTGCCTGTTCCAATAAAAGGAAGCAGTCCTGTGTATGTGGAGTCTATGAGCGAAACAATCTTCCACAGTGTCTCTTTATTTTTTACCCCTGTATGTGGATCTATACCAAAAGTTCTTTGTGGTAATTCTATCTTCTCACTTTATCTCGATTGTAGAAACAGTAACTTACCTTAATGTCTGACCCAGATAGTCTGACCTGACTCTTTTTTTCTTTTTTACTAACAGCTTTGTTTATTATTTAGTTGATTATTCCATTTTTTATAATTGTACAATAATTCTCTTTTAAACAATACTTCTGTACCTGACGTTGGTCACGTTACATTCTTCCTTCTGTAGTAGTCAAGTGTTGTTGTTTTTTATACTCAGTTTTTTAATAGATCATGTGAATATCAAGAAGTGTGTTTAACTGAAAAAAATAAAGAGACCAAACTCCATGGAACATGATTGCACATTCAGGGAAAGCTCTAATGCTATTACAGTGCTTCATATCCATTCAGGAGGGAACAGCCATGATCTCCTGGGAGCCCCAGAGCTGGGATGGTGTTGGTGGATGTAAGCAACTCCCTTAAGACCTGTTTGGCAGCTTGGAAACTTGAAGTTTAATACTGGCTCAGCACCATCACCCTTTCTAGTGAGGTGACAGTGTCTTCTCAGGGTACAAACCCTCCAGTTAAATTCTCAGGGAATCCTAAGACTTCTCCTGCCCCATTCATATTGGCCTTACTTTTAACTTGAAAGTAGATGGGACCCTGACTATGACTCTTACTCTCTTTCTTGAAGGAAAGAAAACAAAGAGCAAAGTTGTTTTAGACACTGCTGTTAAACTAACATGGTTGTGCTGTTCTAATAGTTACTTTATGAAATTACCTTTGAAATAAGGTATCTTCATACTTAGAAACGAATACTAGCTCACTGGGAGGATTACTCTACATTTTATAATGTCCTTTGGCCACAAGAAATCAAATTTTCCATGGTCTGAATTAAGAGTCATATCTGGTATCTGAAGGATGATTTGACATAGCTGCCAGTCTTAGTGGTATCTGTGGGGTATGGGAGTGAGGGGGTAGAGGGTGGGGCATGGAGTCTGGAGTCAGACTGTCTGGTTCTTGAACTGGCTCCACCAATCTAGGCAAGATACTTAACTCCTCTGTTCCTATTCCTATGTAATATGAGGGTAAGTTATAGCACCCACCTCACAGAGATGTTGGGAGAATTAAGTGAGTTAATTGTATAAATAAATAAAATGCATAGAACAGAGCCTGGCATATAGTACTCACTTTTATCTGTTATTATGAGTCCTTATCAACCTTACCAGCTACTGTGGGCAGGGGCACTATTCACCAGAATCCCATTTCCAGGAACCTGGACTTGGTCCCTGAAAGCAACAAAATCATTAAGGACGGAGGCCACGCCTAAGCAGTGGGGTTCAATTCAGAGAGAACAAGACCATTTCCCTTCTCTCTTGGTGAGACCATTAGAGGCTCTTAGGGGCCTCGTTCCCCTCTTGAAGAAACTGAATCCAACAGGGGCACTCAACTTTCTCTAAAAAAATACATTCCAAAGTTCTGAAGGGTGAGCAGATCTCACCCTCCGTAGATCCAGGGTTATGCTAATAACTCAAGGCCTTTGGAGGTGGGACCCTACACCCAGAATGAAATAAATCATTTAGTAGAGAAACTTGCACTAGCTCCCTTGAGCATTCATTGGTGCTATGACTTGTCCTGTTCGGACTTTCTTTAACTATAACCCAAAACCTTGTTGACACTGGGTTGTGGATTTGAGAGTCTGCCCAGTCTTGTTCTGCTGCTATGACTTACATTTCCAGATTGCTTAGTTTGGTAATGACCCTGCCTGTCTGTCCTCAAGTTGTGGTTTGATCCCACAGAGCAACTCACGCTCACCTGCGGTCTGGTAACTAATGTTCAATCTTAGCTAATGATATTGTGCCTATGTTGATGTGCTCAATTCTACCTGTGTCCCATGGACACTTTATAAGTCTCCCCAACTTCTCTGGACTCCTGACCAACCCAAGATAAAGTGCCTTCCTTCTACAAAGGGAAAACATAAGTACACAGAAACTAAATGATTTGTTTAGGGAAATAGAGAAAGAGCTAGAAATTTAGTTGAACCAGAATTAGAACCTTCAGATCCCATTGCATCTAAAATACAGTAATCAACATGACTTCATTCTTAAATAAAATGTTTTAATAAAATACTGCACACATATGTTTTTCTCTTCAAAGATGTTATGACCAGGATGTTTGGTGTGAATGATAATATATGGTGAACTGTATAATTAGTAGCAAAAACAAAGACTCTCAAATAAATAGGCTTCAGCATATTTTTTTAAGGACATATTCTGCAAATCCACTGAGACTAGAGAACAGGCAAGGAGGCTTTCCCTCCAAGAATGTGCTCCTGGTTGACTTGGGCTAGAGAGAGAAGTCATGGTTACCCTCCAGGCATCAAAAGTAACATTGGAGTGACCTTCTGGAGAGCGGAATCCTTGCTTCCTCTCCTTTCCTTCCCCTTGCTTTTTGCCCAAGATTTCAGATCTTAACTAAAACATACAAAAGCACCACCACAGCATTGCCCTCAGGCATCTCAGTACCCAACAGGGTGGGCATGGAGCCAGTGGAAAATTCTGGGGAAAGCAGAGCTGGGCTAGTAAAGAGGAAGATCTAGTGTGATAGAGGAGAAGCTGACTATGCCTGAATATTCGGACTTTAGCACAAATCTAGGTCACTGCAGCCCTTCTGAAATCCTAGTAAATAAAATGACTATAGGTATATAGTAGAAAAATACAAGAAGCAGAATTATCCCCACTTATTACCTATCAATTATACTTTAAGTTGGTGCACCACTATTGAGAGTCCCTTACCTAAAGATTTTAATAAAAGCCACTTAGGTATTATTTAACATAATTTTCATGATATGCAAGATACTGAAAAATCCTCCTTAATCCATCCTTCTTTCCCTATCAAATCCACTTCTCCTTTCTCCTTTGCTGGGTAAGTATAAGCATAGGTAGAAAATTCTCAGGTCAATCCCCAGCCTGGGGTTGTGCACTGAGCCTACCTGGGAGTCTGGCTTTTGTATCTGACAGAAGAACAAATAAGTCTTCAGGGAAAAAATCCAGAACTACCCAACTTCTAACAGACAAGTCTTTTTCAAATAGCCTTATTAGCTTTTCGCAAAAACATCACGCAGTACAATTAGAATTGCAAAGGAAGAAGGAGGGTCACCTGAGCTGACTCTGGCACTTCTGGCCTCAAAGTGGGCTGGCAGACGTCGCTAGTTGCCCTCGCTAGTTGCCCTCACTCGTCATCACAGTTATTGACTTTAAATACTGAAGACTCCACATGCCTTACAAAGACTTCTTGTCTGGCTGGCCCAGGACCCGGGCAAGGCAGTAGGGGATGAGACTGACAGATGCCAGGGGCACTGCTGCACTCTTGCAGAAGGATAGAACATAGAAGATCAGCTCGTTTTGGGATGGGGGTTTCAAAGAGTCAAAGAGGTGCAGGAGGACAAGGGAGGCCACGATGCAGCTGAGGCGGAAAGGGAACCACTTGCTAAGCTTGCCCTTGCAGCTCTCCTTGTACATGTTGGAGTTGAGAGCCAGCCCCAGGCCAAAGAGGGTCCCCAGGTTCTTCAGGAGGCTGGCAAAGGGTGTGGTGTCGATGTGGACCCATTCTGGCCGCTCGCACCATCTCTTGGCTTTCTCTAGAGTCCACAGGAGGTCTACACCGAGCCCCTTCAGCAGCAGGTAAAATCCAATGGCAAAACTGAACAGGAAGAAGGTAATGAGAAAATATTTCTTGAGACTGGCATTGTAGATACTCTGGATGTGGCAGAAAGTTTCAGCAACAGCAATGCCTGAGTGGAAGAACAAATGACTGTGAGAAATAGGGAAGACTTTGGACCTTCAACTAGAAGCCAGTTTGGAGCCTGCGGGTCATCTATCCTGCTATTGTGGAATTAATCACAAATGCTAGTTTAAAGGGTCACCTGGTTTATTCCCATCTGTGACTCCAGCCTGTCCTCAGCCATAGACTCTTTCAGATGGAAGTCATGTCACATACATCCTCCTATTGTTTGCATATTTCCTGTCAGGGGGGGCCTCATGTCTCCACTTCAATACCCTTTGGCGTGGACAGCTCACTTGGGCTAACTTGGAGAGCTAACTTGGGCAGCCCATTTAATCTTTGAATGGATTTGATTATTTAAAAGTTTTTTATTGTGCTGAGCTGAAATCTGTCCTCCTCTAATGCCATCCGTTGATCTCAATTCTTTCTACAGGAGTCAAGTTGTAAATCTAGAGTCTCTTTAACACATTTGAAGATAGTTATTCTCCTGTCTAACCTACACATTCCCAGGTCTTTCGTGTAACATGGGTTCCAGACTCTTTCTCAAACATGGAACCCAGTACTGAATGCTGTGTTACTTTCGTGGTTGCCATGAAAGCATCATCTGCCTTGTTCTCAGCACTGTGTTCTCTTCTGACAGATTTCCAGGGGGAAAATTCCACAATTCCCCTAAAGTTTTATACTCTGGTGCCTCCAACAAAGTAAAAAAATTCTTTCTTATACTTTACCTAAATCTTTTTAACCTAGACCTTATTAACTGGATCTAAGAAAATGCAAATATTCAAAATTCTGAACCTATGAAAAGACCAACTGTGGGTATCTATTAGGTTTGCAAAAGAATTTATTTAAATTAAGAGTTTTCCTAGGACACTGTGTTAATTTGTTAAATTTGGTAGAGCCCCTTAAAACAAAACTAGGGGCCACTTCGATTGAAGACCAGTAAGAAATAAAGAATGTAAAAAGCTCAGAGATTTCAAGCTAATTCAATTGGGCAAGTTAATTTGATGTCTTGCCAACATTTCTGGAACATACTTAATTGTGTAGATCTGGGCACACCTATAGAAAGTAATCATTTCAAATCGTCCATCCTTGACTTTCAACCCACTAAAATGCAACAGCATTGATAACCACAGAACGTGGTGGGAATGCTGGGATTTTGTCCTGATTAAGGAGAAATAAGATAGAAAGGGAAGAGGGGGAGAGAGCCACAGCAGCTGATACCTGACAAGACTCCAGCAACAACCTGATGGGGAAAATGAGCAGCAAGGTAGATGCGTGACAGACAGACGTTCAGCTGCACGGCCCAGAATCCCAACCACAAAATGACGTTCAAGCACCTGCAATGGAAGAGGCAACCATAACAGAACCCAGATCCAGATCCTTCAGCAAAGAGAACAGTCCTGGCAGGAATGTTGGAGCCTAGATTCCTGCCATCAGTGGAATTTTTGTAAATTGAAGCCCATACTCAAAAGCTCAGAGATGCCTGTGGCTCATGATGAAGCCTTGCATATGTTAATTTTAACCTCCCTGTTTTATATGTTTGAAAATTAAGGACTTGCACAGTGGCTGCATACCCAGAATTCCCTGTAGTAGGAATGTCCTATGTTTCTCTCTCTCTCTCTTTTTTAAACCTGGATGGGACAACTCTATGGTCGATATAGAAATGGGTCTTTATTTACACCCTGCCACTACCTCACTACCTGATCTCAAGAAGCCCCTTTCCTGTGTTAGGGCTTGTTTCCTTATCTGTAAAATTAAGGGTTGCACTAGTGGGTCTCTTCCAGCCCTAACATTCTGTGTTCACCCTCAGCAGAAATGCCACAACTCTTATCAGTATCAACCAAAGTGTGGGATGGGCGAGGGGAATGTGAGGAAGAGCCAGTGGTGTGTCAGCTACAGAGAGAGCCACCTCCTGTCCTCTACCACCCACACCCCATCTCTGAGTTCTTACCGATATCTGTAGGTCGGCTTTTTCTTTCCCCGAAAGATAGAGAGGATGGAAGTGACCATCACGTAGTACACACCTGCTGTACCCATGGCATGGCCGGAGGGACTCCCTAAAGGGCAGGAAAGAGATTAATAAATGGATTAAAGGTGAAAAGTCTCCATCTGGGAGACTGCTAGGGGGTGTCATCTTCCCATCCAGCCATCCATGCATTCATCCATACGTCCATCCATTCGTTTATCCATTTAGTCTTCTATTTTAACAAATGTCTATTGAGCTCCTATTACACGCCTGGCACTGGGCTCTGGGAGTAAGTGGTGAGCAAAACCAGAGAAGGCCCAGCTCTTGTCTAGAGATTACACAAAGAGCCAGTGTACTGGATGCATAATTACAAACCAATCTGCCCCCCAACACTTCTCTTCCACTCTCTCCTTGCTCCCTGTGCTCCGGCCATGCTGGCTTCCTTGCTCTCCTTTGAACATGCTCCCACCTCAGCGTCTTGGCATTGTTAGTCTTTCTGGTCAGACAGCTCTTCCTCCAGAAATTTACTGGCTAATTCCCTTGCCTCCTTCAAGTTTTTGCTCAACTCGCACCTTCTCTCCCTGACCACCCTCTTTGATTCTTCAACCAGTTCCCATTCCTGATCCCTCTACCCTGAGACATAGAGGGTCTTGAGCTGCTCACCTAGATCCCTTTCTGGACTGAAGGACTTATTTTCCCAGCTCTTGAGAGTGTGGTCACAGAAACTCTCAACTCTCAGCCTTCTCTGGGCATTGCCCTGGACCCTGGACTGAAGACAGCTGTCTTGAGCAGGGTTACCTTTTCTCTGGGCGTAGCCCACAGCCAATCACTGGTCTATACAGGGGTGTAAGGACCTGGTCCTCTTGATCCAATTCAGGGCAACTCTGCAGGGCCATCTCCAGCGTCAGAGCTCCCTGTGGGGTTGGCCGAGACTGAATGGCAACTGGACTTCTCCTTCTGCCCAGTGGCTTCTGATCCTTCCCTCATAAGTGTTGCTCCTACGAGTAACTAAACTCCTGCATGCTAATCTCCATCTGAGTCTGCTTTCCAGGGAGTCCCATAGGTAAAGCCTTGCCTTTTCTTTTTCTCCTTCCCTTTCCTCCTCCTCTCTCCTCCTCTTCCTCCCCCTCCATTTCCTCTTCCTCTTCCTTCTTTTTCTAAATTGTCATCTTCTAATATCCTACACATTTTACTTGTCTGTTATGATTTGGTACATTGTACACACGTACATACACACACACACACACACACACACACACACACAAACACACCATTCAAATTTCAGCTCCACGAGGGCAGGGATCTTGGTCCATTTTATTCACTGAGGTATTCCAAGTTACTAGAACAGTGTCTGGCACATAGTAGACACTCTGTGATTCGATAAATCACATCTGAATTAATGAATATCGTCCTAAGTGAACAAAGGGTTTGTGAGAGCAAATAATTATGGGTTATGCCCTAGCTTGGGGGTCAGGGACAGGGTTCCTGATGAAGGGATGCCAGCACTGAGACCCAGGGGAGAGCGAAAGGGTTGGATATTCTGATTATTTACTGAAAAACAAAATCTGTCACTTGATTAAACAATACCTGTCTGGCTGTAACTAATAAAATACAGGCAGGATGTGGGCTTGGATGGTCTGCTCAGGAGGACACATCTGCTGGGCCAGGCCTCCGGGAAGGACAGTAGGGGGCTCAGGCCTCTAGCCTTTTCCCTTTCCTGGACCAAGAGCCATAGCACAATCACTCTCATGAGCCCTAAGAGTATGCCCTTGCCTCTCTGGACTAGCAATTTAGGATCCGGCAACATTAGGGAGATTTCCAAAGCAACATGCTATTCAGGAAGGCCTTCCTGAAGTGAATCAGAATGGAATTGGACCAAATCGAAGACCATGACAAAAAACTTGAAGGAGTAGCTCTCATGTAACCTCAAAGACAGCTTCATCTATAACACATGTTAATAGGTGTCCATAGCGAGCAAAGTCCACCCAGCTTCTGTCTCTACAGGGGCTGGGACTCACCTGGTCCAGTCTCACAGGTGACCGGGAACTGCTTTATCAGCGGCACAGAGGTGGTTTTGTAGTAGTCAGTGTCCAGGACCCACCAGTAGGGGCGCTGTCCAAAGAGAATCCTGTGGAAAAGCAGAATCCGTGTCTGGAGTTATTGAATGAACCCTTGGGCCTGGAGTCCACACCTTTGAGAAGAGAGAGTAGTGTGAAAAGAAGATCCATGTGACCCAAAACAGAAAACCGGTAGCACTGGCGCCTCCCAGAAGAGGGACTGGGTGCCTGGGGAAAGGCAGGGGAAGGAGACTCTTTCTGGTACATGCTTTATATGAGTTTTGCATTTTTAACTTTTTGAATATATTATTTATGCAAATATAAATAAGAAAATCCCAAATCCTAAAATTCATATTCATGGCAGCTATGTGACCTTTTTCTTTCTTTCTTTCTTTTTTTAATTGGGGAAGGGGAACAGGACTTTATTGGGGAACAGCGTGTACTTCCAGGACTTTTTTCCAAGTCAAGTTGTTGTCCTTTCAGCCTTAGTTGTGGAGGGCGCAGCTCTGCTCCAGGTACAGTTGCCATTACTAGTTGCAGGGGGCGCAGCCCACCATCCCTTGCGGGAGTCCAACCGGCAACCTTGTGGTTGAGAGCCCACTGGCCCATGTGGGAATCAAACCGGCAGCCTTCGGAGTTAGGAGCATGGAGCTCTAACCGCCTGAGCCACCGGGCCGGCCCCTATGTGACCTTTTTTAAACTCCAAGAAAAATTTATCCTGGAAGGATGAATATGGGACTATAGTTTGCAACTTGGACTTGCATATCCTATCAGGTGCCTTTTCTCTTTCTTCAGGCCTCAGGGATCAGAGAATGAGCCCCAACCCCAAGGACAAGCCCCATCAGAAGACGTGGCCTCTGTTGCCATCAGAATCACTTTCTGTAAGGACATACATAGCTTCAGATGCTTGCTCTGTAACCTCTCTGCTTTGTAACAAAATATCTAAGAGCAACCACTTCCCCTTTAAAAGGGCTAGATATCTTTTTATTGTGGAAACAGGTGTCAAAGTTCTGTCTGGATGCCTCCTTTTCCCTACAGGGGTAGAATCATGATTTCTCATGAGAATCAGGGACAGCCACTCACTCTGACCTCTACCAACTCAGAGAAAATCCATCACTCTTAAACTGAGGTCAGATGTTTGGAATAACCCTTTATCTTTTTATATTTTAGGGTCAGGCTGTTGAATAGGAATGTTACAGACAAAACTTAGTAGATTTTTCAATAGAAGTTTCAGCATCCCATCAATATGCCTTGGGCTTCTGAGCCCAATATTTTTTTTCTTCTCTAAAGGATTTTTATTGTTCATGGCCAAAGAATATTAGAGTTGGAAGAGATCTTAAGAATCACCTGACAGTAGACATAGATAGCTTTAGGGATGGTAAAGGTCGTAGAGGGCAGCTGGTCCAATTCATTTTCTAGATGAGGAAATACAGGCCAAACCAGCAATGTGCTAGCGTCAGCTGGTACTGGCTGACAATTGTAAACTATTCAGGATTTTTGCAAGCTGGACCCATTGGTAGCTTGAAAGTGACCATAATGGGAATATATAAACAGTAGAAATTGGCAAATGCTAAAATCGGGCCCCCCCCCAAGAGTCTGATTATCAGCACTGAATATAACATAGTTCTTAAAGAGCCTTGCCTCCAAAACCAGCCTGCGTGACCTTAAATCCTGCCTCTGACATTTACTGCCCACGTTGGCCTAATCACAGTCTCTTCACCTGTAATACAGTAAGTACCCACAGAAAAGCACTTAGCACATACTAAATGTTCAATAAATACTAACTATAATTATCATTAAGGTCCCAGAGATAACCTAAGTTCACAGATTATAAACAGCAACTCAGAGAGTTGCTATGACTTGCTCAGGACATGCAGCTGGTAGGAGCCTGAACGAGGGCTGGACCCCAGTTCTCTGGATTACTTCTCATTACCCCACACAAAAGGTTTTAAAATTATCTACGTGTTTCCTTTTTCATACATCATTTTTCTTCATACATCTATTTTTATGTTACCTATTCCGCTTTAAAGTAATAAAACTGTTTCTTTGCTTATATTCAGAGTTTTCATTCAGTCCACCTGGACTTCCATCCACATGAAATAGCCTTTCCTATATCTCCAACTCACTGACAGGGTTTTCTCTGTCTTCTCTTTATGACCCAAAGTCAGAAGGGGAGTAACCTGTTGCTTCCTGAATAGCATGGAGAAGGCAATTTCCGATGGACAGACATTTCCAGAGAGAATGCCAGCCTCTGTCTTTTCTTGCTGATCTCCTCTCTGTCTGGCTCTTACTCACCACTTAAAGATGAGGTTAAGCCAGTCTCCAATCACAGCTACCCAAAGGAGTTTGATGCCCACAGCTTCTCGAAGATGGAACCAGATGGGGAAGAGGACATAGAAGGCATTCCTGAGGTCTGCAATCACGGACACCAAGATGAACCAATCCTGGGAGTCCTGGTAATTCACCTGGAGGTAGTGTGTTGACTGGATCCCAAAGTCATGGAGAATGTTCATTGCTTCCTCCATCCTCACTGCCTGGCCCCTCGGGAAGCCGTCAGCTGAGTTCTTGTAGTTATTTCAGACTTAGTGGTGATTGCTCTGCTATCAGCCTGTGCCTTGCCCATTTTATATGCCCTGTAACCAGTCTGCAGGTCAACCCAGCCCTGATCTTTGGACTAAAAAAACACTTTTGTCTAAAATCTATTGATCAAAGGTGCATCATCAGTAGGTTGATGTAAACACGTTCAGGGTGATTTACGTAAAATAGAAAAACAGGCACATGAAAACTGCCTGATCGGCCATGGACTCGGCAGGGCCAATTATTAACTTTGGCATGCTGCTTGACAGTGCCAGGGGCTGCCCTCCCGGCTCTGAAACCCAGCCAGAGACACGGGACAGAGTCTAAATCGCTCACCATGAGTCTTGCACAGATGCCTCATATCTTAAGTCTGCGAGTGCACTTATTTGGGGACACAGAAAAGTCTTGGTGCTCTAGCTAGTCAAGTTTTAAGTCATTAATTTAGAAGATAATAAGTTCAATTGTACTGGGTACTGTCACCTTGCTGGGCCTTTCTTAACTGCGTTAGCTAGGAAATGCCTCTGGTTTGGGAGATCAAACCCTCTTCCCATATGGCTTCATAGCACAGGGCCAGAAAATAATCACCTTCAAATGCACTAATTAAGTCATTGATTTCTTGAAAATTAAGACCTTTGGGATTTTAACACGTAAGTTTAAGCAATGGAATGAATGTGTGTTCGTGCAAAAACAGTATGAGGCCTATGTGGGTCTAAATGAAAACGCCAGCAAATTGGTGATTAGGGGACTCTGGAAAGGGCTTTTGTAGTTTGAGTTTTCTTTAATTTATACTGGGAGAATATATATATATATATATATATATATATATATATATATATATATATATATAGAGAGAGAGAGAGAGAGAGAGAGAGAGAGAGAGAGAGAGAGAGAGCCAGCCAAAACATGTATACACATTTTAAGAAAGGAAAAAAACTGTATTAAAATTGTAATACTCAATATATACCAATAATAACAGATGAATACAAGTCATGTTTGACTTCTGAAATTAAAAAAAGTACTCAAAGTGTAATTTTAAGTTTAATACACTTTAATTTTAATACACGGCATAATTTTAATACAGTTTTTTCCTTTCTTAAAAGGCGTATATGTTTTATTTTGGCACCCTATCTCTCTCTCTCCATATAAATATATATATTCATATTCACCAGAAAGTCAATACAATTTGATTATAGCCATGGATGTAGAAAAAGAACAAATAAAAGTAACACATGCTCAGTCATGAGAAGCAATGCTGCCTTCTCACTTGCACAAGACCAAAACCTCACACTTGGATCACTTAGGACCCTGAAGGAAGCAGGGGGCTGAATTGGGTAATAAATTGATGCATCTTCAAGGATAAGAGCCAGTGGCAATAAAACTTTTTAAAACCCACCTGAATTTCCCATTGGTAAGTTCATATTGCCTTGTAAGGGGTAGGTTGGAGACAGGGAAAAGAAACTCAGAGCTAATGAGTCTGTAGCAAAGGTTGACAACATTCCATGCTGGAAACGATTAAAACATCATCTGGGAGGTATGATCTGGAGTCTTATCCCAACCCCCCCGAGCTCCCACCCACCTCAAGCAGATGCCAACTGCCTTTGACCACATAGTCCCTGCTGGCCCAAGCAATGCTGTCCTACTGTGAGCAGCCTGGAGAGCAGGTAATGGTGGTGTTGGCTGTGGGCGGTCGGTACAGGAAGCATGTACCCGGCAGTGTTGTGGGGAAGCCTGATCTGTGTTGTCAGGACTGCTAGGCCACAGGTAGTAGGCTCCACCAGAGGAGACAGTCCCTTCCCTCCACTCACATAAGCCTTCCTTGAAAGTATTGAGTAACTATCGTAGTGATCCCTGGGGACTGGATTTTCTAGGGTCTGAGGTGAGTCAAGGGCAAATAGGGCAAATCCTTTGACAAAATATTCAAAGGCCACTGTCTGGTTTTCCACAGGGCTGCTAGGAGCCAGCCAGAGTCTCTGAGTCCACTGGGGTTCCATCATGTTCTCAGCATATGGGGGTCGGGGGTGCGGGTGGGGAGGTGGTGGCAATACAGATCCCTGTCTTCTGGAGGAACCTCAGGGAGAATGCTTATATTGATAAGAAGGTGTGATGTAGCTGATATCTGCACACAGGGCAGAGGAGGCATCCCTCTCTGGAAGGCTGCCTCCCTGGCAGGGGACCGCTTGGTCAGATCAATTGTGTATCATTATGAGACTGTCTGCTAGTTTTTACCTTCCTACCTTCCAGACCCTTCTGCTGCCTCCAGCAACTTATCATGTGCAGGAAGAGGTGAGACCCTGAAGGACCTGAGCCCGCTAGAAAGTTGACTGAAGAGAGGAATCGTGGCGTACTCAAAAGCTCAAAGGACTTGTGGCTATTTGAGGTGAATAATGTGAGCGAAGTATTTGAGTTGCTAGAGGTTTTGATGAGCATTCACTCATTTAAAGAACTCTCTCCAGGGAGGGGATTCCATCATCCTCTAACCCCCGTTGTCTTCCCTTTCAAGAAGTTCTTCAGTTTAATTCAATGAACATTTTCTGAGCAAAGCGCCACGCCTGGTTCTATGAGGAACTCAAAGTTAAATCTTGGTTGTCCTCTGGGACCTTGACATTCTAGTGGGGCAGGGAGGTTAGATATTTGCACGACTAACTTTGTCAACTGGGGAATCCTTAGATCAAAACTGAATCCATTTGTACAAATATCAGTCAGCTCCTTGTTATTTTGTCCCTCGTGAAGATGACTCAAGACTTAATGATGGCCTCTGGGTAAAGGATCAGCCGAGTCTGTGAGGCAATGGGGATGGAAAGTTAGATGGGCCGCTCTTCGACAGGAACACGAGCTGGGCACTCCTGAGGCACTTTCTCCACAAACAAATTCAGAGGCTTGGGAAATCTTGGTTTGGGAGGAACATGAAGGAAAGGGGCCAGAAAGTACAGTCTGGTTTGCCGTTAATAAGTTCAGCTGGTTCCAGAGTCCTGGCACGTTCTAATCCCAGAGCAAGGTTGACTCAAACAAGTTTACACGCTGACAGGAAAGCGAAGAGGGGAAGGAGTCCTGATTTATCCTACACCTCAACCCAAAATGACATTTATTACCAAGAAGAAATGCTGACTTTTCCTGTAGCCAAATCCTTTATTCTGGCTGGGGCTCTGGGTTCTACTGAGAGAGGAGCTGCTTTTTGGCTAAGTTATGGTCACTAGAATGGGTCTTGTCTGCACATTGTATCGGGGATGCAAAACCCAGCTTCAAGCTAAGGCTTGTCTGAGCAGCAGGGGAGATTCCTTCTAAGGGTTAAAGCCCAAACTGCAAGATGTACAGTCTTTTTTTCTTTATTTCTTTTTAGGTACCTTTTTCCCCCCCCCCCACCAAGTGATCAGTGGGGGAGGTGTTTAGGGGGTAGACAGTGAAAACTGGCTAAATCAATTGCTGTCACCTTTAAGTGAGTGACCTCGTTCATTTTTTGCAAAAATATGTTGGGGAAAGCAAGTGAAGGGAGAGGTGGATTAATTATTGTTAGCCAGTGAAAATGGCTAACTAATCTCCGGCATGGTGAGAAAGTTCAGCTTTAGGACCTTGAACTGTGCACTTCTTGTCCAGGTGAGGGGAGCATGCTGCCTGTCTCAGAATAGGCTGGACACTTTGTCCACAGAAAAATACCAGAGTGCATTTGCTTGCTTGTAAACAGTCAAAAACTCCCCGCTCACTCCCTTTTCCCTGCCACTGCAGGATCTGCCTTCTACCAAAATCAAATGAATCATCGGAACATTTACAGGAAGCACAGACTGACCAACCTCTCGGCTTTCTCCATCTTCTTTAACTCCCATCCCCCCAAAAGCTCTTGTTTCCTCCAGAGAATATCCTGTTTTCCACAAATGGTCAACCAGTTCCCTCACAACCAGATGGTGACACTTCTCCAACTTTTGGCAGTGCCAAACTACCCTAGCAGCTAGGAAACATTCTTGCTGTTAAGTTCAATCCCTCCTGCTAGGCGTTAAATTTTGTTGATGATGCACAGCAGAGGCAGGGGCAAGGGAAGTAAGCCTACAAAACAGTGGCTGGGACTATTTGGAAAAAGCTCATTGCCCCTTCTTCCTGGTCTGTACCCCAGAGGCAAAGAGGGGTTGTCCGAGGAGAGACAGGAAGTGTGAGCTAAGGACCCAGCCCCAACATGCTTTCCCTTCTTGCTTCAACTCACGATTCTTTGGAAGAATTGGGGCCAATTAAAGAAAAAGGGGAGAGAATATGTCATCAATCTCTCAGTCGTAGCTCAGCCTAGTTGGGTGTGGAATCGAGGTAGGGATTGTGGGTGGGGGAAGGTAGTAGCTTGGTGTGTTTTTCCTTAGAAGACCCTCAAAAAACATCCTCAAGCTTCCTGCAGGCAGCCCATGAGACTTCTCCTCCCCCGCTGCCATCACTAGAATTTATAAGGTAAAAAGAAAAAGAATAGGAAGATTAAAGAGCTGTGTGACCTTAGCCAAGTCCCTAGAGTTCTGTGGGTTTACTTTTGTCAACTGTAAAATGAGACTTGGTGACTTTCACCCTCCTTTCAGTTCTAACATTGTCTAACTCTGGGGTACCCCTTTGAAAGTAGCTCCAATGAGGTGGTGCCTGAGTTTTAATGACGAAACAGAAATACTTCATTACTACCAGAAGGAAAATTTGGTTTTTTTAACTAAAATATTTTCAAAAGAGTAAGAGTTTGAATGAGTATTCATTGAAGTCAGTTTTTCCTACCTCTGGACACCTTCCAAACACTGGTGCTGCCTGAAACCAGCTGAGACCTGAGGTGCACCCAGAGTCAGAGAAGCCCCCTACAATTCTCAATCAGAAGTCAGCTCCCTGCGTAGAATCTGGCATCCAGCTGAGATCTAGATTGGGGGTGGGGTCATGCCTTCCACTCTCTTCTCTCCCTACCCATTTTTTCTCCCCCAGCTCTGCCCTCTAGTCCTTTAATCAACTCTTTCTTTAATAGCTGTGGAATTTTCATCCCAACCAAAATTCGCATGTTGTACAGTCAGTTATTGTCCTTCCCTCTTCTGGAGTCCAGTTAGGGGGGACATAATTAGGAAATTAGTAGTCTTGGACCCTCTTAACCCACAACTTACTCCTTCTGAGAGTTCTCAAATGGGGACCATGATGCAGAGAAAGAGGAAGAGGTGAGGCCCTGAATTGTCCTGAAAACACACAGTGAGGTTTTCCCCACCCCCCAGGCCTGGAGAGGGCCAAGGAACTATTCTGAGCTATGAAAACACAGCAGAGCTCTGCCTGGAAGTAAACAGCCGTCTATCCGCCAACGCCTGTCTCCCTGGACACCAGTCTTCACAGTGCCTGGTCTCCAGCCAGTGGGTGGGAGAGAAAGGGAGACAGGCAAGGAGAGTCTCGCATGCCTCCGTCCTTTAGGATAGAAAGAAAAGCCAGTGTTTGTTTTCAGATTTTAAATATTTTCTTCACTTTAGTAGGTTTGGAGTGGAAGGAGGGCAGCCCTGGAATCATGTAAGTCCAGGGGATCTCTCCAACCTTGAATTCCAGAGATCAGGATGCCCATTGCTGTCTTCAACTCTGTGCAACTTCTGCCTCCTCTGCTCTTCTGGGAAGTCATCATGACCTTCTCACTGTCAAATCTGCGGGTTGGCCTTTTCTCATCCTTCTTTTTCCTTAATCTTTTGGCTACATCTGTAACTTTTGACAGATAACTGCTCTGAAATGCTTGCCCTCACTGTGCTCAGCAAGCTCTCTTCTCCTTTCTTCTCTTCCTCCTCCCATAGTCACCGTGATGTTAGACCCCACTTGGGTACCACCTGAATGTCCCATGCATTCCCCAAATGTACAAGTTCCTTCCAGACCTGTTCTTTCTCCAGACTTCTGCTTTGTAAATACATCTCCTCCTCCACTGCCATCCCATAGTCAATGAGCCTGGCAACCCTTGAATCATCCTTGATCAGGTTCTGACTTTTGCTTGATTTTCTACTCTTGCTGCCCTTTGTCAATCCCTCTGCCCTCCTACTCCTCTTCTCATGCCCCAACCCAAGCCATACTACGGACTGCTGGCAAAGGAGCCTCATAATACTGTTCTTTTCACTTAACACATAAAACATATCCAGTGGCTCCCCATTGCACACAGAATGAAGTTCAAACTCACCTACAGTCGAACCCCAGGTTATCTTTCCAGCCTTATCACTTGTAACTCCCCTTCGTGGACCCCTCACTCCAGATATACTAATGGATTTGGATTTCCCAACCATGCCTTGGTTTGCCTAACTTGTTCTTCCTTCCACCTGGAATATCATTTTCTCCATCTCCACATGTCCAGATTTTAAACATATGTCAAGGCCAAGCTAATAAAGCCTTCCCAACCCACTGATGCTTACCCAGCATCAGCTATAAGGAATCACTCTGACCTGAACTCCCCTAGCACTTAACCATTCTTAGGGCACTCAGCATGTTCAACCCTTGTATTACAATTGTTTTACATATGCCTTAACCCTTTTTCTGCTATCCTGAACCCTGAGGGCCAAGAAAGCATCCCTTCCAGCATCCAGAACTGAGCTCTGCTTACACACTTGGTGCCAGTGTGGTAAATTGTTTAAGTGGCTGTGATGGTTTCTCCCAGTGCTGCCACATGCCCCTTTGCATTGTGATTTTGCCTCTCTTCCCATCAAGACAGGAAGTTTATGTCTCCATCCTTTGAATCTGGGCTTGATCTTGTGCCTTGGCCAATGAGACATTAGCAGATATGATACAAGCAGAAGCTTGTAGAGCATTCACTCACTGAGGGCTTGCCCTCTTTGGGCTACCATTGGAACCCTGGACCACAAAGGGGAGAAGTCCAGGCTGGCCTGCTGGAGACAGTTTGCTGTAACATGTGGCCTGTCTGACAGCCAGCCCCACCAGTCAGACGTGAGTGAGGCCATCTTAGACCATTCAGCCCCAGTCTCTCTGCCAGATATCTGCCATGAGTGATCCCAGGCAACTCCAACAGAGGAACTGCCCAACTAAGCCGAGCTCAAAGAGCCAACCTACAGAATAATGAGCAAATAAAATGGTTTATTGCTTTAAGCCACTATTTTTTATGGCGGTTTGTTATGCAGTAACACCCAGTAGATGTTGGTTAATAAAATACTAAATAATAGCTAGCATTCATTGACCATTTACTATATGCCAATAACTAGTCTTGGAAAATTACACAGATTAACTCACTTAATCCTCATAAAAATCCTGGTATAGATTTTATTACTGTCCCCATTTTCAGGGGATGAAAGTGAGGCCCAGAAAAGTTAAATACGTTGCCAGGTCCAAACCTCAGCAATCTGGCTCCAGAAGCTGCACTATAAACCATTATACCATGTTGCAGAATGAGGAAAACATTAACTCATTGATTTGCTGCCTCAGATACATACATGCTGAATTCTATAGCATTTGGGGGTCCAATGCCCAGCCGATGCTTCTAACCTTCCCACACCATGTCATCTTAGGTTTGCTCCAGGTACTGGGCCCCTCCTGCCTGCTTCAGGGAAAGCCCAGCATGGGGAACTGATTTACAGACATGCCATCTGTCTGTCTGTCACATCTCCTTCTTACAACCTTTGTTGGGTTGCTGGTTCCAGCGGTACAGGTTTCATCTGGAGAGGAAATGCTCGGGCTCAACATGTCAGTGTTGCCCTTTTGCGCTGTGTCCTAGCTTAACCTGTGCAACCAGGGATATTTTTCACTCGGAATCTTTGTATTTCCTTAGATCTCCTTTTTTAGAGGTAATCAAAGGAGAAACTGGATATGAAATGACTTTTTACAAGACAAAGAATTACTTGACTATAACAACTGTTATTGTTTGTTTAGATTTTAACAAAGATGTATTTAAGCACCCATAATGGGCATGACAGCATGGGCACCATGCCACCAAGGCCAACAGGATATGGTTCTTGCCCAGGAAGCTCAGGTTCTATGATGAGCAATGAGGGGAGGACACATGTAGACAATGAACTAGAGTTCAGTGTGTGAACATCCATTGGAGAGTTTTGTTTAAAGTACTAAGGTAGCAAGGAGAACAAAGCAATGAGCAGGAAAAGATGGAGGGGGTGATATTTGAGTTGGGTTTTAGAGGATGAATAAGGTATCACTAGATGAAGACAGGAGGAAGGGGAAAGAGGAAGGAACCAGAGGAAGGGGGGAGGGGAGTGCATGGACGGACGCATGAGTGGGTGGGGACAGCCTATGTGGGGACGGGCACAAGGTTGGGACAGTCTGGAGTGCAGGGCTTCAAGATGGTAGGGGGTGGGAACCCAGTCTATAGACAATCTAATGTGCCCTGGAGAGTGGGACACTCTGAAGATTTATAAGGGGCAGCTGGCCAAGCAAAAACTATAGGAGGGGGAGGGAAGGAAGGTGGGAATTCGCTTACAGTGAGTCTCTGCTCAGGTAGTTAGACATGAAGTCCACGGCGAGGCTGGTGTGGATTGTGTCATGAGAGTCTGGCTTTCTCTAGGACACCTCACAATGGTTTCTTGGTGTGGGGACAGAGCCCCAGAAAGCAGTTTCCAGGCTCTCGGCCTCACATAGAAAGGTGCTGGCTCAGGTAGTAAATGGCCATCAACTGTGATTACATGGCCATCAGCTGCAACCAGGGAGCCATTGGCCACTAATATAACTGCTATGGCTACGCTAGCAGAAAATGGGGGCTACCAAAAAGATGGTGGCTGGGCCTGCAAGCGGCACAGTGAGGGTTGAGAATTGTGTGGCTCCCACTTCCTGTGCCTCCAACCCAACCGCCAGCCCAGCAAGAATATAATAGTACGACTCCCCTACCTATGGCTCCTTGGGTGTTCCTTTTTGGCCTCACCATGTCCTGTGAGATCCCGCATGACACCCCGCAGACCGCCTTGCATAACAAATGGCGCAGTGAGCAGGGTGCCCCACATGACACTTGGTGAAATCACCACAGTCCCAGGGCGGTGGTCGTGGTGGTGGTGGTGTGGGGGGAGGGAGCTGCCTAAATCAGAAACCAGGTTTATCAGCTCACCAAGGGGGATTGTCTTTCCAGGAAGATCTAAATTTACCAAAGTAACATGTGAAGGTTAATCTTCATTTACAGTAAGTGTCAAGAAAAACAATTATGATCAGAATACCAATTAGTTGATTTACACAAGAGATTTAACTGATTTGCCCATTTCTTCCCATGAGCAAGGTGTGGTGGAAAGCTGGCCCATCAAGCTGTGAACCAGAATCAGCAGCTGGTCATGAGACAGGTTTGATAGGGCCTGGGGCTGCCATCTGTGTGGCTAATGTGCCTCCAGGGCTGAACTGGCCTTGGGCGCGTCCTCTGCTCCAGACACGGTTGGATTGTCACTGCCAGGGCAGCCTCTGTAATGCTCCTTTTCTGTGCCTTCGGACAGACATATTCTTTATGTACCTTAAACCCCTGGCCAGCTTGGAACTGCACTGCTCTCCCAGGGTTTTCTCAACCTTGGCTACATGTTAGAGTCACCTGGGGGAAATTTACGTTGCTAATGCCTGAGCGACACCCCCAGAGATTCTGATTTCATTGGTATGAGGTGCAGCCTGGAAATGTGGAGTTTTTACAAGCTCCCCCGTGATTTCAGGTACAATACAGGTTGAGCTTTTGCTTTAAGGCAATTGTGCATGTTCCTGCTCAGGTCCACTGAGTGTTGATTTTCCTCTTAGAGGATCACTTACCATGGATCAGGTGCCAAGTGCTTCTCAAGCATTACCTTGTTTAATTCTTTAACCAGGCCTGCCAGTCAGTGACGAAGGGCAGGGGTACAGGGGACGGCAAGCAGGTATAATTCCACAAAGACCTAATTTCAATCCCAGCCCCACCACGTAATAGCCAGCTGACTTGGGGCAAGTTACTTAATCCCTCTGAAACGTAGTTTCTCTTCTGTAAAAAGGGAATAATAATATTCTCAAGGTTGTTGTGAGGAATAAATGAGGTAACAGAGGGAAATCAACTAGCTCATCATAGTCTCCACCATATTGGCTCTATTTCAAAGGGAGAAGTGGGAGAGACTGAGACATCACATTCTTTGAGGGTCCTCGAGAAAGGGGAGCCCCTATCATATTCTGGTCAAGGAGTTCGAGAAACATGCAGTGGGAAGGTGTCTGAAACCAACCCCCGTGAGAATGCTATAATCTATTTCCCTTCACAGGATCCAGATGTGGGAAGGAGGAATGTTACAGAAGATATAGAACCCACCTGAGCCTGAGCAGAGCACACGTGGCCAACCATTGGCCACAGGCCAAGTGTTGGAGTGGGGATAGGAGGCAGGCGCCCCTAAGAGGCCAGGCCAGGGAGGTCGCAGGAATACTCTGTGTGTGTGTGTGTGTGTGTGTGTGTGTGTGTGTGTGTGTGTATGTGTTCGAGGCCCCTTCAACGGGATCTGTAGGTCCTCGAGTCTCTGGAGGGCCTGCATTCCCCGGGGTACCCTCTCACTTGTCAGGTTCCTGCTAGATCTTTGCTATTCTGACCCTTTGGATCTCTCTGGGTTGCATTCCTCAGGGTCTGCTTGCTTCTTTCTTTCTTTTTTTTCCTTCCCTGCAATTTTTTTTTTAATTTATTGGGGTGACAATTGTTAGTGAAATTACATAGATTTCAGGTGTACAATTCTGTATTACATCATTTATAAATCCCATTGTGTGTTCACCACCCAGAGTCAGTTCTCCTTCCATCACCATATAATTGATCCCCCTTACCCTCATCTCCCACCCCCCACCCCCCTTACCCTCGCTTGCTTCTTTCTTGTGGCTGGAAGGATATGTTCCCAGGAGAGCTGCAATGGGACTGCCTCGGGGTCTTCTCTTGGGAGTTGTCTGTGCACATACCCCTTTGGTGGGCCTCAAGCCTCAGTGGGGAGCCCCACTGCACACACATCGGTCAGCAAGCGAGCCACAGCAGCAGAGTCCCCCATGCAGCCGAGGGCCACAGGTCCCCTCTCTTCATCCCTGCACCTGGAGAAGCAGAGGTGAAACAGCCAAGAGAAGCCTTCTTGGCTCCCCCACAGCTTTTGTTTTGAGGACAAGATGAGAGCATTTACATCCATCTTGGTCCAAATTTCTTTAAACAAGAAAACACAAGTCAAAACATGATATTTATTTGGGCTGAGAGGGTAAAGAGAAGCTAAATCACTGATCTGAGAAGCAAAATAGAAAGAAGAGTCAGTAACAGCAAACCAGCTCTGCCTCAACCCTTTCCCATCCGAGCACTTGTTACCATATCCTGCTGTTATTCTTGAATCGAGAATGTGGCTTCCCTGGTATTTATTTTTTGTATGACGGTCCCTTTGCCAGAACTTAGTTCCTTTCCAGCTCCCTTGGTTGAGCCTGGGGTAGTTCTTGAGGGACCCACAGGACCCCCGTGGTATCTGAGTTCCCAATTTGCCATTTCCCTCTAGTCACAAGATGAGCTGGACCCAGATCTCTGTGCCCTGAACTGCCCTCTTGCCAGTGCCTATTCTGGTCAAGCAGTGTGAGAAACATGCAGCGGGAAGGGCCTATCCAGGCAGTGCCCTCCCCTGTGGCTGGGTCAGTGCCCTGGGCTTCCTGATGAGGAAGAAGCCCCCTTTTTTCCTGACCTCATGCCCCACTTTCTAGAAAAGACACTGACAAAGTGGGCAAGCTATTGAAGCAGAGGTGTGGACACTTCCTACCACATGGATTTCTCTGGCCTGGAGGCACTTAAGAAAGCTTGCTCTTTGAGCCCTACCTCTTCCCCACTTTACTCCTGCCCCCACTCTCCTTTCTGGAAAATATCCCAGTGCTTATTTATGCCCATCCAAAGTCCACACCCCAGGAGGAACATCAAGGATGTGAGGCCCTGGGGCCTGTGGCCTGACCAGGCGGGACTGATCCCCTGGGACGCCCCGGGCTCAGATGCATGCCAAGCCCTGATCAGGCAGCTCCTGGCCTGGTTGCCTGAGCTCCTGAGGGTTTTTGGTTCCTACCTTCAGTGACATTCTGGGCATTTATGCTGGCTGCTGCCCCTTAATGCAAGCCACAGTCACCGATGGCCCTAGGAACAGATGACCCTTAACATTCACCCACAAAACTCCCTGAACTGCTGCTGTCACGTGACCATCCTACCCCCTCTCATCCTTCCCCACATGGTCTATATAAATGGCAGGAAATTGGAAGAAGATTATTTGGCAGCGTAGATAGATGACAAGGTGACAGGAGGAATCTTTTTGTTCAGCTCATGAGAGGTGGAGAGATAAGGTGAGGAAAGCTGTCCAGGGACAAATGTCGCCCACAAGGAAACAACCAGGGATTGTCCTTCTCTCACATAAGACAGCCGCCTGCATGTCCAAGGCTTTTCCAATCCAGGGATGGAGGCGGACACTGGAATTGAGGGATGGGGGGATTATAGGACCCGAGGCAGCAGAGACACCCCCACAGGACCTCAGAGGGAATATCAGGGAGTAGAAGCTGAAGTAAGAGGAAAAGGAGTGAGAAGAAAGGGCAGAGAAAGAATGTGCTAAGACTACAGGGAATGAAGACAGACAAGCACCTTGTCTTCTGGGACAAGGGCCTTGAGAGAACAGCTGGTCTCCAGCGGCCTCACCTCCATATTCAAGACCCAGGGCAGAAAAGGAGCTGGGCAGGCCCAAGAAAGCTTCTGAATGTACTTAATGCCACTGACCTGTACATTTAAAAATGATCCAATGGTAAATTTGACCACAATAAAAAAGAAAGAAAAAGAAAAAATGGTGCAGTCACTTTAGAAAACAGTCAGACAGTTCCTCAAAAGGTTACACATAGAATTACCATATGACCCAGCTATTCCACTCCCAGGTATACACGCAAGAGAAATGGAAACATAAGTCCACATGAAAACTTGTACATGAATGTTCAAAGCAGCAGTATCTATAATAACCAAAAAGTGGAAACAACCCAAATGTCCATCAACCGATGAATGGATAAACAAAATGTGCTGCATCCATACAACAGAATATTATTCAGCTATAGAGGAATGAAGTCCTGATTTATGACACAACATGGATGTACATGCAAAACATTATGCTGAGTGAAAGAAGCCAATCACAAAAGACCACATGTTATGTAGATCGATTTATATGAAATGTCCAGAATATAGGCAAATCTACAGTGACAGAAAGCTTAGTGGTTGCCCAGAGATGGGAAGGGGCTGAAGGGAAATAGGAAGTGACTGCTAATTGCTATGGGGTTTCCTTCTGGGGTGAGGAAAATGTTCTGGAATTAGATAGTGGCAATAGTAGCACAAATTTATGAATAGACTAAACCCACTAAATTATACACACATGTTAAAAGGGTGAATTCTATGGTATATGAATTATACCTCATAAAAAATAAGATTACAAAATTGTTAGAAAAACAGGAGTCTTCTGGGGAAAAGCTTGGCCCTCACTCCAAGCTCCCAGCTAGCCATTCCTCTCCTCTCTGGGATGGGAACACAGCAGGTTTGGTGGCAGCAAAGCTGAGTCCCTGTGTATCAGGCATCACAGGCTCAGGATGCTCTCAATAGAGAGGGGGATGAAAAGGAGGGAGATGGGAGAGAGAGGAACTTGGGGTCAGGGAGGAGGGGACCTCAGGGTGTGAGAAAGGAGACGAGGGCACCAGGCTTCCTGGCCCAGTGCCCACTGCTCCCCCTACCCAACACCTTGACCTTCGGGCCCCAGACACATTCCCCATCCCAGGCACCGCCTACTCATGAGAGAAGCCCCCGTGAGAGAAGGCAGGGAGGTCAGGGACACAGGCAGCAGCCTGGGGGAGGCAAGCCAGGGGGTTGACCTCACAGGCCGTAGCATCCTGGTCCCCCCGGAAGAAGATGGAGTCAGCAGAATCAGAGGAGGGGTCCTGGTCAAAGAAGTTGTAGGGTCGGAGGAAGAAGCCCACACCATTCCCCACAGTCACCGTGTTGGGGATGTCCTCTGCATGTGGGATGTGCAGGAAACCGGCTGTCACCCAGGCCACCAAGTCCTAGCAGGGGAGAAGGGAGAGGATCATGAGGCCTGGCTTTGCTAAGGACACGCCTGCCTCCCACAGTAGCCTTGTGTGTAAGGATCCAGCTCCCTAACCCAGGAGAAATGTGAAATCATAAAGCTTCATTTCTTAGTGGGTTCTGCAGACCCCAAGGCACCTGGCTTGGGAGAGAGTGAAGTGGCTCATCTTTGCTCCTTAACTGACCTGCCCTGCAACAGTCTCATTATTGATGAAGTCACTGAAATCCACAGTCGGTGTCCAAGGGTCGTTCAAATTGTAGATGCTGGTGCTGCTGGGCTCCTCCTCCTTCCGCTGGGTCACAGCCAGCTGGTACCTATAGGAGATTTGGATTAGACCCACAGGTCATCAACCGGTCCTACTGTCTGAAGCTGCACTGAAAACACACAGGAATAACTGAGCACAAAGGTCGCAGGGTAGCAAGCCTCTTCATTATTCTCTGTTCAGTTCCCATTTCCTCTCTGTCTCTCTCTCTCTCTGTCTCTCTGTCTCTCTCTCTCTCTCGTTCGTAGAGTTTTCACATTTATTCAATATCCTGTATCTCAAACATCAACTGGCCCATTGTTCAGACTTCAGGTCCAAGTGTCACTGGTGCATCCATCCAGATCAGAGCCTGGGCCCTGGATACTTGTGCACGGACGGGGCCTGATTCCTATTTTAGTCAATGGCAGTATTGCAAATGCCTGGATTTTAGGGAATACTCCCTCAGATCTGTGTTTCTCTCTTACTCTTTGTTTTTCCCTCCAACTTTTATTGTGAACATTTTATACCTACAGAAAAGTTGAAAGAATAGTATAGTGAACACCTATAACCCAGATTCTACCTCTAACACTTTATTATATTTGATTCCTCATGTAACTCTCCATTCATCCATCCATCCATTAGGCTTTATTTTAAATGGCTAAGGATTGTGGCCACAGGACTGTGTGTGTATGAGTGTGTGCGCATGAGTGTGTGTGTGTGTGTGTGCATGCACACCCATAGGAGGTGGTGAAACCTGGTTTCCCAGCAACACCTGGCTCTTCTTACAGTCCATCTTCCCCAGCCTGACACCTCCCCCTCCCCCCACTCACCTCCCCCAGCTGAAGGCTCTCTCCATGGAGCTGTTCTGGGGCAGAGGCTCCCCAGCAAAACTGAACACCTGGATGCGGTAGCCCCGCGGGTGACCCCACTTGTTGCTGTGGTTGCTGGCCAGGTACAGGTAGCGAGGGTGGGTGCTTCCCAGAGGAAAGGCGGCCTGCTCCTCTGTCTCTAGCCGCTTCCGGGTCACCTGCAGCCTCTGCATCTGGTGCTCAGGGCTCCAGGGTACCACCGTGGGGACAAAGGCCATATCCTCAGCCCAGACCCAGTTCTCCAGTCCTGTGGGTGCGAGGGAGGGACAGGAGGGGGGGTGGAGGGAGGAAGAGTGGAGGGAGGAAGAGTGGAGTGAGGTCTGGTCATGCAGCTGCCCTGCCCCCACCTGGCTTCAGAGGCGGAGTCAAAGAGAAGCCGCGAACTCAGTGTGCCCCTTCTTCCCTTGCCTCTCCCCAATATATTCCTGATGCAGAGATTTGGAGAAGGTCCCTCTCCCTGATGTCGTCTCTGGTACCAATCCTAGATGCCTTGTGACTGGGCCTTCTCTGACCTCCCTTTGAGGGGCTCCAAGGGGAAGGGGCTTCACCTGAGTTTGGAGCAGTCTAGCCGCAATATGCAGAGTCACGATCTTTCTGACCTCAGGAAGAGGTCTGCACCTCATATCTGAAGCCCTATGGCATCACCAGAACCACCTTATCATGAAAATAATAACAGCCATAGCTCACATTTGTTGTACCTGAAGGCGCTCTGCACAGGCAGCGTGCTTTACATGTATTGATGATTTACTTGTATAACAATCTTAAAGAGGAGCTACAGTTGTCCCCATTTTACAGATGGGACAACTGAGGCCTAGAGAATTTAAATAACATGCCGTGTAACCAAGGGTACATGGTTAGTATTGTGACAGTGCTTGAGGACCCAGGTCTTAGTCTGGCTCTACACTGCCTGCATGTCAGCACATAGAGGAAACAAACACACAGTGGCCCCACCACACATGGGCAGTAGACACGTGGGCCAGAGGGAAGGTAAGTGAGACTCTGGGCCCAATGCTGCTGGAGCTTGGAGGTGTTTCCCATAGTTTGGAGTTTAGAGTAGAGCCAAAGACAGTCTGTTCAACAGAAAGTTTGGAGTTTTGAATGATTCGTTAGAGTCTAACTATGTCCCATATTAGAAATTAAGTTAAATAATCCGTGACCAAAGAGCAGTAAACCAAAACATGCTGGACGCTCCCTCCATACCTTCCAAGACCAGAAGAGAATAGAGACTGTTTAACCAACCCCTCAGTTCCCTTTTGTGGATTCACTGCCCGTAGTTCACACCCCAGGGTTTCCACATGTCGGTGACAATTAAAGGCCAAGAGTTCTTTCTGGTACAGCCACACAAATGGACTACTGTAGATAATACAACAATAGCTAGTACTTCTCACTACGTGTTAGGCACTATTCCAGGAGCTTTAAGAGTCATCATTGCTTAGATGCAGAATAAAGAGATGTGTGTGTTGGTCAGAATATACACATACATATCTTAGCTAAGTCCAACGACAGAGCCAAAGAGCAATAAGATCCCAGTCATAGTGAGCACACCTGGGACCCAGATCTTGGTTTCTAAATACTGTTCTCCAATGGAAGGAACCAGAGCTCCTTGGAGAAGTGGTTGATTGACTTCAGGGCTGGAGCAGGAAAAAAACAAGATGGAATTGGAACATCTGGTGGGGTCAGAAAATAAAGAAGTGCTCAAAAAAGGGTGGAGGCATGTCAAAAGCACACAGAAACCAAACCGAAAGATGTCCCAATGGCCAAAACTGAAATAATTTAAGAAACAAATAAATGATAGTTCTGGGAGGACTGGATTACAACACTTAGAACAAAATAAATATCTATGAATCCTACAATTATGAATAAATCATTACATGTATAAATAAGTGAAAAGAGAGGGATAACTCTTTCTTATGGAGAATTCCTATTAATAAATGTATAGAGAATAGGGAAGAAAATTTAAACTACCAGGAGGGGAACACTACAGTAATAATTGTTGCAGGAAAAATCCACCAATTGATGGTAAAATTAGTGGGCAAGAATTTAAGAAGAAAAGAAATAGAGTATTTGCATAACATCAAAGTAATTTCCCCCAAGATATTTATTAATTGAAAATGGAGGATGGTGAACACACAATGGGATTTATAGATGATGTAATACAGAATTGTACACCTGAAATCTATGTAATTTTACTAACAATTGTCACCCCAATAAATTAAAAATAAATAAATTTTAAAAAAATTTAAAAAAGAAAATAAAATGTAAAAATATTAACTTTTACAATGGAGAATGTCAGACGACATCACTGTAACCAAGGGATTGAGGTCAATATCACTGATAATAAAATATATCGACAGCATGTACCGCTTGATATGATGCAATGAGAATGACAAAATGACATACCATCATGTTTCTCCTCCATTACAATGTAGGCCTCCTGAGAGCAGGAATGTCATTTCTTTTGTTGAATTGTGTTAGTGTAGTGCTTGGCACAAATATGCATTCAATATGTTTGTTGTTTGCATGAATGATACGTTATTATGTAAAAAACCAGAAATAGGGGCGTGGTGGGGTGGGAGATGGGGGGTAGGGGGTGGTTGATGAGGGTAAGGGGGATCAAATATATGGTGATGGAAGGAGAACTGACTCTGGGTGGTGAACACACAATGGGATTTATAGATGATGTAATACAGAATTGTACACCTGAAACCTATGTAACTTTACTAACAATTGTCACCCCAATAAATTAAAAAAAAACCAAAAAACCAGAAGTGGCAAAACAAATATACATTATGATCCAAATTTGGTAATAAAAAAAATCTAAATATGTGTATCAGTATATCATATTTATACATAGTATACAATATAGTAAATTCTGTAATTGCAGATGCAATATTTTAAAATATGGAAGAATTTTTTTTTCCTACCCCACCACTTGACTAGAACTTTTGAAAGAATTTCTTTTAAGTGTGGAAGAATAACTGATCTGCTAAGGGTGAAAATCTCTTAGGAATCCAATGACTTTCACATTTATGTCATATACTTTTACCTTTTTAATGTTTCAATGATAATTTTTAAAGCTTGGTATGGAGACTTCGGCCCCCTTTTCTGCAATCCTTGCCCACAGGGATGTCTTACCTCCTACATCCAGGTCCACCTTGAAGTGAGCGCTGTGGGTGTGGGCGGTGCCCAGCGTGTGCTGCCCAACCTGGTTCCCGTACCTTCGGGCAGCACCAAAGAGGAACGCTGAGCTGATGTAGCCCGTGGCATGGAATTTGACTTCTATGGCCCCACTGGGGTAGAAGACCATATCCCACACATAGTCGTAATTGAGCATGGTAGACACAGATCTGACGACCAGCACTGTCTCTGTAAGGCCCCCAAAATAGTGGGGGTGAATATCTGAGTGGTGTCGCCTCAAGGGCAAGCCCTGGTTCTGTTCAAACACACAAAAGGCATCTCGTATTGTCTTGGGGGTTTGGGACTCCAACAGGAAGTGCCAGTCCATGTAGGTTGCCAGGTAGGGGCAGTCCACCCCACGCGTCAGGGGCGAAGAGAAGTGGCCCAAACCAAAGCCACCATCTGTGTACCGGCTTCTCAGAGCACAAGGAGAATTGCCACCATAGACCGTCAAGGCCTCCTGGACGCTGACTTCATAGGCCACTCTCTCCCCTTGGAAGTGGATGTCAAAGACCCTTGGGCCACTGAAAGCTCCGAGGCCAAAGGAGAAAGTCCACAATGACGAAGCCACTTGACTCCCCTGGACACTGAAGCGGGGGCCCTGAGGATAGAACTGCAGAGGGGGAGCCGGGCCTGGGGGCACCGGGGACTTCAGGGACCAGGACGCACCTGTGCCATTGTCTGGGATCAGCACCACATTCACCAGGCCAGCTTCAAACTGGTCCTCCAGCTGGGCCAGACTCTCATAGTAGCGGCCTTGGAAGAACACCTTCCGGATGGTCCAGCGGGCAGGGTCCAGAGCCTTGTGGTCTACCAGCAGCTCCAACCCCACGGGGTGCAGGTAAAACCCAGCCCCTGAGATGTTGTAGTAGAGGCCAAACCAGGTGGCCCGGTCCCCTGATTGTAGACCTCGGGGGGCTGTATTCATTGTCACGAGGTTCCTTCCTTGGCGTTCATAGAAGCAGCAGTGGTGGAGAAGACCAGTAGCCTGGGGCAGCTCTCTGTCGAAGATCATCTGGTCTATGTCCAGGTACTCTCGCATCAGCACGGGGCGTCGGTGATAGGGCAGGGGGCCCCCGTGACGCTCCACGGTCACATCCCGAATGTAGGAGGGGTGCGGAAGTGGCCCCACCACCAGCTCACTCACGTTGGGCTGGGCCTGTCCGCCAAAGAAGACGATGGCCAGTGCCTCCCGGGGAGGCGGAGGGCGCCCCCGGTCCAGGTGGGCCAGGGCTGCAGCCTTGGGGGGCAGCTGCAGTTCCACCGAGAAGATGCAGTTGTCTGAGGGGCGGGCCTGGGCTGCATCGACCAGGCCTGGCCCCAGCTGCTGGGTCAGAAAGCTCATCACGGCCGTCAGCTCCTCTTGGCTCAGGTCTGCAAACAGCTGGCTCTGGCCAGGGTGTGTCCAGGGCTGGGCACTGGGAGTTACGGAGGGGCAGTGGGGAGGCTGAACAGGTGTACATTCCCTCTCAACTCCTTCGTCACTCCCAGTCCCACCTTCACCCACGCCTATCACCAGAACACTACACAAGGACAAAATAATGAAGACAGCCATAGCTAAAGCTTCAGGGCTGTCTTCAGGTTCTTGATTTGGAATGCAGAATGGGAGACAGAAAGCTAAATAGACAGGACCTAGATGCGGGATGCCTCTTATAGTCTCTGGAGTTTCCTGGTCTCTGGGTGGTGCTGCTGGGCCAGAGGCATGTTGGGTACATTGAAGACAATCAGCCAAGGCCAGAGGGTTGGGTGGGGGTAGAGCTGAAGCTGGAAGGGGCCAGGGTCAGGCCAGGCTTGGGAGGTGGGGCCGAGGTAGAACCCTGGACTTTAAGTGGCCCACGTAATCCTCTGTCCGCCTGTTCCAAATCAAACACTCAGGGTCAGGGTTGGGGAACTAAGTGGGGGAGGGGTTGGCTTTGGAGATTACACAGCTGGAGGGAGGCAAGAGGGAGACGTGACAGGGGCAGAACAGGCCTACTGTTGGGTTCTTCCTCCACCCTTCACGTTGAACCTTTCTCCTGACCACCAGGCTGCAAGTGAAACTCACCTGCCCACACCTCTCCATCCAGATTCCCTGCTTCGTTCCTCTAGTTTGTGGTACAATCCAGGCTCTGTTCCTCGGCAATCTGTCCCTTATCGACCAGAACTCTACCAGCAGCCCAGGGATGCTTGAGAATAATCCTGAGAACACAAAACACCTGGGAGGAGCTGGGGGCCCAACGGGCTGAGCCAGGTCAAAAATGTGCAGGCCTTGAGCACCCTAAGTCACTGGAGCATGCAGGGTGTGGGGCCGGTTAGAAGTTGGAGGAGTTGTAAGGGCTGCAGAGTGTAAGAGATACCACCACCACCACCACCACCACCACCACCACCACCACCACCACCTTGAGCTGGACTGATGGGCCAGGTCAGAGGACAGGGGGCCTGGAAAACTGGCTGGAATTAACCTAGCCGCCCACAACCCTCAGCTCCAGGAAACCCTTCTCCAAAATGTTGCAGAGGCAGAGAGCAAAGCCGCCTCCATTCTCTACCAGGTGATGTGCAGAAGACCACCATGATTGGAGAGCCAGGTCCTGAAGGGGACTGAAAGAGACTAAAGGTGCCAGACTGGGGACATGCTTCTCTCGTGAGCCTGAGGGAGAATCCTTTCCCAGCTGGATATGTCCAGGAAGACTTTCCTACAAACAGAAATTATTCTGACCTTGCAGACAGAATGCATTCCCATGGCAGAGAATGGGATGACATTCCAGCTGAAGAGAACAGAAGGTACAGAAACTTCAGACAGCCTCAGCATGGGCAGAGAATGGCCAAAAGGTCAGAGTATTCAGCGTGATGTGGGGACAGGAAGGAGGGCAGGCAGAAGAGCTAAGGAAGCCTTGTGTGGTTTGTGTTTTAAGCAAGGTAGGTAGTAGTAATTCAAGGAAGACATCGCAGAACCTGGACAAACGAAACCAGGTCAGCCAATCCCAGAAAGGTCAGATTAGCCAGAAATATTTATGCAACCAGCTCTCTTTGGATACGGAAACTCAACAGATTTTCTTCTCTCTTGTTCTTTAAAGCAGTTGAAGGAGTAATGGGGCTCGTTCCAAGGTGGTGAGAAAGGCAGGGACCCTTTTTTCCAGGATGGAATTTAAACAAAATAACCCCCTTCTCCAGGGAGGTCAGCCCTCCCTGTCCTTGGAGAAAACAACAACTAGCTTTGCTTTTGCTGATCTGGTTAATATGCTCTGCAGATGCGCCTCATGGACAACAGTATTTTAAATCTTTTTAATTAAAAAAACATTTTTGAAACATTTGGTGAACAGACAGGAGACAATGGGGCTTATGCACGGGGGGGGGCGGGAGTGGGTGCGGGTCAAACCCTCCTCCCATCCCTGCCTTGGCAAGTTTGGCCTCAGGGCAGCAGAAAGTGAGCCTAATAGCAGTGGCTGCTGTCAACTGAAGACTAGCCAAACATCCCCCGAAGTCCCAGACTACAGAGTTTTACCTAATCCTAAAGATGAGCGCCCTCCCCACACACAACATGCCCATAATTGAATTTCCTGCCAACCAGGAGAGCGAGGGCACAGAGCTGGTTATCTCTTATCAAAAAATAAAGAAACACAACATTTAATATCTACTCCCAGTGATGGGAGTAAAATTCACACCCAATATTCCCACTGACTGAGCAGAAAGATGGAAGTGAGGGACTGGGGAGCTTCTTGCAGTCAAGACGAACAATAGATTTGCTATAAGTAAGGCGGAAGGGGTCATTGGAAATGGGTCGTGTGACCCTGAGAATAAGGGGGAACTTATGTCAAGAATCTTAACGTCAAGGCCTACCCCTGGCCACAAGGCAACTATGAGTCTGGGCCTTTGGGAAGTTACATTCTTAGCTCCCAGCTAAGATCACACCATTAAGATGGCTAATGTTTTTTGTCCTGAGCAGTGTTACCAAGCAGAAGTCAAGAATATTCACTCTGGTAGGGTATCACCAGGCGCTCATGTCGGGGAGGTGGGTGATGATCCAGGTGGGAGAGCCCTTTGCCTTGACTCGTGGGGAAACTGGTAAATAAAAAGACGCCACCCTGACCACCTTCCCTCAGTGTCTTGCTGTCACATCATTTGCTCTGATATTGTTTCATCCTAGCCTTCACAATCATCCCATTAAATACCTTAAAATCTTGTAAAAAGTTGTCCCTGTCAGAGAATTACCCAGGAGACAGGACCACACATTCTGCTCCCCCACTAGGTCTTATTTCCCTTTGAGTAAACTTGGCCCCTGCCTCTGGGAATATATGAAGATGAGTTTATCCCTGGGAGCGAAGTCCACGCCGCCCCCTCAGCCTGACAACACATGCCTCGTAGAGCTGCTGCCCCAGAGGTCCTGTGTGGTCAGCTCAACCGTCTCGCACACCAGGTCACATTCTGCTCTGGTCTGCATTCTAGGGAGATTGCTCTGGCTTGAGTGGGGGACAGACTAGAGGTGAGGAGACCAGGCAGGAGGCAAAGGGCCAGGATGAGGCCAGTGCCCTGGAGGACAGAGAGGAAGGCATGACTGTGAGAAATGTGTAAGGGTAGACTTGACAGGACTGCGTGCCCAGTTGGGTGAGGGTGGAGAGAGAGGCCACAGTGTCTTACACGACACCAAATTTTCCTGTTGGGTGACTGGAGGGGTGGCGGGTCCTTTCACCAGAAGAAGGACATGCCTGAAGAGCAGGAAGTTTAAAGGGGAAACTAACAAGTTTGAGTTTGGGGTGCTCACGGGAAGCCCCCATACAGATGCCTAGGAAAAGGGCAGTTGGCTCTATGGGTCCAGAGTGTAGGAGAGATGTTGGAGGCTAGAAAAACAGATTTGGGTTCAACAACAAACATTAGCCGTTGAAGTATGAGAGTATGAGGTCACGCAGAGGGGAACCTCTGGAGAGAGAAGAGAAGAGGGTCAAGGACAGAGTCCTGGAAAACGCCAAGGTTTGGGGCTGAGTGGGCTGGTGGGCGGAGCACAGGTAAAGGAGTCAGCGTGGAAGACTGAGAAGCAGCAAATACAGATGAGGAATGGTTCAAATACGGGGAAGTCGAGACAGGAGAGTTTCAAGAAGGGAGTAGTCCGTGTTGTTGAATGCCATTGAGGGGTCCAGAAAGTCAGGAAAGGTCTATTGATTTTGCATATAGAAGTCACTGGTAACCTCTGTCAGAGCAGTGTCTGGCTCCAGGGTCAGCAGAGGAAGGGCACCAGGTTGAAGAGTGACTGAGGGAGGGCAGGAAGTGGACCCAGGACCTGTGGAACACTCCTTGGAGGAAGGCTGAGAGAAGACCACTGCTCAGGAGATACAGCGCCCTGGAACGGCTTCAAAAGATGAGAATTGAGAGGAAGAGCCAGTCAAGGGGGAGAGGTTATAAATACAGGGAGAGGAGTGGATAACTGAAAGAGAATCTTCTGGGAAAAGCTGGAAAGGCTGAGGTTCCCCTTAAAAAGGTAAAGAGGCTGTAGAATTAATGAGTCATTCTCACCACCAAACTCAGTCAAAGAAGCTATCAGGAGGCCTTCAGACACCCCCGCTCCCCCTTTTTTTTGGGGGGGTGAGGAGAACAGGACTTTATTGGGGAACAGTGTGTACTTCCAGGCCTTTTTTCCAAGTCAAGTTGTTGTACTTTCAATCTTAGTTGTGGAGGGTGCCGTTCAGCTTCAAGTTGTTATCCTTTCAGTCTTAGTTGTGGAGGGCGCAGCTCAGCTCCAGGTCCAGTTGCCGTTGCTAGTTGCAGGGGGCACAGCCCACCATCCCTTGCGGGAGTCAAACTGGCAGCCTTGTGGTTGAGAGGATGCACTCCAACCAACTGAGCCATCCGGGAGCTCAGCGGCAGCTCAGCTCAAGGTGCCCTGTTCAATTTTTCAGTTGCAGGGGGCGCTGCCCACCATCCCTTGCAGGAGTCGAGGAATCGAACTGAAGGTTGCGAGCCCACTGGCCCATATGGGAATCGAACCGGCAGCCTTTGGAGTTAGGAGCATGGAGCTCTAACCACCTGAGCCACCGGGCTGGCCCATCCCCGGCCCCCCCTTTTTTTTTTTAAAGGGATATAACTTTTTTCCAAACCCACTATGCACTGTATGACTATTACAAGAATAATCTAAGCAATTATCACGTAACCACACTAACTACAAAGGTGACCGATTGTTGGGTAAGATTGACTTTAATCTGCAACTGACTTTCAAAGTGATCTCTTAAGTGTTCAGTGAATATAATGCTGAGGCTCTTCCATTCATGAGGTCATGGGCTGCACTGAAGCCAAACAGACCTTCCTGGGCCAGATCTTCCACTGTCCTCCTGGAGGCCTCACTATGCATTCAGGCCACAATTGTTTCTTACCTCTGAGCCCCCTCCCTGTGACGAGGTCTTCTGTAAACTCTATTCTTCTTGTCTGGGCCACAATGTCCTAAAGGAATGTCCTAAAATCTGACTCTGTCACTCTCTTGCTTAAAATCCTTCTATGGCTCCCCATTTTTCTTAGGGTAACTAATCATGCTTGCAAGGACCTGTCTCCTCGGTCCTCTCCTTGTTCCTCCAGGCTCTCCTCACAGCTCACCCTTCTGTCCAGGAACCTGTGCTCTTGGATGGTGCCATCTTGTGAACTTCCTGGCCTTGGAACATGCTCTTCTCTTTGCCTGGAACATTCTTTCCACTCTTCTTTCTCCCTCAGCTGACTTCTACTCCTCTGCCAGGATCAGTTTAGACATCAGATCCCTCAGGAAGCCTTCCCCAACTCCTAAGTCTGAGGGAGGACGCCCTGCTGCTGTCTTCTTCCCACCTCCCCTCTACAGTCCTTGTCTGTAATTGCCCCTTTACTTGCCTCTCTTGCCCCTGAGGGCAGAAATTGTATCTCTTATTCACTAAAATATCCTAAGGCCTCCAATGCTGCCTGGCACTTAGATGGTACTGCATAACTTTGTTGAATGCATGGAGGAATCCTTCTCTTGCACTCTGAGCTGGAACCCTTCCCAGGGGCTGCAGGAGGACAGCAGAGGCAGGGGAGCAAATCTTGTGTTCCTCACAGGGGGGGTTCTGGTGTTTATATTCTTGGGGAAGTCCCAGTGATGCCCTCTGACCTAAGCCCAGGGGGTCCCTTGTCCAGCTCTTCTTAGGGCAATGGCCTCTGACCTGAGTGCCTTGTGGACACTAGTTCTTTCAGAAGCTGACATCCTCAGTCATTACTCACTCTTATCACTTGACCACAAGTCTCAGGCCAACACTCTAGCCATCCTCAGTTTTTTTGGGCTCTGGGGTACTGCTGTGGGGACAAAAGCCATGTCCTCAGCCCACACCCAATTCTCCACTCCTGCCAAGATGGAGGGTGGTGTGGGAGAGGGCGGGAGAGAGGACTGGTCATGTAGCCCTTCTGACCCTAGCTGGGCTGACACTCCCACGATCTACATGTCCACTGAGGCCTGTGGCAGGTGTCATTCCTATGGGGAGATGCAGAGAGATACAACCACAGTTACATTTATATACACACACGCACACACACCCCACATACAAACACTCGTACTCTTTGGGTGGAGATAGGTTTCAAGGTAATGGGCCTGATGTTAGTAAGACGGGGTCTGAGGAGGGATAGACACCAGCGTTTCTTTATTCCTTTCCTCCATCACTGAACATCGAGTAACTGATCGTAAGAAGGAACCATAGGAGGTAGAAACAAAAGGATGTGCATTTAAAAGAGAAGTTGAGTTACTCAGGTCAGAAGAAGAGGAAGCATGAAGTCAGTATCAGAGCCTCGGCTGGCCAGGACATCCCTTTTTCTCTCCCATCACAGTTTTCAGTCTCCCTGTCCTCAGTCTCTTTCTGTCCTCTGGCACCCTCGCTTCCATCCCAGGCTGTGTTCTAAATGAATCCAGCCCTCACTATCCCTCTGCTCTTTACGAAAGTCTTCCTCTCTCCCTGTTCTTTGGAACCTAGTTTCTCTCCAGCTCACTGACTCGACTCCTCTGCATCCACTGTTCCATTGACCCGGAGGTGAACTTGAGCTTTGGGCCTCACACCTGGATAGTAACAGAAGCTGATGTCTAAGCTCCCTGGAGAGATTTCCCTCTGGTCATAAGATAAGCAGCATCTAAAATCCATTTCCTGCACTTCATCTCCTGGCCTGGGCTGAGCTGCCAGCAGGCAGGAGTTGCCCCTCCCCATTGCTTCTCATTGCTCCCTCTTCAAAGAGAGACAGAGTGAAAGTGAGCGAGAGAATGAGAGATTGATTGAGGTTTAACATTTTCTTCAAAGATAACCAAGCAAGAGAAGGCAAAGGAGTTACTGGAGGCCATGCCTATTTCTCTCTGTCTCAAAACTTGAGAAATTTGAGTCCCTGGGCCCATACCTTAAGTCACTTTACCCTCTTTACCCCTCATCCAGTCCTAAAAGATGTCAGTTGAAAAAAAAAAGTTGGGGACGGCCGGATGGCTCAGTTGGTTAGAGCGCGAGCTCTGAACAACAGGGTTGTTGGATCGATTCACACATGGGCCAGTGAGCTGCGCCCTCCACAACTAGATTGAAGGACAATGACTTGGACCTGATGGGCCCAGGAGAAACACGCTGTCCCCCAATATTCCCCGATAAAATTTATATATATATAAAAAGTCAAGTCCTGTTTGGGCTCATTTATTATTTAATTTGAATAAGTAACACAGTCACATGGTTCAAAATTCAACAAGTACAAAAGGGTATACAGTGCTAATCCCCTCCCTCCCCTGTCCCCAACTTCCCAGTTCCCTCCCCAGAGGCACCAGAGTTACCCGGTTCTCCTTAATATGCATATATAAGCAAACACAGGGGGTGCCAAAAAATGGATACACATTTTAAGAAAGGAAAAAACGATTAAAATTCTAATACTCAATATATACTGATAACAAAAGATGAATGCAAGTCACATTTGACTTCTGCAATTACAAGAGGTGCTCAAAGTGGTTACCATCAGCGTCCAGACACTTCTGATTATGGCGAACTACTGCTTGAGCATCATTGACTAAAGTGTCCACTTGTATACATTTTTGGGGCACCCCGGTATGTGTTTATATTCTCCTCCCTTCTAAACCACAAATGGGAAGTGCACCATACACACTTCTGCACCTTGTGTTTTTCTTTGGAAGATTATTCCCTATTAGTATAAAAAGAGATATAATTATAGCTGCATAGAATTGCATTGTAAGGTGGTACCAGAAATTATTTAACCAGTACTCTAGGGAAGGACCATGCAGTCATTTCCAAACTTCTGCTGTTTGTATTAACATATCCACTCCCAATCCAAGACTTGCAGAGGGATCACTTAGTGGGAGGCTCCTCCCCCAGAGGGCCAGGCTCATTTGCATGCCTGCATGTGATTGGACAGCCCCTGGCCCAGTCCTTTGCTGGAGTCCCTGGCTCTTCCTGCTTCTCAGCCTTGGTGCCCACCCAGCCTCCTCTGTTGGCTGCTACCTACAGAGGTCACTGGTCACACACAGCACTAGCACAAAAGGACCATTCCTCATTACCACTGCATCCAGAAAACCACCTAAAATGCTAACTTGAGCTGCTGCTCTCCCTATGACCGTTCTCTGCTGAGAATGGAAGGCAGTGGTAAACAAATGGGCAGAGTGAACACACCTGACCCAGGACTAGAGTGAGGGCAACTCCTACTCCCCATATATGACAGACACACAGGGGCCGACTCTCAAATTAGATGTCCCTTGCACTTTGAGTCTTCCACAGGCCTAGGCCTACGAGAGGAGGCTTAAGCTGAGAAATGAGGGCTAGGGGAGCATTAGGGCAGAGGAACATCCACTCAGGGCTGGGAGGGAAATCCCAGGATACAAGAATTGGTAGGAGCAGGAGGAGGCAGTAGGCAAGAGGAAGAGGAAAAGAAGGAGGAGGATTTGGATAAGAGGGAATAAGGGTCAAGAAGCCCCTTCCAGCTCATCCATGGAGGCATAACCTTGGCAGGAACATAGCCCTGGGGCCTTTAGGGCACTATCCCCATTGCAGACACCCAAGGCAGGGACTAAGAAGGTCAGGAGGGACCGGGAGAAGGCCTAAAAAGATTTGGGAAAACCGGAAAGAAAAAAGGTGGTGGGGGGGGGAGTCTTCTGTGGAAAGCTTGGCCATCACTCCAAGCTCCTGGTTGGCCATTCCTCTCCTCTCTGGGACAGGAACCCAGCAAGTCTGGTGGCAACAAAGCTGAGACTCCCCTGTGCCCCCCCCCCCCAGCAGCCCAGTCTCAGGATGCTCTCAGCAGAGAGGGGGATGCAAGGGAGGGTCATGGGTGGAGGGGATCTTGGGGGAGGAGGTGGAGGAGACCTCAGGGGTGTGAGAAAGGAGACGAGGGCACCAGGCTTCCTGGCCCAGTGTCCACTGCTCCCCCTACCCAACACCTTGATCTTGGGGCCCCAGACACATTCCCCATCCCAGGCACCGCCTACTCGTGAGAGAAGCCCCCGTGAGAGAAGGCAGGGAGGTCAGGGACACAGGCAGCAGCCTGGGGGAGGCAAGCCAGGGGGTTGACCTCACAGGCCGTAGCATCCTGGTCCCCCCGGAAGAAGATGGAGTCAGCAGAATCAGAGGAGGGGTCCTGGTCAAAGAAGTTGTAGGGTTGGAGGAAGAAGCCCACACCATTCCCCACAGTCACCGTGTTGGGGATGTCCTCTGCATGTGGGATGTGCAGGAAACCGGCTGTCACCCAGGCCACCAAGTCCTAGCAGGGGAGAAGGGAGAGGATCATGAGGCCTGGCTTTGCTAAGGACACGCCTGCCTCCCACAGTAGCCTTGTATGTAAGGATTTGTCATGCCCGCACACCTTCCCTCAGAAGGATCATAAGTCTTTAAATGTTTTTCCTACTGTCCGGAAGTCAAAGCATAGTTAATTTCATACTCATTGGGAACAACATCTGGCTCCCTGTACCAGCCTGTGCTTCCGTCTCTGACATTTCCCATCACATCTCTATCGGCCTCCCCACCCCAAGAGGAATGATAACGCCACAGGCTACTTCAGCTCCTCTGCTCCTCACTTCCCAAGAGCCCCAAACTATAACTGAGGGAAGGAGGATGGAGGAGGGAAGATCAAAGCTTGGGAGGCAGAAAAGGTCAGCATTCAGAAATTAATGCTGTAGTGGTCAGGCCAGGAATGAGCTTTAGATACAATAGATGTGGTCTTCCCTGGTGACTTCCAGCCCTCCTTGAGTCCTAGGGCCTGAAAAGGACTCAGTTCACAAAGCTGAGATTTATAGGGCTGCAGGGTCTCGAGGATGGCCCCGGGGCCTCAGCCAGCATCTGCAAATGAACTCCCAGCTTGGGAAGATTCCCTTGAGAGGTAATGATGAGATCCATGAAATAACAGAAGGCAGGAGTCAGCTCCTGAGAAGACCAGGCATATTTTAGGGATCCCCAAGAGAAGGCGGGGCTCATCTTCGTGCCCCTTCCCCCTCCCTCGGCCCTGGCATAGTCAGCTGACCTCTCCAGCAATGGTCTCATTATTGATGAAGTCACTGAAGTCCACAGTGGGGGCCCAAGGGTCGTTCTGATTGTAGATGCTGGTGCTGCTGGGCTCCTCCTCCTTCCGCTGAGTCACAGCCAGCTGGTACCTAGGGAGGCACTGGTCAGGCCTCTATGGTCACCAACCCCATTCTGCTGCCTGATTTTGATGGAAGGGAGCTGAGCACATAGACCTCAGCTTTTCTATCTCATTCACACAGTGACTCTGATGCCACCCTGCTGAGTCCTCCATCACTCTTCCAGGTCCTCCTGTTCACCCCCCCACCCCCCGCCCCCCCGCCCCCCCACCCGCCATCTCACAGCACAGCCCCTCCCCCATAGGAAAGAACAGTTCTCAGCCTTGAGCTTCAGCCCTCCACCAGGACAACTTACCTGCCCACTGCGAGTGTCTTCTGATAAGCAGGAACCCTCTGGGCCTCACACCTCACTTCACCGAGTTTGCACTGAGTTTCCAATTGCCCCTCCGAATGCTCCCTTCTCAACTCTCGTCTCCCTGACACCCCGGGGTCTCTGTGACACCCCGCCACTCACCTCCCCCAGCTGAAGGCTCTCTCCATGGAGCTGTTCTGGGGCAGAGGCTCCCCAGCAAAACTGAACACCTGGATGCGGTAGCCCCGCGGGTGACCCCACTTGTTGCTGTGGTTGCTGGCCAGGTACAGGTAGCGAGGGTGGGTGCTTCCCAGAGGGAAGGCGGCCTGCTCCTCTGTCTCTAGCCGCTTCCGGGTCACCTGCAGCCTCTGCATCTGGTGCTCAGGGCTCCAGGGTACCACCGTGGGGACAAAGGCCATATCCTCAGCCCAGACCCAGTTCTCCAGTCCTGTGGGTGCGAGGGAGGGACAGGAGGGGGGGTGGAGGGAGGAAGAGTGGAGTGAGGTCTGGTCATGCAGCTGCCCTGCCCCCACCTGGCTTCAGAGGCGGAGTCAAAGAGAAGCCGCGAACTCAGTGTGCCCCTTACTTCCCTTCCCTGCCTCTAAAGATATCCCCAAATCTTTCAGCTAAAGCTGTTGAGCTACAAAATATTTCACCAAGGATTTCATTCATTTATTCACTCCCCATTCATTCATTCATTCATTTGTTCACTCATACTCATTAGTGGCGAGAGAGGGCACATTTAAGATTCAAGGTTATAGGAAGAGAGGTGTAGGCCGGAAAAGGGGCCCTCCCTGGGCAACTTTTCTGCCTGGCCTTAGAGGATATTACCAGCAGAGATGACATAGTAGGGCATTCTGGGCAGGGCAAAATATGAGCCAAAGCAAAGAAGCCTGACTGTAACGTGGTGTGTGTGTGTGTATGTGTGTGTGTGTGTCTGTGTGTGTGTGTTCAGGGACAGGGTGGGTTTCGATGTGGCTAAAACAGGACACAGAAGAATCTGAGAAGCCAGATGGGAAGGGCATTGTAGGCTCTTCTGCAGATGGGATCCCATAGGTGATGGGGAAAGTGGGAGTCGTATGAGGGAGCAGGCTGGCATGGGCTAGTAGGTACCTCTGGGCACAGAGTGGATTCTGGACCTGAGAGGAAGAAGAGAGCGAATAGCAGAGAGAGATGGCACCTACAGGAGGAGGGCAGAGGGGCCAAGTGAGATGTTTGAGACACTTCAGGGGGAGAACAGACAAAAATCTGATCAGCTCAACGTGGGAAAGAAAGTCAAAAGACAGACTCCAAGACAGCTGTGTACCCAGCCAATGAGCTGAATACATTCAGATTCCAACACCCTCCCATCAAGCAAAAGAAGAAGCATGAAACTCCAAAAGCGCATACTCAATTCTCAAATCCTCCTTTCCTGCATACCCACCATAGACCCAAGACAAATAGACACAACTCTCCAGTCCCTCTTCTGCAATCCTTGCCCATGGGCATGTCTTACCTCCTACATCCAGGTCCACCTTGAAGTGAGCGCTGTGGGTGTGGGCGGTGCCCAGCGTGTGCTGCCCAACCTGGTTCCCGTACCTTCGGGCAGCACCAAAGAGGAACGCCGAGCTGATGTAGCCCGTGGCATGGAATTTGACTTCTATGGCCCCACTGGGGTAGAAGACCATATCCCACACATAGTCGTAATTGAGCAAGGTAGACACAGATCTGACGACCAGCACTGTCTCTGTAAGGCCCCCAAAATAGTGGGAGTGAATATCTGAGTGGTGTCGCCTCAAGGGCAAGCCCTGGTTCTGTTCAAACACACAAAAGGCATCGCGTACGGTCTTGGGGGTTTGGGACTCCAACAGAAAGTGCCAGTCCATGTAGGTTGCCAGGTAGGGGCAGTCCACCCCACGCGTCAGGGGCGTGGAATACTTGCCCATGCCAAAGCTGCTATCGATATAGCGGGTCAGCATTGCTGCAGGGGAGTTTCCACCATAGATGGCTATGGCCTCTTGGAGGCTGATCTCGTAAGCTAGCCGTTCTCCCTGGAAGTGGATGTCAAAGACCCTCGGGCCACTGAAAGCTCCGAGGCCAAAGGAGAAAGTCCACAATGATGAGGCCACTTGACTCCCCTGGACACTGAAGCGGGAGCCCTGAGGATAGAACTGCAGAGGGGGAGCCGGGCCTGGAGGCACCGGGGACTTCAGCGACCAGAACGCACCTGTGCCATTGTCTGGGATCAGCACCACATTCACCAGGCCAGCTTCAAACTGGTCCTCCAGCTGGGCCAGACTCTCATAGTAGCGGCCTTGGAAGAACACCTTCCGGATGGTCCAGCGGGCAGGGTCCAGAGCCTTGTGGTCTACCAGCAGCTCCAACCCCACGGGGTGCAGGTAAAACCCAGCCCCTGAGATGTTGTAGTAGAGGCCAAACCAGGTGGCCCGGTCCCCTGATTGCAGACCTCGGGGCGCCGAGGTCATTGTTACAAGGTTCCTTCCTTGGCGTTCGTAGAAGCAGCAGTGGTGGAGAAGACCAGTAGCCTGGGGCAGCTCTCTGTCGAAGATCATCTGGTCTATGTCCAGGTACTCTCGCATCAGCACGGGGCGTCGGTGATAGGGCAGGGGGCCCCCGTGATGCTCCACGGTCACATCCCGAATGTAGGAGGGGTGCGGAAGTGGCCCCACCACCAGCTCACTCACGTTGGGCTGGGCCTGTCCGCCAAAGAAGACGATGGCCAGTGCCTCCCGGGGAGGCGGAGGGCGCCCCCGGTCCAGGTGGGCCAGGGTTGCAGCCTTGGGGGGCAGCTGCAGTTCCACCGAGAAGATGCAGTTGTCTGAGGGGCGGGCCTGGGCTGCATCGACCAGGCTTGGCCCCAGCTGCTGGGTCAGAAAGCTCATCACGGCCGTCAGCTCCTCTTGGCTCAGGTCTGCAAACAGCTGGCTCTGACCAGGGTGTGTCCAGGGCTGGGCACTGGGAGTTACGGAGGTGCAGTAGGGAGGCAAGCTGGGTTCATTCCCAGTTACTCCCCTTCCAGCTAGCAAGACACACACCAAGATAAATATAGTGAGGACCGCCAGAGCAAGGAGCACCAGGGTGGTCTTCTGGTTCATTGTCCCTTGAGCAGAGGGACATAGGATTGAACCAGAGTAGAGGCGGTATTCTCAGGCCAGCAGAAGAGGGTCTCTCTTGGGCTCCTATGTGAGGGGCTCCTGGACTCTAGTTTATGTTCGTTCCTTGTATTCAGAGGCGTAGGAAACTGAGCGTGGGAAGGACGGGGAAGGCTAGGGAGGAGGCGGGGCAGGCCAGGGCTGGGGGGTGGGCCTGAAGCAGGGCAGCAGAGATTTCCACAGACCTTACATGGCTTTGTCTTCCAGGTTCCAAATCAGACTCTGTTCTCTGGGTCAGGGTTGGAACTGGGGGAGAGCTGGGGTAGGGGAAGGGGGAGAAATTTCAAAATAATGCATCTGACCAGCCTGAGCTTGGAAATGCACCAGCATCAAGGAACCGGGTCTGCAGCTTCTCAGCCCTGCTTCTTACCCCCGAGGCCCACCTTCCCAGGGTCAAATGTTCCCTTTCCTGTAACTTGGAACTATTGTTCTCCTTCCAAGGAAACCCCCACCCCAGCCCTTCAGCTTCCCAAGCAGCATTCCTTGGCCAGGTCTTTCCCTTGTCCTCCTTTCCATTGCTAATTTCCTTGGCCAGAATCCTTAATAGTCTCTGGGGTATTCTAAATGCTTCAAAAGTCACATAGAAGACATTCAAGTAAAAATCTCATAATATTTATTATAAATTGCACATAACATCTATTTTTACAAAATTCAATTTATTCTTCCATTTCAATACACATCGATAAAGAAATGTCTGCTATAGCACTCACCAAACGTGAACACTAGCTATTTCTGAGTGGTAGGATTTGTGTTTTTGCTTGAATAGTTCAATAATAATACCATTTGTATAAATTCATCATTAATAGGAAACTGGAGATATGAATTAATCGAAAGAATATATGGGGGTTTAGTGTAGGAGGAAACATTAGGAAGCCAGGGGAGCAGGAAGTGGGAACAGAGAGGAAGAAGGCTTATATGTCTTATCACCCACCCATATCCACTCTGTGCCCCACCACACCCTTGGGGTTAAAAGTCTTGGTAAGAGAAAGGGGGCAGGTCCGGGACACAGGCCGCTAGGTGGGGGATGCAGGCCACAGGGTTGACACTGCAGAGCCCAGCATCCTGGCCCTTCTCAAAGTAGATGCTGCCAGGGGAGAAAATGGAGGGGTCCTCATCAAAGAAGTTATAGGGTCGGAGCAAGAAGCCAACTCTGTTCCCCAGAGTCACTGTGTTGGGGATGTCCTCAGCATGGGGGATGTGCAGGAAGCTGGCTGTAACCCAAGCCACCAGGTCCTGCAGGAAGAGGGAGGAGCTGGAGGACTTTGGAGGAGGGAACGCAGAGAACCACCCCTCAGCCACAATCCCCAACCTCCAGCCTCAGCCCCACTTCTACCTCCTCCCAGCCCCAGGCCCACATAACAGGCATGGTGATCCACGTGAAAAGTTGTAGGGTGGTCAGTGTCCCAGGGCTAATCTCACCCCAAGAGGGATGACCCATGTTGGTCGTCAGAGAACTCCGTGACCCCTGAATCTGAGAAGTGGAAATGTACCATTCCCTCCACCCTATGGCCAGGGGACGGGCAGCCAAGACACCAGACACAGAGGAGCCGCCCTCCTCTGCCCCTAGGGCTACGAACCTCTCCTAAGAGAGTCTCATTATTGATGAAGTCAGCAAAGGCAATAGTGGGTGTCCAGATGTCATTCTGGTAATAGATGCTGCTGCTCTGTGACTCCTCCTCCTTCCTCCGGGTCACCACGAGCTGGTATCTGACCAGGAATGTCGTAAGACAGTGGAGTCAGAAAATTCAAAGGCCTTTACTGCGCCAGAAGCCCTTTGGATCAGATCCTGTGTGAGACCATCTCCCATCCCATATCTACTTGGATCTGAGAGGAGGTACAGGGGTGAATGTAAGCCAAGGATAGTGAGTTGGGGTCTTCAAGAGCTGGAATGGGGAAGGGGACCCGTCATTCCCTACCACCCAGGGCCCAGGGCTCTCCTCACCTCCCCCAGCTGAGGGCCCTCTCCATGTCGCTCTCCAAGGGCATGTGTATGCCGAGGGGGCTGTGGACTTGGATTCGGTACCCACGCTGGTGACCCCACGCATTAGTCCTGTTACCAGCCAGGTAAAGGTAGCGAGGAAGGGGGCTCCCCAAGGAAAAAGCAGTCAGGTCCTCCCTTCCCAGGACCTGCCGAGTCAGCTGGGGACGCTGCAGTTGGTGCTCCGGACTCCAAGGGGCTGCCACAGGTTTGAACACCACGTCTTCAGCTACCACCCAGTTTTTCAGCCCTGCCAGGGTGAGGGGAGGGAAAGGAGTTCCACACCAGGTGAGAAGTCTCCTCATCGCTCCCGATGTCTCTGCACTGGCCTGACAAAGGGCAGCAGAACTCATTAGAGAGCACTCCACGCTGGGAGCTAGGAGGTCTGCATCTGAGTACTAGCCCATCTTCTTCGAACCTGCCCTGTCCAATAAGGTTACCGCCAGTCACAGGTGGCTATTTGCATTGAAATGAAAAATTCAGGTCCTCAGCCACACTAGCCACATGGACTAGCATATTGGACAGTACAGATATAGAACATTTCCATCTAGCAGAAAGTTCTATTAGCACTGGTCTACCCAAGAGACTTTGGACCAATTGTTTGCTTCTTTGATTCTTTTTCCAAATCTCTACACTGGGCATCATAAAAGCTATTCTATGGTTGAGCTTTGTAAACGGAAAAGCACATGCAGGTGGCTGGTAACATTCTTGCAACTATGAAAGGGATATTTGTCTTGGAGAAGCTGGCTGGAAAAACAATCCCCTTCCAGGGTGCCCTGCATACCCTTCCCAACTCTGAGAATTTGCTTTTTTTTCCCCTCAACAAGGCAAGGACCCATTTTCAATCTTTTTCAGAAGCGAGATTTACATCTTTAAATTGTCTGGAAACTCCCCAGAACTCTACTGCATTCGTAACCTGCACTCATCCCCCCCACTCGGTACTTGATCATATATTTTCTTTCTGCAGGTCCAGACTGTCAGTTCCTTTAACCGTGACCTATGTGAAGGCCCCTGGCACACAGCAGCCAGTGCCTCCGCTGGTTGTCCTATGCACAGCGGGCCTGACACAGACTCAGGCCCACAGCACCCGCCTGTGCTGCCCACACTAGGGATCCAATAAAAGTTATTTGATTTTACTTCCCAAGACAAAGTTCTTTAATACCAAAAATGCTAAAGAGAAACTCCAAATCATAAAATAGTCATATTCGAAACATGTCAAAGAATATGCCATTTCAATCATGCTATTTTCTTAGTTCTTCTCCCATCTTCCCCATACCACACACACACACACACACACACACACACACACACACACACACACACACACACAGTGTCTTTGTACTCGAGAGAATAAGAAAATGTTTCACAAGAAATAGCCTCCGTTACATTTGGGGAGTCAGTCACTTCCTGTCCCATCTCTCCCCACCCTCCTTAATTTCCCTAACTATAAAATGTAGAGGTCCTGGTGGATCTCTAATTTTCTTTCTGGGTTATCGTCTGGGATTTGATAAGGTGGTTATTTTCTGTCCTCAACAAAAACGTTAGAAGCAGCAAGTTCTCTGTGCTGAGCCCTACTCGATCACTCCTTTTTGCACTTGCAGCAAGCCTACTGCATGCCATGTCACTGGAGAGCCCACTGTGATGACATGTGCTGGCAGGAATGGGATGGCCCTCCCCAGGAGGGTGGGGCCATTATCCCATATCCCGTTGTCTGAAATTCTGCGGAGCAACTCCCAGCTAGAACGCACCCTTCTCATGCCCCTGGACCACCTCTACTCTGAAAAGCTCTTTAGACAGACTGCTTCCTACCTCTGCTCAGGCCTCTGTTTTCCCCACTTCCACTGACCCTCAGAATTAGTTAGGAAGAACTCGAGAACCCCAACTCCAGTCCCATTCTCCCTCGGGGCAAATTCACCACCCAATGTCACTCAAGGCTAAGGCAGCCAGGCACAGCCATGACATTTAAACTAATTTCACAATCTCAGCAAGTCAGAGGGGCTGGGTGATGGGGCTGAGCAGGGGAACCGTTCCTTTCTACCTTCTGCCAGATACCCAGTAAACCCAGTATTTCAGGCTGACTGCACGCAGATGAACACACTCAAATCAGTCCCCATTCTGTTGCCACAATGAATTGTGGTGCTGGAAGGCCACCTTCTTGCCCTGTCCGGCTTGATTTGGGGGTCTCCCTTCCCTCGGACCCATCTCAACCCTCAATTCTCATCCCGAGCACTCACCTGCCACATCCAGATCCAGCTTGAAGTGGAAGGCATGTGTGTGCACGGTCCCCAGCACTCGTTCCCCCACACGGTTCCCAAACAGGAGGCTTTCCTCTCCCCCACTCAGGAAAGCTGTGTTGACAAAACCTGTGGCATGGACCCGACCTTCAAGTGCCCCATTTGGGTGCAATACAAAGTCCCAAATGTAGTCATAGTTGCCTACAGATGACACAGACCTGACTACAAGGGCTGAGCCGGCCAAACCACCATAGAAATGACTCTGAAGGTGATTGTGGTGCCTTCGAAGGGGTAGTCCTTGGGCCTCCTCAAATACACACACAGCCCCTGGGAGCAGCTGAACTGTCCCTTTGCCCACTAATATGTGGATGTCCACCATTGTTGATTGATAGGGGCAGTCCACTCCCCGCACCAAACCCCGGCTGTGACGGCCAAGTCCATAGCTGCTGTCCAAGTATCGGGTCATCATTGTCTTGGGTGAATCGGCACCATAGATAGATACACACTCTTGGACACTGACTTCATAGGCCACTCGCTCGCCCTTGAACCGAACATCAAAAATCCTCATGCCAGTGAACACCCCATGGCCAAAGGTAAATGTCCAGAGGGAGGACACCACCAGGTTCCCCTGGACACTGTACTGGGAGCCCTGGGGTGAGAACTGAAGAGGGGGCAGAGGACCTGGGGAGCTCCGGGGCCGCAGGGATGAAGCCCCATTCGGCAGGGGCAGAGGCACTCTGACCACTTCCAGCCGGCCTGCCTGAAACTCCCATTCCAACTGGGCCAGGTCTGCATAGTAGCGCCCAAGGTAGAAGACCTGCTGGACAGCCCAGCGGGCAGGGTCCAGGGCCCTGTGGTCCAGCAGTAGCTCCAGCCCCACTGGGTGAAGGAAAATCCCAACACCTGAGATGTTATGGTGCAGGGCTATCCAGGTAGTACGGTCCCCCGAGCGTAAGCCACTAGGGGTGGCCTGCAGAGGTGCCAAAGTGGAGCCATTGTAGTTGAAGACTGAAGCAAGGAAGACTGGTGCCTTAGGTAGCTCCACCTCTTTCAAATGCTTCCACATCTGGGCAAACTCAGTTCCCATCATGGGGCGTCGGTGATAGGGCAGGGGGCCCCCATGACGCTCCACGGTCACATCCCGAATGTAGGAGGGGTGCGGAAGTGGCCCCACCACCAGTTCACTCACGTTGGGCTGGGCCTGTCCACCAAAGAAGACGATGGCCAGTGCCTCCCGGGGAGGCGGAGGGCGCCCCCGGTCCAGGTGGGCCAGGGCTGCAGCCTTGGGGGGCAGCTGCAGCTCCACTGAGTAGATGCAGTTGTCTGAGGGGCGGGCCTGGGCTGCATCGACCAGGCCTGGCCCCAGCTGCTGGGTCAGAAAGCTCATCACGGCCGTCAGCTCCTCTTGGCTCAGGTCTGCAAACAGCTGGCTCTGGCCAGCGTGTGTCCAGGGCTGGGCACTGTGGGATACGGAAGGGCAGCGGGGAGGCTGGCTGGAGCCCCCTTGGCTGGTCAGCAAGACATAGGCCAGGGCAAAGATGGTGATGAGGGACAGTGCCAGGAGCACGAGGACTACCTTGAGATTCATGGTGAGAGCTGCGAGCTGAGTCCTACCAGATGCTCCTTCAAGTTCCAGACATCAAATCAGGGCTTATATTCAGTAGGATGGACAGGAATGGAGAAAACTCCACCCTGTGGGTTGAACAGGAAATTTCTGACCTTGATTTATATAATTCTGTTCCAATTTTCTGTTCTGTGGTTTGGCCTAAGGTACTACTTCCACGTGCACAGCATCTCCCCTGCCCCTGAGCTCCTACGGGCAGCACGCTCAGTACTCAATACTGGTTTCCATCATTTAGACCAGATTAGAGGGCATGTGGAGTAACATTAAACTACCTTCCACCCAAACTGGATCTGAGGAAGCATGCAAATCTCAGATGACCAACCAAGACCTGTGTGCTGCATGCGGGCACTACAACTGTCCATTTTCCTACCTCCTGGCAGACACTACCCCCCAATATTTCCAGAATCCACTGCCCAGTTCAGCAGCAAGCACTGCGTTCTGCCAGGTGTCTAAGGCCAAGCGCTTGATCTGTAGTCTCAGGCCTCTTCTATCTGGTCGGTGAGAGAGGAGTGGTGAGCCCCTGGGCTTAGCAGTCAGATTTGTACACCAATCTCAGGTCCCTAAGCTGTGTGACCTCAGAGAAGGTACTTATCACGAGTCTGTGTCCTCATCTATGAGGAAGGGTTAAGACTACCCTATAGGTTCATGAAGATTAAATGAACGTCATCATGCAGAGTGTTTAACAGAGCCTGACACAGGGTCAAAAACTGTTAGCTACTGGTATTGATCTCTGAAACAGAACAGGGCCGATGTTCCTCCACTCTTCAAGGCCTTAAGTCTCTTTTGGCAGAGACGATGAGAGCATCATTGGATAGCAGAAGGTGACTTTACAAGGTGGGAGTTGAGGAAACTTTATTTCAGAGGGAGCTAGGGTCCTACATATCTCTCCAAGTCATTTGAAAACCAAAACCAGGAGTCCCCGGGCATCTCAAGAAATTTAAGACATTATTCAGAGGGGAGAATTAGTATAAGGTAAAGCAAACGACAGGGTAGAGTGCTCCTTGAACCCGGTGACTCCTCACACGGAACTAGAGCAGCCTCTACTGGCAGTTCATGGGTATCACTGGGAGGGAGGGAGGGAAAGACGGAGGCAAGGATGGAAAGGAGAAAAGGAAAGAAGGCAGGAAAGAAGGAAGGAAGGACCTGGGATCTTGGTGAGGGTAGGAACAGAAGGCAGCTTAGGTTTGGGAAGAGCTAACGTTTACATAATTCAGACTAAACACAAATGAATGACACACCCTTCCCTCTTGGTAGGCAGACGCCTCAGTCTTTCCGTTATACCAGAGAAAAGAGGATGCTCAATTGGTACAGACACCCAACAGTGTGGCCGGAGGTGCATGTGGAGTGTGTAGCCCAATGTGCACATATTGAGTATGGGTATGTCCCTAGCCACCAGAGCATTGCACCACGGTCTGCGGCTTTAGAAAGAGGTCCAAGTATCTGTGTCTTTAATAATTTCTTGACATGGTAAAAGAATTTTACATTACAACCATAGGAGGAGGAGGCTCTATGGAAAAAAACAACCCAACAAACAAAAAGGGAAATTGAGAAACGCCTGGTGGGAGAAGGGAAGTTTTTTACCCGGAAGTGGACTGGAAGGTAGGTACGGGCATTGCCCAACTAAAATGCAATTGGTTTGTTACTGAGGACTATTCATGGGAAGACAGCATCCTGACTCCTTCTCTATAGCACATTGGGAGTAAAAATGATGCATCCAGGTAGAAATATGACTGGGGGTTGGAAGACCGAGACAGGAAGAATAAGTCAGAAATAGACATGAAGAGTCACGGGCAGGCTGGCTGCAGATATCGACTACCCAGTAGTGGTAGAATAAAAAAGTGGGGGATATCTCTGGCAGATCTGAGAGCTAGGAGGCAGCTCCTCTATGCTTTTCACTTGCCCAGCACATATGCACATACACATGCTGTGTACGTGCCCATACACACAGTATGTATGTGTATATACTGTGTATACATACCGTGTGTATGGGCACGTACACAGCGTGTGTATATGGAGATCTGCTGGGCAAGTGACTGCTTTCCCTGGAAGCACAATACTATAAATAAGAGAAATATTTTTCCCAAAGGGAAAGCCCAGCAAGAGCAGCAGCATCGGCCCTCACAGCTGTAGACATCCCCACCCCAATTTACAATTGGCCAGAAGAGGCAACCAGGAGTCAGACGACTGGCCTTTGCAATAAAAGGACCGAGTCACAGAGAAAGGAGCCTTCCCCAATCCCTCTGCTTCTCACCTCTTGGTTCTCCTCCAACTCACCAGCCTCTGTGCACCAAGAGGCTGTATTATCAGGAGACAACGGGCCCCGATGGATGACAACTAAGACAACTATCACCTTCTCAACGGTGTATGTGTGTGTGATAGCGTTCGTGGAAGGGTGGGAGGATGGTAGGTAACAGAGTAGGAAGGCAGATGTGTGTGTGGCTGTATGTGTGTGTCTATCACGCACGTATGTGTATGTGAAAATTCTAGTTATGAAACATGTGAAGGAACTAGGGCCTTAGCTGAGGTCTAAGGTGTTTCTTGTCATGATCAGGTTCAAGGTGGGAAACCCGAAGTCATCCCAACAACTGTAGCAGGAAGGATCTAAAGTCCCACAATGGCAAGAGATATTAATGTAAGGAAGAGAGGAGCTGGTTCCCCCGACCCTAAAAAAACATCTAGCACTTTCCCTCAGCTTCTAACCAACTAAAAATCAAAAGAAAGAAAACACAAAGCCTAAGACATGGCGGGGGCAGGGGGAAGGTGGGAGGAAACTTTTAAGGATTCTTGTGCCTACATCCTGCGCACAAAAACCTGGAGTGCTCCAGAAATTAGGTCAGGTGGGGCATGGGGTATTAGGGAAGGAAATAGAAGAGTTCCTGAGGCCTGAAAAAAGAGGTAAACACGTCACAGAACTACATGAGAATTTCATTAGACTCTAACTAAAAACAGAGAGGTGTGATTACTATTTCCAGCCAGTTTCCCCATCACGATAGTCACGTAACAAACCAAGGCAATGTCGGTCTTGAGCCAGACTCACAGAGTCCCCTGGCTCTGGCCCTGGCCTCAGTACAGTGTCTCTGCATTGCTGCTCCGGGGCCGTTTGATCTTCTCGATATTTTTCAGGATCATGTCATGTAGAGTGACCTGGAAGAAGAAAGATCAGGGAATCACACATCTGTTCTACACTTACCTTAAAAAAATAAAAGCAAGACCCTTCCCCACCAAATCCCCAAGCAATCATTCACACAAGTCCAATCTCCCTCATTTGAACCTGAATTCAGGGTGACTGCCCTACCTCGCTTATACCCCAAAGCTGGGTGTACCTGGGCCTAATAATAACTTTTATTAAGCACTTAACATACCAAGAGTTGCACTGGGTCCTTTAATGTGTTATCTCACTCATTTTAAAAAACCATGTTGTGCAGTAGATACTCTAATGTAAGTTCCATTTCAGAGATGAAGAAACTGAAGTCTGAGGTTTAACAACTTGCCCAAGGTCACACATTACAGGTAGAGTTGATTCTAAACCCAAGTCTGTCTAACTCTAACCACCGCATTTTCATCCCTATACTACACTGCACCCCCTCCCATCCAGGTAGAAAGAAGGGCGATACCCAGCTAGATGGCCTCATGGCTTCACAGTTCTCAACACTCGACGGATGAACAGAATTTGTTCTACTTATTTTACCTCCGTCCCCAGACAGTGGCAAGAAATTTATCACCCAAACTAAGAGAGGCCAGGGCAACTGAGGCAGGGGCCAAAGTTACTTACATATTGATTCCTTAGTTCTGATATGATGAGGCGAAGGCTGATATATTCCTTCTCATCAATCTCTGTCACTGTGCGGCGATAGTCCTCCTGAAAGAAGGGGCAGAGAAAGGCCAGGTCCCAAGGCCTGACTGTCCACAGACAGCTCTTCCCCAGTAATGGTCACTCCTCCCTATCCTACCACGTCCACCCTCAGGCCACAAAACCCTTACTTACCACATGGGGATATTTAGCTATTTTAGAAACCAATTTGGCTCTTGTAATATAATATCTGGAAGGAGAGAGAAGAGGAAGCTGGAGACCTTGGACAGTGCTTACCACCTCACCAGCCCCAAATCCTGGGCCAACCCCAAGCAGCCCTACCTAGAAATCTGGTCCAGGTAAGATGCAGCTTCACTCTCAACAGTCCTTAATTCTGCAACTGTCTCCTCCTGGAAAAAAAACACACAAAAAAACAAAACACAGTTAGTCAAAAGTCACTTCCACATCACCCCACAGCAGACCAAAGAGAAAGGGAAAACAGATTAAGCAGGGGAGATGGAAGCATCTCTTAAAACTTCCTCTCCAGTGCATAATACAAGCACATTACCTGAATGGACACCCCAAAGTTGTTCCCATCTTCTATCCTAGGAATCAGGAGCTGTACCCACATTTTGACCTGCAGGGTGAGGAGACCACAATACATGAAGACATGGCTTTTTCTACTAATGCCATTAAGTATACAATTCATGCTGCTGGGGTCAGATGCCAGGAGCTCAGGAGCCAAGATACTTAGTCTGCCAACACCCATATCACCAACATGCTTCCAACCCCACCATCCATCATTTTTCATAGTTCAAGCCAGGCTGTTTGAAGTCAGCCCATAGGTCACTAGCCTCTGCCTCACCGTGTTGCATTTCTCAATCAGCAGCCGGATCTCAGGTTTCACTTTCTCAATAATGTCGACCAGCTGCTGGTTGCTTTTTAGCATCCCATTGGGCATCACAAACACCTTGGTTCCTGGCAGGGACATGAAGAAGGCCAGATGATTGGGGTGGGGGGCAGGACATAGCACCCCCCGACCTTTCTTTCTCCCCAGGCCCATGCGATGCCACGACCTCTGCCTTTTATCTGTCACAACCCTATCTACAGACCATGACACCACCAACAGAATCGAAAAGAGAAAACGTATGGATTAACAAATGAATGTCTCAAGTATGCTCAAAGTCTGAAGAATAAGGAAATTAAAATATGCTCTAAGGACTTAATGAACCAACTATTATTGAAAAGGAAAAAATAACACAAACTGGGACTTCTGTGAAAAATCTGCAATGTGTAGTCACCCTCAACCTCTCTCCTTTGGCAGTTCAAAGTCAAACCCTCCGTTTACTGGAAAATTAGATTGAGAGTGCTAAATCATGACCATGTTTGGAAGACTTGGGAATGGTATCTCTGGGAAATAAAATCAGATTCTGCTTCCAGGCCAGGAGAACACCAGCTCCATCCTGCTTCTCAAAGCTGCAAGCCAGGGCTTGGGTGGGGTGAGGCAGGATGGCTCTTACCTTGGAAGGCCTCTTCACGCTCATCCAACCTTCGCTTCTTGTAAGTGGGCTAAGGATGCAAAGAGACAGGAATTAGCCTGCTCTCAACACTTATATCCCTATCACAAGTTACTCTTCAAGCAAGTTTAATCCTTTCTTTGACCCCACAGTTATCTTATTAATTTATGTACAACTTACTAAGCATATACAAGGCTTTGGGAAAAGGTTCTTGCCACAAAGCAACTTATGTTCTCACTGGTAAAACCAACCTTTCAAGAAATATTACCATATTAAGAAATTAGAGGAGATGGGTGGATACTATAAACAATAGGAAAAAAGAACTAGTCAATGTAGGGTAAATAAAATTAAGGGAATATGTACAAATCTGCTGGTTCCACAAGGAAACATAATAATCAACAAACACGTATTTAGCCCCTGCTATGTACTAGGAACAATCCTAGGTGCTGGGGATACAAAGATGATTAAGTCAGTTTCTGCTTTCCAGTGAGACAAAAATGCAGACAAAGAACAAGACAGTGTCATCGGTGTTATAGAACGTGGACATATAACTGATAAGGACTAGGGACCAAAGATGCACAGTAAAGATAGGGACTACAGTTATATACCAAGAAAAACTACTGATCCCATAACAAGACTCAAGACATTGAAACAGATATGAAAAGTCTTGCTTAGAGCCATGAGGACAGACCAGATAACCTGAGGAAACCGGCAGCTATCAGTCCTTCTTGAAACTCACGCTAACACAGAGTAGCATTAGCAAATTCACCCCATGCTATAAATGAAAATCAGGGTCTAAAGTGGGTGTATTGGAGTCATCATGTCTGTGAGAGTCCTCATTCCCAGATCCAAATCCCACTGTCTCCTTTGTACATGTTCAAACTGACCAAGAAATAGAGGACAGAACATCTATTGCTTCAGAACACAAAGATAAATATAGGACACTTACACCGTCCAGTCCATCATGGCTATTGGTGAGAAGAATGGGGTCAGGGACGGGGAGATTCATATCTGAGTGGATCTGAGTTAGGTCATGGATGTTTAGGATTTGTTCCTAAAAGAGAGAAGCCCACCCCCCAAAAAAAACATTAGTCTTTTCAAGATGAATAAAGAACGTGAAGGGCAAGAAATGAGAGAGCTTTACAGTACAAAGCAAACAGAATCAACACATGATTTGTCCCATTTGACAGGACCGGGGCCAAAAAAATTGGGGAATCTGCAGAAAAGAAAAAGGTCTCTCACCTTCAAAAAACTATCAAGTTCTAACAACTTCTTTGGGAAAAAATTTGCCACCAAGTCTTCTGCCTAAAGATGAGGGAAAATACAATAATTGTGGGATGGTCTCTCTCTAGTCATCTCTCCTTTGGGAAACTCCCAATTATTAACCAACACACATTCTTCTATTTATTTCACTCACCTCACTTGTGATCCGCTCCCTGAAAGAATCAACCTGAAATCAACAAAGAGCAATTCAGTAACAGAAAGTCAGTACCTGGCAACAAAGGTATGGGCTGGGTAGGGAAACCCAAATCTAGCTGTCTTTCCCTCACCTTGTTATTGTAATGAGAAGCTGCGAGGCCCCCAGATTGCAAATACTTTATTTTTTTGAGGACCCATTTCTCCATCTCAGGAGAGGGAAGCAGGGCTTGAGGTCAACACCTGCCGGTCTTCCCTCCCTCCCTCCCTGTGTCTGAGGCTGTCTGAGTTTGAGAGCAGACAAAGGACAAGTAGATAGGGGAGGTGTGAACTCATAAACGTGCCAACCCCCATCCAGACCTAGCCTATGACATGAGGTAGGACTGACGCCAATGGCAGGGGCAGCGGCAGCATCCGGAGGCGGGGATGTTGCGGGCTGGGGAACATCCAGCTGTCACTAGCATAAAGCACTGAGTCGACCACGTGTCCGCGGAAGTCTCCCCGGGGCTCTCCATCACCAAACGAGGTACTGAGGGCCACCCTATATGATCCTCTCCCCCGAAGCCATCTCTGGAGTGGGGGGTTGGGCTGAGCCCAGCGGAAGCTCAGAGCTGGTGTCCCCAGAGAGACAAAGACGCCACGGGGTGTGGGGAGCCGGTCAGATTGCTCGGGGATCGAATCAAGGGGTACGGAGGCCCAGACCGGTGCCGCTACCTTGAGCTTCACTTCCTGATCCACCTTCAGCAGCGAGGCCATGGCCGGGCCGGGCCGTGTCCGCTCCGCTGGAGACCGGAGGCGCTGTGGGCTCCGGGGAGGGGGTCAGAGAGACGGGAGGAATCTCGGCTGCTCTTGGGACGCGTCCGCCCTCGCTGGCTCACTCACTGTTCGCTCGATCCCCCCCCCCACTCTGCCGTCTGCCCGCCCGCCTGGGGCCAGCTGCCTGCTGCCTGCTCCCTCTTGCTCGCCCTCCCGGCTTTCGCCGCTCACGACGGAAGTTACGTCACAGCCAATAGCCGGGACTCCGGGGAGGATGCGCACGTGCTCTGCGCAGCCGCGCTGAAGTTCGGTGCTGGACTCTCCCGCCCGGCGTACATCTCCCGGGATCTTGTGCCGGGTAAGGGGGAAGTAAGAGGAAGGGTGGTGGAGACTGATTTACTGAGAATTGAGTCTCAGAGAGACTCGGGAACTGTTTGACTCTCTGTTAGCCCGGTACCCGTCTTCACCGAAGAGACCTTCTTAGCCGCTGCCTCTTCGAGGGCAGGACCGACGACGCCGTCGCGCCCCAGTGACGTCAGACCCAGGAAGCGGCGGTCCCGGCGCTGTCTTCGCGGGGTCCAGCCTGCGATTCCTGCTGCCTCCTCTCGTTAGCCTCAGCTCTAGTGTTAGGCTAGAGCCAAACAGAAGGCAAGTTGTGTTGTCCAGGCTTCCCCACCTTCCTCCGCCACTTATTCTCGTACACTTTCTGACCTCTGAAATCAACTGCCTCATGAGCAAATTGACGCCCAGAGTCGTGTAGGCTACACAGTGATTCCAGTAAATCCTGGACCAGATACCCTGATCTCCTGATTCTAGGACAATCCTGTATCCATTTTCCTAGAGGAAGGCAGAAACTCTGTCTCTTCACTCACCCATTCATTCGGTCTGTCTCTTAACATTGATTACTTCGCTCAATAAAATGGGCCAGGACTCTGCTAGGCTCTGGGACAATACTGCCTTAGAGCCTAGAAATTTAACGTGAGTCACTTATGTAAGTTAAAATCTTCTAGTAACCACACTAAAAAGTAAACAAGTGAAATTAATTTTAATCATGTTTAATCCAATTTATCCAAATATTTCAACATGTAATCAATATAAAAATATTAATGAGATAATGTACATTCTTTTTTCATACTGTCTTTCGAAATCTGGTGTGAATTTTACACTTCATTGCGCATCTCAATTCAGAAGTGCCACATTTGCAGTACTGAATAGCCATATGTGACTAGTGGCTTCTGTATTGAACAGCACAGCTCTGGGAAATCAAAGGTAAACAAGACTCAAGTTCTCCGGTCTCATGGGGCTTAATACTGGGGAAGGACACCAGAAAGTAAACTGACGACATAATTACAAAATTTGGTAAGCGTTAGGAAACAAATGACTGATGTAGAAAATATACCAGGGGTCTATTTTAGATAGAATGGCCAAGGAAGTCCTCTCAGATGAAGTGACAATTATGTTGAGGTCTAAAGGATATAAAGGGGTTAGCGTGGGGAGAGTGAACGGATGAGCCTGCAAGGGTATATGTGCAGCACAGGCAAATACTTGAAAAGGGTCCTATTGAAGAAATTGAAAAACTAGTGAACTTGGGATAGTAGGGAGAGTGGGGTGGGGAGGGTTGTTAGGAAACAATTTGGATTAAGTGCAAAGGTAGGGCAGGTCATCTGATTTACATTTTGGGGTCACTGTTGCTGCTGAACATTTATCCTGGGCAGGCCTCTGCTAAGTGCAAGGGAAATGGTGGGAATACATAGTTAAATGAAGTGCAACTGACTATGTCCTTTGGAATCCGAGAGACATGGCTTCAAATCCCACCTCAGCTCTTTACTAATTGTGATATCTTGATAAAATTACTGAAATGCTGAGTGTCAATTCCCTCATCTGTCAAGTGGAATTTCAATCATTAATAAATAATATGTAATTCTTTAAGGCTGTCATATTGGAAATCATATATATGTAAAAGAACTAGTGCAGTACCAGGACAAGGCAGGTACTAGATACATAGTAGCCATTATCAAATAAGCTACCTGTTAATACTTAGAGTGAAGAGGTTACCCCTTAACTATATAATTATCATCCCTGCTTTCAGACTCAAAAGTCCTTTTCCAGTTATTCAAGGCTACATACAACATAGCCAGTATTACCTATGTTGCTTATTAACATCTAATGTTTTCCCCTTTTTCCTCTTCTTTCTATAACACTTGTCCCTAGTAATTTTTAAATTCTGATCTGGAACTTCAGGAATGCTTTCCCAAATTAACTTCACCTTATTTTAAGTATGCCATTATCCTGCATTTCTTTCAGAATTAATAACTTCAACTTGAAAACTTACTGTTTGTGCTTGTTGAAATATGGCTTTGTTCTCAAATAATTGTGTTTTGTCTTCTTCAAGTAAGTTGTAATAAGACACACATTCCTTCTCTATTTCCCTACCTCCTCCCTTATCCAAATGTTTTATATAATACTCTACTCGTTTGTTTATTTATTCAGTGAACAATTGCTGAAGGCACTGCTATATCTAACAAATTCTGTTCATTTCTGGATACTTATGAATCAAACGTGATCACTGACAACTGGTCTCACTTTAAATTCATGTCCACAAATCTCAAATGGGTGCACAACACTACCTGAGGTCCTACTACATGCCTCTGACAAGTTTACTCTTCCACACTCTGAATGTCTGTCACAACTTCTCATCTCCCTAAACCTCCAATAGCCCTCCTCTCCCACCTCCAATTTATGGTCTTGGCTTATTCTTCACTGAGAAAACAGAAGCAAATGAGAACTTCATTTCACCACCAAATCTGCCAACCTGCAAATACTTTCTGCCTTTCCTCCTCTCGTTGAAGGAAACATCCCATTCCCATCAAAAAAACAACTCTTCATTTTGTGCGTTGGAACACATCCCCTTTCACTTTCTCAAGATTTGTGCTTCAGTGATTATCCATTTTTCCTGTATTACATTTATCTCTGTCTACTGGACCACATCCAAACATGATAAATATCTCCTATCTTGAGAAAAACCCTCCCTTGAACACAAATTCCTCTCGCTATCACTCTGTTTCTGTGCTCTTCTTTATGGCAAGACTTCTTGAATGATACTATTGTCTCATTCTACTTCCTCATCTCCCATTTACTCCTCTCCAATCAGGCATTCCCGTTCCATGTTATCACTGAGATAATTCTTGTTAGGTTAGCAATGACGTCCATGTTGACAGCACCAGTGGTCACTTCTCCATCTTTCTTGAATCTCTCAGTACTCAACACCTGTATGCTGGTGGTCCTAAATTTATTTCTCCGTTCCTGACATCTAACAGCTCCAGTTGTCTACTTGACATCTCTACTTGGATAGCTAATGGGCATCTCAAACTTAACATGGCCAAAACAGAATTCTCAGTTCTCCCACACACCTCTTACTTTCCTGCTCTTTCCCATCTCAGTAACTGACACGACTGTCCACCTAGTTACTCAAACATCTAATTATGAACCTTGATTCCTCTCTTTTCCTCATCTCCCCACATTCAACCCTTAGCAGGTCCTGTGAGCTTTACCTGTATAATGACTCCTGTATGAGTATGCTTTTCTCCATCTCCTCAGTTGTTATCCTACTCGAAGCCATTGTCATCCTTTGCTAACACTATTACAATGGACGATCGAGTCTCCATTTTCACTCTTGCCACCCCCACCCCCCACTGATACATTCTATTCTCTGCTCACACCCAAATTATCTTTTAATATGTCAACCAGAGTTATGGTAGTATCTACTAAAACAATAAATATATAGATACATATTTCTATATATATCTGTGACTCAGAAATCCCAACTCTAGAAACATACCCAACAGAAATGCATAAATATATTCACCAAGAACACAAACAAGTATGTTAATAACACCACTATTCACAATAGCCTCAAATGACAACTGTCGATGAGGGTTGTGGGGAGCAAGGAGGGCAGCGCAGGGTTAACAAAAGACAGTAGCCATGAATAGAGTGCAAGTGGGGCCAAGGGACTCCAGCCTCAAGGACTGGGCCCCCAATCAAATTGCATAGTTTTTATTACTTAGGTGGGGAAGTAAAGGAGATAAAGCTTGTCAATCCCAAGATCTGTGAATCCCATACATCACAACAGGGAACTGATTCAAGCCAATCACCCTTGCCTGCAGGCAGCTGAACTTTAAGTCTTAGGATGTCTGTACTTCCCCAAGGGACAAAACCTTTATGCATATGAATAGATGGAGAACACACCATTGAATCTCTTCCCTTGCAGGTTGTAGGAAGGAATGCAGCCACAGAGGCAGAGGCTCTCCTTGGGGGGGGGGGGGGGGGGGGGCTGTGCCCACCTCTATGAACCCCGTGGGTTCTCCTGTTGGTCCCCCCCACCCCCCTGTGGGGAATCTTACTCGTCATTGGCTGACCAGCCATCTTTCTGGGGCCAAAGGGAGACATAAAGTGCAAGCACAAAGGTGAAGCAAAGTCCCTGAAAGGATCCGTCTCACAGACTCTCTTTAGGGGCAGGTACAAGGAGACAGACGGGTAGGCCGCTGCGTGGCAACAGGCAACTACTCAAATGTCTCTCAAGAGTAGGATAGATAAGTAAATTTTAATATATTCACACAATGGAATACTGCATAGTATTGAGAATAGATGAACTAAAACTATACACAAGATGGAGGAATCACAATACTGAATAAAAAAAGGAGGTTGGGGAGCTGGGCGAAAAAGGTGAAGGGATTAAGAAGTACAAATTGGTAGTTACTAACTAGTCACGGGGATGTAAAGTACAGCATAGGGAATACAGCCAATAATATTGTAGTAACTATGTATAGTGCCAGGTGGGTACTAGACTTAGCAAGGGGATCACTTCATAAATTATATAAAGATTTAACCACTGTGCTGTACACCTGAAACTAATATAAAATATTGAATGTCAACTGTAATTGAAAAATAAAAAAATTTTAAAAATAAACCATAAATGAGTACATACTCTATGGTTCCATTTACATGATGTTCAAAACATTCTATGGTGTTAGAATTGAGGAAATATTTACCCTTGTGGTGAGCAGCAACTGGAAGGGGGCATAGGGCAGGACAGTTGAGCGCTGGTTATATGGGTGTGTTCATTTGTGAAAATTCACTGAGCTGTACTCTTAGGATTTGTGTCTTTTTCTCTGTGTATTTTATACTTCAAAGTCAGCCAGATTATGTCTCTTCCCTGCTTCTCACCCTTAATGGTTTCCCAGCTAACAGAGGCCCTCCTGAATCCCCCAGTTGAAGTAACTCCACCCACCCTAGCCCCCACTTACTTTCTATCACGTTATCCTCTATTATTTTCCTCATCATACCTACTATATTGGCTTGTTGCTATAACAAAGTACCACAAACCAGGTGGCTTAGAACAAGAGAAATATATTGTTTCACAGTTCTGGAGGCTGGAAGTCAAATCAAAGTAGCCAGTCCATGCTCCCTCCGAAGGAGCTAAAGAAGAACCTGTTCCAGACCTCTCTCCTCGCTCCTGATAATCAGGTGTTCCTTGGCTCAGAGACAAGTATCTTCTCTCCGCGTCTCTTCCCTCTGTTCATGTCTGTCTTTGTGTCCAAATTGCCCCTTTTTATAAGAACAGCAATCATATTGGGTTAGGGCCAACCCTAATGGCTTCATTAACTTGATCATTGCAAAGACCCTATTTCCAAATAAGATCACATTCACAGGTACTGGGGTTAGCACTTCAACATCTTTTGGGAGGTAATACACAATTCAACCCATAATACCTACCATTATCTGAAGTTTTACTCATTTATTGTCAAAATCTCTCCTCTAGAATACAAACTATTAGAGCAGTTCACCACTGTATCCTCCCAGACCTAGAAAAGTGGCACATAGTAGGTCCTCAATAAATACTTCTTGAATTGACTTGAGGTATGTTGTTGATTATTCCCAATCCCTCAAGCACTATACATGCTGACTGTCATATATTCTCCAAGCAGCAGGGCACACAGAGAGTTGACTGTTTGCCACGCATGGCTCTTTCTACCTCATATTATTAGATCATTCAATCATCACACTACCCTATGTGACAGACACTATTATGCTCACTTTAGAAACAAGAAAACAAGGTACAGAGTAGTTAAATAACTTGCTCAAGGTAAGTGTTGGTGAATGACAAAGATAGATTTTGAATCCAGGCCATCTTGACTTTCAAACCTCAGTTATAATATCTATACACCTACCTCTCTAGAAGCCTATTACATCGCTATGCCTTTCTGGTATTAGTGGCAGCCGACCAAGCAGGAAGAAATACAGGACCGTGAACCAGCCATTTGTATATAATCTATATACAAAAATTGCATATAGATTATAAATACAAATACAACCGTGTTAAAATAGGAAAAATATTTTAATGGAAAACATAAAAATTACAGTGTGGTGAGATTATGGGTAATTTCATGACACTATTCCCCTAACTTCCTGTATTGTTATCTTTTTGTAAAAGTTTAATTTTGTTGTAAATTTATTATAGGTTTATTGTAAAAATAACAACAATACAAACAAGTCTCTGTCCCATTGTCCAATGAAAGACACTGCTTGTTGCTTATCACTTCATATAACATAACATCATATACACCACATACATATTATTTTTTGTACAAATGGAATCGTATCATGTATACTGCCTGTAACTTTTCTTAATTGACAGTCATCACTTGCCTCAATTCATGCAAAAACCTCCTAACTGGCTTCCTGCTTCTACCCCGGCCCTTCTTCAGACTATTCTAAGTAGCCAAATGAACCAAGTAAAACGCAAGTTTATTCATTCTTTTTAATGGTTGCATAGCATTCTGCTAAATGGATAATACCATAACTTACTTCAACAATCCTCTATTACTGAAGGACATTTAACAGTGAAAGTTCTTGTACTTATATATTTGATCACTTGCATATCTATTAGGAAATTTTTCCTAGAGAGATTTTTATGAGTCAAAGAATATGAACATTTAAAATTTTGATAGACATTTCTAAATTGACCTCCAAAACGATTATGCTAATTTACACTCCCAGCCAACAGTATTTTAGAGTTCCCCAAATGCTCATTAACACTGGATATTATCAACTGGTTCAGCCTTTACCAGTCTCATAAATGAGAAATGTTGCCTCACAGAAGTTTAATTTCCATTGGCTGAATTACAAGTGAAATGAAAGATCATTTTATTTTTTTTATCAACCATTTGTTTTTCTGTGAGCTGTTTTTTCATATTCTTTGACCATTTCGTTACTAGCCTATTCGTATTTTTATTGATTGAATAGAGTTCTATATTAAGGAAATTTATCTTCTATCTTATGAGCTGCAACTATTTTCCACATTTCTCTTTTTACATTTTTTTTTATAGTATCTTTGATCCAAAAGTTTTCATTTCTAATGAGTGAAATTCAGTATTTCCCTTTTTGGCTTCTGACTTTCATGTGCTTAGACCAACCTTCTCCATTCCAAGATAATATTCAGTCATACTTTCATCTAGTACTTTTAATCATTGTATTTTTTATGCTTAAATTTGTGACCAACTTGGAACTTCTTTTAATGTAAGCAGTGGCGTAGGAGATTCAGCTCGCCACTGTCTACATGGCTTTTTGGCCCCACTCATCAATTATTAAGTAGTTCATTTGCCCACTGATTTGAAATACTAGCTTTATTATATACTAAAACCTCCTGTATACTTGGTTTATTTTTGAACTCCATTCTGTTTCATTGATCTGTCTATTCCTGGACCAAGACAAAAACGTTTTAGTTTTATACTTTATAATACGTTTCAATATCTGAAGTGCTCGACTTTCCCTAATTAATAACTGAAAGTTTATAATATAAAATAAAACAATGAAGTTCACCTCCTCGCCTTCCCGTCCAAGTCTGTCTACCATTCTTTCAAGGGCATTTGAAAGAAAGCCCAGCTCTTCCAAGGAGAAACTTTTAAAACGGATACTGCAGAAAGAGTTAAAAGCAGCTCCTCTCAGAAGTGACAAATCTGAAGAAAATTCACTGAATTAGAGAACGGCGCGACTCCTCATTCTTTCCCACTTGATACCGCAACCTTCGTCCACACGCCGATGCCGGCCGCCTTTCCCAATTCAGCCTCTAGGGGTCGCAGCCGTGCCCGTAAAAGCGGGTGGACAGGGACGGACTTCCTGGCTCCTCCTGCTTCAGCCGCCTCCGTGTCGTCATATCCGTTCAGGGCGGAAGTCCTCCGCTGGCTGACCGGGAAGTAGCTGAAGACTGGGCGATGGCAGTTCTGGAGGCCTCGCTCCTTGGCAGACCCGAGGCCACGGTGCCCCCGCGGTAGACCGGACCAGGGTGGCGGGCTCCGGGCCCCGAGGTGAAGAGCGTCGAGGGCTGAATCACGACCTTAGAAGGGAACCTGGGAACCCTGACGGCTCTTATTGCACCCCATCCCTGATTGGGCTGTAAACTGCCTGTGCTGGGGCTGTCCCGGCAGCAGGTCCAGTTGGTATCGTACCGCTGCTAGAGGGAAAGGTGCAGGCAAGGATTTTCTCCTTTAACCGCACTAGCAAGACAGGTGGTAGCTCCTGACCTGGGGTTCAAAGGCGCCGATTCTCCCTAATATCGCCTCCTCTCGATCGCCGCAGGGATGGAGGGGTCTAAGACGTCCAGCAGCACCATGCAGGTGAGCTTCGTGTGCCAGCGCTGCAGCCAGCCCCTGAAACTGGACACGAGCTTCAAGATCCTGGACCGTGTCACTATCCAGGAGCTCACAGGTCAGCGAGACCCTTGGAAAAAGGTTGTCAAGATCGTTGAAAGTGGGCAGCTTTGAAGATGTAGGCCTTAAGGTGTCTATCCGTGTAGTCTGCCACAGATGCGTCGTTAAACCAAGGAAAGTTACTTAATCTCTCTGGCTCCGTCTTCTCATCCGGAGTTCTGACTCTTCGTGCTTCTGAGAGCTTGATATAGCAAGGAAATTTCCTAGTTTTCTACTCCTGCTGTTACAGAGTAAAGGAATATATATATGCATTTGTTGAGAATTTACCCTACACCAAGTGCATTACTTTGTTTAGTGCCTGCAACGAACCTTTTGGATCATTTTTTAGATGAGTAATTGAGACTCAGAGAGCTTAAATGACGTTAACGTACCCAGTGGTCGACAGCTGGTACATGGAGGAAGAGTCTCATAATCCCAAGAAGTGAGATGAAGTTAGAAAAAAAGGACTGAATAGGTAGTTTAAATAAGCTCAAGGGGCTGGAGTCAGCCTCCTTGGATTTAAATCCTGGCTGTCATTTACTGGCTGAATGACTTTTTTGCAAGTTACTTCACCTCTCTAGGCCTGGTTTCTTAGTTTTTTTAATCTATAAAATGTAAAACGACCTTGAGGTAGTCGTAAGGATCAAATATGATAACTTAAATACTTAGGAATATGCTGGGCAAATAATAGTCAGTAAATGTTAGCTATTATTACTACCTGATCTTTCTTTTTTGAGGGGAATTAACTCTTTAATATATTTTAAACTTTTTATTATGAAAACTTCCAAACATACAGCCTAGAGAATAGCATAATGAACTCACTGTATCAATCACCTGGTTTCAACAATTAGCTACATTTTCTCATTCTTGTGTTCTCTTTACCTCCACTCACCTCCCATCCCCACTCAATTATTTTGGTTTTTGCTTTTATTATGGAAAATTTCAAAGTACCTAATGAGCCCCGTGTACCCATCACCTAGCTTCACAATTATTAATGCATTTTTTTTAAATTTATTGGGTTGACAATTGTTAGTAAAATTACATAGATTGCAGGTGTACAATTCTGTATTACATCGTCTACAAATCCCATTGTGTGTTCACCACCCAGTTAATGCATTTTTAATGTTTCATATACAGTCGCATCCATTCCCCTCCCACCCAAAATTATTTTGAAGCAAATTCCAAACATAAATATGTAAATATTTTGGTAACTATTTTTGAATGATAAGGTGTTGTGTGTTTTTTCTTCTTCATGAATTTGCTTGTCATCCTTGTGCAGGGGCTATGCTAATCTCTGTATCGTTCCTACCTTGGTATTTGTGCTGTGGAAGCGAGCATGATAAGGTCTCTTTTTAAAAACATAACCAAGGGGGGTGGGGGGTGGGAGATGAGGGTAAGGGGGATCGAATATATGGTGATGGAAGGAGAACCGACTCTGGGTGATGAACACACAATGGGATTTATAGATGATGTAATACAGAATTGTACACCTGAAATCTATGTAATTTTACAAACAATTGTCACCCCAATAAATTTAATAAAATTAAATTAAAAATAAAAATAAAAACATAACCAAGATACCATTAGACTAGAAAAATTGTAACAACTCCTTAATCTGATTTAATGGGAATGACGGGGAGAAGGCAAGAGAGTCTTCTTTCTATAAGTGGTAATTTAAGAAAAAAGTGGAAATGGGGGTGGTGATGAGGATATTTCTAATTCTTTTCCCATACTTTCATACCTGCTGCTTTAATAAGATTCTTTCTGACTCAATATTTTTCTTGTCCCTAGCTCCATTACTTGCCACAGCCCAGGTAAAACCAGGAGACACCCAGGAGGAAGAGGCTAACTCAGGAGAGGTGAGAAAACACGGGAATGCAAACTGGATTTCTGCAGCATACTTGGTACTTCTAGAACCACCATACTTTTGGGAGCTCTGATTAACAAGAGGCATTCCACATGATCGTGCCATTGTGTATCATTAGAGGTACAGAAGTACACCTGATGTCACATGGTTACTGAATGAGGCATCCATTCCATAATGTGGAGAGAGACTCTTTATTTGAGGCAGAATTATAAGCCATTATAGGTGGCAGATGGGATGACCTATGTATCCAGGTCATCCCAGGGCATTTCTAGTTTACATCTGTTGTCCTAGCTAATTAATATCCACTCCTCTCCATTCTCAAAAGTATGTTGGTTTGGGCAGTGAATTGTATGATTACCTTAGCCAGAAAGGATTGTCAGTGTTAGAAAACATGTCATTTTTAAACAGTGATCATTTTCATTGCTAAAGATAGATGTCATCAGATTTTGATCACATAAATTATATCATTGAAGTATTGAAAATGTATAAATTATCTACTTTGTTTTATGCCATGGCAAACTTCATTGCAGTCTGATCTGGCTTTTTCCTTAGACCATGATTTAGGGCACTTCACCCCTACCCCTGGCTAGGAAGTGTTGAGAAAATGCAAATGTAACTATAGTAGAGTAAAACATAGTTAGGGACTGCTGTTCCCCACAAAAAATTAAATGGGACTTGGGGTTTGTATGTACCAGGGGTCCTTTCTTGGTGCATGTATCCAAGGTTGGCTACATAATACCCATTTCTTAAGTCGCTGTGGTTTATCAAGTCTTACGGTTATAAATCAAGGGTAAAGCCAAATAGTTCTGAGGCTCTTTGTGAAATAGACTCCACCTTTAAGCTTCCAGAATTATAATGCCCTCTTATTTTCTTCCCAGGAGCCATTTATTGAAACTCGCCAGGATGGTGTCTCTCGCAGATTCATCCCCCCAGCCAGGTGCCTACTACTCCTCAGCCCCCTGCTCCTTACCAAAGACCAGTAGAATTTTAACTGAACCCAGAATTGAGACCTGGAGCCAGGTGATGGAGACGAATCATCACCTAGCCTTTTGGCTCTTCCAGGGAATATGCATTCCCTTATACCTGGCCCATCATCTTCCATTACTGATTGAGTTTTTCTGATAACCATTCACACAGTGGGAAGGGCTCTTATGAAGCACTGAGAAAAGTTGAGGGAGTGATTGACTAATAAAAGAGATGGGCTCCTGAAAAATTTTTAAATAGTAAATGTTAGATGTTCAGGTCCTTAGTTATTGATGCATGTGAAGGTGGCTGGCAAGGGATGTAATATTTAAAAAAATGGTCTTTCCTGATTCTCCTTCCTTTTCTACTATAGACACACACATAACAGTTTTTGATGCCCCCTCTCCCTCCTTAGTCCATGCAGGCCAACCTTCGTGCTGAGTGCCCCTCTGGAAGACCAGCATGGCCTTCCCTTGGGAGAGAGGTACCCTTGGGAGGTCAGTCGGGCTAGGAGTGGGTATGCACCTTGAGGCCCCTCAGCTGGTGCTTGAGAGTCTCTGCCACTGGCACCGCAGTAGGTGGAGGAGGCCTCTCTGCTCCCTCATGTGGCCCATGGGCGGGGGGCTGTCTGCAGGATGATGTCTACAGAAAGTGCCAACAGCTTCACTCTGATCGGGGAGGCATCCGATGGCGGCACAATGGAGAACCTCAGCCGAAGACTGAAGGCAAGTCGGCCTGATTCCAGTGGCAAACAGTGGGCTTGGCTGGTAGAGGGGGTGTCTGGGCATGTAGCGTGGGGAAGACCCTATCTAACTTTCCCACACTTCCAGGTCACTGGGGACCTTTTTGACATCATGTCTGGCCAGACAGATGTGGATCACCCACTGTGTGAGGAATGCACAGATACTCTGTTAGACCAGCTGGACACTCAGCTCAACGTCACTGAAAATGAGTGTCAAAACTACAAGTGAGTGCCTCTAGAGCCAGGGCCTGGCAACAGATCTGGGTCTTAGAGCTTTTACTGCTATGAGACTGCTTAGCTCTTACCCAAGAGCTATGCTCCACGCAGGTGAACAGAGTAACAGTTTCTGGTAAGCACACTCTGCTTGTGTCCTTGGCAGACGCTGTTTGGAAATCTTAGAGCAAATGAATGAGGATGACAGTGAACAGCTACAGATGGAGCTAAAGGAGCTGGCGTTAGAGGAGGAGAGGCTGATCCAGGAGCTGGAAGATGTGGAAAAGAACCGCAAGATAGTGGCAGAAAATCTCGAGAAGGTCCAGGCTGAGGCTGAGAAATTGGATCAGGAGGAGGCTCAGTGAGTGATCGCTGTGTTCTTCTATCTTCCTGTCCTCAAGGCTCCAGGAGGGGAAATGGCTTCCAGCTGAATGTGTTTGATTACTTTGTAAGCTGCAGTCAGCTGTCATTCCACAGCCTATCTGCTCTGGATCCTGCGTGTTATTTTCAGGCCCTGTTTCTAGAGGTTCGTTAGGAGGGTTAAGTCTGAAGGGTTAGCATGATTAAGTGAAAAAAGCATGTTGGTTAAATAGAAAGCAGAGAACCAGGGCTCTAGTCACAGCTCTGCTGTAGGAACAGGGCTCATTTGGGTAAGTCAGTTGCTGTACCCAGCATCCTCCTCTGCAAAGATGAGCATATTGGCCTATATTCATTCTTTCCCAATTCAGAAATTTCATTGGTGCTCTTGACCTGAGAGAACCCTCTGTCTATTGGAGGCGACACAGTGTCCACACTAACTGAAGTTGGGTACATGAAGGACAGAGAAAAAAGTTAATTTTTCACAGAGTAGTGTGACAAGTTCCATTGGAAGTGGTGTTTACTAACTATTTAAAAGACAATAGTATCCAGAGGTGAAGTTACAGAAGTTCAGTTATGGCCAGTCTGTGAAGGAAGCCACTCTTGACCCACTCACCTCACTTTTCGAAAAGATCAGACATCCAAGTGCTGTGTGGTCCTGGTTTGGAAGAATCTGTTTTTCCTTCCCGTTTTGCACATGGGCAGTGGGAATTTGAGACATTTCTGTCCCTCCCAGGCAAAACGACTAGGGCATGTACGTTCCTTTGAGTGGGATCTGTGCCAAATCTAAAAGATGCTGTAACTGGGTAGAACCATAATCACTAAGGATAAATCGTTAAGAGGGGTGGTAACAGGGAAATTTCAGCCCCCAAACTAACGGCCACTTTGGCTGCTCACAGGTATCAGAGGGAGTACAGTGAATTTAAACGACAACAGCTGGAATTGGATGATGAGCTGAAGAGCGTAGAAAACCAGATGCGTTATGCCCAGATGCAGCTGGACAAGCTGAAGAAAACCAACGTCTTTAATGCAACCTTCCACATTTGGTAATGAGGGCTGGAGGGTGAGGAGCATCTGGGGAGCACTACATATCTGGACCTTAGCTGCTCACCACTAAGCCAGGGGCCCACCTCCCACAAAATAGGACTGTATGTCATTTTCACCCCATCTAGGTTTCTTTAACTCCTTGTGATTGGATAGGCACAATCAGGGATTGGAATTCTAGAGTTTGGTGACATCCACTCTTCCAAGGAAAGGGAAAGATCTGAGCCCTCCAGCCACATGAAATTCTGGTCCTCTGCCTGGAGCTGGTTTCTTACCTCTAGAGTCATTCATGTGTTCATTTATTTGACGTTTTATCTATTTAACTAGTATCTGTTGAACATCTACCGTATGGTAGGCACTGCTAGCACTAGGAGGGCAACAGCAAACTATGCATTCTGCCTTCTACTTACTTATAATCTCGCGGAAGAGATGGATAAGTAATAGGCAATTGTAGTACAGTGTGATAATAGTTAACTTAGGGTGCTGTGGGAACCCAGAAGGACACGTTTCCCAATGTGGGGAGGCCGTATGGAAAGTTTCCCCCAGAGGAGGCTGATGTTTAAGCTGAGATATGAAGTAGAAGTCTGCAGAGGAGGGGGGTTGTTCCTGGCAGAGAGAACATCATGTGCAAAGAAATAGGAAAGTGGGAGTGGTGAATTCAGAGAACTGAAAGGAGCTTATTGTGAGTGAAGATGGAGTGTAAAGGGGAGAATGACAGGATATGAAACTGGAGCGTTATCAATTCCTAAAGGATCGTGTAGGCCTCTTGAGAGGATTTGGACTGTATCCAAAAACAGTGGGAGCCACAGAAGCATTTTAGGCAGGGAAGCGACATAATTACGTTTGCATTTGTGATGATCGCTTTACCTGCAATGTGAAAAATGACTTGGGGGAAAAGGGCAGTATTTTTGATAGGGAGACTTGTCAGTAGCAATCTAAACAGGAAAAGAGAGTATGGCATTGCGTTTGGAGAGAAGTGGACAGATTTAAGAGATTTAGGAGGTGAAATCAACAGTTTATTGTTTTTTTGCGGGGAGGGAGATGAGAGAGAGCATTCAAGGTTTTTGCTTTGACATCTGAGCAGCAGGTGGAAAGAAGATGACTCGTGTTTTTTAGACTAGTATTTAAACTACCAAGTAAAGCTTGGATATATGAATCTGGAGATAAGGAGAGAGGTTTATGTTAGGTTTTAGGTGAGAGCAGGAAGTCTCAGAAGTTGCTAAGTTCTCCCTGTATTTTTCCCTGCCCTTCTGCCTTCTATAGGCACAGTGGACAGTTTGGCACAATCAATAACTTCAGACTGGGTCGCCTACCCAGTGTTCCTGTGGAATGGAATGAGATTAATGCTGCTTGGGGCCAGACGGTATTGCTGCTCCATGCCTTGGCCAATAAGATGGGTCTGAAATTTCAGAGGTAAGAAATATAGCCCTTTGTTGGGGTGTGGTATGTCTTTGATATAATCTGTATCTCCATCCTGGTACTGCTCTCCACCATGGCAGGAACCCTTGCTCCTAACAGACTGGGAGTTTGCTGTCTGTGCAGACGCTCTGCTTCTGGTTTTCCCCTCACCAGCTTCTGGCTCTTTCTACTGATCAGGCAGTCCTTGAGCTGCATGACCATAACAGTGGTCCCCGACATACTGTCTCCAGAACCTGAGTGTTCCTCAAGCTATTTTCAGTTTTTGTTTTTAAATCTAAACCAAAAAATGCATTCATCCACAAAGGCCCCCAGACAATTATATAATAAATGTCGTTTGTTTGGTAAACAAAATGTTAAGCATGGGGAGGTGAGAGAGAGAGGTGGGAATAATAAAAGAGGTCCTTGGGTAGGATGAAGTCTGAAAATCAGTGGGTTCTAACATCCCAATAATCGCTTTAGGAATAGTGCTGTATATCCATCTCTGTATGCATCTCCTTTTTAGGTATCGACTTGTTCCCTATGGAAACCATTCATACCTGGAGTCTCTGACAGACAAATCTAAGGTACTCTGAGAAACTCCATTTTCACTGGAATACAGAATTCTTGCACCTCCTAATGAAATGGTTTGCTTTTAGTATATGTGCTGCCGAAGCGAGCACGAAATGGTTTGCTTTTGATAGTGGCATTATTCAGTTTCTTAGACTGAGATATCTCATGAAGAGCCAGTGTCTTATTCAATGTCTTGTCGAGTTAAGGATTAGCTCTTTGAGGCCTATAGGGAAAACTAGGTTTTTACAGTCTGATGAGAAGGTATATGGGCAGATCAGAGGAGCATGTGTGCGCTAGGATGGGGAAGGCATCACTGAGGTAGGTGTTGAATGCATTTCCGGTGGAACAGTTGCAGTTGCATTGTTATTTGCCCAAGGTTACTATTTCCAGTGGAATACAGAAAGGACATGACTTGAGAGACTGATAGAATTGGGAACAATCTCTGATAACCTGTCTTGGTGCCACACCCATAGCCAGTTTTCTCTTGGGCAGGAGCTGCCGTTGTACTGTTCTGGGGGGCTGCGGTTTTTCTGGGACAACAAGTTTGACCATGCAATGGTGGCTTTCCTGGACTGTGTGCAGCAGTTCAAAGAAGAGGTTGAGAAAGGCGAGACACGTTTTTGTCTTCCTTACAGGTCAGTATCCCCCACTGCTGAATGAACCTAGAGTAGGACCAAATTGAACAGAATTGTAGGGACAGTTAGAATGGAGGCAAAACATAGTATAAATAGTGGGAAAGCAGAAAATGGTGCAAAAATCACATGACACTGATGGGCAAAGATGGATCCAACACTGCAAGCAGGACAGAATGTGACCACCTGGTCCCTGGAGAAAAAGAATGTTATCTTAGATGGTTTGGGGGATTTTCTTGGCACAGAGCTCAAACCAGCTGTCCAGTTTCAGGGAGGTTTTCCCTTAAGCCCTTGGAAATATACAGGAATGCTCCCTTTGGTCAAATTGTGTAGGAGCCCAGTGATGGATGGAGACCTTAGTTCCAGAGAGTAAGGCTGAGCTGCTTCTGTCAGCCCGAAACAAAGCGTTTCTTTTCTTCTGCCTCTTTTCTCTCCCCGTGAGTTCAGGGATGCCTAGGAAAACAGTGAGGAGTACTGTAACCCTTACCCTCTGCTCTGGGCTTGTCATCTGTTTGGGTGTGTGTCCTGTCCCTGTACTCCACAGTGACAATGAGGCTCTTGTGACAGCCTTCTTGATTTTTGGCTTTCAAGCAAATCCAAAATACACTACCGTTCCTCGCCAAGAGTTCTTTAATAGATAAAATGACGTGAATGGTCCCATGATCAAGTCCCTGCCCATTTGCCTGAACTGACTGAACTCGGATCTCAGTTACTAATGAGCTCTGCTGTGTCCGTCTGTAGGATGGATGTGGAGAAAGGCAAGATTGAAGACACAGGAGGCAGCGGCGGCTCCTATTCCATCAAAACCCAGTTTAACTCTGAGGAACAGTGGACAAAAGCTCTCAAGTTCATGCTGACGAATCTTAAGTGGGGTCTTGCTTGGGTGTCCTCACAGTTTTATAACAAATGACTTTGTTTTTTCCTTAGGGGAATGTTTGCCTTAAAGGCTTTAAATTTTGTTTTGTTTGAAAAAAAGTGTTTTAAATTAAATTCGGGTACTATTAAACAGCACATGTTTACAATACCAAAAAAGAAAAAAAAAATCCACAAAAGCCACTTTATTTTAAAATATCATATGACAAATAGTTTTCAGAGCTATAACATGCCATGTATAGCTTACCAGCCTTTGTTATAGTTTTGACTCTTAACCCCAGGCCTTCCTTTCCCTCTCTCCCCTTAAAACAACTAATTTAAGTTTGCTTGTTTTTTTTTTTTTCAACTGAGTTGAATTGAGATCGATGTGTTTTCACTGGATTTTATCTCTCTCAACTTCCTGCACTTAACAATATGAAATAGAAACTTTTGTCTCCGCTGAGACGATGAGATGTATGAGACGCACAGTTGGATAACGTGAGAAAATGACATATAGGTTTCGGTCACCATGTGATGTGATCAGAAGCTTGAAATTTAATACTTCTCCTCACTCAATTCTAGTACTGAATGCCTACTCTGCTCTGTGTTAGTGATATGAAATGGTGTTTGATACTGTTTGAGACATTATGGAGAGATTTAATTATTTGTAATAAAAGATTTGCTGCAGTCTGATAACTGCCCAAGGTGCACTGTTGGGTTTTTCTTTAACTAAAATAGAGTACTTTGTATTCTGGGAGAATTGAGTTCAAGTGCAGGTATGTGGAAATTCTGTTGAAACAGGTTTAGAGATGGGTTAGTGTTACTTTTTAAAAAGACTGGTGGAAATAGACAGCTGTAGGGAATGCCCTATTTGTGTAGATCTCAGTAACAGAACAGAGATGTTAAATTAGCTTTAAGGGGAAATAAAGGCTTCCTCCTTGCTCAGTCAAGGTCACCCAGATGGCCTCGTTTTTTGAGCCCCTGGTTAATACTAATCTCCATGTGTGATGTTCTCTCTTAATGAAATGAACAATTAAGAAAAGCCATAACTATCTTGTTAAACAAAATTGAACCAACTTCACTAACATTCTATTTCTCCCAGCTTTTTACATTTTCAGTCTGATACAACAACAAAAAAAGACATGTTCATCCACCTTAATTCTTTCTCTGATGCAGAAAAATAAGCAGAAGTTGGAATACAAAACATGGTTCAAAAGATACTTGAAACTTTTGTACCCTGAGTATGAAAGTAAACAGGGAGGGTGAGTGCAATGACAGAAGGCTGTTTATATTTGGTGGATTCAGCCCGCCTCATGTGTTGGAGGAAGCAGCAGCCCTCAGAGCTCTGGCTGCCAGGTGGGGAGGAATAGGCTGCTGTGGCCCTGGAGTGTTGGCTCCCACGCTGTGAGTCAGGATTGCGTAAGAGAACGCGGTGATACTCTCCAACGTAATGCCGGTGATGCTCTGCAAATGCCCCACAACCTTCGGAAACAGACAGATTTCTTAGTACTGAATCATCTCAACATGTTGTAGTACACAAACACAAATTGCTTGCTCTCTCAAGCCAAATAGAAATTTTTTTCCGTTTCTCTGAATTTACAGAGAAGATTAAATCCAGATCCCAGTGTTTGCCAGTGGGCAGATGACATTCGGATACCTTTGCCCTGATGGTGTTAGTGTGGAAAGTTTCTGCTAGACGTTCACTCTGTTGGAGATAAGTTTTGTGAATTGTGAGAGGGATATTTGGGCCTTGACATTTTCTCTCTTTGGGAGGAAATACTTACTGGACTTTAGCATGACAGCAGATTATTATCATAAAGGGAAACGAACAAGCTGAATTGGGCCTCCATGTCCAATTTCAATGAGAGGAAAAGTGGAGAACACTTTTCAGTCCTAGTTTTTCCTCTTCCCAAATCCTGCTTATTCATCCTAATCCTGGGTCTTGGCACTTACCTTTTATAGGTTGTCTTCTGTTTTCCTTTAACTAATGGGAGAATGCTTTCTATTAAATGAATTCTGACCATGCTGGTCCTGCTCAGTGGTGCGTACCTGGCTCCAACACTCATGGTTTTGGATGAAAGCACTTGCTGCAATGATTCCTACTGCCAACAGCATGAAATCTTCCTTCACTGAAACGAACTTTTCCCTGAGTGATTAAAACCATTATTAATTTTGGAGCTAGAATGAAACTTGATCTTCCAAACCCTAGGGTCATGGAACTTCACCTATTAGTTGTTGATGTTGAGCATCTTGGATTTTTTTAGATATGGAAGGAAATAGTCAAGTAATAGCTAATTGACTCCTCTCCCAACCTCCCCCAAATCAACTGGGATTAAAACATGAGCCTCCTGTCTGAATGGTTTGTAGGCCTTTTGTTGTTCCATCTGTCTCCCTAACAAATGTAACTGTGAGGCTTTTTACTAGTCTGACTTTACAGTAATCAAACACTTTTGTCCAAGTTGCAACCCTGTGACTGGCTTTTTTTCTAAGTGACTATAAAAGCAGTCCAGTAATCTCAAATTATAAACAGCTATAAAGGAAGTACTAGGAAAGGAAGTATGTTAATTACTTGAAGTCATTTAAGTTTAAAAGCATTTAGGTTTTGCTGATTGGGCTGTCATATTGGATGTTAATTTGAACCAGGTAACCTATGCAGGTTATCTGTGGACTGGATGCCTAAATTCCGTTCCCCAAGTTCTCATGCTATGAGAGCATGAGAAGGCGCCTACCCTAAAGGAGTTGTCATACCCTTGCAGTTGACTGGGTGTGGAGTTCTCAATCGAAGCCCTCAGCAAGCTCTCATATATGGGTTCACGCAAAAGATAGACTAGGTCGAGCAGGGTCAGGCAGGTTGCATGCAGCTGTGTAGTTGGGACCAAACAGCCATTGTATCCTAGATGGAGTATGGATGTGGTAAAGAGCATTATGCGGGTCTTTTCTGGTTATAATCACAGTCATGTAACATAAAGCTGATGAGCTGCTAATGTGCTTCCTGGTTGCTTTGTTTTACTATAAGAAACCTCTTTAGCTGGAGGTCAATTTTAAAGGATAAAGGGAGAGGTAGAGAAACCTCCCATCTACAGTATATATATACAGTTAGAGTATGTTTGTTGGCCCCCCTCTTAACTCATGCCTCTGTAAAATCAACACTTTGATCCTGCGGTTAGAGTACCTAGTGAGTCCGAACAGAAGCCAGGTGCTGAGACCTGAGTTTCTTTCCCTGTGACAAGTACCAGAGGGAACACTTTTCTCCATCATCTCAGGCTTCCTGCTGTTCCTGGATTCTGGTGTATTCTGCCCACTGCTCGCAAACCCCTGGGCACATTCTTACTGCCTCCTCTGGGAGACTCCATCCCACAGTCCCTGGCACACAATAAAGTACCTAGAACCTCCAGGAGCATCTCCACATAAGCCAGGGGAGTAGGCAGATTGATTTGGAAGTTCAGGGACTTCAAAACATCAAGCTCTGACTCCAGCAGTTCTTCTTTAGTGTGCAGATACCCTAGAGCTTGGAGGAAATTCAGGACTGTGATGTTGCTGATTATCTGAGCAAAGAAAAACAAAACAGTGAGAGGGAGAGAAGGGTGTCAGAGTAAAAGGTCATACATCTTGGCATAGTATACAAAGCCCTTCACAATCCAGCCCATGCCTTCATCTCGTCTCCTCTCTTGGTAATTCCCCCTTACACTTGATGCTTGTCATCTAGAATGACTTGCAGTTCCCAAACTCCGAGCCACCACCCAGGCTGTTTACTGTATCTGGATCTCCCTTTCCTCTCCCTTCTCTCTCCCTGCTTTCCTTAACTCCTCTCCCTCTTCCCTTAGGATCCACCCATCTTCCACACCCCTTCCCCCTTAAGAAGTAATTTTCTTTAAATACACTTCCTTTACTCTCCAAGGCTGATGAGGTACATTCATAGCCCTCTGTATTTACACTAGTTGGAACAGTTCCCCACGTTATTTGCCTCATTAGATAATAAGTTCCTTGAGAGCACAGACAATATTTTTACTGTTGCAGCCATTGCACCTGGTGCAGCATCAGTCCACAGAAGACAATAAATATTTGCTGAGTGATATTTTGTTAGATAGGCATTGGGTAGTGATGTGGGGGGAAAATTGATCCTTTATAAATGTAATAGTTTGCCTTTAATACTGATAGGTTTGTTGGCAATTCAGACACCTTATGTAAACTGTCCTTGAGTCCAAGGGGAGAAAAGGTGACCTGTATGAATGATGGCATCTGTCCAGCAGTTATACTTTGGGAACAGAACTTCAGGCTATTTAATAGTTGCCTCTGTGTGACTATGCGTGGGGGGGTGAGGGTGGGAAGATATGTTTAGGAAGCATAATTACACTCTGGAATTTCTACATGAGTAGTATCACCTAGCCTAGGAGTAGATTTCTCACAGTCACCTTTGGAAGAGCTGGTTTCTTTCTAACACTCAGGTGCCTATGAGCAACCCCAGCTCCTTACTTTGTAGTGGAAAGAAAGTTTGCTCGCCAGCTGAACACATGACATAAGACGCAGGATAAACTTGTTGAAAAGCTGCTCTTTCAGAGCCCTCCAATTCTGAGGCTCTGTCTTATCTCTCAGCTGGATGGTGGCTTGCTTGCAGATATTCTCTGCCTGCTTAACCATAAACCTATAAAGAAGGGAAAGGGAAAGTAAACAATCCACCCTCAAACTAAAGGGAGTTTCTGCTTCAAACTATGCTGCGTCTTATCCTCTCCAATAGCAATTGCAAGCTAAGAAATTAACATTTACAAGTAATAGAGGGTGCAAAACCAGGTCTCATGGTAAGGGGCAACTAGTACTTTTTTTTTTTTTTTTTTTTAAGATTTGGGTACATTAGCCATTCTGAGAGGTACCACTTACAAAGGCCTTATGCTCAGTGCTTTACCTTTCTAGGATTTCTACAGCTTGGTAGCTCACGGATTTCTCCAGACACCATTGTTCAGACAGGAGAAAAACAAACTCTGCCAAAATAGGAAAGAAGAGCCTAATTCACAAGGTGCAACCAAAACCACTCTGTGAACTCTTGGTGTTGTGTAAAAGCCATGATGGGGCTGAGGGAAGAGGGTCAGGAGGTGAGAAAGATGAGACTGAAAAAACCCAAGCTGAGCTTAGTTTCCTTTGCTGCCAATAGGCAGATCAGAGGCATGAAAAGTGGGCTGACTGAGTGCCAAAGACAAGGGCTTACCAAGCCCCCTCAGTGACCCTTGAGACTTCCTGTGGGTCTCAGCTGATAAAAGGCTTAGGCAGCTACACACAAACACACCATCTGGTCTAATTGGCCTCTACACCATGCTGGGAACCCCCAGCTTCAAGGGAGATTCTTGGGATGGATAAAAACCTTAACCCCTATATTCTGTTTGCGGTGGAATGTTGACAGGAACAGAAAGATCCCTCCTGGAGATTCAATATTCTTTATAATACTGTTTGTTTAGTAACCACCCTCTGGAGAACTCCCATGGCTTTACAAACACGATTCACCTTAACAGCTGGACACCATCTCTCCACCACCAGTTTGTTGGGTAAATCTGTGGTGGCTGAGCCTCTCCTCAGGAGCAAGTTTTATACAGTGGAGTGGCTTGTTTTGAAGAAACATCCTCCAAATCAGGGAACATAGCCCAATTCTGGGGTGGGGCGGAGTCACTGAGAAGGTGGGAAGGGCAAGATACCTTGGCAAGATTTTAGGCTGCCTGTTTCTCTTTGAAAGAACCGCCCCAGATAGAATTCTATTTAGTTTGCAATATCATTAGAGGGTAGAAACGAGGGTAAATGTTACTTCTCAAAAAAGACAGCTTCTGCAGAACTGGGAACTTTTAGCACTGATCAGCAAAAAATTACATACAATCAATTTACCATATGTTCAGAAAAAATTTGACTTTTTTAGAAAAAAAACCCTATAAAAGTCAAGCTAGAACAAGATAACTTAACAATCTACTCGACATATGTTACACAGAGGTATAGGTATTAAACCTTATTGCTACAGATACTAAAGCTCTGCTAGCAGTGTCCAATGAAGAAGAGACTTAATTGAAGCAATTAAGCAAAATACCTTCAAATACATAATTGTGTGTTGTTAGCCAGTCCTTTTATTTGCTGGAGTTTAGGCTTTCTTTGTTTTTTGTTTTTTTGTAGGTATGCATAGTTGTTTGGTTTGGTTTTGGTTTTGGCCTGAATTATCTATCCATGCAACTGTTTCTATTTTCCATTTTAATTTGCCAAGAAAACTGAGCTTGGGATTAGGTGGAATGAATAAGGGTTATACCTCTCCCTTCTGCTGGTTCCACTTCCTGTACTTAACAAACATACTCAGATCTACATTTAACAAAAAGACCCTCCACTTCTTTCCTTTCAAGCTACGGCTTTATCTCTCTCGTTTCCATCACTTAAATTTCTTGAAAGCCTAGCTTACTGCACCTGCTGCTTCCCCTTCCTCATTCACTCCCTAATGTTCTGCAGTTTGGCTTCTACTTTTCTCAACTTGTTGAAATGATTGTCTCAAATGCCAGCAAATATGTCCAAATTATTAAGTATCATGGCCCTTTTGCAATACTCATTCCTGCTGGCCATCTTCATTCCTGTTGTTCATATCCCAGAAGCATCTGATCCCGGCTGACCATCATCCTTCTTGAAACCCCATCTTACCTTCCATTGTTCTTTTGGTTCTGCTCCTGTCTCCCAAACCACTCCTTTCATTTCCTTCATACTCTTCTTCCTACTCCAATTCCCCGAACACAAAATGTTTCCCAAGGAACTGCTCTTGACCTTCTCTTTTCTCTCTCTAGGAGCTCATCCTCTGCCACAGTTTCAACAGTATCATTATGGAGATAACTCGCAAACTTTTATCTCTAGTTCTGATCTCTATTCTGACTTACTTTTTAAACATCCTGCTGGAAACCTTCCTCTAAATGTTTTAAAGCACCTGAAACTCAGTAGATTCAAAACCAAAGTTACTGTCTTTCCCAAACAAAAGTCATGCTTCCTCCTGTTTTATGTTTTTTTTAATGTATGTGTTTCTCTTAATGGCACCACTATATTCCCAGTTTCCTAGGCTCAACCCTTTGGCATAGTCATCTTTGCCTTCTTCACTTCTTAAGTTCATCCACTGCAGAACCCTAGATTTTACGTCTGGAATGGTTTTAATCCATCCTCCCTTGTCAGTCCCTCTGCCCTATCACCTAAACTACTAACACAGACCTACCTCCCATCTCTCTACTCCAGTTCATCCTTTACAGCACAGCCAAAATCATTTTTTTCTAAGGCAAAGGTTACGGTTGTATCACACCCATTATTTAAAAAGAAAAACCTTCAATGCCTTCTTGTTTTCCTACTAAGCCAAGTATAAACTCCTCACTTTGGCATTCAGAGTTCCACATGGAATGTCTCCAAACTACCTTTCTGAGCTTGATTTCAACGACTTTTCCACGTGCTTTGGCCAACGTGGACTACACTGTACTCACACTCACCCTAAGCATCCCTATTGCCATAGCCTTATTCATGTTAGAAATGCTCTTCCCCTTTGTCATCTTCACCAACTCAAACGTCATCCTTCCTTCAAGGTCTACCTCAAATGCCATGATGCCTGGAGGGCTCTTAATTCTTCCTACCCCCATCTCACCCCATCACTCTTTTCCAGCCCTATAAAAGCTTGTTTTATCTAGTATGCCACTTATCTAACCATGCTTGTACCCAAGCATTGGTAAATTTGTCTTAATGTTCTACAAGGATTCTATACATGGTTTGAAAGCAGGGAGTAAATCTCTATTTCATCTTTCTGTCCCAGGCAGTGTGGATAATAAATACTCTATACTTATGGAAATCAGGGGTAAGGTGCTGGTGCGTCTTGTTCATCACCATATCCCCAGAACCTGGCACATAGTAGGTGCTAACAAAACTTATTTATACGAATAAAGTAAACTGAATCTCAAGGCTGGTGCCTCAAAGACAGATGCCCGGGTCTCCCCTAAACCCGGCTTCCCGGCCCTGCGTCCACACCTACGATCCGGGTCTCTCTGAAGCTGCCCATGCGTCCGGCAGCCTCCTGCACTGCTTGCTCATTCTGCTGGGCCAAGTGAAGCAGAGCGTCTTCGATCGTCTCTGTGGGAACAGCTCCAAACCGAAAGTCACTGCGAGAGGCCAATCTTGGCCTCACAGGTCCGTCCATTTTCAGAAGACTTTTGGGACACTCAGACGGCTCACTGGATCCATAAACCTACCCCCTTATCTTCTCTTCAGAGCCTTCTGCCACACTCTGGCTTCGTTATCCCCTTCTTTTAACCTTTCCTCACCTCAAGTCTGAGGAAAACCCAATTCCCTCCACAGCCTTTTCCCGCCCCAACGGCTGCGGACCCCTCAGCCAATCAGAAAGCACGGCCGCTTCCCGCCTACTCCGCCCTTCCCCTAAGGCCAAGGGCCTCACTCTGTTCGGATAAGGAAACGCGACTACAATTCCCAGTGTCCCCCGCGGCGGCGGCCAAGGTCTATTCCCAGCGAGCTCCGCGTCCCGGGACTGCGAAGGGTGCAGCGGCAATATGGCGTCTCCGGGGTCTGGTGGTTCTGTCGATGCTAAGAGTGAGAAGGCCCCTCTGGCCCAGCGCATCGACCCGACTCGGGAGAAGCTGACTCCCGCGCAGCTGCAATTCATGCGGCAGGTGCAGCTCGCCCAGTGGCAGAAGACGCTGCCACAGCGGCGGACTCGAAACATCGTGACCGGCCTGGGCATCGGGGCCCTGGTGTTAGCTATTTGTATCCATCTGGACTGTAGATTCGGGAGACCGCATATGTGGGCAAGGGAAGGGACCAGAGTAGGAGGGCAATGTGGGGGTGGTAGAAAGAGCCCGAGCAGTGAAAGTCTAACTCTGAGCCAAGCGTTTAATGTATCTTACTTTGTCATTTAAGATGCTCTTTCAATATATCTCTTTAATAATGGAGTCGGGGTCAGGGCTTGGAAGAGCAGAGAGCAGATCAAATCACTGATTTGGGAAAATGAGAGATCGGCAACGGTGGTGGAAGCAAGTCTAGGAAAAGGGAATGTGCATATTCCAAGTGGTTTCCTGAACCCACCTCCCCAGATGGTTACACCTTCTACTCGGTGTCCCAGGAGCGTTTCCTAGATGAGCTGGAGGATGAAGTCAAAGCTGCTCGAGCCCGAGCTGTTGAAAGGGCATCAGGACCCTGATCCAGGTGGGCATCGCACATCTCATCTACCTGCTGGCGCCCCTTCACATGACGGATGATGACCCATGACCCTGTAGAAATTGAAGCCTGCTCACAGCATTGCTGGCCATCGTACTAAACTTGGACGATGACTGAGCCCAAGAAGCCAGGGATTTATGCATTTGGACATCATCAAGGGAACACTGCCCACCTCACGCTCTCCTGTGTGGTGGCTGAGCCCTTCTTGTAGTTTGTTTCCTTGTTTGAAAGGTATCCAACTTTGGCTTTTCCCAAGCTTTCTGACTTTGTGGTTTATCCCCTTCACCTCCCAGGGTCTGGGAGGAAGGACAAGAGGTGGGCTGTTAGGGGAGTGGGTGTGGCAGCTCTGTGCAGTATTGAAGCCCATAGGAAACACGGGGTCAGGTTGAGAATAAACTTGTGTCATCTCTCTTGGAGTCAGATGGTGTGTTGGGGCTGACACTTCAGGCTGGAAAGCTCCACAGGCAGTAACTGCAGCAATGGCATTGCCCCAGGGAGCTGTAAATGTTTAACTAGAATTACTTTTTCCGTGCGATCTTTCCACCTGATTTAAGGGAGAGATCATGGTGGGTCACTGGGCTGTTTGAGACTGAACCACATCTTGGGGGAAGGTCACTCTTCTGTCCTCTACCCTCAACAACAACACACTACTCCAACTTTACTGCCTTTTCCCACCATTAGAGAGAGGTAGATGGAGGATGAGGGACAAGCACCTTTCATTTTCTTAACTCTCACTGGGGCTGCCTGTATAGGTGGCGTCTGGATGGGATCTTAGCTTGGTGAAGTGGATCACTGACCTTGCAGTTTCCTCATGAACTGCTGGTAGGAAACCAGGCTGGGCAGCTTCCACCCCTACCTCCCATTGTGAGAGGAGAGTTCCTTCTAAATCCTCCCCTTCCTTATCCCACAAGCCTTTGCCGTTTTTTAAGGCCCGACATACAAATTCAGAGTCCTAGTTTCCAGCATTTTTATTTGCTGCTACTAATTCTAGTGTGAGAACACCCTCTCCACTTGCCCAGCTGGGAGTGTGCCCTCTGGAAGCATCTGCACTTTGGTGGGATTGCTTAGTGGTTGACTCTTGGCTGGGAAGGTGGCAGGGATGAAGATGGTAGGCTGCAGAATTTACATCCACACAGCAAATAGTTGCAGCAAATATTTGGCTCTTCCCTATAATGGAACTCCACTCTCCATGTCCCTCTGGACTTTTACGCCCTCAGTGCTGAGGTCTTCCTTGCAGAGTTGTGTTGGTCAGCAGGTTCTGAGAGCACGAGCTCTCTGGTGTGGGGTTGACACATGGCTCCTGTTCTGAATTCACTGGAGGGAAAAGAAAAAGCACTGAAGAAACCTCCAGGGTGGGAGGAGGGTGAAGCTGTAGCTAGTTCCCATTCCCTGGGCTCTCCCTCCCTTGGGCCCGCCCTCACCATCCTGCCAACATCCCCGGCGAATGTCACCCCCTTGCTTGCCCGCTGCTCCTGGGAGCCGGTGCTGCTGCCACTCAGGGAGTTCCTTCGAATGATGCCTGGGTGCAGGATGGGGAGGGAGAGCACGGAGTGAGGGAAGGGGCCATGGGAAGAGGGGGCTATTCCCCAGAAACCAAAGGCAGACCCCCAGGGCCTGGAGAAAGCTGGATCACTAGGGAAGGGGACTCGGGAAAGATGGGAGCTGGGCGATGGCAGTCTCACCAGGGCCTGGGGGCTCAGAGCGCTGCAGGCTATTGCGTCTGGAGGTGGGGAAACTGCCCTTGGAGAGGCGGCGCTGGCGGCTGGACAGCATAGCAGCCGGGGCCACAATACCCGGTGGAGGCTGCTTCCCAAGCCTGCTGTACAAGTCCTCGATTTCCTTTTTCTGTAGTGTCTGTAATGCCTCTACCTCTGACAAGTGCCTGAGGATGCACCAGGAGCATGAGAGGGCTAGCCACACACTTTGCTCTCCCAAGTCCGCCTCTTGTCCTCCATCCTCCCCAGACTCACTTCTGCCGAAGACTCTGCAGCTCAGCCCAGAATTCCTCATCCTCCCCACTGCTCTCTGATTCCTCACTGCTCAGGCACAGGCTGCTGTAGGAGTAGTTCATCCACACCGGGCTGGGATGGCTCAGGGGTGGGGGACTGTCCCCGACTCGGGGTTCCTTCCCACTGTCCCCTTCCTCTACTGCAGCCCCCAAGCCCTCGGCTGCACGGTCACTTTCAGCCAGAGCCTCCCTGGCCTCTGGCACGCTTCCAGCACTATCCTCTGTGTCTGAGCTCTCTGAGGTCAGCCGAGGGGTGGGAGGCTTCAGGGAACCAGAAAGAGTCGGGGGTGTGGATGACAGGGGAAGAGGCTCAGCTGGTTCCTTGGATGAAGTCACTTGGAAACGCCCGACAAGCTGGGGCTTTCCCTCTGTAGAGACACAAGGACGGAGTCATGGAAGGAGGGAAAGAAATCAGTGGCAAGATATAAAGTAGCTTGAGGATAATGGGCAGGGGAAGGTGAGGGATCAGAGGCCTCACCTTCAGAGATGGGTGCCAGTCTCGCTTCACCCAGGAGTGGCCGAGCTGGATTTGGGGATGCCTACAACGTGTGGATCCATGAGGAAATCATCAAGAATGGAGCCCCCGCCCCAATCATCCCTTTTGGTTTCCTACTCACCTCACTCTCCGTCTCAGCTGTCAAAGGTGAAGGCCTCTCCTGGCCACAAGGAGCAAGGAGGGGAGTGGGAGGGGGCAGGCTCAGTAAGAGACCAGGAGGGGCTGGAGGAGGCTGGGAAAGGAGCCCAGGTGAGGGGGACAGCAAGGACTGGGCCACAGTCATCACAGCCAGTGAGAAGGCACTAGCCAGGGAGAGGAGTGGGGCTGCTGTGCTGGAGGGGAGGGAAGCAGCAGAGGGGCATGGAGGAAAGGGAGGAGGCGCAAGAATGACCTGGGAACAACTGGGAGAGAAGGCGGGTGAACTGGGGAGGGGAGAACTCTGTGGAAACTGAGAGGATGGGAATGGAAACTGGGATCCACTGGGGGAGAATGGAAGTGGAGAGCTGGGGGGTTGTGAAGAGAGATTTGAGATCTGGGAAGAAATAGGGGAGAATGTGGAGGGGCTGGGATGCCCTGGGGGAGAAGTGATGGGGAAGATGGGACTTGGGGACACAGGGGTTTCCGGAGAAAATGGGTTTCCAGGAGACAAGGGGTTTCCAGAAGATGGGGAGGTGGAGAAGGCCGCCCAGCTGCTCTGCTCCAGGGAGGTGCTGCTCTGGAGCTCTGCTGGGGAGGAGGGTGTGTTGAGATTGCAGTCCTCCCTTCCCAGAAGCAACCAAAGGTTGGAATGAATAGGGACAGAAGTCAGTACATACCACTGGATGGGTTGGGGAAGGGGCCCGGGAGGGCAGGCAATGGTGTTGGCTCCTCCTGAGGGACAGAAGGGGGCCCACAGTCAGTGGGGAAGAGCCGAGTCTTAGATGGAAGGTTTCAGACTGGTGTCCTTAAGCTAGGACTCATGGACCTCTAGGAGTCCATGGATGAGTTTCAAGGAATTCAAAGGTGTGTTTGCTGAAATTATTTAGAGATAAAGGGGCATGATGTCTGCAACTCACTCAAGTGGTTCAGAAAATAATAGGTGCACACACTATAACATAGAGGGGAAAGAGGAAAAGAGCAAGAGAAAGCTAACGTAGCAAAACACAATTGGCAAATCTAGGTAAAGAGTATTTAGGAGTTCTTTGCACAATTCTTGCAACTTCTTTCTGTAAGTCTGAAATTATTTCAAAATGAGTTCAAAGAAAAGTATGCACTGAACACATTTTTCTAGAACAAGGGTCCATGGCTTTCATCAGATTCTCAAATGGGCTAAGAGCCACTGTTTTTAGGTTCCCAGAGATGAAGAGGAGTTAGATCCCAGGCGGCTGATCAGGCAGAGAGTCGTGAAGCCTGGAGCAGAGTCCATTCTCCCTGGAGGTATCCAGAGGGGTCTGACCTGGGGGCTCAGGGGGTCTTCAGCAGCCTCCACAGGGCCAATATCTCTCTTCAACAGGGTCTCTACTCGCTGGATAATCTCCCGAATCCGGCTCAGGAATCCGGCTCGCTCCGAAGGCAGAATGAACTCGTTATACACCTGGCAAAGGTCAGCAGGAAGGGGAGGGAGGGCTCAGTTATCCCACTCATCCCTCTCCCCCTGCTCAGATCTTTAAAACCCAGCCCCTCACACTACCTCTTCTGCCAACCACCAACCTAAAACAAGTATTTGGTAAATACCTACTGTGTGCCAGGCACTGTGTGGTGGAAGGAGAAATATAGCTTAGAGGAAAGGAGCTAACATTTATAGGCTGCATGTATATCCCAGAGGCTTTACATATGTTATCACATTTAACACCAACAACAGCTTTCTGGGGTCTGTATTAACACCCCCATTATAGAATTAAGATAGCCAGTGCTCAAAGAGGTTAAGTTCAGTCTGCCCAAGATCACAGGATTTGCACCCAGATCTGTCTAAAGCCAAAGCCTGAGTTCTTTCCACCGTTGCCTCATGCTTTTGGACACAATTCCTGCTCTCATAGGGCTTATAACGTATACCACACACGCCCCGCCGACCCCCCCCACAAAGTTAAATCAAAATAAGGCAAAAAATGAACTGTAACCTTCAATTCCACAAACACTTATTGAGCACATACTATATGCCAGGCTTTTTGCTACATATTGTGAGGAATACAGGGAAGCATAAGACAAGCTCCTGGTCCTGACGAAGCCCAAAATCTAGTAGAAGAGACATATATATACAAAACTCAATATATTGCACATCAGCCCATGGTACGTAAGGTATTTATGATTCAGGGATGAATAAAAATACTATTCTAGGAGGGGGAAACAGAGAGTTGTTGTTTAATGGGTACAGAATTTCAGATTTGCAAGATGAAAAAGTTCTGGAGATTTGTTTCACAACAATGTGAATATACTTAATGCTCATGAACTGTACACTTAAAAATGGTTAAGATGGCAAATTTTATGTTACGTGTTCTTTAACTAAAATTTTTAAAAATGCTGTTCCAAAGAGACAGCAGGTCATACCAGCCTGAGGGAGACGGGGAGCTGGGATGATGGTGTCACAGAGGTGAACCTTGAAGGATGAGTAAGAAAAGCAACCCTTTATTGAGGACCTAACGTGTGTGGACACCTCTCATACATTATATCATATTATGTCATTTCCTTTCTCATATGAATGTCTCCTAAATTATGTATCAGAATATCTTTGCAAAATAAGTATTATCACCTGCATTTTACCGATGAGCAACCGAGGGTCAGAGAGATTAAGAAACTTGCTCAAGTTCACTGAATTAGTAAATAACAGTGAAATTTGAACTCAGGTCTTACGTGAAAGTCCACCCTTCCCTCTGTTCCATGCTGTTCATCAGGGAGAGAAGGGCAGTGCAGGCAGAGAGAACAGTATGAGTAATAAATAGCTCTGAGGCACGAAAAGACATGGCACATTCACAAAATAGTGCACTCACATATAACTGAGAGCACTATGACTTATAAAGGCCATGTTCCAGAATTTGGACCTTACTCTGTAACCACAAATAGCCAGGAAAGATTTGAGGGCAAAAGCAACCAGATCAAATTTAAGTGTCAGGAGAATTCTGCTGCAAAGGAGCGGAGGATGGTCTGGTAAGAAGGGAAAAAAGGGCAGTGGATCCTGGGTTCAGGGAGCAGGGTCACTGTGGGTGTCTGGGATCTGAGTAGGCTTGAAAGCCCAATAGGTCACTCTAACGGCAAGTGACCTCTGAGCAGATGGAGGCAGAAGTGAAGTGAAAAGGTGCCCAGCCTCTTCAGAGGACGATTCAGAAACCAGTGTGGTTGGAGGAAAGATTCTGGAAGGGTCAAGTACTTTGACAGAAGGTGATAGGCTTGTGTGCCAAGAGATACTTTGTCTTTGTCCCGGGCACAAGCTGAATGACATGATGGAGAAGCTTTTCAGGAGAGAGTTCCTGAGGCCTGAAATTTCTCCCATTCCCTTTCCTCCTTCACCCCAGAGGCTGGCAGCCACCGCCCTCACTCCAAAAGCCAGCCTGACCTTGCCTCCGGCTTCACCCTATGTCACTTCCTTGAATCTCTCTCCTCACTCAGTTTTTACTAACATCTTTCGGGGCTTCTTTTGCCTCTCAGACTCCATCTCTGTGTCCTTCGATGACCTAGCCCTCCTCCCATTCCAGAACTGTGGGTAGCCACCCAGACACACTCTCAGGCTCTCTATGCCTCTGGTTTTGCAGGTCCATCTCCCTTCACTCTCGACTCTGTACTGACAACTCTCTAGCCCTGCCTGACCCATATCCTGCTCCTATGGAGCATCTTCTCTTGCCTGTCCCTCTGTCACTGAAGCTCACTATGACCCCTTAAAAAACCTACTTTCATTTCTAACTTCCTCTCTCCTTTGACGGTCTACTCCCATTAGTTCCTATTAGCTACAAGTCGCTCTTGATATCCCCTCTCCCTAATGCCTTATCATAGCAACACAGCAACCATTTATTGAGCATCTACTATGTGCACTTTACTATGTCAATAAATTACTGAATTGTGGAGTAATTTATTTTCCTGAAATGACCCTCAGATTCACCTTTTTTCTTCCTCCCTCTCATCATAAACCATTCTCTCCAGTCCACACCTGGCTTCTTGTACCCACCTGCCAACTGGATTCCCTACCCCCCACCCCTCCCACATCCCATGGCAGATTGGTCTTAAAACCTATTCTTACCATGTTACACTCCACCTAACTCTTAAGGCCATCTGTAATCCAGGCCCACTCTACATGCCCAACCTCACTTCCAGAAGAGCTCCTACTAAACCCTTAATTCTAGTGGTCTCCTCAGGAAGCCCTCCCAGCGCCATATTCCAAGTCACGCCCTACTTCCATGCCTTTGCTTATTCAGTATCCCCACTAGACATGCCCTTTTCACCCTTCACTGTCATTCCCACCCATCTGTCAAGACCTACTTTCTCCCCCTCCTGCCCCCAGCCCTCCTTTACTTACAGCCACAGTATCACGTGTGTAGCATGTACTTCACTGTACACTTGTGGATACCCTACGTTAGTTTCAAATTTCTCCAGCTGAGGCTCCAAACCTCACTGGATAAACAAATCTCCCCCAAAACAAGGACAGAGATGTCTTCAGTGTCACTGACTGCCCATCAGTGCTTTAAAAACCCTTGCTGTTGGATAAGCGGCGGGGGAGTTCAGCACCAGGGACCATCAGGAGGGAGACTCTTGTCCCAGACCCAAACACTCTGTCCTCGTCTCTCTCCCCCTCACCATGGCAGCTGCAATCTCCTCCGGGCTGTCCCCATCCAGATCAAATCGGAAGGTCACCATTTTGCTGTTGTGCGTCTGTAGCTGGCACTCAACCACTCTGTCATTCTGGTCTGAGACCTTCAGATTCAAATTCAGCAGAAGGGAGGAAGTCAAGCCCTCTGTCCTTATCATGTATTCCCACCCCACTCCAATCATGTAATACTAGCCAGATTGGGACTGCCGAGAAGCAGACACTGCTCCTAAAGTCTGGTATTGGAAATGAGGCTGCCTCTTGGGAAAATCACACACTGCTACTCCCCTTTTCTAGCTGACCGCCCCCATCCACCTGACAGTTCCTGCCTGGCCCTGACGGTTATTCCCCATCTCCTGTGCCCCTTCCTTACACTAGTGACCCGAAGCCGAGATCGGGGTCTGCGTCGGAGATTTCTCCCTGGGGGTCTCCTCATCCGTCCCATCCCTTCACCCGAGTCGCTAAGGCCTGATGCTGCATCTGAGACATAGCTGCAAAAGAGAAAGGAGACAGAAGGAGTGCCAGAGTGGACACTGGGACCTCAGCGCTCCGTATGTCTCACGCTAGCACCCCAACTCATACCAGAACTTACGTGTCTCCAGGGAAAAATTCACTGCCAGGGTCAGAACGTGGAATGGATAGGGCAAAAGCCTGAAACAGGATATGCGTTCATGAGATCAGGGGAAGATAATTGTTGGGATCCAGGGAGATGGTTTCAAGGATGCTGAGGTACTAGGAGGATGGAATTAAGGAAGATGAGGAGTGGTGGATTTCCAGGGACACGGGGCCAGGTCATGGGGTTGGGTTTCACAAGGAGGGAGATACGTCATTGGCTTGGAATGGCTGGGAGCCCCCCATGTGACCCCCTCTCACCGAGGGCAGGCGGAGATGGGACTCATCGGGGCTGGATGGCACCCCTCTAGGGGTATGAAGGGCAGGGTCTGAGACATCCAGGAAGCCGGAGGAGCTGAGGTAGCCATCAGTCTCGCAATCCGCTGGTAGGGGAGGGAGGGGATCAAAAAAGGGGAAATAAAGGGGAGTGGTGGCAGAGTAGGGGGGCGACTTGAGCAAGGAAGGGCCTGGAGTTTTCCAGAAGGAGTTTCATGACTTGATGTGGAAGGTAGGGTAAGTGACAGTGCTGCTGAGTTGAACTTCTGGGTGGGGGGCAAAGGCCAAGCGTTCTGGGACCTAGGTCCCAAGGTCAAAGGTAACTTACAGGTGGTAGATGAATAGCTGGCATGGCGGAAGAGGAAGGGCTGGTGCTGGTCTGCCTCTGGTTCCTCGGGCTCAGGGGGGAAAGCACTGGGGAGACCAGGAGCCATGGGGACAGTTGCTGGTGGGGGTTCTGGCGCAGGGGGGAGAGCCTCCAACTCCCTAGCTTGGCGCAGTTTCTCACGCTTTCGCTGGATAGCGGCCACCCGTTCACGCACTGCACGGGCCACTGGCTGGTAGTCTGCTTCACAGACTAAACCCAGGGCCACCTAGAGTTGGGAGGGTGAAGAACACAGTTTGGGACCCGCCCCTCAAAGACCCATCTTTCTTGAGGCATCCAGGATATGGGAGGAAGGGAACCAAAATTTATTGGTTACCTACTATGCCTATTAACTGGTAACTCCTTACATCATCATCATTAAATCCTAGCAATGACCTTCTGAAGTAGGTCTTATCAGCCCCATTTTAGACATAAGGAACCAGTTCATGGTTATACAGTGAAATCTGTTGCTCTCAACTGAGGAAAGGGGGGGACATTTGGCAATATTTGCAGACTTTTTAGTTGTCATAACTGGGGAGCAGGTACTACTGGAGCTAATGAGTAGACGTTAGGGATTCTTCTCAACATCCTAAATGCACAGGGCAGCCCCCCAAACAAGGACAAGAATTCCTGTAAGTCATGGGTCAGGATTTGATCTCAGGTTAGTGCTGTGGAGACCTGCTGTTATTGCCACATTTCAAATACTTTCTCAGGTTCTCGACCCAGACCCACCATTGAAAACCTCCACCCTTTCAACTGCCATTTTTCTATTGAGAATTTCACACTCTCTCCCTGCCCCCTGAGGCCTTCCTAAACCAGTCCCCAAGCTTCTGCCCCCACATCTTCTACTCCCCACGTGTACCTCTCCTAGTCTGCCAGCTTCCATTCATCCTCTCCTTATTCATTTCAATGCCAAGCTTTGCTGAACACCTAAAGGAGGTGGGGCAGGGTGATCTGACTTAAAAGGTTGAACAACCTGAGTTTACATCCAGCTCTGCCTCTTCCTTGCTTGGCACCTTGGACAAGATATTCAACCTCTCTGAGCTTTCCCTTCCTCATCAATAAATCAGGACAAAATCATTCCATGCAGGGTTGGTAACAACAATCAAATGCATGTGAAAGTGCTCTAAGCCTTGTACATAAGGGCGATTAATGACCTCCTACCACGTGCCAAGCACTGTCAGAGACAGAAAAATCAATAAAACACAGTCTCTGCTCTCAAGGAGTTTATAGTCTAAGAGCGGAGAAGAACAGAAATATATCCTGGTATAAAACGAGACTCATGGTGATGGGTCCTGTAACTGAGGACCTGCTGAAGCAAAAAGCAGCATTTAATTTTGACTTTAGAGGGATAGGCTTCCTGAAATTGACGGTTCTGAGCATGGCGGAAAAAAGCGAAAAAGAACCAAGTGGGGTGGGAGACGAAAAAAGAGAAAAATAAACAGGTTGATAAAGTGGAGGAAAGGGTATTCCAGGATCATCGGGTCAGCAAGAAGTCAAGTGGGAAGGTGGCGGACCCAGGGTCTGTTTTGGAAAAGGAAATCTTCAACGTGTTGAACACAGGATGTGCGTGCCAGTGTTAAGGAGGCAGGGAGACACTGGCAGTCGGTGCCGGAGAAGAGTGGATCGGCCCCTTTCTCATCACCTTTGCGCTCCTCACACGCCCACCCGCCGAACAGTCTGGGCTCCGCTCACCATCTCCTGCGCCACCTCCTCAGCTGCGTCCCGGCCCAGCTGAAACAGGAACTCGATGGCCTGATTGTCCCGTGGGCGTCCCCCACGCCGCGCGTTCTCCATGCGCAGCCAGAGCTTGAGGTCCGGCTTCTCACCGTCGTCCTCCTCCGCCAGCTCCACGTGCACGCCGCGCTCCTCGCGGAAGAAGGCGTGAGCCAGAAGGTCCTGGATGGTGAACCTGAAGGCACGCACTGTTGAGCTGAAACCTGCCGCCCCCTGCTCCCGCAACCCACGCCCCAGTCCCCCCGTGGGCCCCTCTCCCACCTCTCGTTCTTATCTGTGCGGATGCAACCTTCAATGATCTCCTTCACCTCGGGCATCTTCACCTTGTAAAAGCTGTTCGGCTTTATGCCCTGGGGGAAGGGGTTACATGAGCCTCCAGCACTCTGCGCCCCAGCTCTCGGCTTGACACGCGCCCCCCGCCCCCCCACACACACACTCGCCAGAGACAGCAACACGTGGTGCAGTCGCAAAAGCACCGCGATTGCTACTGGAAGATTTGAATCCGAGATCCCCCACATATCCACCGTGTGACCTTGAACAAGTTTGCCTCTGAGCCAGTTTTCTCTCTTGTAAAACGCTGGGCAGAGTGTTTGCCCTGCTCACCCTGCGGTAGGCAGACAACTGGAAGGATTGACTGAGGGGTTAGAAATCAAATGGTTTGTAAACTCTAGGGAGCGCCACACACATCTTTATTCTAAATAGCTTGTACTGGAGGGGGGTCGTGTGTGCATCCAACATCCTTCAGTGTAAACCAGTGCGTCTTTGTGCCTAGCCTGTTTTCATTAAGGGAAAGGGCACTGACCGCGGGCTGTTTGAGACAGGAAAATGGGAGGGGACCTGGAATTCCCTCTGCTCCCCGCCTCCTCTCACCGAGGTGACCTTGCGGTAGATTTGTGCGGCGTTCTGGCACTCGGAGTAAGGGTACTCGGAGGTAGCCATCTCCAGCATACACATGCCAAATGCGTACACGTCCACAGCTTCGTCATACTTTTCCTCGTACATCTCCGGGGCCATGAACTCCGGGGTCCCTGTAGGATTCACAACTGGTGTCAGGCTGCAGAGCCTCCCTTCTGGCTTCGTGTTTCTCCCCCGCCCCCTTGGGCATACCATAGGCTCTAGGCAGCCCCCGATTTCTGGAGTACAAGTGACAGATCCTTCCCCACCGCGGTATGGGGGAGAGAGGATGCTGTAGGTCTCCCCATATTCCCCGTAGTCCTCTAACTCCATGAGAGGAGGGGGGCCCCAGGCTCTCTTCTGACGTGGGGGAGGTAGGAATGGCAAGGACCCTTCTGGAGGGACGCACCAATGACGCTCTTGGCAAAGGATGCCCGCTTGAGTGTGGCCAGGCCCAGGTCCCCGATCTTGACAGAGCCGGTAGGGCCCGTGATAAAGACGTTGTCGCACTTGAGATCTCGGTGCAGGATGGGGGGTACCCGGGAGTGTAGGAAATGAAGCCCCCGCAGGATTTGGCGGCTCCAGCGCTGAAGAACTCGGGGCTTCATCTCACGGAACCGCCTCAGGTATCTGGGGGAGGGCGCATAACCAGGGTCACCGGCAGGAAGGGAGCCCTCACTGGGAAGTTACCCCTAGCCCCCCTCCCCACACACACACACTTCTGCCTAAGCGTCTTATGCCAGCATTCATCTAACCCTTGGTCCGCGCCCAGATCCAGGGAGAAACTAACTCGGGAGGTGTGGTAGGTAGAAGTGAGGTTATAGGCTGAGGCCAAGGTGCTGTGGAAGCCGGAAGGGATGACTAACTGCCCGGGGGGGGGGGGGGGGGGGCGTGGGGAGGGCTCCACAGAGGAAATAACTTTTGTGTTGCGTCTCGAAGGATGAGGAGGAGTTCAAGGGTGAAAAGGGGAAGAGATGGAGATTTTCCAGGCAGAGTGGACACCACGCTCAAAGGCAAAAAGACAGCAAGCACAGGGCAGGGTGGGAGGAGGTGCTGGGAATTTGGTTTGTCTGGAATTTAGGCTGAAGATTAGACTGGATCCTAGAAAAGACTGTGAGCAGTTTAGCGAGTGTGGACTTTATCCTGAGGGCCATGGGAAATCTTGAAGGGTTTTTAAGAAGGGGAGTGATAAGGTCAGTTTTGCAATGGGGAGAGATAACCCCCAAACTGCAGGAAGATAGTATAGCTCGGAGAGGAGGGCAGGTGGGCCCTTTTTTTTTTGGGGGGGGGCAGGCTGCAGGGCTCCAGACCAGTGAGTTGGCAGCGAGGTGGGGGTATAGATGGGGCAGTGAAAGCTGAGTGCGGAGATGTAAGGGGGGACTTGGAGAGAGACTCATAGGGGAAGGGGGATGCACAGAGTGGAGAGAAGGCATGGGGGAGACGTCCACGTTTTGGCTGGAGTGCTAAGTGGACCCCGCCATTCACCTAGGCAGGGACACAGGAGGGGTGGGTGAGAGATAGTTAACCTGGTGCTGGACCTGGATGTAGAGTTTGAGGAGCCTGGAAGACGTTCCAGAAGCAATGGGGACCTCCCACCACCAGCCCTCCCACCACCCAGCACCACCAGGCGCAGAGCTCACGTCTTGAGCGTGCCCGAGGTCATGAGTTCGGTGACCAGCACGATGCAAACCTGGCCCCTCAGCACCGACTTCCACGAATCATAAAAGCGGACGATGTTGGGGTGCTGCAGCCCCTTGAGCATCTCCACCTCCTCCGAGAATCGCTGCCGCTCGGCTCGAGACAGTTTACGAGTCTGTGGGGTAGAGGATGGGGGTCAAGGTCTGTCAGGCCCAGGACCCCCACTGAAAGGGCGGGGCTGGGAGAGGTGAGGGTGGAAGCTGTCGGTTGGGGCTGGGTGGGTGGGATCACTCGCCCGAACCGCTGTAGTCCCTGAATTCCAGGTCTGCCCCCTCGGGCTGCTCCAAGGACACGCCCATCCTGAGCCTAGGGCCGCCCCCTGGAGCCCCCTCTGGACACAAGCTTCTTTATGCAGCCCGGTCCAGGAGCCCTGAGCTCAATAGCGCCTTTGTGGCCGCCCCGGCGGCCGTGAGGCGGGAGGGGGCGCCCGGGGACTGGCAGCGGGCAGGCAGCAGGCAGGCAGCGGGCGGGCAGACGGCGGGCAGAGAACTGGGGCCGGCAAGGGGGTTGGCCTCAGAAACTGAGAACTGCTAAAACCAGACAGGAGGCGGGAGGGCTGCAGAGGGAGGTACAGAGAACGAGAGGAAGGATCAAGGGGCAGAAGCCAGGAGCCCGCCCCCTACCCCATAGCCGTCCCGCCCCAGTCTCATCTCCCTCCCTTCCTCCCTTACCCCCCTCCACCCAGTTTGGCTGTCACTCCTTGCCTGGCCTAGAGCCTGGGCTCGGCACTGGCAGGAGCAAGGGGCAAGCCCAGTGCCAGGGCTCCAGGGGAGGACCCTTCCCCCAGGTTCTGTCCCCCAGTCTGAATACGAAGCTGCTCGCCTGGACTTAACTGGGCTCTCCCCCATGGAGGAAAGCCCTCGGAACTAATACCCCACTAAAGCCCAAGGGGCTCTGTGCCTTTGGGTCTGGGAAGAGAGAGCCCAGGTAGGCAGTGGGATGAGCAGCAGAACCGGACTCAGACCTGGGCTGGAGCTCCCCGTCTCCCCCTCCCCTAACTGTGGAGAAGTCCAGAAGTCTGACTGCTCCAGAAGGGGCCTGGGAGGGCCTCATCCTTCCATAACAGCTCCAAATCTTCTGCAAGTGGAGAGGAACCTGCCCCACCTCCTGGCTTCCATCATCCCAGCCTCCTGCAAAGATCCAGGTTGAGGGAGCAGGAGGACCGGGATAAGGTTGAGGGTCTCGGGACTTAGGGGAAGTGGTGAGGCCGGCCATCCCTCAGACCCGAACTGGCTCCAGACCCAATTTCCCGTCCTGCTTTCCACCTCTCAGGGTTGAGTATGGTGAATTTAAGGTGAGAATGTCCAAACCCATAGGGGCGCCACCACACACCACCTGCCTTAGTTTCTCTCTCTGCAGCCCAGGATCAGCCAGATCCACAGATCATCAGAGCAAGTGGGACAGGAGTATCTGGACATTTGACTGGAAAAATACATTCCCCCTTGTTGCTGCCCCCTGGGTCTCCCATCCCAAGACATCCAAAGGGTCCCATCTCAAGGTGCCACTGAGGGGGCGCCCAGCCCCACCTGCAGCTCACACCACGCCACCTCCACTGTGGTATCGGTGTCCAGCCCTCGATACACCGTCTTGAACGAGCCACGTCCAATCTCGATGTCAAATTTGAGGTATCGGCCGTCTGGGGACGTTGCCACAGCCTGGGTCTCCGTGTCCTCCTTTTCCTCCTGCTCACGCCGCCGCTCCTGGGCCGCGGCTTCGGGGACTCTCGGCGATTCCCGGGACCCCGAGCCTCCTGCAGAGCACGCGAGCTCCTGACATGCAGAGTCTGAAGACTTCACCGGGGCTCCCCCAGTCCACGTGCCCTCGGGGGGCTCTTCGGAGTTAGGAGGTGAGCTGCTGGCGAGGACGGAACCAGCGGAGTCCGGAGGATCAGGGGGCTCCGGAACGGGTGAGGCTGGCTGAGACCAAGAGTTCAGCAGCCCCAAGTCGACTGAGCTGCGGCGGCTGAGACGGGAGGAGCGCGGCCGGGGCTCAGCCTTCCCGGAGAAGCGGCGCGCCCGGCGAGGAAGGGGCCCGAGGCGGGGCGGCCCAGCGGCAGCGAGAGGGGGCGGAGGCCGCAGGGCCAGGTCGGCCTCCGCCTGGGACATGGGGACCGCAGTCTCTGGAACTGGGGGTGCTAGCATAAGGAAGGGCAGGGCGCCGCAGGGCAGTAAGCCGGGAGGCTGGAGAGGAGGCGGCCTGACAGGCGGACTGGCTGGCTGCGCAGCACTCTGGCTGAGCTACTGGGGCCCCAGCCCCCCACTCGCCCGCCCGGGAGCCCTACCCACGGCCCCGCCCCCGGCCGAGCTCCCGCCCCTACCCCCCAGGGCCGCCCCCTCGGAACTGAGATCGGTGTTGATCCTGGTGCGGTGCGCAGCCCCTCACCTCAGCCATCGCCCCGCCCCCGGCCGCTACCCCTCCCTGCCCCCGCCTCCCGGCGCACCCGCCTCCAGTCTCATTCCGACGAGTTGGGGGCAAGGCCGTGGTGTGTCCTGGCGCACTAAGAGTGCGAAAACCTGTTTGGGGGGGGCATGCTGGACAGGGAAAGGAAACGTGACCTTGGCTCCACGGCCTTAGAAAGGGGGGGTGGCTGGGGGAGGCTACCACCTGCCTGCACGCCCCAGATAAGGTAGCCCCACCCCTTCTAGTCGTCCAGTGTAGCCCCATACAGACAATACAGAAGTCAATGGAAAGGTCTGGTTTTCTCCTACGCCACCATCCCTCCAAGACTGCACAGGAATGGGTTTGTGCACCTCAGGACAAGCCCCACCCCCGAACCAAAGACCCGGTCACCCACCCCTTCCACCTCCCTACCTTGACCGCAGCCTGGCCCTGATGAGAGTGACTGTTTTTGCTATGTGGGCTCTCCTTCCTCCCCCTTCTGTTTGCCCAAGTTTCCAATAAACCAAAGTCCGTATCCGGTTTACTCCCCCTCAACTCCCCCAGGCCTCAACTACCTCACCCAGACCAGATGGATGGAGGGAGGGGCTTCAGAGAAGTTCGGGACTTTCATGGGGGAGGTGAAGGAAGGAGAAGCCATTAAGTTACTCCAATTCAGACACAGAAAGCAGACTGTCCCCAAGCTGTGTTCCATCAGCACTCCCCCACAGAGGCCACCCGGCAGATGTAAAACCACAGGCTCACTGGAGCCCGCCAGCATTGGAGGACCTTTTCATTTACAAAGGCCATAGGCCTTCTCTCCCCTCTCCTAAGTGAGGATTCACTCGGGGGTAACACTTCACAGCCCTCCCCATGCCCGTTCCAGCAGTAATGTCAGAGGCAGGCAGTGGGATTGAGTTTTTTAATATTATAAATCAGTGTCCGGCCCCGCCTCTCACTGCCAGGCCCTTTCCTGGGCCTCCTATCTTCATATTGCCTGGAAGGCTGCCTGCAGCCAGGGCTTCCACTATCCCCTAGGAAGGATCCAGCACCAGCCTGTGAGGGGAGGCAACAGCAGCTAAGCAGGTCGGAGAGGTAAGAGACAGAAGCTTGTGCAGGCGTGTGTGTGTGTGTGTGTGTGTGTGTGTGTGTGTGTGTGTATACTTACATGTGAGAACGCATGTGAACTGTCAGGTTTACAGACCCTAGCTCAGGGACAACCTAGGACCAGAGAGGAGGTCGGGCAAGGAGAAACACATCTTTTCTCCTTGGCACCTCATCCTCCCCTATCCCAGGGACAGACACATGGGGTAAGTAGGAAACCCATCCCTGGGCTGGAGCCCTTTTGAGTCTGGTGGAGTCACAGACCCAGTCTATAGGGACACTGGGTCTGTCTCCTTCTGAAAGCCCTGGAAGGATAGGAGGTAAGAAGTACAGGGAGACAGATCTCTGCTAGAAGAACTTGACACCTCGGCCATCGCTGATAGTGATGATTTCCGCCTTGTGCTCCTGCTGTAGGGCCTGCAGAGCCCGCAGTAGGGTCGCCTCATCCAGCCCATGGAACTCTGGACAGGGAGACATGGGTAGTCAGGGACACTCAGCTACTTGGGGTTCAAGGACTCTGAGAGCAGTCTAGCTGGAAGCTGAGACCTTATGAAACCAGGATATCCGTGTGCCATCCATACTGCTGCAGCTGCCACCCACCCTTCCTGGGTACTCCTTAGGAATAAGGGGTGGAAGAAAGACTTAGCATAAGTGTTCCTGCTTATTTCACCCTTCTTGGTTCTTCTGTCAGACTTAACCCCCACATGCCACCCTCCCATTAGTGTCTGATGCACAAGAGTGAAACCATTTGCTTGCAAGACACAAAGAGGGCGCCTTAACCATCAAGCCTAGGGAGGTCAAGACCTTGTCACTGGAGGTTGACCCAAATTGCACATCTGGACCCATCAGGAGGACCTGTCCTAACACAAAGAAGTATAGCCATACCTCTGGCAGGAGAGGTCCAGCATAGATATCTGCCCTTTCCTAGTCAAAAGGAACAAAGCTGGGAGCAAAGGGCCAGCTGAGTATCTGGAGATATGGCACGATACTGCAGGGAGATGTGAGAGGCAGGAGGCAAGTCCTAACAGGCTTGTATACCTCACGCCTTGCAGGGCCCAGCTCTTGAGTCAGGCAGCTTACTTTCTAAGGAAGCCTCCAGCTTTGCCCAGCCTGAGTGGTGGGCTGGGCAAGGCTGCAGCACTGAAGTCATAGGTGATGGTGGGAGTAGCAAGCAGAGGCCTGCAGGGCAGGGGGGAAGAGCCAAAAGCTATAAACTCTGTTGGGGGAACCAGGGTCTGGCAGAAAAGGGAGGCACCCCTTTTTCGCCAGCCAAGATTGGAACTTTTGGTGATCCTGGGGATCAGAATATCAAGTCAGAAATAAAACAGCTAAGAGAGTATTTACACCATGTAAAAACAAAAAAGTATACAAATCCTTGCCTGGCCATAAAACAAAGTATTTCAAATGGTTGGGAGAGTTGGCCCAATCCCTTCAGCTAACGCCCACAAATCTTGAGCCCTCTATAAGAATAAAGAGTGAAAGAAAGCCTGAGTCAGCAAGGAATGAGATTTCAGGCTTAATCTCCTGCTCTGGTTCTTCATTCAGCATCTACACCAGTAATTAACTTTTCATGGGTCACAGATGCCCTTGAAAATCTGAAAATATGTACTCTATCCCTAAAAAAGATACATACACACCCCCACAAATAAAAGTTGGGTGTTTTTTTTTTGTATGTGAATTCAGGTGCTTTATGGAAATACTGGATATGGGTTAAGAAACCCTTGTTTTATGTTGTATTTGGAATTCAGAGGCAGAGAAATGGAAAGTCTGAATGTCAATTAAGCAAGGAAAGAGGATTCAGATGACAAAACTGGGGGGAAAGGGGAAGGCATTACCCTCATCCTCTGTGTCTTCACCATTGGTCAGTTCATACAGGGTGAACACGGAGTTGTTCTGGCCACTCCTGGAAACCTATGGACACAGAAAACGGGGATTGAATAAGGACCAGGAATCTCCTGGGAGAAGGTAAACTCACCAGCTCCCCCTCGCTGACCCAGGAATGGTACCTATTCCCAAACCAGGGCTCAGTCACCTCGGCAGAGAACAGCTAAAACCCACAAACCCTACAGGTACTATATTTATGTGTGTAAACACACATTCGGAACCACTAAACCACAGGCCTCCACATGTCTGAGGAGTGACCTCTCGTTCTGGTTGTTTTCCTATTCAAGAATGGGTGGTATGTGTTTGTTATATTTGGGTTGTTGATGCTTCTTCCCCTCCTCTCTCTTGGGAATGTTTAGAGCTGGTGGTGGCTGGGAATTTGGGGGACAGAGTTTGTCCCCACACCCACACTGGTTTAGAAAGTCACATTCATATTGTGGACAGACCCATAAGGGTGCAGTGGGGGGAGGGGCCCCGTTTTTTTTTGTTTTTTTCCTTCCTTTCCCCATTTATCTTCTGTGGCCAGAGGCTCCAGCCAACAATAGTACTCGTGGTTCCCAGTAGTGCATTCTCCAAACATGGCCTCAAGTAGCCTCTGGCCTCCAACAGGCAAAGAAAGGGAAGTTCTGTGCAGCCAGGGAAATTGAGTCACTGAAAGAATCTTGCCTGGAAGACCTACACTACTTATTTTTGCTCCCTCCCACTTTGCTCAGTCTGGATCTGGGAACACCAGGTATCTGCTGAGCAGATACATTTCTTCTTTGCCATGCATGGATCTTTGCAGCAGAATAGTCTCACCCACTGATAGATGAGTTTCCCCCATTCTTCTGGCCTCCGCCACATGATCAGGAAGCTAGACTTGTTCTTATCCAACCACTCGAGGTTCCCTGCAAAATAGATACTTATGAAAGCATCATGCTCTAAGAAGGGACAAAGAGGCAAAACCAAGTAGAACAGAGTGGAAGAGACTCAGCTTTCAGAAAGAGAAATTCAAAATTTGTTTTACTATCTGCAAGGCACCCATTCTTCTACAGCTCTTCAGGTCTTAGAGCATAGATGGAGAGATTTCAACTTTGTATACCAATGAGGGAAAAGGACACGGGGAATTGGGCTCTCTACTGTACAGAGCACTCTGGGCTCTAAGCCAGGGGAGAGAAAAAAGTTGTTCAAAGAAAAGACTTGTGTTAATCTGCCCTCAGGAAAACCCAACTAAGCAGAAATATAAGGAATCTGGGGAACTGAACCCACCTTTCTTCCTCAGTTCCTCTAATACAATCTGGATTGATTCCACAGGGAGCTTCCCTGGTTTAAGGTTAAGGGAATGGCATTAATGAAATGAACTGTGTGGGATAAAAATTCTCAGAGCCAGTCTCATGCTAAGAACCACTTGCCCCCTTCCTCTCCCTACCACACGCACATATATGTGCAATGCCCCAACAGGGGAATTGGCATTTCCTGGTAATTGGGGGGAAGAAGTTATAAAGCAACTATTCCAATTTTTAAAAAGTGGTTTACAAAATAAAAGTACTACCATTTTCACTCTCTATCCTCTATCCTTCCTTTAGCCTTTCTGCACAGATATTTTAGGTATGAATCAGGCAGCAAAAACAAATGACCCTTACTTCCTGGGAGGAGAGTAGGTGGAGAAAATTACTAAAGGTAGTACCGAGTTTAGTTTGAGCCGTACAAAGACGAGGGCAGGTGATTCAAAGTATCTAATGGGTTCAGGTTGAAAAGGTTGGGATTTGGTTTCAGGGCAGTTTTTATGACCTGCATGACACCTGGGTACCCATCACTGCCTAGGACAAGAGGGTTTGGTGCAGCATGTGGGCTGGGGGCAGGGGAAGGGTGGTAAAATAGATGCTAGCTACACATACTTGGTCTTTCTCAAGGCCAGTTCAGGTGGGAACCCGACTGCTGTGGGTGAATAGGGGTGGGGTGTGAAGTCTGGGCATGTGGAAAAGTGTGGAAGTGCATGTGTGTGGGCTATGGAAGAGCCTGAGGGAGGATACGCTGTAGCTTCACGTTGTTGAAGAGCGGGCTCTCCTGAGCTTCCATCACCGTCATGCTGGACTGTTTATGCAGGCGACAGAAGGACAGGACCAGCGAGCACCAGGCGGCCAGCTGCTTCTGCCGAGTGTCCACGTTCGGCTGTAACCTGCCGGGTGAAGGGGGTGGGTTGCAGAATTAGAGGGAGTGGGTTGCAGAATTAGAGGGAGTGAGAGGGTGAGAAGCAGCACTTGCCGGAGGCGCGTTTGGGGGAGCAAGTGAGGGGCGGCTGAGAGTGGTGGCGACCAGGTCCTTTCTCCCCCTCCCCATGTGAAGGATCAGGGCTGAGCCCGGGGTCCGAGGGTGGGGAGGGAGGCACAGCGGGGCTTCTCGGGGTCTGAGCCTCACGTAAAGAAGGGCGGGAAGCGATACTGCCACGGCCACTCGAAACTCATCGCCATCGTAGTAGCCCAGGAAACCCGGAACCTCCAGGCAAAGGACTTCCGGTCTCCTCTTCGGCACGTCCGGGCAGAAAGCATAGCAGAAACGTTCCGGACCCTTCTCGGGAGAGGGGCGACCTAATGGGAGTGATCTTCTGTCCTCTTCAGCTAGTTCCTTGCCATTGCCCTAAACATCTTCACCGTTTAGGGCAGAAAGCGCCCTGAGAGGTCTTCTGATTCAACCCCAGAGAAGGGCCGTCACTTTCCCAAAGCGCCACAGTTTGTTAGTAGAACTACAGGTAGGACCCCAGCCTGGGCTTGTGTCCACTGTGCTAAGCTTTTAAAAATACAACATTTCTGTCAATTGCCGTTTAAATTAAAACGCCTCACAACTCCCCAGTTTCCTCACTTCCTATGTCCTTTGACTCCACCATTCCTCTGTTTCCTGCAGCACCTGTAGGAGCACATTTGTAGCTTTTGTTGCTGGAAACCTCTGCTTCCGCGAGTTGGAATTGCCATATTTGACCACAACCCTATGTCTCTCACCTCTCCCATTTCCTCACCTTTCTAGTCTCAAGTCCCAGACCCCTTTTGGTCTGTATGACTCCTTACCCAACCTAGACTATTCAGTTCTGTCCCCATTGCCAATCCGCCAGCTGGTTAGTTCCCAAACCAGGGTTGTTGCTCCCTGCCCACCCCCCTTCTTTTTCATTCCTTAGCAGGGAAGTATTACTGGGAGAGAAAAATCACCAGAACATGCTGACTGAGCCCCAGATTCCCTGACTAACCTCACTGCTGGGCTCTCAGTGCAGCCCAGTGACCCTTTGCCTTTTATTGACTCCCTGTCACATCCCTCAAGGTAACTCTTCAATTGTAATAACTATGTATGGTGTCAGGTGGGTACTAGATCTATCGGGTGATAGATGGGGGCGGGGGGGGGGTTGGGGCAGAGTAAAAAAAGGTGAAAGGATTAAGAAATACAAATTGGTAGTTAAAAAATAGTCAAGATGTAAAATATAGGGAATATAATCAATAATATGGTAATAACTCTGTATAGTGTCAGGTGGGTACTAGTCAGGGGAATCACTTCCTAAATTATATAAATGTCTAACCACTATGCTGTACACCTGAAGCTAATATAAAATAATATTGAGTGTCAAATCTAATTGAAAAATTTAAAAGGGAGGGGGAGATAAAAAAGAATAAGAGGTTCAAATTTCCAAATATAAAACAAGTAAGTTTTGGGGATGTAATATACAGCATAGAAATATAGTCAATAATATTGGGATAGCGTGGTACAGTGTCAGATGGTTGCTGGACTTACCATGGGTATCCCTTCTTTAGCACAGGGAATATAATCAATAATGTGATAATAACTCTGTATAATGCCAGGTGGGTATTGTTGAGTAACTATGATGTACATCTGAAACTAATATAATATTGTATGTTAGCTATATTTTAATTAGAAAATCTTGAAACAATTTTAAAAAGGTAACTCCAAACTTTTCTACACTCATTCCCCATGCCCCCTCCACCCCCACAGAATGCCCTTTCCTTCTATTTTATGAGGTTGAGGTGATGCACATAAACCTCTTAATCTATGAACCCTCCATTTGTCACCACACTTGATTCATCCCTCAAAAACTCCTCTCCACTTTTACTCCATCCCTTTGAACTCAAAGGAATAAGTGTAACAATTCCTTTACAAGGCCATCCCTTTGGCATATCTTCTTGCCTCTCCTTTCCAACTTCTCCAGGACTTCTCTGTGTATCGTCTTTCCTCTTTCCCTTTCCCCTGCCTTCTCTCCTCTAGTCTACAAACATGCTGAGGTCATCCCTATTTGAAAATATGTAGTTTCCTTAGCTTTGCCACCCTCTCAATTTCCTGCCTGATCTCTAACATCTCCCCCACCCAAGTCCATCCATCACTGTGCACCGTTTCTGGTCCACAGAAGTGCCCAACAAATATTTGTTGAATAAATGAATGAGCCATTGAATTCATAATGTTCCCTCAGAGGGTGCCATCTCCTTTGCTTCCATGACACTGCTTTATCCTTGTTCTTCTACCGTCTCTCTGATCTTTCTCTTTGTCTCCTTTTTCCCTCATTCTTTAAATGTGGGTATTTCCTAAGACCATAACCTCAACCATCTTCTTTTCAATACACCTTCTCTCTTAGAACTCACATCTTTCTCATGGCTTCACAGGGCATTTCTGTGCACAATATTCCTAAACTTATATTTCTAGCTCCACCTTCTTTCCACCACCACCACCAGCATCCCTATTTCTAACTCTCCGTGGAAAATAACAGCTTGTTCCATTGTTACCTCATATTGTATATCCTTTTCTTCAGGCCAGCTCCTCCTGCTACTGGCCCTTTTCTATTATTACTTCCGTCATTGTCCTAGTAACTCAAGTTCAAAGCCTGAGTCATCTCTAACCTCTCCTCTCTGTCACCTCCTTCATATCCAAATCCTGCTGATTCCCTCCTTTTTAAAATCATGTCTCCTACTTTTTAATTATTTTTCATTTCTGTATTCACCACTCTTTTGGTCCTCATTTTCTCAAGCCTGGATTGTTGCAATAATTTCCTAATTTATCCCCCTTTCTACTCTCTCTCCTAGGTAAATGCACTCCATCTGAAGCCTATTCATATACCAACTCCACAATTACCCTCCTGTGTTCTTATTTTCTGTGATCATATCTCAGGTAGATGTGACACCCTCCTTCCTTTGCACTCAGATGACTTTTGGTTTCTATCCCTTGCGTGACTCTCATCACATACTTCATTGTTTTTGTTTATTTGTACATGTCAGCTCCCCTACTAGAAAGCCATTGAGAGCAGAAACCAAGTCTTATCTAATTTATCTTTCCAATACAATGTACCATAAACAGTGTCTGATAACAGCATGCCTTTGATGTATGTTAGTAAAATGCATGAAAGCAAATATGGGTCAAGAAAAGAATAGATATATCCTTGGAAATAGCAAAGATTTATCTCAGGTGAAAACTCAAAATGTCCTAGGGAACAAGTATGTCTCTAGAGAAACAGATATGTCCTAAGAAGAGGAGAAATGTGTCTCAGAGAATGGATACATTCCAGGAAGCATACAGGTACATATCTGTGGAATAGACAGACAAGTCTAGGAAATGCACATGCATCTACTCAGGGAAGCAGATATTTCAACAAGGAGGGAAGGAAAGTTCCTGAAGAGGCTTCAGGTGCCACAAGGAATAAACAGGTATCTTTATGGAGAACAAAATTATTCTCTAGATACTTTTGATGACCTGGCAGGTTTGTCCCAGGGAGAACAGGAGGTGATTTCCTGGTGAGAACTGGGCCTCGGTGACCAGGGGACATACAGGAGTGTCCCTATACCAAAATGGTGAGTCACAGAGACTAGGTATGTCCCAAGAAAGTGGTGTGGACAAAAAAAAAAATCATAAAGTCCTAGCTAGGCAGGTTATGGTGGATAGTCACACCCCAGGCATGTAACTTTTTAGTAAGAGGTTTATCTTTGCCCTAAACAAGCCCCGTCAAATGTTCCTGTGCATCTAGGTTAACACACCTTTGAAATGCCTATTTTCAGACCCCGCCTTCTAAGATGTAACCACCCTCAAGAGAGCAAATAATCTTAACCATCCTGTAATCCAACGCCCGCTTGCTTTCTTCCACCTTCATGTGATCTTTCTTACTTTCCCTCTTTAATTTCAAACGTATAAAAGAAACTACAAAACTAGTTTTCTCTGGAGCATGAAATCTTGCTCCCCGGCATATGTTATCAGTTTTGGCTCAAATAAACTCATAAAAGTTCTCTACAGGTTTGAACGTTTCTTACGTCGCCAGTGGGAAAGTGTCTTAAGGAAGCATAAGTATGACTTGGGAAGCTGATAGAAGGGTCCAGTTAAGAACTAGTGGTTGCTATGGAGATGACAGCTCTCTGACCGCAGGGTCCAATCTTCTGAGTTTTGAGCTTCTTCCACCACTCAGCAATCTTTTAGTTTTTGGCTTTAGTGGACACCAGGGGGCAGTATGCAGCCAGGCTGTAGACCACACCCCCAAGGTCCAGGACAATGTAGGATGAGGGCCAGGGACTTGGGGGGAGAGTCCTGTGGTGAACCTAGTAGAGAGAGGAGCCCCCACTGCCTTTGCCCTCAGTCCTGAGATGGACTCCAGCTGGTCAGATGAGGGTTCCTATTCCCAGTCCCTGGGAGTAAACAGGTATGGAGAAGGGGAAAATTCAGGGTACCCGGGTGTCCCCCTTCCTTGCAGAAGTCATAGCAGAAAGTCCTCCCTCGCCCCTCCCCCCACACCTCCCCAGCTGCTCTCCTGACCGGAAGGGAGTCTCTTCCTGCATGTTTCCTGGAGCTGGATTTGGATAGGGGCAGGAAAGGCCCTGCCTTGGGAGGAAGGAGCAGAGGAGTGTGGTCTTCAGTTGGGGTGTGGGGGTCAGGTAAGTGAACAAAACGGTAGGGCTATCCAGATTCTCCAACTCTGCTGCCAGAGCTGAGGGTCTGTGGGAATGGCAGAAACTGGAAAGACACAGGCCCCACTGGGATGGGGAGGAGGACAGCGTAACAAAAAAAAATCTTTTATTTTGAAGATTACAGAACTTGTGCCATGACCCCACCCAGCTTCCATTTCCACCAATGTAAGGATCTGCGGTGGGGGTGGGAGTGAGAGAAGGAGGTAGGGAGAGGAGAGAGACCTAGTGGTGGCCGGGGAAAGAAGTAAGATGGCTGCTGAGAAACTCATGCCACCCTAGGTCTGGGCTTCACTGTCTTTACTTCTCCACACTACGAGGGTGACAAGGAACGGGATGAGGCAGATGGGGGCTATGATCAAGGCCAGAAGCACATCCTCTGGGGGATCTGAGAAGGTGGGCTGCACCTGGGAGCAGTTGGCAAAGTGGAGCTGGTGAGTCTCAATGATGATCCTTTCCGCCCAGGGGTTGGGGAAGCCCAGGTTAAACTCGTCTGCATTCTTTTCCAAACAATATTGCAGGGAGCTATAAGGCCTGGGGGCACGAGAAGACGAGAGTGAGGGAGGGGTTGGGCCCAGAGAAAGGAGTGCCCCACATTCACTCAAGGCCCACCCACAAGGAGCAGGCCCCACCCCGGCCCAAGCCCTTACCTGCTAATTACGGCCCAGTCACACCAGTCTTTTTTGATAGAGTCCATATAATCCTTATAGTCTAGCCAGCAAAGTTGGACATTTTTCTTGTAGTTCTCTACTGCCTTTTGTCCTGTGGGCACAGATGCGACACATTGACCACACCCTGCCCCTCCCTCCAAGCCCTCTGGTCCAGGTACTTCCATGAAAGAACTGCTGTCCCTTGTCTTCAAACAAGGGAACTGCCTGGAGAGCTTCAGAAAGCTTCCCAAGCAAGACACTTCTGGCTGAGGCGCGAGTCCCGGTTTAGGAGAATTTTAATGTCTCCCACGTGCACAGCACTTCCCAGCCTGACAAGAGTTTCCATACACACTTTTTCTGGGACCTTCTAACCCACCTGTGAGGTGGGCCAGCTCAGAGCTAGGTGGGGACTTTGAGGGATGAGAGGAAGAAAGATGTAAAGAACACCAAGAGAGAATAGAGGGGAGTTTAGTGAGGCGTCAGTTGGGGTTGAGGCCTGCCTTGCGGGAAAGGGACCCTCCCCTACTGACTTGCCTCTCCTCTGGCCGCAGGCCACCCTCCCACAGCTGCTGGATACTCACCTTTAAACTTCATGCTGTCTGGGGTGGTAAGAAGCTGAGCCAGGGACTCCTGGGCGTTCAGGACAGCTGTGGGCAGAAATGGGAGAGGAGGTGGGATGGCTGGGATCTGGGAGGAGGGGAGCCTGGAGGATGGGTGTGGGTTGGGACCTGAGCCCCTTGGAAGTCAGAGCTACTCTTAGAAGAGGAGGAGGAATGATCCACCCACGGGGTGCCTCAGTGCCTGGAAGAGAGGGGCTGGTACCAGCTCTTTCTCACTCACATTCAGACCGCAACCCCCTCCCTCCTCGCCAGCCCCGGTGTCCCAGCTTTCCCCAAGTGGGAAGCAGCTGCGCCCTCACGGAGGTGGGAGAGCGTCAGAAGGAGAGCGCTGTCCGCAGCCAGAGTAGGGCCCGTTCCGGCCTTGGCGGTCCAGCCCCCCTCCCCTCCAGGGCCTCCGGGCGCTGCGCTCACCGCCCAGCAGGAGGAGGAGGCGAAGCGCTGTGGGTCGCCCAGTGCGGGTCGCCCCGATCCTCGGGCCGCCAGCGGCGCTGTGTACCCGGAGCGAGGCCATCGCGCCGCGAGCAGGCGAGGAGGGGCGGCGGCGCTGCGCCGGGCCCGGGCGGGGGCGCCTATATCCCCGGCCCCAGCCGCAGGAAACCGCGCCGCTTCCTCGCAGGGGCTGGGACAGCGGCGGCCACGTGGGGGGCGGGGGCGACGCCCGGGGCCGGCGGGCTGGAGGGGGAGTAGCAGCCCCACCCGGCCCTGGCGCCCGCCGCTCCCTCCGCCTTGCGGGCGATGGCCCACCCTTTCTTCTAGCTCACCCTGCGGGGCTGGACAGCTCCCCTCGTAATCCCAGAACCGGGATCCATTTCCTGGGCTCGGCAGCGTGGCGCCCAGGACTCGCCCGGGTCTCCGAGCATCTGCTCCCGGGATTCTAGTCGCTTCTTCTCTTTCGTCGGGAGGTGGGCAGGGTTGGAGGTAGGGTGGGGAGCGAGCTGCTCTTCAGGATTTGGAGAAGAGGGAAGGGTCTGGAAGCTCAGAGGGCCTCGGAATGAGAGTGTCTAAACGCAGGAGGTTAGGGCTGTCCTGGGCCGTGGGGGCCTGGAGCTGGCCTCAGAGTTCCCTTTCCCTGGGAACACTCACTGATGTCAGCCCGCCAGCCAAAATCAGGGAGGTAGAAGAGAGAGCAGCCCTCCAGAGTCTGTAGAAGGCCTGGAGGTAAGGGTAGAGAGAAAAAAAAGAGTCCCGATACTTTCCCTTGGAGGTACCTCCTGGGGCCTAAACCTACAAACAGGATTGGGGGGAGGGGCAAAAGTAAGATGACTCCATTCCCAGATAGAAGGTGGCCGCTACTCTTCAGGACCAAGGCTGTGAGAAGGGAGGGGTTTAGAACCTACAATGAGTTTAGGAGCTCTGTGTCCTAATTCCATTTTCCCACTGGAATGACTATCATTACCTTCACAAATTTTCAGTGTCCTCCCATGTAAAATAGGGACAACACCCTCCTGGATAAACTGTGGTGAGGATGACATATGTAAAACGGCATTGCAATCTGTAGATGCTAGTTTCCTTTCCTCTTTCCCTAAGGCCTTGCCTAAGGTCACACTGTTGGAAAGCTGCATGGCTGAGCCTGGGGCCCCAGGGGGCCCACACTTCTGCCACACCACAGCTGTCTCTGTGTCCTGAGCCAGAGCTTCATTAGCTGAAACAGTGGAGGAGCCCAGGAGCTGGCTTGGCCATGACATTCAACTCCAGACACAGCTGTCAGCACCAAACTTTCCTAAATTACTCCCAGACACTGACCCTTGGACTCAGCTGCTGCTGTTGTCCAAGTTCACTGATCCCGGCCCACCACAAATTATCTTTCATGATCGCTCTTCAAAATCTTCATCTCAGGGTCTCAGGCTCTTAAATCGTGGCCACTGATAACCTGTTGTCCTCCTCCAAAGCGAGGGTCAAGAGGTTGCTTTAGCAAGGCACGCAGAGGAAGAAGGGAAGTGGCCCACTTGGCATGAACCCCAAAGCCCTCCTGGGGAGGGTCATCTTCTACAGTGTGCAGAAAAGAGCCAGGCAGCCTCAGAGCCACTTCAGGCCAGGGAAAAATCCTTTCCTTCCCTCTCACCTGTGACTGCTCTTTTCAAAAAGAAAACATGGTCCAGAAGGAGGTTTCTGGATAAGATGGGAGGAGGAAGCAGGAGGGGCAGAAAGCAAAACCAGCCATTTCCATTGGGTTGGGGCCAGAAGCACCTGAGCCCGCTGTGGGTTAAGACTGGAACGGGATCGGGATTAAAGATGACAAAAGCAAATGTTGGGTTTTAAATAGCGCAGTAAAGTATAATGGATAAAAACAAGCAAACATTGGTTAGGATTCTGAAGTTCTGCCACTGTCTTGCCATGTAAACTTGGGCAGGCCATCTCATGTCTTTGGAGCTCAGCATTTTCATATACAAAATGACCTTAGAATCAAAAGGGAAAATATAAGTGACTTGGTAGAAAGTGTGATTTTTAGCCTAGAGTTGGGTTTAGGTTGCATCAGGATGTGGAGACCTCCAAAGGAGGGCTCGTTATAGTCATTCCTGAATGTGGAAGTCCTAACTCTCCCATTGGAGAATCTGGGAATTTTATCTCCTCCTGATTTTCCTCTTCCCACTTTTTCTTACCATTTAGATGTTTTCATTGACCCTTGGGAACACCCTGGTAACTTGGGGATGGTTATGGGCGTCCTTTGGGGTTGAATGGGGACTAGAGACCCCATTTTCCACTTCTAAGTTGCCATAGAAGATAGTCCCATGTTCTGCAGCAAAGGGACAGAGAAGAGCTTCATTAGGGACAGTTTCTTTTATGGGAAGTCCCATTCTCCACCCGCAGGGCTTTTACCTTCCTTTTCTAAACCCACTTCTGCTTTACAATGGATTCTTTTTGCTATAAAAATATACTTTTTAATTGCAAGTAATACATAAGTATTTTGAAGAGTATTTTTAAATACATAATACATAAATATTTAAACACAGAAAACTTCATAATCCCATTCCTTTCTCACTCACCTTCTCACATATTTTGGAATTAAAAAAAAGCATAAGTAGGATTTAATATCTGTGTTGTTCAGCAACTTTTTTAACTTGAATATCTTTCTATGATACCATATATAGATATGCCTCTTTCCTTTTTACTGTAGTATAGTATTGTTTTTAGTCTTTTATTCTTATATCCAATGGAGTTTGGTCTTTAAGTTTCCTACACACTCCCTTATTCCTCTGTTTCTGCCCCACTTCCACCTCTAATGCTTGGGAAGAGAAGGATGTGGTCCAGCTGAACACTGACCTGAGATTTCTGGCCCTGACCTAGACTTCTGGGTAGGGATCCTACTGCCATGTAAATTTCCCTTCTCATTACCTACTAAAGGCCATCCTGCCTGGAGCAGTGGGAGGGATGACTCAGTCCTTAGAAGTGCCATATCCAATCCTCAGCCTTCTCCCTACACACACACAAACACAGAAATGCAGGACAACTTAATAAGAAGTGAAAAGCACTGAGGGCCTTCTACACAATGAAATTACAAGCAGAGAATCCTAGAATTAGCATCTCTACAGTGTAGAGACAGTCACACATGCTGGCCTATTCCCCAGCTGTCTGCAAAATAAAGAGCAAAGCACAGGAAAAGAAGTGGGAGAGTCAGGGTCAGGAAAGGCAGAAGTTCTAGCGGGGTGGGGCTGATCCTTTCAAGCTGGAGAGAGGAGACAGACGTCTTCAGAGGGCAGGGAGGCAGTGAAGAGAACCAGCAGAGATGCAGCCAGGGAGCCAGCTGGCTAAGGAGGGGAAGGAAAGGGGTAGGGACACAACTACTGCATCTCTCCCCAGCCTCCTCATCTCCAGAATGATCTCGTACTTGGAATGAGGAGCATGACCACCTCTCAGAGGAAAAAATGGTTATTGGAGAAAACTTTGGCTCTCAGGTTGGTAAAAAGCATAGAAAATGGTTAAGTTATATTCCTCATCAACTACTGAGGACTTAATAGTAGCTACCATTTATTGAACAATTACTGCGTGCTGTACAGTGTGTTCTCTGACACATGTGCTGGGCATTTTGTACAAATTTCTTCAAAGTTTACCACCATAACATCAGAATTATCTTGTCCATATGTGAAGTGGGAAAACAGGAGCAGTTTGCCCAAGGCTCAGAGGTAGTAATTGGCAGCACCAAGATTTGAGCCTAGAGCTGCTTGATGCTAAGCTTCATGTCTTAACCGTTATGCTTTGTCACCTCCCTCTCACTCCAAATCAGAATATTGATTCCTTATTGGGTCTTGAAAGGAAGGGAGGATAGAGTTTCTTCCAGAACCAGATTGACCCTTCTAGAAATAAGATCCTGCACACAACTTACTCCCCCTCTTTCCCTGACCCAAGCTGGATCATGACGTCACATGGTGGAGGCTGTTTTTCTGAAGTAAAAAAGAGAAAAAACCCAAGGCAGATTTACAAGAACAATTATCAGAAAGAGGACCTTGGCCAAGTGACCACAGCACACGCCCAGCAGTACTGAGAACACTGCTGGTCCCTCAGCACTTGAGGCTGACTCATGGTTGCTGTCAGGACCCAATGCCAGATGCCAAGATTGCTTTCACCCTTCCTCCCTTCCTGGACTGTCCTATGAAACCATCCCCAGGAACGCTTCTACCCCTTCCCAGCACTCTAGGAGGCTGGATGTTTTATAACATGGGGATGGCATGCAGTGTGCTCAATACTTCATACAAAATGTTTCATTTAAACTCCCAATTAAATTAGGTACCATAGTAACCCACTTTACAGATGAGGAAACTGAGGGTTAGAAAGGTTAAGTAAGGGGCGGCTGGGTGGCTCAGTTGGTTAGAGCGTGAGCTCTTAACAACAAGGTTGCTGGTTCAATTCCTGCATGGGATGGTGGGCTGCGCCCCCTGCTACTAAACATTGAAAAACGACAACTGGACTTGGAGCTGAGCTGTGTCCTCCGCAACTAGATTGAAGGACGATGACTTGGAGCTGATGGGCCCTGGAGAAACACACTGTTCCCCAATATTCCCCAATAAAATAAAATAAAATAAAGAAAGGTTAAGTAACATATCCAAGGTCATGCAACTAATACTGATACCCAAGTCTTCTTGCTAAATCCTGGACACTTTACCTCTGTTCCACAATACCTGGTGGAAGTCCACCTGCTAGCCGACATGCTAAACAGAGTCAAATAGGAAGGGATGAGGAAGCGTGTCCAGAGAGCAATCAGATAGGGCTCCTTATGGCACAGAGGGCCTTCCCCTCTCAGTACAACCCCTCTCCTGACTGTGCCTGCTTCACCTACAGACAGTAGCTTTTCACATCCTTTCCCCCAAGACCTTAATGCATTAAATGGACAATGAGAAAAACCCATGACACTATGAAATAAATCATTTTTCTAGATCATAACAAGGATCCAATATATGTTAAGCAAACATGACACTAATAATGCATGTGTTTTAACACGTGTAGTGTTTGTAATGTGACCTTAAGTAGTTCTATAAAAGGCCATGTTTTCCTCATCTGTAAAATGGGAACAATAATATCTATAAGCTGTAAGAGTTAAAGCTCTTAGAGCAGTTCTTTATAGACTCAATGTAGATTGCTATTATTTCTATTGCCTTAGTTGTCAAGAGCATACACTTGGGAATCAAGCAGACTTGAGTTTGAATCCCAACACCATCACTTTTTTAGCTGTATATAATCTGTGCAGTTACTTAACTCCTCTGAACTTGTTTTCTTATCTGCAAAAATGGGGTTACTAGCATGTATCTCACTGAGCAGTAGAGATAATGCACATAAAGCGTTTGATCCAATGACTGGTGCTAGCAAGCATGCGATCAATGGTAGTTACTATCATAATGTATAACATGTATAGTTACAACAGCTATATTGCCAAGATAGTCTAGGATCCTTCCAGTTTTATAACTTTGTCCTTTTCATTACTTAACACTCCTTTTATTGAAAAGAATACAGACTTCGTTGTCAAACAGACCCAGCTGGGTCTGAATTCCAGCTCTCCTATTTTCCAGCCATGTGGCCATGGCCAATGTTGTCAATTTCCCTGAGTCTCAATGTCCTTCTCTGCAAAATGGGGATGACAATATCTATTTCTCAGACATCTTTCAAGGATTACATGAGATGATGTAGGTTCACATCCAGTCTAATGTCTGGTGATTATGTGAATGCTAAAGGCAACTTGTTAAATAAATAAATAAGTGTATTTATTTTTGTTCCTTTACATGCAGTGTCATGGATATAATCTGTAGCTGTATGTATTGTACTTTTCTTGCTCCAAAAGAGTCTCTGTAGCCTCGTACCCATCCTAGCCACAGTGGGGTTCAAAGGGCCGTGGCATCAGAAGCGTGGGACCCTGCTGATAAGCCAGGGAAGACAGAAGGGGAAGTCACAGAACCAAGGGGCACTCCCCTTTCCTGTCTGGCTAGGATTTGTTTGTCTTCCACACAGGCTGTTCCCTGCTGATATGACGGTCTGTCGAGTGTCCAGCTTTGATTGGTATCTCCAGTACAGAGGAAGTAAGGAGCCCCCCTGCCTTTCAGAAACTATTTTCCTCTGGACTTGCAGAGTAGAGTCCCAAATGCATTTATTTCTCTTTCTGGCACCACTGGTGAGAGCAGAAAGCCATGGAGAAGATTCAGAATCATGATGTCAGAGCTAGAAGACCTCAGAGAAAGGCAGAGGTTGAGTGGAGTGGTTCAGAACATGGGTTTGGGGGTCAGAATGATTGGGCTTAAATCCTGGCCACACCATTTACCAGCTGGGTGATTTGGGGCAAGTTCCAGAATCCCTTTAAGCCCTAGTTTCCTCAACTGTAAAATGAGGATGAGAATATTATTGACTTCATATGACATGAGATGACCCATTTTAAAGCACTTACGCACACTGCCAGGCACATAATGAGTGGTCAGTATTTGAAGGCCATTATCATTTTTCTAGTTCTGCAGTTTTACAGTTGAGAAGCCTGATGGCCAGAAAGGAAGCACAGCTCATTAGCTGTCCAGCCAATCACGGTTATTTCCCAGGCAGAGCTGTGCCAAAGGCGTGTCCCACTGTGGGATCAAGGCCCTACGTTAACTGTGCCGAGAGAGCAAGAAATGGGCAGCACCACCCTAGCTGTGGGGTTGGAGCTTTCAGAGTATGTACAAAGCAAGGCATAGCTCCCACCCCAGTGATCCCCCAAAAAAGAAAGTCCCTTCCTACTGGAATTATTTATTTTGTAATTAACAAAGGCTAAGGAGGCCCTTTCTAATATTCTGGCTGGGAGGTTCAGAGTTTAAATTTATAACAGCCATGGACAAGGGTTTATTGTGGACCTGTTGTTACTTGCTGAATCGAACGCATTATTATGATCCCTGAGCCACTAGGGGTCAGGAGCTAAGTACCTGGGGGTGGAAAGCTGTGTTTTTGAGATCAGAGGACAAAATGTCCGGGAGTGGAGAGGCAAACATTGAGCCATGTATCCAGGCTCAGTAACGTCCAGGCCCCAACTTGCTTTGGAGCTGCCTTTACCTCTAAGTCTTCAGGGAGGGGTCTGGCACTTGAGCTGGCCCCACCAAGTCCTAAGCAGCAGCCCCAGTTTCTGATGATCTTCATACAGGCTTTTAGGTTGCGTTTTGCTTTGTTTTGTTGTTTGTTTCCCCACAGCAGGGTGGCCTTTCCTTGCTTCTGGGTGGGAACTGGAGGAGGGAGGATGGTTTGCTCCCATCTCCACAGCTGTGTTTACACTTCCCTGTCAGGGACTGTCTGGGGCCCCAACCTTTCCTCAGTCCTCTGCATCCCCTCAGAGAAATGCTATTTGATATCCCTGTGGGCTTTACATGGGAGGGGCAGAATGAGTCAAGGGGTCACCATCCAAAGGGGGCTGGAAGGAAGCGAGGAAGATTGTCAGGGAGGAAGGAATAGTGCAGAAAGTTCTGTTTGAATTCTGGGAAGCATTATCTCCTTCCCTTTCTATCAGTGGCCTGAAGACCAGCATGGGACAAAAGTACACTTAGAACTTGCCCACCCCAGAAGGAACAGAACGCGTGACATGTCGTTTCTAATCACCGGGTAAAATAAAATCTTGCTTTGTGATGGGAATGTGAACACACAGAGCAGAACAGTCTTCCCTAAGGGTTCATTAGCGCCAGTGGTCAGAGATACAACATGTTAAAGCCAATAAGATCATGCTAAAATACACACAAATTAAAAAGGATTTAAGAAAATGGTCAAATAAATAATGCTCTTCTCCAGGGAGCAAGCTGAGCTGGTATTAATCAGTATACTAGTGTTGCCGGACTCTCTGCCAAGCCCAGGAGAATGGCTGCCAAGGCAAATCAGGCATCAGGTTTCAGAAATTAAACACATAATTTTATTTTTCCGCATTAGGGAACTTTCAAAAAAAGAACCAGCTCTATTAGGCTACTCAGCACACTTTGTCCAGTTTCTTTCAGCCCCAAAGGCCTCCAGTTTAAGAGTAAAATGACCAACTGGAAGCCAGGAGTGACAAAGTTATTCCTTTCTCCTATTAACTGCCTGGCGGGGTGGGGTGGGGCTGGAAGGAGTGGGGCAGAGGTAACGGTACTGTTTTTCAGAGGTCCAGTTGCTGACCACTTGCCAACAGTTTTTCTACGAATTTATAGGACAAAGACCTGAAGGGTTGGAAAAGAAAAAGTTGTAGAGGAAGAGCTGGCCAAACAAAGATTGGCTGATAGTTTCGCATGGACCATGGTTAGCTAAGAAAGAGCCTGGTCTCAGAAAAACTCTCTCATCACAACGAGGAGGAACCAGTTGACAGACAAAATTTCCCCAAGAACCCAATGCTTATTGGCAATGTGGGAGGTTGTTTTTATAATCTTCCAGTGAACAAGGATTAGTCCTATCCCAAGTTGTCATGGTGGATATGAAAAAGATATACAGCATGGTAGTGAGTGCAAAGTGCCCCAGAGTTAAAGCACGGGAGAGCCAGGAGGGCTGGAAGGCTTAATGAAGATGTGGAGCTTGAGCTGGGCTTCAGGGCTCGGATCTACAACTTTGACATAAATTTCCTCACCTTCCTTCTGCTTTTCCATCTCAAAATATTTCTATAACTATATTTTCTTTGTTATTGCAAAATGTCTTTGTATCTCTTCTCTTGTCACTTGGCATAGTCTCCCAAAGCAATGTGTTAGTTACCATCACTATGTCAATGGTTCCCAGATTTCTCTCCAGTCTCAGTCCTGACATTCAGATCTTCTGAACATCTCTCCTTAGATACCTCGCATTCTTTTTATTTTCAACAGTTATTTATCCATATAAATATATATATATGGATATCCATATTATATTTTGAAATAATTTCAGATTTACAAAAGAGATGCAAATGGTAGAGAGTTGCTGTAGACAATTCATCCAACTTTCTTAAATGTTGAGGAAGTATAATTGCCAAAACCAGGAATTAAGATTGATAAAATATTATTAACTAATCTACGGACTGTATTCTAATTTCGTTATCCCACCGGTATCCTTTTTCTGGACCAGGACTCAATCCAGGATCACACGTTACATTTAGTTGTCACGTCTCCCCCAACCTGGTACAGTTCCTTACCTTTTCTCTTTCACGATCATGCCATTTTTTGAAGATACTGGTCAGTTATGTGGTAGGTTGCCCCTTAGTTTGGATTTGTCTGATGTTTCCTCATGATTTAATTCAGCTTATGCGTTTTTTACAAAAATACCACAGATGTGATTTTGTGCCCTCATTGCATCGTCTTGAGAGGTACCCAATCTAATAAAAGTATCTCATCACTAGCGATGTTAATGTTGATCACTTGATTAAGGTGATGTCTGCCAAATTTCTCTCCTGTAAAGTTAGTTGCCTTTGTAACTTCTAGGTATCTTCTGAGGAGATACTTTGATACAAGGCTAATTTGAATCTAGGTGACTAGAAAAACTATTGACAGAAATGGGGGAGTCAGTTGTAAATAAAGCAAGAAGGATAACTTAGAGCCCATATGAGTCTTTAAGGGTATTGGTAGATGTGAGGGATCGGTATGAAGGGGTTCCAAGTTGGCTTCAAATACTGAAGTGAGATGTGCCTTGTCACAGGCATGTGAGGATGGTGCAACCCTGGATAAGGTCTTCAAGAAGATATTAGTGGCTCCTCGAAGTTTCGAAAGAGCTCTTCCTGTCCCCTGATAGCTCCGCCTTGGAAACCATCCGGCTCGGGCTGCACCACCTCGGACTCCTGAGTTCGGGGGGTGGGGGGAGGTGTTGTCGCCAAATGACAGATGTGTGAAGAAGGAAGCTCAGGTGGCCCAACCTGCAGGGCGGGCGGCGCAGTGCGCACGCGCCGGTGGAGGCGCGGGGCGGGGCCGAGGCGCGGGGGCGGGGCCGCGGCGCGCAGGCGTCCTAGCGGCGGGTCCCTGCGGCTCGGGATGGAGGGTGAGTGAGTAAACAAGCCCGGGCCGGGCTTTGGGGCCGGGCCTCGGCACCTCGCCACCCGGGACCTGAGAGAAGGAGAGGCAAAGGGGTCAGGGAATTGGGAGGGAGCGGAGGGGCACACTGCCTGCCTGGCCGGGGTTAGCGGGGCGCCCACACCCGCTTCCGAGGACTTGGGGAAAGGGGGCGACCAGGGGAGAGAGCCCCTGGCGAGAACGCTTCTGAGGCCGGGAGGGCGGTGTGTCCAGGAGGAGGAGCGGCGGGGGCGGGCCCGCGGACGGGGAATCCCGTTGGAGGGCGGGGTGGGCTGGGTGGGCGGGAGCCCTGGCTTGTGGAGGGCGCGGGTGGGCGGTGGCACCAGCGGGGGCCCTTAGCGAGGTGGACTCCCAGGGACCTCGGGCTCTGCACCCTGAGGGCCAGACACGGGTGCTCGGCGTGCGATGACTTTGGGGGCTGTGGAGGAAAGGGTGTCAGTAAAAACAGGGTCGGGACTAGGGTGAGGTGAGTGAGGTCCTGAGGTGCGAAGTGTAGGGGATGCTCGCTCGGGACCGAGCCCAAGCGGAATCCTCCTTAGGTTTTGCGCCCTGGGCGCCCCGCGAGCCTCAGCAGCCTCAGTCCTGAGTTAAGAGGCTGCTGCTCTGCAAATTTGGTCTCGCGCCAATCCCTGCCCACCCCGGAATTCTCCTGGGGATCAAAGGGAAAGCGCCGTGCAGCAAAAGCAAGGTTGTATTTGGGACATGCCTGTTACCGTAGGAAATGTGGGACGAAATTATTCAGGCAAAAAGTGACTACAGAGAAAGTGTTTCGGGGGCGGGTAGGAGGAAGGGATTTGGAAGGAGGTTAGTGCCGCGCGGGTGGAATATTGAGAGCCGGTTTTTATGGGTGAAATGTAAGATTGTAAACGGAGTAATCTAGGGCTAAAGGGGTGAGGATGAGGAAAAGAGCCGAGGTGAACGAACAAACTACGTGCGTAGGAGGACGGCGTTCATAGTGTAGTCTGTTCCTCCGGGTTCGCTGCCCTGACGTCTTTGAAGAGAAAAATCCCCCACCCGGTGCCTTTAAGTTTAGGAAACTGGCGTTGAATGAAGTTTCCAGCCTGAAAAGGTGCTGTCAGAGGTTTCTGTGAGAGCTTGTCCGTTTTAAGCCTTGGAATCTCCAGGGCTGGGTTGATGTGGCATTGATAAGAGATTACTTGCTTACATAGAAGAAAGTGTGTGTTAGAAGATATGTACTTTTTTAAAATTACATTTATAATAAAGGAAAGGATCATATATAAAAATGTAGTGATAGTAGTATTGTCAAGGTTTATGGTGTGTGTGTATCACAGTGTGAAGTAACTCTCCAGGGCAGGGATGTTTGTTTTATTCACTGATGTACCCTAAGCACCTAACATAGTGCCAGGCACACAGTAGGTGCTCAGTACAGGTTTGTCGAATATATAAATAGTAGGCAGATCTCTGGGGCTGGATCCTAATTCTGTTACTAACTGGCAGAGTCTTGTGGTCCAGTCATGGAACTTGATGCCAAGGTACAAGTTTTGTTTTGTTTTTTAAGATTTTTTTATTGGGGAAGGGGAACAGGACTTTATTGGGGAACAGTGTGTACTTCCAGGACTTTTTTCCAAGTCAAGTTGTTGTCCTTTCAGTCTTAGTTGTGGAGGGCGCAGCTCAGCTCCAGGTCCAGTTGCTGTTGCTAGTTGTAGGGAGCTCAGCCCACCATCCCTTGCAGGAGTCAAACCCGCAACTTTGTGGCTAGTTGTAGGGAGCGCAGCCCACCATCCCTTGCTGGAGTCAAACCCGCAACTTTGTGGCTAGTTGTAGGGAGCGCAGCCCACCATCCCTTGCTGGAGTCAAACCCGCAACTTTGTGGCTAGTTGTAGGGAGCGCAGCCCACCATCCCTTGCAGGAGTCAAACCCGCAACTTTGTGGTTGAGAGCCCACTGGCCCATGTGGGAATCGAACCGGCTGCCATGGGAGTTAGGAGCATGGAGCTCTAACCGCTTGAGCCACTGGGCCGGCCCCTGCCAACGTACAAGTTTAAAACTCCCTGAGGTTGAAATGACCTCTTCATTATGGTATTACTTTAATTCTCTTTGAAACAGCACTAGAATAAGGAGCCTAGGATTGAAAAATGAAAATTTACTCCCAAAACGACTTTTATGAGAAGAGAAAATGTAATCAGACTTGTTTCTCTTATCTTACTTGCCATTGAATTAGCATGCCTTTAAAAAACCATTTAAAATATTAATTTTGTCTGTTTAGTTTTTGATATCTGAAATCTGGCTTTCTTAGTCCTGTGTGTAACAGTTCCTGCCCTTGATTTGTGCCTTATCTGAAACATGTAACAATTCATTTAGTTAAGTAGTATAACTTTTTCCTGTCTTGGCCTAAGTTTTAGAAGTTTCTGCTTTGTTAACTAGCAACTTCCCTAAAAAGGTTTGAGGCAGCAACACTAAAAGCACATTACATTTCTACATAGGGTAGTTAGACTAAAGAGAAAAACGAAAAGGCATGTGGAGAAAGGTGAGAATTATTCCGGTTAGGTTAGGATTGCAGAGGAGGGTATATGGGGAAAAACTGCTTTTAGGGAATACCTCCATTCCAGAAAGTCCTCAGCTTTTTTTTGTTTTGTTTCGTTTTCAATTTGTTCAAACTGTGTTGGGCTCCTCCTACCTCTTTGGTCCATCAGCCTGTCGGTGGGATTTCAGGGCTCCAAACTTTAAAATTAGGAATTTCTTAATGGGTAGTTGGAATTCGTGGTGTGTTGTGTCCGCTGACACACTTGCCCTAATAATTTGATTCAAAATGGAATAACTAAAAAGTCTTGATTTTGTTGAATGGTAATGAGCAGTCACTAAACATTAAGCTTTATGCTAGCTTAGTACAGAACCAAGGTAGGGCTCTAGCCTGTTAGGAGATTGCTTTATCTCTTCTACATCAGCATTGTTTATCCTAAGGGCCAGCATTTTCCTTTGTCTCATAAAAACTAATCCCTCTTTGATTTTTATCACCATTGTCTCCAGTGCACGTGACTTGATTCTCTTAATAAAGCAACACTAGACAATATTAATGCTATAACTCTATTTTATATAAGAAGTCAGGGTCACAGCTTCCTGTTAGTAAGGTTTTTTTCCTATGTGTGTAGTGCCCAGAAGCGCAAACTAGTAACAAATGTAAATACCTTGGAGAAGTGGAAGGATACAAATTAAAGATGTGCTTAATAGATCCTGATTGATCTATCATTGTGTGCTCTCCACTACAGCATTGATTTTAATGGGGATACTGAAATTGGTGATCACCAGAATGACTCAATTGTGTGTGACTAGAGTTCTTTGCAGAGGTGGGTTCACCCATACTGTTTATGTTTCAACTCCACCATGGACTGAAAAGGAAAGAATGGCGTGGAAAAGTTAAAAGTCTACAGTGCCATCGCCTCCAAAGCGTTACTTAGCCTGCTGGTTAATAAAATTATTTGTTATAAAAGAGAAAGTAGTCAAGCCATTGAACTTGCCCCTAAGACAAGCTATTTCTGCAAAGGGGCAACTTTATGTGAATAAAGGAACTTCATAGTTTGGAACTGTTATATTCTGTTCTCAGTCTCTGTAAGTTTAAGAATATTGTTTCTTAAATGTTTTATCCCAAAACATTTCCATAATGTTTTCCCATTTCCAGCTAGCGACAGACTACATTCTAGTTTTAGCCTTGGAAGCAAATTGAGATCCAGTTTTCTAGGGAAAGATTTCCAAGTTTTTATAGCTTTCTTTTCCTGTAGAGATTTAACATGTAAATAAGGTAGTTCTTATTTCCAATTATCAATCTTTTTTTAAAATAAACTTTACTTTTTTAGAACTGTTTTAGATTTACAAAAAAACTGTAGAGATAGTACAGGGAGTTCCAGTTAAACTCCACATCCAATTTCCCCTATTAGTAACATCTTATATTAGTATACATATAACTGTTTTACAGTTAATGAACCAATCTTGATCATTCTACTATTATTCATTGTGAAGTCATTCAAGAGTTTTTTTAAAAAGGTAAAATTGCCTACAGATTTTTAATAGTTAGTCTCTAGAAAATACTGGATTGATTTATCATCAAGAAAGACTTTTTTTTCTTTAATCAGTTTTATTGAGGTAAAAATTTATATACGATAAGTTAAACTCACTAACCATATATAGTTCAGTGAGTTTTCACAAAAGTACATAGTCAAAATAACCATCACCATAACCAGTGTATAGAACATTTCATCATCACAGAATAGTTCTCTATGCTTCTTTCCTTTTAATCCTTTTCCCCAACCCCAGCCCCTGGCAACCACTGATCTGCTTTCTAGAAAAATGTCATGTAAATGTAATTATATAGTATGTAATTTTTGTCTCTAGTTTCTTTCACTTAGCATAATGCTTTTGAGACGTGTTGTGCGTGTTTAGGAACTGTTCATTCCTATTTATTGCTGAGTGTATTCCATTGTATGTATATACTGCACTTTGTATCCATTCACCAATCCTTAGTTATTTGTCCTGTTTGCACTTTTTGGCTACTATGAATAAAGATGATATGAACATTTGTGTACATGTCTTTGTGGGGATATACATTTTCATTTCTCTTGAATAATTAGAAATTGTGTGCCAGGTTATAAGGTAAGAATATATTTATTGGGGAAAAAAAAAACCCCAAAACTGGCAAACTGTTTTCCAAAGTGGCTGTACCATTTTGCATTCCCACCAGCAATGTATGAGGATTGCTCTACATACTCAACGGCAATTGGTATTATCAATCTTTTTTATTTTAGCCATTATGATGGGTGTGTAATAGTACATCACTGTGGTTTTAATTTGCATTTCCCTAATGACTAATAATATCGAGCATCGTTTGTGTGCTTGTTTGCCATTCCTGTATCTTTTTTGGTGAAAGAGCTGTTCAAATTTTTTGCCATTGTTTATTGCATTGTTTATCTTATTGAGTTGTAGGAGTTATTTATATAAAGACTTATTTTTTTAATTTCTTGACCAAAGCAGCATATGTTTTGGAGTTTATTTTCGCTGTGTGGTTGAACATAATGAAAAGCCTTAAGTAGTAGCTTAATGCTTAATTGGAATATAAATGCTGTTTTGCATGTCTAAGTAATTGAAAATAGATCTCTAGTAGAAATATAAAGTATTTTTATGTGCCATTCCCTTTGCCCAAGACAAATGAACCCACTTCTCTAAATCTGTCCTATTATAGTTAATGCTGAGTGTTTTGTTTGTTTGCTTTTTTTTTAAACCTTTGAAGTGATAGTTGTTGGTTAGTGTCCAGATGCTCTCAGAACCCATCTTATGACTGTTTCAGGTGTTTATTTTAATCATACCTATCTGTTCCAAATAGTACATCTCATCTTTCTCCTACACTCAGTGGGGACTGACCAACTGCCAAATAAACTTTCAGAGATGTTGAAGACCCATTAAAAAGCTAAGCAAAATAAATATTGACTCATGGTCCTATGAGATTCAAATATCACTTTTATTGTAAAAGAAGGAAGTGTGGCTTATTTTATATTATGATTGGTTAAAACTCAATGGCATTTTTGTGTAACTGTGTATACTCCTCTGGCCAAATAAAGTACTTGAGTAAAATTAGCAATAGTGCCATTAGTTACTGGACTATTGTGTGTTTACTGTCATCTCTTTTGACAGACTGTAGGAGATCACATTTCAGTTATAACTCCTTTCTGTAATAAAAATATTGGCATTTTTCTGTGGCTATCTCCCCTAAGAAAGCCACACACACACACACACACACACACACACACACACACACACGCAGCTGTGGATTGTGTCCTTTTCCAAATGGAGGGAGCAACCTGCCCTATGCTTACTATTTCAGAAAGAGAAATGACTTCCAAAAAGAATGGAAGAGGGATTGCAATTAAAACCCATTTTCTTAGGAGGTTACAATGTCTCAATGGATTGTAATCTGTAACATTTGGGTCATTTGCATCTGAATAGGGGTAACCTAAGTTTTCTGAGGAAGGCAGTTTTGTCCTACATTTGAACCATTTTTTCATTTTCTGGAGCAGAATATTATTAAGCTTGTTCAGGGCAGAAATTATACGAACAGCTACTTAATATTACATGTGAGTGTGGTGTATGTTCTTAAATAGTTTTATCACTTAAAAACAAAAAAGAGTCCCTCTTTTGGCCCCATTCCATAGAGGAATGAGAAGTATTTAAAAGATGCAGAAGGAAGCGAGATGGTGCCATTTGTAGGAAAGAAATTCAGGTTATCTTAATTTTTTTATAACCCAGCACCTTAGTACTCTGGGATTCAAATTCTTAGATTATGTTGATGTTTCATTCCCTTCTTCCAGAGAGATAATATTTAATTCACAGGGAATTTTGTTTTTAAGAGCTTGAATCACTTGACTGAGTTTACAGTAAACACAGTGAGTCTTTGTCTGCTTCTTTGCTATTCCTTCCTTCATTTATCGTCTAAATTTCACATAGCATTACTCTGATCCATTTGGTTTATCAAGTGAAATAAAGTCCATGTGCATGAGATAGCATAATCATGATCTGATTGTGGCATGTGTGTGACAGTGGGTTAAACTTTGTTGTTTCGCCCCTGTGCTGTCAATTCTTATAGGAAAAAACAAAACAGGTAATTTAAAAATGCTCCTTTAGAAGAAATATGATATTAGACTCCAAAAGAAAACTTTTTTTCCCCCAGAAATTTAAAAAATCAAAGCCTGAAATTTTAATTTCTGTTTCAAATTTTGGCTCTTCATAGCTGCTTGTAATGTTTTCAGAACTTTCAAATGTTACGTGAAATAAATAGAACTAGTTCTCTAGGAAACCCAAGTAGTGAGTGTAGAGTAAAAACATAATCATGTAGATTTTATTGAATTTTTATACTTAATGTTGTTCTTTCTCTAAAATGTTGATAGGCCTGTGGGCTGAGCCTAGAAATTGGTTCAGAAAAGCAGGTTAGTCAGCTTGGTAATTGTGAGAATATATTTGTACACATGACTGGAAGGATAGAATTTAAGAAAATAAAGGACCTTTCCCAAATGGCATCGAGTATTATTGAAACCTGATTTACATGCAGAAATAATGGTGGCAGAGACCTCAAAGTCTTCGTAGTTGTCGGGGAGTGTCCTACTAAGGATATCAGTATCTAAATATGCTTCACTGACTTAAAACCACTGTCTATTCTCTTTTGAAAAGCTGAACATTTGTTTTGCCTTTATGTCTTACCATTCCTCTAAAGAACAGAAGGCACATTATAAAACCCAGCACTTCCCCTTGTATTCTATGAGGTAGGTAGAGTGTATTATAATTAGTACTTCTTTAAAACTTTGAACCTAATTCAAACACACACACACGCACACACAGAAAAAAAAAGTTTTTTGCAGTGTTGTATATTTCCCTATGTCTCTCTGTTAACCTGGAGATGAAATTATGCTGTTGTCGTATCTGACCTTTATTGCTAGGCATGTGGTAAATTTAGATAATTTGTCAGGTACAGTTTTGTAGTATGGATCTTTCCATGAAGCTCTTTGATAATTAACTTAATTCTTGCTGAATATTTCTCTTAATCAGGATAGTGAGTAGGCTTCCAAATTTCCAAGTAATCCAAGTTTCTAAATATCTGCACGAGAACTTCTTGAGTGCTAAATTAAAAACGAAGTACCAGAGGAAGGCAGAGGCTAAGCTTTTTGGTTATCTGACCAGGAATTGCTGATGTAAAATCTTTTAATTGAACTTTATGTTGAACTCATAGATTTGGGTTCTTTAAGCATATGTTTTCATGAATAAATGTAATGGAAATGAAAGCATAACGGACCATGTTTGTTTGAGTTTGAGGAATGCTTCATTTTCAGGCAGTAAAATGCTCTTTCTCATCCCCGTCTTTCTTAGATTACAGCAAAATGGATATACCAAATCCTCCCACTTCCAAATGTATCACTTACTGGAAAAGAAAAGTTAAATCTGAATACATGCGACTTCGACAACTTAAACGGCTTCAGGCAAATATGGGTGCAAAGGTAAAAAATAATTCCCAAGTGAAAGGTTTTATATTTTAATATATTGATCCAATGTGAAAGGTTTGGATCTTTTTTTTTTAACTCTTCTCTTGAAATCCTAACAACTTTTTTCTTGGCTTTGCTAGGCTCTGTATGTAGCAAATTTTGCAAAGGTTCAAGAAAAAACTCAGATCCTCAATGAAGAATGGAAGAAGCTCCGCGTTCAGCCTGTCCAGCTGATGAAGCCAGTGAGTGGGCATCCTTTTCTCAAAAAGGTACTTCTGGGTGTCTAAGCTCGGCCTTCCTCTCTTCCTTGGACTTGGGTTTGTGATTAGAAAATGAGTAAGGGTGATGGATACAGCTATTACAGTCAACATTGAATAACCAGGATGGTAAATCTGTAGCTGAAAGAACTTTTTCACCTATTGTTCTCCTCAGTTAATGCTCATAATCATGAGGAGTGTTTCATAGAAAAATGAGACATTGACTGTCTACTTCCCTGGGCTCTGTGTCCAGGCTTCAAAGCAACCTTTTTTGTGTGCCTTTGGCACCTCAGGTACTTTGCTATTGAGAAAAGGAATGCCCTGGATAATGGACAGGTGTATATTGATCAAAGGGACATCCCTTATTGTAAATTTACAAATCATTCTAGTTTCTTAAAGAGATAATATTTTTAAAATATAAAAAGCTGGTAGTGTATTGAGAGCAATTTTGTTTCCCAAAGCAGAATATGACTATAACTCCTTTGCTTCCCTTTACTGACCCCATCAGCTGTGCAGCTAAGCTGATATCCACCCTCTCAAAGTTTAGGTCTTCAAGAAAACTTCCTCATCTTCCCCCTCAGCTCTTAGGACTTTCAGAGGCCCTTTGCTGTTGTGTACAGTCCAAGGAGACCAACAGTTTTAGATGGAAACAAATGCCAAGTATAGGATTTGAAATAAACATCCTTCAGTGTGGGAGACACTATGCAGGACTTGGGAGGGGACACAAAGGTGAATAAGAGATAGTTGCTGCTTTCCACAGGTTTACAGTGCAGTGGTTACTTTTAGGAATAGACCATTACAAAATCCTCAGCTTATTAATTTGCAAGAATTAGAAGGCTACGGGATCATGTTGGAAGGAAACTACAATTCTCTCTTGGGTTGTGTGCTTCCCTTTCTCTCTCCATGTTGTTGCTTATATTTCAGTGTACCATAGAGAGCATTTTCCCGGGATTTGCAAGCCAACATATGTTAATGAGGTCTCTGAACACAGTTGCATTGGTTCCCATCATGTATTCCTGGTCCCCTCTCCAACAGAATTTTATGGTATGTATTGAAAGCACTGTGATTGTTTAAACTAGATGATTTTCTTATGTTGATATGCTGGCGCTCCTCTTAGGGTAAATATTATCCCAGTATACTTAAAGCTTGGACATGCAGGGCAGAATGCTTTTGTAATTTATTTACTCTAAAAAGTATATTGCGAGTTGTTGTAACTTGTTAGATTTTGTGCTCTCTGAAGTATACTTCTGGGTCAACGCTTGTTCTTTTTGAATGGATGCGACTGGGCAAGACTCCAGTTTTCCCTTACTACCTTGGCCCAATTATGTAACACGTGCAGTTAAATGCAGTTTAAATCAGACACTTGAGGCTTAAGCATCTTGACAGCTCCCTGCTGATGGCGCAATCCTTTCTGAATCCCCTAAAGACAAGATGCTATGAAAGAAACTGAGATAAAGGAGGCATACAGTGATCCACAAGTCTTTCCTCTGGGCCTTTATGCTGACTCCTACTAGGATTATTTGTGGTCCTGATAATCAGTCCTCTCTAAATACTGCCACTGCTTATCATCTGCCTGGTGACAGATAGCATTTCTGCTGACTGGAATAGGATATAGGTTTACAGAAGGGAATCCTCTCTTGGAGTAAAACTTTAGAGTCATTTTACTGTGATACTTGAGGATTTAAGAATGACTGTTTTCTCTGTTGAACCCCCTCCCAAAAAATCCGTTAATATTGCTCATTGCCAGAAAATATTCATAGTTCACACTGTGATTGACTTTAGGTTCCCATGGTATATGATTGACATGAGTTGTAATCATAACTTTTTATTATGATTATGGGAGATTAGTCTTACTGTGTATAATGCAATATCTAAAACTTTTATGGTTGCCCAGTTTCTATTCTAAATATTCTAGTTTTATTTGAGTATATTCTTGGAAGCCTTCATTTTTATTTATCTGTTTCTCTACTTATGAAAAGAATTAGAATTGAAGACTTTTTAGATTGTTTTTAGGAGATATTAATACCTATTTCACAATGATGTTTAGTGGATAAAATGAGATAATAAGTGTAATCATTGTGAAAAATAAATGTGATATCAAATTTTAGGTGTTGGTAGAACACATATTATTTTTAGTATCATGACAAACATTTGGTAGTTAATATCAAGTAGTTAAACTAACTTTTTTTTCCCCAAAAAAAAGTAGTATTACCCCCACTTCTACTTGAGGTTTTATTGGCAAAACAAAATGGCCAGTCTTTAAAATGCAGGAAACCCTGTGACCAAAGTCATTTGTGGGAAATTCAAGCAGCAAAAAAAGCTCGGCAAAAGATTTCATTAAACAGAAGAGAGGAGATGCATAGTGAATTCATGGAATGAATCATATCTGGTTTGATTTCAGGTAGAAGATGAGACAGTTTTGTGTAATATTCCCTACATGGGAGATGAGGTGAAAGAAGAGGATGAGACTTTCATTGAGGAGCTGATCAATAACTACGATGGGAAAGTCCACGGTGAAGAAGGTAGTGGTGCTGAGCCCTTTGGGAAAACCCTTTGTTAGAATGGTGCCGCTTCTTTGGTCCATCATTATCTTCTGCCTCATGGAATACACACTAAAGAACATTTCAGTGTCATCACTTGGCTGGAAATAAAAATTTTATGTTAAAAATATTCCAGTTAAATTTTAAAAGGAGTTGGGACATGAAAGGATCATATAGTAATCAGTGGCTGGAAAGAAAGTACAGATAAGTTTGATCTTAGAAGTTTTCCATAAACCCATCCAAGGCCATTTGTTCTTCATTGTACTTACTCTGAGAACAGCAAAGAGCATGCATGACCTCTCTGTTCTACTTTGATCCAGATATGCCCTGGATCTCTCAGAAGTTGGTTATAATATCGTGACTTTCCTAAAAGCAAGTCGTTTGGATTTAGTTGTAGTTCTGGAAAAAGCTGTCAATGTATAAGAAGTGGGAAGATGGAAAGAAACTCCCCAGTGATTTGCAAACCAATGGCCTCACCTGCTCTTTGGACAATTGAGGGTCCTGTTTTTAATATGCATTTATCCACAGCGCCCCCTAGTGTTCAAAGACTTTCTCCTAAATTGTAGTATATGTAAGTATGATTTTAGAAAAAAATGTCTTTTGATTCAGAGGAGTCACTACTAACCCATCAGCAGCAAAACCAAGTACATTTTCATTTTATCATTTTTTTCTATCCCATTTGTATTGTTTTCACATTGTTGTGAGATTTTGGACCATAAATACAGATTGACTTGTGACTGAGGAAGTGAAGTACCTCATTAAAAATAAAGCCTATGACTGGATTTCCCATTCTAGCCAGCTGAACTGTTGCAGTTGTAAGAGCCAATCAAATGATTGTAACTCCCTGGTTGTCCATATGAAAGTATGTACATGTTATCTATCTGGGCCTGGGAGTGAATATAACAAAATGTTCCTAGGAACACTAATGGAGTATGAAACAACCACTGCTCATCCTTCTAATCCTGACGTTGCAGAGATGATCCCTGGATCTGTCCTGATTAGTGATGCTGTCTTCCTGGAGTTGGTAGATGCCCTGAATCAATACTCAGATGAAGAGGAAGAAGGGCACAATGACACCGCAGATGGAAAGCAAGATGACAGCAAGGAAGATCTGCCAGTAACAAGAAAGAGAAAACGACATGCTATTGAAGGTAAGTAGCACCACTTCCTTATTCCACTTAGAAAGTAACAGGGAGAGGGAAGAAAGAAAAAATAAAAGTGTATTGCTTATTAAAGGCTGTTGGTGCCTGTCATTCATTGGTCCACCTAAAAGGAAAAAAATGATCATTGACTAATAGCTTAAGATTGTGACCTAGCTGAAGAAGAAGGTACAAGAACTTAGAGAGTAATCATTGTTCACGTCTGATTATAAAAGTGGTGTGTTTGGAAAACATGGAAAGTTATGAAGAAGAAAATAAAATGACCTTATAATCCTGCTACCTAGGAATAACCAGCATTAATATTTCCTTTTAGAGCTAAAAAATGTATACTCATGTATACTTAGTTTTATATATAAAACTAATACAATGTTATATGTCAATTACATCTCAATTTTTAAAAACTGTACATATAAATCAACCTATTTGTATATGTTATGCAAAATTGCTATCATGCCGTGTGTATGTTTACACACATATATAATTGTATATCCCTTTTTATTTAATCTTATATCATGAGTACTTTTCCATGTTGTTAATGTTTAATTACTTAATATTTAATTGTACTCTGTTATTTAATTGCACTGTATGTTCAGGGACATAGTGTCTCTCTCATTATAACTAAGTTATAGTATCAGTCTTTTTCTTCACCACCAACATTATGATAGAATTCTTCTGTATTCATGTCTTTCCATGAAAACTCTGGTTTTCACCTCCAGATTCTATCTTGGAATGTGGATTTTGTTGTTCATATGTAGATGACTCCGATTTCCTTATTTACTGGTAGCCTGTTAGATAAGTCCAGATAGCCTTGACCTTCTTTCTATAGTCTCAAACAGTCAATGGTTAAGTTAACAGAGCAGCTCCTACCAAAGTGCTGTGACAAAAGGAAAATGATCAAACAGCTTTGCTTGCATATTTTGATTATAGATAGCACGCAGAAGCTTTTTGTCTTTTCAAATTCAGGCAACAAAAAGAGTTCCAAGAAACAGTTTCCAAACGACATGATCTTCAGCGCAATTGCCTCGATGTTCCCTGAGAATGGTGTCCCAGATGACATGAAGGAGAGGTAGGGAAAGTGGCGCCCCCTCAGGCCGTATAGAGTGCTCAGGCAAAATTTTTATTCAAGCCTATGTTTGGTTAAGAAAAAGTCTTATTTATGGTAAGTGCATTATGATTTGCCCTCACTTCTGAGTACTGCTTACTTGCTTACCTCTAAATGCCCATTTCCATATTAAGTGTCATTGTTGGCTGGCTTTTGAGTAAGTCTGCGCAGAGAACTTTTGAAATTCTGCCTTTTTTCTGGAGAATTACTCCAGCACCATGCTTATCAAATCTTTCCCTTCCCTTACGTTCAGACACATGCCCAGCCCAGCATAATTACAGTGTTATATATCATTGCGTCATCAACAAGACCCATGAAAACATTCATCTTCCCTTGGCAGACTGTACGTGGATGACTGTCAGTACTCAATCTGTGTTTTCTCAGTGGAGACATTTCCTTGGAAGGAACGTTGTCTCTCTTTTCTTAAACAGGTATCGAGAACTAACAGAGATGTCAGACCCCAATGCACTTCCCCCTCAGTGCACACCCAACATTGATGGCCCGAATGCCAAGTCTGTGCAGCGGGAACAGTCTCTGCACTCCTTCCACACACTTTTTTGCCGGCGCTGCTTTAAATACGACTGCTTCCTTCACCGTGAGTGGGGCTACTCCAAAACGCTCTCCTGTTTTCCATTCCCAGCCACTCATTTCCTTCTCTTTATTTTAGTTTATCAGGTAGAGTTCTGGGCTTCTGATCAGATAATGGTTTTACAAAGGGCCAGTTCTAGTTTCACTTGTTCACTTATAGTGCAGCCTGTTTTGCGTGGTCAGGACAGAATAACCAGCAACATAATTGTTCCTGACTACCTCCTAGCTTTGAAAGGATTGTATTGATACCAGAAATGATTAAATTGTGTGCACCTTGATGGTAGCTGTTTATATCTAAATTCTACACTAGCTGCCTAATTCAGTTTTGTTCCTCCCTATTCTGTTAAGTGGATAAACCATTGGAAACAGGACAGTGTTGTGTTTTCCAGCTTTTCATGCTACCCCTAATGTATATAAACGCAAGAACAAAGAAATCAAGATTGAACCAGAACCATGTGGCACAGACTGCTTCCTTTTGCTGGTACGTTCTCAAGCTGTTCTGCCATTGTTAACTTTGTTGAAAATTGAACAGGAAATGGTTCTTGGGCTTTCTGCCCCTGGAACCACAAACCAAGTGAGACAATGCATAGCATTCTCAGGGACATAAAGTGCAAATAAAGCATGACTTCTGCTCTTAAAGAGCTCCCAGACAGTGGGGCAGTAGGACTGTGAAGTTAGTCTAAAGATGTGAAGTTTGAAGAGCATTGAAGGCTTTTCTGCTCTAAAGATCATCTACTCAGATTCCAGAGTCTTAAACTGTGTTGTTTGAATTGGAGTTCTCTCTCTCTCTCTGTAACTTACAGAAACATATATGCACAGGTTTTCTTTCATTGCTTTTTAGAAATCAGTACATATTCAAATATAATGCTGGAGTATTCCCCCTCCAATGTTTTATTAAGAAAACTTTCAGTCGTGCAAAAAAATTGAAAGATACCTTGTTCCTTGATTTAATAACATTTTTTCCGTATTTGCTTTATTCCTATGTTTATGTGGATGTATCTTTTGCTAAGCTACTAGAAAATAAGTGGCAGACATTGTGATGCTTGTTTGTTATTTCAGCATGCATCTCCTAAAAATAACCACATTATTTCAGCTAAAAAAATTAACAAGAATTTCATAATATCTGTCCATTCCATATTCAAATATTTTCAGAGGTACCAAGAATAGCTAGTTTTTTTTTCCAAATCAAGATCATACAGTCATGTGTCATATTTCATTATTATGTCTTTTCAGTCTCTTTTCATCTCAAATAATCACTTCACTTTTTTTTCTTTTCCTTTTGAGAAGTTCAGCCTGGTTGTCTTGTAGGATGATCCCGTATTCTGGATCTGTTCTTTTCTCCTGGTGTCATTTGTTACTCTATCTCCTGTTTCCCATAAGCTAGAATTACATCTGGAGGCTTCATTATATTTATGTTAAACATTTTGAGTAAGAATACATTATTTTTTTTTTTTAATTTTATTTTATTAAATTTATTGGGGTGACAATTGTTAGTAAAATTACATAGATTTCAGGTGTACAATTCTGTATTACATCATCTATAAATCCCATTGTGTGTTCATCACCCAGAGTCAGTTCTCCTTCCATCACCATATAAGAATACATTATAAGTGATGCTGTGTGTGTCACATTGTAGCACAGGCCAGATTCAATTAATTTCAGAACTTTTCTTTTGGAATTTCCTGTAGGGCCTACAGTATATTGTTCTGAATATCCTTAATAATGATAAACCTTTATCCTTTACATGTAGATTTAGTTTTCAGAAACATCTAAAAGTCTTTGGGAACCAAGTCTGGTAAGAAGATAGACGATCAAGCTGAATGACAGTTATTTGGTCTTTTAAAAAAGCATAGTTATAAAGTAATGAAACAGTATTCTGCCAAGTTTAGTATACTGAGTTGGAGGGAAGTTTCAAAATTAAGTAGTAATGTTGTACGAATTGAGGGGTTACACATTTTATTATGGGAACAGAGGCAGAGCAGTAGCATGTAAAGAGCAGTGTGGCCTGGGGACAGGGTGGCCTGATTCTTGTACCCGCTCTGGAACAGCTAGCTCTGTCCTTGCAAGCGGGTCCCTTCTCCTCTCTCAGCCTCATCTCCTCATCTACAGGAGAATGTGTTCTCAAATTCCAAACAGCTAACATGCAAAGGAATTTTAGGTACAACTCACTGGAAAGTTGAAGATGCATAGATTATATCTTTTTTAAGATTACTGTATAGGATAGTTCTTTGGTGAAGAGGTATAAGTTTGTAAGTTTTAGAATGTTTGTTAAATGGCTAGTCTATGGTCACACTTATATGGAACGGAGCCGAAAAAGTAAAAAGACAGTAACACTGCACGAAGTACAGATGTTAAAGGAGAAGGTTTGCGATGGTGGGATCAGTATGGTGACTCTGGGCCTGTTCCTGTTTTCTGCCTGTAACGTGTCCGTGGCAGGAAGGAGCCAAGGAATACGCCATGCTCCACAACCCTCGCTCCAAGTGCTCTGGTCGTCGCCGGCGAAGGCACCACATGGTCAGTGCTTCCTGCTCCAACACTTCAGCCTCTGCTGTGGCTGAAACTAAAGAAGGCGACAGTGACAGGGACACAGGCAATGACTGGGCCTCCAGTTCTTCAGGTACAGTGAAAAGAAAATGCTCTTTTCTTTCCACACGAAGACTGGTAGACCCAGGACCACTGCTAGCCCTTAACAGTACTACGTTTTATGAAATTGGTCATTCTTTCCACAGGTTTACCTATAAACAGTGAACATAAGAAATATTTTTGTTCCTAACTCTGCCACCTTTTAAAGCAGAATGAAGTACTTCTGAGTTTGTGGCCAACTACTGATGAGGTCTGCATTCCACCTTCTGTGTCTCTTATTTCTTCCTCTCTTAGAGGCCAACTCTCGCTGTCAGACCCCCACAAAACAGAAGGCTAGTCCGGCCCCACCTCAGCTCTGTGTAGTGGAAGCGCCGTCGGAGCCTGTGGAATGGACCGGGGCTGAAGAATCTCTTTTCCGAGTCTTTCATGGCACCTACTTCAACAACTTCTGTTCAATAGCGAGGCTTCTGGGGACTAAGACGTGCAAGCAGGTACTGTCTGAAAGGAGCAGGAACAAGCAATCCTTTCATGCACTGCTCTGTCAGCTGCCTGTTGGAGAGAAGCTGTCTCAGGCTCAGTCCCTCATGAGCCTGTGCTGCTGGGCGAGGAAGTGGGTTCCCCAAACACGGGGCTTCCTGCAAAGGCCAGGCTTACCAATGCTTGGGGACCTGCTCTTCTCCTTTCTGAATTCTTATTTCTGTCTCTAGCCACTATCTAACTCTTCTGGATGTTTCTACACCCTTTCAGCTTCTTTTTTGGGGGTTTCTGCCTTTTCTTCTAAATGCATATTCATTTCCTAGAAGGGACTCCTGGGTCTTTCTGGGGATCTTCCTAGTGTACGCCTGCTCCTGCCTTTAGCCGCAGCCACTGCTCCATCCATCAATATCTTCATTGCTTTATTCTCCTAACGTTCTATCACTAGATTTTCTAATTACCACACTTAGTAGCTAGGACTGGACCTCGCCCTTCTCATTCATACCATCACTAGAATCACAGTTTGATAGTCGCCACCAGTGCTCTGGAGGCAGGAAAAGCCTGCAGTGAGAAGACTCAGGGGATGGACAAGTGGCCATCCCCTTCCCCACCTGAAGAACAGGTACAGGGCGGCAGGGGTCAGGGCCCATCTGTCCAGTGAAAAAGGAACACCAGAGCTTGAGTCTTGCTCACTTGGCTCCCTAACTTCTGGAGGAGTCTTTGTGGCCTCTTCTTCATGTTCCTGTTGTTAGAACAAGCAGTAGAACCAGGAATTTAAGTGCCCTTTGCTTTCATTGTGGAGCTCAGACCTATATCCCTGAGGCACAGGTTCTTAACGTAAAGATCTATCAAATTGGGTGCAAAACAATCTTTGTGTGTATAAGCAAAATTCTGAGTTTTGTGCCTATAACCAAAATGGGAAAGAAAGAGCCAAAAACGAATGCTTTAAGGGAAAAAGCACCGTGAAAGGGACCTGGTCTTCCTGAAATGCTGTCCTGCTGAAGTAGTTAAAGCTCTGACATCTGTCTACCAGCAGAGGGAGCCAGTGCTTAGCCGGGTGGTACTATTTATGTCAGGTCTCACACTCTTACACAAGGTACACAAAGTTGCCCTTCCTAAGAGGAAACAGATAACTAAGTGTTGGTAAGAATCAGCCTGTACAGGGCTTGGCAGGCAGAGCAGTAGATGAAAGCTACTGACCAGGAAAGCTGTAACTGTGCTCAGTATTTCTCCTTTCTCAAATCAGGACAAATACTTAAGAATTAACTCAGAGCCAGTGTCAGTGTCTCTCCCTGACTGAAGAGATGCTCGGTCAGCTGCCTTCGAACTCTCCAGAACCCTCCCAAGCCCAGCACCTGGCTGGGTCACTTATATGCCCTCCTAGCTCAAGAAGGAGTGACAGGTCTTCTCGGATTTCTCTTCCAGGTTTTTCAGTTTGCAGTCAAAGAATCACTTATCCTGAAGCTGCCAACAGATGAGCTCATGAACCCCTCGCAGAAGAAGAAAAGAAAGCACAGGCAAGCGTCAAACAAAACATTTTCTGTGGCCAGGCTGTTCCCTGTGCTCTGACCTCCCCGTGGACTTCCCATCTGTCTCCCTGTTTAGCTACTGCCCATCCATTTGGCATTGCACAATGGAGGGCCAGCCTTCCCAGTGCTCCCTGCGGGTCTGTGCCTTGGATCAGCCAGCCCTTCCCCTGTCCCTAGATGCTGTGCATCAGGAGATAACTATCTGGTTTTCTATTTAAGCTCCTGGCCCGTGGAATGTGGAGCTGGCCTTATGGCCCCGCCCTGAGGCCATTTTCCTCCTTAGGTGATTAGTTACTTCTGTATACCCACTTCTCAACCCTGACCAGAGTTATTTTGTTTTGTTTAGTTTTTGGCACTTGTGTTGTTTTTCTAAGTTGCATAACAACATTGTTTTCTAGCTAGCTTTTGCTTAGGGTTGGAAGTTTTTAAAGAATAATTTGACACTCTGCCTGACTTGGTTCTTTAATGACTATCACCTACTGAAGGAAGGAACTAACACCGGTTCTAGATATAGAAGGAAGTCCCTGTTCCTTTCAGTTCCCTTTCAGTTTCTTCACTCAGAGCATATTCCTGAAAAGCCTGCTCACCTCCCCGTATCGAAACTCCCCCATATCTCCACCTCCCCAAACGCTGGGAAGAGGCAAGAGGGAGAAACAGTAGATACAGACGGTTGGGTTTTGTTTCGTGTCTGGTTTTTGTTTTATGTATGTTTGTTAAGGGGGCTATTGTTTATGTTTAAATCTTGAGGAACAGGTCAGCTGAGTTTGGGATGGGCTCTAGCTTCTGTGTCCCAGAGTGAAGGCTTCCTGTGAGGGGATTTGGGGGGGAATGCTCCCCAATTACCAAATGGCAGTCCCTTGGAGCAGGTCACATTGTCCTGGACCCAAATCTACAGAGTCCCCCAGGGCCGTGACCTAGACCCATTCTGGCTCTCTTTTCAGGTTGTGGGCTGCACACTGCAGGAAAATTCAGCTGAAGAAAGGTGAGTTCCACCAGGGCGTTCTTCAGCAGTTCAGCTCGAGGTCTCACCCCTGTGCCATCCCCTGCCCCACCTGCAGCTGCACTTGTTGACCCTGTACCTCTTCCGCAGGTTGCAGATAACTCTGCAGCAGCTGAGAACAGCTCAGCTTCTCACTGCAGCTGCGAAGACCTCTTAGGTAGATTTCTGGGCCTCGTGGTCTCTGGCTTTCATAGTGTGCCATTTGCCAGGTTCTCGACGTCACTTAATGTTTGGAATAGCTGCATTGTAGTCCCGGACCATTTCCACACTCTCCCCACAAAGCAAATCACCCCACTGTAGCTTAGGAACAACCATCATCTAGGATTGCCTCTCATTTCAGGTTCTAAATGTGTGTTCAAGGCTATAGTTAGAACAAGTCTCCTTTGAACCAAGGCCATTGGACACTTGGGAGGGAGAGCAGAGAGGGAGGGTGGGCACAGCAGTGTCCCAGCCTATTCTTTCTTCTCCTAGATAACTCTTCCACACAAGTGTACAACTACCAACCCTGCGACCACCCAGACCGCCCCTGCGACAGCACCTGCCCCTGCATCATGACTCAGAATTTCTGTGAGAAGTTCTGCCAGTGCAACCCAGACTGTAAGAGTTCTGTCTTCCCCTGTAAGCTACCGAAACAGTTGGCCTCACTGCAAACCAGGTTTCCCTCCCTTTCTGCACCTTTTGCTGCTTATGGGCATTCTGATATTCTCTTTGCTGTGTTTTAAGCATTCTACAGAGGAAATAAGAGACTTAAGAGCTGGAAAAGTCATTTTTTAAAAACCCTTAGGTGTATGATTCTGAAAGTAACAATTAGACAGAAATCAGCTGCTTTCCCAACTTTACCTTTCAGGGCAGAATTAAGAAATATGGGGATCTTTTTTCTTATGGTACAGTCATAGCGTCCCTTTCCAGGGTGTTGTTTTACAACTTATACAGGTTACAATTCTGTGTGTGTCTATTTTAGTTAAACGTCTGGAGTTTTAACATCAGGTCAGTCTGGATGTTAGCAGAAGGTGGGATAGAGGCTAAAAGTGCTTCTCTTTCACTTCTTATCCCACCATGCCCTTCCTCAAGGCAGCAATGGCAGCCCCCAAAGCTGGCAGAACTCGGTGCCCAGGCAGCTGTGCTACAAGTGCCTCCTAACCCATAGCAGATAACAGTCTTAACCACAATAGAGGGGTGCTTGTGCTGGGGAGGGCAGTGGGTAGAGGAGGGTAGCATAGACGGATGCATTCTCTTCTCAGAATGATTGTTGTTTTGATGTTGAGTATTTACCACTGAAAAGCACTGATTTCATTTTTTTGGGGTACTATCTACCTCCCTTCCAAATTCCACCAACATAGGGAAAGGAGAGTTGTTGGGGAATATCTAGGACATACACCTTCAGAGTCAAACCTGCTTTCTGGACTCTCAGGCATGAATGTTGGGAGACACTCCATTTTCCTTAGAAAAAAGTTTGAGTGTTGCTTGATTATTGGGAAGGGAACTGCTCCCCTATTTTGCCAAATATTCTTGAACACATAACATTTACTTCCCTGCTGTCCCTTGAGTCAAACCTGAGCCCCAACCTTAGCCTGCTTTCTTCTTAACCTTACCTGTCACCCCTCCCAGGTCAGAATCGTTTCCCTGGCTGTCGCTGTAAGACCCAGTGCAATACCAAGCAGTGTCCTTGCTATCTGGCAGTGCGAGAGTGTGACCCCGACCTGTGTCTCACCTGTGGGGCCTCTGAACACTGGGACTGCAAAGTGGTTTCCTGTAAAAACTGCAGCATCCAGCGTGGCCTCAAGAAGGTGAGGGCTTTTCTCAGGATTCTGGGCCGGATAATGGAATGGGAAAGACTAAATAGCCCTGAGTAGCCTCTTCCTACAGGTTCCTTACAGGGTTTGTGCATGAAAGTGCTTGGTAAATTCTGAAAGACATGTTTACTGAATCAAGTTTTCTCTCCCAGTGAGGGATCAGAAAAGTGGCCCCCTGAACTGGCCAGACTGAAAGGAGCAGAGAGGATGGACAAGTCATTGATGTCTATTTTTACTTGCACATAGCAGTGGTTTCTCACAGACTCAGCTCCAGGTCCCCAGGTCTAGAGGAAGAGGTGTCATGTTTCTTTCCTTCCACCACCTCCCTTTTCTGTTTTCCCTCCTACCAGAACAGAGTGGCTTAGACCTTTTTCTGTTTTCAGATCCTCTTACTAGTTGCTAGTTCTTTCCACCCTGTTCCCCCACCGTCCACGTGCACCTTGGGCACACACAGCCCTCATTCACACACCCTGTGGTCTGAGGTTTGACTCCCTTTTCCCAGCACCTGCTGCTGGCCCCCTCAGATGTGGCCGGATGGGGCACCTTCATTAAGGAGTCTGTGCAGAAGAATGAGTTCATTTCTGAGTACTGTGGTGAGGTGAGTGCTGTTGGTTCGGCCCACGTTCTTATCTGGGGAGATACTGATGAGAAACCTTGATTTTCTGTGGTTCAGGCTTCTGGGAGTTAATCTCTAAATAACTCAGCTGAGTTCTCGTGTAACCTCTCAGGGGATCCCACAGAACTGTTTGTAATCCTGAAACAAACCACTCTTCTTCGGCTCTTTGGCAGCTCACGCCACACAAGCGGGGCAGGTGGGGGACTCTCTTCAGCCTTAATACTGGCCAGCCTGGGTGGGGGTTGGAATGAAATAATCTGAGCTCTATCTCTTACAGTTCTTACCATGATGCTCAGTAAGCACCTATGTGTGACTGCCCCGTCCCCGTCCTTCTAGGGGCAGGGTACCACACCCAGAGCAAGCAGCCTGATCTCCCTGTTTGTTCCTTGTCTGTCTCTGCAGCTCATCTCTCAGGATGAGGCTGATCGACGAGGGAAGGTCTATGACAAGTATATGTCCAGCTTCCTTTTCAACCTGAACAACGGTACGGAGCCTCTCTCATCCCAAGGTGGTCTTGGGCAGGTCTTCCTACCAGATTTCCCTTGCTGTGGTCCAGGTTCAGATCAGCTCTGAATCTTCCGACAGATGCAGAGAACAAGGTGGTGAGATTGAATTCAGAGACACCATGAGCCACAGTTCACTTGCTTTGGGAGAACTTCCATTTCTGGGTTGTGTTTGTAATCAGAGCACTGAGCACTTAGACCTCAGAAATCTCCCTACCCAGTAGATGGAAAGAGGAGATCCATGATTCCAACAAAAAGAGGGGGACCTAAAAGGAGTGCTCCCACATGAGTCGGCATTCTTATGCAGCCTGCTGTCCCAGCTCCTGTTAGTACACTGGGCTTCAAAATTCCCACTGGATTGTCGTGCTTCTGTTAGTGTTACCATTTGATTGATTTTAAATTCAGGCTCAAGAAGCTGTGGAGTTGCCTGCTGAGCTCATGGTCTTCCTTGGTTTACAGATTTTGTAGTGGATGCTACACGGAAAGGAAACAAAATTCGATTTGCCAACCATTCCGTGAACCCCAACTGTTATGCCAAAGGTGAGTTCCCAGTGACCTGGGAATGGGGGTAGAGGATGGATACTCATTTACTATGATCTCTATCCATTATTCAGCTTTTTTATAGTTGAGTTATTTGTTTTGTCCAAAGATAATCATGATTAATGTCTGGTGTCATTTGAGCCCCCTCCTCTCTCACTTTTATAATCTGCTTTTTTCTCTGAATACATTATAAACATTTTTCCCACAAGCATGAGTCTTTTAAAGATAATTCCGCTAGCCAGAAAAGCAGATCTAAAAGCATAGAGGCAACTACCTTCGTTGACCACTTTCTAATTCTACTTCGTTTCTGTCTTCACTGGCAATGTTGAGGCAATCAGCCCAGCATCACTGCTGGTTGTTGCCTTGGGGTTGACTAGGAACCTAGCCCTGGGTTTATCCTATTTGCAGTGGTCATGGTGAACGGGGATCATCGGATTGGGATTTTTGCCAAGAGGGCAATTCAGGCTGGCGAAGAGCTCTTCTTTGATTACAGGTGAGGCAGCCAGGAATGGTCCTGGGGAAGTGGCCCTAGAGGTGGAAAGGGTGGCTGTTGGAATTGATTTGGCAGCTTAAGGTGGGTGCTAGGGATGAAGGAGAGGGTGTCACAGTGGTCAGGGCATTTTCTTTGTTCTGATATCTGGCGCCTTTCCTCCGAACGGGGCACATGGTAAACTGCCGCTAGGAAGTGAGAGAGGAAGTGAAACGGGAGGAGACTCCATCTTTTTAATCACAAAAGCTTGTATCGTAACCTGGTTCCTCCTCCTGCTCTGGGACAGGTACAGCCAAGCTGATGCCCTCAAGTACGTGGGGATCGAGAGGGAGACTGATGTCCTTTAGCCCTCCTGGGCCCCACGCCAGCGCTTATGGTAGCGGCACTGTCTTTGCTTTCGTGCACACACCACTGCTGCTCGAGTTTCCTGCACTCTGTGTCTCCCACACCAAGAAACCCCCACCCACTCCCTCTGTAGTGAGGCCTCAGCTGTGTCCTGGGGGGACAAAACTGTCTCAGTAAGAGGGGAGACAGAGGCAGCTAGGGCTTGGGCTCCCAGGAGAGAGCATTGCAGAAGTCGGAGACTGCATCTCAGGCCTCAGAGGAAGAGAGCACAGGCTGGAGGTGGGTGACGTATGCTTGATTTCTTGTCACCCAGGCTGTGGGCCTCCGGAATCAGCTTGGGCAGTTCCTAACAAGCATTAGCCTGTAATTCTAACTTCCAAATCCAGGGTCCTTAAGTAATTGCGTTGCCAGTGTAGCTCTCTGTGGTCCTAAGACCTGGAGAGTACAGGCTAAGTGAAATCTAGTACCTGGAGCTTATGAGTGACCTGGGTTAAAGGTGAGCCTGGTGGGCAGCACAGACTGAATTCACATGGGAGAGAGATTACCTTACAACCTCTTCCCTTCGGGCAGGGTTCAAACTAAAAGAGTGGGTCCTAAGTATAGATACTCAATGGTGGGAGAAGGAAAGCTAAGTGCCATCCTTCCAGACAGAGAGCAAGTACCAGACAACAGTCGTTAAACGACTAAGCTTGGAGCCCAGCAGGCTTTGAGAAACCTCTGTATATTCTGGAGATGGATACGTTTTCAGATGCCCGGGAGCAAGCGCCAGTGCCCTGTTAACTCCTTCCAAAGTTCTAGCTTAGCAACTGCAGGCAGGCATTATGCTGCTACTGAAGAAGCATATGGGGGTGGGGAGGGGGGCTGCCGGGCTGGGTGAGTGCTCTGGTTCCCTGGATCTGTACTTGTTTTCAGGCCTTTCGTTCCCCTTAGCGGCCAGGCCCACAAGGCCACTGTTACTTATCTCTTCCGGGTAGATGGACGCAGGCCTGGACTAGAGAGGGAGAAGGTTGTTGGTGTGATATACTTTCCTGTCTGTAGCCTGCTGTTGGAAAGGGTGAGTTGACAGGATGTGTTTGGAAGTGGGTGAGGGGCTCCCAAATTGCACGTGTTTAGGATGGCATCATGTATGCACTGCAGACTGGCAGAGGATATTTGAAGTGTTGAGAAGACTACCTGTGCCAATCCGTGGTGCCATTCTCTCTGGGATTCACGCAGAGCAAAGCACTTTATTTCTTTTAGAAGGTCTATAGCTTGAGGTGGAGTTTGAGCTAAGATCTCTGGGGTCCTTGCCCAAATCCCATTCCTGAGGGAGGGGGGAGTAGACGGGTGTTAAGATTCTCCTCCAGTTCTGTCTCATCTCCTGGTAGAGGCCGGAGGAGCTGCCTTGACACAGAAGAATTGAATGAGAATGGGGCCAAAGAGTTTCCCTGTGTCTATGGCTGGTGTGCTGAGCTGGCAGGGAATAAGGAGCGTTGTGCTGGGTAAAAAGGACGTGGGCAGGTATAGACTAGCCTAGGGAGTATCAGGGAGCGGGCTTCTCCCTTCTCTCTGGGGAATCAGAGCCTCTTTCCCAGCCTATGCTGACGACTCCCATCCTCCAGCCCCACTGGCTGTCCCATGAAGCAAGGAGTGGGATTCCCTCTGGCCAAGCAGCTGCCCAGGGATTTTTGTGGGACATGTACACGCACACACGCATGCACACACACACTCACACACATACTCACATACTCTCATTCACCACACTTGTGGGCACATGCACTCAGCACAGAGCACGTGCCCAGCCAGCGCCTGACAGAAGCCTCTTCCCACCTGGTTGGGCCAGCCCCCACCATGATTCTGAAATCTACAGCTACTGTGGTTTGTATTCATTGTATATTGGGGACACTGTCCAGCTGGACTGTGGGCTCTGAATTACCCATAAATTATAGGGAAAAACTAGAGACAGATGAAGAAGAGTTAGGTCTGTCTGAAATGCCTGGGGCTGGCCAGGAGGCAACGGTGGAAGAAAATTACATCCAGCCTTTGAGAGGCTAGACTGACGCCACCCTTTCCTCAGTGTGCAGAATCACTGTGGTCGATCCCCACCTTCCCCAGTTGCAGACCACTAATACTCCTGTTCCTCCAGCATTCCCATCCTTTTTCCCTGCTGTCCCTCACCTTTAATGACGGGTCGCAATCCCTCCCACCAGACATGTCATGAGGAATGGAGTAGGTGGTGGGGACTGGGGGGGGTGGGGGAAGTTGATATATGTGCAGCTTTATTGCCAGTGAATTTCACGCACTTTAAAGTCCTGTGGCTTGTGACCTCTTATCTGAATAAAGTGGCAGAATCCATTTTGGCAAGTTTTGTACCATGTGCTTTGGAGCTGGAAGGACCCCGGGATGGTGGTACAGGGGCAGCTTTGGCTGAAGCTTTAGCGTTGATTCCCACTTGTCCACTGAGATCTGGGGCTGGGGGAGTAGAAGGGGTTGGCACGAAACAGTCAGGCTCTTGGTGGCTGATGCAAGGATCTGAGGCCTCCGTGTAGAAATCCCTGAGCCTTCCGCTTAGTTCTCTTAAAAACATCCCCCTTACCCCTAACCATGACACCAGCCACCACACACAGATTGGGCGCTGCCACTCTGCTTTATTAGAATGGCTCTGAGTCAGAGCACAGCTTCACGGTGGAGGCTGGATCAGGCTGGGTAAGTGACCAGCAGACCTCATTGGACGTCCAACACAGGAGAAGCAAACTACAGACCGTGGGCACAGCACAGGACAGGACAGTCGATTGATTTTTTTTCTTTTATATATAAACTGATAATTTAAAAATTAGAGTAATAGAGTTTCTCTAGAGAGACTTTGCAACAAAAAAACGTATATAAAGAATATGACCTCCTGGGCAAATGAAGCAGCATCTCTGAGCGGAGGGAAGAGGGCTCCTCATGCATTGGAGAGGGGGCCCAGCCTCTGGACAGGCACCAAGGCTGTTTGTTGCATATCTTGGAAGAGGGAGGAAGAGCAGAGGGCTGGCTAGTCAATGCGTCTGCATTATTCTCTATATTGCAAGTGTTTTATGGCTTTGGCTAAAGCATGTGAAGCAGCGGAGGTACTAAAGTGCTAAACTGAGGCCTTCAGTCTCTATTAAAAAAAACAACAAAAGAGGGTGGGGGACAGCAATGAAGTCCTCCCTAACCCCCAACTGAGTGGAAGCCGATGGAAGAAATTCTGCAGGGCAGGGGGGAGGCTGGGGGGATATGGTTTAGCAGCCTCCTCCCCCCATACCCTGTGCATCCCTGCAATCCCACACATCTGTCCCTGCTGAGATCGAATGTTTGAAGGGAGGCAGTTAATCTCCCCTGCATTCTGTTAATCCCTGGCAGCAGCTGGGACAGGGATGGCAGGAAAGGCCTGTGTCAACCCCATGAGGCTTCTCCTTTGGGGCTGGCAAACAACCAGGATTCTGGGGAAATGGAAATGGGCAGGGCATTGGTTTAGGCAGTGAGGCTCGGCCACTCCCTTTGGTCCCATCTGTAGCTCTGCCCACCAAACTTGGCAGGAGGGGCATCCTCTGGATGAGCAGAACCAGCTAAGAGGAGCCAAATGTCCCTGATAGGGTGGGGTAGAGGCAGGTACTGGGGGATTCAGAGGAAATGAACTTGATCCCTGAAGCCCTTCTAATTCATTCAGACCTGGACTCCTCCAGGATCTGGGGTAGGTTTTGGTCCCGGGGACCAGAGGCTGGGGCTGGGGCTGGGGCTGGGGCTGAGGCTGGGGTTGGGGTTGGGGCTGCAACTTGGGTGGGAGCTGGTGTAGGGGCCGGGGCCTGGGCAGTGCCTGAAGTAGGTAGGGGAGGTTTGCTGCCAGGGTGGTAATCGTGGGTGGCCTTGGGCTCGTTGGTATGGTAGGAACCCTTGTAGCGATGATTCTGCAGATAGAAGAGCACCAACATTCCCACCAGCCCCAGCAGCAAGAAGGCCACCAAAACTGAAAGGAAGAAAGGAACAATTCAGGGCAGATCTTTGGATTTCACTGCGACACACACACACGTGTATGCTGTTGGCCAAAAGCATTTGTGTACAGCCATGTATGCTCTGAGCACGCCACTATCACTAAGTGTCTGGTCAGTCGGAAGTTCTGCCTTATCCCCTGCTCTCTTCTATTTCTAATGTTCTCTCCATATCCCTGATAGTTACCCCAGTTTCTCATCTCTCTAGATGTTACTGTACCCCCATTTCCTCATTCCTTAGCCATAGCCCCATTTTAATATTTCAATTGAAAGTGTATAGCATTTAAAAGTCTCCAGTCCAATTGTATACTACCTTCAGCATAGCCGAGCTCATCCTTCTTTGCACCACCATGCACCTAGAGCCTTCACCACCCCTCAGCCCTCAGGATACAGGGCAGGGAGAGAAAGAATGTGAGTCAAAGGGTAGAATTAGGAGGTCCAGATAGTGATCGCACTACTCACAGCCTAAAAGTATGGCAACCCATCTGTCGTCATGGTAGTATGGGAAGTCTGCAGAGGAGAAAGCACCAGTTAGGAGAAGCCTCCACCATGTTAAGAACCATTTCCTTCCCTTCTGTCCCTCCCCTTCCCTCTCTCTTCTGTGTCCCATGGAGGTACCTGGGGGCAGATACCAGGGATCCAGCTCAGGTGGCACCTCTGAGACAAGACGTGGCATGGCTCCACAGTTAGATTCAGATAGTTCTCCTTGAACTCGAAGGGCCTCAGCTAGTTCAGCAGTCATGGGTCGAGGGGTTCGGAAGTGGGTCTTGAGGGGAGCCACGTTGTTGAACCGAACACCAGACAGGCAGCCTGAGAAACCCGGTGTGTTGTAGCGTTGGATCTCCGGGTCAATTACTCCTGTCTCTGAGGGAGAGGCAGGTGCAGAAAGAATGGGGCTTGGCTCACTCTCACCATCCATAGGTTTCCTACTCATCCTTATCGCCACCTTCACTACCATTCCCAGTTCCTACACTCTCTAGGTTCCAGGGACTTCACCTGCACTTCTTACCCAAAACGCATTCTCACCCACAGCTTACCCATAACACGCCCTAGGTACAAGGCCTTGGGTGAGTCCAGCTGGCTGTCCACCAACAGTGAGAACTTCTGTTCTGTCAGTGGGAAATAGTCCACCTGAGGCAGAGAGAGGAAAGGAGCTGAGGGAGGTAGAACCAGAGGCAGACACAGCCAAGACCATGCAGCAACTCTGAGCTCTGTCCAAACTGGCGGTGAGTCCGAGCTCAGTCCTAGGTGGGCGGCCCCTGGACCCAGATGTAGGTTTTGGTATTAAAAACCCAACAACGTTGTTTTGAACCCTGTTTTTGCAGCTTCCTAGTGGTTTGACTTTGGGAAAACCACTTTACTTTCAGAGCCCATTTACTCATTTGTAAAACAGAGATGATAAGACCTGCCTGCCTGAACTGCCTCACAGACCTGTTGTGAGGTTCACACAAGGTAATACACGGGAAAATCCTCTATAAATTGGAATATGTGCTATAAATGCTGAATATTGGACATTTTCCTGGGTGACACAATCTAGATCACGAGGATGTGATCTGAACCGGCCCACCTCCCTCCGCGCACACCTGGATGAAGAGATTGCGGTAGACCCGGGTGATATTGACACTGTGGGGCTGGCCGTCGGTAACTGGTCGCGTGGTTAGTTGGTACACATAAGGACTGGTGCCCAGCTGGTATCGCAGCTGCAGGGTCCCTGTGGGATGGGGAGGAGAAAGAGGGGGTCTCCTCTTAGCTCTCACAAGCCCCGTCTTCTAAGAGCGCTTGGGTCCTTACATTAGTGAATCAAGAGTTACGAGAATGAGGGATGCCTTGGAGGAAGCGGGAGTGGAGGGAGGAGAGAGCCTGTTGAGAGCTCACCATCTTCCTTGATGAGCACGGCCATGTAGTCGCGCACAAAGGAGCTCACGTAGAGCAGGACGGCGGGGGCCGAGTGAGTGCTGAAGCTGAAGGACACCTCTTCCCCGGTCACATTGTAGACAGGCCCCCGGTAACCTGGCACGGGCCGGCCAGGCTGTGGGTAATCAGGCAGACGGTACCCAGGGCCATGGTAGCCGGGCACGTAGCCAGGAGTGTCGTAGCCAGGGATGTAGCCCGGCTCGTAGCCTGGCACTGGCCGGCTTAGCATGTGGGAGAACTCCCGGGCTGCAGAGCGCAGCGCTGACTGCAGGTTATAGCGCATCCAGGTGCCCGCCTCAAAGAAACCGCCAATATCTGAAGGTAGAGGTAGTGAGGTCAGGGCTCCCATTCCCATATTCAGACATTGTACGTGTTGTCCACACGCGTCCCCGGGACTTGCCCTCAGTTTCTGCCACCACCACCACACACCTCCCTTCACTTTTAAGGTCTCCTCGTGACCTTCAGTCACAGGATGGAATCTTAAAACCATGAGAAAGGTAAAAGATCATCTCAACCATCCCCTGAATTTTACAGGTAGGGAAACTGAGGCTTAGAGATGGGTGGTGACTTGCTTAAGGATACACAGTAAGTGAAGGGCCAAGATTAGAATCAAGATAGGACCCCACCAGTACACTCACCACTACTCACACTTCCAAACCTAGACCAAAGTTCTGTTGGTCCCTAAGTCCCTGTGTCTTCCCTACTCCAGCAGACTTCCCCTCAGTAACCTCCCTGCTCATGCCTCCTCCTAGACCAGCCTTAGGGAGGATGCAGTCTGGGCACATGTGCAGAGAGCTGGCTGCGGTGAATGACAAGGCTGTCCTTAGCCAAGAACCAGGTGGCAGACATGTTTTAGGAGTGCAGCAGTTGTCAAATAGGAAGTGGCATAGGAGGGCATCATGCAGCCTGAGGTGGATATGCTTGCAAGAGGGGCATTCTGTGTTGCCTTGGTGATAGTGGGAACATGGGGAAGTTATTTGCTTGTTGCTTTTGCGTTCTTTTACTACCAGCTAGCTGTACCATCCCTTCCTTGCCCCACTTTAATGCCTTTGGAGTCACCCAGCATCTTCAGCTGCCTGACTGCCCCAGCTCAGAGCCCAGGAAGCCAAGGACAACTCCAGTTTTCCCGGGTGCTGACTTTACACCCTCCTTCGTTCCCTGCTCTCCCTACATCGCATTGTGCCCTATGGCTCCCTGTTCTCCCATACCAGCAGCACTGACCGTGGTTGCAGTATGGCCCATCAAAGGCCGTGAGGTCACAGTCACATGTGTAGTAGCTGTAGCGCTCCACGCAGCGGCCTCCATGGAAACAGGGGAACCGGGGGTGGGCGCAGTGGCCTGTGCAGTTGGGCGAGGTACCCTCAGAGGCATTGGCACGGCCTTCCAGGTTCAGAGTCACTCCATTCAGACGCATAGCCCTCAAACAGCCCACGAAGGGGCGCCTCTTAAGCTCTGCAGAGCCTGGGAATGGTGGGTAGGTCAAGAAACAGGTGTAGAAGAGCCAGAGATAAGTATTGGGGTTGAGAGGAGCCAAGGGGGCTAGAACGGACTGGAGAGGAAAGGGGGGCCTTTGGCTCACTCTGAAGCGGAGGGGATTGGGACCTCAGACATGGGGTTCCTGGAAACCAGGAGAATGGTCTCAGAAGGGTGGGAAGGTGAAGGAAGCTTCAGACTTTCCTCTGGGTTGCTGCTCACCAACGTAGAGGGGTTGGTCGTACTCCAGCCAGATGTAGGTCTGCAGGGGCATAGGCCGCAGCACCCAGGGCCGGTGGTCCACGCGGAGCCGGGCCTGCTTCACGTTGATTTCAGCCCGGACCAGGTGCCACTCGTCGTCGTTGAACTCAAAGTCATCTGAGTGTACTGTCAGGTTCTCATCGCCATTCCCCACATCGAAGGCAAAGACCACGTCCCGGGATGCTGGACAATGTGCGGTGAGGGGAGAGGACTCAGACCTCTAAGCTCCCTCCCAGGTTCCTCACAAAACACAGCCTCTCTCCTTCACTCTTTGCAACTCCTGGAATGTCCCTCCAATTTGTCTACAACCTCGGACAACACCCATAAACTACTTAAAATCTCAGACCCCTGGTCTCTCGCAAATTTGCAGATCCCTGGAGCCAGCTTCCCAGCCCCACTTCTCGGGTTAGAAGCATAGCTAGTCAGGTAGGAGACACTGCAGGAGTCCAGCTTCCTTATTCACAGGCAAGGGGCCGAAGGCCCAGAGAGGCAGCCAGGTGCCCCAGGTCACAAAGCCAGCTGTCAAGACAGGGCTGGGTCTAGAACCCAGGGTCATCAGAAGCTCTCTCCATGCTGCCTCTCAAAAGGGCACCTGCCCTTGCCTCTTGCCCCAGCCTCCACCTACCCCCTCTCTCCCCAGAGATCGTCATCTACTCCATGTCCTCCCAGTTTGTCTGCTCACTGTTTAGTTCCACCCGTACGTAAGGTCGGCACCACTGGTAGTAAGAGCCCCCCATATTCTCTAGGAAGACTCCTGAGGGAGCTGAGGTCCTGAAGTAGAAGGAGACATCAAGGCTGTGGTTGGCACGGATTGGAGGAAAGCGTAGTGCAGTCCCAGTGTGGAAGGAGATGGTGTTCCAAGAATTTCCTACAAAACCAGATGGAGGAAGGCTTTGTCAGGGAGGCTGGAGGGTCGGGGAGGAAGGGAGCCTCAGATGGGGTGGGGGAAGGGAAGGCAGAGGAGACAGCTTGGGGTAACCAAGGGGAAACCAAGGAGTGTAGTGAAAGAGATTAAGGTGTAGAAGAGCAACATGGATGGGGGTCATCACAGCAGGACCTGGGGTGTCTGGCAGTGTGTCCTAGAGGCATCCAGTGGGTCAGGTGGCCTAGATTTTGGAAGCTGGAGAGCCAACCCTGGAGGGCACATAAAAGGGGTCTGCCACTCACGATCGCCATAGCAGCGCAGAGGCCTCAGGAAGAACTGGGCCTCAGAAGTGGAGCGGTTCGTATCCCCCACCACCACCTGAGTGACGGGCAAATGGTCTACAAAGGTCAGTAGTCCCTTGTCGGTTCTCCTGTGGGAACAAGAGGCCGTGACTCAGCCCCTGCCACTCACCTGCCCCAGAATCCTGAAAGCCCTGTCCCTTTGCCCCCTCACCACTGGGGCTGGTCAGCATCACAGTTGCAGTGCAGAGCAGGGTCCACGCAGCTCCGGTCCAGACCACAGGCACAGCGCTGGATCCCCGGCTGTGAGCCTCCCCAGTAGAAGTGCTGCTCCTCGTTTCGGCCAATCCAGAAGCTGTAGGGGTAACCTCCTAGGGAAGAGTTGCAGGCAGGTTCCGGGTCCTGTCCCTCCAGTTAGCCTCTGGGCTCCCCCCTCACTCTTCTAAGCAGCCCAGATCCTTGCTTGAATCTTCTAGCCCAGGGCTCCAGTTGAACCATCTGGTTTCCTTCTCCCAGGGCCCCCACTGGTCTTTCCTCCAGCTCTCCCCCTCCCCCGCCCCTATCCAGCCCCCACCTGCAGTGTTGAGCAGCCTGGAATTGTAGCAGGAGAACTCGATCCACTGTTCGCAGTGCTGTGAAGCGTTGGCCAGGGCACTGACTTCCTCCCAGGATGCATTCCAGTACTGGACAGCCCCCAGGAATGGCCGTTCCATGCTAGAACCTGTCACCCTAGTTGTCCACAGCCTGTCGTGCCGCACAACTGTCCATGCCCTGTTCTCTGAGGGAGGGGAGGGGATAGAGCTTTGGCTGGAAATGGGCATTCTCTACTCATCTCCCTGCCCACTTCCACCACCACTGCTCAGCCTGTAGTGGTGCACAAATTTACTGCACAACTCAGAACCAGTAAATGTGGGCTGCAGCTCCATTCCAGCCCAGCTCTGGGCCCTCAACATTGTAGGCTGGAGATGAAACAGCCAGAATGGATCAGGAAGCTGGAATTTATCTGCAAGTCTAGATTACAAATTCCTGAGTGTCCCCTTTCCCCTCTGACCTCCTTTACCCCCAGCACAGTTTAATCTTACTGGCTCCTGTCCACCCTTCAATCCTTCCCTGTTTTCCCCACGCCTTCATATAGCCTTGCTAGCTGCCCCTTCACCACCCATCAGAGCCACTTACCTCGAATATCACAGTACACTACAAATGGCTTCAGGGGGCCACTGCCATCAGGATCAATGGTGAAGTTCCCAGAAGTTTTCCCACTGAGTCGATAAGCTTCACAGGATTCCTTATATAAAGCTGGTGGGTGGTGGGGTGGGGAGAAGGCAATTATGGGGTCAGAGGTCTAGGAGGGTCAGCCCCATCATCTCTAGCAGCCTCATGATCCCCAGAAACCTCCTCCTGACCTCCCGTCTCTGGCTCTCCCCCCCATAGCCCAGCTTACGTTGGTGGCAGGTCTCTCCCTTGTAGCCTGTCAGTTCACAATAGCAGATGAAATCATCCCAAGACTGGTAGCAGCGACCGTCATGCTCACACATGTTAGGGTTGCACCTAGGGAAGGGGGTCAGCACCAAGGGAAGGAACCCTCCTGAGAGCTTGAGAGTGGGGTCTGATCCTACAGGCACCACTCCCAGTTCCTGAGAGCACCAGAATCCAGTGAGACACACTTCACCTAACTAACTGGGGCATTAGGCAGGCCTCAGGGCTCAAGTACTACTGTTTCCCTTCCCCCAAAAGAACAAAGAATGTCTTATACCTCCCTCCAAAGAAAACCCTCTAGAACCAAAAAATAGATGTTTCATTTCCATTCTGAGCATGTGTCACTTTAAGGGAAGAAAGAGGAGGTGAGATATCAAGGAGGAATCGTTTCCAAGTGGGACACTGAAGAGCTGGAACCAGGAGAGGGGAGATCATTGAGAAAGGCCACTCCCATTGGGAGACCATGGAAGAGGGCTTTGGAGGGGTTCACCTCTTATAGGGAGAGGAGCTTCTGGATACCTATCAGTGATGCCACATGTGTCAAAGAGGACCTCAGCATAGTATCCAAGCCGCCGGCCCTCCACCAGAGTCAGGTTGACCAGTTGACCATCCACCTTGAGCAGCTCCATGCAGCCATGGAATGCCGTCTGGTTGGAGTGGCAGCCCCATCGACTGGCTGGCTTGGGACAACCTGGAGCAACCACCCCTGTGAGGCCCTCCCTAGGGGAGACCCAAAGACCCTCCCCCAGGGAGATGCCAAGGGAGAGCCAGACATGAAGGAAGGAAGAGGGCCAATAGACAATGGCAGTGACCGTCCAGTCCCCAAGGTCCCAGAGGGGAAAGAGGAATTTATCCCTACAAAGCTGTCCCTGTCGCCCCATCTGGGTGGACTTAGGTGGGGCCTACCACCCAGAGACGGGTCTGGTCAGGTTGGCTCCCACTTACCCCCAAAGAAGTACGAGGTCCCTGTACGGATCAGCAGTGGGTATGAGACCCTGACCTCTGCCCCCTCCACATCATCAATGCTGATGACTGCATGGTTTTCCTGTGCCACAAAATTCACCTCGTGCCAAAAGCCATCATTCAGGCGGTACCCTGGACAGGAAAGGAGGGTGCTGTGGGTGGGGAAAGCACCACCCTCTAGGAGAAATGTGTCTTGTGTGGGGAAGCAGCAACCCCCACTCTGTGTCCCAACAGCAGCCTATGTGCCCCCCATTGTTACACTGATCACACTCAGTGGTAATATCTCTGAATGTCTGGCTTCACTATCCATAACCCCAGCAGCTGATACAGCCTGCAAAGTCATAAATGAATAACAAACACCTCCAGAGACCCCCCTGGAACTGGATAATACCAGGGCTCTCAGCCTTCCTGCTTCTCCCAGCACCCGTAGTCCCTCAGATCTGTCCCCAGCCTCAGGGGCCTTCATCACTGCCACATTTTCCCAGGGCCCTGGGGCCTCCTGCTGTGCTCCTTTCACCCCCTCGCCCTTCTCCAGTATGCAAAGGCCTCATTCCAGGCCTACAACCTCCCCAGCTCTCCTCTGCCCTTCTCTGGTCTCCTAGTGCCTCCCTACCAACTCCACCCCTCACCAGCGGCGAACTGAAGCTTCTTTCGGCCAGGCTGCGCAACGGACACGTTGACCTGCCCTTCACTGAGCATCAGCTCCACGTGGCCCAGCCCGTCCCCCAGGCTGGAGTAAAGTAACAGTCCTGTGAGGTCCCAGGTGCGGAAGCGAAAGGAGACTGCAAGGCGGCCGCGGCGCGGGAAGCCAGGCACTTGCACGAAGTTGTGAGGACCTCCGAAGTTGACAGGGTGAGGAACCGGGTCCAAGCAGCGGAAGGCCACCTTACCCTGGGGGCGAAAGTGAGGATCCATCAGTACCCGCGAGCCATCCCCATCCCGCCTCTGCTGGGAATCCCATTTTCATACTGGTCTAAGATCTTTGTCAAGGCATTCCCTCGGTGTGGGGCCATGGGGGCAAGACCTCCAACCCTGACCATTCCCACCCCCTAAAAACATGTCTAGCTGTGGAGGGGGTCTCTGCTGGCTCGCTATCACTGAACTACACGGTCTCCAGGGCGACCTCCTTCCTTTCCTTCCAGCGTCCAGAGGCGCTAGATGACCTGCTCCTGAGCTGGGGTAGGGAGGAGCCACGAAAACAGCGCTGGGTTCAAGGCCCTACTAAGCCACTGCGCCACTGCGGACCCCCTGGCCAAGCCACTCCCGGCCTCTGCACCTTATTTTCCTCATCTATTAATTGAGGAGGTGGTTGGACCAGACTACAGCTTAACTGGGAGTTAGAGAGGTGGCCTTTGCAACTCCTCTGAGTCCGTGATGGCCCCTACTTGAGCAACTGTCTGGGGAAAGAGAGGTCCTCGACTTGTATCTGATTTCCAAGATCTCTGCCCGCTCCACCTCTTTGCTTTCCGAGCACCTTTGATTCCCGTCCTCCCAGATCCCTTGCCCACTGGCCTCGAAGGTGATCCGCGAATGGCGCCGCACCGCCAGGTCCGCGATGTTGACTCGGTTGAAGATTACGTTTTCCATGCATCCGCGGAAATTATGCCGATAGGCGAGGTTCTTCTGTGCGGCGCCGATCAGACCCCCGATGAACATCTACGGGGGTGTGGAAGTGAGATTCCCCGGGTGCGAGAGCGAGGGCACCTTCCTTGCGCTCCCCGCCATGCAACTTTTTGAAAGACTTGAAACACACATTTCCCCAGTATCGGTATTAAAGCTGGAAGCTCGCTGGGCCTCCCGAGGCGTGGGTTCTAGTCCCGAATTCACTACAAGTTGGCAGCGTGCCCTTGAGTAAAGTCGATGAACCTTTCTGGGATTCTTTATCTGCTGATCCGGGCCAGGGTCTTTACCAAATCCACGGAGTTGGGCAATCCAAGGGGGCAATTTTCTCATCTTGCCCGAACCGCAAAATCCAGATTTCCAGACCCCATCTCAGTAGTTCTGGGGTGGCGCCCGGGAATCTGCCTGCTAACAGCAACAACGACCCAACGACAAAAACCCAGGCCTTTCTGGGAGCCACAAATTTGCCAAGAGAAGCCAGGATATTCAGGAACAGGAAAGCAAGGTCTTACCTCTGCTGGAGAGAAGTGCTGCCGCCTACCGACCCACCAGGCACCCCACTCAACAAAACGCCGCTCCCCCGTTCCGCTCACCTCGTTGTCCAGGTTCAGTCTCTCAAAGTCGCCATTGAGAATGAAACGCTGCACGTAGCCGTCCAGGGTGAGATTTGCTTGGCGGCCAAATCGGTCCACACGCACATAATGCCAGTGCTGATCGTTCAGGACACCGCCAGCGCTCACCGTGGTATGACCAGGCCTGGGCTGGATGGGGCTGCTGCCTGAGGGTGGGGTAGTGCAGGGTCAGACCTCCAACCTGGAGAACCCCAGGGAGTCCTAGATCCCAGGCGAAGCAGGGGCCGGCAGCAGCCAGGGAGCGTGGACATATAGAAATTGGACCACCCGGATCCTGGGATGGAGCCGAGGTCATTGGCGAGGATGTAACTTAGGGTAAGTCACTTAACCTCTCTGATAGGGGCACAGATACCTCATCATGTGGATGTTATGAAAGCTAATGAGATACAAAATAATAATTCTGTGTGTGTGTGTGTGTGTGTGTGTGTGTGTGTGTGTGTGTATAATAATTTTTCAATGAGGAAACTGGGACTGGGGAAGTGCCTTGTCCAAGGTCACACCGCTGGTAGGTGGTAGACCTGAGACTGGAATCCAATTCTCCTGACTCGGAGTCCGTGTTTTGTTAGCACCAAATTCTCCACGAAAAAGGCGGATTTGTCCAGTTATGTGGGATAACGTCAGGAGTGGGCACGGCTTCGCGGAAGAGGTGAAGCGAGGGGTGCGGCAGGAGCGCCTTAGGGCCGCACCCCAAGTCGCTGAGCTCACCCAGGCTCATGTGTAGCAGCAAGTGCGCCCCCTGCAGCTCTAGAGTCACATAGTCGCCCTGGGAGCCCTCGGCATGCAGCAGGAGCCCGTCCTTCTCTTCGGTCTTGAAGCTAAAGGCGAACACGTCCCACAGGCTCCGGCTGACCCCTCGCGGGAAGCGGTACGAAATGGCATCATCGCCGTCGAAATAGAGCACGTCGGACTCTGCGCGAACGACAGTCGGTGGGCCGGGGACCCGGGAGACTCTTTGTCTCCTGGGGCCCCCACCACGACCTCCCCACCCTTACTGTAAGGGCAGCCGTAGATGCCGAGCCTCAGGCCAATCTTGCCGCGCGGGTTCCAAGCCAAGGGCACGATGCGGATGTAGCGCGCCGTGAAGTGGTAGTGTAAGTCGTGGCGCACCACTGCCGACTCATTCACGTTACCGAAGAAGGTCTGAGGGGGAAGGGAGGAGGAGTGACCAGATCCCCACCCTCGGTTTGTTTCCCTACAACCTCCCAGGCCACAGTTGTCACAGCCAGCTAATCTCGACTTCCGGAAAGCAAAACACTCCTTGATCTCCCCTGCTTTCATGGCTTTTTGCAAACAGTTACGCTTCCCTAGCCTAGAGTGTCCTCTCTCAACACCCTCTTATTTCCTTAAAGCTCAATTCTGGTGTTACCCCTTTCAAGAAGCTCTCCTAGATTTTCTCCTAAAGTATGTTAGACCCTGTCATCATCCGGGAGTGTCTTGCACACATGGTGAGCTGACAGTCCCTGTAGACTGGGACCCAGGAGTGGAAGTCACTGCTTGTCATTTGTGTCCGCACCACCACCACCTCCCCTTCCCCACAAGCTAGTGCCCAGCCCAGGTCCCAGAGCTGAGGAGGTTCTCCCAGTGTACGCAGGGGCCTACAGTACCGCGTTGTGCCCTTGCTGGTAGAAGGGCGTCCAGCTGTCCACTCGGTCACCATAGAGCAGCATGTAACGTGTGACCCAGTCCCACGAGTTAAAGGAGCCCTGCGTGGCCACGGCCCGGATCCGGTGCTTCTTCATTAAATCGATCTGGAGCCAGGGATTCGGGTCCCCAATCCGGGGAGACCATCCACTTATGCCTATAGAAGGGGCAAGGGCTTTCACCAACTGCTCCCCTTTTACCCCCAGCTCTCCAGAGTCGCCCCACCTCACCATGGGACGCCGCGCGCTCACCGTGCAGCCGGGCAAAGCGCGGCGCAGTGAAGAGCCCATAGTAGGAAGAGGCGCCCAGGGAGCGTGCGTAGAGGGGCCCGACCAGCTCCTCATCGCAGCCGTCTGGTTGGGGGAACGGACATGTTGGTCAGGGCGGCCCCTCCCAGGTCTTCCCAAATGCCTGGCACACTGAGCAACTGGAGCTCCTCCTTGTCGGTCCCCCAGGGGCTCATCCTGCCCTAACTTAAGCCATCTTCTCAACCTGGGCTGCAGCAACATCTGCACACTCAAGGGAGGCTGACTTCTCCTTCTGGGGGAACCTCTAAGCCAGACCCTCCCTAGCCCTGCTCCTGCCCTGGTACCAATGGGGCTCAGCACTCCCTCAAACACAATCCCAAACCTCAGCATCTTTTGGAATCTGAATCAGCCCAAGACACCAATCCAGCCCCAGCCTGAGCATTAATCCCCCTCATCAGCATCCCCAAACCTGCACCACCGCCAAATCCAGGCCTTGGTCCCAACCCCAACCACTCTTGGCACCATCACCAGCAACATGTCCAATCTCAGCTTCAATCCGGGGCACCAACTCTTGCTTGGAACTCAGCCCCAAACCCTAGCCCCTGGGCCAGTTCCAAGCTCAGCCCCAGCCCCTAATAAAACCTTAACCCTAACCCGGTCACCAGTAACATTCTCACCCCCAACACTCAAACCCAGGTACCAACTCCCGCTTGCATCCTAGTCCCGATTCCCGACCGGGGCCGACTCTGTCCTCGGCTCCGAGCCCAGCCAGCCCCAGCTCGGGACGCAAGCGCCAGCCTCGGAGCTGCATTGCGGAGCGCGGGGGAAAGGCAGGAAGGAAAGCAAGCGAGCGCGCGCCGGCCGGGAAAGGACCCGCGACCACCCAGCCGCAATGCGGTGCGGGACCCGCCCTGCAGGCTTTGGGCTCCCGGGCCCAACCCTGCCGGCCTCCGAGCCCCGCACTCACAGTAGCCCCAGCCCTGGGCTCCTGAGACCGCGGCGAGAATGGCGCAGAAGAGCCTGAGACGCATCCTGCCGGGTCTCGGCGGCCGCCTCCCAGTGCCCGGCTCGGGCTAGAGCTCCAGTTCCAGCTCACGATACCAGCTCTCCTGGGGTTCAAAGCGGATCGCTGTCTCTCCTACTTACCCACCCCTTCCTCTTTTCCTCTCTCCCCCAACCCTTCTCCCCCACCCCCTCTGTCGTTCCCGGTTCTCTGCTGTTGGATCTCTGCTCTCCTTTCCACCCTCTCTCCTCTCACCTCCCCCCTTCCCCAGCCTCTCTCCTGGCACGCGCCGCTTTCTCCGACCCCGCGCAAGCGCGCGCCTCAGCCTTACTGCGAAAGGGCGGGGGTAGAGAACCTGCAACCACCGGGAAATACCCTGAATAATCCGAGGTTGACAGGGGCTGTGGTCCCAGGCTTGGGGGAAGGGAGGTCCTGAAAAATCTAAAAAGCCTGGAGATGGCGAGAAGAGTAAGTAAAAGATTCTGACATTTTCTGAAGGCAAAATATGCTCCAAGCACCGTTACTAGGCATCCTCATAATACTGTGAATTCAGCGTTTTCACCTTACTCCTCTTTGCAGATGAAAAACCTGAGGCTCAGAGAGGTCAAAAACACTTACTCAAGATCATACAGGTAGCTAGCAAATGGGAATATTCCAAAAACCTATTCTCTTTCTACTGTCAGGGTAAAGAGAAATTAGTTTTTAGGGGGTGGAATGGGACAGTTAGGTGAAGAAGCCTACAGACCCTAATCCCCACCGCCCTCTTGGCCCCTCTCCCCGCCCCTTCCTTCCTGTTCCACTAGTTTAACTTCTCTCCCCAGTGGCTCTACCTCAGAAACCTGTGTAGCCAGAGATGGGGACTGAGCCCGCAGAGCAGGTGGGAGTGGGGACTGGGGGGGAGGGGAAGGATTACAGAGAGGGAGGGTAAGGTGAAGGGATGGGATTCCACACCTGGCAACAGGCCTCTCCCATGCTATGACTCATTCATGATGCCTGGAGCCATTTGGGACCAGAGACCCTCCTGATAAATGGGCTGGGGTTGGGGGACAGGACTGGGGCTGAGGGGAAGGGCAAGCTGAATGTAGAGGTCCAGGGTCCCAACTGAAAACCTCAGCCCCAACTCTTGAGACCTGCTTATCTTAAGTTGTTCACTGAACCTGTACTGGAGGTAGAGGTGGGGTGGAGAGGGGAAAAGAGAAAGGAGACAGCATGGAGTCTGGCCACTAGTCTGAGGCAAAGCTTACATGTATGTGGGCGTTCGTCCAGGAGAGGGCGCTGCAAGTGGAATTGGAGCTTGAAGATTTATTAAGACAACCGCTTGGCCTATGAAGAGCACAGATGCTTCACATCCATTATCTTATTTCAAACAATCCTTATTTCAAACAACCCTGCCTGTGAGCTGGTCAGGATTTCTAATCTTGACATTACATATTAGGCAACTGAGATCCAGAAAAAGCAAGTGGCTTGTTCAAAGTCACCCAGGAAGCTGGATGCAGTCAGAAGGGGTGCAAGGGAAAGCCTGTTGAGGATGTGCTGAGTAGAGTTCGGAGTCGAATTTGTGTCTTCTCCCCATGTACTGTTGTACCTGGTCATACTGCAGTTTGGAAAGCATATGTGGGAAGGTGCAGGGAGGGAAAATGTCTCATAAGGTCTCTCCTCTCATTTTGACCCCCCCCCCCAGTTCTCCTGGGGTCCCTACTCCTACTCCGGTGACGAAGAGGAGGCGTACTCTGCTGAACCGTTGCCAGAACTCTGCTACAAGGCGGATGTCCAGGCCTTCAGTCGGGCCTTCCAACCCAGTGTCTCCCTGACGGTGGCTACGCTGGGTCTGGCGGGCAATGGCTTGGTCCTGGCCACCCACCTGGCGGCCCGACGCGCTGCGCGCTCGCCCACCTCCACCCATCTATTCCAGCTGGCCCTGGCTGACCTTCTGCTAGCCCTGACCCTTCCCTTTGCTGCAGTCGGGGCTCTGCAGGGCTGGAGTCTGGGAAGTGTCACGTGCCGTGCCATCTCAGGCCTCTACTCGGCATCCTTCCACGCCGGCTTCCTCTTCTTGGCCTGTATCAGCGCAGACCGCTACATGGCCATTACGCAGGCCCTCCCAGCTGGACCCAGGCCCTCCAAGCCCGGCCGAGCACACTTGGTCTCAGTAATCGTGTGGCTGCTGTCGCTGCTCCTGGCGCTGCCTGCTCTCCTTTTCAGCCAGGATGGGCAGCGGGAAGGCCAGCGGCGCTGCCGTCTTATCTTCCCCGAAGGCCTCACGCAGACGGTGAAGGGGGCGAGCGCGGTGGCGCAGGTAGTCCTGGGCTTCGCGCTGCCACTGGGCGTCATGGCGGCCTGCTATGCGCTCCTGGCCCGCACGCTGCTGGCCGCCAGGGGGCCGGAACGCCGGCGCGCGCTGCGCGTCGTGGTGGCCTTAGTGGCGGCCTTCGTGGTGCTGCAGCTACCCTACAGTCTGGCCCTGCTATTGGATACGGCCGACCTACTGGCTGCCCGCGAGCGGAGCTGTCCTGCCAGCAAGCGCAAGGATCTGGCACTGCTGGTGACCGGGGGCTTGGCCCTTGCCCGTTGCGGCCTCAACCCGGTGCTCTACGCCTTTCTGGGCTTGCGCTTCCGCCAGGACCTACGGAGGCTGCTCCGGGGTGGGGGCTGCAGCCCAGGGCCTCACCCCCGCGGCCGCTACCCGCGCCGGCCCCGCCTTTCTTCCTGCCCGGCTCCCACTGAGACCCACAGTGTCTCTCCTCCTGGGACAACAAGGGCTGCGAATCTAGAGGAGGGGGCGGGCTGAGGAAATGAATCAGGAAGGGTAGTGGGAAAGGGGCTATGAATGAATCAGGAAAGTAGACGGGGGGACACTGAAAAAGAGATAGGGACCTAAAGGAATTGCTTCTGTACTTGGCCACATTAAACTGATAACATGGAAATGATACACAACCCAACAACTGTTACTATTTTTGAGTCACCGACTTGGAAGTGATTTGCAGCAGGTCAGAGCCATGCGCCCCCCCCCCCCCACCACCACGCCATACCTCCACCTCCACAGCGCTGGGCTCTGAGTGGAAAGCGCTGAGAGCCTGGGTGGGGGTGGGGGGCTGCTGAGCCAGCTAAAGCTCCAGGCACTGACACCCCCTTCACCTTCACCTGGTCTCTGCCAACAAAAGTGAGGTGGGAAAGCTGCCAGGCGAGGAGGGGCGAGGGTTTCTCTTGAAATAGCGTAAGAGCTTTCTAACAACCAGAGTGCTATCCAATAATGGCTGCCTTAGCAAGTACCGAGTTCCCGGCCTCTGGAATGTTCAGGCTGAGGCTGTCGGGGACTGTGTGTGCCGGTGCATAGTGTAGGGGTACGGACGGGGGCAGGGGATTCCAGTTTTTGGTGGGCTCTTGGATTAGATTACCAGTTTATAGTCTCTTCTAAGGTTTTGTGGAAGAAAGAAAAAGAAAGTAAAAAGTTGAGTTGGAGTTTTTCACCTTGGAGAAAAACCAAGGAGAGAATTCCAATTTGCAAATTCCCAGAGTCGTTATCATGGGAGTGGTGGGGGTGGAGGTGACTGCAGTTCTCCGTCTTCCCTGAAAACGGGATCAGAGGAAATGCACTGAGCCTGCTGGAGAGGTTAGACGTCGGAAAGAACTTCCCTGAAGGCAAGGACCTGGGATCCAGACAGGGAAGAGAGTACATGGTTGTGGTTTCTCCACCCCTAGGAAACCTCAGTGCAGGCTACTCTCATCTGGGGCCAGGGCAAGGCCGGGGTGGCCTCTAGAGACGGTCGCATTGATTCCTGGTCTTTGTTTTACACAATCACGACAGGATGGCGTTCACGTGCGACAACTCTCGCAGTTTAACATCCGGTCAGCAAAGCTGCCCCGACCACTCCAGCCAGCAGTCTGCGGACCCGGGACAAGAAGGGCGGGGTGTGGCGGGGAGGTCTCAAGGGAGGCGCTGGCCTGATGTCCCCACCCTGTCCCGTCCCGCCCAGGTCGGGCTAGCCTTCCTTCCCAGACCCTCCGGCGGCTGAGACCGAAGCACGGCCTCCAGGGACCGGTATCTTGGGAAAGCTCGGAGATGGCGCAGATCCTAAAAGGGTCCCATAGGCCAGCCACTGGGGGCCAACCTGGAACCCTCCACCGGAGACCGCGGGAATCGCCGCTGAGTCAGCAACACACGCGCGCGCCCGCGGTCGCCCCGGCCCCCGCCCGGTCCGCGGCCCCGCCCCGTCCGCTTAGCGCCTTGATTAACCCCTTCCTACACAGAACCGTAGGATATTCATCTTGAGATACCTCCATTGTATCCGAAGACCACAGAATTCCCTAGAATCCCAAGTAATTCTCCTCACTGGAGCTCAGTGAACTGGGCGCTCTAAATTAGATTTTACTTCCGGTCTAGGTCTGTACTTCACTTCAAAAAAGAGATGACTCAGGTGGGAGAACTGGACTCCTTCATCCAGGGGCGGATGGCCACCTCTAGAGCTGTGCCTTGAGCAAGTAGCTAAGGCTCTTTCCTTTCTCAGGGACCCCGAGATGAGACAGGGGATCAAAGGACAGCAGTTGGGCCCTACCTCGATGCCCTATGCCCTTGATTCTCCAAAGCTTCTCAGGAGGACCAAGAGTTAAAACAAGAGCTTGAAGGAGGGCTTCCGTGACGTCACTAGCACTCCGCGTCCGACCTCAGAGACGGGGCGTGGCTAATATCGCACCGCCCTCTCCCTCCCTATTCCTCTGCCCCTCCCCGCTGTCACCAAGCCAGAGGCACATGATGCAACCCGCCGCGGTTTCAGCAGTTTGATTGGTGGCCGCGCCCGGCGCCAGGCACAGGGATTGGGCAGAGGAGGCTGTGACGAAAATTGGACCCTGCCCTGTAAAGAAGGGAGGAGAGAAAGAAATGGGAAGGGGGAGCCAGAAGGGGAGGGGATTTGGGAGGCGGGGTCCCGGCGCTGTGCTCGCGCTCCTAGCGCGCCAGTCCCGGGCTGCAGGGAGCGCAGCGCGCGCGGCCCGGGCCCTGGCCACCGGACGCTCTACCGGACACGACCCTCCCTGGAGCTTGGACAGCTGCCCACCTTGGACACTGCACCGGACACTTCCCCCCACAGGGCTGGACACTACAACGGACAGTACTTCCCAGCTCCGGACATTGCTCCCTCCTCCCCCTTGGGCCCTGGACGCTCTTCCCCCTCCCCCTCTGGGGGCCCAGACATTGAGCCCCCCGCAGGCTCTAGTTAGGGACCCCTTGCACCCCAGCGCCAGACACTGCCTTCTCCCTGTCCCCTTCTCCCTTCCCCTCCTCCCGCCTCGTCTTTCTCCGGCTTGTGTCGGAGCCCAGCCAGTTTCTCCGACCCCCTGCTGCTCGGCCCCGGCTGTCCGCGCCCCTATCCCCCGGCTGCTCGCCCGGATGCCTCTCCCCGGGGGATTGTGGTGGCTCCTCTGCTGCCGTCGAGGCTTTACTCTTCTTCATCGGGACTACGGGGACGGCGAGCTTAGCGGGGACGGGGACGAGGACGAGGACGAGGAGACCTTTGAGCTACGGACCCCGAGTCCAGCGGGCGGCGGGAGGGTAAGTCCCGGGGGGTTTGGAGCCTTGTCTCAATCCCTCTCACTACCACCAGCCATCACGCCTGCTCCTACTCCAGACTCCAACCAAATGCCGCGCTCTTGGCGGACTGGGGACGTAGGAGAGAGGTTTTTGCCCGGGGGCCAGAAGCCCCCGGGAGCTCAAGGAGCAGCCCTACTCGGATGTGCCTGTGGGCCTCGCGCCGCACGCTGGGCGCTGTCCACCTGCTGGGGGCCCTGAGGCAGGGGAAGCGTCACGCGTGGCCCGACCTGGCCCTGCCTCTCCCTTCCCCGCCGGGCCCGCGTCCCATCCCATCTCCTTCCGCCTCCGCCAGCGCCGAGGAATGTGGCGAGGCCGGCTGGGCGGCTCGGACGCCTGGGTCCGCTCCGCTCCCAGGTCGTGAGCGCTGAGCGCTGGGGCCAGATGCGGGAGCTCCCGCCGCGGGGACTTGGGCGAGGGGGAAACGTCATCCTCAGATTGGGGTCCGTGGCGGGGAACCCACGGAGAGGGAGCTGGGGGCAACAACTCTTCGAGGACTCCTCGTCATTACCCTGCCACTCAGGACAGAACTCTTGGCCCTCCCTGGTGAGGCTCCTGGGGAATCCCTGAGGGAATGGTGAGGGACACTTGGCTCCCCGGTTTTGTCCAATTTCCCTGTGGGGAAACTGAGGCTCCATTGGTATAGAAGGCTTCCATGCTCTGACGTTCCCTCTCCGATTCCCCAGCACACCAGCAACCAGACTCCCGTATGCTGTGGCCTGGGTCAGGCTCCCATCCCCCGCTCAGGGGTCCCCAACAGGCCCAGTGGCTCAGTGCCCGGGTGGGGCGGGCTGCGCGCCGGGGCCGGCGCCAGCACCTGGCGGAGGCGGAGGGCGGATAAATATAGAGGGAGGGAGGGAGGGAAGCAGGGGACTGCGATTAGAAGAGTTGGTCTGAGAGTGGTCAGCACCTGCCCCCCCCCCGTGGTGTGACCGATAGCGTTTTTTTCAGACCCTCCAGAAAATAGGTGGATTTTCGCCCCACGAAGGCAAAGGACCCAGGCGTCCCCGAGCTTCCAGGCTGGGCAGGGTCAGCTCTGTGAATCAGGCCATTGCCTCCCTCATGCTCCACCTCCACCCCCCTCCCGGGAGCTTAGGGACAGGTGTCCCTGGCCCCCTCCCTCACCCCCCTCCTAGCTTTAGCAGTCTGGGCGCACTGGGACAGTGGCACAGTTCCCGCCTGACCTGGCTCCTGGACAGGTTTGCGGCCTCTCTCAGACCCCAGTCTACAGTTGAAGTTCTAGGACATGGTGGGAGGTGGGGCAAAAAAATCCTACCGCACCTCCCCCTGGAGAACGTGTGCCATTCTTCAGCCAGGCCTGCCCTTCCTGAGCCCCAGCAAAAGGGCAGGGTCTCTGCATATATTGAGTCTCAGGGGTGCCTGTGGGAGGACATAAGAAGCTCTTGGAGAAAGCCCTACACGGCTCTCTTCCCTTCATTCCCTTCTGTGCCCGCCTTCTGCATGCCTGCCAGCCAACGAAGGGAAAATGAGAAGAAGGGGGTTACTTCCAATCTCCCAGAGCAAGAAGGGACTTCGTCCACCTCTCCCTTTTCCAAGATGGGGAAGCTAAGGCCCAAAGACTGGAGGGGACTTGACAAGGTTCCACAACGAGTTAGTGCTAGAGCTGGTATTAGAACCCAGGTCTCCTGACTCCCTACCCAGTGCTCTTTCCACTCTACCAACGCCTGATTGCATCTTCGAAGAGAAACGCAGACAAGGCAGGAGCCTTGACTTCTTAGCGCGGGCTGTTCTGTAGACTGGTGGGAGGGGCGATCCCAGCGGCTTCAGCTCGCTTCGTCATAGTCACGACCCCACTCCTTGATTCCTCAATCCCAGGAGCAGCGCTGTTCTGGGGACAGAAACCACGGGCATCCCGCGAGGAGGGCTTTGATCCTGAGCTTGTTTCCCCAGGGTCCCCTGGACGTGACGCTGACTCAGCCTGTGAGAAGCGGACCTATCTCAGACAGGTGAGCTCCGCCCCTGCGTCTCAGGGTCTGGAGACCCCAGCCGGTTCCCCGGACCCCCCACCCTCGCCGACTTCCCTCTCGCAATTGTGCAATAAGGGAGAGTCCTTACGCCGGACGCTGTGGTTTGGCCAGGGTCCCGGCGGGGGGGGGGGGGGGGGCGGTCCGGCTGGGGGCGCCGGGAGGAAGGGGGGCTCCGGGCTATTTCTGGTGCGAGGTCAGACCCGCCCAGCGGTTCCCACAGTCTGGGGGAGGGGTGTCCAACTCGGGAGCAGGCACCCCTCGCGGTCAGGGGAACCCCTATTAAGGAGCTCCCTGGAGGTGGGGGTGCAGGACTGGCAGCCTCGCCCAACCCTCCCTCCATCCCTTTGGCCCAGGCTGCAGAGCTGGGAGGAGACGCGGAGCCTCATCCCGGAGAAGGGGCCACTGGAGGACGACACGGACGTCGTGGTGAAAGGTGAAGACTCACCTCAGGCACTCTGGAGGGCCCCCAATCCCAACCCTTCAGAGAATAATGTCTTCTCCTGCTGATCCCCTCCCCCCAGGTTGGCTGTATCGCGAGCCTCGCGGAGGAGGGGCGCGGCCCTGGTTGCCCCCACGCCGGGCCTGGTTTGTGCTCACCCGGGACTCCCTGGACCAGTTCAGCAGCAGCGGGAAAGGGGCGCGTCGCCTCGGGAGCCTTGTGCTCACCAGCCTCTGCTCTGTGATCGGCCCGGAGCGCAGGCCCAAGGAGACAGGTGAGACCTCGTGGGGACTCTCCTGTCTCCCTGGGCAGCGGCCCCAGCCGGCCCTGATTGCCCTACGCTGCTTCTCTTTCCCCCAGGTCTGTGGTCAGTGACCGTGTCTGGCCGGAAGCACAGCATCCGGCTCTGCTCTCCGCGTCAGGCTGAGGCAGAGCGCTGGGGGGTGGCCCTGCGCGAAGTGATCGCCTCCAAGGCGCCCCTGGAGACCCCCACCCAGCTGTTGCTCAGGGACATTCAGGTGCCAGAGAGGGGACTCCATCGAGAAAGAGGAGGGTGGTGGACCCAACAGCTTTCTGGATTCATGGGAGCCCCCTTCTCCATCACTGTAACCCTTTCCCTGGCCTCTAGGAGAGTTGTGGGGACCCAGAAGCCGTGGCACTCATTTACCATCGGAACCCCATTCTGAGACATACCAGTGGGGCCTTGTATGCCCCACTCCTGCCCCTGCCCTATGGAGTCAGCGCCCCAGGTGAGTGGTGCTGTGTCCCAAGTCCCTAGGATGGGGGGTCTGAATGCCTCATCTGACAGGAACCTAGGAGTGCTCAGGGGACCTAGCCAGACCCTCAATTTCAAAGGATGAAGGTGAAACCAGAAGCTGACCAGACATACCCAGAGTGGCAGGGTGGGAAACCAGCAGAGAAAAAGACCCCTTTTGACCACCTTTTCGATGAGTATCGTTCTGACTACTGGTGTTCCTTCATGAGTTTCTACACTGTCTTCTATCCTTGTATTATACTCTTAAGACCATGCCATACTACCTTTATAAGTGGTGGAAAAGCCACCACTTTGGGAGAATGTGTTGGCCTCTTCCAGCTATATTTCTCCCCCAAAGGGATTAGTGACTGGCACATGTCCTAAAGCTAGAGGATTAAGGGGAGTTGGGAGAAGAACCCTGGTTTTCTGACTCCCAGTTCAGCCTGTTTTCTGGCCCATGGTGATGGCTCTCTGTACTCAATTACAGAACTTGGGTTTGAACCTATGTCCTTTAGTCTATCCCTCTACCTTAGTAACTCAAAGTGAAGCTTTAGCAGATCCTGACGGGGAGATTTCTGGGAGGCAGGGGTTGAGAGTTTGGCTCTGTGGGAACCATTGCTTTCCCTTCACTCTTCCTGTCGTTCGTACCCTCCCCTCCTTGCCATCCTCTGTCCCCTTATACTCCCCCTGACCTTCCCTGGTTCATGCTTTCCTCCCAGGGCCCAGCTCTGTGTCCCCTTTCCAAACCGTCCCTCCGCCCCCACCCTCCCGCAGGTCCGGGCTACGCACCCTTGCGGGAGGAGGCGGTGAGGCTGTTCCTGGCGCTGCAGGCCCTGGAGGGGGCGCGGCGCCCAGGGCCCCTGATGCAGGGTGTACTCCAGACCTGCCGGGACCTGCCCGCGCTCCGCGACGAACTCTTCCTGCAGCTGGCTAAGCAGACCTCGGGCCCCGCGGGCCCCCCCGGGCTCCTGGCTACCGAAGACCCCGCGGCCCTACGGTACTGGCAGCTCCTTACCTGCATGAGCTGCACCTTCCGGCCTGGGAGAGATGTACGGGGGCACCTCCTGGGACATCTGGAGAGGTGAGAGAGGTAGAGTGGGGTAAAGCAAAGGCAAGAAAGTTACAGCGCTGGGAGAAAATGGCAGGCCTTTCCAAAGGGTTTGGCAGATGGAGAACTTAGACCCAGAGAAGGGAAGAGACTTGCCCAAGGTCAAGGCCGCTGCTAATATGTACAATGTCTTTGTGGGAATTACAAGATCATACCTTACTTGCAGGCGAAGGAATTACAAAAAGGCGCCCCCTTTGGGCAGAGGAATTATCAAAAGGCTGCTTTCCCTTGGGGCTGATGCAGTCCAGAGCCAGGGCTTTTCGGTTGGAAAGCAGAATGCTGCTGGATTTTGGATTTCAACCCGAAGGAGGATCAGGGAGCCTTCAGAAGTGGGAGGGGGCAGTTAGGAGATAGCTGCGGGGGTGGTGGTGGTAATGTCTCAGTTCCATACAGAGCACCAGGGGTAGATTTAGAAGAGCCTGTGGCTGCCTTCAAGGAACTTAAGAGTTGAAGGGGAGGGAATCGACGAGATGATATAAACTATAAAATAAGAAGACTAGAGGGAGGGGGAGAAGGAAAGCCCTGATCTTCGGTGGGTTCTCCCCAACCCAGGACTGAGCAGGCGCTCCCGGACTCAGAACTGGCAGAATACGCACGCTTCATTCGCAAAGCCCTGGGCCGGACGCGCGGCCGAGAGCTGGTGCCCTCGCTGGCGGAGATTTATGCGCTGAGCCGTCGGCAAGAGCTGTTGTGCACCGTGCACTGTCCAGGGGCTGGTGCCTGCCCTGTGGCCATAGACTCCCATACGACGGCAGCAGAGGTAAGGCCAGAGAAAGACCCCTGAAAGCCCAATCCTTCCTCCCAGCTTCCCATGCCTGGCTCTCCTGGTGAGCGGGCCCCAGGTTCGCCCCGAGTCTGAGATTCATCATTTGGGTGAGGGGCCTGTGTAGCGGGACTCAGAAACCTGAAAGACCTCTCTAGTTGGATCAACCCCTCAGAAGTCCTGGCAAGACCACTGTGAGGTCTGACTTTCCCCTTACTCTCTCTCCCCTCTCCCCCAGGTTGCTCGAGAGCTGGTGGGGCGACTGGGCTTGGCCCGGAGCCGCCACGCATTCGCGCTGTACGAGCAGCGAGGGACCCAGGAGCGAGCCCTGGCTGGGGGGACTCTCGTGGCCGACGTGCTCACCAGGTTTGAGAAGTAAATGTCCAGCCCCAGCCTTGTTCTCCGTCAGCCCATCTGCCTCTCAGCTTCAGTCAATCACACTTGATCTTAGCCAAAAGGCCGAGAAGCGATTCAGTCAATCACTAAGCAAACGTTTATGAGCGCTTGCCACTTGCCCTGCACAGTGACGTTTGCTGGTTCCCAGAAGGACCCCTGCCCGCCAGCGGTTTGCTGTCGGGCTTGAAGGCTCACCTCCGCAGTCCACTCCTCCCTGCCCTAGCCCCCAACATCTAGCCCCGCCCCTAGCGGCCTGCACCTTCGGGGGCCCTGCTTCTGAGTTGAGTAGCGCCCTCTTCTCTGCTGCAGTTTGGCAGCGGAAGAAGCCGGACCCGAGGACTCGTCCGATTCCAGGTGGAGACTGTGTCTGCGTCTTCACGGACCTCTGCACCCTGAGGGGTTGTCCCCAGACGGTCACGAACTGCCTTTCCTCTTTGAGCAGGTGAGGCTCTCTGGCGTTCACGTCCCTAAAAAGACCCCTCAACCTGAACTCCCTTGCTGGGACATCGCATTTCGTCGTTATGGCAACCCCGTGGGAGGCTTTACTAGAATCCAGACCTCAGATTCCTCGCCCCGAGGTGTTTTCGCGACTGTGTGCTGCTGCCTCGCTGACACCCAGTGCCTCCCCCTTAGGCTCACGCTCTGCTGCTGCGCGGCCGACCGCCCCCGCCCGACGACGCGCTGCGCGCCCTGGCAGCGCTGCGCCTGCAGAGCTTGCATTTGGACTTCTCCCCGCGGGTGCCGCTGCCTCGCCTGGACCACTTGCTGCCGCCCCGTGCCCCGCCTCGTGAAGACCCTACTCGCTCGATTCCCAGGCCTCCCCCCTCTGCCGCCCTGCTGGCCGGGGCAATCTGGAGCCCCGGCCTGGCTAAGAGGAGAGCGGAGCGGGCCCGGCGCGGCGGGGCGGGCCGCACAGCGGGAAGCTTGGCCCGAGAGGGAGGAGGTGGCACAGGCACGGCGGCTGCTGTGCTGGGAGGCTGGAAGCGGCTACGGGGCATGGGCCGAGCTGAGGCCATGGCTGCCTACCTGGCTCTGGCGGCGCAGTGTCCAGGGTTCGGCGCTGCTCGGTATGACGTTCTGGAGCTGAGCACGGTGAGGGGGAGAAGGGAGAAGGGGACTCTGGTGGCCCAAGCCCCACACCTGCCCCAGAGCCAGAGGCCCCCACTGTGGGTCACTGTACTCCCTGCACCCAGCACAGCTGCCCATCTCACACTCCAGGAGTCACTGGCTGACTCTTGGGCCCTCCGGTCTCTGGAGCCTTAGCCCCCTCCACACATGCTATGTGGATCATAGTGGGGATAGGGAAACTTCCTGATCACAGCCATCTCTTCCCACCAAAAATAATGCAGCAGGGTCCCCTTTTTGCACGCTGACTCTGCCTCTCTGCCCTTAGGAGCCTGGTGGGGGCGCTCCACAGAAGCTATGCCTGGGCCTGGGAGCCAAGGCCATGTCCCTCTCCCGACCGGGTGAGACAGAGCCCATCCACAGTGTCAGCTATGGCCATGTGGCCGCCTGCCAGCTAATGGGCCCCCAGACCCTGGCATTGAGGGTGGGAGAGAGCCAGCTCCTCCTGCAGAGTCCCCAGGTGAGTGGGAAGAGGAGTGTGAAAGGAGGAAGGAAGGGGAGGGATAGCAAGAAACTTTTATTAAACACTGAGCATGGGCCAGGTACAGCTCTTGGCACTGGAGATTTGGCAGTGACAAGTTCAAGGAGCAGGGGAGTTAGACTGTAAACAAGAAATCAAAGACTATTTAAGATTGTGATAAATGCTACAAAGGAAAGGGTAATGTGACAGGAGGTGACTGGAAGGGGCTATAACATTAGGTAGGATGGTCAGGAAAGGATACTCAAAGAAAGAAGGTGACATGTAAACTAGCCATAAGAAGATCTGGGGGAACAGCATTCCAGGTAGAGGGAATTGCAAATGCAAAGACCCCAAGATGAGAAAAATCTCAGCGTATTAGAGGAGCAGAAAAAAGCAAGTGTGACTGGCACATAGTGAATGAGGGAGAGTGATGATGAGGAAGGAAAGGTTGCAGGGGGCAGCTCATGTAATGCCTTTGTAAGGAGCCTGGGTGGAGGATGAGACAGGAGAACCCAGTGGCCCCTGTTGCACTCTGACCTCTGCCCTCTCTTAGGTGGAAGAGATCATGCAGCTGGTGAATGCCTACTTGGCCAACCCCTCCCCTGAGAGGCCCTGCAGCAGCCCTTCTCCATGCCAAGACCTGCCAGACACCTCCTCTCCCAGCCAGCACCCGGGCCTGGAGGAGCCCCAGGGACAGTCTGGCTGTTTTGGGCAGCTGCAGGAATGAGCCTGCCAAGAGGTCGTGACCTCCCTCCTGTCTCCAGCCTGGATCTGGACTGCTCTGATATTTGAGGGAACCATGGACCCTTTTGGCCCTGCAGGGACAGGGCAGACCCCACACCCAAGGGCTGTGATGGGTGCAGACAATTTTCTAGTTTGTTTCTTAATTTATTTGTAGAAGAGAAGCAAAAAAAAAAAAAAAAAAAAATCCTTATTTACACAAACCCTTCCTGTGGGAGTGTTGTCAGTGGGACAAGTTGGAGCCCCATAGCTCAGAGCTCCACCCCTGAGGACGCCCACACTCTGGGCTTTTACCAGCACTGAGGGGAATCTGTACACCACAGGGCTCCACCCTCCTTGACCTTCTGGATTTAACCTTTTCTTGGCCAGTATGCTGTCATAGGGTGGTGGGTGGGGCAGGCAAGAAGGCAGTTGTGGAAGCTGGCAATTACTCACCCTCCCTTCTCCATTGACTGGCATAATGGTGGCCTCTTGGTGTCCTGAGGCCAGAGGATAGTGAGTCATCAGGACTGGCACTACCCACTTCCTACCCTGGTGTTCAGGGCCTGATTGGGTCCATCTTTATTGTGCCTACTGTTTGGGGCCTGGAATGGAGAGAAGCCTGGGGCAGAATCAGACCCAAGAACTCTGGCACAGATAAAGAACTTGTCAGGATGGGGTCAGCCCTACTCCTGAGTTCTGTTCCTGCTTTATCTGGTTGGGTTGAACGGGGTTGAATTCCTGAGGATCTGATAGCTTTGGGCCCTGGGAATTCAGAGTCCCAGCTTTCCTGACCGGTTCAGAATGCCGCAGTCCCTCCTTCAATAGCCCCCACATACTCTTCCCTGAGTGGAGGAGCTGGGGCAATGCTGATCCACCCTGGGGCAGGAGCTTAGGCATGGAGGAGACAGCAGACCTCAGGAATCCTCTTGAGAGTAAGGCTAACTCCAGGAAAACAGCCTGGTTCTAGGCAACGGATGCCAATGGAAACGACACACTAAGACCTGGACTAAATTGGTAAGAAGCTAGAGCAGGTATAGGCTACTCTACCAACAAATGCCTGGGCACTGGGAGGGAACATGGAGGTCCCTTCATCATCCCCATAGTCACAGAACAAGCCCTGATTATATTCACAACCAAGCTTTATTTATTAGAGCTAAATAAGCATATCAAGGGTCAGGGCATGGAAGGGAGAGAGTAGCACCAGCTCCTGGGCTGGAGATGAACCTAAAAAGGTTGCCGGTGAGGGGAATTTGGGCCAGAGGGACAAGGCATGATGGGGGCAGTGCTTACTGTCCAGGGGTAGTAGTAGGGAGGAAGTCACTGCTCCTGGGTGCCCCAGGAGATGTAGTCTGGCCGCGTGGCTGCATGGTACTCATCAATGAGCTGCTGCACAACCTCCCTGGACCTGTCCAGCTCGTCAAAGTTCTCCTTAAAGATGTCCTCCTTCCGGAACTGCTCCAGGAAGGCCTCCCGCTTCCGCAGCTTGTCGTACTGCTGGCAGGAACTTTCAAAGAGCTGAAAGAGATAGAAATCTCCAGGATGGGAGCCAGTACAGGATGGGTTGGAATAGACTGGGGAGAATGATAAAGGTGCTAGTGGAACAGAGTGGCCAAAGATGACCAGGAGACTAGCCTCACCGAGGAAATGCTGGTGTGGTTGGCCATCATGAGCCCGCTGACCCGGTGGGCAGAGGGCAGGTAGGGAGACTTCCTTGACAGGGCCACCTGGATGCTGGCTGGGCCCCAGGGGATGAAGTTGGCCAACTTCCGTTCCCGGATCCTCTGCAGGCTCTTGTGGACCTGGGGAGGGCAGAGGAGTGGTGGTGGTCGCCTCTCCTCTACCCCTGCAGGTTCCAGGGGTGGAATGAAGGGGCCTCACCTACCTGAGTGGGGTCCACCTCCCCCTGGATGATGTTGAGGATGGCAATGTAGCAGTGGTTGGTCTGGCGATCCCGGCCGGTGGACACCATCACGTTCTTGGGCTGCAGCAGCCGCCTCATGACATCCAGGACCGTGGTCTTCCTCACGCTGGCCACCTGAGGCGAGAGTGGGCCACAGGGACCAGGCTAGCACTGAGGGCACAGTGCAGGGATGCACGGACAGACAAGAGTAGGCGGCACGTGCCCCCAGCAGACTCGGGGCAGTATGGTCTCTTTGGGGAGTGCCTTTGGATTCAGTTGTATACTGAGCCCCTGCTGTGGGATCAGGACTCTTAGCCCTCCTCAGCTCAGCAAACTCATGCCCCTGTGTAGGAGCACACGCAGACCCTGTACAGCCCAGGCCCTGCAGGAAGCCAAAGGCAGAGGGAGAGAGGAGAGCGAGTCAGCAAGGAAGTCGTACAGTCTGTGCCAGTCCCTGAGCGCAGAGCCCCTGGGGGCTGCAAAGTGCAGGTCCTGGGGCAGCAGGGAGAAGAGAAAGGCTAGCTCAGGGCCCAGGGCGCAGGGCCAGCCTGGCCTGGGACACTCAGGGCCCTTCTTACCGACTGGTCCGTGGTGAGGGGGGTGTAACCAGTCATGAGGAAGTGGAGCCGCGGTGTGGGAATGAGGGAGGCGATGAGGCCGATGAGGTCATTGTTCATGTAGCCCGGGTAGCGCAGGGTGGTGGTGCTGGCCGACATGATGGTAGACACCTGGGGACAGAGGTGCCACGTCATGCGTCTTGCCTGGGGTGGCCTCCCTTCCCCAGATGGCACTCTGAGCCAAAGGAGTCCAGGAGTGGGGCCTCACCAGCTGATTGATCTGGGAGAAGGATGGGTTCTGGATGTGCAGGCGATCTGTGGCGATCCGGTTCAGGGCTGTGTTGTCCAGCACCACCTGAGGAGGGGACAGAAGAGGGTCATGGCAACTTTTTGAGGAGAAAGGGGGCAGAGAAATAACTTATTACCTTAGCCCTAAACTCCAAAACCAGGAAGTAGGTATGTTAATTTAAAAGGAAAGTACTGTGTGTGGGGCATCACAAGACACTTTTCTACCATCCAGTGCACTAAACAAGTATTTGATTGTCCCCATGTGCCATGCACTGTGTTTGGCTCTGGAAATACCATGGAGAGTAAACAGGCATGGTCTTTGCCCACACCAGGTCTACAGTCTAATGGAGGGAGACTGACATTAAATATAAAACAAAAGAAAAGTATAGTTACAGCCTGAAATATGCACAAAGGAATTTGACCTTGACTGAGTGGTCAGGGAAGGTTTATGCTAAGAAAGTGACTCTTGGGCTGAAAATTTAAGCATGAGTAGTTATTAAACAGGCGAAGTGGGGATATGCGGGAGACTAAGTGACTTGGGGTCAGGTCCTTATTTCATAATTTGGGCCACCAGCTATGGCTTTGTGGGTCCTCTGTTCTCCACGCAGGGGCTTGGGAAGGGCAGGTGTATGGGTCTCACTGATTTGAGGAGATGGACCCAAGTCCCCCACTCCTTCCTTCTTCTATGCTCACCACACAATCTGCGTTCTGGGTCAGCCTCTTGAGTGTGAGCAACGAGTTGTAGGGCTGGACCACCACGTCGCTCATCTCGTCCTGGTTAGGGAACACTGAGTATGTCTGTACTAGCTTCTTGGGGTACCTGGGGTCAGGAAGAGAGAAAGGGAAGGTGGCACAGTGAACTGGAAGGAGTCATCACTGCCCATCTGTCTTCTCTAGGGATAATAGGGGCCATTCCTTTTCAAGTGTCACCAAACTCTTGTACAAAACGGGTGAGAGCAGAACTGAGCCTTTTAGAGCCCAGGAGCCAAAAAGGATAAGCCTAAAGCATCAAATCACGTAGGTCCCCTCCTTTCCCTAGGTAAACCCCGCTCCCAGGAATTACTGCTTCCAAGTAGTTCCCTGGGTGGCCAGGCTCTCTTCATACCTATGACTCATAGGGCTAGTAGCAGGCCTCCCAAACCAAGGAAAAAAAAGCGACAAAAAGGAAAGACATTACCCAGGGCACCAGGGCCAATGCCCTCTCCCCAAACACAGGCTTACCTGTCATTTAGTCGCTCCAGGAGGTAGGAGCCCAAGCCAGAACCCGTCCCCCCAGCGATGGAGTGACACAGCACAAAGCCCTGCAGGGGGAGGGATGGGGAAAGGGACCTGGAAGAGGCTTCAGGTTTGTCTCATTCCCCATTCCCAACACACTCATGTCTCAGGGCTTCCTGTGTCCATCCAGGCTAAGGCTCCTTGGGAAGGATGACTCATGCCTAAGAAGCTGATGCCATCCAGCTAGGATTGCCTTGAGGTCAAGGAGTGTGCCTTATTTACCTGAACATCTCACATCTGATGCTCAATAAATTAGTTTTGAATTGAATTGCCCCCATCACAACACCTGTTCAGGCTACCTCTTGACCTTCCCCCCAGCACTTTTTAGCCTTTTGTTTTCTCTTCAATGGTGCAGGACCTCACCTCGAGGCTGTCACTTCCATCTGCTTCTCTGTCTATGATGTCAAAAATGTCTTCATGGATTTTCTCACCCTGTATAGAGACATGGGGAGGGAGGGTCAGGATGAAGGCTCTGGAGAGCATCTCTTTTCAGCACTAAGAACTCTACTCTGGGACACTGCTGCCACCCTCAAGCAGAGCCTCAGCTGTGGCCCTCAACCCAGAAAAGCTACTTTGCAAATGATTTGTATAGTTTGCATAAAACCGTTATCTACCTGGCTGTCCCTCTTGTTTGGGTATCCCTTAGTGTCTTATTTATTGTTAATCTGGTCTGGTCAGATCCCCAGGCTGCTTGAGCCTGCCTTGTCCAGGGGAGGGGACATCAAGGGTCTCTGGGATGGCCACCTGAATACCTGGGAGAATCCGCTGGCCCAGTTGTTGCCAGCTCCTCCTCCATGCTCCGACAGGTAGATGTTCTCTGGGTTGTAGAGCTTGGCATAGGGAGAGTTGAGGATGGAGTGGATCACCCGGGGCTCCAGGTCCAGCAACACAGCCCTGGGGATGTAGTGCTCATCGTCCGCCTGTCAACGGGAGTCCAGGAGGGGGCCCACTCAGCTAAGGCCTGCCCAGTCCTCAGGCCTCCCCACTCTGGCTCCTGCCTGCCCTCCCTCCTCAAGCCAGCAGCCCTGGCTCCTTTGCCCAGCGGGGTTTCCCAAGGCCACTGCCCATCCCTTCAGGCCCCCTGGCCAAGTCGCTGGGAGCACCTGGTAGAAAAAGACGTCCTTGCGGTCAGTGCCCTCGGTGGCGAATTCCTCCACGATGCCCTCTGGGCTGATACCATGCTCGGCGCACAGTTGTTTCCAGAACTCAAACCCAACTGAGGGACGGGGAGACATGCCTCAGTGGGCTAGAGTCATAAGGCCTCAGGAGCCCAGGGTTAGGTTCAGAGGCTGTCACACTAAGATGCTGGACCCAAGACGTCTGGTCCGGGAGCAGTCACAGCCCAGGACTGGAGGCGCAGCTCTGGGTCTGGGGGCTCGTTCATCATGCGCAGTAGAGCAGGGGGTTTATAGGAGGGAAGGAGGGACTGGAGGATACCAAGCACTTGGGTAGGACGGAAGGGACAGAACCGGAGACTGGAGGGGCCCGGCGCACGCTCGCTCACTCTGGTTTCCGCACTGGCCCAGCTGCAGGGTGATGATCTCCCGGGGCATCGCTCTTCAGACGTGGGCGCGCCAGCCCGGACCGGAGAGCGTCACCGCACAGACAGCTTGGCAGCCGGACGCGCAGGACGTGGGGAGAGCGCGCTCTCTTCGTCTCTTGACGCGGGTGCTCGGTCTGCGCGTGTGCAGTACAGGCCTCCCCTCGGCCAGCGGGCCGGGATGCCCAACCTGGGCATCATTTCCCCCACAACACTTGCAGCGGGAATTCAGCACAGGCGCAGAGTGAGGCCACGCCCCCTCCTGCCACCCACCTCAACTCCGCGCCTGCGCTGTGAGACCAGCCGGGCTGCAGACCCTGGTGTAGGGAGGTGAAGGGAGGGACGGCCCAGGTATGTGGCGTCAGCTATTATGCTGTATAGATTGGTGAGCGGCTCCGCTACATGGAGGGGCTGGATTCAAGCCAATTTTCTTCTTTTAAATTTCTATTTTTAAATTAAATATATTAAATACAATTTACCATTTTAATCATTTTAAATGTATAATTCTGTGGCATAAAGTAGATTCACATTATTCTGCAACTACTACTACAATTCATGTTCAGAACTTTGTCTCCCAAACTGAAACTCAGTACCCATTAAACAATAACTCCCCCATCACCATTCTATTTTCAGTCTCTATGATTTTGACTACTCTAGGTATCTCATGCAAGTGGAATGATACAGTATTTGTCCTTTTGTGTCTGGCTTATTTCACTTAGCATAATGTCTTCAGGGTTACTCCATGTTGTAGCATGTATCAGAATTTCATTCCTTTTTAAGGCTGTATAATATTCCACTGTAGGTATATACCACATTTTGTGTTTATCCATTCATCTGTCCATGGACACGGGTTGCTTCCACATATTCGCTATTTTAAATAATTCTGCTATGAACATGGGTGTGTGAATATCTGAGTCCCTGCTTTCAATTCTTCAAGGTACATACCCAGAAGTGAAAATGCTGAATAACACGGTAATTTCAAGTTTAATTTCTTTAGGAAATGCCATACCATTTTCCATAGTGCTGCACCATCATTTTACATTCCCACCAGCACTGCCGAAGGGTTCCGATTTCTCTGCGTCCTTGTCAGTGCTACTTATTTTCTGTTTTTATTTTTTAATAATAGCCATCTTAATGAGTGTGAAGTAGTATCTCATTTTGGTTTCTATTTTATTTTAAATTACAAAAAGTTTTAAACATACAAGCATGATTTGTATTTTTACTACATATTTTCATTTTGAAATTGTATATAAATGGTATCAGAGTGCAATATCCTTGTGTAACCTGCTTTTTCACCCTACATTAGATTTTTGTGATTTCGCAATGTTGGTATATGTAAGCTTTTAAAATTCCTTTTAACTGCTTTATTGTATTTATTGGATGAATAAAACCAGTTTATTCTGTTTCCACACAGGGCAATTTGATTGTTTCCACTTATTCCCTATTACATTGAAGAAGTACAGGACTTGTTCGCTTGTGAACTTGAAGAAAAAGATCTCTCTCTCTACCAGGGGCATGTGCAGCTTCAACTTCACAAGGTTTCACGTATTTTCTCCTAGAGGGTTGTACCAGTTTACACTCTGACCAGCAATAGAGTTTTCATTTCCCTACACCTGCATTCACCCTTGGGTTCTCAGATCTTAATTTTTGTCCATCCCATAGCTGCCCAGTGGGATCTCCTGGTTGTAATTTCCAGTTATGATCATAAGTGAAATTGATTAGATTTTCTTTTGTTACTGACCTTTCGGAATTGCCTGTTCATATCCTTTGCCCATTTTTCTATTTATGTAGACAAAGTGATCCATCTTTTCCTCCTGTTTTTGCACGTGTTATACCTTGTTAAATAAACCTTTTCCTCTCCCAGCATCATAAAGCTGTCTTCTGTGTCTTCTTTCAAAGGCCCCGTGGTAGTTTCGCTTGTTCCTGTAGGTCTTTAGTTCATCTGGAACTTATTTGGAGGCCTGCTCTAAGATAGGGATCTACTTTATCTTTTCCATATGGACGGCCAATTGTCTCCCAACCAATTATTTAAGAGTCGTCTCCCCCACCCGCGGGACATTCCAAGCCCCCGCCCCGACGTGGGCCGGCTCCTGACTGCTCTTTCGCTCGGCTGGGCGGTCTCTCTGTCCCTGTCCCGCGGGCTTTCTCCGGGAGCCGATGCAGAGAGACTGGCGAAAGCACCACTGCCAAGAGTCAAGCTCAGACGAAGTTTTTTGTTTTCTTTTCTCTCTCTCTCTCTCTCTTTTTTTTTTTTAAGGAGAACTCGGCCGCCTTCCAGCCTGGGCCGCCAGGAATCTCAGGGCTTCTTTAGAAGGCTCTGGCTGGCCCCACGCCTGCCCCCTCCCGGGCCTCGGCTCAGTTTCCCTCCTCTCATCCCACCCAGGACCCCCAGCTGGCTTCCTCCCGCTCAAGCTGGGCTGTCGGAAGATCTCGAGCGGCCCCCAGGAGGACCGGCGGCCTCGCCCTTTCAGGGAGGGTCTGGCTGCTCCCTTTGAAGTTTGAAGGTGGGGTGGGAGTTCCTCCGTTAGCCTCCTGGCTCCCCTCCCCCGCTAGAACCACTCCTTCAGGGCTGGCTGTCTTCAGAGGCTGTGCCAGGCCCCTCTCTGAGTCTGCCCAGGTGAAGAGAAAGGCTTCAGACATGAGAGTAAACTTGCCAGGCCTCCCTCCTGGTGAGTCTGGAACAGTCTGTTTGCTTCCTTGAAAATAATTAAGCTGTAAGCAGTTTATGAACATTTGTGAAACACGAGAGTTTAATTTCAAACTTTTCTTACGATTAATAACAATGACTTGCTCTTCCTCCTAGTCTTCCAGAAGTGGGAAAAATGTCCTTCAAATCCCAGTTTATAGGCAAACAAGTTAGAACGTGTGAATTCATCTGAGTTGGAGAAGTTGCAGTGTAAGTTTCCTCTAAGAAGCCATCTCTGACAAGCTGGAGGCTCCTCCTAGTCTGTAGACATGGGTTGGAAACAGATGCTGGTGGACATTAGCAGAGCTGAACATAAATGTTCCTGGTCATTAACAGACCATGTTTCCATTTCTTTTGAGAAATGACCAGTCCCTATCTGTTAAATGAGATGAGCACTTAGCACCATGGCAGACTCATAGAAAACACTCAACACATGTTAGCGGACATGATTATCACTAGATGCAGTCAGAACTGAGGTACAGCTTGGCTGCTGCTGAAGAAAGATCTTATTCAGGGTAAAATAAAAATGAATGATTGCTTTAAATAAATTTTTAAAAATTAAAACCTAATTATTTGTCTTGATCCTACAGATTCGGTTTCAGATCTAACTTCTATTGACATTGAGCAAAAGGCCCAGGTTCACGGTCTTTCTCATGGGTGTCAGATCCAGGGTCTCAAGTTCATTACCCATGGCTTGATTATTGATGTTGAGTTTAATTTGCTTGGCTCCGTGTTCTCTGATCCAGGTTATGATAACGTAGTGGGATGTGCCATTCCTCTGTCCGAGGCCTTGGTCTGCCTCTGATAATAAATGTAGCATTTGTAAACTAACAAGTTGGTTAAAATGTCCTAAGCCTTTATTTGACATTCCATGTTGAATAAAACATTATTTTGGCTGCACCGTCATTTCTGGTCTTTCTTGGAGACCTGGCCTGCAGTACGTCAGGAGCACAGGTATGTCAGGGAGGTAAGGATGCAGAGGTGTGAGGTGGGGAAGTGAGGGTGTATCTCAGGGACTAGGAGGAAGACAGCTGGTTAGAGTAGCTTCAGATCTTGAGACTAGGATCCTATGACCCCAGGGAGTTTAATTTTCAAAAGAAAGCCCAGGAAAAGTTCAACGAAGGGGAAGAGCTGAAGCTCTTTATGTGAAGGGAACTTATGCTAAATCCACATTTTGGTTATGAAATAGAACAAAAGGGGCTATTTTGTTCTGTATTGTGTTCTCAAGGAGTAGGATAAAGGAAATAAGCCTAAAAGTAATCCTGTTTGCAATCATTTATTCATTCTTTTATTGTGTACCTCTTTATTCTTTGTGGCACACTAATATGAGCTGGGGAAATAAAGCTAACAGACTCAAGTGCCCCTGGCCTTGTGGAGAAGATAAACACCCAGCAAGGTTAGCACAGAGGGCAGAGTTGGGAGCTTAACTTGGTGGTGGTGCTGGTGATGGAGCAGGGAGAGGCGAGAGAATTGGGGGAGACTTTTTGGAGGAGATGGAGTCCGGTCTAGTCTTGAATGTCTGGTAGGAATTGACCAGGTGGGGAAAATCGAGGAGGATACAAATCAATAAGAAGAAAACACACACTCAGAAAAAGATGCATAAAGGGAATAAACAGTTCATAATAAAGAAAAAATATATAAAAAGATACTCAATCTTACTAGTAATCAGAAAAATACAAATTTAAGGCAAAAAATTAGATGAGCAAAAATTTAAAGATTGATAATATCTAGTGTTGATGAGTCTGAGAAATGGGTGCTTTTATACACTAATTTTATACATTATTGGTGGTTGTATAAATGGATGTGTCCTGGAGGCTAAGCTGATAGTTCTCTTGATATGTAAAATACACATACCTTTGACCCAGCAATTCCGCTTCCAGGAATTACCTGGGTCCCTGATGACACAAATGCTAAGACGTGCACAAAGATATATGTACAGGGATATGTGCTGCAGCAGTGTTTATAATAGTGAAAAACAACCTACATATCCATGTGTCCATCAATAGAGGTGTGGTTAAATAAATGACATATATCCCTATTAAGGAATACAAAGGAACCATTTGTAAGAAATATAAGGTGGGGCTCTCATTGGCATGGAAAGTTTGCCAACACATGGTAGGTGACAAAAATTAGTTCCAGAACAATATGCATGGTCTCATCCCTTATGACAAAACAAAACGAAAGTATTTATGAGTGCACGTGGTGAGGGAATAAAAGGTGTGTGTGTGTGTGTGTGTGTGTGTGTGTCTGCTGAGGGAGCTAATGGTATGGAAGAAGCAGCATGTGTATAGGCCGGATGCAGGAGATGGCATGTTGAGTTTAAAGGTGAACAGGTAGTGAACTGGAGGAGTCAGCAGGGATCAGACTTGGATGTGCCTTGCAGAATAGTAAGCTGCTGAAAATCCTGAACAGGGCGGGGACCGAATCAGATTTTAGAATGATCCCTCTGGCCTCAGTGAGACAGGCATGGCTTGAGTGGAGGAAGAGGCCAGGTTACCAGTCAGACCTGAAATGACAAGGGCCCTGCCCAAGCATGGGGAGGACGGGACAGATTCTAGAGACACTGAGTGGAGAGAATCTGCAGGAGTTCAAGATGACTGAACATGCAATGGGTATAAGTGACAAGGGAAGACTCAGAGCTGACAGATTTCAATCTTGGGATGGTGGGTGAAAGTAGGGTCACTTCCTGAGACACAGGGAATTCAGGAGGAGCATGTATGCACAGGTTGAGAGGCCTGGGTGATATCCAGATGGTGATAGGGGTCCGTAGGCAACAGATAGCACAGGCCTAGATCCAAGGAGCAAGGTCTAGGTGGAGAACCAGCCGTACCCAAGCGGTAGTTAAATCCACAGGCATGAATAGGGTCACGCAGGGAGAATGCATGATGTGGGATGGTCCTAGATTGGAAGAGGACTGGAATAGAACCTAACAGAATATAACACTTATGGAGTAGGAAGGAAGATTATATTGCAAAAAAGAATGAAGGAGCAAGGAAAAAGGCAGAAGTAATGCTAGTGTGTATCAGTGAGGTTTGATTGCCTACCCTCTTTGTTCCTGGCAGAGCCTGGATTTTGTTCTGCATTCCACCCTTCTTCCAAGTGATTCCACAGTAAATCCTATTTAATCCAAGCTGATTATGGTTATCACAGTTTCCTTGCCAGGCACTGATTTAGGAGGGGCCGTATGATGTAATTGAAGTCAATGAAATGTGAGGAAAGACTTCCGGGGGCTTCTGGGGAAGGTCTCCTCACTGCTTATAAATAGACATACAGGAAGAGACACACTCTTCTTCAGCTGCATGTTGTCACCTTTGGATATGGCACCTGAAACTGCTACCATCACCTTTTAACTGTGCAGAGAGCATCTTGGGGATGAGCCATCATGCTGAGGGTGGTAGAGCAGAAAGAGAGGGCACGTGGGTCCCTGATGATGCTGCTGAACCATCAGATTAATCAGCCCTGGAGCTGCCCCATATCTGGACCTCTTAAAATGTGGGATATATTTTTCCTTATGTTTTAAGCTATTTGATTTGGATTCCTTTTTTACTTGCAGCTGAAGGCATAGCCATAGAGAAGGATACTGCAGATGCCTAGGAAGGAGAAACTTCCAAGCAGGAAATGAGTTGGCATCTGAGGCTGCAGGGAGATGGACTAATATGGAGATGGAAAGGTGGCCTTTGAATTTGGGGGATCATTGGTGACTTTGGTGAGGATAGTGGCCCTGGGCCATGAGAGAAAAAAACAGCTTGCAAAAGGTCACTTACTCTTACACAGAGTTGGCACTAATGGATTTTTATGGAATCATAAAAATGAGACATGAATAAATGGAAGATAAGGAGGTGGGCAAGGAGTATAGACTTTAAAACAGGGGTTTTAATCTGGGGGATCTATGGATAGCATTCAGGGGATCCATGAACTTAAATGGGGAAAAAATTACATTTTAATTTTTCACTCACCTCTAAAATTTAGCCTTTTCTTCAATTAGGACTGTAAGCATTACACTTCAGTAGTATTGTCATTACCTGCGACTCTGTCACCTATAAAAATCACAGCTGTTTTTATATCACATTATAGTTTGTTGCAGACATTGCAAACTATTGTTTATAATCATCACTACTTGAAACACACAGAATATCCACTTCAAGAGCTTTTTATTTAATGCATTAATAAAGGACACACAAAAATAAAAGAAAAAATCATGTGTATTACTATGTCACAAATTTAAAAAATATAACAGCTGTATTTCAGTATAATTGGTTCCCATGGTAATTCTATGTATATTGTTATATGCGTTCAAAAACATTATTCACCAGATTACTGAAGCTATCCGTGGTGTGAAAAAGGTGAACAACTCTGGCTCTAAAGGAAGAGAGAGAAGGGGAGACTTGTACAGTAGAGATGGGAATGTATTGTGTGGGGAACACTGCTTTTTAGAACAGAGGAGAGACTTCCATGTTGAAATACTGAAGGGATAGAGAAGAGATTTTGAGCGCCAAGGTCCCTGAAGAGGCTGGAGCTATTGCGATGCAGAGCTCAGGTGGAGGGATTAATACAGGAAGGAAATATTTCCCACAATAAAAGGGAGGAAAGGATGAGTGTAGATAAAAATAAGTGTTTTAGTAGGGTGGGAGTGGAGGCAGGAAGTTGAGGGGGATTCTGCCTGATGGCTTCTATTTTCACTGTCAAGTAGGAGTGAAGTTATCTGCTGAGAGTGAGAATGAGAGGGGAGGTGATAAAGGTAGGAAACAGAAGAGAGGGCTGACAAGGACAAGTAGAAGGACTACCAGCCCAGTGGGTGGAGAGGAGTGGGGCAATTAGAGACCATCAGGTTGTCACGGCAACAGTCTGTGTGGGTGTATAGGAATCATAGGGCAGAAGGTCAGCTAGAGTCAGGGCTGGGGTTTTACCAGGAGGATGAGATGACGCAGGAATAAAAGAAGGATGGGTCAAATTGTTTAGGCTGTGTGGAAAAGAATGTGGAGGTAGGGGTGGCCAGATGGCTCAGTTGGTTAGAGCACGAGCTCTTAACAACAAGGTTGCCGGTTCAATTCCCGCAGGGGATGGTGGGCTGCACCCTCTGCAACTAAAGATTGAAAACTGAGACTGGACTTGGAGCTGAGCTGTGCCCTCCCCCGCTAGATTGAAGGACAATGACTTGGAGCTGATGGGCATCTCATGTACTTTACGGATGAGGAGACTGGGGCTCAGAGAGCAGAGATGTGTATTTATGTTTTGGGGCTTCTGTAGTCTTGCTATTAAGATCTGTGTCTATGTCTGGGTCACTGTGGTAGACAGTGTTGGTTGGTGAGTCCAACCCCATCTCCCTGTCACCTCCCAATGATAGGTCTACGGTTGCCTCAGTTTCAGCCAGTGGGATATAAGTAGAAGTCATGGAGTCAAACTCCTGGGAAAAGTTTGTTAAAAGGGCAAGTGTGCAGCCAGATGACCCTGTGCCCCGCTCTCTTCCCTCAGCTTGGAACTTGGTTTAGCAGCCATCTTGTGTGCCTGAACACAAAAGCCACACTTTAGAGATGGTGGAACACTGAGATAGAAAGCCCTTGTGTCCTTAAGTGTCCTCAACCCAGGATTGCCCATCTCTGGATTTACCAAGTGAGAAAAAACAAACCACTATTTGTTTAAGCTACTGTTAATTGGATGTTCTGTTCATTGCAGCTGGATGCTTTTCTACCTGATGGAATCATAGGGCCAGTTAGTACGTAACAGAGCTGAGGCTAAACCCAGATTTTCTCTCTCACAATCTAATATTCTTTCCTTGATAGCAGTGGTTCTCAAAGCATCAGCATGGCCTGGGAACTTGTTGAAATGCAGAATTTCGTACTCCACCTCAACCTCTTAAATCAGAAACCCTGGAGGTGGAGCCCTCCAGGTACTGGCGTACACCTAAATTACCCAGCCACTGCTCTCTAGCCATGTGCTTCACGTATGGTCCCGGACCTCTCCGCTTTACCTGGAGGCACGTTTAAAAATATACCATGTCAGGTCCCCACTCCAGATCTATCAAATCAGAATCTTCATTTTCAGGAGTTCCCTAGGTTATTGTTATGCTTGCTAAAGTTTAAGGAACACTGCTGCACAATATGCTTTATTGAGTCTTTTTATTTCTCTTATTAAAGCAAGAGTGCTGAAAAGATACATGGCTGACTGGGCTGAAATTACACACTCAGGATTCAGCTATGCACGCCACACAACAAAATCTAAACATTATAAAATTAAAATGATATAATCCACAATTGAACTTTCAAACTTTTGATTTTAGACATTTCAAAACTTATAAAAAGTAGCAAGGATTGTATAATTGTACCCTATGTGCTTCAAGATTGATTTTAAATGAAAAACTTACCCCAAGTATAAATTTGAAAACCCTCTTTTAGGAATCGAATGCTAAAGTAATTTGTGTATGCCACCAGTGCCTCTATAAAATAAACCATATATTTTAAAAATAAATGATTGTGTTTTAATATCTTTGTACTTATTAGAGAAAGAATAGGGACAAATTTAAATTTTTTCATTTTAAGTAATTTTCGCATCTTTTTTTACACTACGTATTGGAAATTATGTATTTCATGATGGCATTTTCAGGATTCTATTACTGTCCTTAGTTCATGTCCATGTTATTATCCCTGATTGTAACATCCATTCTTATAGTTGTTAACAGCTACAGTTTCATCCATAAAATGTGTGTCTTTAGCCCTCATTCCAGTCTGCCTCAGAAACAAATTTTCCTAGAATGCCTGCCTTAAAGTGTATTTAACTTTTTAAAAATTTTGATATTCTTTAAATGTGCTTTCCAGAAAGTAGCTTTTAGAAAGATAAGAGTGTTTCCATCATTTCCATTAACTGCTGTATCTCTTTGTGCAGCATGGAGCTTCGGCCTCATTGTCACTGTGCATTGTGATGTTGATTTATTGGCAGCACAGTGACAGCATGCTGGAGCTGGAGGGGACACGAAGATCGTTTATTAATTAGGCCTTCCCAGCCTTTCTCCCACGGTGTTCACATCGACGTACAAGGAAGGGAAGAGGCAGTTTGCTGAGTGAGGGGCTGCCTGGAGCAGTCCAGCACCCAGTTTAAGTACCCCAGTCTTTTTCAACTTTTCGTTTTATGAATGAGGAACCTGACACTCGTTTCTTTTTCTAAAAAATGTATTTACATTCTCTGCACGTAGTAGTATTATTGTGCATCATCTGTGTTTTCTTTTATTGTGAAAGTTGTATTTTTTTCCCTCCTTCTTACAGTAAATATTATTTCTATTTGACTCATGATATGTTTTTTTTTTTGACTCATGATATATTTGTGTTGGTGCTTTTGTTAGAGTTCCTTTTTATGATTCTGTTGTCCCAGCCATTTTTGCTTTTGTGCCTTCACAGTTTTTTTTTTCTTTTCTGATGGGATTAAAAAATGTTTCCCACATGGTAAAATAGTATATTTCCTACTACTGCTTTAATATGTTGTTATATTTAATAATTTGATCTCTTTAAGTCTCTGGGATTAAGGTATTATTTCTTTATTTCTAGAGCTTCTATTGTTTCCATATGAATATTGGAATTTTGGGTCCATTTTGATCTATTCATGTTTATTATGCTATTAGTACATCTCCAGCTGTTCCAGGCTAGTGAATTTGGCTAATTAAAGCTATTTAGGGGAGTATAAAAAGTAACTTTTGACATGGTTTTAGTTTCCTGTTCCTATCATTTGGTTTGTTAAGTCAACACCACCAAGTTCTAAGAATAGTTATTTAGCAGTCTAACTGAAAATTGGAAGACCCAGCTCTATATTCATTCACCTTTTAGCACTATTTAAAATAGTTTTGTTTGTTTGTTTGTTTGTTTGTTTTGGAGCTCTTGTTTTCTTAGTCCTGGCCTGCCTGCCCCTCTGGCTCCTTACCTCTCCAGCTTACAATTTTGGCTGTTGACCCTAGGGCTCTGCAGGTCTCAGACAATCCCTTATGCAGGCTTTCCCTTGCTTGCTTCAACCCCATCTATAAATTAGTGATAGAAGCAAGTCAGCAAGTGTGTTTTCTGGATAAACCAAGACAAGACGAACAGGTTGAAATAGTGTCCCTGTTTGAATCACCCTATGATCAAATAAGCAAGGAGGAGCCCTGGAAACAACTGATGTCCACTGCCCTCCGTGGCTCAGGAGTGACACATGGCTTAAGGTTTTTTTCTGTTAATCACGTGCTGAAGCAGTGTCATTCTCAAATTGTTCTCACATTTTGGAATCAAAATAATTGTAATCTTATCTTTCCTAATCTGAGTTGACATCTGTCATCTGTGTGACATGGTTCCTCCTCCTTGGCCTATCTTAGAAACATTTGAGGGTGCAGAAATAAAAATGATTTTACTCTGGTAGCTTTTGCTTTGTTAATGGAGATATTTTTTTTTTTTAAAGAAAGAAATAAAATTTTATTTACAGGAGACAGAAGACATGATTGCACATAGAAAAATCCTAAAGAATATTTTAAAAAGCTACTAGAACTAATAAGTGAGTTTAGAAAGGTTACAGGATACAAGGTCCATATACACAAGTCAATTGTGTTTTTTTAATTAAATTTTTTAAATTACTTATTTTTAAAATTGTGGTGAAATATACATAACACTTACCATTTGACCTGTTTTTAAGTGTACAGTTCCGTGGCATTAAGTACATTCACACTGTTGTATAATCATCAAGATGTCTTCTTAACACAAAAGATAGGAAAATAACAACCTGCAAAAATTGATATTGACCTTTTCGAAATTCATAACTCTATTTCTTTCAGTATCCGAGGATTTAAATAGTATTAGCTGGTGTGTGAGTTAATTGTGAACCACAAGTTTAGTTCAATAGCATCTCAGGGTGAATATTGAGTTCCCGGCAGTAACACATCAGTAGGTTTTATTTGAAAGAAAACCTTAATCGAGTGGCCAACGACCTGCGCAGCAACATGCCTAAGTTTTATTGTGACTACTGCGATACATACCTCACTCATGACTCTCCATCTGTGAGAAAGACACACTGCAGTGGCAGGAAACACAAAGAGAATGTGAAAGACTACTATCAGAAGTGGATGGAAGAGCAGGCTCAGAGTCTGATTGACAAAACAACTGCAGCATTTCAGCAAGGAAAGATACCTCCTACTCCATTCTCTGCTCCTCCTCCTGCGGGGGCAATGATCCCACCTCCCCCCAGCCTCCCTGGTCCTCCTCGCCCAGGTATGATGCCAGCACCCCACATGGGAGGCCCTCCCATGATGCCAATGATGGGCCCTCCTCCTCCTGGGATGATGCCTGTGGGACCTGCTCCTGGAATGAGGCCGCCCATGGTAGGCCACATGCCAATGATGCCAGGGCCCCCAATGATGAGACCTCCCGCCCGTCCCATGATGGTACCCACTCGGCCAGGAATGACTCGACCAGACAGATAAGGAAAGAGGGGAGCCTCTTTCTAACAGTTCTATATAACTTGTTCTGTTTCGCCAGGAGATCATGGTGCTGGGACTCTGGGTATTTCCTAATAGCATGACAAGACTCGCTCCCCCTTTCCTATTAAAGAGAATAGTTTCGGAAGGGTGTAGTGGGACAAAAAAAGCAATTTTTATTTGTATTGTGAAATGTGAAAATAAAATTGTTAACTCTTTTAGTTAAAAAAAAAAAGAAAGAAAACCTTATGATGGATTTATTTTATATGTATTTAGGTTTTTTTTTTTTTTCCCTCCTAAATTATGTTTGTTTCATTAGCTGGTTAAGTGTATGTATGTATGTATGTATGTATGTATGACATAAGTATATGTAATGTGTTTTCTGACCTTTGAATTGGAAGAGACTTGATTTTACCAAATGTCATTTACACTCTTAGGTGATCATTAGAATTGGATGATGCAAGTCTGATAATTAGAATCTGGCTTCTATTCAGTTTGAAAGAGGTATGGTGCCAAATGGTAAAAGGCCAATTGTAAACTCTTATTTCATTGATAGAAGGCTGGTATTGCACACTTTTCCCTGAAGTGGAATATCCAAATGGCTCCTGTGTCCTTTTCGAATGCATCACAATCTTAGAATAACAGACTCTATGATCTAGAAGCCCAACCCCTTATTTTTACAGACTCTTATGCCCCTAATCAGACAGGTGCTCCCCTCCCAGTTTTCTTCTCATAAACAGTAGAGTGAGAAATTCTTCAGCGGGGAGATATCTTGCTCACCTTTGTTGTCTTCAGCAGTTAGCGCAGTACCTGGAACTTACTGGCTTCTCAATAAATATTTGTTAAGTGAATACATGATGAAACTGCAGCCTAAGGACAGGAAGTGACCTGCCCAAGATCACAAATCTAGTTAGTAACAACATTCTGATAAGTAGGTTATGATAACATTTTAATTGCATTGCATTGCTTGAAAGCACATGATGAGAGGCCAGAATTGGGCTGAATCTTGGAATAAAACTCTGGTGACAGGTTATTCATAGAACTAGAAATTCATACAATCATCCACAGCATTGAGTTGACTCTGAGGTCCATCTTGAGAGGTTTTTTGGCACCTTAGAGTTTTGTTTTTCTTGCTAATGTTCTACTGGTCAGAATAATGGGTACATGATTGTGGGGTGGAGGAAGCCTCCTTGGATGGCTTTCCCACAGTTGAAAAAGGCTACAATGAGAGACATTCCTAATCTATGGAAGGACATGGAGATCTCTCTCCATTCCTGGGGTCCACAAACCATCAATTATGTTCATCGTTAGTCTTTATTAGAAATACATAGTCATTTTTGGGGTGGCTGGATGGCTCAGTTGGTTAGAGCATAGGATGGTGGGCTGCGCTCCCTGCAACTAAGATTGAAAATGGCGACTGGACTTGGAACTGAACTGCGCCCTCCACAACTAGATTGAAAGACGACTTGGAGCTGATGGGCCCTGGAAAAACACACTGTTCCCCAATATTCCCCAATTAAAAAAAAGAAAGAAAGGAAGAAAAGAAATACATAGTCATGTTTGGCATAGGTTGCGAAAGGCTTGGTGGCAACAGGCGTGTGTGATGAGCCCTTAGAACTGTGTCAAGATCAAGGCCGTTTTGTTTTGTTTGAGGTAGAGAGGGTTGGAGTAGGATAATAGCATGAGAATACCAGCTCAGGATGGCTGTGGCTTTTGAGGAGGTCAGAGTGACCCAGGAAATATAATCTGGCCTTTGGCCGGTGGCGGTGGCTGGTGGCCCGCTGGCAGTCATCACTGAGCTCAGGAGAGTCTGACCTGAAGATGTGTTCCAGGTGATCTGCTCCAGGGAGGCCTCAAGATGTCCACGATGGCTATACTCCTGAGTGACAGCCGGAGTGAGTGAGTGAGTGTGTGTGTGTGTGTGTGTGTGTGTGAGAGAGAGAGAGAGAGAGAGAGAGAGAGAGAGATCTCGAGAGAGAAACATGAAGGGAGAAGCAAATGTAGAGAAGGTGTGGCCCAAAAAACTTGACAGAGTCCTTTTCATCCACTATTTCAAGGTGACAAGGTGAGCACCGGAGTCACCTAGCTTGCCTAGATGGCCATAAGGAAAGGTGTGTAAGGTCTGGGCTAGACCCAAAGGTCTATTGGTGTGGGCAAAGGGAGGGGCCTGTGTCCTGCCTCTGTTGGTCATTATGAGCCCGCTACCTGAGCCAGGTGGACAGGTGAGGACAGCATGTGGCTGGACCTCAGGGATGAGGTGGTCCAGCTTTGGTTCCCAAATCCTCTGTTGGCTTTTAGGCGTATGGACAACAAGTAGGAAGAATTAAACTTAAGCTCTCACTCTTCTGACTGCCTGTCTCTTTAGAAGTGCCATCATTCTTGCCATCAGGAATTGTTAGCATTGGGTTGGGGTCTGAAGGTTGGGCTTTATGAGTCAAGAACTCATTGAAATTGTTTTCAAACCTGTGTTTATGTTTTTCTGGGAAGGTTCATAGCAGATCCTCAAAGAGATCCATGAATCAGCAAAGGTTAAGAACTATTGGCATAAGGCAAGCAAAGGAACACATCCGTTTATAGAGGCCTTGTTCACACGGCAGGGATATAAATGGATGGAGTGTGGCAAGGCAGTAACGGTCAGTTTAGCGGCTCTGGGCCTGTGATTTAGAGGCTGCTGTGCCACCTGACAATAGTGGTTACCCAAGAGCGCACACAAAATGGGTTAGAGGTAGCGGTCAGGAACTTGCTGAATGAGCAGGGGACAATGGCAGTGCAGACAGAGAAATAAATACTGTGCATCCGAAGGAACAAAGCTGGTTGGGATGGAACAGTCACTGAACACAACTGAACACCAGAGCAGAGAGAGTATTATAGTGTTCTCAGGACTGATACGTTTATAATCCATGAGAGGGCCAGGTCACAAGTTTCCCAGGGACTACACTAGGCTTCAGTTAATGTTGTTCCCTGGCTCTGGGTAGAGGACGCTCTTACAGCTGTATTGCCTATGGGTATGTTCTAGAAGCAGAGGCAGTAGTCTGGCCCCTTGACCTACACCCTGTTATGTTCATCTCTACTTCATCCTTTTTATGAACTTCAGGGTAGTTTTTCATACTATCCCTGTGGCCAGTGCTCTTTGTGGTTCATTTCCAGCCTTGGGGGCCAGGCTGATGGGATACTCAGAATAATATCATTTCTAGAACTGGAATCTAATCTTGCTTTCCAAGAGCAAGGTTTTGGGGAGCAGTTTTTTCTAGGTTCAGGAATCCTAAGCAAGGATGGAACATATAGGGAGTGGGAGTTCTCAGAGAGGACTGTGGATTAGGGAAAGGAAGATAAATCATTCTCAAGACTTGGGTTAAGATGTGGGGCTGTTTGGCTCAGTGTTTTCCTCATTGGCCCAGCTGTAGTTTGGTGATACCTGACACTCTCTTGCTCCTCACTACCTCCTTCCAGCCTTTTCTTGACCATGGCTGTACTCCTTGAGCAATGCAAGCCATTGCAAAGTTGTTTTAGAGGAACACAGCCACTTGGCAACTTAGTTTTACCCTGTGGGACACCATCCAGCTGAGCCAGTTCTGACCGCCCCCTTTTCACAACTTTCTTTACAGGTCTGGCCTTGGAACTGCTCTACCTTCCACTGATACCTCGTTTTGGTGCAGCTGTCTACAGACCCAGTTCATGATTCATGACTATTGTTTGATCTTGTAGGAAGTAAAATACTTGTAGTCACTAGTTTGTTTCCATCCAGGAGCTAATGGCACCTCGTATAAGGTATCCATTGGGAAAATTTCCAAAGGATCAAATATCAGAAATTCAGCTACATCAAGCCATTTGGTTCCTGATACCATAAGCTATTCAGTGTAAGAATCCTGGAATACCTTTTCTTATGTCATGCTAAAAGGAATCGAAAAAAATTCATTTCTAAAGTTGCATCTCTTCCCCCCTTTTTCCTCCTCTTTGAAAATGGTCTAGGATTAAAGTCACATTGTTTCCCATCTGTAGGCCAATGGTGAACACATGAATTTATCCTGGGGTACACTATTATCTGATTGTGTGGCAAGCCTTTTGTCTTGTTAAAAGAAAGGCAGGGAGTAGAAGCTATGGCCTTGAAATCACTCTTTCATTTGTTCAGCCAATGTTTGTTGAACAGCTACAATGTTCTAGGACCTGTGGTAGCTATCAGGAATGCAGAGATAAAGGACACTGTCCCAGCCCATAGAAATACATAGGCCAGCAGGCAAGACAGGGAAGTGAATCATTAATTGAAATATAATGGGGTAATTGCCAGGAGAGCAGGAACGGAGTACAGATCAGCCTGAGGAAGACTGCTGCTCCTTTTGGTGGAAAAGCAGTAGCCCCTCATTTATTTATTGTTGTTTTTACTGTTGTTACACTTTCATCAGAAAAAAAAAATCCATGTAGATAAGTGAATTTTCCAGATAATCAGGCTTATCTTTCTAAGTCCTGTAACTTAAAACATCTAAAAACTATTTTGGAGGGAAATATTTATCAAACGCATTCTTTACTTCTCTCTTAAGTGAAATATACTGGATGAAATGCAGTCTTCTCCTGTTTTCTCCTGTTTCTTGAGGCCAGTGCATTCACACCAGCCTTTGTATCTGGGCCCACAGACTCCTTCAGAGGGAGTATGTTCACCCCCTGAGCCAACACGCCCCTTCCTTACTGCTTTTTGTAATTTTTCTGTCTCTTCTTTCCTTCCCAGGATGATAGCACTCACAGTGTGAGGGATATAAATGATAAATGTCTAACTAGTGTGTGGTTGGCACAATTAAGTACCTTGATTGTGGTGGTGGTTACACAAAGGTACACATGTGATAAAATTGCATAAAGCTATGCACGCACAAATGAGTGCATTATATATGAAAGATGGTTTTGATATTGTACTATAGTTACGTAAGATGTTGACATCGGGAGAGGCTGGGGGAAGAGGGCTGGAGACCTCCCATACATTTCTTTGTACTTGCAAATCTATCATTATTAAAAAAAAAAAAAAAAAAAAAAAAAAAAGCTAGAGTTTTGTGCCCTGCTTTTCCCCTTTATGTTTTCATTTTTAACAAAAAGAGAATGTCCAAGTGTTGTATCTACCTGTCTTGATTACTTCCAAAAACAAACTAAAAAAATCGTAATATATTTTAGAATTAACTGCAAGAATGCCTAAGCATTCTATAGAATATATGGGGTTGTATTTGAGAGTATTAGAAAGGGAAATTGCGTGAAAAAAACATATTGGTAACACTAAAATAATGTGAAATTATGCACCTGGTGGACTGGAGACAGAAAGAGGAGTGTTTTGGCTGAGCGTGGGGAGGAGCCCTTGTCTGCCTGTGCCTGGTCAGGAATGATCTGAGAGCTTTGAGGGAGAGGGGGAAGTGGGGTAGTCTGCTAAGCAGACCTGGTCTGGGGCAGCTCAGGGCAGGGCAGCGCAGGCTGTGGTTCCTCGGGGGAAAATAAAAAAGAACAGGCCATCAGCGTGCTAGCAACAGCACCTAAATGAGTGGAAACTTCTTCAGAAAAGGGTGGCAGGACACAGACAAGTTGTGCTATCAGATTCTATCAAATATTGATTGTAGAAAGAGTTAGGGAACAGGAGGGAATAGAAAGCAGAGAGTGGAGATGGGGGAGTAGTGTCATTTGGGGGGGAAAGTCCAGAAAGGGCAGGCTGGTGGCTGGAGCTTCCCAGCCAGCTTTCAGGGGTTCCCCTTTGCTCAGAGAATGAAGTCCAAACTCTACATGGCATTAACAGACCCTGCATGACCTGTCTGGTATTGGAATATCTCCCTGAGCTCATCTCCCGGTGCTCCCCCAAATACACCTTCTGAGTCTGCAGTTTCCAGAACGCACTGTCCTGTTTTTAGGCCTCCCTCCTCTCTCAGGTGCTTCCCTTTGCCTTCCATGATTTTCCCTGTAGATGTCAGCACATTAACTGCTCCCCTGCCTACAGGGCCCTGCTGGCTTCTCTCTGTGAAGCCTTTTGTCATACCTGGGTTGGGACACAACCCCCTTTCTCTACCTTTGGCCTTCCTCAGCTCCAGATGAGCCACAGTGGCCCCATTTGCCCAGCGTGAGCTTCCCCTCCCCAGCTGCGGGGAAGGGGGTGGTTGAGCTGCTGAAGAGAAGAGAACTCCACCTCCCATTTCCCTGCTCAGCCTGGGCCTTTGCACATGCTAGTTCCTCTATCTTCTCTTACATCTCCATTTGGGAGGCTTTCCATCAGAATTCTAGGCCTTGTCAAACAATCATTTCTCTGTGTGACTCTCACACTGGCCTCCCACAGCCTTTTGTTCTCGCAAACATTCAAGAAATACGTATTAAGAACACACTGTTGTGATTGATTGATCATGTGGAAGTTCTTCCACTGGAGGGAATGTCACAGAACGAGTCCCTTCCCTTTTGCAGTGGCTAGCCCATCATCATGTATGGAGCGGTCATTGCATCTCTTCCTAAGTTTTGTCTTTCTAGGTCGGGGAAGACCACTTACTTACTAGCTGTGTAACTCTGAGCCACTTTCCTCCAAGCTTCAGTTTCCTCATTTGTTAAAAACTGAGATAAAACAGTACCTATATTGTTGTTGTTGAAATTAAATGAGCTCGTATATGTAAAGTGCTTAGAACAGTGCTTGGCATATATTAAATGCACAACAATAATTTCAGTATTATTTTGTATTATTGTCGTGCAGGGCGGCCTGTGGGGTCTCTGCTTCTGCTCCCCACATAAGAACTCAGGATATGGCTAGGCCAAAAAGGAACACCCACGGAGCCATAAGTAGGGGCGTCATATTACTATATTCTCGCTGACACCTGGGTTGGAGACACAGGAACCAGGAGCAACACAATCCGCAACCTGCCGTCCACTTCTCTCTGCCAACCAACCCCATTTGCTAGCTGCAATCCACTGTGCTAACTGCAATCCGCGCTTGCTAGCTCAGCCACCATCTTCTTGCTAGCCCCCATTTGCTGCTAGCGTAGCCATGGCAGTTATATTAGTGGCCAATGGCTCACTAGTTACAGCTGACGGCCAACTAGCCACAGCTGAGGGCCATCCAATCACAATTGATGGCCATTTACTACTTTTTAGTGTGAGAGCCTGGAAACTGCACTTCTGGCTCTGTCCCCACACTCCACCCCTACAGGTTCTCCCCTCACAATCGACATGACAAGCATCTTCTGCGAGGGGCCCTGTGCGAGGAGCCTGGAGGTAAATGCAATATCCTGGACACAGCCAGACTGTCTGGACACAGCCAGGGTTTCTCAGGGCACCACCAGTACTTCTGGGCACATCCAGACTTCCTGGGCTTCTTAGGGTACCACCAGTCTCCCCGGGCACAGCCAGGGTTTCTCAGGGCACTGCCACTCTCTCTGGGCACAGCCAGACTTCCTGGACTCAGCCAGGGCTCTCAGGGTACTGCCACTCTCTGGGCACAGCCAGACTTCCTGGACTCAGCCAGGGCTCTCAGGGCACTGCCACTCTCTCTGGGCTCAGCCAGACTTCCTGGACTCAGCCAGGGCTCTCAGGGCACTGCTACTCTCTCTGGGCCTCTCAGGGTACCATGCTGGAACTACAACGGCTCACAGTCAAGGTGCTTACATATTCTCGATGGTGGCCAGTCACGACACGAAAGCAAACATCCGCCAGTTCCACCACATGGTGGTATGTTCCCAAGCAAACAGTCAAGCTGTCCATTAAATTAGGGATAGAAGGTAATTCCCCATAGTCCATAGTCATTCGTCAGGGCTGTCCTGGGGGTGAGGGACAACCTTGACCTCACCCTCATCTCCCACAGAGGACTCAACAAGCGTTTCCTGCTGGGACTACAAGTCCTGCATCCGGGCTGCCTCAGAAAGAACTTCCCAGCCCACAGGGCTGCAACAACCTTCGCTTTCTGTGGCCTATGCTGGTTGGGGAACCGTCCACATCTTCCCACCCCTCCACGGGGGTCCAGCTCTCCGGCAGCTGCTCCTCCTGGTCTTCCTGAGACTGAGTGTTCATACGCACAAACTGCTCCACCACCCTTCGGAGAGCTTTGGCTGGCACCGTACCCTGCTCGCTGCACTTCTGGCTCTGTCCCCACAATTATATTTTACGTAGTGCAATTAAACTTGGATAACCTATATTTTGAGACATTTTCTTTAATTAAAAAACTCCAGATGTTGAACAACTATGAAGTACACCTGAAACTGATACAATGTTGTATGTTAGCTATATTTTTAATAAAAATATTTTTTAAAAAACCAGAAAAACAAAATATATGATTACATGCAAAAATTATATTTGTTTTCAACAGTCTATCCCTAGCTTTTGAGTATTTAAGAGTTTTATTAAAATACTTCATAGCCATTTATATTATATATTAATATACACAAATTGTATATTAATTTTAAATATTGTAAACATTGTAAATATGCATATTTTACATACTTATTGTACGTAATACAATTAACATATTGTAGAGAGTTAATTGAAAGTGATAGCTTTTTTGTTGTTCATGACATGAAAAATCAGTGAGCTTGTTTCCTTGCTCACTACTCTTACTAGTTCTAAACTTGAATCAAATGTATCCACTCATTTTTTAAATAACTCTAAGCTCTCATGTCTCCCATAGTTTTCAGATACAGAGTAAAAGTCTGTGAGAAATAAGAATGTATCAGTATCTTCCTTCCAGAAACAAGGTTTATTCCTCTGTTCTGTTACAGGCATCTCTCGTTTTTGTTATTATCAACTTGTGGGCATTTTACCTTGGATTTTTCTCCCTGTTTATTCTTCTACTCCTCAACACGTAAGTGTAATTTTTTACATTTAAAATATAAAATTTATTTTTTCTGATTATAAATAACACATATGGACCATTAGGAAATTATAGAAAACACAGAGAAAATCACATATATAATACCACTACCCAGATGTAACTCCTATTAATATTTTATATTTGTTTTCAGTCTTCTTTCCATCTGTCTGTCTACCTCTGTGTCTATTTATCTATATTTGTAAAACAAAAATGAAATACAACTGAATGCTTTTTTCACTTAACACTGACTGGTGCCAATTTATTTTTCAAGCCAGTTCCAGACGACCCTAAAACACAGATTTCATCGTGTCCCTTCCCAGTTCAAGAACTTACCATTACAATCCAGGCAGCAGCACACCTCTGACCCATCTCTTAGACGAAAAGAGTGTATTGATTTGAAGCCAGAGGATCTGAGGTCGAGTGTGTCCTTCACTTACTAGCTGCGTGATATTGGACAAGTTACTTAAGCTCTCTGAGCCATTTCCCTACCATGATTAATGGTAAACATCTTACCTCAAAGAGTCCAGTTAATTAATGTAGGTGAAAGTGCTTTATGAAGGGTAAAATGCTATATAGATAGTAACGATGCTACGTCCCTCACCCTGCCCCCCCCAATAAAATTGGGAGCTCCCTTAGGTAGGGTCCATTGTGAAGTTTAATGCTTGGCAACTTTGCCTCCATTTTTAATAAATGTTTGCTTAATTCATGAACAAATGAACAAATGTCTAGTAGGCCTAATCCAGCCCTGATCATTAACATGTATGGCTTTGAGATTTTCTGATCATCCTCTGTGTTCTTTAATTTAGGGTGACCAATAATCCTGGTTTTCCCAGGACTGAGGGAATGTGGGACTGTGAATTTTGAAGCTGAATCCAAGGGGGTCCTTGGGACTCAGAACTATCAGTATTAAAACCAGGATGAGTTAGTCATCCTATTAAAAATTCAGTGATGGATTTCAGGGTTGAAGGGAAGAATTGCCCACTTCTGGGTTCCATGGCCAGGGTTACTGCCAGAGAGGTGAGAGGGATGTTTCCATCTGGGTCTCATGGGGTGTTAGACCCTAACTGAAAGGGCTTGCCACTTTGCAGGAAACTCGATTTTACAAATTCACACTGTGGTGATCAAGCCCTTGGGAGTTTAATTAAAACTTATAAACAATGGATTGGTAAATCAGAATGACAATTTAAAATGTTCCTGTTAGTTTGCTGGGACAGCCCCTTCCCTGCTTAAATACCGAAGAGGGAATGAAAAGTGAGCCGGTGGTGGTAGGCATTACTGGAGGGGGTATCATATGTTGGATTTTAATTGACTCTCCACTGCAGAGTGCCCATTTCTAGGGAGATCTAGAATGCTTGTGGCTGGTGGAGACCATGGATGGATAAGGCTTCCTGGACTGATACCGTGTTTCCCCCAAAATAAGACTGAACCGGACAATCAGCTCTAATGCATCTTTTGGAGCAAACATTAATATAAGACCCGGTCTTATATTATATTACACTGGGTCTTGTAAAATAAGACCGGGTCTTATATTAATGTTTGCTCCAAAAGATGCATTAGAGCTGATTGTCCATCTAGGTCTTATTTTCGGGAAACACGGTACCAACTCTGTCCAGCATCTGTGCTTACCCTGCGCTCCCTACTTGCTGTTTGTCCTCATCACCTCTTTGCTTCATCTCAGTCCACTTTTCAAAGTTACAATCCCTGTTTCAGATTAGTTTACACCACTCTATTTTTGGTTATGTGCTTCCTGCTACTAGATCTCTGTCTCATGTATGTTCAAGGGTCCCTGCGGTCACATCACTGGTGTTCTGTGGACATCACCTTTAAGTGGCTCATTTTCTCCTCTTTGTTTAGTCAAAAAGAGGTTCCTGTTCCAGGCTTGAGCATTCTGCTTTCTCTCCAGCTTTTCCACAGCAGCCCTTGTCTCTCACTGGGGACGGTAACTTCTGTGGCTTGCCGTCTCTCCGACCACAGGGATTTCTCACCACCAGCACCACCTGCTGCCCTGATTCCCAGAGGCCTCCCTCCCTTTCCACCTGGCCTCTAGTTGACACACTTTGGGGTTTGCCACTGGCCAAGAACAGGGAGAGGCTGTGCTGGTGTGAAGTGATGGGTGATCTGGAAATAGCCTTGGGGGAAGGGCCTGGCCCTGAAGCTGGCATTGAGGTGTTCGCCTGCACTTATAATGCCTGGCACTCAGCAGTCAGAAAACAGGCATCTTTGCAGATCCAGTTAGTCCTCTCTCCCAGGGAGACCCATGTGTGCAGGGTATTCACCCCTGAGTTGGGGATTGTAGTACTAGCCACACAAAACTTTTACTCTGGGGCCGGTCCGGTGGCTCAGGCGGTTAAAGTTCCATGCTCCTAACTCCGAAGGCTGCCGGTTCGATTCCCACATGGGCCAGTGGGCTCTCAACTACAAGGCTGCCGGTTCAATTCCTCGAGTCCCACAAGGGATGGTGGGCTCCGCCCCCTGCCGCTGAGCTCCCGGATGGCTCAGTTGCTTGGAGCGCATCCTCTCAACCACAAGGTTGCCGGTTCGACTCCAGCAAGGGATGGTGGGCTGCACCCCCTGCAACTAGCAACAGCAACTGGACCTGGAGCTGAGCTGCGCCCTCCACAACTAAGATTGAAAGGACAACAACTTGACTTGGAAAAAAAGTCCTGGAAGTATACACTGTTCCCCAATAAAGTCCTGTTCCCCTTCCCCAATAAAATCTAAAAAAAAAACAAAAACAAAAAAAAACTTTTACTCTGGACTGGCTGGGTGTTTCTTCTGCATGGGGCTCCACACTCTTTAAGTGGATCCTGCTAAGGAGGGCCCTGGGATCACGTGTGATCTGGAGGTGGGCCAGCTGGCCACTCACATATAGCAGTCTTGCCACATCTGCTAGCTCATGACCCCTCACTCATGCAGATGCCCCAAGTGATGAAAGGCTTGTCATCAGGGCACAGTTGGTAAAGAGGGAGGAGCAAGGTAAGGTACCTAGTGGTGCAGGAGGCGGAGCCAAGGGACCAGGTGCATGCTAGTAAGTCATCTTACTCCTTACTGGGAGAACAGGTAGTTGGTTGATACTGACCAGACTGGATCTCCTGAGTCAGCCTCCTGCAGACTCTGGCAACAGATAGTGACAAGCTTGTGGCCTCTCTGCCACCTTTCAACCAGCCTAGGGCCTGGCTTCTGACTGCCTGTTCTCTCCCCAGCAATCCTGCAAGGGTCCCCTTTGTTCATAAGGTTCTGGCCTTATGTTGCTCACTCTGTTCACATCCAGAGCTTTATTAAAGATAAATAGGTTCATGGAAGGAAAGTTGTGTCCAATAGGCCAGTAGTAAGCAAGAGGCGAAAGAATCTTAATTTGTCCCAAGTTCCTGGGTAAACTTTAGCCTCTATAGGGAGCTGCAGACACCTTCTAGGGCTGTGCTTCACCTGTGTGCTGAGCTCTGCCAGCCTCAATCGCTATCTACTGGGTCTAACCCTCTGGCTTTGGTCCCTGACAGCCTGGGTAAGAAGGTAGGCACAGATCCCCAGCTACCCTGACCTGGGTCATGAGAACACTTCACAGGTGTACCTGATGCCAGTAGAGGCTGGCAGCTCCCCCACCCCCCATTGCATCTGCTCCAGCTGCACAGGTGTGCAAGGTCATCCTCTGACAACCATGGGTTCATCTAGTGTTTCCAAAAGACCTCAGAAATGGCATAATTCTATACCAGCCCTGTAAGATATCACAAAAGGCAGGATGTACAATGGTTAGGAACACTGATACCAGTTGGGCAAACCAAGGTTTTCACTCCAAGTCACCCAGTTAGCCATTTACTAGCTGGGTGACTTGGTAAATTAACCACTCTTGGCCCCAGTTTCCTCATTTATAAAATGGGATTAATAATAATAGTATCTACCACTTCAGAGAGTTGTCGTGAGGATTAAACAAAATAATGCGAAGTACTTAGCACAGTGCCCACAAGCATGTTAGCTACTGCTACTACAACCCTCACCTTTAGGGTATATGAGGGACTAAGAGGGACCCTGACAATCTAACACAATCTAGGGACAACCTGCTTTGCCCTTTTGATCCTGAAGATTTAAGCCCTACCTATTAACTGCTTCCCTGCAATCTTCCACCAGAAGTGGAAGGCATTGACCCTTTAAATAACTGGAGACCACCTGAGAACAGAATCATGGAGCCTTAGCTATGGGCACATTTTTGGCCCTGCTTACCGTCTAGGCTTTAGGTTTGGTCTTCTGACTCCTACTGCCTGACCAGAGGCTCTCCTGGACTAACTCTCAGGTACTGTTCTGTTTGCAAGATTAAAGGCATGTGAGCTGATTCTATTGGTTGTCCAGGGTCTGGGGGATCGGAGGGCTGAGGGGGTGTGTGGGGGGGATGGCTGCAGGCCTACTGCCCTGATGATTGACAAGACACTCTGATGTGGGAATGTAAAACTGGTGGAATGGGTACCTGATACAGGCAGGAGTAGGAGGGAACTGGGACCCAGAGTGTCAGATAGAGAGCAAAGTAGTATCTGTGGGCCTTTTTACCCTGGAAATAAATTTCTAAGATGTGTCAACCCTGCCCATATTTTCCATACGTAGGCAGAAGGAAAAGCTAGTGGAAGTTGCTCATAGTTGAAGATGATGGAATTGGGGGAAGACCCTGTCAGTGATGGAGAGAGGACAGGCATTCCCCTTCCCCAGTTCTCTAAACCTTCAAAGAGACCAGTGACTTGACTTATATCCAGTGCTTTATTGAACATAAATAGTCACATAAGAGGAGAAATAAATGTGTCCCCAGGCCAACAGAGAGTACATGAATGTGTTTATGAGAGAGATGCGCGAGGTCCCTGATCTGTACTCTGAGGGGGGGGGGGGTCAGTCAGGCGGGGCCTGGGCCAACCAGTAAGGCAGATGAGGGTCCGTGTCTTGGGGGACTCACTGCTCCTGGGTGCCCCAGGAGATGTAGTCTGGCCGCGTGGCTGCATGGTACTCATCAATGAGCTGCTGCACAATCTCCCGGGACGTGTCCAGCTCGTCAAAGTTCTCCTTAAAGATGTCCTCCTTCCGGAACTGCTCCAGGAAGGCCTCCCGCTTCCGCAGCTTGTCGTACTGGCGACAGGTCCGCTCAAAGAGCTTGGGGTGTGCAGAAAGCAGGGGTCACAAAGAACTCCGAGGAACAACATGGCCCAGAGAGCCAGAGAACCATGGCTGGGCTATCTCCACAGTAACAAAGCCAGAAGCAGAGCAGCGGGGATGCAGAGAGGTGAGGCACAACCAGGAAAATGATTATGGGAAAATAGGTGCACACCGTGAGACTCACCGAGGAGATGCTGGTGTGGTTGGCCATCATGAGCCCGCTGACCCGGTGGGCAGAGGGCAGGTAGGGAGACTTCCTTGACAGGGCCACCTGGATGCTGGCTGGGCCCCAGGGGATGAAGTTGGCCAACTTCCGTTCCCGGATCCTCTGCAGGCTCTTGTGGACCTGGGGAGGGCAGAGGAGTGGTGGTGGTCGCCTCTCCTCTACCCCTGCAGGTTCCAGGGGTGGAATGAAGGGGCCTCACCTACCTGAGTGGGGTCCACCTCCCCCTGGATGATGTTGAGGATGGCAATGTAGCAGTGGTTGGTCTGGCGATCCCGGCCGGTGGACACCATCACGTTCTTGGGCTGCAGCAGCCGCCTCATGACATCCAGGACCGTGGTCTTCCTCACGCTGGCCACCTAAGGCGAGAGTGGGCCACAGGGACCAGGCTAGCACTGAGGGCACAGTGCAGGGATGCACGGACAGACAAGAGTAGGCGGCACGTGCCCCCAGCAGACTCGGGGCAGTATGGTCTCTTTGGGGAGTGCCTTTGGATTCAGTTGTATACTGAGCCCCTGCTGTGGGATCAGGACTCTTAGCCCTCCTCAGCTCAGCAAACTCATGCCCCTGTGTAGGAGCACACGCAGACCCTGTACAGCCCAGGCCCTGCAGGAAGCCAAAGGCAGAGGGAGAGAGGAGAGCGAGTCAGCAAGGAAGTCGTACAGTCTGTGCCAGTCCCTGAGCGCAGAGCCCCTGGGGGCTGCAAAGTGCAGGTCCTGGGGCAGCAGGGAGAAGAGAAAGGCTAGCTCAGGGCCCAGGGCCCAGGGCCAGCCCGGCCTGGGACACTCAGGGCCCTTCTTACCGACTGGTCCGTGGTGAGGGGGGTGTAACCAGTCATGAGGAAGTGGAGCCGCGGTGTGGGAATGAGGGAGGCGATGAGGCCGATGAGGTCATTGTTCATGTAGCCCGGGTAGCGCAGGGTGGTGGTGCTGGCCGACATGATGGTAGACACCTGGGGACAGAGGTGCCACGTCATGCGTCTTGCCTGGGGTGGCCTCCCTTCCCCAGATGGCACTCTGAGCCAAAGGAGTCCAGGAGTGGGGCCTCACCAGCTGATTGATCTGGGAGAAGGATGGGTTCTGGATGTGCAGGCGATCTGTGGCGATCCGGTTCAGGGCTGTGTTGTCCAGCACCACCTGAGGGGGACAGGAAGAGGTGGCAGATTTTTGGAAACACAAAGAACATGAGCTCTGCCTGAGCCAGGGCTCTGAAGCTCAATTTCCTCTGAGCCTCATAGCCAGAAAGACCTATCCAAAAGGGATTTGAATAGCACTGGGGCCTAGAAGATCTCAAAATGAAAGTTTTAAGTGTATGAAAACGGTGAAACAGACAAGGGTATGGTAGTAGGAAAAGGTAGAAACCAGGACTCACCACACAGTCTGCGTTCTGGGTCAGCCTTTTGAGTGTGAGCAATGAGTTGTAGGGCTGGACCACCACGTCGCTCATCTCGTCCTGGTTGGGAAACACTGAGTATGTCTGTACCAGCTTCTTAGGGTACCTGGTGGGGGTTGGGAGAAGAGAGTCAGGGTGACAGACTGGACACTTGATATGCATAGGGCTTCCCATAACTGCCTGGAAGCAGCTGAATCTGGACGGGGAAATTGGTGTTGGGCCATGGGATCAGTAGAGAAAGGAGACTTGACTTTCGGAAGTCTGTAAGTTTCCCAAAGGGCAGAGAGACATCTTAGGATCTAGGGTTCTAAATCCAAACTGTCCATCCTCGCTGAACCTTCATCTCTTCACCTAGGACCCAGATTGTAAGGTCTGGGTTCAAGCTGCGGGAGTGGCGAGGAAGGCCCTTTCCTGCTCCAGTGAATAGCAAGGTATATCTGAAGGGACTCTCAGTTACTTGGGAAACCAAGTCCTCCCAGCCCCTCAAAACTCAGACGTACCTGTCGTTCAGCCGTTCTAAGAGGTAGGAGCCCAGGCCAGAACCTGTTCCCCCAGCAATCGAGTGACACAGCACGAAGCCCTACATGGGAAAGGGGCAATCGGTGTCTAGGTTAATCTAGTGAAAGGATTTCAAACTCGACCCATCCCCAATTTCTCAGACTCCTGTCTTCCACTTTTCTCTCCCCACACATAGAGCTTAGGAGCCTGCCTTATTTCCAGCAAGGTCCGGTGGCTTCTGTCCAGTGCAAAGGGTACATGAGTGGGTCTTATACCTAACAGATAGCTTCTAAAGGGTAATGCTGAGCCTTCGCTATGTTGGTTCCCACCAGTAGTGCTGAGACACTCACCTCTAGACTGTCACTGCCATCTGCCTCCCGGTCTATGATGTCAAAAATGTCCTCATGGATCTTCTCTCCCTGTACAGACATGGGGAGGGTCAGAGTGGGACAGGACCATGGCACAAGGACTCTGAGCTTACAATAGCGACCCTCGATTCTCCTTATAGCAGCAAAAAGGGTTTTTTGGAGCACAGGGGCCCTGCTTTTTATTCTTATTGAGAGACAGTATGGTACAGTGGTTAGGAGCAGGCACTCTACATCCAGACCACCTAGGTTCATACATTAGCTCTAGTTCTATTTAGCCGAGCGACTCTGGGCAGGTTACCTATTCTCTCTATACGTCAGTTTCCTCATCTCTATAATGAAAGTAATAATACAGGTCCATATACCCTTATCCAAAATCCTTGGGGCTTATGTTTTGGAATTCAAATATTTCACATTCTAGAAAGGTAATATGATACATATAATGTATTTTAAGCAAAATGCCAGCGGGGTCTGAGGTGCCCTAACTGAATACATCAATATTTCTGCAAAGAAAGGTATGAGTAATGACAATAAATTGGATAGAAATTATAAAATAGCCTGTCTCCATTGAGATTTGGTTTTGCTGCTAAATCGTCTTTTGCTTTCAGTTTTTTGGATTTTGGAAAGATAGATAAAAGTCTGTGAACCTGTAGTACTTCTAGGGTTGTTGGGAGATTTAAGTAAGTTAATATATATAAAGTACTCAGTATGGCCTGTCACCCAGCACTAGCTAGTGTAATGTCTTAAGAATGAATATTACATAGTTGACTTAGAGAAAAGAACTCCCCTCAGTCATGTCTCTCTCCCTCTCCCACTCATACATCCTCTATCTAATTTCATCTCTCTCTAGGAAGTCATTGGGCCTGTTCCCACACAGGAAGGGCATTGCGGGTCCTGCCAGGGAATAGCAAACGACCTGGGAGAATCCGCTGGCCCAGTTGTTGCCAGCTCCTCCTCCATGCTCCGACAGGTAGATGTTCTCTGGGTTGTAGAGCTTGGCATAGGGAGAGTTGAGGATGGAGTGGATCACCCGGGGCTCCAGGTCCAGCAACACAGCCCTGGGGATGTAGTGCTCATCGTCCGCCTGTCAACGGGAGTCCAGGAGGGGGCCCACTCAGCTAAGGCCTGCCCAGTCCTCCGTCCTCCCCACTCTGGCTCCTGCCTGCCCTCCCTCCTCAAGCCAGCAGCCTTGGCTCCTTTGCCCAGCGGGGTTTCCCAAGGCCACTGCCCATCCCTTCAGGCCCCCTGGCCAAGTCGCTGGGAGCACCTGGTAGAAAAAGACGTCCTTGCGGTCAGTGCCCTCGGTGGCAAATTCCTCCACGATGCCCTCGGGGCTGATACCATGCTCGGCGCACAGTTGTTTCCAGAACTCGAACCCAACTGGAGGGGGGAGGCGGGCGGAGAAGAAAGAGGATATCTAGGTCTGGGCAGGTTCCAACTAGGAGCTGGGGGACTGAGCGCCTGGGTCCAGGGATAGGAAGTCAAGGTTCAGCACACTCCCATGACAGAGGAAATAGCTGTATGCCAGCGATTGGGCAGGGAAGGGCTTTCGGGGTTGGACAACTGAACACTGGGTCAGGCATGTCCCGCGTTTTGGAGAACTACGATTCTGGTAAGGGCAAATGGGAGTCCAGTATCCCACAGCGAGATCCCATTGACTCTAAGGAACCTGACTAGTGGAGGGGCCGGAGGTTCGCTCACTCTGATTGCCGCACTGGCCCAACTGTAGGGTGATGATTTCCCTCGGCATCGCTCTTCAGGCACCGGCGTTGCAGTCACTCCCGCTAGCAAAGCCTCCGTCCGCCAGCCCGCCTGCCGCACGACGCAGGCGCCAAACAACCCGCTCCGCCCACGAACTTTCTCCGCTCCAATGAGAAGTGAGTTCTGGCGATGGCACTTTCTTATTCATTTGGCTTCACTAGTACAGACTGCGCGTGCGCGGCACCGGATCGGGCTCTGCGCCGGTGATAGGGGATCATGTTTTGATGCAGCGTTCTCTCTGGATGGAAGCCAACTAGAACCCATGCGCAGGCGCAGTGTGGAGGGAAGCGGCCTTCCCCGGCCAAATCGCGCATCTGCGCAGTTGGTGTTATTGTGACTGTCGGGCCGTGGCCCCGGATGTGGTGGCTGCAGGTGGGAGATGGCGGAGGCAGAGGGGGTGGCTGGAGCGCCAGGCCCAGTTTCGGGGCCGACTTTCAGGGGCCGCGGCGCTATGTCGGGCTCCTTGGAGCGGGACCAGCAGGTTGAGGCGGCGCAGCGGGCCCTGGTGGAGGTGCTGGGGCCTTACGAGCCTCTGTTGAGCCGGGTGCAGGCAGCCCTGGTGTGGGAGCGGCCAGCCAGGAGCGCCCTGTGGTGCCTGGGGCTGAACGCGGCTTTCTGGTGAGAAACTGGACCCTCAGAACCCCTCCGAGGAGCGAATTCGTCAGGTTTCTTTAGGGCACTACCTCTCGCCTCACCTGTTTTCTTCGCTGCACTGGCTCCTTCCTGTCTAATTTTGCCTCACTTCCACTTCGTCCCGCCTGCAGCCTTTGGCATCGCAGTTCTCCGTAGGGCCTTCCAGTTGTCTTCCCTCCTTTACCTGCTCCCGCATCCTCGCCCCGCACATCTGGATCTGGCAGGAGCATCTAGTAATGCCTTGAGCCGTCCGCGGTGAGCGAGGGCGCCTCATTTTACCCAGGGAAAGCTGGGTCCCTTTAGGGCCATCACCTCCCTTCTCTTCTCTACTCAAATGTGGTTTGAAGACTGTCTCGAGAGATTTTAGTAGTTAATTCTGGGGTAGATGCGTGAGGCGTGAGGTCTTGGAATGGTATCCGTGGGTGTGATAAGAAAACAAGTTCGATTGGTCTGAATTAGCATTAGCCCACTCACGGAAGTTTGTGAAGGCTGAGCGTCAATGAGAGACTGCAAAACTCCAACTTGAGAGAAAGTGGTAAGCTTTTAAAGAACAGTTGTGAAATAGTGATTGTGAGAGTTCACCCGTTTGAAAACCCCTTAGAATGGCAACTCTCCTTGTTCCAAGGAATTGGTGAGAGGAGGCATCCTTAGCCATGGCAATTGAGGATGTCTCATCGTGTGTGTGAGTTTTCCTGAGCTGGGACTGGGACTGTAAATATACTTTAAGAATCGGTATGTTTCATGCTCTGTGAAATGGAACTGTGGCTTCTCTCAGCTGTCATCGCCTAAAGTGGACTTCGGTCTTCACAGGATCTGCCAAGCAGATCGAGGGAAACATTATTGATCAAATTCCCAGGGAACTGAAGTGTAGGGGTGGGGGTGCTTCTACAGCTGAATGAGATAAGACTATTCTGGATAAAGCTGAAACAGAACAAGGTATGTGTTTCCAGAAATTTTTGGTTCTGCTAAAAATACTTTCCTCTTAAAATTCTTGGTTTTAAAACCAAAACATTTAGTGTCCTTTCTCTGAAAGAAGGTTTTTCCGTCAGCTGGAGCAAAACAAATAATTCCAAGTTCGTTGACAGTGTTCAGCTATTACGTTAATGCTCTCACAGTTTGAAGGAGACTCAGGTTAAAGTTGTCACAGTAGCCTCTGCCATTTGTTGCTTCCAGAGTCTTTAGCCAGCTTGATAATAAACTTTTTTTTTTTTAACAGCATTCTTCTTCTTCTTTTTTTGTTTTTTTGCTGGTAGTGCTTCCTTGATCCCCAGTTCCTTAACTTCTCTCCTGTTGCTCCCTGTCAGGAGCTCTTACATGTAGCACCGCATTCAGGAGTGTTTACCAGAATGACCTTTTCTTCTCCTACTACCTCCCCATCCTAACCCCTAACCCCAGACCATCCTGTCAAAACTTCATTCCCTACATTGGGATCGTACTCCTGGGAAAAAAGTTGGTCCTCAATAAACCAGTTTGTATCAAAGTGTGACTGGCTGATACATAAAAACTTTATCAGGATTGAAATGAATCCTAATAAACCAAGGGTTTATTAATGTAAATGGATTAGTCACATGTATGGTTTTATTTTTGAGACGGGGACTTTCCACATATCCCTTGCCTGAGAGAGATTTTTGAAGTGGAATGCAGGTGAAGGTCTACACATAAGGAGCTGTTCTGAAAGAGATACATCTTTTGATGTTACAGTGTTACCCTTCATTTTCAGGCCCGCAACAGTGTTTACTTAAGTTTACTTAACAGGCTGTGTTTGGAAGCTCACTCAGATCCCCTTTTCCTACTCTTGGTCTCTTAAAGCATTGTGATGGGTCTTTATCTCTGGCATTTCCTGGTAGCTTGCCTGCTGTGTATCCAGAACAGTTGCTCTTGTGATTCCCATCAGACTCTAAGTAGGTGGGGGAGAGAGAGAGCAAAATGAGGGTGTGACTCTTGAGATTGAAAGGGCAAATGAATATGCCATTTATGGAGAAGACTCATATCTGTGAAGGGTACGGAATGACTGATAGTCCAGAGGCTGAGGTAGTTTGGTATTAGAGGTCACAGGATTGTTTGTTTTAGGGAATGTGCTTTCTTGAAAGGTAGTTCGGGGTTCAGAATGAAAGACTTCACATTGCGGTAGCATTATATTGAATATGGGTGTCTGTTTACATTTCAGTTCGGAATGTCAAAGAGTGACTGTTTAATTCTTGGACGTTTTAAGTGTTTAGGAAATGAAAGAGAATAATTGGACCAGGTCAGAGAAATCAATTCTGAAATATTTTTCTTTTATTATTGTTTTGAATAATAATATATCACTAACTGAGGTGTTTTATACATTTTGAGGTATAAGATTGGGTAGGAGTCCAGAAAATCAGAATTCAGGTAGTCGCTTTCACTGTGCTGTATTATCAGTGAAGGTTTTTCTGTACCTGTGAATGTGCCCTCTTAATAAAAAAAACAACATAAAGATAGAGATAGATGTAGATACCTCGCGACTGTTGTATTTCAAGGCTTTCACTCTTGTTTTTTTTTTTTTTCTTTTCTTTTTTCAAGTTCCAGAGAAATGGTGATCATATCAGAGATCTTCCAGCTTATATTGCTCCTGGTCACTGATATGTTATTATCTCTAGGATAATAACAGACATGTCAGGCCCCCCTCTCCAATTGCTTGTTTTTTCATTAACCTCAACACCACCTATAAATGAGTGATTTGGGGGAAGAATATCTGAGTCAGCAAGCGTGTGTCCTGACAGGATCAGAAAAGAAGAACATGTTCGAGTAACTTTTTAGTTTAACTCAGACCTTGGAGATAAGGGGAGAACAGCAGAGCCCTGGAAATGGGTATGAAATCCAAGCAGCCTTTCTGTGAAGAGCACACATAGTTCCAGGAGGACTAGATGACTGCTGAGCTCCTTTCCAGTTCTCTCTCTCTCTTTCTCTCTCTCTCTCTCTCTCTCTTTCTTTTTTTTAAAGATTTTTTACTGGGGAAGGGGAACAGGACTTTATTGGGGAACAGTGTGTACTTCCAGGACTTTTTTCCAAGTTTTTGTCCTTTCAATCTTAGTTGTGGAGGGCGCAGCTCAGCTCCAGGTCCAGTTGCGGTTGCTAGTTGCAGGGGGCACAGCCCACCATCCCTTGCGGGAGTCGAACTGGCAACCTTGTGGTTGAGAGCCCACACTCTAACCAACTGAGCCATCCGGGAGGCAGCTCAGCTCAAGGTGCCATGTTCAATCTTAGTTGCAGGGAGTGGAGCCTACCATCCCTTGCGGGACTCGAGGAATCAAACTGGCAACGTTGTGGTTGAGAGCCCACTGGCCCATGTGGGAATCGAACCGGCAGCCTTTGGAGTTAGGAGCATGGAGCTCTAACTGCCTGAGCCACCGGGCCGGCCCCTGTGTTTTTTGTTTGTTTGTTTGTTGTTGTTTTTTAAATTAAATCATTGCTTTTTCTGTTTTTAACATTCTATGATTCTAGGTGGTCTTTAAATTCAGATATTGATTTAGAGCAATCCACAGGCCGATTTTTTTATTGGGATCTGCTTTTGTAGTCACTAGTCTGAGTTAACCATACTGTATTCTCAGGGGTATTATGAAATCTATTGTTTTCACAATTGAAAAACACCAGTGTTTCCTCTCCCCCCTCAACTCCCCAAATAAAACAATGACCCAAGAAATGATTAAAGATATATAGAAATTCTGATTTAAGAGGTTAGAATTTGAGTGAAAAACAATAGTGGGGAACAGGAAATGGAAGGGAGAGCCCATTTAAGTAGAGACATTTGTTCCGTGAAAAAAATTTACACAAAATTTCAGATGAAATCTATTGAGCAAGTGTCTCTGATGATAGTCTTTGGAGGATTCTTGTTGCGTTTAGTAGCCAAGAAGACTCCCAAGGATGCCCTGGCTTTCTTTTGCCTCTCTTGCCTTCAGTTTTTATCTGTCCTAATTATAAGGTTGGGTGCTTTCTACCCATTAACATAAGGTAGGTCATAGCAGCTAGCTGGTTTCATTTCTGGTTTTGTGCAAGCAGTAACTATCACTACATGACATAGATTGACTTAATTTTTTTCATTCTCATTTACCAGTGACTGGCTCATTAACCAGACAGCCACAAGTACTGAACAATAATGGGCTTTTTGTCCCAATAGGATGGGATGCTTTGTTCTGAAGGGCCACTGAGACAAGCTTACTCTGTAATAACAAAAGAACCCAGAAATAGTATCTTCCTTGGTTGAAAATAGACATGTGATCTTTATTTTGTTTATGATTATAATAGAAACTTTATGATTATAGCAAACTTTAATTTACGTGTGCTAATCATGAGGATCCATGGTATAGTTAACCTCAAAAAAATTGTTTAGTTTTGAAATGTCTTATGATTTTTCTGGACACCAGATTGTTTTTCCAAGGAATATTTTATTTAGATTGATAATTAATTGGATTTAAGTCCCTGATAAAGGGGATGGACAGTTTACAAAAGGGCAAAAAATAATAAATCAATGGATATATAAAATTTCACTCCCAGTAATAAAAAATTCTAATGTAAATGGCAATGAGTTACTAATTTCTGCTTATTAAGTTTTTTAAAAATACTATTCAGGGGAATTATGGAAAAACTGGCATATGATTGATAGGAACATACATTTGACAGGCTTTCTGGAAAGTAATTTGGCAACATGTATTAAGATACTTGAAAAGTTAATACCTTTTTAGGTGCTGGGGAAAATGGGGAGTGATTGTTAATGGGTATGGGTTTTTTTGGGGGGGTGATGAAAATGTTATAAATTAGATAGTGGTGATAGTTGCACAACTCTGAATATACTAAAAATCATTGAATTAGATAATTTAAAAAGATAAAATTTTATGGTATACCAACTGTATCTCAATAACACTGTTAAAAAAAGTTAATGCCAGTAATTCCACTTAAAGTAGTTAATCATAAGTAAGGACAAAGATTTATGCTCAGTGATATATAGTTCCGCTTTACTTTATTACATTAAAAATTGGAAACATCTTAGTTCAATTAGGGAGAAGTTTAAGAGAATATATATATATATATATATATATATTTAAAAATGATGCAATCATTTTTAAAGTTTTTGATGCTTTTCTGGTGATATAGGAAAACATACCTATGTATTGTGGAGTGAAGAAGAAGGTTTTTAAACCAGATATGCCATATATTCCCATGGAGTTTTTATATATGAATTTTTTTAAAATGAAGAGAATAACCTCTGTTCACTTTTTGGGGTATATATGTAGATAATGGGTCATTTAAAAAAATTTTTAATGGAAAATTTAGAACATATACGTAAGTAGACAGAATAATATTATGCACCACCATATACCCAGCTTTAAACATTTTCATTTCATGGCCAATTTTGTGTCTTCTGTACCCCAATTCTTTCCCATCTCCTCCTTTATTATTTTGAGGCAAATACATATCATTTAATCTGTTTCAGTGTGTGTCGCTGAAAAATACTTAAAAAATACTATTATACTATCACATGTAAAAAAATTAATGATTCTAGTCAATGGTCAAATTTCCAATTTTCTCGTAAGTGTCATTTTGTGTGTTTTTTTAAACCGTTTGGGTTAGGATCCAAATGAAGTCCACATATTGTGACTCACAGCTGTTCTTGACATCTCATTTATTCTGTTGGTTCCTTTTCGATCTTTTTTTCTCTTTGCAGTTCATTTACTGAAAAAACTAGTTTATCTTGTAAAGTATCGTACAGAATGGAGTTTGCTGATTGCATCCGCATCCGTGGCTTAACACGTTCCCCCTGTGTTCTGTATTTCCTATAAATTCGTAGTTGGATCTGGAGGCTTGATCAGATTTAGGTTAAAAAAAAATTTTTTTTTTTGCAAGACTTAGATGGTGTACTAATTTCATTTTTGTTTTCTTCTTTAATTATTACGTATATTTTCTACATTTGCCTTTAGAAATAAGAAAAATAAATATTATTAAGGAAAAATTGATTATGAGTCCACAATGAGTAGAAGGAGTAATGGCCGAGGGGCAATCCCCAAATTGAATAATTCACATGTGAATGTCCAGAGTGGACTGCATTTGCAGTTGTTTTTGCTAAGTTGAGAAGTTCTCATGCCAATTTTAGTTGCTGAAAAATGTTTTGCATGTTGTTTTATCAAACTCGTACACTGACTGTTACATGTTATAGCTGCATGTGAAGTTTTTGACCTGAGCCAATAGGCATTGCAGGACTAAACTAATCCAGAGGAATCCTCCCTTATTTTTCTTCCATCCCTTACCTATACCTTCCATCCCTTACCTATTCCAGTCTTTCAAGTACTTTATCTTCAGTTATGTCTTGTCTTTGTACATAGTTGCAGAGTGTTTTTTTCAGGTGGGCTTTTAGTTTACCTCCATAAAATGACACGCATAATGTGACCCTCAGTATATCCAAAACATGCCTATCTGATTGATAGTCCTACTTTTTAAGAAATTTAGTATCAAGGGCTGGTAGGAAAGGGGCATGCTCTTTTCCGTATTATTTTATATTTGGTAGACACCTGGGGGAACATTGATATTAATTGTCTAGTTACCGTGGAGGGGTCAATTCTAGTTTTTTGAGGTGATCTTTCCATTAATTAAGTTTTTATCTATATAAAAACTTTTTCCCAAGAAATGTTATTTTATACCAGACAAAAACTCTTCTTTCTCTGAAGTTCCTGCATTGGCTTTTTCAAGAAAAGGGTACATCTGATCCTAAAATTGACTTGTGGACCAGGATTAATCTTGTTCAAGAAGATGTTAGCCTTCATGGCCCAGAAAATATACCCTTTGTAAAACTTGACTGATTCACCTTCATCTGCAGGTCAAACCCAGTACCCTTTGTCATGAAATGCCCTTCACGATCTGACTCCTGCCTTTCTCCCCGTACTCATCCCCTCCCTCTGTTCTTTGTGTTTCAGTTCTGTCAGACTACTTGTCTTAAGGACGTCATGCCAGCTGGCTGTTCTCCCTATCTGAATGTCTTCTCCTTCTCTACAACCTTTTGTTGTGTTTTCTCACCATTTGTCTTTCAAATACCACCTTAGATTCCTCTTGTTTGTTATTATTACCATGTCATGTTATCTTGCAAACACACAGACATGTAAATACACTTAAGAGTAAGGTCCATGTCTTACTCTTCCCTGTAACTGGACTTGGCATATCACAGACACTCGGATGTTTGTGGGATTGAGTCGAAGCAAAGGGGGCCTGTAACAGGCAACTAAAATAGTCCAGGTCTTAGAGAAACGGTATGTTTATTGCCATCCTCTTTGGAAAACTGACCTGTCTTAGGTGAGCTTAATATCCTTCCCTATCCCCGTTTATATTTGTGTTAGTAGTCATGATCTGGAGATTGCAGACAGTCTGGATGGCCTCCCCAGAGAGCCCTTTCAAATCCTCTGGAGAAAACAGCAGTTGTAGCACATCTTGCTTCTGCGACGTGGAAGCAATAGCACTGGGGTGCAAGAAGCTCTAGGGCCCTTTTCCTTGGCCTTGTTAAATTTGCTTGTTTGTTGGGGTGATGGACTGGCTTTGGAGGAGAGATTAATGGCCTGGGGCAGCTTTAGAGGCTTATTTCTGTTAAGCTGCTCTCAGTCTTTAATCTCATATATAATTACAATATCCTTTAAGTAGTGGGGTAGAAAAATTGGAAAAATTGGTGACTGGATTTCTAAGTTCTTATTTCCTTCCATCCCTCATTCTTTGTATAGTTTAAACATTGATAGAACAGGGATTCATGTTTATTAAAATAAAGTACAAAAATGTCTAGAGATAAAAATTAAAGTTCCTCTGCCAGTTCCTGCATGTGTATGTGTATTCATATATACACACGGATAAGCTTCTTAAAAATGTGATAGGGATTATACTCTTGGTATTGTTCTATGATTATGTCAAGTCATTAGGGCATGTTGAGTTGAGAAGAGAAGAGGTCATTTATAACCAGCTCCTGGTCATCCTTACCCTTGTTTGATCAGTTACTGTGATACTAGCTAATAACACTTCTACACTGTAAAATTGAATAGAGCTACATGTTAGGTGTGTCTTAGGTGTCTTGTATTTTCTTGTCTTTTTAGCAGAATCAAGTATGGTATTTTTCTGGGTGATTATGTTGTTTCTAATACCTACAAACAATTCTGCAAGATTTATTATTGTTAACATCACATAATAGATGAGGCTTAAAGAGGTTAAGCTAGTTTATTCAAGGTCGCATGACGAAAAGTGGCTGTTCAGAGAATCAAGCTCAAGCCAACCTATTAATAACTTTAAAAGCCGTGCCTAACTGCCCTGCTGAACCACCTCTCTGGTGATGCTTTTGGCTTCCCTCGAGATCTTACCACAGTCTCTGGTGGTGACTGGTGTTGTTTTCCCCAGTCTGTTGCAAATCAATACTTCTGTAAAATGTAAAAGAATGTGTTACTAGAAAAATTAAGTTTAAAAAGGCATAGACAACGCAATACCAAATATAGTCTTAGATTCAAAATTACTTGGTCAAATTGCTATACAAATTTCTAAATGCTCACTTTCAGTTTCTATCCTTACTTCTCCATAGCCTGGTGACGTCAGCTTGTGGCCCCCCTGGACTACATACTCTGCAAGGCACTACCTTCCAGGCTTTAGGGTGGTGTAATAGAAAGACTCATAAGAACTAGCTTTTGTTTTAAATATTTTATTGTGAAAGATTTTAAATACATACAGAGGTATGGAAAATAGTACAAATAAAGAATCCTATGTACTGTCACCCAGCTTCAGCAATTATCAACTCATGATCAGTCTTGTTTCATCTTCTATCATACCCTGTCCCTTGCCAAACTATTATTTTGATTCAAATCCCACACATCATGTCATTTCATTCATAAATATTTTAGTATGTATCACTAAAAGATAGGGACGCTAAAAGCAACTTCCGGGGTGGCCGGTTAGCTCATTTGGTTGGAGCGTGGTGCTAATGTCACCAAGGTTGCTGGTTTGATCCCTGTGTGGGCCAGTGTGAGCTGCACCCTCTTTAAAAAAACAAAAAAACAAACAAAAAATATAACTTCCATAATATTATCACACTTTAAAAAATTAACAGTAATTCCTTAGTATCTTCAGATGTGCTGTCAGTGTTCAGATTTCCCAGATTGTAAGTACCTATGGTTGATTCCTTCAAATAAGAACTAGCTTTTCCTTCATTCTGTTAATATGATACATTACATTTATTGATTTTTATATGTTGAACCACCCTTGCATTCCTGGAATAAATCCCAGAAATTGATCATGGTATGTAATCGTTTTAACATCTGCTGAATTCAGTTTGCTGATATATTATTTTGCATCTTATTTACAAGGGATATTGGTCTGTACTTTCCTTGTAGTGTCTTTGTCTGGCTTTGGTATTGGAGTCATGCTGGCCTCATAAAATGAATCAAGAAGTGTTCCCTCTTCTTCAGTTTTTGGGAAGAGTTTAAGAAGGATTGTGTCTAATTCAGAAGAACTGGCTTTTAGCTGTAACTTCAGTGCTTACTTTCTGTGTGACCTTGAGAAATCATTTCACTTTTTTGGGTCTCAGTTCCTTCATCTGTAAAAGGATATCTACTTGAATTAAATGCTCTTTAATGCATCTCTGTAAGTTTGTTGCCCTATACTCGGGTCTAATTTGGTAGAAAGGTGTTTGCTTTCATCATAACAACTTGTTATCAAGAATGAATTTCTCCCTGAAGTGAATAGAATCATTTAACTTGAAAGAGGCTTTGAGACGTTATTTGGTTTAATCCTCTGCCTTTATAGAAGCAAATTAATTATCTCTGCCCCATAGGTAAAATAGCAGAAGTTTAAGTGGTTTTTCTCAAGGTATGTAACTAGGATTAAGTCCATTTACTACAGAGGCTGTAGTGCACACATGGTCTTTTCTGAAATTAGCTTGCTTGGATAATGATCTTCTGTTTTTCCTTCTCTCTAGGTTCTTTGCACTGACATCCCTTCGTCTCGTGTTTTTACTTGCATTCAGCTCCATGGTCATAGTGTGTATAGATCAATGGAAAAACAAAATCTGGCCCGAAATTAGAGGTGAGTTTTATAGCATTTAGAACACTCTAAACTGGAAATGGTCTTTCCTATAATTTTTAATCTTTAGTTTTGGGGGTTTATGAGGGAGTATGTGGAATTAGGAATATCTTTTGGTGTCCGAATTATTGGCTTTAGGAGATGCTTGAAGGGCTAGTGCTCCATCTGTATGGAGTTCCTTAGAACTGAGTTCTGCCCTGTCCATTGTTAAACTCAGGAAATCTTTTTCCACCACCTGAGATATTCTTGCCCTCATAATTGGCCTGAGGAATAAGTAGTCCTTAAGTAGTCCTCAAATTTTTAAAAAATAATTCACCTCGTTGGATACTGCATCTTTACTGAGGCAGTATCCATTTGCCTCTCAGGAATTTCTTTTGAAGATTGTTTATTTGCAAAGCACTAAGCTAGGCATTATGACTTATATGAAGTACTCTAAGATATGGTTCCTTTCTCAAAGATTATACATAAATGAACATAAGAAAAGTTCAATGACAGTTATAGAGCAGTACCAGAGATGTCACAGTGCAATTTGTGATTAGGATGTTTGTCATGTATTTTTGCCTTACCTCAAGCCTTGAACGAAGCAAAAGATTTGGACAGGTAGAGAGAAAGTATGTCTCCAGAGGGGCCAGGAGCCTGATTAGTCTGAGGAACCAGAAGCTGCAAAGCATCACCTAAGAAGAGGGAATTGGTCAGTGTCATGGGAGTGAAGAGGAAATAAAAGGAGTGCTAGGGAATAAAACTGAAAGCATGTCAGAATTAGATTTTATAAAGCTTTAAAGTTAGGCTTAGAAGTTTAGACTTTATCCTGTTGGTAGTGGGTAGTCATTGAAAAATATTAAAATTAGAGCTATGTGCTGAGATAGGAAAGATTAATTAGACAGCATTTTACAGGCCCACCTGGAAGGACAGAAGGGGGAAGGAGAGAGAACTGATAGGGAACTACGGCAGTACCTGTGAGAAGTAGTCAGGGAGGTGTCTGTATAAACAAATGGTGGAGAGCTGTGAAAGGGGAAGCAATGTCGAGACTGATAAATAGGGGTTAGGAGAGTAAGGGATAAAAGCCGACTTTGGGATTTTAAAGCTAGGAGACTAGGAGAACGGCATTACAATTGGCAGATACAGGCAATGTCAGGCGGGGAAGTCAGTTTGAGTGGGGAGCATAGCGAGGAACATTGGTGTAGGTTTTGGACATGTTAATTTTGCAGTGTTGGCAGGATATTCAGACCAGAGTGCACAGCTTTTATATACATTCCCATCCTATTCTGCAGAGACTTCAAGAAATCAATGTAGTTCATCCACCTGTCTTATAGCTGGTGAATGTCAAAAGACTTTCCATCACTCATTGTAGTTAATGAGTCTCTTCTTAAAGAGAATAGGCAGATTTCTAGTTTTGGACTAGTTGTAACATGCCTCGGTAACCTGGTGCACGTTGATGTGTGTGAGCAACCCAGACACACTTGAGGGGTGGGTGGACCATTTTCCATGTGCACATTGGCTCTCAGCTGTAGTAATTAGAAGGGGCCCTAAAGCTGCATTTGGATCCTCCCCACCCCTCACCCTGCTGGAGAAACAAGTAGGCATCAGCTCTCATTCCCTTGTCTGCAGCTCCCTAACTCTGGCAGTGTAACATAGTGTCTCCTTTTTATTCCTTTTCCCCAAACCTATTAAAATTTGAGCTGTCCAACCAACAGCCTAACATTTTCATGTTTAGTTTTCCCTACCAACTAATGCTGGTGTTTGTTTTAATATTGTAGTGCCAAGACCCGACGCATTAGACAATGAGAGGTATGGAACACTGATTAAATCCCTTTTTGTTGCTCTGATTGATTCTCTTGTAATATTCTGGTTACATGTTGTTAACCCCATGTTCTGGACAAAGTGTAAGCTTAGAACCTAGTCTGTTCCAAATAATCATTTTAACAAATCCTAAAGTTCAGGCAGCAATATGTTGAGATGGTTAGTGTCCTCTGATGTTCCCAAGATAAGTTTCTGGAAAAAAACAAAAAGCATTACCGAGCCCCATAACTTGACATGCCAGGCAATTAGTTGCATTATCCAGCCCTAGTGCGAAAACCTAGAGGCAACTTACTTCGTTTGTCTCCTGGCTTTTATACCAGGTCATTTAGTGTTTTCTGTGACCTCTGGCTGTTTAAGGTTCTCTGGTCAGAAAACACATAGGTTCCTGGCATCAGCAAGCCAAAGATTCCTCTTGTGTCTTACAGCTCCTGCTTGCATTTCTCAGTTCACTCATCTCATATGTGTGATCCAAGGAATTTTCTCTGCTGTGGTTTATTTTGGTTTTGTTTTATTTTCTCTCTGAGGGGCGCATCCACCATGGCCTCCCCCTCAGCAGCAATGGTGTCAGACTGTGCTTTACTTCCATCCCTGGATTGCAATCACAGTAAATTGCAATGGTCTGAGTGCGGGGATGATGTTTCTAAGCACAAAGGGCCTTGGTGGCAGGCTTACACACGTGGATTGGGCTGCTTGCTCATAGGGTGGAGTTGTCAGAACAAGTTTGCCCTCCTAGTCCCTAAATTCAAGTTTCAACCTGGTGAGCCAAGAAGAAAGTCATGCTTCACCTCCAAAGCACCTAGGACTAGCCACTCCCCAGCCCCTATTTAAACCCGGAAGCATTGGCTGCCTGCATAGCAAGATGGGGGGAACCCTCAGCACCCTCCTTTCACAGCTCCCCCTTCTCTCTCCCATAGCTGGGGCTTTGTGCACCCTCGGTTGCTCAGCGTGCCCGAGCTCTGTCATCATATAGCTGAAGTCTGGGTTAGTGGGACCATTTTCATAAGGAATCTTTTGCTTTTCAAAAAGCAAAACCCAGGCAAGGTAAGACTCTTCCCCTTTTCATGTTCATTTCTGGCTTCTCAGTTCAGTTCATGCTAAACTGAAACAGCCCTTTTACTTTATATCCTCATTCAAGAAAGAAAAGACCATGATGTTTGTAGAGACAAAGGGAAATTGTAGGAAAGAGCTTCTGACTAGCCACTAGGACTAAGGCAAGAGCTTGGTGACTCTGCCTTTAGGTGCTTGCCACTTAGATTCGGCCATCTTCCTGCCCCAGAATGAGAAAGAACGCTTGCTTGTGTGCATTCTGTGTCATATTAAACATGTGGTAGGTTGTTGGGTTTTTAAATTTATTTACTTATTTGTTTTTCACTGACTTAAAAACCCACCACCAATACTTGCTTTCAGAGAGAATTTTTGGCTAAGTCCTATTCAAACCATTTCCCCAACATGAAAGGTACAACCCCACGGGGTTAGCCACATAAAAGAAGTTTGAACAGAGGTGGACGTCCTCCTTTTCCCCCCAAATAGAATTACCACTGGATGTAACAGTGGCTCGGTACATCTTTCATTCTGACATGTCCATGCCTTACTCATAGGTCATAAAGAATTATTTCAGTCACGTTTTCACTTACCTCCCGTCCCCACCCCAGTCCCCTGCCATGTAGCAGAAACTTAATACTGTTTCCTGACTCCCCCAGTTCTGTTTGCTGAGCTGTGGGATACTGACCTTTTTGGCCGTCTTGGGCCGCTACGTCCCTGGGCTCCTGCTGTCCTACTTAATGCGTAAGTATGGCGTATACTTCCCCCTGGGAGCTTACCCTACTCATAGCTTTTCCAGCCACAGCTAACTCTGGGTCTAGGGAGAGGAGTTTTATATTTTGGTTCTCTAGGAAATTAACTTTTTGTATTTTCATGATCTGTTTAGTGTCATGAAAATATCTTTCTTCTTACCTGTAGCAGGCTCCCCACATATAAAGTCTTTTTCTTACCAAGTCAGCTTTAGAAATTGACAAGGGTCCACTAACATACTGTGTTTCCCCAAAAATAAGACCTAGCCGCACCATCAGTTCTAATGTGTCTTTTGGAGCAAAAATTAATATAAGACCCGGTATTATATTGCATTATATTATATTATATGTTGTTATATTATACCCTGTCTTATATTGTATTATATAAGACCGGGTCTTATATTAATTTTTGCTCCAAAAGATGCATTAGAGCTGATGGTGCAGCTAGGTCTGATTTTTTAGGAAAACACGGTATGTTAGTGGACCCTTGTCAACTCTTAGGGGATCCTCTAGTAGGTTTTGTTTACCCTAGAGCACTGTTTCCCCCCACCTGGAGCACAGTTTTATAAATTTAGTTACTTCCTATTGGCATGAACTCAGCTACTTGAGGCTGGAAGACCTGAGTGCTTATGGCTGTGGCCATTGTATATTAAGCTCACATGACTTGTTGCGTAGTTTCTGAGCCCTTGTTAACTCTTTGGCTTTGTTTATGGCCCAGTGAGACCCACATGCAGGTGAACACACTGCCTGGGTCTGCGCTCGATGTATCAGCAGCACATTCGGCGGTGCACGGCCCTGTAGGTGGCTGCAGAGGTCTCTGTCCTCCCAAACCCCCTCATGTAGTAGGGGAGACTAGAGGGGATGAGCAGCAGGATTAAGCAGAACTGTTCCACACTGAGTGTCCAGTCCCTCAGGACACAATAGCAGAGGGACAGGTAGGACTGTTTTGTGCAGCCCCTCTCTATCTTGCCACTGTTTCCTCCTCTCAGTTGTCACTGTCATGATGTGGCCGCTTGCTGTGTATCACCGACTGTGGGATCGAGCCTACGTACGGCTGAAGCCAGCTCTGCAGCGGCTGGACTTCAGTGTCCGTGGCTACATGATGTCCAAGCAGAGAGAGAGACAATGTAAGTGTCAGGGGGTGGCCTCTTTCTATTTGGGCAATTTGGGGAAAGGTAGGAAAAGCCTACAGGTCTCATGTAATAGGTAAGTCGAAAGTGGGAGAAGTGGGATGTGGTCGGTATGTAATGGTGGTAGGTAAAAATGATACTCCATTCCAGGGAAATCTATGCAGGCTGACCAATTTTTCCCACCTGGAATTCTAGACACTCCCATTTTAAACAAATCTGAGGAAAGCTCTCCCAAGTTGAATAAAAGACAGTGAAGATATCCGCAATGTTTGCTTTTTCTGAAGCGCTTTCCGTGTGTCCAAGCTCTGTGCTGACTGCTCTCCATACGTCATTTTATTTAACCTTTACAACAACTTTGAGAAGAGGGTGGTATTACCTTCCTTTTTAAGTTGAGGAAATTGAAGTTCACAGTTAGTAAATGGCAGAGCAGGGCTTTTAGACCCCTAGGCTGGGCCTGTCTTCACCACTGAGAGCTGCCTTCCAAAGGCGATTTCAGAACTGCTGCCTCATAAGCCAGAGGTGTAAGAGCCTGAGACCCTCCAACACGGGAATAACAGTCCTGCGAACTATTTCCTCTCTTCTGTGGTCTGGTCAGTTTGGCTGTTTCATTAAGCCCTGGCCTTCAAAGAGCCCTGCAGGTGGTCACCAATGCCCAGCTCGCCTTGGGGCAGCCAGCTGAATAGTATCGGTCCTCAAAAGCCTGACTGAACTAAGGTGGGGTAACTCCCTTTGCCCTCTCTCTGATAGTGTCCATTTTCCACCTTGACATCTGGTCTGGCCCTCGCCGATCCTGAGCTGTTGACAAGCTTCGAAGTTGATCATCTGACTAGAACAAAAAGGGAGTGGGGGTCGGGAGGGGGCTGGTGGAGGGAGAGCTGTAGGAAGAGAGGTCTTTCTCTCCTGGGTTGTCAGCTTGCCTTGCCACTTAGCCCAGCAGCCCGCTCGCAGGTCTGGTTACGCAGGCGTAGGGCCGTATTCCAAAGGCTTAGTTCTCTTATGTTCTCCTTTTATGCCTTTAAGTCCAAAGCGGGTGGGGGTCCCCCCTCAAGGGGAGGTGTCAAGGCCTTCTTCCCTCTCCACATAGTACGCCGCAGAGCTCTGCACCCAGAATATTCCATGGACAGCCACAGTGACAGTGAAGAGGAGCTTGCTGCCTTCTGTCCTCAGGTATCTTGGGTGTGGGCGCTACACCACTAGCCAGTTTTCTTTAGCTCCCTTTTACCATCTGGCACCTCACACTTAGGCAGTAAACTCATGGGTTCAAGGCCTTACCCCACCCCTCTCGCTCCCAAGAGCTATGAGGAGAGAAAGCGTGTTACGCCAGCACTTTGTGTTGTATTGTACGTGATCTCAGTTGGAGCCTGATGACCAGCTCATCCTCTGCCGTGTCCTTTTCACCCTACATCGTGGCAGAACTTCAGGAACTGGCGTGAGCATCTTTTAAACAGCCCAGCCCCCCTTTGGTCAGTCAGTGTGTGTATCCTCCAGGCTCCTATGAAAGGATTCTCGGGGGCAGATATTTGCTTAAGAGTAGGTGGAAGGTTGATTCCCAAGACTGCTTTCCTTCCTGTGCTCAAGATGAATGAAGATGGGTGTTTTCCTGTGGGGAACAGCCTAAAAGGGGTTGAAATTTTGACTAAAGTCCCCATCCACACCTAGTTACACTGTTGGTGTTAGGGTAGCTTTTAGGGCCAACTAATTAATCAAGCTGTAACTGGGGAGCTGTACCTGCTCTTAATGGCGCCATGTCTTCAGGCTTGTCGGTCTTTTCTTTTCCTAAGCTGGATGATTCTACTGTTGCCAGGGAATTGGCCATCACAGACTCTGAGCACTCGGATGCTGAGGTCTCCTGTACAGACAACGGCACATTCAATCTTTCACGGGGCCAGACACCTCTAACAGAAGGCTCTGAAGGTGAGGGAACCTGGGACCTGAGTGGATAATGGCTCTGACTGTGGCCTGTCAGCTTCCCCAGACCGAGGGGATACTGCCCCCTCCTCTCCTGTTTTCTGAGGAGTGCATCAGGTGGCAAAGCAGCTTAGGGGTATGGCTACAGTCAGGATGGCACAGCTGCTCTCCTTAGAATCCTCCGTTCCTTAGTCACCTCAGGTTGTGGGTTCATGGCGGGCATAGTGGAAGAAGAGGGGGGAGTTCTTTGGCCAGTAGAGATGCCAGTAATGTCTAACTGGAGGGGGAAAGCTGATCAGTGCCACGGGTTTGCTTCACTCTTAGATGTCCAGGGTGGAAAAGTCTGATTGCATGGGACTGACTGTGTGGGGATGAGGCACAGGAGGGCCAGGCAGTTGCCATGTCTGACAGCCTTCTGTTCTCCCAGACCTCGATGGTCACAGTGATCCAGAGGAATCCTTTGCCAGAGACCTTCCTGACTTCCCTTCCATTAATGTGGATCCTGCCGGCCTGGAGGATGAGGACGATACCAGCATTGGGATGCCCAGCTTGATGTACCGTTCCCCACCGGGGGCTGAGGGGCCCCAGGCCCCCGCTGCCAGCCGGGACGAGGCTGCACTGCCGGAGCTCCTGCTTGGTGCCCTGCCTGCAGGATCCAACCTCACCAGCAACCTTGCCAGCCTGGTCTCCCAGGGCATGATTCAGCTGGCCCTGTCAGGCGCCTCCCAGCCAGGCCCTTCGGGCCCACCCCCCCAGAGAGCAACAAGAGGCTTCCTCCGGGCCCCCAGTTCAGACCTGGACACTGATGCTGAGGGCGATGACTTTGAACTTCTGGACCAGTCAGAGTTGAATCAGCTGGACCCTGCCAGTTCCAGGAGCCACTGAGGCAGAGACTCCTTGTGGGGGTCACGGTGGTTTTTTTCCCCTCCTCATCCCACTTAAGGTGAAGGGACAAGGGAAGAACCCAAGTCCCATCCCCTGAATTATGTTTGTATGCCTGGCTGATGCGCAGAGGACTGCTGAGAGAGGATACTCACTCCCCTGCTACCAGCTAGACACCCACTTCTGAGCTGTCACTGCAGTGAGAGTGTGCTTCCCCAGGGAGGGGTCTCTCTATCAGGATGGTACTTTGGGGGAACAAAGTAGTCAGGGGATCCCCTTTGAGGGAGTGCTGCTGTTTGCTTCTAGGTATGGGTGCTCGAGGGCCCTCGGTGATAAGAGCCCTTCCTTTCCTTCCTCCTCCCTCGCCTCCCTAAAGCTCCAAGTCAGGCAGCAGCTGGAAGAGTTACACTGTCGTTCTCCTCTTTTGCTAAGCCATGAATTGATTTGTCTGTTTTTAAGCAGTCGTGTCCTTTGATTCTGCAGAGCAGGTGTGTTCCCTCTACCCCAGCCCATCATTTCTTGAGGCCTAACCCCCAGTGCTTTGAAGTATTGCTTATGAAATTTAAGAACTGTGAACATGATGTGGGGGTGGCCCTCTTCTACAATACCTTGGGCTGTTGGGTCAGCTGGCAGGGAGGGTGAGTGCCTCTGTATCTCATGGTTCCACTGAATCTTCTGGAGCTGTCTGGTTATCTTTGGTGCTTCCAACCCATGGGTCCATTTGACCATCAGTCTGAGCAACAAGCAAAGCAATACCATACCATACCCATTTCCATGTTCCTGATCCTTCCCTGCTCCTCCTTTGGAGAAGCAATAATTCCATAGGGGATGTCAGAGTAGCACTTTACAAATGACTCAGTGGCATTCTTCCCAGGAGCCACCAGCTCTTCTTACACCAGCTATTACTCCCTGTTTAGCTCCTTTTTAATCTTGAACTGCTTGCCAACTTGGTAGGGCCTCTTTTAAGGAGGAGCCCAGTTAGCAAGAGTGTGTCTGTACAGCAGAGACCCCTCTAAAGGGTTCTCTGTTAGACTGCCCCTAGTAAAATCATGTGAGACAAAAGCTAAAAACGGTAATCAGTTCTAAACCTGTGCCAGCCTGCAGCCTCTTTGCCTCCCCAGTCAGAGCTCAAGCCAAACTTCTCTTTCCCTTTGCATTAACCCTTCGCTGATCCTCAGGGACCACTCCTCCAACACCGCCACACCTGGGTGAGGGATGCTAGACAGCCATTTTCATGTGCTGCAGGTGGGAGTGTGCTAACGTGTTCGTTCTTGGTTGATGGACAAAGTAGAGGCCAGAGAGTGAAAATAGTTAACAGTGAGAAGGGAGAGAGCTAGGTGCCTGTTTCATAGTGACTTTTGTGTGAAAGTTAGGGATAACGGCATCTCCCCAGGTCAGGGTTCTCAGACAGATTGGACATCTTATCTCCTCTCGGAGCCCAGATGTCTCACAGGTGAGCTCTGATGTGGAAAAAAACAGGTGTGGGAAAGAAGTGGGGTTTTGTGTGTTTGCATGAGTGTGTGTGTAGCTTCAGGCCTTGGGAGTTAGCAAAAGGGAGGGAAAGGAGAGCAAAGTCTTTGGAAGGTGTTTCTTATACCTGGGGGATCCTGCTCTGAATCTCCTTAGTCCTCCACTGTGAATTGGGGTGGGGTGGGGGTGGGAGGGGTGCTGGGGAATTAAATCTTGTATGAGAACAATCTTTAAGACTGATGTTGAATGGTGTCCTACCCTTGATAGGTCTTGTTAATCTGAGATGTGATTAATTTCAGGAGGTGACAGCCGTCAGAAGAGGCAGCCCAGGTGTGAAGGACCCACTTGCCCATACCTATTTTTCCAAAACAGTCACCATGGTCTGAGGACACTATCCCCTCCCCTAGAGAGCCCAGACGTGAGCGTCACTGGCACTCTTGGCCTGCAGTTCTATCGTTTCTAATTCTTAATGTTGCCCCCCGAATGTGTGAAGTACGTTTCAAGGCTAATGAGATTTTAGGTAACAGAAGCCTTTAAAAAGGAGCTCCATGCTCTGGATTGTTTGAGCTGCAGGGACAGCTGCTCTTTGGCCTTCAGCTGACCTCAGAAACTAGAAATACTTATTTTAGACTTTGTCCCATTGGCCATGGGCAGGAGTGGAAAACACCTGCCAGGTGTTGCCATAGATTGACCCGGCCTACAGGAAACTTAACAAGTTTTGTGGGTTAAGAGAGCCCCCTCCCAGCCCTACCTTTCCTTGGCGTTAAAACGACAGCATGAGTTGAGCGCCCCCTGTGTGCGGAGCTAGGTATCGAACAAACTAGGGTGGCGTTAAGCTCTTTCCTGGACGTTTACACATTTTATTAAGTTTTCACGACCACCCTCCTACTAGTACCCCTTGTTCCTCTTTTACAAATGATAAGACTAACTGACGAAGAGCACTGGTCCGTGAGATAGGACATGTCCCTGTGGGTAACTGCCCTGTGACCTTGAGCAAGTTGCTTGCACAGCGGGAATTGACCCTGAGGTTTCTTTCCGTTCGCACACGCGGCCCTGATCAAGATCACCAGTGTGCAGCCGCCGTTGGGACGGAGTCTCGAAACTTCCAGGCGTGATTTACTACCGCCTTCGCTCCGAGGGGGGAGGAAGGGAGAGGTTTGAAGCGCGCTGCGCGACCCGACTCCGCCACAGAAAACCGGGAGGCCGGCGGCCAGCCCCTCCGCCCAATCCCCAGGATGAAATCAACTACGGCGCCCGGGGAGGGTCTTTTCATTCCTCGCGAAGGTTTCCCCTTCCGCCAGTCCCCCTCCCGTCACCGGAAGGAGCCGTTGCCCCGAGCAACTGTAACGTCCGGCTTTCCGAGTTTGGCGGCGGGAAAAGCCATGAGTAAAGGCCGGGCAGAAGCTGCGGCCGGAGGTAATCGAGCCGTGGGCTCTGGGGAGACCAAGAGGAGAGCGGCTGGGGGAGGGGGTGTCGGCTGAGTGAACCCCCTCGCCTGCTTCGTCTCTCCCGGTAGCCCCCGGGATACTCCTGAGGTACCTGCAGGAGCAGAACCGGCCCTACAGCGCCCAGGATGTGTTCGGGAACCTGCAGCGGGAACACGGACTGGGCAAGGCGGTGAGACCCTCTCCCAGGATTCCTCTCCTTGGGACCCCTCGAATCAGCCTGGGTTTCTGCCCTCTCGAGGCTTCCATTCTAGCCTAGGGCTTCCTAAGGCTTGTCCCCCATCACTGACTGCCCGGCCTGAAGTCCCTCTTCCGATTGCTCCGCCCCCTCCCTTCTGCCAGGCCGTGGTGAAGGCGCTGGAGCAGCTGGCCCAACAAGGCAAGATCAAAGAGAAGACGTATGGCAAACAGAAGATTTATTTTGCGAACCAGGTGAGGGAAACCTGCGCAGGTTATCACCCGTGTGAAAGCCCAACATTAGGTGAATCAGTCCCTAGTATGGATTCTCTTTGGGAGACTTGAGGCGTCCCATGAAACTCAACTGTCTCACATCGTTAAAAAGGGCCCCAGCCATTTTATTTATCTTTTTTATTAAATGTATTGGGGTGACATTGGTTAATAAAATTATATAGGTTTCAAGTGTACAATTCTATAGTACATCATCTATATATTGCATTGTGTGTTCACCACCCAGAATCAGATCTCCTTCCGGCGCCAAATATTTGAATCCCTTTACCCTTTTTTACCTCCTCCCTGCCCATTTTCCCCTTGGTAAGCACCATACTGTTGTCTGTGTCTATGAGTTTTTGTTTGTCGCTTTCAGTTTTATATTCCACTTTTGAGTGAAATCTTACAGTTTTTAGCTTTTTTGTCTGATTTATTTTGCTTAGCTTGATAATCTCAAGCTGCCAATGGCAGTATTTTATCTTTTCTTTTTTTTCTTCTTTTTTTTTTATTGTTATTGGGGAATATTGGGGAACAGTGTGTTTTTCCAAGATGTCAAGTCATTTTTTTCAATCTAGTTGTGGAGGGTGCAGTTCATTGGCCCATGTGGGAATCGAACTGGTAACCTTGTTGTTAAGACCTCACACTCTAACCAACTGAGCCATCTGGCCGCCCAGTATTTCATCTTTTTCTTATAGCTGAGTAATATTCCATTGTATATATGTACGACATCTTTATCCAGTCATCTATCGAAGGAAACTTCAGTTTCCATGTCTTGGCCACTGTTAATAATACTGCAGTGAACATAGGAGTACACATATCTTTATGAATAAATGTTTCCAGGGCGGCCGGTTAGCTCATTTGGTTAGAGCACGTGGCTGCGAACACCAAGGTTGCCAGTTCAATGCCTGCATGGGCCACTTTGAGCTGCTTCCTCCTAAAAAAAAGAAAACAGGAAGGAAAAATTCAAATTTTTGCAGTGGATACCCAGAAGAGGGATTACTGACGGGGTCATATGGTAATTCTATTCTTAATTTTTTGAGGAACCTCCATACTGTTTTCCATAGCGGCTGTACCAATTTACATTCTCACCAGCAGTGTATGAGGGTTCCTTTTCCCCCACAACCTCTCCAACACTTGTTTTTACTTGTTTTGTTGATAATAGCCATTCTAACAGGTGTGAGGTGGTATCTCGTAGTCTTGACTTGCATTTCTCTAATAACTAGTGAAGTTGAGCATCTTTTCATATATCTGTTGACCATTTGTATGTCTTGGGAAGAAGTGTCTGTTCATGTCCTCTGTTCACTTTTTAATTGAGAACCCAATTATTTTAATTGAATAATTGTCAAAAATTATTTGCCCAGGCCGGCTCGGTGGCTCAGGCGGTCGGAGCTCTGTGCTCCATCTTCTTTTCCCTTCTGCCTTGAGAATTCTTTTTGTCAGTAATTTTTGACAGTTTTAATATAATGTGCCTTGGAGAAGGTATTTTTGGATTGACATAATTAGGTATTTTGTTTGCTTCTTGGATTCAAGGATCCAGTTCTTCCCAGAGGCTTGGGAAGTTCTCGACGACTATTTGTTTGAATAGGCTCGTTTCTCCCTCTCTTTTCCTTCTGGTTATACCCATTATTCTTATATTGTTCTTTCTGATCGAGTCGGTCCTGATGGAGTGCTTTCATTTTCTTCCAGCTTTGAAGTCTCTCTCTTCTTCCATCTGCATCATTTCCAGATTTCTACCTTCGATGTCACTAATACCTTCCTCCATCTGGTCATTTCTATTTCCTAAGCTCACTAGTTCATTCTTCATCTCTATAGAATTTCTATTTCATTCTTTTTTTTAAGTTTCAATCTCTGATAAAGTATTCCTTTTGTTAATTTGATTTGAGTTCATTACATTTCCTGAGTTTCTTTTCACCTCGTTGAGTTTTTTGAGAACCAGAGTCTTGAATTCTGTCATTTAAATAACCCATTTCCATGCCTTTACGTTTATTTTCTGGAGTTTTTAAATTTTCTTTCTGAGCTGCCCCATTACCTTGGTTGTTCGTGGTATTTGATGGATTATTTCTCTGCCTAGCCATTTATGGAAATGAACTCTGCCCCCACCCCCTGTTTTTTAAAGAGTGGTACCGCGAGCGATAGCCGGTTGATCAGGTTTTTCTTTTGTTTTCCAGTAGGTGGTACTGAAGCACAAGTGTTTTACTTTCTTTTGCACTGCCCTAGCTTCTTGGATTTCTGCTGGGCGGTGGAAAATGCATCGTATTCCCTGGGGATGTAGGCCTCTCCTCTGTGACTAGGTTGCCTCGGTCTCAGGACACCACCCATGGGAGAATGTGGGGGCAATGGGATTCTAAGGCCCTGAAATCCTGGTGCTGCCTCAGCAGCCAGATGCCGTGTTGCACTGCCTGAGGTGTCTGTCCTAGGTGCTCCCTCTGGGATCAGCCTTGATGGGAGGGGGCAGAGTGGGCTGGGAGAGGCTGCTGGTGTGTGTGTGGCTTGTGTGCTCCTCCCAGTAATGGCAACTGCCAGACCCGCGCTGCCTCACCTCTGTACCTGGGATTAGCCACAGTGTGCGTCCGCCACTCAGGAGCTGTCTCTCCAGTTCTCAGAGCTGTAGATATTATGCTTTTTAACCCAACACTCACTGCTACAGTTTCTTCTGTGGCTTGCTGCTAGCTCTGGGAGGGTGCAGGGACCTAGCCTTCCTTTATCAAAGTGTGTACTCCTCTTGCTAGGATCCACACTTCATGAGATTTCCTGATTTAAAATACAATAGATGACAGAAAATCTTGAATTATTGCTACTAAGATCCAGTTCCGCTCGGAAGTTCTTATTCCCAGTCATCTAGATGAGAAGCACCGTCTGCCAAATAATTTTCCTTCTGTCTCCACTCCCCTCCCTAAACACACACATTTTGTATCTGCAGCCCAGACCTCAACCTGGATGTCTTTCAGAGTCATTATTGCTAAAATGGAATGCCTCATCTCTCCCCAAAACTGGCTCCTCTTACACTCTTCTGAATGAAATCACTCTTCACCCAAGCCAGAGACTAGGGAGTCATTCTGGTTTTTTTTCCTTTTAGGGAGTCATTCTTAACTCCCCTTACCTCATATGCGTACTCAGTCATCAAGTCCAACTGATTCTCCCTTCTTGAATCCATCCTCTGCTTTGTACCTGTCATCACTGCTCAGGTGCAGGCACTGCTCATCTATTGCAATATCATCCTAATAGAGCCCCTGGCCTCCTCAAATATATCTTAAACATTGCAGCCAGAGTGATCTGTGTTAATGCAAATCTAGTCATGCCATTTCCCTACTTAAAACTCTAGTGCTCTCTGGAACAGGTAAAAGGCATTTGGAGACTTGGCCCCCGCCTGCCTCTAGCCTCACCTGTCCATTCTTTCTCCATCCATTAACACTAGACCATTGATGTGTTTTATTCCTGTGTCCTTTGCTCATTGTCCTTCTTCTGCCTGGAGTTTTTTAAGTCCCTTCTTCCTCTTCTTCCTCTGCACAGCTAACTCTTACTTATCCTTTAAGATTTCACTCAGGCATCACCTCCAGAAACCTTCCCAGAATTCCCTAATCCCCACTTCAGGTGCCTACTTCTTTGAGGCATACTGTAATGTAATTGTATTTTTACTTGTCTCCCTCACTGCACTGTCCTAGGGCAGACCCCATTTCTCAGTCATCTTTCTTTACTTAGCACCTCCACAGTATCTAACATCCAGTAGACATTAAATACTCATTTAACTGAACGAAACCACCATCAAGGCTAATTTTCCGAAAATAGGTTTCATTGTGTTATTATTCTATTGAAGATCCCCTAAAGGAGAAGGTGGCAGACTTTTTTCTGTAAAGGGCCACCAGTTAATATTTTTATGCTTTCCAGATGGTCTCTTGTCACAGAGACACAACTGTCAGGATTACTCAAGCCACCACTGTAGAACAAAAGCAGCCGTAGACAGTGTGTAATGAATGAGTGTGGCTGTGTTTCAGTGTATCTTTGTTTTCAAAAAACATGCATCTGGCAGGATTTGTCTTGAAGGCTGTCATTTGCTGTCTCCTGCTCTAAAGATTTACCTTGCCTTAACGTAGAGCCCAGACTGCCAGACTGCCATTCGCGTCCTTTCTAACCTGCTCCCGTTTACCAACTGACAAGACCCCCACTGAGCACAGTCCTTTTCTAGCAGGTGGTCTGTCACCGGAGAGGCTCCTCAGATTTTTACTGGAGTCCCTTAACTGAGTACCGCACACCATGACTCTGCCTGTCTGGAGTCTTCACTTCCTCTTATGGAAACCCCTTATTTAGGTATCACTACTTGGGAGAAATGTTTCTTTACTCTTTCAACCCAGTGAGATGTTTGACCACTAAACGGGAACATTTCTGTCCTCATCAGTGTCTTCCCAGCCTAGAAGCCTCTTGAGGACGGCGGCAGGTTTCAACTTGGATACCTTTTTGCTGGACCCAGCACTAAGCTGAATGATTTCTCAAACGTACCCTCCCACTGTTTTCCCAGACCCTTCCAAGGGTTGGGGAGTCCCCAGGTTCTTGAGTGTATGTGAATGTTGCCTTTCCAGATGTGGGTTCCCATCCCATGCCACACATCAGCCCACTTCTTTTTCCTTTTGTCTCTGGCAGGACCAGTTTGACATGGTGAGTGATGCCGACCTCCAAGGCCTGGACGCCAAAATCGTGGCCCTCGCTGCCAAGGTGCAGAGCTTGCAGCAGAGCTGCCGTCACATGGAGGCTGGTAGGACTGGGCAGGCCCCAGCGGTGTCTCTAGTGTCAGGGTCAGTCTGAAGGTCAGGAATTATAAGTGAATTGTTCGCTGACTGCGGTGTTGTCGTGTTGCAGTGAAAAGCCCTTTGCTGGGCTGCCATAGGCCTTACATTAAAAGAAATGTATGACAGCTCATGGCTTTTGAAATACAAATGGCCAAGACATGCGTTTGTTTTCCCTACCTTGATTATTAGTACTGTGTTTCCCCGAAAATAAGACCAGGTCTCATATTAATTTTTGTTTCCAAAGACGCATTAGAGCGTATTTTCAGGGGATGTCTTATTTTTTCATGTACAACAATCTACATTTATTCAAATACAGTCATGTCGTCTTCTTCTGGAACATCGTTATAACGTACTAAATGTGTCCGTCTGGCTGACGATCTTAACTGGGGCTTATTTTCGGGGAAACATGGTATACTGCTCCCACACTTTCCTTTATTTCCTGATTCTTTAACTGGCTACAGCTAACTATCTGTTCAGCCTTGTACCCTACCACTACGGGGGAGGAAAGGAAACTAGAATAAACTGGTAATTCTGTAAGCCTTAGTCTCTCCTGAGCATTTCCAGAATAAGGGGCCCATTCTGGACCCTGTGTGTAGAACCCAGAGCAAGTGGAAGCCTGCTCTCCTCCCCCAGGGAGCGCCCACTGGGAAAAAGAGAACCCCTTCCTTGGGGGTAGTGAGTAATTTTAGGGAGATGTGGTTTCAGAGCTGAAGGAGTTAACTAGTGCCCTGACCACACCGGAGATGCAGAAAGAGATCCAGGAGTTAAAGAAGGAATGTGCTGGCTACACAGAAAGACTGAAGAACATCAAAGCAGCCACCAACCATGTGACCCCAGAAGAGAAAGAGCAGGTAGGTTGGGAGGGAGGGCTGCCTGTGCAGAGGAATGAGGACAAGGGTTGACCCCAGCGGCTGCTGTGGGACTGGGGGGTCAGAGGAACCTGTTCCCGGTCTAGGTGTACAGAGAGAAGCAGAAGTACTGCAAGGAGTGGAGGAAACGCAAGAGGATGGTAAGTGCAGGGGCTCTAAGGCAGGCCCTGGAAAATGGCACCCTCCCCACCCCCACCCCCCACCCCCGGAGAAACTGCTGCCCAATCTCCTAGATCTGTCAGGCAGGACCAAGGACTGCCCTTCTGCAAAGGCATCTTGTTTCTTATCAGGCAACAGAGCTGTGTGATGCAATCCTTGAAGGATACGCCAAGAGCAAGAAGCAGTTCTTTGTAAGTGGTTCTCTCTTCCTTCCTTGCTCCCTGGAGTTTCATCCGGGGAGACCTCATTCACTTGTCTTGCTGCTCCACAGGAGGAAGTTGGGATAGAGACCGACGAAGATTACAATGTCACTCTCCCAGACCTCTGAGCGCCCTTCTGGCAGGACTAGGGGATGAGGACGGAGGTGTTCGGGCCGGCTTTTTGTTCTTGTTTCTGCTGCTTTCTACCTTTGAGCAGAGCAGTTGGGAGCGGGGCATAAACCAGAGTATTAGGCGAAGGGAGGGTGCACTGGTTGCCTGGAGTGGATGGTCACACTCACTGCATCGTCCACATTTCAATTGCTTGAGCTTAACACTTACACTTGCAACAACGCTAAACGCAAGCATTTGCCAATATTTATTGTAACATAATTTGATATAAAAATATTTAATTTCCTCTGGATAATCAAACCTTCCAGATATCAAACCTGAGGAAGGCAAAAGGGAGCCTGGGGGACATAGCATTCGAGGTTCCCAGGGCCACACCCCGGACTCTCCTGGGGTCTAGATCCCAGGCAGCCTTCACCCTTTCACTCCTCCCCCAAGTCCTGGGAGAAATGTAGGCAGCACATTTGACAGAAAGACTGGGAGTGGTTTTGAGGCCCCGTTAATTTTCTGAAACTGTAACTTGAGCAAAACTGTATTGTTGGTATTTAGAAAAATAAAAGCTTTAGTATGTGGTGCTGTGTCATTCTTGATTGTTGTGCAATGCTCCTGCCTGTGGGGACAGAGAGGGCAAGAGTAGGCGGACAGGCTGTTTCAGTGTACTGCCCAGAGTCGGGGAGGAGAGAGAGGTGAGAGAGTAGGAGGTGAGGGCAGGAACATGGCAGCCCTGCCCTGAGCTGCCCAGAAAGCCCTGGCTTCACCTTGGGCTGACAGGCAGCTCTAGCCGAGGCACGAGGAGCCCTTCCACCCTTTGTGGCGCTCGGAGTATTTCTTTTTACTCCTTACACCCATCCCAAGGACTTCTGTGGGGCAGGGGGAAGACTGGGTAGGTTCGAGCTCTATGGTCAATATAATAAATTAATCAGAAGCTTTCACAAAACAAATTCCCCAGCCCCACTGAGGATGAGGGGGCCAAACACCAAGGAAAAACCACCTGACTGCTGTACGGTGTCGAAGTTCAATTTCACGAGCCCAACGGCTCTGGCCGAGCAGGAGACTCAAGGCCTCTTGTTGGCTGTTCTACAGGTTCCAAGAGCCAGTCAGTAAAGCTGGTTCTTCAGTTGGTGCAGGACACTGATCACGATCTCCCGTAGGGTCTGGTGGGGACAGCAGAGAAAGAGATGATGCTCAGGTGAGGGTACAGAGCTATCTTAGTGACACCTGCCTACACCAGGTGTGCTCTTCAGTGTACAGTAACAAAAGCCCCCAAAACACGATGGAAGAGTGGACAGCTATGTGATAAATATAGAACATGTTAGTGGTAGAATTTAGGAGGTAGGTATGTGAACGTTGTGAAAATCCTCTCTATGTTGCAGTATGTTTAAAGTGTCTCACAAGAAAAACAATGGAAAACAAAAAAAGAAAGCAAGAATCTCAGCTACAAGTTCAAGCCGCTCAGAAAAAGCGACCAGGTCTCAAAAGCAGAAGACTCAGTATAATACTGCACCATTACGAATGATACTAAAAAGCCCTAGGAAATACTTTAGTAGGTCTGCGGGTGGGGGCCAGGAATTTTTCCAAAAACCACAGGTAATTCTGCTGCAAGTAATGGGGGCTTCCATATTGGGCAGCCGAGGAGTGACCAAGACGGCCACAACATGAGCTAAAACCAAGGCCAAGCTCAGCCTTGCAGGAGTAAGTGCTCGATCATACTTGCCAAATGAAACCATAACAGGAAAATTTGGGCTTTAGAAAGTAAAGAAGGGGGAAAGTGGAGTATTGAAAGTTGTAGCAACACCCTGAAGAAACCTAAAAGCTGCTGCCTGCTTTTCTGAAAATGGCCTGGGCCCCTTGGCCTGAGGGCAGGGAGACCCTCAGTGACCACTGCTGTCCCATACCTGAGGCTTACAGTGCTCCTCAATCCAGCTGAAGACACAGGCCGACAGCTCCTGAAAGCTGGCCATGGAGATGGAGGCATTGAAGGACTGGAACAGGGAGTCCATGATGCCTTGAAACACGTTGAACTTCACCTGGTCGGAGACTTGGTCCTCCCCTTCGTGGGGGTTGTCCTGATGTGCCTTCACAATCTGCTCGTAGTTCCTGAAAGGAAGCAGGCCAGGGCTAAGGTACTGAAGCAGCTCTCCAAGCCCAGGAAAAATAATTGGGTTACCCTATGTACCCCCCAGGCAGGGGACTCCCAGAGACCTTTTGGGATATAGTCAACATCAGCTAGCTAGTGCTTCTAGGTCAAAAACGGAGACACGTCTTCTCTAAGCTTCCTTGCATTAATCCAATAGGCTTTTCCAGAGTGTCTCCTGTGTTAGCGACTGTTGGGGTACAGAGTCCTGCCTCTAAGTAGCCACCTGAGTGAATCCTCTGATGTGGCCTTTGAAAAAAGGGGCGGGTGTGAACTGACACTGGCCTGAGTCCCCTAGAAGCCTGGCTCCCCCAGTTCAGCGCCCCTCTTACACTTTCATGATCTTCAGGGCCATGACGTCCTTGCGTAGAGTGGACACCTCCTCCTCCTGCTTCTTCTTCTCCTTGTGCAAAAACTGGATGTAGTCAATGGCTAGGGTGGGGGCGGGAAGAGGAGGTGAGCACAGGAAGTCTCAACCAGAAGGCCAAGGCTGATTGTTTCCCCTTTCCCCATACCCCAATGCCCCTCTACACCCCCCTCCCCCAGGGCCAGGCTGAAAGTGGGTATGAGGCCCGCCATCTCACAGCCCCACTGGCTCCAACCCCTCCTGGGCGCTCCCTGCCCATACTTTTCTGTAGAACGATGGCTTTGCTGAGCTTTTGGGAGCCAATGGAGAAATCCTGCTGCTGGCAGGTGGGGACGATGGTCTGAAGGTCGTCATAGCCTCTCTGTGGAGACGCAACAGAAATGGGTCCCTTAGCTCGGGGGGGGTTACGGCAAACTGACACTAAACTTTTCTTCCATGACACCAAGTTCCATGCTCACAAACTAAAAGGGGTGAGGGGTTGGAAGGAGGGAGGTACTCATGTCCAGGGACTAGACGAGCTGCCCCCAAGGCGGCTCGGGACTGGCGGGGTCAGGGCAGTGCCTCTGGAATACGCAGGGTCCTCCAGTCACCTTGATGGCGTCCCTCCTCTTCTGCTCAGCCTGGGTGTGCGCTCGCCGCCGCCGGTCCTTGTAGGACTCCTTGTAGGACTCCTGGTGGTAATCACTGTCCTCATCATCTACGCTCAGAGCGGGGGACAGGAGAGGTCATTCTGGGGCCCAGTGAGGCCCACATAGTCCACCTTTCCCTGACTGGGAAGAAGAACCTGGGGCCCAGATGGCAGAGGGACTTGGGGACCTAATATGATAGATGAGGTGAAAGATGGTGAGACCCTGCATCTAGCGCTAGGGCTCTAACACCCCCATGTGGACGGCTGGAGCTTCCTGTCTAGGAAAGACACTAGAACCATGGCGTACCTGAGCCCAGCCGAGGGGGGGAATGTTGCTGCCTACCTGTGTTGGGGACAGAAGAGGCACTGGTGGAACCGATGCTATTAGCTCTGGACACTACACTCCCCTTGCGGGTGCTTTCTACAAAAAGCCCTGGAAAAGAGAGGCCCCAATCACTAAGGGGTCGCGAGGGGGGGGCACTGCTAGGCCCTCAGATACCTGTGGGCATAATGGCTCCCTGATCCTTAAATGTTGACCCCTCTCTTTCAACCCCAAAGCCAGCCATACTGGGCCACCAGTCCTGGTAGTGCCATGTTGCAATGCTCCTGTCCCTACCGTCTGTACTGCTCCACGGGCCTACAATGATACCCGCTGGCTCACAAAGGAGCATCTGGACATGAGGGTAAGTGACCAGCTCCAGAGCAGAGGGAACTAGGGGTCACCCGCGATGCTTCCTGCCCCTTCCCTCACTGTTTCAGGCTCAGGGACAGTGGGCTGTGGTCAGGTGTGGCTGGCGAGGCCACGCGAATCTACAAGGCTGAAGTGGGAGTGTCACTCCCGAGCTGAAGCCGATGTGGGCGGCACTTACCCGGGTCCAGGCTGTTGTCGCTGTAGGCATACTCCACCTGCGGCGCCGAGCAAGGGAGAGACTCATCAGACCTCGGCCCCTGGGGGAAGCCGCTTCCATTCACTCTGCGCGTACACACACACCGCGGTGCACAGGCAATGGAGGGCCCCCCGCCCCCAGTCAAGACTGGCTAGGCCGTGGGGGTGCCACCTCTCGGCATGATCCCACCCGCCCCAGTACTCCCCTTCCCCAGCCCTAAACCCTGTCCCCCCACACTCGCGCACACAAGCCTCAGTCGTCTCCCCACTTTGGCACACGTGGGGGGAGAGCTGTCTTCTCTGCAGCCCCAGAGGGGGGCTTTGGGGACCGGAGGGACTCCCTCATCTTCCGGACCCCCTACGTGCACGCGCCAGACTCGCTCTCCCCCCACCGGCGTGCGCGCCCACAAGGCTTGCCTTGACCCAGGGGTCCTCCGGAGAGGCGCCGCGTTCCGTCATCTCAGATCCACAGCTCCGGAAACCAGTCACCCGGCGGGTCCCCAGCCGTGAGGAAAAGGCGAGGCGCACCCACGTGACCCAAACCCACCAACCCGCGACAGAGGAACAGGGGCGGGGCGAGTGTGGTGCGCGTGCGCAGCCTAGAGACACTGAACCCGCTGTGGGCCGGTCCTGGTGTTCCAGCCGACGCAGGTGGCCTTGGGGACGTTCTCCCTGTCGGTCCCTCCCTCCCTTGGGGTAGGCACTCTGGGGTGGCAGCGACATGAAACACATTCTATGAAATGGGGTCCCCTCAAAAGGCTTGTCCTAATAATGTCACAAATAGTTGTGCGCCGGCCCACTGCCAGGCCAAGACGGCTCCCGGGTACACCTTTCCCCCAGGCCAGCCTGCTCGCTCACCACGACTTGTAGTCCTGGCCACCTCGTCCTACTTCACCGAGCTGCAGGCTCTGTGATGGCAGAAGGCCGCCTCGCCTGGCTTGTTGAAATATGGTCCTCCAACACCCAGCCTAGCGTCTGGCAGGATACTTGTGGAATTAATGCTTTCAAAGAGATCATTGGCCAAGTTATGCTACTTTAGAAATAAGGAAACTGAGGAACCTAGAAAGCCTGTAACTTATCCAAAAGCACACAGCTAGTCAGTGACAGAGCCAAAGCTGGCCTCAGGCTGGCTAGCTCCAAAGGCCACGCTCTTAGCCACTGCACTCCTGGCTTCCAACTCAGGCCTGGGCCCTGCACTCTGGTTCAAGTGTCCAGATACCCAGAGACATCGGAGTAGGAAGCAGACACCATACACACATCACCTGGAAACATTCACCTTTAATTCTGTTACACATTCCCCCATTTGCCCCAGCCCCAATCAGCTGTAGGTATCAGACACCTGTAGGCAAGAATGGGGTTGGAATGCCAAAGGAGCCTGCTCCCCCGTGAGCCACATCCTGTGTTGGCCCAACACCAGCAGCTAGGTAGGCTTCCTGTGTCCACGAGGCCCTGCCCAGCTTAGCTCAGAGCCCTCTAGGCCCACGCCAGGGTGAGCATTGAGGCCCCCATTCCTCTTCACTGCTGGATCTTTTGTGAGCTCCAGGGGCCAATCTGGCCCCACAGGAAACTCCTTGTCAGTCATGGTCCTGATGGTGTCTTGGGGATGCGCTTCTGCAGGAGGGCCCAAGCTTTCTCCACCTTTAGGCAGGCCAGAGTGTTGGGAGGAAGAGAGGACCAGGTCAGGCAGGCACCCACTGGAAACTCACTCCCCACAACCCAGCCTTTCCCTGGGCACCCACCTGGCGCTGGGTGACGTGTGGCTCCCACAAGGTGCTCAGCACCACGTGGCTCTGGTCCACAAGCTGCTGCCCACTCATCTGGCTCTGCAGCCGGCTTTGAGCCGCAGCCTCACTCAGGCCATCCCTCTCCACAATTCGTCGTACAGCCTGGGTGCAAACATGACATCTGTCAGCCCACTGGCTGGGAGCAGGATGCAGTCTGCAGTGGGGATGGGGTGGCAGTGGGGTCCACATACCTCAGTCACAGGGATGACAACGGTCCACACCTCATGCACCATGTTCTGCCAGCCGGCTTCTAGGAGCATGGCAGCATCGATCACGCACACATGCTTTCCTGTGGAGAGACCCCCAGTCACTGCCGGCAGCATCCTGCCACTTGCTACCAGAGATCCAATGAAACACAGTCCCTGGGAACGTGGATGGTCCGGCTTGGGATGGGGAAACTCCCGGGGGGAGCATCTGCTTAACTGTGCCCCTTGGCTGTTCCCATCATCCCTTGCACTCACCCTCAGCCACAGCCTGATCCATCTCCTCTCGCGCCAGCTTTGCGATAACTGGCCACGTAATGTCCGTGAGCATCTTCAGCTGCTTCTGAGGACGGAGGGAGTGGGCAGTGATTACCTCCCCTTGGTGACAGAGCCAGCTCGAGGGAGGAGGTAGTCAAGAACAGATGAATGGGAACTGGCATTCTGAGCTAGACCAGAGGTCCACTGGGTCCCAACCCCCGGGTCTAGAGCAGCTGAGAACCCTTGCAGAATTGTGTTTACCTTGTTGCCAAAAACCCGGCTGCCCAGAATCTTCCTGTTGATAATGCCATCTTTATGCAGAATATCTGGATGACAGAGATAGAGGACTGGGCAAGACCAGGCCATCTCCTCCCTTTAGACCTCCTCTAGCCCTCTCTAGTTATTACCTGTTCCAAAGGCTTCCACCACAGGCTGGTAGGCAGGACCACCTGGGGCATAGGCCCGATGGCCCAGTTGGTCACTGTCGATGACAAATGCTCCCAGGCCCTTCAGTCGCTGAGCTATTGAGCTCTTCCCAGAGCCACTGATGCCTGTCAGCCCAATCACGTAGAGACACGAGGGGAGCTCTGGCCTCTCCTGGGGTAGACGAGAGGGAACCCCACAGTTTCTAGGATCCTCAGGCTCATGCTTGGCGTGAACACTTCAGTCTCTACCCTCCCCTATTTCCAGCCCACCCAAGCGGGGGGGGGGGGGGGGGAGGGATGGAGGACGTGCTTACGTATGGCGGCCGAAGCAGGTTTCCCAGCATTCGCTGGCGGAAGTTGGAGGAGCTGACTTTGTCCTCTTCATTTTCCTTGTGGCTTGGATCTTTCAGTTGCTGGATCTGGTACAAGGCAAGCTCTTCCAGGTCCTGAGGTAAAGGAAGAGGGGTGAAGAGAGGGAAGGGGTGAGATGAAGAAGGGCAAACACTGACACCCAACTTGCCCTCTAGCCTCCCCAACTTACTCCAGAGGTAGAGCTTGCCTCAGAGGGCAACCTGGGAACCAGTTCCTCCTTGACTCTTTCCGCCACCTTGAGCCCTCTCTTCCCTCCTCTGGGGTCATGGGACTTTCAACAGCCCCCCACAATGGCCTTCCCCGTCCCCATCCACTCCCTCTGCCGGTCTCCCTAAGGGGTTACATTCTCAAGGCGGAAGCGGTTGACGGCCATCCCCCCACGACAGGTCTCCTCGCTGACCACCAGGAACTCCAGGGAGGGGTCAGAGCCAGCAGGCCCATAGGGGTCCAGCAGGGGGACGATATCAAAAGTCAAGGAGGGCTTGATGTCCACCAGGAACTCACTCAAATGTTTCACACGTTCTGTGTAGGGTTGGAGCAGCTCAGGGAGCAACTTGCCTGAGGAAGGAGCCCAGAACAGTGAGATCTTTTTATTGGGGAGGAAGAGTGTGGAACAGTTTGGGGAAGTGTCCCTAAGCATCCTATCTCCAGAAGGGGATGGCAGGAAGGGAGGGCTAAACCGGGAAGTGGTGTGTGATGGGAAAGCTATGAGGGACAGGCAGCAGGCAAGGACAGTAGTCGTTGCAAGGACTGGCGTGTGTCCAGAGAACTAGCAGTGCCAGTGGGCATCACAGCCAGACTGAGACTTCCAAGAACCATGTCATCCTCCAGTCCCTTCTTACTGTCTCTGCCACTACTACCCACAGCTCACTCACCCATTTATTCCCAGGGTATCAAACTTTAGGGTTTAAAAGTACAGATTCTTTGGCTCCACATTTGGGGGAATTCTGATGGAGTGGTGACTAGACCACACACTGAGAAGCTGACTTTATTCACTTAACAAAACTTCCTTAGCACCAACTGAGCGTCAGGCACTGTGACATTTGGGAGGGTGGAAAGCAATGGATGACCCCACCCTTCCTCAATCTTGGCATTGGTGGGTGTAAGGAGTTTTGGGGGTCCGCCACCACCCTAATCCAGGGTCTCTCTCACTCACTCTTCAACAGGTCTTTGTCTGCTACTCCCACCACAAGCTGCTCCTGGGCCAGGATACACGCGACACTGAGCAATACCTTGTGGGCATTGTGCAGGCGGTCAAACGTGCCACCCACAGCACCACGGGGGTAGCCACGCACCGGCTGCTTTGGAGATCTGGCCACGGGGGAGGATGGCCTGATGGTGGAGGGTAAGGGGACAGCCAGGGGCTCCACAGACAGCTCTCCAGGCCCATAATCGGGATAGAGTAGCACTGAAGCCAGTTGCGGACAACAACTGTAACAGCTTGTGGCATAACGCTCTAGCTGTTGCTTGACCGGGTTGTACTGGCTTCCATCCACGGTCTGAAAGTCAGTCAGCACCACCTCCGGCGGGTGGGCCAGGTTCTGGACTGAGCTGGGCACGGGAGGGGGAAAGGCACTCTTGGTTCGGATATTGGTCAGCAGGATTCTGACGTCCAGGTGCGTGTGGACGTTGGCGCCGGCGTAGAAGTGCGTGATGAGATCGAGAACCTCAAACGTGGCCTGCACGGGGCTGGACTGGGGCTGAGCCGGGCCCTCCAGGCTCATGCCTGGCTGCAGGTGTACATAGAGCGTGTGATTCACCAGCCGGGCCGCCGAGGTCAGGATAGAGGCCAGGCGAGGGGCCAGGGCGGCCAGCGGCGTCGTCAGTACCAGGAGGCCCGACCGGAATACGGCCATGCTGCCTAGGCCTGCAGACAGTCAGGGAGACCAGGCGAGGGTGACTGAGGGGGGATGTGCCTGAGGCCGATCTCCGTACGGGGCCTTGGACCCAAGACAGGGGGCATGGAGCAGGGACGGGGTCTCAGTGCCAATCGAGAGGAACCCGGGGGAGGGGCCGGGCTTGGTAAAAGGCGCCTCCGGGGTGTGCTCTAAGACTCGATTTCCTCATTTCTCAGACAGAGCAGTGAACTCGCTGAGTCGAAATCCTGGAAAAATGGACAGGAGCCCCTAAGTCATAGGTCTGGGGGGTCCAGAAACCCTGGACAGTCTTACTAAGCTGCAACAGGGTCTTCAAGGAATCAAAGGGGGGGACTAGAGGTGGACGCTCATGCTCGACTCGGTCCCCTACTTACTGAGACCTCCAGACCTCCAGGCTTTGGTTCCGCCGGCAACACCGCCGAGGCTTTCCCCCGGACGCGACCCGGAAACACTAGCTCAGGAGCTGCGACTCCGAGCTACGGAATCCAAGAAAGGCCAAAAGGCTCAACTTCCGTTTGGCCGCGAATTGTCGCGAGATTTCTCTTAGGGTTGGGCACGTCCTATCAGGGGGCGGGGCCGAGCGCAGAGGCTTTGGAAATGGATGAAGCTGATTTCCTAGGTGATACTGTTTTCCTAGGTGAGCAGGGGAGGACAGGCGAACTTGAAAACCCATTTCAGGATGCCCTTCAGCCAGGTTATCCAGGAGACAGCAGCAAAGGCAGCACACCTGGCTTTTTTTTTTTTTTTAAGTTTGTTTTTTTTAACTGTGTATTTCCAGGACTTTTTTTTTTTTCCAAGTCAAGTTGTTGCCCTTTCAATCTTAGTTGTGGAGGGTGCTGTTCAGCTTCAAGTTGTTGTCCTTTCAGTCTTAGTTGTGGAGGGCGCAGCTCAGCTCCAGGTCCAGTTGCCTTTGCTAGTTGCAGGGGGTGCTGCCCACCATCCCTTCTGGGACTTGGAGGAGTTGAACTGGCAACCTTGAGGTTGAGAGCCCACTGGCCCATGTGGGAATCGAACCGGCAGCCTTCAGAGTTAGGAGCATGGAGCTCTAACTTCCTGAGCCACCAGGCTGGGCCTTTTTTTTTTTTTTTTCTTAATTGGGGAATATTGCGGAACAGTGTGTTTCTCCAGAGCCCATCAACTCCAAGTCGTTGTCCTTCAATCTAGTGTGGAGGGCACAGCTCACTGGCCCATGTGGGAATCAAATTAGCAACCCTGTTGTTCAGAGCTCATGCTCTAACCAACTGAGCCATCCGGCTGTCCCTGGCATTCTTTTTTAATAAAGTGCTGGGCTGGAGGTGTTGCAGGGTAGTGCTTAAATTAGGGCTCAGCGTCCCAAAGACCCCTCACCCCCCACCCAATCCCCAGTCTGAGGATCCTCACTTAGGAGGCCACAGGACAACTCTGTCCAAGCCCTTATTTCACGAATGGGAAAATTGAGGCCCTGTATATTTCAGGAACATATAAGGGAGGTAATGACAGACACCATGTTTCGTGACTCCCGTGAGATGCTGTACAACCCCCCCCCCAACAAAACAAAACAAAAAAAGCAGTGATGCGCCGGTTGGCAGGAGAGAGGAAGAGGAGGAGAGCTCTACATGTGAGTTCTGTAGAGCTGCTAGAGGATGGGCTCTGTAAACAGGAAGAAAGGGGGCAAGAGTGGGAGGCGAGGGTTTACCATGAAGCTAATGAGTGCATTTTTTGGTGGGGGTGGTCATCAGCATGTAAAAGGTATTTGAAGTCATGGGACTGTTACCAAATCACCTCCCAAAATTCAGGTTCACAGACTTTATGCATAAGTGGGCCAAAACATTGAGACACTGGTGCTTGGAGATACAGAAAGGTTTATTCGATGTGGCCATAGTGAGAAGACAGGAGAGCAAGATCTCTCAAATCCGTCTCTCCCAAAAAGTTTTTATGTGGCTGGGGAGTAAAGAAGGGAGAGTTTCAGGGAACTGAGAGAACTCTGTGTTTCTTTAATCATAGATAACACTTTTTCATATCAGACTACTGGGCATCAGCCAGCAGCTGGTCTCAGCTACCTTGGAGACATTCCCTCTTGCAAAACAAACTCAAGTTCTCCTACAGACCTTGGAGTTATCTCCTTCTGCTTGACAAAGAAATACCACATCAGCAACTTATGACTACACTCCTGAGAACAAAAGTTGAGCAGAAAGAGCGGTTAACATGTGAACAAAGGCCTAATTGAGAATTAAATTATTTAATTCTAGCTGCCAAAAATACTAGGGGCATTAAAATCACAAGGGGCTCAGCTACAGGACTGCATGAGATTAATAAGAGTAAGAATGTATGGAAGAGAGAGTGGTCACACTGTATCTTTCTCATCACCACATCCCCCAGGAGTGACCTTGTGAGTGTGCACACACACAAGTGCAAAGAGAGTAGGTCCTGCCCTCAGAGATGCGTGCCACCTTGGCGCTGTCCCTTTCCTGTAGCCTTCCTGGATGTTGCAAGGACAGCAGACCCATCTGGGCCAGTAGGGCAGGGAGATAAGCAGGGATAAATTGGCTGAGGCCCCTTCCTGAAACTTCCCCCAGGAGCAGAAGCAGCAGGCATTCCAAAGGCCCAGAGCAGGGATGGGGACAGGTCAGGTCTGGAGGTGAGGACAGGTCAGGATGCGGCATCTCCTTCCCCCAAGGTCTCACACAAAGCTCCAAGAGCCCCAGTAGGTTCCTCTCTATTCCCATGTCCAGGTTCTCCGCAGCCATGCCCCTGGCCTTCTCCCTCCCCCTCTCCTTGTCCCTCCCTCAGTACCATCCATTCCAGGGCACCCCTGCCCTTTCCCTAGGCCTGCAACCGCCTCACCTAGTTTCTATTGGTTCTCCACCCCTCCTCCAGCACACAACCTGGGAGGAAGTTAGGAGATTGGCTCCACAACCCTGCAGGCCCTTTCAATGGCTCCTGCCACTACTTCTGGTAGCTTTAGGAAGGAGGACAGACCACTGGGCAGACCAGCTGTGCCTGGAGCCTCAGCTAAACCTCCTGGTGAGAGGCGGCTTCTGGGCTGGTGGGGATCTCTGAGTTTTGTCTCGGGCTAGGGGAAAGGAGGAGGGTGAATGAGGTTGTCTCTTTTTAATTGATTTGGCCTGTTTCTTCTTGACACCTCTGGCTTCAGCCTGGGAATACAATTACAATATGAAGATTACCATTAGTGGTAATACAATAGCTGTGTCTGCTATTAAGACCTCTATCCTAGCACTTTCAGGCATTATCTCAATTAATCCTTACAATCCATGACATAGCGATTATACCATTTTACAGATAAGAAAACAGACTCAGAGAGGGTAAGGACCTTGCATGAGGTCCCATGACCAATGTGGGCCAAGTCACAAACTGACTCTACCCCCATCCAAATGCCTAACTTGTACTGCGGCAGGAAAGAGCGGTGGGCTTGAGGCTAGACCCTGGCTAGCTCTTCCCTCTTTCTGGGAGGTTTCAGGAGGTGTAACCGGGATAACAAGGTCTTTCCTGATCGCCCACCTGCTGCAACCCTCCACGGCAGTGCAGTCAGGAGCCCCGCCTCGATTCCCCAGAACCGCACACCCCCAGGGCGCGCAAAGGAGAGAGAGGGAGACTGTGGGGAACCAAGTCTTTATTGCGGGGCGGAGGGAGGAGCACCCAGCTCTGGTCCCCCCAGTTCTCCGGCTCCGGCCTCTGTCTGGGTGCCCTCTGGACCCTCGGCTGCCTCGTCACCGAACACTGCGCGGTGCATGGCGGCGACGTAGCTGCAGCCGCTGGGGTCGGCCAGGCGCAGCCGTGCCAGGGGCAGGAAGCGCTCGGAGCTGAAGTAGCGCAGGGCCGGCGGCGAGGCACGGAGAGCGGTGAGGAAGACCTGCGGTAGAGGTTGGAGACACGCTGGCGGGGGCTGGGCGCAAGGACTCCAGGGATGCCCCGGCTCACGGAGCCCTGCCCGGCGCCCACCTCTGTCACTTCCTCGGGGTCCTGCGCCGCCTTGCGGAAGACCTGCTCGAAGTGGCGCTGGTAGCGGGAGAAGAGCTCACGGGTCTGAGCGTCCACGCCGTCCAGCGCTGCGCCTGGGCCGTTCTGCACCTTCTCCTGGAAGGCAGTGTGCACCGGGCCACACTCGATGAGGCTCACGCTGCAACCCCGAGAGTGGCGAGTGGGTGGAGGCCGTTAAGAGCAGGCTCACCTCACCCCCTGCGAGGTCCCTAGCCTGGCCCCCACCGGAGAGGGAGGGCATGACGGGCGGCAGGTGCCTAGGTTAACCAGAGCGCTTGAAAAGCAGTTTACTGCCAGAAAAGCGCTCCCACATCATTTGATGGTGAGAGACTCTGGCAACAGGTACAGCTGTGTGACCTTGGGCCAGTTACCTAACTTCTCTGAGCCTGAGCTTCCCGATAACAATACCGACAACTCACCGCTCGTCGCACTTGTGCCATGGGCCCAGTACAGTGCCTGGCACACAACAAATGTGAGCTGCAGTAGAGAGGGGCCAGGGAGAACGCCTGGGGACAACTCCAACAAGACGGGTATGGGTGTTCCCAAAGTCAGGGTTCAGAGGGTTCCAGGGACTGGGCGGTAACTCACTGGACCCCGAAGGGCGGCAGCAGAACTGCCAGACTCTCGCATAAACCTTCGATCGCGAACTTGCTGGCGCAGTAAACAGCGTTGAAAGGCATCCCTTCAAGGGGAGATGAAGCTGCTGAGGCGCGGATCCGCAGGGAGCCCGCCGTGCCACAGCAGCCCCGTGCCAGTCTCACCAGGCCCCGCCTTTTCCACTCACCCATCAAGCCTCCCATGCTCGCGGTCACCAATATGTGTCCAGAGCCGCGGCGCTTCATGTCTGGCAGGAAGGCCTGAAGCATGCGCACCGTCCCTACCACGTTCACATCCAGCACGGAGCCCACGGCGTCTGCTGAATGCGCCTCCAGCGGCCCGAGCAGACCCCGGCCCGCGTTGCACACTGAGGGGAGAGGCCCAACCCCACCTGCCTCAGGCACCACCCTCTCCCAAGCTGGACCCCTCTTGTTCCCTGGGCCTCGGGACACCTTAGTTTGGACACAGGGTGGGGAAGGCTCCTGCATATGTGTTTCAGGGAGGCTCACCCAGCACATCCACGCGCCCCTCAGTCACACGTGCCCGGGCTGCAGCCACAGAATCGGCATCCTGCACGTCTAGCTGCAACGTCTCCAGGGAGCCAGGAGGGCACCCTCGGGACCGCGCAGCCTCCCACAGTGGGCCCTGCGTACTCAGGTCCCGGAGTGTGGCATACACTGGAGGTTGGGGGAGAGGATGAGGGTCTGAATGTTCTGCTTACCTTACCTAGGTCCACTTGGACCAGCGGCTGCTCCCTTCTCCCCATCCCAGTCCCCTCTTGTACCTTTGAAGCTCCTGGATGGATCAGATGCCAGACGCAGGGCCAGGTGCAGGCCGATACCTGAGGAGCAGCCGGTGATGAGCACCACTGTGCGGTCCATGGAGACGTGTGGAAGAGGCTCCGGGAGTTCTAGGCTCTAGTCTCTGACTAGATATCACCTACTTTGCCCCACCCCTCCCTGCCCACGAGGGTCCCCACCCCTTGTTGTGTCTTCAGCACCACATCAAGGCTGAACACTCCAGAGGTCCCTGGTCTGCTCTCCCCACCCTGCTCTCGGTAAAGGCAGAGGTGAGGCCACTGCTTGGAATACCTTTCTTTAGTTGCTGGTCAGAGGGAGGGCGAAGCTTTGAAAGCAGGTGTGGGCTTCCATGTGGGCACTGAGTGCCCTGGGCAGATTTTCTCACGGTCATGCCTGTGTCCCACAGGGACGATTATAGTTTCCAAAGTTTGCTGCTGAGGGTATGCAATGCATTCTCAGTTCAAAGGACAGAGGTCAGTATTAAAAATGGGAGTAAGGCAAGAGGGCAGGGAGAACTGGCCCCACACCAGTGTCCATGCTATAGCCCTGAGTCCTTCCAGGCATCGTGGCAGTGACATTTTGACAGACAGGCCCAGGTAATTCGTTAGTTTATTAAGTTGTATTAAAACAGTTCTTTGATCTCAAATGTGGGGTGGTGGAGGAGGGCAGCTCACTTCCCTCCAAATTTCCTAGCCCTGATTCTACCAGCAGGTCTTGAATTCCTTCGTCCAGATCTGGAGACCTCCAGTGGTGCTGGCCCAGCTCCAGGTCCCGGGACCTGCCCAGGCCTGGAGTTTGGGGTGAACATGGCCCAGGGGTGGGTAATTTGTCACAAAGAGCCAGCCACCCACCGGGGGTAATATTTGAGGAAGAGTTTCTTGGCTAAGTCCACGGTGTCGCCTCGGGGCTGGTTGGGATATCTCCGTGTGCTGAGGACAAAGGTCTGCTCCAGCTGGAAGGCATTCTTGTCAAACTGGTGCTGTTGGAAGGGGGTGCCTTGGACCAGACTCTCAACCAGCATCTCCAAGAAGAGCTGCCAGCGAGGGGTGTAGTAATTGGATACTAGTCCTGCCAGCTGCTTGTTGGCATAGTCGAGAATGTTGCCCTCTGGCCCCCAAAGGGTCAGTTGGTAGAGGCTGTTCTGTTCATAGAAATGGGCCTCGGCCTCACTGACCGCTGCTGCCCGGGCCTGCTCCAGCCAGCTGCCCAGCAGGAAGCGGCTATCAGTAGCCAGGATGTTGTCCAGTGAGGGCAGAAGCTCGTAGGCCAGGATGCCTGCTGCCCTCAACAAGGGAACCAACTCCTTGTTCAGGTAGGAGGTCCTCACCTCCTCATAGTACAAGCTGACCAGCTCCTGGACTGCCTGGCGAGTGACGTCCACCAGGTCATAGCGGTAGGCTGGGCTGGTGGCCAGGGTGGGGGTGGTTGTTAGCAGCAGCCGCCAGGCCTCAAATACATCTGATCGGTTGTACCAGACAGTGGTAACCATCTGTAGGGATGGCCGCTTGACCAGTGGACTGTAATTGTGGCCACGGCAGTCCTCACCGGAGCAGTTGTAGACACTCCTGAGAAGTAGCCTCCATGCGGCCTCTGCATCCCCGTGGGAGACCCCATACCGCCGGGCTGCAAAGTTGCTCACCCAGGCCCCCAAATCTGTCACTGGGTCCTTCCGCCAGCCCAACTCGGCCATGAGGGCATAGACCACTTCATTCTGGCCAATGCCTTCAGGTGCCATGCCCGTGCCTACCATGGTGGAGTTGGGGAACAGACGGGCAGCCAAGGGGCCTCGGTTCACGGCCTCCAGGGCCCCGAAAAGGCCATGGTTTCCACCAAAGTTATGCAGCATACACCAGATGAAGGGCTGGCCCTGGAAGGAGGCAGTGCGGATGTACACGGGCTGGCTCTCTGCAAACAGGTCCAGGACCAGGAGGCGGCCGCGGGGTACTGCTCTAAGCACGGCCTTCACCTGGGCAGGCCCCCAGAACTGGGGCTGGTGCTGGAACAGCCAGCCTTGGAGCAGCCACGTGGCATCAGGGTCCACTGTGGTTGGGGGGACAGAAAAGAGGGATGATGAGAGGGGATGGTGCCAGGAAAACATTCACCCCATTCTACAGATGAGGAAACAGAGGTTCAGAGAAGTTAAATGACTCTATCCCAGGATACCTTTCCCCTGTACATCTCAACTACCAGGGCATTTCATTACACATACCCTTCCCATCTCCTCCTGCCCCTAACTGGGAGCTCCAGGAGAATGTTAACATGTTTCCCTGAAAATAAGACTGGGTCTTATACCATATTTCCCCCAAAATAAGACCGGGTCTTACATTAATTTTTGCTCCAAAAGATGCATTAGGGCATATTTCAGGGGATGTCTTATCTTTTCATGTACAATAATCTACATTTATTCAAATACAGTCACGTCATCTTCTTCTGGAACATCATCATAACGTACTAAATATGTCCGTCTGGCTGACAATCTTAACTGGGGCTTATTTTGGGGGTAGGTCTTATTTTCGGGGAAACACGGTACCAAGCTTTATGGAGCATCAGAATCACCCGGAGGGCTGGTTAAAACATATATTGCTGGGCCCTGCCCTGGTCACTCTGATTCAGAAGGTGGGGGAGGGAAGGAGAGGAGGCTGGATTTGCAAATCTGACAGGCTCCGGGCTGATGCTGCACGTCCTGGATCAGGCCCGGAGCAGCTGCTCAAGGAAGCTGGAGCCAATCTATTCCCTTCTTGACTGACACAGAAGCCTCCGACCCGGCCACTCCTTACCTGGCTCCTCCCCTGTAAGGGGCAAGAAGGAGCACTGGGTTCACATTTGTGTACCAGGAAGAGCATCTACCAGCTCTGGGCACATCCCCTAGTCTCTGGCATGTGCTATGTACCTCAGCACGGAGGTCGAGACCAAAGGAGATATTTCCAATAGCTGGCACTTAATGACACTTTACTCTGGGCTAGGCATCTACGTATAAGCCCCATTTTACAGATGAAGCAACTCAGGCCCTGGGAGGGAGGTAACTTGTAAGTCACACAGGCAGGAAGTGGCAGTGCCAGGGTTTGAGCAGGTTGTCTGGTTCCAGAGCTCAGCTCTCAATCAGTGATTAAATGAGATTATGTGTGTGTACAAGTGCTTGGTAAACCATAAGGAGCCATGTGTCGCAGTGAGTATTACTATTCCCAGTCCGTTCTCCTAGCCCCATCGCCCTGAGGGTCCTTTCCCTGCCTCCCCGGGCACCGAACCTGTGATCATGGCCTGGTAGACAGCAGCCGTGGCTGCGGCGAGATAGGAGGGCTCCGAGGACGGGGGCTGCATCTCGTTGAAAGTGTCAGCCCCGTATATGTGATCTGTGCCGAACTCTTTGGTGAGCTCCCGCAGGAAGAGGCTCCCCACGATAGGGAATAGGGGGTCTTCCGGAGCCAGGAGGAAGGAGCAGGAGTAGGAGCAGTTGAAGTGCCCCCAGCTGCCCAGCTGGGTAACGTTGGCCTGAGGGAACACCCTAGTGGGGAGAGACAGTGCAGGCATTTATTGGGGGCTGACACAGTCCTCATCGCTAGCCTCATTAACCGCTCTGCAATTCCTGGAACTCATCCTGGTCTCTCGTGCCTCCATGCCTTTGCACATACTGTGCCCTGTGCCGAGAGTCCTTTCCTCCTCACTCCCTACTTATCCAGCCGGTTACTCCTTGATATCTTTTAAGTCTCACCTAGTCTGGAAAGCTTTTGCCGTCTCTCCCCTCCCACTGGCTGAAATAAGCAACACTCATTTTTCAAGGTCTGGCCTCATACTGCCTCTGCTCTGAACCCTTGCTGCCCCTCTCCTCCAGGCAGAAGTGACCTTGACAGAGAAGTAGGCTGGGCCCAAACATATTCCCGCCCTATCCCTGTATTATAGTTCCCTGCCAACCTCGCTCTCACAGAGCCTGATCTGGCAGCCCCAGACAGACAGCCCGACAAACATTCACTGAATGTATGCATGAGGCTCCCGCCACCCAGTCAGAGACGAAGGGGTGGCCAGTGAGGCCAGCAGCGCGCGCTAAGCACTGTGAAAATGGTGGGAACCAGGCGCTCAGGGGCATGAAGGTAATAACCAATGCTGGGGGGCCCAGCAAGGCTTCCTGAAGAAGGGGAGATCTCAGCTGGTCCTTGAAGAATTTTCCCAGTCACAAGAGAGGATGAGCAGACAGACGAGCAGGAATGTCAGAGCAGACCAGGGTACCCCAACTACCACTCACAAGAGCTGCCATTTGCTAAGACTCTGTGCCAAGCCACGTATATTTCACAAGTGAGGAAATTGAGGCACAGGGCCGTCACATAATCTGTCCAAGGTCACATGGTTAATGGGTAGCAGAGACAGGAATCAAGCCAGCGCCTATATCCAGAGCTTATCATGTCTTGCAGGGGAAAATAAATTCCCTCTCTGGGTTGAGTGGGAGCTGAGGGGGAGGAACCTCACCTGGTGATAGCCTTGGGGACATGCCCTGCGAATGCAGGCAACACGGGGACCATGCCAAAGGAGCGCATCCGGTCCAGGATCCGATGCTGGGAGAAATGGGAGGGAAACCTGGTGAGCATGGCCCGAGGTGGGAGGCCCTCACTCCCCCAGAGCACACAGAGTCCCCAGGGTCCAGTTTAGAGCCCTGAGGCTGGCCAAATACCACCCTCCCTGGGCCCATGACTGTCCAGCACCAATTCTGTCCCTTCCCTTCCCCATCCTTTTACCTGCAGGTAAAGCTGCTTGAGGTGCCAGGAGCGTGACAGGGGACCACCCCAGGTGTGCAGGTTGCCCATGCGTTCCCAGGCCAGGAAGGCAGGACCAGTGAAGTACTCATCGATCTCTGACTGGGTCAGGCCCAAGGCCAGGTACACCTGAGGAGGAAGGTGATCCCCATACATATAAATACATTCATCTCCAGTCATTGATTCATTCAACGTTCACTCATCTCTGTGGTATGCCCTACAGTTGCTAAGACAAAATGCGACCCCTGCTTGCAAGGGGCCCACAGTCCAGGAGAAACAGATCTGTGGATAGGTAAGGTGACTAGTACGTCACCCTTGTCATCCAGGTGAGGTGAGGAACAAAGGGGCTCTGCCCAAAATGGGGAAGGAGACTTAGAAGGCTTCATGGAGCAAGGCTGGCTAGAGCAATGGGTGAAGACAGCTCTGCGGAGAGCTTAAGCAGCCCCAGGTGCAGCCAGAGCCCTCAGGGCCCAGGGATGGAAACTCCCAGGCCTGGCAAAGACTGAAGGCAATGGGACACTCCAGAGTGTATTACCGGAAGGTCTGCATTTCAAAAAGGACAATCTGGTGGAACTTGGAAAGCCAGGAGTCCTGTTCAGAGGCTTTTGTGGGGGTCCAGGAAGAGGAGGCAAGAGCCTGAACTAGGGCCATCACTCAGGATGGAGATGATGAGGCAGATCACGAGCTCCTAATGAGACAGAATCTGTAGAAGCAGCAGAGGGACTGGAGGAAGGGTGGGGAGAGAGGGGAGGCCCAGATACAAAGTGTTTACAGTGGGGTGCTGGGGTCCAGCCCTCCGTAAGTGCTCCTACATGTTTGTCTCAGCAGTAGAAACCTGTTTCCAGAGGGCTGGAGTCATTGTTCATGCCACAAACACTTCTGGAGCCCTTATTCTCTGTGTGCCAGACACTGTGCTGACGCAGGGCTTGGGGAACACCTGAGGTGGCCCAGGTGGTGGGTGGACACGCACCCTCTGCCAGATGGCCTCCTGACCGCTCCAGGCCAGCGCCAGGTTGATGCCATTCAGTGCCATCCAGTCGATCTCCTGCTCCCAGCGGGCCCAGTCCCACCACACGAAGGAGTAGCTTTGCGTGCACACGTTCTGGTAATATCGGTACCTGTGAGCAGGGGCATGAGCTAGGGTGTGTGCCTTGGGGCAAAGAAGATGTCCCCCACCCTAAGAGGCCATCATTCTGGGAGAGCTCAGAGGGCAGCCGGACCCCAGATCTAGCCCAGAGGGGAGGGATTCCAAACGTGGCCACCCCCCCCCCAGCTTCACTTGGGAATCCACCCCAGGGGGACATAAGACTCAGGTCCTGAGCTTCCGAGGTACCCACCCACCTGCCCCCAGCACCCCTCCAGAGTGGCAGACATCTGAGACCATATTCCATTCAACTCTTCTAGAGCCCCTAGGCTGTGCAGTGTTTAAGTGCTATAGGGCAAAGTTGGTCCTATCTTGGAAGGGGGAACACATCACCTCCATGCAGTGGGGCAAGTGCTAGAACAGAAGGCTGGTAAGCATGTTTAAAGAGAGGGTGGGGGAAAAAAGAAACTGCATCACTAATTACCCATCACAAATTCTACTCCCATCACCGTGTAAATCCTCACAACCAACACTGCATGGTAGATGTCATTATTTCCATTTTTCACAGGAGCCAACTGAGGCTCTGAGAGGCTAAGCGACTTGCTCAAGGACACACAGCTTTTAGAAGCTGAGGAACAGAGTGCAGAAATGAAATGTAGCCACTATAGTCAAGCTGCAAAATGACTAAAATCAAGTAGGTTGAGGCACAGGGAAACGATTCTATTCTTAATTATGCTGGGAACTTCAAGTTTTGAAATGTCCAGTCCTGCCAATGTCTGGCTATAGATCAAACATCCAGATAAACATCCAGATAACCTTCGGATTACCCTAGGAAGGACTGAGGAAAGAATGGTCACTATCCAGACCACAGATTACCATCTCGGACCAATCCAGAGGCTAAGAATGCAGGACTGATTCTTCTCAGGAATGTACCTTTGACTGTAAGAACTTTTCTTTCTTCTTCAGAATACTCTGGGTATTGCCCAGTTGTGTCTCCGGTTTATAATCCCTAAGACCCTTGACTAAATCTTGATCATTCATTTCTAGCCAAAGCCTCCAGAGTTTTTGAGTTAGCTGGACAAGAGCCAGAATCTGAAGCCAGAGTTGTGCGACCCTATGGCCGGCGCTTCCTACCAGCCCAGAGCTGGGATGGGTAGGGCGGGGACTTCAGCGAGGTGTGGGCGCCGGGGGTGGGGGTGGGGGACTGGTGGCGGGAGGCAGCTGCAGGGGAGCCGACGGGCGGGTCCCGCCGGTACCTGTTAGGCGTGGCCTCGGTCAGCTCGTCGGGCAAGGCGGGCAGCGGCTGCGGCAAGCGCAGCTGAGAGCCTGACCAGGCCACGTGGCAGCCGCAGAAGTCGCGCAGGTAGCGGTGCAGCCCCGCGGCAGCGGCCACGCCGGTGGAGCCGAGCACCTGCACCCGTGCCCCCGCACCCCCGCCACTCAAGCGGTAGGTGTCCAGACCGGACTCGGCCGCCAGGGAGCGCTCTACCGATACCGAGAAGGCAGCCGCTGGCCCGGGCCCCAGAAGCCGGGTCAGCAGCGCCCGCACGGCCTCCGCCTCGTGGGCCTCGTCCCCGGCCGAGCTCCCCGCCAAGGCCAGAAGCAGGAACCCCAGAGCGGCAGGCACCGCTACCACCTCCATGGTCCAGCGGTCCCAACCACGCAGCGGTCCTGCAGGAAACCAACTCGGGTCTCGGGACTAGGGGGCGGGACGGCCCGGGTCCAATCACCTGCGGGCTTCAGATCACGTGGACATGAAGATTAAAGCACCCGCGGGGGCCGGTGAGACTGGCTTCCGGGTCCCAGATCGAGGCCCTAAGGTTGTCTTCTGACGGCACGTGGTGCGGGAGCGCATGACTCCAGTAACATCAGAAGTCTAGGGCCGCATGTGACCCGCTATACATTCACAAGTGCCTGCTGGTACATTGCGCTTTCAGATGCAAATCACTTTCCTTCCATCCAACCACCCCAAAAATATTTATTTGGAGTTTATTTTGTACCAGGCACTGCCACCACTCTCTGGGGGAGACCTAGAACCAAATACTTAGGTAGATTTACGTTATAGCTGAGATGCTGTGAAGAAATACAAGGGCACCCAGCCTGAAGCCTCCAAAAGGAAGTGACATTTAATCTGAATTAAATTGATTGACTAGAAGAGGCAGGGGAGGCATCCAAGGTTGAGAAAATGTCTACGTGAAGACCCGGGAGTGGTAAGGAAAGAGCTGGGCAGATATGAGAAACTAAAGGATCACACACAAAGTTGGAGGGGGCATGGGGCCTATGAACCTGGATTGGCCCTGGGGTAGGGCTGGTGGACATGTTAAGGTCTCACCATTGGATCCTTAAGGGGAAGCGGCAGTAGCAGCCGTAGCACAGGACAGGAGTTATTTTCATTTTACATAGTGGGAAACTGAGGGCCAGAGAAAGGAAGTGACTTGGACAAGTTCAATACCAGCAGGAGAGCAGGTCTGGGACTAGAATCTGGGCAACCAGCTCCAAGACCACTGTTCTTGCCACTATTCCCCGAGTGTTGCAAGCTGTCCAGGCACGGAGGGGTTGAGTGGGGCTTTGTGGTGGGCCCTTTAGAAAGGCTATTTTCTTTTTTTTTTTTTTTAAGATTTTATTGGGGAAGGGGAACAGGACATCATTGGGGAACAGTGTGTACTTCCAGGACTTTTTTTTTTCCAAGTCAAGTTGTTGTTCTTTCAATCTTAGTTGTGGAGGGCGCAGCTCAGCTCCAGGTCCAGTTGGCGTTGCTAGTTGCAGGGGGCACAGCCCATCATCCCTTGCGGGAGTTGAACCTGCAACCTTGTGGTTGAGAGGATGCGCTCCAACCAACTGAGCCATCCGGGAGCTCAGCCGCAGCTCAGCTCAAGGTGCCGTGTTCAATTTTAGTTGCAGGGGGCGCTGCCCACCATCCTTTGCGGCACTCGAGGAATTCAACTGGTAAACTTGTGGTTGAGAGCCCACTGGCCCATGTGGGAATCAAACCAGCAGCCTTTGGAGTTAGGAGCATGGAGCTCTAACTGCCTGAGCCACTGGGCCAGCCCGAAAGGCTATTTTTTAAAAGGATTCTGAGTTCTTTTGGAAGCAGGTGTAGATTTTTCCAGATTGTTAGGCCTGAGAGAAACTGCTTAGAGACAGGGAAGGGGTCAGAGGTCAGAGAAGGGTTGCCAATCCAGAGAATTCGGACCCTGGATTGAAAGAGAACATGGGAGTCCACTGAGCTTGCCCAGCTCCCCTGCCCCCTGCCTCCAGCTGCAGACACCAAATCCCCCTGCCCTGGTCTTCGCTCATGAGCAGCTCCCACAGGACGTGCAGTCTTTGCTCCCTCTCAGTTCCTAATATCAGAAAGTTCTCAGCATTTCCCAGGGAGCAGCTCCAAGAGTGGCCCAGAGAGATGTGCCTTTATGGAGCTGAGGCCTGTAGCAACACCCCCCAGCCAGCTCTTCTCTGCTCCCCTCCAGCATTCCTCACCCTCAACCCCGCCCCATTCTCCCTCCAAACACCTGTCTCCTAGTGAGACTTGTCAGACTCTCCTCCCAGAACCTGTTTTCCTGACATTTTTGGATCTTAGGAAACACATGGGTTGGGGAAATTGGGCTGCAGGTCTACCATTGGGCTCAGGGTGCCTCTCTGTGGGGTCTGGATTCACCCAGAGTAGTGGTAGGGGGTTGCTGGCAGCGGCAGCAGCCTGGGGACACAATCCAGGGAGTTGGTAGCATATTTAAAGCCTGAGCTGATGGATGCTGGGCCGAGCTTCACCAATGACTCCCGGAATGTCACTCTCTTTTCTCACCTTCCTCACCAGGCTGGGAGCTCTTTGAGGACAGTAGGGGGCTGGTTGAAGAAATTAAGGTATGAAATATCAAGCTTTTGCTTAAAAAGAATGAGGAAGATGTGTTGGTGCTGATTCTGATTATATATATATATATATATATATATATATATATATATATATATATACACAGAAGATGCCCCCCCAAAAATGTATTCATATTTTAAGGAAAATACTGTATTAAAATTATAATACTCAATATATACCGATAACAAAAGATGAATGCAAGTCATGTGTATACATTTTTTTGGCACCCCTGGTATATATATTAGGTTAGTGCAAAAGTATTTGCAGTTTTTGCAATTTTAACCTTTTAATTTTAACCTTAAAATTACTTTTGCACCAATCTAAAGAAAGGTCAAACCAAGGGGGTAGGTATAGTACACACCCATTTGCGTTAAAAAACAAACAAACAAACAACAAAGGCTATGTAAAGAGTGGTTGCCTTGGTAGGGTACTGGAATGCTGGGGATGGGCGGAAGACTTACTTTTATAACAGGGCCTTTTGTACTTTTGGATACTTTTACCAGGTGACACGTTATTACTTTTGCGATTAATGTGTGTGAAACCAGCCCAGCTCTCCACTCTCCATCTCAATTCCTCTTTTGTTCCTGGCCAGCCTGACCCTCTGCACCCCAGAATACCTCCAGGTCACTGGTCCCTCTACTTTGCCAATTCATTTGCCCGCCTGTCAGAACCCAGCTAGGACCCCACCCACCTTGCCGGTGAGGAGGAACGAGTCCTTCCCTGTCCAGCCACCAGGGAGCAGCTCATACCTAGGACATGCCTTGGGTAGGCTGGGGAGCTGGGAGGGCTGGCAGATCATTCAGATCTGAGGGGAGCTCCAATGCTCCTTCCACACAGGTCTCCTGGGGCAGAAATAGTTCCACCAGATCCCCAATGAAGAACAAGACAGAGAGTGGTGATAAAATTGGCCCCCATCTATAACGTTGAGCAGACCTAAAGCCACCCTCTCCATGCTGGTTTTAGGACCTCAAGATGAGGGGTATTCACTGGAGAGGGGCACAGACTCACTCAGCAGATGTCTGGAGTCCAGGGAGTCCATGAGAAGGGGATCTCCCATTTTAACACTGTCCCCAAACCCATCCAGCAGCCAGTCCTAGGCAGCCATCCATCTACTTTGTCTCTATAGACTTGCCATTCTAAACATGTCACGTGAATGGTATCATACATTATCATGTGGTCGTGTCTGGTTTCTTAGCACGTTTTTGAGGTCCATTCATGTTGTAGCATGTCAGTACTTCCTTTTTATTGTAGAATAATATGCAATGTATGGCTATTACCACCTTTTGTTTATCCACACATCAGCTGGTGGACATATGGGTTGTTTTTATTTGGGAGTTATTATGAATAATGCTACTATGGACACTTGTGTACAAGTCTGTGTGCACTTTTTTTTTCATTTTTCTTGAGTGGATACCTACAAGTTAAGTTGCTGGGTCTTGTTAATTCTGTTTAACATTTTGAGGAACAGCCAGGATGTTTCCAAAGCAGCTGCACCATTTTACATTCCTATCAGCAGTGAATGGGGGTTTCAATTTCTCCACCTCCTTGCTGATACTTGTAGTTCTGTTTTCTATTATAGTCTTTTTAGTGGGTGTGATGTGGTTATGTCCTCATGGTTTTGATTTGTGTTTCCCTAAGGATTAATGATGTGGAGCATTTTTCATGGGCTATTGGCCATTCACCTGGAGATACGGAGGGCCGACAGTATATTTATTGTAAAAAATCCATGTATAAGTGGACCTGCACAGTGTCCAAAGGTTGTTCAAAGGTCAACTGTATATGATTTGCAAATATTTTCTCCCAGTGTGAGTGGTTTTGATTCTGTCCTTTGAAGCACAAATTTTTTAACATTTTGCTAAAGCCAAACTTATCTTTTTTTATCACTTGAACTTTTGGTGTCATATCTGAAAATCATTGCCTAACTCAAGGTCACAATGTATTCTCATAATCTCTTCTAAGAATTTTAGTCTTAACTCGTACATTTAGGTAGGTCCATGATCCATTTTAAATTAATTTTTGTATATAGTGTGGGGTCGTGGTCCAAATTTGTTCTTTTGTATGTGGCTACCCAGTTGTACTAACACCATTTGTTGAAAAGACTGTTCTTTCCCCATCGAATTGTCCTGGCCCCTTTGTGGACAATTGACCATAAACATTAGGGTTTATTTCTGGACTCTCAATTCAATTCTATTCCATTGATTCCAAATATCTATTTTTATTAGGCCTCCTTTTTTGAGTCAAAAACAGAGCAGAGGCTAGAAAAGTTCATTTACTCGAATTTCCACCCTGGACTTCTTAGGAGTCTGGTGGGGGTGCTGCACCCAGGGCTTATTCCAGGGCAGCTGGCCTGTCCGGGAGGAGAGGGCTTGAGGCTGGGGGGGGGGGGGGGAAGGGGGAGAAGATAAGGAATGTGAAGCCAACAGGGTTTTCCTGTCCCTCCTGAAGCAGCAGTTGTCAGCCTGCAGCTCACATTCCTGCACAGCCCCTGCCCTGGAGGCCCCAGGAGGGAGGAATGGAGGGGGGCACACGGGGGAAGAAAGTGGATGCCTTACCTGGTAGTTAGGAGCGAGAAGGTACCCTCCCTGCCCACCCTACCTCAGCACCTCACATTCTCCGGCTGCCCTGAAGAACCCCATGCTGAGCCTCCACTTACACCAAGGCCAAGGGCATCAGGGCGCAAAATAGCCAGGCTGCTGAGTCCTGGAGATGTTTGGAAACGGGAGAGGGTGGGCAGATGCCCAGGCCCCCACCCCCTGCCTCTATTTGGGTGTGTAGTGCAGGAAAGGAAACAAAGATGGGTCTCCAAGTCCCCTCCCCACCACGGGCAGTGTCTGCAAAGCTGCCTTGGCTCATGGGAGTGGGAAGGCGCCTGGGAAACTTGAGATAAGGTGAGAATTTCACAGACTAACTGCCTGGCCGGGGCCACTGCGTCCGTGGCCTTTGATCAGAGAAAAGCAGAAAGCTGGAGGGAGGGAGCGGGTGTGCGACGCAGGGGCCGTGGGCACAGACAGGCAGCCTCCCTCATCAAGTCAAACACACTTTATTCAGCATAGGAAAGTCTGAACACAAGGGCCTTGGGCAGGGTTCCTGACAAAGAACTCTGCTTCAAGCCCCCTGTAAACAGAGCAAAGATCATCCTGTGAGCCATGGGGACCAGGAAGGAGGGGGCTCCGCACAAGGTCTGCGTGGGGTCACACTGGCCAACACAGGGTGAAGTTGGGGAATGGAGGCAGGTGGCCAGCCCAGCCTGGGAATGGAGTGAGCAGCTCTAAGTAGCTCACTTAGAAAAGCCAGGGTGGGAGACGGCCAGGCTGGGGCCTGGCCAGTTCCGGGGATTATCTCCACCACTGGAGGTGACAGGATCAATTTAGCTGCAGCAGCCAGGGCTGCTGTGCCAACACATGATTAAAAGGCCCTAAGACCCACAGCCAGTGTGAGGGTGATGGGGAGCCGGCCCCTTGCGGGTGGGTGGTCAGCACCAGCCCACGGGGCAGGGCCATGCAGCCCTACCAGTTGCCTTCAGGAAGCAAACTATAACTGACACTGACCTTCCCTGCCCAGGCCCCCAGGCCCCCAGGCCCCCAACTTGGGCTCAGTGTGGAAGTGGGGAGGAGCACTGATGGGCAGAGCAAGGCCCAGCCTGCCAGAGCACCCCCCTTGATGACTCCAGCCCTGCACTCGACTTATGATTGGAGGTGGGGAAAGGTCTCAGGGTCTACACCGGGAAAAAGCATCAATTTAAACCCTTTGCCCAGAGGATGTGCCTGTGGCAGGACCCAGCATGGCCTGAGAAGCAGCCAACCAGGACCTTTGTTTTCTGTCACTCCCAGCTGTGCTACATTATGCAGGGCGCAAATAAGGGAGGGAAGAAAGGGGGGTCTGGGAGGGAGTACGAGAGCGTGTGAGTGTAGGGTGGTGAGGAAGGTGGTGTTGGGTACCTTTGGATCCTTGGGGGTGACAAGGATAAGCCACGCATGATGGCACAGTGGGGTGCAGCTGAATTCCTGGTGAACAAGTGCTCTGAAGACAGAAGGCCGGTGGCAGGCGACTGAAATACCATCTTCCTGGGCCCACCCTGCTTACCCAAGGGTGGGGTGTTAAAGAGCACCCTTACCCCCACCAGTAACTAGAATGGCTCAGAGTCTAGGTGTGGGTGGTGAACTACTTCCAAGGGCTGCGGTCTCACGTGTAAATGCACACAGTCACCACCAGGGGACAAAGAGGGGCTGTGTTTGGCTGGTGCCCAGTGGTGCGAGTGACAGCCAGAGCCCAGCTTTTCTCTAGAAAATCGCTATACTACCACACAGAAAGCTGAGGTGGCAGGGGACCCAATGGAGGGCCACATCTATCTAAATGACTCACAGGCGGCTGGGAGAGACAGGCAGGGATGACACGAACGTCCCCATATCCAGGGATCACAACCAACAGAGAAGAGGAGCACAGCTAATCACCACAGAGGGAGCGGGGGAGGGCAGCGGGCACACAGCCCCACGAGGGGCTCACTCTTCAAACTTCCCTTCCCGAATGTGCTCGAAGGAGAAGGGTAGGAACTTGAAACCGGTCCCGCTGTAGAATTTATTCTGGAACTCGACCCTGAGAAAAGGGAAGAGGGAAGTCATCATTCCTCAGAGACCTTCTGAAACCTTTTGGGATTTCATAGTTGGGCCAGAAAGATGCCTGACCCCATGCTCCCCAAAGCCACCCTTTCCTGGAAGAGCCTGGGAAAGCAGCTCTTCCTCCTGCCACCCTCCTGCCAGCCCACCCAGCCCAGACTCTGGCGACTTCCCACAGTGCACACAGCTCCGCTTGAGGCCCAGGGCCTGCCCTCAGCAAGAGCACGGTCCTCCAGTGCACTGGTGTGGCCTCGGTTCCTGCTCTATCCTGCTCAGCAGAAAGCCACGTGCAAAAGTTCACTGGCTTGAGTCCCTAACGGCAATGGAGAGCCCCCCCAAACACCGGCTCCTGGCAGGGACTCAGCACAGACCTCCGAGGGAAGCCCCTGAGCAGCTGTGAGTTGAGGTCTGGAACCCTCAGGTGAACACCACTGTCTTCTTGGGGGGAGAGAGGAGTAGAAAGGGTTGCAAGTGAACGCTGGAGGCTTCTGATTTAGGGGAGGAAATTCCCAGGAAAGGGGGGAAGTCAGGAAGGGAAGTCTCCTTAATGCCACAGCAAAAATATGCTCCATCTACAAAAACATCTGAGAAAGAATTCTTCTCCTGGGGACTGAAAGGAAAAACAGAGCTTGAACTCTCTTTCCAGGCAGCTCGGCCTCCATCCCTCTGGTCCCCTGGGGTCCTCTCAAACTTGAGGGGCAGGAAGAAGAGTGCGCTGCTATGAGCAGAGCCAGGCTGCTTGGCTGTGCTTCCGCGCAAACTTGCCCTGGATGGCTGCCCAGCAACCAAACCACCACCAAATAAGGGCAGAAAAATGCATAATTCAGAGGATAGAAAAGTCAAGGAGAGCTGCCCTGAGGAATAGTTTCCACTCAGGGCAGCATGACTCTGGGGATACCAGAACCCCTGCAGAACAGGCAGAGCTGGGGGCTGGGGCGGGCTGCAGGCAATGCTTTCCTGCAGGGCTTCCTCCTCCCTCCAAGCCGCGAGGGGAGGAATTGGTGAAAAGCAGCGGGTGGGGAGTGGCCTGGGGCCCAGCAGAGGCTTCAGGACTGTCTGTGGGTGGCACTGAGAAGTCCTGGGATGCTGGCTAAGGACACTGACTACAGAGCGGCCAGCTCCACCCCTGGGGAGAAGAGGTGAACAGAATTTTCTGTGGGTGTAGGAACAGACAGCAATTTCCTTGCAGCCTCACATTCCAGGGGCTGGACCAAGGTCCCAAAACCTCTGGAGAATTCCCATTAGTGCCTGGGCCAAACTCCCCAGGAAAAACAGGATTCTGGGGGAGGAGCTTCAAACCAGTCAGTCATAGGATTCCTGGCAAGAGCAAGTGTAAACCAGGGCCTGGATTCGCCCCTACATCCCAACACCCCTAAGAAGTCCTCTAACCAGTTCTAGCTACTAGGGCCCCCTCTGGGGGAAGGCGGTGGGGATGGGGCTAGGTTCCTGCTTGTTGCCAACTGCTGATAGTTCTGAATTATTCATGTTGGGTAGGTTGTGTTTGCATAGGGCAAGGGATTTCTGAACAACAGAAAATAGATTGGCATGGCCCATTTTCATTCAACAATATGTAGCCAGATAGTGGGCAAGTCACCTTTGGGGCTGTGAGGTTATCTGGAACTCTGAATACCTCACTGGCTAATCACACGAACAATTCTAATTCCAAATTAGGCAAATGGAGGAGAAGCTTCAGAAGTTTTCAGATGCCCGTGGGGTCACCTCCTTCTTTTGGTATCCCTCTGCATGTCTCATCTACCCATGGGGCCCAGTGGGGACACATGCCTGGGATGGGGCACATGCATTCTGCTGTTGAGCTGATGGGTGGCCTCTCTGTCATGCCACTTGATACCGCCTCGCCCACCAACTGCTGCTCGAGGTTAGAGACAGGGTGGCCACCACAAGGGACATCTTAGATATCTGTGGGTCAGCCTGACTTTACCTTCCTTCTTGGCCATGATCACCCAACCTCCTGGCACAAAGCTGGAGAGCAATTTTCCTTTCGGTCTCCCCGCCCTCTTCTCCCTCCCAACCAGGGAAACGTGTGCTTCCTGAGAAAGCACAAACATGAAATTCTCTGTGTGGGGACACAACAGGGCCCCACTGGCCACCGTGCAAGTTCTTCCTTCATTGAGGCTCTGCTCTGGGAGCCTCCCAGCCCTGCCATGCTCTAAACCACTAAAAGGCACCTCAGAATTCCACAGTTGTGAGGACAGCCCTAGGCAGTCAGTCGGATGGGTTTCTCTGTCACCTCTTCCAGATTTAGCACCTGGCAAAGGCCACCCAGTGACCCAGAGGATAACTGGGAGTCCAGAGAGATCACTCCTGCTATGTAATAGGAAACCTTGTTTCCTTGAGTGAGTGAAGGGGGACAGAGTTCCGGGGCCTCTTCCCTTTCCTGGCGGGGGCAGTTTTAGAAAGATGATTCTGGGCCCAGCTGCTTCTCTAGCTCTTTCTGTCACTCTCTGAGCAGTTCAGGGCCTGGAACACATGTCTGTGTGATGGCTCAAATGTCAGGATGATGATGTCAGCGGAGGACTACATTTCAGGTGTTCTTACTTCTCCTGGGGCAGGCATTCACTCAACTATCCCGTGATGTCTTGCTGTGGCACCACTGCATTCCGTACAATAAACTGGTTCCTAGTTCTGTGCCTTTAGACATCAACCAATGTGTGAGTGTACAAGTGTGCACATCTACAGGTATGTGGAATCTGCTGGATAAGAAAGGGTTAGGTTCCTGTAGGTCATGGGGCAACAGGCTTTTTGCTAAAATCAGTTTGGTGTCCACAGTTACAACTACAAACCATATCCCTGCCTTTGCCTTTTCTGAGGAAGGAAAGACATCTAAGTAGGGTGGCAGGAAAGCCCAGCCCACTTTGCTCTTTCTTTTCTAGCAGATTCCACATACCTGTAGATGTGCACACTTGTACACTCACACATTGGTTGATGGCTAAAGGCACAGAACTGGGAACAGTTTATTGTAAGGAATGCAGTGGGACACAACGCAGGAGACTGAACTAGCAGGTTGGCACGTTAACCTACGCATTGTTGTTTTCAAATGTCACCCATCTCCTTCTAACCCCATGTAGATCTCAGACTAGTGGTTTCTATGTTATCAAATCACATGTTTTTCTTCTTGTTCCCATTGAAGAGACCCAGGCCTTGTATAATGGGGCAGCCCTTGCATCAGAATCAGGAAACCCCAGCTGACTACCAGGGGTGAAGTGACAGGAATGAAGATGCCCAGGCTGGTCACCAGGAAAAACAACAGCAATGTCCCTGCAGCCATTTTCAGCCAGGACCAGCTGTTCCCACCCCTCACAAGATGGCCACTCAGAACTCCTGGTGGACTGAGACCAGGAATCCTTGAAGCACATCCATGTTCGGCCAGGAGGGGGTGCACTAGCACCAATTTCATTCCCTCCTTTTTAGTGGTGAGGCCGAGCTCCAAATTGGCCTCTTATGAAGGGAGTTGGAAAAGTTGCTGCACAAAGGAGTTTTCACTGTTTTTTTCTCTTCTACCCAATACTTCCACTACCCCAAGCCCCACAAGTACAATGTGGTTGACGAGCCTGTTCCTTGCAAACTACATCTAAGAGGCACTCAGATGGTATCACGCATCCTTCCACGCAGTTTCGTCTTCCTTCTCTCCAAACAGACTAAAAGTAGTTTCTTTACAAGGGACCACAGCCCAGTGCCGTCTCCACTGGGCATTCCACTTAAGCAGGGGAGCTGAGATCTGCACTTGAACAAGTTTACTGTGCCAGTCACTTGGTATGTGCATTATTCCATGTTTAATCATGGCAACCTTGTCACGTGGATATTATCCTCTTTTCACATGAAAGTGAGGTTCAGAGACGTAAGTGCTTTCCTCAGGGTCACCCAGCCAATGTGGGCAAAGCTGGGATTCAAACTAAGGTAGGCCCAATTCTGAAGCCTGCTCTTGTCACTTGTCACGTCTATGGGCTCATTCATGAGGACTCATTCATAAGGACGTGGGAAGACACCTTCACTCAAAGGTCACAAGTGAGCCTGAGGAAGAAGTAATCCTTCTGGCAACAAAGTATGACCTCGCAAACTACCTAGGCCCAGGCGACCTTCCTCACACCCGGCTGTGCCTGGCACACAGCTCACAGTTCTGGTCCAGCACTTTGACTGCTCCCCACCCCGACAGGGAGGAGGCAACAGGCTGCCCACTTGGGCTGGAATCAAAGTGGGGTGGTAACTGTTCCCTTAAGCCCAGGGTTGAGGAGACAAGAGAAGTGACTGGGAAAGGAAGGAAGCCAAGAGTGCAAGAAAAAGTGAGTCACCACCGGCTGGCTACGTAGACGTTCCCTCACACCCTCACACCGAGTGGCTGAGGAAGTGTGCTGGGGAGAGAGAACGCTGATAAGCTGAGCACAGGGGAGCGGCCAGCACTCTGAATCATGCAGCGCTCCTAAGTTCCTGGCTCACAGTAAACAACAGCTGGGTGGGGAGGAAGGAGGCGACGAGGAAAGCCAGGCCAGAGAGCAGTGTGGACGGATTCCTCTAAAGGAACTTCTGAGGGAAGAATAAATCCCAACCACGTCTCCCCTGATATGCCTCTTTTCTCCTCTGTAATTTAGACCAACAAACAGTGGGATCTTTGAGGAGGCTTGTAACTAAGTCAGGAGGAAAATCAAAGATAAAGGGGGTGGGGAAGAGGTTTCTGGGGTTCAGATTTTGGATTTTCTTCAGGTTTGGATTAGTGATGGAAAGAGACATTCTAAGCTCTCTTCTGATCTTGAGGTCATTAATATCTAGGGGTTCCTAAGTTAGGCCGGTGAGTTTATGACCCCCTAAACTGGTAAAACTGTGTATGTACATAAGGGAGGAGGGTATTTCTCTGGAGAGAGGGCCCTGAGCCACTGGAATTTGAGATCCAGAAAGGGAGAATCACAACATAAAGGAGTAAATGGAAAACTCAAAGAGGTAGGGGAGGGGTGGCCAATGGCTCAGTTGGTTAGAGCGTAAACTCTGAACAACAGGGTTGCTGGTTCGATTCCCACATGGGCCAGTCAGCTGTGCCCTCCACAACTAGATTGAAGGACGACTTGGAGCTGATGGGCCCTGGAGAAACACACTGTTCCACAATGTTCCCCAATAAAACTTTTAAAAATAATTAAATAATTAAAAAAAAAAAAAGAGGTAGGTAGCCAGATACAGTACAGGATGCCCAATTTTTAGTACACGTCTGTCCCATGCACATTTGGGAAATACTTATATTAAAAAAGCAAATAAACTATTCACTGTTGATCTGAATTTCAAATGTAACTGGGTGTCCTATAATTTTATTTGCTGAACCTGGCAACCCTACTTTGAGGTCACGGAGTCACAGCCTTGCCCATTGCCCGGCTCTCCCCTCCCTGGGCTGAGCTCTCTCTCCATGCAGAGCCATTAAGAGCCACCAACTACATCAAAGAAAACAAACCCCAAACCCAGCATTCTGAAGCTGCTTAGTGTACTAAGCTGTACGTTCTGGAACCAGGAAGCCCCCCACACACATGGAGCTGCCAGGGGTCCTACACCGGCATAACGACAGAACAAGGGGGACAAAACTGGGGGACAATGTGCTCTAGCACTTTCCTGGAGTTAGAATCGATTCCAGAACTGCTTTCATTGCTCTGAAGATAGGAGGAAGTTCTAGCCAGAGCAAAAAACCAAAAGCAAACAAACAAATGAAAAACAAACAACAAAAAAGTAAAATATTAATACAAATAAAATCTCAGCAGATCTTATAGGCCATAATCAAGAGAACTGAAGAATGCTGAAGGCAGAGAGAGGGAATTTGACAACCCCGCCAAGAATGCTCCCTGCAGGCTGTGAAAAGTGAGCTATGCGTATCTGTGTGCATTTCCTCACGCTCGCTACTAAGACAGGTCCCTGGGTATAGTCATGTGAAAGCAGGCACCTCCTAGTCTGTGGATTCTGTACAGGAGCAAAGCTGCCCTCGGTGTAGCTAAGGACACATGCCTCCGCCCAGCCCCCCGCTGGCCCTCCCCTCACCAGTGTAGCCGCAGTGCGTGGAGGAAGGCCGAGAGGCCCTCCATGATCAGGAGGATGGCCACAGTCAGGGTGGCAAAGGCTGTGAAGATGAAGAACAGCACCAGACTTCCTGCCAAGCTCTTCACGCTCAGGCCAATGTGGATAACCATGGTCCACAGCACCTCAGACAGCTCTGGGGACCGGGAAACACAAAACATCCAGTTCAGTTTGGCAAGAGGCGCTGTGGGCCTCGCATCTTGCTCTGCCACCCCTCACCTACAGTGGGCCTGGAGCCCTGGCTTCCCCCAGACCTTGGTGGGACCACTGGGCACAGCTAACCTGGCAAAAGCTCTGGCCCTCCCATCTGGACATCATTCTCCCTGGATTTAGGAGCTGGGATAATCCCAGAACCTTGGTGTAACTTCCACTCTCATTCAGCGCTCCCACCTGAGAGAGTACCCAAAGAAGGGGAAACCAGTTTTTGATCTGAGAGAAATACACTCACGTGCATGAGCGAGACTGAGGGCCCAGAGCCGCAGGTAGGAGGCGGTGTTGGAGATGCAGCCCAGGCAGTACTCGATGGTGTGGATGGCCTGGTGGACCATGGTGTCTCCAAAGTCAAACTGTGGTGGGAGGAAACCAGAGAGAAGCTATAAGGCTGGGAGGGGAATGTGCAGGAGTGTGGGTGGTGGCCATGTGGCACTTTGGGCTCCATGGGCCAGGAGCCCCCAGTGCTGCACTCTATGCTGTCCCAGAAATCCTGCCTGGCTTAGCCCCCACCAGGGCCACTCCCATTCCCCTCAATACACTACATTTTAATGAACTACATCTTCACGAGAGTCTTCTCAGCACATCTGTATTTCTCTCTGCTAGGCCATGAGCCTGCGTGGAGTGTACATGGTTAGGAGTGCTCAGAGAAGGCTGGTCCCGGGACTCAAAGCATCTGCAGCTGGACCGGCTCCGGCAGACTCCCACCTGGGAGTAATCCATGAGAGCACAGGACGGGCTTTTCCCTGCGCTGGAGGCAACCTCCCTAGAGGAGACTAAACCCCTACAGCCATTTGCACTTAAGTGTTACAAACTGCTGGGAACAAGATAACTAACCTTTTTCTTTTGTGACTTCTGAAAAGATGACATAATGAAATTTTGGCCAAAGTTTTACCAATTCCTACTCAGACAGCGGATTAAAACCAGACAGAACATCTATTGGCTTTTGTTTGTTTTCCTTACACCCCTTTCTCCTAGTTTTCCTTTCAATATCAAAAATTATTTCCAGAATAAGGGGTAGGGCTGGAACAAGCTTTCAGGAGTTCACTTTTAGGACTGTTCCAAGCAGCTGGGGAATACAGATTCTCTAGAAGCACCAGGTGACTTTTGTGGCCTCTCACTCTCCCAGGTAGAGCAGCCAGCAGCCATTACAGAATAGGAAGTAGGCGTTTTCCTGGGGCCCCTCGCCATAGCCCAGATCAGAACCCCAGGAGCAGAGGGCAGCTGCCCAATGGGCCTCCCCAGCCTGCCCTGCCCTCAGGTCAGAGTCTATTTTTCACCAGTTTCTTTTAAGACTCACCTGACTCCACACCCAAAGGACACGAGAATTGCCTCGGGAAATCACATGAGGTCGGGTAGAGAAGGGACCTGGCTGGTAAAGCACTTACAGCTCTGGCCTCCTGGGTGTGGCCAGTGGGGAGAGACACCAGCTCCAACATACCATCTTTGGGCGACTGACTCATTTTCTCTCACCTCTGACTACACCCAGAGTATTTCTGGGCTTTTCTTCTGGAACTGGCTCATCAAGCCCCCTAGTTGCTCTGAAAACGAGGGTAATCCTAGTTCCCACAACCCCAACAATGCTGTTAAGAGCTCTTTCCCCCCACTGCTGGTTGTCACTCCAAAGCCCATGCTCAGAGGAAGGAGAGGTCCCTGGCTTCAAGGAGCACAGGTCTTCATTCCTAAGAGTTCTACAAAAGCAGTGACTGCTAGGCTCCTTAGAACCAGTCCCTCACAGCATTTTTATTCCACCTCCAGTCTCTCTTATTAAAAAAGAATGGAGAGGAGGGAGGCAGCTTCTCTGCCAGGCATTACCCTTACTTTCTTCCTCCTGTTCTTCATTCCCAACGTCCTGCTTTGTACCGTTGGGCAAGTCTTCTGATCCATTTAATGGGGGAACGTAACAGGATGAGAATTAAGGAACTCTGTCACTCGGATCGCTGATGAATCAGCTACGATTGGCAATGGATCGCTGCAGACTCTCTCCATTCTCCACTCCGCTTCCTCACCGCCCAAGCACTCTCCACCTGCTTCGCCCTGGCTTCTACCCTCTCTGCTCCACAAACTGGCCCTCTTGGCCCCCTCACCCTTACCTCCCAGTCATGAGGTCTTATGTTCTGTGTCCTGACTGAACCTGTGGTCACTGTCACCTCCCCTCGGTTTCCCTCCTACCTCTCTGGATGTGCCTTCTCAGTCTCCATCTTGGTTCTTCCTTAAATGCCACAGTTCCAGCCTCTGCCCTGACATCTTCCCTGTAGCACTGCCACTCAGGGCTCCAGCAGCCACCCTGATGGAGACGCCCAAATGGACACCTCCATTTCCACGTTGCCCATTCCCAACTAGCTGTGCTCCGTCTCCACCTGGGGCACCACAGACATCACCCAAACTAATTAATTGCTGTCCTCTGACCCCACCAAGACCTACTCCTATTCCATGTCCCATGTCTAACAAAGTGTCACTACTAGTGCCCCCAGCACCCAAGCCTGGCAGTCAATCTTGAATCTTCACTCACTCTCACGGCCTACATTCAGGAAGGCACAGGGACCTGTAGCTTTTACTCCCTTGCCTCATGTTGGTCCCTTCCTTTCCAACTCCCCCTGCAAATAAATGTCTTACCTCACTTCAGGCCTCCCTTCTTTTCTCACTCATTGCAGACTAGCTGATCTCCATGCCTCCCGACTGTGCCCCCTCACCAATCCAATACACCCTCTGCCCCCAGTAGGGTATTTGAGCAATGCACATGGACTGTTACTTCCAGCTTCACTGCCCTGATGACTCCCTGCTGTCCAAACACTCTATGGCTCGTTTCTGCCAACCTCTAGTGTCACCTCTCACCAGTCCCCCAACTCCTGACTCTGAGCTTCGGCCAAGCTGAGTACTTGCTTATCCCCAAAATGTGATGGGCCTGCAGGCCTCTGTATCTTTATGACTATACATATACATACTGATGGTTCTACATGCCCCCTCCCTCCACAGAGACTCTTGACCACAGTAACTTAGTAGTAATTTCCTTAGGGAATCCTTTCCTGGTCTTCTCTTCGCCACCCGCAACTTAGTGTTGGTCAGATGCCCCCTTTTATGTGTTCCCATAGCATCCTGGGCACACCTTGATCACAGCATCTGTCACCCAGATTGTCTCCTCAACTTGTTTGGAAGTTCCTTGAAGGCAATGGCTATGTTTTTCTTCTCAGTTTCTGTAGCACTAAACAGAGTGCTTGAATGGATGGGTGGGATGAATGAATGACTGGATGGGTGAGTGGGATGAACGCACCTGGTGAGATGGCACAGTAGGGATCGGTGGCTCTGACCCTTGCTGAATGGTTACAGCCTTCAAAGATTTCCCAATCAACTGTCCTGGCCCTGGACTAAGTGCCCCCCCAGGGAGAGCGACTGCTGCTTCCCCTGGGCTGGAGCAACGACCTGCATGGGGCAAACAGGTTTTCACAGCCAAGCAAAATGGGGAAGTTCTAGAAGTGGGCTGGGCTTGGAAAAACAGATGTTTTGTTTGAAATCTTTACATAACTGTGACAGTTATCCAAATTTGGCTGTCGAGAACTAGACTGTATGTGTGCCTGATAAAGTGTTATGACTCCTTAGGAAGCTACAGGAAGCTGAACCTCTGAGGGAGCTGGGGACCCAGAGACTGGGGCAGCTGAATTGCAGTCCATCTTGTTTGGATGCCCAGCTCTCCTGGGACAGGACTACAAATGAGGACTGCTCTGACAATAACCATGGCATTGGCAGCTCAACTAGGAAGATGTTTAGAAAAGAGCAGGATTGTTGGAGGTGGTGGCACTGGGAGAGAGCTGAGCTCCTCACTAACATGGCCCCCCCACCCCGCCCCCAGCCCTTCCAGACAGCTCGGCCAGCGACTGTGCACAGGTGAGTGGTCCAGAGGGACCCAGAAGCTCCCGGATGCCAGCACAGGAGCCTCTCCAGCCTTCAGGAAGACTGAGCACCGTCTGTTTTTATACAGAATAGCAAAGATTTTCCCATTCCCATCCAAGTGCCCCCTTAGAGAGGACCAGGAAAGCCAGGAAAGGGAAGGGTTCATAGGTCTAGGTATTTTAGAGAGACGTTTTGGGGCAAGATGCAAACAGTGCAGCAAGGCCTTTCAAAAACCCAATTCCAAACTTGCACGTTGCTAAATGAATTATTCCTGAGCTCGAAGCCCTACTCCAGATGTGGCCTAAACATTTAGTCAACTTTCTTTCTACTCCGTTATTCTGTGTATGTGGCTGGTATAATACAAACTCCTTTCATGCAGATGGATTGTTCTTTCTGGGATACATCCGAGAGGCAAAGCCTCCTTTTGAAAGCTGTCTGCCTCCCACCTGGGTCACATGGAGGCAGAGCTGACCCCAAGCACGGGTCCAGCCATTTCACTTCAAGCACCGTCAAGCTGATGAGGGCAGCAGGAAGAGGCTGGCTGCATCTCAGGGAGGAAGGGGGAGCTTTTCTCTTAAGCATAGGAGCAGGGGACACGGCTGCTCCCAGTGGCAGAGTGACCATGACAAAACATTCCCGGAGAGGAAGGCAGAGGCCAGTGGGATTGAACCCCAAAGGGAGTCACTTCAAGAATGCCAACGCAGACATTACTTGTAGTTCCTTTCAAAGCCATTCTCAGAGGTATTAGATCAGCAAAGTTAATGAAACAGAGACAGAAGTGACCGACATGGGAAGCAGTTAATGGAGATGAGATTTTTCAGACATGGGTTCACGAACTGGTTGGAAATGGCCAGTGAGATGCAGGGTACACGAGTGTCATGTGCGGCCCCCGGATGCAGCAGGGTCAGCAGAGTGATCACAAGGATGGGAAGAGAGAGCCCCAGATAAACACGAAGGCAAAGCAGCTCGTTTCTTACCACTTCGTCCTCGGTAGGCTTGAAAACACAAAGTTACACTTAGTGGGAAGCCACGCCACACGCAAGGTCACGAGTCATGAACACAAGGCTATTGATTGCTTCTTAGGGAGGACTGTTAATGTTTAATGTGAAACGGGTCTAACACATTAGCGGCAGGCCTCCTCGGCACACACGGAAAGCAGATCAGCAGGATTTAGAGCAGTAAGACACATATTTGTAAAAGGCACCCCAACCCTTGCAATTTACTTTTTAAAAAAGTCATACACACAGTGGAAGTGGTCAGTCAGACTGAAAAGTCCAGTCACCTGGGTCCTCAACTCCTATCTTACTTGCTTTTAAAAAGAATATAATGAATAGATGAGATTCATAAGTTCAGTTCAGAGGCTCTGTGGTATGAGTGGGCAGGCAAGGAGACTGCGTTTTAAAAAATTGAGCTTGGAGGTAGTAGTGTAGGAAAAGTTTAGCTCGGCCTCACTACTTTTCGCTCTCTCTGTAAACAGCAGGCAGATGACACTTTTTAAAGGCTTAAATAAAATATCTGCAACAAGAGCACATCAGTGGGACAGGACTGCAAAAGCCCCAGTGGTTACAGTTCCAACTGGAACCACCCTTGGCAGGGGTAAGGGATGAGGATGTAGCCCTAAGCGAGCTGTGTTTCTCGTCATAAGAGCTGGGAAGCTGGGGCTTCCTCTGCCTCGGTACCCAAGAGAGCAGTTCGTGATTGAGATCTGCATGCAACTCAGAATTTAAGAAGTCAAACCACAGAACACAACTGCTGCAGGCTCTGCAGGCAGCCCCTGGAGTTTAGGGTAGGGCCCCACTGCAAAAAGCTGTGGTGCCCTAAGAGGTCCAGAAGGCAGGCTAATCATCAGGATTGGTATTTTCATTTTTCTAGGAGAAGACTGGAGTGAGGGCTCCTATGGACACAAGACTAGGGCTGACGTGAGGTGGAAGGAAAGGAAGCCCACACCGCTGGATCTTACCTCTTCTGCATCTTCTGAATGGGTGGAGAGCTGGTCATGCTGAATAATCTCAGCATCCTCCTCTGTTGGTCCGTTGCCCACCCTGATCCCACCAAAGTTGAGAGTTCCCTACACAGATGAACAGAAAGAGTAGAATTTGCCTGGGCTTTAATGTGACATTCTGTGAGGTGGGGAAGGGCGATGGTTAGTACATACAAACCTCAGAAAAACATATGTTCTAACAACAAAAACAAAACCCACTGATCGAACAGCTAAGTGAACACAAACCACTGTTCCAACCCCAACCACCACCACCCCGGCCCCAGCCCCAGCTATGTTTACACCTCATCCTGATCAGGGGAAATGTGCAGCCCTGCCAGCTGCACCAAGAGACGCCGACCTTGCCTTGGTCAATGCTAATTGAGAATCCTGCTAGAATGAAAAGCTTAATACAACAGACTTTCCTAACCAGTGTAGCTCTATCTGTGAAGCCATCGCTAGCCTAAGTTTTTCTGGGACTAAAGATTAGACTTTCTAAGAGGGAGGAGGGCCAAATGACATGGTGATTGTAACCGGTTTGATAAGCTTTCAACAGGAGCCCAAGAGTTCTAGCAACCTCTCCCAGAAATATACTGGGTCTCTCTCTGCTCAGGAACAAAGGACTTCATAGGCCAGGGAAGGAAAAAAGGCTTAATGTACATTAGCTCGTGGCTAGAGAATATGGAGTTAAAAAAAAGAAAACAAGATTCCTTTCCTTCAATGGAGGCTTCTGGAGTGTTAAAAACAACTCTTTCACAGGCATGTGGGCAGATGCTGATGGGGTGTTTTGTTTTTTTTCCTCACTTCCTAGGCATAGTTTTCAGTAGGGTCTCCAGAACCAGAATATCTAAGTCAACCTGATTTGGAAAAGCTTGGGATTACTGAGGCAAAAGGACTCTTCGGGTACAAAAAACAGGCAGAACTGGGATTAAGTCTGACAGACGCCAGTTAGTGCTAACCTGCCACAGAGTGAAAGGAGCTGAAGAAACAGCCCCTAGACCCACTGCATATGGTTTCTGTCCGAGGAGCCAAACAAGGTAAGAGCTGGAAGACTGTTCTCCTGCAAAACAGCCTTCTGGGCAAGCAGCGCCAACAGCGTGTAAACAGGTTTGGTCAACTGCCCTGGGGTCCCCACTCACACCTTCATTTTTTACCACTTACTGACCACCACTCCTCAGAGTTTGGGCAAATCCTCATGTCCTGGTTAGAGAATCAGCTCTATCAGAATCACCTCGAAAGCTACATTTCCTTAAATAGAGATTCCCGAATACTACCCCCAGGAAGAATGAATTTGGTAGGTCTGGGGTGGGGCCTAGGAAACCTGTGTTTAAAAAAAACATTTCCCCAAGTACAAACTGTACAATCATTTTGATTGTCTATCAGAATTGAAAACGCACGCACACACACACAAAATGCATGCACCCTTTGAGACTCAGCAATCCCACCCACTGCTGAGAACTTGCTTATGAAATTTTATCAAGATACATGGAAAAGGATGTTCCCTGCACTGTTATCTGTAATAGCAAAGAACTGGAAACAACTAACACATTCATCAGGAAGAGAGTGATTACATAATTGTAGCACATCCAACAGAATGGTCTACGGAATGCTAGGCAACTATAAAAAAGAGTATCACTATGAAACAATCTCTAAGATATACTAAATTTTTAAAAATCTAATAAAGCAAGGGGCAGAAGAGTGCTATAATTTAAACATAATTCCTAATGTGTTTCAAATATATATTTCAAATATACATAGTCCATACATACACTTATATTAATAGTGACACATATGCTGACATATGCACAGAAACAATTTTAGGCAAAATTCTGTTACTCTTGATGAGGAGAAGGGTATCAGGGATAGGGAGGCTTTCACTTTCAGTATTATTTGCATTTAAAAACATTTTATGAGTTTATTTGACAACATCTGCTGAGGAGCAAGATTTCAAATGCTCCTTTATTTCATTTTCTAACCAAGTACACCTACTGCTTTAATTTTATTTTTTAATGTCAGTAGGGAATTGTCTTGGTCATGGAGTATGCGCCATCCTTATTTCCGCTTCCACTTATCTGTTTTGTTTTAATACCCTAAGAAACAAATAGAAAGTTCATCAGGTGATTCTGATGTGTAGGTAGATTCAGGAACCGCTAAAGCCCTGGGCACCTCTAGATCATGCAAACATTACACCTGACCACCCTCAAAAGGTACACTGAAAGGGCAACAGGGGGCATGGATGACAGGAGAGGCCTCCAGCATATCCTGCGATGGCTTAGAGGAGAAGAGGCGGGCTTCGGGTTTCAAGGCTCCTAAAGCAGAAGGCCTCTTCTGATTTCCCCAACCAGAAGATAAAATGACGGGCAAACAGGTTAAACTTCCAGCTGGACACTGACGACTGTCCTCTCAGAATATAGGGAATGAGAGTTATAGGAAAGGGGATGAGACACACACATCAGCAGAAAAAAGAAAAGAAAAATTAAACTGTGATACACGGTTTACAGACAACCAAGAGGACACAGAACAGAACAAAAACAAATCAGTGTTCAGAGCCTCAGCCCTTTGGAGTCAAGAATCCAGGGCCCTTATAAAAGAATTATCATCCTGATGCCTTCAGGCTGCTCTCCAGATGTTTGGCTGAAAAAAACCAGTGGGCTAAGAAGACCCTATGAATGTGCAGGTTTCCAGACTGGGGACTTTTTAACTTGAATAGAATCAAAGACGAGGATGCCAGATTTAAAAGCATCAAGATTGACACATGAGAAACACATCTTAAATATACCAAGACCAGCAGAATGAAGAGCAATACATGGAAAGGATGTCAATAAATGGATAGTATGTGCTTTAAGGGATTTTTAAAAAAAATTTTCATAGGAAAGGAGAAAGTAAAGTCTTACTTGAAAATAATTTTGAGCGGCAACATTAAAATATCTTCTGATCCAAAATACCAGCCCTTTTAGACTAGTTCTAAAAGGATGACTATAGTAGTTTTCTAAGTTTAAAATGATCAGAAATACCTAATGAAGGAAATGGTTATCCATTTAAATATTTTGTTCTCTTTTAAAGGAGTCTGATGCTGCTAGAACACAGCAGTACATGAGAATCACTAAGGTGAGACTTAAAAATCTTATAGATTTATTACCTAGAATAGATTGGACTATTTTGTTATTAGGGCACTGTAAGATTTTGGTTAAGAGATGTTTTTAAAGACAAATATTGAAATGCTTAACACCCAAAGTGCTGATACTGAATCATGAATTAGTACTTGAAGAAGGAAAGATCAAAGCAGAAGATGAGTTTGGTTATTACATCAGATGTACAGTATACACAAGACACACGGCAGAGTGGAGGTCTCACTGGAACAGCTAAGGACATGAGGGCTTTTCAGTCTCTCACGAAAAAGTAGCCATGTATAAGCTTCCACTGGAAAGAGAGTAAGTCACAGCTAAAATGGAACAAATATCCAAGCACCAATCTGAAGCAGAACTTTTAACGTGTTGGGAAATAATTCAAGAATCACAGAGTTGTTCTTACTCCATGCTGAAAAATCATCCACTACATGGTCACAAAATACAGACACAAAAGTGGATGAGTCCTGCCATCTTGGATGAAGATGATGGGACTTGGAGAGGGTACAACAGCCACTCTGCTTCCATAAACATGACTGTACTTACATATTTGAACAGAAACTTAGTAGACCAATGGCAAAGATGGTATCAGAATCTACTCATAGGAGGTGGAAATCTTTTCTGTCATCTTCTGAATGAGTAACAAGGACATATTTCCCAAGAGCACACATGTCCCACGCTCTCAATATAGTTAAGAAGAATTCTGCTGCACTGTTTGCCACCTCTTTAAACAACATGTGATGGTTTGTTGGTTTCAGTTCACTCACTGTTGCAGCCGCTGCTGCCTCTATTCCCTGTTGGCTCGGGGTTGGGCTGACTGGGGCCTCCACAGGTTGCCCTTCCTGATAGTGAATGGAAGAAAAGAGGAAGGGAGAAGGAAACAAAGAGGGAGGGAGTGAAGGGGGAAACGAATGGAGGGCACATGGACGGATGAAGATGGTCAGAAAAGGGAGAAGGAGGGTCTGGTAACTCAGCTGCTCTCTAACAGGAGTAACAATCTAACAGCCGTATGAGAGTCATGCAAAAAGATCTTTTGGGTTTTACCAGGCAGTGTAATAAATAACCATTATTGCATAGCCAGAAATGAACATTTGGCAACTGTGTGTGTGTGTGTGTGTGTGTGTGTGTGTGTGTGTGTGTGTGTTTAGAACTCATACACACACACATTAAGTAAACACAAGCATGTATGCTGTTTTTGAAAAAGAAAAAAAACAACATGCTTCAAACCCAATCTTTGCTCCGGATGTTTTGGTTGGTGAAAGTATCACGGTTTTATTTTAAAAGAAAATGTCTCAGCGCCAGCCCTGTGGTTGCCCAGGCAAACCACATGAGTGGGCTCAGCCAGCTGCAGCTCTTGCAGCCTTGCTTTGGCTGATGCTGCATCTAGACAGGCCCAGACCTGGATTTTGCTGAGCACAGTGTGAGCAAATCATGACCAGGAAAGGTAAAAACTTATGACTTATTCTCTATACCCGAGCTAGCCAAAGCGGAATCCAGATGTCCGAGCAGCAAAAACATGTTTTTTTCTACTTCAGCAGGTCCAGTGCTTACGTTGAGATATGACACAAATGCATTTTAAGAGTATATAGACTTATGCACAATTCATTAGGTCCAATGAGGAATTGCCTTGATCTTAAAAAAAAAATTTAAAAAAATAAAATCTAGTAACTTTCAACAACGGAAATACACCCACCAAATGCTTCCTCCTCAAATACTGATGGCGAAGGACCAGAGGTTTAAATAGCAGCATCCACGGTACACACAGTAGGGCAACCACTACCAGGAAACACTGAATTCCTTTCTGCAAATAAGGACAAGGCACATCACATTTAATCAAACATGCACTTTCCAACTTCAGCACAAATTTCCCTCCAAATGGTACTTTCTTACTGATCTGTGAATAATGCTACTCAGTTCCTCAAAAACATCAGATGTCATGGCAAAGCCCAGGAACTGTCCCATAGGAGCGAGTTATTATTCTACCCTTTCTGGACAAGGAAATTACAGAAGACCCTCCCAAGTAAGAAGAATGGACTGAATTCAGATCTGGATGTATGGTCTGAAAACTAAATATTACAGAAATGGATTTTTAAAGGTTTTTTTAGGGTCACAGAAATAACTAACTTTCTGACCTAGGGGAACCACCTAACACAGTCCACTTCTGGGTTGACGCACCTGTCCAGAATACAGCATCGAATTAGAGTCTGGGTAGGAAAAGAGGAACATGTTTATGAAATGGATCAGAAGGCTTGGCGCTTTTTTAGATGTATGAGCATCATAGGCTGTCCACTTGTAAAAAATAAGGATAACCAAGTAGCCAAACAAAGAGGTCATGAAGATTATTTCAGGAATAAATCCAAAGTAGATATTCAGGGGCTTCTTGAAATAGCTAAAAAGGAAGAAAGGAAAAATGTCAAAGGTGACTAGACCCAGGGTCACCCCTACACCAAGTGGGGTGCTTACTAGATTTTCTCCTAACACTCCCTCAATTCTGTCCTTATCACTTTAAGAAGCAACAGCCAGAGCACTGGAGGCACAGAGACAAGCAGGATTAACCATGACTTTCAAACGTTTGGACCTTGAACAGCTCCAGTACCATCCCCAGCATTCTCCCATGAGAACGAGATTGGAAAATCTAGTATATTCTGAGACCAAAGTTCATAATTTTATGTGCGTTACACATCAAGGTAAAAAAAACCAATAATAACTCATTTTGATGAAAATGACACAAGGTTTTCTCAAAGATCTTTACTACAAGTATAAATTGTTAAGGGACTAATATTAAGTAAGCCTCATTTAAGAACATGCAACCTGTTTATAAAAGCACTTAACACAGAAGGGTTCGGAGTTACTAATCCTTCCCCAAAGATGTCATGATTTCTTTAGGCAAGAGCATCATCTAAACTACATGCATTCTCATAACAGACACAGAGTGACTCACGTATGGTTGAGAAGGCTCAGGCTGACTCCAAACATCATGTGGATAATGCCAAGGATAACGGACATCTTCATCTTAAAGGAGTTGAGGAAGGTCAGTTTATTGGTAGCAATGTTCCAAATCTGTCACAACCCAAGAAAACAAAAAGGTATTATAAAGAGGTCTCAAATGGAAAAATATTCACCTATTTAAGAAATGGGTTGTTTTTAATTATGGAAAATTCTAAACATAGACTTCAATAGTGAGAACAGTGTAACAAACTCCCACGTACCTATCACCCAGCTTCAACAGTTACATCCACTTACAACTCACAGTCAATCTCGTTTCATCACATCCCAACCCACTCCCAACCTCCATGTTATTTTGAAGCAAAGTCCAGATATCATACCATTTTACCTGTAAATATTTCAGTACAGATCTCTAAAAGGACTCATTTTTAAAACATGAGCACAATACTTGTTATCACACCCCAAAGCATTAACAATGGTTCTTTAATAGGATGAAATATACAGTCAGCATTCAAATTTCCCTAATTGTGTTCAATTTTTTTAAATAATTCATTTATTCAAATAAGGGTCCAGATAAGGTCTGTGCACTGGGATTGTTAATATAGCCCCTAAGTCTCTACTCTATTGGTTCTCCCTCCAGTTCTCCTTTTTTATTCCTTACAAAATGTTTGTTGAAGAAATTTGGTTGGTTGGTTATCTTATAGATGCTCCCACAATCTGTTTTGCTGATTGCGTCCCTGTGGTGCTGTCATTCCATCTACTCATAAACATTAATTTCCTTAAGCTTTGTCCCCTAAGGCCCGGGCGCCTGTAATATTTTCCAGACAGTTTTTCTGCCTCCACTTGGCCATCAGGTTACGTTTCTTAACTCATGACTCTGATGCAGTCAGTTCCCTGTGCCAAAACCAACCCTGACCCCCTGTCATCCCTAGGCTGAAGTGTAAACTCTGTAGACTGATAAGCCAGATCTCCAGACTCTTTCTGAACTGACCTCTTCATGAAGAGCTCATCCTCAGAGACCTCCAACCTGAAAACTTATGACTGGTTCGCTCTTCTAACCCCAGTCTCACCTGAAAATCAGCGCTACAACTCCAACTGCCTGACAGACATTTATACCTGGGAGTCCCACAGGCACTTCAAACTCCATATCTACCCTGTAATCAAATAAAATGTCTGCCAGGAAAACTGTAACTACAGATCATTATATAAATGTAAGATAATATTTTTACTAGACTCCAAACTACTTGAGGGCAGGAGCTATGTCTTAAAATTCTGTGTTTCACCCAACAGGACACTGTGCGTTGGAGACAATAAGGATTCAATAAACATTTGTTAAATAAATGCATATATAAAATGTTATTAAACCTCTCCAAACCTCAGTTTCCTTATCTGTACAATAGGAACAGCATTACCTACCTGATAGACTTGTGTGAGGATAAATCAGATATCCTGAGGACTCAGTACAGTGCCTGGTCCACAGTAAGCATTTCAGTAACACTAGCTTCGATCACAATTAAAATAATTAACTTTCATCTCTATGCTTTTGCACACATTTCTCACCTATACCAATCTGAGATATTTTTTAAAGGCGAGATTAATTCCCATTTTTTATAAGAAACCTTAATCTTTCTGGCCCATAATGATCTGTTTTTCCTCTGGAATTTTGTAATCCTTACTGTCTAAAGCTTATTCTGAAATTCCCCCCAAACGCTTTTTAAATTATCAATACAAAAGATTTGATCACACTTTATCTGCCTAAATATTTGGGGAAAAAAACCAATTAAATTCTCTGATACGTCTTGTAAGTATATAAAGAATGGAAATCTAAACCCAAAGGAAAAAAGCTATTTCTGCTTTGTTAAAACAAACAAAAAATAAAAACCAAACTAAGTTAAATAAAATAAATTAAAGTGGGAAGGAGTCTTGAAAATCAGTCTTCCTAGAGTCAGTATTATTAGCTACCTCTGAAATAAGCAGCTCAGGAAAAATTATTTGGCTCCCTAAGAAACCTGGGTCTTTTATGGCTGTGAAGTATACTGGACAGATAGATACACCAAGGTTTTCCAAAAGTATGTCCACTAAAAACCAAACAACTATTTATTTTCACTTTAATTCTCTCACTTCAAAGTCACAGTCTAAACTTTTAGTATCAGACATATAGGAAAGAAGTGCTCTTACTGGATCGATGCCAAAAGGGTATGGTCCACCAAAAACGCCAGGGACAGCTGGGTTCAACTGGAGCACAGGGTTCCCATGAAGTGTCTCCTCCCTACCATGTTAGGAGAAAAGTTGCATTTATTTTTTATCAACAGAGAGGAACTACTGGGGTCCAGAAACTGATCCCCAAAAGAGACAACTACAGCTATCTCGTCTCTTCAGTAAAAGAGGAGGGACAAGTATCTGAGGTGAGAGGGGAATGGAGATTAAACAAACAAAAAAAAATAAGAAAAATTAAACACACGTATACAACCGGGAAGGGAATTTGGGCAATCTGCTTTTAATTCACGGACCGAATCAATGTGCCTAATTTACAGTTTCAGTTCCTGATACTGCTGAACAAATCACAAAGTACTTCCCAAGCGGGAGCATAAGTAAGAGGAGACACTGTATCCTTCTCAAACACAGATACTGTCAGCCACCTCCTAAGAAGTTTTAGTTTACAGCCTGTCTGGAAAATCAGAGCTGAATATGAAAGGAATAAGCTTTGACTTTTAGCTTCTTTTGCAACTTACGTCCAATTATATATAGTGAACATCGGCCGTACGCTCCAGGATGACCCAAAGATATTAAGAGACTTGGAAAAGCAATCATTGTAGATGAGGCCAGTGTAGATGGAGAACACACCCATCAGAAGGATGATGTACCGGCCGCTGAACACAGTGCTAAACATCTGGGAACCAGAAGAAAGAAGTCAATGAAATGTACACGCTGGAGGTCATACTGTGACTCTGTGACTTAGAATATGCTAGACCTTTCCTCACCCACCACTTTACTTCATCATGAGCCAGAGAGCTTGAAGTATGAAGCAAAATACAATGCTAACAAGAAATTCCCTTTCATAGTCCTCTTTAGTATTAAAATGAACGTAACTTCTCTATAAATGTATGGATAAAACACTTCCAGATGATATTTTTTATAATGAACACTTAGAAATTATAAAGTGTCAGTCGAATGCAGATGTAACTTAAACATTACCTCATTCTCATTCTTCTGGGAGAGGATCCGGCTCTCCCGTAAGACCATCCATACAGCGAAAAGGGTCATCAAAATTCCATGGCCAAAGTCCCCAAACATCACAGCAAACAGGAAAGGGAAAGTGATGATGGTATACGGAGCTATAAAGAAACCAAAGGCTATCAGGTGGGTACTAGACTTATCGGGGTGATCATTTCCTAAGTTACATAAATGTCTAATCATTATGTTGTACACCTGAAAGTAATATAATAGTGTATGTCAACTGTAATTGAAAAATTAAGAAAAAGAAACTCAAGGAGGAAGAAGACAAAGTACAGAAAACCATAACAACTCCTAACATGTCACATGACTATCCATACTCTACGATCAACATGAGGTGGCTTATTCCCACACCGCTGGACAGATGGACTACCAGGGAAAATCTTCCCTGGAAGGACCAGCACAGCCTCACGAAGCAGCTCAGATGGCATCTGAGCTCCTGCTAGCATTTGAAACACAGAAAGTGAAAGTTTTATTTCTAGCTTTGGCAACAGTGTGGTTTGTTCTTTGATTCCTTTTTTCTAACCCCTGGGACACTGCTCCTGAGGCAGACCAGCTTTCTCCTCTTGTGCGACAACCCTTTCCCAGCTGAATGCAGTTAACCAGATAAGTGGGAGAAAGCCCAGCTGAAAATGAATTCTCTGACTCCTGACTTAATAATTAACTCTCCAAACAGAGGAGAAATCTTCCTTGTGCCTAAAATGGTCAATAATTGCTATACTTTCTCTGTTTAACCTAGAACAGGGAAGCCATTTTAAAATGTCAGCTATTTTTGTAAAAAACTTTTTGCTTAAAGCAGTTTCTGCAAATGGCATGCTCAAGAGAGCCAGGTATTTTACAGCTGTCAGGGCACAGAGAAGAATCCAATCCACTAACAATCCAATAGCATTTAAAGTGAGGCATTAAAAGATAACAAACAAAAAGGAAAACCTCTAAAGGGAAATGATTCAAGCTTTTTTACCTGGATTTATCTCTCGGTAAGTTCCAATCCCGTACGCATCTACTATGTTCTGAAAGCCGTATGTGAACTTATTGGTTTTGTTATAGGTTGGGGGAGTCTGGTTTGTCTGCATCCTGTTCAAGATGGAGGGTACGGTGGAACCACTGTGTTCCTGGGAAACAAGAAGCGCATGTACCAACATTAGGTCATCCTCCTGGAGGTGGTTACACAGATGTACGTATTTATCAAAACCCATAGAACTGTACACATAAAATGTGTGCATTTTCTTTTATGTGAAATTGTATCTCAATCTTTCTCAGTGGTTGGGGAAACTGAAACTAGGTATAAAATTTACAATGAAAGATTTAAATTAAGTCTTGGGAAGAATATCCTTCCTGTGAAAAAAAATTTAATTCTAAAATGTGGAACCAAAGAAAACATGAAAGCTCTTTCTCTGGAGGCATCTGCACCTGCCTTTCTGAGAGCATCGCTGTTCTTTCCTTCATTTATGGAGAAAGCAAAGTATATTCTCTGACTCTCCTCCTTCACCACCTAAACTCCCTAATCTCCCGCAGTCTAGCTGAGTATGCTTATTCAAAGTGGCTGGCTCATCACCAGATCCAAAGGTCTTTTCTCCCACATGCAATCCACTGACTCTGGAAATCTTCCTCTTAGGTATAAATCTTTATTCCTTAGGCATGCACTGACCATGCCTTTTCTGTCTCTTTACTGGCTTTTCCTCTCTGCCTATCCCTAAACACAGCAGGGCCCCTAAGGTCCTATCTTAGGTTCCTTATTTTCTCTTTTGGAGAAACTGTCCCATTACCTGCTTGATATTTCCATGTGGATTTCTATCTAGCCCCTTGATGTGACTGAAACTGAACTTACCATCTTTCCCCTATCAATATGTTTTTCTTGCTGAACTTTTACTTCCATTAACAGAACCATTATTCTACCGGCCACCCAGCTTTAATGCCTCAGAAACATTTAAATTTTTTCTCCTTGTTTTTCTCCTGCATGTTGCTAGAAATCACGTATACCTATTGATTCTTCCTAAAGAATGTCTCACAAATTCATCATTATTTTCTTTTCCTGTTGTCAAATCTTACCCTAGGGGTCCTTATAACTTACTATTCTATGTTTACAATAACTTCTTAACTGATTCCCCACGTGTAGACTCTCTCTATACCCCAGTCCAACGTGGATACTATCAACAGATTACTCCTTTAAAACTCTGCTTTGATCACGTCCTTTCACTGCTAAATAACTTCCAATGTCTCTCTGCTCCCTCTGGAATAAAATTTAAACCCTCTAACCTGGTATTTAGAAACCTTTCACAGGTAGGTTACAATCTCCCTAATGAGGTTTACCTCTTACTCTTTTGGCTCACCTATTATAATTCCTGTTCTTGCCCAACCACGCATGGTTGTACTATACTTCCTGCCTTTGTCCATATCGTTTTCTTCTCATCATTGCTGGTCAACATCTTAGCCATTCTTCAAAGCTCCAGTGCCACCTTCTTCTTGCAGCTCGTCTGATCATCTTAATTGGAAAAGCTAGCACCCTCTCTCTACACACATAAGCCACTCTTAGCACAGAGGGCCTCGTATGTTTGCATGTCAGCCTCTCCAAGTAAATTGTAAGATACTTTAGGGCTTATTTTTTCCATCTCTGCCTAGCTCAGTGCCTTGAACAGAGCAGTAGCGATAACTACAAGACAGGCCTGCCAGGCTCCTACTGCAGAAGAGCCTAACGGACACAGTGGATCAGGAAATTGACATTCTGGTCATGAGCTACCCTGGAGAGACATGGGTATACGGTCAAGTCATTTGATCTTTTTTGAACTGCAGTTTCCACATTGGGAAAATAAGGACAGATGCATGAAATGTATTGTCAGGATACAAGATGAGTATATTAAACAACTCTGAAAGTACAAATGCCATAAAAATGTTAATTAACGTTACTGTTGATGGGAACCTCTTTTCCTGGCTGTAGGCTGCACTGCCAGCTGCAGGAGTACTCACCGTGCCCCTTCTGAGTGCAAACTGGATGGAGTCAAGGTCAGTGACAGGGCACCAGACCTCTGCAATCAGGCACTTCTGGGTCACGTCTATGTTGCACAGGTTCAGAGTGTGGTAGATGGCCTTCATCTTCCGCACTTTGATGAACCAGACGCGGATGTTCTTAGCAGCTGCCTGCAGAACCCTCTGGCGGTGATCCTCAGTTTGATTCAGAACCTGTGGGAGAGAAAGGAACAAGGGAGGGATACTTCTAACACCAATCTTAGATCTCAGGAAATGAAGGGCAAAGAGGCAAAGCTTTCTGAGAGGGGCTACTGGGGATCTGTTTTTTCTTCCTCTAACTAGAATGGCTTTTCTTTATACTTTTTTTTGGCCAAATTATAAGAAATTTAGAGTTCTAGTTATTAACATTCATTTTTGTTTAGCTTCAAGCACAAGAGAAACCTGAGAAAATGTTTTTTAGCTCTTCTCTATATATTTAACCTTACCACCAAATCCACGTACACCAGATCACTGGCTTTTTACTTGGATCATTAAAGAGCGATGACTTTGTATGTGTGGCCTGTAAGTCAGACGCAAGGAAGTCAGCATCCCAGGCCCAGGTGTTGACAAAGTAACACAGCCATACTTAAGAACAGAAGCTGCAGAATGCCCTGAACATAAGCCAGCAGCAGGGTACGGTGGGAAAGCGGCAGTGCTGAACACCAGGGTCTGCCTGGGCCAAGAGGGACCCCACACAGGAGACAGAAGACACTGGGTCAGGAAGATCCAGAGACTTTAGAGGGAGTTCGACTGCCACATACCACTGTCCTCATGGGGCAGACTAGGCTTTATCTTCCTGTCCGGCTTCTTGGGGGAAAAGTATTTCAGCGCTGATCCTTTGGAAACCAGTACAGGTTTCTCTCAGAGGAATCATCCTGCCAAGACTAGAATGGGAGGAAGGAGCAGGGACACTTTATATCCTACTGCCTTGTTTATTGCCAAATATTTAATATTTCAATAGCAGAAGAGGGACTAAGCCAAAATTGGGCAAGCAAACCCACCACACATACTTCTGCATGAAAATCTATCTTAAATCTCAACATTGCTTTGAAGAGGACAATGCTATATACTGACCATGCTAGCATAAGTCTTCATCATAGCTGGCTCTTTCAAATCAGTTAAGAAAAAAAGTAGTAAGTACTCCCCGAAAAACCATCTTGGGCAAGAGAAGGTGACTTCCACAGAGAGGTTAACAACAATAACAAAAAAAGCCAGGGCATGTTAGGGAAACTCTTAAATCACCTGAGAATAAAGGAACAAAGCTGCTTTCTCTTCTGGCTGTTGACAATTTCACAATTTCTATTAAAACTTCTGGAGGGATGCTAAATAAACTTACAAGCAATGTTCTATTTTCTCTTTCCCTGTACCCACTCCCACATCTCACTCCTTGGTATTTGATCCTTTTTTAAAGTTTTAGTTCATACAGCTGAGTTGCACATGCTCTTTAAAAATCTACCCATAATCCTGGGAGGGGCTAAGACAGTCCTAAAACCCACAATGTACGAATATGGCCTATCACCCACCAACAGTTTTCGTTAAACAGATAAGTGTATCTCAAAGGAGCCGACAATAGGCCATGCTGGTGGGTCACATACAATGAGGGTTGGAGGGAAAGATGAGGAAAGCAGTTGAAATGGGGATTACAACAGCTCTGACAATTTTGCCACCGCTGGAATGAAATGCCTTTGGGATTGGTATGTTTGTTAATGTTTCAAGGGGCAATCAGCACATTCTTTCCACAGGGAACAAAGCTCCACGGGCCACCTTTTTCCCTCCATGTACGGAGAAATCCTGACTCCTTTCTTAGAACCCTGTGACAACCATGGTGTGTGTCAACCACATCCACTGCTATTTGGTTAAAAGTCTAGCACAGTCTCTTCTTGGGTACAAGAGTCAGGTCGGGACTCTGGCTAGACTCTGGTTAAGATCCCAGGTGACCAGAAGGATCCACACCAAGCTAAGGGTGGCTGCCTCTGGAGGTAGGGTGTGTGTGAGAGCGCGGGCTGACTTTATACGTACTTCAGTATTATTTGGTGTGTTTTTTTCCTTAACTAAAGATACTTTTAAAATTTATTATAAAAAATATCTGACTCATGAGGAGGGGAATTAAATACTCTAAGCAACAACAATTTCAGATGCACAGCATTCCTGTCATGTTTGAGGATGATAAATGTTATTTTTAACAGTCATTCCCTGAAACTTTTCCCCAGCTCCTAAGGGGACACATTACCCGTGGACATTTCTTTTTTTGGTATTCCAAGCTACTGCAGGTGCCTAATAAACTGTTAGTGTTTCAAGGAAAGGAAACTGTTCTCCTATTTCAGCATTTCAAAAACAAACTCCCTCCAGCCCTCTGTGTACCATTTGAAGATCGTCAATCCTGGTATTAACTCCAGAAGCCATTTCCTTCCTCTCCTGGGGGGTCTCAGGACATGGATAGAGTGAGGCCCGGAACCTGGAATGTACAGACACAGCCTCAGGAACGTGGAAGTTTCCTAACCTATCCAATTTAAATAATCTCAGAAAGGAATATTACTTTACTAGAAGAACCAAAACAGAATTAGTTCACACTGATGCACTAATCAATAAAATAATTATTTATGGGAAGTGGTCTATAGATAGAACAATAATATTTGGACTATCTTGACATTCTCTGTAGCTATTAAATTCCGTTAGAATAAAAAAACAGGGCGAGCCCAGTGGCTCAGGTGGCTGGAGCACCGTGCTCCTAATGCCGAGATCGCCGGTTCGATTCCCACATGGGACAGAGAGCTTCACCCTCTTAGCTAAGACTGTGAACAAGGGCTCTCCCTAGAGCTGGTGGGAGGTGCTGCCGTGGACTACCAAGGACTGCTCACGAGCGGCCGACCAACGAACTAGTGACCAACTGCCTCAGCTGGGCTTGAACTAGAGTGGGGCGGGGAGGCAGAAAAAGGGGGAAAAACCCCACAAAAACAGTAATACATGTTATATTGAAAAATGGCACAGAAGAAAGATCTTATGGGCAAAATTGCAGAAAAGGTTAAGGGCTCGTTGCCTATGGCATACTGCTGGGTAGGCAGACCCATTGTTCCAGAACAATGTAGCATTTATAAATCATGAGTCCTAATTACTTCTTTTCAAGGAAAGGAAATTGTGATTTTGACGGTGCTTTAAAAAAATGCCTTAAAAAATGAACGTAGGCCATTTCTAATTGTTTAAAATAGCCCTAACATTATTAAAAGGTATATTCACCATGTAAAGGCAGACTAATAGGGTTTGTGTTTCACTCTTGTATACTCTAAGGCTTAAGAGTTAGGCCGCATGACTGCACCCTCGGGGGAGGAATGTTTTTCTCACCCTTCACAGATTTTCTTGACTCTGTTCTTCAGCTGATCGCCTTGGAAGAAAATGATGAACACAGACTTGTGCACGTAGTCACCCTGGGCCCCAAACCAAAAGCCGAGACTTCAGACTTCTAATCCAGAAGAAAACGTCTTAAATAACTTACTTTCTTGGTGATACAAGAACAACAGGATTCCATTAAGAATATGGCAATCCTGTACTTGAACCACCATCCTCCATCCATTTCTTAAGCTCCACTACAAGAACATGTACCCTATAATCTCTAATCTCTATTTGTTTTTAAACTCAACCAGGGTCCTTGACACAACTTAGCTCTATTGACCAATTCTATTTTAAATCTTAGGCTGCCTGATTGATGTAAGTACAGAGGAGAAGAAAGAGAGAGAAGCCATTCCTGTCTGTTTCCATGCTTAGAAATTCCCAGATAAAGGGAATTGGATAACTATAAGGGACTGAGTAGCTGGGGAGGATATTGAAGTAGAATCTCATGATCCATGTGGATTTAGACTTTAGGGGGCAAGGCAGAAGGCAACCCATTCCAAACACCACATTTACATCTGGAGTCTGATGCAAGAACTGGAAGGAAAGATCAGAAGAATAAGTTATGCTGGGTGTTAACTAGGATTGACTCTGTTTGCCAGTATTTTCTCATATTCCTATAGAGCTTTTATAATACGAAAACAAGCAAACAAAACTTTAGAAGGATAAAAGGGGCTGAAGAGTGAAGAAAATACGGCTCGAGACTCTTAAATTCCTACATCCTCTAGAAATAACCTGGAGCACACTCTTGGTGCAGCTGTTCTGTTATAGCTATCTGGAACCCCCTTTCCTCGATTTGTTGATAAAATAGTTTCTGTTGCCCAGAAACCTAGCTAAATATTCCTGAGCACAGCTCCACCTTAAGTGTGACTACACACTGCAATGTCTCCTCAACCCAAGGACAGCCTCCGGTAAGACTATAAAACTGCTCTTCTGGGTAAGGGGACTCACCTAAGTGTCACCAAGCTCCCACTCAATACTGAGGATAAAAGCCATATACTGTAACTGGATTATTTTTAGATGCATAACCCACCCACTCTGAGAGGTCTCAGAATTCAATCTCCCTTCTTAGGTAGAGCAAAGAATACTAATTTAAGAAATCCAATAGATAATTTAGAACAGAGAAATGCACTTCAGGCTTCTAAATAATACTAATACAAAGGTGACATAGATTTTCTGCAGAACATTTAATCTTCTTTGCTTGAGGTCCCTGAAATCAGGACTCACCATACGCAATGTAAGTTTATGTTAAGAACTCTGTCCCATTACGTCAAACGCTAAGAGGTCAAGCCAGTCCTACTTTCCAAAGCACTGGGTGGGGAAGTGCATCCTATCTTGCACAATATGTATTTTAAAACTAAGTTCCTAAATCTCTCAACAAACAAGTAGACAAAAAAACAAAACAAAACAAAACAAAAGCAAACACCTTACCAACCAACTAAAATTTCATCAACTTATAGAGATCACAATTTAGGAACTCTCTCATTCTTCTTTTACACGGATAGTACCAAACTGGGAACCAGATGTCTTGCTTTAAGTTAATTTTCAGAGAAAGTTAATTTTCTTTGTCTTGGTCCCAGAAAAGTAACAGAAAACATAAATTCTAAAGGTTAAATAACTGGAAAAAATATATTTACAATCAAAATAATACCTACACACAGGTAAAGCTTAAAAATGTACATGTATGTATCATGTATACATCGTATGTACACATACGACAGAAGTTAAGAGGAAAAGAGAAGTCCTTCAAATTCTCAGATCAAAGCAGGGGTGTACATAAGGGCTCCTCCTCTGTGGGAGGGTCAGAGTCAGGTGGCACCATGGTTACTGCTCTGAGCTCCCTTTACAGGACCTACTCCATGGGACCCAATTTCCTCGTCTTACAGTCACAGGATCCTCCAGGGGGTTCTCGATTTCAGCCTGTCGCAGGAACACATTCCCCCGGCACACCCGCCAAAGCATGCGCTCAAAAGTCGGGATGCGCTCCCGGTTAATCACACCAGCCACGAAGCTGTGGGGAGAAGAGCCAGATTGGGAAATCTATTCCAGGTCATGGGATGGAAGGCTTTGAGACAAAGAAAGAGAGAGGCGAGGGACAAAGATGATACACACGAGGCAACGCATTATGTCAAAAGGGCTGCTAAAATCTTATTCCTGGACCCAGAAGAGTTGACAGAACAACTCAGGAGTTGAATCCAAAACGACTTAGGAACACCTCTCAACAGGCTCAGAAGAGAGCGCATTCTGGTAGCAAGTGAATGTCCCGCCTTTTGCTCTTTTGAATAGCAAAGAAGAACATGACCCCACAGAGCACTGAGAGTTGAAGGGGCACTTACCCAAGTCTTAAAGGCGTGCCTCTTCCCATCTCACTTGGCTCCAAGAGGGATGAGGACTCTTCCAACAGGTCTGGATCCGCCATCTGCTGATGATGCAATTCAGCCTGAATTCACAAATCAATTAATATCTAATGAAAATAGTTAGTGGCATGCAGGGAACGAGGAACCAGGAGATAAGTTCAGAAAATAAAGATGAAAAACAAACCACCAAAAGAGAAGACATACCCACAAAAAGAAAACAAGAAGAATAGGGAAAGAAAACAAAGGAAAGAAACAACAGGTAAAGAAAGCATAATAGCCCCAGTAAAGCATCTGGGGAAATGGTTTAAGAAATAAGGCATTAAAAATAAAAACAAAAAAAACCATTAGATGATGGTGACATGTATAAATCTTACTTGGTGGAAGCCATTTTTTCTCCTATGTTTTCCTGAATAAGCCATAGAAGTACCAGGAAATACCTTTGCACGTGGCTAGAAGCTGAAGTATTTCTTCCTTTCAAGCAAAACAAGGCAGCTCTGCAGATACTCTCAACATCAAATTTCCAGGCAGCTACAAAAACTAGAATTTTCCCTGTGTGAGAATATGATAGATGGAGACTCTCTTTCCAAGGAACAAAAACAAGGCATTGTCACTGTCTTGAATACAGTGTGTGATCTGGAGAAAGGGAGAAGGGGCATCTCCAGATATCTAGGTTTTCTGTGCTCTTAAAAATGCAGAATATGAGAACTTTCAGCATGGCCACTGCATAAAATGCTCCAGACCCTGGGATTTAAAGAGTACTTCTTTCTCCAAAAGGAGAAGCAGCACAATAGCTGGGCAGGCCTGGGCCTCCACCACATCAACAAAGGGAAGAAAAAGGGAAAACATACCTGAATGTCCCGGTTTTTAGGACATTCAGAAATATTAAAAAGTTCATGTAGGCCTTACAGTTAAAGGATGCTTGAGAACACAGCTTAATCCAACAAGCTAAATCAAGAAGTAAAGAGAGTAACAACTAGTAAGCCAGTATAGAGTGTGTGGGCTAGTTTAATTGTTTAAATTTAAAATGATTTCCACCATGACAGTTTATACAATGAAATGAAGGAGAGGGACCTTCTCAGATGTAGGTCTGTATTTCCTAGCCTCTCTACACGCAACATATCCTACCACCTTTCACTCCCATCAGGAAAAAGCTGGCCTAAAAAATAAAGGCCAGTCGACTTCCCTACTGCCTGATCTCCCCAACTTTAATATCCATGCACTACTTGTTTGATCAAAGACTAGAAGTAAGCCAGAATAATCTTCTTTGTCAAAAGCAAAATTAAACAAACAAACATCAGGAAAATTTTTCTGCATCACTTTCATTCTAAATTTCAATTTGATTCTAGTCCCGTCAATTCCAGTATCAAAACAAGTCACGTGGGAACCCTAAGTCATAAGACCATACATGTAAGTCTGAAAGCCTAAAAAAGTGAAAGCAATTGTTTCGAGAAGTGAATTCTAAAAGCAGGATCAACTTTGATTCAGAGAAAAGGGGAAAGGCAGGTAGTGAGCATGCCAGAAGGGCAGAGAAATACTGTCATGAGGTTTGGAAAAGCTTAAGATGAGGTCAGGGGGGTCACTGGTTACCTCTTGCTGTCAAATGGAAGTTTACAGGGCTCTTTTTGTTCCTACTTCAAGTCAAATCAGCTGACTATAAGCCACAGGCAACTTGTTTTGAGAATCCAGATGACAACCACACTTCAATTTGCTCTTAGGATATCCCTTGGCAACAACCAGTGAAACTGACTGCTATTCACAAGACTCCTGCTTACTTCCCTTCAAGTTCAAAAGACCTGGTTAAAGTAAACCCTAAAGATCATACTCAGCAAATATATGTGCTCTAAAGGGGACAACTGATGGAACAGCAATTAGACTACTCCAAAGACTATATCTGGGACTTTCTGGGTATAAAAAAAAAATTAAATTAAATAGAAACTTGCAATGATATTCTAATTAATAATTCCACTACTTCATACTTAAGAATCCTCTGTCTTAGAGAGAACAGTTAAAATTTTTTAAATAAAGTAATTGTGCCTGATGGGAAACTAGGATGACCAGACCACTAACTGAGGACCTTCAAATCAGTCTCTAAAACCATGTCATCGAGTATCTAAATCCTAATCTGGGTTGTCTACTGACAATAACAGCACTTCCAATGTTCCTCTAAATTACTTGCTATACCCTCTGTTTCACCCCTTCCCCCAGTCAGAATACTGAAACCATGCCTTGAAAAAGGAAGTCGCAGAACTTTGGCTGTTCTATTTCTACACTTACGAGTAAGTATAAGCTGCATGACCAGTTTAAGCTACGTTAATTACCAAGAGCAAACACTTTTACTTCCATCTATGTTAAGAAAAATATTCCATCTCATCACCTAATGCGTTCACCCAAGCCCCAAAGGAAATGGCAGATGGAAAAGAAAAGTAAAGAAAGCAGATGGAAAACTCAGAAGGAAAGGAAGGCAGGGACTGCATGCCATTAACCATTACTTTTCCAGTCTTCTTTACGTTCTCATGTGTTATGGTGCTTATGGTAAAAGATGCAGAGAAATCTCTCCAGCTCTTACAGTTCTTCATTAGAAAGAAGACTGAGAAAAGGATAATCATTAACAAGTCATTTTAAATGCTCTGGATAAGAAATGGCTAAGTCGAATTTGTAATCATCTTAAATCATGAGAATATTCAGCATGTGTTTACCTTTCCCCTTCTACACACCTCACCAATCAGAACCCCTATATTAAAAGATGGAAAGAATCATGCTCTGATTTAGCCATTTTCTGCTAACTCATTATTACAAATTATTGATCATATTTTCCAAAAAGAAGGGTTTGAAATTGATAGTGTTTGAGGCAATTTACAAACCTTATAATTTCAGGCATGGAAGAAAAATCTCATGAAGAACCTACGTTTCTGAGATTTGAGGGTCCCAAGTTTCCTTATCTTTTTCATTATTTAAAGCGTGGCCTCGCATGAGACATGCTTACTCTGTGAGCTCTCCTGTCATGGCAGTGACACCTGAGGCTGCTGTTCTGTAACAGCAGGGCAAGGGCCACTGAAAAGGACCTGGCTGAGGCGAGCTAGTGGCACGAGCAGCCAGGCACTGACCATGCACTTAGAGAGAAAAGGCAGAGTGGTGCTTGACAGATTTCCTGCACTGGGGTGAGGGTGCTAGGAATGTGAGGGACTGATGACGAAAGCAGCGGAAGAACTGCTCACAGCCAAGGCCTGGTACTCAAAAGTACTTCCGGAGATTAAAAAAAAAATGTTTTGCATGAGTAGGAACTCACCATGGACTGGGCATGAAGACTTAAACGCGAGCCTTCTCAACGTGAGCATTCCATGTTTAGACTTATTAACCACAAAGAAAATTCCTAAATCTGTAACTTACAATTTTAAATTCTTATATTATCTTTTCAAGTGGTTCCTCTGATTTAATTTTTACTATTTTTTTTAATTATAACATTAAGTTTAAATAACTATTTCCATTAAGGGAGTCCATTTGTCAGTTTTTATTCAGAATCTCAGAATGAGCTAGACTAGGAAACCTATTCCCATCCTTAAACTCAGGAAGTTATGAAAGACATTTTCATATATTTCAGCAATATCTGAAATATGCATATATTTCAGCAAAAAGGGAGGGTGGGAACAAAAGAATTAAGCCCCAAATGATGCTAAAAGTATCTGAGCTTTGCTCCTGAGGCCAGATTTTCATTGGATCTGTGGGCAGCAGCTTGGACACATTTAGTAAAACACAGGAGTGTGTGCACATAGAGGCATTGTTTCCGGGGAGTTTTCCTGATATGATTAAGGGACACATTCCTGGAGCATAGGAACCATGTCCTACTCATCTTATGCCTCACATAGAGTAGGTGTTCATCCAATGCTCAGTGGATTAATGAAAATAAATACAATAATGTTTATGCAGTGAGCACACTGGAGTTTTTGTTCATTAAAACCATATGGCGGGGTGGCTGGTTAGCTCAGTTGGTTAGAGCGTGGTGCTGGTAACACCAAGATTGCTGGTTTCATCCCCACATGGGTCACTGTGAGCTGCGCCCTCCTTAAAAGACAAACAAACCAACAAAAAAACATATGGCATAAGTGGCCATGCCTGTTGCAAAAGACTGGAAGCACTTGGAAAGAGTTAATCACACTGAGCCACACCCGCTAGTATGATGATACTGGGAACTGGTAAGAGGAGTTATCATCAGGCTCAACATTCTCAACTCAGTGAGCAAGCTGAATGTTCACATCGCACCTCCCTTGATATGTAGCCAGATTCTGATTCTTGGGAGGACTAGGCAATTAAATTCATAAGCGCATTTCCCCTTTCCCTCGCCCCAGCAGATCTTTTTAATTTGCATGGATTCTCTGAGTCAAATCCTTAGTTATTGAAGAATGTATTACATTTCCAGCTGACTTTCTCTAGCCCAGTGTTCTCAAACTAGGGTGCCTCTATTTTTTATAAAGCTTTGCCACAATTTCTTCTCTTGTGGGGCAAAGGCAATAAAGATCTTTATAGGAAGGCACACTGAACACTGGCTAGAACAATCCAACCTGGTGGTAAAGACACCTGTAAAAAAGTTACCTGTATTTTAGGCCAAAAAAAGCATGCCTAGGCTGAAAACTAAGACTCTTCCCCAGATTTAATTAGGAGAAGGAAGTCTTCTGAAAGCCTTGCTCCAAATCCCTTCCATGGGGTCACCTCAGCAAGCTGCCAACTCACAACTTTACCTACATTTTTAACTCAGGAACTTATTAACAGTTAAGGTTATGTGAAAATCTAGAAATTCCAAACAGGCATCCTACCAATATTTTCATATAACACTAAAAAAAAAAAAAAAAAACCTTAAAAAAATTAAAGTGTGACATGTGCTACCTGAAGTGGTTAAAAATGTGCTCAAAGGTTGATAAGAAAACACAGAAAATAAAATTACAATTTGAGGACAAAAGGTTTGGAGATTAAACCTTAGTTATAATTTCACGTATTACCAAATGTTTCTTATTGTTTCAACTTTAACCTTAAACATTTACTTACCTTAAAGTATAATGTAAAAATTTCAACTATGTTTCTACAATTACTTTAGAGTTCCTTTCCCCATCTTGAGATGAAAAATTGCAGAAAACACAAAAATATATAAAACTATGGCTGGCTGTGTACTGCATGAAAAATGGAACATAACTGGACATTTCTTCAACTAAAACAGGATGTGAAATGGTACTGCTTTCAAATTAGCAAATTAAAGTAATTACTGGAATAAAAATATGGCCCACTGGTGCGGGTGGATTTATCAGCTGCTCAAATACTAAAAGAAACAATAGTCTGACCTCATCAAAAAACTGCTGAGTTTTGCGAAGTATAAATTTTAATTCAGTCAGTTCCAGGAAGTTTCTCTTCAGAGCTTCCTGGTTTGTGTTGATTTCCTTCAGTTCATTTTCAATCTTCTCAAAATTGGCCTGCCAAAAAAAAAAAAAAAAAATCAAACTCTTAACTCAAACTAAGCTCAACATGCTGGCTCTGAAAGACAGATGGATTCATCCATCCCACAGAACTCTTGCCATCCTGACAGTTCAAAGCTATCTTATACCTACCCTGCAGATCTGTGGTTTTGCCAGGGCAATTTTCTTTATGAAAAATTTTGCTTAAAATTCTCTTTCTTTGTCTACAGATTCTATTAAACACTTGATTGAATTTCTCAGGGGACTTCATATGGATAAAATAAATATTGAAAAGTTGATTGGCTATTCATTTATTTAGTCTATGAGATTAATAAATTACTAGATGAACTGACATTAATCCAATAAGGTTTCAATAATTTATTTAGTGGCATGGGATATTATTTCAGGCACTGTTCCATACCATAAAAAACGGACTTTATTTTAATGCCATCCACAAGAAACTTGTAATCAATAAACAGTGCTAACAAAGACAACAAGAATCACTCTACTCTCTATCCACCCAGAAATTTCTGCATTTAAGTAGAAAGAAACTTATCTGGCTTCCTCAGAACTGTTTACCTCTAAGTCGATCATGTCCCGGGGGAAGGGCACCTCTGGATTTTCGCCGGTGTCCATTATTGGGATATTAGCTTTTCTTATCTCCTTCTCAACAAATCCTAAAAAGACAGAATCAAAATATTCATGTATATCACATGTCTGGAATTGCCAATATTTGAGGAAAAAAATAGTAAGACCCCGAACCGGGCGAAAAAGAGCTTCATTCTACAAAAGATACTTTTGTACACAAGAAACAGAACATGTAAGTCCTTTTTTCTCTACATTCCTCTTCCTCCTACCCCACACTCTCTGAAGCACAGCTACCCTAAAGAGGGTTATCATCCCACTACTGTCCTCTTTCCCTCTTCTGATCTTCAAACAGGTCCTCATCTACTTCGGCTCTCCACCCCAGGTGACTGCTACCCCAGATGCTTCTGGGGTATGATGGGTCTGGCCACAGGTACTGCTGGCAGAGCAGGGCTACAGAAGAGCCAATTCAATAGTAAACTTGACAACTGACGCACTAGTGAGACAACTCCAGATCAAAAAGATTTCATTATATTTGAAAACAATCAGGTCAGCTTAAGTGAAACAAAACGAACAAAAAGCAAGAGGAGGAATAAGGCCCCAAAACACCAGAAGAGGAAAGTGTTTCAGGTGACAACGACTGACTTTTTTTTTTTTAGGAGGGGGACCAAATTCACTTATCAGCCAACTGAAAGCTGGCATAGTACAGTAGTAAGATCTTGGGTTTTAGTGCCAGACAGAACAACCGGATTCAAATACTGATTCCATCACAACCACTTACATTCTTGGGCAAGTCACTTAACCTCTCTGATCTTTGGTTTCCTCATTTGTTAAATGAGGTTAATACCCACGTTGAAGGAATGTTGTGGGAAATGAATGAAATATATTAATACCCTAACTCTCAATAGGACCTTAATAAACGTTAGTTTCTTCCCCCACAAATAGCTCAGATTAAAAAGTGGCTATGTTGACATCTGATATGGATGGTGGCTGGATCCTATCTCTCAGAACCCTGTAATGTAGTTACAAAACCATTCCCACAAAAAACAAGTGAGTGTTTTCAGCTCGCAGCTTTGTCATCTCAAACAAGGTTTCCATTAAGCACTACCTGGCCCGAACACCACAAAATCTACCTGTACACAATAAATTTATTTTAACATCAAGATCACAAGATTTTCCTCCTTTTCTTTTCTCCTGTAATATTTCCTTTCTTTATTAAGACAAATAGAGTCTCTAATTTAGAGAAATGACTCATTTTAGGAACATCATGCAAGACCAAAATGCACATACGAAGCTTTCGATCCATTTCTTCACATCTTCTAACTTCATTTACAAATTTCCGCTGGAAAACATTCACATCTGGATTTAACTGCAAAACAAGAACACAATATCAAATATTAAAACACTGCACCTATTGCTTCTGTTTCACAGGCAACACATCCTGCAAAGTGAAAACCTAATTTTGTGTCAATGTATGATGCAACACTAATAAAAACTGTCTACCGATCTACATAATCTGCTTGGGGACTTGTCACACCAACTAAAGATAAAAACCCTTCCCTCAACTGCTGCAACATATCATTGGAATGGAGGCAACTTAGGTAAAGCACAGTGGTACAAAATGTTCTTCACAGGCCAAAAGCCTCAGTGAGCCCCCTCCTCCACCACCACCACCACAAATTTGGACAATGGGTCTAATAGAAGCTCTGCATGGTTTTCCTTCTCTCCTTCCCAATTAGAAGAGAGAGGAAGCAAACTTCTCTTTTTCTTCTGTCCCAGGGTTTTCACCTTCTAAATGACAGATTGGTTTATTCATTCATACATCACAAGTAATTTTCAAAGCGATATGACACATATTCTGGGAAATACAAGAATAAAACACCGGCCGGCCTGGTGGCTTAGGCGGTTGGAGCTCCATGCTCCTAACTCCGAAGGCTGCCAGCTGGATTCCCACATGGGCCAGTGGGCTCTCAACCACAAGGTTGCCGGTTCCACTCCTCGAGTCCTGCAAGGGATGGTGGGCTCCACCCCCTGCAACTAAGATTGAACACAGCACCTTGAGCTGAGCTGCCACTGAGTTCCTGGATGGCTCAGCTGGTTGGAGCACAGGCTCTCAACCACAAGGTTGCCAGTTTGATTCCTCGACTCCCACAAGGGATGGTGGGCTGTGCCCCTTACAACTAACAACAGCAACTGGACCTGGAGCTGAGCTGCACCCTCCACGACTAAGACCGAAAGGACAACAACTTGACTTGGAAAAAAGTCCTGGAAGTACACACTGTTCCCCAATAAAGTCCTTCCTGTTCCCCTTCCCCAATAAAATCTTTAAAAAAAGAGAATAAAAGAATAAAACAAGTTCCTACTCATTAAGAAGCTTGAAATCTAGTAGAGAAGATGAACATAATAAAATAGCATGTGATACATTCTGTAAAAGTAATAAAGAACTACTAGAGTTACTCATTCAATAACTCCACATTTATAGAGCACCAAAAATGTGCCAGACACTGTATTATGCGCTGGTGTAAATACACATAAGGAAGGTATGTCCTAACTTTGAGGAGCTCAGTCCCATGGAAGAAACAGACACAAACCAATAAACACAACTTGTTGTGACAAAAGCTGTTAAAAAGTAAGTGCAATACTGTTGGCACTTTCCTATACAGTTAAACATATACCTACCTACCTCATGACTGAGCATTCCACTACTGGGAACTTATGTAAGAAAATGAAAAAAAAATGTCTACAGAGACTTGTAGGTAGGCATGTTTACAGCAGCTTTATTTATAATAGTTCCAATCTGGCAATGATCCAACTGTCCATCAACAGGAGAATGGATAAAGACATTATGGTATATTTATACAGTGGAACATTTCTCTGCAGTAAGAAAGACTCAACTACAGATACTCGTAAAACCAGATAAATCTCAAAAACATCAGGCTGAGGGAAAGAAGTAAGGCATAAGAGTCTGAAATGTATGATTTCATTTATGTAAAGTTTAAGAACAGGCAAAACTAATCTACGATGATAGAAATAAAAACAGTGGTTACTTAAGGGGGTGGTGGGCATTGATCAGAAGTGAGCACAAGATAACTTTCCGGGCTGCTGCAAATATTCTGTCTTGATTGGGGTGGTGGTTATGAAGGTGTATAAATTTACCAAAATCAACAACTTGTACTCTTAAGGTCTATGTACTTCATGGAATATTAATTTTACCTCCATAAAAAAGATGTGAGGGGGAAAAAAAGAAATGACAATACACAGGAGAAGTAACTAATTCTACCTGGGGGATAAAGAAAAAACATATACAAAGGTAACCATCTGAGCTGGGACTATGGGGAATGAAGCAGAGTTCACCAGCAGAAATAGGCAGAAAGAAGCAGAAAGAGTATAAGTGACTCAGAGACATAAATAAATCACATGTTCAGGATGGGGAGAAATTTACTACAGCTGAGGAAATGGTGTATGTAAGGAGCAGGAAATTGACAACTCTGTCTTACGGGCAATAGGGAATCAAATGATCTGACTTTTTCTTCATACTTTTTAAAGACGTCCTGTTTTGAAGAATAACATTGAATGTGAAGAATAAACTGTAAGAGAGACTGGTGACAGAGAGACTAGGAAGGAAACTATTGGTATTATTATATTAATATTAGACAGAAGGAATCTAAGGCAAAAGCATTATTAGAGATTAAGAGAATCACTACATAATGATAATAGGAAAAATTCCCAAGAAGACGCAACAAGTCTAAACTTGTATGTCCCTAATAAAATATGTTTTTTACTGAGGAGACAGTACCTCAGCCTCCCATTCAGAAATTTCCACTTCAATAAACATGACACTCTGAAATGAAAGTAGCCACAGGAACTACTGGTTTCATAATCAGGAGGCAAAGTTCAACTGCAGCCAGCCCACAGCCTGTTTCAAATAAGGCACGTTATCTGAAGTATTCAGATAATATAAGAAATATTCAGGCAAGGCGTCCTCAAAATATTTCAAATGAAAATGAACACAACTACAAGGAGAAACTGACAAACCTGTCTACGCAATGGGAAATTTTAATATAATTTTTAAATTGTTGATACATCAAGTCTACTAAATAAGGATAGAGAAAATTGGAACAATATAGTTAGCTTAATCTAATGTGCACATGCGCACACACACACACACACACACACACACACTTTATCTTCAAGAATTTTTCTCTTCAAGGGGTGGCTGGATGGCTCAGTTGGCTAGAGCGTGAGCTCTCAAAAACAAGGTTGCGGATTCAATTCCCGCATGGGATGGTGGGCTGCACCCACCAACTAAAGATTGAAAATGGCAACTGAACTTGGAACTGAGCTGTGCCCTCCACCACTAGATTGAAGGACAAAGACTTGGAGCTGATGGGCCCTGCAGAAACACACTGTTCCCCAGTATTCCCAATAAAATTTTTTTTAAAAAATAGCAACCCAAATATTAAAAAAAAGAAAAATTTCTCTTTAAGAATTTGTTTATAAAAACCCACCACAAAAATAGGTCATATGACAAGTCTCAGTAAAGACAATGTTCTCTAACTACAATGCAATTAAGTTAGAAATCATTATAAAAAATACAACTTCTGGAGTGGCTGGGTGGCTCAGTTGGTTAAAGCACAAGCTCTTAACAAGGTTGCTGGTTCAATTCCTGCATGGGATGGTGGGCTGTGCCCCCTGCAACTAAAGATTGAAAATGGCAACTGGACTTGGAGCATATCATCATTTTAATGGTGATATGACTAGTTTCAAATGCATTCAGTCATGCCTACATTAAAAAATGTAAAACTTACAGCAACCACATTTGCCATGAAAAAATGTTGTATTTATTTTGTATTTAACATAATGAGAAATTTTTATTTTTTCTAAGCAACTAAAAAAGTCCAGTTCAATTGATCTTACAGATGAAATTAACTAAAACATGGCTTTCTCCTCCCCAAATGACTACAACAGAAAACCCACGTTATTTCATTTAAGTAAATTGTACTTGATGAAGGACACAAATACATGTTTAGAGACAATAATGCTTCATATTTGCAAGGCTGAGCATCTGTTTACCGTGGTCTGGGAAGAGCCTGGGTAATTGCCTATGAAAGAAAGAGTCATTTTTGTTAACTCTTGTCCTTAATAAGTGATATGTGAATTTTGATGCAGTACTTCATTCATTAGAATAATCCTTTCATCGCAAAATTGCAGTTTATGTATAAGGATTTATTTGTGAATGATTTCAATAATCCCCTACAAAAGATCCTAATGATAGTAAAATTAAATTAGCGTTTAATAACTGACATATATGAAGCAATTTAAATAATTTAGAATGAAATGATAATGAAAATGCTAAAGATCAAACTTTGTTGGGTGCAGCTAAAGTGGTATTTAAAGGGAAATTTGTAGGCTTAAATGCGTATAATAGAAAAGGCTAAAAATTAATGTGCAAATTGTTCAAATTCAAGAAGTCAGAAAAAGATAATAGGAAGTAGAAACCAAAAAAGAGCAGGAAAAAAAACAAAGTCCCAGAGAAGATGCACCAGATCAAAAGCTGGTTATTTTTTTTCTTAGTATTTTATTTTATTATTTTTTAACAGCTGGTTATTTGAAAAGATAAAATAGTCAAAATGTGTTTAAGACTGAGAGAAGGTGTAAATAAATGTAAGAATAAAAAAAGCAACTATAGATAGAAAAGATTTTTTAAATATAATACTACAATTAACTTTATGCCAATAACTTCTCAGAAAGTTCAGATTATAAAACCACAATTTTCTAGAAAAATATAACTTACTAAAGCTAACTTAAATGAAACAAAACAAAACAGAAAAAAACCTATAATCTAAAAACACCAGGCCTATAAGATTTAAAGACAGGTTCTATTAACCATATAAAAACTAGATAAGCCCAAATCTTAGAAAAATTATTCCAAAGAGGAGAAAAATGAAGGAACACTTCTCAACTAACAAGTGAGATTGGACAGTATAACCTTAATACTAAAATAAGAATAGTTTGAGAAAGGATTAATTATAGGCCAATATCACTTATAAATATAAATGAAAAAATCCTAATATTAGGAAACTGAACCCTAAAATTATTTTGAAATACACCTCTTGACCAAGCTGAGTTTATCCCAGGCTTGCAAGCATGATTTTTTTTTTTTTTTTAAATCTATACAAATGGTCAATAAGCCTATGAAAAGATGCTCCACATCATTAGCCAGGAGGGAAATGCAAATCAAAACCACTGTGAGATACCACTTCACACCCATTAGGATGGCTATAATTAAAAATAATAATAATAAAGGAAAATCAATGCTGGTGAGGATGTGAAGAAATTGGAACTTTCTTAACATTGCTGGTGGGAATGTGAAATGATATGGCTGTTGTGGAAAGCAGCACAAGCTGTCTGGAGGTTCCTCTAAAAATTAAACATAGAATTACCACATGACCCAGCAATTCACTCCTAGGTATACACCCCCAAAAAGTGAAAATAGGTACTCAAATACTTGTCCACAAATGTTTGTAGCAGCATTATTTTCAATAGCCAAAAAGTGGAAACCAAAATATATGCATCAACTGATGAATGAATAAAGTGATATACATATATACATATATATGTATGTGTGTACACACACACACACACACACACAATGGAATATTATTTAGCCATTAGAAAGGAATGAAGTACTAATACATACTACATGCTTGAATGCTGAAAACAATATGGCAAGTGAAAGAAGCCAGTCACAAAAGACTACATATTGTGTGATTCCATTTATATATAATGTCCAGAATAGGGAAATCCATAGAGCCAAAGGTAGATTAAGTGGTTGCCAAGGGCTAGGGGAGGGGGAGATGGTGAATGACTGCTAGTGGGTACAGGGTTTTTTTTTGGGGGGGTGATGAAATGTTCTAGAATTAGTGGTGATGGTCGTATATACACTAAATGTTTGTGTATACACTAAACCCCTAAATTGTACAGTGTAAAGGGTAAATTTTTTGGTAGATCTCAATTAAACAGAACATCAGCAGTAGAATCAGACAATCCTGGGTACAAATCTCTGTGTTCTTGGGGTAGTTATTTTCATTCAGGCCACAGGTTCCTAATCTGTAAAATGAGAATGGTAGGCTCCACTATTCAAAATCGGTTCTACTTCGCTGGGTTGTTGTTAGGAATGCCTGCAATAATAATACAAAATGCTCCACGTGGCATCTATTAAAAACGTGTAAACTGTCATCATGGTTGTGTTAGACAGTAAGGGATTGAAGAGTAGGGAAGAGTATGGCAAAGAGGAGAATGGATGAAAGAATATAAAGAACATTTTGAACAAATGGAGTGAGGACACATATCTTACTCAATTGTCTCTCTAAAACCCAGAGTGGTATCTTTTGAAGATATGTTGCATATTTTTATATTTAAAAAAGAGAAAAGTACAGATACATGTTACAACATAGATGAACCTTGAAAACTTTATGCTAAGTAAATGAAGCCAGTCACAAAAGACATATTGTATGATTCCACTCACATGAAATGTCCAGAATAGGCAAATCCACAGAAATAGAAAGTAGATTAGTAGTTGCCAAGGGCTGAGGGGGTTGGGGAGTTGGAAGGATATGGGGAGTGACTGCTAATGGGTACACGGTTTCTTGCTGGGAGACTGAAAATGTTCTAAAACTGATTGTGGTGATGGTTGTACAACTCAGTGAATATACTAAAAATCATTGAATCATACACTTTAAATGGGCAAATTGTATGGTATGTGAATTATATCTCAATAAAGCTATTAAAAAATAGTAGGAAAAAATCTGGATATGTAATTCACCAAATTAACAGACTAAGGAGAAAAAAACAATCATAACCTCAATAGATGAAGAAAAGGCACTCAATAAAATTTCACAAACATTGCTGACAATAACTTTAGAAAATCATACACTAAAAGGAACCTGCATAATCTAATCAGTAGAATTTTCCAAAATGTAAGAGTAAACATCTCATTTAAATTGTGAAACATTAAAAAGATTCTCCTTAAAGTCAGGAGCAAGACAAGAATGCTAGTGACAAATACAGTACATAGCATTTTGCCCTATTTTCTTAGTAACCAATTTTGTTCAGAGCAGCGACTGCTGAGTTGAAAAACCATATTTTCCAGACTCCCTTGCAGCTAGCACATGACATAATTCTGGCCAATAATAAATTAGAAAAGTATGCTGAGGATTTTGGGGAAAGTCTTTTTTTTTCTCTCCTGATATAAGTATTTCCCCTTCCTTCGATGAAATGTCTGGAGCAATGGTGGTTATCCAAGGACAGAAGCCAAAAGCTCAAGGATGGTCAAACAGAGATACAGAATGATCGTAGAACACTGATCACAGTGTGGAGCTGGGCTTCACGTTACACGAGAAAAGTACACCCCTATCACTTGGGTTTTCAGTTACACACAGCTAAACAAAATCCTAATCAGTATTAGCTTGCTATTCCTCTTCAACATGTTACTAAAGGTTCCAATGTGTATAATGAAATAAGAAAAAGAAAGAAAAGGATAAGGATTTAAAAGAAGAAATAGCTTACTCTCTAATGGTGCAGTAAAAAAGATTATATCAAATGTGGCAAAATGTTAACAACTGGTGAATCTACGTAAGAGTATTCAGGCTTGAAATTTTTCAAAATAAAAATTTAGGAAAAAGGAAAATACTCGTACTGATAAACAAAAAGGAAAAATAAACTTTATGTAGGACAAAATATACCATAAACAAAGGGAAAAGACAAGAGATAGTTTAGAATAAGTTATTAGTAAAGGAGTAGAAATAGATTAGCTTCCAGAATATATGAAAAACTTTTACAAATCCTACCAGTCCACAAGCAAAAGACAAGCAAATAGGCAGGTGATGTGGGCAGACACTCCTGGAAAAATGAAATCTATTATGTCCGATAAACAAATAAAAAGATATGGAATGTACTAATCTAGAAAATGCAAGTTAAAACAACAAGAAGATACCATTTCACACCCATTACATTGGCAAAATTCTTTAAGTATGAGCACAGAGGTGTTGGCACTATTGTAGAGTACAGGAACTCTCAATCAGCTATGAGAGAATGGATAGGTACATGTACTGGGAAGTACACTTTGACAACAGCTAACAGTCAGAGATGCACACGATATTCAGTAATGCCCCTCCTCGATATAATCCCTGGAGTAGCAGCAGGTCTGTGAGATCAATACCATTTTCATAGTAACACTAAGACATTCGGCTTTTTCATTTTTATTCTCTCATGAGTTCAGTGAAGTTTTCCAGAGGCGCATGATGTCACAGCAGACTGACTGCAGAAGCAAATATGAGAACCTATCTATCTTCCATTAACTCAGACACTAAAAGATTTTCAAAAATGTAAAAGCAATAACACTCTTCTCACTATTTTGTTTTGTTTTGGCAAATATAATTATTTTTTCATTAAAAATGTTATGATAACATACAGTGGGCTTTTATAATTTTTAAATGATTTAATAAATCATTTCTCAATTTCAATGTCCAATGCAGTTAATATCAATAGCTGTATAACTCACATTAAAGCCATTTCAGATCCTCAATAATTTAAGAGTGTAAAGAGGTCCTAAGACCAAAAAGTTTGAGAACCACTGCCCTGGAGAAACTATCACACATGTATACCAGGAGATACATACAAGAACCTTTATTGCAACACTGTAATATCAAAGAACTGCAACCAACCTAAATGTTCATCAGAAGGAAAAATGATAAACTATATATTCCTACAATAATATATGGCAATTTAAAGGAATGAACTAGCACTACCTGTATCAACATGGTCAAATCTCACAAATGTTGAATTTAAAAAGTACCTGCTGACGGATACATACAATATGATACCATGTATATAGTTTTAAAACACACAGAATTATACTATATATTATTATTTAGTGATATATATATATACATAGCAAAAGTAAAAAATAAAAACACATAGAAATGATAAAAGCAAAAATCACTGTAGAAAGTTACCTCTGGAGAGGAGGGAGGAGAAATGAATTACAAGGATGAAGGATAGGCAGGAGCCTTCAATTATATGTGGAAAGTATATCTCTTTAAGTAGACAGTAAAAACATAGGTATGCATTATATTATTCCTTATAATTTCTTGTATGATTGAAATGCATCGTAAGTTAAAGTTAAGAATGAACAAGAGGGAGACACCATAGGACCCGATGAAGGATTGCAAATGAAGGGTGACAGGTTTGATTTGGGTTTCAAGACTAGAAAACTGGAAAAAGATCAATGCATTAGCTCAAGTTTAGGAAGTCAGAATGAACAAATAGTTTGTGAAAAGGTAAGGTGTTGGGATTTCGACATACTAGCTTGAGAAGCAGAGATGACAACAATCTTGAGTTGTAAATTCAGCGAAGGTGTTTGGGCGGTCAGGGCCAGAGATCCAGATTTGGGATTCACTGAATAAAGATGGAAGGTTTGAGAATACATGAGAGAAAAAGGTGATGAAGGAAGATGGGGGTGTGATGAAGTTTATGCAGAGAGAGCAGAGAGGCTGGGGAACATTGACACTAAGGGCAGGGGTGGAGAAGAGAGGCTGATGGAAGAAAACTAGAAGTCCTCAGAAAGGTAAGAAAGAATCCGAGTCAGGTAGGAGCACATTCCAAAAGAGATGGTATAAAAAGGTTCAAAAAGAATGAGGAAAAAGACTCTTGTCACTGGAGTATATTTATGCAATTTCAGCTCAGACTGAGAATTTCCTGAAAGCTTGCCTCCTGAAAGCAGGCAATATTGACGAATCCCACATCTTGCTGACCACTCCTCTTTCATCCATTTATTCATCCCAACAAATACTGGTTGAGTACCTTGCATGTGGGCACTAAAGATACAATAATGAATGTCTGTCTTCATGGTGCTCAGATCACAGTCTTGAACCACCTAGTCACACTGATGAATGTAAAGCCACAACTATAATGAATACTATCAATGAGAGGTACACGGAACTTTGAGATTGCCTAATAAGGAATTGTTATCTGCCCCCTCCTTTCAGCAGCATATATTGTGCCTCCCTGAATAGACTGTAAGCCCTACAGGGCATATTTTTTTATACTTAGATGGTCCATTTTCTTTTGATATCTTCTCCAAGCGCCCAGCATAATGCTTCAGAATAATGGGCATTCATTATATGCCTATTTATATACTATACATCTGTAACTGGATGCTTCAGATTTTGTAATAAACATGTCCTACTGTATGGAAGAGCTACGACAATTTTTTTTTTTTTTTAATATGCTGCTATGGGTGTTAAGGATTCGAAAAGCAAAGTACAAGCCTTGAACAGGTTAGTCTGGTGTCTTCCACCCGTATCCCAAGCAACTACCTTGAGAATGTTTAGGATTAGTCTCAAAGGGGGAGCTAGTAAAAGCATGGAAGGATTGGCACACAACATTCTCACCTCTAAAAAGACAACTCAAAAAAGTGTACCAATAATAATAAGCTGTGGTATAATGTTATTTCTGCAAATAAAAAGCAAAACATTCATCATAAGGCAACTGGAAATGACAAGAAAAACACAATTCAGCAGTCATCAAGAAGCAGCCCCACAACTACTTACATCACGAAACTGAACCTTTCCAAGTTCTCCTAATTCACTGACGCAACAATAAGCAGCTTCTGACTGTAGAAAAAGCTGGGCCAGGGTCATCTCCTCACTCCGGAAAAGCTCCCCCATGGCGGCGAAAGTACGTCAACTGAGTACCTAGATTTCTCTCCAACCTAAGGCAAAAAGAGAAAATTACATGACCTTGGAAGTTACTAAGAGGGTTAAGAGCAAACAATACCCTAGTAAGGCTCTTTCGTTTAGCATTTTGTATCTTCCACCTCATGCTGACAGGTCTTTCACAACTGTTTTGACATCCTTCTTAGAAAGATGGAAAGGAAAAATTGCAAAGGCTGTTACTGAATCTTCTCCTGCAGAGTGCCTGATGAAAAGTCACTTCCTGTGCAGTCAGCATCAGGATCAAATGACAATATTTTGGGACACCTCAATACATAAGAATGTACCCAGATTAAAAACAGGAACTGGGAATCCCAAACAGCTCTTTAATACTCTGAACACAATATTACAGGCAATGACACGCATACTGCTCTTTTTTTCTGCTGTGTCAGACACAAACAGAGGAGATCTTGAATACCTTCCCATAAAGGATGTATCCATTACAACGTTTTCTACCCTCTATTGCCCATTTCTAACAGCCAAAGTCCCAGCACTACCCTAAAGCTACCACTACCTTAAAGGGTTTAACCTTCCAAACTCATAAAAAAAAAAAAAAAAAAAAAAAAGCACCATTTTCTTCCTAAAGAATCGAAACACATAATCATTATCTAAAAAAAAAAAAAGAACCAGTTTGCATATTAAGTCCAATTTCAAGTCAAGCATGACAAGAATACATTGATAATGACAAAGCAGTTTCATCAAGCCACAGAGACTAAGCTTTCCACCTCCGCAGCTTTCTGTTTCTTATCCCCATCTTCAAGATTAATTACATTCTTCCATCTGTTAAAGCTTCTCATGCATGAGCCAGTAAAGGTTTCATTTTAGGGCTGTCTTATCGCTGCCGGGTAAGAAAAACAATTGGCGCTATCAGTGGTCCTGAAACTGCAATTATTCACTCTCAACCTGCTATTGTAAGGCGCCGACTGTACAGTATCTAAACTCAGCAAAACGTACAGTATCTTTAGTATCATGAGAGCATCCGTAATGAGAGGCATCCAAGGAAGAGTTACTCTTCTGGAAGGCTGGGAGACATTTTGAGAAATTTGAACGACAAAACCTTTGTGCATTTGATGTTCAAGGCAGCAGAACAACACACTCACGTATAAGTAAGGATTTTTCAAGAGATTATGTCGCTTGACTTGATGACTGTCTGTATCTGAATCATCCAAAATGGCTGTTACCAGCCCCCAACACACCCCTACTCAACAAGGATAGATTCCACAATCTCTAAACACATAAAATTATGCCTCATCGGCATAGTTTAGGGGCTGTCAATAATGTCAGCCCCCAAGGAGTTGCTACTAGTACTGTCATCCAGTTTTCGCCACCTAACAAGGTACTGAAATTCACCTGCTTCATTTGCTGTATACTCAGTGAGAAAATCAGGAATTCTCTGAACCCAAGCACACCTACCTGGAGTAGGGACTAAAAGGGGGAAATCCTCAAATTGGGAGCCCCTTTAAGAAGCCCCCCCAAATTCTTTCGGACATCCCAATAATCTTCAGTTTCGCCGCCTACCCCTTAAATGGGGGAAGCGACCAGGGCCTCCAATGTGGAGTGAACCTCCGGTTATTCTGCCCATAGGAGGGGTGCCCAAAGAGGGGTGAAACCCCATTTCCTTTCAGAGACCTAAGATCCCTGCTAATTCTTTTGACAAGAGAGGGGGCTGTTAGAAGGATTTCCTGTGCCCCTCGGAGGCCGCTCCCTGCCACGCTGTACCTACAGCCCCCGCTCACCTCCAGCCGCCGCCGGGGCCACTGCCAAAGCAGCTGCCGCAGACCAAGCCCGCAGCCCCCGCGGCTCCCGACAGAAGCGCCTCGGAGCGTGCGTGCGTCCGCAAAGCCCCGCCCCCGCGCCGCCGCTGGCCTCCGCCCCTACGATGACCTCATTGCAGTTGGCCAATGGAATGCGGCGTCGGTCGGCTGCCGCAGTGCGGAGTCGCAGGGGCGCGGCGAGACCCTGCTTGGTGACGCCATCTTGTTCTCGCTGGGGCTGTGCGGGGCTGGGAGGGTGGGTAGGTGGGGCTGGTGGTGCAGGTGTTCGAGGCCCTGAGTTCCTGAGCCTTTCGGAATCCCTTCTCCCTAACACTTGCTCAGAATCCCTTCCCCGTAATACTTACTCTACAGGCAAGGCTGCCTCCTTTATTTTCATATCCAAAGAATCAATTCACAATGTTTTCTTATCGAGGGAACGTGAGGGAAGGGGAGAAAGCCTTATGAAATGACCTGAGAGCCAGGGGGAGCTTGAAAACGCTTCTCAAGCTCCCCCTGTCTCTCTCTCACACACACACACACACACACACACACACACACACACACACTCACTTTTCCCCTTAGTTTGCTGAAAAGGAAATTCGAGCCCCAGAGTGCAGAGCGACTTGCTAAAGGTGTTAGATCCTGTAGTAGATCCTAGTTCACTTAACTATGGAAAACGCCTATTTAAAAAGGTACTTGGTTTAGTCCCTCCAGCAACTGTACAGGGTCTATTTTTCTCTAATTAACAGTGGGAATAAACCCCGAAGACCGTGTGTTTTGAAAGTCTGTATCTTGTTTAGTGCATTCCTGCGGGCCTATTTGAACACATAGGGTTTTCTAGTTAAAAATAAATAAAGAAAGAATAATTTGTTTTTTAAAACGCACAAGTGATGCCTACATGTTCTTATAAAAACGCCTTTCTCACATATTAATATCGATTCCCTTTTCTTGACCTTCTTTTGAGGAGCAGGGATCCCGAATCGTTTGTAATAACCACAATTTATCAGGAAAAACTCGGAAAACCGGTTATTCAGTCTCCGTGGGTGGTGGAATCCTATTTGAGACTCAGGTGAAATGAGAGAGACATTTCAGATAAAAACCTATGCTGATAATTTTGTCTACCTGGCAAAAACATCATCAATCCTTCTTCACCAGCCTAAACGAAATAGTGAAAGGCAAAAAAGAACATTTTATTTGAATTTCCCATCTCACGTTGTGAGTGAAGACAGAGCTTGACTTCCAGACCCTCCCTTTCACCTGTGATCACAAACGCTCCCCAGCTCTCTCAACCTTCCCGGCAAGGCAGATAGGAACCTACATTTGAAAGCCTGCCAAATTTTAGAAAACTATTATGCAATGACTGTCATTTCCTTCCTCTGAGTCTTAAAAAAAATTTTTTTTAGACCACAGAGTCAGCTGCTTGCTAACCACAAATTTTTCATACCCCACCGCTAAGACAGACTTTCATCTGGACTCCCCTCAATTCCCTTAAACTCTCTGTTTTCATGGCTTCCTTGAAAGTATATCCTCTCAGAGCTCCTTTTCTATTTCCTTTCTTATTTCCTGCAATTAATCTTTCTCCAGTGTTCTATTTCTTATCCCCGCATGAGCTCTTCCTTGGCAATCCTGCTATTGTCAGGATTAAATGTCTATGTGTGGGAATCATACTTATTTTTCCATCCACTTCACTTCTGCAAGGCTCAGGATGGAATTTCAAGCTGCCTGAATAATGCCATTCAGGCAACAAATGCTTGCTAAGGGCCTACTGTGTGGTAGACATGGTGCTAGGTGCTTGGGATAGGAAAATGAAATAGACACACTTCCTATCCTAGAGGAACTCATAGTTCAATGAGAAATAAAGTTCCAACCAATAATGAGAGAGGGGGAGGGACAGAGGGAGGGAAGGAAAGAGGGAAGGAAAAAGAAAGAGAGAGAGAAAGAAGTGCAATGATTAATATTTACTATGTACCAGGCACTTTTCTAAGTTCTTTATAAATATGAACTTGTTTAACCCTCACAACAGTATTGGGAGGCAGATACTATTAATATCCCCATTTAACAGATGATATAATGAAATTGAGGCACAATAATTTGCCCAAGGTCACTCAGCTAGTAAATGGCAGAGCCAGATTCAAAGCCAGCCAGTTTATCCCCATTTCCTGTACTCTTACTTATTGCACTGTTCTGCCTCTGGTAAGAGTGCAGTCTCTGAGTCCAGCTTGTATTCAAATCTTGATCTGCCATTTAATATCTGTAACCTTAAGACTCTGTAAGCCCCAGTTTCTTCATCTGTAAAATGAGGTTAATAATAATATTTACTATTGGTTATTTGAGGAATAAAAGGAATCTAGAACATGCTTGACACTCAGCCTGCCTTAAAAAACTGTTAGCTATCATCATTGTCAATATTATTGTTGAGATACAAAATACCATATAATGAACCTGAGGATGTCAGGAAAGCTCATATTGAGGAAGTGACGTGAGAACAGAGTTTTGGATTTGAGCTCTCACTGAATAAAAAACTGTCCTTTCCCCTGAGGTCCTTAATCCTGCTAATGGCATCATTGTTTTTCTAGTTACCTAGGCTCCAAGCTTAAACCATCTTTAATTCCACTTTTTTCCTTTCTTTTCACATTCTGTCAGTTGCCACATCATGCTCATTGTGTGTCCTGCCTTTATTTCTTGCCTTTACCCCTTTACCCTTTTTATTTTCATTGTCGATAACCTAGTACAGGTCCATTTGCCTCTCTCAGATAACTGAAACAGGAGCCTAGAGGAGGCAGCATGTGTAGGTTAGTAGACCACAAGCTTTTGTGGTCAAGCCCGAACTAGGCTTGAATCTCAGTTCTTCCATTTATTCCACTCAATATCAGATGTAAGAGGAATAAATCTCAACTCTAACAGTTACAAGGTGTGTGAACTTAAGCAAGTTAGTTCACCTCCTTGAGCTTCATTTTCCTCATTGGAACGCTCATGGGAATTTTCTGTTTCTCTTTTATAAAACACAATACTTTCCACATGACTTTGACATTTTTTTCCTTTTACCAAACTATAAACTCCTTTTTCCCCCTAGCATTGGACCTATTCATTCAATACTAAGTATCATTTCTTGAATGAATGAGTGAATGATAGATGACCCTGAAAGAAATGGCGTTCTTCTAATAGAAATCTACTATCAACAAAAGAACACAGGTTATCAGACAAAAGGAGTATGATCACATCCTGCCTCGTTTCTCTATCCCCATTGTTTTATGAACTTCATTATCTGTGGGGAGGAGAGCTTGTGATAGGTGCTCATATTCTTCTAACAAAGACATGAGGAGCAGCTGGGAAAAGTTCAGAGCAGAAACTAGAATCAGAAAATGTCTATGGAGTCAGTGAAAACTTTGCAGGATCATCAAGTTTGGTACAATAATAACGCTGATGTCTGTATTCCATTTACAGTTCTCAAAGTTATTCTACATCGAAGCATACCTATGCGGAAAATGCTCTTTCAATTCAATGAAAAGTACTTTTATAAACAGCTTTTAGTCATCAAAAATCCAACATTCCTTCAGCAAATATCTATTAACTGTATGCTTTATACCAGGAGTAATGCTAGAAACTGGAAATGCAAAGATGAACAGGAGCTCACAGCCTATCAGAGGAGACAGACAGACAACCAACTGTAGTATAATATATATATTAATAGAATAGCAGCGATTGGAGCAGAAGTCTATGCCAGCCCAGAGAAGAGCGTTATTAATCCTGTCTGGCCTTAGGGAAGGCTTTAAGAAGACATGACATCCATTTAATAGATAAATAGAAGGATAAATAGAAGGAGACAAAGGCTAATAAAATAGAACAGAAAACGTATTAGTATTAGACTAAAATCATCACACTCAGCAAATACACTAACTTAGCCCAAAACTGATTAAAATTATTTTGATCCAGAGTAATCAGGCATTTCTGCTCCTCTGTATGCTTCTCTAGGAAAGAAAGAAGACAAAAAGGATCTCTGGTTGTGCTTTTCTGTCACTTGAACAAGTACAACATAAATGTATAAAATGCTGTTGACCACCTAGCCCTATAAGACATGAACAATTCCATATGAAGACGAACCACTACTGCAGTTCTGGGTATCCGAATTGCTCTATTTCTTAGCATCTGTGAAAACATCTAAACAATAGTTACAAAAATTAGTTTTTCCGTACCAAGACAGAGCAGAAAATGGAGGCAGTTGTAAGAATTGTCCCGATAGTGGAATGATTAGATACATGTTTTTTCTCCTTTTACTCTATTCATTTTTTGGTTTGATCAAATGCACAGATATTGTTCATATTTCCACCAGTCAGAGGTCACCTCATGTTTGCTCATCCAACTTAGATGCCTAGATAAGGCCTAGAGAGTATTAACGTTAAACCATGTGTTTCGAAATACATATTTGCTCAAGTGTCCCTCTTTTCCATATGCTTTCTGTATTAGTTTCCTAGGGCTGCTGCACAAATTATCATAAACTGAGTGGCTTAGAACAACAGAAATTATTTCTCTCACAGGTCGGGAGGCTAGAAGTCTGAAATCAAGGTGTCAGCAGGGCCATGATATTTCTAAAGACACTAGGGGAGAATCCTTCATTCCCTCTTCTAGCTTCTGGTGGTTGCCTGCAATCCTTGGCATTCTTTGCCTTGTAACTGCATCACTCCAATTGCTGCTTCCATCTTCACATGGCAATCCTACCTCTGTGTGTCTGTATCTTAACCCAGTATGACTACATCTTAACTTGATTGCAAATACACTATTTCCAAATATGGCCATATTCACAGGTTCCAGGTAGACATGAGTTTTGGGGGAACACTAGTCAACCCAACCCAGGACACTTCCCTTACCAATTTTGGAAAGGAAATTTTGCTCTGCATCATTTTCCAACTGTTCACCTGCAAGTCGTTGCCAGCAAACAGTAAAACGTTGATTTAAAATTTCATTTCCTCTTATCTGAATTCTTTGAGATGATAGTAACTCAGTTTAATGATTGTGTCTAGTCAAATAATTTGGGGGGGGCCGGCCCGGTGGCTCAGGCAGTTAGAGCTCCATGCTCCTAACTCTAAAGGCTGCCGGTTCAATTCCCACATGGGCGAGTGGGCGCTCAACCACAAGGTTGCCGGTTCGACTCCTTGAGTCCCGCAAGGGAGGGAGGGCAGCGCCCCCCGCAACTAAGATTGAACACAGCACCTTGAGCTGAGCTGCCGCTGAGTTCCCGGATGGCTCAGTTGGCTGGAGTGCGTCCTCTTAACCACAAGGTTGCCGGTTCGACTCCCACCAAGGGATGGTGGGCTGTGCCCCCTGCAACTAGAAATGGCAACTGGACCTGGAGTTGAGCTGTGCTCTCCACAACTAAGACTGAAAGGACAACAACTTGACTTGGCAAAAAGGCCTGGAAGTACACGCTGTTTCCCAATAAAGTCCTGTTTCCCTTCCCCAATAAAATCTTTAAAAAATAATAATAATTTTTTGTTTCTCCCTTTTATGTAAAAAGGAACTGTAATTCTTAAATTATTCTACCATGGATCTGAGTTCAGTGTTGCATGAAAGAATTGTCCCACCACAACCTTTAGGTGACGTGCAATCACCTTGACTGTCATTCTTGAAATGTCAATTTGCAGTTTGTTTTCATAGAAGTGGTCTCTTTTGCAGTTTCAGTCTGAGTTCCTCAAAATAACACTCTGCTTTTACTTTCAAAATCTGTCAATATTTAAAATAAAAGTCTTTTGATAGAAAGTAAAAATTTGTTCATAATAGATTTTGAGACTTCCTTTGGAGTTCAAGGAATGTCAGCTTCCTTTAGCTCTGCTAACAATTACATCCACAAGGAGATATGAATGAGCCTAAAGCATATGACATTTTATGCAACGCTCCAGGCTCTTGTGACCAACACATGAGGCAAGGGGCTTCTTAACTCGTGAAAATTAACAACACCAAGAAACAACCTTCTTCAAGAAATAGAAATTAGAAAACGTGAGAAAACTTGAGATGGGAAGAAGGGAAGGACTAACTGACACAGCGCAGAGAAGCTTCTCTGTGACATTAGATCTGAAGTATTTGCCCAGGAAAACAAGAAACTATTTCAAGGAGGTTTCTGAAGTACAGAATCTGGCAAATGTTTCTGTACCGGGTTTCTAATGACTTGGAGAATGGAGGTTAGATCTGGGGTAAAGAAATACATCAGATAATTCCAGTAGAAAGGATCTAGTTGATTCAATGGTCAAGGGTAGATCTAATTCGATCTGTTGTATTCCCACTGCCTCGCTGAGTGCCTGGCATTCAATACATACTTCATAAATACATTTGAAAGAAAAGAAAACAAACCTGAAAATATAGTTTCTTAACTTGTGACAAAGTTGTGGGTTATTTGTATTTGTAATCATGTACTTATTTAAGGCTGGAGATTGCTATACTTTACAGTTGATTTGTTTTTGTTTTATAAAAATGGTCTACTGGACTTGTATGGTATTTTAAGGAGGGAGTTGTGGGGAAGAAAGTCTGTAGGAATCTTACAGGAATGATATATATATCGCTTCTCGGCCGTTAGGCTAAGATCAAGTGTAGAATGTATAAGGGCGTGGTCTTCAGAGAAGAAAAATTTTCTTAGGGGGAGCTGAAAGTTATCCAGAAGGGAGCTTTCAATTGGATATTGCCTTGAGCCCTATTTTAATTCTAAGTTTGTTTTCGCTTGGAGTTTTAGAGATTGTGAATACATGTGAACAATTATTTCTATTTAAAAATATATTTTGAGACCTTACATTTTTCTGGTAATATGCATAGCTATTGACAACAATAGATTTGAGTGAAAATGTAAGATAAGTGAATTTTAGGAGCTTTCTATTCAACTTTTACATGCCTCTCTCCCATTCTTTAATTCAGTACTAAGTTTTAGGCTTGGTATGACCCAGGCCTAGGTAGAGGAAATTGGACCAGGGCCCTAACTTCAATGAACTCAGAATCTATAATACAGTAAGGATTTTATTAGCAATATATAATAGTAGTATGGATGCACTGATAAAGGCATCAATAGCTATGCTTAGAAACCTTTACAGGAGATGAAATTTGAGTTAAGTCTTAAAGGATGAGAAGGTGTTTGCCTACTCGCTATGAACCTGGTCTGTTCTCCGCCTGCTTTGTCCATTGTGAGTTGATTCCACCACCTCTCTGCAAAGTGTTTCTTTCAAGACTGAGTTAAAGATCAGTTTTTTAATAATGACAACACTACATATAAAATTTTATGGGATATCACTAAAATTGCACTCAGAATGAGAAAAATAATCATAGTTTTAAATGTGTTTATAAAACAAGGAAGAATTAAAGTAAATTAAACAAACATAACGCAACATGTTTTAAAAACACAGCAAAATAAACCCAAATAAGACAGGAAGAAACAATTAGCAAAGTCAAAATGACAAAGAATAACAAATATAAGAGCTAGTTCTTTTCAAATATCAATAAAAATAGGAAAACTTCTGATAAAGTGAGAGAGAGAAAGACTACAAATATAATAAGAATAAGAATTGATTTTAACCACAGATACAAAATAAATGTAAAACAAAATACTATGTGAAATTATAATTATAAATGGTAATTAAAACATTTTTTAACAGACTGGGTGGTTTTATTTAAAAAATTATAAATGGGGCCGGCCCGGTGGCTCAGGCGGTTGGAGCTCCATGCTCCTAACTTCGAAGGCTGCCAGTTTGATTCCCACCTGGGCCAGTGGGCTCTCAACCACAAGGCTGTCAGTTCAATTCTTCGACTTCCGCAAGGGATGGTGGGCTATGCCCCCTGCAACTAGCAACGGCAACTGGACCTGGAGCTGAGCTGCGCCCTCCACAACTAAGAATGAAAGGACAACAACTTGACTTGGAAAAAAGTCCTGGAAATACACACTGTTCCTGTTCCCCTTCCCCAATAAAAAAGTCCTGTTCCCCTTCCCCAATAAAAAAATCTTTTTAAAAAAAATTGTTGTAAAAGAAAATTTTTCCAGATAGTCTCTTCCCATTTTGATCACTCTATTATTCTAGTGCTCATAAACATTGTTGAATATATTCTACTTACATTTGTATTGCATATCAGCTACTTATTTGGGAATCATTCTACTTCGTGTGTATTTATTTCCTCAATGAGATTATTAAACACCAAAAAGAACATAGATTATGCTTCTGTTTCCTTTGTATTCCCTTGTGGTATCAAGTAGCTGCTCTTAATAACCACTTATAAACATTAAAGGTTTTGGAGCATGAAATAGTTGAATTGCCTCTTTCAATTTAAGCTCATGGAAAAACTTTAAATCATCTCTCTGAAGCCATATGATGGATCCAGCACCAAGTCTGTGTTGATTGCTCATTCACACCAATCAGTGGCCCCAGGGATTCATAGAAATATGTGTCTTGGTGGAAAAATGAGTCACTCCACCAACACACAGTTGGCCTCTCACACCCAAGGCACAATGGAAATGTGGAAATCTGAGTAGAGCACAAAGAATCTGTATCTGAGCAAGAGTTCACACTCTTCCTGTTCTGTTACATTGTGAAATGGAAACCTTGTTTCCTGGGAAAAGGGCCAGATTCCACAAATGAAATGGTTTTGCTTAGATGTGCACAGCTGCTAAAAACTTACTGTTTTTATTGAGAGTGTCTTGTTTTAAAGATCTGGCCTTTGTTCCAACTGGAAAGTTGAAAGAAAGTGGGGGGATCCTCTTGTGAGCAACAGAATGAGTTTAACAGAAAGTCTTGAATACCTGTTCTTGACTGGTTCGAGTGCAAGGAAAGGAATATGGTCAGGCACATTTCTTGCCACCAATGGTGTGTTAACCATTCTGACATGTCCCTTTACATGTATGAACACATTGCATCCTCAAAACAACCTTAGTATTTTTTTATTATGGGAAAGTTCAACAATATAATGAATCCTTATGTGCCTGTCACCTTCAACAGTGATTAACACATGGCCAACCTCATGTCATCTACATCCCATCCACTTCCCTCAGGATTATTTTTAGTCATATCCTAGATGTGATATCATTTCATCTGTAAGTACTTCAATAACTATCTCTTAAATATAAGGATTATTTAAAAAATATAACCACAATGCCTTTATCACACTTTAAAATTTAATAATAATTCCTTGATGTCAGCAAATATATAACCAGTGTTCAAATTTCCCTGATTATCTCATAAAATGCTTTTGTTTACAATTTGTTTGTTCTAATCAGGTACACTGTAATTAGTTGAATGGCTTTTTCTTTTTTTATATAGGCTTTTTGAAAATTGAGGTGTAGTTGATGTACATTATATTAGTTTCTGGTGTACAACATAATGATTTGATATTTGTATAGTTGTATATATTTTGTATAGTTGATATTTGCATATGTGAAATGATCATCATAGTACATCTAGTTAACCTCTACCATACACAGTTACAGAATTTTTTTCTTGTGATGAGAACTTTTAAGATCTACTCTTAGCAACTTTCAAATATGCAATGCAGTATTATAAAATAGGCCTTTAAAGTCTTTTTTAATTCAGCGATTTCCCACTTTGTCATCATCTCTTCCTCTCCCCCCACCACACTCACCCCTCTGCAATTTGTTGGAGAAACTGGGTTGTTTGTCCTGTAGGATTTCCCACCTCTCTGGCTTTTGCTGATTGCTTTCCTACAGTGTTGTTTAATGTATTTCCCTGACCCCTATATTTCCTGTAATCTGGTAGTTAAATCTGGACGTTTGATCAAATTCAGGTTTGGTTGTTTTGTTGTCAAGACTATGTCATAGGTGTTGGTATGTACTTCCTATTATATCACACACCAGACATACAATGTCAATCCTCTATCTTTTTTTTTTTAATTTTATTGGGGAATATTGGGGGACAGTGTGTTTCTCCAGGGAGTTGTCCTTCAATCTAGTTGTGGAGGGCGCAGCTCAGCTCCAAGTCCAGTTGCCCTTTTCAATCTTTAGTTGCAGGGTGCTCAGCCCACCATCCCATGTGGGAACTGAACCAGCAACCTTGCTGTTAAGAGCTCGCGCTCTAACCAACTGAGCCATCAGGCTGCTCCATGTGCCACTGGTTTTAAATATTTTTAATATCTCCCCATTTTTGGACCAGAGACACTGATTTTAGAGTCATAGCAAAGAGATGTCAGAAAAGAAGATGAAAAGGAAAGGGAAAGTGACAAGAACCAGAGCAGAGGGCTGGAGACTGAACCCATGTGAAATGATTACATTAAGGAAAGGGCAGGAAAAAGAAAATTGCATGCATACTCATAGCACAATTATTCATAATAGCCCCCAAATGAAAATAATCCAAATGCCCCTCAACTGACGAAACACGATGCAGCATATCTATACAGAATTTTATTCAGCCCTTACAAGGAATGAAGTACAGATATGCTACGACATGAATTAATCTTGAAAATATGCTGACTGAAAGAAGCCAGACACAAAAGGCCACATACTGTATGATTCCACTTATACGAAGTGTCCAGAGTAGGCAAGTCTATGGACAGAAAGTAGCTTAGTGATTGTCAGGGGCTGAGAGAAAGGCAGAATGGGGAGTGACAGCTAATGGGTATGGGGTGACAGTATTGAATTTTACCTGAGCTCTGTGCTCCTGGAAAACAGTTTAAAGGAAACTCCCTAGGCTTTTGTGTTCTGGAGAATAGCTTACTGCAAAGAACCACCCTTCTCCCTATGACTCACGGGATGCCCCTCTTGTTTACCAGTGACAAGGACAGACATTCTCATTCTCTGCCTCATAAATGATCATTGAACTGCTTGTCCCCACTGATCACTCAGAACAAAATGCTTGTTAACCAAACCTTGTTTAAGCTTTTCTCCTTCCTTCAAGTCCCTGATCTTTGGCCCACTCTTTCAGCCTGAGCCAGCACACAGCTCCCTAAGGATAAGCTGGCTTCAGGGAAACACATTCTTGGGTCTATTTCCCCATCATGCCACGCTTTCATCTATTCCCTGCACCTGGTTCTTCCTAGCTTCCTTTACTCCTCTCTATAAAAGAAAACCCCTTTGGCCTAGCCCTTGGGACACTTGCAAATCTTATGGTCACAATGTTCTTTCCATCACAATAGAATTGTCCTCCCCTGACTGCAATAGTCCCTTTCCTCCCATGTGATAATCCTTTCAAATAAAGTCTCTCTTTACTAAGTCTGGGTTTTTTTTATTTTATTAGACAGATGTTTATTGGGGGGGGGGGATGCAAATGTTCTAAAATTGATGGTGGTTGCCAACTCTGTGAATGTACTAAAAACCATTGAATTGTACACGTTACACAGGTGAATTTTATGTTATAGGAATTATATCTCAATAGAGCTGGGGTTTTTAAAAAACATTTTTTGAGCAGTTTTCAAAGCTGTTAACAAGGAAAATGAAAGGAAGAAGAAATAAGTTAGCAAATGGGACAAGAAATAAATAAAAGGAACACAACCTCACAAAAGGCAAGAGGGAGAGTCTCAAGGACAGCAGTGATAAATCCTGCAGAGTACAAATAAAATTAGAAAAGGAGAAATAATTGGTAGAATATAGAGTTTATTAGTGACTTCTAAGTGCTCTTTTAGTAAGCAGAAAACCACCTTTTTCGATAAACTGCGGAAGTTTAAAGGACTGAATTGGGGGTAAGGGATCTGTAGCAACAGTTCCAGAAAACAATGGAATATGAACAGGAGAAAACAGATGGACCCAACCCTGAGGTGACAGGAAGGTAAAGCCAATTAAGACTGCAGTTTTTGTTTGTTTGCATGTTTTTTATTTTTAGGATAAGAGTCTGGTGCACGTTGAAGGCAAAGGAGGAGGGGAAGTTTTATGGCATTTTCATTAATGTGTTTTCTTGATGTTTTCTGTGTTAGCCTGAATCACTGCTGCCCTGAGACTAAAAGTCTCTCCCCACTGCAAACTCGTTATGTCCTTTGAATGGTTTCTAGCAGCAAACTACCGTGTTTCCCTGAAAGTAAGACCTAGCCAGACAATCAGCTCTAATGTGTCTTTTGGAGGAAAAATTAATATAATATTAATATGTAAGATATTAATATTATGTTAATATTTCAATATAACATAAGACTTGGTCTTATTTGAATATAAGACCTGGTATAATATACTATAAGACTGAGTCTTATATTAATTTTTGCTCCAAAAGATGCAGTAGTGTTAATTGTCTGGTTATGTCTTATTTTCGGGAAACACGGTATGTATAAATTAGCTCTTAATAAATAATTTTGATTGTTTTCTGGTTCAGAAAAGCTGTATACTGTTTGAAAAAGAAAGGAAGGAATTTGTGAGGAAGAGAAACATACAAACGTTAGAGGCACTTTTCATCTATGTCAGAGGGACAAGAATAGTCCCTGTAAATCTGCAGAGAAAAACATTGTTGTTACCTGCGGCAACGATGAGCCAGCTGCTGAGAACTGGCTTTCCCTGAGGGATGGTTTGTTTCTCTGATGTGAGGACACATCATTCATCCCAACCATTTATTATAAACAAAACACACTGTCTCCCTAGGGTCTCTCCCAGTGAGGAGCCCAACCTGAATGAAACATTGCACGCTGCACTCTTCACACCTTGCTGGACCTCCCTGAATGTAAATTGTTGAGACTTATGGCAGAACCACCATAAGAGATGTGCAATGCCTGATTACCCAGCCCTCAGCCTTATGCTTTCACACCTCATGTTGTCACTGCTGGGAGATGGGGAAGGGTCTACTCTGCCTCCTCCTTTATACCTAGAAACTACCCCCACCCCCAACCCTTCCACACTCTCCCAGGAAGTAGTGACAACCTTCCCTGAGCTGTCCCTGGGCACCTTCCACGTTGTAGCAGAAACTATTTATGCATCTGCCTCTTTGGCTACGCTATGAATTTCTCAGCAGGAAGGACTGAGCTTTAGTCCTCCTTGAAGTCAGCCCAGTAGCTGGCTCATGGTAAGTAGTTGAATAAGTGGACGGATGGAGGAATATGATAGAGTGCTGTGAGATTCCAGCTGCTGACATGGTTGCATTCTGGTGTTCTTTTTCTGGGCCAAAGGGTTGTTTGTTTTCACTTCTCTATCCCTTTTACAGACTGCCTCAGCAGCTGAAAGCACACTATAGAACAATATGCTCTTCAGCAAATAGAGTGAGCAGTGGAAAATGCAAAACGTCAACCCTGAATGCAAGCAACGGCATGCTGAATGCAATGCCAAACGAAGAGAAACTGCTTATTTTCAATGAAAGGGAAAGAAGTCCTCCGCAAAGGATTGCTCCGTTCCAGCTCTGGGTGTGGGTGTTGATAGTTAGTTCACCAAGGCTCAGCACGCCCCCTGTTGGATTTAGCTGGCATTTAGTAAGAAAAAGACCAGGAGAGAAACTTGATATAGATTATTTTTTGGACGTAGGTATATAGGGGTAGGGCCATTTCTGCCAAATTCTTTGTTAAGGAGGCATGAAATGAATCAGAGATGTGTTCACTAGACTATTCCTGGGACACAATTTGACTCATGCACAAATACTGACATTCCGTTTTGAAGAGTAGAAATACTTTCCTGACGGGAAAGCCAAAATGGCACAGACTCAATTTCTTTTAGCAAGCATGCAACCACGAAAATCAAGTCAACCACTAAAACTCCTCTTCCGCACCCCCCCAAGTGACGTTAAATTGTAATCTGTAAATTATAATCTGTAAATGTCCATTGATGAACTAGTTAAATAAGTATAGTACATCTATATATTGGAAAACAAGACAGCTCTACACGTACTGATATAGAACATTCTCCAAGATATATTAGTGACTGGAAAAAAGCAAAATGTTGAGCAATATATATATTTGATTATATATGCAGAGCCTTTCGATAGAAGAAAACAGTAGAAATTGTTGTCTCCTGGAAGAGAAATTAATTACTACAGACGGGTAGAAAGAAAACCTCTTTTCAGTATATATCTTTGTGTGCTATTCAGTTTGTATATTGTGTGTCACCTATGAAAATAATGTAACCAATTTAAAAAATGTAAGAAACTTATGAAAATCCAGTAAGGTTCTCTACGGTCCCTCTTCTTTTTTCTAGAAGTCTTATCGATGCTCAATGGAAGCAACTTAAATTGACAAAATACACTTTTCTTAAATTCTAAAATAAATTCGTAATCTGTCAGTTCTAGCAGATATATATATATATATATATATATATATATATATATATATATTTATATATTACATGTATGTGTGATTTTATATACCAGTTATGATTCTATATACCAGTTCATTCTACTTGAATCTGACAAGAAAGCCACTTGTTTCTGAGAAAACAGCTATTAAAGTGTCAGGGGAAATATTTTATCCAACAGTTGTTGGGGCTATCCCAGACAGTGAGCGCTTCAGCTCCTTTCTGGGTTGGTGGGTTCTCTCACTGGATTGATGGAGCCCCGAGTCCCCACTAAGCAGATTTTCACTCTTCCTAATGATAATGCATGCCAGACTAGAAAAGACCTTTTGCCAAGACCATCATCTATCCAGCTGGAGAAACCCAAGCTTGCTTTCCTAACCAGGGAAAAGGTTTGCAGCTTTTCTGGGGGAAAGGGGGTTGGTGCCGCTCCAGGGAACTCACAGCTCCAGTGCTGTGCTAGAGAGCAAACTGGGGGAGCATAGGCAGCCTCTGTTTCCCTGAACTTCTGAGCTAAGGGTCCTGCTTGGTCCTGCTTCTTGGTATCCAATATGGTTAAAAATGTGTCTGTAGTTAATCCTCAGGCTGACAGGCTCAAAACCAGCACATGGGGTGGCCACCTCCCCACCCTGTCCCAATGAAAGGTGGAAAGCACAAGAGGAGTCCAGGGACCTGGTTTGAGCACCAAGGCAGTGCTACCCTGCGGCTAATCTCTAGCAGCTCACTTGCCATTTCCAGGTCCTCCAGTTCCCTTCTGTCAGATGAGGAGGTGGGATTTCCTGATTTCCCTGATTGCTGAGCGCTAGTCTCTAGGACCTAGAAAGAAGGGTGCATGCGTAGATCCTGCTCTCTGCGGTTAGTCAGCTAGGCCTCTGGGGCAGGGAGACAGACAGGGAAAGGTGCTTTTTAGAGAGAGGTTCAAGTATCTTAAATCCTACTCTGTTCGGATAATTCTAAGAGGAACCTAGAGGAGCTTTGCAGCCCCTCACCACCACGGTGACCCTAACTTAAATTCTCTTCCCGTCCCCAAACAACCCTTCAAGAACAGCAGTTGGTAACTTGGGGTGGAGGGTTAGAGGCGCCTTCGAAAAGATTGGGGAAGCCATGGATCCTTTCCCTTTCAAAAATTGGGCCCAGGCAAATACAATGTTTCGCATATAATTTCAGGATCTCAGGTTCCACCTGACTCCCTGCTCTAGACCTGAAAAGGCTGAGGTAGGTCTGCAGGTGAGCAGAAAAAGCGAGAGGGAAAAGTAGAGCAACACTCTAGGACTTGTTTCCTCTCCAGCTCACATTCCTCCGTCCCAGTCCCGCTCCCGCCGCCTCCGCTGCCAGTGGAGGCCCTAGTCTCCGGCTCCAACTATTCCAACCATCCTGGGAAGGGTGGGGCGCTCAGCTTTTGGGTCCCCCCGGGTTGCCCTCCCTTCCCCACCATCGGTCTCTCCTTTTGTCCCGGTCCCTCCCTTTCTGGGGTCAGGCCAGCCAATGGGCAACGAGACTCTGGGGTTTGGCCTGGGAGCCAGGAGCTCACAGACCCCCCGCCCCGCAGTTCTGGCCGCCGTCCCGGGGCGCACGGACGTGGCTCGGGTTTCCTCCGCTCTTCGCTCGCTCTCGCTCTCCCCCCTCCCGCTCTTCCTCCTCGCCGAGTCTCCCGCTCCAGCTTCAGCTCCACCCGGCCGGCCCCGCACGGCTCCGGGTAGCCATGGAGGACACCCAGCTCCATATCATCGAGCAGCCACTTCCCGGGTGCACTGATGCAGAGGACCCGGGGTCCTCCCCCGCGCGGGGGCCGGTGGCGGAGGAGCCGTCGGGGGCCGGTTCTGAGGAGCTGATCAAGCCGGACCAGGTGAACGGCGTGCTGGTGCTCAGCCTTCTGGACAAAATCATCGGCGCGGTCGACCAGATCCAGCTGACCCAAGCCCAGCTCGAGGAGCGGCAGGCGGAGATGGAGGGCGCTGTGCAGAGCATCCAGGGCGAGCTGAGCAAACTAGGCAAAGCGCACGCCACCACCAGCAACACCGTGAGCAAGTTGCTGGAGAAGGTGCGCAAGGTCAGCGTCAACGTGAAGACCGTGCGCGGCAGCCTGGAGCGCCAGGCCGGCCAGATCAAGAAGCTGGAGGTCAACGAGGCCGAGCTGCTGCGGCGCCGTAACTTTAAAGTCATGATCTACCAGGTGAGCTGGCGGGGCGGACCGCGCCCAGAGCTCCGCGCCCGGCCCGCCGTCCCCGGCCCAGGGCTTGGGGTGGGGGTCCTGCCCGCGGCGCGGCAATCCCGCCAGCATAGCCCGCCTCGGGCGACACACCCTCCTTTGGGAGAGCGCTGCTGGGGTGGGGAGGGGTGAGAGGTGGATTCCTGAAGCGCTCAGAGGGGTGCGCTCTGCACCCCATGCCTCCTCACCGAGCCCTGTCCCTCTGGTGTCAGACTTGTAGTGGAACCGAGTTAGGGGGCTGGACTCAGAGACACTGCCCCTTGGAGACTGCTCCCAACTTGGCTCTGCAATAAGTCTTCTTACTCGGAGGACGTGTTGGGGAAAGCCAGGGGGTCCCAGGCGGCCGTTAGGGCCAGCTATAAACGGACACTGGCGGCGCGGCCCGGGTTTGCGGCCTCCGGCCCTGCCCGCCCAATATAGCGGGTGATTCAGGGCTCAGGCACGCACCGGCGGGGCTGCGTCAGGCGAGGGACTCCACAGCCAGCACCCCCCCGCGGACCCCGCCTCAGCTTCGGCTGCTCACCCCGTCCCTTCGCTGCGGTCTGCCCCTGGGTTCACAGCACTTTCAGGCCCTTCGGGCACCCTAGCCGGCGGCGCGCCGGTACCCTTCACCCGATAGAAGCAGGCGGGCCGGGGCGGGGGCGGGGGGGCGCAGTGTGAAGAGGGCAAGAGGGGCTGGGGTAGGATAGTGGACAGCCCCCGCGGGTCCCGCCCGGTCCCGCGGTCTGGGCGCAGTGAATCACCCCGCATACCTGCGGGGGTTGGTGGAGGAGAGGTCTCACTGGATGGAGGAGGCTGGAGCTCCCCAGGCTCCGCCCAGGCCGCCTGTTGCTGGCTTTGCACTTCTCCCCATTGCCCCGGCCTGAATAAAAACGTTGTTTTTGTACCATAAACCCTAACAAACCTGGGAATCTTAGTCTTGCTGCCCCTCTCTACTCCCCCTCCCCAGTCCCATTAAGGTGGGCCTGAGCTGAGAGCTTGGTGGTCTTTGCTTGGGTGGCAATGTGCCCAGCCTCACCTCTCTGCTTCTTGCAGCCTGGTTGATGTTCCTGCCTCAAGGAGGTGAGCTCATGGGGGTTGAGGGGTAGTTCGTGCTCTCCCTTCCCCTTCCTCTCCCTGCCAAAAAGAATGGAAAGAAGAAGAAGGCTAGATTTCCCACACCCCTTAGGTGAGAAGACCCCTCTCAGGGAGCTGTGGTCTCACTGACCTCTCTGGGGCCTGGTCAAGCTGGGTTCTGAGTGACCATCTGGGATGCTGTGAGGTCCTTAGGCTGGTCTCTTCAGAAGGAGCTAAGAAAGATGCAAGTGTTTGGGGACAGCAGACACAGGAGGTGGGTGAGCTGGTACTTATGTGAGAAGGCCGTAGTGGGACAGAGGCAGAAGTGGTATCCTCCACCCTGCCCCCATGTCCAGGGGCTACTCCCAAGAGGCACTTAGCTTTTAATAAGCTTTTCTACACCCCCCCCCCCCCCATACAGCACTATCTGGTAGAAAATGTTTGCCCAGAGTTGTTTCCACTTAATCTAACTGTTTGGAGGAAGAATTGGGGGTGAAGGTGAGATTTTTAAAGAGATCTACCTAGCACTGGGGGGGCATCAAGGGAAGGAGAACATGACAGGGAAGTAAGCCAGCTTTGTGGTAGAGGGCTGCCATAAAGGGCTTGAATGAGTGACCCTTCTCAATTTAAATGTCCTAGACTGTAGGACCTGGGAAAATTCTTAGTCTCAGGGTAAACCTCTCTTCGTCAAAGATGGAGATCCTGAGAGAAGGCCAGGTATGGAGGGAGAAAGACTTCCATGCAGAGGCCAGTAACATCCCTCCGTTACTCCCTCTCAGCAGTTGGCAGGGATCTGTGGCTGTATATTGTGTCTGGTTGGGAGGAGGGGTCTAATCGAAGGGTGGCTTTGACTGCATCTGTACTAAACCAGGGCCAGTGGGGGATTGAGAGTTGAGACAGAAGAAATAGCTCAAGCTGGGCACCCTGAGCCCCCAAATGACAGGGGAAATAACTAAGAACTAAAGCATTCCCAACTCAGAGTGGGACTCAGAGGTAAGGAAAAAGCTTGCAGCCACAGGGTGGGGCTCAGGGAAGCAGAACTTCCCTGAGCTGTACAGCAGATGTTCCAGGTGGGGGCGAAGGAGTAGGGAACTCAGATGCTGGAGGAAAGCAGAGGCCACTTCTCCCTAAGGTCTGCAGGCCTGGGAAGAGAATGAGGTAAAAATAGCCCTGTGCCTTGGCAGACCTAATAGGGAAGATTGGGGGCGGCAACATTTATGGGAAAATCAGGCTGATGGGTTGCATGCTTGGGTGGCCAGGCAGAGAGAGATTTGGAGAAAGGCCTCCTAGAATGGTATGAGTTCTCCAGAGTGGGAAGAGAGGAGGGGTGCCGTATTTGAAATTGCAGATGTGGGAGGTGATGATTTGGTAAGGGGGGATGGGTGGAGGGGAGCATGAAAAAGTGGGACGGCCCCAGCTGTGGGATCAGGTCATCTGGCCTCCCATACCTTCTTCTGGGGGTTAAAGGAGGGAATCCTTTGTGTGGCCCCATCCCAGAGTCTAGGAACTGCTAGGCATAATGACGTCACAGGTTAAGTTTGCATTTGACCCCCTACACACACACACACACACACACACACACACACACACACACAGTTCAGCCCCTCCCACCCCAGGATACCAGAGCCCTCACTTTAAACTCACTTCTGAGTCATTATTACTGTCCTTGTTTGGCATTTCCCTCCCTGTCTCCCACACAAAAACTAGTGGTTTGGTTTCCCATCCTATCCAGGGACACCGAGCTCGGCAACAGCTAGTGAAGGAGAGAAGTGAATTCTACTAGGGGTCAGTGGGCTGAGAACTGCTGGGAGGTTGATCAAGCAGATTGTAGGCACTATACAAACAGGAGGACCTATGATCATTAAGAAGCCAATTCTCCCAATGATTTGGATGTTGTTAGAATTCTTTTGGAATCCAGAAAGAGAGGCTAGAATGGAAATAAATGTTTCCTTGAGCAGTTTTGATGAGGCAGTTAGTGACCTACATATGGACCCATCAGACCTGCTCTCAGTGCTTGAGGGTAGGACCAGGAAGCATTTAAGGGAGTAGGTGGCTCATGGGCATTAAAGGGAATGACAATTAGGGCTGGAAGGAGGGCTTGCTGGCCTCTCCTCCCCAAGTTCTAATCCAACCTATAGCTCCTTCCTGGACTCAAGGCAAATTAGGGCTACCTTGTTCCAGAAGAACCCCACACCTTTGTCAAAGAATATTCCCAACTTGGTCCCTCTCACCGCCTAAGCCTCCTGGCCATGGAGAGAGTGCTTACCATGCCTGCCTTTCCTCCAAAAAGCTGAGTTTGGGTTGTTTTTCCTAGTCACTGGATCCAAAGCAGGGAGAGTATTTTTAGGGGTATTTCTAAGACTAAAGGAAATTATGTTTCTCCCTCTGACATTTTTTTAAGTAAATAAAATCTGACTGTTGTAAAGGTCAAAGTCAAAAAGGGGGATGGCACAGAGTGGGCAGCTGATAGGGAGAAGAGAGGGATTATTGTTGCTAGGCAACCAACCTCAGAGATGAGCGGTGGCGTGTTCCATTTTTTTTGAACCATACCGCTGTGAATATTTCATCATTCTGTCACGAGGGTCATTTTGAGCTGGAAGATGTCTGAGAGATAATCAACTTCAGTTTATTCATTTTGTAGCGCAGGAAGCTGAGGCTCAGAGAAAGGAAGTCATTTGCCTATAGTCACTCAAGTGGTGAGGGGGTCAAAGCTGAGGCCAGAACCCAGGTGTACCTCTTCTTCTGCTATACTTTCTGTTCCCCACCTCCTCCTTCTATTCTCGGACTCTGCAGTAGAAATCAGGGTGCAAGCTTGCACTAATGGAGGGTTGGTTCTTGTTCCTTCATTTTCTGAGGGAGTTAGTTGCACAGTCTTGGCACTGGGGCTGCTGTGTGTGTGTGTGTGTGTGTGTGTGTGTGTGTGTGTGAGTGCGCGCGCGCAGTGTTACCTTAGTATGGCTAAAGTTGGTGCCCATTAGCTGCTTAGCCTCACAGTACTCAAGTAGAGGCAATGTATGGTCCCCTGGCCCAATGACAGTGAATGGGGGGAGCAGGGTATAAGGACTGGAGCTTCCTGGCCAATGTGGGTGGCCCCTGGCATGGCCTCTGCATCTGGCTAGAAGAGGACCACGTTAGCTCCTGTCTCCTCAGCCTCCCTGCCACTCCCACCTTCTCCCTGGATCCTACAGGGAAGGTTGGCACTGGCTGCTTTGCGTTTTTTATGGCTGCAGGCCTTTACTTAACACGGCTGTCACCAGAGTCTGGTAATGCCTTCAACTGTCCCTCTCCCCTGACTTCTCCTGATTGTCCAAAGCAAGAGTGGCAGCTCAGCCGCTCAGGAGGGAGAGGTGGGAGCTACCCCTGGGTGTCCCAGGATGTAGGTCCACCTGTCATAAATATAGCTTTGTTTTTGATCCTGATTTCTCTGTGCCTCTTGGTATTGGATAGCCCAAGCATGGGTAGGGGGAAGGGTGTCAAGAGAGGCAGGAGGCGAGGACATGGCCAAAGGGAAACAGCCAGGACATCCCTCTTCTATGCCTCTCCCTCTCCTTATCCGGGGCGGCAGCCAGTGCCCACCCTGCCCTGGGGAATAATGAGAACTGGGATCAGCAATGATCCCCGCCTTTAAGTTTTACTCATTGGAGCCTTCCCACTTAGAGTCTAACAACTGGCTCCTTAGAAAACTCCTTCCCCACTTCCCTACCCCAGCAGCCTCTTTCCCCATCACTCCCCCCCCCCCCCCCATAGCATCATCCCAGACCACAGCTGGTAGAGACAGAAGGTAGAAGGCCTAGGATAGGACTGGGGAAGATTCCAGAGGGAAGAAAGGAGGGGGTTCCATTTAAATTGTGTTTATTAATTCATGGGCTTGGGTTTGTCTCACCCATGAGCCCCAGGGCCCTCTTGATGAAGCATTTAAAATGTGGTTTCTTTCCATCCTAATACGTTGTGTATTTCCTCCATGTCCTTACTCCCCAGCCCCAACTCTGCATGCTCACTAAGGCTTCTTTCTCTAAACCCCGTCCGCATCCATCCCAAGTCCCATTTAAACCCCTTTTCCTCATCTTAGCCCAAGAAGAAGCTGAATGCACCCTCTGACCTGGCCACACCCAAGATCGTGCCTTTTGACCTTCTGCCTGAGAATGAGCCCTTTGACCTGAAGCCTGAGACAGTGCCTGGGCTCCCACCCTTTGACCAGATGCCTAGGGCACTGCCCTATTATCCAGAGTCTGTGCCTCTGTCCACCCCAAAGGAGCCGACAGCTGGTGGGGGTGCTTAGGGTCTCCTCAGTCCCATGGGGCTGTGGGCATGGGGGGGTCACTCCAGTCCACGATCAGCGCACTGCTTAGTGGTGGTCTGTGCAGAATGGCCTCTTCCAAGCCACTGTCCCTTGTGGGTGGGTGATGGGTATTGTGAAATATGCTCGCATTATGCAGAGTTCAGGCAAATATGGTGTGTGCAATGGGGTGGGAGGTGAAGGGAAGGGGCCCTCCCCTACTTCTTGGTTTCTGTCTTAATAGTAGACACTCCAAGCACCATCCTTGAGCTGCACCCAATGTTGCCCTGCATGAAATTGCATGAAACTGCGCCATGGCTTCTGATCCTCCCTTCCCTTCCCCTTCTGACTCCTCCTCCCAGGCAGGCCAGTTTGGATCAAAGCCTCTTTGGAGAGGACCCTCCTGAGGCCCAGGCCTGGGGTCTGTTCTGTGCCCTCTCCATCCCCTCCCTGTAGCTGGGGAAAATATTTAGTTATTTTTTCCAGTCTTTTTTGAAAATGTTTTGCAAAGGGATCCCTTATGTTTGCCAGATCCTGCCTTGGGCGGGGCACTCAAAAGCTGCCAACTCGGAGAGGCTGGAAGGGGGGACAGTGTAGCTGGTTCTGGCTTGGATCCTCTGGCCTCCCTATAGCACTGTGTTTCTCAACATTTTTTTCCCCATAATTATCCCTCTAAGGAGTCTTTTTAGACATTTCCCCCTAAATGTCCCTGCCCCCATGAAATTTTAATGCTACCATTATACTATATGTATCTATGTACCAGAACTCTTTGGAGTACCACAACCTATTACAATATCGAAACCCCCTCATACCCTCAAGAATCAATTTCCATCCACTTAGGGATAATATCACCCCTGTTGAGAATCATACTAAAGCAGAAAAGAAGGACCCTCTGACTGTGGTTTCTCTGGCAACCTAAGTTGGCAGCCTGAGTTTTTAAGTCTTAGCCTCTTTCACCTCTCCCCAAGTCCGCACCCTCTTCTAACATCCTCTCTGAGCAGATCCTGGGTCTCTGAATTACCTTTCCAAAGTCTTCTCTGGCCATTCCCAGGCAATGTGGTTGGGGACAGAGCTGGTTTGCTCTAAGACAAGAAAGCCTCCTACCCAGATCTATGTGATATTGTCCCTTCTCCCTGACGAATGTGAAGTATCTGGCCAAGGACCAGACACATAGTAGGTGCTCAATTAAATTATGATCATCATAAAATCTTCCTAAGACAGAGGATCTTAAGTTTATACAGCAGGGATCGGGAGGCGAATGAAAGGGGCTGTGAGCTTCCCTGGGGCTCCTCTATTCATCCTGGACTAGTGCTTTCCTGGGTTGGGGAGCTGTGTGTGCTTGGGGTGGGGGACAAGGGAAGCTGTGCATGCTTTTGTTCAGATCTGGTCATTAAAGGTAACTCTGGAAACCAAGCCTGTTGGGAGTGGTGGTTTTGTTTAATAAAAATGTGAAAACAGAACAAGCAGAGCCCTTCCTCCTTGGCCCCCCCTTAGGCTCCTCCTTTGGTTCAGGAACTCTGCCAGGGAAGTAGGGGTGGGAAAAGGGTGCCTGGCCTGTGTGCCCAGGGTAGGGGGAGGTGCTTTGGGATTGTGTTTATGGTTGTTGTAGCAACAGGCAAACTGGGTGGGCCCAAGACAGCGTTCCAAGGCTGTGAGTCATAGGGGAAACCTGGCGTGGAAATGGGGAGAAAGGAAAAATTCATTAATGCAGGGGAAAAGCTAGAAGTCATGATGGAATACCCTCTCCAGAGCCAGCCTCCTGGACGTTGTCCAGGGACTTGGGTCAAGTTGTTTCTTCCCCTATCCCCTGACCTTCCACCAAGAAGGCAACTCCTCTGGTGTAAGCCATCACTCTAGAGAAAACCTATAATGAATGGGGTTATATTTCCAGGTACCTATCTGGACTGGGGAAGTTGCCCCCAAATCCAGAAATAACCTCTCCTCATTGGGATTGCTCCCTAATGCATTTGAGACCTTTCATCAAGCACTAGGAAGATGGAATTAGATATAAGAAGTCTGCAACTCTCTCCCCAGGCCTGTTCACTTACAAACTCAGTTGGCAAAGACCTTTATCTAGAAAGCCAGAGGCCAGAAAAACCAGCCAGCTCAGCCTTTAGGGGGTGGGGTGGAGCAGGGGGTAGAATCAGGGATGCTGGGGGTGGGGCACAGAAACAATGTGGATTTGTCTTCCAGCAGCTGGATCTGTTTCCTGACTATTCCCCGCCCATCACCCTTAATCCTACCCTAACCCATCCACATTGTCTGAGCTTAGTGAAAGGAGGGGTTCTCCTCCACCCTTTGGTGGTGTGTATGTGGGTTTTTATTCTGGTAGGTTATGAAGGAGAGATCAGAGCTGAATTTTTTTTAATTTTTTTTTTTGATATGGGGCTACAGATAAATTTTGGGTGGAGACAGGTGAAGTAGTGACAGTTTAGATCCTAGAGAGTCCTAAAATGGTGTGAAAGAAAGGACTTGAGTAGTGAACAGGGACAACTGATTGCAAAAGGAGACCCAAAGGTTCACAACTGGAAATCAGAGGGAATGCTAAGAGAGGTTGGGACCCTCCTACACTCAGAATAAGGAAAACACCCCTTCAGTGCCTCTGTAAGTGGTAAAAGGCAGAAGGATAGACAGAGTGACACAGGGTGCCCACAATAGTACTAAACCATCTATGGCAAGTGGAGACTACAAATCCCAGCATGCCCTATGTCCAGGTCACCTTGCCTGCTGGGAAGTGTAGTAGAGTAAGAGAGCTTGAGGTGGCTTGATGCCCAGAAGAGCTGGTGCACAGTTTAGAAGAGGTGGGGCCAGCATTCCCTCTTTGTCCATGCTAATGCTATTGACAGGGAGGGAAGGAAGTTGGGAGGGGGTGTTCCTAGTTACAGTGTAAACCAGGAAATTCTGGGGGGATGTGGATGGGAGGGAAGAGGAAAGAGGTTGGGGGCTGGGGAAGGAATTTCTGTAGCAGGTGGTGCAGATACCAAGTGCCCAATGTATGTGTATGTGTGTGTGTATTTGCATGTTTATGAGAGGGCTCAGCTCATGTTGCCTCATTTTTCTCAGTTGTGATTTGCTTACAGTCCTGGGAAACAATCGTCAGAAAACCCTTTAGAAAAGCTATCTCTCATTCCTTCATCTGAAGACTCTAAAGAGAGTCTGGGCCAAAGAGGAGACCCTGTTTATGTTCTGGGTTATACCCCCTTTCCCTTTCTGGTGGGAGGTGATCCTGAGATTTGGAAACGTTGGCCCAGAGTCAGGATCTTGTAGAACAGTGTTGGTGCTAGGTCCTCCCAGGGGAAAAGGGAGGGACTGGCTCTGAGCTCCAGGATCTCAGGGAATCTTGGACCACCATCCTACTCCTGGCTCCTTGAGCTCCGATCTGGGGAAAAAAGCAAGAATGGAAAAAGAATCCCTCCCTCCCATTCCAAGGCAGGGAAGTCAGAACCAGAAGAAATATAAGTGCTGGGGAGAAAATATGCCCTTGGCTGCTAGCCAGCTTCTCCCTCTTTCCTCCCTGAATTTCTACGTGTGTGTGGGTGGGGTGACCACTGGTGGAGCCAAACAGTGCGAGGATGTCAAGGAGGGGGGACATGGGCCACAACTCGCCTTCCCTAAGACTCGTTCTGAAATGATTTGAAATCTGGGAAACGCACTCCCTTTACCTTGCTTTCAAGCTACTCTCCTTGGGGGACACCTGATATAGGCTGTGAGTTCATCTCCCTACCGGGTCCGCTCAACCTGAACCAACCCTTTTGCTTTTAGGCCTGGCTCGGGCAGTGTGTGACTTAGTGCACCAGAGGGCGCTCTGCCCATTTCCAAACTTAAGTTCCGTTCTCTGGGAGGCACAAAACAATGAATGGTTTATGTATGAAGGGTGGGAGTAGGGTGCAAAGACAGGGTTGGAGAGCCGTAGAGATACTTAACCGAAGTGCTATTATACTACAGGCCAATCTCCGACGGTTCCCTCCTCGCCATGTCTGTATAATTACCATTCATTCGACATAAATTTATGGGGCGCGCATGAGGTGGCCCCAGCTCTGTGCCAAGCGCTGGGGATACAACGGCAAACAAGTCCAGGTCGATTTCATGGATACCACACACTTAGAATCACCGCCACCCTGCCTCAGGTTCACCCAGCGTCCCCTAAGTCCCCGTCCGGCCTTCCCACCCACCCCCCCTCATCTCTTCGCTCTGCTCTACCTTTAGGATGAAGTGAAACTACCGGCCAAACTGAGCATCAGCAAGTCGCTGAAGGAGTCGGAGACGCTGCCGGAGAAGGAGGGCGACGAGCTGGGCGAGGGCGAGCGGCCCGAGGAGGACGCGGCAGTCCTGGAGCTGTCCTCGGACGAGGCCGTGGAGGTGGAGGAGGTCATCGAGGAGTCACGCGCCGAGCGTATTAAGCGCAGTGGCCTGCGGCGCGTGGACGACTTCAAGAAGGCCTTCTCCAAGGAGAAGATGGAGAAGACCAAGGTGCGTACCCGCGAGAACCTGGAGAAGACCCGCCTCAAGACCAAGGAGAACCTGGAGAAGACGCGGCACACGCTGGAGAAGCGCATGAACAAGCTGGGCACGCGCCTGGTCCCCAGCGAGCGGCGTGAGAAGCTCAAGACCTCACGAGAAAAGCTGCGCAAGTCCTTCACTCCCGACCACGTGGTCTACGCGCGCTCCAAGACCGCGGTCTACAAGGTGCCGCCCTTCACCTTCCACGTCAAGAAGATCCGTGAGGGTGAGGTGGAGGTCCTGAAGGCCACCGAGATGGTGGAGGTGGGCGCCGACGATGAGGAGGGCAGCGCGGAGCGTGGAGAGGCCATCGACCTGCTGCGCGGGAGTAGCCCCGATGTGCACACGCTGCTGGAGATCACCGAGGAGTCGGATGCTGTGCTGGTGGACAAGAGCGACAGCGACTGAGCGGGATGGCGTGGGGCTCTGCCCAGGCGGCTGCACCACCCCGCCTTTCCCCGCCCCCTCCCTGATTCTTTTCCCTCCTGAACTTTCTCTTTCGCATTCTTTCTCGGCCTCGAACAGGCTGACATGTTTTTAAATTGAGGACACCTTCCCCCAAGGAGCAGCCTTCCAAGTCTTATAGCTGTTAAGATGGGAGAGGGAGGCAGCCTCCACAAAGGACAGCCCCACTTTGGGCACGGTCTGGAGGGAAAGAGAGAGGGAAGTGATTCATGTCCTGGTTGTGCAAGTTGGGGATCGTAGGGGGAAATGCTGTCATGTCAATAGTTGGGCCCCCCTCGGGGCAGGCTGCCTTCCCCCCAATCTCCCCTTCACACACCCAGCTGCTGTCATTCCTGCCCACTGAGCTCTTCTTTCTCATCCTGATCCTTGGAGGCTTTGATGCCAAAATATAGGAAAGAGTGAATTCTGAAGAAGATCCTTGCCCATATGGGAGGCCCCATACTAGAAGGACTTGAAAACAGCTTTTGGGAGAACCTGGACAGTGGAGGAGAGAGGGCAGAATGAGCCATGAACCTGGATGAGAGTCGAGCACAGGTTGTATCTGCAAAGGGTCCCAACAAGTAAGGCTGGAGCCAAGGAGAGCCGTGGGGAAGGGGGGTGGGGGTGGCACACACATATATGTTTATGTATCTGCACACAGGAACACATGTCTACGGCTTTGGGAAGGAGAACAGGAAATAGTAGAAGGTGGGTGGAAATGGGTGAAGAGAGGAGCCTTCTCATTAGTAGCATGAGAAACACAGAACAAGAACCTCATCTTACTGGGGTTCTCAGAGGACAGCAGGATCATTTCAGGATAAGGAGGGAGAACAGTGAGGAAGAGATGACCCAAACATTAGAGAGCGGTAAGCCTCACCCCATCCCTCAAATGGGATTTGGATGGTGCCACGGGGCAGTCCACTTCTCGAAGCCCAGAAAATTAGGGTCCCAGAAGGGGGCAGCACCAGGCTGCTGAGAGCTGGGAGTTAGGAGGGGGGCAGACTGGAGAGAGAGCAAGGTGCCAATGGCTGTGCACCCCGAGCTGCGAGCTGGAGGGGAGGTGAGCAGAGTGTAGTATCTTTGTGTATAGGGCAACCCAACCTTGCCTCACTTGGGGCAGATTCTTCTCAAGATCCTTCCCTAGAGCTAGTATAAGAGCTGCAGAACTTGCCAAAGCCTTCTTGTCCTTGTGTGTTCCTCTCCTGAATCTTTGGGGTAAGAGGGTTGCTGCTTCCAGGTTCTCCTCGGGATACTAAAGTCCTGCTGTTCCACCCCAGTAAAGGGGGTTATCAGAAACAAGGACAACTCCCTCCCCTGCAAGTCACAGCCAAAGAGGACACTGAAGGCTTCCTCCTTCTCCCCTCACCTCCTCTGCCTTATTTTCCCTGCTCTGCTTTTTAGAATTGCAGCTAATTGTTTTAAGGGGTGGAGGGAGGGAGCCTGGGGACACAAACCTTTTTTTACAATACAAAGCTTTGCTCCCCCCACCCCCTTTCTTTGGTTCCCTTCTCTCTTCTGAAAGCTTCCAGACAAGAGACAGGTCAGCTGAGGGAGGATGGGGATTATGGGACAAGGTTCCTTGGTGCTGATGGGCTAAAGGGGCCTGAGTTGTGGGCAGATGCAGTTTCCTGCAGGCTCTGGGGAGCCTCTCACGTTGCTGTGTCCTGGTGAGCAGCCTGACCAATAAAACCTGCTTTTCTTAAAGGATTTGTCTTGGATTGTATTCTCCGAAGGCAATTACATAGGATGAGTTACAGAGGACAGGAGGGAACCAGGAAGAGAGAGAGGGAGGGAGGGAGTGAAAAAGAGAACTGTTTGAACTTGCCTCACTTGCCTGGGGGTGTGTGTGGTGTGTTATCATCCCCATTTTAGAGATGAAGAAACAGGGTGGACTTGTCTAAGGTCACATAGCTGATAAGTGGTGGAGCTGAGATTCTGAGCCAGGCAGTCTACTCTACAGTCTGTTACAGTCTGTAACCCTATACAGTCTGGATCCACTTTCCTGCTGTCAGGGCATTAGCCCTCCAGACATGCTCAGTTACCTTACTCTGCCTGAGCTTCCCCTTGTTAGGCACTTCAGAATCAAAGGCCTAAAGGAGGCAGCCTTCGGGAGGGGAAAAGTCAGAGGCCTTGACTCAGAGGGCTACTCTCATAGAAAGAGGATTCTAGTGCATGTTACATGCCAGTCATAGCCACACAGCATGGTTCATTCTTCCCATGACCCTGGGATGGGTCCCTATGTCATTGTTTGTGCAGCCTCTCTTCCCCATGGACAGCCTGCCCCACCTGCCCCCAGGTTATGGATTTCCTAGAGCAGTGGACTAATCGTCATGTGGGTTATGCTGGGATCAGAATCACCTGGAAAGGAGTATCCCTAATAAACACAATGTCATTTCTGGCGCTCTATCGCAGCCTCCTGCCACTACCTCAAACCTCGAACAAGGTGAGTCTTTCTTAATGAGCCATACATTTCCCTTCGACTCCCCTGCCCGTACCCCCAGACTCCAGAGTTGTAAATCCCCTAGAAAGGATTGGTTTCCCACCAAAAGAAATAGAAACTGGTGCTGAAAATTCAGACTGGGAGCCAGGAAACTTCCCTCCTCCCAGAAGAGACACGCTAAGAACCCTTCTTCCTCTGGCATCCAGATGTGCAGCTGTGAGAAATTGGATGACATCAGGACCCCAGCTGTAGAGGGAAACCAGGAAAGGCCTTGAGATTCCAGACCATGTCTACTTCTCTTACCCATAGCAATAGGCTCCTGGCCCGTCCTCCTTTTCCACAAGCCATGCCTCCTCACTGGTCCCCACACTTTCCATACCAACCCAGTTACTTTGCTGTACCTTCCCTACTCAGTTCTGTTCTGACCACCACTTTGTTAAGAGTGGTCCTAGTTCTCTGAACAGCCACTTTTCTGCTGGGCCCTGCACCATCGCATTCCTCCTTTACATCACAGGGTGGGACCACAGATTCAGAAGCTCTCCCAACAACAGAAATTATTCCTTTTCCTTTTCTCTTGTGGCTGAGGGTGGGAGGAGGACTAGTCTCAGGCGTTGGTGAAATAGTCAACTGCCTACCATTAGGATCTGATGGGCACTCCAAGGTCCCACACCCACCAAGCGTCTTTTCCACCAACCAGTATGAACTTGTCCATCCATCATTAGCATTATTTCCAGGGGTTAGAATCAGACAATAAATCAGTCTTTGCTCAGACTGTTCTCTCTCTCTCTCTCTCTCTCTCTCTCTCTCTCTCTCTCTCTCTCTCTCTGGAATGGCCTCCCCTTTTCTACCTCCCCTCTTAAACCAACCTCTTCCTCAGCCCATCCCAGTTACACTAATTATTCCCTTTTCAGGACTCCCATAAACTTTATGTCAATAAACATTTGTTGAATGAATGAAAGAATGAATGTATGAATGAATTACAAGACTCTCTCCATTCCAAGTGTCATAAACTCACCTCAAACTGGTTTCAGCTGAAAAACAAAATAAAACAAAACAAACAAACAAAAAAAGCAAAACTGAAAACAAACACAGAGGGAATTAATATAATTGGAAAAGTTCCTGATAATAGGTCCAGGCTGCAAGTTCTGATGTAATATCATTAGGAATTTCTCTCTCTCTCTCTCTCTCTCTCTGTCTCTCTCTCTCTGTCTCTCTCTGTCTCTGTCTCTGTCTCTCTGTCTCGCTCTCTGTCTCTCTGTCTCTCTCTCTCTGTCTCTCTCTCTCTGTCTCTCTCTCTCTGTCTCTCTCTCTCTCTCTCTCTCTCTCTCTCTCTCTCTCTCTGTCTTTACTTTTATTAGCATTTATTTGATGCTGAATTTACTCCTGGGCCATAAGTTTTTGTTTCTTCAGTTTCTTCTGGGAGATCTTTTTCTTCTGTGCAGCCTCCTCTTGTGATTTAGGAACGATCTGCTCTTTTTCATCAGATCATCTCTGTGGCAGAGAGAGCTCATGTATGGGTTAATCCGCTGTGAGCTCTGTAAGTTCTGTGAAGTCACTGACCAGAAAATCTACATCTAAATCCTTAAGTTCAGCATTACTTTCTATATTTGTAAGCATGTGCAGCAAAAATTCTGCACTCTTTTTGAGCCACCGACCCTGTATCCAGACTCACGATTTGGCCTAGGCACACCTCCCAACTCCACCATTGCGATGATGGAATGGCACACATTGCTTCTGTAACGTGACATTCCTTCAATACTTGGTGGCTTTTCGGATATGCATATGCTTGATAGCCTGGGCAGTTTCACAAGTGTTCTTAAAGTGAACACGAAGATTTGAACCTCTTGATTTGCATGATTTTGTGGGGTTCTCTGGGTCAAGTGAACAGGGAACTATTTTCAGAGGTCACCTTTTCTCTTTTCCACTATGTTTGTTTCATTAGTAATCAGATTTTCCCCATGTGTTGGCAAAGATGACCATCAATAGCTGCAGGCTTATGGCTTCATAGCTGAACAACCCCAGTTAAGAGGGTTTCTTTCCACATCCTTCTAGCAGAATCTTACATATAATGTCCATTGGCCCTGATAGGTCACATATTCAGATCACTGTGCCTTTGACCAAATCTAGGTCATGTACCACTTGTAGAACCCACCTGAAGTGTGGAATTGTGTGTGAAGGAAGGCTGATTTCCCAAAGAAATTGAGTTGTGGTTAGCAATGAAAGGGAAGAGGATGATGGGCAGACATAACAACAGATGGTCTTTCCGAATGATCTGTTTATGACAATGTGCTAGGAGCCAAGGGACTAAAAAGACAACTCATCTAGCTCTTGATTTTAAAGGGTTTGCAATTAGTGGGAGAAGCAGATGTTCAAAATAGCTCAAAGAGGTGACTGTAAGAGAGGTAAAGCAAAATGCGGTGGCAATACACTGGAAAGGGGTTGATCGTGCTTGGGATTATGGGAAAACTTAAAGGGGGAAGACGGCTTTTAGGTTGTGATTCCAAACCTGGGTAGGATTTCAAATAGATGTTGCTGCAGGACAGAGATAGTATTTCCCTTGATTTTTGTGTCACCAGAGCCCAGCAGTGTCTCAAATAGGACTGTATTGGTTAATATCATTTAAATGAAAGTATAAGTAAAGGACATTGCCCAAAAGGAAAAAGAATTTATATTGGAAGGCTGCCAAGATATCCCATGGACTCCAAGGAATTGCTGAGCAGCTAAGCTAGGAAGAGCAGGAATCAGGGGGATCTCCAGGGACTTTTGAGAGGGAGTTGACGGATGGCCCTCTTTAAAATGCTGACATTAATGGAACCTAGGCTCTGTGCCTCTCAGCTTCAAACTCCAGATTCCTGGCAGACAGAATCTGATTAAGCCAGCGACTATCAGTGTTCGACCTGGATTGAATAATCTATGGCCAGGAGGACAGGATTATGTCATCCAGTCGTGGCTGAAGGTACCTATTCCAGTAGATGACTGGGGAGGGCAGGAGCAATTCCCAGGAAAGGAGGACTTGAGCCAGCAGGATGCAAGAGATATCTGTTGAAACAATAGGTACTCAGTACATGTCATTTATCTACTCCTAAGAAGGCTCAGCATAAGAGCTATCAGAAGAGAGGTGGTCCTTAAAGTGCTAGGAATAGTTGAGTTTGCCAAGGGAGGAAGTTAAGGAGAGAAGAGGATGAAATTTAGAATTAAAGGCAGGAGTGCCCACCTTTAGGGGATGATGAGAGTTGGGATAGCAGCAAAGTAGACTGTCAGGGATTGTCCCTGGTCAGGGAGGGAGAAAGATATGTTGCTGGGTGCAAGGCACTTTCATAAACATTATCTCAGGTAATGCTGATGTGTATGGGATGCCTCTCTACTTAGAAAAGCCCTGCCCCCTTCCTCCAGGACTTTGTCTCTGCTGCTGGGTAACCAGGACCCCCACAGATGCTTCGTCAAGGATGGATATCTGGTTCTGTTTGGGCCAATGAAATCCTCTCTGCCAGCAATTTAGAATTTCAAGCCTACAGTCACAGAGACTGACCTTTTTTTTTTTTTTTTTAAGATTTTTATTGGGGAAGGGGACAGGACTTTATTGGGGAACAGTGTGTACTTCCAGGACTTTTCCAAGTCAAATTGTTGTCCTTTCAATCTTAGTTGTTGAGGGCACAGTTCAGCTCCAGGTCCAGTTGCCCGTTGCTAGTTGCAGGAGGCGCAGCCCACCATCCCTTGCAGGAGTCGAACTGGCAACCTTGTGATTGAGAGCCCGCGCTCCAACCAACTGAGCCATCTGGCACTGGCCCACGTGGGAATCAAACCGGCATCCTTTGGTGTTAGGAGCACGGAGCTCCAACTGCCTGAGCCACCGGGCCGGCCCGAGACTGAACATTTTTAGTAGCAGCCTCAAAGTCAAGTCATAACAAGGGCAGAGCTCTAGAGGGACATTGTACAAACTCCCTCTGGTGAGGTTCCTGGAATTGCCCACCCCAAGTTGTGGTTGTTTAATGCTTTATTCGAATTTGGGGGAGATCTCAGTTTTCTTCCAATAAGTCTCCCCCACTCTGACCTTGGTTTTTTTGCATAAAATAATAATAACTACCATATATTGAGGGGTTGCAGTACTGTACTGAATGCTGTACTGAATGCTTTGCAGGTTATTTCATTTAATCTTCACGACAATCTATGAGATAGATCGTCTCATATTCTCTATTTCACAGATGAGGAAACTGAGGCTCAGAGAGGTTAAGCATTTGGCCCAGGGTCACATTTCTGTGTGAGGTGGATGAGCAGTGGACCCTTCCAGGACCTGGTTTTATCTTGCATGCTGCACAGTTCATTTGAGAGTATTTTCCAATCAAAAGCACTTTAATGCAAATGCACCCAGGTCAGAATTGTGTTCTCTATTTGAAGACAAGGATGCTGAGACCCAGAGAGGTTAAAGAACTTGTCCAGGGTTGCACAGCTTATCCTGTATCCGAGCCACGATTCAAACCCAGGGTGTCTCACTTCAGCTCCCATCAGCTTTCTAGAGAATGCAGTTGTTTCCATTGATCGCCGTGATGGTCAAGGGAAGAAAGAAAGTCTAGGAGTCAGGAGGGCAGATGATCGTCAGTACCAGATCCTAGAGCAAAGATACGTAAAATCACTGAGAATAAGACATCAGCTTTGAGGAGGATGAGGTATCTGATGGTCTTCAAGGGCACTGTGCTATGGAGAGAAGAGAGCAGAAGGCACCCTGGTAGAGCTAGTGAAAGTGAGGGCATGAGCGCCGTGATGGGAAAGAAGAGGGTAACTTGAGGGTCAAGATAGAAAGGAGGGAGTATCTTAGGAGCCAGAAGGGAGGAAATAAGTGGGGAAGGTCAGGAGGGAGAGGAGAATTGATAAAGCTCAGAGAGGGGATGGGTAGGACCAAGAGAACTTCCATTCATTTAATAAGTATTTATTGAGTGCCCATTTCCTGGGCACTGGGGAGACAAAGGAGCACCAAACAGGCAAGGACCATTTTTTGGAACTGACAGTATAATGAGGAAGAAAGAGAAGAAACTGGAAACAGATAAATGAGAATTATAATAAGAGTTCCAGAGGAAACAGCATATATAGAGATTAAGGGGCTGGGAGCAACTTTAGGTGAGGGTAGTTAGACAAGGCCTGTGGGGACAGAGCCCCAGAAAGCAGTTTCCAGGCTCTCGGCCTCACATAGAAAGCTGCTGGCTCAGGTAGTAAATGGCCATCAACTGTGATTGGATGGCCATCAGCTGTGGCTAGTTGGCTGTCAGCTGTAACCAGTGAGCCATTGGCCACTAATATAACTGCTGTGGCTACGCTAGCAAAAAAATGGGGGCTAGCAAGAAGATGGTGGCTGAGCCTGCAAGTGGCGCAGTGAAGGTTGAGAATTGTGTGGCTCCTGTTTTCTGTTTCTCCAACCCAGCCGCCAGCGAGAATGTAGTGATATGACTCCCCCATCTATGGCTCCATGGGTGTTCTTTTTTGGCCTCACCGTATTCTGCATTCTTAGGTGGGGAGCGGGAGCAGAGACCCCGCCTGACACCCTGCACGACAAATGACGCAGGGAGCAGGGTCTCCCGCATGACAAGGCCTCTCTGAGCAGGTGACACCAGAAGGGTGAGAAGAAACTAGCCATGTGAAAGCTGGAGAAAGAAAAAGTATGGCCTGTGCAAAAGCCCTGAGGTGGGAAATGGACTGGTTGGAATTTAGTGGGCAGAATAGAGGTGTGGGGGGGGGGTGGGTGGGTAATCAGGTACTGAAAGGGATGAAAAAAAAGAATTCCTGTATCCTAAGCCTCATGGGAAGCCACTGACGGAACAGAATGACATCGTATGAATGATATTTTAAGCGGGAAAAGAGCTTAGCCTTGAAAATATTGAGTAGGGAGGACTGTTCTTCAGACAGGAGGAAAGGGCGATGCTTACATGATGACGCCTGAGAAGTGTTTTTGCACAAGGAAAGCAGAGATTCAAGGAGTTCGTGTTGCACAGATCTGCTCCTCTGTGATTTTAGTGAGAGGGAGTTGGGCAACCCTGTGTGAATGAACCTTTCTGTTGCTGCGCCCCATGGGGGTCCCATCACCCACACAAGTTGCTCCTTGCCCCTTTTGGTCACTGCAGTGATTGCCACCTATTTACCACCTCCAATGTTCTTCTCCAAATCTTCTCTTTCTTGTCATGTCTTTTTCTTGATTTAGAGTTTCAGTACTAATTCCTCCAGGGAAGAGGAAGTAAATAAAACATTTCTAGAATTTTACAAAGCCTGGTAAGTCTCAATTCCTGATCTAGCCTATAGTTCCTCTGAGTCTCTCTGAGGTGATAAATGGAAACCCATCCTGGCTACATATTGATGTGTAACAAACCACCCCAAATCTTAGTGGCTTAAAGCAACGACAACATTTATTTTGCTCATGAATTTGTAATCTGGGTAAGGTTCAGCAAAAAAGGCTCTTCTGCTAGGGTGGCCGGTTAGCTGAGTTGGTTAAAGCATGATGCTAATGATATCAAGGTTGCTGGTTCGATCTCCACATGGGCTGCGCCCTCCACAACTAGATTGAAACAATTACTTGAATTGGAGCTGATGGGTCCTGGAAAAACACATTTAAAATGAATAAAAGTTTTTTTTGTTTTTTTTTTAAAAAGGCTCTTCTCTGTTCCATTTGGCCTCCATTAGCATGGTTTGAATGTTGGGGGCTGGAATCAGCTGGAGTCTAGCTCATTCACAGTTGATGGTTCCTGTCAGCTGGGTCTTAGCGGGACTTTTAGCAGAACACCTTTGTGTGGCCTCTACATGGAGCCTGGGCTTCCTCACAACATGGCGGCTGAGTTCCAAGGGTGAGTGTACCAGGAGAGAGTCAGGTGGAAGCTGTATCACCTTTTACGACCTAATCTTAGAAGTCAGACAGCATCATTTCCACTATATTCTATGTATTAGAAGCAAGTCACCAAGGGAATGGAACTAGACTTTATCTTTAGATGGGAGAAGTGTCAGATAATTTGCGGACATGTTTATAAACCACCACAAACTCGCAAGGCTTCTGCACTCTGCCTTATTCACTTGATGGGTGGAGAGTGGGGGCCTCATCTTTCCCCCTCCTTTAGACCCTTCCTTGAGGATCCAAGAGGAAGGTTAGGCCTGGAGATATTGTCAAGACAGAGCAGTTATTGAGGCTTTCAAAGTAGACACTTGGTTTTGAATCTTGACTCTGCCATTTTTACCAGGTATATATATGTGGGGAAGTCACTTAACGTTGAGTAAGCCTCATTTTCTTCACCTGTAAAATCACAGTATCCTCCTCATGGGGTTACTATAAGGATTAAATGAGTTAATACGTGTGCTATATAATACATACTTAGAGTACTGGCTAGTACACAGTAAACACTCCATACGTGTTAGCTATTGCCCATATGAGTATTCAATACATGTTTATTACTATTCAATTAAATCAGGCTTAGGTGAGTTTTGGGCTAGATGTCAAATGCTTTCAACTATGTAGGCAGAGAGGCCAGGCTTTGGAGTCAGCCAGACTGGATTCTCATTCTGAGTTTACCTTTAGTTTCTAGCTGTGGGACCTTGGACCAGTCTTTCATTTTCTCAGCCATAGTTTCTTCAGTTGAAAATAATTATAATAGTGCCCTACCTCACTAGGTTCTTGAGGATCAAATGAGATCATCTATGTAAAAACCTTAGCTCAATTCCTGGAACATAGTAATTACTTAATCAATGTTAATCATTAATTTTATTTACCAGGAAGTAGGCTGAAAAATAGGGCTGAGGTGGATAGGGAAACTAGAATAGGGAAACCACCTGCTAAGGGAGTCCAGCAGAAGAGATTAACTTTGACAGGAAGAATCTCAGAAAGCCCAGAGGAAGTAATATAGGAACTGAGCTTTGAAGAATGAATAAGAGTTTTTCAGGTAGGAAATGGGGAAAGAGAAAATATTTTAGGTGGAAAGAAGATCTTTAATGGCATGAAGTTACAGAGGTGCTGACATGTTTGGAGGAAGGTGATGAATTCAGTGTGGGAGTGTAAGGTTTGTGGGATGGAGGGGATGAGGCTGGAAAGGGGAGTTCAGGTCAAAGCACTGGCTCAAGTGAAAGAAACTGCCATCTGTAAGCCCAGGGGGTTTGGCAGAGTGTGGAGAAAGGCTGGAGAGAGGTTTTGTAGGTGGAACCCATCGGCTCAGGGATAGATTTTCTGTGTGTGGGAAACAAAAGCCAGCTGCTGAGAAGGCAGGGGAAGAGGGCAGGGTTTTAGCAGATGGAACAAAATCATGAGATGTGAAGCTCAAAAATCTGGCTCTGTTATACCTCTAAGTAGCTCCTGACCTGAGATTGTCATACTATTTTGGCCTTAGTTTCCTATCAATAAATAATATGACCTCTCCTATCTGCTACACATAATTATTGTGAGAAAGAAAAGAGGTAACGAGTGTGCAAGTACTTTGTAAGCGGTAAATAACTAAAGAAATATTAGACTCTACGTTATTAGGGAGGCTGTCAACTGCATGGGATAATACAGCTAAAGCAGAGTTTAGGTGAGGTGGATCACGTCTCACTTGGATATAAATAAGGTGGTACAAAGGTCCAAATCTGGTCTTTGACTGGGCTTCAGTTATCTGGGGAACCGTGAGAATTTGTGGGTAAAAGCGTATACTGTATATTTCTAGGGCGAGAATCCAACAGAGTCCAGAAAGATCTGTGACCCTCCCCCACCAAAGGTTAAGAGTCATTGATTTTTCTCACCAGAAATTAATGAGAATAGCTATCCTTGGGGAGGACTGGTGGGGGAAGGAGGGAAATTTTCATTTTTCATTTTCAACTTTTCTGAACCGTTTGAATTTTCTAACCACGAATATGTGTTAGTTTCATTGAAAATAACTGTCATCAGGGGTTATCTGAGTGGTAACATAATAGGCCCTTTAAGATTTCATCTTTATACCCCTTTGTATTAAACACTCACAACAAACACAAAAACAATGTCTGTTATTAAAAAGAAAAAACACCTGATAGTATCAGCGCGCGCGCGCGCACACACACACCCACCCACACACAAATTACTCCATCAAGCAAAGTACATCCTCTATTATGTAAGGTAAAATATCTACATTTCCTATAAACTACTGGCTTCAATGCAGTAAAACTCGGGTTCGCGCTCGAAGTAGACTAGGGAAAAAAAAGGCAGGCAATTTCAACTCCGAAGCATAAAAATATGTATACGTGTCAATCTTCACATGTACTGTCTTCTGCATTCTCGTGAACTGGCCAATGTGCGAATAGTGGCGTTTGATGCTTAAAGCGACGCAACCGAGAACAGGGTTAAATCCACTATCCTCTCCCCACGCACTCTAGTAATTACTCTATTTCCACGTCATATTTCCGGGTGTGTGTGTCCCGTCTCACGTAGAAACTGCAGTTCAAAGCTGGCGGGAGTCACCCATGTTCTTTTTGCTGTCTCCAGAAACCCAATTGAGGTGTTGGGCCCCGAGGACCTGGCGATATCTTAGGACTGTCTAACTGGCTGATTCCCACGTGGTTAGTGACTCCCAACCTCGCCGCCACGTGGTGTCAAGGGCCGGGAAAAGGGAGAGCAAGCAGATGAGAGCCGCATCAGGGGCATTTAAAGTGTCTTGACGTCACGCACTGCCAGGAACTCAGCTGAGTTTTTAGCAGGACATTCCGGTCATCTTCCCTCCCTCCCCCCGAGCTTCTGTGCCCAAGTCCTTGGCAATTCCCCTGCTGTTGTGGAGGGAGGAGCACTAAGCCTTCGGAACAGCCATCAAGGGGCGTTCCCAGCCTTGTGTGACCCCGCCCTTCCTTCCAGAAGCTGTCCTCATTGGTCAGTGGGTGGGGGTTCGGATGTACGTACATGCACCAGGGCCTCTGGGTGGCGGAGAAAACTGGCCGTCTCATGAATTATGCAGAACGGCGTGTCGCGGCCAAGCTGAGGATGGGCGGGGATTGGCTGGAGGGGCTGTAATTCAGAGATTTCCGGAGCTGCGGCGGCGTAGACTGGGAGAGCCTGGGGTTCCGACTTCGCGGCAGAGGGAGTGAGCCCGAACCGATCCTTGGCTAGCACCCCCGCACGGCGCGCTTTCTCAGCGCCTGCCAGGAGGGACCCAGTGGACCGAGGGAGCCCCGCGGCTCGCACCCCGGCGCAAGCGCACCCCGGCCTGTCGGGCCTCAGCCGGAGAAACAGGTGAAGGGGGTTAAGGGTGGGGCCGTGCTCCCCCTACGGCTCCTAGGCCTGGGGACCCCGGGGGCACCGGAGTGACCGGGAGCTTCTGGGGTGTTTGGGGGAGTTGTGGATCGAAACTTCAGTGGGGCAGGGGGATACAAAGAGACACGGAGAGTCGCTCTGAAGGGACAACTCCTAGGGATGACAGGAGCGGGCCTCTGAAGGGACAGGGGGCGCTGGAAGGAAGTTTCGTTCTTCAAAGAAGGGGGAGGCGCCGAGGAAGAGAGAATGGGCTCGAGGGGGAGGACCGTGGGACGAGAGCACTCTAGGGTGGGGGTGGCAGGAATGAGGGACAGCCCCCCGACTTCCTGCTCTCTGGGGCTCCGGGGACGTTCTGGCCACAGGAGCGACTGTCACGCCGGCGGAGATCACGGGGAGGTGGGGGGGGGGTTGAAAAGAGCCTTCCCCCCCAGCCACTTCCTCGGCCTTGCGGTGTTCTCGCTCCTTTAGGAGCCAGCTTTGCCCCTTTGGAGGTAAGAATAGGTGTCTTCCTCCTACGGTCTCACAAGCTGGTTGGTTCTGGGTAGGATTATTGCATAAGAATCAAGTTTCCTGTAGGGAAATTGGCAGTCTTGTGTACTCTTTCTAAATTCCCTCCTGTCTTTTTCAACGTTAAGCCCTGCTTCCCTCCTCCCCCTTCTAAAACAAAATACCCCTCCCCCTCCAATCAAGCCAGCTCTGGAGAGAAATACACCTCTCTTCTCCTTGACATTGTTCTTTTATAAACACCTGGTAAACTCGGCCAGAAAATAAATAATTGAGACCTTGCGTTTACTGGGTTGTGGTGTTGCTTAATTGCATAGGGCAGAATGCACCAATCGAGAGTGGGAGTTTTCTGTCTCCGAGCCAAGATCTTGGGTAAATGCAGAGGAGAGGGAAACAAAGACAGGCTGGCCTTGGTGAAGCCATGTGTGCAAACTTTACCTGTGTTTGGGGGGTGTGGTTGGTCTTAAGTTAGCAGAATTCATACTGTTACTCAAGTTGCTTTTTCCATGTTTAGTACACATCCCTCTGTGTTTATATCAAGTGGGTGTATGGTGTTGACAACACTTCTTCTTATTAAAAATGTACATAATGTGTGTCTGCTGGTTTTTATTGTGTGTATCTAAAGGGTATATTCTGTGAATGGGTTGTAACTTTTTGCCTAGTTGTGCTGATAAAGCATTGGTTTGAATAAATCAGAATAGTGAATCATCTCAGTCTTTTAAATGTGGATTTAGATTGTGTTATGACTTGATTCAGTCAATTTTCTATTTTATTTTATACTAAACATCTGTGTTGCCTGTATCAACACATTTATTTCCTTATTACATGTGCCAGAGTCCTAGCAGAATCTGCTGGAGTACTAGCAGAATTTTTGCTCAGATATTTGCATAGTGGGATGGGAGAAAGAAGCGTGAAATACAAAAAAATTGTAGAAGATGTTGGAGGGTTGATCTTAGTCTGTATTTGTTAGCACACCTTCCACAAAGAACTATAGCAAACTTATTAACCTTTTAGTTTTATATGTAGTTCTTTGGGGAAGAATAATCATTTAGAAATATCCACAGTTATGACTTGACCCACAAGGCATAGATAGTTCCTGTAACATTAATTCTATTTTGTGGGTAAGAAAATTGAGGCAAAGAAACAAGACACTTGCCATAGTGGTGGAACTCACACCTGTACATTTTGTGCTCTTTTGACTATGCTTAAATATTGGTCTTGATTTAGAGTGAGTGTAGTCCCTGTTGGGAAAGCTGTCAGTGAAATTCTAACATATACCTGGACAGTGAAATACCACCAATTGGCTGTCCTACCCCATAGGAGATACGTAATAAACAGGAGAAAAAAAGTACCAATAGGGTTCGCTTAGGTTATTTTTCTATCTAACTGTGCTGTTTAACTTGGGAAGTAACTAACTTTTTAGTCAGCATAATTTACCATCAGAATTTAGCTATTTGCTAATGGAAAGAGATATTTATTTAGGCAAGTTTGTAGGTGAAGGACAGTCGTGACCTAAATGTTATTTAAACCAAAGTGCCTTGTGGCTTGATCAGTGGTCATTTATGTCTCTAGAAAGTTGCTTTCTCCTCCCTGCCTGTGCCTGTCTTGACATTCAGATGTGAGATGGGGCAGAGGTAGTGACTATTCCAGGCACAGTCTAGCACATTTTCACCTTATAGTTTTCTCAGAGGTGGTGTACAAATGTTTACTTTTTGCAACTTAGTGAAAGTTGCTGTGAAGATAAGATGCCTTGTTGACAGAACTTGCAGTCTACTGAGGTGACTTGATAAATGTTTTATCCATACAATGCAACATGTTGTCCTCAAAGAGATGATGAGACATTAAGCCTATGATCTCTAGCAAGGTAGCTATTGTATATTAAAAGAAAAATGAAAACATATAGCACAGACATGGAATAGATCCATTATCGTGGAAAGTTATTTTGGAGAGTGCTGCACTAAGCGCTACAGGTTTTAGAGGAAGGAGAGGTCACGAGACCTGGAATTGTCTAGGAAGTCATCTTGCCAAAGGAGAAATTTGGTCTGGGTCCCAAGTAATGGTTGGAATTTGATAGGTATAAAGAATTAGGGGTGAGGCGGTATGGTGGTATAGCACAAACAAAATCCTGGTAGATTAGGAAGGTAAGTAGGAGAGAAGGTGTGCCTACTTATAAGAGGTCCTGAATGCAAGACCAAGGATTTTCAGTTTTGACTTTTTGTAGGGGAAGCTTTGAAAGATTTTTTGAGGCGGAATACTGGTGTTTAATTATGGAGTACCTACTATGCGGCAGGCATGTTCCCGGGGTTGGTTAATTTGTCCAAAGTAAATCAGTGCACATGGCCTCTGCCCTAGTGGAGTCATCATTGAGCTTGACTTTATACACTAGGCCAGCATCCAAAGGGCAGTGTCCCGATTTTTTGGATTTGTGTGGGTTAAGTGAAGAATTGTTTGTTTGTTTTTTGAGGATTTTTAATTGGCTGCAAATGGACCACTCACATTTTATGTCTTCCATATTTTAAAAATTTTAGTATAACTTTTGGGCTATTCATAAAAATCAGCTAAAGAGCCCTTGAAGAACACCCCCAAATCCTGAAGAACTCCTGGTGTCCTGGGCAACCTTGGTGAAGTCCAGCAGGATGACATCTTGGCTGTTTTAGTCTTTACTGGTTATGGTGAAAAAAAAAGGAATATTGTGGTTACATTATTTGTTGCTAGGAACCTGGCTTTACTATGGTGCACTTTAGTCAGGATGGCAAGATGATACTTTGGTGGTGAATTGTTTGGAATGACTCCAGTTTTTAAAGGGAATAGCATATGGTAGAATGAATTTCTATTATGGTCAGTTCTCATGTATCATGTTAGGATTATCACAACTCTTAGTTCAAATCAGCAAACATATATTAAGAGCCAGTTATTGTGCTAAGCAGGATCCGAGGATAATGAAACATGTTCCCTGTTTTCACAGAACTGGAGGCATTGTGGGGACCAGGGGGTGTGCTGTGTCTGTATGGACTTAAGGCGGGGTAGATGACAGAACAGTGGTTTAGGCTCAGACTCTGGAGTCAAACAGATCTGGGATTGGCTCCCGGATCTGCCACTTCCTAGTCAGAATCTGAGAATCAGTTCTCTTATCTGTCAGAGGAGAAGATAACACTATCTGTTTCCTAGGGCTGTTGACGATTCAATGAAATAATATAGGTAAAATACAGGCAGCTTAGCATGCCTGGCACACAGTAAGGACTCCAGAAACGTAAGTTCTTATTAAATATCCAGTTGAAGAGATTGACGGGGTGAGAAAAAGGCTTTATCATACAGGGGCTATTTCAGATGGGAACCCTTGAACAGGGTTTTGTAGGATGAATAAGAATTAAAATTGAACTGCAAACAGTTGGGAACAGGAGAGTAGAGGCTTGAAACAGCATAGTGCAGTTAGGGAGCTTTAAGTGGAAGTTCTTAATTTAAGAGAACTAAACTGAGGGGAAAGGAAGCTGTGGAGCCACAGCTCTTATCCTTTCTATTCTGTTAATAATTGGATTCAGAGGTCATTAAAATGAGTTTTTTGTCCTGTTTACAAAAGTAATACATGCTACTGTAAAAAAAATTTAAATCTGTAGAAATGTAAGCTAGTATACTGTATATATATCCTATTCATAGTTTGGTATTTCTCCAGATTGTTTACAGCTTTTTCTACTTACTAGTTTATCTTGGACATATTTATTGCAAATTCCTATTTCACAGTCTAATAAAAAGAATAATAGGGAAGGCACATATGCCCCCCAAATAAAATAAGGTTTGGATTATCTGATTCTCTTTTCTGTTACCCCATCCATAAGAATAAATGACTTTTCTTATCAGTGAACTTTTACCTGACCTTTGACTTTTTAACTACATGGAACAAGGAACTTACATTTTGAGCTTTTTTATGGTAACCATTACTGTAGGGTTTACGCTTGGGCGGTGTGTGTGTGTGAGGGTTTCACGGTCCACAGTTGCTGAAGGGGTGAAAGAATGGGCTCTGAGGTCAGACTCCTTCGGCTTTAATCTCCCTCCACTACCTCTTAGACCTTGGGTCAGTTGCTTGAACTTCTCTGGCTTTCAGTTTCTCTCTCCATGAAATGCAGGAGAGGAGTTGTGAGGAATAAGAAAGGTAATGTACGTAAAGTACTTTGCACAGTGCCCGGCAGATAGCTAACACATGAGTGCTAAAAATTAATATTATTAAAAACTGCAGTATCTAATTACAAAGTCAGGGAAGTTACGATTTTCATAGTAGCCATTAATGACCCAAAGGAAAGAAGGAGTAACTGGGAGATTCTAACCTAATAGGAAAATACTAAATGAAGAGGGACCAGGGGCATTTGCATTGTGGAGGAGGAAAGGGAGGCCATCTTGCAAAAGGAATAGGCAAGGCAAACTGAAAATTCCTGTTTATACGAATGTCCAGGTGAGAAGTCTCTCTGCATCTTTCATGATTGCAGACCATTTATTTTAAGCAATATTCAACACGTTAAACATTTGTTACCACTTAGGAATTTGAACAGTCCCTTGGAGTTCCTTATGACGTAAAAAGTACAGATAATATTGAAAGTTTGAGGGGTAGGAGGGTGTGACAGTGTACAGTTTGGGGGTGAGGCGGAGTGAATGGTCTGTACGAGACTGGGATGATTTGTCCCTTCTCATCTGTGTGTGTGTGTGTGTGTGTGTGTGTGTGTACATGTACATGTGTGTATGCATGCGTTTTCATTGGAGTAGAGTTTTATTTTCCTATCCTGTAACTTTGCTTTGCAAACGCATCTGTATTCAAAATAACCTTGTGGTGAAGAAGCACACAGCTTCTCTGTGAAACAGGTTCTTGCACACCAGCTCTCCAGGCCGGGATCGGGGAAGGCTGGAAAGGAAAGGCCTTCCAGTTGCCTGTTGGCCGTATGTGGGGCAGGAGGAAGCCAGCAGCGCTTGAAAGAGAAAGTAAACCTTCTGGTAAATAAATGGCTTCCCTATTGTGGAGGAGGAGTGCAAATTATTAGGGGGATCTTTGGGTAGTTTTTGTAGAAGGCATTTCTGAAAACTGATTTAGATTATCGAAGGTGAGCCTAATTTAGGAAAACCCTTGTCTGGTGTTAACCACCTGTTTTCCCGCTTTGTTGATTGATTTTATTAGTTTGTGGTGTCCTGACCTCTCATTCTTTTTACAAGAATTAGAGGACTTGCGTCTGAATTTGAGCTCTTGCTTGGGTGAAAATGTGCTAAACTGCATGTTTTTCGCATCTTTTCTAATATTAATTTTGTTTTGCTGCTTAGCAAACAGTGTTTTTCTGACAGAATCTAAAAGCATTAGACTTTTACTTTGTTCTCCCCTACCTTCCCCCCTCAATCCACCCAAATGTAATCCTTAAAACCTCAAAACCCAGATATTAGCTGTGTAATTACCTCTCTTAGAAACCAAAGTGCAATATTGCATCGAGTTAGCATTAAAATAGTCGGCCTTTGAATTTTTTTTCTACTTGTGGTTTAGACACAATAAATATTTAATCTCAGACTGACTGCCTGACAAAACCTGTTTTGCATTTGGGCCTCTTTTTATCAATATGTTCAAGGAAAGCAAATTTATTGAAATATTAACCAAACTAAAACATAATTAGGATGGTAACTGTCTAATGCATAGGGGCAGGTGGAATAATTGAAGCATTCTGAAGCCAAATGTCAATATTTATTCTTAATTCCATGTGGCATTGTCCCTTTGCATCACAGTGCACAAATAAGAAAGGACTGTTAGTGGGTAGGAGCATGTGGGACACTTTAGGGTTCTAATTACTATGTGGAAGAATCATAGAGCCATCTAAGATTCCTGTTTCTCAAATGTACCTCTGTGGTGCCTGATGTCCATAGAGGGGGAGGTTGTGCCTGTTGGGAGACAGGGGGCTTATGGGAGCAATGTACTTTCCGCTCAATTTTGTTTTGAACCTAAAACTGCTTTAAAAAGTAAAGTTTGTTAATTAAAAAAATAAAGTTCTGTTTCTGTAGACATATCTGAGGTGTCCTGGGTCAGCAGTATCCTGTATACAGCTGTGTGATTTCATAGGCTTCTACCTCAGTTTACTCTGAACTTTACAATGAGAGTACTGTTCTTTTATACCCAGTAGAATATTTTCCAAGTAATGGAGAATGATGCTTGAGGTGGGGGACAGAGAAGACCTCTACAGTGTCTGGATTACACTGCTTCCCCTTTCCCTGGGAAAGACGAATGCAAGTCTTAACCGCAGATTTGTAGCAAGAATCTACCAGTTTTGCTTTTCAGTTCCAGACTCCAGTTTTGTTTTGTTTTTTAGTGTGAAAACAATACTTTAGCAAAAAAAATGTAATCAGTACAAAAAGGTGTGTAGTAAGTGGGAAATCTCACCTTGTCCTCTGAACTCTCTTCCCCAGGGACAGCTAGTTAACCTGTTTCTTATCTTTTCAGAGTAATTTCATGTGTACACATGCAAATATATTCTTTCTCTTTTTTATGTTCCACAGATTGTAGCAAATTATACACAATAACTCCATATCTTGCTTTTGTCACTTTATCTTAGAAAACACTCCATGTAAATATGTTTATGTCCGCCTCATGTTTTAAAGGTCTGCATAGTAATGTTCTAGGTTATGGATATTATAATTTATTTAATCAATCTAATAATAGGCATAAATTATTTGCAGAATCTAAAGACAGCAAACAATGTAAATATCATATTTGTGTTCAGGACATATGAATAAATCCATATGTATATACTTTTAATGTTCTAATCATAATATGCATACTGTTTAGAAATACAGCTTTTCAGTTAGCAGAGTGCACATTTCCCCCCATAAACTTAAACTTTAATCTGGGGAGAAGTCTAGCTACCTCATTACATGAAACCCCAGTGTGTGTCTAGACTAATGTTTCTTAATGTAACTGAATATGAAAAGTTCATTGGTTAGGTTTCAGATTCCACATTGCATCTAACTGTTAAAAACTATCACTTGTCGAGTTTTGGTGTAGTATTAAAGAATAATATCCAAAATTATCTGAAAAGGCTATTAAGATACAGTCCTCCCTTTTCTAACTGGTGTGAGGTCAAATTTTCTTCATATACTTCCACCTAAACAATATTCTGCAATAGATGTAATGCAAAAGCAAATATGAGAATGCAACTGTCTTCTATTAAGCTAGACATAAGAGAAATTACCAAACCTTAAAATTACCTTTAACAACTCTTTCCACTATTTTAAAAAATATATAGCTATTTTTCATAGAAGTGTTATTTGTTAACATGTAATAGGTTTATTATTTTAAAATGAATTAATGATGTTTAAAATTTTTCTTGGTTTTAATATCTAATATAAATATTAACAGATATAACCTACATAAACAAAACTCTTTGTCCTCAATTTTTAAATATATAAAGACGTCCTGAGAGCAAAAGGTTTGAGACCTGTTGGTGTAAAGCCTTTGACATAAGAACCCTGGAGGTATTTGTTAAAAAAAGAAAAGAAAAGATTTAATTGTTCTACTCCAGAGAGTCTGATTTAGTAGATCTAGGGTCATTTTGACAGGCAGCCAGGTATTCTAATGCATATGGTCCTTGGTTTGAGAAATGCTGCTCTAAAGGACCATAAACTATGAAGTCTTCTTCATATTAATCAAGGATGGATTTTAACTATCAAAACAATCATGACTTAATTGAAATAATGTTCATTCTGTTTTGTTTTTTTGTTTGTTTTGTTTTTCCCCTTCTTCTGCCTCTTACCCCGTCCCCCCACTCCAGTTCAGGTGGTTGTTTCTCAGTCTAGTTGTGTAGGACACAGTCCCTGGCCGATGCTGATATTATGAGCCTTGCCCCCCCACCCCCCCAGGCAGTCGGTCGCCAGTCTTCGCTCAGCCGCTCACGGCAGCTCTTGCTGGCTGCCAGCGGCTCACACTGGCTGCTGGCAGCCCATGGCAGCACATGGCAGCTCACGCCAACCTTCAGCTGCTCACAGCAGCCCAGCTCTAGGGAAAGCTGTTGTTCACAATCTTAGCTGTAGAGGGTGCAGCTCACTGGCCCATGTGGGAATCCAACCGGGACCTTGGTGTTAGGAGCACGGCGCTCCAACCACCTGAGTCACTGGGCCAGCCTGTTTGTTTTTGATACCGTGTTTCCCTGAAAATAAGACCTAGCCGGACAATCAGCTCTAATACGTCTTTTGGAGCAAAAATCAATATAAGACCCAGTCTTCTTTTACTACAAGACTGGGAATAATATATAATATAATATAATAAATATAATACTGGGTCTTATTAATTTTTGCTCCAAAAGACGCATTAGAGTTGATTGTCTGGCTACGTCTTATTTTTGGGGAAACACGGTACACTACGAACATATTAAGACTTTCTGACTGCATGGATTACTTTCTAAAGACAATTTAAGAATTGTCTTTAAATAGACAATTTAGATAAATAATATGTCTTTAAATTTTATAAGAATTAATGTTCTATTTCAGACATGTCTTTGTACTAATGTTAACTTTAATTTATTACATGTAAAATGAGTAAAGCTCTCTTACTGGTCAGAGATCATACAACAGAGATAAGAGTTGAAAACAGATAATTTGACCCTGCTGGCCTTGGAGTTTGAAGACTCCAAGTTTGTGTTTTGGCTCTACCATTATCTGCCTGATCAGTTAACTTTTATGTTCTTATCTGTAAAGTGGGAATAACCACCTACTTGATAGGATTGTTACATTATCTTGGCCAATTCAGGATTCTCTTTGGTTGAGTGATTGAAAAAATCCAATGTCAATTCATGCTTCAGGTTAGGTTCTGCATAGGTGTGATTTTTAGAATTTAGATCTTAAGCTACACCCAATGCAAACTGGAATAATGTTTCTTCATAATTTTTTAAGTGTTCTTTTTCTTTCTAAGTCATGGCCATTACCTCACTTACATTTTTGGTTTATATGATAATTCCATGAGTAATTGGGCCTTTTCTTAACCTTCTGTTGTGTAGATGCTAATGGATAAGATCAGCTATTCTCTGAAGAGAACTGTGATGTACAACAAGGTCATTTATTTTTTCAAGTATATTATTCATTTTGATAAGACTTTCATAGAAAAGCTTGTCTAATTGGGAGATAGCTCATCTTTCATCTTTTATATCATTTAAACTTTGTGGGTCAGATTTATCTTTTAAAACTATTTTTCATAAAGGTTGATTCATACATTTAAAAGTTAATAAACTATATATTTTTAGAGCAGATTTAGATTTACAGAAAAATTGAGCAGAAAGTACAGCAAGTTCCCTTACACCTCCTTTGCTATCTCCCCCAGTTTTTCCAATGATTAATATCTTGCATTAGTATGGTACATTTGTTATAATTGATAAGCCAATATTGGTACATTATTATTAACGAAAGTCCATAGTTTGCTTTAGAGTTCATTCTATGGTATGTGCTATGGATTTTGACAAATGTATAGTGGTGAGCATCTACCATTACAGTGTTATACAGAATAGTTTCACTGTCCTAAGCATCCCCTGTGCTCCACTTGTCCGTCCCTCCTCCAACCCCTGGCAATCACTGATCTTTTTTACTGTCTCCATAGTTTTATCTTTTTCAGAATGTCATAGAGTTGGAATCATGCAGTATGGCGCCATTTCAGATTGCTTTCTTTCACTTAGCGACATTCATTCAAAATCCCCCATGTCTTTTTGTGGTTTAATAGCTCATTTCTTCTTATTGCTAAATAACGTTCCATTGTCTGTGTGTAACACAGTTTGTTTATCCATTCACCTGTTGAAGGACATCTCGATTGCTTCCAAGTTTGGCAATTATGAATAAAGCTGCTATAAACATTCCTGTGCAGGTTTTGTGCAGACATAAGTTTTCAACTCATTTGGGTAAATGCCAAGGAAAGTGATTGCTAGAGTATGTTTAGTTTTGTAAGAAACTGCCAAACTCTTCTAAAGTGCCTGTACCATTGTGCAATCCCACCAGCAATAAATGAGAGTTCCTGTTACTCCACATCCTCACCAGCATTTGGTGTTGTCAGTGTTTTGGATTTTGGCCATTCTAGGTGTGTAGTGGTATCTCGTTGTTTTAATTTGCAGTTTCCTGATGGCATATGATATTGAGCATCTTTTTATATGCTTTCTGCCTTCTGTATGTCTTTAGTGAGGTGCCTGTTCAGCTCTTTTGCCTATTTTTTTTAATTGGGTTTGTTTTCTTATTATTGAGAGCGTTTTAGGAGTTCTTTGTATATTTTGGATACATTTAATTTTTCCTCCTTAAAACTTTCTTAAACTGGCATAAAATTCTCTTCTAGAATTCAAGCTCATGCAGAGACAAACTTTGGGATGTTTGTGTTTAGTGTACCAGGGACAAGGAAATGAAGTACGTACCCTTTCCCTCCTAAATTTAATCTTCAAACTCTCCTGGGTCTAGATAGGGCTGGCTAGAGGGCGACAGTCCAGAGCACAGACTTGGATGCTGGTCTTTATGTTTATTCTCGCTGCCCTTACATACAATATGCTGGGTGGAATATTGATTTCTCTTTAAGACCTGAACATTGCTCAGCCAACGTGGATTGGAGTAGTGGAGAAATAGTGAAGATTCCTGTCTTTTGAGGGAGGAGAATCACTGTTTCTAGAGGTCATTTTTCTTGGGCCCTTTTCAATCACTTTTTTTTTTTTTTTTTTTGTCAGTTTAAGGGACAAAAGTGAGAAGGTAGTCTTCCTTCCAGGGGTTCCTGAGAGCCTCTAAGGCGATGAATCCTAGGAAGGAAAGTAACAAGAGTGGCTTGAGTGCCTTTGTGGACTTCTTGGTGGCTTTGTCTTAGGGTTCAGAAGCATTAACTTAATTGAAGGAAGGAGTAGGGATGGTGGGCTGGAGTGCCACCAGTCGTCTTTGCGTTACCAAATTGAATGGATGCTACTTTTCTGTCACCGTTTTGCTCCCCTTGTTAGTGGTATCGGACACAGTTGAACACCTCTTTTTTTACGTAAAAACATTCTTTTCCTGGCTTCTGTGGCAACATACTCCCCTCATTTTCAGTATTAGTGGTGTTTCCCAGTTTCCTTTCCTGGTTGATCATCTACCTGAAGACTAATGTTGAAGTGTCTCAGGCCTCTTGTCTGGGGCTCTCTTTTCTTCTCTATTTTAATATTCTCTCCCTATGACTTTGGTTTTAACTACCATCCTGATGACTGTCAAAGGTGTACCTCCAATCCAGGCAACCCAGGTGCCTGGGCTCCCAGTTCCTGTATCCTGCTGCTTACTTGACCTTTCCCCTTGGACAGCCTGTAGGTGTCTCCTATTTATCTTGTCCAAAACATAACTCTGAAACTTTCTCACCACCAGCTTGTGCCATTCTCCCCAACATTCCTCATCTAAGTAAATGGCATCACCCCATTGAGCAAGTTAAAAATCTAGGAATATCTTTAATTCCCCTGTTTTCTCATATGTATGCTTCTCTTCGAGTTATCAGCAAGTCCTATTGGTTCTACCTCTAAAGTTCTCTTAAATTCCTTTCATTGTCACATCCGACTTCTGTTCCCACTCTGTGATAGACTAGATACCCTGAAACCCCTCCTGCACAAAACACCAAGAAATGTTGGATAAACCGAATGAGCTCTTAAGAAAATTAGGGAACTCTTCACAGGCAAAAATCGAATGGAATCTTACCAAAAAAGGGGGGAAGAAGCCAGCCTATAACAGGGTAGGGGTGGGGTGAGGGGGAAATGGATTTACTTACTTCCCTTACTAAGGATTTTTAGTTGAACAGCCACTCTAGGCAGGAGACAAGGCTTTGCTTGGTCTTGGTAAGGAGTTGGAACTGCCAAGTCTCCTAAAAGAATCTCTAATCATAGGCCTGCCTATTTCAAGATTTTAATTTACACTGTCTTTTTGGTCCTGGAAAGTCAAAGCTGAGATTTTAACATAAAAAGGTCTGTTTTCCTTTGGAGGTCAGAACAAATCGTTACTTCCTCCAAGATGCCTTCCCTGATTATCTAAAGTATGCTAACCTGACCTCAGTCACTCACTGCCCTATCTTTACTGCTCTTATCACCAGTGCTAATTATCTTCCTGTTTACTTCTCTTTCTCCATCTCAAGGAGGGCAGAGACCTGTCGGCCCTGTTCCCCACTCTCATACCCTGCCCTTGGTTCCAGATTGAATGTTTTTTTGAATAAATAAATGGGCGAATGAATAAGGAGGTTGCTTCCGAGAGAATATAAAATACCTAATTTTTATTTTATTTTGGAATTCAGCATTCTACTTTAAAACATAGTCTTAAATTTTATCCAAGTAATGTATACAAATAATTTAGAATGTGAAGAATACTGAAAGGCTTATATTGAAAATAAGTCGTCTATTTCATCCCTCCTCACTTTCACATACTGCATCCCAGACACAGCCACTTTCAAAGTATTTAGCTTTTTCTTCTGGTATTTATGTCCATGCTTCTAAGTAATAAGCCTATCCTGCGATTTTTGATATCTCTAATTTTTAGACATTTTAATTTCCTGTTATCATTGGTTAAGATTTATTTCTTTTATCACCATTATTCCTTCCCATACCTTACAATACAATCGTCATAATTTTTAAACCACTAGTGCATTTTACTTTGACTAAATAAATGCTGTTCACCGATAAGCCAAGGAGTATACTATGATTTTGTTTCTTTTCACACACAAATATTTGATTTTTCCTGGAGTTCATATTTTTATTTTTGAAAATTTCTTGGATTTTTCTTAATACCTATTGCTAATTTCGCTGGAGATTCCAGTAGTTCTCTCAAATGCCTGGCAGTTTACTTCAAATAATTAAACACATCAACAATCTATTCATTATTTCCTAGGCAAAGCCCCATCCCCCCGAGTCCTGCTGCAATTTGGGTCTCGTTTTACCACTGTGCTATGTTGGATTCCCTTTTTTGTGGTTCCCATGTCTTCCTCTTTCTGGTTTCACTGCTTCATTTGCTGAAGCACATATTCTAGTAATACGATATCAGGAAAAGGTGCATGGGAAGTAAATTTTTTGAGCTGAAATATCTTATTCTCTCTTCATATCTGAATGATCCTTTGGGTGGGCATTGAATCATTTGCTTTTGGTTTTGAAGGCATTTTTGGCCCAATTGGCCTAGAATTCTGCAGTGTGTCGAAAGTCTGATGCTGTTATGATTTCTGATCCTCTTCAAGAGACCTGGTTCTTTTCTCTGGAAGCTTCTATAACTTCTTTAGTCCCACTGTTCTGAAATTTTACCAGAAGTGCCTTAGTGTGGGTTTACCATATTTTCATTCGTTGAATTGGATACTAGATGGGTTCTTTTCCATCTGGAAAGGGAAATTCTTGTTTCTTTGTTAATTGCCACCTTGCATTTTCCCCTTCTCTTTGTCTGTGAATCCTGTTGATCAGATAATTGGATCTGCTGCACAGATCCATCTGAGTTTTGTTTTGTTTTGTTTTTACTTCCCCTCTGCTCTGTTTTCCATCTTTTTGTTGCTGTGGATTACATTCTAGGACATTTCTTTGTCTTTATCTTTCAACCCGTCTATTTAACTTGTAATTCTGGCTGTCATTTTCAATTTCAGGAACTTTTTTCAGTTGCCATTTTCATCTTCATTTTTATCGTATTCCTTTTTGATGGGTATAATTTGTCTCTCAGGATATTATTTACAGTTTTGCGAGATTTTTGTCTGCTTCAAGTACTCTGAATATGGGTTCGTTCCTTTTTTCTTTTCTCTCTCTGTCTCTCTCTCGTTGGGGGTTTTCTTTAAAAGTGTAGTCGTTCTTAGTTCTTAAAGTTGAATGGCCTTATGTGCTTGTTGGGTTTGTTTTATGTTGGGCTTCACTGTGGGGTGATTGGGGGAGGCCCTGGCTGCCAGGGTCCTGGGAGCTGATGTGTGTATCTTCTGGCCTAATCTTGATTGTTTTAGTGCAGTGACTTTCTTTCCGCTGTGTCTGGTGTCCCCAAGTCTAGACTTAGCTTTCTCTAGACAATAAGTATTATCTCCTGCTGAGTTTGTAGAGAGGTCGTTATTTGGGGGAATCTAAATGCTCTGTATAGATTTTTCAACCAATTCTCCTGTTTTCAGCTAAATCTTTCATCCCTGCTTTCAACCATACCTACCACCTCCAACTTGGAGCTTTTTGGGGATATACGGTATATTTCTGATTGGAAATCCCTTCTGCAGGCCTTTATTGTTCAGTTTTCTCAGCTGTGCTAGGTCATTTACCATCTCTCCACTTTCTGGATTCCAGAATTTTATTGATATCTTTTGTCCACTGTCATCTCATTTTCAATTCTTTGTCCTTGCTGGGTTTGTACCCATTGCCCCAGCTTTACTGTCACTTTCGTAGACTTTTGGGTCATGTGTAACCAACCAGAAGATCTATGCCATGTTCTCTTGAGCACTCCTGTGTTTGCACCAGCCATCCCCTCTACTTGGACTGGCTACCTTTTCCTCAGTAGCATTACCGTATCTGCCATCCATCCATGATACCTTGTAAAGTATCTGCCTTCTCATGTAGTACCATTCCATTTTCATGTAATTATCTTGCTATAGGTCTACTTTTCTTTCAAACTGTACCTTCCTTGACAATAGGGACCAGATTACACGACTCTCAGGAGCGCCATTCACCTTGCTCTCTTGGAGTCATGTTCCACGGGTGCCCCCTAGAGTGTTGCATTCCTCTTGCTTTGATAGGGGCTATGAATTCAACAATTCTGTGTTCTCCAGGGCTTAGCAAAGCACCTGGTAAAGAGGTACTCAAGTGTTCCATGAACCGATGACACCTCTACATGTGGCCTTCTAGGTGTCACAGGTTGGCTACAAAATGTCTAAGATGGAGATGTAATGTATAGCATGGTGACCATAGTTAACAGTACTGTACTGTATATTTGAAGGCTGCTAAGAGAGTAGCCCTTAAAAGTTCTCATCACAAGGAAAAAAACTTTGTAACTATGTGAATTGGTGGGTGTTAACTTTTGTGATAAGCTTTTCACAATACATATCAAATCATTGTATTGTACACCTAAAACTAATACAATATTCTATGTCAATTGTATCTCAATAAAACTGGTGGGGGGGGAGAAAAGAAAACCTCTGGGAAATGATATATTTTGTTTCTGTGCATTTTTATCTCCTGAGGTTACAGTTTTTGATAAACATTAAAAAAAAAAAATCCCAACGACAAAATACTTGTCTTTAAGAGACAAACAACTGTGACCCTATTTTTATGCCTGGATGGATGACTTTCTCTTTGAGGTCAGACTTTTTCTTCCCCTCTAACCATATTTTTTCAGTTGTAAAGTTGAAGACTTGATCCATTCCTTGCCTCTTAAGTCATAATGGGGTGGAATGAACCCCTAGACTAAGTCAAGAAGCGATTGGATGTTGTTCTTGATGCTCGTGTCAGGGGTCTGTTTCCACATATGTAAAGTGAGGAGGTTGGATTTTATATATTTTAAGAGCTCTTAAACAATAACAACAGCAGATGTTTTTTGTTACTGGGTTGGAGCCCAAGTGTCTTGAGGGTAAAGCACTGAAAAGCAGGCAATAGATTTACTGTGTAAAGAGATTTACTATTGACTCTAGTTTGGGTCTTAGTGCTTTCACTTTGAGAATATCTCACAATAAACTTAACTCATCCAAGTGGTTTTATGTTTCATGAGATGCCTCATTTCAGTGTCCACATGTCCATATTTAGTTATGGTATAGCTTCTTAGATTCTCAAATACTACCAACAGGCACATGCCATAAGATGTCTTCTATTAGATGACAACAGGGTGCCAAAGTCTCATTATTGCAATTTAAGGAGCAATAACAACTATATAAGTTTAGCTTGATGGGAAAAGCCTTATATTTTAAAAAAAATTCTTTTGAGACTTACACTGTAATATAAATTCTTCTATTGGGAAACTTTGTATATTTGCTTTGTCACTTATAGTAAATTTGCGTGAATTATTATACCTATTAGCTATGCTTAAGGAATGTCAGCTTATGCCATTTATATGAAGTTAGTTACCTTCTTTAGCATAGTCTTCTCTATGCTAAAAGTGTGTTACAAATGGTTTTTAAAAAAACTTAATCAATTTTTATTCATTTATTCAACAAATGTTTGAGCATCCTCTAGATGCTGGGAAAGTAGCAGTGAACAGAAGAAAGTCTTTGTTCTTATGGAGCCTACATCTCTGGCAGGTAGTGGTGGAAGGAGATAAACAAAAAATAAATATATGATATATTAGAGGGCGATGAGTACTGTGAAGAAAAATTCAGCAGAGGTCTATGTGCTGTGTTAGAGTGGTGTCAAGGGACATTTATCCAGAGACCTGACGTAGTGAGGGGTGAGCCATGTAGCTATGTAGGGGAAGGGCTTTCCAGGAAGGAGAGAACGTACAAAAGGCCTGGGCAGAAACGTCCATGGTATGTTACAGAAGGAAGCAGAAAGACAGGTGTGAGCAACAGGAACAGCAGTGGGAGAGGAGGTCAGAGAGGCATCCAGGGGTAAAATGGATTATCTTGGAGGCCATAGTAGGAGTTTGGATTTTTTTCTGCGTGTGTTTTGAGCAGAGGAATGAAATGATCTGGCTTATATTTTGAAAGGATATGTAATGTGGAGAATAGGCTATAGAGGGACAGGGTGAGAGCATTATGACCAGTTAGGATTTTAGTGGACTAGTCTAGGTAAGAGGTGACAGTGGCTTGGATTAAGACTATAGCAGTGGAAATGATGAGAAGTGCTTGCATTCTGGGTATATTTTGAAGGTAGACCCAACAAAATCTGTTCATGGATTGAATATAGGTTGGGGGGAAAGAGGAAGGAAGGAAGAGGAGAAGAGAGATTGGAATCATTGCTTATTTTCAAGGTTTTTAGTCTGAGCACATGCAAGAATGAAGTAATTTGCTAAAATGGGGAAGATTGAAGGGGGGAAGTTGGCTGGGAGAAGTTTTTAACAAAGGGGTTAACTTGTGGTACATTAAATCTGAGATGCTTGTTAGACATCCAAATATAGAGATACTGAGTAGCCAGTTAGAAATAGGACTCTGGAGTTCATGAGAGAGGATAGGACTGAGATATAAAATTGGGGTTATTGGTGTATAGATGTTATTTGGAAAAAATGGGACTGGATGAATCATTTAGAAAGTGAGTGTGCAGAGGAAAGAAGAGGTTCACTAATAAAATAGTTTTAACAGCAAAGCCTGTTGCTTTGAAACTGCAAATTCTTTTTCTCATGGAAATTGGACTCTCTATAAAGATGGTATTCCATCACTATGTTAGTAAAAATGTTGTTCTAGTCACCAAATGCAATAAACCATCTCAAATTTAGTGGCATAAAACAGCAATCACAGATGCCCACGGATTCTGGGGCTGAAATTTAGACAGGCACAGCAGGGATGCTTGTCTTTGCTCCAGAATGTCTGGGGCCTCCGCTGGGAAGACCGGACATCTGGGGGCAGCCATCATCTGGAAGCTGCTTTATTCACATGTGATGCCTGCGCTGGGGTGAGTCAAAGGCCAGTCTCAGCTGGGACTGTAGACCAAGTGCCTCTTCTCTGCCTTGGGCTTCTCACAGGGTGTCGGCTGGTTTCTGGAGAATGAGCCTCCCAAGAGAATCCCAGGCGGAAAGCGGCATAACCTTGGGAGTTGCATGTTGACACTTCTGACATACTCTGTTGGTGGGACTGATCATGGGCTTAGACAGATTAAAGGGGAGGGGACAAAGATCCCTTCTCTCAATGGGACAAGTATCAAAGAATTTGGGGCCATGTTTTCCAACCACCACAACAAATGCTCTTTGAATTTGAGGTTCTGCCCTCAAACCATAGTTACTTTGAAGGAAGGAGTTCTAACACAGGACACACATGGACTCTCTGAGGATATGGACTCTCGGGCCTGTTACACATTGCTCCATGCTAAGTGTCCAGGATTACTCTTGTATCTCTTGTCAGGAAAGTGACCTGAATAGATTAGAGAAAACGTTCTTCCTTCTCTTCAAAAAGTATTGATCTGTGTTATGGGTCTATGACATTGAGATTCAGAAATTTAAGTTTCCTTCCTCTGCTTTATTTCTGTTGCCTATGTTAAAAGAATATTAATAACTTACATGGCATTCTAGATCAGTGAATGCTTTTATGACCCTTATTGGGGCTTTGGCCGAAGCTAACAGAACCCACAGGCTTTTTCCAGCAACTTGCCCTTCTCCTCCCTTTGGTTGCCTTCAAGCCTGGAAATTTTGACATGATGATTTTCTTGCCCAACCTACAGTTGTTCCTTAAAGGCTGTACTCTTTCTGTTCTGAAAAGTTGGCAGCCTGCCTCTGATTTCTGTGAGGAAGGATGCTTCGCTTCTCTCAAGAAAAACTTCCAAATTCTAGGTAGCCAGTCGTACAGGGTAGAGCTCATCTTGTTTTCCTGGATGCAGTTGCCATATTGGTGCCATGCTTTTCAGTATTGGTGGCCATCAGTGACTGACTGTTCAGTACAGACGTGTGCAGTAGAGGTGGTATTTATCTGTGTGCATGCAAATGTAGTAAACTATAAAGGAAATGTTCGTTTGGTATCTTAAATCTAATATCCAGTTGGAAGCTCTAAATCAGAATGATACATGAAGGTTGCCAACAGAGAACTCCTCCTCAAATGGAAGGAGATGGAACAAGAGAAAGCCTCAGCTGCATATGTAAGTACTATGGGCATTCAGAGTTAAAGCAGTGACTGGACCATATGTGGGTTAGGGAAAGCCTCTCTAACATTGATTGACAGGAAAAGGACATATAATGCTACCAAGGGGAAAGACGTTTTAGGCCCGAATGTCTGTGAGAAAGGAACAAAGTCTGGGGGGGTGAGGGCAAGAGAGAGATAAGTTGACTTGATAGAGGATAGGACATTTTTGAAAGTCATCTTGAGGCTGGAGAGAGGAGCTAGAGGTGCTCAAAGCTGGCTGAGTTGTTGGGGAGCCTGGGGCAGGGATAAAGGTTTTGCATTAGACAATGAGAAGTTAGTTACGTTTTTGAGCTGGGGGAGCGCTGTGATTTTCCTCTTATTGAAAGGTCACTGAAGGATCATCCTGGAACTTTTCAAACAGCAAAACTGAAAGAGTTGGTCTGCTTCTCGGAATACTTCTTACTGGATGCAGTGTCCTCCCCTGGGAGAATCTGGCTCACTCAGTAATTCATACCAGCAGTTTATTCATTCGAGACATATGTTTTGAGCACCTGTGATGAGCTGGGGCACTGTGCTGGATGCTGGGGAGCAGAAGCCAAGGCTTTTCCTGCCCTCATGGAGCTGGCAGTTCAGCATAGAGGCTACAAGTTATTGAGTCACAGTGCTCGGCCCAAGCGATGGTGATGGTGACATAAGGCAAGCCTTTGGAGGGAAGCCCTGGTGTTTTCAAGCAGCTGAAAGGAGAACAGAGTGAGTGGCAGGAGCTCAGCCAGCAGGCTGGTGCCAGCCGAGGCAAGAAAGGCAGGGCTAGCCTGCCAAGCCATCCATCGGTCCCATTACTAACACTTATAAACACTTAACACGCTGTGGCCAGCTGTGTCCTTAGTGCTTCGTGTACATGAACTCACTTAGTTCTAACAATGACCCTGTGAATCCTGTGTTGTCCCCTCTTTACAGATGAGGAAACTGAGGCACAAAGAGGTGAAATAACTGGCAGTAGCTTACACACATCTAAGTGGTGGAGCCAGGATTCCAGTCTGGGCATGGTGGCTCCAGGATCCATGCTTTAAACACAACATTCTTGTTCCTATTTTGTGTTTCAGCCTAAGAACAATGCAGGGTCATCAGTGGGGTTTTAAGCGGGTGGGTAACAAGATGAAGTCTCTGTCTTGGGAAAGTCTTCTCTGCAGGTGGAAACTGACTGGCAGGAGGCAAGCAGAGGGTGGGGGACAGTTCAAAGCTCTTGTCGTGGCCCAGGTGCATTTTGGCTCAGGTTTCTGGCCGATTTTCTTTGGAGTTTATCAGTCAGCTGGAGTACAAACCTGGACCTTTTTTGGTGAAATAATCAATTGACTACTTTTACTGAAGCATTTATTCTTGGATTGTAGTAACCTAAATGTCTTGAGGGAATGAAACCTGATCATAATTTATAGGCTGAATAGACTTTAGAGGCCAGCCCGCCCAGTTGCTGTCCCACTATCAGAATTACTGCTGGGACATGTACCAGGGCGAGCATTTGAACCTCCGTTTGAACCCCAAACACAACAGGAGCCTGGGAGGTTGTCCCTAACTCCTCCTCCCTTTCTCGGAGTCGCCTTTGCCCTTGAACCAGTCACTAAGCTCTGTAGGTAACACCTCCCTCTGTAATGTCTCTGGAAGATGTCCCCTCAAAATGTATCCGAGGCCACCACCCAAGTTCGGGCCACTGCCACCTCTCACCTTGATTATTGCAGTCTGAGGGATCTTCCTGAAACGTAAATCAAATTGTCGTTTATCTGCTTCAAACTTTGCAAACCTCCCCCATTGCCCTGTTTCTTGGTGTGGCTTACACAGGAACCTTGTCTAACCTCATCTCACGCCATAGTCTCTTTATGTAGTTTCTACAGGGTTCTGCTTCATGACAACGTCCGGGGCCCCACCCATGGAGGTTATAATTCAGTCCATCTGGTGATAGGACCAGCACCTGGCTTCTCAGAGCCCCTTAGGTGATTCTGACATGCGTCGTGCATCCAGAGTTGATCCCTGACGTCTGCTCTTATTCTGAGGTTCTCAGTCTGGCCACACATTAGTATCATCTGAGGAGTTTTTAAATATCAAAACCTGGTTCCCACCCTCAGTGATTCCAGTTTGCCATCTGGTTTGGTTCCTAGGCATCTCTATGTATATATTTATTGAAAAAAAGTATCTGCCCTTATAATTCTAATCTGGGGCCAGGGTGGGGAACCTCTGCATACAGAGGGAATCACTGAAGAGGGCAGAATTTGGGAGTAGATGTTGTGGGGAAACAGATTCCAGCTCTGGAATGATGTACCCTTTCGTGTACAGCTCTCCAGGTATTTGAAGAGCCACTCCCATAATTTAGCTTTTTCTCTCCTAACCCCACTTGCCGCTCCCCAAGTCTTCTTACTGGGCAAAATGTTCGTTTTGGGACACCTCACACCCTGAATGTGTTTGTTTTTTAGTGTGTCATTTAAATTGTGATATAATTACAGCATCATTCTAGATGTGGGCCAGTTACAACAGGATTGATAGATCCTTTAATGGGAACACTATATATGTCTGTTACAATACCACCAGGTCACATTGACTGGGTATCACGGTCGACTCTTGGGATACTTAAAGATCAATGAAAACTCTCACTCCAGCATAGTGGTTAAGAGGAGGAACTCTGAAAACAGACTACTGTGCCTCAGTTCCCCCCTCTGTAAAATGGGGATAAAAATAGCATCTATCTCACAGGGTTGTTGTGAGGATGAAAAGAGTTAATAAATATGTCAAGGGCTTAAAACTGCGTCTGGGACACAGTGCTGTGTAAATATTAGTAACAGCGTTAGTTGTTTGGAATCCTTTCAATCCAAGTTTATTTTTTTAATCTTTTTTTTTCCATTTGGATATCACTTAGTGTTTTCACTTTTAGTCTTTTTAGGACCTGGTGCTCTCCACAGGTGAACCATATATGGAGATACTTGATCAGAACACCACCCACCCTTCCTGCACTCCCCTTGCCCCCTTACATGCCAAAGCATTACTAACTTCCTTCCTTAGGATATGATACAAAGGCCCCTAAAAATGCATAGTTTAACATACTGTGTTTCCCCCAAAATAAGACCGGGTCTTGTATTAATTTTTGCTCCATTAGGACTTATTTTCAGGGGATGTCTTATTGTTTTCATGTACAACCATCTACATTTATTTAAATACAGTCATGTCATCTTCTGGAAGATTGTCATAACGTACTACATGCGTCCGTCTGGCTGACGATCTTAACTGGGGCTTATTTTCGGGGTAGGTCTTATTCTTGGGGAAACACGGTAGCAGAGAAGGCTGACTTTATCATTTAACATGACTAATAGGAGGAATTAATCTGTTGCCCAGAGCACTGAGGAAATGGATTTAGCATAAGCAATGCTGATGAAAGCGATTCCACAGGGGGACGGAACAATACAGCGCAATAGGAAGGTGCACCCAGCACCTTGACCATATAGAAAGGATATTGTACATCCATTATGATTTTTAACTTTTACAACAATCCTTCAAAAGTGGGGTACTTCCCCATTTTACTGAAACCAAAGACTGTTCAGGAGTCAAGTAATGTCCCCCAAACACATAGCTGACAAGTGGCAGGCAGGGTTTGCACGCAGGCCCAGCCAGCGTAAGGTCTCGCGTGTCCTTGGCCTCACACCACACTGGAGGAGTGTGTCTGATTGGGGAGTGGAAGTGTCACAAAGTGAGGAGGCCACGTGACGCACAAATTTCATCTGTTTTGTGGTTTTTAGCTAGAGTCAGACCTGTTCTCAGGCAGTTTTAACCATAAACTGTGTACTTAGTAATTGATGAAGTGTGTCGACTGTGTTACTTTCAATTTAGAGGGAATTATGTTTGTAAAAGGCTCTTGCTCCTTTGATCTGAAATATCTGTGATCAAATATAGTGCCTGTCCCAAAAGAAGTATGGAGAATCCATCAATTTTTTTTTTTTAATTCCTTAACACTATTAGATTTGAAATAATAAGAGGCCTTTGCAATTCGTAGTTCTCAGAATCATTTTTTCAAAGACAGTGGGGTGAACACTACATTTTGGGTAGTTCTTTTGGTTTTGTTTTTAAAATTCTGGCTGTTCTTCATGGATCAGAGCACGAGGTTTTCTTTCCCTTTTGCTGTTCACATTCCTGGTAGTCTCCGCCTCCTAAAGTTAGCTGTAAATCTAGTACATTTTCTTCTCTCTGTTTGTGGGTATATATTAGATAACTATGCAAAGGTAGGACTAGTGATCAGATTTGGAATGGAAAAAATAATGTGCTTGGCACAAGATGCTTTATTTCTTGAATTAAGTGAGATAAGAAGGATGACGGATAGTTAAATACACTTTTTTGGGTTAAGAATACTCCAGAGTGTCAATAAAAACTCTTCTTTCCCTCACTTCTCCGAGCTCTACTCCCAAGTAATTTACTACTTCTTTCAGATATTCAATTTTGCCACATTAGTAGGGAACTATAATTCAAGTTCTCTTATTCTCAATGTCCATTTTTGCAAGGAAGAGTTGATTTCTGACTTTAAAGCAAATCCTATTTTTTTAATTGAATATATTTGAGTATTACAATAAATATATTCAGTTTGTGCACCCAAATATTAGTCTTTTTTCTTTCTAGGAAATCAAAACTAGATTTATATACAGACTTCTTATTATAAAGGTAAACATCTAGTCTTAAACGTCATAAAGGTACTATTTGGATTTGTAAGCAATGAAATTATGTTTATTATATAAGTGTACTTAGTTTGAGTTATCTTTTTTAATTTGAAATTTCAAAGTCTTAATATCTAGAGTAATTATGAATGGTTAAGTTATCAATGGTTAAACAGTTAAAGCTATAATATTTAAATGTGGACTCCCTGTCAGTCATCACACCTTTAATCCTACAGTAAAAATTTCATGAAGATTGAGTGTCTTTGTCTAGCAGTAATTGTCTTTTAATTTTTCTCCTCCCTAATTTACTTTGAGTTTGCAGCTACCTATTAGTTTTGGAATGTGGTATGATGAGAATAAATAAATTGGAGCTTGCAAATATAAATAAATTCAGTGGCCCTCAGTGAGATTAGCAGGTTTATATTGAAAACATTAATAGCAACCAAATAGTTGTTTTGTGGGCTTTAAGCAAAAATCTTTTTTTACAAAACAATGTTTACTATATAGATAATAAGTTTTAAAATGGAATACAAAGCTATAAAAATACTATGATCCCAACTTTTACAAGGAAACAAAAAATGTATACACATTCTTGAGATAAATTAAAAGGAATTAGATGTATGTCAATTGTAATTCTAGGTCGTGGGATGGTAGAATATGGGTGACTTTATCATTTGGGTTCTTTTTTCTTTTTCAAAATTTCCACAGTAAATATTATTACTTTTATAATCTTTTAAAAATGACTTCTTGAAAGGACTGGTTTCTATAGAAATTGGGGCAAGTATATTTCTGTTACTTTATACTTTGTGTCACTGGGCCTTTCCTGACAACAAAAAGGAGCTTAGTGTAGGTAACAGATAAAATATAAGTATGCTTAATTTAAGACATAGATATTTCTTAAGATATAGGTATTTCCTAAGGTATATATATGACCAATACCCAAAGAAAACTCGCATGGCACATTGCAAAATGGAATAGAAATTTTCTTTAGAGCGCTCTGTTCTGGATTATTGGATGCACTTGGTTTTCGTCCCTCTCCTCACCTTTGCCCCTCCACCCTCACCCTTATGGTAAATCCACTGGAGCGTGGATGTGAAGTACAAGTCTTAATTTAAAAAGGAGTTTTATGAAACGACATAATGAAACCCTTTGGTTAGTGTTCGTGACTTGTGTTTCTCAACTTGCCCGTGGTTACTTTAGATTGAAGTATGTAAGTGAGAACTGTGACTTTGGACAAACTCTTTTAGTGATCTTTACAATACCAAGTTCCCCATTAGACAACAGTTGTTTGCCTTATGACTTGTTGGTAAAGGGTTTGATAAATTCCTGTTTTGTTAAATCCAGAAAGTCTTTGGTGCTGTTTCATTTTTCTTTTCAGTTGTAGAAAACAAGGTCACGCTTTTCCCTTTTATGCTAACATTTCCTATCTGCTAACCTAAATTTGGTAAATACCTTGAGAGAATTAAGCCCTATGTCATGCCCTAATCCAGCCACTGTCAATTAATAGAATAAATTGATTTCTCTCCCATGCACCCAGAATGGGACTTGGCACTCAAATTGTTGTGCATATCACTTTCTGTGTTCTGGGGTTCAGTGGTTGTTAAATCACAGGCTTAGAATTATTCCGTAGATAAGAAATACTTTAGTTAGAATTTAGTGGATTTCTTTAGATTAACTTGTAATTTGAAAAACCAGAATTGAGGTTGTGAAATAAAGTGGGCTTTAAATAATTTTTTTTCCAGTAAAACAATTACCACAAAGCTAGTTGGCAATGCTTTTCCTAGACAGTTTGGCTAGCGATCTCTTAAGGATATGCAGTTCTTGTGAAGGGTATTTGGTCTGATAGCCCTGTGGCTCCTGTTGGTTAAATATGGTTTGTAGCTAAGAAGCCAATAAGGACTCCTTATTGGAGTCCTTGCTCCTGTTCTTGAAAATGCTACCTGTTCTTTGGCCTTAATTCACAATGATTTAAATATATGCATATCTATATATATCTATATCTATATCTATCTATGTAGTAGCTATTACAATATTACCTACAGTGATTAGACAAAGAAGTAGAACATAAGTCATTTTCAGTGCTTTAATTTTATGGAAAAAACTATTAACTGGTTTCAGGTTTAAGAAATAGCACAATTACTGTACTACTTACTAAAATTCCAACTAAAACCAAAACAACAATAACAAAAACCCTCTGAGTTATGGACTAGAAATGAATTGAACAGTTTTCAACAACTTGTAATTTTTTAATGGTATATCAACAAATGTAATGGAATACTAAATTTGAAAATGCAAATAAAATTCCTTATGACCCCAAAGATAATCTATAATTGAGCAGGCATAGGGCTTTATGGTTTTCACTTCAAGCTTCAGGGAGCACACTGATGACTCTCCATTTGTATCCAAGATAAGCAATTCAATAAACTAGTCTAGTTTTTATTAATTTATAATATGAGTATGTTATGAAAAGTAGGCATCTATTTCTTAAATCCTTTATTAGAAGAGCCACAACTTTTTGGTTATATAAGAGCGGCAGTGTCCAATGAAAGTAGAATGCAAGTCACATAAAGTTTCTAGTAGCCACAGTAAAAGAAGTAAAAAGAAATCAGTGAAATTCATTTTAATAATACATATTCATTTAACCCAGTATATCCAAAATGTTGTCATTTCAATGTTAATGAGATATTTCACCTTTTCTTTTTTTTTTTACTAAGTCTGTACAATCCAGTGTGTTGTAAAATCCAGTGTGTATTTTACACTACGGCATGTCTCAGTTTCAACCAGTCACATTTCAATTGTCCAATGGCTGCACATGACTAGTGGCTGCCACTTTTTAATATGGCAGATCTAGAGTTTCAGTATATTTACATTCAGTAGAATCTACACAAATTGACTTTATTATGCAGATTTCTGTGCAGATTGGGTCCAGAAAAACGTAAGGCAGATCATGATGCTTTTAGCCTGTGAGGCAGATTTGAACTTGGTCCTAATGAGAATATTATAAGAGAGTTCTAATGGCCTTTGACTTATTGAGGGTAACACATGCCATAGTCACAGTGCTTCAGCATGTAGCATGTAGCCTTCTCTGAGAAATAAATAAATCAAGTCCAGTTAGGTGTATTTGTTAGTATGTTTTCAACCTTTCATTAAATGTTCTCACGATCCCAGAGAACCATCTCAATATACTTTGACCTCTACATACTTTAGTCTTTGGCTATTTCTTATAGTTATTTTTACAACTTCTTAAGCCTACTTGGTTTGTGTTGCTATTTTCATAACCCATGCTATCTATTCAGAACGCGGACTAAGGGTGGTTAGCTGTGTTGGTTTCTCATATCGGAGCATTTCCTTGGGGTATTCATGAACCTGAGAACAGCTTCCATTCCATGCCTGGTATTTAGCTTCTCTTCTTTCTCATCCCAGTCTGAGAAATTGAGTATATGTGCTGCCGAAGCGAGCACCCAGTCTTTGAAATTTAAAAAACAGAATTAGTTTTTGTTAAGTGGGAGAATTCCAGGCAGATCCTTGCTTATACTTTTAAACCTATAGTCTTGGGATTAGCTCTCTGTCCCCCCTGAATAGCCACCGCCCACATTTCAGTCTTAGTTCAGGTTCACTGTATATACCTCCCAGTTCACTTAAAAGGGGAGTAAGGTCGGAAGAAAGGAACTGACATCTGTTGAGTATCTGTTGTTGTATGCTAGGCACTGAGCTGGGTGCTTCAGAAATATTATCTCAGTAGCCCTGAGGGGTAGGAATTGTGATCTCTATTTTATTGATGAGGAAATGGAAATCTGGAAGTTATTTTTCAATAATAGATTCTAGGACTTGGCGTCATGCCCACGTTGTCATTCAGTTTAGAAGAAGCCGTGATGCGGTTCCAGAGGTAGAGATTGTGAATGTGTATGTGTTGTTCTAAATTGGGAGAGACAGCTTCCAAAGCAACTCTTATCCGTAAATCACAGACCTGCGCCTGTGTTGGGTAGTTGGGGTATTTCTAGATTGTTTGCCCCTACCCCTACTGGGGTTTGTAGTGACCATTCTGAACATTTGGTTTACAGGTGGGACCCCTGATTCCAGCACAATGGCCCAATGGAATCAGTTACAGCAGCTCGACACACGGTACCTGGAGCAGCTTCATCAGCTGTACAGTGACAGCTTCCCGATGGAGCTGCGGCAGTTTCTGGCCCCTTGGATTGAGAGTCAAGACTGGTAAGTCCTTCTTGAGAACCTCCCCAACTTTTTATGTTTTAGTTTGCATCACGAAACATGATCTGCTTTATCTACCTTGACTCTGTACTATTTCATCGAAAAACTTTTGGCTACAAGAGATGAGGTAAAGCGTCAGGAGCTAAGAGGTACTCTTAGTCTTGTATAAACCTGTTCTGTGTTAGAAGCACACACAGAACTGTCGTTTGGCACATTGAAACAGCCTGCTTGGTGGTAGATGTTTTCAAGGCTGATTTGGGTCTCCTTGAGGTGAGAGCCTGTGTGTGTTCCTAAACTTCAGGGACGTGCTACAAATATTTTTTATCTGAGTCAGAACTCTGTCATGGGTAGAAGTTTAGGTCCTTGCTTCCGAGTCCCCTTAAATTAAAGGAAAGACACACAGAGTAAGAGAAAGAGACTTGTTCATAGAGGAAATAATGGCACAGAATTCCAACAACTATTTCCTTTAATGTGTTCAGATCCACCTATTAATTTTGGTTTAATTCATCCTAGGACCCAAGTTTTCCAGAACTTGGTGAGGGGGCAGGCAGGTGATTCAGAGATCCTGGGGATCAGAGAGGCTGGAAATCCTAGCCTGGGATTTCTTATTTGCTCCTAATAATCTGACCACATAGTTGACTGAGAATTTAAAGCAAAAACAGCATACCTGTCCACTTTACTCAAATATTTTGTATGTATAGACAAAATACATGACAGTGGCTGATAGTATCTGGAATACATTTTAGTAATTATTAAATTGATATTGTTGCTGAGTAAGATGAACCTAAAATGATGAGTGAGTTAAAGCATTAGGTTTGCCTTGGCTTTTTCCTCCTTGATGGTGATTTCTGTGTGTGTGTGTGTGTGTGTGTGTGTGTGTGTGTGTGTAGGTTTCAGAATTGTCGTTTATCCTTCTTCCTTTTCCTAGGGCTTATGCTGCCAGCAAAGAATCCCATGCCACTTTGGTATTTCATAATCTCTTGGGTGAGATTGATCAGCAGTACAGCCGCTTCCTACAAGAGTCAAACGTCCTCTATCAGCACAATCTGCGAAGAATCAAGCAGTTCCTTCAGGTGTGATGAGATACTAAGTAGAGGAGAAACCGAATCTTCAGTGTAGGGTTTTAGCTTTCTTTCCTGGAAGTATTTTTCTCGTTTGGCTAAGGAGTGAGAACCTGTCTTGTACTTTAAATCAAAGGAGAAGTAATTAGGCCCTTCTCGCATGTCCAGTACTCACCCTTGAGCATCATTACCTGAAATTCACTGCTTTCACCAATTGAAGTAATAACGTGATTGTCATGTTAATCACATTAACATGTTAATAGCATTGTAACCGGGTCGCCTCATAGGAAGATGACTCCTAATTTTAAATTTTTAAAGGTTTGGCCATAATTGGCTACTCCTGGACAGTCGGTCGCCTCCCGGTAAGACCAGGATAACACACTGTCCAAACACTCAGACAACCATGTCTTCCCCCTTTCATCTCATCTCCCCTTCACCTCCCGCTGATTGCAGCCCGGCTCTGAGGCCTTTGTTCTTCTGTTTCATGTAGGAAATGTAATGCTCAATTTATGCAGAATTTAGCTTTAAGTTAGCAAAGTTCCGTCTATATTGCCTTAACCTGCCACGCTTTCCATTCTCTTTCTCTCCTACTTATAGAGCAGGTATCTTGAGAAGCCAATGGAGATTGCCCGAATTGTAGCCCGGTGTCTGTGGGAAGAGTCGCGCCTCCTCCAAACTGCAGCCACTGCAGCCCAGGTGAGACCTGGGAAGAAGCACAGTGCTGTGGAGATGTGTTTTCTTTCCTTGTGTACAAAGATGTGCTTGCTCTTATGAGGTCATTAGGATGTGCACTGACCTCTAGGGTAGAGGTGGGTGTGAAGTGGGGGTGTGGTTTTTTTTTAAATTTTATGCAATGAAAAATATCTTTTTTTTCTTGAGCATAGAGTGCATTCTTCCTTTTTTAAGCAAAAATCAAAACATTACAGAAAAGTACAAGGGAGAGTTTTTTAAAAATCTGAATTATCACTCAGTTCCTCTCCTTATTGTTTCTTCCCAAGAAGCCAACATTAGTAGTCTGGTATATATCCCTTCACACCTTTCTCCAGGCTCATATAAACTATAGAAAATACACACACACATACACATGCACACACACACACTCTCTCTCTACTTAAATGGGTTTATTTCCCTTCATCTTGGTTTTTTTGTTTAACATTATATCATGTAAAGCCGTCTAAGTCAAGTAATGTAAAGCTAACTCATGTTCTTTATTTGCTGCATTATGGTCTGTGGTATAGATTTGCTGTAATTTATTCACCCATTCCCCCTTCAGAAGACATTCACTTCGTTCTGTTTTTGTCCATTATAAATACTACTCCAGTGTCTCCCTATATGTCTTTATGTATTCAGGCTTTGATTTTTCTACAATAGCTTTCCAGGCTGCCTGTTTTTATAAATGAAATTTTTTTAGAACACAGCCACACATATTCATGTATGCACTGTGTGTGGCTTCTTTCATGTTGCAGTGGCAGGACTGAGTATTTGTGACAGAGACTGTATGACCCACAAAGACAAAAAGATTTACCACCTTGCCCTTGGAGAGAAAGTTTGCAGCCCCTGACATACAGCTACCAGTTGTATATTTGAGGCCTCAACCCAGGCCTCGCTGTTATTTTCTCTGTTTGTATCATCTGGCATATTCTTAAGGGTCTTTTATCAGTAAAGCACCAAGAGATAGGAAGACAAATAGAGGTCATCCCTGCTACCAGGGCTGTCAGTCAGGTTGGGATTATAGGAACACAGACACTCAAAGTCAAAGTGAGAAAAACATATGAGAGGATGTGAGTAGTTGGCCTAGGGAAGTGGAACAAAGTTTCCCAGGAGAGCAAACAGTTGCACTGAGTTTGAAGGTGAGTGAGTTCAGGTGGACTTAGGCAGAAGCACACGCCTGTCTGAGTGGACATTGTGGGGGAGGTAGGGTGTGAAAACATGCTGTATTCAGGGAAGAGTGGGTAGTTTGGGGTGACTGAAGCCCAGGGAGGGAAGGTTTAAGTTGTTAAGAGATTGTGTGAAACATCTGTCTGTGCTGGGCTGAGATGTTTAGACCTGGAAACTGTGGCAGACAATAGTTTTTACAAAGGTATTAGAGGTGGGTTTCTGGAGGTGATCATTAATCACATCTATTTTCCCCCTTTAAGTGCAGTCCTAATTGAGAAATAGACATGGGAGTCGAATACTCATTAAAATATCAGCTGTATTGTTGGTAAAACAAGACTGGAAAGCATGGTTTGGGTTGGGTACCATGGGAGCTTTCTGATGCCTGCCCCCTGAGTTAGTTCTTGGGGTGGAGAGGTTGGGTTTGGAGAACAGCATTTCCCCAGCCATCCAGATGGAGCTTCAGAAATAGCTTTGTACCCACTGAACACAGAGAGATCGGCCACTAGCACTGCTTCTAGAGCCCAGGCCTTCTCTCCTGACCCATGTGCCCCAGGAAGGCAAGAGTGGGAGGAGAGAGGCACCAGCTTGAGTGCTGGGTTCCTCGAAGATGTATGCAGAGTCTTTCTCCCAATCTCACCAATCAGATGAGTCACCCCCTTATGAAGAGAATAAGTAGGAGTGGAGGTTGCCTTCTCAAAACTTCTAAGGAAGGGAACTTTGTATTCCGTGGGCTTGGGTAGGGACCGTGGGAGAGGGAGAGAATGGTCACCTCTAAAACTTGCATGTTTAGATCTATTTTGGAGACTTCCGGTATCACTGTAGAGAACAGATTGGAAGTGAGAGATTAGAGGCAAAAAGATCAACAGTTGGGGTTTAAAGGAGCCAGTGGCACCAGAGATAGATTTGAGAGATTATGGAATGCAGAGCCAAGGATTCAGTTGACTCCGAAATGAAAAACAGCTGAGAATTTCTAACTTGGAACACTGGGTATATAATGGCTTTCCCAGACTCTCAGTTCTGTGCCGTTGATTGATATCTCCGTCCTATACCAGGACCACGCTGTACGCTGTCTCCATCACCTCAGCTTTTCCATGGTCTTCCTTTTCTTTTTTAATCAGAAGATGTCCTATTACTTTGACAAAACTTACCATTTTTAAGTTTCATGTGCTATTTGACCTTTTAAAGGTACCAATCTCTCCTTCTCCCCTGAGATAATATCTCTTGATATGGCATTTCACTCCAGGACAGAATGGTTTTTTTATTATTCCACAGAAATATATTGGATACTCCATACATTTAAATAGGCATCCAAAATTTGCTGTCATAAATTGTTGTGAGTTTTTTTTTTATATACTTAACCTAGAATGAGCTTTTAGAAGGTACGGACCATGTCTTAGCTCAACCAGTGGTCTCCAATGTAGTGTAATACACAGAGGAGGTTTATAGTGTGACCTAGAGGTAAAAGGCCAAGGACACAGGTAAAACTCCGTGAGAGCTTCCTGCCAGCCCCTGGAGAGCGCCGGCTGCTGAGGGACTGCCCGGTACAACGCGGGGCAGGTGCACAGCCTCTGTTTCCCTTCTCCTCACAATGGCAGCAGCATCTCAGGCCAAACAGGAAGGGGAGTGGGGTGGGATGGAGACTGCTCAGAGGTATTTTTCTCCCCATATTTCCCACATTCACATGTGTGTTGACTCCCTTCTTTGGCAGCAAGGGGGCCAGGCCAACCACCCCACAGCTGCCGTCGTGACAGAGAAGCAGCAGATGCTGGAGCAGCATCTACAGGACGTTCGGAAGCGCGTACAGGTAAAGCGGGGCTTGGGTGGGATATCCCATTCCTTGGGGATGTTGCCTGTGGGTCCTGCCTGTATCCTTTCTGAGGTTTTGGATTCATTTTAATTCTTCTTGGAAACTTTCTTTGCCCTTTCCCCAGAGAAGTCTTTTCTACTTCTCTGTGTTTGTTTGTTTGTTTGTTAAAACAGGATCTAGAACAGAAAATGAAAGTGGTAGAGAATCTCCAGGATGACTTTGATTTCAACTATAAAACCCTCAAGAGTCAAGGAGGCAAGTGAATATTAGAGACCTTAAAATCTGTAGAAAGTGAGTTTGTGTAACTCAGTTTCAGGACTTGTCTTGACGCTGTGTTCAGACTTTGTGGGGAGGGGTCTTAGGGGGTACTGTTGCTTAAGGGAGCCTAGTTACTAAGGATGGGAGTGTTCCCTCAGGTCAAGGAGTTTTTCCTTCCTCCACAGACATGCAAGATCTGAATGGAAACAACCAGTCAGTGACCAGGCAGAAGATGCAGCAGCTAGAACAGATGCTAACAGCACTGGACCAGATGCGGCGAGTAAGAACTTACCCTGTGTGTCTCACTCACCTGTGGCCTGTCTGGTTTCTAATGAGTTCCTTCTCGGGAATCGACTACAGCATGTGGTTAGAGACGGTCTGAGGAAATGTTTTCTGACTTTGTTTTGGTTTCCAACCAGAGCATCGTGAGTGAGTTGGCGGGGCTTTTGTCAGCTATGGAGTACGTGCAGAAAACTCTCACGGATGAAGAGCTGGCTGACTGGAAGAGGCGGCAACAGATTGCTTGCATTGGAGGCCCTCCCAACATCTGCCTCGATCGTCTAGAAAACTGGTAACAGATGAAAGAGAAGTTTTTCCTTTCCTTCTAGAAAGCAGCTAAATTATGATCATAACTGTAGGCCCAAAGAGTTGGTATTATATCTCAAAGGTGGGGACTTTTCATCTAGAAAACTGGTAAAAGATGAAAGAGAAGTTTTTCCTTTCCTTCTAGAAAGCTGTGCTAAATTAGGGTCATAACTGGCAGGCCCAAAAAGTTGGTACTGTATCTCAAAGGTGGGGACTTTTGCCTATTCAAATTAAGTCTGAGCCTTAAAGTTCTTACTTCATTTGGACAATTTTTAAAACAAAAATGTATTTATATTACTATATTTTAAATATGTTTTATTTTTAAATAAAGCTTTTGGTTTAACTGTTTAACACAGACTAAATTTTAAGTTTTAGTTACTTTAATAATCTAAAATGACACATGCTCTTTATAAGGGCAAAAAAACAGCAGCCCACGGCAGCTCATGCCAACCTCGGGCTGCTCAGGGACAGCACAGCTTTAGGGAGAGCTGTTGTTCACAATCTTAGCTGTAGAGGGCGCAGCTCATTGGCCTATGCTCACTGGCCCATGTGGGAATCGAACCAGTGACCTCGGCATTAGGAACACTGCGCTCCAACCACCTGAGTCGCCTGGCCAGCCCTTTTAAATTTCTTTATTGGGGACTACTGGGGAACAGTGTGTTTCTCCAGGGCCCATCAGCTCCAACTCGTCCTTCAATCTAGCTGTGGAGGGTATAGCTCAGCTCCAAGTCCAGTCGCCGTTTTCAATCTTAGTTGCATGGGGCGCAGCCCACCATCCTATGCGGGAATTGAACTGGCAACCTTGTTGTTGAGAGCTTGCTCTCTAACCAACTGAGCCATCCGGTCGCCCTCTATAATCTGTTCTTTTACACTCATTCATCAAGCAAATATTTTTAAGTACCCTTGATGTACAAGGCCCAATAATGAATGTGCTGCACCAGCTTAAATAAACCAGGAGAAACCTAACATGAAGGGGAACTCAGATACACAGAGCATGAAATTGGAAATTTAGGGCAACTCTACATGAGAAGGCCTGTTTGTTCATATCCTTATGAAGGCTGAGTTTTGTTAATTTACTGAAAGCAGTTTTAAATGCTTTCTGATCAAGGACCACCACCCCTTCACTGCCCCACATCTTTCACATTCTCATTTAGAGGTCTTTTAATCTTTACTAAACTAATGGCAGAACATCAAGGAGAGACCAATATTCTCTATTCTTGGGGACAGGCTTCATCAGCCTTTGTCTCCCTGTCCACCTTTTCTATATGCTGTGTTATCAGTGTTTTGAAACAATGTCATACCCTTTAATCCATTGAAGATTGACGTGGAAAGGGCTCATGAGGGTCATGCAATTCAACCCCTTCTCTCATGCAAGGGGACATTACAGCCTGCGATGGTGAAGGGACCTGGCCAAGGTTGCACAGGTAGTGAGTGGCAGAGCTAGTTCAAACTCATCTTCTTGGGTTGTCTAATTTCCTGTTTCCCCGGTCCCCACATTTTGGTACAAGGATAAGTTAAGATGAAGAAAGTGAGTGCCAAATTCCCTGTTTATTGTTCTCTGTATATGGGTTCTAACACTCGTCGCTTTGCAATAATTCCGTTAATACCGCCTCGTTAATACCTCCTCGAGGTGTAGGTTTTAATACTTCTTCTGTGCCTAGCTCCCTCTTTGAAATGTAAAATTTTAGGAAGGGACTGTTTTAAAAAGGCAAAATAAATTCCCCTTTTTCTCAATAAATGCAAAATAAATTCCCCCTTTTCTTATTTAATGCCGCTGAATTGTACACTTATAAATGGTAAATTTCATGTTATGTATATTTTACCACAATAAAAAAGTTCCCCTTTCTTATTTTAGTGTGTTTATATCGATGGTATCCTCTTCCCCTTCTCCAGTTTACCCGTGTACACTCCCTTAGGTAACTAACTGGTAACTTTCTTGTTTTATTGGCAGGATAACCTCATTAGCAGAATCTCAACTTCAGACCCGCCAACAAATTAAGAAACTGGAGGAGTTGCAGCAAAAAGTTTCCTACAAAGGGGACCCCATTGTACAGCACCGGCCAATGCTGGAGGAGAGAATCGTGGAGCTGTTTAGAAACTTAATGAAAAGGTAACTTAGAATCCTGGTCCCTTTCCCTTATTGCCCCTCACCCCCTCAAAAATCATGTCCTTAAACGAGAGATTGGCTCTCTTCAGAGGCACAGGACAGAGACTGGTCCACTGCGTGCTGTGTGGACTGCTGTCCTTCTCTTTCTCTTTCAGCGCTTTTGTGGTTGAGCGGCAGCCCTGCATGCCCATGCATCCCGACCGGCCATTAGTCATCAAGACCGGTGTCCAGTTTACCACTAAAGTCAGGTGGGCCATGGCACTTCCACTTTTTGGTAGATGTGTTATGGAAGGATGTTCTGAGAACGAGAGCAGAGTTGGTGGCGAGGGTGGTTCTTCACAGGCAGTACTGTGGTGGGTGTGGAATTTGTTGGCATATCCACTTGCTCTTTGATTCTTCTGTCAAAAGCTATAGAGAAGTCATCATATTCCTGTGATCCCAGGCCTACAGTCTTAGACCACAGTGTCTCCTTCTGCCCTGCAAAAGGGGCAGAATAATGCTGGTTATTTTCTGTTCTTTGAGCCTACTTTTCCCTGATGATTTTCAGGAAAAGTGTAAGCCTTAGTGATACAGAAGCAAAGGGGCCACAGGGCAGGTGGGTGGTGGGCCTGCAGGGTGGAGTGTTACTTTCACACTCAAGTCAGGCAGGTAGGCTGGGGTTTGCCCTTCCGCAGTGAAATTTCCCTCTTCAGAAACTTGGTGTGGTGTTGGGTTTCAGGTTTAATAGAAAGAATACCAGCTGCGGAGCACGTATTCCTGTAATATTTTTCATGAAATGGCTTTTATTATCCTTTGGTGAATCTCTTACAACTTTGTCCAAGTTCTTAGTTCTTAGACTTTTTTTCAGTATGTTGGCCTAAAGGGGTGATGCTTAAGATCAAAGACAGCACAGGAAGAGGAATTTGGGATTGTGATTTATTCACCTCTTAGAAATGAAGACTTTATGAATTTTATATTTCTTCAGCTAGAGGTTTCTGGGGGAGCCTACTGACTTTTAAAAAAACTGGATTGTTTTCCTTTTTCCTTTGCTCAGAAACTTTTTTTTTGGTTTTTTTTTTAATAGATTGCTGGTCAAATTCCCCGAGTTAAATTATCAGCTTAAAATTAAAGTATGCATTGACAAGTAAGTACTCCTTATCTTAGCTCTTTTTTTTAAATGAGAGAGAAATGAGAACTTTGACAGACAGCATGTGAATTTAGAGACTTTATCTCTAGTCAGAAATCTTCGTTTTGAACAAAAGGTTTCAAAAGACTTGCAGTGCATTGTCATTTATGTGCTTGAACAAAACCACAAAGCTAATGGTACAGATTTGAGTTGCGATTGCTGTTGTGACCTTGAGCCCTCCTTTTCTTTATTTTTTTTACTTGTAAAATGTAAAGTAAATGTAATTTATGCATATTATATAAAACTGAGAATATATGGGGAAAATGGATTTTTTTTATTGTTCCACACTTCACCACGATGCAATACTTTTCAAAATTTGACAATACCTTTCAAAAATTAAAATACACATACCCTTTGAAGAGATTTGAAAAGAGAAAATGTATTCTTATTTTTAGGTAATATAATTATTTATCTGGAAATTTCATCAGAATGACCTGGAAATAATTACTAATGAAATAAGGGACTTGAGGAAGATGGTAGGTTTAATAAGTAAATAAGTAAGGAAAAATTAATAACTTCATTCATATATTAGTATTAACCAGTGAGAAATGATAGTTGAAAAATTATCTCACAATAAACAACAAAAGTAAAAATATATTGTGATCAACTTAACAGAAATGTTAAAGACCTATTTGAAGGAAACTATGATATTTTAGTGAGGAAGAGATATTGTAAAAAGTGATGAGACAAATCATATTCCTGGATTGCAGACTTTTAATTTTATTATAAAGATGTTGATTCTTCCCAGTTAATACAGCACCAACCAAAATGCAAATAGAATTTTTTTTTTTTGCCTCCTACTCCCCACCCCCCCACCCTCCCACACCCTGGGTTTTTTTTTTTTTTTTTTTTTTTTTTAAATTTGGGTTCTTATCTCATCTCTGCTATTCTTTTTTTTTTTTTTTTAATGTTTATTTATTTATTTATTTATTTATTTTTATTTTAGATTTTATTGGGGAAGGGGAACAGGACTTTATTGGGGAACAGTGTGCACTTTCAGGACTTTTCTCCAAGTCAAGTTGTTGTCCTTTCAATCTTAGTTGTGGAGGGTTCTGTTCAGCTTCAAGTTGTTGTTCTTTCAGTCTTAGTTGTGGGGCGCAGCTCAGCTCCAGGTCCAGTTGCCCTCGCTAGTTGCAGGGGTCACAGCCCACCATCCCTTGCGGGAGTCGAACCAGCAACCTTGTGGTTGAGAGGACACGCTCCAACCAACTGAGCCATCCGGGAGCTTGGCAGCTCAGCTCAAGGTGCCATGTTCAATTTTAGTTGGAGGGGGCGCTGCCCACCATCGCTTGCGGGAGTCAAGGAATTGAACTGGCAACCTTGTGGTTGAGAGCCCACTGGCCCATGTGGGAATCGAACCGGCAGCCTTCGGAGTTAGGAGCACGGAGCTCTAACCTCCTGAGCCACTGGGCCAGCCCACCCTGGGTTTTTAAGCCATTGTTTCTCAGTCTAGTTGTAGGGCACAGCTCCTGGCCCATGCTGGTATTATGAGCCTTGCTCTTCACCTGGCTGAGGCAGTCAGACACAGGTCGTTAGTCGGCCGCTCACAGCAGCTCATGGCAGCTCTTGTCCACTGCCAGCTGCTCACGATGGCTGCTGGCCACTCACACCTGCTGCCAGGCGCTCACGGTAGCACACAGCAGCCCCTGGTAGCTCACAGCAGTTCATGGCAGTACACAGCTCACATCCACTTCTGATTGTTCACGGCAGCCCAGCTCAAGGGAGAGCTGTTGTTCACAATTTTAGCTGTAGAGGGCGCAGCTCACTGGCCCATGTGGGAATCGAACTGGCATCCTTCAGCAATGGGAGCACTGGCGCTTCAACTGCCTGAGCCACCAGGCCGCCCCAATGGAATGTTTCCCATGAGATTTTTTTTAAAGCTCCTGACTTTCAAGTTGTATCTTAGATGAAAAAAAAAATAAGTAAAGATAGATTTTTAAAAGGATTTATTTCTTTTTAATTATGGTAAAAAAAATTTTACATGAAAGTTACCATCTTAACCATTTTTAAGGGTACAGTTCAGTAGTGTTGAGGTTTTTCACAGTATTGTATAACAGAACTCCAGAACTTTTTCATTTTGCAAAATCAAAACTATATCCACTGAATAATAAATCCCCATTTCCCTCACCTTCAGCCCCTAGCAACCACCTTTCTACTTTCAAAAACATTTTTTAAAAAGTAAATAAAAATATTGGGGGGTGGTATGAGAAGCTGCTGCTGCCACATACTAAAATGTATCACAAAGTTTCATTTACCAAATGAATATGTTACAGGGGCAGGAATAAACTGATTGATCATTGAAACAAAATCCTAAGTCCAGAAATAGACTTCAGGTTTATATAAAGAATTAATATATGTTTTAAATGATATCTCGAGCCAGTGAGGAAAGGATGGATTATTTAGTAAGTGGTTTTGGCCCACCTTGGAATTGAGGGGATTAGACTGAGAAGTTAGAGTTTTACTTTTTTACTGTCCATCAGAATAAGTACCAGATGTATTTACATGTTTTAAACAAAAGTATTTTAAAAGCATAGGTGAATGTATAATGTAATGGTGGTAAAATGACAAAATGGTAGAACCACTTTGGAAAACATTTTGGCAGTTTCCTAAAAATTTGATCAAGCACCTACCCTATGACCCAACCTTTCCATTCCTAGGTACTAAACCCAAGAGTAATGAAAGCATATGTCTGCACAAAGGGTTGGACATTCATCAATGAATGTCCATTAACAGATGAATGAATAAACAATTTGTGGTATATCTATAGAATGTAATGTTACTCACCAACAAAAAGGAATGTGCTATTAATAGCTGCAACACATGAATAAATTTCTAATTACACTGCGTGAAAGAAGCCAGACCAAGAAAACAACAAAAGTATATAGGCTATGTTTCCATTTATGTAAAATTCTAGAAATGCAAATGAATCTATAGTGACTGAAAGCATATCAGTGATTGCCTGGGGACAGGGGTGGGGTGGAGTTTCGGATTGGGGAATGGATTGCAAATGAGCATGGGGAAACGTTTGAAATGGTAGCTATGTTTATTACCTTGATTGGGCTGATGATTTCACAAGTGTGTGTGTGTGTGTGTGTGTGTGTGTGTGTGTGTGTGTATATATATATATATATATATATATGTATCAAATTGTACATCTAAAATAGTACAGTTCATCAATTATCCATCAAAGCTATAATGCCAAAAAGAATGTTTTTAAAAAAGAAATATAGGGCCAGCCCGGTGGCTCAGGCGGTTAGCGCTCCATGCTCCTAACTCCGAAGGCTGCCAGTTGGAGTCCCACATGGGCCAATGGCTCTCAACCACAAGGTTGCCAGTTCAATTCCTCAAGTCCCGCAAGGGATGGTGGGCTGTGCCCCCTGCAACTAGCGAGGGCAACTGGAGCTGAGCTGCGCCCTCCACAACTAAGACTGAAAGGACAACAACTTGACTTGGAAAAAAGTCCTGGAAGTACACACTGTTCCCCAATAAAGTCCTGTTCTCCTTCCCCAATAAAAATCTTTAAAAAAAGAAAGAAATACAAGTTAGACATAGGGAGATTTGCCTATGAGGATTCTTAAGTTCTAAAATGTGATATATGGAAATATATCTTCTGAAAGATTTAATAAATCTGTAATCCCAGTTGGAATGCACTGTTTATTAAATAGTAGCTGTTATTAATTCTAAAATTATAAGCGAATATATAGCAAAGGTCTTTTAAAACTATAAAATAATTAAAAAAGGAAAAGACAGAAATGTGACTATATAAAAGACTATATAATCAAAAACAAAGAGTTAAGAGTATTAAGAGGAAAGAGTTAAGAGGAAAGAGTATTTCCAGCTATGTCAAATGGGACGCTCTGAGTTGCAGGTAACAGTAAACCTTTACAGAAAATCCAGTGTGGCTTAGATAACAAGGAAATTTGCAACCTGGAATTACTGGAAATGCAGTTAGGGCAGGTTCCTGACGGTGAGATCAGTGACTCATTGATGGCATCGAGGACTCAGAATCTTCCGTCTCTTCTCATCACTTGCATTCTAAGTCTCCCTTCTGGATTGCAACATGGTTGCTTGTAGGCCACATGCTTCCTTGTTCATGTTCAGCTATGGAATGTAAATCCAGCCAGAGATATAATTCCTTCCCAGTCTGACTGAGACAATGTAGGTCATCTCCTCACTTCCTGGGACCACTGCACTGTGGGCATGCTGTGTTCTGACGGACTTAACGATCAGGATCCCTTGAAGGTGGGGATGGGAAGGATACCTGAGCAGAATCAAGGTTCTGTTAGGATGGGGGCAGTAGGTGTTCGGGCAGACAACCAGCTTTGTCTAGTAGTGTCTACTACTTAAGCGTGTACAGGGTTCTTATATTTCACATGTAAAATGTAATTGAAGAGGTTATAGAAATTACCAGGAGCACAGCAGTTTTTCCATCAGAGTAAATTACAGGTATTCAAAGTAAATTTTTTTGAAGAAACACAGGGCCTGTTTTATTAACACCAGTTTGTGTTCTTAACAGAGACTCCGGGGACGTTGCAGCTCTCAGAGGGTGAGTTCAGCCTAGAGGCGTCCTTTTCTTCTATTTAGTCTAACTTTGTTCTCTGGCCACTCAGTCACCTTTTGTGGCTGGTTTTTCTCCTATGATTCAGATCCCGGAAATTCAACATTCTGGGCACAAACACAAAAGTGATGAACATGGAAGAATCCAACAACGGCAGCCTCTCTGCAGAATTCAAACACTTGGTATGTGGGAGGAGCCTGGACTCCCCTTCTCCAAGGGCTGGCAGAGGACTGGGTGGGGGACAGCCTCACGTGACATAGGTGCCGTTTGCTTTTCTTACAGACCCTGAGAGAACAAAGATGTGGTAACGGGGGCCGAGCCAATTGTGATGTAAGTTTTGTTGGGTGGGGATGAAAGCCAACTAGGAGGATTTTCTTTGATGGGGAGAGGAAAAGGGTCTTCTTATTGCCCAGAATTAGAGATATCGATCTGCCATTTCAGCTGTAGTCATTCACTGGGGGCCAAAATGACATGGTTGGAAGTCACATCTGCCGTGAGTTCTCTGGCTTGGAGCATTTCCTTGGTTGTCCCGGGAGTAAGCTTACATTAAGTAGGAGTGGAAAGTCCCTTGTTGCCTTATCCACACCCATTTAGTAGAAAAGAAGCCTGCCACGTGGCCTGGGGCTTTCCCAATTCCTCTTCCAGCTTCTGCCAGCTGACGCTGTTTGGCTCCTTCTTTGGTGACTTATTTTTCTCACTGAGGTGGGATAGAAGGTTGTAACAAATCTGAGTTAAACATTTTAAAAAAGAAAAACCTATTTTGTTCTTTATCCCCTTTATTTCTTTTCTGCCTTCCATTGATTTAGATTATTGGATTCTTAGTGTCAAGAATAAACTTAAAAAAAAAGATAGGAAAAAGGTAAATGTGACCAAAAACTAGTTTTTAATTAAAAAGAAAAAAAGAAAGAAAATTGTGACACCCTGTTCTATTTCCGATATATGTCCCCCGAACCATTCTTCCCTCTTCTCTAAAATGTAGCAGGCCTTAAAAAAATTAAAAAATAATAAAAAATTGAATTTATAGTGCTTGACAGTAAAGAGTATGCAATGATATAGAGAAATGTATGTGGCATGTTTGTTTAGACAAAGCAAGATGCAAAACAATATGAGTAGTATATTTGTTTAAAAAATACATTATACTGTTTTTTGCATGTTCACGTAAGCACTGAAAAACTCTGGAGGAATATACACCAAACAGTGCCTATGTATTTGTGCTGCTGTTAGTATCCGAGGCTACTCTATGCTGCTTCTGTAATATTGGTATTTTAAACTGAACATGTATTACTTTTTTAATCAGAAAAAGAGTATTCTAAAAATGAATTGGAATTTTGTTTCTTAGAATTCATTGGTAGCTCTTGTTCAAAACGAGGTTGCTATACTGCTGGTAGGAGTACAAATTGTTAGAGTTGCTTTGGAAGACAATTTGGCATTATAAAAATGAACATACTTTTATAAACCAGCAGTGCCACTCCCAGGATTTAACAGTAGAGAAACCTTTGCACATATGTACCAGGAGACATGTACAAGGTGTCGCAGCAGCCTGGTCATAAGCCCTCAATACAACTCACATAAATACCCATCGACACTAGGATGGGGAAATGATTTGTGGTGTAGTCATATGATGGAATACTGTACAGCTGCGGCAATGATGCTCGCCACCACTGGGCTGCGAAAGGTGAGTCACTCAGGGTGCATAGGGTATGATTCCAGATGCATAAGCTTCACAGACACCTCAAACTAAACTCTGTGTACATTGTTTAGATATAACTGTGGTAAAACTGTAAAGAAAAGCTAGGAAACAATAAACCCAAAAGGTAAAGTAGCAGTTACATCAGAGGGAAGAGGGATGGAGACGGGACTGGGGAAGGATACCCAGCGAATCTCAGCGGTTGTGGTCTTTTCCTTAAACTGGGTGGTGGGTAGACGTGTTCATCGTCTTGTCATTCACTGTGCTTCACCCATTTTGTAAATAACCGATTGGACCTCTGTAATGTTGTATAATACAACCCAGTAAAACATCAAGTTGAGGAACAGAGCCATGGAGAGTCTTAGTGCTGAAGAGAACGTATGCTCAGAGCTGTGTCCCTGGCAGTTTGTCTGTGGCCACCTGGTGGATTCCCCTTTTTCATGCAGTGAGGCTGTGGCATGTCCTGTCCTGCACTGTGGCTGTTAGTACCGAACGTTCTTGTCGTTATTGTAGGCCTCCCTGATTGTGACCGAGGAGCTGCACCTGATCACCTTTGAGACTGAGGTGTATCACCAAGGCCTCAAGATTGACCTAGAGGTGAGTTCTGCCGCAGAATGGGGACAGGGCTACACTCAGGTGAATCAGGATAAGAACTTCTAGATGGGATTTTTATCACAGAAGATGCAGTGATGACTTTGTTAAGCCCTGTTTTTACTTTTGTTATTTTCCTCCAAAAAATCGTTAGTAATCCCATCTGAGAGTAAAGTCTTGCTTGAATGCTTAGAAGGTACATGTATACTCAGCTTTCAGCAAACTTGACATGAAAAGCGGTATTTAGAGATTGATGGCAGTTAACTTTATAAAGTTTGGGGAAAATAGTCTTTAAACAGTCAGTGTTTTTAGTATACAGAAAATCATGGCCTTTACATTCCCTTTTCCCAATTTTCTTGATCTTTAAGAGAAAAAGCAGGAATCCTAGTCTTTGACTTCTGGAACCTGTCTGTTTAATGGGCAGATACAGCTTCACTTCTTGGAGCATGCCTTCCAGGTTTTATACGTGGGAATGTGTGGACCGTGAGTCCTGCTTTGAGCAAGTCAGATTTTACAAATTTCTGGTTGTGTTTAGACTGCAGCCTGAGTCCTATGGCCTGTGTCCTGTGTTCAGCACTCTTCCCACTCTGGGTTGTTGAGCCAACTCAGTCACATCTCCTTGAGAGGTGGCCGTGGGTGTGGCTTACAGCATGACCTTTTATTCTGAACCCTGGGAGATCTGGGTGAAGAGGTTTCTGAAGCCGCGAGGGCCCTCTGCCTCCCCACCTCATCTCCCACTTGCTCCACAGACCCACTCCTTGCCAGTTGTGGTGATCTCCAACATCTGTCAGATGCCAAATGCCTGGGCGTCCATCTTGTGGTATAACATGCTGACCAACAACCCCAAGGTGAGTGCCCCATCCTCTGGAAGGAAACCCGCCTTCTCTTCCGACTCCTCACTGCCCAGAAGTTGTGATGGTGCCTCGTGCAGGTCATCAGTCACCGCCCTTTCATCTGCATGAGCAAATGTGTTGTTTTCAATAGAATGTGAACTTCTTCACCAAGCCTCCAATTGGAACCTGGGATCAAGTGGCGGAGGTGCTGAGCTGGCAGTTCTCCTCCACCACGAAGCGAGGGCTGAGCATCGAGCAGTTGACTACGCTGGCAGAGAAGCTCCTAGGTCAGCATTTTACCTGTTGTCCCTCCTGCCCTCCTCAGAAACGGAATCTGGCTCTTCATTCAGGAAAATTCACTGAGCAAGGCCCTGTGCCGGGGCCAGAAACTGTGTGCTCCCCCAGCTGGGCGCGGGCAGTTAGGTGCAGAGATAGTTTGCCTCCTAATGATGGTTCTGATGAGGTGGGAGGCAGATTTCTTTTCTCTGGGTGGTTGTCTCCCTCCTCCCTCCCCCTCCCATATTTGTCTAATCTTAGAAAGATATTTTAAGTGCCTGTTAGATGGCGGAGCCATAGGTTTGACATTCCTGTCCATTTCTTCAATAAACTAGGTTGGTTTGTAATTTTTTCCCCTAGAAAAAAAATGTAGTAGGATATTTATGTGCTACCTGGACTATAAGTAGCTTCATCCCGTGCTGCCACTAAATGTGTGACCCTGTATCACCAGCTGTCCACTTATTTGTGTGTGCTGCTCGTCCCCGGGCCACCACACATGGCTAGGAAGGGCGGCGGAACTTGATACGTCATCCACCACCTCTGCTGGGCGAAACAACAACTCAGGGAGGGGGTCAAATGATGGACTTGGGTGTGTGTGCACATGCGTACACACACACGTATGCACAGTGGGGGCAACCTTCAAATACATGAAAACTAGTGGTTTCCAGGCTCATTGGGGGACAAATGTGTATGAGTGTGTGTTCTGTTTTAAGAAGTAAGATCTTGATTCAAAGCTGAAAATTATACTACTGTATTCTTTTTTTCCCTTCAGGACCGGGTGTGAACTATTCAGGGTGTCAGATCACGTGGGCTAAATTTTGCAAAGTAAGCAATCTTGTTAACGCCTTGCCACAGCCTCTTGGGAATAGGGGTGGGCGGGTAGGCCCAGACACTGGGCCTGAAGGCCCAAGACTCGGTCCAGCCGCCAGGAAGACCTGCCTGAGCGTAACTAGGCCTGAGGATGTTGACAGCACTGTGCCCCTAGGAAGAAAAAAGCTGGGATGGTGGTAGACTTGGCTTTCCCATTATTCTCTTCTCCAGGAAAACATGGCTGGCAAGGGCTTCTCCTTCTGGGTCTGGCTGGACAATATCATTGACCTTGTGAAAAAGTACATCCTGGCCCTTTGGAATGAAGGGTAGGTTGCCACTCTTGTGTTTGGCAGAGGACACAGCTGTAACAAGTCACCTGCTGTCTCAGCAGGCCAGTGGCTGGGGAGATCCCTTCAACCCAAACCTTCTTGTTGCTCTTTTTTGGCTCCAGGTACATAATGGGCTTTATCAGTAAGGAGCGGGAGAGGGCCATCTTGAGCACCAAGCCCCCAGGCACGTTCCTGCTAAGATTCAGTGAAAGCAGCAAAGAAGGAGGCGTCACCTTCACTTGGGTGGAGAAGGACATCAGCGGTAAGCTTGACTGTCACCCACCCACCCCTGTTGGCGGCAGCTGCTGCTGCTCTTGGCCCTGCTGCTAGTTTCAAGCACCCACTGCCCCCTTGTGGGCAGAGATGGCCTCGCACTCCCTGCCTCAGACTTGGCAAAACACAACTTGGGTGGCTTCTTTTCTCTAAGTTCTTCCAGCTGAAGGATTGGCTTGCCAATTTTGTGTTGCTTGCTCGAGGGGCTGATATTTGCCTAGGAATTTGCAATTTAAATTTTATTCTTCATCTCTTTTCTTACCTACCCTGTTACTATAGCTTATGCAAGTATTTATTCAAGTGTGTATTACCCGTGACCCAGCTGGATAGCCTCTCCAGAAGCCAGCTGAACATATCCACAGTGCCAGGCGACTGGGCAGGATATCCAGGGTCTCAAGTGCTAGGTTGGCATGCCTTTTCCTGTCAAGGAAAAATAAATTAGGTCGTTTTCTCTGAGGTGATTTCCATTATCTTCCCTTCCTATATCCCATGACAGGTAAGACGCAGATCCAGTCGGTGGAACCATATACCAAGCAGCAGCTGAATAATATGTCATTCGCGGAAATCATCATGGGCTATAAGATCATGGATGCCACCAATATCCTAGTGTCTCCGCTGGTCTATCTCTACCCCGACATCCCTAAGGAGGAGGCGTTCGGGAAGTATTGTCGGCCGGAGAGCCAGGAGCATCCCGAGGCTGACCCAGGTAGTTGTTGATTTTCCACGTCAGGCATTTAATTCTGGGGCAACATGGGAAATTACAGGGTTTTTGGAAGACAGGCAGGTGAATGTCTGAGGAACTTGGCCATCTTTACTCCTCTTTATGGAAAAGAACTTTGTAGTGAGTGCTTTTGGGGTGGCTGATGGCGTTGGAGAGAGAAGACTCAGAGTCACTAGTCTCTGCCCCACAGGGAGCATCCTCCCCCCACAAAACATACCCAAAACGCTTTGAAGAGAAAGCGAGGTCTGCATTCGTCAGTAACAGGATGCCCAGCCAGCACGGTGCTTCTTACATAGTAGGTGCTGGAAGGTTTGCAACCCAGACTTCAGTCTGGCGTGTTTCCTTTTCCCCATCACTGAACAATGTAAGCAGTGTCGAGTGGGATGAAGAAAGGCTTTTTGGAGGAAATGAGTGCTAGCAGCATTAGCACATGGTTTAAGAGCAGAGTTGGGGACAGTGGTGATTGAAAGGCAAGATGGTAACTGGTGGGCGGGGTGTGGAATTGGTATTTAGAATGTGTGGCTACTGAAAATAAGATTTTTTTTACATGTGCAAAAGCATCGGTGTTTATGTAAGTTATAGACAGTTATTTTACATTAAGCCTGTGATCTCAAGTGCTGTCATCACATGGAGGGGCAGAGCCCTCTAGTTTGCTCCCATCAGCATTTGCTGCTCTCGGCTCTCTGGGTTCTCCCTCCAAATCCTGATGAGGAATCTGTGATTTGCCGTTTTTGTTTTTATTGAACTTTTCTTAATCATGGAGCCAGCAGTGGCTTAAGTGATCCTTTGAGGTTAGCTTCCCTGCCCCAGTTGTTTTGAAAAGTCTGTTTTTGTACAAATAGCTCACACACAAACTGTCCAGCTTCCCTCCCACTTTTTCATAGAAATTCCCTCTGAAGGATTCCTTGGGGCGGGAAGGGCTGGAATTGGAGGGGGGAATTTGAGCTCACTGGCAATTGACTTTCTTTTCCCCCTTGTTCTGGTGTTGAGTTTTGTTCAAATACTCTAGAAAAGTTTAACTCTCACTTCCTGTCTGCTACTTATCTCTCTTCCCACGTTGTGCTTCAGTTGGGAGATCTGTTTATCAGCCTCCGTCACACTACTCTTTGTTCCTTCTGCAGAGGACATTTAGATCCAAGTGCTGGCCCTTTGACTAATTTTGCTTTCAAGATCCAAGTTCCCAATCTGAGGTTGTGCCCTCCATTTCCATCTGTCCTTCCTGTGTGACCAGGAGGCAAGGTCCTTTCCTGCCTGGAGACCCCGGTGTTTCTTCAGGGGCAGATTCCAATCACAAAAATGGAACTAATTACTTGTGTTTTGCCTGCCTCTTGGGGAGGCTAGTGTAAGCAGTGGGCACGGATGAGCTCGGTGTGGTGTGAGTGTGGAAATGGGGTCGGGGGTCGTGTAGGGCTGGCTGTGGTCTGTGTGTGTGGAGCCCCTGTATTAAAATGGGAATCGTGGGAGGTGGGTCTGTGACCATTTCCTCTCTACCCCCATCATGAAGATATTGTTCTCTCTCAGAGATAGATTGTCTGCCCAGGACTCTTCATTCCTCCTTCCTTCTCCAACCAGAAGCCCATACAGTATTTTGTTACAGCTTGAGGGAAAGAGTCCCCTCTTAGAAATGACAAATCCTTTACCTTACAAACTGGATAAAGTACATTTACAACCTTGTATGGAGCCATAAATCGGCTTTGCTTCTACTGTTCCCTCTAAGGCTAAAGCTATTTTTCTCAGCTGCTTTGATCACTGGGGAATTAAATCCTTTTCTGTCTGGGGTGGCAGGTCCCCTCAGGTCAGGGCCAAATGGATTTCTAAGACACCAGAAGCCTGTCTCAGTATCTTCTTTGGATTCTGCAGTGAATGAATCTATTTCTTTGCCCAAAATAAACTTAGATGACAGAATCTAAAGACTCCTTGGCAATGTCTTTTTTGAGATTGTCATCATGCTTTCTGATCCCTCAGTTTCTCCATAAGCCCTCACTAAGCTTTATAACTGTGCTTCTCTCAGCCCACCTCACCCTGCCTCATGCGTCCTACATGATTTGTTTGCCTGAATCCCCTGAATTTCATGCCAGTGTCTCCAAGCTTTCTTGACCTCTTGGTGTAAGCGTTTAGCACCTAAAATCATTTATTCTAATCCTCACATTTCTAACTATAGAACAAGAAATATAAATGACAGAGGGCACCTCCTTCTCCCCTGCCCTCCTTATATTGTAGAGCAGGTGCCTCGCCCCTTGCCCCAGGTCTCTTTGCTATTGAAGACGTAAGGAGGCCCAGGCCTCCTGTTTTCCAGAGTCAATTGTACTGCATCACAGACCTCTTCCCTTTATAGAGAGGCTGCTTTTTGTGTGATATAGTCATCCACTTGGAAAGTTATTGATACCCTCACCTAACAATGTAATAGAGGCAGATTAGTGCCGTTAGGAATAGAAGGTGTAACTCTTGCCTTTGGAACCACAACCATTAGCGGCTCCACATTCTCTGAAAGATTCGGTGACGTTGGTATCTGAGCAGGACGCCATACTTGGACTGCATACGCTCCGCTTCTGTGTGCAGAGAAGTTATCTCAGAGATACGACCTAGCCAGTATACAATCCTCAGACCACATACAGGCAGTTAAACGATCACACAATCCAGGGAAAGAATGAACACAATGCTGGCATTCGTCTGGGCTCACGTGGACAAGGGTATATTGAAAAGTCTCTAGTGAAGGAAAACTTTATGGAAAGTATTGAACTTCCTTCCAAGCCGGAAGCGCCTAGAACACCAAATAGTTTACATTGAGGGAGGGCAGCCCTGAAGGGAGACAGAGGTTCAAAACAGTCTCTGCTCAAGGATGGAATGATTTCAAGTCAGGCCCGGTGAGGCAGCCGGCTTTCTCCTGCTTTGTACCCAGAGTGGGGTCCCAGTCAGTAAGCCCCCGCTTTCCTCTTCCCAGGTGCTGCCCCTTACCTGAAGACCAAGTTTATCTGTGTGACACCGTAAGTGGCTTACCTTCCCAATCTTGCCTTCCTTTCTAATGTCCTCATTTACCCCTGGGAATGGGACACTGGGTGAGAGTTTTCCTGCGAAGGGTTGGAAGGCCCTGGGCAATGTTTAATACTCAGTGACCTTGTGTGTTTAAAAAGCTTGAGCTTTTATTTTTCTGTTGGAGACCAGAGTTTGATGGCTTGTGTGTGTGTGTTTTGTTCTTTTTTTTTTTTTCCTCCATTGTGTCTTGTCAACCCGGCCCTTTCCCCTCCCACGGCTCCCCGTTTCCTACAGAACGACCTGCAGCAATACCATTGACCTGCCGATGTCCCCTCGCACTTTAGATTCATTGATGCAGTTTGGAAATAATGGTGAAGGTGCTGAACCCTCAGCAGGAGGGCAGTTTGGTGAGTATTTGGTTGGCAGACTTTGTCCCTGTGAGGGAAGTCAGGCCCCCTTGTGCGATGTCCCATGTACAGAGCCAAGAGCTGGAGCATATGAATTGTAGGAGAAGGTTCTAGAGCAGAACTCTCCAGTAGAAAGGGGATACACACCATGTGTGTGAGTGTAAATTTTCCAGTAGCCACATTAAAAACAGTAAAAAGAAACAGGTGAGGTTAATCTTAGTCATATATTTTATTTAACCCAATAAATCCAAAATACTATCATTTCAATGTGTGTGAAACAAATGAATGAGGTTTTTTTCATACTGAGTCTTTGAAATCCGCTGGGTGTTTTGCAGCTACAGCCCACCTCGATTTGGACTAGCCACATTTCAGGTGTTCAGTAGCCGCCTGTAGCTGGCTCCAGGCTGCCGCATTCAGCATGGCAGCCCTAGATCTTCTTTACACATGGAGAGTTGGGAAGTAGTTAAGGTAGGAAGGGGACGGAGTCCTTCCTGAGGACGAGACCCGGTAGGGAGGCGAGCAAACCTGGATTAGCCAACCCTGTCCTGGCCGTGTGGGCAGGAGGCTGGATGGTGGCGATCACGAGGAGTATGTGCCCTGCCGGCCCAAGTGCCGACTGAACCGGCGCTCCCTGTCTGTCCCCCCAGAGTCCCTCACATTTGACATGGAGCTGACCTCGGAGTGTGCTACCTCCCCCATGTGAGGAGCCGAGGACCGGAGCTGCACAGAGAGAGATGACGGAGGCACCTCCTGTGTTCGACCACCCCTAAGCAGCCAAACCCCAGAGCGTCTGAACTCCTAACGTTGTGGTTCCAGATTTTCTTTCAATCTCCTACTTCTGTTATCTATCTATGAGCAATCTGGGCACTTTTTAAAATAGAGAAATGAATGAATGTGGGTGATATGTTTTTATCTAAATGCAAATAAGAACGTGTCCTCTGAGACTGTGATCAGGGGCTGTGGAAGGGATGGCGAGAGGGAGGGAAAGGCAGTGTCTTGTCTTTTCTCGCCCCTGCCCTCCTTTCTCAGCAGCTTGCTGTGGTTGTAAGACAAGTGCCTCTTGTGCCAGCGGCATCCCTCTGCCTATTTCTGTAAGCTAATGCCACAGGCTGCCTCTAGCTACATATGCGTACCCCTGGCATTGCACTTTTAACCTTGCTAACGTTTAAATAGAAGACAGGACTTTCAAAGCCCCTAGGTTTCTTTTTAAATTTAAAAGAAAAAGAATTAAAGGGCAAAAAACACTGTATCAGCATAGTCTTTTCTGTATTTAAGAAAACTCAGTTAATAGCCTCTTTGGTGCTTTAGGCATTCAGCTTTCGTCAGGCTGGTACTTTATATAAATCCTGAAATGGGCTTCAGATCCAACCCTTAAAAGACGTCTGACACTGTGGGTTGGCCTTTGGTTTTGAAATAGGAAGGTTGAAGGAGAACCTGAACATTCTAGACTTTTTTTTATAAGCAGAGTTTTTATTTTCCCTTGTATGTATTGGCCTGTTGGTAGGTAAGGCTGGGCAGAGGAGCGCTTACAACCTGTCCTCCCTTCCCCTGTGGACTTGCACTCCTGTTTCAGAGCCCAGGAGGCTCTGTGGGTGCCTTATAAGGGATGGGATGATTCTCCTTCCTTCCCTCAGTCCACCTGACCCCCCTTGTGGCATGGCTCCGTCGGTGTCCAAAGGTCCCTTGTCCTGTTTGGTTTAGGAGTCCTGGTCTCAGGACCTCCTGGAATAAGAGGAGGAGAGTAACAGGTTGAACGTGACTCAGAGTATGGGGCCCCAGCCAAGGGTCTGACTGAGCTCAGGGAATGTGGTTCTTATCCCAGTTTCTTGGTGACTTCCCACAGCACCTGGAATCATTTCTTCACTTGGTTAACTCAGGGGCAAAGGCTTACTGATAAACTCAGTCTGTCCCTCATATGAGGGAGTGAGGGAGTATACACCCGGCCTCCCCCCAGCACTGGCGACTATCTCCTGCCCTTTGGGGCCCCACAGATGAGGCAGAACAGGTGGAATTGACTGTGCATCTCGGAACATGTAGGAGCATGAGAGGTTGGGACCGCCTCTGGCTCAGAGGCCTGGCTGTTGTGGGTGGTCCAAAACCACCTTGTCTCAGTTGATCAGAGTTTCTGTGCAATGCTGTTTGTTACACCCAAAGAAGCCAGTTCCTGAATGAAGTAGGGGATGACGACCTTCTCTCCAAGACAAGGGGGTTGCCATTGGCCGTCCCTGTTCCCTGTCCTCCTGCCTAGAAACGGTTGACAGGTAGTACAGGGTGCTCCCTTTTCCAGCAACATTCTTTCATTCATGATAAGCTTGACTCATAAACTGAGAGAAGGTTTAGTTCGAGGGACCCGGGGCAAGGATCCAGAGCAGATGGATATTGTAAAGTTTGGGGCTTTCAGGTAGCATGTGTATCTGGGTTGAACTCTGATTGTAGCAAAGTTCTTTAGAGAGGAGCTGAGACTTGGTCCAGCCACTCCCTTCAAGAACCAAGTCCTCCAGGACCTGCCTGCTTTCTCCCCACTGTCTGCCCCTGCCCAACCCCTGCCCAGCCAAGGGGTTCCCATCCATCACTTAACCTACTTTTACAGTGGTTTGAAAGCTACTGTCCTGGCCGCTGCATCAAATTCCAATGTATACTTCATAGTGTAAAAATTTATATTATTGTGGGTTCCTTTTTTTTTGTATATTGCTGTATCTACTTAAACTTCCAAAAATAAAAATGATATAGGACCCGTGTGACAGTGTGGCAGCTGTGTCTCTGGCCAGTGGAAGTTCCCCTTTCCCTGCTTCAGTTCTGAGGGGGCCTCACACACAGGTCCAGCCTGTCTGGAGAGGAGGTGGTGTCCCCCGCTCATTCCCACGTTGACACCGGCCCACTTCTGGGGCACTAAGCACCCCCTATATTATATAGCCACCAGCCTCCAGGTAAGGGGGGTCATACTCCTCAGGCACAAAAGTGTCAGAGTGGAGGCCACCCTTGTCCCTCGCCCTTCCTCCTCTCCGCCTTCCTCCTTCCAGGGGCCTTTGCAAGCAGGGCCTCCTGTCTGGGGTCAGATAAGCTACGTAAGAGGGTTGGGATGGAGGTGCTCCCACCCCACCCCCAAGGCCTCCCCTTCCACAGTTGTTCCATTATCACCTTCTCTTCAGTTCACTCAGTGGGGACCAACTAAACACCTAACTGGCTGCTGCTCCAGGCCGGCAGTCAGTGGTGATAATTCACAGACATCAGCGCCCACTCAGCTGTCTCCTACCCCCTCCCCTTGTGCCGAGTACCACAGAGCCGAGCAGGGTGTAAGATATGAGCCGCCTTCCCCTGCAGAGATGGAAGAGAGATTAGTGTGCTTAGGCGGCTGGCGGCTGCTTCCCTCCCCACCCACCCCCGCCACCCCAACTCTGGGCCCCTGCGCCTCCTGGGGCAGGCTGCAAGCCCCTCTTCCCTCGCTTTGAGCTCTGAAGAAACTTCGTCAGCAGGCCTTGCTCCCCCATCCCTCAAGGGCGCCTAGATTCGGCACCTAGGTGCAGGGGGTAGGGGGGTCCAAATGGGGAGACATTCCTGCTCTCAACCCAGCGTCTCCCCTTAGTCTCAGGACAAACTTTTGAAAACTGGCAGTGGGATGGTGCCACCTGCTGGTCTCTGGGAAGAGGCCAGGGGAAGAAGGACTGTTGGGCTCTCCTTTGACCCTGGCCCGGGAGGGTTGAGTCATCTTGGCTCTGACCCTGAGCTGCCTGCCAGCTTCAAGATCGAGCGGCAGCTGATAAGAAGAGGCCAGACTACATTTCTTCCCATTCCTCATGCCCCCTTCCCTCCACTAATTCCTGCCCCATCTTTTCCCAAGATCTCGAGTCTTAGCTCTTTAGTCTTCTGAGAAGTACTGACAGTGTTCAGGGTGGGGGAGAACGGGTGTCAGCACCCTTAAAACCATAGAAAAGGGAGCAGAATTGTAACTTCAGGCTACACATTACAGCATCAGCTGGCAGGAGGGAAGGAACAAAAGGCCTCCAGCTCCAGCAATTCCTGTTACCCAACCAGGAGCCACACCAGCAGTTTTATGAAAAAAAAAATACATATTTTATTCAAAAACACTGTTTTCACCAATGTATGGCCTATGTACAAAGTACAAAAGACTCCCTCTTTTCATCCCCACCTGCCTTCAGAGAGATTTGAACCTGGGGCTCCCAAGCTTCCCCGCCGTCAGCTGCCCCTGGCTGGGTGCCAGGTGGCCTCAGAGGGTGGAGTGAGTGAGGTTGGGAGCCAAGGCTTCTCACACCACAGTCAGTTGTGCAACTGTGATGTGGCCTCTTCCAGGTTCACCGTCCCAGCAGCGTGGAAGCAAAGATCAGCTTTCACCCCTCACTCCAGCTTCCACAGGCAAGCAGCAAGCAGCTGATTTTCTGCTCTCTCATTGCAGGTTTTTGCCAGGATAGGAGGGGATCAACCCTGCAAGTCCTGGGTTCCCTGTTCACCCACCGTGTCCTAGATCCATTTTCCCTTCTCCTGCCTTTCTGTAAGCAAGAGAGGCAAGGAAATAAGCCTGGGGCCCGATGGAGGGGAGGGGATATTGGGAGGGAAGAGATAGCGAGAGCAGTATAGGCAAGGGCAGGCTCCTGGCTGGAGGCCAAAAGGTCAAGAAATGACACACTCAGAGCAGCTTTGACAGGCCTGACTCCAATGACCCATTTCTGCTGTTAGGGACATGGCCACGGCCTAGATAAGCTCTTGGTTCACAAGAAGTTTGGAATCCGTATTCATTAGATAAAATATAAAATATGTCTCAGAATTGAACCCCAACCTCCCTCCTGAGGGAAGAATCAATAGACCCACACGTGCATGAGAGCAGAGGCACGCACGCGCGCACACACACACACACACACACACACACACACACACTTGGGAGGCGAAGCTCCTAACTCAGGAGTAAAGCTGAAGCTGAGAGCCATCACCTGCCCTACACCCTTTCTTGAATACTTCCAATCAAATAGCTGCTGAGCAAAGGCCCTGGCAGGAATAGGTTTGCCTGCACTGAGTACCTGCCATGACGGAAGCAGCTCAGTCTCTTCCACAACAGAGACAGGCCCAGGGGAATCTTGGAACGCCTTGATCTGCAGAAAAAGGCGCAGCTGCTGCCCCAGCCACATACCCAGGACTGCAAAGGCAAGGCAGGCACACCTCACATACAAATACACACACATGCACAGGGACACGTGCCGCCTGCGGAGGCATCAATATGCACAGCAATACTAAAATCACAATTAATAAGAACCCTTCACATTGAGCATTGTTTCCAAAGACAAGTGTGCGATTCAAACATTCAGGAGAGCGAGCCTCTGGCAGAGGTGAAGAGACCGGCAGGTGGGGACAGACGGGAGTCCAGACTGTCCATGGGGCGGCGTAGGAGTTCCTCCACGTGCCGGGCTACGTCCATGGTCTCATCCAGGTCGAATTCTCCATCCTGGTCAAGGACGGGGTCAGGACTGGTAGAGAGAGGGGAATGTCAGAGGGAGCTGGCCTGCCTCACAGCCACAGGCTCCCGGGGCAGCCCCCGGCTTCCTCCCCACTCACGCCAGTCTCATGGGAACAGGACCAGCTCTGGCTGGACCCCCCACCTCCCAAGTTGAATAAATCAGCCTCTGGCTTTTTGGAAGGCACCCCAGTCTCATTTCTTGCTACCTCACTGAATGATCACAGGGAATTCATTTTCCTCTCCCTGTCTTCAGCGACATGGTTGGGCCAGTGAGCTCTGCCCACCTGCAACGCTAGTCCATTAAATCCCAGGCACCATTCACTGAACACGTACATGGCCTGAGGGCCTTGTAACCTCCAACTCTTCCAGCCACATGTAAGGTAGGCACTTACTCCACTTTACAGAGCAGGAAATGAGGCTTGGCCATGTTCAGAAACTTACTCAGGGGCAGCTGGCTGGTGGGTGGAGTCAGGATTGGAACTCTGGTCTTTGTGACCCCCTCAAACCTGTGGTCATCCACTAGTGCCTCCCAGGCACCCAGATCTCCAGCCCAGGCCACTCATAGCTCAGAAGAGAATAACTTCTCTACCCTTGGAACTCCAGAGTGGAGCAATTGATACCCTGCTCCCACCCGACTCCTACGAATGACCACCTCCTCCATAGCTGCCCTGTGTGAACTTGTACGCTCTCATTCAGTCCTGACCCCAATCGCATGAGGTAGGTATGCTTGCCTCCATCTTACAGATGAGAAAACTGAGCATCAGCAAGGCTCAACAATTTTCCTAAGGTCACACAGCTAGTCAGCATCACAGCAAGGACCCTGCTACGTGTAGCTTCAAATGCTCTGTGCTTTTTACTGCTTGATCTCACCCTCCCTGCACTTTGGCACGTGCCAGAGCCTGGCCTAGGCTGGGCGGTCTCAGACCTAGAGACCTTTGCCAGGATCCAGCCTGAGGCCAAGTGCCCAGTTCCTCCCCGCGGAGCCCCATGAGAACACAACCTACTTCTGTGGGTATATGTTATAAGGAGCCTGGGGACACACGACTGGGGAGGGGGCCTGGTCCATGTAGGTGGCACTGCCCCCAGCAGAGTCTGCAGATGTCACAAACCTGTGGGAGGAAGCAGAGCAGAGCCTCAGTGGCCTCAGGGCAGCAGCTGACTTGGAGAGGGGCTCAGGGGGGCATGTCTTTTTTAGGTGCAGAAGGATAAAATGCCCCCTGGGCCGGGGTCTCCAGCTGCAGGAATGGAGCTCTGGGTACTCGCTCCATGGTGACCAATCCCAGTTCCCTCCCCAGGGCTGAGCCAGGTTTTAAGGGAAAGACATGCTGGGCCCTTGAATGGGAGGGGGTGGTGGTAAGGGGTGAAGAAAGATAGCCAGGGAAGGGGAAGAGAGGCAGCAGGACACTAGAGCTGGCCCTTGGACACTTACTCAGGGACCACTTGCTTGATCTGTGGCTTCACGTATCCATCCATGCCTTTAGCTGCCCAGGGGGAAATGGTGATAAGAACCAAAGTCTCTGGGAACTCGTCAGGGGGTAGGAGCCCACCCCAGGCAGTCTGCCCCCTACGCACGTCGCAGGGAGCTCAGCAGCGATGAGATTGCCCATGGACCCCCAGTGAACACCTGCTGACAGACCCAGCCTGAGGGCCACCCAGACCCTGGCTTCAATCTCATCCCTCCTTCCATTTCCTTCTCTGGTCCTTTGCTTTCTCTCTCCCCACCCCCGCCCCCGCCAAGGAAACAGAATCAACACCAAGGAACAAACCCAACCAATGGATTGGGGACAGGTTAAAGAGGAAAAACCTGTCCACTTTGCTTCCTACACTCAACCTGGGAGCAGGATTGAGGGCGGGGAGTGGTGAGAGCACTGGACGAAGACAAGCGTAACACATTATCTGTGGGTTTGAATTATCCAGGCTCCTTCCCTAGCACTGCAGCCTCTTCCTCCAAGGGCACAGAAGTGAGAGTCCACTCAACTTTTCACTTTACAGAGAAGAAAGCAGACTCAGAGATTTCTCTTTCCCTCTCCCCAGTTATGAGCCCTGAAATCCTCTCCACATGCTTTGCACCATCCCGTGGACCAAAACCCACAGGGGAAATGGCGCCAGGGCACTTCTTGGGGAGTTCCCGCTGCCTAGTGCAAGAGTGAGTTCTTGGGCCCAGAAGCCTGGGAGGACCGGGGCAGGACGCACCAAGCACAGGAGTGTAATACTTGGAGAAGACCTCATCCTTGGGCCGGTCAGGAAACACGTAGATGAGGTAGCTCAGGTCCCCCAGCCGGTCAGCCAGGGACCGGATGGAGAAATCCCGCGTGGTGAATGGCTTCAGGTTCCACAGGTTGCGGTCAGCTGTGAAAAGGACAAGCTCAGTCCCTCCACTCACCGCCATCAGCAAGAGGATCAGAGTTGTGGGGTTTTAGGACAGGCTTGTGGAGACATCCACGCTTTTATCAGCCTGCACTGCAACCCTACCCGTTGTGCTCCCTGGCATAGGGCACACCAGGCGAGTAGATACCAATAAGGCTGGGTCAGGGCAGAGAAGAGAGAGCATGAAACTGCTGGAGGACTCACCCAGCAGTTCTGGAGTCTAGGGGGCCAGCGCGTCTAGGTTCTCCAAAATGGAAAGTGATAGAAAGGGAATGCGTTTCTGAGCACACTCCTTCCATACTCTGAGCATTCCCAGCAGGTACCTTCTAAGGATGCAGGAGTGATGGAGGATGGGCAGCAAGGAAATGGGAGACAGCACTATTGGGACTGGAGTGTAGACAAAAGCAGGTACTCACGAGAGTCAAACTTCCAGGCAATGGTGATGCCCCCAATTTCTGAGTCGCTGAAGCGCAATAAGAAGGTCCCATCAGGCTTGTTGATGAGCAGGTCATGGGCCTGTTGCTTATTCACAAAACCTAGGATGGCCCTGCGTGCACGGAGCATACAGTGTCACTGCTGGGCCAGCAGTCAGTGTCCCCTGAGCCCATACCCTCCCAACCCCCGTGCCCACTGCTCCTCACCCATCATTCCAATGGGGCTTGTGATGCTTCTTCAGCACCTCCATGACACCGTCAAACCACTGCCAGAAGGTGTAGTTCCAGCCCGGCAAGTTCTCCTGAGGACCCCCAGGAAACCCCAAATCAGGGCTTGTGCCCCTGTTGTCACAGGTGGCCCAGGAAACAGTCAGTGCCCTCTTGTCCTTACTCAGACACTCTCCTAATTCCTCACTCTACTTGTCCCACACTCTGGCAGCCCATAAACTGATACAGCCTCCAACCCTTATCTAGGGAACCATTGAGTCAACTCGCCTCTGGCCTCTTAGACACAGGGATCCAAGACAATCCCATGGGTGGGGTGAGGAGGTGCAAGGAGTTGTCCAAGCTGGATGAGACCTCCAGTCATTCCTGCCCAATCCCTTCACTGCACAGATGGGGAAACGTGGCACAGAGAAGGGAAGGGGCCAGGCAAAGTAGTTATAACAGGACGAGGTCTAGAACCCACGGATTCTGATTCTCAGCTCCGGATTCCTTCCCAGGGTCCTGCTTTGGCTCTCACAGCTGCCTGCATTCCTTGGGGTACGGGTCCCTCCCCCTCTCTCCTGGTTGTAGGCGAGGGTGGGGCTCTGACCTCAGGCCATAACCTGTCTCTGTGGGGGAGGGGTGGCAGGACACAGGTGGTCCCAGGCAGGCAGCTGCCAGCAGGCCCTCACCCTGTTGAACTGGGACCAGGACACGGACATGCTGTTGTAGTCCTCCAGGTGGTTGCTGCTGCTGTTGAACAGCTTCTGTGCCAGGAACACCAGGTTCTCCTTGGTCAGGCCCCGGTTGCTCTGCACCTCGGCCTTGAATTTCATGTTGAGCGCCTCACACAGCTGCGGCCACAGCACTTTGTCAGGCACGGCGAATGGCACCCTGCCCTGAGCGGGGGAGAAGGAAGGGGAATAATAAGGCAGTCTGCGGGAGTAGGAAATATTTACACACAAACACAGACACTCAGATACCTAGAGGCAGAGGGGACTGCAAAAGATCCAGAAAAGGAGACAAACACGAAGGAAAGAAAAGCAGGGGGGCAGGAGCAGAGGTGTGCAGGATAGAGACCCAGACCCGGGCACTGAGGACTCAGGTCAGGAATCCAAACTATAAGCTGAAGGAAGATCAGGGACCAGAGCCCGAAGACCAAGCTCACAGACCTGAGAGGCTGCAGTCCCCAAACTGCAGCCTAGACAGAGCCCAAAGACAGGCCGAGGCGAGGGCGCTTATGCCAGCTGCCCTCCTCACCACATCTGGCTCTGGTCTGGTCCTGGGGTGGGGAGCACCACTGAGCAGGGGCCCAAGGCGGTGGGGCTGACCCTGGGAGCCTCCCAGGGCCAGGAGGTAGGGGTCCCCTGGGGACTCACCGGCTCAGCAAAGGCATTGTCCCACAGCACGGTGGCAGTAGCATTGTGGTCCTGGCTGCCGTGAACAATAACAACCACGGGGAGGGACAGGGTCTGGGGGAGTCAGAAGAATGAAAATTGAGGGCGTACGACCACCATTTGCCCTCCGCTTAGGCAAGACAACCAACCCTCACTCCTTACCCACAGTCCCAACCACAAGCCCCTCCTAACAAAACCAAAGCAAAAACAAACAGAAAAACACAACATAGATCTTCTTGGCCCATTGCCCAAATTCTGTGGGCTACTGCCAGATTATAACCTCACAAACAGGCACCAGCAGAGTGAAAGTAGGTTTTCTGATAGCATCACAGAGTAACTGGTCAGACACCGTGTGAGAGAGCATTCAGAGCTCTCTGGCTTTGCCAAACCAGCTGGGGGGCCTCAGGCAGGCCCTGCACAGGTTTGGGTAACCTGTGGGGGATGGGAGAGTGGAGCCTCACCTTCACCTGAAACACAAGCTCGTTGCTGCCTACACTGAACTGAGACTCAAACAGGACCGTGAACTTCTCCTCCGTCACAGACTCTGCACCTCGCCGATCAGCACGCTTGATCCTCTTTAGTGACTGTGAGGCAAAGTCAGCGGGGGAGGGGGAGACAGGAGCTGGTAGCCAGGACTTAGCTCTAGGTAGACCTTCCCTCCAAGGCCCAGGCCCCGTGCTCACCATGTTCCTGAAATGGGCGCTGAGGGTTCCGGTGGCTTGGTGGTACTCCATCACACAGCAGTTGTTCAAGATCTCTCCACTGCACTCGCTGTGAAGGAGAGTGCAGGCCAGGAGCACAGGCCTATCTGAGCCTTGGGCCGGGGTCTTCACTCCAGAAAGCCCTGCCCGCAGCCTCTGACCCATCCCCTCAGAGCGTTCCTCGGTGTGTCTCCGGCCTTACTTTCTCATCAACCTGAGAGTACCCAAGTAAAGTCTTCAAGGGCAGGCTCTGGGTCTCTAAGGTTAAAAATTCCTTGGGCATCCGAGGTTGATGTGAGGGCCTTTGGTGGCCTCCAGCAGCTTTCGAATGCACTTAAAATAAAACTCATGACCACGGCCCCCAAGGATGCCCGTGATCAAGCCCTGCCCGCCTCCCTGGCCTTGCTGGGTTCCTCTGCCCTCAGAACAAGCAAGTCACACTGCCTTGCCTGTATGCTGAACATGCAAGCTTGGTACCAGCCTCAGGGTCTTTGCACTCATTCCACCTGTTGCCCCAACACTCCTGACCTTCTCATTCAGGTCTCAACTCAAATCCCTTCTCAGCAAGGCCTTCCTTGACCACTCAAGTGGTGTTGCCACATCTAACCAGGTGCTGTGATATCACTGTTTTGATTTTCCTTCTAGGGAGGGTCCATCACTTTTTGACACTGCCTTATATTCAAGCGTATAAGATTGTTTCCCTCCCCAGCGAACATGTAAGCTCTGAGACAGTGACAATCTCTCTGTCTTCTTCATTATCCTATCCCCAGATCACATGTAGGCCTTCATACACATGACCAAGTCTCCCACTTCACTCATTCACTCCTTCATTCATTCACTGCACCCTTTATGGATGGCCTGCCCTGACCCTTGCACCCCACCCCTGGGTGCTCTGGGCACACATGTACCTCCTTCAAGACAAGGCACATATTCGCTATGCCCCAATGTCTTGTCTCTCTGCCTTTTCACCAGCTACCTCCTATTCACCCTGCAGCCTGAAACTGCGTGTCGTGCTGCTCCACCCCCACCGTGACCCACTTCCACAGTGCCCTGCGCATCTCCCTTGTCACACACCAGGCATCACTTCTCATGTCTGCTGCCTGCTCTGCTGGTCAAGCGGTTGGGTGAGGACACAGCCAAGTTCTGTTTGGGTCACACTGTGTCCCATGCTTAGCACAGGTCCTGGAACACCCCAGTAGGGCAATCCTTGTTGACCTACTATGTGCTAGGCATGGCAGGGACTACGGAAAGCCTTTCAGCAGGAGAAGCAAGGTGTATACCAGGACAGAGAGAGTCAACTGGAGAGACACTGGAACACATGTGCAATGCCAGGACAAAAGGGTGCAGGGAGGGACGACGTGCTGTCCTATCACCAGGATCCCAGGTGTAGGACAGAGGTCGGCACCCAGATTGAGCTTGGGCAGGGGCAGACATGAGGGTGGGCACGCGTACTTGCGGGTGTTCTCGTTCTTCAGCAGAGACTTGGCCTGCTGCTCACTGATGATGGTGGCCTTCACCTGAGGGGGGTTCATGTGCACGTTCAGCTTCCCGCCCACCAGCAGGCGCACGGTGGCCGCAAACTTGGTCTGGGTCTTCAGGACCTGAGGGGGCTGCTTCTCAATGATGAATGTGCTGCGGGGACACAAGTGACCGGATGCTGCCTCAGGGACAGGACGCTGGTCCCTCCGTGTGGGGAGGCTGCCTCCCCTGGGGCTCAGGTGCAAAGGAAGAGCACCTGGCAGGGACCCTGTTCCCAAGGAGACCACTGAGGGTCAGGTGGACGGCAGGAGGGGAGGACAATGAAATGAACTCGACAGATGGCACGGGCTGCAGAGGACAAGGGCAGCCCACGCGGTCTCCACAAGAGAAACTGGGCAAGGTCAACACCGAGCAGCCATAGCAACTGGGGACAGAGGGCTTGAGGGGAGGAAGTGAGGCAGAGAGAGGCAAGGATTCAAGCAAAAGCAGCCCCTGCCTCCCCATGACAACCACATGGGGGCTGGGTGTGGCCAAGAGGCAGCAATCACCTGGTCACCAGGGCTGAGATGATGTCTGTGATGGTGGCGTTGACCTCAGCCAGCATCCCCTCCTCTGGGCCGCGGATGGGCAGCTGCTGGCAGAGGTGCTCAGCTCTGCGGATCTGCTGCCGGTTCTGCCAGATGATCTCGGCCAGCTTCTCACACCTGCACATGAGCCCCAAGGCCAATGGGAAGGACAATGGCTTCACCTCATCCTCAACACCAGAGGTGGGAGGCTCCCAGTCTGGGGAAGCCCCTCACCCAGGAAGCCCTCGCCAGGAAGGCTTTACACCTTAGCCACCTCTCCTGTGCGCAGAGCACAGTGGAGCTGCCCCGCCGTCCAGAAACACAGAGAAACACACAAGAGGGACGACCCTGACTCAGACGCGAGCATCACTCTGCACACCCTGCTCTGCCCCACACCCCAACACTGTGCCTCCCTTCCCGGGGGAGGAGACATGATTGGGGGGCACCAACGTCTACATCAGGAACCAGAACCACTGGCGAAATAAGACCTGTCACAGGACAAAGTGAAGCGGCTGCATATGAAACACAGGAGCAGAAGCAGCAGCTGGTAGCACCACCCTGAGCCCCTGCCAACCCCTTCCGCCCGCCCCCTGCCCGCCTCCCCCACACCCATTACCAGGACTGCAGCACGTCCAGGCTGCCCTCGGGGGGCCCTCCGTTCCCGACCAGCTGCTGCCTCCGCTTCCACTGGATCAGTTCGTCATCCAGGATGATGGTCTGCTGCTTCCGCAGCAGCTGCAGGGTCTTCTGGTGCTTCTCGGCCAGCTCCTGAAGGGAGGGGGGGCAGGGCCTTCTGGGCTCAGGACAACTGTGCAGGGCCTCGCTCAGGAGACAGGGCCTCCCCTCCCCTGACCTGCTCTGCCTCACAGGCCCCCACAGGAAAGGGGGACCTGGCCTCCTGCTCTCCTGGGGCCTGCTCCCTTCCTGGCTGTCCCTGTCTCGGGCACCCTGACAGCTCAGCTCGGGATCTGGCCCCCATGGCTGGGAGGAGAGGGACGCAGACCCACTCACCACGCGGTACTGCTGCAGTGTCTGGGCCTCGCGCTGCAGCCAGGCCTCCAGGGACACCTGCTTCTGCTGGAGGGCCGTCTCCCGGCTCAGACGCTCCTGGGGGTTCAGCTGGGCCAGCTGGGCAAACTGAGCTAGAGGAGGGGATAGGACAACACGACCATGATCTCCCAGCTTCCAGCAGGAAACCCAGAGAAATCCCACTCACCTGTTCTACAGGCAAGGCCCTCAAGGGACAGGTCTGACCAATGACAAGTCGGGCTCTAACAGCCAACAGTGCCAGAGATGAGCGGGCTCCACTTCCTGGCCTCCCGACTCTGAGCTCCCCTCAGGGAGTGGGGAGATGGAAGCTTGGGGGTACAGCTGAGGAGGATCCCGCCCTGTGGCCTCCCCTCCCACCCTGGCCCACACGGCCTGGTTTGAAGTATGCCCTGGCGGTTTAGTAGCTGCGTGATCTCGGACAAATCTCTTCACTCTCCTGTGTCTCAGTTTCCCCATGTGTAAAATGGGAGAATTCTGTTCCCTGCCTCAGTGGGTTGCTGTGAGGATTAAAAAGTAATGATACAGAAAATGCTCAAGACTCTGGCCGGCACGTGTAAGTTCTGGGCGAGAGTTAGTTCTTATTGGTTAATGGGTTACAGGACAGGATTAAAGGTTGATGGAGACCAGCAGCTCTCAGCCCCCACCTCACATGGCAAAGCCTCATGAGGGAAGGCCCTGCTCCATGGCTTTGCGCCACTTCCTGGAGCACAGCAGCCTCTCCTCGGGGAAGAAGGAGTTTCTCTAGGTGCTGGAAGGTGCCTAACATGTTTGTACAGGTTGGGTCACTGTGAGCTCAGTCAACCAACAGGGAAAGGAGAGAGGGAGGGAGAGGGAGAAGGAAAGGGAGAGGGAGAGGGAGGAGAGAGAGAGAGAGAGAGAGAGAGAGAGAGAGAGAGAGAGAGAGAGAGAGAGAGAGAGAGAGAGACCAGGGCCCATTGGGAACACAAAAGCATCAAGATTCTCTCAGAAAAGCAAGGGTGGAGGGAGGCAGTTTCTCTCCACACTGGCTGATAGGAATCTCATCAATGGCGGGAATAGGGAGTCAGCGAGTCCTCATTACCCGTTTTCAAAAAATCGGTTATGAAGCACTTAAGACACAGGGAAGGTAGAAAGAATACCTGCGTAGCCATCATCCAGCTTAAGAAATCAAACATTTCCATCATTATAGGTACCTGTCCACCCTCCCCGCTTGCAAACCCCTGCCTCCCCTCCAAGGGCCCCCCTCTGCTAAGTACTGGGCTGACCACCCCCTGCCAGTGGCCTTTGTGAACACCCGTGTCCTTACTGGGGCTGAGTCAAGTTGACGTGAATCAGCACGTCTTGGCCAAGTTCCTGGCAGGCCTCTGAAGACCATGTCACACTGACCTAGGCCCTGCCCCATGGACACACAAACTGGGACAGACCAAAGCAACTCTTGACAGCCAGGAAGAGCCCAGAACAGAACAGACTTCAGAAATATGGCTCCAATCTCTCTGCAGGGCACTGAGCAGGAAGAGCACTTTCCAGTAGGGAAACACAGCCGAGTAGTGTGTGCGGCCACCTCAGGAATCCTGCCACCCACAGGAAGGTGGTGGCGACCCCAACACCTGGGCCCAGCCTCCCTGTGCAAGTGACCCACTTAGGTCTCTCCCGGCACTGCAGAAGCTTCTGGGAAGGACGCCAAGAGACGTGAGGCAATTGTCTGCTCCACTGGAGGGAGCTGAGCCTTTCTTTGCACAAACAGATCAATAGTCTGTGTTTCTGATGGGTAAACTGGATAAATGAGACTGAACTGACATTGCATGATGGGTACAAACCCAAACCAGAATCCAAACCCAAACCCATAAATAGGAAACAGAAAACCCAAGAATAGGACCATCAATATGGTCAACCAGTTCAAAGTCTTGGGTAGAACTGACAGCCTGAATCTCCGGTTTCCTAATCTAGGAATCGGGCCATCTTCTTTGGGGTCAGTCTGGGATGGAATCAGACGGGAGGAAGACATGCTAGAATCATCTCATCAACATTTACTCAATGCCTATCATGATTCAGAGAATGTGCTGGCTTCAGGGTACAGAAAACACTGACAGTACAGGGTTAGGAGGAAAGTTTAAGTAGGTAAGTTAAAACTGAATTCTAAAGACAAATTAATAATACAAAAAAGAAACAGAGAAGTAAAAACTGAAACAGGACAAAACCAAAAATAAATACTATAGACCTCAACTGGATTGTATTAGATATTACATTACATATTAATGGACTAAACACCTTAAGTAAAAGCAGAGGTTCTCAGAATAAATACCAAAGCAAGACAACTATGTACTGTCTACATTTTAAATTTAAAAAAGCATGGAAACAGTATGCTGTGCCAATATAGAATGAGAAGGCTGGAGTAATTTTATTAATATCTGATAAAGTAGACTTCAAGACAAAGAGTATTACCAGAGATCAAGGAAGATATTTCATAATTATTAAAGTGTCAATCACTCAGAAAGACAAAATACTCATAAATGTTTATGAATCTAATAACAAATCTTCAAAATACATAAAGGAAATATTTACAGAAAAAATTGGAGAAATACACCATTTCACAATATAATCGGAGATTTTGATACTTCTCTTTCAGCATCTGACAGAACAATTAGTCAAAAAAATAAATAAAGACATAGATCAGTGATTCTCTAAATGTGGACCAGGGATTCCTGGAGCATTCCCAAGACCCTTACAGGGAGTCCACAATGCTAAAACTTTTTTCAAAAGTTATAAGACTTTATCTGCCATTTTCTCTTTTAATCTCTTATAACTATACAGTGAAATTTTCTAGAGGCTACAAGATATGTGATATTATAACAGATTGAACCAGATCTAGCTATCTCCTATTAAGCCTAACATTAAAGAGATTTGTAAAAATGTAAAGCAATGCCACTCTACTCACTAAATTTTGTTTTGGAAGATACAGATGTTGTTGGTTTTTTGTTTATGTCTTTTTTTGGTGAAACTTTATTATGTTAACATAATGAATATGTATTTATTAATAGATTTAACTATGTATACTCTTAAATATTATATATCTTATATAATATTATATAATATATAATATATAAATGTACAGTTATATACATAATATTATATATAATATATAAATATTTATAACCTATATTTAAATATATTAACAATATATTGAAATATTTATTTAAAAATAAATATTGTGTTATATTTATTAACATTATTGAATTGATTATTACTGCTTTTGAATAAAACACTGTAGAAAATACCTTCTTTTCAAGTTCACCAGATACATTCACCAAGATTGAGCACATGCTGAGTCATAACACAAGTCTCAATAAATTTTTAAAAATTGAGATCATACAGAGTATGTTCTCTGACAACAATGGAATTCAATAATGAAATGAAAATGAAATCAATAAGGATATGACATCTAGGAAAAAACAAATATTTGGAAATTAAACAATATGCTTCTAAGTGTATGCGTAAAAGAATCAGAAGAGAAGTTAGAAAATACTTGAAACTGAATGATAATGAATATACAGCATATCCAAAATCATGAGATGCAGCTAAAACAATGTTTAGTGGGAAATTTACAGCTCTGAAAGATATATATATATATATATATATATATATATATATATATATATATTATACATATATAATGAAAATAAGAAAGGTCTAAAATTAATGACTAAGATTCTACTTAAAGAAGCCAGAAAAAGAAGAGCAAAGGAAAAGAAAGGCAGCTTGACACTTCCTGTTCTCACTAGGATGGGGTGGTGTCGCTCTGAGGTCAGTTTGGAATGGGAGGAAGATGGGCCATGTTTCAAGACTCCTCAAATTGTACTTGGGGCTAATTCCTTCCTCTGAGTTAATTTTTCTTTCCCTGCATCCTTATCATGGCAGCCATTGGCAAACTATAGACCCAGGAGACAGGAGAATTTTCCACTGTCACCTCCTCCCTCCAGCTCCATTTCCTATCAGGGAGACTCAAGAAGAGGCATTCCTGGAATTTCACCTCTCTCTAGCCTGGGTCAACCAGGGGACTTCCAATATAAGTCCCCCCTTTGACTGGGGAACACTTTGTCCATATTCATTCATTCATTCATTCATTCATTCATTCATTGAGATATTCACTGAATATCTACAATTAGGGAGAGAATATTGGTTAATAAAGTATAGGGATTTCACGACACATCTCTAGTTGAGATCCAGTTCTGCAACTTACAGCAACCCAGGCCAAGCTTCTTGTTCTCTTCAAACCTCAGTTTTACCATCTGCAAAAGGGATAATACAACTACCTGCTTCCTAGAGCTGTTGTAAAGGTTGAATTGAATAATACGTGCGAAGGGCTTAGCCCAGAACCTGGTGCACAGCAGGGGCTCTGTCACTGGGAGCCATTACTCCTCCCAGGCTTTGGGACGGTTCTGGGGAGATAGACACCAACCTAGCCCCAACCTGCAAGGGCACACAAAGTGGTCCCCACTCCTATTCTCACAACACACAGTGCCCATGCTGTAGTGGCCTCACCCTGGATCCTCAGGCTCTCCTGATACTGGATGATGAAGTACTCCTGGGTCTGCTGAAGCTTCTTCAGTTCACTCTCCGTGTCCTGCGTGACCAGTCGCAGCTCCTCAAATGTCTGGTTGATCTGAAGGTGCTTCTGGGACATGGCATCAACAAGGATCCCAGCAGGAGAGGTACCCTGGAGACAGATGGGAGAGTGCAGGCAGCAGTGAGCTGGGCAGTGAGGATGGGAGAAAACCTCAGGCTTTAATCCCAAGGAAAAGCCAAAGTAGCACCTATAACTGGGTTGAAACCACAAAAGCTACATTCTGAGTCAGAGGAATTACAAATGTCATTTGTGAGGATTCGTGTAGAGGGAAAGGAGGAGAAACAGGTGACCTGGCAGACTATGCACCTTCATAAAGCACAGCAGACACTTCTCCTGCAGTTCTGGCCTCCACCAGAGTATCCCAAACAGGGTCCACCTAATTCCCTTCAGAGAGACTAAAACTCATCACATCCTAGGAGTTACCCGAGTTTTCCCACTAATGATGATGACCCCTCATGCCACATTCTTTCACTGACTCAATGCCACGGACTGTGCGACCGTGTTTCCCCCAAAATAAGACCTATCTGGACCGGGATTAAAATAAGATCGGGTCTCATATTAATCAAACGCATCTTTAGGAGTAAAAATTAATATAAGACCCTGTCTTATTTTAATATAAGACTGGGTCATAATATAATATAGTATAATATAATATAATATAATATAATATAATATAATATAATATAATATAATATAACATAACATAACATAACATAACATAACATAACATAATATAATATAATACTGGGTCTTATATTAATTTTTGCTTCAAAAGACATTAGAGTTGATGGTCCGGCTAGGTCTAATTTTCGAGGAAACACGATAGGTGCAGGGGACAGAGTGGGGAACAAGGCTGGGTGAACACACAAGTCTTCAGGGCTTTTCTAATGAACTGTTCTCAGAATAAAATCCAAACTCCTTCCCACAGCCTCCACTGCCCTAGCTGATAGCCTCTGCTTACCTCCACACCCAGTTCCACTGCTGTCCAAACACACCAGCTACTTTCTGTTCCTTGAACACACAGCATGTTCCTGCCTCAGGGCCTTTGCACTTGTTCCATCACTCTGGAACATTCTGGCACCAAATCTTCCTGAGGCTGGCACTTCAACTGGCACCTTTTCAGGGTGGCCTTCTCTAAAGGGCCAATTTGAAATAGCACCACCCTTACCTGATAGTGTCTAGTCCTTGCGTTCACTTTTTTCTCTTGTGCCTGCCCTGCACGAGGATGTGAGCCCACTAAGTGCTAGGACCTCGTCTGTCTTGTGTACCACAAAATCCCCAAGGCCTGAACATCAGAGCTGTCCAAGAACACGTCGATGTCTGGGAGAAGGAATGATTGCCCTGCCCCCCAACCATGACAACACCTGTGCCATAGACATGTCTTTCTTAATTGGAACCAAATTCCTTTGTACATTTACAGATAGCTCTGTGATTGCAACAAGTAAAGGGACACAAGGGTTGTCCCGGAAGACACTCTGTGACCTGGTTTCTGCCTCTTCTCTGGCTTTACCTATCAGGGCTCCCCACTTGGCTCCCTTCTCCCCAGCTGCACTGCCTGCAAGTCTTCAAATGTAATGAGATGGTTCATGCCCTCCCATATACTATTGTTACTTTTTCACTAAAAACTCCACCCTCCTTCTTTCCCCACTATAGCTCAGATCTCCCTTCCCTCAGGACACCCCCCTGCCAGCCTGCCCCAAGCTGAGCTGGGTACTTGCCCCACATATGCCCCCTTAGCACTCAGCTCATCCCTAGCAAATCTATCATTGCCTGAATTCTTTTCAGGTGGGGCCAGGCCTCTGTTTCTCCAGTCCTAGCCCAGGGTCAGACACACCACAGGACCTCAATAAATGTTTACTGACTAAACTGCCAAATTCCTGAAATCAGTGTCCACAACAACAAGTGAATATGACCTGTGCCCTAGGCACTATTCTGTGGTCTTTACCTGTATGATGTCATTTTGCTTTACTGCAGATAATGTAACATTTGTACCAATGTCCAAGCAGATGTTTAATGCCTTTAAGATTTCAAAACTAGGGGAATTAGTTCCTGTTCTGTCTCCCTGGGCCTCTCTTCTCTGAGCTTGCCTGTGTTAGTTCTTCTGACACAGACTTTGGCTCCGTTTCTCCTCACAGACCCCACCAGGGAATATTTCTTATTTTGGCCCAGCCCCACTTATTGAATGACAAATGTTTTCCCTGGTGGTTTGTAAGGCCATCTCTGACAGAGATTGAGTTTCGTGTGTGTGTGTGGGTGTGTGTGTGTGTGTGTGTTTAGGGCTTCCTCTTCTGTTTCACTGGTCTTTTTGTCTATCCCTGGCCCACACAGTATCTCCTTTAATGCTCACAATGACCCGGCAAGGTAGGTCCTATCACACTATCCCCACTTATAATTGAAGAAACGGAGGCTCAGGGAGGCGAAGTAATTTACTCAAGTCATACAGCTAGTGAGTGGCAGAGCCAGGGACTGACTGGACTGCAGCCAGGGTGGTGAGGAGGGGTCACTCTATACCTGCACATAATATGGCCCCTCACACTTGCTCATGTCTCTTATTTCTTTGGTGCTCTCTCATGCCAGTATTTATAAAATACAGTTGTGTCTGGAGAGAAAGACATGCAGAAGGACTTCCCAACTCCTCTCCCCATACCCATGGGACACTCACATTATTGGCTTCTTGGACCAGCCTCTGTTCATTATACAGAATGTGCCGGATGCAGCGGACCAGCTCCATGGGGCAACGGTCATACGTGTTCTGAAAGAATCCAAGAGAAACTACCAATGGCCACCCTCCGCACCCACCATAGTGGTCACAGTGCCATGCTCACTCCTTTCTGGCCTCCAGCCCCTGCCTCAGTTTCCCCTGGGAAGTTTGAGGAACTGTCACCAGACACCTCTCTCTCTCCTTGACTTGATTTCCCCTCTCAGATCTTCATTTGGTTTACAGTGCATTAGAAACCCACAGTTGACAAAGTACTTCCAGTCTACCATCTCCTTTGACTTCCACATCATAGAAGCCCTACAACGTAAGCAGAAATGATTAGGTCCATTTCACAGATGAGAAAACTGATGCTCAGAGAAGTTAAGTACTTATCCAGAGGCAAACAAGTGAGTGAGCAGATGAATCAAGACTCGGGGTATTTAATGCCAAGGTCAAGGTACTTTCCAACATACTCCTGTCCTGGGTTCTTATTCAGCTTCCCTCTTCCCCATAGATTTCTCCTGTTTCCTCCCTTTTCTGGAATGGACTTTTCATTTCCCTGGCACTCTGATGCTTGTATTTAAGACGGACTCTCTAAGAAATACAAGTGAACTCCAGTTAATGCTTGACTGTGATGACCACCCACACCCCTTTCCTGCTTCCGCAAAATCTTCTTCTCTCCCCTACACTCTTTCCCCCTGTCTCCCATGTGAAGGAAAAGCTGCATCCTACATCTAAACCCTAAGTCAAAGCTCTTTTATCCAGCTCTTGCCTCCAGGTCAACTCTGCTCTTCTCCCACCACAGTTTAGCAACTCTCCCACCAAAAGAGCCCCAGGAGGGATGCCTGGTTGCCTCATTGCCTCATTTCTAGAGTCAATCTTCCTTTCTCCAATAAAGGAATCTTGAATCTTAACTCAATCCACCTCCATCCCTTCTGCTTGACCTGTCCAGAATGCCATTTCACCCATCCTCCTTCTCTTGGAGACAAACACAGCCCACTCTTTGCTTTGTAATATGCTAAAGAAATCTCACAGGTCTGACTTAGAAAGAGGGGGTGGGGGAAATTGAAGCACAGAAAAGTTGCCGATAAGTTCAGGGTCATATGGTGAGTCAGTGGCCAAGCCAGGAAAAAACCCAGGGGTTCTGATGCTAGAAAGAGAAGGCAACACTACTTCCCTGCAGCTGACCCGGAGTTCACACCCACCTGGAGCTGCGTGGCATAGTGCCCCAGCTTGATCTTCAGTAAGAAGCCATCTTCCCCCACTTGGTGCTCCGCCTTCTTCTGCAGCTCCTGCACCAGGCCCTCCAGGAGCTGGGTGGCCTGGGCTTGGTCCTGGGGATTTTCCGGGTCAATGGCATCCCTTGGGGCAGGGCAGGGGAGAGAAGCCTACTGTGATGCCTCCTTGGCAAGGAAGTCAGGCACCAAGAGGGACATGGAAATCGCAGGCTCATGACTAAAGGCGCTCCAGAGCGCACAAGACTTCTTCCTAGCAGCTCCACAGGCATCAGAGTCTAGAAACATCCCATCTCCCCTCCCAGGCTCCCATTTCCCTGTTCCTCTTTCCCAGGAACACCGTCCCTTCTTCACAGCGAGGGACAGATAGGACCAAATCACACCAAACCACAAAGAGGAGACCTAAAGGCCGAGGGACCTGGATGGCAAGGACCCGCGGAGGAAGGTGAGGGCGCGGGCACCTACCACGGCTGGCTCTCGATCCACTGAGCTAAGTAGTGCCGGACCTCGATGGGGAAGTGCTGCCCGTACAGCACCTGCATCTGGCGCAGCGCATCTCCCTGCAGCTGCTGGGCTTGGATCCAGCCCGCCATGTCCGTTCACCTAGGGCGAGCAGAGAACTGAGGAGGTGCCTCAGGGCGCGGGCTGGGCCTGCCCTGGCCCTGCCATGCCCACCCATCCCTGGACCGCAGTCAGGCCAGGCCCCTCCCCTCTCACAGACACGCTTTCCTGTGCGGGAAGAAAGATGGTGAGGAGGGGAAGGCCGCCCAGCCCTCCAACAAGGAACCCGCTGAGGCTTGGGGAGGGGCTCTCGAAAGTCAGGTGCCCTCCTCCTCTTCCTCTCCCCTCGCCCCACCGGGGCTTCCCCAGAGGGGGGACAGCTAGAAACTGAAAGAGAAACTTGACGGCAGAGGCCCACGGCCCTCTGGAGAGGGCTGCAAGAATCCCCCTACCCTGCCTCTAAATGCGAGTCCCAATTTCTGCGAAGAGGGGATATTCCAGCCCGAAGTTCTGCCACTGACGGCTCCCACTGGACGGGCTGGGTGCCTGCGGGCACGTGGCTAGGGTTGTTAAAGAGAGAAGGCTGGGGAGTTAGACGCTCCCTCTCGTCGGTGGCGCCCGGGCAGCTGTGCCCCATGGTCTCCCACTGTCCAGCCCGACAGCGCCCCCTGCCCACTGCGGGCGAAGACGGCGCCCACCCGCGGCGCCCTCTCTCCATCCGTGTCCCTTGTCCCTCGTCCGTGCTCCACCGAAACTAACTCCCTCGCGGGGAGCGTTCCCTGCACCCCGCCCGGCCGTCGAGCTCCTGGTCCCGGGTCGTGGGGCCGGAGCAGGAGTCGTGTTCTCCTGCTCCGAGCGCGCCGCCCTGGACGCGCTGCCCGGCCACCCACCTGGTGGCGCGGAGCTGTCCGGCTGCGGGGCAGGCTCTGCGCCGTGGCTCTAGCTCCCGGCCCGGGCTCCTGGCGGCGGCGGCGACGGCTGTTACTACAGGAAGGAGCAGAGAGCAGCGATTTCCTCCTCAAAGGTCAGCTGCCTCCGATAGACCATACACAGCGCGCGAGCTCTCGCCAACACCCCTCCCAGCCTCTGTCGCTCCCTCCCCGCCTCCGCCCTCGGTCGCTGGCTCCCGGGCGAATGCGCAGCGGCGGCCGCTGCCCGGGCCCGTGCGGTGAGGCTGGGCGGCGCCGGGCGTGGAGGCTGCCCCGACGGCGGGGTCCCCCGGGAATCCCAGCCGGCCCTCGCGTGCGGCCCTGGACTGCGGTGGGCCAGAGGCGCAGGAGTGGCCCGGGAATGGGGGTGGGAGGGCGGGGGAAATCCCGGGCTCTGGAAATCCCAAACCAGGGCCTCAGTTTTCTCATCTGTAAAAAGGGAGGAAGGGTTGGACTAGCTGGAGATGCCTTCCAGCTCTGGCGTTTGTCATCATTCGAGTCTCTCAATTAAAAAAGTAACTGTGTGTGCGTGTCTTTCTGTGGGCTGAGGACACAGTTTTTGTAACTTTAGAGGCAAACCCGTAGGGAGGGGAAAGACTGGGGATTCCAGAGAAGCCAGCTCACCGCCAGGGCCCCACTTCCCTCCTCCCATTACTCCCACCACTGTGCACTCACCCTCTGCAGTTGAAACAGGAAAGAACCTTGGCAGTCATATGTTTGGAACCCCCCGAGATTTTCCAGATAAGAAATGGAAGTCCAGGGAGGGGAAGGGGCTTGCCCAGCATCACACAGTGGGCACGAGGCCTACTCGTCAGACTATGGTCCATAAATGAAGCTGCCCTTCCTTTCCCTGAGCCCAGTCACAACTAAAGCTGATCTTACCTTCAGAAAGGTCTAAGGAGGGCTGTCTTGAATCCTCACAAGCTCACGACTGCCTATAGGCCTTGCCAGAGCTGGGGACACCCTCCCTGAGCCTTGCCTGGGTCACAGCCCCTCCCTGAGAGCCCCAGAAGGGGCCTGCAGAGTTGGGCAAGGCTGGACTGGAAGCCTTCCATCCCCTTTGCCCAGCTTCCCTCTCCTCTGGGCCTCCTTCTGCCTGGCAGCTGGTATTGGCACCACCAAGGGAGGGGCCAGCCTGGCTGCCCACTCAAGGCCCAGCTGGGCCAAGACTTCTGTCCTGGGGGGGATCATTCTCCTCTCCCTCCCTCCCTGCCTAATGCCTTCTTGGATTTGCCCTTTTCTCTCCATTTCTTTCTCCCCTCCACTCCCCCACCCTCTTGCCCCTCACTACCTCTCCACTTTCATTCTTTTTACTTCAGAGAAAAACCAAAGTTTAAAACTGCAGAAGCTGGAATGTCTGGGTCCTACAGACACACTTCCATGTCTGGTCACAGTTTTAGTTGGCAGGATCATGAGGAAAGGAATTGAAAACTGTCAAGGATTGTGCAAAGGATTGAGGAAAGCTTGCTCTTTTGATGTTCCATAGGGGAGCCCTAGGGAGCAGGAAGCACAGGCCTCTCTGTCCCTTCCCTCCCCCCACCCCCCTGTGCAATGGATTTGGCAGGGGAGAGTCAGATGCACAGAGCTAGGGGGTCACCAGGAATGAGAGTCAAGTGTCATAGCTGGAAACAATCATAAAGATCATCTTACAAAGGGGAAAACAGAGGCTGGAGAGGGGAAGTGACTTGGCCAGTGTCATGCAGCTTGTCAGTGGCAGATCCAAACCCATTGCCACATGGAGGGTGGGCCGAGCTTGGCACTTGTGCCCTCCAGACTCTCACTTTGAGCAGGTGGGTAAGTCACAGTTGGTGGGAGCAGATTCCTTGGGTTTCCAAGTCCTCTAAGTCACATCTGGAGGGCAGAGGACCACTCTTGCCATGCACCTGGAAAGGGTGATATACGGATGCCGGTGTCTCCAGCCTCCTCCCCAGAGCCTGAAGGGGCCTGCTGCTCCAGCTGGAAGCCCTGCCTACTGAACATCTGGCTGGGTTGGGCTGGACTTGGCAAGGAGATGGGTAGTCCTGGGTTCTAAAAAGCTAGCATTGAGGTGCCAGTGAACAAAACTGGAGGGATTGGCATAAAAGGATGTGCCCATTGCCTTCAGAGCCCTCCTCTACCCTCCACCACCACCTTGTGTCCAGTGGTGGCAGCTGTTTTCCTGGCTGACCTCTGGCTCCCCCCCCCCCCTTTGTCCTCTCAGACTGTGAGGCTCTGAATTGCAGAGTCCTTCATTGCAGGTGTCCTGCTCTTGTTTTTCGATTCTCCTCCTTTTGGTTCTTTCTCTCTTGGTCTGTCTTGTTCTTCGTTTAATGCTGTCTGGGTGTCTCTCCATTTCTTTGTGCCTCTGTTCTCCCTTTGAGATGCAGTGGGACAGGGAGGAGCTTTGGCACTTTCCCAGGATAGGCAAAGGCACCCAAAGGAGTGGAAAAGGGAAGGGTGTCAGAGTTGGGTTGGGGGCAGAGGTGACTGTGGTCACAGCTCTGAATAACACAACTACCTGGAAATGTCAAATTTGGGGTTTCTTTTTGCTTTCAGTCCCCTGGCTTGGTCTTTGCTGTTTCTCACCACAAAGCACAAAGTACCCTAGTGGTTTTAGGAGCCCAGACTATAGAGGAGAAAACTGAGGGCTAGGGAATGGGGTTCAGGAAGATCAGAAACTGCCTACTGTCTGAACTGAGCTCGGGTCCCAGGCTGGCCTCCCCTCACTGCCCATCAGCCCCAATTCCAAGTTGCAGCATTACATGGGGAATGAGGAAGGATTAAAAAAAATCTTACAGGAATACATTCCCCCAAAGAAGACTGATCATGTTTTATTAGGAATGATTCCTAGCTTAGTCTGTAGTCAGCACATCATGCACATATACTGAACTGAATCATGGCACATTTGTGTACCAACACGGTTGCACTCCTCAGCTCATCCTTGCAACAACCTTAAAGGTGGCAGGGCCAGCATCATCCCCTTGGATTAGTCTAGGAGAGAAACCTGTCCACAGCTGTCTGGCCAATAAGTGCACAGCTAGCACAAGGCTCCAGGGTCTCAGTGCAACCTTTCTTGACTTCCCCTAACCCCAGCACACACCCAAAGAGTGAAGATGTCTCCTTTGACTGGGCTAGCCCATAATTGTTCTGTGGCACCCCATGTGGCCTATCCATCTCCAAGACAGCCCAGGCTCCTGCTCTGTGTGTTGGTTTGAGTTTATGGAGGAAGGGAAGAATTTTCCCAAGTCCCAGTTCTGTCCTGCCCATGGATACCAGGTTAGTGGAGAAGGCCCTGATGATGCCCTGGGGAGAACAGATTGAGGTCACCTTGACCTAACCATTCCTGGGTGGCGGAGGGAGATGGTACAGAGATGCCTTTGTTTCCTCTGCTGCAAGTCCCTTCTTCAAGGAGAGTTCCTGTTGTGTGGGAGCCAGAGGGGAGGTGGGGTGGTAGTGAAGAGCCTTTCCAAGAAAGCTGGAGGCATTCCAGGAAGAATCTCTGTGTCCAGCAGAGAGGGGAGAACTGAAGCCCTTGGGCTCTTAAATGGCCTGTTTCACCCCCACCTTGCCTCTGCTGGCACTGACCACCTCCACTCCAGCTCCCACCCCCAAGGTGCCTGGAAGGGGGCCATAGGCCCATGCTCAGCATACACCGAACTCCCAAGACCAATGTCCCTGTCTCTCCCGGGTCTCCTCACCCTAATGCCTCCCTGTAGACATGCTGTCCCCATTCTTGTCCATGAAGACAAAGCAGGATCAAGAGAGGGTGTGTGTGTGCACATGGTGAGGAATTCTATATGAATTTGGAACAGGGGTAGGAGCTGCTGGGTCCTGAGTGAAGCCTGTTCCCCCTTCCTGCCTCTGTCCCCTGTCCTCTACCCCTCTTCAGGGAAGTCAATTTACAGTGAAGTCACCAAGAGAACACAAGGCCATCCCGCCTGAGGCATAGTGACTGTCCTCTGTTTCTGGGAACAGAGTGAGGGGAGGGGTGTGGGACTGACAGGGTGGGTGGAAGAGGGAAATCCTGCCCTCCTTTGCCCAGCGGCCCTGTCCATCTGCTGGCATGAGCTGGGGTAGGGTGGGGGTGAGGGGAGAGTGGGGGTGGGTGTAGGGCGGGAGTGGGGGGGTGCAACATCTCTAATGAGCGTACATTTCCTACCTAGTCAGGAGGGCCGGGAGGAGCCCACCCTTATCAGGGGTAGGCTCAGAGCCTGTTGAGGGAGCGGTGGGCCGCTGAGTGGGAATGGTTGCTGTTCTGAGCAGGCCGGGTTCAGCTGGCTCCCACCCTCATCCACAACTACCAGGCCCCTCTTCCCGCTGAGCTCGTTTCTCCTCCTCACCCAACAGGAAAGCTTTTGTGGCTCAGCCAGCCCAGTATCCGAGCCGAGCCTCGAGCCCTCTGGGGGTTGTGTGGGAGAGGGCCCTGCATCTCTTTCCCTGCCATCCCCCAACACTCTGCCACTTTCCTTTGCTATGATTGGAGGGGGTTCCTTTCTCCCTGTCTCTGTTTCGCATTGTTCTCTGGTTTCTTACTGCAGAGTCCTACCCACACTTTCCCTGCCCCCTCCCCTATCTCCAAGCCTCAAAAATAAGCTCCCCAGCTCCAGGAGTGAGTGGGGGATATGAAGCCCAAATGAAGAAAGGCCAATGCCCCATCCCGTCCTCACGGGCTCCTCACTGGCTGGCTACACATCCATTTACTGCTGTGATCGCACATAAGCATGGGCCTTCCCTTCACTTTCACTCTGGGCTTCAGCCATGCTGTTCCCCCAGTGCACTAGCCTCTCTCAACTCCAAGCCTTTGCCCCTCCATTCCACCTACTTGGAATGTCATTCCTCCCTTGGCCACCTGGTGACATCCTCCTCACCTTTCATAGATTCAGTATGGCCCATAGGAAAACACACAGGTTTTGGAGCCAGGGTGCCAACCCTGGCTCTGCTGTGTAATCCTGGACACAGGAGTCTGCCTCTCTGAGCTGAGAGAACTCCTTCATAAAAGGAGGACAGAAAGACCCACATCCCAGGATTGCTGTGAAGACTCACTCCAGCGCCTAGCACATCGGAGGTCCTCAGAGACCTTGGCCAGTAGAGCCAGGCATTTTCTTTTCTGCATTCCTCTCGCCTCACAAATCTACCTGTATTGTAGGTCTCTTCGTCTGGCTCTAACTAGTGGCCTTCAGGGGTGTGTCTCACTGTTTGGTACATACTAGTGGCTTCATAAATATTTGTTGGATTAGTGAAGCTTCGTAAAACAGCACAGGCCTACCCCAAGCTCTGACAGTTCAGGGGTTTCCTTGCAGACCTTGTTTCCCTCACACATCCTGACCCACAGCGCCCAGAGGCTCTCTTCTCTGTTGTCCTAGCCTCTGCCTGCTCTAGTCCTACTGACCTGCTTTTCTGCCCATGGCAGCAACAACAGTAGCCTCATCTTTGCCTGGTGCTGAACTGACGTTTGAGTTCTTAAACTGCCTGGGAAGCCAGCAAGATAGTGGCTGGGGTGATACTCTGCTCCTTCCTCTGTCAGCCCTGCCCTCTCTGGATAATGCAGAGGGCTCCAGGACTCTGGGTGGAGAGGATACAGTGATCCTGTCTCAGGAGGCAGTGGGGGGTCCCTGGGGCTTTGCAGAGAGCCACCCCCTTAGCTCTGTCTGGAAGGGAGACTAGACAGGTGAGGCATACAGGAACAAGACAAATGGAGAGTACGTGAGAACCTCCAGGTGGCAATTCCTGCAAGGACCTGTACATCCATCACTCACATCCACACCCCCCACTCTACCGTCATGCCCACTTCCTCTTGGCCCAGCAAACTGGCTAGGGTTGGGCTGAGGGAAAGAAAGAGAAAAAGATCATTTATCAAGTACCTTCTGCAAGCCATATGTGATGCTTAGTTACTTTCATGAACATGATCTCATTCTACATTTTCCTTTTTAAAAAGTTCATTTTCCTAGTGCTTTAATAGGTAGTACAGCACATGGTATAAAATTCCAAAGATTCGAAAGGCTATATGGTGAAAGGTAGTCCCTTTTCCTGTCCCCCAGGTCCCCTCCACAGGGGCAACCACAGTTACTAGGGTCTTACGTGTACTCCCAGAAAGATACTATGCATTTCTAAACATCCTAGATTTTAACTACTTTGACCTACACATGAGGGAAACTGAGGCCCTCAGAGGAGTCGAGTCCTTTGACTAAGGTCACACAACTGGCAAGTTGGCAGAGCTGGGATTTGGAACCGGATCTAACTACAAAACTCAGCTGTTTTCACCGCCCATGCTGTGGCAGAAGTAAGCCCTGGCACCCACGGAGCACCTCCCGAGCCACTGGCTGCGATAAACCACCAGTCTGAGGCCCTAGAGATCTGAGGTCTCTGCCTTCTGTCTGTTGAGTATCCGATGCCCTCTCCCCGTGGCTCCAAGGACCTGTACTATCTTAATAGGGAGGAATCATACCCCTGTGGAAGAAGGGAAGCTGCTGCTGTGTGGCCAGGGGTCCCCCAGGGCCAACATGATTCCTGGGGTCCGGAGAGGTCTAGAGAAGGAAAGTAGATGAATATGGGTCTCTGGCTAGAGAGGATCGTGGTTATGGTTTCAATTATGTTTCCAGAAAATGTCCTCATGATCTCCCTGTGGCTGGGCAGGGCTAGGGGAGGATGTGAAGTGGGGGACCTGTCCTTTGTGGCAGCTACATGCCTGTCCCTGACAGCGAGGGAGGGAGGCTGGCGTCAAGCTGCTTGAGAGTAGGTCAGAGGTATGGACAAGGCTGCCCACCAACTTCTAAACTCTCCTTCAAGCCTCTTTCTCCCCTGGGCCAGACCAGTGTGGGCCAGGAGATGACACCAACTCTCTCTCTCTCTTCTGTGGACATCTCCACATCTGCACGTGTGCCTCTGGGACCTTTTCTATGTGGGTTCTCTGTAGGGTCTTTCTAGATCCTACCTTCCTGTTCAGTGTTTCTTTCTAGGACTCCTTGTGTGTCACGTCTCAGTGTAGTCTCCCTTAGGAGACTATGTCCCTGAGGCCCAGGAGAAGAGGGTCTCACCTCGTCTGAATTAGCAAGTAGGGAGAGCTTAGGTGTTGGACCTTTCCTCCCAATCTCAGGTTGACACATTCTTGTTTTGCTGAGGTAATCACCCAGAACATTATGTCCGGTGTGTCTCTGCACACAGCCAGCCAGCTCTAGCTTGGTGCCTAGTGGTCAGTCAGAGATGAGCTAGGAGATGAAGAACAAAGAACCGTCCCTGCCCCAGCCTCCAGGGCATTCAAACCAGCACCCTGCAGCACAGCAGCTGAGGCAGCTGGACTGAGTCCTAGTTCTGACCAGCCCTAGGAAGAGGGGTATAAATCTTAGCTGTTACTAAAAACAATAACGAAAAACAAGTTAACCGCTCTATAGTGCTTTACAGCGTTGGAAGCACTTTATATGTATTAACTCACTTAATTCTTACCATACTGCAAGGAGGTCAGGTCTTATTGTCATCACTATATTACAACATGGAAATGGAGGCAGAAAGTTTGCTCGAGGTCACATGGCTCAAGGAATTGACAGTGAACCTGGTTTTAGATTCTGCACTTTTAATTACTACACAACCCTCCTGGTTTCTATTTCTATTCCTAGAGCGTAAGGTTTGTTCCTCAAATATTTATTGGGTGTCTGCATGGGGTGGGGTTTTAGGGGGAATGGGTCTGCCATTGGGGGTAGAGAGACATGTAAACAAATTGTTCTTCAACACGAGAGGTGCCATAATAGAGGCATAAATGTGTGGTGGGCAATAGGAAGGGCGAGGTTCATACTGCCTGGAGCAAGTGTCGGCGAAGGACAGACATCAAGACGGCAGGAGAACATTCCAGGCAGAGGGAACAGCATGTGTGCTGGTATGAAAGCTTACAAGGAAGAGAAATGTGGTATGCCCAAATGTCCAACCATCACGGACACTGACTGTGAGAGAGAGCTCAGGGCTGGTGTTTCCATCCAGCTTCCTGTCCAGGCTTGTCTTCCTGCTCCAGCTCCAAGCTCCCGGCACCTACTCTGTGCAAAGCACTGTGCTAGGTGTTGTCCCAGAATGTGGAATCGACGCAGGAGCCTGGGTGAGGGAGAAGGACTTTGTGATCAGCTGCAGACACAAGATCTTTGTGGCTGGTGTTATTCTGGAAGTGAAGGGAAGGCTGCTGGGAAGTGCTGCCAAAGGAGGATTATGGGAGAACTTGGGGTCTCGCAGATCTTGTCCATCCCTGGACATAAAGACTTTCAGACTGTAGGGAAGGGAGGCTGTGTGTGTGTGTGTGTGTGTGTGTGTGTATGTGTGTGTGTGTAGGGTCCTTCTGCTCCTTCTGCACCTGCAGCTGGGCTTCTGGAGATCTGATATGCCTTGCTTTGGTGCTAGCCCTTGGAGGGTTGCCAGGGAAACCGTTGGCTAGTTCCAGAGATGTAGTCAGAGGAGAGGCGAATGGATGACTCAGGTTGCCTCCTCAGACACCACATCCCCTCCCCATTACACGGAAAAGGGTCTGAGCGACCTCTGTCCCCTGGATCCTACAGAGGTGATTCTGCTTATTCTTCCTTCTTTGAATAGAGGAGTCAGCTCCTCCCGCAGCTCTGACTGGTGGCAGTTAGCAAGGTTCCGCAGGGAGGGAAATGGTGTCAGACACCCCTGTCCGCCATAGATTCACTCTGGAACAGTGGACCAATCCAGTGGGCCTGGGTGAATGTAAACTCCTGCCGTGGCGGCGGGAGCCTGGCTGAAACGCCCTCCAGGGAGCAAACCCGGGATAATTATTGACGGGCCAGCAGTGGACTTCTGACCTCGGCCTGGGGGGGACAGGACCCGGAACGCGGGCCTCAGCCCTGGGGAAAGGAGGTGGGCGGGCAGCGAAGGGGGGCCAATCCACGCGGCCACAGCAGTCTGGCCAGAGCCCTGCTAGTGGTGGTCGACCCTACCCACGCAAAGGAGCATGTGCTCGTGGTCTGTGGGACCTGACTGGGGAGCCCAGTGGGGAACCCACCCCACCTCGGCAACAAGGGGCTACCCCGGGCACCGGCCTCCCGGAGCGTGCAGCCACTTGGGGTGCGCGGAGGGGTAGCCGGGTCCCTCCAGGGCGGCTGCAGAGCGGGTGCGAGAGACGGTGGGGCTCGCGAACGCGCACCGGGCGGAACCAGGAAGCGGCGCGCGCCGGCGCGGGGCGCGCTCGGGGTGGCGGGCGGCGCGCGCGGCCGGGTGTCCGCGCGCGAGCGGCGCGCGCGCCCCCGTGGGCCCCGGCGCGAGAAGAGTCGGCGGCGGGAGCCGTCACCCCAGGCGGGGACCCTGCGCAGGCGACTCTGCGCGGCGGCCCGGCCGAGGGAGGGAGCGAGCGAGCGGGCGAGCGGGAGGCAGCTGCTGGCGCCCGAAGGGCCGAACGAGGTAGGAGCTGCGGGGTCAGCTCTGGGCTTGGGGCCTGAGGGAGAGGTCGGGGAGACGGCCCGGGCGGGGCCCAGCGCCCCGGCCGCCGAGACGCCGGGCAGGATCGCGCCGCCGCCATCGCTCCGGGGCGGGGAGGCGGCCGCGGTCGCTGCGCGCTGGGTGAGGGGTGGTGGGGGACTAGGGCCCGGGGCGCGCGAGGGGCGTTTTGCAGAGGCCGCGGCGGGAGGAAGGTGTAGAGTAGAGGCGGTGGGCGTGTGTCTGCGGAGGGCGTGTGAGGGACCCCGGTGCCCATCCTGAGAGCCAAGAGGGCTGCTGTTGTCCAGTCACACTTTCGTGGTGCAGTTCCGAATAGTCCCCGCTGTCTCTTTGCCTTTCCTCCTTTCAAAAGGTATCTGCGACTCCCGGGGGTCGGGTGAGCCGGGGGTGCCCGGTGGGGTGGGGGGTAGTAGCAGAGCTTCAGGGAACAGTGCCTTATAAGGAGTCAAGGCAACAAATACGATAAGCCTCTGGGTGCGGGACCCCACATTGGGACCCGCCAGGCCCGGGCTCGAGCGTGTGGCAGTGGGATGCAGCGTGCTCTCTTTTTCTAGCCCAGGATAAAAAGTCAAAAAAGTGCTCCTGGTGTCGGGGGTAGATATGGAGAGTGGGAGAAAAGGGAGTCGTGTGTCACAAAAGCTGGTCGGAGGCTATAAAGGAATCTGGCAAGATGGTCAGGCTGATCAAAGAGGAAAGAACTTGTGTGGGGCAAGAGGCGATTGCAAACACTTGTAGCCAGCAGTGATGGAAAAGGCAAAGAAGAAAAACAAGTACCAGCTTTCAGAAAGATGAGCTTAATGAAAACCACAAGAATTTTAAAGGCAAAAAGAGAGCAATCCTCCTTCCTGAGAAGCCATGCCCGGTTCTTATTCTTCTTGTCCCGTGTGATCCTGTCATAGCTTTGTATCAAGTAAATAATGTTACAAGTGGGTCATAGAAGGTTAGAGTTGGAAAGGACCAAACGATTATGCCACATTCTTTTATTGTACAAACGAGGAAACTGAGGCCCAGAGAGGTGGAGTAAGTGGCCTGCTCGGTTCACACAGCTGTGTTCAGGAACTGAAATGTTGGTCGGAGGACTCTCAGAGCAGCGATCTTACCAAAGCACAGTGAAATGGTAGATCTTTGCCGAAATGCAATTTCATAAATTATCTCTGGAATGTCCACGGGGAATACCCCTTGAAAGGGCTAGTGTGTCCCCAAATTATTAAAATGAGTTTATGTCGTTTTTTCAGTCTTCAAATGGTGTTAATCATCTGTTTGTATCTTAGATTTCCAAAGTGGTTGGATAGCTGCCTAGGCCATAATAAGCTTTCAGCTGTTGAGTATCTTACCTCAAATAATTTTGTTATTGTTCAGTTAAGATAATAGAACTTTGCTTCTTTCCTCATGTTCTGTTTTTGTTCGTTTGTTTATATTGTTTATAGGCATGTGCTATCGTTCTTAGAAGAGGATGTATTTTATTTAGGGTTCCTTATGTTTTTCTAATTTTATTTTGTAACACTGAGCATTGGATGGGTTCTGATCATTTCAAATGGATTCGACCATTTGAAAGCTTATTTTAAGGCTTCGTGGTTTTTGTTTGTTTGTTTGTTTTGGTACCAATTTCTGTCTCATGGAAGATCACAGCTGTTAGAATTGATGGCGTAAATGGGAAAGGGGCTGCTAATTTTCAGAAAAATTTCCTGTGCGACAATTTGTGATGTCTGCCCTTATTTAATTAGAATAGCACCACATCTTTGGTCAGGTAAATGTTATCTGGTAGATTACTTGTTTTCTGTAGCCTTTGGAAGATGAAAATTTCAAGCACCTGGTTGAGACATAAGGAAGGAATGAAGAGATCTTAAAAAAAAAAAAGAACAACAACACGCAAAACATCAGGAAAAAAAAAGAGTTGATTTCTATCACCAGCAGTTTGCTTATTGCATAACTTGGAGCTAAACTCTGCAGAAAATCTTTGCTGTATACCCAAATAAATAAATTATCCCACCTTCTTACTCATCCTTACCTTATCAATATTCACGTTCTCCAACAGGGTATTAATATGGATTGTGTGAAGAAATTTAAGGTGGATGTGTTTCTTAAATAGGTGCTTCATGATACGTATCATAAAAGGGGAAAACAGTGCTATCATTGTTTGGAGTGTTACAACATAAATATTTTGGTCAGCACTTCCTATTGAGCGCCAACTTCTCATTTCATCTTCGTTTTCTTGCTCTCAATTGATTTTTTAAAATTGTAATTACATAGGCAAAACCATACCAAGACTAGTAAAAGGTGTCGTTTAATGCTCTTTTGGTACTTATGTCAGTGTTTTTCAAGTTATATTAAAATTATTTCAAGTTACATTCAGATTGTTTGTGATTTGTATTAGGTGTATGTTAATGAATGTGTTTGTGGTTCATTTGGCTTGTTTTTATGTAAGTAGGTAATACAGGTAGTCTTATTCTAAAAGGAAGGTGTTTTAAGTAGGTAAATTATATGTTCAAGATTAGATTGCAGATTGAAGGTAGAATCAAAGGAAGCCTAATTATTCTAATGCCCTACAAACATGTATTCATAAAGTACAGATTTCTGGTCTGTCTACCAGTGGCATATTTTTTCCCTTTTATTAAAGTGTAGATCACCACTTTATCCCTACAAAAGGAAGCAAAAACCTCCCGATTTTTTATTTGTTTAGAGCATTTGAAACATTCTTTTAAAAAGTTATCTGAAAATTCCAGGTTACTGGGCTCTTCAGAAAAATATCCTTTTACTGCATAATAAAGTATCAAAATATTTTGACTCTGGAACTTCTTAATAAAAATAATGTTTAAAAGTTAGCTCTAAAGTATCACTGTCCCCAATTTTGTGTGGTATTTAAAAGAAAAACTTTTCTTTAAATCTGAGCTTTGTTAATAGAATTGTTCTAAAATCAGAAGTGTTTTTTCCCCTGCAATGTTGGCAACACAAGCGTTTTATGCTTATTTCTGGGAATAAGAAAGTCAGATTTAACAATCTAGTTTCTATTGATCAGACACTTTTTTTGTACATTTCAATCATGAGCATCACAGTGATAAAAAGTTTGCTTTTGAAAATTGTATTCACGCTTAATTATAATGTCCTTATTTAAAGTAGAATATTGACATCGGATATGTTCTTATTAATGATGATCCTTTACTACTGAAAAGCCTAAGCCAGTTTGGAGATTTTACATATCTAAATCTATGCTATTTTTACTAATCAAAGAGAGGAGTAATTTACAGGTGTTAGATTTTTAGCTGGTTGAATAAGACCCTCATCACTTTTGGTGGTTTCAGGGTTTTAGATGACGTTTTATTACTTTTGTTAGTTTTGGTCACACCCATGACTTCTATCTTTGAGGTTTGGTTTCCTTTTTTTTTTTTTTATATGGTAATATTGGGGTGGGGGTGCTTCCTGTTTGTATTTTCAAAATTAGGTCCACATGTTAACCTTCTCTTAGTATCATATTTTAATTTTAAACATAAAGTCAAGTATCAGATGCCATGTGGTTTATCTTTGACCTGTTGTACTGCTTCATCACAGCTTTACTAAGCTCAGCCTGAATACCCAATTGGGAAGGCAAGACATTCCTGAATCCCCAACTCTCTTCAAGGTTTAGCAGCCTTGGAAGAAATCTTAAAACAACAACAACAGTAAAATAATAACAACAACAAAGGCGCAATTAACAGAAAAAACGGCGCTGTTGGCATGTGTTTCCTCACAGCTACCTAGAAAATGCGCAGCACTAAGAGTGGAAACGTGTTCTGTGGATCCTTGAATGTCAGCCTTTAAAGAGCGGTTGCCACAGGTTTACATAATATAGAACCCCACGTATTAAGCAGTGACTATAGCAGTTTTTCTGACCTCACCTAAAAGCCATACAAAATGTCATGAAGGAGTTAAGTAAGAACAAGGAGAAATTTGGGGTCGGTGGTAGAACTTTGGAGGAATCACCCTGAGCCATAAAACTCTTCCTTGACCCTCCTGAGTAATTTTCACGTGGTAGGTTACTGTTTATATAAATATTGGAGTATGAGTTACATGGAGCCTTGAGAAGTATATCCTTGAAAGGAGAATGTAATAATATTGTTTCAGTGATTGAAACAAGTGGCCTTTTCTGGGCCTTCAACTAACTTTATTCTAAGAAGTGTAAAGACTGAATAGACCCCTAATTAAATTGGCATTCAAATATGTTTGCAGTTTAGGGGCAGCTTATCTCTTCTAAATTTTCTTTTGGATCGCATGACTACAGGCAATACTACATTAGCATGTTGTACAGTTATGCAGTATGCAATTTGCAAAAGGGGTTAATACACAGAGTATCTTGACCTCCCATGTTCCTCCTATATTCAAGAAAGGAGAAGTTGTCATTTTTCACATAGTGGATATTTTCTTTTTTGGATTTATTCATAATAATTACATCCATTTCCCATGTATTATAATAGTATTAAGATGAAAAATACATATATTGATTGATAAAGAACATTTATTTATCTTTGGAAGCCAGCTTGCAAAATCTACTCCAATAGTCACTCTCCATTTATGCTTCCATTGCCTTTGGCACTCTGACTAACTCTTTGTATTTTCCCAGATTTCTATTATATCCTGAAGAGAAATATCTCCATATTCTATGCACTGCTAGTTTTTTGAAGTGCTTGTGCTGACTCATTTTTAAAATTATACTAAGATGTAGAGTATGGTTTGAGAATAGTAATGAGATTCTCAGAAAATATGAAAACTTTCCTTTCTGACTCGTTAGAGAAAGGTTGGGGAAGACAAGGGGAAATACATCAATGAGCCAATCAATTATTGTTATTTGTTGGGATTAATTTGATGACTAATATTTTCAGTGCCCATCAGGCTAGTAAAAGTGAATTTGGCTTTACCCTGCAATAATAACAGGACAAACCCAAGTATTTTCTAATACTGCTTGTTTTCCCCGGTAGGGGATTTTTTTGCATGTGGGAAATCAAGCCGAAGTTACCAGTAACTGCCATATCCATGATTTGTATTAAAAACAACTATTTACCATTCTGGTCTATAGCTCTGCTTACCATGAGCTTATCTGGGGAGATATATTAATTATCTGTATAATCACTATTATGCCATCTTTCAAAATGTGATCAGAAAATTCATTAAAAAGTACCTCAGATTATGTCCAAAGCCTGAAAAGTAGAAAGATAGTAAAAATATACCTAAAACACTGCCCACTTCCAGTACCAAGCAGACACTGTTAGAAGCTCTTGCCCTGTTTTAACTCATGATCCTCAGAGGGGTGGGTATTACCCGCATATGAAAGATGAAGAAATGACCACAGAGAAGTTAAGTAACTTGTCCAAGGTCACATTGCAATAATGACAGGGCTGGACCCGGATCCAGGCCATGCTGATTCCTGAGGCTGCATTCCTAACCCTTGCACTGCAAAGGGCTGCAGGCAACTGTAACTTTGCAATGAGACAATGATTTCCTTAACGCTTAGATTTATTCATGTTCCAAAATGGACCCTTTTATTTAATAGAAAAATTTTTTATATATATTTGGATTTTTTTTTTTTAAGTTTATGAATGTGGTATTTTTCCAACTAACGTATATATTCCTGGTGGAAATTATATTAAAACAGAAATGTTTTTTAAATGATGAGGTAGATCTACATTTATTAACATGGGAAGATATTCATGATAGATTGCTGAAGTAGGAAAAAGTATGATCTCATTTTAGTACAAATAAAAAACACGTGCTTGTGTGAATATATGTGCATTAATGTGTGCACACACTCACACAAAGGAATAAAAGTTATCTTTGGATGGCACGATAAGGGTATTTTTACTGTCTTTTTTACATCTTTCTGCGCAGTGCAAATGTTTTTAAACATTTGAAGCATGAATTGTTTCCACAATTATAAAAAGATAAAGCCATATCCATTTTGAAAAATAATTCTTTCAATAAAATAGGCTTTCGCACCAGATGCATTCTTTAGGGTGAAAGTGCGGATGGGTATAAAATCTCCATTTCGTGAGATCATTAAATAAAAGGTCTGAACATTTGCTGGAAATTCCTGGTTAATGTGAAAGAAAATGAACCTTGACAGAAAGATGATTAGAACCATACATCTCCCCCACAAATACTGTGACACTGGCAGTGTGGTACCCCAACATTGCTGCTCCTGGAAGCTTGAGAAATTGGTATTTCTGGGTCCTCTGCTTGGGGTCTCACTAGGCTCCCATCAGGGCTTCGGTGCGCTGCATTTCTTTCTGGATCTCAGATCTTCTTCCAGGCTCACAAGTTCATCGGCAGAACTTAGGTCTTTGTAGCCATAGGACTGAGGGTCCTGCTTTCTTGCTGTCCCCTGGGTGCTGCTCCGCAGTTCCTTCCTTGCATGTCGCCCCCTTTCAGACCCTGTCACTACATGGCAGCTTCCTTCTTCAAGGGCAGCAGGAGACTTTCTTCCTTCAGGCAGTGCCTTCCAAGGAGTTCAGACCTGTTAGCACCAAACTATTGTCTTTTCCCAGCACTTTGGGAGCAAAGAGGTTGTCATTTGCCGCTTCCAAGTCATCTCGATTCTGCCCCCACAAAGTTTCTCACCTCTCTTTTCCTTCCCTTCTCTCCTGCTAATTAAAAGAGAAAGTCTTAATTTTAACTATAAGTTGTCCTTTGTTATTCTTTCACGAGCATTATTATATACATCATAGGAGGAGCGCTATCAGCTGTCTCCTTGGCCTCTGTTTACAAACAAAAGGATCTTTCGTGCCAGTGTGGCATATGACGTGTTTGTTTGTTTTCTTCTTTATTTTTTATTAGTTTCAGGTGTACAAAGCAATGTAATAATTAGACACGTAAACCCCTCATAAAGTGATAACCCACGTATGTGTTTGTTGACTGAGGACACAAGTATCCAGCTCATTTTATTTACAACTTTATTTTAAAGGGATTTATGGTCCCATTCTTGCTTTATTAAAGCTTTTTAGAGCTACTACTTGTGATTTCTGAGACAGCAAGACTTAAGAATTTTAATTTGGGGGGGTGAAGGCAACTGAAAGAAATATTGTGTGTTTAGAGCTATGCAAAGGCCATTACAAGCCTGTCTCAGAAATGCGGTCCTTTTCATATCTGATGCTTATTTTTTCTCAGCCCTTTTCCTTGGAGGTGGATTGTGAAGTCAAATCTTGGAGATACAACTCATAACCCTAAAGTGTAGTGATTTGAATTTGAGAGATAAAAACTTCAGTTCCCTGAGCAGAGAGTATAAACTAGTTCAAATAAACAGAGGATGTTAGCTTCCAGGATTGTCAAACTGTCACCTTTGACCAGGGTTGAATTTTCTTTGAATGTTGACAAAAGTTACAGTGTCAGTGGAAAAAGCTTAATGTGAAGTATCTATAACTCAGAATTTCCTTATGTTTGTGTCAGTGAGATCCTACAAGTAAAGCTTTTTTTTTTTTTTTCTATGTCTGTTGAGTTTAAAAAGCCTGCAGTGGGGTTTTCCAGCCTTTAGGTGAGAGTAAATTAGAAAGTTTGTGAAAAACTGTTTTGTGTTGTCTAAAAGTCAGAGCCTGTACCTGGTGGCAAATCACTATGTTTTTGTAAAAAATGGGATTTAAAATTCCAACCTAGGAAAAATGTTTTAAATAAGCTCCTGTCACAAATGTCATTGTAGCATATATAAAAGGAAACTTTTGAGCACTTAATCTGTTAAAGTACTAAAAATTGGAATTTTGGAATTTATCAACTTTAGCATTCTACAAAATATTCACCCATAATTTAAACTAGGTAAAATGTTCTCTCAGAAATGATGCTAATTCTGTTTGTTTTGTTTTGTTTCATGTTTCTCAAAATCTTTTGATCATCTTTTAGACTTGAGAAAAGTAGCAAACTATAGAGATCTATAGAAATATACAGCTCTTTACAAAATGAAACAGTCAGTTCACCCTGTTGATTTGTTTTTAGGATATGTGATCTATTTCTGGTAGAAAGTGAGAGAGAATTATAGTGAGAGTTGGACATTGTAGCGCCTTACTCCAAAAGGTATGGAAGGTCTAAATACATAAAGATGCAGTGTAAATATTCCTTCTCTTATGTTGTTATTGTTTCAGTTATGTAATGATAAATGGAAACTCTGAAGCTTATCCTAAACATCCTTTAAAGATGCTTTTATCTTGCAATGAATTTAAATATCAAGTAAAAATACTAAATTCATTGTAATATGAGTAGAGATTGGCCGTCCTCCTTAACTGTTGAAGGTTATCAAAACAAAATGGAAAATATTTGGCTTCCTGAATGACATGGCTACAGTTAACATGCTGAGTTGGTGATGAAGCATGAGCTTTTGATTTTGCAACAGCAGAGCAAAGCACATAAATTTAAAGGAATGGGTTCTTAAGTAAGATAACTTATTACCTTAAGCACACATTTTAAATTTTGTGCTAGAAATGTGATGTCAAAATTTATGGTTTTGAATTTTTATTACCCAAATGTGAGTGGCCTAGTTTGGACAAAACTTAGCATTGTGTTCCAGTTATATTGGTAAATTTGAACAGGACAGACTTAAAACAGTGGCTTTTATGGAACAACTTATAATAGAAAATATTGATATATAGAGAAATACAAAAATATTAAAAACTTCTTTATGCCCCAAATGCCAGCAACCAAAGGTAAATGACAAAATAGGAAAATGTTTTTAACATATGTAAGAAAAGGTTATAAGTTAATACTCTTAGCATATAAAGAATATATACAAATAATAAGAAATAGATGGCTCTCCCAATGGGAAAATTAACAAAAGAAGAAATACAAATGTCCAACAACTGTATAAAATTATGTTCAGTTGCATTTGAAATCAAGAAATGCAAATAAAAACAATGACATAATTTTTCCAGTTAACAGATTTACAAAGTAACAATATTGGAAAAATAAAAGCAGTGTTGCTTAGGGATGTGGGGAAGCTGACACCTTCATTACTCTATGGTTTGAATGTAAATTGGTGCATATTTTGAAGTTTGATTTATATGTTGAGAATCTTAAAAATGTGCATACCTTTTGACCTAACAGTTCCATTTAGATGACATAATCTAAAATATGTTCAAAGATTTGTGTACAAGATATTCCTCACAGTGTTATTTAAAATAACAATAAATTGGAAACAACTTCAGTGTTCAGCATTAGAGGGTTGATTAACTAAATTAAGAAATTTCCATACAATGGAATACTATTCAGCCATTTCAAATCATGTTATAAGACAGTATTTAATGACTTAGGTAAAGTTCACAATATATAACTAAATGAAAAATTAAGTTACAAAACAATCACATACAATTGTGCTTGGGAAAAAGAATAGACTTCGAAAAAAGATTTCTTCTGGATTGTGGGATTTTGGATGTGTGTGTGCAAACACGCACGTGCTTTCTAATGTCTTCCTGTTTTTCTGTAATAAACAGGTAATAATGAACAGGAAATACTTTCATAATCAAGAAAAAATGTTATTTTTAATAAATAGATAAAGAAAATGCGATGCACATATATTTCTTTTTATATGTATATAATGGAGTGTTACTCCATTTTAAAATTATATATATATGTATATATATATATATATATCCCTTCTTAATATGTGTGTGTGTGTGTGTGTGTGTGTGTGTGTATATGTATATATATATATATATATATATATATATATATATATATATATATAGGAACATTATTCAGCCATTTAAAAAAAAAGAAATCCTGCCATTTGTGACAACACGGATGAACCTTGAGGGCATTACGCTAAGTGAAATAAGTCAGTCAGAGAAAGACAAATACTGTATGATCTCACTTAAATGTAGAACTAAAAAAACCAAACTCAGAAACAGAGCTGACTGATGGTTGCTAGGGGCGGGGGGGGGGGGGGGGGGGGGGCGAGGAAATGGGTGAAGGTGGTCAAAGGTACAAACTTCTGTTACAAGTTCAGGGGATGTAATATACAGTACGATGACTGTAGTTAACAATACTGTGTTGTATATTTTAAAGTTGCTAAGAGTAACTTAAAAGTTCTCAACACACACAAACACACACACACACACACACACGCAAATTGTAACTATGTGAGTTGATGGATGTGTGAACTAATCTTATGTGTAACCATTTTGCAATATATACATATGTCAGATCGTTACACTGTACACCTTAAACTTACACAATGTTATATGTCAATTATATCTCGATAAAGCTGGAGGGAAAGTGATTTTTAAAATGATGTTTGTGTATTGATTTATCTTAGAATGAGAAACCTGTTTTGGTTTTCAGTTAGTGTTTCCTTTTTAGGAGCAGAAACATGAGTAGTTTGTGATGTCTGTGTTAAGTATTTTGGCATAGTATACTTATTTGGTATGGTTATATGACATCTTCTGTTGAAGAACTATATTACAAAATCATTCTAATTGTATTCAGTGTTTTCAGAGTTAAAATAATTTGAACTTGAGCACTGGCTTATTTCCTAAACTCGGTATATATATATATATATATATATATATATATATATACACATACACACTGAGCTCCATGGTTTTATGTATAAGCTGATGGAGAATTATATTATTTTATAAATATAAAGAAATTATATCATTTTACTTGTGTATGTGCTCTTCTAAGTTGCCATTCATTTCGTATTGAAGATATGTTTTTATCGACTTGAAAAATTTTTTTGTCTAGTTTAATTCTTACAACCCTGAGCATTGTATCATTTCAATATATGTGTATTTTTCTGGATTGCGTTTGTGCAGCTTTCTCTTTCATAATGATACCTACAAAGGTTGCTGGGTTTATGGATTTATTTTTCTTGTAATTCCATTAGGCATACTGCTTAATGACTTCTCTAAATGTTTATTATGGTATTCATTTGGGAATATCTGGTAAAGGAAATCTCTAGTGAAAGATACTTTCTCTTGGGTATGTTATTGTTAATACAAGAGACTTATGTTCTGCCTTAATTGAATTTACATTGAATAGTTTCTTTGTAACTAGATTTAGTGTTTAAAAGCATTTTAACATTTTAAGGAATTTAAAAGAGAAAAATGAAACTAAATTGCAAGTTAATGTTTTAGAGGAATTTTTGAAGCACAGCTATTTAGGACTTACCACTTTGTAGCAAACAAAATTACAATCTTAAAAAATACATATTTTGGAGCCCAGCACTTCTACTTATTTTATGTAAAATTCATCTCAGTAAAAATCTACCTTAACTTAGATTGTGCCTTGGAATTTATTGTAATGAAATTTGCTATAATAGAATTTTATTTAAGTCAATTTTGAAAATACTAAAGCATAAAAGAAATCATATAGTATCTTTTAGTGCTTTGTATACCTAAATACATGAGCAGTTAATTTACATTCATGAAGATAAATATTTTTATGTGTTGAAAACAAAATTATTACCCTATATTTCCTACTGTGCCTTCATTAATAAATTCTGTTGATCTTATGGGTCTTTTTGCTGATCACTTTTTACTGCCTCCTGAAAATGTGGTAATCTCATTTAATCCAAAATTATGTTTTCCTGCAGTTTCAGTTCTTTTGTAGTTGCTAATTTGCCCTGTAATCTGTTTTATTACTGTGATATTGGGACCAGTTAGACCAGTTTCTTCTCTTATGTATCTGAATCACTTTCATCAAACCAAGAGATATTTTATAAGGTATATAAATTTAGGGTCTCAAATTTAGCATCACATATTTTGTAATATGGCATCAGTCAATTATATAACATTTTTAAAATTAATATATGAAATGACATTACTTTCTTCATTTAAAACTACTTGTTTGTGTTCTGGTCTTTATTCGGTTTTGAGAACTTGCCTATCCTCACAAAGATGTCTTTTTTTCAGTCTATAAATCTTAAGGTTACCTTATTAAGGGAACTCAAATATATGTAAGATTCAAAAGACTGTAAAAAAAAAATTACTTCTTTCAAAAGTTAACATAATTTTGTTTGAAACTGTTTAATCTGCTTTTTGTCCTTAGCTGCTAGAGGGCTTTTTGAGGTTATGGATGAGTGTGTGTGTGTGTGTGTGTGTGTGTGTGTGTGTGTGTTTAAAATACTTCCAAAGTGCATAAAGTAATGTATTCCAAAATTTTGTTGTAATTTAGCTACTAATCAACGTAAGACGTGGTAAATACTAAGTAAATATTTGTTGACTAGTGAATGAATGGGCTGTAGAATCACATATGCTTTTTAGGGCAGTTAGACAACACCTTGACCCGTTATACTGTATGTGCCAATGGTTCTTAACCACTTGGGGAGTAGGGGATCTTTCAAGACTCTAAGGAAACCAGTAACTCTCTTCCCAGTAAAATACACATACACATGTAATTTTGCTTACACTTTGAAAGGTTCGTAGACTCTAGTTACAAGCCCCTAATATAAACAACCAGCTGCCATTAACACAGGTAATGGAATTGGAAACATGGAGAAGAGAACAAATAATCCATATTTATGGTTAAAACAAACCTCTAGTCTGATCTTGTTATTTAAGGGCTCAGGAGGAACTTTTCCCCCAGAAACTTAATAAATATCAATCCACTTTAACATTTTAAGGGTCTGTATTCCATTGTAGAGCCCTACCATAATTTAGTTAATCTATTAATGGATATTTAGATTGTTTCCAGTTTTTCACTTTTATAAACAACAACATGGTGCGGATCCTTAGGCTGAGTGGATTTTTTTCATATTTACCAGACCATCTCTTTGATGTAAGCTCTAGAAGTGGAATTGCTGAGTCATTTGTATAGATAGTGCCAGCTGCCCTCCCAAATGACAATCCCAGCGGATATGCCCACCAATAACTAGTGCTTGAAGGGGATGGCCATGTCCCTACATCCTCCGTAACTGAGTATTGTCGGCTTTTATATCTGTGCTAGCCTCTCATATCTATTTGTATTTCTTTGATGTCTAGCAAAGTTGGACAGTGTTTCACATGTTTATTGGCCATTTTGTTTCCTCTTTGTGATTTGCCTTTCTATGTAATTTGCCTGTTTTTCTGTTATAGGTGTTTGAGTTTGCCCAGATCTTTCTGTCTTACACATTACAAGTAATTTCTTCCCTTTTTTTTTTTTGACTTTCAACTTTGTGTAGTATTTTTTGCACTACAAAAATGTTAAATTTTTATATAGTCTAATTTAGTAGTCTTTTCTTCTCTGATCTGGCTATTAAGACATGCTTAGAAAAACCATCCATACCCATATCCAAAATTTATTAAATTTTCATTTAGAACATTTTATGGTTCTTTTTTTTCTTTTTTCTTTTTTTGCATTTAAGTCTCTTGATCCACCAGGAATCGACTTCTGTGTAAGAAGTGAGGAGGGAATGTAGTCTTGTTTTCCTAAAAATAACAATGATTAATATTTATTGATTACTCACTGTTTACAAGCACTGAGCTAAATGTTTTTCATGTATGAACAATTTTAACCTAAATCAATTTCAAATGGCTGGCCAGTTATCATATACTAAGGTCTCCTACATATTTAGATCTGCTCCTTGTCTATTCTGTTTCATAGATCAGTGTGTTTCTGAATATACCACATTGTTTTAATTACTGGACATTTAATTTGGATCATTAAAGTTTTTTCAGAGAGTAAGAGAGGTAAGAATTTGCCTGAATGTCCTTTGAAATATGCATTAGGATATATTTTTATATCCTAATGAAAAATGAATTTCACATTCTTCGGACAGATGGTAGAGAATCACCAGTAATTCCATTAAAGAAATCACTAAATCTAGTCTTCTTAAACATACCTTTCCGTAGAGATTTTGTAACAGAAGAATAATTTTTAAAAACAATACACTTTCAACTCAAAATAGTGTAATTTTGTACTAACATTTCAGTAAGCACAGTAAGACTACATATATTTAAATTTTTTAATTTAAAAGCTTAAGATTGATTTCAAAAATTTTTCCTCCTAAGCAAAATGTAGGAAGAAAGTTATAAATGTTACAAATAAGACATAGGAACCTGGGGCGGCCGGTTAGCTCAGTTGGTTAGAGCGCTATGCTCTTAACAATCAAGGTTGCCAGTTCGATCCCCACATGGGCCACTGTGAGCTATGCCCTCCACAATTAGATTAAAACAACTACTTGACTTGGAGATGATGGGTCCTGAAAAAACACACTTAAATAAATGACTTAAAAGAAAAAAAGACATATGAACTAAAAAATTGTAAACAAAAGTTATATATGAAATATGTAAAATATTATAGATGAGTGCTGTCCAATACACGTAGAAATGTAAATTTATGGTAACCACCTTAAAAATAGTAAAAAGAAACAGGTGAAATAAATTTTAATTATACGAGGTCTAACAATTAAGTTCAGGAACTTGGTACAACGATGTTGCTAACCTTTTTTTTGATATCAGAGGGATTATTCATTATGAGTTTGTACCAATTGGACAAACAGTTCACCAAGTTTACTGTTTGGAAGTGCTGAAAAGGCTGCGTGAAAAATTTAGATGACCTGAACTTTTCGCCAATAATTCATGGCTCTTGCATCACAACAATGCACCAGCTCGCACGGCACTGTCTGTGAGGGAGTTTCTAGCCAGTAAACAAATAACTGTATCGGAACACCCTCCCTACTCACCTGATCTGGTCCCCAATGACTTCTTTCTTTACCCGAACATAAAAGAAGACATTTTGATCACATTCAGAACATTAAGGGTAATACGATGACAGCTCTGATGGCCATTCCAGAAAGAGTTCCAAAACTGCTTTGAAGGCTGTACTAGGCGCTGGCATCGATGCATAACTTCCCAAGGGGGAGTACTTCCAGGGTGACCGTAGTAATATTCAGCAATGAGGTATGGAGCACTTTTTCTAGGATAAGTTCGTGGACTTAATTGTCATACTGCATTTTTTCTTAAGTATATCAAAATATTATCATTTCAACATGCAATCAGTATAAAAACTTAATGAGCTATTGTACATTCCTTTTTTTTGTTCTAAGTCTTCAAAATCTAGTGGGTATTTTATACTTATAGTGTATCTCAATTTGTATGCAAAATTTTCACCAGAAACATATATTCAGATTTCATAAAATCTCTACTTGAGCAACTGATAAAGTAGATTCACATACCCAAGTTGTTCCAAACATACTTGAAAGTTTTCCAATAACTAAACTGAGCAGCAACTTTTAAGTTTACGTTTAAGTTAAAGTGAAATAAAATTTTAAAATTCAGTTTCTTGGTGACACTAGCCACATTTCAAGTGCCCAATAGCACATGTGGCTAGTGGCCATCATGTTAGACTGCAGTCACAGGCTTCCTAAAGAAATCAAATACAATATAGCTGTCTCCTACTTTTAACATTTAGCTTACAAATAACTCAAATTCAAATAGGGTGTCTTGTCCTCTGGAAACTGAAGCTACTGCTCTGTAAGCCTGCAGAATCTACTCTTAGATGAAGAAGCTGACACCCCTAAATTCCCACCAGACGCCCATCCTAAAACACACACATCCCTACACAGATGCACTCCCTCTTTTGGAAACTGCTGCACCAAAGCGTGGTCGAGCATCATCCATATCCTTGGAGGCTCTTCTCTTTTCTTGGGAGTCAGACTTCTCCAGTTTGTGCTGTGTCGGAGCTGGAATGGGGAATAGACAGGGAGAGAAGCATTATTTTGTCACTAATGGTATCCCTGATTTGAAATTCTAACATCTTTTTCTTCAGAAACAAAATTATAAAGGGTGATTGGGTTTTGTAGGATTATAGATCAACAGGTTTTGGGGCTTACCTAGGAATTTTTCAAAATCTCTGTATAACTTTGTTTCTATGAGAAAATGTTCCATGTTTCAAACAACAAACATGGAGTAGGATTTCATTTGTAAGGTGACCAGGAAGAGGGTACAGGGAAGAGGTTGGGAGTTGCCTGTTGTTTTATTACAGATACAAGGGCCTCGATAATAAACTGATGCACCAACCTAAGTCATCTCTTGTCACCTACACCGTGTTTCCCCAAAATAAGACCTAGTCAGAAAATCAGCTCTACAGTGTCTTTTGGAGCAAAAATTAATATAAGACCCAGTCTTTTATATTATATTATATTATATTATATTATATTATATATTATATTATATTATATTATATTATATTATATTATATTATATTATACCAAATCTTATAGTAAAATAAGACTGGGTCTTATGTTAATTTTTGCTCCAGGAGACACATGAGAGCTGATTGTCCAGCTAGGTCTTATTTTCAGGGAAACACGGTATGACCTTGCTTACAACTCTGGAACCAAAAACAACCCATTCTGCTTTAGGTGTTACTCAGCTGTCCAATCAGTTTCAGGCTGAGTTGGGTTTTTTTTGGTTGTTATTTTGTTTTGCTTTGTGTGTGTGTGTGTGTGTGTGTGTGTGTGTGTGTAAATGAGTTTGTCTAGAAAATAATCGGATTCATCTTTTGGTCTTAGCTACTATTTCTTTTTATGGTGTACTTAAAGTTAAGGCTTGAAATTTGGCATCGTCTAGCTACAGATGAAATTTTTCCTTTCAAAGTTTAGTCTTACAAGGTACCTACAGGAGGGGAGTAATTTTCCGTTCTTTATATGTGAGGTGATGATAATGCGAACCGTGTGTAGAAGACTGAACAGATGGAGCTTCAGGAGGCCCGCGTGGTAGACAAATTCGGAAGGTAATCTAGGTAATGCCTACGCCCCAGGGCCCTCCATTCTTCAGTTCTTCCTACTTAGTTTATCTTAATGGTCTTTTAAGATCTCTGATTCTAGAAGGAACCTTTGAAGAAAAGGATAGAATGTCTGTGTTGTTTTGACTAGTGGTTGACATCGAAGCCAAATTAGTTGGCTTTTTAACGTTAAATAAAACATTCAGTAGCTTTTACTACTAGGTAGGCTGTAGGAACCCCTTTATTTTAATATGGTGCCAAAAGTAGGTTAATTATAACACATAAAACATCCTGATATATTTATTGAATGTAATTAATTCCTCAATACAATGGGATTATTTCCATAATTGAAAAATATTTTTTTCCCAATATAATATGACAACCTATTTTAGAATATGTAATATATTTTCTGAGGTGAAAATTTAAGAGCATATACAAAAGTTGTTATGTTCCAAGGGGTCTGATTCTTTTGTTTGAAAATTTATTATATTCATTATATTGAACAAAAGATGGTTGTGTTGATTTGAGAAAACAGGTGGTGCATTTTCAAGTGTTTCAAAATGTTTTTGTTATGCCTAGGTTTTCACTGTGATGGTATTTGTCGTTTTAGTAGAATTTGACCTATATTTTATTCTATGGGAAAAAGAAGAAACTAAATGTTTGCTAGTCACCTACCACCTTGTGCTGCTGTGCATTGGTGGGTAGGAACTCAAGTCCCATTGTGGATTTTTAACTCCGTGCTCTTTATTTTTAGTACCTTTTGGAGATTGAATCTGCAAATCATCTTTGAAAGATAAATGATTTGATTTGATTGTAGCAAGCATGAAAGTTATCCTGTAAATAAAGCTGTATATCCTGGAAAAAAGCTGGACTAATACCTCACTGAAATGATCTTACCCATGGAATCCTTGATTAGACCTGATTTGTTTTGCCCACATGTCCTATAGCTCCATAAAGGTTATCAACTTGACGGATGAGCAGATGTCCTGTTTTCATCAGACATTGTTTTCACATCGTCAGGCCTTTCACCAAAGCCAGTCATCACCCCTGTTAGTCTGATTTTGGTGAGATGCTTTGAAAACTTATTTCCAAATATTGGTTTGAATGCACAGACTTTGTTGTTTACCTGTAAGATTCTGTAACAGTCAAGTGGTATCCTTTTTCCCCAAACAGAAATACAAAGAAGAAAATGAATAGCAAAAATGAGAAAGTACAGCTTAGGCTGTATTTATTTAAACTTTCAAGTATTTCCTATTAGCTACTAGAATCCAATCTTAAGTTCCATAAAAGGCATTTCTGTTTTGTTCACTTCTATATCCTTAGTACCTGGAACAGAGCCTGGCATGTAATAGGTGCTCAGTAAGTATTTATTAAATAAATACTGTTTCTATAAGAGGGTTGATCCAGGTACCTTTGTTTAGGGTAAGCAGATGCTCATCTTTGATAATAAGCATAGTTGGTGTGGTAGATACTTTAATTCCATTTATTCCCCTTTAATCTCAATAGAGAGGGTATATTCAGAGACTGCTTCAACCCTCAGAAGGACTGAAAGTATGCCTTTTACTGCGGAAGATAAAAAGAGAAAGGAAAACAAATGCTCTGTTTCCCTTGGATTTCAGAGTTAAAGATGGAAGAAATGTGAGTTCACTAGGCAAGACTGGCTTTTTCCCCATAAAAAATATTTCTTTTACCATTTTAACCATTTTTCAGTGTATGATTCCGTGGCATTAAGTATAGTCACACTGTCATGCAACCATCACCATCCGTCTCCAGAACTTTCTCATTCTCCAAAACTGTCCTCTCCCCCAGCCCCTGGCAACCACTCTTCTACTTTCTGTATAAATTTGACTATTCTAGGTACTGCATATAAGTGAATCATATAATATTTGTCCCTTTCTGTCTGGTTTATTCATATATATATATATATATATATATATATATATATATATATATATATAAATACATATATACATGTGACCCTTTTGCTCGGAGACTTGACCATCTTTCTTCCCTCTGTATTTCTAGTTTTGCTTTGTACCTAGACTTAGCCAGTGATGCATACACAGTAAGTATTTAAAGACAAGTTAATTCAGCAGCTTGGTGCATACCGCTAGGGGGTTATTAAAGCTTTGAAAATGTGATTCCTCATCTGTATGTCAGTAGGCTTATCTCCTCTAAGTCTTGCTGATAAACCTGCACTGACAGTAATATCAGAGATTAGTCTTTCTCCATGTTTCATAAAGCAAATTGTTCTCCTTCTTATAGCCTGATTAGGAACTGGAAAATTACGGGTACATTGTTGTAATTGTTTTTATAGACATTAAGACAAACTCTCCATAAAGGACAGGAGGTACAAAAGAGGTTTTCATTACAGCTTCATTAAGAAATTATATGCTCATACTTGTTTATTTTCTCTGTTTTTCTCTTTTCACTATATCTTCTCCCTCCCTGATTCCCTCCCTTTTTCTTTCTTTTTCATTCTCATTTTTCTGAGTAGTTACTACAGAGACAACCTGACCGTAAGGTTCAAATCTAAATAAAGTAGTAATGGCTTTCTATCAGTCTACCTAGAGGGAGAGAGGAAAAGAGAGTAAGAGAACCAAAACTAAGGAGGAAATACCCTTAAAAATTTTTTTTAAAGGGCAGAAACTAGCTGGTTGAGGAAAAAGGAAGTATACTGGGAGATCTGAGTGGCAAAGAAACAAAGAGCAGGAGAGAGGGAAACCTTGAAGTATGATTTGAAAAGTGGCCTGTGCGATTTAGATTTCAAGCTGGAGCTTAATCTACAAGCTGTTTCCAAGTCTGCTTGCACTGACCGTTGGACACAGTGAAGTGATTTTCTAGCACTAATATCCCCTGCTCGTTTACACTGGGCAGACCACTTCTGCTTACCTTGATCCATTTTCTCAACCTGTGAAGTGGAGGAGGGTCAGCAACTAGATTCAATCATAAGAATTTGGGCCGCAGCCATTAGAATATGAAAGGTATTTTTTAAATGCGATTTTTATGACGTCTACAAATGCAGGTGGTAGTGTGCGAAAGACCAGTACTGACAATGAAGAATTACCCCAAACCAAGACTGGCTCCTATTGGAGAGGTGGAAATGGTTGGGACAGAATTTACTAACCTCAGTCCCCTGGCATTTCTGTGACTTCAGGAGCTAGGAGACTCTTCCAGTCCTTCCTGTTTACGTATGAATGGCCATCTATTGCCATTATTTCCCTGCGCCCAGGTCTCCCCCACTTAGAAAGTTTACTGGTCACAAATAGACATTTGCATTTCCCATTCCTTGTCATAGGGCCCGCTTTCAATTCAATAAGCTTTTATTGGCCCTTAGTTTGGTTTTCTTTACAGCAGCAGCTGCTAATTAGTGACAGTTTTGAGGAAGCAGCTTGTCATTTTTGGCAGGGTAGGGGACATCCATAGCAATTCAAGACTCTATTTTCATTTGCTAAATTTATTTTGCTACATGGAAATACGTCTTGAATAAAAAATAGTCTGTAGTCAACCATGGCTGAATTGACTGAAATACCTTCCTGAGTTTGCATTCGATCCTGTAGCTAAAGAACTCTCAGGAGATTACAAAAAAATAAAAAATAGATTCAGTGTCTGTCAGACCGATGCCATTAGTCCTGAGTCATCCTTCCAACATTAATCTCCATTCTAGATGTAGACCCTCATCCTCTTGTTTTGGCCCAATAATAAAGCTTTCTGAATTGTATTTGGTAGTATACATGGTAACCGAAGCAGTGGGTTGTTGGTAAACCTTGTGCTTTCCGTTTATACTCAACTTCTTTCTTGAGACATAATTAAAAGGGAAAAAAAATATTAGTGTAAAGAAAAAGGTTTCTTTGGAATTTCAGCTCATATTAGCATCTTTGCCTTTCACGTTAATTCTCTTTGAAACGGTTGCAATGAGGAACTAGCTCTTTTACCAACTTGTCACGATGGTTATGGAATGGTGCAGTTTGTGATGATATTTACCTTGATTAGCACCAATGATGAGTCAAAACCTCCGTCACAGTTTCTGTAAAGTATGATTCAGTCCCATTATTCCTGTAACAAGGATTCAAGTTAATGACCTCCACAGTGTTAAAAATAACATCTTGAAGGAAATAACTGACCTACCAGCCATTTCCCCCCATTTAGGTTCTTTTTGTCACATGGAAGGCTACCAAAATTGTATTTAATTTCACACACGATTGTTGAACATCTACCACGTACCAAGTACGGTGTTGAGGGAATCAAAATGAATGAGACACGGTTCCTGCCCTGGGATAACTTACAGTGTCGTGGTTGAGCAACAGGTAACTCAAAATTGCTTTCGTTCTTATGCCCAGAGTGTAGGTAGAGCACATTCTAATTCTAGAGGTAAAAGCATTCCATCTTTGAAAACTGGGATGATCAAAATGATAAAAGGGATAGGACACAAGTATTGTGTTCTTTTTTTAGCTAAAGGCGTTAAAGACTGTATGAGGTACCTTTCATAGGAGTATGGAATTTTCAGGTGTCCCTGTCCCCAATTTCCCTTTGACATGTGGCACTCCACTGTGACATTCATCTTCCACATCAGAGTGATGCCTTCTAAGTCGCGTGGCTTGGTGAACCCACATGATCGCCTAACATTTAGCGAATTATTTAATGTACACTGTGCACAGTAACGTGGTTATTTCTGCGTTTTTCATGTTAGTGTCTATCAGTGATTGCAGAATCTACCATTTATACCCAATCTGTAACTTCATATGTGCATCTGCGGTAGGTCAGTTGATGTTTAATTATTGGTATAATTGAACAGTTAACCAGATGACAACTGACTGCAGTATCCTTTACGATCCCGTCTTACTCAGTAGACTATTTCACGAGTTGTTTTCTCGTTTGTATTAATGATTATTGTCCCTTTAATGAGAAATGTTTTCTGCAGGCAGAAAACCTGAGGTTAGGATGTTCCCTGGTAAATATTGGTGATGGATAATAATGTAGCTAATGGAAACCCAGTAAGGAATTTGGAAGCAAATGTAACAAATACAAACAACCACTTTCCTTCTTATAGGAAATGTCACAATGTCAATTCTGACCACAAGTGGTCAGGATCTAGGTTTTGGCCTCATTGGAAAGTTACCCACCCCCAGAACTGTTCTCGTTATTCTCCTCCCACTCCCTTTAACAATCTAAAGATTTTTCAGCTGATTTCTGATTGATTTAGAGGAATGAAGGTGAACCACCAAACCCCAAATATGGCTTCCTTTGGTTGTTTGAAGGTTTGTCATCTTGATGTTCTCTGACCTTTAGGGAAACAAGTTCCATTTAAAGCATTTTTGGATTGTCAAATAATTTTTCGTATCTGTTGGTGAGTTACAGTTCGTCTTAATTCACTTTGTAGTTTTTATCATAAAGCAGTGTTAAACCACAGGTATGGTCAGGAAAAACTCATTTGGTTGGGTGAGGAGTTTTAATAAGTAAACTAGTGGGGTTGAGAGCATGAGCCTAGATGCTAATCCCAGCTCCTTGATTTACTTGCTGCAGGCAAATTTCCTGACCCATAAACCTATTTCCTCCTCTAGAGAACAGGGATGATAATCTACTGCCTTATAGGCTTTTCATGAGGATTAAGTGAGGGCACATATAAAGGGCATATAACTGTGTACAAGTTCATGACATAGTAAGAGCTCCTTGAATATTTATTACCACTGTTACTGTTGTTACTACTACTGCTACCGGTAGTACTTTTTCTTCTTTCTGTGCCAATTCCTTTGCTGTTATGTAAGGTTTGGTGATTAAGTATAGGAAAGACTCGGAAACAATAGTTTATTTTGTTTCCAACATGAAATAGTTTCTAGTGTGGGTTGCAGTAGTTAATTTAGCATATATAACAAACTAACAAGTTTTTCCTTGAAACCCAAACTGTCTTCCTTTCAAATGAGATAGTCTCGGAGTGGGTTACATTCTTTCCATCATCAAAGCCTAGAATCTTTAACACAAGAGCTTGTCTCACAAAAACCCTGATGTCTCTGTTGCCATCACAATCTGAAACTAACGAGTTAGAAACCACACAGAGCCCAGTGACATGCTGGAGGAACCCTTCAAGGACTCGTCACATTGTCTTATAAGTTGTATGTAGACAGCTAAGCCAGGAACCGATCTGGCTGAGAAAACTTAAGTTTCATTTTTCCTTCCTTCCTTCACTTTTACATTCAAAAGGATCTAATTTTGTTCCCGCTAGGAAGACTGAATGCATAGATGCTCCCTTAATTTAAGGAAGTCTACACACCAGTATGTTGTTTCTTTGGGAGTGGGCCGATCTTCAGTATTATTCCATAACTATTTGGGGGTTACTACCTAAAGAAGACTTAAAATCATATTTTCTGTCCTCTTTCCCTTTTTGTTCTTAGTTGTACAGTCTTTTCTCCATATGTAATCTAAGAAACTAGATAAGCGTTGTTTATGTGCTTCTACTCATTGTCAATATCGAACCCGGCCAGTGCCTTAGCATGTTGGATAACGATTTGACTTTAGTTTGAGAAGAGGAAAGCTAACAATTTATTTTTATATCCATCAACTAGGGACCTTACATGTCACATTTACTATAGCCAAAATACCCTTATTTTTTAGGTAAAAAGTTCTGAGCATTACTATAAAGTCTGGGATGGTTCCAATCCTGTCCTTTTCCTCGTGTTTAAGTGCACATTAAATCTGGTACTTCTTCCCAGTTCCACTGCTGTTTTAAAAGTGTAGCTCCCTGTGATCTGCTTGTCTTTAATGTAGTCAAGTGAGGCACTTTACGTTGCATAGGTTCTGGGTCACACATTTGCTTTGTTTTTCTTTGGAGCTTTACTGGAAACCAAACACTATTGCGTACAGGCAGCAGAAGCAGGAGGGGAAGTTGGCAAGAAGCAGCTGCTTTCTGTTTGGTCTCTCTGAAGCAGCTGACCTTTTGGAAGGAAATCGGTGCTCTTTGCTTCTTCCTGTAACTGTGCAGCCTGTGAAAGAGCAGACACAGAAGGGTTCTGCCATTATCCTAGCTGATGTCTCGGGGCAAAAAGCTCTTAGTTAAGAGGTGGGAGTTTTTCCGTGCATCTGTTGTACATTGTAGGAACATTCACTCAAGTTCATGGTGCTAAGTTGTATGTAGATATCCTAATACATCTATTGCAAGAGAGAATCTATTTCCAGAAAAAAGTAGTTTGTTTTAGCAAAAGTAATTGAATCTCATTGCAAAGTTCCAGTGTTAATGCAGTAGTAAATGTTACTGTGTGCACAGTTTTAATTCATCTTAATGTTGAATGTCCTGATATCATTATTACTTCTTGTACTGGATAACACCCCCCCCCATCCCTGCCCCCAAGGCCAAACATTTTGATTTTCTAAGACATAGTGAGCTCTTATTAAATGTCATTTCATCTCAGAATTAAAATTAGCTTTTTAACACCTGCTACCATTGTTGGACCCACCTTTTCTGCAGGACTTGTTTTACTTAAACACAGTGAGTATTATATTAAACGTTGGGTTTATCTTCAGAAGGCTGCCGTCAGTCAGGCTTCACAAATGGAACATCATCCAGTGAGCAAACAAAGGAACTAGCTGACGAAGCACTTGTTTCTTAAAAGAGAAGATTTTAGTCTTCCATTATTTTAACCAAAACATGTTTAGGTTTGTTTTGTATTTTGTTTTTTGAAATGATTTACATTGAAATAACGATCTGTAAGCAAAAATGAAGTAGATTATGATTATTGGTGTAATAAATGCAAAGGACGCAGCTACCTGAAAAGAGGGGAGAAATACTATGTTCTTCGGCTCTTCATTTGGGTTCAGTGGGTAGGTGTGCTTTTCTTTTTTCTTTTTTTTTTTTTTTTTTTAAAGATTTTTATTGGGGGAAGGGGAACAGGACTTTATTGGGGAACAATGGTCAAATTGTTGTCCTTTCAGTCTTAGTTGTGGAGGGTTCTGTTCAGCTTCAAGGTGTTGTTCTTTCAATCTTAGTTGTGGAGGGCGCAGCTCAGCTCCAGGTCCAGTTGCCGTTGCTAGTTGCAGGGGGCACAGCCCACCATCCCTTGCGGGAGTCGAACCGGCAACCTTGTGGTTGAGAGGACAGGCTCCAACCAACTGAGCCATCCAGGAGCTCAGCGGCAGCTCAGCTCAAGGTGCCGTGTTCAATTTTAGTTGCAGGGGGCGCTGCCCACCATCCCTTACGGGACTCGAGGAATTGAACTGGCAACCTTGTGGTTGAGAGCCCGCGCTCCAACCAACAACTGAGCCATCCGGGAGGCAGCTCAGCTCAAGGTGCCGTGTTCAATCTTAGTTGCAGGGGGCAGAGCCCACCATCCCTTGCGGGACTCGAGGAATTGAACTGGCAACCTTGTGGTTGAGAGCCCACTGGCCCATGTGGGAATCGAACCGGCAGCCTTCGGAGTTAGGAGCACGGAGCTCTAACCGCCTGAGCCACCGGGCCGGCCCAGGTGTGCTTTTCCAGTGCAATTTGGTGTCGTTCCCAGGTTTACTGTTGATAGTAAAGATTGTTGGGTAAGTGCTGGTATTGTACATAAAGGGTGTAGAGTGTAACATCAGGAGAATTATCTCAAGGTGTCCTTAGCAAGATTGCCCTAAGGTGCTGCCTTCCTGTTCTTAGACACTGGCCTGATCTGTTCAGCCTTCCTGAGATAGTGAAGAATCCAAGAGGGACTACAAACCTTGCTGTGGCATTAGATACAGGTTCTGGGCACAACATAAGTTCATATCAGCACAACAGGAAGATTTTCCCCCAGTTCTGTTGGCCTTTGAGTAGGAGCAATTAGGCCCCAATGGCTAAGGCTGTGTGGGATCTGATCTTGTAGGCTTCTGCAGGCCTTGCCTCGTTACCCTTGAACTCTCAAGGGCCTTTTCATAGGTCAGTTGTGTACAGGTGTGTCACTAGGAGTGAGGGAAGTTTAGTTTTTGAAAAGGAATTCTTGCACTGCAATAAGTGGCTTTTCTATGCAAGTCATTCTATTTACAATTGGTACAAGTTTGCAGGGACAGTTGCTTAGTCATAGCAAAGATGAAAAAAGAGCCAAATAGGAACCTCAGTATATACTGTTTCTTGTCTTGAAATACGACTTGCCCAAACATTCTTTTTTTTCCTTTTTTCCTTTCCACATTTCTTTCAGAAATCACAATAAACCTTCCTAAATTCAAACTCCACTACCTCTGCACTCACTCATCTTCAACCTGTTCCCAGTTGTAGTTTGCCTTCTTGTTTTCCTTTCACTGTTCTGAGTATTTGATGTAAACATTTTCAAACACACACAAAACAAGAGAGAAGAGTATATAATGAATTTCTATAGATCACTCAAGTTAAAAAAAAATACCAAAATTTTGTTCTTTTTTCATCTACTCTCCACATACACATTTTCTGTTTTATCTGGACTTCAAAAAAAAAAAAAAAACTTCAAAATATATTGTGTACCATTTACTTTTACACTACTTCTAGAAGAAGAGTTTATTAAACAGAAGAATAATATGAACAGTTATTGAGTGCGAGACTTTAAAGGCTTTAATATATATATATATATGTATATATGTATGTATATATAAATAGATGTCAAAATTACAAATTAATCTCAGCTATTAGTAGTCTTGAACCACTACTTGAAAACACATTAAGTTGCTCTGTATTTGATAGAAAATGATAGAATTGCGTTTCTTTTTTAAAAATTTTTATAATTCTGAATTTTTACTATTTCATGCCCTACTTCAATCAAGACTACGTAATTTGTAAGAAAGTGCTATAACCTGGATACTGTCATGTTGGGAAATATGTCTTCCTGTGTCTTTTGCATGTCCTTTTATGTTTGGTTCCTGTGGGACAGTGAGTCATACCAATTACTCATGACTATTAAATTTATATTTCAAGTTTTCCATTCTAAACAAAATTTAACAACAAAAATTACAAAAAATTGTACCAAAATTTCTTCACCTAAATGTAACAACTGTTCACAGCTCTATTTGACCTTTTTCTGATAGTTGTCCTCCTGCATATATATTGTGTATGCTTTTCATTTACCATTCTTTTAGTTATACTTGTTTTTTTTTTAAGATTTTATTGGGGAAGGGGAACAGGACTTTATTGGGGAACAGTGTGTACTTCCAGGCCTCTTTTCCAAATCAAGTTGTTGTCCTTTCAATCCTAGTTGTGGAGGGCGCAGCTCAGCTCCATGTCCAGTTGCCAGTGCTAGTTGCAGGGGGCGCTGCCCACCATCCCTTGCAGGACTCGAGGAATTGAACTGGCAACCTTGTGGTTGAGAGCCCACTGGCCCATGAGGGAATCGAACCGGCCTTGGCGTTAGGAGCACGGAGCTCTAACTACCTGAGCCACCGGGCCGGCCCCTTATTTATACTAGTTAAAAAAATGTGTCTACACGGCCTTATATTTCAACGTAGCCTTTATATTGTAAATTATTGCATGATACTCCATGAGAGTAAAACATTATAGCTTAACCATTCTCCTATTTTGGACATTTCGGTTATTTCCAGTTTCTCACTATTATGTATTATATCTAACTAATGGTTGTCCCTGGGAGTTAACCTGGTGCAAAGGTGCTCTTCAAAGCAAATTTTGCTAAGTGGAAACTTAGTACCATAATTCTCAGTGTTAAGAGGGAGGTTGTGAACTTTAATTGGGAAAATACTAGAAACGTGTAATTTTATTAATAAATTGCTTTTTTTAAGGGAAAAAAACCCTTAAGAATAAGGGGGAAGGGATTCTCTTTCATCTAAATGGTATGGAAACTCAGTATATTGTAGTGGCTGAGGAATTTTTATTTTCTGCACTAAAGGATTCACACTGTACAAGAGACACATTCTAAGATGAGTTGGTCTTGATTAACAGTATAAAATGGATAGATATTAACCATCATTAGAAATTCTGAGGCCGACAGGATTACATGGCAGCCTCAAATAATTTCTTTTCCATAATTCAGATGACCATTATTCATAGGCTATAGCAAATGTTTTTAGTTATCGGGAAAATGCAGTAATGTGGCTTCTTCCCAATGGGTTGTTCAAGTTGCTAAATGGACGTCAGCTCTGAGGAAATGATAACACACATGCATTCCTGCTGCGGGCCAGGGAGCCCGACGTGTGTGACAGCGTCCTACTGTGTTTCCCGGAAAATAAGACCGGGTCTTGTATTAATTTTTGCTCCAAAAGACACGTTAGGGCTTACATTCAGGGGATGTCCTCCTGAAAGATCATGCTAGGGCTTATTTTCCAGTTAGGTTTTATTTTGGGGGAAACATGGTACGAGCTGCAACACAAAGTCTGAGAAGGCCAGATTTCTATGTACTACCAGGGACATTTCAAGGTGAGAGTCAAACCTCTACTTGCATTGCATGTTTTCTCTCTTTTTTTTTTTTTGAATTTTTGCCTTTAATTTTGATTCAAAAAAATTGTTTAATTACTGAAAAATTGAAAGAATAGAACAATGAACTCATAGACACTTTGCCTAGATTGACCAATTGTTAACAATTATTGCATTTAGGTAACACCTCCCTCTCCCTCTCTCCTTTGAAAGTTAAGTTGCAGACATCATGACTTTACCCTTAAATCCTTGAGTATGTATCTACCAAGAACAAGGTCATTCTCCTGTGCCTCAATGCCATTATCACTCTCAAGAAATTTAATATTGATATAATAATATCCAGGACATAGGCCATATTTAGATATAACTTACATTTCAGATTTTAATTTTTAATTGTCCCAGTAATGTCCTTTAGAACTGTGGTTGTTGATTTTTTTTTTTTAATTATGTAGTTATCATGTCTTTTTAGTTTCCTTTAATCTAGAACTGTTCCACATTATTCTGTCGTTCATGAGTCTCACAGTTTGGATTTGTCTGATTCTTCATGAGTAGAGGTTTGTGTATTCTTTTCAGTGCATCACATCTGGAGGCCTAAATTGTCAGTTTGTCGATTGGGTAGTTTGATTACTGGGTTAAGGAGTTGGCCAGCTTCCCCACTGAAAATGTACCTTTTCCCTTTGTGAATAATACGTAATATGTGAGCTAATACTTGGACACTGTGGGAATCCTGTTCCCACAGGTATCACCTAATGATTTCAGCAGTTCTGATGATCTTTGTCTGAGTCTGCTCTATTTTTGAGACGTGTGTTTTTGGCCAAGGTAGCTTATAATGAGGTGAGAGTTTTAAATATATGCTAACCCACTGATTAAGACTTGATCTTTATGTTTAGCAAATAGCCTTCCTTCTCCCTCCTCCCTCTTTTCCTCCCTCTCCTTCTCTCGACCTTCCCTTCCCTTCTCCTTCCCTCCCAACTTCGTCCTTCCCTCACTTGCTTATTCTTCTTCTCAAAATAATGTGTAATGATTTGGCTGTGACGTAAAGATTTATGACTGATTGCCTTCCCAGAATATTATCATCTCTATGTTGCCTGGGCAAATTTTTCCTTGTTTCTTTGTGAGCCGAATACTTTTATTCTTTCTGTTCTCTTCTCATCTGTTTAATAATCTGATTTTATTAGAGAATTACCTTCTTCATTAATAAGCTTATAAAGTAGTGTTTAGATTTTTTTTTTAAAGAGTGGACGGCTCTGGTATTGACCTACTTCTAGTTTTACTCTAACCTTCTCACTTGATATTAGGTCAATTTAATACGAACAAAACCTTAATCCTTTATTACTACTATTTAATTTTTTCTGTCCCACCAAGTTCCTACTGGTAGGTAACTGCCACCACCGAATACAGTAACAAAAAATGTTGGTATTGACACAACTAGGGAACTTGCTTTTGATATTCTATCCAAAGTCCTTTAGTTATTAAATGGTACTAATACGGTTAACAGTTTTGAATCCTGGTTCCTTGCCTTATACTTTTCAGGTCAGAAGCAATATTTATACACCTTTTATTTCATCTGCCATTTAGACCAAGTCTTTGCCCAGATCACAGCCTTACAGTATTAGGTTTCTTATCCTATTTTCTTACTCCTTTTCGTTCTTTAAATTATGAAATATAGCAAACACACAGAAAAGTACAAAAAATAATAGGACCAACCACCACAAGTCCTCAGGACAAAGGCAGCATGGTACTGGGGTAGAAGTACAGGCTCTGGGAGCAGAACGCCCAGAACCAGCCCAGACGGTGCCCCTTGGTGCCGTAGGACCTGGGGCAAATATTTCGCTCCAAAAAGAAACCTGTACGCATGAAAGTCTCTCCACATCACCCCATCCCTTGGCAACCACCTGTCCACTTTGTCTCTATGGATTTGTCTATTTGGGATATTTCATATAAATGGAATTTACCACTTGTGGCTTTTTGCGACTGGCTTCTTTCATTCAGCATAATGTTTTCAAAGTTCATCTATGTTGCAGCATGTGTCAGTACTTTATTCCTTTTTATGTCTGAATAATATTCCATTTATCCATTTTATTCTTCCATTTATACCCATATAATTCACTCATCCATTAATGGGTTGTTTCTACTTTTTGGCTATTATGAATAATGCTGCTGTGAACACTTGTGTACAAAGTTTTGTAGACAAAGGTTTCAGTTCTTGTAGGCATATACCTAGGAGTGGAACTGCTGGGTCATATAATAATTCTATGTTTAACCTTTTGAAGAACTGCCAGATTGTTTTCCAAAGTTGTTATACCGTTTTACAATCCTGTTTAATTTGTTGAGCCTCAATGTCCTCATCTATAAAGTGGGGATAATAATAGTGCCTACCTCCTAGGGTTTTGTGAGGATTATATGAGTAGATTCATAAAGGCACTTATTGTAATAAATAATACAGTAAGTGTTCAGTATATAACAGTAAATTATAAATCTGAATGGTGGATAATAACACTAATAAATGTTATTTTTCAAACTTATTTCTGAAATTTTTAGATGAATCAAAATATGTTTTGCTAGTAATTCATACTTTAATTAGTAGGAGTCAGATGTGTCCTTGGAAGGGACAGGATTCATCTTTTTTCCCCTTGAGTTTAGTACACAGCAAGTCATTTCATTCAATGTTGTTTTGTTGTCATATTGATGAGACATCATAGGAACTTAACTCTTGTTTCTATCAATTAGCCTATGATAAAATTGGTTACATTATATGTCATTTCGCTTAAAGTCACAGAGCCTATCAATGTTAAGTGAGGACTTACTGTACTTGTGGCACTCTTGTTATGTCACCCTTCGCAATTCTTAGTTCTGTCACTCAGAGGTGAGAAGAGAACATCCTCCATCGTTCCACCCTCCATCGTTCTCATCCATAGAAGTCTCTGTGCCAGTGAAATTGATTAAAAAATGGGAATACAGTACCATCTTTTAAAAGGAAGATAAAGTTTGTACTGCAGGGTATTGGTTAAGGAGAGCAAGGGTTCTTTGTGGAGGATTGACTTTGGAAACATGTAGTTTGTTAAAGTGAGTTAAAATCGGAGACGGGGAGAAGGAAGCCACCTTTGTAAGTGTAATGTTGTAAAAGTCAGAATAATACTGAGTACTTACTATGAGCCAGGCACCGTCTTAAGCATTTACACATATTAACTCATTCTTTCAACAACCCCAAGAGGGTCATTAAGTGTTATTCCCATTTCACAAAATAAGGAAACTGAGGCCCAGAGAGATTTAAGAGGTTCAGTCTTTTGTAGGACTCTATTTAGATGAGTTTGCCATTATCTCCAGAACTTGAACCCTATTTTAGGTTATTTGGCCCTAGGATGGGATGGGGTGGAGGCTAGGAATTATAAACAGCTTTAAATTATACACGCAGCTCCAGCAAAGCAAATCCCTGCACACATTTCAAACCCCCCACTCCCACCCCAAGCTATAGTTCGTTCACTCCTTTGGCCCATTTGCAACGGGAGCCTCTGTTGTCTACTGTCCATACTTCTCTTCCCCCACACGTTAGCTATGGCATGACGTTGGCCACGCTGCCCTAGAAGTGTTCAGAGTGCTATTTTTCTTTATAAAGGTTTATATTTTACTTTTAAAAGGGAAAGCATCTGATAAAGAGGCATTTATTATTGAGTCAAAATTGTCCCTAGGGGCCGGCCCGGTGGCTCAGGTGGTTAGAGCTCCGTACTCCTAACTCCGAAGGCTGCCGGTTCGATTCCCACATGGGCCTGTGGGCTCTCAACCACAAGGTTGCCAGTTCAATTCCTCGAGTCCCGCAAGGGATGGTGGGCTCTGCCCCCTGCAACTAAGATTGAACACGGCACCTTGAGCTGAGCTGCCTCCCGGATGGCTCAGTTGTTGGTTGGAGCGCGGGCTCTCAACCACAAGGTTGCCAGTTCAATTCCTCAACTCCCGCAAGGGATGGTGGGCAGCGCCCCCTGCAACTAAAATTGAACACGGCACCTTGAGCTGAGCTGCCGCTGAGCTCCCGGATGGCTCAGTTGGTTGGAGTGCGTCCTCTCAACCACAAGGTTGCCGGTTCGACTCCCGCAAGGGATGGTGGGCTGTGTCCCCTGCAACTAGCAACGGCAACTGGACCTGGAGCTGAGCTGCGCCCTCCACAACTAAGACTGAAAGAACAACAACTTGAAGCTGAACATAACCCCCCACAACTAAGATTGAAAGGACAACAATTTGACCATTGTTCCCCAATAAAGTCCTGTTCCCCTTCCCCAATAAAAAAAATCTAAAACAAAAAAAAAAAAATTGTCCCTAAATCCCACCCACTCATGTGATTTATTTATGTTAGCGGACATTTATTTTTATGGTTTTTCAATAAGCCTGTAACATTATGAGCTATTAGACTTCAGAACCTTTTTTTTAACAAGTGCCTGAGGGTCCACTTTATTTGGGACTCCTAGGACACATCCAGGTACATAAAGTTGGTGTAGATACTTTATGCTTTCAGAAAGTGCAGTGTTCGGCATCCAGGGCTGTTGGGGGGGGCTGTTTGGAATGCTTATGAACACTGACTGCAACTAAGCAACGCTCAAATAGTTCTCATCTTCGGCTAAGAATAAGATGGTGAATCCATTTTCCAGTCTTTAAAGAAGCCCCTGTGGTAATTGACCAAAGATACAAACCATTTCCTTTGTCAGAACATCATGCATTGAGGATGGAGCTGCCCGTAAATAAGCAGAAGAGAGCATGTATTAAGGACAGAGGTACAGTCCCTGCGTATGTGAGGGATGTGGGGTAGCATTCGATGACGGCAAGATAAAGGCTGGTGAGAAAGGGTAGGGAACCAGCTCGTACCAGGTGTAGGCAGAGCCTAATAATTGGGCGTGAAGAGCTTTGACATGTGTGAAGAAAAGCAGTACTTAGAGTCTACGTTTTATTGATACAGTTGCGGGGGGGGAGTGGTTTTTTCTAAACTGCCTATTTTAAATTGTTCCATGATAATCTCAGTGAGTCATCGCATTCCGTGTGTATATAATTCTTAGTTAACAAGTAAAATAAAAATGATTCTGTATTATTTAGTGTATTTTTATTTTACGTTTTTGACTAGTAATAGGCAAAATCTGTTTTCCAGTTCTAGCAAAGCATTTTAATATAGTGAAATTAAAGTATGTTGTATTGATCAAAATAAGGTGGTTACCACCTTCTATTTCCAGCTATTTAGTCTTCAAATGGCATTTTAGAAAATATTATGACATGTTCCTATTTAGAGCCATAAAAATATTTTGACAAATTCTAGGAGCTCAGAATTACATTCTTTGATAAAAATTGAAAAATTAATATAAAACATAAAACATAATAGTGTGACGTTTACATAGTACCCCTACATATATGGCATATCACCATGGTCTGTCTGTCTTAAAACAGTAATAGACTCCTGTAATATGCCCAGCCAGCAGGACTTGTGAAATATTTACCAAATATTTGGCATTTATGTAATTGCTCAGCAAATGTTTATTGACTATTTACCATAGCAAGCCACTGTACAAGGCCCAGGGAACACAGTGGTGAATAAATGTGCTCCCTTCACTTATTATTTTTAAGAGTTCAGTGGGAAAGATAGGCAAAAACAAATGAACAAAAACTGAAAGGAAAAATTACAAATTGTGGCATATGTTAGTTATTAAGGAACAAATAGACCACTGTAAATATAGTCATCCAAATTATAAAATCATCCAAAGTATAAAATCTGTTTTAATTTATTGCCTTAGTATTTCATGATATCTTGTTCCGTAATAACTTTGAAAAAAGCTGCAAGATCTGACCAAATTGTGTGTATACATTTACTTATGGAACAAAATGTTTTACTGATTGCTTATGTGCCAGGCACTGGTTTAGGCCCAAGAGAAGGAGCAGTGAACAAAACAAAGTTATTGTGTTCATGGTGATTTCACCCTAGTGGGAGGACAGTAAACAAATACGTGATAAATGTGAGGGTGATAAACGACATGAGGAAAAATAAAGCAGACTGTGGGTAGTGACCAGGATGCTGTTTTACGTGGGTGGACTGAGAAGGAGTCCCCGAGGAGAGAAGAGTTTTCCCACAATTTTCCTTCTTTTGTCTCTTGAGTCAATTCAGTTAATGAATGCAGGACGCAAGATACTTTTTCTATCTGTTGGTATTGTTCAAATATTCCTTAAGAGAGCTATAGTAAGGTCTTAACTTCTTTCCAATTCTTCATCACTAAAACAAATTAGTGCCAGGCTCTGGCCCTAGCTCCCTCTCACCTGCGTGCCCGTGCGTCGTCTGCTTGCTCTTTCCCTCTCTCTCCCTTTCCCACCTAGTCTCAGTGTCCCTCTCCCTTCCCTCTCCCTCTCCTCCCACTCCCACCTTGGCTAGACCTAGGGTTTCCAGGTGGGAATTCCCTGCCCATTCTCAGGAAATTTTTTTGCTTTCCTGTTCCCGAATCCTGAGAAAAGTTGGTCAGGAAATCGGGAAAATTGGCTCCTTGAACCCAGGTGGTTGGTAGTATCGGCCGTCACTTTGTGGAAACGATTCATCGATTCATCGTGGAGAACAGAAAACAGTTTATATCTCGGGATTTGGGAATGGGAAAGCGAAAAGATTTCCTGAGAACGGGCGGGAATTCCTGCCTGGAAACCCTAGCTAGACCCTTCTCTTCTCTGAGAACATTACTGGGAGTCTATGCTTCTCTCACCCACCTGAGCTAGGCCGAATCTCTTTCCTGAGAACGTATCACTAATATCCAGAGCTTATTAATATCCAAGCCTCTCTCTTCCACTTGGGCTAGGTCGGGGTTTTTTCTGTGAGAAGTATCACTAATAAACCCTGCTTGCATATTAATCAGCTTGCTGAGCTTTGATTCTTCACTGCGTCAGCAAGAAGAATGGAGACTCCCCGGAACACAACTGTGGGTGGCCCTTGACATGGAAGCATTCTTTCCAGGCTACTTCCATCTTTGTTCCTGGGTTGCTGATACCACCATGAAAACAACATTGCCAGAGGGAAGGCTCCATGCATACCCCCAACCCTCACTCACCTAGCCTCTGGAAGATCGCCCAGATTTTCTCTTAAATACCCTAAGGCGATCTGGGAATGTTAAGGCAGTTTTTGAAGGTGTTAACCTGCTGCCTTCTCAGATGCCAGTGCTCTGACAATAAGCACTTATTCTGTAGCCCCCGCCCCCCCAAAAAACTTTGCATATAGTGTGATGTTATGTTAAAGTGTGTGTTAGGAAAAGATCGGAAGGAAAACCAAAATGTTTATAAGAGTTTTCATTGGGTGCAGAATTATATTCGAGTTTTACTTTCTTCCTTGCATTTTTCTGTGCTTTCCAATTTTTCTATAGTAGACTTGAAACATTTTCATGTTCAGAAAAAAGTCAATAAATATGTTAAAAAAGAAAAAAAAAGCAAATTAGTACCTGCATTCTTTTCTTCATTCCTTTTTCATTCTTCTATATGTTTAAATGCCTAAGCACCTTCATTCATCCATCCATCCTTCTACCTTTTATCCAAAAAAATGCTATGGTATCTGTTCCAAGTTTCCAAAATCTTGAAATATGATTTATTTGATTAAAAATTACATTGTACAATTAAATGTCTTCCAGATGTTTGATTATAACATGGAATTGCTTCTGAAGAGAGTTCTTTTATCCAAGACTTTCTCCTAGTAAACTCGCAGCCATTGAAATTTGATATCTTAGATGATCTTACAGTGACCCCAGCGTAAATGCCCCAAAGCCCTAAATAAAATTGTGCACTACTCAAGTGTTCTATAGCATTGCACAAGTCTAAAATAGGTAACTGGCACCCACCCCACACCTCGTTGTTGGCTAAGTGACTTGTTCCATAAATAGCTCAGTGTTACGCGATCAGACAACTAACAGATGGGATTTTTGTTTCCTAACACACATATGTAGTCTCTGGTATTCAACAAAATCAAGGTCTGATTCGCTGGACCCTAACTGTAGCATAGCTCTTGGGAGAACTGTGCAAATCAGTAGCTTAATTGTTTTGGATGGGATCCAAGATAGCCCTGCCTTATACCAAATTCTACATTATGGATCAGAGTGTTAGAGCAAGGTTCAGTTTTAGTCCTTTCTGTGTAGATGAAAGTAACGTTGCTGCCACAATCGGGTTAAGCCCAGAGAGTTTCTGACAAATGAGTTAAAAACTCTCAGGTGGGTCTGAGAAGACATCATGGTAGTTTTATAAAACCATTTTTCTGAAATCAAGGGCATGTTTTAAAGACCTACCCACTATTGGAATATAATGGTTTTTGTTTCTGACTCTTCGCTGAGATGTATTGTTTTTACGTCAGAAAGATTTTTAAAGGCTATAATTTAACAGAACATTGCTTCATAAATTCCTTAGCAATAACTCAGGAGGTGAACTTTGGGGTATTTTTCCAGATAAATCTGTGTCCTTTGTGTGCAAAGCATTGTTGCTTAGGTAACTAGTGATAACACGCTCATCTATATTTTGAAAACATTTTAGAGCTGAAATTCAGTTCAGGAATACTGATCTTCAGTCTACCCAAAACGGCTTAAAAGCATTTATCTTTAGCTTTTATAACTGTGTGAATATCAGCTTGAGTGGATTTAAAAGGGGAAGGAAAGACAAACGAACACCCAAACCACTGATTGTTTTCTTAGCAGATTGTGAACATGGCTGTGTGGATCCAAGCCCAGCAGCTGCAAGGAGATGCCCTTCACCAGATGCAAGCACTGTACGGCCAGCATTTCCCTATCGAGGTGCGCCATTACTTATCCCAATGGATTGAAAGCCAAGCTTGGTAAGTGAACAGAGTTTCCTCTATCATATTAGGTGAAGCACAACTTATTGAAGTTTGATTGGAAAGTTAACATCACGGAGACTCCAAAAATTGTATGTTAAAAACATATATATATGTAACCTATGAAAAGGTATTATTTTTTAACCCCATCTTCATTTTAGGAAGATGGAATGACTCTTGGGAGTTTAAAATTGGATTTCTTCCCTTTAATAGTTAATCCTGACTAAAAACACTACAGCATTGCTGCTAATAAAAATAATTAGGGGTGGCTGGATGGCTCAGTTGGTTAGAGCATGAGCTCTGAACAACAGGGTTGCCGGTTCGATTCCCACATGGGCCAGTGAGCTGCACCCTCCACAACTAGATTGAAGACAACCAGCTGCTGCTGAGCTTCCGGAGGGATGGACGGATGGCTCAGTTGGTTAGAGTGCAAGCTCTCAACAACAAGGTTGAGGGTTCAATTCCCTGCATGGGATGGTGGGCTGCGCCCCCTGCAACTAAGATTGAAAATGGCAACTGGACTTGGAGTTGAGCTGCGCCCTCCACAACTAGATTGAAGGACAAAAACTTGGAGCTGATGGGCCCTGGAAAAACACACTGTTCCCCAATATTCCCCAATAAAATTTTTAAAATAGATTTAAAAAACAATAACAATTAACAAGTATGCTTTGGGTGTCTATAGGGTGCCTAGCAGTGTTGTAACTAGCAGAATTCGTGTGAAAAAATGAAATCCTTTGCCCAGGTAGAATTTAGTGCTGAATGGGGCAAATATGTCCATGCACATAATTTAATAAAATGTTTTGTTAACAAACATAACAATAGAGACCGTGGTGTTTTTAAATTTATATGTAATTTATATATACACATGAAGATTATAAGATGATATACCAAAATAATAATTACATCTTGGTGGCAGATTTAACAGGCATGTTTATTTTATTTTTCCAAGTTACGGTTTATATATTCAGGGCTGGAGGATTGTTTTTAAATTCTTTTAGAGTTAGTACATTTGGGGTGGCCAGTTAGCTCAGTTGGTTAGTTAGTACAAAGCCTGTACAAAGCTTTTTAATCGACATTATTGCACATCAGGCAGCAGGCTGTCAGCTGTTCTGCTCAGGGCCTGGGAACGTGTTGGTTGGTTACCAGTCTGTCAGTCTGATCTGACATATTCATCAGGTACCATCGTGATTAGGGGGGCGGGGGGGTCCTTTTTGACAGAGTCTAGGAGCAGACAGCCTCTATACTACTGTTTGAGGAAGGCTGTATACCCGTCAGTAATGTTGCCTTGGAATAATTGCAATTGTGTGTTAGTAGCAGATTTCTCTCCAGAAACTAGAGCGCACCAAAGGAAGGTAATTTTCTAGGCAATTAAAAAAATCTCAGCCTCGTGTAATTAACTGAGGAAAAAAAGAAGCTAAATGTAAGCATGTCAATTGCACCTTGCTTAGTGCCTTTCCATTTCCTTTTCATTTTCTTTTCTGTTTTAATGATTTGGAGAGTTCAGAAAAACATTAGTAGGAAATTTCTGTTGATTTATATTTTCGTTTAGTAGATGTCCCATGTAGTCTTCTTACTGAATGAATATTTAAAAACTTGTGTTGCTATTAATGGAAATTTGAATTTTGTTAGATTAAAAATTTTTTTTCCCAATTACAGTGCCATACAATATTACATTGGTTTCAGGTGTACAACATAGTGAGTGATTAGATATTTATATGACTTATGAAATAATCACCCTGATAAGTCTAGAATTTTATTTAGTTTTGATTTTCTTAAGAATATAAAAATTTTAATAAAACATCTTCAATTATTCATGTTTATGTAAAGAAAATCTTTTTTATTTTTTTTTTTAATAGCAGAGAATTAAGTACAAGAACCAGTACTTGGTTTCCATGAGTTTTGTTCAGAGACTGGATCTTCTCAAGAATGGGATTCCTCGGATGAGGAGCATTACTGCCATTCAAAACAGAAGTGTAGGGCCACCATTCATTCCTTCCAGGCTTTTATTTAATACATATTTTACTTAGTACACAGAGCACACACATTTAGAATGTGGCTTTCTCTACTGCCGTCTCCCAGTGCAGGTTTGAGCATATTATTGGATGAAGTCTGTTACCAGTGTTCTGGTAAATCTGTTTGGGCCCGTTTGAAATTAGTGGCTAACTGACTACAGGGGGTTAGAGACAACAGCACCGTTAGCTTCCACCGGATCTCTTGTTTGGCTCCAGACCTGGGCAGCAGTAATTAAATGATGTTTCAATCTGACAGCTGTTTGATTTCTTCAGTGAGCTGAGTAATGTAGTACCGCCCTATAGCAATTGTTGCCTAAGGTGATCAAAAAACAAAAGGCAGAGAATCCGGGAGGGGAGTTAAGAATGGGGGAAGAGGGAGGAAGGAAGGCCATCCAACGTGTCACCGTTAAATGGTTCTGAATGTAATACAAAGTCCATAGAATGGTTTCTCTGGTTCACCCGTAGAGTTAGTGGTGCCACAATTCCCAAATCATGTAGGCATCTTAGTATCTCATTTCCAGGGCTCCTTATAAATAGCAATAAATGTTGTTTCACCTGTCTTTACTTAAATCTCTCATTGAAATTAGCAACACACAGAAGGAGTTGAGGCTGGAAAAAAACATGCAGCCCATTCTTGACCTTATGCCCCTTACACCCTGGCGGGGGCAACTGTAAACAGGAAGTTATCAGAGTCCGTATTTCCTTGAGTGTACACCAAGCACGTTCCCTTTCCCTTCATTCCTAGAAGCAGATAGCACAAGCACCAGAGCTAGTCAGTAGGGAAAAGGAGAAAAGGCAGTGCTTTGTAAAAAAATAAAAATAAAAATACAAATATACTACTTACTGTACAGTCTGTGGAGGTAGTTAGTGGGTCAGGGATAGATTAATGGAGGCGTCTAGTCAATTTGAATTGAACTGTGTCCTAAAATTTGCAGTGAGCATTATGCAGAAATCACTTTAGCCGAAGAAACGGTGTGATGCATTGAGGCTGCATTTATACAGGCTCATGTGCATGTCTGTATACATATGTATGTAATTTTTTTCCCCTAGGGACTCAATAGATCTTGATAATCCACAGGAGAACATTAAGGCCACCCAGCTCCTGGAGGGCCTGGTGCAGGAGCTGCAGAAGAAGGCGGAGCACCAAGTGGGGGAAGATGGCTTCTTACTGAAGATCAAGCTGGGGCACTATGCCACGCAGCTCCAGGTGGGTGTGAACTCGGGGTCACACTTAGTCCTGTTCCCTGGGCCGGGCTCGTCCTTCAGTTAGTACTTCTGGTAGAGATTTGCTTTCTCTTCCTCACCCCGCGTTACTGTGTCACATTCTTATTGTTTGGTTTCAGTGGCTGTAGCCTTTTTTTTAACTTTATATTTGAAAATAACTTCACACTTACAGAAAGTTGCAAGATTGATAGGAAGAACGCCTACATATGTCCAGATTCACCTATTGTCAACATTTGCCTTATCATCTGCTCTCCACACACACCCATTTTTTCATCGCTTGAGATTAAGTTAGTTGCACACATCATGTCCCTTTGCCGCTAAGTACTTCGATGTCCATTTTCTAAGAATATGAACCTTCTCTTACATAGTTACAGTACAGTATAGTTATCACATTTAGTAAATTTAACATTGATAGAACACTTTTAGGTAACCTCATGTCTGTATTTCCAGTTTATCAACTGACTGAATGCCCCTTAGGGCATTTCTGCCCCTCCCCCGAGGCAGTGAGCCCATCCAAGATCACGTATTGCATCTAGTGTTATGTCTCTTAAATTTCCTTTAATCTGGAACCATTTCTCAACCTTTCTTTGTCATTACATTGACATTTTAAAATAATTCAGCTCCTCACTTTTTAAGAGAAAATGTGCCTCCTTTTTGGGTTTCGGTCAAGTTTCCTCATGATTCGATTCAGGTGACACATCCCTGACCAGAATTCTAAATAAGTGATGTTGTGTCCTCAGGGTATCACATCTGGAGACATACAGCGAACAGCTCCCCTTCAATTGGTGGAAGTAATTTTGATAGCCCAGTCCAGGTGGTGTCTAGTTTCTCCTCGGATGTGGCCTTTTTGAAATTTATCTTGTTTCCAAAAATAGTGCCTTAGTACTTTAGGCAAATTAGGATGGAAGAAATAAAATAATCTTACCTTCTTACTGCGATTGGGTTTCCTACGATGTGCTTTTCTTGTCCCTCATTGACATCAAAGGAGCAACATTTCTCATGGTTAGACCATCGTGTCTCCAGGGGTCTCTTCCAAGGAAGGTTTAGGCCCATAGCATGGAGTGTGACAAAGTGGTGTCTGCTCTTGGATTCTTTCAGAACACGTATGACCGCTGCCCCATGGAGCTGGTCCGCTGCATCCGGCACATTCTGTATAATGAACAGAGGCTGGTCCGAGAAGCCAACAATGTGAGTCTCCCATGGGAATGGGGAGAGGAGTTGGGAAGTCCTTTCTTGCCCTCTTCTCTCTGGACCCAGGTTTGTCGTAATGACTCAGTGTATGTCTATTGGTGTCTCTACAAACAGAGCATTGTCCTCAGGGGCACAAAAGAAATAGAAGACTGTCCTCTGATCTTTAGTGATTTATAACCTTGGTGAGATTGCAACCACAAAACAATGTGAACAGGTGCAAAATAAGTTAACCCCAGCTGAATAATTTTTGAGTCAAGTCCCATTTATATTCAGGCGAGATTACTTAAAGACTCCTGCTTAGCCTTAGCCCCTCTCAGACACGTGTTGGAGGAATGGATCAGACCAGGTCACGTAAATGGCTGGAACCACCAAGGCCTTGTTGATGCCTTCCCTGTAACTTCATTTTGGGGTCCCCGGGGTGCTGCCACTTGTTGAAGGTTCACCCTCTTCCCTCCATCACAAGAAGGTCTTGAGTGAGGACACAGATGATGTGTGTTCCCCACTCTGTCCCCAGCACCTAGCGTAGTCCGTGCCATGGAGTCAGTGAAAGAGTGTGGAATGAGGGGTCATCATCATTAGCAGGAAAACTCGGGTCACTCCTGGGATGTGATGAGTTTTAGTCTCTCTGAAGGGAATTAGGTGGACCCTGTTTGGGATACTCTGGTGGAGGCCAGAACTGCAGGAGAAGTGTCTGCTATACTTTATGAAGGTGCATAGTCTGCCAGGTCACCTGTTTCTCCTCCTTTCCCTCTACACCAATTCTCACAAATGACATTTGTAATTCCTCTGACTCAGAATGTAGCTTTTGTGGTTTCAACCCAGTTATAGGTGCTACTTTGGCTTTTTCTTGGGATTAAAGCCTGAGGTTTTCTCCCATCCTCACTGCCCAGCTCACTGCTGCCTGCACTCTCTCCCATCTGTCTCCAGGGTACCTCTCCACCTGGAAGTCTTGCTGACACCATGTCCCAGAAACATCTTCAGATCAACCAGACATTTGAGGAGCTGCGACTGGTCACGCAGGACACGGAGAGTGAACTGAAGAAGCTTCAGCAGACCCAGGAGTACTTCATCATCCAGTATCAGGAGAGCCTGAGGATCCAGGGTGAGGAGGGGAGGGAGGAGTAGGAAAAAGCTCAGGTCCAACTGGGAGAGAACCAGTTGCATTTCTCTGGCGTAGCAAGGGATCATTTGTATTGAAGACGGGCTGGGAGGATGAGGCTTAGCGGGGGGAGAACATAAATGCTTGCCTTTGGAGATACTGGGATGTCACTCAGGCTTCCCACACCAGGGAGCTCCTGGTCTGCTGGGAAGGAGCTCCCAGCCTGGTGAACAGTACTCGACAATGCTTTTGTATATACTAGGCACTTCATAAACGCTGCTTTGGAAACCTTAAGCTCTCCTAGCAGCGACAGTATAAGGGCTAAGGACTGTTTGTGGTGACCAACTTTCTTTTTTTTTCTTTAATTAAAATTTATTGGGGTGACAGTGGTTAGTAAAATTACATAGGTTTCAAGTGTACAGATCTGTAATACATCATCTATATATCACATTGTGTGTTCTCCACCCAGAGTCAGTTCTTCTTACCACCACCATATATTTGACCCCGTTTATCCTCTTCTCCCACCCCCCTTCTCCCTGGGGTGACTGACTTTTCATGTTGTTCTGTGAGGTAGTTCGGGGAAGCTGCCCTGGGGCACAGCACAGGGACGCGCCTCAGTAGGCCTTACAGACAAGCTCCCCTTCCCCATGTAAATCCTGTCTGGTCCTTGGGTGCAGAGAATGTGAGTCAGTCTTGAGGCAGTGGAGCCCCAACAGCACCCCCTATTGTCCTTGTGAGAATCTGACAGTGTGACTTCATAGTTTCCTCTCCTTGCTTGCATGCCCAGCTCAGAGTCTCAGAGAAGCCCATGCTGGATGAGCCAGCTGTGAAAACATACATGCATACATACGCCATGTGCTCTTCTAATAGCATGCATGGGGGATCGATCTTACAAGTATACTGATATTATGTATTAACTCTGTCTTCCCCACTAGAATATAAATTCTTTGAAAGGGAACTGTCTCATACCTCTGTACCCTGAGACCAGCGTACTGTCTCAGTCATAGTAGGTGTTGAGTAAATGTTGATGAGATGATTCTAGCATGTCTTCCTCCCGTCTGATTCCATCCCAGACTGACCCCAGAGAAGATGGCCCGATTCCTAGATTAGGAAACAGGAGATTCAGGCTGTCAGTTCTACCCAAGACTTTGAACTGGTTGACCATGTTGATGGGCCTATTCTAGGGTTTTCTGTTTCCTATTTATGGGTTTGGGTTTGGATTCTGGTTTGGGTTTGTATCCATCATGCAATGTCAGTTCAGTCTCATTTATCCAGTTCACCCATCAGAAACACAGACTATTGATCTGTTTGTGCAAAGAAAGGCTCAGCTCCCTCCAGTGGAGCAGACAATTGCCTCACGTCTCTTGGCGTCCTTCCCAGAAGCTTCTGCAAAGTGCCGGGAGAGACCGAAGTGGGTCACTTGCACAGGGAGGCTGGGCCCAGGTGTTGGGGTCGCCACCACCTCCCTGTGGGTGGCAGGATTCCTGAGGTGGCCACACACACTACTCGGCTGTATTTCCCTACTGGAAAGTGCTCTTCCTGCTCAGTGCCCTGCAGAGAGATTGGAGCCATATTTCTGAAGTCTGTTCTGTTCTGGGCTCTTCCTGGCTGTCAAGAGTTGCTTTGGTCTGTCCCAGTTTGTGTGTCCATGGGGCAGGGCCTAGGTCAGTGTGACATGGCCTTCAGAGGCCTGCCAGGAACTTGGCCAAGACGTGCTGATTCACGTCAACTTGACTCAGCCCCAGTAAGGACACTGGGGTGTTCACAAAGGCCACTGACAGGGGGTAGTTAGCCCAGCACTTAGCAGAGGGGGGCCCTTGGAGGGGAGGCAGGGGTTTATAAGCGGGGAGGGTGGACAGGTACCTATAATGATGGAAATGTATGATTTCTTAAGCTGGATGATGGCTACGCAGGTATTCTTTCTACCTTCCCTATGTCTTAAGTGCTTCATAAGTGATTTTTTGAAAACGGGTAATGAGGACTCACTGACTCCCTATTCCTGCCATTGATGAGATTCCTATCAGCCAGTGTGGAGAGAAACTGCCTCCCTCCACCCTTGCTTTCCTGAGAGAATCTTGATGCTTTTGTATTCCCCATGGGCCCTGGACACTCTCTCTCTCTCTCTCTCTCTCTCTCTCTCTCTCTCTCTCTCTCTCTCTCTCACTCTCTCTCGCTCTCACTCTCACTCTCTCTCTCCCCCCCCTTCTCCCCCCCTCCCTGTCTCCTTTCCCTGTTGGTTGACTGAGCTCACAGTGACCCAACCTGTACAAACATGTTAGGCACCTTCCAGCACCTAGAGAAACTCCTTCTTCCCCGAGGAGAGGCTGCTGTGCTCCAGGAAGTGGTGCAAAGCCGTGGAGCAGGGCCTTCCCTCATGAGGCTTTGCCATGTGAGGTGGGGGCTGAGAGCTGCTGGTCTCCATCAACCTTTAATCCTGTCCTGTAACCCATTAACCAATAAGAACTAACTCTCGCCCAGAACTTACACGTGCCGGCCAGAGTCTTGAGCATTTTCTGTATCATTACTTTTTAATCCTCACAGCAACCCACTGAGGCAGGGAACAGAATTCTCCCATTTTACACATGGGGAAACCGAGACGCAGGAGAGTGAAGAGATTTGTCCGAGATCACACAGCTACTAAACCGCCAGGGCACACTTCAAACCAGGCCGTGTGGGCCAGGGTGGGAGGGGAGGCCACAGGGCGGGATCCTCCTCAGCTGTACCCCCAAGCTTCCATCTCCCCACTCCCTGGAGGGGAGCTCAGAGTCGGGAGGCCAGGGAGTGGAGCCCGCTCATCTCTGGCACTGTTGGCTGTTAGAGCCCCGACTTGCCATTGGTCAGACCTGTCTCTTGAGGACCTTGCCTGTAGAACAGGTGAGTGGGATTTCTCTGGGTTTCCTGCTGGAAGCTGGGAGATCATGGTCGTGTTGTCCTGTCCCCTCCTCTAGCTCAGTTTGCCCAGCTGGCCCAACTGAACCCCCAGGAGCGTCTGAGCCGGGAGACGGCCCTCCAGCAGAAGCAGGTGTCCCTGGAGGCCTGGCTGCAGCGCGAGGCCCAGACACTGCAGCAGTACCGCGTGGTGAGTGGGTCTGCGTCCCTCTCCTCCTAGCCATGGGGGCCAGATCCCGAGCTGAGCTGTCGGGGCGCCCGAGACAGGGACAGCCAGGAAGGGAGCAGGCGCCAGGATAGCAGGAGGCCAGGTCCCCCTTTCCTGTGGGGGCCTGTGAGGCAGAGCAGGTCAGGGGAGGGGAGGCCCTGTCTCCTGAGCGAGGCCCTGCACAGTTGTCCTGAGCCCAGAAGGCCCTGCCCCCCCTCCCTTCAGGAGCTGGCCGAGAAGCACCAGAAGACCCTGCAGCTGCTGCGGAAGCAGCAGACCATCATCCTGGATGACGAACTGATCCAATGGAAGCGGAGGCAGCAGCTGGCTGGGAACGGAGGGCCTCCCGAGGGCAGCCTGGACGTGCTGCAGTCCTGGTAATGGGTGTGGGGGAGGCGGGCAGGGGGCGGGCGGAAGGGGTGGGCAGGGGCTCAGGGTGGTGCTACCAGCTGCTGCTTCTGCTCCTGTGTTTCATATGCAGCCGCTTCGCTTTGTCCTGTGACAGGTCTTATTTCGCCAGTGGTTCTGGTTCCTGATGTAGACGTTGGTGCCCCCCAATCATGTCTCCTCCCCCGGGAAGGGAGGCACAGTGTTGGGGCGTGGGGCAGAGCGGGGTGTGCAGAGTGATGCTCGCGTCTGAGTCAGGGTCGTCCCTCCTGTGTGTTTCTCTGTGTTTCTGGACGGCGGGGCAGCTCCACTGTGCTCTGCGCACAGGAGAGGTGGCTAAGGTGTAAAGCCTTCCTGGCGAGGGCTTCCTGGGTGAGGGGCTTCCCCAGACTGGGAGCCTCCCACCTCTGGTGTTGAGGATGAGGTGAAGCCATTGTCCTCCCATTGGTCTTGGGGCTCGTGTGCAGGTGTGAGAAGCTGGCCGAGATCATCTGGCAGAACCGGCAGCAGATCCGCAGAGCTGAGCACCTCTGCCAGCAGCTGCCCATCCCCGGCCCAGTGGAAGAGATGCTGGCTGAGGTCAACGCCACCATCACAGACATCATCTCAGCCCTGGTGACCAGGTGATTGCTGCCTCTTGGCCACACCCAGCCCCCATGTGGTTGTCATGGGGAGGCAGGGGCTGCTTTTGCTTGAATCCTTGCCTCTCTCTGCCTCACTTCCTCCCCCCAAGCCCTCTGTCCCCAGTTGCTATGGCTGCTTGGTGTTGACCTTGCCCAGTTTCTCTTGTGGAGACCGCGTGGGCTGCCCTTGTCCTCTGCAGCCCATGCCATCTGTCGAGTTCATTTCATTGTCCTCCCCTCCTGCCGTCCACCTGACCCTCAGTGGTCTCCTTGGGAACAGGGTCCCTGCCAGGTGCTCTTCCTTTGCACCTGAGCCCCAGGGGAGGCAGCCTCCCCACATGGAGGGACCAGCGCCCTGTCCCTGAGGTAGCATCCGGTCACTTGTGTCCCCGCAGCACATTCATCATTGAGAAGCAGCCCCCTCAGGTCCTGAAGACCCAGACCAAGTTTGCGGCCACCGTGCGCCTGCTGGTGGGTGGGAAGCTGAACGTGCACATGAACCCCCCTCAGGTGAAGGCCACCATCATCAGTGAGCAGCAGGCCAAGTCTCTGCTGAAGAACGAGAACACCCGCAAGTACGCGTGCCCACCCTCATGTCTGCCCTGTCCTCGAGCCCTCCCAATGGGCTGAAGTGCCCCAGCTCAGAGCTTTCTGAGCTCAGCTGTTCCTATGTGGGAGCCTGTTAGCCCGTCTGGACTCCTCTGGTTCTCACAGGACGAATATCAGGGGTTTCTATGAAGACAGTACAATTTGGTTTGATTTACATTCATGAAAACTTCTGTACATTTTATGTGTATTTTTTCCTTGTGTATTTTATGGAGCTGACATTTCCTCTAAATGGTGTACATTTTTAAGAGCCTGCTGTGTTTTCTCCCACCCCAAATATATTTCTACCCCATGTGAGCTGAGGCCCTGTATGGATTTAGAGTTGCGTCTCTCGTTTGCAGTGATTACAGTGGAGAGATCTTGAACAACTGCTGTGTGATGGAGTACCACCAAGCCACCGGAACCCTCAGCGCCCACTTCAGGAACATGGTGAGGGCGGGAGAAAAGGAAGAGGGATTTCCCTTGCTTGTTTGAGGGCTTTGTCACCATAATTTTCTCCTTTGCAGTCCCTGAAACGAATTAAGAGGTCTGACCGTCGTGGAGCAGAGTCGGTGACAGAAGAAAAATTTACAATCCTGTTTGAATCACAGTTCAGTGTTGGTGGAAATGAGCTGGTTTTTCAAGTCAAGGTAAAGCCCTCCCTCTGTTGTGTGTGTGACAGTGTGAGCGTGTGTACTTTGTATCACAGAAGAGTTGCTTTGGTCACATACCCATTGATCTTTTTGGTTACTGCTGAACAGAATGTGAGGAGGCCTCATCCTTAGACCTGTATCTCTTAGGTTCTCTTAGGAAGGAACAAAAAGGGGCAGTCGGTTGGCTCAGTTAGTTAGAGCACAAGCTCTTAACAACATGGTTGCTGAATGCCGGTTTAATTCCCGCATGGGCCAGTGAGCTGCGCCCTCCACAACTAGATGGAAGGACGACTTGACTTGGAGCTGATGGACCCTGGAAAAACACACTGTTCCCCAACACTCCCCAATAAAAATTTTTTTAAAAAGAAGGAAGAAACAATATAAAATTGAAATCTCTAGCAATGTAGGTAGAAAAGGAATCAGGAGAAACCTGAGTAACAGTTGTAGTGAGTTTTAGACATTTGTTACTTGCTTCCCACTCCCCCACCCAGAAATGTCTCCAGACTCTTTTTTCTCTCTTGTTCTTCATGTAACTTGGAGAATTTACTCCGTCCTTCAGAAATATTTACTAAAATCTCTTTTAATTTATCTAAAATTTCTGTAACTGTGCCAATGTGGAAAAGTCATGTTATTCCTGAGCCATTCACATTCTGTCTCCAAGGGTGACATTTACTGAAACTTGAGATGAGATGAATGTGTTGTGACAGAATAAAAAGGAGGGGAAGACGGTGTGGCTTGTGGGTGCTCAGCCCTTCTCCTGTTGTCTTTTTAGACCCTGTCCCTCCCAGTGGTGGTGATTGTCCACGGCAGCCAGGACAACAATGCAACGGCCACTGTTCTCTGGGACAATGCTTTTGCAGAGCCTGTGAGTGGGTTCCTTGGGCCGGCGGGTCTCAGGATCTTGATGCTGGTGTCACGAATCTCTTTCATGTATTACTTCCCAAAAGAGCATAGGAAAAATGCTGTTTTCCTTGCTGGGAGGCAGAATAGAGTGAATGTGGAAAATGGAAAGAGCCTGGGCTTGAAGTCAGGCCAAGGTTTCGATTCAAGCTCTATCACTTCCTCACTCTGTAACAGTGGGAAATTCACTTTACCTCCCTGAGCGTAAGTGTCCCTGACGTGTCTACAACACGGGGCTCATAATGCTCCACAGTGTTAGGAAGAGTCAGTTGGAGAACATTAAAAATTCTTCGCACATAGTCAATACTCAGTAAATATTCTTTCGAATCATCAGGTGAAGCCATAAATGGAGTTTGGGATTCCCAGGTTCCTTCTAGAGGTTAGACCTCTCGGGAGGTTACTTTAGCTGAGAAGTTGCTTCACATCATCTTCCTTCCAATAAACGAAGGCGACATTTAATGTCTTTTCAAAATTTTAGGTTCCGTGGTTCATCCCAGGTCTCTCGTGAAGAATGAGATGCTTTGTCTAAAGGGACAAGTATGATTTTGTGGATTTATGCAAATATTATCTTAACACCACCTAGTGTGCTGCTTGATGAGCATTTTCAAAAAGTTTCAGTGGGCAAAGTTTTCTATGTGTTGCATATTTCCTGTAGAGCTCAGTCCGGAAAGGCATGATTAAAAGGTTGTAGTTGTTATGTGAGACAGAAAAATATGTTCTCTAGTGTGACTCTAATGTGAAGAGTCTTACATTCTCAATAGTTTTCTTTAGAGAACAATATTTTTGTTGCAAAGGTGAGATTTTTATCAGAAATTCTACCATGCTTGTGCTCCCTGATGGGTAATGCAAACCCTGACGGAGTTTTAGGCCCATTTTAAAAACTATGTGCCTACATCATGTCCCTAATAAGCTTCCTGGGTAATATTGCTGCGTCTTCTGTCTTTGCCTTCCTTTCCTGTCCACAAATCTCACTCCTCAGGTGACTTTGGCGTCTCTTACAACATGCCATTACTAAAGTATCTTGTCGAAGTAAATAAGCATTTTTAACATTTTCAGTTATGTTAATAAGGAATGTACATGTTACACGTTTTAAAATAAATACATGTGGGAATTTACAGATATATTTGCATGTGTGTCAAATGATATAAGTACATTGCAGCACTGTTTGTAATAGCTGAAGATTGAAGGCTGATGCACAGATGTCCGTCTATGGGGGCGTGGTTAAATGTTTTACTATTCTTCCATGCTGGAGAATATTTAGCAGCCACAAAAGCCAATGAAGAATTTCTTTATGTGCTGAGGTGAGGTCTCCCAGATACAGTAGTAAGTGAAAAAAGCACAGTGTAGAACATGTGGATTTTATGCTTCCATTTGTATTTTTGAAAGGGAAAAATTATATATATTTGCTGGCCTGCATAGAGTATCTTTGGAGGTATATGGAAGAAACTAAATTACATGCCTTTGGGGAGAGGAACTGGATTGCTAGGGGATAGGAATAGGAAAGTGACTTCACTGTATAACCTTCTGTACTTTTATATTTTTTATCATGTGAAGGGATTGCCTATTCCAAAAAAATTTATAATAATTAAAATGAAGTACTATGGCTGAATGAGATGAAAAGTAGTTTATTAAAAATTCGTATTTGAACCTATTTCTTATTAAAGTTGTCTATCGTGCAGTTATCATTCTTCCTTAAGTTGTTTCACTTAGAGCCAGAGTTCTTGGTGTCAAGGGCAAGGATTACACTTGTGCACACACATGTGTGAGCTCTCTCTCTCTCTCTCTCTCTCTCTCTCTCTCGCTCTCGCTCTCTCTCTCACTAGAGAACCAGTTTTTTAGATTTCTATTCCCATTGATTTATAATATAGGAGCCAGGCCTTGGCCGTGTTTTGTTTTCGTGGCTGTGAGAAGGTAGGATCAGACCATAGTTTGGCAGCTCATTTACATAACGGTATAGCATGAGGTTACCCTCTAAGTTGTGGGTGAAGAAGGTAAAACGAACTTTCTGAGTTTCCCAGAACTGCACACCCCATGAAAGTTTGAATCAATCCGCAGGCTCGGTAAGACAAACATTTGTAACCACGTCCAGCCATCAGTGTTTTCCTTTCGCAGGTTGAGGGAATAAATCACGTACCTGTCTTCTCACAAGGCTCTGGCTTCTCCCCCTCTCAGGGCAGGGTGCCATTCGCCGTGCCCGACAAAGTGCTGTGGCCGCAGCTGTGTGAGGCGCTCAACATGAAATTCAAGGCCGAGGTGCAGAGCAACCGGGGCCTGACCAAGGAGAACCTGGTGTTCCTGGCACAGAAGCTGTTCAACAGCAGCAGCAACCACCTGGAGGACTACAACAGCATGTCCGTGTCCTGGTCCCAGTTCAACAGGGTGAGGGCCTGCTGGCAGCTGCCGCGAGATCAGTCCCTGCAAACCAGATGCCTCAGGAGGCTCCCTGCCTCTAACAGAATGTGTCCAAAGTAACGGGAAGCTTTGGACTAGATGGACAGCCACATACTTTTTATGTGGAAAATTACGTCTTTGAATAGTTGAGTAAATTGGGCTTTGTGTGCAGCCAGTGCGTTTTGTAAAGGGAACAGCGCAAAGCAAATGGGAAGGTAACTCAGGAGAAGTACAGCTTTGGTGATGCTCAGAACTTGGGGGCTCTGATGTCCCTGATGTGGAACCCAAAGTCAGGCTCCCAGGGGGCCCTCAGCCCGCCAAAGGGGATGCTGATGAAGGAAACTTCCTCTAGCATCTGATATTCAGATGTCATCTGTCACATCTTTGATTTTAAATTTAACTTTTATTTCTTTTCTCACACCCCCACCCCATGTTTCAGATGTCCTAATTCAGAGATCCCTTAGTCTCTTGAGTCTCTTATAAATGGTTGTGTGTTAACCAGTTGGCCAACGCATTTGCTGGCAATCAGAGGAGGTTTGCTAGGGGAAGCAGGAGGTCTCTCGTTGCCATTGCAATAAAGCTTCTGCCTTCCACTAGAATGAGAGAACTGCATCTCGCTGGTAATTACTAACTACTGTGTGATGGAGCGATCCCTGTGGCCTCCCGGTGTGATTTAATCCAGTTCAAATTTACAAACCCCCTGGGTATCTTGTTAAAATGCAGGCTCAGATTCAGTAGGTCTGAGATGAGGCCTGAAAATGTGCATTTCTCAGAAGCTACTCAGTGAAGCTCTGCTGATGGTCCCAGACCCCACCTCAGGAACAGCAAAGGACCAGTCAGCCCACGTGCCGGGGAAGGTGCTTGTAGCAGGGGTCCCTGGGTGTTGGTAATGGCTCCGTGGTATTTTCCCCTGCTCCCCTCTTTTCCTCTCTGTTCTCTTTTTTCAGTTGCAGGACCATTGATTTGGGAAAACTCAGGGAGGCATGTATATTTGTATGATTCTGACAGTGTAGATGTATGTTTTCTATTTGATTTTTCCAGTTAAAGTTTATACAGGTAATATTCCAAATATTATTTTTGCCTTCTTGTGTTCATTGTCGTGTCTCCAACCAGGAGAATTTACCAGGACGGAATTATACTTTCTGGCAGTGGTTTGATGGTGTGATGGAAGTGTTAAAGAAACATCTGAAGCCTCATTGGAATGATGGGTGAGACTTGTCATTTCTTAAGTCAGCAATAGAGTGCGAAGGTCATCTTTCTGGTGTCAAAAAAAAAATCACACTCTGCATCTGCTCCTTTGGCCTTTGTGATCCAGGGCTATTTTGGGTTTCGTGAATAAGCAACAGGCCCACGACCTACTCATTAACAAGCCAGATGGGACCTTCCTGCTGAGATTCAGCGACTCTGAAATTGGTGGGATCACCATTGCTTGGAAATTTGATTCTCGTGAGTACCCCTCCCTTTTAAAGATGAGAGCCAAGAGGGTTCTGGTTAGCTGCTTTTGTTGCAGAATTACTTTAACAGACAGTTTGTTGAGTACTTATTGTTTGTTGGGGCCAGTACTAATTATGGGAAGCATGTATAACCGTGTATAACCATGACATGCCGCAGATAATATGGCAGCCTGTGTAAAATCTTACTATGGGAAACACAAGTACTAATTTTGAGAAATATATAACCCTGACCTGTAATACAGGAAAGTAAAGTTAGGAAGGTAAAGTTTTGTCCAAAATCTGAGCTGCATCCCATTCGAAATGTTCCCCTTCCTATTACTCTCAAACCTTGAGCTAATTTCAGTGAAGCATTACTTTGATGATTTGGAATCATTAGAGTAGAAATAAAATGCTATTTTAATTATTCCTTTATCCTGTGTACTACAAGGATATTGCCATTGATCATTTCCATCCAAAAATGTTAGTTCTTTCCTCTGACCCTCGTGGTTAGAGTAGCTTGAGAGGTTTTTTGGTGTCACTTAAAGATTTTAATAAGATTTAATAGCACTCACACGTCTACAGGCTACGGACATGCTCCCTGTCTCTCTTACATCCTTTGTACAGGAAATGGGGGGATCAATAAGTTTTTTCTAGAAAGGGACAGAAGACCATTTGAACTTAAAACTCCCTGAGGGAGATCATTGGCTCGCTAGGGAAGTGGTGTATGCATTACCAGCTGTCTACCTTTGGCTTTTAAAAGCAGCTACTTGATCTATATAACCTGTGGTTATTTTTAAGTGGAGATTTTTGTTGGTACAATTTTAATGGAGAGCTTTAATTTGTAGTTTATTTGGGTATTAAGATCTCCTGTTCAGAAGTCATGTTTAGAATATAATTATTCTGTTTATTGATCTAGAGGAAAGAATGTTTTGGAATCTGATGCCTTTTACCACCAGAGACTTCTCCATCCGGTCCCTGGCTGACCGCTTGGGAGACCTGAATTACCTTATCTACGTGTTCCCTGATCGGCCAAAAGATGAAGTGTACTCAAAATATTACACACCAGTTCCATGCGAGCCTGCCACTGGTAACAATGTTCGCATTCTGATTTGTTTTTGTTGTGATTTTGGTTTTGTTTTAGTTGCGATTTTGGTTTTGTTTTAGGTGTGTGTGTGTGTGTGTGTGTGTGTGTGTGTTTGACCATCTGTCTGTCTTCCATGAAAATCTATACAATTAGCATTCAGTTACTGCTGTTTGAGCATTATCCAGGGCAGATGTAAATCCTGGGCTATATTCTTCAGTCATACAGAAAACATATCTGCCACTAACCCCAACTATCAAATTAAAGGAAACAAATTGCTTTTAACATAAGTGTAGATCAAACAAAATTAGGTAAAATTTTGTTTTTCAAAACAGAGATGGTTTTATTGTTTTATGAACATAAAAATATTATGGGTTTATTGTAAACTTTCCAGAAAAGTATAGAAAAGAAAATAGATATCACATAACATCTCTCATTTAGAGATTAATCACTATAGATATTTAGTGCATATTTTCCTCATCTCTATAGATGTGTATTCTTCATTCATTCAGTGGGTCAGTCAATCACCAGGTGCTTATTAAGTACTTCCTGTATGGAGGTTACAATCTAATAGCAGAAGGAAAACAAACAAGTAAAGAACTAAATATATTTATGTAGTGATGGATGCTATGAAGACAAATAAGCAAGATCAAAGGGATAGAGAAGTGACAGGGTGGAGGATGGGGGTAGCGTCTCACTAGAAACTTTCCCTGAGGCGGTGACATCAGAATTGACCTGGACAAGGTGAGGGAGCGCTATCTAAAGGTGGAGAGAAAGAACATTCTAGGCTGAGAGAACAAGTGCAGAAACTCTGAGGTGGGAATGAGGTTGGTGTGTTCAAAAACTGTCACGAGGGCCCAGGAGGCTAGAGCTGGATGAGCAGGGAAGAAAATGGTAGGAAATAAGGGCAGATTATTGTCAGGCTTGGAGTCCAAGGTAGAAGGTTTGAGTCATACCTTACATCAGCTGTTGTGATCTGATGTTTTTTTTCCACTTAAAAATGTATCATAGGCAGAGTTACAGGTCAGTAAATAAAATCTTACAACATCATTTTAATGATTGCATAGAATTCTATTGTATGGTGATTCCATGATACAGTCTATATCCGCTATTAAAGATATTTATAATTTACCGTATTTTGCCATGTATAATGTGCTCTCATGTATAATGAGCTCTGTGTTTAATGAGCTCTTGTGTAAAATGCGCACCCACATTTTTGGCGGAAACTTTCAGGGAAAAAATATTTCATTTTAATTTTTTAATTCAAATTTTTATTTGTTTACATTTAGGGACTTGCTTTTGTATTATAAAGGAATTTTAGCGTTTATTTTTTAACATTATGGTCCAAGAAATTGATGTAACAAATAATTGCAAAACACAAGAACAGGTACAAAGTACAAGAAATTTTATGTACCGGTAACAAATTTACAATATTTACTCATAGAAGGCCAAGAACTTCAAGGTCATTGCAAGTTCATCATAAGTTCAACAAAACCAATTACTGTATTCCAGGGTATTATTTTGTATATGGAAATCGCTATTGATTTCTAGAGTTACACTTTTAACTCATAAGCATAAGTAAAATAATTAAAAACATTTATATAGATACAGAATTAGTACTACCCATGTATAATGTGTATCCTTATTTTTCCCTCACAAATTTGGGCAAAAAAGTGTGTGTTTTACATGGCAAAATACAGTAAGGCACTCGGCTTTTGTTATGATTAATACTGAGATAACCTGGTACATGCATCTTGTTCAATTACTTACTTGGGATAAATTCCTAAAATAGAATTTGTGTAAAAGGTATATGCTTTTTAAGCATTTTGGAACATCTTTGCAGAATTGCCCTCCAGAAAGCAGAATCCGTTTTCACTCCCACAGATGTCTGTTGGAGTATCTGCTTCTCCATCCCCCTGCCAATCACAGATTCTGTTTATCAATTTCATGTTCGCCAGTCTGATTGGCATAAAAATTGTATCTCAGTTCTTATTTTCATTTCTTTGATTCTAGGTAAGGTCAAATACCATTTCGTATAGTGATAAGAACAATAATAATAAACAGAACACTAGTAGCATTCTGTTGAATACTTACTGTGTGCTGGGCACTTTTCTGAGCACTTTTCATATAGTATCTCACTTAATTCTCAAAGCAGTTCTGTGAAGTAGTTACTATTACTGTCCCTATTGTACAAATGAGGAACTGAGGCACAAAGAAGTAAAAAAATTTGCCAAAGGTCACACAGCTAGGAAGAGGCCAAACCAGGATTTGAGCACCAGAGCCTATGTTTCTTAACCTCCACGTTATTAGCTGTTTGTATTTTTTCTGTGAAGTACATTCATGTTCCTTGTTTATCTTCCTTTTGGAGTTCCTTTTTTTTCTTAATGATGTTTAAGTAGTTTTATATAGTAAATAAGCCCTTTATGACATCTAGCAAATATTTTCCTCATTGTGTCATTGTTCTTTTAACATTTAGGTTTTATTTTGCTGAAGTGCAAAGACTTGTAATTTCTATATAACCCAATCTAGCAACCTTTTTCCTCTATAGAGTCTCTTTTATATCAAGCCTTCCCACCCTAAGGTGATGGTTGTATTTCTAGGTACATAGGAAAGAAGCCAAAATATTTTTAGATTTTTGTGGTATTTTAGATTAAACCTATCACTGCTTCTTTTTGTTAGCACAGCTAATCTAGATTTTGAAATCCTACTTTTTTACAGCATTTCTTTGTTTTTTATCTATTCTGCCAGTCTATAAAATTCTCTAGACTGTGAAGCACAAAAAGCATGACATATTATGAAAAGGTCGCCCCTGACATTTGAAGCCCTAGAAGAAGTAGGTTTGGATCCCAAGCACTTTGTGAGGGATCCCTCACTTTGTGAGCCATGTCTCATGTCACTGTCTTGGGCTGTCCCACCCCGTTGGCCATCGGGTAATCTTCATTATCTGACATAGTCAGGATTCTACTTATTCCCAGACTCACATTCCCAGCAAACAGGATTTCATTCACTGACTTCAGACTGTCACATTCCTACCACCTGCTTAACTGGATTTCCATAATCAGCCTTTGTCAAAAGTAACTGTGGCTGGCCAGATCCCTGTCAGGTTTGTCCTGTCACCTGCCACATCCCAGTGGGGTTCTGTGGCATGTGAAAAAAGAGAGACACCCCAGTATTCTTTCTAACCAGCCACGGGGCATAGACAACCCCCTCACTGTGATGAGTGACTGTCAGTTACTCTCAAATGCAAAAACCCAAGGGGCAGCAAAGAGCATGCAGATATCTGAGTGACATTTCTTTCTTTCTTTTCCTTCCTTCCTTCCTTCTTTCCTTCCTTCCTTCCTTCCTTTCTTTCTTTTTCCTCTCTCTCTCTCTCTCTCTTTCTTACCAAAGGTTATTGGGGTGACAATAACCAGCAAACTCACATAGGTCTCAAGCGTACAACTCTGCAGTGACATTCCCTTTCCTAAAAGAGTAGATCCTCAGAGTAACTTCCAGGATCATCAAGTCAAATTAATTCTTCTCTAATGCTTTGGTTTTTCTGTGCAATCCTGACAAGTGTTTGTATGCTTTCCACTTGAAAACCTCTAGTGATGAGGAAACCAGTTCTTCCCAAGACGGTCCATTGTGTGTGTGTGTGTGTGTGTGTGTGTGTGTGTGTGTGTGTCTGTGTCTGTGTCTGTGTTGGGGGGCGGGGCGGTAACTCTAATGACAACATTCTTATATGACTAGAGTTTGTCCTCTTCTGATCTTCTCCTGTTGATCCTAATTTTGACCCCTAGGACTCAGGACAAGTCCTGTCCCTCTGCTGCATATGCAACTTTAACTTTTTAGATATTTTTTCTTCTTACAATTACCCTGTTTCCCCAAAAATAAGACCTAGCTGGACAATCAGCTCTAATGCATCTTTTGGAGCAAAAATTAATATAAGACCTGGTATTATATTATATTATATTATATTATATTATATTATATTATATTATATTATTATATTATTATAAGACTTGGTCTTATAGTAAAATCGTCTGGCTAGGTCTTATTTTTTGGGAAACACGGTAGTATGCAAATAATGCTTGATCTCAGTTTGTGTTGAAGTGTATGTTTTCTGTGGTTTGAAGAATTTGTTAACACATCCAAGCCAACTTGGATGATCTCTTCACTTGCAATGTTAGCATTAATTAAGGCTTCTCCTCTGCCAGGTCTTCCTAACAGATTGAAATGTTAAGTGCTTGTATCAGATCCTAAGATAAAATTAGGTGGTTGTGTCCTATCCTAAGAAAAGATGTGATTCGTAGGGGAGATTGTATTTTTATTTCATTTGACAACTTTGGTTCTCATCACCATTCCCTGTTTCGCAGCTAAAGCAGTGGATGGATACGTGAAGCCACAGATCAAGCAAGTGGTCCCTGAGTAAGTGTCCAAGGGCCAGCTCTGGTCTCCTACTGCCTCTGTCCTCCCCTGACTGTCCTCACCCCTCACTGCCATCCTCCTCTTCCATTCACAGACCCAGTGTTCCCTTCCCTGAAACCTGGCTCGGCCCTGGGGAGGGAACGGGGTTTGGTCACCATGGGGCCTATACCCAGGGCCCCACTCCCACAGCCAGAGCCCCAAACCCAGTGGACACTGTGTCCTTCTACACCTGGAAAAGACATAAAGATGCCCCCTGAGCCCCTCCCCAAGTCACCCCCTACCCCGGCCGCTGAGGCTCTGCTCTGCTTCCTCCCACAGGTTTGTGACATCTGCAGACTCTGCTGGGGGCAGTGCCACCTACATGGACCAGGCCCCCTCCCCAGCCGTGTGCCCCCAGGCTCATTATAACATGTACCCACAGAAGTAGGTTGTGTTCTCATTGGGCTCCGGGGGAGGAACTGGGCACTTGGCCTCAGGCTGGACCTTGGAGGACTGGTGGGAATCCAGAGCTCCTCTAGGTCTGAGACCTCCCAGCCCCAGCGGGGCTCCAGCACATGCCAAGGTGCAGGGCGGGAGAGATGGGACCAGAATATATTGGTGGTTTAGAGTGGGGTTAGGCAAATATCATATGCTCCTAAAAGGGAGACTTTCCTCGCTCTGTGTAAGGACCAGGTGGGGTTTTGATGTGTCTGGACAGCAAGTGTTAGGGGCAGCTGTGGGTGGGTGTTTTAGTCTGAGTCTTTCTGTCTAGCTGGCAAAGGACTGTAGATCAGAAGTTGTTCTTCTCCCTGGAAGCCTAGACTGAGGGTGCAGGCAGTCTTGGGCTGCTTACCTGGTGGGGTGCAGGGCTTGGGGTGGTCTCTGCTGCTCGTCATTGGCCTCTGACAACCTTTCCCTCCCATGTCATCTCTTCTCTTGCCTTCCCAAGCCCTGACCCCGTCCTTGACACCGATGGGGACTTTGACCTGGACGACACAATGGACGTGGCTCGCCGTGTGGAGGAACTCTTAGGCCGACCTATGGACACTCAGTGGATCCCTCATGCGCAGTCGTGACCTCCCATCTCATCTGTGGCTTCTTCATCCTCACCAGAGAAGTTACTCTTGTGGATGTTTTAATTCCATGAATCACTTCTCTTTGGAAACAATACTCATAATGTGAAGTGTTAATACTAGTCGTGACTTTAGTGTTTCTATGCATGGTGGTACCAGTGAAGGAAGAGAGAGAGTGTGTGTGTATGTGTGTGTGTGTGTGTGTGTGTGTGTGTGTGTGTGTGTGTGTTGTGATGTTTCTCCCCCTTGTTGTCCAGAGTTTAGCTACAGCATTGAGGCTGCAAACAGGCTGTGGTTGTTTTAACCTTGTACAAAAAGGCAGTTCCATGAACCCTGGAATGTGCCCATGTGTCTTGAGGGTGGCTGAACCTTGGCATGTGGCTGTTCAAGTAAGAGCAGGACAAAGGGAGGAGAAAGCACCTCCTCTCGGGTGAGTCTTTGTCACTGTGTCTGCCAAACAATTGTTATATAACCATGATTGTCTCTGCTTCTGAAATGTAAAAACTGCCTTTTAACAAAGAAAGCCAGTCCTCTCTCCGCTCTCCCCAGTCCCGTTTTCCTGGGTGGGGCAATATACAAGGATTGTTGGGGCCAGTGGAGTCCGGGGTTTTCAGATGGGCAGTGGCTTTTTCAATGTGCTTAACCCATCTTAATGTTCTCTCCGTCCCTCCTCCCCTCCCTTTCTGTGTCCCTCTCTCCTTCTCTCACTCTGTGGAACTGCCACCCAGTTCCTCTGTGTGTACACATGTACAGCGATAGACTAGAGGAAAGAAGAGAGGGTCGTATAACCGAACCTTACAGTGTCGATGTCCTCTGTGTTGCAGCCAGAGTGGAATGCCCATCCCTGACTCTCAGGCACTGAGAATGGTGCCTTGTCACCCATGGAAGCTGCGCTTGTCCTGTCTGCCCATCCTTCCTCTGTGCCAGGGGAGGCATGAGAGTGAGACTTTCCGAAGGCTTATGGACATGGCTTTTTGCAAATGTTGAATGGTGTTTTTGTTTCTAAATTAGGACTTTGTTTTCCCCTTTCCACCCTAATTAGACATCAGAACTCTTCCTGTGTGAGGTACCTGTGCCATTCATACCCAGGTCACCTCATTGTCCTTCCCTGTTCACATATGATGTCTTGGGGAGTGGATGGCAGGAGTGTGGACTGAACCCAGGGCCAGAGTGGTCAGTGGGTGTTGTTGCCCACCTGGTGTGGGGTGCTGGGGGTTGGGCATTGGTAATTTGGGAAAATGCAGTCAGTGGGTTTGCTGGAAGTTTGGTTGGCTGGAAGCTGCAAAAACAAAACAAAACAAAAGCCTCAGCATAATTCTTTTCACAGTTTCTTCCGTAGCTATACGCCAGGAGGAAGGAATGGGCTATGGCAGGCAGGTGGGAAAAGCGGGGAGCAGGTATAGCTTTTGGGTTAAGCCTACAAGGTCACCCCAGGCCCCTCTCTCTAAAATAAGGACATGACCACGCCCAGGAGAGAATGGCTCTAAAAACCTTATTTTTATACATGTCAGTAAATAGATATTTTTTTTACAAAAATAACTTCTGAACTTATCAGTATTTTGATGTTAAAGGAGAATATTCCTCTATAGTAAATTATTTATTGGAAGATGACTTTTTAAAAGCTGCTGTTTGCCCTGGCTTGGTTTCATACACTGATTTATTTTTCTATGCCAGGCAGTAGAGTCTCTGCCTCTGAGGAGCAGACTGAGCCCTCCATGGATACTGATATCAGAGGCTACTAAGCCCCTTACATGCCGCTCAAGATTCGATTAAAATTCCACCTCATGGAATTTTAGGGAGTTTTGGGGAAAGGTGAAAAGGAAGCCTGACTGCTCTCGGACCCAGTCTTAAAGAGCCCTCACCAGCCCTGACAGGCTTCACCAACACCTGCCTCTAAGTGACGACCTGGTTGTCCCAGGAGCCCTGATGGGAGGGAGGGGAAGGGATTGCCACACTTGTAGATCGGTAGTGGACCCAGCCCTAGGGCATGCTGAGGGCAGAGCTCTCACTTTACATTTGGCATTGGGGTTGGGGGGGTGGGTGCCGAGTGTGGAGGTCCCATGCTTGTACAGTTGCTGAGCTGTCCTCAGTTTTCCTGAGGCTGTACCTATAGGTGGGAGAGATTTTTGACTGAAAGGTGTGCTCATTATCTGCATTATACTTTCTCTCTTCTCCCTATTCCTGCAAACCGGAAGAAGAGGCAATGGGAAGTCTTGACCGCCTCAGCCTCTTGGTCGCTCCCAGACACACACACAGAAATCATCAAAGTGTTCCAACTCTATGTGTGCCATGTGCAGGGTTTTGTAGGGGACGGGGGGAGACAAAGTGAATATAACTTAAAATGGAAGTATACTTTTTATAATTTTTCTTTTTAAAACTTTGTGAAATTATTTCAGATACATATTTTAGTGTGGAGGCAGAGTAGTATATTATAGCCACCAGAAAAAGTATTGTGTACAATTTTACTTGGGCAATCACAAAACTGTGTATTTTATGTTACAATAAAGGTTTCTCTGAAGGGACAGTATTGAGTCCTGTTTTTGTTTTTTTCCTATCAGGTGGCAAGGGAGTGGGTTTGATAGGGAAGAGTTTGAAATCATCAGTGTGACTCTGAAAAAGGGAACTAGTTAGGAGTTGGCTGCCTCAGAGAGCCAGTCTTCAGCTTTGATGGCAGATTGGGGGCATTTCTTACCTTCCTGCTCATATGATGTTTTGAAAATTAGAATGATAATCTTTATCTCCTAGCCTCCTGTCTCTACACTCTTCCTGTTAGGAAGCTCATTTTTAATTTTTTTTAAAATTCACATTTTTAATTTTTTCTATTTTTTATTTTTTCAAAATATGGAACGCTTCACAAATTTGCATGTCATTCTTGCACAGGGGCCATGCTAATCTCTGTATCGTTCCAATTTTAGTATATGTGCTGCCAAAGCGAGCACTAAAACTCTGCACATTTAGAGTGCCTGCCCTGAGCCAGGCATTGTGTAGGGGATGAGAAATTGTTTCTGCCCTCAAGAGGATTGCAGTCAGGGAAAGGCAACTAACACAACCAGTTATGATAGGATATTGGTTCATGCTGCTATTAATAAAGGTACCCCAAGAACATAGAGGAAAAGCACCAAACAGCTTGAGCTGGTTCTTAAGGAACAAATAGGCGTTAAGAAAGGAAAAGGCATTCAGCTTTTGAAGTGGGCACATCACTCAGAAGTGTGCCATCATCCCCACCCCCAGCACCAGAGCCATTGGCTCAGACATTTTGCATCACAGGGGAAAGGCAGTCTGTAGAACAGAGAGCTTTGAATATCTCCTCAAAGGAACTGACTGCATTTGCAAAAGAAGTTCAAGCTTAAGGCTGCTCTCAAAAACAGTGGAGGTGATAGTGAAAGGCAGTTGGCAGGAGAAAAAGAGCTTCATTGGAAATATAGGCTAAACTGGCTACTTTGCTAGAGAGAAATAGGGAAAAAACAGCTGGCAGGAGCTCTCTCAGGGTCAGAACAAATCCGAAACACTTATCTTGAAACTATGCCTTCAAAGAAGCCTGAATTTGATTGGATCAATTTGTGGAGCAATTTATTCCCCACGGCATTGTTGAAAAAAAGAAAAAGCAATCATCCAATAATTAATTTAACATCTGGGTGTGGTCAGGCAAAGAGACAAAGAGAGACTTGTGAAAAATCACTGTCATGCTAGGGTGACTGTGGGTATACTCAAGTCTGCATCCCCATGAAGAACAATAACAGACTTCACACTGTGGAGTGGGTGGTGGGGAATAGATAACTCACTAAAATAATCCAGCCACTCACTAAAAAAAGTAAATAACAATAACAAGCCTTGGAAATATATGGAAATAAAACAATACTCTCCAAAATAACCAATGGGTCAAAGAAGAAACCAAAAGGAAACTTAGAAAATACTTTGAGATGAATGAAAATGAATAGACAACATAAAACTTATGTGAGGCAGCTAAAGCAGTACTTAGAGAAAAATTCATAGCTGTAGAAACATATTAAAAAGAAATCTCAAATCAACAATACAACCTTCCAACTTAAGACAAAAATAAAAAATCTAAACCTAAAGTAAGCAGAAGGAAAGAATAAATAGAGCAGAAATGAAATAGTGAATAGAAAAGTAAAGAAAATCAGAAACCAAAAACTAGGGTTGTTTTTTTAAAGATCAACAACAGTGACAACTTTTCACTAGATTAACCGATAAAAAAGAGAATCAGAAACAAAAGATGAGACATTACTATAGACCGTACAGAAATAAAAGGATTGTAAAGGAGTACTATGAACAAATGTATGCCTATACATTAGATAACTTAGATGAAATAGACAAGTTCCTAGAAAAACAAACTACTGAAACTGACTCATGAAGAAATAGACCATCTGAATAGATTTATAACAAGAGATTGAATTAGCAACCAAAAACTACCTACAAAGAGCCCAGGCCCAAATGGCCTCACCATTGAATTCCACCAAACATTTAAAGAATACCAATTTTTTAAAACTTATTTTTCAACATCAAAGAAGTACATTTGATAGTAGAGGACACACCTGTCCTAATGAGTTTAGCATTTTCATGGAGAAAATTGTGCCTATATCACCTGAAAGTTCAGAATGTTTTTACATATATAAGTAGGTCCATGAATGTGTTTACTGCTTTGGAATATACAGCTCTTAACAAGCATGTGCCATTTGGCTACAAGCCATCTCTTCCTGAAGGTTATATATATCAAGCCCCCATCTGCTTTCAGATGTAGAAATCCACTATCTTGCTGCCACCCAGGATGGCTTCTGTCTGTAAGCTCCTTTAATAAACCTTAATTCTGGAGTTGTCAGCCTCTTTCTTCAGTCTCTTGGCCCTGTCCTCCTTTGGAGGTCTGTTCTAGTACATGTCGGAAAATTTTCCCAACACAGAGGACACTCAAAATGAAAAGACAACCCACAGAATGGGAGAAAATATTTGCAAATCATATCCAAGAACTCTTACAACTTAAAAGAGACAACACAATTAAAAAATGGGTAAAGGATCTGAAAAGATATTTCACCAAAGAAGATATACACATGGCCACTAAACACATAAAAAGATGCTAGACATCTTTAGTCATTAGGGATATGGAAGTTAAAATCGACTCAAGTCACTTTACACCCCACTAGGATGGCTAAATCAAAAGTCCAGACAATAACAAGTGTTGACAAGGGTGTACTGCTGGTGGGGGTGTTAACTGGTGCAACCACTTTGGAAACCAGTTTAGCAGTTCCTTAAACAGTTAAACAGAGTGACTGTACAACCCAGTCCTTCCAACTCATAGGTAGCTACACAAGAAAAATTAAAATACATGTCCACAGAAAAAAGGTGTACATAAATGTTCACAACAGCATTATACATAATAGCCAGAGTGGAAACAATGCAAATGTCCATCAACTGATGAGTGGAGAAACATAGATGGTGTTGTTTACACACCACATTTGGATGGTGTTACATCCAATGGAATATAATTTGGCAATAAAAAGGAATGAACTACTGATACACAGTACTACATAGAAGAACCTTGAAAATATTATGCTAAGTGAAAGAAGCCAGACACAAAAGACCATGTGTTATATGATTCCATTTATGTGAAATGTCCAGAATGGTCAAATCTACAGAGATAGAAAGTAGATTTGTGGTTGCTTAAGGCTGGGGCCGGGGAGGCTGGGAGGGGAATGGAGGGTGTAGCTAAAGGATATGGGGTTACTTTCGAGGTGATGAAAATGTTACAAAATTGATTGTTGGTGTTGCACATACCGGAATATACTAGAAACCATTGAATTGTACACTTTAAAAAGGTGATTTGTGTGATGTGTGAATTATATCTAATAAAGTGGTTATTTTTAAAAAGCAAGTGCAAGAGCTCAGCAAGAAATAAAAAGGAGTGAAAGTGGGGTAGGGTGGCCTAATTGTGAGAGCAGGCCTACGCAAAGGAGCTCAGCTGTGAAAAGAAAGGAGCAGGCTGCAAGACTTAGAGGCAGGTGAGGGGTTAAAGGGAGCGGGTTAATGTCTGACAGCCTGGGTCCAGAGCACAGGTGGAGGGAGGGCTTAACCACGGACAGCAGAGGAACCTCATTCTAGAGCACAGCTTCTCAAACTTTACAGCAGGAAAGTACAGCAGGAGCCTAAGTTCGGTGGGCGCTTTGCTCCCAGTTGCAAAACTACTTAGTGTCATAAAGATAAAAGTTTGTTTTTCCTTGGGATGAAGCCAATAAGCTAATAAAGATGGTGACCCCCATTAGCAGGTAAAGTTAGGACGAACGACGTGTGACAAACGGTGCCATCAGGTTCTCTCACTTGAGGGCTAGTTATCATATATCTTGAGAACATGTGTGTAATGGGTTCTATCTGCTTGACTGTAAAATGGAGTGAGATTCTTTTCTGTCTTTGCAATCCCTTAGCGGGTTGCCTGTGTGTGCAGCGCATTCTGGTTTAATGTTTACTCAATAACAAACGTGTTTTCTCTACTACCTTTGTGGAGAAGATTTCTGGGTTGGGAGAAAATGTTGGTTTTTAACAGTTCTCAAGCTTGAATCTGCTCCAGGATGGAGTGTGCCCCACTCCCAACTGAAGCTGCTCCCTGGTGCTCTTTTCCACTCTCAGCCTTCTCTTCCTTCACCTGCACAAGGTTGAGAGCCACGCTACTCTGGCCCTAGCTTCCCAAGTCTGCCAGCTTGGGCCAGCACCTAGCACATCCCCTTTAGGCAGCCTGCTCCTTTAAGAGCACCCCCCCATCCCAGCTCCTCCCTCAGGCTCAGTGGCCGGATTTCCCTGTTCTGAGGCCCGGCTCTTTAAAGCCATGGCTCCATCTTTCTGGCCTTCCGTGTACTGAGACCGGAGTGCTGAGGGGGCCCTGGGTGCTGGGAGTAGGCACAAGAGGGCTGTGACAGGTGCACATGGGACATGAACCTCTGCCCAGGGCTCAGGAGGGACACAGAGCTGGGACAGGATGGATCCTGGGACGTAGCTGAGCCACTCAGGAGTGGGCAAGACCTGTCATTTGTTAAGCAGCCGCTGTATGCCAGGCACCGTGCCGAGCCGTTTTTGCACCTTCTGATGGGGGTATTATATTCCCATTTGACAGATCAGGGGATGGAGCTCAGAGCAGAGAGCTGAATTACCTGGGGCCATACACGTAGCAAGTGGCAGAGTCAGGGTCCGAACTCAGGTCAGTGTGACTCCAAAGCCTGGTATTCTCTCCTCTGCCTCACCTGCCTGACAGGGGTCCTGGCTTCTTCCTAAACTTTCTCTGTCCTTGGTTCTCCTGTGTGTGGTAGAGTGGGGGCGGGGGTGTAAGAAACGGGTTATCCTTTGCCCACCCTCCCACCCCCCGTACCAGCACTCTGGGTCCTTCCTCCTCCCAGGAGCTGCCTGGAGATGCTGCTGCTGCTGTTCCTGCTGCTGCTGCTGCTGTTCCTGCTGTTCCTGCTGCTGCCGCCACTGGCCGTGCTCCAGCAACAGCAGTCCCAGGGTCCCAGGCTGTCCTGGCTTGCTGGCCTCCAGCACCGTGTGGCCTGGGGGCTTCTGTGCTGGGCAGCTGCCTGGCAGCAGTGGAGACTGGAGCAGAGAACGCTGCATGTGGGCCAGAGCCAGCAGCAGGCCCTGCGGTGGTGTCTGAAGAGAGCCCAGGGTCCCCGCTGTCCCCTCAGGGGGAGCACAGGTGTGTTTTCCAGGTCTGAGGAGGTGGCCCAGAGAGAAAGAAACCCACAGGACAGTCAAATCCCGGAACCTGAAAACCTCCCTTCCCCACTTCTGCTGGCAATGCAGAGAGGCCTGACCCAGAGACCCTCCCCAGGCTCCGGATTATTCAAGATGAATTTTCCCATCCTGGGCCCTGATAGTCCCCTTGCCCCAGGCCTACTTTGGGTCCCTTCCTGAAGGGTCTCGCCAGCCTTGCCTGAAATTCTTGGGAAACTCTGTGGCTTCATGAAGAGTTTATGATGTCTTTGGGGCTACAGATATGAGCGCCTTCCGGAATCATCTCCCTCTGACCAAGGCCAGCCAGGCCCAGAAGGAAGAAAGTGAGGGGCAGCTCTCTACCTCAAACCAGCCCCGTGGGGAGGCCTCTGTGCAGGTAAACTGAGAAGGCTGGAGCCCAGCCCCACCAGACACCCCTACTTGCAGCCAAACCCTTCCATCAGGGTGGGCAAAGAACCCCTAAACTGGGGACTCAGGGTCTGGCTCAGGTCGGAGGCCAACAACCTCTCATGTCTCTCTCCAGGCCACCTTGCTGGGTCTGGCAGCCCTAACCAAGGCCTACCCGGAAGTGCAGGCTCCGGGAGGCAGGGCCTGTGTGACGCCTACGTCCCCCTGGCCCCACCGCCTCCCCTGGCCTTGGCATGCCCTCGGCCAGGTTAGCCCCCCTGGATCAAAGGACCCCGATGCCCTGCTACTGGGAGCACTGACGTCCCCAGGGCTGCGGGCACTGGAAGCTGGGACAGCAGCTGAACTCCTGGATGTCTTCTCGGGCCTGGAGGCTCATGGCGAAGAGCTGGCTGAGGCAATAGCTGCTGGGAACCCAGGAGTACCTCTCCCCAGACGGGCAGCTGAGCTGCAGGAGGCCCTAGAGCAGGGACCCCGAGGACTGGCCCTTCGGCTCTGGCCAAAGCTGCAGGTTGTGGTGACTCTGGATGCAGGAGGCCAGGCCGAAGCTGTGGCTGCCCTGGGGGCCTTGTGGTGCCAAGGGCTAGACTTCTTCTCTCCAGCTTATGCTGCCTCTGGAGGTCAGCAGGACTCAAGGGGGGTGAGCTGGGCGCAGGGTCACACCGCCAGCTGCCATGTAGAGAGCCGTACGTTATCATCTCGTGTAACCCTCCCCAACACCAGCAGCTCCATTTTACAAGTGATGACACTGAGGTTCATAGAAGTTGCACAAATTCACACACAGCACCAGGCTGTCACCTCCAGAACCACTGCCGCTTCCCAGTCAGGACCCTAGAGGCAGTGGGCTGAGCCTGGGGAAGTCACGAAGGAGGGGGTGGAAGGGCAGCAGTGGGATCAGATGCTCAGAGGACTGTGGCCCGGGGTGCAGGGGGAGGGCCTAGCAGAAAACAACGGCACCACCAGAAGAGGCTGCTTGTTCCCCGCAGGGGCGATGGGCCTGAACCTGTCGCCAGAGCAGCCCCGTGGGCTGTATGTCCTGCCCCCTGATGTTCCCTTGATTGAGCTGCTCCCAGTCAAGGAAGGACCCCAGGAAGAGGCTGCCACCACCGTCCTGCTGGCTGAGGCCCAGAAGGGCAAGGAGTACGAGCTGGTGCTGACTGACCATGCCAGCCTTACCAGGTGATCACCTGCCCACCCACCAGCCACCTCAGGCCCTCTGGGACCCTGTTGAGGGCCAGGAGCATGAGCTAATGGGTCCTTGGACCTGACCTTACCCTCACTCCCACCCCGTCAGATGCTGCCTGGGTGACGTGGTACGGGTGATTGGTGCCTACAATCAGTGTCCAGTTGTCAGGTTCGTTGGCAGGTAGGTGACTTCGAAGGGAGCTGAGGGGCTGTCCTTGTGCCCTGGGCTCCTCTGCCTTCCCCTCCCTTCTCTCCAGGCTGGGCCAGACCCTGAGTGTTCGAGGAGAAGATATTGGTGAGGATATGTTCTCCGAGGCCCTGGGCCGGGCGGTGGGGCAGTGGCCAGGGGCCAAGCTGTTGGACCATGGCTGTGTGGAGAGCAGCATTCTGGGTAAGCTTCTCCATCAGTTCCTGCCCCCTGTTCTGGGGTTGGCTGCCCCCCAGCGCATACCCATCCTGCTGGGAGACCTCTAGGAAGGACGTTAGACCCAGCCTCCTTTGCTGCTCCTAACAAAAGTCCTCCCCCGTGTTTAACTCCAATCCCTCCTGCTTCAGTCGCTCCCATTTCCTTTCCTGACCTGTTTCATATTTAGGACTAAGTTCTGGGTTTCATTAACCCTCTCCCCACCAAGAAACCCCCTTTTTCCCTGTGAACCCCAGAGTGGGGAAGAATGGGGGACGGGGAGGGGGTAGCAAGCTTTGGCTTTGGAAGTTGCCCTGTTCACAGGACAGCATGTGTGTGGGTTTGTCTGCAGATTCCTCTGGGGGCTCTGCTCCCCACTATGAGGTATTTGTGGCACTGAGGGGGCTGAGGAACCTGTCAGAGGAACATCGAGACAAGGTAAATGAGGCAGAGACAGGATCTGACTGAATGTCCCCTTCACTCTGCATGTCCCCAAGTGCTATAGGCACAGACAATGATGGGGAGGAGTGGGCAGGGAGGACTGCTTTCCTATGGCTCCGGGAAGGGGGGGTGAATCCCGCAGACACACGCATGCCAGTGGAACTCCTACCACGCATATGCTGGGCACAGTGTGCGCACCTCATCTACACGCCACACACCAGACTCATTCAGGCCATTCTGTCCTCAGCTTGACCACTGCCTTCAGGAAGTGTCTCCCTGCTACAAGTCCCTGAGGTTCCGGGGCAGTGTGGGCCCTGCCAGAGTCCACCTGGTGGGGCAGGGGGCCTTCGGAGCGCTCCGGGAAGCCCTGGCTGCCTCTGCCTCCTCCCCCTTCCCTCCTGAGATGCCCCGGGTCCTCAGGCACAGGAACCTGGCCCAGCTCCTGCAGAGGAGGGTGGTGTCCTGAGTTGAGGCCCACCCACTGCCCCATCCACCCCCAGAGGCTGCCCCACTCTTTCCTCTGGGTCCTCTCTGGATGGGGAACCCTTGGCCAGGGTCTTTGACTCTGTGTCACCTGACAGTTGCCCATCAGAGCTGCTGGGCCGTAGGAAGGTCTGACCTAGTCGGCCAATTCTGAGGAGGTGACTTCAGGGGGACAGCCGATGCCAGCCGTGCCCTGCCTGGAACCCCCTCTGCCCACTCTGGAGGACACTGCTAGAGAGTTCCCATACCTGCTGATGGCTCCTGTGCCTCTCAGCCCAGTGCTCTGGGCAGGCTGGAAATGTTGGGAGTTCATGTTCCCAGGAGCAACCTTCAGTCAGCGAGGAGCCGGAGTTGTGAATGCTGACCTCAGCTTCATTATCTCAGTGCGACAATTCAGACGTGTATTCTGCACCAGTTGGCCACAGTGGTAGCCCTCTCATTTACACAGTTCTTACTGGCTTGCCTCCCACCCTTACTCCATTATGTGTTTTCTAGGATCACCTCCCAAATAAAGCTCTTACACCCAGATTCTTGACTCGGGGTCTGCTTTTGGGAAAACTGTAGTGGTCCCTTTTGCTCTGCTCCTGCCACAGCCTGCCCTTCCACCTTCAGCTCTGGACACCAGGGCTTTCTCCCTACTCTCCACTGGGGTAGGCCCTAAGCGTGTGTGTGTGTGTGTGTGTGTGTGTGTGTGTGCGTGTGTACTCGGGAGCCCTCGGGGACCACTGCCACAGCCTAGATCAACCCAAAAGGCACAAAGCTCCCTCCTCATTCCTCTCCCCATTCCAAGCTTAACCTAAATGTGGAGGGGCTGCTCCCCAAAAGACCTGGCATTGGCTCAGCACAGGTCCATTTCCTGACCCAGCACCCACAAATCACTTCCATGGGCAGAGGCTGTACCGCAAATTGTAAAGCATCACAGTAGAAAGCAACTGCAGACACCATGTGTGTCAACTGCCCATCTTACTGGTGGGGACACTGAGGCTTGGTGAGGTTGTGAGGCTTGCCCAAGGCCAAGCTCCTCCTAAGTAGCATGGCACCTGTTCCTAAGTCTCTGATTCTGCCTCTGAATTACATCTGGATTCCACGCCCCGCATCCAGGTTCCTGCTCCCACTCACCCGACCCCCACATCAGCCCATGACTCCTCTCTGCTGAAATCCTGCATGTCTCCCCAGCACCTACCTTTGACTCACTGTGGACCTCATTTGCCGGTCCAGCCACCTCTCTCTCTGTGACCACGAGGACCACCCTCTGCTATCCCATTGTCACCTCCAGGTCTTTGCTCAAATTGTCCCTTCTGCAGAATGCCTTCTCCCCCAAAATTACCTGGTAGAAATCCCCTTTTCATGAAAAGCCTGTTCAGAGTCTTTTCTCCCACTGAGCTGGCAATGGTGGGTCACACCCCCACCTGGACTTTGGAGCACCTTGAAAACTGGGCATGTCGCTCCCGCATCCAGTGCTGGGCCTGGCACAGAGCAGGTGCTCAATAGACAGTGCCATGAATAAGACAGACTCCAGCCATGGTGGCTCACTCACTGCTGATGGCAGGATGGGACTCCATCCCTCCCCTCCAGGAAGGAAGCTGGGAGATCAAAGTAAAACACCAGGTTTGGCTGCTTTCCTCCCATTGCCCAGGTTTGGTTTTCAAGGTTTTCCATCTTGGAGGTTGGTGGAAGGGGCAAAAGGAAGAAAAGAGCTGGAGGAAGGGAGAACCAGCTCAGAAGCCTTTTTCCATGGCGGAGGAAGGCCCTGGAGCCTGACAGACCCACGGGGAATGACGAGGCGTGGTGGGGAGAGGCCTGCTGTCTGGGTGCCCTCCCCCCACCACATACACCTTGTGGAGAGTGGGTTTCATGACCACCTCCTCGCCTGCCCCTAATTAGCAGCTGTGCCCCCTACATTGTTCCAGGCCAGCGCCCCAGGCAAGGCCTCTTTTGTGCTCCCAGATTCCTGGGTGCATGTTGGCTCATTAGTGCCCGGAGACCGCCCCATCTCCAGGGAACAGGCAGACAGACAAGGGGGAGTTCAGGGGGACAGTGATCCAAATCCGGCCTCTGAGTGCCTTGGCGGCCATTCCTTGGGTCCAGCCTGGAGACGGCCCCCCTACACGAAGCTAATCTTAGACTTGCCTTTGTCTGGCCCCAGAGTGGACGCAAGTGCCCATTTCTCCCCCACCACCTCAGAGCACTATAAACCCCAAGCCCCTGGTAGCAGGTCACAGTCGATGGCCTCAAAGTTCCTGGCTATTGGACCACTGGAGACAACTTTCCCGGCTACCCCACTCTGAGGTCCAGACACCATGAACCCTCCCTCCACAAAGGTAAAGACCCAGGGACAGAGGGGATATATCATACTAGGGGGCAATGAGAATGCTTGATCAGGGGTGGAAGAAACGCTGATCTCCTCTCTTGGTCTTCTCCTATGTGGGCTCTGAAGGCAGGCTGGAGGCTGGGTGGACCGTTGGCTGAGAACCTGCCTTGGCCAACATTCAATTGTGCCCTCTTCTCCTAAGAGCTCATGTTTATTGAGCTCTTACTATGTTTCAGCTGCTGTGTTTGCACCTGCCATCTCATTTCATTCTCCCAGCAGCCCTGCATAGTAGGAATTATTTAATACCCAGGTCACAAGTGAGGAAGCTATGCCACCTGAGAGGGTAGGAAACTGGGCCAAAGCCACAGAGTCCGGTGTCCCCTGCAAGGGAGTAGGCAGACAACACTTGGATCCTGCCAGTTCTTAATTTGAACGGGTTTGCCGCTGGGGGTAAGGGGAGCGGGAAGAAATAGGGCCTCTGTTTCCCTGAGCGTACAAACTTCAGACACACCTGTTTTCAGATGGCGTGGTAAGCACTTTAATGGGGGTACAATAGAGACTAATCCCTCCAGAGGACAGAGGGATTCCTGGAGGAGATGCTGTGCTGGGATTTGAAGGATGAGCAGGTAAAGGAGCTAGATGAGCTCTTTTCCAACAGAGCCCTTCACACAGCATGGCGCAGAGGCAGGAAAACGAAGGGACAGCGAGGGAGGGGAGCAGGCCAAGAGGAGAAGCGCAACCAGCGGGGCAAGGCCTGGGTGTAGGGGCTGGATGTCCGCGCAGTGTTAAGACCCCCCAGCGCCGGATCTCCACCTCCCTAGGTCTCCTGGGCCGCCATGACGCTTCTGCTGCTGCTGCTGCTGCTGCCGCCCGCTCTGCTGTCTCCTGGGGTGGCCGCGCAGCCCCTTCCCGACTGCTGCCGCCAGAAGACGTGCTCCTGCCGACTCTACCAGCTGCTGCACGGCGCTGGCAATCACGCGGCTGGCATCCTTACGCTGGGCAAGCGGCGACCAGGTCCTCCGGGCCTCCAGGGCCGGCTGCAGCGCCTCCTGCAGGCCAGCGGTAACCACGCGGCCGGCATCCTGACCATGGGCCGCCGCGCAGGCGCAGAGTCTGCGCCGCGCCCCTGCTCCGGGCGCCGTTGTCCCTCTACTACTCCGTCATCTGTCGCGCCTGGGGGACGGTCCGGGGTCTGAGCCCTGGCTTGGGCTCTATCCTGGCCCTGCACTCTCTCCTCTGCCCGCCAGGTGTCAGCCCCCAAACAAAAAGTGCAATAAAGACGAGACTCCGTTAGTGTGGCTGGTCTCTGTTCCTGCGTGGTCGCCTCTCTCCCTCCAGGGGGCGTCAGAGTCTTGTGAACTATAAAGAGCCCAGGGGCCTGGAAGCCCGGCTCTGGGGTACCTCAGCTTGGGCGTCGTTGAACCTGAAACACTCTTGGATGGGGAACTTCCAGAGCAAGGAAACGTGCAAGGCCCTGGGGTGCGTAGATAACCGCATATGTGCATGCTTGGAGGGGAGGATGCGGGATAGACACGTCCCTGGATGCTCTGCCAGTCATTCTATATTGAGCCTTTTGGATAGATGCAGGAGGGGAGCGAGAGCAAGAAAAGCTGCACAGCAGAGCGGAATCCGGTTGAGAGGGGCTGGGAGCTGAGCATTCGGAGGAGGCAGGGAATAATGAGGTTCAACATGAGTCACCTAGAGTGGCTGCAACGTGGGAGAGAGAGTGTGTGGTGCGGTGAGGCGCTGGAGGGGGAGACAGGTTGTGCAGCGCAGATTGTAAAGCCCCTCACAAGTCATCAGGCTTTATTCTGTAGGTAGCTGGGAATTACCAGTTCTTATGCACAGATGGGTGAGATTTACCTACAACTTTAACTGAACACAGCTGTTACAGGTTGAATTGTGCCCCCTCTCTAAATTCATATGTTGAAGTTATAGCACTTCAGAATGTGACCTTATTTGGAGGGTGGTTGCAGATGTAATTAATTAAGGTGAAATTATACTGGCGTGAGGTGGGCCTCCAATCCAGTATGACTAGTGTCCTTACAAAAAGGGTTGGAGGGATTTGTACACAGAAACACACATTGAGAGAACCCATGTGAACGTAAAGGCAGAGGTGTGGTGATGCATCTGCAAGCCAAGGAATGCCAAGATTGCCAGAAACCTACCAGAAGCTAGAAGACAGGCATGGAACAGGTTTTCTTTCACAGCCTTCAAAAAAAAAACACACCAATCTTGCCATTATATTGAGCCTAGACTTTCAACCTCCAGAACTGAGACGATAAATTTCTGTTGTTTAAGCCACCCAGTCTGTGATACTTTGTAATAGGAGCCCTAGGGAACTAATATAACACCCAAAAGTAGAGACACAGAACGATGTGACACTTTTAAGCAATCTAACATCCCAGATGATACTGGACTCAGACCCTTGGGAGGAGGGGGAAGAGTACTGGCTTGCCCTCTCCGGGGACGTCTTTACATTCTCACTGGCTTTAACTGTTTTGTTCTAGGAAGCAGTCACCGTAAGCCATCCCACTCTGCTGCCCCAGTAATTTTCTACTTATGTGGTGAAAAAGTCCTGTGTCTGGTCTCACCTACATCCTTGCTGCAAACTGACTCTGCCTACCTTTAAACTATCTTTCTCAGCCCCAAACTTGCTTCCAGCCTTTCTTCCACTTGAATGGCAGCAGAGAGGATTATATCAAGACCATAGGAAGAGGAAGATTAGGGAGAAATTTGCCCTCCAACACACTTATTTTTTGCCAACACCATGCATTATGCTACTAAATCCTCACAACCGCATGAAGTGAAAAGTACTAGCTCCATTTTACAGATGAGAAAAGTGAGGCTCGGAGAGACCAAGTCACACCATTAGTAAATGGCAGAGCCGGGATTGTACTCTGTGGACTCCAAAGCTCTTTTCATCCATCCTGCTGGACTCAGAGACAGAATTCTCCAGGGTGGCCTATGCAAACCGAGGCACAGATGGGGTTAAGTAGTACATTCTAGAAGTTGAGTTCTCAGCCTTTCCAGCGATGCTCAACTGGCAAAACTAGCCTCTTTAACCCTTGCTGTCACACTGGAGCGCAGGGACTTGAGGGTGCTGAGAAAACAGCCCAACTCCAGCAGGCGGCACTGTGAACCAGATACCATTCCCAACGTGGGCGGTGCGCCGGGAAACCCGTCCGGGCGGAGCCAAAGGGAGCTCCTGGGAACCACACGTGGGGTGTGGCCACCCTGGAAGGGGCGTGTCTGTCGCTCAAGCCCCGCCCCACCTCTGAGTCTCGACTCCTGGTGGGCGTGTCTCGAATTTTCTCCCCGAGAGACAAGCGTGGGCCGCTTGCCTCCTGAAGGAGAGCCGCGGAGAGCAGTACGGGTGTCAGGGCTGCCCCTCCCGGTACGGGGCACGTGGCAGGCGCGGGCCAAGCCCAGGGGAAAGAAGCTGGCCCGTGGGGTAAAGAACCACTGAGACACTGGGGAGCCAAGCCGAAAGCTTCGGGGTTTGGAGCAGAGACGCGGCGGCGAGAGGGAGGGGAGAAGGCAGAGTGGCGCATGGGGCGCCCCGGCTGGGCCGGCAGCGCGCCCCCTTGGGCCCCGCCACGCTGAATGACCTCCAGCGCCGCGCCTCGAACCCGCGCCGGGAGGCCATGCCTGTCATGAAGGGGTTGCTGGCCCCACAAAACACCTTCCTGGACACCATAGCCACCCGCTTCGACGGCACACGTGAGTGGGGCGGCGGCTGGGGCGGGGGGCCAAGACTTCTTCAGGGTCGGCTTGGGTCTCCTGGATGTGGTCAGACCCGAGGCATGGAGAGAGAGTGGAATTGAGAGCCTAGGAACTCCCGAAGCCGTGGTAAAGGAACAGAACTGGGAGCACTCTGCGAGGGGAAGCGGGGAGAAGGCCAAAAGTGCGGGGGGCCAAAATTGGGGGTGTGACTGAAAGGCTCTATGTGCAGCAAAACGGAGGAGAGGCCTTGGGAGAGGCCCACTACGGTGTAGAGCTCTGCTGGCGGGATGTATGGGGGAGTATCCGAGATGGGGAGTATCCGAGATGCGAAGTGGCCAGACGCTCTGGAGTCTACTCCCAGACGACTCCAGCATCCCCTTCCTCCAGGAAAAGAGAACGAGAATGAGAGCGAAAGAGAAGGAAAAGATTAGACTTCCGCAGGACCTAGTTTGGATTAAGGTCACGCGCCCCCAAATCGTGGCGCGTCAGTGTCTGAGGGAGGTGAGTCAGGAGGGCAGGGGATGGTCCTTGTGACAAAGGGAACTCCCTGTTCGCCGACCCCAGCTTGGGTTCCAGGTTCAGCACCTTGGACAGCCACACTCCTCCTTCCCCGCTTCTCCCGCCATTCCCTTTTCCTACTTTGGAGCCTAAGGATCTCCCCCTGCCCCTCTGGGGCACCCTGGCCAGGATCTGGAAGGTGGGGGGAGAGGTACCTGAGGGCAGAAACCAAACTGCGGGCACCCTACCCGCCTCCTCACCTTCCCACCCCCCCATACACACCTCCCTTGTTTCCATAGCGCCCATCACTGGGGCAACAGGCCCTGGGATGGAAGAAGGAGGCTGCTGCCCAGGGCCCATCGCCTGCCAGGCACCCTCAATGTCTCCATCAGCAACCCCACCTTCAGACACTCACCCTTCCTAGCACCCCCCGGGACTGGTTGTGTCTCAGGCCCATTCCCTCTGTCCCTGAATGGCTTATAGAGTCCCACTGTGGCCTCCCACCTATTGGAACTGGAAGGAGACAGCTCAGGTCGTACTTAAAATTAGCTAAAGGGATGCTAAAAAGAGGACCTTTCCTGGAAGGCAGAGGATGAAGACGTTTTTCCCTCCCCACACAAAGGAGATTTGTGAGTTTGCATAGTCTCTGCCTTTTGGTTTTCTATCAATAAAATGGGTGTGATATCACCAGTCTCTCTGCCCTGTCCACTCTCGAATAGGATGACAGGGTAGCGGCTATTGATGTGCTTTGAAAGCTGTGCAGATGAGGGGGAATCATTTCACCCAGTCAGTGGGATACTGACTATGTGCCAGGACTTGCTCATGTAACTCTCACGAAACCATGTGAGGAAGATCTATAACCCCCACACACACACATACGCTTTGCAGACAAGGAAACAGAGGCACAGAGGAGTTCATTAACTTGCCAAAGATTACACAGTAAGCAGCAAAGGTGGGGTGATGCAGCTCCTGCCTGTACTCACCATGCTATGCTGCCTCTCATAGTAAGAGTGGAGGGATGGAACACATGACCTCTTGGGGTTCCTTCTCCAACCCACAGTAGTCCCTGTCCCAGTTCCAGAGCACCCTTAAGTCTCCTTGTCCTTTTGCTCTATCCCTTCTTGGTCTCATTTCAGAGTATACCAGAGGGGGATCCAGGAATCACATGGAAGCCTGGGAAGCTTCTGGCTCTGTGACCTCCGACCACAGCTTGGGGGAGGTACTGTCTACCTGGAAGCTGAGTTCCCCTCCTGGCTTTGACCTAACCTTGACCTCCTCTGTCTTCCCACAGACAGCAACTTCCTGTTGGCCAATGCACAGGGCCCACGGGGCTTTCCCATCGTCTACTGCTCTGACGGCTTCTGCGAGCTCACAGGCTACGGCCGCACTGAGGTCATGCAGAAAACATGCAGCTGCCATTTCCTTTATGGTCCAGAGACCAGTGAGCCAGCCCTGCAGAGGCTGCACAAGGCACTGGAGGGCCATCAGGAACACCGGGCTGAAATTTGCTTCTATCGGAAGGATGGTGAGGGCCTTGCCCATCCTGCACCCTTGCCCAGTCCCCAGGCTTTACTCAGAGTTCAGTTCGCACAGTGGAAGCCTGGGTGCTGGTCCCCACACTGCCACAAACTGACTATGTGACCCTGAGTTTCTGACTATGTGACCTGACCCTCTCTGGCCCTTGGTTCTTCCATCTGGAAGGTGAAGGAATCGGCTGACATAATCTCTGGGGTTCTTTCTAGCTCTAAAGCTTTGCCAAGCCCTTTGACTATGCCCAGGAACCAAGGGGGATTAAGAGAAAGGGATGCCACGGGCTGCTCACCCTCCGCCTCCATCTCTCCACACCTATAGGTTCGGCCTTTTGGTGCCTCCTGGACATGATGCCAATCAAGAATGAGATGGGGGAGGTCGTGCTTTTCCTCTTTTCCTTCAAGGACATCACTCAGAGTGGAGGCCCAGGACTTGGCCCCTCAAGGGACAGTAATCATGGTAACTGCAAGTCTGGGGAGAAGGCACAAATGGTCAGAGGTCCTTGCCCAAGGTCACAGAAGACCTCTCCCTACCCAGCATCATGGGATGTTGCCCCCACTTATCTCCGTACCCTTCTTCCCAATAGAAAACTCCCTTGGCAGGAGGGGAGCCAGCTCAAGACGTCGATCTACCAGGAGACAGAGCCGGACTGCCCTACACCGACTGACGGGCCACTTTGGTCGCCGGGGCCACAAAGGCATGAAAAACAATAATGTGAGTCCTGTCTCCACCCCAACATCTCCCAGCCGTGATGCTGAGGCATCCTGTTACTGTCTCCATTTCCCTATCTGTCTGCTCTCCGTCCAGTGACCTGCTCCTCTGTCTGCTCATTTCTTTGCTCTATCCCATGTCCCCCCACATCTCCTTCCATCTTCGTCTCCCTTGCTTCCCTGTGATTGACATTGCTCTGATGATGACACAGGGTGGGACTCTAGCAGCAATTATGTCACCTACCTCTGGCTGATAAGGTCGCCCTGTGGGGGGTAAAATCATAAGTTGTGGTCCTAGGGAGAAAGCCCCCATTGGGAGCCTGGCATCTAGCCCTGTGTACCATTCCTAGGACCTGATAAAGCCACAGGATTGAGTCTCCAACCCTCTGTGTAGTCTGTGAGTGCTGCAGGGAATGGGGTGCACTGTACCAACCTCCCCTCATTCCTGGAATACACCCATCCCCCACGGGGCCTCCAGAACCCAAGAGGAACTTGAGGGAGAAATTAGTGACCCCTCAAGCTAGGGCATGTGCCTGATTTGTCATAATCTCCTCAAGCGGGATGAAGGTCAGACCTTAAGATACCCCCCACAAAACGTATTATTTCCAAATGAGGCCTGAGCAGTAGCTTGGCAGAGGAAGGAAGTGTCAGATGCCAGCCCCTGAACCCCTCTCCTTCACCTTCTATCTTGTCTTGTGGTCGTACTTGCAGTTCCACCCCCCCCCCCATTTCCCCATCCCCTTCCTCTCCCTTCCCCAGCCTTGGCTCCTCTTTCCCCCAAGTGTCCCCAACCGCCACCCCTCTCCCCTTAGAACGTGTTTGAGCCAAAGCCATCAGTGCCCGAGTACAAGGTGGCCTCCGTGGGGGGGTCCCGCTGCCTCCTCCTCCACTACAGCATCCCCAAGGCTATCTGGGATGGCCTCATCCTCCTCGCCACCTTCTACGTTGCGGTCACTGTCCCCTACAATGTCTGCTTCTTGGGCGATGATGACGACACCCCCATCACTTCCCGACACACTCTCGTCAGCGACATCGCCGTGGAGATGCTCTTCATCCTGGGTCAGACCCTCTGCCCCACGGACCCTGGTGGGTGGGCTAGAGGGACTCATTTATCCAAGCCTCACTCCATCAGGGGCCTGCAGTACCCAGGTATTCAGAGACCATCCATTTATGGGTCTTTAAGTGCCCTGACCCCTGCCCCTTGACCCCTGCAGCTTTTAGACCTCTCCTCCCTGAGGACCAGCCAGAAGCCCAATCTGTCTTCCCCTTTTCTGCCTCCAACTCCATTCTGGGTCTCTAAGTGTTGTTCCCAGCTTATCCAGTTCCTTGGCCCCTTGGCCTGAGTTTCTAGGCCAAGACCCCCTAGTAACAGCCTCTTGCACCCCCAGATATCATCCTGAACTTCCGCACCACCTATGTGTCCCAGTCCGGCCAGGTGGTCTCTGCTCCTCGTTCCATTGGCCTCCACTACCTGGCCACATGGTTCTTCGTCGATCTTATTGCTGCGCTGCCTTTTGACCTGCTTTACATCTTCAACATCACTGTGGTGAGTGACCCCCATCCCACGTGCAGCATAACCTCCCAGCTTTAGCACAGCATCTCCCATTAAGGGACCCACCCCAAACCCAAACTCAGTCCTTCCCATCAACCTATCTGTGAATATTTGTCAGGCAGCTGCTATGGGCAAAGCCCTGTGCTAGGAGCTGAGAAGGACTGAGAGGGTCTGTGTTCTTGGGGAGCTCAGCTCACAGTCTCTAAACAGCTAAGTAGGGTTACCGAGGCGACACTGGCCTAATGCCAAATGAGTGGTACTTTTCACATTTTTATTTAACAAACAACTAATGAGCAGTTTGCTGTCTGCAAAGCTTTGTGTGGGGCATGGTCACTATTTGAAAAAGGTACAAGGATTCAGCCTCCAAGCAGTTAAGCGGGCGAGGGGGCAGAACTACTGGAGGGGACAGCAGGAACAAAGAGGTGAATGAAGTGGAAGATGGGGCCCAGGTATTGTGTTTGAGGGCTGGGCACAGAGCTAGCTGATCTTGTAATTCCAGGTTGGAACATGGGTATGTGTAAAAATGATCTAAAATCTGGACAGAGCCTGGGAGGCCAAAGTACCCCAGTTGGTCAGAGTCTAGGGTAGTCTGGGAAGGGTTCCTGAGGGAGGTGAGAGTAGAGCTAGATGGAGAGTAGGATTTAGCTGGTGGGAGATGAGGAAAGAGAGCATTAGGAGGGAGCATAGCAAGCCCAGACCAGGAGGTAGAGGCTGTGGCTGGGTTTGGAGGTAGAGAATGCTAAGACCGGTGTCCTCCCAGCTCCCTGGCAACTGTCCGGAGGTGCCTATGAGTGGGTAGCTCTGCACCAGCTGGCGGACAGTAGATCTTCTCAAGTCCAGGGTGAGAGAGTCCCACCCCCTGTCCCTAGACCCCCTTGGTTTTGGGTGAGGAGGTGGAGAGCTGTTTCCCTGTGCGCGCCTCTCTCTGCCACACTTAGCTATAGCAGGAAACCACCTACACACAGCCAGATTTAACTAGCCGCCAACGAGCTGTGGGCCTCTTCTGGCTGTGTACACGTGTGTGCACGCTCCCACACGTGTGTGTGTCTGCACTGAGGCTCCGGGCATTCCGGGCAGAGCTCCCCACCCCTCCCCATCCCCCATGCCCACCAGACTGTCAGGGGGGCAAACAACTGTCCCTGGGGAGAGGGAGAGCTGAAGAGAGCCCCCTGTTCCTCCTCCCAGGCGGTTCCCCTCCTCTAGTACCTTCAGGAGCACTTTACAGTTTACCAAGTGCTTTCACACACATCATCACATAGGAGCCTCACAGTAACCCTTCAGGGCAGGTTCTCTTATCCCTGTTTCTCAGAGGTAGATGCAGTGTCTCAGAGAGGTTAAGTGGCTTGCTGAAGGTCACACAGCTAACAGTGACAAGCAGGAGATTGGAACAAGGTCTCCAGACTCCTAATCCATTATTCTTTCTAGCACAGCACCCTGCTTCCCAGGAAAGCAGGGTACCTGAGTGGATGGTCTGGCATAGGGGAGGTGAGGAGAGACGCTGGGGCTGGAGGAGGCAGAGCAAAGAGAGAAGATGAGGAGTCACTGGCAGAGCTAGGGACTTCAAGGAGCCAGGCCTGGGACAATCTGGTCCAAGGAGAAGGAGAGGGGGACCCCAAGGGAGTGGGGTCCAGGGCCAGGTGACTGAGGGGAAGCCCTAAAGGACTCAAGTCAGGAGCTCTGGGAGGTAAGCGCAGGTAGTAAGCCTGGAGAGGGTCCATGTGGGGCAATCAGGGTTGCTTACTTCACCTACATGGCTCAGGAACCACGTAGGGCCAGGGCTATGGGGGATGCTCCTGGAAGCCCCTGAGAGGATGGGGAAGGGCCTTCATACCAGGTGACCCAGACACCGTCCCAGAGTCCCTAGCCCTAGTCTCCCAGCTGCCCCCATCCAGAGTACTGAGAAAATAAGCCCCCCACCTGCTCCTCACCTCCAAGATTGGAAGGGCTAATTGGAGCATTAATAAGCACAATGGAAACAGTCATCGTGGTACTATTAGCTCACATTTACAGGACCTTACTAGGTACCACTAGCTCCATCAATCCCCACCTAGCCCCACAGGGCTGAGACCTCGCAGCCCAGGCTCCCTCAGTCTCTGCTCGCCTTCCCTCGACATTTTGGCATGACCCTCTTGCCTGCAGATAACCCACGAGGGGAAAGGTCCCTAAACCTTCCCCTGTCCTCCAGCCTCTTGCCTGTCCCCACTCTACCATGCTTCTCTGTCTCGAGGGGTGGCTCCTATTACAATTGCTGTCATCAGGAGCCAGCTCGTCGCCACAGCTGATTGTGCCTAGGACACTGGGGGCTTTGAGCAGGGGCCAGAGCACATTCTGTCTCTTCCCCTGACTCTGACCAGGACTTGCTCCTTCACAGCCCACAGCGCTAAGAGGCAGGATAGCACAGAATGGACTTTGGTATCAGCCCAGATTTGAGTTCCAGCTCCATCATACCTTTGGTCTGTGACTTCAAGCAAATCACTAACCTCTCTGGGCCTTAGTTTACTCATCTGCAAACTGGGAATGATGATGACAATTAGACCGAAGGCATACGTTTTTTTCCAAATGGGGATTACAAATATTTAGCCCAGTACCTGACACATAGTAAATACGTACACAGTGTCAGCCATTATTAGTTTCAGTATCATTCTCTCCCCCCGCATTTCCTGGTCACCTTCTCAGGACAGAGGGATGTTTGTCCTGCTGCAGCTTCCCCTGACTCCAGGGTGCTAGGAAACGACGTGGAGGCGGGGGCTCTAACGACCTGCGCCCTGACGCCTCCTCTGCTACACTCCTGCAGACGTCGCTGGTGCATCTGCTGAAGACAGTGCGTCTGCTGCGGCTGCTGCGGCTGCTGCAGAAGCTGGAGCGCTACTCACAGTGCAGCGCGGTGCTGCTTACACTGCTCATGTCCGTCTTTGCGCTCCTCGCCCACTGGATGGCCTGTGTCTGGTACGTCATCGGGCGCCGGGAGATGGAGGCCAACGACCCCCTGCTCTGGGACATCGGTGAGCCACCGACCCCAGGCTTTCACTGATCACCCATCTGCCTGCAGTGTCCACTCGGGCCCCCAAGCTGATGCCTCCACCAGTACCCACACCCACCACCCACAGTCCTGCATTCATCCAACCAACATGCATTGAGCTCCTTCCAGATCAGACATGAGAATCTGATTTGAAGACAAGGGCTTTGCCCTGGGGGGGGACCTCACAGCGTAGCAGGGGAGTAAGACTGGTGATAGACCACCAAAATACAATGGGGGACACACTCTGATGGTGGGGAGGGGGTTTGGGGCAGAGTCCCTTCCAATGACTCCCCATTGCCCTCAAAATAGAGTCCACACTCAGAGCACACCCTACAGAGTGCTGCAGCCCTCTCTGTCCCCACGTGGCTTCTCTTTCTCCCGTGTCCCCTGTGCTGCAGCCACACAGGCCTCCCTCCAGCCCCCAGGATGTACTGCTTTCTCACTTTGGAGCCTGTACATGTTTTCCTCTCTGGAATCTGTCCCTTTTGTCTTCTCTCCCTCCTTCACCTAGGTGACTTGTCTCTTCTTCGCAGTCTCAGCTAAAATGCTCTGTCCTAAGGGAGTCTTTCAGGAACCATAACCCATCCCACCCCCAGGGGGTTGGCTCTCCTAAAGAGTTATGACTCCTAAGACACTCTATACTTCCCTTTCAGTAGCTTGCCTTCCACCTGTAATGATTTATTTCATATCTCTTTCCCCTCAGACTGGAAGTTCCACCAAGGCAGGGAGAATGTCTGGCTGGGTCAAGTCCTAGAGAGTCCAAAGGGCCCCTGAGCAGTCAGCAGTGTGGGGAGTTGGGAGTCTTGAACTGCGGCTGTAACCAGTTCCCCGCTGCGAGGCCCGCGTGCGGGCAGCGCATGGAAACCCAGTTCTCCACCGCTTGCGCAGCGGCGCTCCTTGTATCCCTCCACCCCCCAGGCTGGCTGCACGAGCTGGGGAAGCGGCTGGAGGTGCCCTACGTCAATGGCTCGGCGGGCGGCCCGTCGCCACGCAGTGCCTACATTGCTGCGCTCTACTTCACGCTGAGCAGCCTCACCAGCGTGGGCTTTGGCAACGTGTGTGCCAATACCAACGCCGAGAAGGTCTTCTCCATTTGCACCATGCTCATAGGCGGTAAGGCCTTGCCTGCCAAGCCCCAGGGTAGCCCTGCCAAGCCCAGCGTGCAGATGGGGAAACTGAGGCCGAGAGAAGGCAAGATGTCCCTCCACGTCCAGACAGTCTTGCATTCATTCATAGACATTTTCTCAGCACCTACTACATGCGGCCCTGGGGGTTGCCACAAACAGGCATGGCCTCTTGCAAAGGGGATGGGAAACCCAAGCTAATGACCTAATTGGGGTATGGAGGATGGCCTGAGAGGGGTATCAGTTCTGACCTGAGGAAGCTACTACCCTCCATTCCTCGCCCTAAGCCAGCACCTGGCACCAGGTAGGCACGCAGGAGCCCACTGGCTCTCCTGCCCCTCCCCAGGAACCCAGAGACAGGAATCCAGGGCAGGGGGGGTTTGGGAGCAAGTGGCTGCCCCTAACCAGCTACCTGCCGCCACCCTGCAGCTCTGATGCACGCGGTGGTGTTCGGCAACGTGACGGCCATCATCCAGCGCATGTACTCGCGCCGCTCTCTGTACCACCGTCGCATGAAGGACCTCAAGGACTTCATCCGCATGCACCGCCTGCCGCGGCCACTCAAGCAGCGCATGCTCGAGTACTTCCAGACCACGTGGGCCGTCAACAGCGGCATAGACGCCAATGAGGTAGTGGGCGGGTCTCCCAGTCTGCGACACGTGGAGGTGCCGAGGGGACAGGGTTGCAGCCTCTCCAGGTTTGGAGTGGAGGCACACTGGGCCCAGGGAAGCGAGGTGCTGTTCATAAGGGCACGCTCCCACCCAAATCCGCATCTCTTTTCCTGTGCACTCGAATGTGGAAACTGAAATGGAGCTCAGGCCCTGGCTAATGTCACGCCCCCTTCAGTTCCCATTTCCCGAGCACCTGCTTTGGGCCAGCCTCTGTGCTGGACACAGGGAGCTCAGCAGTGATTATACTCTTCCCTTGCCCTCAGGGAGACACCAGTCTGGTGAGGGAGACAGACAGGTAAACAAATAATTACATAGTGAATGGGACCCTGCTGGAAGAATGTAGGTGCAGTGGGGCCTTGGTTGTGACTGGACCTATAGGAGTCAGGGACAGTGGCACAGAAGAGGGGACAAGGTGAGGGACAATAAGGAAATTGGCCTGCTACCAGAAGGCCATTCCAGATAGAAAGAGCAATAGGAACATAGGTCTGGAAATGATGCAAAATAGCAGGGTGAGTTCAGGGAACTGAAAGTAGTTCAGTGAGCCTTCAGGGGCAAGGGTGTGAGTGGTATGGAAGGGGGAGGGGGAGAGGAGTGCAAGAGACAGGGCTGGGAAGGTGGGCAGGCCCAGCTCACAGACCCCCTTGACTTTAGATTTTATCCTGCAAAGTGTTTAGGTTGGGGAGTGACCTAGGGATCTAGGAGGTACTTCTGAGAGCAGGTGCCATCGGGGCTTGGTGAGCCTGGTTGCAGAAGAGGACCTCAGGGTGATTCTCAGGTTTCTGGCTTGGGCAGATGTGTGGGATGGAGGGGATACAGGAGGAAGGCTGGACTGAAAATAAGAGTCTAGGGTGGGGCCATGATGAGGGTGAGGTGCTTGTGGGAGACCCAAGTAGAGTTTGCCCTGGAGGTAGTTGAAAATATAGGTCTGGACCCAGATGTGGGGCTCCAGCCTCACAGGGAGTGGGGAAGTCATGGAGCTGGTTGCCATGATGCAGGGATTGTGTGGAAAGTTAGAAGAAAGGCAAGTGTGTAGACTGAGGAAAATGAGTCTGGGGAGGCAATGGTGGCAATAGAGAGGTCAACAAGCCAGAGTGGCCAAGGGGCTCCATAAGATGAGTGGAACTGTGAATACTGAGTTTGGCCCCTAGGAAGTGGTTGATAATACTCAAGGTCTAGTGTAACACTGCAGTTTACAGATACTGAGATCCAGAGAGAAGAAATAGATCATTTAAGGTCCACTGGGATTTAGGGCAGAGCTGACTTCTAGTCTCCTGACTCCCACGTTAAGGCTGACCCACCAGGGATGGTACTTGTATGTGTGGGATTGAGTAATCAGGACAGGTGTGAGTGGCCAGGCTATGTAGCCATAAGCAATGGACAGACAGGAGAAGACCTAGTCTCTGCTCCAGAGCAGAGGTTAGACACACAGAAGCCTTCTCCGAAGGTCAGCAATGGGTAACTTCAGAGGGCAAGTTGGAGCTCTCTCCTTGGAGACGGCTCAGCACACTTGTGGAACTCAAGTAGCAGATGGCCAGAATGACCTCTGCCCCCTCTGCAGTTACTGCGTGACTTCCCAGACGAGCTGAGAGCTGACATTGCCATGCACTTGAATCGGGAGATCCTGAAGCTGCCGCTGTTTGGAGCAGCAAGCAGGGGCTGCCTGCGGGCCCTCTCCCTGCACGTCAAGACCTCCTTCTATGCTCCGGGCGAGTACCTGTTGCGCCGTGGGGACGCTCTGCAGGCACACTACTATGTCTGCTCAGGCTCGCTGGAGGTTCTCCGTGACAACGTGGTGCTGGCCATCCTCGGTGAGGCTCCCACTACCACCCACTACCTACCCCAGAACCTGGGGAGTGGCCAGGAATCTAGGGACTGGGATACCCTCAGTGGATATCTGGAATTCCTGCTGAGGAGTATTCTTTCTTGGTCCCTTCACCCCACTACAATCCCCTTTTGACTGTTCCCCTCAGATTCTCCCCTAATCCCATTACAACATCCCTCAACCCATTAAACCTTCCTCAATGACCGTCCCCAACTCAATTGACTCATCCCCATTGACCCTCAATTCCATTGACCTTTACCTTTGAACTGATCCTTCTGGCCATTCTTTATTGATCTTCCAGTTCCATTGATCATTCCTCCAACTTTACCAGTCATTCTCCACTGACCTTTTCCCAACTCATTTGATTATTCCCACCCTTCCCACTGCTTCACCCACCTTCAACTGTCCTTCAAACACACTGACCAGCCTTCAAATCCATTGACCACCTCCCGCTAATATCCTCTCGGTCCCTCTGCCCCAGCTGACTGTCTCCATCCCTTCCCCACAGGGAAGGGGGACCTGATTGGGGCAGATATCCCTGAGCCAGAGCAGGAGCCTGGGTCAGGCGCACGCCCAAGCTGCGTGCGGAAGACCAGCGCTGACGTGAAGGCACTGACCTACTGTGGCCTGCAGCAGCTGAGCAGCCAAGGGCTGGCTGAGGTCCTGAGACTCTATCCTGAATATGCAGCTGCCTTCCGGGCTGGCCTGCCCCAGGACCTCACCTTCAACCTGCACCAGGGCTCTGACACCAATGTATGTAGACCCCGCATGGCCTCCATCTCCTCCGAGGTCCCTTCCTTCAAAGCAGACATCCCCCAGTCCCAGAGAGGGCCTCATGTATCACCTTCCACCCTGAAAATGTCCTCTCTCAACCCCAGGCACCCCTGTCCATTGCCCCTTCCATACTTAACATCTTTAAATTCCACCCACCTTACTCCATTGGCCATCACCCAACCCCATGGACGATCTTTCACTACCTCTACTTCCAACTCTACTGACCCATTTCCTGTTGGTCACCCCTCAGACTCACTCCAGACTCCCCAAAGGACCCCCACTTTGGAAACAATCCCCTTTGTTTGCTCCTCCTCCATGAAGTCCCTGTCTGAACTGGGCACCATTCCCTGGGGATTCCTCACTCACCAGATGTTTCCTGAGCCCGTTTTGGTTTAGGTACTGGGCCAGGTCTGCAGGCTACACTGTAGGCCTTTGTCTTTTGCTGCTTTTCATACTGACTTTCCACTCAGGATTTCTCTGAGTCAGAGTTGGAGGTATCTCTGACTTGAGTCCACTTAAAAAGGCCCCGCATTCTCAAACCCCACAACACTGATGGGTGGAAGTAGGAGGTGCTGCACCAGGGGAGGAGTAGGTATGAGTCAGCTTGACCCCCCTCTCTGTCCCCACAGGGCCTCAGCTGCTTTTCCCGATCCCCTCGGCTCTTCCAGGTAACACTCCCTTCCTGGATGGGCTTGAGGTTACATGGGGGAGAGTCTGGGAATGAGGAGAACCTCTCCTTGGCTCCTCTGCTTCAGGGAGAAAGCGAGGAGATGGGGAGTAAGCATCCGCCAGTGTAGGCTGTTGCTTAATGAAGGGGCCTATTGTTCACTGTCCTATGAATAACATCAGCTGCCCCTCTGCCCACAGCCCCGCTCTGAAAGCCTTGGCTCCTTCTCAGACAAGATCCTGCCGTCCATCAAAGAGTCTGAGGCTGGGGCAGAGCCTGGAGGTGGTCCCAGGCCCCGCCGGCCTCTCCTCCTGCCCAACCTTAGCCCAGCACAGCCCCGGGGCTCCCTGGTCAGCCTTTTGGGCGAGGAGCTGCCTCCATTCTCAGCCCTTGTCTCCTCCCCTTCTCTGTCCCCATCCCTGTCCCCTGCCCTGGCTGGCCAAGACCACAGTCCCTCCCCTCATGCCCTGCCCAGGGGCTCTGCTGCCTGGAAGCCCCCCCAGCTTCTCATTCCCCCACTGGGAACATTTGGACCTACGGACCTCAGTCCCCGGTGAGACACTAGCCTCCCCTGCCTTCCCCATTACCCCTGCTGACTTCCAGAACCTTCTCTGGGCTCTGTCCCCAGCATTCCAACCTGTGTTCCTCCCTGTCTCTGCACCATCTACCCACCCCGCCCTTCTGATCCAACACACACAGCTTGCAACCCCACCCCACCCCTTTGACTGTTGCTCCTCCCCACCTCTCAGGCACTGCTGCTCCCATTCACCTTCTGTCTGCTCTGCCCTTCCCCTCTCCCCGTGGGACTGATGACCACTGCCCCCATCCCAGGGTAGTGGATGGCATTGAGGACTCTGGCAGCACAGCAGAGGCCCCTATATTCCGGTTTGGCAGGAGGACTGAGCACCCTAGGTCCCGCTCTCAGGCCCCTCCAACAGGTAAGGGTCATCAGTGGACTTCAACTCATAGTCACCCACTCATCTGCTATCCATCCATCCATCCATCCATCCATCCATCCATCCATCCATCCATCCCACATGTAGGAAGGGCCTACTGTGTGCCAGGTGCTGTGCTGGGAATACACAGATAAGCCAGATCTGGCCCACACTCCTAGTGAAGGAGACAGCTGTGTACTCTGATAAACAATTTCAGAACAGTACGCCAAGTACAACAACTGAGGCAAGAGCAGGGCTCTGAAGTACGAGAAGAGAACTCCCTAATTCTCCCTTCTAGAGCAGGGGACTCTTGAGTTAGGTCTTAACGGTAGGTAATAGTTTGAGGAGCAGAGTAAGGTAGTTGTTGCAAAGCACAAAGTCATGACAAGAGCATGTTGTGTTCAGATATCAAAGAGAAGATACTTGTCTAGAGCTAGGGGAAGCTGGGTAGTGAGGGGACTGGGGAAGTCATAGGGCCTTGAGACCAGCCTGAGAGTTTGGGTTCCCCATCGTCCTGACACTAGAGGAGGAGCCCACCCCAAGCTGTAGACTCATGCTCCCCGCATTCATGCTGCACTCCTCCACCCCGTTCTGCCTGCAGGGACCCGGCCCAGCCAGGACGCGGCCACTGAGACAGAGGAGGTGAAGGAAAAGGTCTGCAGGCTGAACCAAGAGGTGGGTTGGGCCTGGTTCCTCCCCTCCTTGAAGAATGTCATTTTGGGATCAGAGATATGCCTCATATAGGAACATTTCAGTGTTTAGAGCCAGTCCTGAATTCAAATAGTCACTCTCGCTGGATGACCTTGGGCAAGTCCCACAACCACTCTGAATTTCGATTTCCTCATCTAAATATGGGGGAAATGATCTATTCTTTCTAGAGCTATTGTGAGGATGCAATGAGAGCTGACGAATGCCTGGCCCAGTCCCTGGTACACTCTGTGTACTCAGTGATCTCTGCTTCCCCTCCTTCCCAGCTGGCTCAGGTTGACCGTCCTGGAAGGAGGGCTTTTCCTCTGCCTGGAATGCTCTCCTGCACGGAAGTCCCCCAGCAAGTCATGATGCTCCAGGCCTTTACCTTACCCAAGCCCTGGGAAATGAGTGCTAAGCAGACTTGGGGGGCAGAGGACAGGGAGGCTGAGAGGCCGTCTGCAATGGGGGACCTGGATCCCAATATCTGAATCCTGGTCAGAAGAGCCCAGATGCTGCATGCAGAGGCTCTGCCTTCACCTCCTCTCCAGGGATCTCAGAGCTGTCACCATGGCTAGCCAGGCCCCACCCTTGGGAGTTGGCCTTCCCTCCTTCTGATAAACATCAGGGTTCCCCAGGGAGCACCTGGGCTGGGGGCGGGGCCAACCCCTGTTCAGCAAGATTGAGCACCAGTCCTGCTTCCGCTCACAGTTTTAAGCCTGGTTCCAAACTTGAGTGCCTGTCAGCACCTGGAGAACCTGGTAAAGTGTAGACTCGTGGACCTCATCCAGTTTCAAACGTCTGGGGTGGGGCCCAAAAGTCTGCATTTTTACAAGTTTCTCAGTTGATTCTGTACTCCCTGAGATTTGAAAAACATTGAATAGACACTTGCGCTTGTGTGATGGAATCACCTGAAAGTAAATCTACATCTGTCACTTCACAGCTGTGCCATCTCTTTGAGCACATTTTTCTACATCTTGTAAAAGTGGGGCGGTGGGGAAGATGGCAATAGCTGCTGCCCCAATCCTTTTTGGAAAGAGCCTGGGGTATTTACATTTAGACAAAAATAGCCCCTGCTCTGCCTTCTTCTTAGGGTGGTCACAAGCAGAGAGTGGTTGTGAAAGAGCTTTGTAAACTGTAAAGGGGGGGTACACTTAGGAGGGTGGTGATTATTATGGCACCTGGGAAACAATTTGATGTGTTTTTAACAGATCTCCCGTCTCAACCAGGAAGTGTCTCAGCTCAGCCAGGAGCTTCGACAAATGATAGGCCTGGTGCAGGCCAGGCTTGGTTCCCCAGGCCACCCAGTAGTCTCAGTTGGGCCTTCAGACCCTCCCTGCCCCCAGCTGAGGCCTTCATGCATCTCTCCCTGTCTGTCCAGACCACCGCCTAGCTTCCAGGATACTACTCTTGCTGAGGTCCATTGCCCATCCAGTGTGGGAACAGCAGAGATGAGGACTGTCCCCCCCAATCTGAGACCCTCCGTGTTGTCCCCTTATCCCTCAGAGCCTGACCCTCTGGGACCCTCCCCAGGGCCAGAGACCTCACCCCCAACTCCAAGCCTCATGAGGCACAACTTCCGGTCCAGATCAGACACGTTCCACTGACCCTGGCTCTGGGCCCAGGCCTGTCTGGGGTGGGCATTGCCACCTGTCATCAGGGAGGTGCTGGGCCCGTGGCCTCCTGCCTCGGGTTAGGAGCCATCAGCTGGTCTGGTCGGCTCTGGATTCTCAGGACTTTTTCACAAAGCCCAGTCACTTCTGACCCTCTTCCCTTCTCCAAACCTTCCCCTCCTCCCCCTCTGGGAGGGGAGCCACCTGAGTCCATGGAACCCAACAAGCATGAGACAGACTGCGGTGGCCATTTGGGCTGGGCTGATGAGATGTCCTGCTTTCTCCCCAGGATCTGGAGGCAAGTAGAGATGAGGGAACAGAGACATGGGGAAGGGCCCCAGATCCAGCCTGGGAAATGAAGACTGAGACAAGAGCATGCAGGATCACGGTGACAGATCATAGATTCCACTGTGGAGATAGCGAAGTGACATTGTGAGGTCTTCTGTCCCAGTGCCTAGGTCTCTGCTGGAGACCTTGAGAGCAAGGTCGCCTCGAGAGGGCTAGGTTTGTGGGGTGGCTGGCATTTGAGGAACCCAAGACTTCTTAGGCTTCCCACTGTCAGCTCATGCTGGAGGAGCTCACTGAATCCCACAGTCCACACAGGAAACAAACTGATGACCCCCAACTATGTATTCTTTGGCTCTCAGCATTTTTTTCAAAATATGGATGAGTTGCCAACATTAAAAATCAGGAGAGTTCACATAAAAATACAGATATTCCAGCTTCTCTAAAAAATTTTGACAGATTTGGCAATCCTGAGCCAACATTCCACCTGGCAATAATCAGCTAGTGTTGGGTGGACACTGTCCTCTTTAGAAGTGGCCTGCACTTTCCACTTCTTTGCAGTGCCCACATTTCTTGACCACCTCCTGATGCCCAGCCAGCTTACCTTATTTGAATTCTTTGTCTGATCTTGTGGTGTTTTTGAGTTTGCAATCCTTGCCATAGAGAGTACTCCCAGGTTTCTGTGTCTCAGTGGGTACTTTTTGGGTCCAGCAATGTCTATTTCTACCCCTGGACCTGGGCCTGTCAACATCTCTGTTTCTCTCTGCAGGCTGTCACTGAAGGTGGTCTCTTCTGCTGCCAGCAACTTGAAACAGTCCCAGCAGTACTCCCTGTTCCTCCCTTGCTCCCAGACCTCAGCCAAGCCTGTTCTACCCACTTTCAATATGGTCTTACTCAGGGCCCTGACTTCTTGCAAACTCGCCCTGTTCTACACTCTCTACCACCCAACACCCTGAGCTCATTTTTGGATAGGAAATAAACTTTATTTTTGTAGTTGTTGATTCTGGCTGTTTCTGGAGGTTGGTCTGAGAGCCCCAGGGCTCCGAAGGAACCTCCACTGCAGTCATTCCCCGCACCATACCCCAGGGCCCTGTTGCTGTCTCTAGGAAGGGCAATGGTGCCAACCAATCCACTTGGCACCACATTCATGCCACCAGAGGCCCCAGGGATGAGGCAGAAACCTTAATGAGTCACTATGGGCCATTATACCCCCTCCTTTCCCCACCCCAGTCACAGTCACAGATTCAGACACAGTATGTGGGGACGGAGTCCTGGCTCAGGCCCACCTCCAGTCCTGGAAAGGTGGCCCACAGGAGTCACCACCAATCCTGGATAACCGATCCTGTACCTGTTGCAGACCAGGTACAGAAGGGTCTTGGGCAAGAGCTTGTCACCAGCCAAAAACCTGGTAGGAATCCCACTGTGCCCCACCCTCTTTGCTCTCCTAAGCCCTTTCTTCCCTCTTAACTTTCACTTCTTTGGTGATCGTTACAGGGGTGGGAGGGGGTGAATGTGATGAATGTTGTTAGAAAGAGGTGCCCTGGTGACCCGATGGAAATAGGCGTGGGCAGTTTTGTGGCAGGTTGTCTCAGACGGGTCAATTCTCTAGCTCAGGCTCCAGAGTATGGTGTTGGCTGGTGTCATAGGAACAACGCCCACAGCCGTCTCTGGGGGGAGCTTTGATTGCATACAGGTTTTGAGTAGTGTCCCTCGTGGGGAGATGCAGAGGCAAAGGAGGTGTGGTCTATGTTGGGGGCCAGGCAGTGGGCAGAAACAGAAGTGGTCCTAATCCATTCTGAGGGGGGAAGGAAAAATAGAAACAGTCCTGATCCACACGGAGGGCAAGGTGGGGGCAAACAGAAGTGGTTCTAATCTGTGTTTATGGATGGAGAGAGACAAGGCAGAAACGGTCCAGCTCTGTATTTGGCATTAGAGACAACAGCAGGCTCTGACTGGGTGAGAGGACAGGCAGAGGCAGAGGTGATCCTGGTGTATTTTGGGGTGGAGCCAAAGGCTTACTGCTGAGCAGTGGCAGCAGCTCTCTCTTTGATCTCACCCAGTAGCCTCCAGAGAACCCTTCCTACAGCGCTTCGATCACCTTCTCCATCACAGAATGTCCCTAACAATCGGGCTCCTAGGGCTGACTTGGCCCAAAAGAGCAGACAGGGGCTTCTCCGAGTTAGCGAGAGCTCAGGACTAGTCTAAAAGGCCTCACGTGCATATTCATTCACACTGTTTTTCCCTTCATAAGTCTGCACACGCAGCCTTCTGCCCTTTTCCAACGTTCCACAACCCGCCAGTACTCTGGGCGCCTGGAACTGGCGGTGACGTTGTTAGCAAGCCCGGCCTTAAAAAGTTCCCTGCCCGGCTCCGCCTCGCCGGCAGCCGGCTCCACCCTACGCCCAAGTCCCAGGAGGCCACCGACTCCGCCCAGCGCTGCGAACTACAAGTCCCGCTGTCCCTCGCGCAGGCTCTCCCGCCTCTCCCGCGCCCCCAATAGGCATCGCTTTGTGAGTCGGCTAAGACTGCCTCCCATTGGTCTCTCCGCCTTGTCAGTCACCTGGGAGTACTGAGGGGCGGGGCGGAGATGGAGATCCGGATCCGGAGCGGCTGAAAGGCGGAAGTGGAGGCCGGAGCCTGGGACACCGCCGGGGGGAGAGGAGCGGAGCCTGTCCAAACCCCGGCCCCAAGTAACGCCGCTGCTCCGGAGCCACAGTGAGTGTCCCTGTCCCGAGACTCATTGTCTCGCTCGGGTTGAAGTCTCTTCGGGGCAGCCCTTCCTCCCGCCCATCCCCGGCTCAGGGAGATACTGACCCCTCCCCCGACCCGTAGCCCCCTCTTAAGGAGCTCCCCAGGCGTCGGGGCAAAAGGGGAGCCTTTCTTTACTTTCCTTACTTGCCCTTCGTGAGCCTTGGGAAACCCTCCTAGCTCTCCTCTGGCCTGTCCAGTCCAGTTGTGGGAGGCAGAGACCCTAAGTTCCGCTCCCACTGCTCCCAGAATTGGAGGAATCTTTGCCAGGTGTGAAGGAACCTGTCCCCCTTCTCTTTTAGAGGTGGCGAGGAGTGCTGTCTGTCGCCGTTTTCCTTCCAACTATCCCACCAAAACAGTTGTCCCTCCAACCCTCGAGGAATTTTGTGTCGATTTCCTGGAAGTGGGGGTGGGGGTCCTGGGTAAGACCATTCTACTCGCACACGTTCCCACAACTCCTTACTTCCTCTCTTCCCTCAAGCCAGAGAGCCAACCAAGATCTCAGCAGAATTTAAGGTCTGGGTCACTTTAGGAATGAGCTGTCTTCTCCTTGTCTTGCTGCCTCTGCCCCCAGCCCTGCCCTCTAGTTACGTTGTTCTCTAGCTGTGTTATCCTCTGAATGTATCCCTCTTCCTGCTTCTGAAAAATTTAGCTGAGGTTTGCTTTATCCTAGTTACAGATCACAGATCTGGGTGGATCTGCCCATTCATTATCTTCTCACTCCCCTCCTCCTCCCCCCATGCTCCAGGCTCAGGGCTGTCCTCCTAGAGCATATGAGTGGTTTCCAAGCTGCCTCAGAGGGACGCTCCTCCTGCGACTCTTGTCTGCTGGTCTTTAGGGAAGAGAAAAAGACCAAAAATGAGGAGTCTGAAATTGAAGGGACTTGGGCCATCTCTTTCACACACACACACACACACACACACACACACACACACTCCCCTCCCTATTCAACAGGTATATGCCACTTCTAGTCCCTGGGTCTATCTCCAACCCCTGCTGGACTTGGGCAACTTGTAAATTATAGAAGAATAAATTGAGATCACAATGACACCTACTGGTTTTTAATGTGCTAATTTTTGTAGCCCAAAGAGTTCCCATACATGCCAGAAAGTGCTTATTCCCCCAGCCTTTCCAAGAGACGGCCATACTGACATCTGATCCTTGTCTATTGCTTGGAACTTAGGTGTGTGAAATGGCTGCTGTCTCAGATCAAGCTGGGAGGTTCTCTGTTATGTGGCCAAAGTACAGGCCAGAGACTGTACCTTAATGAGAGCAGCCTGACTCTTTGAGGCCATGACTGACCCTAGCTATCTACAGCAGAGGAAGGGAGGGAAAACCATGCAATCTTTGGGGATTTCTGTAGCTCTTCAGTGTTCTAGGCTATCTTTTCTGCCCTTGGATACTGCTTACAAGTGCTAAAATCTTTTCACCTTGAGATCTTTTTGACAATTTCTGGACAGTATAACTGGTGTCTGACTCCTACAAACTTTTGAGCTAGACCTGGGATGCACTTACTTCATTTTTTACTGAACAACAACAAAAAAACTTCCTTATTAGGGTCAACAGTCAGATCACAAGTTCTCTTATCTGTGTGTGCTTCCTTGGAGGGTCGTTGGAGACTTCTGTGGCCAACCCAGTTTCTCTAATCTGGTCAGACTGTGCCTCTGAGGGCAGAGCCAGAGAGGTCTGACTGCTTACCATCCATTGATCTCTGACCAAACTTACCTTCTCAGTAGTAGGCTGTGGTTTCTGGAACTCTTTGAGAGTGCCAGGGTGAGGCTGGCCAGTCTTTGAGGGGACCTTTTTTTGTCTGGACGTGCTCTCCCAGCTCTGATTCTGAAAACAGGCTTTTGAAGGAGAAGGTCTCCTTTTCAGAGAGACAAGGAAAGCACCAGTGCCCTGAGTGGTTAGGCAGCCACTTCTGGCATCCAGAAATCTCACGAGATCTGACATTGCTTGGCAGAAAGAGAGAGGGCACTGAGTGGGACAGAAGCCCCTCCTTTCTCATGCCTTTACTCTCTTCCCTTGCCTCTTAAAACTAGTGGGTCTTTTTCTGCCTTGATACTATAGAGGGGCGGTAATAACTAATTTTTTATAAATCATTTTCAAGTTGCAAGGTTCTTTTCTCACATGTTCCTCTCAGAGTCTTAGGAGATAGTGGGGTTTGTATCTCTACTTTAGAGATGATGCTGAAGGAATTTAAGTAGCTTGCCTTAGATCATACAGTTAGAAAGTGGTAGAGCCAGGACTTGGTTTGGGATTAGATGTGCTGCATCCTTCCTAATGGTGGGCCCTCTTTTGGTCTGTTTGTTAAAGGAGTGAACATGCAAAGTGAGCAGGCAGCAGCCCAAGCGCAGACCCTTAAGCATTCCTCATCATTGGCACTCCTCCTCAGCTGCTGGTTTTCGTCCCTACCCCTACCCCACCTAGCCTCTTTCTTGATCCACTGTTTCTCTGCTTCTGGGGACCATGGCAGTTATGAGTCCCCAGTCAGTACCCTTCAGGGCCTGAGAGTTTGCTGACATCGGCATGCCATTAATTTATTAGGAACCTGAAAGTTGTGATGGCTACAAAATGAAAGTAAAAGTGCGTGGACTCAGGGGTCCCTCTGGGCACAGTTAAGGGTGTGGGGAACCAGCGGAGCTGGCATCTGCTTAGCCCTCTGATTCCCCTTTGGTGCTGCCTCCTGCTTGCAGGTGGAAAGAATGTGGCTCTCCACCAACAGCTCCTTTCACTAGAATTTATATGGAAACAGCAAGGTCATAGATTTCAACTCAGCCCCACCAAGCAAGTACTTCCTAGAAAGAACCTTCTTCTAACCCTTGCCTTTGAAGAGAGGCAGTGTGATGGGGTGGAAGGCATACGAGCTTTGGAGGAGCCAGACCTGAGTTGTCATCTGGAATCCCCCACTTATCAGTTGAGTGGCCTTGGGTTTGTTACTTGACCTGGCTGAGCCTCTGTTTCTTCCAGTAAAGTGAGGATACAAAATATCTTGCAGAATTAGAAACAAAGGGTAAAGAAGCTAGTCTAGTTCCTGGCACAAAACAGATACTCACAAAATAACAATTTTGTGGGTCCTTGGGGTTTTGAAGGTACATCATAACTCATCCATGGGATTCTGATTCAACATTTGTACCAAGGGTTGTTGCTGTGATGCCTGGTACTTTTCTTGTTTCATAACAGAATTGATATGGGTTGTGTTCCCATTTTACAGAATAGAATGCCAAGGCCATGATTGTGCTTCTTCCATTGGGGTTTTCAGACCCTGCTGGGGTCATGTGCTGTGGATATTCAGAGCCACAGACTAGGTGAGGTCTTTGCATCTTCTCGGCACTTCAGTCTCACTCAGTTTTAAACATTTTTATATTAAAACAGTCCTGGATCTACTATAGATTGGAATGCAAAATTTGCATGAGTTTAAGCTAAAACAGGAAACTTGAGGACAATATTTTGGTTGCAGCAGGCTGCTTTGTGTTCGACTCTCACATTCCTGGGATTTTGCATTTTCTCTCTCCTACCTTGCTTTAGTCAGGAGTACTTTTGTTGAGGCTATTTGAGAAACACAGCTTCAGGTAGGATTTGTAAACTAGAATGTTCCCAAATCCAGTGCCTTGGCAGAGGAGAATCTGAATATTTCTTAAGGAGTCCTCCGATTACTAACCTGGTATTACAAGATATTAGTTTTTACAGTAAATATCCCCATCTCCTGTATATACTGTGTTTCCCCGAAAGTAAGACCTCGCCGGACAATCAGCTCTAATGCGTCTTTGGAGCAAAAATTAATGTAATTAATATAAAATTATATTAGGCCAGTGTCATATATTATACCCAGTCTTATATTATAGTAAAATAAGACCGCGTCTTATATTAATTTTTGCTCCAAAATACGCATTAGAGCTGATTGTCCGGCTCGGTCTTATTTCCGGGGAAACACAGTAGGAACAATATACAAGAAAAGCTAAACTTTTCAAGCTATGTTTAATATGTGCCAGGCACTCTGCAGAGCCATTCGCACAAGCTGATTCCTTCCATCCTCACAAAAGCCTCAGGAGGAAGGTATTCCGTTTAATCCCCATGTTATGGTGGGGAACTCAGCAGTAAGTGCCTGAGCAGGGGACAGAATGGAAAGTCTGGGCTCTGTCCCCTTACAGCACAGCCCCTCCTTGCCCCTCCCCAGGCTAACTGTGAGCTCTTATCCACCTCACCTTCCTGGGAGCAGCACCTCCCTCCTTTTCTCTCAAAGCTCAGTTGGAATGTCACTTCTTCCATGAAGCCTTCCATCCCTGCAGGTAGGCTGAGGGCTTTTCTCCTCCCTGTGCTTTCCTCCATTGCCCCTTGTCCACTTCCTGTCAAGTGTGTGATCCCGTACGGGCACCGATTGTGTCCCATTTATCTGTGTGTCCAGTCCTCCCATGTCTGCAGTGTGCTTTTTAAAGGGCAGACATTCACACCTGCCCTGGAAGCAAATGCCTGCCCCTTTCCTTTAACACACACTTTCGAAGCTCAGCAGCTTGGATGTGGTGACCTGGGCTTCACACTCACAGCCCTGTGATCCCAAAGCCTGGACCATTTCTTCGGACCGTTCTCTAGAAAGGTGCTCACAGATAGAAAAGGAAACAGGTAAATAGGAGGAACGTTACAGTGTAGAAGATCGAGGAGCTGTGGAGGAGGCGGGGAGAGGTCCCCAACTAAATTCCAGAGGGTAGAGCTTTCCAAATCTCCATTTCCAGTGAAGAGTTTCACTGGAAAAGGCTGGCATGGCTGTGGCCTTCCATCGTCTTGTTGACCATCTCTGCAGCTGCGCGTGGTGAGGCAGCAGCGCCCCCAGGCCAGGGCTCACTTAGCGAGGGTCAGTGGAAGTGAGTTTCCCTCTGGTCTGTGGTGCTGCTTTGCACATCCGCACAAGGCTCCTTTTTTTGGGGGGTGGGGGGGCCAGGTGGCGTCCACGGTACAGATGCACAGCGGTGAGGGCAGCCCTCCCTTGTGTAACCCACAGGTCTGGCCTTTAAATCCCCCTGCCCTGTGCCTGTGGGGTTTGGGTATCATCTTCTGCTGGTCTCGAGACTCCTGCCAGGACTCCCACCAGCCTCCTTCCCACTCACCCCTCGGCCCAGCTCCCTGGAAAGTTAACTTGTCTTTACGAACAGGAGTTTGTGGTCACTGGAGTCCTTGGATCTCTTTTTGTCCCAAGATGAGCCACCATTTTCTTTTAAAAAAATAAATAAATAAACTTTTTATTTCAGAGTAGTTTCAGAAAAATTGTAAAGGTGGTAGAATTTTCTCCCAAACCCCTGCACCCAGTTTCCACTGTTACTAACACCTTGCTTTGTTTAGTATTGTGCATTTGGCACAGCTGATGAAGCCGTGTGGATAACATTAACTAAAGCCCATACTTTATTCAGATTTTCTTAGTTTTTAACCTAATGTCCTTTTTCTGTTCCAGGATCCCATCCAGGACACCACATTACTTTTAGCTGTCACGTCTCCCTCCTTAGCCTCCTCTCGGCTGTGACAGTTTCTTAGACTTTCCTTGTTTTTGATGACCTTGACAGTTTTGAGGGTACGGTCAGGTATTTGATAGCGTGTCTTTCAACTGGGTTTTGTCCGATGTTTTTCTCATGATTAGATTGGGGTTACAAGTTTTTGGGAGGAAGACCACAGAGGTACAGTGCCGTTCTCATCCCATCAAGGGAAATATAATCAACAGGCCTTATCAGAGTGGACGGCAGCCTTGGTCACCTGGCTGAGGTGATGTTTGGCAGGTTCCTCCTCTGTGAAGTTGCTGTCTCCCCTCCTCCCTCCCATACTGTCCTGTTTGGGACAGAGTCACTAGGTGGAGCCTACACTTGAGTGGGGAGTTCGGCCTTTCTCCTGGAGGGCAGAATATCTCCATGAATTACTTGGAATTGTTGTGTACAAGAGATTTGTCTGTTCGCCCCCATTTGTTTACTTATTCAATTATTTATATCAGTATGGACTCACAGATACTTATTTTACACACTGATTTATAAACCAATGCTGCTTTATTTTATTGCTCAAATTGTTCTAGTTTTGTCCATTGGGAGGTCTTTCAGGTCTCTTTGACTTACCCCCATCATTGTGGGGTTTTTTGGTTTTCATTTTTTGAGCACATCCTTATTTTGCAGGCATTAGGATATGCCTTGTGTATATTTCCTGCCCCAGTCCTACAGTCAGCTGCGTCTCCAGGGCCACTGCTTTTTTAGCAAACATTTCCTCTAGGTATGTTGATGTGGAGTTACACGGATGGGTTTAAGTTATTTCTTCTCTTGATGGTTACTAATAGTCACTGAATACTCTGGAATTCGGTCAGATAGAGATGCACCTGGGAAACCCACTGTGTGAGAATCCTGGGAGTTGCTTCTTTACTCACCCATTCGTATTTCTCATGTCCCTGCCTAATGCTTTGCGTGATCCAAAAAACGGTCGGATTTGATATTTACTCTGGAGTTCACTATCCACTTAGGAAGATGAGGTAATAATCCTTTTCTACTTCAGGCGCTAAGTTCTCCAGCCAAACTTTCCAGGACTCTGGGTCTCGGAAGAACACCCACGTGGACTGGGCTGGCATTTTTTTTTTTTTTTTTTGGCTGCCACTCACAAACGGACCTCCCCTTCGGGAGGGTGTGTGCAGGGCTTATGGCTCTAGGCGGGCTCAGGGCAGGCTGTCACTTTGAGCTGTGATCCTGAATCATTGACTAGCTTAAATCCTTCCGTTGAATTGTCATCCCTCTGAAGATGTGTAACTGGAGCCCTGCTGGAAACACTAACTTGGGATCTTAACAGGAGTTGGTTTACAAGCCTCTTGCCTTCTATTCATAGCTCCATGTGTGTCCTCTTCAGGTGGCTCTGTCAGGAGCAGCCCTGGAGTCGGGGAGGACGTGGGTGGCCTCCCTACCCCTGGCTGCTTTCCTAGTTACCAGTCGCTCTCTGAGCTTTGCCGCGGTGATTAATGACTCCAATTTCCAAACCGCTAGTATTTTCAGCCTGGTTTTTAAAAGGAACTCTGGTTTTTTTGTCAGCTGTCCTAGTCCTGTCCCCTCCCCCTCTTCACAACTGAACCACCTCTTCCCTTTCCTGAAAGAGACTTTGAGATGTTTTGTGTTGTGGGCCCTTCTTTTTTTTTAAGGATCTAAAGTTTGCCTGGTTGGGGATTTCAACTCACTGCTGAATTTTTTTTTTTATTTTTTTTGGATGGTGGTGGTCTCCTCCATTTTTGTGGCTTTGGAAGCAAGTCTTCAGAGAATACATGGTTAGGGTTGTTGACAAGACACAGGACATCAGGTATGAGCAGGACACTTGTGAAAGTTGTAGTTTTAGTCTATTGGATGCTCTACCCAAATCCCACAGACTGGGTGGCTTATAAACCAGGAAATGTATTTCTCACAGTTCTGGAGGCTGGCCGTCCGAGATCAGGGCGCCAGCGTGGTTGGGTTCTGATGAGCTTGGGTTCGGCCAGCTTCTCACTGTGCCCTCCCATGATTGAAGGGGCAGGGAAGCTCTCTGGTGCCTCTTTTAAAGGGGCTCTGCTCCCAATCAGGCGGCTCTGCCCTTGTGGCCTGGTCACCGCTCAGGCCTCACCTCCCAGTGCCATCACCTTGGGGATTAGGATTCCAACGTGGGTTTTGGGGGACGCAAACATTCAGCCCATAGCAGATGTCCAATCAGCATTCTCTCCAAATGAGGGGCTCTGAAGAGTGGAATGCAAGGAAACTGGCAGCAAAAGGAATGCGTGAATGGTGTCTGAAGCTTTCGATAGAGGAATCCACTTCCTTCACGGGGACTTGGCGGGACGGAGCGTCCCTGTCCTGTGTACATCGCTGAGTGCTTGCTCTGAGCCAGGCCCTTGGCTAAGAGTCTTACGAGGCCTCCTCTTCCCAGCAGCCCTGGGAGATGGATACCAGTCTCCCCATTTCACATGTCAGGAAATGGGTTCAGCGACACAACACCAGGTCACCCTAATAAGTGGTGGCTCTGGGACTTGAACTGAAGTTTGTCCGAGTCCAGCATTTACTGTCTTCACTCCTGTGCGGAAGGAACCTATCTGGGGTAGTGAAGTGTCTCCTCTGCTGGGCTGTGGCTCTGTTTGGGGATCTGAGCTGTCTGGCAGAGAGATGTGTATTTAAGCTTTCAACTGCCCCCATTCTCTTGCCAAACCTAACCAGGCCTCGGCACACCACATCTATGAGCACCTACTGTGTGTCAGGCTTGATGTGTTGTGCTGTTAAACCAAAGGAAACTTACAGCCTAGCCTTCGAGAATTGTACTTTGTGGCCCCTTTCATCTACAAAGTGCCCTTAATTACTCTCACCTTCTCACTCCCAACCCTCAAGCCCCCAAGTTCGCCAATCTCTTGCCACCCACAACAGTCTTCTGAAAATTTGGGGTCATGGAAATAGAGGTGTGATTCATTCATTGAAACTTGTGCAGGCCCATTCATTGCCTGGTTTCTTCACCTGGCAGCATCCTACATTTTGTTCAGCAAAAATTACGGAAGAAAAAGTTGGCCTAAAATATTGTTCTTTGGCACCCAGGCTCCGGAGAGCAGCCATGGTCCCTCAGATCTCACAGTGGGAACTTTGACCTTATTTCTTGTTAGTTGGGCAGCCTCTGACCACAGTGTGTGCAGTAGCTGAGCAAGAGGAATTTGGTTTGTTGGTATCTGATACCGGATTCTCCTTCCCCCTGCTTTCCTCTAACGTGACCTCTGTCCTCTGCTCTCTGTTTAAGAGCTGAGGGCAAGACGAAGAGGACAGCAAATTAAATTGGCTTTCTTTTGATTATTGTTTTTTTATAAAGACCGGAAGGGTTTGTGAGAGGTGTCCGTTGCTGTTGTTGGTATGAGTAGCTGGATGGACAGGTTCTGCTGATGACCCTGACCTTCAGCAGAGGTTCTTGGAGTTTTTCTGGGCCTGGGGCAGCAGCACAAGTGACAGCTGTCCTGGCTGGTACTCCTGGCCCTACAGAGACCCTCCTGAGACAGAGGGGAAGACAGGCCTGCATTGATGAGCTTCCAGTCAGAACTGTGCTAAGTAAACAGTAGCTGCATGAGCAAAACAAAAACGGGGACTTTGTGAGGCTTGTGGATCAGCAGGGGCCTGTGTCCCTCCAACTGGCTTTCACATAACTTGTGCTCTGTCCTGGGACCACAGCAGGCGTAGGTTGGGGCCGGGGAAGAACCTGTGCCGTGGCTGGCTCTTTCTTAGCAACCCACCTGGCACTGGCAGGTGGTGGGCTGGGTGGTGGGGTGCAAGCCATCACCCAGCCTCAGCCCCGTCCCCACCATGTCCTGTCGCTGGGTATGTGCGTATGGATTTGTGCTGCAGAAAGTGGACGACTTCAAGTTGAGCTTCTGCTTGAGGCTTCTTGTAGAGCTGCCCTGTGTGGGGCCAGAGAATCTGCCACAGCCTTGCTGACTGAGCGGTGCTGAGTTGGAGGCCAGGCCCTCGTAGGGGGAATATCCCCTTGGGAATGTCATTGTTAGGGCCCCTGGTGCCTCTTTGAATCAGTGGGCAGGACAAGCCTTGCTGGTGCAACTTCAGGCCGTCCCATGTCTGGCTGACCTTCCTTCTGAACCTGCCACCCAAACGCCTGGCTCCTGCTGGCCCTCAGGACCGGGGAATGAGAAGCCTAGAGCTGCCCATGAATCCTGGGGCTCTTCTGGACAGTATGGGCAGATCACACGGACCAAGCTGTGTCAGCAGCTGCATGGAGATGTCCCCCACCCCACCCCCAGCAGCCTTCTTCCCTGTGGGTGCAGGAAGAGAGGCAGCAGGGGGTGGAGCTTTCATCCCTGGGCTGAAGTTAGCGCTGACTCTGCTTCCCTCAGCCTTCCCAGGGAACCCATCTGTTGTCGAGAGCTGAGAAAGCAGCTTGGAGCTCAGGGAAGGGTTTCTTGGTGTTCTTCCAGGGCAGGTATTCTGTTCCTGGAGGGGCTTCCACCTAACGCAGCTTAGCATCTGTCCCGAATGTCCCTGCAGGCCTTCCCACACTAGGGGAGGCACTGCAGGAGTAGCTGTGCTCTGTCCTGGCTGACAGCTGGCAGGGCTCCAGGCTCAGCCTGGACAGTGCTGAAGGACCACTTGGTCGTGTATATGCAGGGTTTAAACCTCTTGATGCCCCTGCACACTTGCCCCTTTTGCAGGTGTTGGCGGCCTCAGCTAGAGCTCTCGTGGACTCCCTCAGGGCCTTGCTGTGTCGTGCAAGTCTAGGCACTCAGCTCCACTGAAAGGGGAGTGAGATGAAACTGATCCCAGGTAAGAGGGTTAGGTGACTGGGGACAGATTTAAGGGCCTGTCCCAGTGGTATAGGACCCAGCTCACTCTGAGTCCCCCTCTGGGATGATTTCCCTCCCTTCCCCCGGGAAAGGGGGGAGTCCTGCTGTGGCTGTGTAAAGGCGGCAACCCCTTCCTCTTCTGTTGCCATCTCCCTACTTACGGGTGGGATGAGGAACCCCAGCCCTGGCCTGACACACTCCATCAGAGTGTTTCTTAAATCTCAGCCTGGCTTCCAGGGCCAAACTGCCCGTTACACTATCCCGGGGAGACAGAGCTCCTGTGTGGAGCCATCGCATCGTCCTGGTCACACGGGGGAAGACACCCCTCGCTTTGATTCCATCCGCCCCACCCCACAGCCCTTTTTCCTCTTAACTCATTCTCTGACCTGGTTGGAGAGTGCAGACCTCACACTATCATAACCTTCCTCGTCATTGAGAAGACATGAAAATATTGGCTTCTCTTTTTAGTACGATGAGGCTGTAAGCAACTCTACAATTCTTTAGCCCACAGTTCAGTACAAACAATAAATATATCCTTAATATATACGCAGCAGTCGTATTCGTGCTGAATCCCATTCTCTTGTTTGTTTGGGTATCGTTGTTCTCTCTTGGTCTTCTAATTTAGGCGTCATTTTTTCTATTGTCTTTGTTATCCTGAATTTTGTTATACTAAAGAGGAGGCAGAAAATATTTTATGTACAGGGGAGCTAGATTGATTTCATATCATTTGGGAGCTTTAATTTCTCATTATTGTATGCAAATTCTATACCAGAAACCTTGTTTACCTTTTTATTGACACGTAACTTACATATAGTAAGGCTTACAAATCTTAAGTGGACAGTTTGCTGGACATTTACATTTGTATACATCCATGTATCTGTCTCCCAAATCAAGATATAAAACTTTTGCATATAGCAGTGTTCTCTTTTAATTTGATATAAACTCATTTTTTCCATAGTTAAAGAGCCATATTTTATTAAAGCATACATAGAAGGTGGCAGCCTCCGTTATTCCATTTACAATTGTCCTGGTGGATGTAATGACATTGGTAATATTCCTGGGTTCTCTATCTCTGATGAGGGAGCCTTGCTGGAGTTATGAGTCCTGTGCTCAGCCTCTGCCACCACCTGGCTGTGACCCTGGGCAGGTCACCTTACCTCACCTTCATCTCCTCTAATTGGGAAGGGGAGGAGTAGGTCTTGAAGGACCTTTTGAGCTTTGACAACCAATGAGTTGAAACTAGTTAACCTTTTAGTAGAATAAACCTGGCACCTGTTGGAACCTTACCTTCAGCCTAATACTGTGCTGTGTGTGTGATGCGTTGTTTCATTTAACCTTTCCAACAACGATAAGGGACTGAAGTCAACAGCGGTCACTTGTCTAACTTGGCCAAGGTCACTCTGGTGGTAAACAATGGAGCCGGCATAGACCAAACCTGGTTCAGTGTCCCAAGTCCTAACCTGCTACTTGTGCTGGGAATGTGTGTAGGTACCTCCCGTGGCTCATGGCTTATGTTGCTACAGATTCTTCTTTCCCCTGGGTCTGCAACCAGCTAGAGGCCCCGGTGACTCTGGCAGAGCACAGCTGCTCCTGCTGAATCTGCCCTCTGGTCCTGTGTGTGGTGGTGGTGATTTTCCCCTTGGAGGAAGAGCTGCGATCTTGAGTCTATGGGTAAATCAGTTCCCTGGTGATCTGAGCTTTTAAGGTCTTCCACCTTAGCCTTTGAACCTAATTACCTCTCTGTGTCCCTTTGCATTCTCTTTAAGCTAACAAGTTGCTCTGCTGTCAGCTTAAATTGCCCTACTCTTCTGGTGTTAACTTTTCAGGAATGCTTTTTTTCAGAGTAAAGTGTCACTAGCCAGAATCACCTCCAGGGAAGCCTGGGCGGGGCCACGTGGTTCTCCCCGCCCCTGCACCCCCCCCCCCCCAGGCTAACCTTGAGTGAGCCTTGGGTGAGTGAGCCTCTGGTCAACAGAGCCTGACGGGTGTCCCTAGTCAGCTCACTCTCCAGCCTGTGCTGGGACTGTCAGCTAGAGGAAGTCGCTGAAGCAAACAGGAAGCACGAGAGACACCCGTCAGCTTTGGAATTGCTCACCCTTTTACCGGGAAAGACACAAAGTATGACGCGGTGACTTCATGGATTAGAGAAGAGAAACGTGCAATTTTTGAATGGAGGCCGGAGGAGAGGGGTCACATTCCAGCAGCGCCCGGAGTCTTGGAGAAGGCTTCCATTGTTGAGTGAAGCCAGGAAACTGTCCCCACCCCTAATCTGATCCACCTGTACGGTCCACAGCGCTGATGGGGGGGTGCCTTTCTGTCTCTCGCATTGCTCCTTCCTGTATCACCTGTGGCTCTTGTGCTTCCATCAGCTGCCTAGAATCACTTGGGGAACTTATTTGAAAAACATTGATTTCTGGACTCCGCTGCTAGAGATTCTAATTCAGTTGGGCAGGGTTGTTGTCTGAATGCCCCAGGCGATTCTGATGAAAACGTTTGCGACCCACTGATCTGTAGTGTCCAGAGCAGGGGAGAGCGGTGTCCTTTTTCTTTCTCATCCCCCAGAACTGTGTGGGCATATGCCCGGTATGCCTGTTCACCGGGCCAGAGTATTGAGGAGCTTGGGTCCCTTCTGCCCTTTCATGTGCGTCTTGGGAAAAGGCATAGGGTATGGCCCAGTCCTTGCATTCGTTTCCTGTGCAGATGCGCGGTTACGAATGGCGTTCCTTCTCCATGGCCTCCGAACAAACCAGGGTTCTAATTTGGAAGGGGTGGGGAACAGGCCATGCCAAAGAGAAGCTTTTGTCATGGATCAGAAGCTACCCATTGCAGCAGCTTCATGAAAATATCCAGGAGGAAATCCATTCTACTTGTCTGTTTTTCTTGGTGCTGAAGAGACTAGTTAAAAAAAAGAAAAACAACAAAACTTTGGCCCATTCTGTATCTTATAAGAAATTTTGACTACAACTTTGGCTCTTAACGATAATTTGATTTTTGACTGAAAGAAGACTTTCACTGCACCATTTTTGGTTATAATTCTATCTCCTGACTGTACCCGTGGATGATTCTTGTCGCCCGTGGGAAAGAAGAATTCCCACAGTGAGAGTCCTTCCCTAGGGCGGCAGGCCAGCTCCTCGTGTGAGTTCACCTTGACCGCCTGCCCAGGAGGGGACTGGGCAGCGTGAAGCTTCCTGGGGCTCTGGGTGCGGCCCCCGCCTGTCTTAGAGAGAGAGACACACACACACACACACACACGCACACACGCGTGCGCCGGCTGGGTGGGTGCTCTTCATGGCAAAATCAGCTTCCTCTGTGCTTTTGTCTGGGAAGGTTCGCCACCTCTGTTCATGTGATCACCAAGTGGGGCCAGGAAAAGCACGAGGCAGCAGGCCATAAAGAGTGCCAGGTGTGCCTGCTCAGATGTCTGGAAGGCAGGACCAGCATCCAGGTGGAACATGTCACCAGCCAGTTTGTGCTAGGCGGAGCGCTGACAGCGCTGTAAAAAAAATCAAACAAATGCAGATACCGGCCGTGCCTCCAAACCTTCAGAACCTCCAGGGACTGGCTGCACAGGTGATTCTGATGTGTAGGCGAGTGGAGAACCACTGCGTAAGAGTTGTTTGTCTCTCCTTCCAACTTGTTAAAAAACCGCGTTCTGTGTGGGCAATTTTAGAAACCCACTGGTTTGACAGGGACAAGACTTAGATGTCGTCTCTATTTTTCTTGACTCGTAGGTGCTGTTGACTCGTGCTGGTAGCCCGCAGCTGCAGCTGCTTTGTTTTTTTTTTGGAATTGGGGACTTCGCCTTCTGTTTCCCTCTCCCCACTTGTTTATACCTCCTTCTCCAGGGCCCGAGCCACACTCCGTTGCCTAGTTAAAATTCTGTCACGTGGATTTGTGGTAACAACCAACTTATAATTCCATTGTCGTTCCCTTCTTGCTGTCGCCCTGCCTGGCCCTGGGTGGCTCCTCCCATTGTTGGGAGTCCTCAGGGACTGCAAGAGCACTGTGACCGTCTGCCAGAGCCAGACCTTGTTGGGCCAGCAAAGCTGCTGCCACAAAAGAGTCTCATTCACTCAGCAACCCTGAACCAAACACGGGGTGGGTGTTGCCTCCATCTTTTTTCCACAGCAGGGAGAATGGCAGGGAAACAGCTGAGCATACACGCAACCCGAGTTCCCTGGACCAGGCTGTCACCTGTTTGCTGGGTGGCCTTGAGCAGGGCATCAGGCTAGTCATCTGACATAGCCTTTGTTTTCAAGTGTAAAGGAGATAGTCGTTGTATAATTGCTCAGTAAATGTTAGCTGTCCCTGAAAATTATTTCATTTGATAAGCATTCTTTGAATTCCCCATGTGTACCTAAGTATGGTGAGGAAGGCATCTCAGAGAAGCCAGAAGCGTAGACCTTGTCTCAAGGGCCATAGAGTCTTGCAAAATCATTGAGGGGAGGTGAAAAGAGAAAGCATCTTAAGCTATAAAGTATTTCAAAACTGGCGTTTCTTGTTACTAATTGAGGGCCCCCTCCGCCCCAAATACTTCCTTCCTTGTACTCTTGGAGAAGAGGTGGCCCCATTTCAAACCTCTTTTCCTTTGGTGCTGTCCAGAAAGGAAACTCTTGTTCCTGGTGAGTGAATCATTCTTCCTGAAGCTCGCTTTTTGAACGCGTTGCTGGGAGAGCTTGGACGTGAAAACCGATTTGAGGTTGCACAAAGCGAGCCTTTTGCTGGCAGCTTCTTGCACAAGCGTAGACCACTGCTTCCCACAAACAGCAGCCCCCTCTTCATTGACACCCTTGTCCTGTGACTATAAGGGAGTACGTTCCCCTTGCTCAAGGGGCAGGTCAGGGCTGTCCTTGGGATCCTGTTCCAAAGACCCCTCCTGCATAGACTATTAATGCAAAGGGCAGTGTGATCACAGTCTTTTCTTTCCGACTTGAGTTCAGGCTCTGGCCAGAGCGTTCAGGACCTGATACGTACTCACAGTCCTCGTTCGTAAAACATTCTGGATATGTTCTGATATCGTTTAGTGTAAGTCTTCTAGAGGCTTCTGGAGGTAGACGCCTCATCCTTCTTTGCAGTTCCAAAACCTAACAAAAGAAACCTTGCACCTCCTAAGCCATCACCAGCCGAGTGACTAAGACGTTAGTGCAGGAACAGCAGCTGCTGAGGGTGCAGGTCTTGGTGTCCCGTGTTTGTCTCCGCCCCCCATGCCTCTCCCTTGTTCTTCTGCGTCACCCTCTGCCTCTGCCAGTAGAGAATGGAACTGAGATCTCTATTTAAAAGGGAAATTTGGCAGCCGTTTCTGACTGCCAGCAGAGCTCTGGCATTGGTGTGTGTTTGGTTTTGTGTGTGTTTTGTTTTTTAATGTGTGTGAGACTTCTAGCCCATAAAAATGAGAGCACTGCAGGGGGAGGCTCGGATGAGGCTTAGATTCCAGTGCACAGTACAGGCTCAGCTTGAAAAAGTCAGCCCTTCTGGAGAGGGCAGGACAAAATGGCTATTTTGATAACTTGCGCCAGCCAGGCGCTGCTCCCTGAGTGCCCACGAGGTTAGGCAAGCACCTTGTCTGATGAGCTTTCTGCTGGGACTCCCTGTGCCCTGATGGGCCTCTCCACCCATGCTGGCTTTGCAGAGGCAGGTGTGCTCGTAGCCACCAGACTGCAAGTTCATTGTGTGTTGACCTCCATCCTAGTGTCTTCCTGGGCGATGTTTTGGTACCCCAAGCATCCTGTTGACTTCAGTGTCACCAGACTGGCATATGCCCATTCCTGTCCTGTGCATGCATCTATGTGAATGCACATAATTTGGGATTGGGAAGTCAGTGTGTTTGCTCAGAAGCATGAGCCTAAAGTGGGGAGACCACTTGTCTCTTTACTGCTCAGATGGTTGTAGAGCAAATATATTTGTGGTACAGCCTAGTCAGGGCTCTTCTCCTAACTTCTGGGGGTGGAGGGCAGGGAATTGGGGTGATGGGAGGCGGTCAGCTAGGTCTTCAGGGAGGGTAGAGGGAGACACGTGTGATTTAAGAAGGGCTCATTGCGCAACAGTCTCTGGGCTAACCCAGTGCTTCTGATTTCTCCCCTGCAGTTGGAGGCCCCCCTCCCCATTAAGTGCCTCTTTGCATAGCACCGGCCCCGCCCCCACGCTCACTGGTACCACTACAGCGGGACGGGCCATGGCGGGTCGGGGAGGTGCAGCGCGACCCAACGGACCAGCTGCTGGGAACAAGATCTGTCAGTTTAAGCTGGTCCTGCTGGGGGAGTCCGCGGTGGGCAAATCCAGCCTCGTCCTCCGCTTTGTCAAAGGACAATTCCACGAGTACCAGGAGAGCACAATTGGAGGTGAGTGGTACAAGGTGGGGGGGCCTCAGGGAGGCCAAAGAAATGCCTTGGCATTGAGGAGAAGGGAGCTACTTGCCCAAAGAGACTAAACCTACCTGGGGCGGCAGCGTCTCTCCTCATTTGGGCCCTGGAATCAAATCCAACAGCTGGTCTCCATGCCAGAGTCCCAAGAATTAGCTGGGAGTCAAAACTGCCTTCCTCTCCTGGTTCTCTCTCTTTATTTGTGTCACCTTGGCAAAGACCCTTCCACTGACCCAGCCTCTGGGAAGGGAGAGGCGGGGTCTAGACCTCCGTGGGTCCTTCTGACTGTGCCAGGCACTGCGTCTGCCCTGGCCTCTCCCACTTTCCAAAATGGGGAAATGGCCTGGTGAGTGGGCTGATATTTCTGAAGCTGACCTTTGCCCTTGGGCTCAGAGCCTGCCACTGATTTCCCAGTGGTCAGCATTGAGGGTGTAAGGGTCTGAGCTCAGCCTCCTGCCTTAGTAGCCAGTGTAAACCTTGAGGGGCCAGGGCTGACCTTGGGCTTGGGTCATCCTTTTCTCTACCCTCTTGGTTGGTAGGAGGTTTCCAGGCAGCTGGAAACAAAACGGGCCATGTCAGCAATCTCTGCTGCCTCCTCAGCACTCGGGTCAGGAGCTGGAGAGGGGGAAGTGAGGCGGTGCCCCGTGCCCTCAGGGAGGTGGGGGGAAGGCAGATGCGAGAGTGGACTTGCAAAAGCAGCGCTCTGGGATCCTCTCTGGGTCCTGGGCAAAGGGGACTCCACCTGCCTGTCCCAGCTCTTGGACTCCTCCTTTGAAGCATATGCACAAGTGTCTTGTTCCCCTGCCTCCTCAGGCCAAAAGTAGGGTCACTCTGTTCCCTGAAGGTCAAGCCCCAGGGTGGCCAATTAGAAATGGGTTAAGGTCAAAGCTGGGGGGGTGGCTAGCCAGCGTCCCTGGAGGTGGCAGGGGCGGTTGTGAAGCCAGCCGCCCAGCCTCCGCCTAGCAATAGAACAGCCTGTACTTTCAGGCGTCCCCAGCATAGCTAAGTGTATGAGAGTGTCCTCAGGAAACAGAAGGCCAGTGGCAGCCCTGGGCTGGAGCACACTGAGGGGATAGGGAGGTTTGAAATTGGACTGTTCTCTCTGAGGGAAGGGAGGAGGAGGAAGAGGGTGGGCCCACCCGGCTGAGCTAAGAGTCAGGTTTCCCCTGGGCTTTCTGTCTGCTGCCCCTTTGCCGCATTCCTCTTCTGAGTGCTCCTGAAATGGCTCAGGTGCAAGCCGGCTGCCCTTCTTCTCCTGCCCTTGCTGAGTGTGGGTCTGTAAAGTCTGTGCATTCCACAGCCCCCTCGACACAGACAGAAATAGAAATTCCACCAGCCCTGCTCAGGCCTGCTTGACCGCCATGTCGGGGGCTTTTCTGTGCCCATCTCAACAGAAGGCTTCTGAGTGCCAGAGCCCAGCTGCAAGAGTGGAGATAAGTGGGGGTGGCTTCTCGAGCTCCTTCTTGCCTGGTAACACCACCTTCCCTCTTACAGCGGCCTTCCTCACACAGACCGTCTGCTTGGACGACACAACAGTCAAGTTTGAGATCTGGGACACAGCTGGACAGGAGCGGTATCACAGCCTGGCCCCCATGTACTATCGGGGGGCCCAGGCTGCCATCGTGGTCTATGACATCACCAACACAGTAAAGATTTTCCCTTCTTGACCTTTGTTCCTGGATGTGATGTGGGCAGATTTCCTGTTGTTTGGGGGTGTCTCACCAGGATCACTTGGGCTCTGCCAGCGCGAGCTTTTCCAGGGAGTGGCCTGGGCAGAATGCCTCTCTGTCCCTTTGACATTTGGCCCTGTCTCCCCAGGATACGTTTGCACGGGCCAAGAACTGGGTGAAGGAGTTACAGAGGCAGGCCAGCCCCAACATCGTCATTGCGCTCGCGGGGAACAAGGCAGACCTGGCCAGCAAGAGAGCCGTGGAATTCCAGGTGGGGGGCATGGAAAGGGCTTGGGGGAGGCGTGAGCAGCTCCACTCGGCTTTCCCCAGGCCCCTCAGGGGCTTCAGGAAGGGCCCTATGGGGAGGCAGCAGCGGCGCTTCAATCTGCCGTCCTCATGACTCGAGCATGGACCGACGGGGGTTGCCTGCCTCTCCTTGGCGGGTATCGTGTGTGTGCATACGGGGAGCTGAAGCCTCTGCTCGTTTTTTCTGAAAAGTGACTTTTTAATGAAATTATTGAAAAATACTTTTTTTCATGTAATACCAGCATGTAGGAAAATTTAAACAGCACAAGAAGGTATATAAATGAAATTTAAGTCTCTAATCCTAGAAAATCAATCTCTTCCCCCTCCCCGCCCCCACCCACAGCTCCTCAGTTTCTCATCTTTCCAGAAATAGGCACATGGGTATGAATCCCTTTCTTTACATAGATGGGAGTGTGTTCTACATACTATATTTTTTTACCAGTCCCTGACTGCTGGGCTTCTAGGTGGTTTGTGCTGCAGTCAACATGCACATACTGCTGTGCTTTGGTTCAAATGTGCAACGGTATTTGTAAGATCACTTTCTAGAAGTATTGCCTGGCCTAGTGATGGTGAAGAACAAGAAGGCGGAATGGACATAGGGAAACCTGAGTCAAACCTCTGCCAGTGTTTGTGAGCTGAGCGGTGCTGTACCTAAGTGGGGGGTATGGGGCCAGATGTCTCAGCGGAACCTGGAGCAGGAGAGCTAGCAGCCTGAAAAGCCCCTGCACAATGTTGCTATTGTGTAGAAGGCACTGTGATCAGGGAAGATTTGTTTTTATCCTGGGCCTCAGCCCCTACCAACTGTCAACACTTCCCTCCCACCCACTTTCTCACCTCTGTCCAAATCAGGAAGCACAAGCCTATGCAGACGACAACAGTTTGCTGTTCATGGAGACATCAGCAAAGACCGCAATGAACGTGAATGAAATTTTCATGGCAATAGGTGAGCTGCCTCTTCTCCCATCCCCACATCGGGGCATAGAACTTGCCTGCTGTTCCGTAGTAGGTCCCTTCACCAACAGATCTTTCACCATTTTTAATATTCTGATAAAATCATTTTCTTCTTCATCTGACTCTCAGATATAGATAGTTCACTCCAGAAGTTTCTAAAGCCTGGGCCAAAGTCTCAACATTTCATTTCCTGACCTCTTAGCTTGCCACCCATCTAAAACCCTGTGTCACCATCCTACCCACTTAGGATTTTTTTTAGGCCATTTGGCTCTGGAGTCATCCTGCCTGGGTTTGAGTCCTTGTTCTACCACTTATTAACTCTGGGTTTGGGCAAGTCATTTAACCTCTCTCTGCCTCAGTTTCCTGAAACACTCAGAATGCACCTGATACATGGAAGTGAAGCCCTCAGTATGTTCCTTATTGCTGATTGGGTGGTAAAGGCCAGATTCCATTCAGGTGGACTTGGGAAACAGTATTGGCCTACCCCCACAAACATTTTCTCCCTCCTCTCCCAAACAGCTAAGAAGCTCCCCAAGAACGAGCCCCAGAGTGCAGCTGGTGCTCCAGGCCGGAACCGAGGTGTCGACCTCCAGGAGAACAACCCAGCCACCCGGAGCCAGTGCTGCAGCAACTGAGCCCCCTTGCCCACCCACTGCCCCCACCTCCGCCTGAATGACCCGACTGGAATCCACTCTAACCAATCGCACTTAATGCCTCGGGCCACCACTGCGGGGGCAGGGGGAGGGGTCCACCATGATTTCACCATATAATTTTGATCATAGGCCGGAGTGAGTTATTCCACCTGCACCTTTCTGTACAAATACTAATTCAATTTTAAGTCTTAAGTCACTTTTTTAATATATATGATCTTCTGCTCTTCCCACTTCCTGCCCTTTCTACTGCTCTCCCACTCTCCCTTTGCTGGTCGTAGCCACGGGCCCCTGTTCCTCCCACCCTTGTGTATGGGGAGGCAGGGGTGGGAGCAACTACCCTCCTTTCCTCTTGCTGATTAGCAGACTCAGCAAGAGCATCCATATCCTTACCGTGTTTGGAGTGGGCTTGGTTCTGGGTGGTGGGGCAGGCGCTCGGGCTAGGGAAGGGAGAGGCAGCTCTGCCTTCAGCTGGCTGGCATCAGGCTGCAGCCCCCCACCCCCACCCTTCCACCCCTGATTCACAGATGGGAGAGAAACCACAGCATTATTGTGACAGCCACGAACCCACTGCCCACAACCCACCCCACCCTCCTCGTCCTTGGTCACCCTGACTGACCTCTGGCTCTGAGCCCTGTTCTGACCAAATCACGATGATGAGTTTTTGGGGGTGGGGGGGTAAGGGGGGTAGTGGGAGGGGATGGAACCAACTTTTTCTGTATTTTGTATTGTATGTTTTCTTCAACATGTAACCAATCAGTATCTTGTCAATATAGTCAGCCGATCGATCGACCTCCGCTTGTCTTGTCTTTCTCTGGCAGAGCTTATCAGACCATATCCTCTCTAGCTTCCTTGAGGTTAATTTACAATGAACCACTGAATTTTGTTAAACAAAATCCACCCCCCACCCCCCCAATGAGGAGATGCTGGTGCTCATGGTAACCAAGAGAAAGAGGCCCTTGGTTACCAGTGCTACTGGCATGGGGTTGGGGTAAGACTGATTTGGAAATGAATCTCACCGAGTTTGAAGAGGGTCCTACATTTGCCTCTCCCCCACCCCACCCAGATTACATTGGGGTGATTTGCAGTCTGGGTTTGAAAATAGTTGGTCTCTGAAACACCAAAAAAAAGCTCTTTGGGGTTTTTGGTTAGTCTGTACCAGGCCTGTGAGGGACTGGGTCCCCTTCCCCTCTTCCCTGAAGAGGAAGAAACCTATGACCTCTGGAGCTTTGGACTGAGCGATGGTCAGGCCAAGGCAGCAGCCTCACACCAGGTCTAAGCCATCTGCTCCCTGGTCTCTAGGGAGCCCTCTGCCGGTTCTGGAACTAGGTGACACTTGGGCCCTCCCGGCCCTCTGCTGCTCCCTGCTGGCGCTGCTGCTCTCATCTGCCAAAGGTTGAGGATATTGGTCCAAGCAGTGAGCTGAGCTGAACAGGACAACACTCCCCCGACCCCCACCCCCAGTTTCCACCAGGGCCACAAAGGCCTAATTCTTGGTGGACCACCACCTTGAGGTGCCTTTCTTGCCTCTCTCTACCTTCGTTATACCTCCACCTCTGACCCCAACCCTGATAAAAGACCACAGATGCCAAGGCTGCTGCTCACTTGGGTGGTGGTTTACCGGGTCAGGCTAGGTTGGAACCCTTCTTAGAGCCAGGGCTCCTGAGTCTCGAAGATGGACTTGTTAGGGCTCCAGGGGAAGGCAGCGCCTGGCACTGGCCACGGACACACAGCTGGCCCGAGGGGGTCAGACCACAGGTCATGGCTGCAGGATCCAGGTATGATGGTAGTTGCATTTGCCGCTGCATCTTCTCTGTCATGCGGTAGCACCCCCCATCCGGGTTGTACCCCTCCGTTTGCCGCTGGCCCGTCACCATCAGGCACTGGCCGTCCACTCGCACCACCAGCTCTTCTGGGGTGAAGCCGTGGGCATCCATCTTCATCTGGAAACCATTCTCCACCTGGATATCGTCCCACGCAGCTGCCACGTCTTCCCTGAGCAGCTGCACCGGCAGTACGGCCACTCGGTTCTGTTCGGCGAGGGCTGCGCCGGGGGACCGCGACATCACCTGGCTCCCGTTGGGAAGACCGCTACCGACCCGCTGCATCCAAGTGAGCAACTGCTGTTCAAGGGCGCGAGGCCCAAGTGTAGCGCTCTACGCGGGACACGGGAGAGGAGGGACCCTCCTGCGCCACGCACGGCTCTACTCTGGCTTGGCTCCTCTCCCACTCCTCGCAGCTCAGCTCTGTTCAGTGGGGCTCCCTTCACTTCGGCAGTGTGGGGCCAGCTATGCACGTCCTACATCCATAGGTCAGGTTGTCAGCCGCCCTGGAGCGCCCCCTGCTGCTTTTATCCTGGATCCTGTCCTTTCTCGGGACCCTCCCCATCGCCGGCAGGGAGCCCAACCGGGTACGCTAAAAGAGGCTGGGCTACGTGGGCTCCACCCCAGAGCGGAAAGAGTAGAGTGGAGATAACACTGAGATGTCAGGGCTTTTGTCCTTCCAAGAATCAGGCCTAGGGGCAAGAAGATTGTCCCTTGGACAGAGCCACTGTAATGTGACCACTGGATCATCCACTCTCGGAATGTCCTGCCTTTCTCTGACCAGGCACAAACCTGTGACACATTGGGGACTGGGAGGTGGACACAGCCTTCCTGGCTTCCCTCATTTATCCATGCTGGGCCTACTGTGCGGCCGGCTCAGCTGGGTTCTGGGATCACAAAGATGAAGACGCCGGTCCAACCCTCAAGGTACCCATGGTATTGGGGAAGAGACGTTACCACACGTAGGGAAAGGCTTCTGCCCTTCTCTGCTTCTACCTCATACCCTCCTTGGCAGCCTTCTTCGTGACCACAGCCATGCCCCTGGTGCTGCTTTATAATAAACCCTTTTTGTGGAAGTATAACATACGTATAGAAAAGTACACAAAAGGGTACAGTTGAAGTATTCCAGAGAGAACTACACATGTGTAACCACTTCACATATCAAGAACTAGAATTGTTGCTGCTTAATCTCCGTAGCTGCAACTCTGTCTCGGAAGACACGTGGGACAGGAACTGGATGGAGGTGGGAGGGAAATGTACCAGGAAGTCAACTCGACCCCAGACGCTGCGTCTGCACGTCCACCATCTGGTCTTTGGAGGGGAGTCCCGCAACCAGAAGCCTGTTTTCTGGGATGCTTCTCCTTATCCCCAAGAGGACAGCAATCTTGACTATCCTGGAAGCCTTCGAGAGAGAGATTGGAAATGAAGAGGGGTTCAATCTGGGGTGCTGGCTTGGGCTTCTCTTGGCTGTCTGGGACCAAGAGACAGGATAGAAAAGTCTGGAAGCTGGAGGCAAAGGGAGCAGCGGTGGAAGACTACAACTCCCATAATGCTCCGAAGCAGCGACGCCTGCGCACTGAGCACCGGTTGCCCATGCGGCCCTAGGGCTGGGAGCGCTGCGCCGCGCTCCGCTGCGGGGGAGGCCATGGCGGAACCTTCCCAGGCCTCCACCCCGGCCCCGGCCGCGCAGCCCCGTCCCCTTCAGTCCCCAGCCCCTGCCCCAACTCCGACTCCTACCCCCAGCCCGGCTTCGGCGCCGACTCCGGCTCCCACTCCGGCACTAGCCCCCGCCCCAGCTGCAGTCCCAGCCGGGAGCACCGGGACGGGGGGGCCCGGGGTAGGAAGTGGGGGTACCGGGACCGGGGGGGATCCGGCTCGACCTGGCCTGAGCCAGCAGCAGCGCGCCAGCCAGAGGAAGGCGCAAGTCCGGGGGCTGCCTCGTGCCAAGAAGCTTGAGAAGCTAGGGGTCTTCTCGGCTTGCAAGGTGGGGGCGGGGCCTGGGGTGAGAGGGCGGGGCTTGGGACATCCTAGGGCTCGGGTGGCAATGGGAGCTCTGGCTCGGAAGCGGCTCCACGTCCCTTGGGTACAAGGTTATTGACTGATCCTTCTACCTCCAGGCCAATGAAACCTGCAAGTGTAATGGCTGGAAAAACCCCAAGCCCCCCACTGCACCCCGCATGGACCTGCAGCAGCCAGCTGCCAACCTGAGTGAGCTGTGCCGCAGCTGTGAGCACCCCTTGGGTAAGGCAGATAGTGCCTTGGAGCTGGTGGCGGGGAAGAGGCAGGTGCCGGGTCCTGCTTGGAGAGGACAACTTCAATGCCGCAGAGCTTCATCTCTTAAGATGCCTTCTAAGGAAGAATTGGGTTGGGAATGTGTATCTCCCCAGGGAGGAGAAAGGAAATCTGCCAATTCAAAAGAAACAAGGGGTCACCCAACGGCTGACACACAGGAGCAGTCAGTCTTAGTGCTGGTCATAGTGGTTGGAGAGACTGAGAGTGTATCGTAGCTGGCGATGAAGAGGGGCAGAAAGCCCTGTTGATGTCTTCTGTCTATTCTTCCCAATTCTACCACCTGTTCTCGTAGCTGACCACGTGTCCCACTTGGAGAATGTGTCAGAGGATGAGATTAACCGGCTGCTGGGGATGGTGGTGGACGTGGAGAATCTGTTCATGTCTGTTCACAAGGAGGAGGATACAGACACTAAGCAGGTCTATTTCTACCTCTTCAAGGTGAGCTTCCTCCGCATGAGAGCGAGCGAGCAAAGGAATTGAGGCTGGGAAGTCTGCATCTCAGAGCTCTGCTGACCTCTACCCCTCCCTCTTCCTCTTCCTCTAGCTCCTGCGGAAATGCATCCTGCAGATGACCCGACCCGTAGTGGAGGGGTCTCTGGGCAGCCCCCCATTTGAGAAGCCTAATATTGAGCAGGTGGGATGAAGAAGGGGGCAAGAGAGTTAGGGGCATTTGGAGGAGTGGGAAGCCTGTGTTCTCCATCCTCATCAAACAGAGAACGGGAGAGGTTCCAAGAGGGGAACCAAGAGGTGTTGTGCCAACCTCAGGGTGTGTGTGGGAGGGGCACAGTTTCTCTTCACATAGAGCCTCAGAATGAGAGGAGAGCCTTGCCGCTGCCCTTAGGAAGCCTCTGTTTTTGGATAAGAAGCCCCTGCTGGCTGCTCACACCTCCTTCCTGGTTTTGTCTCCTGCCCACCCCTTCTCAGGGTGTGCTAAACTTTGTGCAGTACAAGTTCAGTCACCTGGCTCCTCGGGAGCGGCAGACGATGTTTGAGCTCTCAAAGATGTTTCTGCTCTGCCTTAACTACTGGAAGCTTGAGACACCTGCCCAATTTCGGCAGAGGTCTCAGGCTGAGGACGTGGCGACCTACAAGGTCAATTACACCAGGTAGGCCCAGCCAGCCTGGGGGGAAGCTTGTCGGCCCAGCCTGAGCTCAGTGGTTTCCACTCTCACTTGCCACTTCCACACTCCCTGCAGATGGCTCTGTTACTGCCACGTGCCCCAGAGCTGCGATAGCCTCCCCCGCTACGAGACCACTCATGTCTTTGGCCGAAGCCTTCTCCGCTCCATCTTCACTGTTACCCGGCGGCAACTGCTAGAGAAGTTCCGGGTGGAGAAGGATAAGCTGGTGCCCGAGAAGAGAACCCTGATCCTCACCCACTTCCCCAAGTAAGGCTCCTTCTGGTCTGTCGTGATTTAGCCCCAAGTTCACATCCTCCCTGATGTTCCCTTTTTTCCAGGAAGGCTTCCTGGATTGGTCCTTTCCCTCCCTCCGTGAGCCTTCTGGGATCTGGGCATCTACCTGGCAGATTTGCCCATGGCCCAGACACAACTTGCTAGCATTTGCCTTTGTGTGTACTAGGCTGGGGATGGCAGGTACATGGCCTGAGTGCTAACACTAGCCCCATCCACACCCCTGGTAGACATTACTAATTGTTTCCATGGGGCCTGGACACAGCCTCAGAATCCTTTCTACCACAACACTTCAAAAGACCAGAGTTTACGCTTGAGGTAAAACCAGTTTCCACTCCTAGTTCTTTCAGTAAGATTTTTCTCTGTCCTGCCACACCTTCTTCTCATTTTAAACGTGCTCATAGCTGTCCAGTTCAAGAAGCTTTTACTGACTAATCCAGGGCCTCCAGTGCCCCTTCTGCCCCCAGATGGGAATAAGGTGGCAGGAAGGGGTAGATTCTGGGCCCTATTTTGGCACTGAGGACCAGTGTGACTTGGTGCCCTGTCTGGCCACACAGTACAGGACGGTGCCAGTTCAGCTCCCGTCTCCCTCGTCTGTGCACTGGCAGACTGGGCCTCTGGTCTGTCTTGGATTTTGTACTGCCCGCCTGCCTTCGATCAGGGTCTCCCAGAAGGAGGAGGACTGTGCCTCCCCCTAATCTGAAGGCAGAAGTTGTCTCTGTTCTTAGGCTCTCAGCTCCTGAGAACAGGATCTGTTTCTTTGATCCACGTCCTGTGCCCCAGTGTCTGGCCCAGGCTGGTCCCTTGGTTGGACAGAGTGTGGGACAGACTGTCCCCTCTACACAGGTTCCTGTCCATGCTGGAGGAGGAGATCTACGGAGCAAACTCTCCGATCTGGGAGTCAGGCTTCACCATGCCGCCCTCAGAGGGGACCCAGCTGGTGCCCCGGCCAGGTATGTGCCACAGCAGGTTCTGCAGGCTCTCTGCTTGGCCTTCCTGGCTGAGCTCAGCCCCTGCTGTGGAAGAGGCGCTGTGAATGGGAGCAGTGGGGACATGCAGGAGGGCTCACCTGAGGGTTGGAGGGTCTACATCTCTTTTTGGGGATCCACCAACACCTTTGACCCCTGTCCTCCGATTCTTCTGTCTCTCAGCTACAGTCAGTGCAGCAGTTGTTCCCAGCGCCCCCATCTTCAGCCCCACCATGGGTGGGGGCAGCAACAGCTCCTTGAGTCTAGATTCTGGAGGTGCTGAGCCTATGCCAGGTGGGTACTTGACTCCTGACCTCTGACCCCATTCACCCCTCCCCCAACCTCTCTTGCTGTCCCTGGGAGACCTTGCCAACCTCTTCAGCAGGTGAGAAGAGGAAGCTCCCAGAGAACCTGACCCTAGAGGATGCCAAGAGGCTCCGTGTGATGGGCGACATCCCCATGGAGCTGGTCAACGAGGTCATGCTCACCATCACTGACCCTGCTGCCATGCTGGGGCCTGAGGTAGGCAGCCCAGCTTGCTGGCCATCGGGGGAGAGGGCCTCATGGACCTGAGACCCTAGCTCACTGCTTCTCTTCTGGTGCCCAGACAAGCCTATTGTCGGCCAATGCAGCCCGGGACGAGACAGCCCGCCTGGAGGAACGTCGTGGCATCATCGAGTTCCATGTCATCGGCAACTCGCTGACGCCCAAGGCCAACCGGCGGGTGTTGCTCTGGCTCGTGGGGCTGCAGAATGTCTTCTCCCATCAGCTGCCACGCATGCCCAAGGAGTATATCGCCCGCCTCGTCTTTGACCCGTGCGTCCCAGGAGAGCCCCAACCCCACAGCACCCCCCGGGGCGCCGGTCTTTCTTGGCCTGTCCACCCCTCCCCAGGCTTCTTCCTCCAACTTTGGGAATTCTTGCTTCTCAGTTCCCAGCCCCAAGTACAGCCCAGGCCTCCAGGGCTGTGGGGAGCTTGGGAACATTTGGGGGACAGATAGGGACTATGATCTGTTCCCTCTCCCCTCAGGAAGCACAAGACTCTGGCCTTGATCAAGGACGGGCGGGTCATCGGTGGGATCTGCTTCCGCATGTTTCCTACCCAGGGCTTCACCGAGATTGTCTTCTGTGCTGTCACCTCAAATGAACAGGTCAAGGTGAGTGCACGCTCCCAGCCCCAGCCCCGGCCCCATCTACCACCTGCTTCTGAGTTTGGCCCAGGTCCGAGCAGAGGATATGGTGATGCAGCAGCCCCCATCCCTTCTTTCATGGCCAGACAGTTCCTCACTCCCCCACAAGGTGGCACTTACACTCTGATAACTGGATTAAATAAACGCCTGTTGACAGACAAATGGATTCCAAGAGTCAGTAAAACTTTTAAATGAACCTGAATTTCTTTCATCACGAGAACGTTTACATACATTGGGGAGTAAATAATTTTCACAGTAGCCCTGCTGGGTTATAGTCCTGGCTTTGTCACAACAGACCCACTAATAGAGTCCCTGGTTCTCCTTTTTACATAACCCAGATCTGCATGGTGCCTCCTTGGTCCTGACGTGTGGGAAACAGTGTCTCCTCATGGTTCAAATGCCCTGACAGTAGGGTCCTTGGTATACCCCTTCCCCTTCCCCCCATTTCTGAGGCCCAGGGACCAGGGAGCAGTAGCCTGTGGACAGCAACTTTCTGGTGGGTCTTGGATCCTGGCCCTGCCGTGGCTGGCTGCCTGACCTTGGACGCATTTCCTCATGTAGCTGAGTTTCAGTTTTTCCTTCTGTAAATGGCAGTAATATCTACCTCATGACTTGAGAATTGGTCTGTAAAGTGCCACGCACCATACCTGGCCCAGAGCGAGCACTTAGAAATGTAGCATCCTGCACTTTTCTCCCCCTCTGCTGGTCCCCTTTCTTCCTACCTGCCTGGGATCTCCTGGGTATCCCCACCTCCTTCCCAACCTGCCCCCTCCTCTCTGGGTTCAGGGCCCTCCCGAGACCTGCCCCTCCTCCCTGGTAAGCCCTGCCTCCTCCCCGCAGGGCTATGGGACTCACCTGATGAACCACCTGAAGGAGTATCACATCAAACACAACATTCTCTACTTCCTCACCTATGCTGATGAGTACGCCATTGGCTACTTCAAGAAGCAGGTGACCCTCGCCTCACCCCACCCCACACTTGCCGGCCACCTGGGGTAGGGGTCATTCTGTTTAGCCTCCTGGTGTGGATGAACTGGGAGTCCCTCCCTTTGTGTCCCCTGTGCTGTCCAGCACCCGTGGGCACATCCTTCCTGCCTGTCTTCCTCCGGCTGCTGCCCCAGCAGGTGGGGTTCTGTAGGGCAGCGGGGTGGCCGGCAGAATTGGGAGACTCTTGGGGGTGAGTTGAGAGGGGCACCTGACCTGGAAGCTTTCCTGGGACAGATTGAGCCTTCAAAGTGCAGAGTGCTGTACTGGGGACCTCTGGAGGCGGTTCAGGAACCGGGGATAGTGGGGGAGGAGCTGTTAAAGTTGGAAAAGTCTTGCTGATGGGTTAGGTCGTGACTCCCACTCCCTAGGGCTTCTCCAAGGACATCAAGGTGCCCAAGAGCCGCTACCTGGGCTACATCAAGGACTACGAGGGGGCGACACTGATGGAGTGTGAGCTGAACCCCCGCATCCCCTACACGGAGCTCTCCCACATCATCAAGAAGCAGAAGGAGGTTGTGTGTGTGCGCGTGCGCTCACCCATGGGGCTTTTTGTGGAATGTGTGTGTGGGGATGAGCACATGTGTGGACGTGTACCACGTGTCCATGCACGTGCACGTGTGAGGTGGGGCCAGGGTCTTGGTTCCCGTGCTGCCTCCAGGGGACTTAGGAGGGGAGGCACCTGGACTCAGTGGTGCAGGCTCTGACAATGGCCCTGGGAGGGTAGGTGCTGGGGCTGGGGTTGGCCCCTCAGACCCTTCCTTCCTCAGATCATCAAGAAGCTGATTGAGCGCAAACAGGCCCAGATCCGAAAGGTCTACCCCGGGCTCAGCTGCTTCAAGGAGGGTGTGAGGCAGATACCTGTGGAGAGTGTCCCTGGCATTCGTGAGCAGGGGCCTTGGTGGGGGAGGAGGCATGCTGCTTGAGGTGTGGACAGGCATTCTTAGGGATGTTCTCCCCACTCCCCACTTTGCAGGAGAGACAGGCTGGAAACCGCTGGGGAAGGAGAAGGGGTGAGTATTGTATGGAGGGAGAAGGTGCTGGGGGAGGCAGAGGGACCAGGACCTCAGACTTGGCATCTGTTGCCCCAGGAAGGAACTGAAAGACCCTGACCAGCTCTACACAACCCTCAAAAACCTGCTGGCCCAGATCAAGGTGCGGAGACCAGGCTCCCTTCTGGGGGTTCCTGCGCCAATGGCTTATGGCTTTATGACCCAGTCAGGGGTGGGCGGCAGTCACAAGCGGGGCCTGGGGCACAGTGGGCTTGGCCCCAGTTCTCCTCTCCTTTCTCCAGTCACACCCCAGTGCCTGGCCCTTCATGGAGCCCGTGAAGAAGTCTGAGGCCCCTGACTACTATGAGGTCATTCGCTTCCCCATTGGTGAGGATGCTCCATCCCAACCCCTTCCTTCCACTTCCACCCCCAAATCTATTCCTGCTCCTGCCTTCAGTGGGCCACACAGCCCCTTTGACCCACTGTCCTCGGCCTCCTAAAGTCATGCCCTTCTGTCCTGCTGCCCCAGACCTGAAGACCATGACGGAACGCCTGCGCAGCCGTTACTATGTGACCCGGAAGCTCTTTGTGGCTGACCTGCAGCGGGTCATCGCCAACTGCCGCGAGTACAACCCCCCGGACAGCGAGTACTGCCGCTGTGCCAGTGCGCTGGAGAAGTTCTTCTACTTCAAGCTCAAAGAGGGGGGACTCATTGACAAGTAGTCCCCCACCTTGGACCGCTGCCTCAACCTCGAATGTCTCCACCTCGGGTTCTGATCTGATCCCTACGGGGACCCTGGTGCCCGGGTTCCTCTCAGGTCCCTCTACCCAGGGGCCCCTCATCCCCTAATCCTGCAGCCCTTCCTGGGCCCTCAGGCACCTCCATGCCTGTAGCTGTCTCACCCTTCATTGTGTCTGACCTTGGGAGAGGCCTCCTGGGTCGGGGGCTCAGCCCTTCTGCAGTGGCTGGTGGCCGGAGGATAAACCCTGCCCAGCCCTGGTGGCTCCCAGCCCTGGTTCTTACAGAGCTGTGGAGTCTGGGCCTGACCCAGGTCAGCTTCCTCAAAGGCGAGACTGCCAATTTTAGCTTGAGTGAGGGGGCTCCAGGGGTGAGAAGTTCAACCTGGAATGTAGGGGCCATGCCTCGCCCTGCGGTGTTCTGTCCCCCAGTGGTTGGGGATATGGGGACCATTCGTATCCTGGCATTAATCCCTTGGAGGGATCAATAAAGCCTTTTTTTTTTTTTTCTCTGTGTGATTGTTTCTTCAGTAGAATCCCAGGCCTCAGCAGGCTGACCCTGCTCCCACCAGGACCTCTTGCAAGCTGGAGCCTGTTAAGCTCAGGTTGTGCTGGGGACACCTCCCCAACAAGCCTCATGCCTAGTCCCCGTACCCCTGGGTGACAGGACTTGCCTGGCTGCAGCCCCCACTTCTCCCCACTCCTGGCTGTTTCTCATCCAGGTGCCAGGGTGACAGGAGTCCAAATCTCCACCTGGCTGCCTTTACCTGGGTGACATGGTTACAGCTGCCTCCAAAAGGAGTGGGGGTGGGGTGGAGTGGTGGAGACTCTGCTCTTGGGGGCAGGGGTGGCTGGCAGGACCCAGAAGTTACAAAATAGTACTTTCCTGTCAGCATTTCTGTTCCCACTCTGAGAACCATGCAGTTTTTTTTCTGGGAGTCAGGCAAGGGAGATTCCTAAGGCCAACCTTCATCATGGCTCAGCTGGCTCCGCCCCTCAGTTTCAGTTTCCATTTTCGATCTCAGCAGAGCCGGATCTCAGCAGAGCCCAGCGGCAGGCATCTGGGCTAAGCTGCGTAGGGCTGCCCCTGACGGGTGGTGCAGGTGGTGCAGGTGAGGTGGGCAGGGGTCAGATGGAGTCTATGTTACTTGTACCTCCCCTCTTGATCAGATCAGGTTCCTGGTAGGTCCTGTGCCCTGTGCAACCTTAAGCAGGATGGAGTCTTGGGCAAATGGAGTTCTCTGCACCGGACTGGGCTAGTTGGGAGTGGGTGGGGGACAGCTTTGAGGGGGTCAGGCCCGGGAGGGGGCCAGGAAGGCCAGGGGTCTGAGTGCCCTGCCATTCCCAGAATGGAGCTGCGACCCTACCAGTGGGAGGTGATCATGCCTGCCCTGGAAGGCAAGAATATCATCATATGGCTGCCCACGGGCGCCGGGAAGACACGGGCAGCTGCTTATGTGGCCAAGAGGCATCTCGAGACTGTGGATGGAGCCAAGGTGGTTGTATTGGTCAATAGGGTGAGTTGCCTGCTCTCCCCTCAGTGGGCTCTCAGCTCCTGGGGTGCCTCTCAAGAGCCTCCAGAACTCCAGAGCTGCTGTGGCCATTTCTAAGCTCACTTCTTTTTTTCTACCCATCCCACACCTTGCCTCCTCCCTATCCCCTTTCACCCGACCCACCTTCCTCTCCCCATCTCATCTCCACCCCTAGGTACACCTGGTGACCCAGCATTGTGGAGAGTTCAGCCGCATGCTGGGTGAGCGCTGGGCCATTGCAACCCTGAGTGGGGACATGGGGCTACGACCCGGCTTTGGCCACCTGGCCCGGAAGAATGACCTGCTCATCTGCACAGCTGAGCTGCTGCAGACAGCACTGACCAGCTCCGAGGAAGACGAGCATGTGGAGCTCAATGGTAAGAGCTCTGTGCATCTTAGAGCCCCTCTTCTAGTAAAGATGTTAGATTTTGTGGGAGTAAAGTAGGTGTTCCTCATTCACCAAATCCCAACATACATCCTTGTAGAAAGAGACCTGTCTATAGTGCAGGATCTTGGGCAAATCCCTTCCCCCAGCTAAGCCTCAGTTTACTAATCTGTAAAATGGAAGTAAATCATCCCTGCCTGGCTGTTCTCTGGGGCTTGGCTGCAAGTTGTGAAGGAAGGGAGGAATTCTCAGATGATTTGTGGGGAGCACACGAAACAAAGGTTATGGGAAGAAGGGCTTTGCAAACATAGGTCACGGCATTCCTCATGTGCCCCCAGAGTTCTCCCTACTTGTGGTGGATGAGTGTCACCACACGCACAAGGACACTGTCTACAACATCATCCTGAGCCGGTACCTAGAGCATAAACTCCGGAGAACACGGCCCCTGCCCCAGGTGCTGGGTCTCACAGCCTCCCCAGGCACTGGCAGAGCCACCAAGCTCGATGGAGCCATTGAACACATCCTGCAGGTCAGCTTGGCCCATGTGACCCTCCCCCAACCTGACCCACCAGGGACCTTTCTGGCCTGCCCTATCCTATGCCCACCAGCCCTACCCAGGCTCCCCCAGGCAGGGTCCGGACACCCTTCCTCACCAGTGTTCCAGCCTCCAAAGACTTCTTATTGCACTTTATTCTAATTCTGGCTTACAACGTTCCATGTGACCTAGCCCCTGCCTACCTGTCCAAGCTCATTTCGTTCACCCTCCCTCTCATTCCTGCTGTACTGAATTTCTCTCTGTGTCTTGGTCATATCAGGCTTCTTCCCATCTCAGGACTTTTGCACTTGCCATTCCTTCTGCCCTGAGTGCCCTTCCCCTTGCACTTTACCTGTCTGGCTCCTTCTTGTCATTTCAGGGAACAGCTTAAATGTCTCCCTTCAAAGTCGTCCCTGATCACCCCCACTGTACTCTTGTCGTATTATCCAACTTTATTATCTTCAGAGTTCATTACCACTATCTGAAATTCTCTCATTTTGTTGTTCTCTCCTAGTTTATCATGTCTCCCCAACTCCAACATAAGATGCTGTGTATCCCCAATATACCTAGAACAGCACCTGGCACAGAGAGGGCAAGCAAGAAATATTTGTTAATAAATAAATTTCCACCCACAATGGCCCTGCCTAGGCTAGGACCCATCCTGCCCTCAATACTCTACCCAGTGTCCCTACAGGATCCCATTCAGGTAAACCCCTCTCTGTTGCCCCAGCTCTGTGCCAACCTGGACACGTGGCGCATCATGTCACCCCAGAACCACCGTCCCCAGCTGCAAGAGCACTGCCACCAGCCCTGCAAACAGTATGACCTCTGCCATAGGCGCAGCCAGGTGTGTGGAGGGAGGGGCATGGGGCTGGGGTGTGGCCTGGAGTGAAATTAGGGCACCTGGGATTGAACCCTGACTCCGTCCTTACTACTAGCTCTGTGACTTCAGGTTACTTGCTTATGTATCTGAGCCTCCATTTCTTCTTTCTGTGAAGTGGAGCAGATGCAGCCCATGCCCACAGCCTGCTCTTTGGTTTCACTCAGATGCCACCGTAGGCATCTATGTAAACCCTGGGCTTTGCAAACCACACAGCTGGGGCGCTTTGTGCTGAGGTTGTTCCAAGCTCTCCTGCCATGTGGACCCTGACTGGTGTCTGCTATGACAAGGCTGGACAAGGACTAGACATCACTGTGCTCAGGCAGGAGGTCAAGGGCACGTAGGGGGTGGAGACCCAGGTGCAGGCACCTGACCCTCCACCCCCTCCCCACCCCACCCTCGCCAGCCAGGACTTCACACCACAGCTGGCCTCCCTCCGGAGCGCCCTCCTTTCCAACACGGACTACAGTAGCCACGCAGCTTCACGCAGAGATCAGCCCTCCCCACCCCAGTGCCCGTTCCTCCATGTGTATGGGAATTCCCTCATGCCTTCACTCTTCTCATCCAGGACCCCTTTGGGGACGTGCTGAAAAAGCTCATGGACCAAATCCACGACCGCCTGGAGATACCCAACTTGAGCCGGGAATTCGGGACTCAGATGTACGAGCAGCAGGTGGTGAAGCTGAGCCAGAACGGTGAGAGGGGTGGCCCAGGCGGTGGATGTGATGGCTGGGCAGCCCGGAACCAGCCTGCGTGGGCGGAGCCTCTAGGGGCAGAGCTCAGGCTTTAGGGGCGGAGTCTAGGCTGGCTTGGGCCCTAGGGGCGTGGCTGCTCAGACCCTGCGCCTCCTGCCCGCCTGCAGCGGCTGAGGCCGGCCTCCAGCAGCGGCGTGTGTTTGCACTTCACCTGCGGCGCTACAATGACGCGCTGCTCATACACGACACGGTCCGCGCGGTGGACGCCCTGGCGGTGCTACGAGATTTCTACGACAGGGAGCGCACCACCAAGACCCAGATCCTGCGTGCAGAGCGCTGGCTGCTGGCGCTGTTTGATGGTGAGGCTCGCTAGGAGGAGGGGGATCGGAATGGGACTCGCTGTCAGAGGCCAGCCAGGGCCCGGACGCCATCGTGGGTTGGGAAGGTGCCAACGAGGGCACTGGAGCCCTATTTTTATAACCAAAACGCAAAGCTGTGGATATGACGAAAGATGTATGCCCTCATTTGTGAAGGTTTGCATAGATGTAAAAACTAATTTAAGTTCTTGATAAAGATTTTTTGAAAACCATTTCATTGGGACTGTCTCTGAAAGTCTAGGGTATGTGGTACCTTTGAACTAGGAAAGTGAGGTGTTTAGAGGGTGAAATTTAAGGCTAGACGCCTTGGCACAGGTGGGGGACAAGGATCTTTCTGAAGAGGCCTGAGGTTGAGTCAATCCTGGGTTGCAGAGGTCAACATGACGAGGTCAAGGGTCGTCCTGGTAGCAGGATTGAAGAGGGGTGCTGGATAAGGTATGTGAGCAAAGGATTCTAGACTGTAGGTCCCTGGTGTAAGGCTGGCTGGCCTTGAGGCTGGATGGGCAGAGGGTATCCTCGCATGCGTTCTTGGTGCTGCTCAGGGGAAATTAGGCAGGAGCAGGTATCCTCAGGCCCCCTCTGGACTCCTGCAATCCTATCCCACCCACCTTCATGCCCTGCCCACCTCTGGGCCTGAGTCCTATGCCTCTGGTTTGGGGTTTCTCTGGCAGACAACAAGGATGAGCTGGCCCTCCTGGCAACCCAAGGCCCGGAGAACCCAAAACTGGAGATGCTGGAACAGATCCTGCAGGAGCAGTTCAGGGGCCCTGGGAGTCCCCGGGGAGTCATCTTCACCTGCACCCGCCAGAGCACGCACTCCCTCCTGCTCTGGCTCCAGCAGCAGCCTGGTCTGCAGACAGTGGACATCAGGGCCCAGCTGCTGATAGGGGCTGGAAACAGCAGCCAGACCATCCATATGACCCAGGTATGGGCTTTGGGGAAAGGAGCTGAGGCTGGGGGCATTCCCCAGGGGAGAAGGGGAGAGGGTCTTCAGCACATAGAGATGGGGGGACTGGTTATCCCCAGGCAGCGGGCGGAGAGCTGGGGGAGAGAGGTGAACACGGAGATTCACTTCAGGGCTGAATGTTCAATCTGAGGGTCTCTGGGGGCAGAGAAGCAGAAACATGAGGGTCTGCAGGGCAAGAGATGAGCAATGTCCTCAGGACAGAGGATCAGGGGTCTGGGGTTCTTTGCAGGAAAAGAGTAGGTCCTGAGAGCTCCTAAAGTACAGAGGCAGGGACAGTTAGGAGTCCCTAGGGAAGCAAGGGGTTAGATGGTCACCTGGGAAGATGGACAAGATCCTGGGGGTACTTGGAGATAAAGGTAGAGACTCGGTGTCCCTCGGGAAAGGGGCCAAGGTTGTTAGTAAAAGGGCTGAACCTATCTCATGTACCTTCCTTTTTCTCCTCCCCCACCCCTAGAGGGACCAGCAAGAAGTGATCCGAAAGTTCCGGGATGGTACCCTGAACCTCCTGGTGGCCACGAGTGTGGCAGAAGAGGGACTAGACATCCCCCAGTGCAATGTGGTGGTGCGCTATGGGCTGCTGACCAACGAGATCTCGATGGTCCAGGTGCCCAAACCGTCCCTCTCAACAGCCTTTGAAGGATCCTGTGTGGGACCCCAGCCCCACTCAGGCCCCTCTCTTATCTCCCTCCCCAGGCAAGGGGCCGTGCCCGGGCTGATCAGAGTGTGTACTCATTCGTGGCAACCCATGGCAGTCGGGAGCTGCGACGGGAGCAGACCAACGAGGCACTGGAGATTCTGATGGAACAGGCAGTGGCTGCTGTGCAGGAGATGGACCAGGCTGAGTACCAGGCCAAGGTCTGTGAGCAGCGTGTGCCCCCTGGGGAGGGCGCTGTGGACGTACTGCCTGGAGGATCTCTGATGCCAACACATACACACCCCTGTTCCACCTTCCTCTGGGGGCTAACTTGGCCCTCCTGGGGAAGGTTTGAATCCAAAGCAGGGTAGAGGCCAAGCATGGGGTTGCCAGAGAGGCAATGGCTATTTCTCCATAGTGCCTTGGGAACAGGCCTTGTCCAGGGCTTTTAATTTATCCTTGTCAGCAAATACTTGGTGTATGTGTGAGAGCTGCCTTACAGCCCTTTTGGAACCAAGCAGGGGGAAACAAACAAAGACACATGCAGAAAATTAGCCCAGAACCAGGACTTAAATCAGTCCCCTGAGTGGACCGACCATCATCTAGCCTTGCAGAGGATGGTCCTTGTTTTCTCCTGTTCTCCCAACATAATTATTAATGGTACCTCATGTTAGATTCAAAGAAGCAGCTTTGCATGAAACCCTCCCGAGTGGGGGCAGAATCAGTGAGAAAGCTTGCCCCTTTCCCACTGTTGCCCCCCACCCCAGTATTATTTGTCTCCACCGAGCTGCTTCTGAAAGCTCCAGGGAGGGTTGAGAAAAGTCTCTTCTGGGTACTAATGATCTGAGGTCTTTGGAAGCCCTTTGTCCTCGTGGGAGCATTCCTTGGGGTCAGGTCTCTTCGGCCCCCAGCCATGCCTGGTGTCCCCTCCCACCCCAGATCCGAGATCTGCAGCAGGCAGCTGTGGTCAGGCGGGCAGCCCAGGCGGCCCAGCAGGAGAGTCAGCGGCAGCAGTTTCGGGCGGAGCTCGTGCGTCTCCTCTGCATCAACTGCATGGTGGCCGTGGGCCACGGGAATGACCTGCAGAAGGTGGAGGGCGCCCACCACGTCAACGTGAACCCCAATTTCTCGTGAGACCTGTGGAAGGGGCTGTCCGGACAAAAGGGAGGGTGGGGCGCATTAAGGGTTAGATAGGTTTTATCACCACCTGATTTTATAGGTGAGGAAATAGAGGTGCAGTGACTCGCCCAAGCTCACACAGCCACTGTGTGGTTGAGCAAGAACTGGAATTCAGGGTGCCAAAAGCCTAGGGGCCACAAACTAGCCCCCTGGTCCTCCCTACTGTGAAGACATCAAGAGGGGCTGGTTGTCCCGGATCCATCTCCTCATCCTCTGCCCCCTAGAGGGTAGCCTTCCCCCATCCTCCATTCATTCATGATTTAAGTAAATGTGTATTAGGCACCTACTGTATGCCAGGCCCCCGTGCCAAGGGTCTTCACACAGGTTCTCTCGTTTGAGGAGGTAGCATTTCAACTGGGTCTTGAAGGATGGGTTGGGTTTGGCTGTGAGATGATGCAGATAGACAGGGATGATGCAGCAGGAGTAACACGGGTCGGCTTGAGTGGAAGAGATTGCGAAGGATGAGATTCTGAAGGAAGACAGACGAGCCTGTGGAGGCCCTTGAAGGTCAGACCTGAAAGTTTAGCCTTTATCCTGTAGGCAGTGGGGAGTCTTAGATGTATTTTGAGCAAGGGAATGTCAGAGTCAGATTTACATTTTTAGATCACTCTGGCAGTTGGCAGAAGGAAAGTGTGGGGGTGGGAGCAAGGATGGAATGGCGTGGAAGGATGGCTCTGGGGGATCCATTGGGAGGCTGTTGAGGTCATCCAGGTGGGTAGTGCTGAGGTCTGAACTCGGGCAGAAGGGAGTGGAATGGAGGCAGCACAGGCAGAGCTTATGGACCTCTCTGTGCCTCTCAACAGGCAGGAAGGCCCAAGGACCAGGCAGAGACTTGGAAAGTAGGATGGCATGTGATCTGGAGCTGGGGGTCCATGAGGTCTGTGGCCACTCCATTCCTTTCCAGGATCTACTACAACGTCTCTGAGAAGCCTGTGGTCATGGACAGAGTCTTCAAGGACTGGAAACCTGGGGGTGTCATTAGTTGCAAGACCTGTGGGGAAGTAAGTGCTGGGGCCATGGCTGTCAGCTCATCTTTAGAAGTCCTCATTCTGAGAGAGGAGTGCCAGCCATCAGGGTGCCTTCACTGGGACGGGGGAGACAGCCCTGGCCCAAGAGCCCCAGTCTGAGGGGGGTAGTCCAGCCCCTATGTTAGGGATCCCACAGTGTGATGGGGGAGATAGCTCTGTTTGAGGTAGGAGACATGGTCCCTGCATTCAGGGACCCTAGCTTGAGAGAGAAGCCCAGTCTGAGGGCAGAGACTCAGACCCTGCCGTCTCCATCCCACCCCCAGCTCTGGGGCCTGCAGATTATCTACAAGTCAGTGAAGCTGCCGGTGCTCAAAGTCCGCAGCATGCTGCTGGAGACACCACGAGGGCGAGTCCAGGCCAAGAAGTGGTCCCGCGTGCCCTTCCCTGTGCCTGACTTCGACTACGTGCAATACTGTGCCCAGAGCCTGGCAGACCTCTCCCTGAACTGACCGTCTTGTCACTGCAGTGCCCGGCTCAGCCTGCAGGGGGCGGGAGAATCCGTAGCAGCCACCATCTTCCCCTGAGCAAAGCCTGTGTACAGGTGCCTCCTGCCTGAGTCATCAGCTTTGGGCCGCCCCGTGCTGACCAGCCCCAGAGGAACCCCAGGTGCTCCAGCTCCCGCACTGAGGCAGCAGCTGAAGGGTCACAGCTGATCTGACGTCTCTCACATCCACACAGATACTTTCAGACACACTGGATGGCGTGGGAACGGGGTGGAGGGAGAACTGAGGCAGAAGAATAACCACACTGTAGAATGGTGCTCCCTTATCCGCGGTTTCGCTTTTGCAGTTTCAGTTACCCGCAGTCAACTGGAGTCTGAAAATACTAAATGGAAAATTCCAGGAATAAACAATTTATAAGTTTTCAATTGTGCACCATTCTGAGTAGTGTGATGAAACCTCACGCCATCCTGCTCCGTCCTACTGGGGATGTGAGTCGTCCCTTTGTTCAGCATATCCACACTGTATATGCTGCCTGGTAGCCACTTAGTAGCCATCTAGGATATCAGCGATCGAGGTATCTCAGTGCTTATGTTCAAGTAACCCTTTGCCGCCTAACGCTCTGTCCTAATGCCTATATCATTCACCTCACTTCGTCTCATCACGTAGGCATTGGATCATCTCACATCATCACAAGAAGGTGAGTCCAGTACAATAAGATATTTTGAAAGAGAGACCACATTTATGTAACTTATTACAGTATGTTATAATTGTTCTATTTTATTATTGTTGCGAATCTCTTACTGTGCCTAATTTATAAATTAAACTTTATCATAGTTATGTATGTATGTATAGGAAAAAACATAGTATATGTAGAGTTGGGTACCATCTGTGGGTTCAGGCATCCACTGGGGGTCTTGGAACGTATCCCCCATGGATAAGAGGAGACTACTATACGAGAATCACCAGTTTTCCTTGGCCCCTCGACATTCCTTCACTGCCAAGGCTATTTCTATTTTTTGAGGCTCCCCATAAATTAAAAAGAAATGGAAAATTGCTGTAGAAAATGGTATTTTTAAAACAGATTTGTTGAGACATAATTGACAAACCGTCCATGTTTGTACTGTGCAGTTTGATCAATTTTAATGTATGTAGGCTCCTCCACAATCAAGATAATGAACACCCTCAGAACTTTCCTTGTCCCCATTGTAATACCTCCCCCTTCCTCCATCCACCGATCTGCTTTGTAGTATATTTTTAATGTTAAAAGTGTTGTTGTTTTTTAACACCCCTCTTTATGGCTATCATGTAAACTCATTTGGAGGGAGCATCAAAAGTCTAAATTTGAGAGCCATCAGAAATATGAGGCCTTCCTGCCCCCTCCACCCCGTAAGAGAGTCCAAACCCAATGCCCCCCTCTCCGTCTTTCCCTAACCCCCAGGTTATCTCCCCTGGGCTGGGTAGAGGCCAAAAGGATTTGAGGTGTAGACACGGGGGTGGGGGAAGTTGTAAAGGCCTAAATTTTCTGTTCTCATTTTAACAAGAAAGAAAGAAAGAAAAAGAAAGGCAAGATCTGGGTTGATTCTTCAGGGAAAGGGCTATTTCTGTAGTAAGAGGCCCAGCAGGCAGGAGTCACCTTCAGGAGAAGGGAGGGGGCTAAGGCAGAGATTTGAGAGCAGGATGGCAGTCCTTCCTGCCATCTAACCTCCTTCTCCTGCTACATCCCTGGTCCTGCCTCAGGGCATATGGGAAATAATGCTGTCTCTCTTCCCCAGTATATTCTTTCTTCAGTCCACCTCTTGTCTGATTGAGAAATGAAATTCCAGTTCTTGGCTTTTTGGCCTCCACCCCCCAACCCCCACAAAGGGAGTGTACCCTTCTTTCCCAGGGCCCCCTTCTTCCTAATCTCCAGTGTCCAATGGCCCTGGCTCCAGGAGTCACCCTTCTCCTTCCTGTCCTATCTTGGCTCCCCGGGGTCCCTTCTGCCCAACCGCTCCCACGTTGCCTTCAGTTGTTACTGCCCCTGCCAGCAACGTGCCTTTTACAGGTCAATAAAATTAGCGACTGGGGGCAGAGAAGGGGGGGTAGAGGCCTAGGGGTGCTAAGCTCAATGGCCTTGAATGTGGCTGGACGCACGTTGTCCTGACACCTGTCATTCCAGGGCTAAACAGTGACAGCTGAGGGACCTGAGCTGGCGTTGAGGGCGGAGGGGCTGTGTTGCAGCGAGAGAGATGAGATGGACTGAGAATAAAGATGACCTGGGCACCGAATGGTTCCCTCAGTGGCCTGAGCTCCTGGATGGGAGACCCTGACTTTAGAGGGAATGTCCTGTCGCACACCCACCTTACCAGGCTGGGAGAGCTTTCTGGAGCTCAGATGGAAACGGGAACTCAGACAAGGAAGGTTCCCTGGCTTTCTTCTTTGTGTGAGGGGTCTTTATTTGGAGCCACTGCCTTCCGGGCACCTGGACAAGGCTTCCTGAAGGAGAGGATTTCATGAGCTCCTCATGACCCAGGCATCCTAACTTCCCAGTCCTCAGAAAAGCCAGAGCTCTAGACCTCCCTCGTGGCCCGGATGCTCCTCCCTTCTCCCCCACCTGAATAAGCTGGTCCACCCACCCGGGTGAGACTCTGGGACTGGCTCAGCCGCGGTACCCCCTCCCAGGCCCCGCCCCCCGGTCCCGCCCCGCCCCCTCCCTGGCCAGCCCAAAGCCGCTGCGCTCTAGAGCGCAGCAAGAGCAGGTGGCCGCGGCGGGCTCCGTCTCTGCCCCGCAGGTAAGTCAGCAACGCGATTTGGTCCACCCTGAGGACCTCGAGGGCAGCGCAGGAGAGCAAGGCAGCCCCTTCCACCTGTCCTGTACCCTCGTCTCAAAACTGGGGGACCCCAAGAGGCAGTGAGGATATCCCTATTGGTTCTGCGCATGGAACCTGGGCATCTAGCGGATGGGACTAAACTCGGGGGGAAGTTTAGAGGATCCTGGCTGGTTATCCCTGATGCCGAGGTGGGCTCCAAGGGATGAAAAAAGGCAGAGCTGGGCATTAAGCACACAGTTTTCTGGGAGAGAACAGGCTGGGGGTAGTGACTGCAGGGCTCCAAGTATGGACCCTCATTGACTAGCATGCCCCAGCAGCATCCTACCTGCCCCAATGCCCCTTAGTGACGGGGTAACCCAAACGGCTATTGTTCTATGTGCAAATAAGGTAAGATCCACTGCGTAGCTGAGCTGCGGCCTGGGTTTTCTGATGAGCCCCAGGGCACGTGCATCATTTATTTGCACTGTGGTACAGATTACAAGGGTTATGGGAATTAGGGAGCAGGGAGCAGGGGTCGCACAGATTGCCTGGGGAGCCCAGAGTCCTGGGGACTGAGCAGACCTTTTCTGTGTCCATGTTCCAGAGCCACGAGGGAGAGCTGATCACAGAAGTGGCCCTTATTGTAGACATAGGGCGCAATTGCACTCTCCGTGTTGGGATTTGGGCTGTAGGAAAGGGTTCCTGCCTCCCCGAACCTCAAGGAAGGCTTCCTGGAAGAGGAGTTCCAGGGCTGAAAGCTCAGATGTGATGCTTAGAGCTCTGAGACACAAAGAAGAGTTAGACTTTGGGCCTTGGTGCTGGGTTAGCGTACAGCAGAGGAGCCCAGATTATAGGATGGAAGTAGGTCAGAATTCTGCCATGGATCCAGCCAGGGCCCCACGGCCCGCCTAGCTCGTCACAAACCTACGGACAGACCAACATCCAAACTCAGGTGGGAGGGCCTCCTGTGTCTGTTTAATTTCCCCATTCCATTGTCTCCTATCATATACACTATCGTCAGGAAATTCTTTCTCATCTCTGACCTTCATCCCTTCTGCTTCTGTGCCAGTTTCTTGCTTCTGGAAGGCAATGTGCTACAGTAGAAAGAGTGGGGGCTTTGGGGTCAGTTAGACTTGAGTTCTATCACCTCTACCTACTGTGTGACCTTGGGCAAGTTACTTAACCTCTTTGAGTTCACTTCCCACCTGTAAAATGGGGATAATAATAGAACTCACCTCATAGGGTGGCAGCAAGGATTAAATGAAAATACGCAATAGAGCGCTTAGCACAGTGCCTGGCGCCTGGTGAGGGCTCAACAAGTGTAAGTGTCCCCTCATGTGTAGGACAGCAAAGCCGATCTGCAGGGGGTGGGGGTGGGGTTAGAAGTTTTTTTTAAAACTTGGCCAGAGAGAGCAATGCCCTTCACCATCATCACCCCACCAGCCCGTGCTCCCTGCTGGTCCCTGGCTCTCTGCTGAACCTATATGGTCTGCCCAGGACCCCGCACCTCCTCATCTCTTAATCACCCTGTTTTTGTCTCCAGGGTGAGGAGAGGGACCGTAGGGCAGGGACCTGTGGCAGCAGGAGCCCACTTGGGACGATGCCTCAGGAGAACAAACTGGCTTAGAGACCCAACCGAAAAAAATGCCCCGTTGTCATCACCTTCCCGCCCTCCCCACCTCCAGAAATCCACAAGTTGGGATCGAGCTGCACTAAATTTTTCCAGGAAGATAAATAATGTAAGTGACTGAAAGTCCTGTTTGGGGATCGTCCAAGCTGCCCTCCAATGGAATGACAGCTTCAGTTCCTGGCCTGAGCTCTGGAGGCCGCTGGGGAAGGCTGGATCTAGTAAGCACCCTTAAATCTGGGCAAGGGCAGGGGTGTCCAGCACTAGCTGGGCGCTTTCAAGGGCTCTGCTCTGGCACCGCTCTGGCCGTCTCCCGCCCCGTGAGAGGAGGCATCAGCAGGGCCCAAGGGGAAGAGCCTGTTCATCCCCAGCAAGACCACATCCCCACACCTGTGACGCTGCAGGCCCCTGCCTAGATGGCCGCCAGCTTGTTCCCAGCTCATGCAAGCCTCTGCTGTGAGCCTGTTCTCCACAGGACAGGTTATGCCACGAGCTGTGCACCCTAGACCCGAGGGACAACTGAGATGGCTAAGGGACAGCTGTTTGCAGGGCATGAAGATGGAACTAGGAGGTGAGGCTGGGTGTCCACCTACATGCGTATGAGTCCCTTGTGGTGCAGAAGGAGCTGGCAGTAGGAAGGGGGTGCTGGCTGGGGCGAGGGTGGGAGCGGAGCTGTCTCTCCCTCCATAATGTTGTCCTACAAAACTCTCAGGAGTCAGAGGAGTCTAAATTGGAACCAGATCTTCTAGGTCATTATGAACGTGTATTTATCAAGGTGGGAGATTACAATATATTTTAATTAAGTTTGTTAGCTTGATATAAAACTTTTAAATATTTAAACATGCATATGTGGACCCCATTTCTCCTCTTGCCCCAGGCCGTGCAAATGTTAGGGGTGGGCTTGGCAGAACCTGTGACCAACTCTGCTATTTGGTGAATTCCCTTTCTGCTGTCTGTCCCCCAGTATAGTAGTGCCCCTGTAAAACTGGGCTTAGGACATGCCCCCCACCACCACCAGGAAAGAGTTTCAAGGTGAAATGAAGACTGTCAGCTGTCACCAACAAGCAGTCCCCCCCTTGGGCCTCCTGACCTCATTCTCCACCCAGAATTGGGACAGTTTTAAAAAATGTCCTGTGATGCTTACAGAGAAAGGATGAGGAGCGAGGTTGCTTATGTCCTTAAGGGTGGGGAGGGTGCAGGCACTCACTGGAGCCAAGGAGCAAGGAGGGTGCTAAATGGGACCACAGCAGCAAGAAGGACGGAAGCCATACTGAGGAAAGATCAGGGCTGGCCCCCACCATCCCTCCAGCTGCCCTTCTCAGAGGGAGCTATGCCTGCAGCCAGGCAGGGGGCCATGTGTCTGTCATGTGGGTCCTCCTGTAAGTTTGCATCCTGGGCCTTGGATGGGAAAGAGTGTGGGGGCCAGCTGGCCAAGCGGTGAGAGTCATCCCTGGTGGGAATGTGTATCTGTGTCTGTGTCTCTGTCTTTCTCAGTCTCTCTCACATTGGTTGCAACTGTACTTGAGGACCCTGTGGCACCTGGACAGGCCATCTGTTCAGAAGAGAGACGTGCGGCCTTTTTGTGCCCATCTCTGACTCACGCAGTTCTGACTGGGCTGTCTGAGAATCAAACCTGCCATCTTGGCCTCATTAGTGCTGTGAAGTGCTTGGTGAAACTGGACACACACATTCACACATGCACTCACACACGCACACATTCACATGCAGATATTCACACACCCAGGCACACATGCCACCTACACTAACTCACAGATGTCTCCGTACAGAGTCACACACTCCGAAACACCGCGTTAAGTGCAATCTTGGGAGTGGACCCCGCTGTAGATGCAACCTGACACATGTGCTTTGCAGACCCCTGAGCCTTCACCACCGTCCCAGTCTCACTCTCCCCCTCAGTGACTTTTCATTCACCTTGGGTGACCCACCAGCTCCAGTGGCCAGGGGCCAGACGCCTGCAGTGTTCAGTGTTGGGGGCAGGAGGCAGCAGTGCTGCCCTCCTGGGACTCTCAACAAACCGCACCCAGCTCAATGTTCTGCACCTCTGCTCCCCCAAGTCTCGCAGGGGGTGTCTCCGGGTCCTGAGTCCCTCTCAGTCTATCTGACCCTGTGTAGTTCTGTGAGCCTCCTTCTGCCCCTCAACCTGCAAGTGTGTCTCCTGCTTGCTCTCTGCTTTGTCCTTCCCCTGCTCCTATGCCAGTTATTTTCTGTCTCTCCTCTCTCCCTGCCTCTCAGTCTCTCTCTTTCTATGTGTCTTTCTGTCTTTCTGTTTTCCTCTTCCTTTTTCTCTGTATGTGTATCTCTGTCTTTTGTCTTTCTCAATCTCTCTGTCTCTTTCTCTCTCTCTCTCTCTCTCGCAATCTCTGTGTGTGTCTCTGCCCTTCTGTCTCTGAAAGACACACACACACACACACACACACACACACACACACACAACTTCCTTACTCTCCATCTCTCTCCTGTGTCTCAGCTCTGTCTCTGATTGCGTGGCATCTCTCTAGTCTGTCTTTCTGTGTCTGTGTCTGTCTTTACCTCTCTCCATCTCTGTCTCTAAGTCTGTGTGTGTCTCTCTGTTCTCTCCCTGTCTTACTCTTGTGAAGTGTCCCAGGGGAACAGGACAGTCAGATGTCTCTGAGTGTAGAAGAAGATGGCAAAGCATCTGGGAAAGGGGCTTGCCATCACTCTGGGTCCCTCCAGTGCCAGGCAAAGAGTGGGGGAGGATATCAGGCTCTGGAGAGGACAGATGTTGGCCCATCTCCCCCAGCTCCTCTGCTGAGAATTTAAGATCTTGGGGGCTTTGGCTCCAGACTCTGAAATGTTATTTAGTGACAAGGCCCAGGGGCATAGGGCTGAGGGTTCAGGATGATGAGGGAGAGAGCCCCCTGTCTGTTTGGTTGTTCTGATTGACTTTGAGCCGAGGGAAAAGGTGTTGGGGACTTGAAGTTCCCCTCAGAAGAGGCATTAACCAGAGTGGGGCTGAATTGACACTTTTCTTTTTCCTCGAAGCAGCCAAGCTCAACGCACCCACCCCAAGCCCCAGCTTCCTGCTCCAAACCACCACTGTGCTCCCCACCCTGTTCCAAACATTTCCGCCAACTGCCCCTGGGCCGTGGGGCCTGTTCAAACAGCCTCCCTGCCCTCTCTCCTGGCCTCTCCACCTCGGCAGGCCTCTCCTTGCTGCCATGGCTTCTTGTACAGGAGCGGCTGTGTTGGCTGTTTGTTTATTTGACTAAGGTTTTTGGGTGGGGTGAAGACCGACTCCACTGATACTTCTCCCCACGTCAGATGCCCAGGCAAGATGCCAGGCTGGCCCCACCATGCTCCCACTGCCCCCACGGCCCTACCTCAAGCTCCCACATGCCTCTCCTACATCCTCAGGCCCCAGACTTTACTCCTCTCCTGATCTCAGGTCTGTCAATTCCTACATCTGAGGCCAGCTGCACCCCTCCCACTGGACAGGCAGGACAGGGAGGTACAAGACACACCTCTGCACACACCCACCTTGTCCCTCACCTAGGGGACGGACAATGCCAGGGGAAGGTGCTGGGAACTGGAACCCTTCCTTGGGTTCTCTGGGGGGGTCCCAGAGAGGAACACATGGCGTGTGGCCTTCAGCATGTGGGTGAAGTCTGCCTACCTCTCTCATTGACTGAGGCTTGAACCAGTGATAGAGTGAGACTTCAGCAGAGGAATAATTCCCTCATGAGTTTGGGCCCCTCCCAGGATCCATTCCAGAACGATCACTCTGGTACCTCAAGGGTTTTTCCATCCCTGGATTTTGTATGGTGCTGTACTTACTATATACAGAACTGTCTCATCCCGCCCCGTGAGCACCTGGAGAGGTGACAAAATCTCCATTCAGGCAGAGACTGGACTCGAACCCCGGTCTCCTCACTCCCCACAGCCAGGCTTCCTCCCCAGACCAAGCCAGAACTGCTCCTTGGGCAAAAAGAACTCCAGGCTGCAGCCATTTCTCGGCTCTCCTTGCATCTCCCCCTCCATCTTCACTGGGCCCACTTGTGTCTCCAGTTGGGAAGAGAGTGTAGGAGCAGGTAGCATTCTGTGACCTCGTTCTGAGATCTGCTGTCCTAGTTAGCAGCTTCCTGAGGGGAGAGGGACACGAGAAGCTTTTAGAGATGGTTTCAACCATCTGGGTGCGAATTGGGAATGAGATTGTCCCTAGGTTGAGGCTGGGGACAGCTATTCCCGGGCTGCAGGATGAGGTGTGGGGGCAGAGAGGCCAGAGAGGGGATAAGGAAGTTTCCCCAAATAGCCTGGCCCGCAGCCAGATGTGGGAGCCAGGCTGGGGGGGAGGGGGGTGCAGCCCAGCTGGGGGCAGCTGGCCCATTGGCACATGGGTCTAGACCTTGGGAAGCTGGGCAAGCGGCAGAAATGAAGCAGGACTGGTACTATCTCCTCTTTTCTCTCCTGCTGACATGGGCTTCTCCGGAACTTACCGTCATGAGTAAGGGGGGGATAGAGGTAGAAGACTTTCCCTTTTCTCTCTCAGAGGCCCTTGTAAACCCCAACCCATTCCCCTGCCCCTTACCCCAGTGATACTGATTTATTCATTCTTTCAACAAATGTTTATTAAGCACCTACTGTGTGTTATACTTGCTAGGACCTGCTCTGGGATTTCAAGGAGGAATAAGGTGAATAAGAAACACTACAAGGAGGCAAGAAGGAAATCTACCTTAAGGAGGGCAGGGAGGGAAGGTTTCTCAGGAGGTGATATTTCAGCATCAGCCCTGAGAAGGGGAGGTAGGACCCAGGAGGAAAAGAGTGATCCAGGCAGAAAGAACAGTTTCTAGAGGAGAGCATACTGTGCTCCAGGGAGAGAAAGAGCCCAGTGTGGCTGGAGTATCAGCAGCAAGGTAGGGAGTGGTACAAAAACAGATCAGAGGAGCACAGGATATGTTGACCTGGACATTTTGACCCCAAGGATGTTTTGAATGCAAACATTTTAAACCAAACATACCAACACTGGAGACTTTTTTAGAAAGTATTTTCCACTTTGAACGCTATTCGTCCAACTTAATTTCTTGATCAGATTTTTCATTTTTTTTTCTCTATGGTACAGTTAAACAGATTTCCACTTGTTTTTTCATTCCATTTTAATTTTACGGGAATTATGTTCACTGGCATCAATTCTGTATAAATTTTGCTGCCAAGATTTGATTCATCGATCAATTTGGCATCGATCAAAGGCTCCTGACCGCAGTCTCTGCTATTGTGCAATTTATGGGGTAAACTCTCCAATTTTGGAAGATTTAAATTAAAAAAAAAGACTTGTGGTCAAAATTGGATTCTTCTGTCCATTTTAGTCAATAACAAATTTTCTTGTATCTGGTTCTAACTAGCATCAGTGTTACTTTTACCAGTAATAATAATCTTAGGGTTTGGGGGAGGTACATAGGGGTCAGATCTTCCAGGCTGGAGTAAAAATTCTCTTAAAGGAGAGGAGAAGGTTTTGGAGGTTGTAGGCAGGAGAGTGACACGATAAGATGTGCCTTTTTGAAAGACTCCTGGCCATGTGGGGAGCAGACTGGGAGGGCAGGACGTGGAGAAGTGGAGGCAGGGAGGACACTGGGGAGGCCGTTATGCCAATCCAGGTGGTCAAGAGAAGTGAACAGATTGAAGAAAGATGAAGGAGGTAGAAAGGGCAGGGTAATGACTGTCCCACTCCCCAGGATCCCAGCACAGCCCTTCCCACGTGCCCAGAGTGACGTCGATGTCATTCCCCACACCCTCAGCTCCTGCCTCTCCCTTCCTCCAAGGCCCCAAACACCTCAGAGCCTGGCCCCTGGAGTTTGCACAGGGTGGAGACCATGAACTGGGGTGTTTTCCTTGGGGCTCCCTCCCGGTCTGTCTCCTGACTGAATGCAGCCAAGGGAGAGTCAGGGATGCCCAGCCGAGGTTCGAGGGGGGGGACGGGGGGGGACAGGGGGGACCTGGAAGGCCTAGGGGGTATGGCCCTTGGATCCGCCCATCCAGAGCACGTGGCTGGAGCAGCCAGAGTGGCCGCAGAGCTGGCGGTGAAACAGACCCAGACACAGGGTGCTTGTCCGGCCCCTGGCTCCAAGCTCAGGGTGTGACCCTAGGCAGGGTACAAAGAGGCCTCTGTCGGTGCGTGCGGGGCACAGAGCCCATCTAGGCCAGGCCAGGCGCCTGAGGAGTGAGGGAGCTGGGCCTGGGGCTACCTGAAGAGAGAAAGCTTAAAATGACACAGACCCGAGGTTTGAGTGTCATCTGGGACAAGTTACTTCCTCTGCTGGACCCTCAGTCTCCTCACCTGTGAAATGGAGTCTAATCCCAGCCTCCCAGACCTGGTGCATTGTCTGGACCTCCTTGGTTGACTGACTAAAGCATCACCTTCCTAGAATCCCATATTTTTAAACATTATTTACCAACCACATAGTGATTACCTTGTGCTTGTTTGTTAAACACGTTACAAATATTGATTCATTTAACCCCAGTAATGACCCTCTAAAAGAGGTACGATTTATCCTTATTTTACAGATGGGGAAACTGAGGCACAGAGGTGGCCAAGGTCACACAGGAAGTGGCAGAGGTAGGATTTGAACTGGGGCAGTATGCCCCACGGTGCGTCTCTTAAGGAAGGGGTGGGCATCCCTTAGGCCAGGCTTCTGAGGTGGGGGTGGGACCTGACTCTCCAGCTGGGATGCAGGGGTATGAGGGACGGCTCTGTGCAATGGGAACATAACTGCAATGTCTCGCGTCCCAGGGCCTGAGCCCTAGGGCAGGGCTAAGAGTGCAGTGGGAGGGAGAAGAGTCAGACTCCACTGGAGGAGTCCCAGGACCAGAGACCCAGGGCAGGAGAAGAGGGTGGAGCAGGGATCTCTGGAGAAGTCGGTCACAATCCTGGCATCTGTGGCCCAGGTGTGGCAGCTGTGCCAGGGAAGGCTGGGGCAGATTTGGTATTCCTTCAGCAAGGACCAGTCCTCTGTGGGGTGCCAGGCTGGGTGCCACATACTTGGAGGAGCCAGCTCCACCCCAGGGAGCTCAGGGTCTCGGCAGACACGCAGCGTGGACATGGAACTGAATGGCAGGGGGACTCAGCCAAGGGGCTGAGGGTGGTGGGGAAACAGTCCAAGGTGGGGACCCTCAGGTTTCAGGATTAAGCTTAGGCGCCTGTGCAGGACTTGATGGGCTGAGAAAGGAGGCGGGGCCTCTCGGGCTGAGGGTGAGAAGGGGGGATAGTTGTACTGAAGCAGCAGGTGGTCTCCGTGGGAGTGGCTGGGATGTGCTCACTTACACACATCTCTAGGCCTGTCTACGCTTCAGAATCCCCTGGGCACTTGTTAAAAAGGCAGACGCTGGGCCTCTCCCCACCCAGAATCGGAACCGCCGGGGTTGGGGCCCAGCCCAGGATGCCTGACAAGCCCAGGTGCTGCTCATGTGGCCAACACTTGGAAGTACTGCAGGGCGCGGGGTTCTCACCCTTGGGTGCACATCGGAATCACCTGGGCAGAATTTAAAAGCCCCCGTGCCCAAGCTGCACGCGGGACCAACCCCAGCAGAATCCCTGGGTAGGGGTCCAGGCATCAGAAGTTTTCCAAGTGGCCAGGCGATTCCAGTGAGCCGCCATGGTTGAGGACCCTCAGGCAGGCCTGTCCTTCATATTAACCAGGTTTAGGCTGAACTGTCCCCTGCTCACTCATCCTCTCTGACCTTGTGTGTTTATCCCTTATTAGTGTGCCTATCGCTCCTAGACTGCAGGCTTCCTGAGGGCTCCTCAGGACCGCTCTTCACTGCTGGATCCCCGGGCATAGGATGGAGGGCCTGGCAGATAGTAGGTGTTCAACAAATGTTTATTCAGTGATTTTACTGAGCCTCTACTGTGTGCCAGCCACAAAGGCAGACACTCTCCCTATATCATCTCTTAATTCTCCTAACAAACCTATGAGGTAGATATTAATAGTATTGGGCCTGTTTTACAGATCAGAGAGGTGAAGCAACTTGCCCAAAGTCTGATGGCTCCAGAACCCTGGCTGGGTCCTGAGCCCCAAGCTGCCTCTCAGCCAAGGTTCTGGAGCAGCCCTGCTGTCGGAAGCAGCCGGGAGCCTGGAAGCTGGACAGAGGGCCTAGGGGGCGTGGGCCATCCTTGGGGCATTTCTTGGAACCTTTCAGTTGGTTTTGAAAGACCTCCTTCATGGCCTGCAACTGCTGTGTGCTTCCACTCGCTGGACCAATTTGAGAGGAAGACTCCTTGATGTGGTCGGCAGCTGCTCCCTGGCCAGCAAAGGGGACCTTGGCCACCCCACCGTCTCCCTCAGCCAGTGGGCTTGGAGGCTTGCCCCTCCTTCATGCCCTGGGTGACCCTGGATTCTCAGGGTCATCCTCAGCCACCCCCTGCCTCCATCTTTCTGAGGTTAGGATGGGTTTAGGTTCAGTTTCTCATACTGAGGAAGGGGAAAGGACCCCAAGGTCTGGTGGAGTGGGCAATGGTGGGAGGATTCTCTTGAACAAACTAAATGAAAGCATCAGGAAATGAAAGGTGGGTCAGGGAGACTCAAAGATCTTAATTTCCACAGGGTTGATCCTGGCTGGTAGTCAGGGCCTCTCCCAGCCTCTTCTGAATGCAGCTCTTTAAGTAAGAGGGAAGATAGCCAAAGTCCCAGCGAGGACCCCTGGGCCCTCAGCCTTTCCCATCCCTTCCGTGGGGCTGTGTGGGGAAGTCCCCCCAGTAAGCTGACTGCCTTCTAGACTGCTGCTACTGCAGCTAATATTCTGAGGAGAGGGCCACTCCTGCTGTGGGCACCCCGGTTCCCAGCCTCCTGTCCTGTAGCTCCAGCCTCTCCTACACAACCCAAGCAGCTCTGCCAAGCTGGGTGAGGAGGTTGAAATAATTTCCATTGCACTGGCAACAAACACAAGTTGGATACAGCTCTGGGCCAAGAAAGATTGAGGACAGGCTGGCAGCATTGGAGGCAAGACGATGGGCAGGAAGGGAGCAATTTAGTCCGGGCATAGGATGGACACGCTGGGTGGGAGAGGGGATCATTGGTGAGATTTTTGGGGTTCCAGGCCCATTTGTCTTCCTTTTCTTTTTGCCCCATTAGTTTCCAATGCACAGCTGAGAGGAAGTTCTTACTGCAGTCTTATCAGTGTTCTTCCTACTGTATGTATCTAACGTCATTCCTCACATCACAATGGCTCTGTACAGCTTGCAGGGTATTTTCTGTATGTTATCTTATTTAATCTTCTCAGCTGTCAGCCTGGGGTGATTATCATTATCCCCATTTCACAGATGAGAAAACTGAGGTGTGGAGAAAAGGGGCATGTTCCCAGCCACAGGTTAGTGTCAGAGTTGTAATTTAAGTGCATGTTTTCTGACTCCACATTACTCTAGTTCTCATGGGGCCCTTCAAATTCCTCCTGCAGACACACGCTCACTCTCTCCCTAGCTCCTCCCCCTCCCATCTCACCACAACTCAGAAGCAGGCTTGGCTGGGAGAGGTTATCCTGTCCATCCCCCCCTGCCTCTGGCCGGTGCAGGGGGAGCCTCTGCATGGCTGGTGTCTGGAGTTCGTCCAGGAGAGGGTGACGGTGGCAAAGTTGGGGAGTCAAGGGTGTCAGCTGCTGTTGTTTCTTTTTGAGCAAAGACTTTTAAAGTTTAATGTGATAATCTCATCCTGATTACTGCAAACTGAGGACCTTTGGCTTGTCCAAGAATCCATTACCGGCCTCACATGAGGAGCGGGAGAATGCGCTGGGCCCTCCTGGCTTCCCTGCTCCCATCCTCACTCCCATCCTCGTGCATATTGGGAAGGACTGAGTCTTGGTTTGGTTGTTTGGTGTGTTTTTTCTTTTTTCTCTTTAGTGGAAGGAAGGTGTTTCTAGATATGGTAGGGGTGATTTGTGCCTCCCTGTTTCAAGACCTGGACCCAGGGACCCCAAGCTTCGCTTTTATATCTGAGAAGTTATTGTTCTCATATGGGGGTCTGGGTGTGAGGCTGGTTAGAGGGCACCAACAATCAGCCCAGGCAGGGACGCCGGAAGTCATCACATGCCCCTACCCCATTTGACTGGCTGGGAAACCGAGGCCCATTGCCGTTGTCTCCACATCATGCCTGCCCAGAGTAAACCAATTAGCACCGTGTCTGGTTCTGTGTTTAGAGTGCCTGTCTCATTATTTGGGGATTTATGTCTCGGTCACCGTGAAGGACAACTGTCCCAGTTTCCATTGGGGGGAGCCTGGCCAGCCCTGGAGCCCAGCAGTGGCAGGAGGTGGTGCCATCCTGCTTGAGGCAGGATGGGGATTTAATTTCAGGGGGATTTGCAATGGGTGAGGAGCCGCCCTGGGCACATGGTAGCTCTGGGCTATTTTAGGAGGCAAAAGGCTGGCCCAAGGGGGGAGGGAGCACGGTGGACTTATTCAAGCCATTAGTGAGTCTGCCCTTTCAGTGGGAATGGAAAGGACCCGTGATGGGCAGGGCAGGCCAACTTGAGGTTGGGGCTTCTTTCACCTGCCTGGACCCCAGGGGCCCAGAATTATGCTGCCATCCCACCCTAGTCCAGGCTATGAGAAGACTAGAAACTGCTGGCCAGGCAGGGATCTCTGGCTCCTGGCCTAAGCCCCTTTGCTACAGGCTTTACCTCAGCTGGGCCCTTGGTGTTATTAGTGTGAACGATTAATGTAACCATCTCATATTTTTTGTAGTAGAAATTATATTTATAATTTCTACCACAAAGGTCCAGCTATTATGGAAGGTGCCCTGGGGCAGGGAAGAGGGCACATCCTTAAGATCGGCTCACCTGGCCTCCTGTTCCGTACAGGCCACTTCTAAGCTGGTAATATGGGTTGCAAAGTCCCTTCCCCTCTCTGAGCCTCAGTCTCCCTGTTTCTAAAGCGGAGACTATAACACTTCATTATGCTCGTGTTATTAATTGGGCATATATTATGTCAGAGATGATCTCACATCACCCTCAGCAATTTTTTTTATGTATTAACTGCCTCATTTTACAGATAAGGAAACTGAAGTTCAGAGAGGGAAAGTAACTTGCCTCAGCCCACACAGCCCATTCCATTTCTTGCACCCACAGTGAGAGTTGGTTCATTCCTCAAGCCCAGCAGTTTGTACTGGTGGCCTTCGGTGTGCCAGGCTGGGGATTTATCACAGACAAAACAAAGGAAGAGGAGATAACAGGATGAGACTGGGCAACAGTGAGAACTGAGTGGCCCAACTAGAGACTCGGGAGCTTTATTTAGACTAAGGGTCATTTTCTGGCCAGGAAGAGGGCAACAGCCAGGGGCCTGAATCCCTCCTTGGATGAGTGGTAGGTGGGCAAGGGGCATCAGCACCATATGGCACCTTTAACTCTCATTACTAGGAAGAGGTTTTCTTTATTCTTCCTTCTCAGCCCACCTTTATAAGAAAAAATTCACAGGGCATATTGAGATAAGGCCTTTAGAAGCACCATGACATAGAAGAAAGAGAGCCTAGAGTTTGTAGTCAACCAGATAGGGTTCAACTCCACCCCTTTCTAGCTGTGCGAACTTGGGCAGGTAAACTACCCTCTCAGAGCCTCCCTTTTCCGAGGAATACCGCCTTTCAGAGCTCTTGGAAAGATAAAATGGGTTGATAAAGGTGTGGGAAGGGCCTGGAATGTAGATGGCCCACAACGAATGGCAGTGTTTTGCCTGCGTGTGGGGTTGGAGTTTAGGAGTGTTATTCCTAGGTATCTAGGTGAAGCCACGTCTTTGTGGTGGCACTAAGCTGGCACCTGTGGTCCTGCTGAATGATTTCAACAGGCTGGGCAGAACGGGAGAGCCAGCAAGCTTAACATAAGGTCTGGTGCTCACAGTTCAAGGAATCACTCTCTAGACTAGATGGGGAGGCTGAACTCAACAACGTATCACACGAAAATAGACCTGGGGGGTTTCATGGACCCTCAGCTGTGTGACTGAAGAGAGCAGAAAAGTTCAGGGACAGCATAATCAAGGATAAAGTTGAGGATGGGGAAGGTGATGCTATCCCTTTTTCTGTTCTAAGGAGGACATTGAAAGCTTAAATAAGTTTAGGGGGATGTGACTGGAATAATAAAACACCTACAAGCTATTTAGTCAACAAATTTGTATTGAGTTGCTTAGTTCAGGTCAGTTGGTCACCATTGCAAGGGAACTGGGCAGAATTAACCCATTCAGTACAGTGGGGTGGTCAGGGCAGGGTTTGGGAGAGAGTTCAATACAGTGTGATAAGTACAGTGCTAGTGACCCATATGAGGTGTCCTGGGAGCTCAGAGGAGGGCCTTCCTGGAGGAGGTGGCCTTGGGGAAGGGAAAGAATAGTTGAGAGAAATGGGTCTCTTTAGCTGGGAGGGGAGAACTCTTAGGAAGAAGCTGGCTATAGAAGGTGGAGTGTACTTTTCCCAAGTGACTGGGGAGCAGATCTAGAATCAGTGCGTGGCATTATAGGAAACCAGCTTTCAGCCCCCCACAGTGATGAGATGTCTACCATTGAGAACTATCCAACAATGGAGTGGGCTTTCTCTAGAGGCGGTGAGCTCCCCATCATTGGCATGTTCAAGCAGAGGCCAGAGGGTAAAGTCAGGGACAAGTTACAAAAAGGACAGGATGACCTCTAAGATCCCTTCCAAGTCTGAGCAACTACAATTGTCCATGGACAGATGCAGAATGTGGACTGGATTAAGTTAGAGGATGGGTGCACTGCAGGATGACACAGTGTACTGTGACTGTCATCCCCACCCTGGATTGATTGATTGATTGATTTTTACTAACTGCTTTATTGAGATACAGGTCACATACCATACAATTCACCCATTTCTAGTATACAATTTAATGTGGATTTACCGCTCGAGTGGAAATGAATCCATGCATTCATTCAACAACAATTTATTGAGCATCTATTAAGTATGCATCACGCTTTGTGCTGGTGCTTTGGGTCCCTGGGAAACAAAGGCCCTGCCCTCATGAGGAAGACAGGTAAGGATCCAAGCAAAAGAATTACGTCTTTGCCTTGGCAGAAGTGCTAAGAGGGAAATTAACCAGGGGCTGGGCCGGGGAAACAGGATTCTGAGGAGATGACTTTGGAGCTGAGGCCTGAGTGACAAGGAAACAGCCCTGTGAAGGTCAAGGGGAGGGAACTGCAGGGGCAGAGCCCTCAAGATAGGAGTGAGCTGGTGGGTGTGCAGACCAGGAAGAAGTGCTGGGAGACTGGGTAGCAGTGGGCGAGGCATTGCCGGGGCTCCCCAATTTGGGACCTCCTCTCTAGAACACCTGGTCCTCATGAGGTCGGCCCTGGGCACAAGGTGGGTGAGCAGTACTGATATATCTTCTCTGGATACAAAAGACGTTTCTGTCCCCTTTCTTTGGGACTCGCTTTCTTACTGTTACTGCCTTCCCAATAACAGCACGATGGCAGAGCACACTTAGGAGGCCATGCCACCACCCCTTGTCTCCTGCCCTCACCTGCTTGGCTTCATGCTTCGTCACTGTACCCCCATTGTGGGCCGTCCCGAGGGCACTGATTTCCTGGGAGAAATCAGAAATGACCCCCAGCTGCTGCACACAGGTGAGTCTTCCCCAGCAGGCCCGCTGGCTATCTCCCCTGACCTCCGGAAATGGTTCCTAGGAGCCCTCTGGAGTCTCCCATTTGGTGCTCACTTCCTGTGTGACTTGGATTAGTTACTTAATGGCCCCAGTCTTTCATTTCCTAGTCTGTGAAATGGGGATCAAACCAGTGGGGCCGAGTGGTTATGGGGATCGAATGTGATCCCTCCTGGCACCCAGTAGGTGCTCCATGAATGTCAAGTTCCTCCTTCTCTCTGGGCTTCCCTCTAAAAGAGGGGCAATTTGCAGGGCGTGGGGGAGATCACAACAGGCCAGTGGGAGGTAGCCACCTTGGGGTCCCCTTCCCTAAGCTGTGGGACCCCTCGGAAGCTGAAGGGCACTCAGGCCTGGCCGGCCAGGGGTAGAAAAGAGCTTCTCCAATGGGCCCAGTCCTTCCGCAGTGAGAGCCCCTGGGTGTCCCCTCGCTTTCCTCCCCAGGGAGCCACACCGCGCAGGCCCTCCGCTGGCCCACTTGCCTGTGCTCGGCTCCGGGCGGCGCGGCTCCTGTCACCTGCTCCGTGCGGGCCGCCCAGGGGCGGGCTCGGAAGACGCGGCGGCCGCGTCCCGGGACGCGCGGGCCCGGGACTCCCCCGCCGGGCACCTCCGGGAGCCGCGGAGCAGGATCACCCCGGGGGCGGCGGGCGGCTGCATGCGGCCCGTCTGGGGTCGGGAGCTCCCTTCAGGTAGGCGCTCGTGTTCCCCATCCCTGCCCCACGCGCTGCTCCGACTGAGCGCCGGAGGGGGTCTCGCACGGGCGTGGCTGTAGGTGACCCTGTAGGGCTGCAGGCAGCAGCCAAGACCCTGGCCGGCCTTGTGTGTGAGCAAGGTGGGGAGACAAGAACCACAACTTAGCCGGAAACTTCCAGCTCCCGGTAGAGGAAGGGAGGCTGCGGACCACAGGGCACAGCCGGTGAGACCCCCACCCTCTAGAGAGGACCAGTCTCTGGAGATGGGGTTCAACCTAATCATTCACTTTTTTTTTTTCCTAAGGAGTTTAGAGAACCCAAAAATCAACCCACCCTTAGCAGCCCCTGGGATAGAATAGAATGGAAGGGGTGAGGTAGGTGAGGTCTCCTATTGCCTTGTTTGGGGTGCAAAGAACACACTTGCCAAACCTCTCCACTACCAGGGTCATTCACAGTCATTGGAGGCCTTCCTGTCCCGCCCCTCCCCCTTCAAGCAGATTGTCTCATCTTCAGCCATGTGCATAGGTTGGACGCTCCTAGCCTGCCTCCCACCACAACTCCCAAACAGTCCTGGGACCTCCCAACCCTCCTCCCTTTGGCTCCAGGATTCATTCCCCAGCCCCAACTTGGAAGTGCTGCTGCTGGGGCTATCACGAGCAGGGGGTGGGGTTTGGGGGAGGTGCTGCTCAGTATCGTGGAGCGTTGGGCTGGTGGAGCAGGCTGCGGATGAGGCTGAGCTGTGCCAGGATCCTGGGTGGTGTACAGAAGAGGGGGGTGTAGGGTATGGGGTACCTCCTGTACAACGTCAGGTTTCCTAGGCCTTTCCAGGCAGCATAGGGTAAACAGGGAGGTACTGAGGCTAATACTCCCTTTCTAACCACCCCACCCACCCACCACCTTAGAAGCAGCCGCTCTGTATTGTGACTGTGGACCCTGCAAGGAGAGATGCAGGTTAGATAGCAAGAAGGACTGCCTTCCTGAGGGTGGCTTGAGGGTCTTTTCAGGGAGTCTCACTGCCTAGGAGAGGAAGCCCCTATCTTTGAGGGTGTCAGGCTTGCCTCTGGGATACCCAGACAATAGGGGGTGAGGACAGCAGACTGGGGGAGGGGAAGTGGTTGGGGACAGTGACCTCATCCCTGAACCATCACCCTCCCTCACCTCCCATACCCTCTCTCTCCCTTCCTTGGAGCTGGAGTGGTGACTTTCAGCACCTCTTAGCCAGCTCACTCCTGAAATCCCCAGCACCCAGCAGTCCCCAGGGAAGGTGGCAGGCTTCCTCTGTTACCACTTTGGATAGCCAGACAGGCATGGCTGCCTTGGTTTGCCCGATGGAACCCCCACCTGGCCTCTGACACCTGGACCAGCTGTTGCTCAGCCCAGGGCATCCTCCTCTGGCAAAGCAGGGATGTCTAGGCTGGGGGTTGGCATGGCTGGCCCCACTCAGGCCATCCTATCCTCTAGGTGGGGGTCTCTGGCTCTTCTGGGGAGTTTTGGGTGTGACTCTGGGTGACCCCAGCTCTCTGGGCCCACAGTATGGTTGGGGTGGGTGCCACTCTGTGGTGGCCACACAGTAAAGTGGATTGTTTCTTCACCCTAGGAAGGTATCAGTCTTGGGAGAGAGGAGGTGGCAGGAAAGAGGGAACAAAATGCTCAGTGGTGGCTCCTCAGGGGCATTGAGGGAGCAGCCAGGACAGGAACAGAGAAGGTCTCTCTTCTTCCAAACACTTCTCTCTGCAGCTGGGTCAATGGGGAGAGTGGAATCCCACACTCCTTCTTATGACCCTCTAAGTGACAGTGATGGGGTCCTCCAATGTCTGCACCCCCTGTCCCTGAAAAATAGGGTGGGAGAGAACTGGCCCTATCACCTGCCTCTCTTTTCGACTCTGAGCCTCAGTTTCCTTATTTGTAAAGCCTCCCAGGGTTGTTAGGAGGTTTAATGGAGGCAATGTTTCTACAGTGTACAAAAGGCAATGGGCACTCACCACCTGGCAGTTCTTTCCCAGACCCACCCTGCCGGTCTCCCCCAACCCCCACCTTAGAGGCAGCTGCTCTGTGTTGCCACTGCCACACTGCCTGCAAGGGACCTAAGAGATTAGCTCAACCCTCTCTCTTTAAAGACAGGAACTAAAGCCCAGAGTGGCAGGGACTGGCCCAAGCTTGGCCAGCCAGCCAGGCTCCCTTCTCAGAGGCAAGATCTAGGACCTGGCTGGGGGAGACAGGAGGGTAAATGTTGGCAGATGTGGGGGAAAATGCTAGAGTGTAACTGTGCTCATTAAAGGTTTGGTGAAGGAGCCCTTCATGCCTGTCCAGAGGTTGGGGACAAGCAGAGAACCTTCCTCTCCTGTTAACCTTTTGGCAAAAGCAGCTCTTTCCTAAGGATCCCCTTCCCTAGGCTGCAGCTGAAACAACTCTGGCTCTGCATTTTATGGCCTCCAACCTTCTTTCTATCCAACCTTCTTTGGATAGGCAGGCAGAGAATGCCAGTGTCTGAGGGTCCCACTGACACCTGGCCCTGAAGTCTATTGTCACTCAGGAAGAAGTGGTAGAGATGGGACCCTGCCCGAGTGCTCCCTCCACCCCCAAGCCCCTCCAGCTCCATATGGAGGACATACAGACAGACAGGAGGCAGGCAGCAACGCTGGCCTCCATCAGAGAACCTCCATCAGCTCCCCAGCTCCCCTGCCTTCAAGTGGGTAACTCTTTCCTGTCATCCAACCCCCGACCCTCCCTGCTGCAGCCTCAGCCCATCTCTCAGGGAAGGTGAGAACAGAGAGAGATTTACCCCTTGCTCCTGTGTAAGTCACAGACAGACAGAGACACCAGAACACATGCACACTCTTTTGCTGTGCTTTTACTTGGTCTTTTCTCAAGTTAAGTTTAGTTCTTCTCCCCTTCTTCACACCCCTTCCTCCCAACCTTCTGAGTCTGGCTCCACTCTTCCTGACCAGGGTGTGGCACCTCCCTGCCTGGCACCTCAGCCTGATAGAGGCTGGGCAGCCTCCAGCCTCCCCAGGAGCCCTTCTTTGAATCCCTAACTCCCCTCCCCACCCAGCCGTTCAAATCAGGGCTTGGCAGTCTTTAAGAAGTGGATAGGGCAGTAAGTGGTTAAAGACTTGGGCTCCAGGGTCAGACAAGTGTAGGTTTGAGTCAGTGAAACCTCTCAGAGCCCAGTTTTCTAAACTGTGACGTGGGGTAATAGGTTAATAATAGTGCCCACCTCATGAGGTTGTTGTGAAATTTAAAAGCGATCCTCTGTGTAAAGCACCTGGCATACAGTAAGCTCTCAACAACGTGGTTGTCATTATACAGAAGAGGTGGCCTGGGCATCTGGCTGGTAGAGAGGAAGGCAGGGAAGCTTCTAGAAGCAGCTCTTGCACTGTCTTTTCATGTATTTTGAAGAAAGTCCACTCTGCTGTTCTGGGACTCAATTTCCTCTTCAGTTAATGAGAACATGTGGACCGGGTCCTGTCCAAGTGCAGGTCCAGCGAGGGTGAGTCACGCTGGTTCTGAACAGGGGCCAGTGCAGGGGTTGTTGACCTGCTGGTGCTCACAGCAGGAGTTAAATAGCCATTTGTGTGCCCTGAAAACTGCCTACCCCTCCAAATGTTCTGGGTGGGAGCCCTAGCTTAGCTGGAGTGGTATAACTCCTGAGGGGACAGCTGGGAGGGCTGGGTCAGGCAGGGCAGGCTGTGGCAGGCCCAGCAGCCTGGCTGGGGGGACACAATTAGCCCGGGAATCCGGGAGGGCCCTGTGAGCCCAAAGGCTGTATATCACAGCGGTTTAATTAGCCCTCTGGCAGATATTTGTCGGCTCTTTTGGGCCCTGTCCTCGGTTTGCCTGTCATAAATTACACTGAGATTTAAAAAAAAACCCTTTCCTCTTGCTGGCGGGGCAGGCAGCTCCCTTGGCATAGCCAGAAAATTCTCATTCTCCTGACACACCCCTGGCCAGTTGGACCCCCACCTCTGACACTGGTACCTGGTACTTTTCCTGACCCTTCTTCCTGTTGGGAAGGTGGGGGAAGAATTATAAAGGCAGAAGAATAGCTATAATAACCTCCATCTACAAGTGAGAGGGTGCAGAATGTTGGTGGGGTCTCAGTGCAGCCTGGGGGACGGGGGAGCTTCTCACAAGGTGATGGGAGTGACCTTCCAGTGTGGCCTCTGTGGGCAGAGCTATGCCCTGGGCTCCAGATATGGGACCCAGGAGCTTGGCACGGCTCAGAGGGGCAGCCCAGTTGCCCCAGGAGTGTGGAGGAGTAGGGTCTGCCCTGCCTGGAGGGGTACTGAGTTCCACCTCTGAGCTTCCTGCTAGGTGCTCTCTGCGCCACCTGGACGCTCCCTCTGGTACTGCAGCCCAGCCACACCACCCTGCAGTGTCCGCCCTCAAATCATCAGGCACCTGTGAGCACATGAGGGTCTGACCCATGGTGTATTAGTTTTCTAAGGTTTCCATAACAAAGTACTACAAACCAGGTAGTCTAAACAATAGATGTTTATTGTCTCACAGTTCTGGAGGCTAAAAGTCCAAGCTAAGTAAGGTATCGTCAGGGTGGGTTGCTTCTGAGGGCGGTGAGGAAATCTGTTCCATGCCTCTCCCCTAGCTTTGGGTCATTTGCTGTCAACCTTGGGCATTCTTTGGCCTGTAGGAGCTTCACCCCGGTCTCTACCTTCATCTTCACATGACGTTCTCACTGTGTGCATGACTGTGTCCAAATTTCCCCTTTTATAAGAACACCAGTCATATTGGATTAGGGGCCACCCTACTCCAGTATAGCCTCGTCTTAACCTAATAATATCTGCAGTGACTCTATTTCCAAACAAGGTTGTATTTCATATTCTGAAGTGCTGGGGGTTAGGATTTAAACATATGATTTGGGGGTGGGGGTGGACATAATACAACCCATAACACATGGTGAGTCTCAGTGTTCAATGACAGTCTCATTCCATGATATGGGCACAGCGACACTCACATTGTGATACACATACACTGTGACGTGCACACAGTGAGCGACAGATTCACCTAAGCAAATGATTGGGTAGCAGAGACATTCACAGTGACCCAGGTACACCATGACAGACATGCAGGGTGACAGACCAGGTGACTCCACTCACAAGCTGCAAAACAGACACACCACGGATTAATGACAGCTGACTTTTATAGGACACTGAGGAGTGTTTCTATAGATCAGCTCATCCAGTCCTCACAATGTGCTTATGATTTAGGAACTGTTATGAATCACCCCCATTTTACAGACATAGAGATGAGGGGACTGAGGCTCAGATCACACAACCAGCAAATGGCAGAGCTGAGATTTGAACCCAGAAGTGAGTCAATAGAGTTCACTGCACCTCTATTCCATTCACACACAGTCCCCACACATGTAGTGACAGACCTGTTATGAGGGAGGACTGCCCACAACAGTGACAAGCAGCTTACTGAGAGCAGAAGGTAGGTCGGGGGCAGATTCTTGGCTGTGGATTTGAGAAATTCATGTTCTTTGTTCAGATACGTGCTCCACTACTGGATGTGTGGACTTATGAGATATTAAGGCCTCACTTGACTTCATTCAGTTGGTCTAATCTGCAAAACGAGCATGAGCCTCAGGACACAGGAAATGCCTTTAGGGGGATGTGTTAGTTTGCTTGGGTTGCCATAATGAACTACCACAGACTGAGTGGCTTAAACAGCAGAAGTTTGTTTTCTCACAATTCTGGAAGCTGAAAATCCGAGATCAAGGTGTCCTGTTGTCAGGGTTAGTTTCTTCTGAGGTCTCTTTCCTTAGCTTGCAGATGGCCGCCTCTTCCCTTTGTTAATTGCCTGTGTCCAAATTTCTTCTTCTTATAAGGACACCAGTCATATTGGGTTAGGGACCACCCTCATGACCTCATTACCTCTAATGACTTAATTACCTCTTTAAAGATCCTTTGTCCAAATAACAATCACATTCTGAGGTACCAGGAGTTAGGACTTTGACATATGAATTTTTGGTGGACACAATTCAGCCCATAACAAGAAAGATGGGCTCAGTCGTGCCTTACTCAGGCCTAGCCTTGGGGCCCCCCCTCTGAGCGAGATACAGTCCCTGACCTCAGGAATTCTCTGTCCTCGTGAGGAGGCTACAGCTCCTGCCCTCAAGAAGTCCCCAGTCTGAAGCAGAGACAGAAAGCTTGCACACAGATTCAGGAAGGAAGCTGAAAATTGACACATTTCACTTTGAGAAAGGTCACTGAGCAGCCCCAGAATAGAGGTGGTTAGGGGCAGAGGAGTCAGGAGGGAAAGTCTCAGTAAAGTGAGTTGGAAAGAAAAGACAGTCTGTGGAAAATGAGGGGCCTAAAGGTGTGTGTGTGTGTGTGTGTGTGTGTGTGCACTGCAAATGCCAACTGTTGCCACAAGCTGAGTGGCCAAGACAGCAAGGAGCATCTGGATCCCCATGGGACAGAGTGGGGATGGCTTCACACACTGTCACCGTTTGTGAATATCACCCAGCCCGGCCATGGACACCGGGAGGTTAGATTTCTGCAATCACCATCCTGGCCAGTGGCTGCTGCGTCTCCAGCAAGCACCACATGCCTGCCTGTCACAGGATTGTCAGCACCTGCCTCGGAGATGAGAACAGAGTGCTGGCTTCCCAAAATGTGACTCCACCTCCCTACCCCGCCGTGCCCACCTGTTCTTCAAGACCCACGCCTCCCTCTCTGAGCTTTGCTCTGTGGCCGCGTCCTCAGGTGTTGGCCGCCCAGTGTGTAGACATTTCTGACATTCTTCCAGATATTCCTGCCTTTTAATGAATGCTGCTTTGTTTGAAATAGACCCCATTCTACTCCCTTTGCTACCCTTGGGTTGGGGCTCTCCGAAAGCTGGGGAGTTTCAGCTGGGATTAAGGATCCAGGCATCTGTGGGTCTTGAACCCATCTTGCTCCTTCCTCGTATTCACAACACTCAGCCTTTGTCTATTTGTCTCCTTCTCTATCTGCTCAGGTATGAAGCGGCCACTGAGCCCATCCCCTCCCACTGAGAAGGAGCCCCCTATATCTGGAGCTGCTGAGTGCCCTCCTCGGCCCCCAGAACCACCTAAGCCCAAGCGGGAGAGAAAACGGCCATCGTACACACTCTGTGACGTCTGCAACATCCAGCTGAACTCAGCAGCCCAGGCCCAGGTGCACTGTGAGGGGCGGGCCCACCAGAGGCGGCTGCGACAGCTCAGCCTGGGAAAGGCCCCTGCAGGGCCAGGTCAGTGTGGAGGGGCACTGCACCCACAAATTTGGCTCTGGATCTGTGGGATCTTTGTGCATGATGCCCTCAATGGGTCTTAGGGTCTAAAGTCCCCAGATGCCATCAAGTTTTGTTTTGCATCTGGACAACCCCCTTGAGATCTCTCAGGATCTGAGGACCTTTAGGTGTGAGGCCTCCTCTTTCTGGATCTGGGCGGTGTCTCCCGGTGCAGTCTTTCGGGTCCAGGACCCCAGTCTGGAGCCCTCTGTCAAGAATAGTCTTTTGAACAAGGGCCTCCCCTGTGGGCACCTGCAGCGTATCCCGTGCTCCTGCTCTGGTCCACGAGGGCCAGGATATGCAAGGTGCATGACACTCCAACTGAGGGATGGCCCCGGGAAGCCCCTCTTCCTTTGGCCACTGGATTCCTGGCCAGGATTTCCGCCTCTCCTTGGTTGGGGTGACTGCAGAGGTTTGGCTGCAAGCACGGAAGGGGCAGCTGGCTGCAAGGCAGATTGCTGGGGGAAATGGGTGAATGCATTTCATGAGGGTGATTCCAGCTGACAGGCACCTAGGAGCCATGGGGAAAATTAGGAGAGGCGGGCTCCCGGCTGGCAGAGGAAACGGGTTCAGAACTAGGCCCCGTGTGGGGAAACAGAAGGGGCCAGAACTTCTGCCTGTTCTTGGGGGTGGTCGCTGGAAACCTACCTTGCATCCCAGGTTGCTGGCTTTGCCAGAGGACTGCTCTCTGAACTCTGAACAGGGCTGCCTGTTGTTAAATATTTGGGGGCACCTACTGTGTTCTCTGCACTGCCTGGGGCCCAGACACAAATATGTTCCAGTCTCCCCTCAATCTTCCTCAATCAATTGAGATTGAGTCTGTCTTTTGGGCTGAGACAGACATCAAAAGAGCAGGTGAGTGTTGTGCTTTGTGAGACATAGCCCCAGGAATACAAAGGAGGAAGGGTGATTGTACCCAAGGGCACCAGGAAAGGCCTCCTGAAGGAAGGAGAATGCTCTGAGCTTTGGAACGGGGGTTGGGGGAAAAGGGACATTGCAGGCCAAGGTCACTGCATAAGCAAAGCAGGGAATGATGGCTGGCACCAGCTTTTCCAGTGAGCACTTGGGGTTGGCTGGGCACTGTGGGTTTGACTCTGAGTAAGAGTGTATCTGACTGATGGATGTTTTGGGAATGTGTGTCTGAGTTCAAAGTCACTAATTCACCAAATACTCATAGACAACCCATTACGCACGAGCTTCTGATTTGCGGATTTGTAGCTTTTATTCCCCACCCCCAGCTTTATTGAGCTATTATTGACATATAACATATGTAAGATGTACAAATGTCATGATTCGATACACATATATATTGCAAAATGATTTCCACAATAAAGGTAGTTAACACCTCCACTCCATCACATAATTATGATTTTGTGTGTATGTGGGGTGATAACAGTTAAGGTTGACTCGCTCAACTTTCAAGTATATACTATAGTATTGTTAGTATATCACCATGCTGGGTGTTAGACCCACAGATCTTATTTATCTTATAGCTGGAAGTTTGTACCCTCTAACCAACAATTCTGCATGTCCCCCACTCCCTAGCCCCTGGCAACCACCATTCTACTCTACTTCTATGAGTTCAGCTTTTTTTAGATTCTGCACATACTTGTAAGTGAGAACTTACAGTATTTGTCTGGGGATCCATATTTTCTAAAGGTGGCATGCCCGCCTGTTAGGAAAGCGCTGTTTAAATAACTACACACGCAGATGAGTTTGTCCAAGATAAGAACAGGCTTCATAGGAGTGGGTGTGGGGTGCTTTGAGAAGTCAGAGGAGGGGGAGGTAAATTGACAGGAGTCATGAAAAGCTTCAAAGAAGTGACATTGAAGATGGAAATGGAAAGGGAATCCCAGGTGGGGAGACAGCTGGAGCAAATGTGCCGAGGCCTGAAGCCCTTGGCTTTCCAGAAGCAGCGGGCCGTGCTGGGAGGTCAACAGGGGCTGCCTGTGAGGACCTTGAAGGCAGGTTAGGCGTTTGGCCTTTGACCTGAAAGTAACAGGTGTTACTAAAGGGTTTTTATCAGAAGTTAGTGTTTTTAGAAGTTGTTGGCGAGGGAGGATAAGACTTCGGGGTACGTGAGAAGGAAAGGGGTGGGATGGAGGAAACAGATTCTGGGGCCTTCTGTAGCAGAACCATTAGCATTGGGGACTAGTGGGATTAAGGGCCACAGGGGACGGAGGTCCCGAGGATAACTCTAGCTTAGCTGATGTTGTGATGGGCAGAGTTCCCCCACCAGAAAGTGGGAAGGGCGAGAGGGAAACAGGGCTTGAGGGCAGTGCTGGGTAGGGAAGTCCAGTCCACCGAGTCAGAGGGAACTGTCCAAGGACACTGTCCCACGCCTGCTCCCCTCTTACATGGCCTCGGCAGGCGCTTCTTCTGGGCAGTGGTCCCTGTGGTACAAGCCTACCCTCTTCCCTTCCCCACTCACCATGTGGAGAGAGCAGGTGGGGTGTGAGGAGAAAAGACCCCAGAGCCAGATACCCACTGCCAGAGTCAGGCTGCCCAGAGGGATGGGGACCCCTTTCACCTGGCTTCCGTCTTTCCAGCCCTCATGCCGAGTACTAGGTAGGTGTGGGGAGGTATCAGGAGACATGATCCCAGGGAACTCCTCTCCAGATTGTTAAATGGGACCTGGGAAGTATGGTCCCTCTAGTCGTCTGTCCATCCATCGCCCAGCCCTCCAGCCCTGGGCTGGCCCCGTGCAGGACGCTGGGATTCCACACTGAATCGTGCAGGGTACCTGCCCTCTGGGCACTCACAGTCTAGAGGGGAAGTCAGCCATGGAGCCAGACTTTTACAACTGCCAGGCTAAGAGGAGTGAGCAGCATTGTGGGAGCACAGGGGAGTGATAGATGTATGAAGGGTCCTCAGATTTCCAGGAACCCCAGAATACTGGGGCTTCAGCTAGAGAACCTGTTCTCCGTTGGCCTGCTTATTTCTGAGTCTACTCTGGGCCATGACCTGACAATACCGACTCCCCACCGATGGATTTCTCCTGTCTCCTTGACTCTCTGAGAGCTGGAGGCAGGAGAGGCAGCCCCCAGCAAGATGATGCTAGCAACTGTCGCTGAGGTAGGGGATGGGGTGAGGGGAAATGCGTGGGGACCTCAGGACTGGGCCAGAGCAAAGAGCCCTTAGGCTGTGCTGACTGGGGCAGCCTCAGGGATGGAGAGAGCCACACCTACTTTCAGGGAGACTTGCGGGGCCCTTAACACACTGCTTTGTTCCTAGACAGTGAGGTCTCAGTCCTTGTTCCCTGGGAGGGCAATGAAGGTGTGGGGGTGGGACGTCCTAGTCATGCCCTTTAGAGGCTCCCTCTCTGGGAGGCTTCCTGGAGCTGTCACTTTGATTAGGGGTCTGTGGAGCTGGCGGCTTGCACAGAGACAGGCCATCACAGGCAGTGAGGCGGGGACCCTCTCCTGTTCATGTCCCTGAGGCTGTCCATGGGAGGGAGATATTGGGGGTGGGGGGCTCTTCCCTCTCTGAACTTCCCCGAGAATGCCTGGGTCAGAGGCCTCCTTATTCAGCCACACCCAGCTCCCAGCTCAGAGCCTGAAACACCCGGGAGGGGAAACAGCAGGTACCCACACTTTCCCATTCCCCTGCTCCAGGTACTTCCCTAGCTATACCAGCCCACCATCCACCCCATCCGTCTTCCACACAGCAGGCCCTTTCATTCTTCAGGAATGTGTCTTAAGCCATCTTTCACCACAGGGGGTGTGGGCACCAGAAACCCCTGCCCCATAAGGCTGAACTCAGTGATCCCATTGACCATCTCTCTCCTCCCCTCCCCTCCCTTCTCCTCTCTCTTTCACAGACACACACATACACACACTAAACAATTTTTGGTGGTGCTTCAACATCTACGGGAAAAGGTTTGCTGGCTCAACCCTCCTAGCTCCAACCTCTAGAGCAGGTGTTGGGCCAGCACACCGCATGGGGGACACCTGGGCAAGCAGCTGTGACCTCCCTCCAGCACCAAGTTGAGCATCCACTTCAGAGCTGAACTGTTTACAAAGCAGTTCCCCGTGCAGCATGGTGTGCCCTCCTCGCCCAGCCATCCCAGGCGTAGATGATGGCATTTAGTCCTCGTGTCAGAAATTGGGATACTGGAGCTCAGAGAGTTTAAGCAACACAGCCAGGGTCATACAGCTGGGTTCAGATCCTAGTGTTTCTGACTCTAAATCCCATCTCACATGCCCCTGCCCCCTGCTGGAGAGCTTGAACCTTAATATTTTAGGAATGGGAAGGAGGGATAGCATAGAGAAGGCAGACCAGTTTCCAGGACAGATGAGTTTTCAAGTGCTCAGGCCCCATGACCTCTCCTCTGCCATGTGCCTGAAAAATGAGCAGATGACAGCCATCTCCCACTCCACTAGGGAGAGAGAGGAGACTCTCCCAAAGCCAACTGGTTCCCTGCCCCAGCTCTTGGCAGGACTGACACAGCCATCCAATTCAGGGCCCACCCCTGTCCCCCATCATCCATTGCAACATGACACAGGAGGGGAGAGAAGGGGATTTCAGAAATGATTTAACTCTAATTTAGTGAAATGGCCAGAGAGGCCTTGGGTGGTAATGCAAGGTAGACACTAAGTGGGACAGGAAAGCAGAGATAGTCAGACTATAGTGGATTGGGGGGCAAAAATGGCTGCACCAGACGTCCCTGTGCCTTTGGGGGTGGGAAGGGATCAGAGTGGCAGGAAGAGGCCATCCCCTGCCCTGTGCCCTCAGACCTCCCTTAGCTCCTGTTCTAATCAGTCCCTCCATCTCCTCTAAGTCTTGGACTGCAGAAGCCTCTGGCTGCATTCTGAGCCCCAGAGATCAAAGACCTTGAGCTGGGTCACGCCTGAGTCACTGGCTTGATGAGCTCCTCACCCCCCACTCCCCGCAGATGGATTAATTTCAGTCCCATCAGGAGGCCCCGGAAGCCCTCCAGCCTGTCCCCCCATCTCTTCAGTATCTCCCTGGGTTGCTGGTTCCTCCTTAGTCCCTCCCCCCCAACCCAATCCTGAGGCCTTTGGGTACATGTTTCAGAGAAACTGAGCCCTGAGCCCTCCCCCAAGGCCACCGAGAAGTTCTTGCAGTGCCTCCTCCTGCCACTGTTCTTAAGTAGCAGGTGATAAAAATGCCCCTCACTCTCCCTGGCCATTGCATCCCCCTTGCCAGGTGTGAACCTGACCATCATCACCTCCCCCAGGGACCACCAGGAAAGGCAAGGCCATCTGGGTGGAGCATTAGGGGGCTTAGCTCAGATCCCTGCCCTGGCAGAAGACAAAGCTTCTGTCTGTGTCTCTGGGTGGGTTAATTAGCTCCAGGCTTGAGTTTCCTTTTTCTCCCCACACCAGCAAGGCCTTCCCCCAGAGCCTCTTCCTAACAAACCTGTTTTCAGGAGCTGCTGCTGCCAGCCCCTCCCCAGACCTTCTTTGCGGCTCAGGTACTGGCTGCTCCAGAGATTATAGGTTATTGTCTGGTGGAGACAGGATGCTGAGGGGGTGGGGGGCTAGCTCTGGGACCCAGACTTGGAATGCCAGACTGGGTCCAGCTGTGGGTTGGCTGTCTCCTCTGCCCCGCCCACCCCTGTCTCAGCCACCAGGTGCTCAGGTGAATAGAGAGACAACCCCTTTTCAGGGAGAGGAGGGAAAACTGGAGCAAATGGAGGAAAAGACTAAGGATGAGCGGGTGGAGAGGAACCGGTAAGGGCAGGGGAGAGGTGTCAGAAGTTCTAGCTGATCCAATGTCCACCACCACCCCTTCCTGACATTGCCTAGACATTGTACTAGACTAGGCGGGCAAGCCACCTGGGCTCCCTTCCCCCACCTCCATGGCGAACACTCTGGGACAAAGTGGTTAACACCTCTCTGAGCCTCCGTTTCAGCAGAAGGAAGAAACTCTAAGGGGATGGTGGTCAGAGGATGAGACAGGAGAAGGGGGCTCCTACAGCAGCAAGCCCTGAGGCAGGGCTTCAAAGTTCAGCAGCAAGAACTTTCTGGCAGGCAGAGAGGGGCCGGCAGCACCTCCTTACCTGGAGGTCTCTGTGGGCTGGGTCAACGCTTTGTTTCAGTGTACAAGTAAGTAGGCAGGGACCCTCCAGGAGTGGATGCCCCTGCCCCCCTCCATCCCGAGTCTCCTGTTTGCCCCCTACACTACCCTTGGGGAAAGAAGTGCCCTGTTCTTCCTGGTTGGGATGGAGGAAACCAGGGACTCAGTAGCTCCTTTCTAGCAAGGGAAGACGTTCTGGCAACCGCTGCTTTCCACGCAGGAGCAGGAGTCCCTCCCTCGTGCCCTCCCCTCCTGTCCTTCTCATCCCCACCCCTTCCCTCTGTCACTCTCCAGCTGGGTTTCATTTGCTCCTCACTCTGCACTCAGCGCTGCCTCCAAGCAGAGAATGCTCTTGGGTGAGTATTGAGGACACCTGAGCCAGGGTGGGGAGGGGGGGCTTGGAGACGAGGGTGGGCCTCCCCCCCTCTCTTTTTCCTGCTGTTATTGGCACCCAAAGTTGCCTGTTAAGAGGCTCCCTTAGCCAGTTGATTCTTGGTACCTTTTCCCAGGTCCAGGACTGGGCAGGGGAGCCCCCATTCTGGCTGGGAACAAAGTGGGGGCAGGCATGGCAGGAACAGTTGGGGAGCTGCAGGTCTACCTTGCAGGAGTGAGGTGTGCTGCACTTTGGGGCAGACGAACGTCCAGTGAGCCTGTGTCAAATGTTCCTTGTATCAAATCACACCTTCCACTGTCTCTAAGGGGCTGCCAGGAGCCTCCATGTAGTGTTAGGGTAGGGGGCTGAAGAGGGAGTTGTTACTGTAGCATAAAAGAGAGAGAAGCAGACAGAGGGAGACAGGCAGAAATCTGGGGGGCTCCTGCCTGAGGTCCAGCCACTGCGCTGGAGTCAATACTGATGCCCCCCTTTATCCCTGGTTTCCTGGCTCACGTTTCCATCCTGGGGTTGCCTGGCCCTTTTTGGAACAGATAACCATTACCCTTTAAGGGGTACTTTTGGGAACCCCTTTCATAGGAGCAAGAGTTGGTGGCTGTGGGGCTGGGGACAGAGTCCATCTTGTGACTGGGCTTGGGGGTCTTCCTCCAGCACGGGGAGAAGGGCATCTGGAACAGCAAGGCCTCCTGAGTGCTGGCTGACCCAGAAGTAGGTTGGGGGCTCTGGAGAATGTGGGGAGGCCGTGGTGGGAGTGGGCTAGCAGAGGGTCTTGGTTCAACTTCTCATTCCCTGCCTCTGGCTTTCTCTCCCTCCTGGATTCCCATTTTCTTTGCATAGTTTTGGTTTTATCTGCGAAAGAAATAGAAACGGCAACTTGACTATTTGAGGGTGTGTGTGTGCGTATGTGTGTGTATACGCGCGCATGCCTTGGGGAGGACCCTACCATCTGCCCCTGTGACTTGTGATGGGGAGAGAGAGACTAGTTTTGGCTACATGAGCTTGTGTATATGGCACATGCGTGTAATTTTTTAAGTAGGGTGTGTGCACGCACCTAGCTCTGGGTAAATGTGACTGTATATGGACCTCTCTTTGTGATGGTGTGTGCCGCTGCGTGCCTGCTGTTTTGGATTGTCTGTATATGCTTCTGCAGGGATCTGCGCGTCCTCGCGTGTCTGTCCCTCTGGGTAAATATGATCTGAGTGCATCTTTGATTTTGCCTCTCTGTGTGTACGTGCGTGCTTGTGCGTGGCCTCTGTTCTCAACTCTGCCCCCTGGCCACTACGGGTATCTGTCTGTGTGTGGGTACCACCTCCGTATGTGCACACATCAGTGTGTGTAGATGGTCTCATCATGGGGAGAGGTGACTATGTGTGTACCTTGGTGTCTGTGCTTGTCACCATCTGTGTGGGGCCAGTGGACCTCAGTGTGTCCCTGTGCTCTTTTGTGTGTCTTTTCCAGTGATGGCAAATAGCAGGATGTGGTTTCCCTAGAGTTTCTCCCTTGGGTGGCAGCCAGGGTGATGTTATTTCATGAGACCCCTGCTCTGCTCTGCTGCCCCAGCCTCAATTGGACCCCTGTGTGTGGCCTCTTTGGCACACAGTTTGATTTGTTCATGTTTGACCAGAGCAACAACCCACCCTCCTGAGGAAGCTTTCCAGTGAGCCGTGGGTCCCAGCTGTGACCACTGGCTAGGGTTGGGGAGGGACTGCCCCGAGACGCTTAGCCAGGGTGGCTTTTCTGCTGCAATATGCCATCAGAGCAGACCCCACACACACACACCTGACCCTTCCATGGGTGCAGAATTATACTTAAACCTGTCCGGCTGTGTGGTGCCATCCTCGGGCAGGTATGAGGGCCGTGGTGTCTCCCTTCATTTGAGTGTACCCACAAGCCAGGCAGTCACACATGTGTGTGCATGTGTCATGATTCATGCATCATCCCAGTGGCCCTGGGGGCCAAAGTTCACAGTGAATGTCAGAGACAGATAGTGGGTGGCACAGAGCAGGGCTGTGGAAAGCGTGCTGGTGGGGGAGGAGTTCCCAGCAGCCCCCAGAGAGGCCCCGACCTCAAATCAACATGTTCCCTAGGCCTTGTGTGAGAGAAGAGTGGTCCCAATTGTGAGGGGGCTGGAAGGCATTTCTGGGTGACTTTGTGCTGACTGGAGGGGAGACTGGGTCACCAATTGCCCTGGCACCCCCTCTTTAAATGACCTCCACACCCAGCAACTCACTTGGTCTTCAGACACATTCCTATCCTGTCCTTTCTTCCTCACCTGGATGCAGATCTTCACAGATGAGGAAACTGAGGCTCATAGCTAAGTGTCCAACTCAAGGCCTCAGAGTTCAATGTTACGGAAGCTCCACTGCAGGCCTTTGGACTCCAGGGTGCAACAACCCCACATTATTCCCGCAGGGAATCCACACCCTTTCTTCTCCTGTGGGAAACCAACACAGGGGCAAGGGTCTCCTGTGCATCTGAAATTTCTAGGAAGCGTTCACTTCTCCCCCCACATCCCATTTCTGTCATCCCCATTACAAATAACTACAAATAACTCACTAGATTGAAACACTGAGCTTGCAACTCAAACGCCTCCTGAGGTTCCCCACCTGGTTGGAAGGTCAGATCCCCAGCATTCACTGCAGAGCCTTCCAGCAGCAGGCACTACCCATCCGGTCCCCTCCCCCTCACCTCCACTCTACCTTGACCTTTGTGAACCTGCACTGCACTTTAAATTTCCTGCTGCTCTGCCAGTACCATTGACTGGAATACCTTTTCCCTGGAAAAATTTCACTGACCCTCCTATGAAACCTAATTGATCCTCCCCTCAAACCTTCTGTTTACTACCTGTTCCTCTGGGATCCTAAAGCATTGCGTTCGTAACTCTCCAAGCACTTGCCAGACGGTAGCCTCCATCCATGGCGCTTCGCCTGTGAGCTCTCACCTGTGAGCTCCTCTAGGAATCGATGGGTATCTCTGATGAATGAATGACACCTGTCTCTCCCGCCCTGGGGAACATTCTTCCCGCGGCCTAACCTCAGTTGCTCCGGCTGCAGCGCACGCTGCAGAGGAGGCTGGGGTGACACCCGGCTACGCGTGCGCCGCTGGGACATCGGGAGGCAGGTGGGTGCGGCCGGGTGAGCCCCAGGCTGGGGATCGCCAGTGCCCGGCCCGCGATCCGGACCCGAGCTGGCTGCTGGCGCCTCTTCGCCACGGTTACCACTAGTGGCTGCTGTCGCTCGGTGGAGTCCAAGGAGACCGCAGCCAGAGCGTCCACCGCGCAAGATGGTGGCTTCCGTGTCTCTGTGAGTGTGTGCGGGCGGGACCCGGGCCAGGCCGGGCAGGGAGGGACGCCCCCTCCTGGAGCTGCCCGGCAGGGGGCGGGCAACGGGGTCTGGAGGCCTGCAGGCGGGCGGCCTCGGCGGGTGGGGGCCGGTACCTCCGAGAGACCCATCCGAGGGCTTCTCCCCCACGCGCCCCCCAGAGGAAGTTCCCCAACCCTCGGCTTTCCGACCCCAGGAGGACAGGCTAGGCGTGCAGGGTGCCCTCGCCTCACCTGGGCGGCCAGGGGAGGGGGCGCTTGCCCCTCCTCTGCCCGGAGCATGGACTTCTTTCGTGGGGTCCCAAAAGAAAGAGGTCCAAAGGAGCCTGGGGAGGAGGCTGGTTGCCACCGTCCTGGGGCCAAACACCTTGTGTTTGAGGTTTACATGCCCTGGGGGAGTGGGGGCAACAGACCAACAGACCATCACCCCAGGGGCCCTGGAGTTGTGCTCACTCCCATCCAACTGGACTGGTGCAGAAAGGTGTAAGGGACCTGGGTCTGTGACACCTCAGCCTTGGTCATATAGTCACGTTGTCCTTTCCCACGCCACCCAGCCTGGTTCTCTCAGGTTGAGGTGGGGGAATGTCAATGGATTTTGTCTGTGTCTCTGTGTGTATATGTGTGTGTGTATGTGTATATATTTTGAGTGGGGCTGTCTAATAGAACTTTCTGGGATGTTGTAGATGTTCTCTATCTGGGCCGTCTAATACAATAGCCACTAGCCACATGTGGCTATTGAGAATTTGAACTGTGGCTAGTGCGACTGAGGAACTGATTTAAAATTTTTTTATTTAACTCTGATTAATTTTAAACAGCCACTTTTGGTTAGTGGCTACCATATCGGACTGCAATTTCAGAATCTCCATCTTCTACGCATCCTTCGTACCTACTCTTTTGATCTTTTATCAGAAACATCCTAGGTCTCATAGCCATGTTATCCCTCTGCAGGATGGGGCAGGAGAGCCAGCTTCTAGGTATGTGGAAAGCATCTGACAAACTTCCAGAAGGCTATCACCTTGGCCTTGCAACTCCTCCCCAACCTAAGACCCTTTGAGGTGAGCTGGAAAGGTCACAGCAGCTGTTTTAGCCACCCAACGGGTGCCCAGGAGCCCACTCCTGGCTTTCTGCCTGAGAGATCATGCTTCCTTATTCATTCACTCCTCAAATTTTGTGGAGTACCTGCTGAGTGCCAGGCTGTTCCCTTCTCTAGGGTTCAGACATGAACAAGAAAGTTACCTTTCCTTAGAGAATTGGGGAGAGGGAGAGGGAGGGAGGGGGTAGGGGGAGGGAAAGGGAGAGGGAGGGAGAGAGAAAAAAATATTAAGCAATAGGACTGCCCTGCACAGAAATAAGCAGATTTGTGAACTGGGGAGTGCAATGAGGGAACAAACAGACTGACAGGGAGTAGTGGTAGGAAAGAAGGGGACTTCCTAGGAAAGGCTAATTAGAGAAGCCTTCTCTGAAGAAGGGACAGTTAAGACCAGAGGGGTCTCTGAAGAAGGGAGAGTTAAGACCAGAGGGGAAGTGGAATAGACAAAGTGTTGAGAGGGAGGATGGGAACATTCTGGAAGAAAGCACAGCCTGTGCACAGGCCCTGAGGATGGGAATCGGGCACTCTGGAGGAACCAAGTAAAGGCCAGTGTAGCTGGAAGGGAAGGGAGGCACAAGGCTGCCAGCGAGGTCAGCAGTGCCTAGATATTTGCAGACCTCAGAAGAGATTCTGGCACTGACCTCAGCAACAGGCAGAAGTGGAGGGGTTTTAAGCAGTGTTTTTAAAAGCCCCCTCTGGCTGCTGGAGTCTGATTGGCTCAGAGATGGGTAAGAGTAGAAACCCAGAGTGCCATCAGGAAGTGACTAGCATAGTTCAGACAAGATGTAGGTGGTCTGGGTGAAGATGGTGGCAGCAGCATGGAGAGAAGGGATGATTTAGAGGTAGATTGGGGACGTGTAATCAACAGGACCTGGGGATGGACCAAGTGCTGGATGTGGAAGAGAGCGGGGTTTAGAGAGGCAGGTTTCTGGATGGAAGGATGGGCCATTTCCTGGGCTGGGGACAACTGGGAGAGGAGCATACTTTGTAGGGACAGATTGAGAGTTCCATTTAGACAAGCCAGGAAGAAGGCTGGATAGAGAGGTGTGGTCCTCAGAGGAGTGGCCCGGGCTGGGGTTGTGTATTTCAGAGTGGCCAGCAGAGATGGTTCTGAACTCTTTGGACAGGTTGCGTTTGGGAAAAGGAGGTGGAGATGATAACACAGGCCAGGGAATGGCTGATGGGAGAAGGAAAACCAGGAAAGGTGGAGTCTTGGGATCCAAGAGAAAAATGTGTTTCAAGGAGCACATGGTGAGCAGTACCAAATGCCACTCAGAGTCTGGGGGAAGAAGCCCAATCACTCACATCTGGCACCACAGAGTGCCTTTCCTTACACTGAACAAGCAAGCTGTCCCTGGAATTCTACTCATCTGCCCTTCTTTTACCTACCCACTAAGTGCCAGGTTCCGCACAGAGTGCTGGGTATAATATCAGGTAGACAAGGCAGTTACTGCTGTCTCGGAGCTTAGACTCATCTAGCCAACAGCCTCAGAAACAAGAAGTTCTTTCATGTAGCCAGAATAAATCCTTTCATTCTTTTAAACAACCATCTGTTGCTGAGAGGCATCTGCGTGCCCAGCCCTGTACAGGGACTTAGAGATCCGAAAATGAACGAAATGTCATCTTGGCCTTCCAGGAACCAAGTACAGAAATGCACAGAGAATCCCTGCGTTCACCATGCAGGAGGGATTATGGGAGACCAGAGGGCAGGTACCAGCCCAGGGGATATCTGAGCTGCCCTCCAGGAATGAATGGGAATTGGCCAGGGAAAGGGGAGGGGTGGGGAATTCCAGGCACAGAGGATGAAGGCAGGAGAAAAAGTAACAGTAATGTGTGTGGGGGAATGGTAAGCGTCCGGAGTTGGCTGAACAGACCTAAGTGACAGGAGGCTCTACAGGTGTCCAACGGCTGGTGAGGTGGGGGCAGCCTCGCTGGCTCATGGGGAGGTATGTAGACTTAGGCAACAGGACACCACTGAAGAGGTGGAAGCAAGGGAGTGACATAGTTGGAGCTGTGTGTGGCCTTGCTCTCTGGTTGCTGCATGAGGGATGAATTTCTGGGGACAAGTGATAGCAGAGGTGGAAGCAGCTGCGTAATCCAGGTGAGACGGTGTAGGCCAGGGTCTAAATGTGACCTGTGGGGACAGGAGGACTTGGGATCTGATTCTGCCTCAGCCCCTTACTGCTTGTGGAACCTTGGGCGAGTCACTTAAAGTCCCTGAGCCTTGGTTTTCTCCTCTCCAAAGTGAAGATACTACCCTCAGAGAGTCCTTGCAAGAGGAATCTTGGTCTCCTCTTGGAGTCACTGGAAAGTACATAGCACAGGGCCTGACTCTGTTCACGCTCAATAAATGAAAAAAGGCAATTAACTGCTATTGTTATCAGTAGGCATGGAGAAGAGGGGACAGACAGGTTCGAAAGATAATTAGGAGGCAGAATTCGGCATGTTTTGGCCATCAGCTGGACATAGCCTTCTGGTTTTTAACTGCTGCTCATCCTGGCCTCATACCTGGGGTGGTGGGAGAGTGAGGGAAACAGAGGCAACCAGCTAGGTGCCTTCACTCTGGGGCCCAGCCCCCACTTCTAGGTTGCCCTTCCCAGAAGCACACTGCGTGTGTGTGCATGTGTGTGTGCGTGTGTTTAGGGAAGGGAGGTCCAGAGAAAACCAATCCAGTTCCTCGGTCTTGTGGCTCTGGACGCTCAGCTTTGTGCTGACGTCCTTCTGATGAAGTAAGTGACTGGACTGGAGGACCCGTCATCATTTGGGCAAGGAGTCAGGAGGTCTGAGTTTTTCTCGCTCAGCCACAAATTATTCATGAGCCCTGAGAATCACTCTCTGTCTTCAGGATTTAATTCCCTCACCTATAAAATGTGGTTGCATAGACTGTACCAGTCTTTCCATCAGTCAAGCTAATCAGTGCCTTGTCCTAGATGGAGGGAGACCCTGGCGGGGGGGCTCCATACTGCCCCCACTTCGGATAACTCTGTGGCCCTTTGCATGACCCTGCCTACTCCCAATGTCCCTTCCCCATTGAGTCGAGTCTGCCCTGGGGAGTGCTCTGTGGGCAGTGTGAACCCATGGTGGACTCCCTAACACCCCTCCCTTGTCTCTTTCATCTCCAGTCTCCCACCGGCGGAGCAGGAATAAACTTTCCCGCTAAGTTAGATGGATGGTCCCCATTAGCCTGGCGGGCTGCCCCTCTCCTGCCTCCCCACCAACTCTCCTTGTCAAGGGAGGTGCCTCTGTGTGTGGGGGGAGGCGAGGGGCAAGAGCATTTGGGTGGGGGTTGGGGGTACCCTGCCCCTGGAGCAGGAATGGTGCCCCCTGGGAAGAAACCAGCCGGAGAGGCCTCCAACTCCAACAAGAAGTGCAAGCGTTACTTCAATGAGCACTGGAAAGAGGAGTTTACCTGGCTGGACTTTGACTACGAGCGGAAGCTGATGTTTTGCCTTGAGTGCCGCCAGGCCCTGGTGAGGAACAAGCATGGCAAAGCTGAGAACGCCTTCACCGTGGGCACTGACAACTTCCAGCGCCATGCCCTGCTGCGCCATGTGACCTCTGGGGCCCACCGCCAGGCTCTGGCGGTCAACCAGGGCCAGCCCACTTTTGAGGGCCAGGCTGAGAGAGGAGGGGCCAACCCAGGCTTGGCCACCACCCCCACCTCTGGGAACCTTAAGGTGGAGGGGGATCCCGCCAAAGTGGCTGTGCTGACCACGGTGTACTGCATGGTCAAGGAGGACGTGCCTGATGACCGCTGCTCAGCCCTGCTCGAGCTACAGAGGTTCAACCTGTGCCAGGCGCTGCTGGGCACAGAACATGGCGATTACTACAGCCCCAGGAGGGTGAGGGACATGCAGGTGGGTGGCAGCCAGAGCTCTGGGGGAGGGCTGGGGGAGGGAGGACACGGAGCTCTCTGGGCACGGAGCCAGCATGCCAGGCCTCTGGGCAGTGGCCAGAGCACTTCATTCATACCTTTACCCATCAGAACCATCACTGAGAGTGTACTGTGTGCCAGGGCTTGGGCCAGCTGCTGGGGACACACAGTGAAGCAGCTAGACCAGGCCCTGTCCTTGGGGGCACAGGAGCACTTCCCTAGGCCAGAGATTGCAAACTGGTGGCCCCGAGGCTTCATTGGCCCACAGCTGTGTTTTGTTGTTTTCACAGTGTTTTTGAAAAACTTAACTTAGCTTCCAAGTTTAACAAAATGAGAGATTACATATAAAAATTTGGATTTGTGACTTCTACTGAAAATCTAGGTCCCTATTTCTCAGGGCAAGAAGTAGTGGAGTTGGGGAGCAGGCATAGCCTTCCCCGTTCCATCTGCTTTATCTCTGGCCCACTGCTAGCTCAGTATTACCCACGTGGCCCCTGGGGGCATGCAAGTTGCAGCTCTGTCCTAGGTACTAGCTGTGTGAGTCCTAGGGGCTAGTGTGAGGGTGGGGGAGTTGATCTCATTTTACAGAGAGATGACAAACAGACAAACAAAGCACACAGCTGGGACCCTGTATCACTGGTTGGGAGCTGAGAGTGTATGTGTCTGTCAGTTAATCCCTGAGCAGCAGAGTGGAGGGAGACCCCCAGGAATAAGAGACTGGGCGATACTGTAGAAACACATACACACCAAGTGCTGTAGAACCTTTATGGTTTATAAAGCATTCTACATGTATAAACACAACACAAAGTTACATTTATAATTCACAACAACCTTTTGAGGAGATTGAGGGCACACATTAACCCAGTTTTAGAGCTGAGGAAACTGAGGCTCAGAGAGGTGAAATGACTTGTCCAAGGTCACACAGCCAATAAGTGGCAAAGCTAGGATTAGTCCCTACGTCTGTCTGATCCCAAGGCCTGTGCTCTTTCTCTCACCCTGTACTTCCTGCCTCTCCTCAGGACAAGCCTAACTCTGTCCTCCCTCCTTTTCTCTCCCTGGCTGTCCCAGGTGGCCATTGCCAGTGTCTTGCATACAGAGGCCTGCCAGCGCCTGAAGGCATCCCCATATGTGGGGCTGGTGTTGGACGAGACCAGGGACTGGCCTGAGTCCCACAGTCTGGCCTTGTTTGCCACTTCAGTGTCCCCCTGCGATGGCCAACCTGCCACCACATTCCTGGGCAGTGTGGAACTACAGGAGGGCGAGGCCACTGCTGGCCAACTCCTGGACATCCTGCAGGCCTTCGGCGTGTCAGCACCCAAGTTGGCCTGGTTCAGCTCGAGCCTCTCCAGTGACCGCCTCGGGAGTGTGGGCCTGCAGCTCCGGGCCACCTGCCCTCTGCTCACCGAGCTACACTGCCTCCCAGGCCGGCCAGATCCTGAGCCCCCTGCCTACCTAGGTGAATATGAAAGTGTACTGGATGCCCTTTTCCGCCTCCACGTTGGCCCCAGTTCCCACATGGTCCCTGAGCTCCGAGCAGCACTGGACCTGGCAGCTATTGACTTGGCAGGATCACGGTCAGTGCCCTGGGCCTCCCTGCTACCCGTCGTGGAAGCAGTGGCTGAGGCTTGGCCTTGCCTGGTGCCCACACTGGAGGCCTCTGCTCCAGCCTCACCTACAGCTAGGGCGCTGGCCCTGGCCCTGCGCCAGTTCACCTTCGTGGCCTTCACCCATCTGCTGCTTGACACTCTGCCCTTTGTGCAGAAGCTCGCCCTTGTCCTGCAGCCAGAAGAGCCGGACCTGGCCTTGCTGCAGCCCCTGGTGATGGCAGCCGCAGCCTCCTTCCAAACACAGCGGCGCAGCTCAGGGGGCGCGCGCCTCCAGGGCTTCCTGCAGGAAGTGGCAGCCTCCGGCCCGGACTTGGGCGGTGGGCGCTGCATCTACCGCGGCGTGGAGCTAGTCGGCTACTCCGAGGCTGCAGTCCGGGGCTTGGAGCGTCTGCGGGGGGCCTTCATGGACTCCTTGCGGAGGGGGCTGCGGAACTCCTACCCCGGACCCTCGCTGGATGCTGTGGCCGCCTTTGCAGCGATCTTTGACCCCCGCCGCTACCCGCAGGCACCGGAGGAACTAGGCGCGCACGGCGAGGGGGCACTACGGGTCCTGCTGCGCGCCTTCGCCCCGGCGGTAGTGCGGCAGCGTGCGCTGGGCGACTTCGCGCTCTTTAAGCGCTTGGTGTGCAGCCTCGGGCGGCTGGGCCCACGGGCTCTGTGTGCCAAGCTGGCGTGCGCGCATTCCGAGCTGCACGAGCTCTTCCCAGACTTTGCCGCCCTTGCTGCCCTGGCCTTGGCATTGCCTGTGGGTGCCGGCCTCCTGGATAAGGTCGGCCGCTGCCGAGAGCTGCGGTGGTGGGGGCAGGGCGGGGCCGGGGGAGGCCGGAGTGACCCCGCGGTCAAGATCGCTGTGGATGGGCCCCCGCTGCACGAGTTTGACTTTGCGCTGGCGGTGGAGTTCTTAGAGAGTGGGTGGGGGGAGGGGCTGCTGGGGTCGCAGCTCATGTGAGGGTGGCCTCCTCTCTATCCAGCCAGCCTGGGGCCCTGGGCACTCCAAGGGCCAAGCTGGCCTACTAACTGTGGCCTTCCACCCACCTTCCTCATGCTGCTTCTGCTCCACGCTGAGTACTAACCCAGCCCTGTGGGCTGTGAAGGAGGGGCTGGGTCCAGGGGGGCCTGGGCAAGTGGACTGAGATGCGAGGATCTGGGCACCCTAAATATTGCTCCTGACCATTCAAGAGTTTGGTGAGGAGTAGCTCTCATCCTTTTCCTTCTGGACTCAGCCCAAGTTTTGGCCCTAGAAAAGTTGGGGGGTGGGGTGCCTTGGTTGGAGGAAGGAAGACTGGGTCTTCAAATTAAGGGATTTAGGGAGAGGACAATGGGTCCTTGTACTGTTTCTTAGCCCTCCTCCTGGCAGCATCTCTTCAGATATGGCTGGAGAGCAGATGACTATCCATGTTTTTGACACACAGCACAGTACCCTCTCTGTGCACAAGCTAACAGTTAAAGGGAGGTAGTGCTGCCCTCCCTCCCCTCCCCACCTATAGGCTGCTGAGGCTTTTCTGTGTGTGACCATGTATATAGACATATAAATCTATAAATGTGAAATAAATCTATCTTTCATAGTGTTAACACATAAATCTAAAAGGACATCTTTTGGTTTTGCAATGACAGGGCCCAAAAAAGTCCCAAAAGAACTGGATTTATTTCTAGTTTTTTTCTTCCTTGAAGTCTGGTTGTTCCCCCAAGTTCCTAGCCCTCCTCTGTCCTTGCCTCAGACCTTTAAAACCAAAGACTGTAAAAACCACAGTGCTGTACCCTGGGGGAAGCATTTGGGGCGTCACCAGAGCTGGGCAACACATCCCTTGAGTCCCATGGGTTTCCTATCCCCTCTGTCAGCCCGTGCTATGAATGGTGTGGGGATCTGGAGAGGGGGAGTTAGTGAGAAGGGAGGGGCCTGACCTTTCCCCAGGCCTCCTGGGTTTGGGTTTAATTTGCAATAAAGTGGAAACCCAGCACATTGTGCAGCCTGCATGGTGGTGTGTGTGTGTCAGGGGCTACCGGGATGCCTCTGTCCTCTCCCTTGGCCTGACTCCCTTTGGGGGTTCATCGGGGTCTCTGGAAGGGCAGGAGGGTCATCCTTCTGGGCTGGGAGCCTTGCGCTGTAGATTCCCTGCTTCTGCTTCCCCAGTTGTGGAGAGGAGAGGCACAAAGGTGGGCTGTGATGGCCCTGAGCTTGGCCGGTGCTACTTTATGAAGAGGGTGACAGGGGCTTCTGCCTTGTCTCCACACCCAAGAAGCCCATCAGCCTCTTGTTCTGGCTGTGGAGGCAGGAGAGACCCCTGTGGCTCCCCATTTCAGACCCTGCCCTTCTTCCTCCTGCAGCAGGCCAAGCCTCCAGTGCCCCAAGCCCCCTGCTGGCCTCCCTGTCCCTGCCTGCCAGGCCTCTGCAGCCCCCGCTGGACTTCAAGCACTTGCTCACCTTCCACTTCAATGGCGCCGCCCCGCTCAGTCTCTTCCCCAACTTCAGCACGGTACGGGCTGGGCTGGCGGGTGGGGGCATGCAACCAAGATGGGGGTGGGCAGGGAAGGTGGGCTCAGAGGGCCGGCTCTCAGAAGCTGGGTCTAACCAGGAGCTCATTCTCCTCCAACATCCCCAAGAGACTAGGTGCTCCCAAAATAGAGACTCCTGGGCCCAGCTGTCTGGGCTACGGAAGGAGGATGGTGTCACCCCCTCCCCCCAAAACAACTGCTGGGCCTGTGGGGTCTATACTGTAGGTTTCACTTGAGTTTTGGTAGAGGGACTTCTATGGATGATTTATGTACGCCTGTGTGCAATTAGGGTGTGTCTTTGTTTTAGTTTGTGACTCTCTAGGTCTTGTGTATTATTTGTGGATGTGAGTTTGTGTGTTGGTGTCCAGTGTGTGTTTGTAAACAACTCTTTGTGCCTGGGTATGTAAGTAATGTGTGTGTCTGTATCTGAGAGGTGTTTCGTGTCTTTGTCAACTATGTGTGTGTTTGGTGTGTGTCTGACTTCTGAGTGAGTGTGTTTTGTGTGAGTGGGGTTATTGTGCATTTTTCTGTGGTTGTGCCATTGGTGTGTGTGAGTGTGTACATTTTTGCATATCTCTGTAACCTATAACTGCCTATAAGCTTAAGTGCTATCTGTCTGTATACTAGTCTATGTATTTCCACGTGTGCATGTGTGTGAACAAGTGTAGTGAGTATGAACTTGACATCACTACATGAGCTGTAAGGAATGTCCCCCTTTTAAAGTTTAAAAAATCAAATATAGTCATTGATGAGCCCCACACAATTCTGGCAAAATGGTGGGAAATTCAGCCTCAGTTACTGTGAGGAATCCCTTCCTGCCCTCCAGGGTTTCACAGAGGTCCTCTGGACCCTTGGGGAGGGTCCTCTGGTTTTTGGTTTTTGCTGTCACTTGCATGGTCCCTCAAGAGTGGGTGAAGCCACCATTGTCCTCATCGCTGGGGGCCCTGCAGGCCATTCTCTGAGGTCCTGTCCCCTGCTATCCCGGCCCTGGGTTTTGGGAGGGTTAGAACCTCTTTCAGTTCACAGGGACGTTTCTGAAACCCTGCTTTTCTCTCAAAGCCTCTGTTCTCTTCTCAGGAAGGCTTGGAAAGTTCTTCTTGGCAGACAAGCCCAGACAGCTTCTGCTTTTGGCCCAACAATCCAGGCCCCTGAGAAAAGGGAATGTAAAGGCTTGCTTTGATAGAAAAAAAAAAGTACTTAAAATAAAAAGACACACAAATTAATACTCCAAAGAAATGATCCTACTCCTCAGAGAACCCTCTAGCCTCCACTTGCAGCCGCTTGTTCCCTCCTGGCCCCCCACCTTCCCCGAGCCCTATCCTCCTCTCCCTCTCAGGCCCTGTGACAGTGACGGAGCTCATACGATAAGCCTGATCTCCCCCAGCCCACAGGTCCAGTGCAAGGCTGGGGTATGGGAGAGGAAATTCCAACACAGGGACTCTTTGTCCCTTTCCTGCCTCTCCCTGCCCCCAATTCTCTGTCCCAATAGTGTGATTCTTATGAATGAGGAAAAAAACAGAGACCAGAAGGATAGCAAGACATGCCAAGGTGGTTACCAGGACATGGTTCTATCTCTTAAGATCATGGAGGTCACCCTGGCTATTTCCTGCCACCAAGCAGAAGCCCAGGCTGACAGATAAAGGCTGTTTCTTTTCCTGTGTCTAACATCGCTAGGGTGGGAAAATTCTTCCTAGGGGCTGACCACTGCTCTCCTCAATAATCTTTAATAATTACTGTCTCCCCTTCCGAAGCCAACCCCAGAGTTATTATGCCCTCCCACCCCCTTCACAGATGGACCCTGTCCAGAAAGCTGTCATCAGCCACACGTTTGGGGTCCCTTCCCCTCTGAAGAAGAAGCTCTTCATTTCCTGTAACATCTGTCACCTGAGGTTCAACTCAGCGGTGAGAGGGAATAGTAGAAATAGGCTTGGGAGGGGGCTGGGCAGGGAGAGGGCTGGAGACTGGGTTTTTGGGGTCTTTCCTGGGTTGTGGTCCGTATTTTCCATCTCTGGTTGCAGAAGAGGCGCTCCTGGTCCTTTATCCATCCATCCTCTCCTCTTCACAGTCCTCTGCCCCTTCCCTCTCTAGTCTCCCTGGGACTCCATTTCTTTCCCCTGTGCCTGTCCTGTGTTCTGGATCCAAGAGAGAAGACTGTCCTTTCTCCCCCACTCTGGGTTCCAGGGGTCACCCCATCAGCTCCTGCTTTGGAGCTAAGTTCTTAAAGCACCTGGGAGCTTACAGAATGTGCACATGCCCATCATCTTACTGAGCTCTCATGATACATCTGTGAGATGGATAGAGGCACTATTATCATCCCCACTTTTCAGATGAGGAAACAGCCTCAGAGAGGTTAAGTGACCTGCCTGAGGCCACACAGCTGGTAAGTAGCATAGCTGGGATTTGAACCCAGGCTTGGCTGACCCTAAGACCCGCATACTTTTTTCTACCATAGCCTGGCCCTAGATAGTGGAGGAGCCTCATTCTGGCCTCCCAGGGAAGGTTTACCTTCTGTCCAGGTAACTCTGGGGTTTTGGGGAGATGCTCTCAGCAGACCTGCTCTGGTGAAAGCATCCAGGAGGTGAGGGGAGGCACAGGGCCTGTCTTTCCTACATTTGGGAGCAACAAGCAGGAACCCCTGGTTGAAGGAGGAAAGACACTGCCAGGCCAGATTTGGGGGTCGTCTCCAGGCTTCAGGTTACATGAGTTGTGCCCAAACTGGACAAAGATTTCACTCTGAGGGAGGGACTGTGTCTTCTCCATGCTGGGCCCCTGGCACAATACCTGGCAAATAGCCAATGCTCAATATCTATTTGTTGAAAAAAATGAACAAAAGGATGAATGTTCTGGGGTACACATACCCCAAAGGGTGAGGACTGCTCTGTTTTCTCCATTTGTACATTTATAAACTTGGTAACTAACATTAATTGAGCACCTCCTGTATGTACTAGACCCTTATTCAGGTTCTCATCTAATTCTCACATTCCCGTGAGGTCAGTGTTACCATCGCAAGTTTACGAGTGAGGAAACAGGCTCAGAGAGGTGAGGTGACTTGCCCAAAGATGCACAGCTACTAAGTGGCTGAATCAGAATTTGAAGCCAGAGGCTGCCTGACTGGGACTCATGTATGAGAATCTGTTCTGTAAACCTCATGGCCACACACATACTGTGATGACGATGGCGGTGATAAGGATTTGCCCCTTGTGTGGCCCCACCCCTGCCTCCCTCTAACCTGTCCTCTGCCCAGCATCAGCTCATGGATGGGACATGTGGACACAGTGAATGAATGGTAACCCTGTGCCGTCCCCTCCCCAGAACCAGGCTGAAGCACATTATAAAGGCCACAAACACGCCAGAAAACTCAAGGCTGTCGAAGCTGCCAAGAGCAAGCAGAGGCCCCAAACCCTGGCCCAGGATGGGACACTGGTGTCCCCAACCCCACCTGTGGCCAGTGCAGCCCCTGGAGAGCTGCAGAGCAAAGGTCAGTCCTGAGCTCTTTGCTTAGCTCCCTGCTCCAAATCTGGTTTCTGACAAGGGACTGAGACATTTCTGCTGCTTCTTAGTTTTGCTTGTGTTGGAGTATTCCCACACAGAGAAAAAGGCACACATCCCAAGTGGAGAGCCCAAAGAATTTTCCTTTCTGAATATACTGAGATCAAGAAACATCTCTCAAGCACCCAGAAGCCCGCCTCGGGCCCCCTCCTAGTACTGCCTTGTTGTATTAGTGTCCTGGGGCTTTTGTAATGAATGGCCACGAACTGGGTGGCTGAAAACAACAGACATTTATTTTCTCACAGTTCTGGAGGTCAGAAGTTTGAAATCAGGGTGTCGACAGGGTTGGTTCCTCTGTGGGGACTCCAAGGGAGAATCTGTCCCATGCCCCTCTCCTAGCTTCTGGTGGTTGCTGGCATTCCTGGACATTCCTTGGCTTGTGGATGCATTGCTCCAATCTCTGCCTGTCTTCACATTTCATTGTCCCATGTGTGTGTCTCTGTGTCTTCACGTGGTCTTCTTATAAGATGACACCAGTCATTGCATTAGGGCCTACCCTAATCCAATATGACTTCGTCTTAACTAATTACATCTGCAAAGACCTTATTTCCAAATGAGGTCTCATTCTGAAGTCACAGAAGGACATGAATTTTGGGGTGACACTGTTCAACCACCTACACCCCTCCCTCCAGGGTACCTGCAACCCTAACTTTTCTCAGCATAGGTCAGTTTCACTTGGTTTTGGTAAATCATATCATATGTAGGCTTCTGTGTCTGGCTTTTGTTTATCTTTTCATAAACATACATCAACATTCATTATAAGATTCTTTGTGTTGTTGCTTGTCGCTGTAGTTTGTCTTTTTCCATTGCCATGTAGTATTCCATCGCATGACTATACAACTATTTTATTTGAATCTATTCTACTGATGGACATTTGAATGGTGTCCAGTTCTGTACTATTACAAATAGTGCTTTATGAACATTCTAATACTTTTTTTGGTGATTTCTGCATACTTAACAGTTAGCTAATAACTAGAATATCAGGGCTGTGAGGGCTTCCTGAAATTACTGCGTCCAACTTTATGATTTCAGATGGGGAAACTGAGGCCCAAAGAGGCCTAAGTCTGCCCAGTGAGTTGGTGGAAGAGTGGGGTCTGGAATTCAGTGCTGGTCATCCCTGCACTAGTGACCCTTCCACTCTGCCATACCACCCCCAAATGTCAGTACTTAAAATCATGGTCTCCAGAATCATCTCAGGCCTCACACTCTTACCCGATGCCTTCCATCTCCCCATCAGTTCCTGCAGCCCCTCCTCCTGGCCCCCCACTCCAGCCACCACTGACTGCCGACCCAATGCCCAGGGAGTCAGCCCACTCAGACCTCTTGGATGCTGCCTCCTCTTCCTCTTCTTCCTCCTGCCCACCCTGCTCCCCAGAGCCCGGGAGAGAGGCACCAGGGCCTGAGCCAGTGGCAGCTGCCGTGGAAAGCGGTGTGAGTGGGGAAGGCAAGAGTGAGAAGGGGCGCCTCTACTGCCCCACGTGTAAGGTGACAGTGAACTCCGCCTCCCAGCTTCAGGCTCACAACACAGGTCAGTGCCCCACTAGCTGAAGTCTGGGGGGAAGGAGAAGACAGGAAAACTGCCCCTCACCAGATGTGGGCAGGCTTGTTGGCAAAATCATTGTGGTCAGCTGTTACTGGGTGGGCACTTCGGGTCCCCTCGCTAATGCTTGAGGAGGGAGAATTGGGAAGAGAAGCAAGAACTGAAGGGTCATTCCAGAGAGGACAGGAGACGCCTCTTCCATCTCTCCTTATGTCAGATCCAGAGGAAGGGACTGAGATGAGAGAAGGGAAGCCGACCAGTTACACGGCAAGGCCTTCCCTGGGGGAGGTTGGCTTGAAATGAGAGAAGCTGGGAAGACCTTGCAGAGATGGGAAAGAGAAATCGCATGTGGCTGGTGTGGAGTATATGTTCTGAGCAGCCTTGAGGCTAAAGGGACAACCAAACTAGTTGGGAGGGGTCTCTGTGGCCCTTGCAGCCCGTCTTCGGTGCTGACTGGCTGTCTTCTTTCCTCCCTCCAGGAGCCAAGCACCGGTGGATGGTGGAAGGTCAGCGAGGGGCTCCTCGAAGAGGCCGGGGCCGCCCCATGTCCAGGGGAGGAGCTGGACACAGGGCCAAGAGAGTGACCGGGGGCCGGCAGGGGCCCAGCCCCCCTTTTCACTGTGCTGTCTGTCAGCTCCAGGTCAATTCAGAGACCCAACTGAAGCAGGTGGGAGAAGGGAGACCAGGATTGAGGCTAGAGCAGGGGTGAGGGGGTGGGACCAGCACCAGGGGAGGAGGAGATAGCCTGAGGAGAGAAGGTGGGGAGATCAAAGCCAGGGGGAGCTGGTAGAGGAAGAGGAGCAAGGCTAGAGAGACAGTGGACTCCTGGAGGGCAAAGGCCAGTACTTACCCCCTCTTCCCAGGGCCACTCTAGGTGGATGCCCAGTACATGTACGTTCAATGTGTGAACTGTGGGTAGAGGAGGGTGAGCTAGTCGAGGATGATGGGGGTCCTTGGGCTTCCTCATCTTGTTCCCAGTCTGTCTGTCTGTCCATTAGCACCTGAGCAGCAGGAGGCACAAAGACCGCCTGGCCGGGAAACCCTCCAAGCCCTCCAGCCAGCACAGCAAGCTGCAGAAGCACGCAGCGCTGGCTGTGAGTATCCTCAAGGTATCTGTCTCCAAGCAACAGGACTGGGACCCTGCTGGGAGGAGGGGAAGCGGTGAGGGGGGGGAAGGGGGCGGGGAGGCAGCTGAGGGGGCTGGGGCAGGAATAAAGCCACCCCCCTTCGAGGCTGCCTGGGCAGAGAAAGAGCTGGGGTTGGGTCTTTGGCTGTCCGGTGATCTGCCCAGAGGAATTTCCGGGGAGGTGGGCCTGGGTAGGAATCTCAGCGGCAAGAGCAAGGGGTAGGCGTACATCTCCTAGAAACCATCTGTACCCCCACCCCGAATAGCCTCCTGCCTTGGCCCGTCCTGATTCTCCTCCCTCTAGACAGGAAGACAGGTGGTGGAGAAAGCCCTTTGGAATGAATGTTTGTGGGTGGGAAGGGAGGAGGATTTAGGTTTGGAACTCTGAAAGGCACGTTTTTCCTACAGCAAAAAGCCCAAGGACGGAGCTGAGGGAGGGGGCATTTTCTGGGGTCAGAGACTGTGTCCAGTCCTCTCTCTCTTCTTTGCAGTCTAAACTGGCCTTGCAGAAGCAACTCACCAAGACGCTGGCAGCCCGCTTCCTGCCCAGCCCAATCCCCACTGCAGGTGCGGCCATCTGTGCCCTGCCAGGGCCCCTGGCCCTCCGGCCTGCACCCACCGCAGCCACCACCCTCTTCCCAGCTCCGATCCTCGGCCCAGCTCTGTTCCGCACCCCAGCAGGAGCCATTCGCCCTGCCACGGGACCCATCCTCTTTGCTCCCTATTAGCCCTCCTGGGGAGGCATGGGCTGACTTCTCAGCATTCTCCCTACTCTTCTCAGATCCTACATCCCACAGGGGACTGCCTTTTACAGCCTAGGAGTTCCTGACCAATCTAGGAAGAGCTGGGCTAGTTTTAAGGGCAGCTGCCCTTCACTCCATCTGGACTGAGGGTTCCACCAATACCCCTTGCCCAAGGGCCACTCCCAACCTCATTTCCCCAGCCTTCTAGGGCTAGTCCTGGGCTTCCTTGCATTTCCCAGCCTGATTTACAGGGAGCAAACTGAAATCCCAAAGATCTATGCAAAATCCTAGCCCCACCCCCATGGTGCTCTCATCCCCCCCACCCCCAGACCTATACCTTCATGGCCAGAGGCCCTAGAAATCTAGCCTGGGGACAACTTTGTGACCTCTATTCCCATGCCCTGGGGAGGCCTTCCCCATTCACTGGATTCTCTGGAGAATGACTGGGGATGAGGGATGGGCTCAAGCTGGAGTGGGTTCAAGGCTACCTGGAAAGGTGACCCATGGGGGTGTGGTGGAAGACTGGAGGAGAAAGAGAGCAGTGCTAAGGTGGGGCATTGATGGCAGGGGCTGGTGCTGAAAGCTTTTGGCGTCTTCATCTGCTCTATCGGGGTGGGGCTAAGACGGGTGGTAAAGGTGGTGTTCTGGCTGGGCCCAGTTTTAATAGAAGTGATCAATCCCCTCTTCGCTTTTCACTGATTCCTCCTGAATCCCAGCTCTGGAATCCCTCAGACTATGGACTCAGCTAACACTGGCTCCACCCCAGGGCTCCCAAATAAGTGCTCTCCCTTCTAGCTCTTCACTCCAAACTGGTCCCTAGCACTAAATTCAGCTCTCTCCTCCCAACCAGCACCCCAAAGCTCCCTCACTGTGAAGCTGAGTATTGGGATCTAGTCTGATACACTCTAAAGACCCCTTTTCATGCTGTCAAAGTTAATGTCGCAACCTCCATCCCACCCCAACACCCCCACACACACCCCACAATATGGGACGTTGCCAGTATCCACCTGTATCTTTTTTCTTTTTTTAGATATTTCCAATGGGAGAACAAGGAGGGAGGGGGGGACTTTTTGATAACAGTTGTGGTTTTATTGTGTCCAATGCATCAATAAATGAACTTTAAGCCTGAGCTTGTATATGTCCTAACTTAACTTGCCCAGCCCTGGGCCACCTGCCCCTGCTCACCTCTCCTGTTTTGGGGAGGCGGCACATATTGGAGGTCACCTGGCTACAGGGGCTCACCTATGGTAGCTGTGCCCATTAGAAGCATGAAGTGGGCACAGGAAGTTGTGGGTCATAAGCTCACTTTATAGCATGTCAAGTGTAACTACCCTTCTGAGCCCCCACAGATCTGTCAGCTCCTAAGAAGCTATTTGTTTGCCTAGTTCTTCTGTTCAGGCATCTGAGGTAAGAAGGGCTAGAGGAGCACCTTGTCCAGCCTTCACCATGGCAGCATACTAATTTATAACAGGTAACTTATAAATAAAGTCCAGCTATTAGCTGAAAACAACCACAGGAAGGGGTGAAGACCAGCTCCCAAGGGTGTGAGGTTCCCCATTGGGCACCACACTGAGCAGCCATTCTGGCAAGTACAGCAGATAGTTCTCTCCTGCCCCCTGGTGGTTGGCAGAGAGCAGTGTTCCAGCCTCCAGGGCCGGTAGGCATAGCACCTTAAAGAGAAAAAAGCAAAGGGTACAGTCATAGCCTGCCCAAAGCCATGGGCATGATAAAATCATAGGCCTGGAGAGGATCTAGAAGGTCATCTAAGCAACTCCTATCACCTTACAGATGAGAAAACTGAAGCCCAGAGAGGGGAAAGGCCTTGCTGGGTCACGAAGCCACTTGGTAACAGCCCCGTCAGCATTCTGTTCCACCTCAACCAATGAGACCTATCTGCTCCCTGAGCAGGAAGAGGAAGCGAAACAATTGGGGTAAGAGGTTGAACAGAAAATCATACTTCCCAGGAGTCTGGCTTCTTCCAGCCAAGGTACAGACAGGAGAAAGGTCAGGGTGCTGGATGAGGGCGCACCCCTAACACCAGCATGCACACGCAAACACAATATCTGGCTACCCTTTCCCGAGTCCAGGCTGGTGCCCTAAGTGTGTGTGTCATCGACAGAAGACCAGAAGTGTGGGACCCCCGTGATTAGAACCAGGCCTAGACTGGGCACTGACTTCTGTACGGCAGCTATACTTCCCATCCAGGGCAGGTGGAAGGGACACTGACCCACAACTGCCCCAGGTCACAGTGGGGCAGATATGACGAAAGCTGGGGTGGAGAAAGAGGTTGGGGACGCTAACCTAGATTATTTGCACTTCCCGGAGTTGGGAGGGAGCAAAAGTGGCCTGAGCCTTGGACAGCCCAGCTGCCTGGCCCAGTGGGGAGTTCCTCTTTCCCCTCAACCCATCTTCCAAAGCCCCAAAAGCTGGACCGAGGTTGGGAAGAAAGGATGGCAGCTCTTCAGCCATCCAAGGAGCCGCTGCCCTTGTTCTTGCGGCTGAGGGGGAAGGCGGACTTGCTCTGGGGCTGGGTCATCTTGCTGGCCAGGTAGACGAAGGGCTCCAGGAGGGAGCGGCGGTCAGCCACCGACACCTCCCACAGCTTCACCTTCTCCGACTTGGCCCAGTGCTGAGCCACATCGGGGTCCACACGCCGCTGCTCCTGCAGGTCACACTTGTTGCCGAGGACCACGATGGTGACCTGGGACAGAGGGACAGAGTACAGGCCTATCAATGTACCACGGACCTCAGGAAGGAAAGTCTCAATGGCTCATGTCTTCCTATATTAGAAACCACAGACTGAGAGGAAGGAGATGGTTGTTTCCTCCTCTCCTCCTTCAGTTCAAATTTTGGCCTCCACCTCGTCCTACCTCCAGGAGTTCCAATACAAGCCCTGTATCACCCATGCCTGCTCATCACTAGCAGTTAGTTTCTGGCTAAACAACTGGTGAGGCAGCACTCCCAGAATGCCTGTAGCCTAAAGAGGGCTTTCACAGCTCAAAGCATAGAATCATAAGAAAAGACTAATAGGGGCTTCACGTAGTAGGTCAGGGATCTCTTAAATTGAAGAGAAGCCTCTTCAGTTGAGCTGCCTCAACATGGGGCCACCCCCAGCGGTGAAGATACCCCCCAGCAGCCTCCATTGCCCCTCTAGCTCCTATCCACTTCCTGGCAAATGAGTGAAAAAAGAGCCATGCCAAGCCTTCCAAGGCCAGCACAGGGCCCACTCTCTCTCACCACTGGAGCTCACACACACACACCTCCTTCTTGTCCTTGGATTTGTCGATTTCCTTCTTGAGCAGTTCTACGCGCTGGAAAGACTCTCGGCTGTCTGTGCTGTAGACCAGGACGTAGCCGTCAGTGCAGGAGAAGCAGTGCCGGGGCAGCTCGGCCCCATCTCGGAGCCCCCGGGTGTCATAGAAACGCACCTGCTCCCGCACCCCCCGGTCGGTTTCAATGGAGCCCACGTAGATGTCTTCCTGCGTCTCAATCATCTCAGAACCTGGGATAAAATGAGGAGAAAACTTGTTTGTAGGGAGGAAGGAGGTGGGAAATGTGAGTGACTGAGCATATGCGTGTATATCCTGACAGGGTGACCAGACAGGGAAAGAAAGGAATGTGGGGGCCAGAGACTGAGTCTGGCAGGACTGGAATGATTTGGGGGAAGAGACATTAATCTCATGTTCATACCCTGCCAAACAAAAGTGTGACTTGGGAGCATTCCTTCCTCATATCAGATATTGGACTTCCTTCCTCCAGATCTCAATGTTGTAGGGCTGGGGGGCGTAATGTAAATTTTACTCTTTTGGGGTGCAAGAACCACCAGGAGCAGCTCTTAGCCTCTGTGTGTTGATATCAGATCCTGTTCGTTATTCTTCACCTTCTATCATTCCCCTACCCCCAATAACACTCACCCACTACATGGTTCCCGTACAGAAGCTGCTCCAGGATTGACGTTTTGCCCACAGATGCCTGGCCGCACACGACCACCTTGCAGCTCTTCCCCATGCTTAGCCTTCAACCCTGAAAAACAGAAGCACACTGGGTGAGGTGGGATGAAAACAGAGGGCAGCCTTCCCATAACTGAGAGCCCCAGTTCTGGGCTGCATGTGTAGCCTCAGGGACTCAGCACTGTCCCCTGCTCTAGTCAGGGTGGATGTCAGAAGTTTTGTGCCTAAGTCCACTACTGGACAAGGAGCTGTATCTTATTCACCATCGTTATTCCCAATACCTGGCCAGTAACGGGCACAGCGCGGGTGTTCAGTAAATGCTGCCATAAAGGGGTGAGTTGCTGGTTTAAATGAACCACTGGCCAGGTTCCTGTGTCCACAGGACGCGGAGGACATGGAAGGGGGTTAGGCCTCAGCTTCCTCTTTTTAACTACAACCCCACGGAGAAATAAGCAGGAACACTATTTTGTGTGGATCTGTCTTAAGCTACTCTTCCTGGGGACAGTGAACAAATAAGGAGGATACTTTTGCTTTCCTGTACGACTTAATCTAAACAATAGTTAATTCCCTATAATTCCTAGCTAAGTCCACGGCTAAGATGAAGACCATCAGACAAGAAAGGAGGAAGGAATCTATGGGGAAAAGTCTCTAGAAAACAGGCAATTTTTGCTGCCCTTGGACTGATAGACCCAGAAGAGAAAGCTCAGACACAGAAACCCCTGCCCGGACACAGAGGAGGTCCCAGAGACCTTCTCGAAGGCATTCATTCCAAACACAGGTTTCCGAGGAGCCCCAGACAGATTCCCCCAAAGAGCGGAGACACAGAGATCATTCCCAAAAGGGGTCCCAAACAGAAACCTCTCCAGAGGAAACTCCTGATACAGATCCTCCTCCCCTCACCCGAAGGACTCCACAGACTGAGCCCTGAAATTAACGATACCCCAAGAGAGACAGCCAGCGGGGCCTCCGCCAAATTTCCCCAAGAGGAGACCCCCAGAGGGAATCAAAGGCGGGAAAGATCTGCCACCTAAAGCGACCCTGACGCGGTGGCCGATCCCGGCCTCCCAGCTCCGTACCTCCCGGGGCTCTCGCAGCACCCCGGCCAGGCCCCGAGAGGAGCGCCGGGATCAGGGGAGGGGCAGCACGGCCGCAAGGACACCGTTCTTCCGGGTCGATTCGGGCTTCGTCAGTACCTGCCCTCCCGCCCCCCCCCCCCGCCCATTTCCGCCCGGCAAGACGAATTCCGGCGGCGGAGAGCGGGCGCCGTCCGCACAGCGCCCCCCAAAGGCCCTAAAGGCAAATGACGGCCAGGATTGGGGCAGCTGGTGCACAGCGGAATCGTAAGGTGCTAGGCTCCCTACACTCTGGTTGCCGTTCTGGTGTGTCTGATGCCCAGATATTCTTTACCTAAAGGCTACTATAGTATAGGAACACTTCATTTATTCAATCGTTTATTCAATCGTTTATTCTAAGTACCTGCTCTATGCCAGGTACATGACCACGAACCTGGAAACGTGGGCGAATTAGACATGGTACCTGTCCGTTAGAACGGCACCGTCTAGAGGAGTTAGACATCCAAGCCACCAAGTAGAATACAACATGGTAAGAACTATTACAGAGCTGCTATGGGAGCACCGCAAGGGGGCATTTAACTTGGGGGCCTTGGGCACCACAGAGAACGTCCTGGTGGAGGAGGTCATGTCTGTATTGAGGTTTGAAGGGCTTGGGAGGAAAGGGTGGAGAAAGCGCGGCAAAAATCATGGCATTTTCTGGAATTACAAGTACTTGGGTTCTATATTGATGGTAGAAAGGAGCCAAATGATCAAAGGTCTTGTGTAGTAGGCCAAAAAGTTCAAACTGTATCCTAACAGCCAGGAAAGCTATTGGTAGGTTTTAGTGAAGCGACATCAATTTTTGCTTTTAAGAAGGTCACTCTGGCAGAAGACTGAAGATTGGAAAGAGATGAGACAAGGGGGCCAGTTAGGAGACTTTGGCAGTATAGATCTGGATATATAGATCTAGAACTCGGAAGAGCAGTCTAGGTTGGAGATAGCAACAGACTTGAGAGTCACCAACAAATAAAGTTAAAGCTGTGGTAGTAGATGAGTTGGCATAGATGCAGAGAACACAAAATGGGAAGATGGGGAGAGACTGCTTTCTACATTAGACTGTAGACTGAGCCATTGGCAGGCAGGGCAGGTGGTCTGTGAGTCCGTGCCCTCCCAACCTAGAGTAGGGAGAGTAAGCACTTTGGAGAGGGCTGGATAAATGTTGTCTCTCTTGCAACCCAGCCTCTCCCGTTCTCCCCTACCCAATGGTGGGCGTGGTTTCAGTTCCTTTGGCACTCTGATAGGCAGAGACCACGCAGGCAGCCTGGGGACAACAGCACAGACTGTTTTACTGGAGGAAGAAGGTATAACCTTTTTAAATTCTGTTGCCCCCATCTTATTTTAGTTTCCCATAGTTTTAAATTTTAAACCTCAAACTCTCTCAATTTAACCTCAGGAAACCTCAACTTAATTCAAGTCCACAAAAATTATTGGTTTGGGTGAGGTTAAGTACTACAAAGATGATTAGGCTGTGTCCCTGCCTTCTATGAGTTCCCAATCCAGACTGCATTCGGCCAGAGAAGCGTGGTGAGCAGGGAGTGTATATGAGGGGTGGGACTACTGAGGGCACTGGGGCAGGGACCTCACCGCGCAAGCTGCCTTATAAACTCCAGGGCAGGGTCTGGGGCTCTGTGCCACTGGGGCTTAATGCTGAGATGGCACTCCCAGGCGGCTGACATGAAAGCAACCTCATAAAAGGGTCAGCGTCATTAGGGTGATGAACCAGGTGGTGCCTGGAGATCCAGAGAGGATGAAAGGCGCGGGGTGAAGACGCCCTGCGTTCTCCTAGCTTGGCTGGGCAGGGCTTCCAGGGACCGATGAAAGCTAGGGGAACCGGGCTCAGAGTGTCTCTTCTTGCCTTTCCCAGGAGGAAGCTGTGGACACATTTCAAGATCGGGAAGGTAGTAGTGTGTGTGGGGGGGGCTCTTTCCCTCCAGAGTCTTGGGTCACCCGGTCTCCACCCAACTCAGACTCCTTCGAGACTTACAGGAGACGCTGCAGGATTGGAAGTTGCTATGGCAACGAGGTTTTCGGCATACTGAGACAAGTCAAGGCTAGAGAGGCGACACCCTCCTGTAACCCTCGTTCGACCCACGGGTAAAGTGGCGCCCCCCACGCACAAGAACTGTCCCTGGGCCCCCGCCCCGGCGCGGAGATCAACGTGGACCTCCGGGGGCGGGAGGCCGCTCTGGCCCGAAGCGGAGCCTCTCGCTGGTAGACGGGCCCGAGGGAGCCCCTCTGGGCGCAGCGTCGCCGAGCTGCTCTATGCTCCGACCGGAAGTGCTCTTCACCGCCGGCCTCCCACCCGGCTCTCTGGTCTCGGCGGTAAGATGGCGGCTGCCGCGGAGTGCGATGTGGTAATGGCGGCGACCGAGCCGGAGCTGCCCGACAACGCAGAAGCGAAGAGGTAACGGGGTGGCAGTGTAGTGGAAGGGGGGAGCTTCAGCTCCGTGGCTCCGGGTAACCGGTCCCTGCCAGGATGCAGCCCCTAGCTGTTGAGATGCCCCGCCCTCCGCAGACCCCCCCCCCCCAATCTGAGATCTAGTCCGGATGGACCCCCTGAAGGGGCGCTCTCGGAGGTCGGTCCTCCTCTCCTGCTTCCGCCTGGCCGGGTTGCTGAGGCACGGCCTCGTTCTCCTGCAGAGAGGAAGGTCCTTATGTGGAGACCTGGTCCCTGAGGGTATCTGAGGTCTGTTGCAAGGTGGGGGAGGCGGCGCGGCGACAATGTCAACTTCGTTACATTGCCTCTTACCCCCCCGCCTTCTCATTAACTTCTGTGCATTGTTGTCTGTCAGCATTTAGCATCTCCACAGCCCGTGCTCTCTTTACTCCTTTTCGTCCGTAATTATATCAGGGAGCACTAGCCTGGGTCTGAGGTGATTGTGTGTCTCCATTGTTGACCTGGTCGCCACCCCCTCCCTGTTAACCCAGGAGTCGAAGATGATAGAGAAGGAAGAGTGAGGGGCTTGTTTCATGCTGTACACGTCAAACGCCTCTTCCTCCATCCCTCCATGTACCCTTCCGAGTTACATCCGCATTCTTCCCTGCTTTCTTATTTTAAGCAGCAAGGAGGGCAGCACCTTGGGCGCTATTGGCACCACCGGGCACCCGCAGGGGCTCGAGATTGCCAGTCCGGACTAGCCAAGGCAGCTGCTGAGTGAGTGTTTTTCGAGAACACTCTGGATTCTGGCTACAGCTAAAGCAGGATGTTGGAAATGGAGCTGGAACACAGTTGTGGGTAGTCATACTTGTCCTAACCCTGAAGCAACATGAACGAAAAGGTTCTGGAAGTTTGGAGCCCTTATCAGCGCAGATTGTCTACAATCCCCTCAGTCTCCTTCCTGCAGATTTCCTATGTTCATACCAAGCCCATTTCATTATGTTTTCAATCTGGGTGATTTGAAGTTTTGATGCATGAGATCTGAAATCAGGATTCTGAGATTTTTTTTTTTTTGCTATCCAAGTTAGAAACATAAGTTAGACACATAAGAGATATTCAGTGAGGCAGAATGAATAGTTACCAAGCTTAAGGGTAGTTACTGCAGCCAGGGTTCCAAGTTCCTGACCTTTTGGGAGCTGAGAGGCTTGACAAAGTATAGGTCCCTGGGATATCAGAGAAGTCAGGATACCAGAGTCCAGTCTCTCTTAGTTTTGAGTCTTCACATCGGTCCTCCTTCTTTCCAATTATTTAGAATTCAGCAGCGTCAGCTTCATTAAGGAACTGCAAAATGGGAAGTAAAACTGCCCCCAACACAGAGCCTAAATTAATTGTAAGGATTTATTTCATATGGAAACAGTTTGGGGGTTCTTTGTGCTACTATTAGGGTCTTGGGCTGTTATGTAATTGAAAAAACTCATTTACTCAGTGTAAAGCTGTGATGTAGAGATTGTCCCTAATTTGGATTCCTGTTCAAAGTCCTCTATCTAAAGCAAATCCTTTTCCTTAAAAAATAAAATTATGGCCTCACAGGATATTCTATGATAAAGTAGTATATGAACCTGAACAGAGAACTGGTAATGCGATAATGTGACCACATTACACAAAAGCATATGGTATTTGGTAGCAGTACAACAAAATAAGAGAGAATGTTGATTTACGTTAACTGCCTTATTCCATGAAACTTAAGATGTCATTAATTGTAAAATGCACAATTGTTTTTTCTACCACTAAGGAAAAAACTATAATTTAAAAATAACTATAAAAAATGCATTTTTACCAAACAGACTTATATGTTATACATATTTATATAGATCTCTTTTAGGCATAATAAGACATAGATGTTTCTCATATACCACTTAGGTGAACAAATCAAAAGGAAAATATAGTGAAGTTAAAAAAAATCACAGTTTGACTTTCTGCCATCCTTCAGAAGGTAAATATTGGGATCTTTAGTAAGAAAAAGCCTTGTTATATATGGTTTTCCAATGCTGAAAATGGAGAGGGAACTTAGAAGTTTTGGGGGAAGGTTGTTTATATTTCTCATGTATCTTGGACTCCTGTGTAGCCATAGCAGAGGGCAGAGATAGGGACATCCCTTACAAGTGCCCTTCACTATCTGGTTTGGTTTGTCATTTGACCAAGTCATGTATCTCATTACAGCCCTACTACCAGTTCACTTGGGGACACTGAGAGTTGATGGGCCTCTTGGGTTTTTTGGGAAGCTCAGCAGGGATTCCTTCCTTCCTTCCTTCCTTGTAGGCTCAGGGACATCCTGCTGTGCTACTAAATTGTTACAGTTCCGCAAGGCAAAATGAGAGGAGCTTTCAAGACACTAGACCTCATGATTACAGCATTTTAAATGGCTACATATTTTATTTCCTTAGCTTGAGTATCTCTAGAGAGAAAAGAAATGGACTTCATTTTTTTGCCTGTCACTCTGACAAAGTTCTCCCATAGCAGCTGAGAGGCTAAAATAAAAAATGTATTAGTTGCTATTCCAAAATAGATCAGCGTTCTGTACATGGAGATTATTTATTTCTCTTTGCCCACGAGGAAAGATAAAGTGATGTGGGAGCCAGAGGGCTAATTGCAGAGCCTTTACATTTCAGCTGATTTAAAACCTTACATTTTCCTGGGAAGTTGCTGATTGCTTTACCTAGTATATGAATACCTTTCTTGAGTGAAGGCTCTGGTCACATTTCCTGGTCTGGGGAGCTGCTTGGTCTCTACAGGTCTGTATTATTGTAAAATTGAAGGATTTCAAGTTGTTCAGTAATAGAGGAAATACTTCTGTGTCTCAGCTTGTACCTGGCACGACTGGACAATGAGGTCTAAACCAATGGGAGCCATAGACTGAGGGGCCAGGATATCCTTACCTGATTACTTGAGCTGATAATCTTAACTCCTCTGTATCTATTTTCCTGATGGACGCAAGCAAGAACAATTATTTTTAGGCCTTTTCTTAGTACCTAGGTATTGTAAACTCTTTGTGGATTTTGCCTTTTATTTCTCTGTCCTTATTGTTGGTGGGAAGCATTGAACCCTAAATCTGTATCCCAGGGTCTGCTGTAGTTGCTGTTTGCTTACTGTGGCTTCTTGGGACATTTTGGAGTTTGTAGCCTTCAGTGAAGAGCTTGTGGGGATACCTATCCCTCCTCTTCTTCCTCACCCTATTTTAAATTCTTAAGGCATTTATCCCCCTAAACTTACTTGAAGTTCCAGGGCAGGCAGCTAGACATTTCAATGTCTGCAAGTTGAATGGGAATTTATCTTTGACCTTGAACTCAAATCAGTGACAAACACTGCTCTTAGCTCTTGTTTTCATTTTGGGGTTAGAGATGAAGAAATGGGAGACGGGACAAATAAATCATGGTTAAGAAAGGGATAAACCTAGGAATACAGTATTCCTGAATACCAGCAAATTGAACCCTGATATTAACAAGTGGCAAAATTGTTAAATAATCATAACAGGAGCAAAGGTAGAATACAGAGGAAGGGTCTCTGTTCCTAGTGACTCTAATTCTGATCCACATATTAACCAGAGCCAGGTAAATTAAGTGATTTTAATAAAATGTTAGGTTAAGTGCGTGGTTAAGTGAGTGGCAGTTGCTCTGGTGCCTAGTCCATTCCCAACGACCAGAACTCTGATTGGCTTAAAGCCCAGCTGTATCGGACATTCCAGCCAATCAGGGGTTAGTTTAGTCATCAAAAGTAGTATTTTAAAAGTTTTAAAAAGCTGAGTACTGGGCACTTGCCTTTGCTTTCTTTCTCTAGGACTTTAGAAGATTGGAGAACAATGGTCATCGGCTGCCTAGGAGCCTTGTGATCTGATGCAAAGTCCCTCTGAGAGCCCATTTCTCCCTTTCTCCACTAATGTTTGGTCCCCTTTCTTCAGTGCTGAGTGATGTGGAAGTTACTTAGAGGTCGTTCCAGGTATTCTTTTAAACTGTCTGAATTTCAGCAGTAAGAGCAGGATTCAGAGTGCACGTTATCCGAGTAGTCTGTTCATTTTATTGGCTTGACCATGTTTTTCTCCCCCCAACCAGATCAAAACAGCAGTTCCTGTGTTTTACCCCACCATTGGCAGGGTTGAGTAACCACTTTTGAGAATGGTAGTATGAGGAGAAATATGTGACTTTTAAAGTCTGATTCTGAGGCCTAATATTCTTTTGGCATGTAACTTAACGTGTGTGTGTGGGGGGGGAGGGACAGACTGTCAGATAAGCAAAGAGTTAACAATCTCTTCTGATTTTAATATTAAACTTTGCATCAGGGGAGTGAGGCAAGCAGAAGCAGAATGATCTCTTAGTTTTGGTTTCTGTCGTGAGAGTTCTTTCTCAGGCAGTTTCCTGTTGAACTGAGGAACCTAGAGAACTTTGGAAGCAAAACACCACTTGAAAATCCAGATTCCCCCTCTGGTTCCTATCCCCCCCAGCCCCCTTTCCCAAAAGAGCCCTCAGAAAGCAACCTTTTTCTTACGGTTCCTCAGTTCTAGATTTTTGATGGGTGCTAGTGTCCCCATGAGGGTGGGAGATGTCACAGAATGGGGAACCAAGGAATAGAAAACGGAGGGTTTTGAGATATGTTATGAAAACAAGCCTCCAACTAATTCTGAAAACCCAGTGACTTTTGTCGTCCTTGGAGTGTCTTTAGGGAAACTTGTTTCTCAGAAGCAGCTTTACACCGTTGGGTGTCCTTTCCCCGGTAGATGCCACAGATTGTGACACCTCCCACTTAAAGAACTAGCATAAGTTTATACCTCACAGTTGAAGGAGCGATTGCTGTATGTATAGCCTTCTGCCTGTCCTGATGGGATTTCCGTGCAGGTTGATTGGTTTCTTGCCCCCAACCCCTATCCCCTGGCCACCCAACCAGTGAGAGCCAACTCTGGCATGTTGCCTGGTGTCCTTCCCTACTTGAGCAGTAGAGAGCGCTGCTGCCTTGTGTAGACTGTCTGACTCCACTTGGTGCCTCTCCGTCTCTCTGGTTCTGCCTGTTGAGGCTTCCCCTGGAATATTCAGACAGAGAACTATTTGAATTGGTATGTTTGTAAGTTTGCTCCTCATCTGCCCTCTTTTGTGGGGGAGGCCAGGTGTTTTAAAGTGAATGCAGAACCTGTCTGTTCTATAGGAAATTGGGTAAAGGAAGCTGGGTAACCCACCTTTACTAACAGGTAGCAATAGATAGAGCCCACCCTCTACTCCATTATTAAGCCTTAATTTGCAGTCAGCGTGCAGTGCCTTGCACTTAGCAAGCACTCAGTCAGTGGAATTGTACTAAGTCATATGTGGCTTCTATTTATCTCGGAAACTCAGAATGTCATTTTGCCCCTTGACTAGTTAGAAGATAAAAATGAAAGAGAGAATAGTATGTATTTGGTAAGATGGAATAAAAGTTAGACTCCTGGGCTCCTTTTACTTTATTCTGTCATGAAGGTCAGAGAGAGTACAACATGAAACAGGCCCTGTGACATGCCTTTGGGGACAAGAGGTCTTGGGCTGTGGGAAGGAGGAAGGAATTTCTATTCTGACACTGGCCAAGATCCATGAATTCTGAAGGGTGGAGGACATTTCTAGATCAGTGGGCAATTAGTAAATTTAACTGAATAAAAGAAACGGTACAATAATTATAGAATAAGGGTGACATTTTGGAAGTAGTAAATGTAGTAGGAATGCATAAAGGATATTTGGCTCAATGACACTATAAAATATTGTTATTAACCTGATGACAAGAAAAGGAAAGATACCATTTTCGAAGGTTCTTCCTGCCCATAAAATAGTCTTCAAAAGGAAGGGCCCCACAACAGTCCTGTACTAACGAAAGAAATAATTTTGTCCTGAGTTGTCATTTTAGCAAAGCTAGATTTTTTCTTCTAAGAAAATGAAAAAAACAACAACAAAAACCCCTCATTCAAGCTGCTGCAATCTGTTTTGATTTAAACTATTATTAATGCCATCGGAAGAGCTGAACTTCATTAAAAATATATTATTCTAGCCAAATGCTTGAAATAAGTAAAAGCATTGTGGTGGGATTTTTTTGTCATACAAAAATCTAATCAGCATTTCCTAGGTTAAGAATGTTGCAGAATACTGAAACCATGCTGGACTTTATTTTTCATGCGCTGCGGTAGAACACATCTTAAAATGATACTGTACAAATGATGAAGCATTTTATCCCTATTTTAATAATCTAACACGCGCAATGCAATGCACGCAGTGTGAAGCAATTCCAGAGCAAACCCCAACCCAGGATGTTTTAAAAACTACCACCCAGTGAATCCTGCATTAGTGAAAGCTGATTAAAATTTCTGAATACCTCTTTAATTGCTAAAAGATATAGTTGGCCTAAGGCAAGGCCTTGCTTAAATGTACAAGTTGGAAGTATTTATAGAGAGAAAATGGAAATTTTTATAGGGCATCTAATTTGGGGCACATTGCAATGTCACCGGTGGTGTTTTAATGTGTTTTTAATTTAGCTGAGCTGTAAATGTGCAAAGTTGGCTGGTGAACAAAAGCCAAGTTGTCTATTAGATCCCATGATGCTGAGCCCTGCTAAGACCTGTGTGATACCAAATGATTCTCTTGGCGGGGTTTGTTGGAGTAATTAGCGTCTATGCTAAGTGAGTGCTAAACTGGGAGAGAGAATGTAACTGCGTGATAAGAGGATATACAGATTTTTAATACACGTATAGTGTAGAAGAGCAGTTTTCAGAGCTGCAGTTTTCTGACCGATAAGGTTATTTCTGAAAAACAAAGAAATACATTTTCAAAATAGCAAAGCAGACCAAGAGTGGAATGTATTCTCCTTATCAGTATCTGTCTGAGGGAGGGCTGCCCCAGCCTTCCAGCACTGGTCCTGTTGTGGGAGACCCTCCCATTATATGTCCACAGAAGACAGAATTTTTGAAAACTTTTTGGTAGTTGTTTTCATAAGAATTTGTTGCTGGCTATTCAAGTGAAAGGACTGGTTTGGTGGAAGTAAAGTCATTTCCAGTATCTTTGGTAAATCAGAGAGACGAAGCTGATTCTGCTTCGAGTTGACCCAAGGATTGGGTACGGAACTGGATAAATTAGTTTTAATCTAAAAACCTTGACACTAACAGGGCCTGGAGGAAAAAACATAGGACTCCAGGAGTTAGGAAACGTGTGCAGCCACCTGGGTGCCTCAGTAGCTCTTCCTCTGTTGGAGGACGTGTGTCATCACCATGACCACTTCAGAAGGCCATTTCGAAGATCTTCATTGGAAATGCTTTGAAAATGTGAAAAAGCTGTGAATAGTGCTGTCAGGTCAGTTACGGCCACGTCTACATTTTGCTGTGGTATTATATTTCAGAGTTTAGTCTGAATTTTATTTTGTGGCCATAGAAGAGAATCTGTAGTTTAATTTAGTCCCTTTTAGAATGCTTTTCTTTTTTTACACGGTTCCAGTGAATGCAGTTAATCCTAATTCTTCCTTTCTCGGGACTGATGTATTTTAGTAGGTACGCGTTGTAACCTCACTTGGTTATCAAATGAATTGATCTTGGCAGTGAGTGGAGTGACAGCTGCCACTGCCAGATTGCCCTCACTTCCAGTGTTAACCAGCTCTCCTCCTTTTCATTCCCCGCCATCGGCATCTCATCCTTCAGTCCCTTTACCGTAAGGGCGACTTGAACAAGCTTCAGCTCTTTCTCAGACTCCCAGGGCAGGACTGAAATGGATTTGACCCTGAAATTGCTCTTGATCCCGCTTTGTTCAGTTCTTGCTGCTATCATGCTGGATTCCAAAGATCCACTCTTCCCTCAACTAGTCTCGCAGGGTCAGGCCCATTGGTTAAAGCTTGTCGTGTATTTGGTGGGGAGGTTCAAAGTGAAGGAGGGACTCCACTTTGAGTGTTGGACCTGGAGGCAAAAAATAAGCATTCAGTCTAAAAGCACCAAGTGCCCATTGTTTAGGCAGCTGTTAATCAACCATGTTTCTATGAAAATAAGTCCTTTTCATGAGGCAGTTGTGTGGGAATAGCTAATTCTGGCCTGATGCTGTGCAGTGTGAGGTTAAAAACATGGTAACTTGTCACAACACAATTCTTCTTGTTCTTTCTGCTGTGGGCTGACTCTACATTACCCGCTTTGTTTGCTCTAGAATGGAATCTACTCACCATTTACTAAAATGAAATGCACTTCTTGGGGGAGGCAAAGTCCAGTTCACTAGATCTTGCATCTTAAAGAGAAAGGAGCCCTACTTTCTCTATGACTAATTGTTAGGACTGTAATTTAGCTTGTTGAAATCCAGATTGCAGTTCTGAAGTTGAATTTTATGCGCTGGGCTATTTTGTGTCTTAGTTTCAAGAAATTCGTCTTCATTGCCTGTGTCTTTTGTTTCTGGCGGTACAGATTAATTTTTAAAGTCTTAGGCAGTAGGTAGAGGTGAGCGTTAGAGAGAAAGCTTGGCATCGTAGGATGCGCACAGCTTTGGAATCTCACAGGTGTGGGTTGACATCCTGACCTTGGGCCAATTTTAACCTTTAAGCCTTAATTTCCTCCTTTGAAAAAATGGGAATAATGAAAACGCACGTGATAAGATGATTATGTATAGAAAGTGCCTGGCCTCTGATTATTACTAATCTTCCACAGAAATCATCCTTTGCATTTATACTAGAAGCCAGGGCTGAACTCACCTGCCTCCCCTAGATTAGTGTTTCACAAGAGAGAGCACCTTTCAGTAATCCTACAGGTTATTTCCCCTTTGGCTAACATGCTTTACACTGTCAACACGACATCTGTCCAAGTGTTTAGATGCCTTGGTTTTTCCTCAAGGAATTGTATATTCTTAGCCATTAGCCAACTGAAGAGAAGGCTAGAGCTTCTCAGGTACTGTGTGGGCCTAATGTTTCCTTTGAACTTACTCCATTTCTTCATAGGAATTTCTCTCAACTTCTGAAATCCAGCGTTGGGGAAGCCATTTCTTCAATTCTCTTGGCATGTCTGCTCTGAAAGGATAGGTTCCCATAGTTTTTGTAGTGCCTTGCTTAATTTTGAGTTACAGGATTGTGTGCACCATATAGTTGGTCCCATAAGTCTTGCAGTTGGGGCATCTTTCTTGAGGACTTTTAATAGCAGACGGCCACTTTACAGCCTTGTGACAGTTGGTATAATAAAATTACTCAAACAGATTTATATTCATAACAGTTCAAATCTGTCAACATTTATAGGTCATTCCCATTTTCCTTCTCCTTTCTTCTAGCAGCCTTTTCATGTTAGTAGGGTTTGTCAGGACAGTGATGGAGAAGAATGGAAAGAGAGATTGCCTCAATTTAACTAAGGAGGGCAGCTTTGCCAGTTTGTAGTTTAAGATACATAAGTAAATCACAAATCTCTCCGATGCCAATGTCCATAGAACCAAACTGTAAACTCCTATACCATCACTAAGGTTAAAAACTATGTACTTTTGGGGCCGGCCCGGTGGCGCAGGCGGTTAGAGCTCCGTGCTCCTAACTCCAAAGGCTGCCGGTTCGATTCCCACATGGGCCAGTGGGCTCTCAACCACAAGGTTGCCAGTTCAACATCCTCGAGTCCCGCAAGGGATGATGGGCAGCGCCCCCTGCGACTAAAGATTGAACACGGCACCTTGAGCTGAGCTGCAGCTGAGCTCCAGGATGGCTCAGTTGGTTGGAATGCGTCCTCTCAACCACAAGGTTGCCGGTTCGACTCCCGCAAGGGATGGTGGGCTGCGCCCCCTGCAACTAAAAACAGCAACTGGACCTGGAGCTGAGCTGCGCCCTCCACAACTAAGACTGAAAGGACAACAACTTGAAGCTGAACGGCACCCTCCACAACTAAGGTTGAAAGGACAACAACTTGACTTGGAAAAAAGCCCTGGAAGTACACACTTCCCCAATAAAGTCCTGTTCCCCTTCCCCAATAAATTCTTTAAAAAACAAAAGCTATGTACTTTTGTCCCCACTTCAGGCAGCCCTTGAACTCAGTTCTTTTTCGCATGTGTAGAGGACAAGAAAAGAAACAAAGATTATTCTTTATAACAAAAATGCTCACATATTTAGTTATGTTGCAGTAATAATTTTGGCAAAAAATTATCTTTGTCACTCAAGTTCGTCATTAGAATGATTTTGGGTATCTACTAGTTTATTCTTTTAAAATATTGTTGGTCGTGTCTGATTTGATTCTAGTTCCTTGGTTAGGAATGTATAATAATTCTCAGTGATAGAACATTGTTCCTTTTTGAAAGTATAGTTTGTCTAATGGAACAGCTTCAAAAAATGGATCTTGGGTTATAGCAAAAATTATGCTACTATCCGCTTGGTGGTTATACAAGGTGTTATCTGCATGGTAGAGGGGACAGTAAGTACCCAGGTAGATGGAATGGGCAGAGGGAACACAGTAGGTGGGTACTTCTTAGAGCATGGCACTGGCAGCCTATACCTCATATTTCCCTGTCATCCAAGTTCTTGATCTCTGCTGTCACTCAACTTTGTCCTCCATCTTAAACATCAGTATGCTACGCTTTTAACTCCTTTGCCATCTGCTTTTGCTCTGCTTGTCCTTCCAGTGACAAATGCATGAGCCACTTTTCAAAAGAATATATCATTAAAACTCTTAAGGATAATGACCCAGTTCACATTGAGAAATCAGTTGCCCCTGAATGAAATTACTTGTAGCTCATTTTTTGTAAGTTTGCTCAAGTGGCAGCAGTTGTGACGCAGTAGAAAGGAAATATAAAGATTTGGTCTCTGAGAGAATGTCTAAATTTGCCTGTTTTAAGGAGAATGACTACAGGTGGGAACAACGAGGTGAGGCATGTGACATGATAGGGGTTTTCTTGATTTAGTTTGAATGTATCTAAGTAACAAAAACTAGCATCTGAACAACTGCATTCTTTCATTAGCACCTCTTTTTGGCCCATCAGCCAGTCGAACAAATCTGTAAATTCCTCAAGTATCACACTAACTTTCCACTCAGTATGCCAGGGGCTCTCCACCAAAGGTTGTTCCCATGAGAATTTATAGAGGTGACTGTGTAGGTATAGCTGGTAACCTGATTCTCTCTTTCTCTTTCCTTTTCAGGGAAGCGGAGTCTTTCAAGGAACAAGGAAATGCATACTATGCCAAGAAAGATTATAATGAAGCTTATAACTATTATACAAAAGCCATAGGTGAGAAAGACCTAGTGCTTATGCTGGAAAATAATTTGCCAAATACTGTTATAAATAGCTCCTCTCTAAGAAGTAGCCTTTTGCTTGTGGATTGATAACTGGTACTATGTAAACACCTTCAGGCATAATGACCTCATGAGGGAATTACTTTTTCTAGCTTAAGTGAATGGTTCTTTTGACAAATTAAAAACAATTCCAGGAATTCTAGATATTATGGCAGCGAGATGCCCCCTAAATGCATTTCAGCTCTTGCCAGTTCATTTACTATCTTAGAAATGGCCTTTGTAGATACGGTCAGGTTTTAGTTATCTCCATGCTCAATTTGCCAGCATATTTTAATCCCATGTCAGCATTTTTCTCACCCAACTTGCTTTACAGGCTCCCTACCCCCATCTAAACAAATGCAAATACATTTTCATATCTTATTACATAAAACACAGTTCATTAAGAAAATAAGTATCCACCTGAAACTAATACAAAAATTTTAAAAAGAGAGAAAATAAGTATGCTGACTCCTCCCTAAAAAAGATAATCAGTACACTTTAAAGCTAAGTATAAATGATTTTTTAACAACTTGCTTTCTTTTTCAATTGGTTCCACCATTGTTGCTGACCATTTGCACAGGCAGTCAAAAATTTGGCTGTGGCCTTTTAAAAAAAGTGTACCACCACTCCTGTTATAGTTTGGTTGCCTTGATATAGTTATTAGCGAGATGGCCTGTGAGTTTTTGAAGCAGTGACCCATGCTAAACTTTTACGTCCTTCTGCCTTGCCTGTAGATATGTGTCCTAAAAATGCTAGCTATTACGGAAATCGAGCAGCCACTTTGATGATGCTCGGAAGGTTCCGGGAAGCTCTTGGAGATGCACAGCAGTCAGTGAGGTTGGATGACAGTTTCGTCCGGGTATGTGACAGGGCTCTTTGGGGAGGACCGAGTTGCTGCAGTTGAGTTCCTCTAGCCCAGGGTTTCTCAATCTCAACGCTGTTGACATTTTGGGCCAGGCAGTTCTTTGTTGTGGAGGCTGGGGCCAGCCTTGTACATTGTAGGATGTTGAGCAGCACCCCTGGCCTTTAACCACTAGGTATCAGTAGCACCCCGTCCCTCGCCAGTTGTAACAAGCAGAAATGTCTCTACCATTGCTGAATGTTCCACCGGCAGACTCGGCGCCGGCTGAGAACCACTGCTTTGGCCATTTTCATCCCGTGTGGGTTTTGTGTGGGTGTTGGTTGCTGCTGTTGATTTCTGTCTGCTTGGCCACTCATGCTCCTTGTCTTTCCTCTTTGTGTTTCTCCTAGGGACATCTACGAGAGGGCAAATGCCACCTATCCTTAGGGAATGCCATGGCAGCATGTCGCAGTTTCCAGAGAGCCCTAGAACTGGATCACAAAAATGCTCAGGCACAGCAGGAGGTATGGGTCTGATCCTGTCTGTGTCAGAAGAGGCAGGTGGTCTATTCGGGAAGAAGAGTGAACTGACAGTCAGACTGAGATCGAGTCTCACTTCTGCCGTCTGCCACACTTGGGTGACTGTCTCACAGTCTCTCTGAGCCTCAGCTTCTTTACCTATCAAAGGAGTTTTGAATATGATTTTACAACTTTAGAAATCTGTGAAAATTGGAGGATTTCTGAGATAGCTGGGGGGGTAGGCAGGTGCATTAAGAACCGATTTGAGGGTAAAGAATTTGAGTACATTTGAATCCTGATTAAATTGGTAGCAGTTGGAATGTTTTAGTTCCATCTCCATATATGCTCAGTTTACCCCGGATGCATTTTAGTGAGAATCTCCAAACTTCTGCTCAGTCCCTGACAATGCCTTGCCTTTATTTACTTTGTATCAAGGCATGACTCTTGTATTCCTGACTTTAAGTTCCAACTGAGGGTGAGTTTCGGGTCTTAGCCTTTCTGTTAAAGGACTCTTGGCTGCATCTTCACCTGCTTGATTTGTGAAAAGTTTGTGGTTCTGATTTTCTTGAAGTTACAAATTCATCAAGGCCTTATTGATTTTTGTGGTTATTGAATCAGCAACTTCATTGAAACTTTCCCTTATCTGATTTTTTTGGTGTAGTTCAAGAATGCTAATGCAGTCATAGAGTATGAGAAAATAGCAGAATCGGATTTTGAGAAGCGGGATTTTCGGAAGGTAAAGTACAATTGTGAGGAAATCTCATCTACCCTTTCTCACAAAGTTCTGTGTGTGTGTGTGTGTGTGTGTGTGTGTGTGTGTGTGTTAAATAAGAGGAGTAGTAAATATCTAGGATAGTAAATTATCACTTTAATTTGACTGACTTTTTTTTCTTTTTTTCTTTTTCTAAGACTTTGTAACTTTTTTCAGAACAGTTTTAAGTTCACAACAAATTGAGAAGAAGGTACAGAGATTTCCCATGTACCCTCTGTCCCCACACAAGCGCAGCCTCCCCTATTGTCAGCAACCCCCACCAGAGGTACATTTGTTACAACTCAGTTTTTGGCGATTACAAATAAAGCTGCTACATATGCAGATTTTTGCGTGGAAATAAGTTTTCAACTCTTTTAGGTAAATACCAAGAAGTGTGTGATTGCTGGATTGTATGGTAAGAGTATTTTAGTTTCACAAGAAACTGCCAAACTGTCTTCCAAAGTGGCTGTACCATTGTGCATCCCCACCAGCAGTGAATGAGAGTTCCTATTACTTCACATCATCACCAGCATTTAAAATTATTTTTTACTAAGGTACTTTTTTCTTAATTACATTTAGCTTTATGATAAAAAGCAAAATGAGTTTGTTACTTGAGTTTGTTTCTATTTTTGATGTAAAATGGTGGCCTAAAAGTGTGCTTTTAGGAAAAAGGAAGGAAAAAAACCATTTGGAATTAATATTGGGTTTGGATAATCCATTTTTGTTTGAATAATGAGAGCTGGCTTTAACTCCTACTTTATGGGAACTGGATGGAGCTAGAAATCAAAACTGGAGGTGCCTTATACATTTTGAATAGAGTGTACCTAACCTGTCATCACTACCTTTTTGACATTAGGTCTTTCTTCAAAAGGTCTAGCATACTACGGTCCTTTATAGAGCTGTGTGATAGTTCATGGAAATTTAAATCCTGAGGGGTTGACATGTCTGAAACATGGGGAAAATATAAAACTTCTAGATAGCTTTCTATGTCTTGTAGTTATACCTCATCTGTATAATTCCTAACTCCCTTCTTTAGATAGTACTTGGAAGTAGCTTTCACTAGAGATTCAAAAGGGAAGATAAATGGCCCCAAAAAGGTTAAAAACCCCACTGATGAGGATTGATTTTCAGGATCCCTTAAAAGAAGTTTGTGAGTACCATCCAAGGAATGCAGTTGTTACATCATATGTGGGAATTTGCTCCACGCTTTTTGATTAAAAAGGTATAGTTAAGACTCATTCTTAAGTCACACATTGTTATGATCTTTTATTTGGTAATAAATGTATCTGATTAGCTATGCAGACTCCCAGCATTCACTTATTAGCATCCCTCTTCTGTCCATAATCACAGGTTTTAATTATCACAGTGTCTTTGTGGTGTGATTCATAAGTTTTTCTTTTCTTTCGTTTTGTTCTGTGTGTGTGTGTGTGTGTTTGGAAAGCAGTTCTGTCTCCTGTCATGTTTTCTGAGGTTTGTATAGGCAAAAGCTTTGTCTCGAAGGGCAGTCTTTGGGTTTCTTTTCTCTCTTGCCCACTCTGGAACCAGAATCCCCAGTTTGTGACAGAATCCTCTGTTTGTGACATCCCAGGCTCCCCCTCCCCACTGTAGCTCATGGTGATGTCACAAATGAAGAATTATGATCCTGGCAGGCGAAACAGATGAAGTTGGAAGAAACAAAGATCTTCTTTGCCTGCAGCTGTCCCTGGTCATGGGGAAGTGGGGGTGGAAAGTGAAGCACTGAGCCTCCAACTGACACTCGCCACGATGACAGAACCATCTCCATATAGAACGTTGTGAAGGCAGCAGGGTGTGGCTGCTGAAATTTTGACTGACTGCTTCCCCCACCCCATTCTTTTACCATTTAACGGGGAAAAATTAGCGCCATGACTCTGCCCTACATAATACCTGAATTTTCATATTGTCCTTAGAACATCCAGGATAGTTAACCTGTGCCATTGAAAGTGAGCCATCCTTCCACTGCTCTGTTGATACTTAATGGAGCAGTTCATCGTGTTTACCTACTTCCCCAGATTTTTCAATTTAATTTTCAAATAGGTGCTTTTTGTGGTTTAAAAGCTAGAAAGTATAAACAGATGTTCAGTGATAATCGTGTTTCCCTGAAAATAAGACCTAGCCAGCTCTAATGCATCTTTTGGAGCAAACATTAATATAAGACCCGGTGTTGTATTGTATTATATCATATCATATATCACGTTATATATCATATCAGATCAGATTATATAAGACCCGATCTTATTTTATTACAAGTATAGTAAAATAAGACCAGGTCTTATATTAGTTTTTGCTCCAGAAGACGCCTTAGAGCTGATTGTCCAGCTAGGTCTTATTTTCAGGGAAACATGGTAAGTTGTCCTCCATCTGCCTAGTTCTCACCCTAAGGTAACCACTGTTCTTGTTTCTTCTATTTACTTCTGTAGTTTTGTTCTACATGTATAAGCAAATATAAATACAGATTCTTAATTTTTTTTTTTGCCTGAAAGGTAATATATTCTGCATAGTCGGGTACCTTGCTTTTTTCCATTTGATAGATCTTGGAAGTGTTTTCCATATTAGTACACGGAGAGCTTCTTAGTTCTAGCTTAGAACCACATTGCATTCCCGTATGTGGAGGTCTACATTATCTAACCCGCCTTCTGTGGAGGGGATTTGTTATTTCTGCTTGTAAGTTTTCAGACTTATCTTTTCCTAATCTCCATGGCCAGTTTCTTAGAGGGAATGGGTGTCCTTTAACTTCACAGATTCCTCCTCTAGGTCATTTACACTTGAAGGAGAATATGATTCAGCAAGCATCTCCCAGGAACAGCAGCTAAACCAAAAGGGAAAGCTCAGAAAACAAACTTCTAAGAGAAAATGGAAATATATGGAAAACCTTTATGAAACTGAAAGAGTGACTCCCGTGTGTGTGTGTGTGTGTGTGTGTGTGTGTGTGTGTGTGTGAGAGAGAGAGAGAGAGAGAGAGACTTGGCTATTGGTTTGTATGGCACAATGTTAGATATAATCTGATGTAGTCTGTTTGGGACCATTTAAAATGAACTGTTTTATTGTTACATTTCTGTGCTAAAATCAAAGTGGAAGAATGACCACCAAAATACTCTGAGATGGGAGGTTCATGGCGCAGGAAGGAGAGGACTGAGCAAGTTCAGTAACATAGGGAGCAGTGACTCTGGACGAGGTTATTTTTGGTACTCCTCTTATAGGCTAAGCATGATGAATTAGGCAAAGGAGCAAGTAATAGTTTCTACACTAGAAAAATGTGAGTTTTGATTGCAGTCATTGTGCATATGATTCACTGGAGGCAGCATAACATGGTGATTAAGGTTATAGGCTCTGGAGTCTTAGAGTCTAAGATCAAATCCTGTTTTTATCCTTTACTAGCTTTGGTGACCTTGAACAAGTTACTCAATTTCTGTTCTTTAGTTTTCTCGTTAGTAAAATAAAGGTAATAATATTAAAGTACTCAGTAAATGTTTGCTGTCATCATCATCAGAATCGACTGCTCTCCTCATTTCAATGGTTTAATCACATGAATTAGGGATGTTCTTGAACTCTAATATTACTCTCCTTTGAATCTGTCTGTTGCCTGTGACCAAACTTAAACAAAGACCCTTCCGGAATCCAGGATGAAGAGCCTTATTTGCTTTTTTCCTTTCTGTAGGTGGTTTTCTGCATGGACCGTGCCCTAGAATTTGCTCCTGCCTGCCATCGCTTCAGAATCCTCAAAGCAGAATGTTTAGCAATGCTGGGTCGTTATCCAGAAGCACAGTCTGTGGTCAGGTATAAAGTCAGGCCAGTTCCGCACTGAAATGCCAGATTCCACTGGTCGTATGCTGTCTGGTAGCTCTCTACAGCAGGAGCTACCACGCGTCCTGTGGGTAGGCCAGCTGGGGCTGTGCGAACCTTCCTGGGACTGACTCACAGCCAAACAAGAGACCGAATTTGATAAACGCATAGGGAATATAGGAGTATAGTAGGTACTTGAGCTGTATGTGAAAGAATAGATGTGTAAATATGTTTGTTTTTATTTTTAAAATGTCCTTGTCTACTCCAGGGTTTTGCAAACTCTGTAAAAGGCCAGATAGTAAATACCTTAGGCTTTGCCGGCCATGGTCTCTGTTGTACCTATTCAACTTTGCCATTGTAGTGCAAGAGCAGCCATAAATAATAGAGAAACGAATGACATGGCCAGGCTTCACATTTTACTTAACAAAAACCAGTGGCGGGCAGGATTTGGCCCTGCGGGCTGCAGTTTGCCAATCCCTGTTCTAATAAAGATTGCGAGACACAAGAAGTATATTAAAGATAAATAGAGGTGGTTTATTTGGGGAAGGTTTGGGAAGAGTACTTGGGAATCTGTCTCCCTTTGGATGTTTTCCATACTAGACATGTGGTCAAGAATAAAACCTGGCCACAAATGTTAGTAATGGTGGGGAGATCCAAACCACAGCTGAATGTGCCCCTTTCTGGCTATTGCAGTGACATTTTACGAATGGATTCCACCAATGCAGATGCTCTGTATGTACGAGGTCTTTGCCTTTATTATGAAGATTGTATTGAGAAGGCGGTTCAGTTTTTTGTACAGGCTCTCAGGATGGCTCCTGACCACGAGAAGGCCTGTGCTGCTTGCAGAGTAAGTTCTAGGCACCAGATCTGGGTGAGAAAGAAAGCTTCCTTTTTGAGCCTTGAGAGAGTTGGAATTGGAAGGTTTTAGAATCACAAGGAATGTGATAGCTCCCCTTCCCCCTTGCCAGAATGCTTGGTCCTTTCCTTAATAATGATTTCAGGACTACTTTTCTTTGCCTAAAGGCAAATGTGATTGGATGAGGTCAGATCCTTTTGATGTTGAAGTGTTTTTGTCTTTTGTTCTTCCCTCAGTGAAGAACAGACAGTAATGCTTGTCCTGGGGAGTAGCGGTAAACCCTGGGAAACACAGAACTCCTTGGAATTCCTTTGTAAATCTTGGTTTCCCTGTCTACCCTGTAGGAAGCACAGTGATGTCCAGATAGCCCAGGGGGTGGGATGGGAGCTGTGTGACACTAAACTACTGGGATCTAAGAAACTGAAAATAGACTCTGGCCTCTCTGTGCAGTGGTCTGAGGCTTTCTGGATGTGAACTGATCTCCCCTTGCTTTTCTCTGTAGAATGCTAAAGCGCTTAAAGCAAAGAAAGAAGACGGAAATAAAGCCTTTAAAGAAGGAAATTACAAACTAGCATATGAACTGTACACAGAAGCCCTGGGGATAGACCCCAACAATATAAAAACAAATGCTAAACTCTACTGTAATCGGGGTACGGTTAATTCCAAGGTAAGCACTTGATCTGGGTCTTGGGGCCTATGGAGATATTTTTAAGGGACATTGAAGAGGTCTTGGGAAATCTGCCCAGTGAGGGTAAACGAGATTCCAGGAGGAAAAGTTGTTTTGATTGTTGTCTCAGCTTGTTAGGAACTTCTGAGAGGCATGCTTTTATCTTTTCTATGGAATTTAGGGGCACTTGAGGGATAATTTGGAAGGATATTCCCACCTGTTCTTCCTCAAGGTCCCTTTCCTCCAATAAGAGAATGGCTGGAGGCTTTAGGGTAATTTTTTAAAGCAAACATTGTTGCTTCTTTTTGTCTAAGCAAGTGATTATTTCTTTTTAAAGAGTGGGTTTTTCTTCAGCATAACTGGCAGTCACCATGCTCAGTTGAAAACAGCCTGAGTGCCCCTGTGGTCCTGCACACCGTAAGAAACAAGAGTAGGTTCTTTGCCCATGCAGAATTCCAGGAGTTAAAAATTCCAGTAATTCTGATCCTTCTAGTTGGTTTCTGGAAGACTGGAGGGCAGGGACCAGCCTTACTATTTCCACGTCTTGGTTTGAGCACTACCCTGGAATGGTAGAGGTGGTTTTATCCTTGTAGATAAGTGTGCCTGGCTTCCATTGCTTAGAAAACAAACAAATTTCGAATTTGGTGTTCTTAGCCCTCTGAGATCTGGATTTCCCAGTGACCAAGAACAGGTACGGCAGTTAGGGAGCCAGCATCACTGATCGTCTTAGAATTTTGAAGCCATGCTCACAGCTTCTGGGCTCCCTCGATCACCACAATGTGAAGTTTGACTGCTCTCTCTTTCCTGAAGCTTAGGAAACTAGATGATGCAATAGAAGACTGCACAAATGCAGTGAAGCTCGACGACACTTACATAAAAGCCTACTTGAGAAGAGCTCAGTGGTGAGTGCCTCTGGTGGGTGGGGGAAGAGGGAGCTGCTGCTGGCCTGCCAGGGGAATTGCATTATGGATGATGAAGCAGACCCGGGGATGTTGTGAGGTCATTTGGTCCTTCCCCCTGCCTCTAGGTGGGATTGTTCCAGCCCTAGACTATCTTTATAGACCTCCAGCGGAGGAGATTGCACAAGCTCCCTCAGTCTCCCATGCCTGTGTCTTACGCCCCTCACGGTCAGTAAGTTTCCTCTGATGCCTGACCCAAATTCCTTTTGTTAAAGTTTAAATCCATTTCCTTTGGAGATTTTGTATTGTGTTGTACACTTTTGCTCTCACTTGGCACAGTGCTTGGCACATAGTAGGTGCTCACTCAAATGTTTTGTTGGATGAATGTGTGGTGCTTGAAAGAAGTGCAGTATCTTTTGGAGACTGTTGAGAGTCGTGCATATTCACCCTGTTTGTTCTGGGTTAGGGAAGACAGTCTTAAAGTTAGAAGGAATTTAGTCTAGCTCAGCTTCCCAGCAGTATAAGGAACCCCCTTTTGAAGCACCCCTGTCTAGCTAGGTGATTTCTGAGCCAGGATATGCCTGCCTCCAGTGCCCAGATTTGCCGTCAGAGTCAGCGTGCTCCTCAGCGTACTTGTTCATCTTACTCTTCTCCACACAGGAACATTAGCAAGGGCCAGGAGAGACCCCCTCTCAAAAATCCATCTTCTCTTATTTCAGATTCTTTCCCAGACAGAGAAGAACCTCCCGTCATTAAAGTTTCTGATGGAAGACCTATTCGTTGTATACCAATCCTCTAATACCAACCCTTTCCTTCCCTCGGTATGAAATGTCGCATCTAAAGAACAGGTGCTGTACTGATGCCTGCGGAGCCCATTGTTCTTTAAGCTCGCAGGTCTCATCAGTGGTGCAGAACATGGCCTGCCTCCCATTTAGCTTTCCCCAAATTATCCACATTTTTTTAAATAGGAAAACTGCTACTGTGTATGATGGGGTGTGTGTGTGTGTGTGTGAATTTCTAAGTAGAGAACTAAGTCTGTCAAACAGAAACACACGAAATTATAGAGTCTGTGAGACCAACTGTCAGTTGTTTATCTCATTTTTGCAAACCAGCAGCAGACAGTGGAAGCTTTGGAAGACAGGAGTACCCTTTGACTCAACTAAAGATTTAACAAATGCAAAATGCAATATACACGTTAACTGCAGTTTTACCTGTAATAATAGCAAAAAAAAGGAGAAGCACCTGTATGTATAGATACATGATATGTATCACTTCTGGAATGCGATGGAGAGAGAACAGAACGTTCTTGATTTGTTAGGAGGATTATTTTTTTCATATATGTACAAGAAACAAAAGTCAGGAGTTGCTTTGCTCAGACAACTCCTTACCTTTGTGGTAGAAACAGAACTGCTCTGAGTGGCTCTGCCTTTGCAATTCCACCACAGGGGACAGCATGCACTGTTTGGTACAGTTGGCTGAGAACTTGGCAACAGTCCCCTCAGGCAGCTGTGATTAACAAGAGGACTTGGAGATTCGCTCAGACCAGAGCCTTACCAGAGGCCTGACTGCTGCCCCAGTCTGCCTCAACTTACCCCAAAAGCTGGGGAGATGTCATATCTTTGTTGCATCTCCCATCATGGGCTGGAGTTTCCCGTTTTGCCTAAAGTTCTACTTCTCTACTCTTTCTTCTAAACTTTAGGGGGGAAAAAATTTAAATGTAAGGCTGTCCTAGACTTTTTAAAAAAGTATGAAGTAAAAATGCAAATCACTGTAATATAAGCTTGTTGAACATATTACATATGGGCCTGGAAAGTTCCTCAAGGTTGCTGGTTTGTCAGATCATTGTACACCTAGGGCTGTCAGTTACCAACTTACTTTTACTTGTTTATGTTACACCCCATCCTGTAAATGGGTTCTCTGAGCTCCTAGTAGCGTTTGTGCCTTCTGTCCTCAGGACATGATTTTGTCACCATTTCTTTAAAGTTGTAAATCAAGGTGTTGTCGGAAAATCAGATTCTTCAGATATTGGGCTTGTCTTTGGCCAGCCATGTCAGTAACACTCTCCCTGCCTGGTCTCCGCGCCTGGTGGGGCGCTGTGGTGTTTGCGAAGATGGGGCCTAAATGAGCACGGGAGGAAATTGAATCTTGTGCTGCGGCCAGCTGTACCGCATGGTCACTTCCCACATCCCAGCAATGGTACCTGTCTCTGGAACTCTGACCACAGTCTGTTTAATCAGTAGGCCAGTCTTGGCGCCAGTGATCTTATCAGGAAACGGAAGATGGCACCTTGCTTCTGTGGAAGAGACACTTAAAAGGTCTGGCAGTCAGCCTATCAAGCTAGATTCCTCCCGTCTTGGGCCAGGGCCCCTCCTTTCATTTGTGCTGTCGAAATGGAAGCAAGCCTGTTAAGTTTAGAGTGTCCTTTTCTGTCTCACCTACATCTCTCAGATTGATTGGTCTTAATGGAAGCATTGATGCTTCTAGCGGCTCACTAATCCCACTTCTACCCTGGATTGGAGCTGGCCCTGCATGTTTATGGCACTACAGGTTTCAAAACTCTGCCATATCCGTTTATCTCACTGAATAACTTTTCTTGTGTGTTTCAATACCAAGTAATCAAGTCGATGTCTCCACACGTGCAGGCCAGATGCCTCTTGATAGCTCTGTGTGAAATCAGAAGGACTTTCTCCTCTTGGTTGCTTTCTGCTCAGAGCAGAAAATCACTGCTGGTTGGGTGCAAGTGGCATGAGACCTCTTTATTTTCATGAGCAACAGGTAGTTAATTTTTTCTCACGGCTATAGCTTACGGACTCCTGTTTCATGAAGCATCTCAACCAAAAGCCTGTGTCTCTTGCTTGAGCCAGTGCATCTTCCTCTAGAGTGATAGTGAAGGCCATTGCTATATATGTCACTGGACTGCCCTGTATTTCCTTCTCAGTTACATGGACACGGAACAGTATGAAGAAGCAGTGCGAGACTATGAAAAAGTGTATCAGACCGAAAAAACGAAAGGTAAAGGCATTTGGGAACATGTTTCTCGGGGAACTGTGTGATCTTACTTGTAGGCCCTAAAGCTGGACACAGGAGAAGTTTGATGCAGGGACCAGGGTTGTGGCTGGAGCTTATTTGATCACCAGCCAGGAAGGAAGAAACAGATCCTGAATGCGGGACAAGACACCTGTTTTCTGGCCCCAAATCCTCTGGTCACTTCCACTTCCTTTTCTGTGTGATGAGGTTGATAGGAGGAACCTAAGTATAGTTAGAGTTTTTTTAATCTCCAGGAAAACAAACAAAAAAACCACCGTAAAAACCTCTGGTATGTTACCAAGGCTTCTGACCCGAAGGCACCTGGGCTGGGGCCTGGTAAGGGATGCCAGAATCAGATTTATGCTTGATGCTGAGTGTCTCCCTCTAGAACACAAACAGCTCCTGAAAAATGCACAGCTGGAACTGAAGAAGAGTAAGAGGAAAGATTACTACAAAATCCTTGGAGTGGACAAGAATGCTTCTGAGGATGAGATTAAGAAAGCTTATCGGAAACGGGCCCTGATGCATCATCCAGGTAGAGCGGTGCGGGGAGGGACTCGGTGAGAAGAGCCAATAGTCCAGAGTGCAAGCCTCAGAGGGGCTCTCAGCTGGGAAGAAGGGGTTGCTAAGTTCAGGGCGCTCCAGATTTGGGGGAGTACCAGATTTGAAAGTCAGACATAAAGTGGTCTTGCTCTTAAACTTGCTTTTCCTGCGACTCGGAGACAAGTTCTTCCTGTGCTTCTCCCTTTAGATCGGCACAGTGGAGCCAGTGCCGAAGTTCAGAAGGAGGAGGAGAAAAAGTTCAAGGAAGTTGGAGAAGCTTTTACCATCCTCTCTGATCCCAAGAAAAAGACGCGCTATGACAGTGGACAGGACCTGGATGAGGAGGGCATGAATATGGGTGGTGAGTTGGTTGGGGCAGCCTGGGATGGATCTATCTGACGGCTGTGGAATGTTTGAATTTTTTCAAAAGACACTCCAGAGGGAGAGTCTATGTGATCAGCCAGTGACGTGCAGTGATTCATAAAGTGAATGACTTCTTCACCCTTGATGAAGACCTGTGATGTGTGAGGCAGTATGTTGGGTGCTGGAAATAACAAAGGTGAATCAGATAGGTTCCCTGACTTCCTGGTACCTGGTCTAAGGGTTTGCAAACTGGCCCACAGACCAAATCTGACCCTTGATCTAATAGACATGGAATCCAGTGAGTTCAGGGAGGTGTAGCAGGTTCCTAGGGCACAGAAGGGCACCAAGGAGTAAGGACTAGCAAGAGAAGGCCTGGAGGTACAGATGGCATAGCTCCCTTGGGAGCTGCAAGGTGCTCAGTCTAGGAGGAAAGAGTGTGCTTAAGGCAGGCAGTGGGGACAGCCGAGGCCAGAAAGTAGCTAGACCAGATCTCAGAAGGCCTTAGGGGCTGGAGTAAGGAATATGGGTTTTTCCTATTGGCTGGAGGTTCCTTCGTCCCCCACTGTAAAATGTATGCTGATTTCTGTGTGCGTCACACATTCCTGTATGCCCTCACAGATTTTAATTTCCCCAAAAGACTTAGCATGAAGTAAAGCACAGCTATCAGCAGCATTGCTCCCTGAGCTGTCGGAGATAAGAGGCCCTGAACTCTGCCCAGTTCTCAGACCACTGTCTCCAACGCCAACCTTTTTTCTTCCGCTAAGAAAAGCTGTTGGGATTTAAAATAAGATTGATGATGATATAATATATAGATAATCCTGACTTCTGTGTTTTAGAGAGAGAGGGAGAGACTTAACCACCTAGGTTTACCAATAATTAACATTGCTCTGCCCAGCAGTAGAGAAGAGCTACAAGTAGTCGACAGCTATTGAAGCGTTTTCAGTAGGGGAGCTGTGGACCAGATTTAGGCTCTAGAAATACATTTGTGACGGCCGCAAGGAGAGGTGGTTTGGAAGGAGAGGAGGAGGACAGCGCTGGTGGGAAGGTGTAGTAGATGGGGAGGACTGGGGGGCACAGCTGGGAGACAGTGGTGGCTCAGTGGGCGTTGGCTGCCGAACGTGTTGGGAAGGGGCGAGGACTAAGCTGAGAGTGGCTTTGGCACAGCTGACTCGGTGGCGCCATTCACTGAGCGACGGGGACCCAGGAAGATATACTGGCAAAGCAGAATTCATTTTTGGACACAGTGGCCTGTGGGATCAGCTGGTGGAGATAAATCTGTGCAGCTTAGGTAGTCACACGGGTGGGCACATCAGCCCTGCTGTGGCCTGGTGACGAGGAGTCAAGTGCTGGAGTCTAACGGAAGTTGGAATTTTCAGTTCTGTTGCTTTTTCTGGCCACGCTTTTTCTGGCCACGCATTCGTGGGCAACTTACTTGAAGTCCCTACTTATGTTTTGTTGAGTACAAATTGGGAATAATACTTACCCTGACAAACTGTTATTAGGATTAAATGATATAATGTATGCAAAGTACCCAGCGCTGTGATTGGCACCTAGTAGGTGCTTTAATAAACCACAGCTTTTTTCTGCTCTACAGTCTAGACAGAGCATGGAATCAAACATACAGTAAATCATCGGTCTTATACTTAACTCTTGGTAGTGTGTCAGTGAGATCAGTTTCAGCCTTTTCAGTAGCAGCACCAGCACGATAGGGACAGAGTGTGGGGAAAGTGTCAGTAGTGCAGTGGCTTTCCCAGCTGTGGAGAAGGGAGCCAGCAAAGTGGGTTGAGGCAAAGAACGCTTTCCCTTGGGACCGCAGTTAGAAAGAGAAGGAAACACCCTGGGAGAGGGATTGAGTGGTAAGTTTTGCATAGGGTGAGGCCGATTTGCTCACCTCTAGTCTGTGGAGTTTGGGGAAAGGAGGGAAATGATACCGTCTGGAAAAGCTTTGGAGACCGATTCTCACTGTCATAAGTTCCTCTTCAAACGCTTTTTTCACCTTTTTGTTTCTTCCCTGTTTCTCACCTTGCTCCAGATTTTGATGCAAACAATATCTTCAAGGCATTCTTCGGTGGTCCTGGGGGCTTCAGCTTTGAAGGTGGGTGTGCCTGCTGCTCTTCGGAGTTCCCATATCACAAGCTGACACAGCAACTGCTCGGTGAGGCAGCTCTTTAAGGGTCAGGGGGCCTCATGAGTGGAGGCAGCTGAATTCTCGTCTGGCAGGGCCTCTCTGTCCACTCAGGTGTCCTGAGGATGGAGGAAGGGAGCCCCCTGGACATAACTTCAGGCCACCCTCCCCAGGGCCAGGGAGGCGTCACTAAGCTGCCTAGTCTCTAGGCTTCTCTCCATGAGGGAAGGTGTTAGAAGCTACACAAACACACACTCTCACACACACACACAAACACATACACGAGGCAAGGTGTTAGAAGCTATATACACACACACACACAACAGGCTCATGAGCTCCCTTACAGCCCAGGGCCCAGACTGTTTGATACCCTTAGAGGTTTTTTCTCTGAGTTTGAAGCAGCCATTGGAGACTTTTCCATAATCAGAGCAAAGTGGTCTTCCCTAAAAAACCCAGAGTCAACTAACAAGCCCTTCTTTCCCTTACAGCATCTGGTCCAGGGAATTTCTTTTTTCAATTTGGCTAATGAAAGGAAATCATCCAGAACCCAGAAAATGCAGACTTGCTCAGTGTAACCTTGAATGTGGACACAATTCACCTCCTCCCTTCATCATGTCTCCATGTGCTTAGAGCAGTTACGTTTTCTCAGTTGGATGCCCGTGTCTGTGAGTGGGGTGAAGGAAAGGGAGCCAGCGCCGAAGACTGCGGGTAGGGGAGGGCGGTGGGGGGTGGACAGGGAGGCAGCTTGTGAATTTTTGTTTTACTGTCTAACTTTATTAAAAAAGACAAAAATGAAGAGAATAAAATGTTTTGACCCTTTCTGGCACTTTACTCTGGCAGCTGCGTTGTGTCACTCCAGAGTCAGTGGGCCAGAGCTGAGCCCCCAGCATGGAACTGATGCTGACATGGGCTTGAGTTCAGCGAGGTGCCCCACGGGGCTGTGGGCACCCCGAGCCTGCTGACAGGTTGGGTGCTGGCTGCCTCTCCCAAACCCCTTTAGCATGTGAGTGCCAAGCTGCTGCTAAGCCCAACCTGATGTGTCAGCGGGAGTTGAGCTCAGAAAACATGCTTAGTTTATGGTGGGGGCAACCGGAAGTCACAAGCAGCTGTGTGGGTCCAAAACTCACACTGAGCATGGGCACTAAGTGTCAGGCCAGGTGAACCTAAACAGGTTTATCTGGACTCTCCCAGTTCCTGTTGCGAATGCAGGCTCAAGGAGGCAAAATCCTGCCTCCCCAAGCCCCCAGACCCTCCCCCAGGGGGACCGGCAGCTCCTGGGCCTAGGGGTCTGGTCCCTGACTTTAGCTCACACAGTTGGAAACACCATTCTTAGCAAATGCCCTCGCTTCTCCATTGGTGCCCCTTTCTGCTGGGGAAAGAAACTGGCTTATGTCATGCTGGTCAGGTGAAGCTTAGTGTTCGTGGTGAGGAATCTTACTGGGCGTTCCAGGCAGACACACGAGAGGCTTTGGCTGAAACAGGTTTCTTCCTGGTGCTTTGGTGGGAGAAATGGTGAGGCAAGACTGGGGACCAAATATGAATACATGTTTTCTCTTCCTTTGGAGCCCTTGCCCTTTTCTTTCCAGTCTTCCCCCTTTGGTGCCAAGGTCATGGTGATGACTCAGATAGGCCTTGGAAGTTCCCTATGTGGCCGTCCAGGCCCTTGTCATCTGGAAGAGACAATGTCAGGTCTTCCCTAGTGTTTGAAGCAGCACTGCTCTGAGGGTGGCTTTCCCTAGAGAACTGGGAGTTTGGGGTCTTGCTTCTCTGAGAAGTCTTTCTCATTGGACTGGGCTGGGCACATCTGTGGGCCTGTTTCAGCAGTTAATGGGACGAGAGGCTCTCTGCTCTGCGTCCCTCATACCCAGCCAACCCCCACTTTCTGTGGGCGTCTGAGACCAGCCTCTCTCCTTTCTGCCTCCTCATGAAAGCCAACACTGTTCAGCTGCCCAACCTCGCCACAGCTGTGCCCAGCCAGCAGTGGGGACAGGACCGATGGCCCCAAGCTGTGGGACAAAGCCAGTGCTGACGCCCAGCCCTCACCCCAGGGAAGATGAGCTGCGCACACAAGAGTGAGAGACTGCACACAGCTAGGATTAACACGATTTATTTTATTATCAGTCTTACAAGTTGCTGAGATTGGGCAAAGCCAGGATAGTAACTCAAATCCCAAGCACTTTTGTCTAGTGACAACCTAATTAGCAAGCCCGTTACTGAGCAGAGGGCAGTGGAGGGCACCCCAGGAGCCACAGCCCACGTAGCAATGTTAAAAACCCCTTCCCAGAGGCACCCGGTGGGGCTTGGCCCTTTCCAGCCAGGAGTCCACTCCCTTGGCTCTTAGTACCCACCAGTCCCCTTTAGAGGAGGCACACAGGCCTCCCGAGGCACCAAGGAGGCAAGGAGGGCTGGGCAGACTGCAAGGCCGGAGCTTCCCCCCGAGGCTGGTCTCTATACACACAGCAGTCATACCACGGAAAGGTGGCCACCCACCCGCTCCCCAGGGTGTGGCTGCTGCTGATTCTCTTTCCTTCTCTAGTTATCAACTGTTACCTAGTTACAATGTGAAAGAGGGAACAGGCACTTAGGACCCAAGGTGGGTGGTAAACCCCTTTTTCTACCCTGGTAACAGCTCCAGCCTTCCTGGGGCTACACTGATTTAAGAAATGGGATCAAAGCCCAGGGAGCCTCCCCCTCACATCCACCACCAGTGTTCCACGTTCCACGGCCACGGTGACTATCCCGTGTGACTACTGAGTGAGGTGTCTCTCCCATTAGCCAGCTCTGGGCAGGGCAGTGGACCTGGGCTGGGGACGGGGGGCACCAGTAACAAAGCAGGGCTCGGGGTGTGGCTGCGGCTCCAGGCCCAGTTCGGCCCAGCCTCACCAGCTTTGGTCTAGGTTACTGAATGGCACCTGCCCACCCGCCTTGTGTTGAGAGCTTGAATGTTAGAGGGGAAGAGGGTGGGCAGAAAAGAGGGACAGTTATTTTACAAGTTTCTAAAAAGTTACAGGAAAGTTAACTTTGAGTAAAAAACATCTTCAAACAAACATCAAGCAGAGAGTGTGTTTCCCCCTCCCCCCTGCCCTTCTAAACAGTGAGGGGTGGTGAGAACACTCAGTAGATGGTGCAGGACTGAAAGGCACCCCCCCTGCGGCTGCCCTGTGTGGGCACAGGTTTGCCCTTCCCGTAGTACCCCGTGAAGATGGCCCTGACCTTCAGCTTCTTGGCCAGGTTCAGCATCCAGCGCCCATGGCCCAAGGAGAAGAGCTTGCCCCGGGTTAGCTCACCCACCTCCTCACCTCGGCTGCCCCCCTTCTCCTGCCGCACAATCTCCAGGAGGTCAATGCCCGTCTGCACAGCTTCCACGTCATCCGCGCAGCCTAGGGTGACGTGAGCGCGGCTCCCCCGGGGCAGGCTGTCCGAGGGAGACAGCTTGTCCACGTCATTTGGCCACAATGGCAGCTCCTGCTCGCTCAGCTCCACCTGGGCTCCTGTCGTCTTGGGCGTCACGAAGAGGGCAGAAATGGTCAGTGTGAAGGCCTTGGAGTAAGACTTCTTCACCACCTTCGGAGAGGGAGAATGAGAGGACCATGCTAGAGGAGGTGGCCTCCAGAAAGGACAGCTGCCAAGGGTAGGTCTAACAGGTGAGCACAACTGAGCAGAGCTGTTTGGTAAAGGCATGTCACCCACAAACACCCACAATATGCAGCCTGCGCGGTGTTGGGATGTCTTTCCACTGACACTGTTCGGGCTGATGTGAAAAAACAAAGGTGCCAGAGAGGAAGGGGTTAAAAGCCAGACTTCCTGCGTTCAGAACCTAGTTCCCCCTTACTAGCTGCAGGGCTGCCAGCAAGCTGTTGACTCTCTTGCGTTGGCTTATTTACCTGTAAAATGGGGATGACACGAACCCACCTCTGAGGATTGAAGGAGTGACTGGGTGAAGAGCTTAGAACCGCGGCGGGCACATTAACAAGTGCTGCTGTCACTACTGCTCTGCTCCCCTGGTTAACAGTCACCCAGGCCGCCAGGCCATAGCCTGGAGGGCAGGGCAAGGTGAGAAATAAATGCCCTTGAGCAATATCGCTTGGTTTCCATAAAATCTGATGGCAACATCTAGTTATATCTGATTCTCCGAGAAAGCCCATCTCTCATTTGACCTAAAAAGCTTCTCCTTTTTTGCTTACCATCCTTTGTCCCAATGGTATCTAACACATAAAAGGTGCTTAACACATATTGCTAAATGAATGAATGGTCAGAGATGGTGGCGGAAGGTGTTACACACTCATTCATGCAGTTATGCTAGGTGCTAGGAATACATGGGTGAACCGAAATGGAAAATAAATGGAAAATGCTCCCCCTCAGGGAGCTCCCATTGAATGGGGGGAGACCAATGACCACAAGGAAACTGGCTGCATTAACTTAGAAGTTGGGGGAGATGGGTGGAGGGTCAGGAAAGGCCTTGCTGAGAAGGCGGCCTCAAGGAGGCTAGAGACAGCTATGTGCATCCAGGCAACAGGTCGCTGGTTCAGGGGCTATGGGCAAGGATACCAGCTGTGAGTTGGGAGGGTCTGGTACCCCTAAGCCCATAAGCCTCACTATCCCTGGATACTCCCTACTCTGCGGCAAGGCCAGACCTCAGACCTGGGGACAGGGACTCCTAGCCTTTGGGACTGTACATAGGCTTACACAGGCCAGAGCAGGAGCCTCTTGCCAACCAGTATTCTCCATCAATCTATGGAAGGTGGCGCAGGCCTGGGGATGGCTGTGCCACAGGCTGGTGGCACTGCAGGACGGGCTTCCCAGAGAGGGCACCTGAGGTCTGTAATGAAGCCACCCCGAGGGGTGAGCTGGAGCTGCTGTCTGGCTTCTGGTCCCTGTCTTACCCCAGTGCCCACTTACAGGACCCTGCCCCTCCCCAACTCAGCTGGTGTCCCTGAGGGGCCACTCACATCCTGCTGGGCATACTCGTCTGCCCCCGCAGCCTTCCCGTAGTCACAGAATTTGGTTGTGCAGTGCAGCACACCCGGGGGTCTCTTCCCAAAGTAGGTGACCAGGTCAATCTTCTCCCTGGGCTCATCGCCAGAGACAACTGCAGGGAGAGAGAATGGGGTCATCAGGGCAGGAAAGCAGGGCCATCCCAGCATCTATCACCAAGACCACTGAGGCACAGAGGAAAAACAAAACGGGCATTAAGCATAAATTCTTGAGCAATCCACTAACTCATTTCTTCATTAGTTGGTCAAATGAATCGCAACCGCAGAGCTATAAAAAGGTGCTTAAATTCCCTCTCTTTATATTATGTAGATTTTTACATCTCTTCCCCAGACCTGAAAACTAAAGCACTTTAACCCCGGGGTAGCCAATATAAGCTGAGGGAATCTGAGATTCACCAGCATCACATCTACAAGGTGGAATCCACAAGTCATGAAAAGTGGGATAAAAGAAGTAAGACGGGAACTGTGTGGTACAATGGAAGGAGCCAGAAAAGCATAATTAACATCCCAGCCCACTTATAAGCCTTTTGGTTGTTTTTTTTTTTTTTTTTTTTAATTTTTTAAATGTATTTTAAGTGTGTTTTTCCAGGACCCATCAGCTCCAAGTCAAGTAGTTGTTTCAATCTAGTTGTGGAGAGCACAGCTCACACTGGCCCATGTGGAGATCAAAACAGCAACCCTGGTGTTATGAGCATTGCGCTCTAACCAACTGAGCTAAAGGCCGCCCCCCCATTTATAAGCCTTTTGACCAGGGGTAAGTGATTGACCCTTAACTGTCAAGTACAACAATCAGGGTGGCCATCCCAGTTTTACTACAACTACCTGGGTAACTATTACTAGCACCCCATTTCAGTCAGGGGCCTACCTTGCAGCCTTGTTTGGTGGGTGAGAGCCTATATAAAGCCTGGGATATAATGGGTCTTGGTATATAACGGGATGACATTATGTGGCTGACAGACAGGATGATGTGTGGAGTAGCTATAATTACAATTTCCAGACTCCAAGCCTGTGGCTAGCTTCGGAGTCACTAGGTTTCCCATTGATTCCCAGAATCAAGTCTCTGCGAGGACCTCACTCACTCTCCACGGGGGGAGGGAGGCCCCCACTCAGAGCAGGCTTTGTTCTTGGCCCACTACACTTCTCCCAGGCAGAAAAGCATTCCAGTTTTTAATGTTTAGCTTCAAGAGACAGTCACTCTCCAGGGCAGAGCCACCAGCTCTAGTTTGCTTTTGTCTCAAGCTATTCACAGGTACAGGGCTGACACCTGGCCAGTGTCACTGCAGACTCCACTGTTCCCTGGTTTCTCAGCATTCAAGCTCTAGAAGCTGAGCAAAGAGTTCTCTGAGAACATGTACAGGAGCAAATTACCTGCCTCTGAGCAATACAAACATGGTGGGGGTGGGGGGATTTCAAGTATGAAGATAACCTAAAATTTGGGGAACTAGAAATGGGTTAAAGGAACAGATGGATTAGTGGGTGTCATATCCCCAATAGGCCACTGCAGGAGAAAGGGAAACCAGGGTCCTCATCCAAACCTAACCCATCATTGGGGCAAACAGCCCTTGCTAGGATAGAACCCTGGGTAGGCCCCTGTTGCCATCGTCAGACTCCAGGCTCTCACTATGGCGTTGGGCAAACCCCATATCCCTTCTGGGTCTGTTTTCCCAGCTGCAAAAACGAAATTTTTCTCGGAACCATGGGATGCCACAGGAGGTGCCCTGGGGAGCCCAATGCCTGGGAACCATCCCCAGTGAAGTCACAATAGTTCTAGTTGTGTTTTTGTAGCTCAGGATTCTGTAGGATATTTAATTTTAGAAAATGGTTCTGCTAAAAAACTGTTCAAAAACACTGGACCAGATTCTCCGAGGATGTATGAAATGTTGACATTGTCTGTTACGACAGTGATTTGTTTTTCCCACCTCCAAGAAGGGTCAGTGGTCTAGATTCAGGCAGGGAGAGGGGAACTGGGGCGAAGAGGGCAGGAAGGAAGGGTGCAGCAGAAGCGAAGGTGCTTGGGGGAAGGCCTCTCCCCATATCCCACTGTGCTCCCACTAGTGACCCATGGCAACCTCAGCCTCATACCAGGTGAGCTTCCACCTGCTTCCTCACTTTGAAGACACCATGGTCCTGTGCATGCAGCACCTTGTGACCAACAAGGGACTCATGAATGAGGTTAAGGGACCCCGTCTTGCCCGCCCCGCCACCTACAGTGTCGCAGCTCCTTCTTGAAGGCCTTGTGGTTCCCCAGCTCATCCAGGAAGGCTTGGCCGGCTTTGCGGAGGCTCTCGGAACTCTTCTTGGTCAGGAACCAGCCGAAGTAGAGCGGCAGGAAGTCCTTCTCCAGCCCAGGCTTCAGCTTCTTCAGCTCGTCGACCGACAGCTGCCAATGGCTCTTCTCCTTGAGCTGGGCACAGTCCAGCCGCCACGCTGTCTTGGGCTCCACCAGCACCACCTGGTACTGGTACTGGTCAGCCATGTCAAAGAGCTGCTCCAGCCGCTCCCGCTCATGGTTGGTGTCATCCAGCACAAGGACTCGGATGTCCCGGCGGCAGCAGTCAGCCAGTTCCTTGTCCAGCCGCTTGTACTCCTCAGAGAAGCCTCCTCGAGCAGGGATAATCTTGTGAGCGTCGGCAGACACCATCTTGGTGCTGTCACGGTACCTGTCCGTGATCACCTGTGCCAGAGTGGACTTGCCGCTCCCTGGCAGGCCACGCAGGATGAAGAGCGTCTTGCACTCTTGCAATGTGCCCACCGTCTCCTCATCCTGCAGGAAGGGAAACTGCATCTCAGGCTTGTCCTTGGCCCCTGAGGATGACATCTTGCGGAAGAAGATCTTGGGCAGGAATGTGTGGCTCTTTCGAGAGAAGCCTCTATTCTGTTGTGAGGAGGGGAAGAGCAGATGTCAGCCAGGTCACTTTGCCCCCTTGTGTCTGGCCTCGTTCTTACCGGGCACCCCTGCCTGGAGCCCTCCAGCCCTGATTTAGAGGCACCCTGGGTGTTGTGGGTGCCTTTCAAGCTGTGGAATGGTGGACTTTCTCTCCGTCTGTCCTCCCGTACCGACTGCTTCTGGTTGTGCAGGATGGAGAGCGAGCCTGAGCTTTCCTAAACTCTTCCTTTCCTCTATTAGAGCTGTAGACCCAATGATCACTCACTGCTGCCACCTCTAAAGGAAAATGTGCTGGAAGTGCATGCAGGGAGAACCTGAAGGCTGTGGTTCTAGAGCAGACCCCCTAACTTTTATATTTTGGGCATCTGTTAAGTAAGAATGACCTCTTTGAAGGTAGGGGTTTTATGTCTGGTTAAAGCCACAGCTGCCCTGGCTCTGTGTGTGCAGAGGAGGGGAGGGTGGAGAAGGGTTACCCAAAGACTTCCTTCCCCCAACAATGGCAGCAGCAGATAATACTCTCTTGTCTAGGATCGGGGGACAATGGACCCACAGAAAGGCTGGTGGGGGGCAGGGAAGGAGAGAGCTGGACAAAGGGCCTTTCACCACGCATGCCACCTCCTCCTCTGCCCTCGGCCCCCCACAAAGTACTGGTCTTTGTGCCTGCCCCAGGACTGGGCGGTACCGGGCACCTGAGTTTAGGGTCTAGATCTACCCACCACTTTGCTGTGTGTCAGCAGCACCTCTCTGAGTCACTTGTTTTCTTGCCCGCTAAAAGCCACAAATATTTACTGTAAAACTTCTCTTCTACACCGGGCTCCACCTCCCGTCAGCACCCTGCGAGCGGAGCTGGCACACTCTGTTTTCAGGCAAGGCCCCATAGCAGGGAAAGGCGAGGAACGCCTGCCCGGCGCGGGCACCAGCCCGGGCCCCGCATGCCATCTGTTCTGCAGCTCGAGTCTGCTCCCCGATTCCCCAGCCCCGACGTCTCCCCTACCTCAGGGCTGCAGCGCACTGCCAAGAAAGCCTCAACTCAACTCCGGAACCTTGGGGCCTCGTTTGCATGCCACTTCCTCCCGAAAATCCCCCAATACTCTGGTTTACCCACTGCTGGGCCCGCTCCCTCGCCTCCCGGCCTTCCCGCGCCTGCTCACCATGATGGGGAGGGGGCGCCGCCGTCGCCGCCTTCGCAGGCACTGGCTCTCCGGGGCCGCCCGCCTGAGCGGAGGGACACGGAGTCTAACGATGACGCGACCCCCCCGCCGGGCTGCCTTACATAGCCCGGGGGGCCGCGTGGGCGGATCGCGCTTGTGCTCGCGTGGGCCGGAGACTGGGCGGGCCGGGGCGCGCCCGCTCTGCGCAGGCGCGGCAAATCGAAAAGCGAAACTGACCGAGCGCTGGGGAAAAACGGCCCGCGCTGTTGGCCGCGTGGGAGAGTGTACACCTGCGGTGCACCTGTGCGGGGGGGCGGGGGGGGGCGGGGGGGGGAGCTGGCGCCCGCTGGGGGTTTGGGGAGGGGCTTGGCCGACCTCTTTTTCTTGTAGGAAAACTCACCCTTCCCCGATTGTACGCCGGAATTAGGATGAAGCAAGGGAGGCAAGGTCGTATCTTGAAGTTTTGATATTTTATTCGTCAAGGGTATTTGCATTATTTTTTTGTTACAAGATAAAATACTGTGTATCTTGCTTACTGAGTTTTTTTGAGACCTGTGAAATGTTGCAACTGAAATTCCCCACTTGCCTCACCCAAGTCCAGGCCCTGTCCCAGCCTAAATTCAGTCTCAGCCCAGCCCTGCCGGGAATTGTGGGGACGGAACCAATGGCGGAAGGGACAGATGAATAACCATAGTGAAATCCTAACTCAGCCTCTGAGGCAGCTGCCACTTCCTGTGAAGCCGCTGAAAGCTCTATGGATTTTGGAGAGCTTCCTGTGTACCAAGTGCTGTGCTAAGGACTCATACTGAAACAGGGCCCGGTTGGGACCCCCAGAAAGGAGGCCTTGCAATGTCTGTGGCCTTGCCGCTGACTGTCCTTGAGCTTAACAATTGATCAACCCCCTCCCTGTGGTTTGAGCTCAGAATGTCCCCCCAGTTCCCGGTTTTAGGTAATTATCCTGAAACTTACGCTTGCTTACTAGTCACAATGCCCCCCATGCTTGCCAATTACAATCTTTAAGGTCTAGCGGTTCTTTCCAGGTTACTGTTATCACTGCTCCTGGGTTGATGACCACATTGGAGAGCCACATCACCAGAGGGAAGGCTCCATGCAGAGCCCCTGGAGGAATGTCCAGATTTTCCCTTAAATATCCCAGGCTAGTCTGAGAATGTTAAGGCAGTTTTTAGAGGTGTTCACCCGCTGCCTTCTCAGACCATCGGTGCTCTGATAATAAATGCTTAATCTATGACCCAACTTCTCTGTCAGTCTATTGGCTGAGCAGTGCAGGCAGCACGAACCCCCGGGGCCCCTTTGGCCATTGGTTTCAATACAGTCCTCACAGAAACCCCTGGGGCAGGTACCCCATTCTAGGAGGAGGAAGTAACCTTGGGAGCCTGACATTTGACTGTACCTGCAGAGGTGGCACAGGTGAACCAGCTGCGTCTCCTAAACCCAGGCTACTCCCCCTTCTTGGGCAGGAACCTTTTTTCTTCTGGGCTCCTAGAGCACGGTGCCCATGTCAGTGCCAGCATTCATTTCATTCTGCTTTCAGGCCTTAGAGGTTTACAAGGAGGTCTCCCTCACTGAGTGAGGGCTGAGGCTGTCCCATCATGATTTCTTCCATAGAGCCTCCCACAGCACTAGCACACAGTAGGTACTCAACATGATGAACCAATGGCCCACGACTGGGCAGACATGCCTCTACTCCTTGCCCTCTCCTCCCCCTTTAAGCTGTCCTGATTCCTTGGTCCTCATCTGTTTCTTCACCCTCTTGAAACCCTTTCTTAGTACCTTTCTCATTCTTCCATGAGGTCCTTGGACAGGGCCTGGGGAAGAGGACCACACTTCACAACTTGATCACACGCACTCTGTGTTAGGCCTTGTTTAAGGGTCTATGTGTTTCTCACCCAGTCAGGGTAAGGTCAGAGTTCTGGTTGGGAAGTGGTACCCCATGCTAGGTCATTCATTCTCTAAGGCTCTTTTGAGAATGGATGGAGGGTGAGGAGGCAAAATGACAGACCAGGGTTTGTAAGGGTGAACGATGTATATTTAAAAGGAAAACAGTAACAGAAGGAGGCAGAGATGACCTATAGAGCCCAGACCACATTTTTTCCTCCACTTGAAAGTCTAATTTAATAAGAGCCCCCTGGCCCCTGCAAACACCAGCCTCCTGATCCTAATGCCTACTGACGTTGGCTTCATTCATCTTCCTTTTCACCTTTTTCCATTTTTCCAGGATTTTCTGTTTTCATTTCTCCTATTTCTCCCAATTCTGTTTTCCCCAGTTCTTCTGAGTCTCTCCTGCCGGCTTCTGAAAGTTTCTCCTTTAGTTCTTCCAATTGCCTTCCGATTAAATCTTCTGAGAATTTTTGGTCCAGATCTGATGGCCTCCTGTAAATTTCTCTTGATTCCCTTCTGCTCACTTCTGACAGTTTCCTGCCCGCTTCTTCCAGTCTCCTTATGGCCAGTTCTCTGGACAGTCTCTGGGCAATGTCTCCTGAATCACACCCCATGGCTCCCAGTTCTCTTCTTAAGGAGCTGCCTTTTTTTCTCTGCCTCTTTTCTTCTTCTTCGTCGTCGCTCTCTGTGGTCATCAGAGCTTCGTGAGTCAGCTCATCTTCTATCTCCTTCTCACTCTCAGTTTGCCTTCTTTCCCACTCCTTGATCACCTTCTCAGGTCTGCCTCTCTCTCTTCTCGCTGTTTCCTTCTCCCTTGTCATCACTGATGTATTATCCATTTCATCAACCTCTTCTGAAAAACAAGAAAAAGGAGTGAAGGAAGGTAAAAGTTTATCTCTGGGCCTGGGTGAACCCCGGCTTGTGAGGGCCTGTGCTTCTAAGAGAAGGACCCCTTTCCAAAAGGAGAGAAACGGGATCCTCCATTACTGAATGCCAGCCTTGTTCTGGGCATCGTGTGAGCGGCACAGATGATATCATTCGGTTGTGATGCAAGTGCATAGTGTCATCGATTTGAGTTTGCAGTCAAGGGACCTGAGATTGATGAAGAGAAATCACCCCCCATGGTCACACTGCAAATAAATAAATAAATGCAGAGCCAAAGTTTGAACCCAGGATATTCTGCCCCCAGAGCACATTCTCTTTCCCTACAAGAAACAGCATGGGTGCTGGGAAAGGACAGAAGGGGTCTTTTTTCCAGTAGCTTCATTCTGCATTTCTCTGTGTCCCTGGAGCACATTCATCATGTGTTGGGAGGTTCCCTGTAAAAATATGAGCAGACTGGTCGCAGCAAATTCAGCTGGAGAGCTATTTACAAATCAGAGGGACCCTTGCTCCATGTTTTACCAGCTGCAGAGGAAAGTCACCAATCCCCTCCTGAGTCGCCCTCACATTCTCTTCCTGGAAGCCCCTGGTCTCTAAGGTGCCTGTAGGGCCTCTGGGTTCACAGGGGTGGGGGGAAGGCGCCATTTGGTGGTGAAGACATATGCAATGCTGCCACCTGCTGTTCTGGGAAGGAAGTGCCTGGCAGCTGCCACTGACTGCAAGGCCTTCCCAATTGGTTTTCAGGAGGACACCCCCAGCACACGGCCTGCCGAGGTTGGGAAGGGCCGTGTGAGGGAGGCTCCTTGGAGCATCTGCTGTTTGCCAGCTTAGTCCCTTCATGTCTATTGCTCCTGTGGCTCCTGTGTCTCCAAGGTCATGAGGGACAGAGGCAGAGCCTCTCTGAGGGAATCCAGCTAGCACATGGCAGACACTGGATAACAAAGGGCTGCTCAAGTGCCCCAAACCCCACACCCAGATTCCCACTACCATGCCTGGATCAGAGAGGGCTTCGGCCTTGGTGTCTGGAGGGGCCTGTCCCCTGGGTGTACGGTGTCCCAGCCCTGGCTCCCCTTCACTGCTGTACAGCTAGGGGGAAGGCAGCACCGAGAGCAGACAGATGCTGTCCTGGTACCAGGAACAGTGTAGAATCATGGGGGAAAGCCTGGAGACAGAAAACCACTGTGGGACTTCAACGCCTCTGCCTCCGTGTTATCCATTAAGGCAAGCAAATAATAAAACTTACTTCATAGTGTTCTTGAGGGCTCAGATAAGTCAGTAGATAGAAAGTCCTGAGAAGAGTGCCTGACACATAGGAAACACTGAATGGAGATCAGTTTCTGTATTACCCATCCCCTCCAGGACTCCCTGCTGAGTCTGTGGAGCTTGGGGTCCCAGGTCCCAGCTCCCTCCTCTTCCCTCACTTCCTTCAGAGAGCCCCAGTAGGGGGGGAGGGGGGAGCAGGTATCAAAGGCCTCTTTACTCCCTGAGGCCTTGGGAGAAAGAACCTGATAAAGCGGGTCTGCCTCTGCACCTCAGTTCACTCTTGTGCCCCTCTGCCCCCAGCCCCCACCCCTGTCCTACCCAGGCTGGCTCTAAAGAGCAGTGCCCCACAGCAGGAGACAGTGTGGCTCCGACTCAGACTGCAGCGTGATGTGGGCAGATCACTCAACCCCTCTCAGCCTCCACAGCCTCCAGGGTGGTCCCTACCTCCTAGGGGGGTGAGGACTGAATGAGATCATCCTGTCTGATGCTTGACCCAGTGCCTGGCATACAGGAAGAGCCCCCAAAGTATAAGTTACTGTCATTCTACCTCTGTCTTTGCCCCTGCGATTCCCTGCCAAGTATGCCCTCCCTTTCCCACCTGGCACCTGGAAAACTCTTGGGCATCTTGGAGCCTGAAGCGGGTGATTCTTCCCACTTGGAGCCTTCCCTGTCTCCCCAGAGAAGTCGGGGGGCTTTGCTCATGCTCACACAGAACAGGTCCTGCCATTCAGGATTCGCCAGCAGGAGCCCATTCCGTGGGCAACTCTAATTGTCTGGCTTTCCCACTGGATAGCCTGTGGGCTCCTCCAGGGCAGGGACCGAGCCTCTGTCTCCCCCAAATCTCACACCTTCCTGGTGTGTGACAAGTGCTCAACAAACATTTGATGAATTAATTGAAGAAATACAGGCGTGGGCTCTCGGGGCAGACAGCACGGGCTCAGACCCCAGCCTGAGGTGGGCTGGATCGCCTCCCTCTCCTGCCCCAGAGAAAGGGTGGGGGTGCTGGTGGCTTGGAAATTGGAATGCTCGGTAGACAGTACTAAGCCCTGGGACTGGAGAAGCTACTGGAAAGTGCAGCTGGGACTGACAGTAAAGAACACAGAGGGAGAATTATGAAGCCGCGGTCTCAGGGGCTCCAGGAACTTACTTTTCTCTTTCTTTGCTTTCAGCAAATCCCTGTAGCTCGTTTTCTTCAGCTCATCAATGATGCCCTTGTTGGCATCGTCCAAAGCCTGTGGGTGGGAGAGGAACCGGTAAACTCTCCTAACCCCATTTGGCACCTAACCTCCCCTTTCACCCAAGTCCCAACCCCAGAGGCAGGACTCTGCACTGAGCCTGCCCCCTCGCTTGCTCCTGGCTCCTTTGAAGGCTCCTGCCTGGAGGTTAGTTGGTGCCTAGGGACATGGAATTCCCCAGGCTAAGTGGTATGAGATATGTGACTGCAGGGAACTGAGACTTCATTTCCCTTGAGTTTAGGCATGTATTTGGGAGGATTGTCTATCTACTGATTTCCACCTTTTTACCTAACGCTTCGTTTGGCTCCAGCCAATGCAAAGAAACACTACAAGCCCCTAAGCTCACAGCAAGGCAGCAAGCAGCAGAGGAAACAGACACACACCGCGGGTGGAGCTGGGAGCTGGCCTGCCTTCAGAGGGGCCGCCAGTGGGGCCTGCGACTCAGCCTGTGCTTCTCTTGAGGGTAGGCTCTGCCTTCTTCCTCGGGTCTTGCACAGAGTGGAGCACCAGGAAGCAGTCGGAATCGTCTACCTGAATGACCACCAGGCCTGGACACTCTCCTGCAGTGTTGGGCTGCCCTCCTATACACCTGCCTGCCTGGAAATGCCAATCCAGGGGGGTGAAAGGTCAGGGACCTGGTCCCATAGGGAGTTGCTTACAGGTCTGGGGCTGTTTGGCCTGACAGGCACTTCTCCCTGCCTATCAGCCTTTTAAAACCCTGCCCAGCCTTCAAACCCTCCATGATAGGAAAGGCCCAGGCCTGCCTCCCTGCTGGGGCTTGCTCTCGCTCTGAATCCCCTGCCTTCTATTGCACTAGTCATAGTGCAATCGGGTTTTGTTTTGGTTCAATTTTCCTGCTAACACCGATCTTCCTGAGGGCCAGGACCACAGTCGTCACCTTTGGGCTAGACAAGCCAGATCAACCTGTGGTCAGTAAATATTTCTGAATTTAATTGCCATGCTATCTCCAAATATTTGCAGGATGATCATTTGGAAGAGGATTAAATGAGAGAGACCACATGGCTGGTGAAGGGGAGTGCTCTGCCTCTGGAGACCAGATTTCAAGGCAAGGTGCCCATTCGGGGCGCTGACCCCCTCAACAAAGTAAGACGACAGAAATGTGACAGGCCTTAGCTGCCTTGGGCTGGATGAAAGCAGGGCATGGACTGCCACGTGATGGGGTCTCTTGGGAGCGATTTCACCGCCATGACAAGGAAGGAATGGCTTCACCACAGTGTTCACAAACCTTGAGCTAGCCCCCTAGAAATCCAAGTGGCTTCTGTGCCATGCTCAGGACTTCAAGTCCAGCCTGGTCCACTGACTGTCTGGGGTTCTTTGCCCCAGTGACCCGGCCTGGGGTTTCTTTCCTGCCTTCCACAGATCCCTCAGCGCCTCCAGCCTTTCGTGCCTTCAGTGCTCTTGCCCCTTCTCAGCCTGGCAAGACCCCGCCATCCTTGTCCTTCAAAGCCGGCATGAGGCCCGCTTCCGTCTGGAGCTTTCTCGGGGTGTCACTTCCCAGCGTACCTGCTCCCTTTCCTGAACACCTACTGTACCTCCAGTGTGGTTGCTGAGGCCATGCCCCTCGTGCTGCCCCCGAGTTATGCCATCTGGCCTCTCTCAACCATGGGGCAGGCTCCAGAGGACAAGGGCCCTGTTTAGATCACTCCAGCAGATGCTTACTGGGGTCTAGCCACGTGCTGGTGGTGGCTCTGGAATTTTGACATGGGACAGCTTTGAGGGAGCATTCTGGTCGGCAGCGAGAGGTGAGGTGGCCAAGGGATTCATGCTTAGCTGCCGGTGGATATGCGAGGTTAGCGTGCTGACCTACTGAGGTTGTCCATCTGCCCAGAGTGGCTCTGGGAGCAGTGGCTTCACCTCTGGTCTCTGCCTCCTGAAGCTTACAGCCTGGGCCAGCACTGCCCAACAGAAATTTCTGCAACTAGGGGACACTCAAGGTCTGTACTACGTGGCACCCACAGCCATGTGCAGCTAGGGAGCACTGGAAATGTGGCTGGTGTGACTGAGAAATGGAATTTTAAATTTTATTTCCTTTTAATTCTTTTGCATCTAAATAGCCGCACGTGGCCCACAGCTGTTTTATTGAGCAGTGCAGGGGAGGCAATCACACTATATTTCTCGCTATCTCCTGGAGGAGGCAGCAATTTTCCAAACTGCAAACTGTAAGATCAATTTAGAAGGTCTCAACCAGCATGAAATAAAAGAAAATGAAAAAATAAACCAGAACAGAATAGGAAATATCAGCATACATAATAAAGGTAAATATGTTTACCTTTGTGAAAGGTAAAACTTTCATTTCTATTTTTGTTTATTTCAAATAAAACTATGTGTCAAATAAAACTATGTAAACTGATGGCAGTGGCAAACATTTGAAAGCCACTGTCCTACCTAGAACGTGTCCTACAGTAGGTGGGTGTAACCAGTGTCTGTGGAATGGCCAGCTAGGAAGGCCGAGGGGCTGAAGGGCCGCCCAACCCACTCCCCACAGCCCTGGGCCCAACTGGAGGGAAAGGCTCACGCTGATGATCGCCTGCTGTGCCTTGTTGTTGTGGACGAGTTTCGCTTTCTCCAGAGCCTTCTCAAAGTTGTTCACGGCCGACTGGAAGTCTCTCAGCTTCACTGGGGAGCAACGGGAGAGACACAGCACAGGTAGGTGGTGACAGTGTGTGTTGCACGAGGCAGCTAGCTGCCCTGCAGGGGCCAAGCTCCCGCAGGAGCCCCTGGCCTGCCTGGCCACTCCCGGGGCCAGCTACAAGCTTGTCTGAGCTGGAGTTAGTCCCCGGCCTCAGGCGGCATCCGGAGCTGCCCAGTGCCACCCTTTCCATTACATTCTTGGGCCGCCTCCCAATTAAGGACAGAACCTGGGAGTCTAGGATCTCAGGCCATTCAAAGAGGTCTGTGAGGGAAGGGGGCCTGTGCACACATCAGGTGTCTGCAGGGTGGGGGGACAACTCCATCTTGCCCCATCTTAGATAGTCCCAAGAGAGGAAATCTGTATTTTAAAAATCTTTGCTCAAATTTTTTAAGAATGCTTTGGAGACCAAACGAAATATCGAAGGGCTAGGTGACTCAAGGGCCAGGGGCCAGAACCTCAGCTCTGGAGCCGTTCCCGCCGTGGTGCAATCTGAAGCCAGACAGAAGGTGGCTCCTCTGAGCTCACCCACCCCACCAATTAGTGCTGGAGCTGGGACTGCAATGACTGACTGCCCTTTAAAAGAGTTTCATTTCAGGACGGAAGGGCAAAGGTGCTCACGAGCTAGGGGCTGGGAAGCCCACATTTCAGCTTCTTCTCTGCTTTCTCTTATAATTGAATATACCCAAGGTCCACCCCCCACCCAAGCATTGCTTTGGGATTCATGGAGGGCCTTGTGTCTGTAAGTTAAACTGCCGAAGGCTATCCCATTGGAAAAGCAATTCAAATGTAATTATGACACTGCAGGTCTGTAGAGAGTCATAATGCTTATTCAAGGGAGTAAAACAGAAATACTTTTTTTTCATTTTAACTGAATCTGTCACCTAAAGTTATCTTGATTCTGGGAGCTGTTTTCCTCTTGCCCCCACCCCCACCCCCTTGCATGCACAAATCCACACATTTGCACCTACAATTTTTGTTAAGTCATAAATAGGCTTTTCCAAGGCCTGTAACTGTTTCTCGTCACTGTTAGAGACACTTCTGGGAAGTTGATGAGAGGGCAGGAAGGAAGAGACTAATGCCTACTGAGTGTTCGCTCCATGCCGGTTCCTGTTCTCAGTGCTTATATACTTAAGTATTATCTTATTTCTTCATACCAACCTATAGGTACATACCATAATTATGCCTACTTGCAGAGGATAAAGCAGGCACAGAGTGGCATTTGTCAAAGGTCCCTGAGCCAGGACGGCCCAGAACCCAAGCTCTGCTTGCCTGGTTGTGCTACCTCTAGAACCCAGTGGCTCCCAGGCTGCTGCATTTGATTTTGTAGCCCCAGCGTGGAGACACTGAGACCGGCAGTGAGTGGCCTGGTTCTCCAGAGGCCCTCAGGGCCTAATACGTCCTCCAAGACTTGGGATAATGTGAACGCTGAGGGGTATATCCCGTCTCCCCCTCAGCTTGACAATGTCCTCCTAAGAACAGGAAGGCGTTCTAGGAAAAACCACAGTAATCATGTCTGTGATTTAGGTTTAAAGCTTTCAGTGGTTTTCTCTATGCTTTTAAGAAAGAATCTATGATTTGTGATGAGGCCCATGAGGCCTGTGGATCTGGCTCCTCATCAGCCTCCTCCCTCGAGACCTCCCTGGTCCTCAGGAGCTCCAGCCGACACTGGTCTCTGCTTCCGCTTCAGATCAGCTCAGTGCCTGCCCACATTCCCAAATGCTGTTCCTTTGTCTGGAAAGCTCTGTCCTCAGCTCTTAAAACAGCTGGCGCCTTCTCATCCTTAAAGTTTCTGCTTAAAAGTCACTTCCTCGGACAGGAGGACAGGAAAGTGTTATTGGTTTTGTTCCCTACTGTACGCCCAACTCGGAGCCTAGGAGGTGCCAAGGGAGTATTTGTGGTATGAATAAATGAATGAATGATTATGCCCCCTGATCAGAGAGTGCCAGTCACCTTTTTCCCTCCCTGGGGGTCAGCTGCACACCTGGGACAGGGACGGCTTAGCACCGTGATTAAGAACCCAAGCTCTACAGTCAGACGGAACTAGTCCCAGCTCTGGCACTTATTAGCCTGTGACCTGGAGCATTTTCCTCGTAACTTTGTATTGTGAAATATTTCAAATATACACAAAAGCAGAAGGAACAGTATAATGAACCCCTATTACTCATCACCCAGCTTCAACAATTATCAAAATATCGCCAATCTCTTTCATGTATTTCTCCTCACCACTGCCCCTTGCTGGTGTAATTTACATAATTATAAAAATGCACATATTTCTAAGTATACAGTTAAATAGTTTTTAGTGAATGTATACAGGTGTGCAATGATCACCACAATCCAGTTTTAGAACATTTCCATCACTCCAAAAAGTTCCCTCCTGTGACCTGGGGCAATCTGCTGAAACAATGCCTCAGTTTCCCCATCTATAGAATGAGGACAGTGATGCCTCTGTCATTGGCTTGCACAGTGATTAAATGCAAGAATGCTGGGAGATAAAGAGTACTAAGGAAGAGGAAGTAGTGATGAGAACTAGGTGGTGTGCTGGTCGGCAGCTGAGCTCCTCCAGGGTAGGGGCAACTCTCAAGGTGCCCCAAGCTCTAACCGAGCTTAGCCCAAAGTAGGCACTCACCACGTGCTGCTCAAATGGGGGAAGGGGGGTGCTGATCCCCACTCTCAGAACCAGAAGTAATCTGGGCAGGGGAACACTGCGATGGTAAGTTTGGGCCTCAGGATTTCCAGCCCGGGTCTGGCAGCTGGGCCTAAGGGCTGGGAAAGATAGGGTGTCTGTGTTCTCTGAGGCCATACCTTGTGCTTGTGCCACCAGAACACTGGCGTTCAGCTGCCACTCAATGTCCCCTTCTTCCTCGGCACACTGCTGGGACTTCTCACCGTAACTCTGGGCCTGCCAGGCCTGGTCCAGCTCCAAGTAGCAGCGGCCGATCTCATGGAACAGCCAGGTCTTCTCCAGGGTGGTTTTTGCCAGAGGGATCTTCTCCTCCCACCTGAGGACATAAAGAACCAGGTCAGCTTCTTCCACTCTAACCCTCCCGAACCCACCCCCACACACACACTTGGCCACAGGAGGTCAAGGCCACCTCCTGGGTGGCAGAATAAAAATTGTTCTCCAACCACCAGTTCTTTTAGATACAGGGGTGGAGCTAATAAGCATTAACATGTTTTAAAACTCAGAAAGCTATTTTGGAACATCTATGGGATCGAATTTGATACAACAATTGAAAATAAGGTTTACAAAATAACATTTAAATAACAAAAATTGTATTTAAGAATATTTAAGTGCATGTAAGAGAAAAATCAACACAGAAGAAAGACTGGAATGAAAAAATATCAATAAAAGTGAGAGAGAAAAAATTTAAAAATTAAATAAATAATAAATAAAGAGTAGGATTAGAATTAGTACTTATCTTTCGACGGTGGAACTGAATAACACTTCTTCTACTCTTCTGTATTTTCCAAATTAACGTTTTAATAATGAGCCCGTATTTACTATAAAACTTTTTTATTTTAAAACGATACTAATAGGTGGGTGAACTCTCCTACTCCTCTGTCTTTTGGCACATAGACCCCAGGGGACAGTCAGGAAACCAAATGAAGTGTAGCAGAGGTAACAAGTCTATTTCAACCAAGTGGGGAGGGCCTGAAGGACAATTTCTCTCTGCACTGAGCAGCCCCCGGAGCTACCTCTCCCAGCGCAGGCCAGTCTCCAGGTCAGGCCCTCCTCCGCGTCTCCCTGGGGCTGAATCACCCCACTGTCACTAGCCCCAGGGTTAGACATCAAAAGTCCAGCACTTGGGTGACGTGGAGAGTTCAGACTCTATTCCCATTGACCCCACGTAACCACAGAGTCACATAGTGTCAGAAGAGCTCCTAGACTCAAGGAGTCCACTGGTTCCTGAACTGGCCCAAGGTAAAGATCACCTGGAGTCGTTGTTAAAAACAGATCCCTGAGTTCCAACCCTAACCTGTAGAATCAAACTTTCCAGGGAAGAGGCCCAGTAATTCACACACCTAACAAATGCAGCTGGTGATTCTTATCACTGGGACATTTTGAGAAAACACGGATTCTAGTCCATTAATTAAACTGATGAACCCCAGAGTTTACAAAGTGGCTTGCCCAGCAGAGCCAGGAGGCAAATGTGGGTCTTCCTATGCTTCTTTTCCTGCCATCCTGGCCCCAGGCTGGGAGTCTGGTGTGAGAGTGGGGAGTTCTGGCCACGAGGGGGGAAGGGGTAGTCCTTGGTCACTCACGTGTCAATGGCTTGCTGGAATTTCCCAACTCTGGCAAAAACCCTGCCAATGTTGTCAAGGGCTCTTGACTTGGCATCAGGAAGGTCACTGAGGGGAAGAATCATGACAATTATTCACTAGAAATTGGTTGTTGGGCCAGCCCAGTGGCTCCGGTGGTTGGAGCGCCGTGCTCCTAATGAGGAGGTCTCCAGTTCGATTCCCACATGGGCCAGTGAGATGCGCCCTCTACAGCTAAGATTGTGAACAACTGCTCTCCCTGGACCTGGGCTGCTGTGAGCAGCTAGAGGTTGGCATGAGCTGCCGTGGACTGCCCTGAGCGTCCATGAGAGGCCGGCGGTGGCCAGTGTGAGTGGCTGGCAGCCATCGTGAGCTGCTGTGTGCTGCTGTGGGCTACCATGTGCTGCCGTGGGTGGCCCGCAACCATCATGAGCTGCCAGCAGCCAAGAGCTGCTATAAGCTGCTGTGAGCGGCCAACCAACAACTGGCGACCGACTGCCTCAGCCGGGGTAGCACAAGGCTCATAATACCAGCATGGGCCAGGGAGCTGTGTCCTACATAACTAGACTGAGAAACAACGGCCTGAACCGGAGTGGGGGGCAAGGTGGAAGAAAGGGGGGCCCAAAAAAAAGAAATCGGCCATTTTAGGCACAGTGGAAACAGAAAAGAAGTCAAAGACAGGGGCCTTGGTCTTCGGGACTCGTCCAGTTTCAGGGTCACGCCCAGGCTGGCAGGCTAACACCCAGGCCCTATGCCCTGTGGCCAGGAGTGAACATTATCAGGACATTTCCGGAGGTGATTAGTCAACAGCTTGCAGATAAGTTCCTTTGATGTTCCTTTGGTAGTAATTCCCCTTCTAGGAATTTACCTCAAGAAGATAACTGTTACCTCAAGACGATAAATGTGAGAACACTTATTAAAGCGGTGTTTACAATAAATACACATTGGAAACAACCTAAATGTTGTCAGTGCCTCAGCACTGTATGGGGTGGGGGTGGGGGGGAGTCCCTGATACAGTAAGTTAACGTCAGATGATAGGAGTGTATATACTATGTGTATTGCCCCATTTGTATTAAAAATAAATATGCGAGGCCTGAAGTAGGATGCTGTGCTCCTGGCTTTGGCAACGGAGAAAGGGGCCTGGAGGGAAGGAGGGCAATGAAAGTAGCTCTAGAAGCTGGGAAAGGCAAGGAAACAGACCCTCCCTTACAGCCTCTAGAGGGAGTGCGGCCCTAAGAACACCATGATTTCCGCCTAGTGAAACTGCCGTCAGACTTGTAACCTCCACAACTGTTAAGAGAATAAAAGTGTGTTGTTTTAAACCACCCCAAAATAAGTACATAAGCAAAAAGTGGGCATTTTTAAAAGAAGAGAGAATGTAAGTCTAATTATAAACGATGGTTACCCAAGGGAACTAAGAGTATGAGGGAAACTTCTATTTTTTTCTTATTTTTTATTGGGGAATATTGAGTAGCAGTGTGTTTTTCCAGGACCCATCAGGTCCACGTCAAGTCATTGCTTTCAGTCCAGTTGTGGGGGGCACAGCTCAACTCCAAGTCAAGTTGTTGTTTTCAATCTAGCTGTGGAGGGCGCAGCTCACTGGTCCATCTGGGAATCAAACCGGCAACCTTGGTGTTATGAGCACTGTGCTCTAACCACTGAGCCAACAGAACACACGAAACTTTTAATTTTAAATGTAAATTTTTTACAGTATTCACATGTCACCAGGAAAATGAGCTATTTCTCTAAAGAAAAAGACAATTGCGACCCCCTAAATCAATTCTTTACCATGTGAACATTCTGATCTCTGTTAAAAATTACCGCCTTCCGAACAAATAAAACAAGAAAACCTTCCCCCAATCCCAGATCCCCTCCACCAGCAACCCCTCTCACTCTCTCCCTTCCCATTTCCTCTGCGCCCCTCAAGGCCCTGCAACCCAGAGGCTGCCATATCTTCCATGAAACTCCTCTGATCCAGTCTCCCTGTGTGGCCAGCTGCCTTTCTAAAATGCAAGCCATGGCTCTACCCACAGCGGCACTCACACACATCTGCGGAGTCCCACCGCAGCCCTGCAGCCTAAGTGCCCACAAAGATGTCGTCACATAAATTCCTGTGCAAGCTGAAATACCTTTCTGTGCAGCCACTCAAAGAATGAGACCTTTCCCAAGACACATTCTTTTCCAAACAAACAAAAGAACCCCCACAGAAGTGAGTTGCTTTTGTTTTAAAAAGCCTGTGTATGTAGAGATGTATATAAACATGCAGGTAAACACATTGAAAAGGGCCCAGAAGGACACCTCTCAGCATAGTCCCAGGGAAGGATGGTTGTGGGGGGCGGGGAAGGGGGAAAGAGGGGAAGGACTTTCACGTTCTGCTCTCAGCACCACAGAGTTGTGAATCAAGTACAGCACTGTAGTACTTGTGCAAGATCAAAGGCCCTCAGTACCTTCAGGATCAGGTTCTTCCTCCTCAGGGTGGCACCTGGTCCTCCCACTCCCCACAGATCCTGGCCCCAGCCCCACCAGACTACCTGCAGTGCCCCAAGTCCTCCAACCATGCCATGTCCCTCTTCCTAAGGTGCCCTTCTCCCTCCCCCTCATCCCCTTTGCTGACCCTCCTGTCCTCTCGGAAGCCCCCTCAGCTTCCAGCATTGCTCCCACCGGCCTTTCTCCTTGGATCCTCAGCCATACTTGCACCTGCTGCTCTCACAGCACCTCTGATGTCAGCCTTCCCTTCCAAAGTGGGTGCTCTGTTATGGTGTAAGGAATGAATGAATAAGTTGTAATGCTATTCATAACAATAACATGTAATAAGGTAGCAATAAAAATAATAATGAGACAGCATGCAATCAAGTCATCTATAGAGTATTTGGAGAAAGAAATGAGGGCTGGGGTCATTAAAGAAGTTACTTTGACAAATTTGGGTTTGAGCTGCATCTCCAACGATGACAGGCTTTTGGGGGGAGGGGCAGAGAGGGAGGATCATGGCCGATTAGAATGAGGAAGCACATGGGGCACCCTGAACTCACAAGACTGGAGGCCTGTTTGTGGATGTTAAAAAGAAACTAACTTTGTTTAAGGAACACTGCTGTTTATTCAGCCACCTAGCACACATTTTTTAGCGCACATGCCCACTTGTGGCAGGTATTGGGAAGAAAAAGGGAACATAAGAGTCTCGTCCAGAGTTTCACAGGGCAGGGCAGGATACAGGTGGAGTGTGGAGAGGGAGCACAGAGAAGGGATTTCTAAATTACCCCTCAGGAGCATGGAAGGCTTTTTCGAAGGGAGACACTTATTTAAATTATGAAGGATGGGTAGGATGGAGTTGATGAAGAAAATCCTGGCGAGTGAAAAGGAGGTCCCATTTAGGGACTTCAGGAGAAGAGCCACAGGTGTGGGCTGGGGCACAGATGCCCAGGGGCCTGGAGAGGGCTGGGTCAAGAGAGAACAGGACAAGTCAGGTCAGGAAGGGCGGCAGAAATGGGCATTTGAACTCTATCCCAACCACTGGATTTGTTTTGCACAGAAGGACCAGCTGGGCTGCAGGAAATCCGGGTCAGAAGTGAGGAGGGTCTGGGCTGAGCTGTGGGAGGGAAACAGAAGCGCAGGTGCTCCAGGAGACGGCAGGAGGAGGCACGGACAGGACATGGGTGGGCTGGACGTGAGCAGCGAGGGGAGGGAGATGTCTGGGAAGCCGCCTGGGCTCCTTGGGGACTGAGGGGCCAATAGTGCCATCCTCACACATAGGGAACCCTGGAGCAAGAGGCCTGGAAGGAAGGTAAGGGATTCCACTTTGAACATGCTAAATTTGGGATTCCTGTGGAACATCCAAGTGGAAATGCCTTGGAATCAGTTGGACATGCAGGTCTGGGGGCTCGGGAGGGAGTCTGGCTGGAAGTAAAGACAGATATATGGCTTTAAGGCATGGGACATAGTTGGATCCAAAGAGCCGTATATTAATGTATCTTAATCTGCATAATCCCTGTGAGTTGGTATTATTATGTCTTTACTATAAATGAGGAACCTGAGAAGGTGAGCAACTTAATTAAATCCACACAGCTTCCGAGTGCCAGAGCCAGAAGTCAAAGTCAGGTGTCTCCAACGCTGGTTGTTTGCTTGTTTTCTACTCCTGGGATGACCAATGCATGATACTCCTGCTCCGCATGGTGGAGGCAGGCGAGAAACAAACCGGGAATAAACAGATTGCAGGGCTCAGATGAGTAAGAAGGAGAGGGCATGAGGCAGGCAATCCAGGCAACCCAGTTTGACCCAAATGGAGGACTGACGCCAGAGGGCTGTGCAAAAGTAGGCTCAGAGAGGAATTTGAGTGCCAAGCAAAGGCGTTTGGTTTTAACCTGCAAGCAATGAGGGGCCAAGGCCTGTTTGTCAGCAGGGGAAGGGGGGTTGACAGATGAAATGCAGGGCATCACTGGAGGGGACAAGTGGGAGCAGCTGAAGGCAGGGAGAGCTGAGAGCAGACCTGTGAGTGGAAACAGGATCATGGGAGACTGAAAAAGGCTCAGAACTGTGGGGCAAGTAGGAACCGTGAAGGAGAAAATCATGCATGACTCCAAAGGTTCAAACCAGGTGCTCAGAAAGTCATGGTACCGCTGAGAGTGGGTCAAGTTTTGGGGAAGAGCTCATTCCTGGGAGAGTTGATACATGTACTCTACATGCCCTCCCCCCCTCACCCTATGAGGTGGGGCTATTACTATGTCCATCTAACAGAAGAGATATTGAGGCTGAGAGAGGTTAAGGTGTCTTGTCTATGATGCCACGGCTGGGAGGTACAATTCCAGAGCCCAGGCAATTGGTCAGTAGAATGCTTTCTGAGGCCCTGCTGGGTCCGACTCCTGCCAACTAGGTCCAGCCTCCTCTTGGCCACTCTTCCCCTGGCAACACCCTGTGCTCTCCAGCCTCAAGCTTCCTCCCTCCTGCCTCAGGGCCGTCCCACAGGCCAAGTGTGTTCCCCAACGTCCAGCCAGGTCCTCCTGGGATGTACTTCTCATAGCACTGGGTCCTCTACTTTTCCTCCATGACACTTAACACAATGGCTATTTATTAGTTATGTCACTTTTTATTTGACACCTGCAGGGAAATGACGTTTGTGTCTGATCACTGTTGTGTTCCCAATGCTAACAGCATCTGGCAGGTCTGAGGTTGAGGAATGCTTGTTGAGATGGTGTAAGAATGAAAATATCCCTAAGAACCAGGCCACTGGGAGCTGTTTGGAGTTTGGGGCCACTGCTCTCCTCTTTGTGGCCCCCCTAAAAAAGCTGACAGTCCCGGTCTGCCCCTTATCCTTAGACCCGGGCTGGTGGCGCAGCCCCAGCAAAAGGGCGAGATCTAGCCCCAGCCCCATTCCTCTGTAGGCCCCTGGGCCTTGGCCGCTCCGCCGCCCCAGTGACTCACTATTCCTTGGCGATCTCCAGGTCCTTCCTGTGGCTCTGCAGGGCTGCTACCATCTGCCCCAGCTCCATCTGGGCATTCCCCATGCAGCTGTACAAGTTTCCAACCAACTCATCCTTGTTGGGAACATCTTCTTTGTTCCATTCCAGCACCTTCTTCAGCACTTTCTCCGCTTTCTGAAGGCTCCCTTCAGCGCTGCCACTGGTCAGCACTGGGAAGGAAAAGAGGTGATGTGAAGGTAGGAGCAGCCTCCTCAGGGCTGATGGGAGAAACTGCCTCCCCTCAGATAACTACGCACAGCCCGGGGAAGCCAGAGGCTCAGGCTACTCTGTTGCTCCTTCCCCTCTTGGAAAAGGTCCCACCCCTCTGAGAATACCACCCACGCATGTCAATGTCCTCCAGGCTCTTGAGGATGTAATGGACTGTCTGCGAGGGCCGGCGTTTATGCTCCCGCAGCCATTTCTCTTGCATCAGATTCCGGTCGCGCTCCCTGGCGTAGATGGGCTTCTGCTGCCTCCAGAAGTTACTGCGGGTGTCCAGGTAGTTGATGCCCGTCATGATGAGGTCCTCCACGGTCAGGCCACGCTTGATGGTGCCTTTGATCAGGTCTGTGGGGAAGGGTGTGAGGAGAAACCAACCAGAACAGACATCTAAGCGCGTCGCCTCCTTGCGCCTTGGGGTCCCTGCTGCGGGGCCTCCTGTGGGGCAGTCTGCCCAGCTGGAGTTGTGGAAACAGTGAGGAGAGCAAGAGCACGTGGGTGGTAGAGTGGGTCTATCTGGGGCCAGTTGAGGCCAGGGCCCCCCTTTCAGGCACTCCTATGGGACAGAGCTTAGCACATGGGCCTCTTATGGCAAGATGTGAGGAGCTAAAGGAAGGGACAGCTGGTGGATAGTCCCCAAACCTCAGGGCTCTCCCATTTCAAGCTGTGTTCCCAGAGAAGACAGAGTCTAAATGCAAGACCTGGCCCAAGTTGCCAGTACCAAGTGATTCCCTGGATGCTAAATGGGCCAGTGCAAGCTGGGAACTGGAGGGGTGTGCCCAAATCCTGCCCGCTGCCTGAGCAAAGGTTAGAGCTGGCAGCAAAGCTGCAAGTCCACTTGGGGAAATGTTCAGGCCACCCTTTCCCTCCATAGAAGCTCCTCTGCGGGAGGGAAGCGTTCAGGCCTGTTACAGGCCTGTGCCAGCAGTGAAGCTGCTCTTGTCACACAGATCTACAGATGACCTTGGAAGTCAGTTCTGGGGAAAAAGGCATCTGATTCAAGGGTGATTCTTGCCCAGGCTTATCAGCTAATGGCAATATTCTCATCCCTCATCTTATATGAGGCATCCATTTCAAGGCTCCGTCCTATTTCCTGTCACTGCCAGCACAGTGTGGTGGAAAGAGCATTAGACTGGACGTCAGGAAGCCTGGGCTCTGGTTTCGACTCCACCCCTAACTTGCTTTGTCACCTTGGATAAGTTATTCCCCATTCAGGGTCTCTCTTTCTGTATCTATAAAAGGAGGGGTTGGACCAGATGAGGTTCCAGACATTCTAATACTAGTGTCTTAGGATTCGCCTTCTAGTGCTTCCCAGCTGGATTCCTTTGTCCTTCATACAGACTGAAGGCCCAGGGGATGCCCCTTCAGAAACCCTGGTGTAGAGGAACCCAAATCTCCGGTGTTCCCTCCCAGGGTACCACATCATTTAAGAGCACTGATTCTGAAATTGAACTTCCTGGATTCAAATCTGACAGCCGTGTCACTGCTTCCCTATGCATAACTTTAGGTGAGTTACTTAACCTTTCTGTGCCTCAATTTCCTCGTCTATAAAATGAGAATGTTAGTAAAACTGTCCATAGGTACATGTGGGCTGATATTATATGATAGGCTCTGTCTCCACTTTGTGCATTGCGCATCCACCCCAGATTCCCTTTGCCCCATTCCCTGAGGCAAACGAAGTGTCCGGAACCTTCATCCAATAGGAGCTTCTCCAGATACTCCTTGTCCACGTAGAGCTCGCCCAGGAGCTGGCGGACAATCTTCTCACTCTTAAGCGAACCCTTCCGCTTAGACTCTGTCAAGGGGTGGTATAAGAGCTGTCTCACGGGATATGACTTCTGCTGGGCTTTCATACTCTAGGAAGATAGAGCAACACCTGAGAGAGGCTCAGCAAGGAGCACAGAGAACCCTGTCAGGGTCTCAGAATCTGTGATACCAGACTCCTCCTCCCGGAACTCCCTATGGGCCGAGCCCCATGGAGTGTGTCTGGTCTGGGAACAACTAGACTCCTAGGACCCCTCAAGAGCTGGGACAGAATCCCATGGCACCCGTGATAGGCAGGAGAGTTGTTCCCAGGCAAGAGGGCCTCTAAAGGTGTGTGCGCCTCAGGCACACGTAGCCTCGTCCCTCAGAAGGATGTGGTGTCAGAACCTGGGTCCTTACCTCAGCCTGCTTGCTTAAGAAGGAGAGATCCCCTTTGTTCTCCAGCTTAATTGAAGAAGGACCTGCAAGGACAGAAGTGGGGGCTCAGGTCATCCAGGTCCTTGGCATGACCTATCACATATTTTTATGTGGAAATGTCTGCCTTTGGTAGGGGGGTGGTAGAGGTTGTTGCAAAGCAGGCTCTGAGCCAGCCTGACAGGCAAATAAATGGTACAGGATGTTTGGAGCAATACTTCTGTAGGAGGTAGGCAGCCCCCACTAGTCCATGGCAACGAGGGGAGCTCGCCAATCCATGCCATTTCCATACTCTGCTGCCCTCTGGCAAGCTCTGGCTCTCCTTCTTCCTGTCCCCTGCCACTGAGCTGATAGGTAAGGCCAGCCCTTGGTGCACAGGCAGTCGGGAGGAAGCCAGAGACTAGGGAGGACCAGACTCTAGACTCCATTCTATCCTATGACACCAGGCCAAAAAAATAAAATATATATATGTAAATAGTTTGTGGTGAGGCAGCAGACGCCCATCTGGCTTTGAGGAGAACCAGACACTGCAGTGCTCAGACCAGTGGATGGGGGATTGGTCCTCCCAGTGGACAGCTCCTAATCCTTAACAAATCAGCAGCACCAAATCCAAACATGGGACTCCCTGTAGGCCTCCTGGTGGGTGTTCACCCAAGGCACCTCAGGCCTTCCTCCAAACCGAAGGTATTCCAAGAGACTTCCTGGATACTGGCATGGGCTCCATGGTCACTCACTTCCCACTGAGTTGTTGATGGCTTCCTGGGCTTTCTGAATGCCCACTTTGAATTCCCGATCAGGCCGCAGCTTATAGCCTTGATGATAGAACACCAAGGCGAACTCAAAGTCTCCCATGGTATACAGGGTCTCAGCCTTTTGCAAAATCCCCTGAAATGAGAGGAAGTCCAGTTGAGGTGGACAGACGAGGCCTTACAGGACTCAGGTGTGGTGGAATAGAAGGGTCCTGGGTTGAGGGTCAAGGTTGGAATACAGAGGCAGGGATCTAGGCAAGTGACCTATGAAGAGAAAATGGCATGAAACTCTAAGCAGTCTGGCTAGTTCTTCTACCACTTCTAACCAGAGGCTGCTGCAGACAGTGGCAGTGGTGAAAGCAACAAGGAGTCCTCCACCCATACAGTCACCTTGCAGAAAGTTGGGTCACCCTGGAGTGAAGCCTCAGCATCCTTCAGGGATTTCTCCAACTCTCCCATCTTCAGGAAGCACTTGGAGCGGGCAACCAGGCAGTTCTTGTCTCCATTCTGAAGGTGAAGAGCCTGAGAAAGGAACCACTCAGGTTGACAGGTACCAGGCAGGGCTAGGTAGAACTGGACTGGAAATAGCAGCCCAAACCCTCCTGCCAGAGTTTCAAGCGGACTCCTTGGGGCAGTAGAAACAGGTCTTTGGATTTCATCAGACCAAAAGCAGCCCAATATCGATCTTTGCTTAGTCAACTGGATTATCTGTAAGTGGCTCATCCTGAACAAGGTCAAATCACAAGCTTTGTGGAAGCCACTGGTTGCGATGTGAGAACATGCTACTCTGTGGACATACCGAATTTCCCCGAGTGTCTGGGATTCCTCCAGTTCACTCAGACAATAGAGTATGTTTGGTGCACACCAAGTTCAACTACAAACCTGAAATAGCTGCACAACACACTCAAAATACAATCCAAAGGCTAAGCATTATCAAGGCTGACAAAACCGATTTTAGGACAATCTGCAACTCGAGTTAGCCATTCCACTAGCCCTCCTTTTACATAGCGTATTGAGGATGAATCACTATTTCAGGGGATTAAGATGAAAATGCTAGCAAAACTGAAACTGATTTGGGCCCTAACGTGGGAGCAGAATGCTTCCCTACGCCGCATGTCCTCTCTCCTCCTGTTTGAGATCATTACCATAGTCTGTGGAGTACTGTCCTTCCTGACGCTCGGACTGTATCGACCCCTTTCTAAGACCTTCCTACTTTTCCAGGAAGAGGAAATAGCTACTTACTTTCATGGAAAAAGGCCACTTCTAAGCTATCTTCCCTCAGGGTGTTTTTTTTCTCTCTGTCTGAGCTTCTCGGGGATGGAACATAGAACATAATCCAGAGAGAGGAGAGTGGGTAGGGGCAGGGCTCCTCAACTCAATTGTTGACTCATCTGGTCAGTCATTTCTGGTTTTAGTGTGGTTGGTGATCTGAGGGTAGCAATTGAGAAGCTTGACTTTAGCAAGAGTCTTGGGGCTGATTAGAGAGCTATTCTGCCACTCCAGTTGGAATAAGAAGCGGGCTATTTGTTGTAAAAGACATTGTTACATGAACATCTAATAGCTTACTTATGGAGAGTATAGTCCATGGTTTGCATCTCAGCACTGGAGTCTGAGTGCCTGGGGTTGAATCTTGCCTCTGCCACTTGCTAGTTCAGTGATCTTGGGCATGTTGCTCAACTTTATCAGTTTCCTTATCTATAAAATTGAGTAATAGCAGTACTTCTCCCATAGGCTTGTAATGCACTTAGCAGTACCTAGTATCTTAAAACAGCACTCAATCACCTTAGGGTGGGGTGGAGCAATTTACACTAAGGTTGTGTGTAATAACGTTAGTTATTTACTGATCACCTTCCATGAGCAACTGTGTGCCAGACACTTCACTTCTTCAAGAAGTGTCCCAGCCAATCTCCCTGCCGATGATAGGAAGTTGAGGCTGCTCTGTGGAAGAAGGCCAGCCAATCACCAAACATTTGAGTAAAAAAGTAGAAGAGGTCATTGTTAATGCACAGAATGGTGGGTTATTAAGGATCAAGCAGAACGCAAGTGGGAATTGGAAGAAAATGGCGGGGGGGGGGGCGCTTATCTGTCACAGTGGTGCATCAATCAAGAACGAGTGAATAATAGAAATGATAGGGTCCTCCATGCATCATCAGGACCTCGGTTCAGAAATCCAAAGTGGTGATGGGTGACAGGTTCAGAGTGACTCACATTGCTGAAGCTAAGAGCGGCTTTAGAGAACTCCCCGCAGAGATAAAGCCGCTCGCCCTCCTCCATGTAAGAGGGAAAGGTGCTTCGCAAGACTTCAGTTTCTGGGTCCGACATGATGACGAGATTCGGAGACGCTGAAGTGGAGAAAGGTAGGAAAAGAAGGCAGAGAACCTCTGGTTTGTGGAAGCCCAGTCTCTTAGCAACCAGGAGACGTGACCTACTTCCGGCCCTGCCCCTCGATCGTGCGGGGGAGGGGGACAACCGCCGCCACTGTGCGCTGGCACCGGTGCCGCCAGAGCGTGTGTGTCGGGTAGGTTTAAGGCGGCGGTGTTTCACAGTGTTTGCTGTTGCGTGTTCCATTGGTTCTCTCCGTAGTTGAATCTTGTGCAGAGTTTACAGCCAAGAAAATAGGAAGAGGATTGGAGGCAGAATTCCAAACAGGGATAAGGCACATATGGCAAGGATATGTGCACCGCGTGTACCACCATCGGAGGGAGAGAGCACTGGGCTTGGAGCCGGAGTAGTACTTGGACAGTCTTCACTCCCTAATTGCGTGACTGCAGGCTGGCATGGAAGGGCTCTGAGCCTTTAAGTTTCCAACTGCGAAGTGAACGTGAAGGTAATAAAACCTTCTGAATGTAAGAGTTTGCATGAGACAATGTGGAAAATAACGTTGGATTCAACCTTCGATTTAACACATTTAATGAGTGCCTGCTAGTGGCAGGCCCAGATCAACGCCTTTCCTGACATTTCCCCCTATCTCCTCCCAGCCTCAAAAAAAAAAAAAAAAAAAAAAGGTGGAATAGGTTCTTCTAGGTTCCAATAAACACCCTGCTTTTACTACATTACTTTTAAAACATGTGACCTATATTATGGCTGCTTGCAGAAGTGAAGTGTCTGGCACACAGTTGCTCATGGAAGGTGGTTAGTAAATAACTAATATCGTTATACATAACCTTAGCATAAATTGCTCCACCTCACCCTAAAGGAATTGAGTGCTGTTTTAGGGTACCAGGCACACTGCTAAGCACAGTACAAGCCTATGGGAAAAATACTGGGAACTTTTTCCCATGGGAAAAGTTATTTCTCGATTTTATACATAAGGAAACTGATAAAGTCGGGTAACATGCCCAAGATCACTGAACTAGCAAGTAGCAGAGAAAAGATTGAATCCCATGCACTCAAACTCCAGTGCTGAGGTGCTAACCACCCGACAGTACTAAGGCAGGGAACTTGAATTTACAGAATTCAACTGTCTGGCAAGAGTAGGAGCTAAATAAATCATTGTTAAAGTCTAACTAGTAATAAGATATCCTTGACTACCCGCACATACACACAACCAAGAGTACATGTAGAACTCAGGGAATCTGAATGAGATTAGTGGATTGTGTCACTGTCAACTTTTGGTTGTGTTGTTGTACTAAAGTTTTGCAAGATGTTCCCATTGGGGGAAACTGGGTAAAGCGTACATGGGATCTCTTTGTATTATTTCTTACAACTGCATATGAACCTACAATTATCGTAAAATAAAAGGTTTAATTAAAAGAAGAATGCTTCTTTAATACCAAGATAAACAAATAACATGGTTCCTTCCCTGCAAGGGTTCTGTCTAGGGAGAGAGATGCATAAACAATAATGACGACCTAATGTAGTATTCAGTTACTCAAAGTTCTGTGTGCCTGTGAGGGACATGAGGACAGAGTGGTGTGAGGCTCAGAATGCTCCGGTTAGGGTTTCAGATGGGTCAGAGACAGTTTCACAGATGGGGTAACATTTGAGCTGAGTGTGAATAGGGTGGGGCCTGAAAGACCTAAGTAGAGAAGGAGGTGAGCGAAGGTCAGACGTGTATAAGTTCGTTCATAAGGCATGTAGGGAGCAGTGGAGTGAAATGCACTGGAGTGAAATGCGTCCTGCTCTAGGTTGTTAAGAGGGGTGCATAGATTAGTTGAACACACTGCTGAAGTGACCAGCAGTTAATTGAAAAAAAAAAAAAAGAACTGCTGCAAAGAGAAAAGCTATAGATCCAATGCAATCCGTGAAAATCCCAGCAGACATTTTTTTTCCAATAATTGACGAGCTGATTCTAAAATTTATGTAAAAATGCAAAGGACTTACATAGAATAGCCAAAACAATTTTGCAAAAGGACAAAGAGAAGGTATACTCTCTGCTTTCAACTTCTTAAAAAGTTAAATATATGTCCCAGGCATTTTACTCCTAGGAACTTATCCAAGAGAAATCAAACCTGTATGGGAACATTGCTACCGGTAGCAGCTTTATCTGTCATAGCCCTAAACTGCAAACATATCTGTTGACAGGTGAATGGATGAAAACATTGTTTACCTGTATAATGGAATACTATTCAGCAATAAAAAGGAAAGAACTATTGATACATGCATAATATGGATAAATCTCAAAATAATTATGCTGACTGAAAGAATTCAGACAAAAAGGACCATATTATTCCCTTTATGTAAAATTCCAGGAAATGCAAAATTAATCTTTATTGCCCCAAAGCAAAATGGTGCCTCTTGAGAACATGGCAATAGGGCAGGGCAGGAGAGAATATAAAGGAGTAAAAGGAGACTTGGAGGTGTAAGGTCTGTGCATCATCTTGATTCTGGTGAAGTTTTCATGATGTATTCATGCATTAAAACTCATCAAATCGTATGGCTTGAATATGTAGTTTATTGTACATCAATTACACATTGATAAAACTGTTTTTTTAAAAAAAACAATAAAATAACAATAATAATGTGTGCTTTTTGGCAGTGTACAAAGCACTTTGTAATCTTCACCATACTCGAGTGAGGATGGGAGTCAGGCAGTGTTTTTCTGGCTTCACAGATGAAACACTAAGGCTGAGAGAGGTGTCAGGGTTTGCCCTAACCACACAGCACCAGGATATAGGTGATCTGAGCTGGGACCCATGCCTTGGGTGGGATTGGTAGGGTAAAAAGCTCTGGAATTGGAGCTGAGCCTATCCCAGCAGGGCTCCTTATGTTACCTCTTGTATCTTATTTTACTGTGAAGTGGACCACAGGTACAGAAACACACATAAAACATACATGTACAACTTAATACATAATTATAAAATGAACACCCATGTAATCATCATACAGGTAAGTCAAGAAACATATTGTCGGGGACAGCCGGTTAGCTCAGTTGGTTAGAGCGCGGTGCTCTTAACAACAAGGTTGCCGGTTCAATCCCCACATGCACCACTATGAGATGTGCCCTCCACAACTAGATTGAAACAACTACTTGACTTGGAGCTGATGGGTCCTGGAAAAACACGCTTAAAATAAATTAAAAAATTAAATAAAAAAAAGAAACATGTTGTCAACAGAGGCTCTTCCTGTGAGGCCTCTCCCAAATCACAGTCCCAGCCCAGCATCTCCACCTCCTCCCCAGGCAACCACCCCCCTCCTGGTTACCACCTTGGTCTGAGCCCCCATCATCTCTCTCTTGAATTACCTCCATATCCTTTTAACTAGATCTCCTTGTTTCACCCTTACCTCCGTCCTCCACCACACAGCAGTCAGAATATTCCATTTAAAATGCAAGTCAAATCATGTCATTCTGTTCAAAACCTTGCAATGGTCCCCCACTTCACTCAAAATAAAAGCTGCTTTCCCCATCATCTGTCCTCCAGCCACCTTACCTCCTTGAAGAGGAAAAGAGCAGAATGCTCCTTCCTAGGGCCTTTGCTCTGGGTGTTCGCTCAGCCCCAAATGGCCTGGAATTGGCCTGGAATGCTCCTTCTCAGCCACTTAACTGACCCTCTCTCCTCCTTCATGTATTTGCTCAAATCCTTTGCAATCAGGCTTACCCTGACCACCCTATTTAATACTGCAACCCACTTGCCTTTTATCTTCCGTTCGGGAATTCCTGATCCCCTACTCGGTTGTTTTTTATGTAACACAACTTTCTGATACACCAAATAACTTCTTTATTTATTTTATGGATTGGTTATTGTTACTGGTTACTGCTATTGGTTATGGATTGGTAAGCTACTCATGGGTGAGCATATTTCCTTATTTCATTCACCTTTGTTGCTCCAGTGCCCAGAACAGTAACTGGCACATTGCAGGTACTCAGTAAATATGTGTTGAATGAAAGAACCATGGTCCAGTTCTTTGTGATAATCATTTCCTTGCTTTTCTTGTAGTTTTTCCACCTGTGTATCCATTCTAAGTAATACAATTTAGGGTTGGTTGTTTTCACTCTATGTAAATTGTAAATTGAATCATACTATATACTTCCTATGTTCCACTTTCTTTTACTCAACATCATGGTTTTGTTTTTTGGGGTTTTCTTTGGCATCCCCTTCTTACCCACCACTTTCCTCCCCACCCCATGGAGTGCTGCCAGTTCAGCACAATAGTACATTCTGTATCCAAGAGCCTCCGCTGGCTGCAGCCCGCAGCTTTTGGCTGCCCCTCCAGACAATGGCAGAGCCCAAAAGGCCTGATAGCCGCTGACAAATGTATGTGAATGACCAGCTCATAGGAAGTGGCCTTCAATAGCCTGATAGCTTCTTGTATCCTGACATTGTGAAGGCCCACTTCCTGTGCTTCTCAGAAAAGCAAGGCAGAGCTGGGGTAGGGGCAGAGGCAGGGCTTCCCTGTCTACTCCCTGGGCCAGGCTCTCCTACAGTATTCAGCTGGCTCCCCCAAGGAGGCCACCAGTTTCACCTGTTTTCTGATTCAAGGGTGAATTCCCTGCTGGCCTCTGACCAGTCCCTCCACCTCCTGGCCAAACCCCACCCAAACCTAGTCAGAACAGAACGACCTATTTCTAGAGTTTCCGTGATTCCACCGCTTTGCTCAGTACCCCCTTCCCCTCCCAATTCCGGAATCTCAGGCCTTCTGCTGAGAAAGGCATTCCCATGTCTACTTGCATCTCTGCTACATGTAACACACACTTCCTGATGTCCGCTGGTCACTCTACTCTGAATGATAACTTCGATAGGCTTACCAAGGCGTATTGAGTCACCCCTTCAGCCTCACCTTCCCAGACTGACCAATCACAATACCTTCAGCTTCCTCCCTGCCGCAAAAAGCAAAGGGCAGCAAGACAGCAGGGAAGCAGGGAGGCCTCCTCTCTCTCTCTCGAGGCTCCAACTGGACTCAGGAAAAGGCTTTCCCAGGTTATGCCTCCCCACACACTTTGCCTACCAGCAGAAGCTGGTCGAAGGGATCAAGACCAACTAGTAGGAAGGCAGGAGCAGAGAGGGGAACTAATGGACGGACTGTCTCTGTGGAGTCAGGCTCTAGGCTAAGAGCTTTCCCCTCGATTACCTGGAGACTTACGTAGTAAATCCTCCTATTACAGACAAGGACACAGAGAAGTCAAGTCACTGGCCCAAGTCACCCAGCTAATAAGAGGCAGAGCCCTCCTACCCCCAGCCTTACTTAGCACTGGTAGACAGGCCTAGGTATAGGGGAAAGGGGAGGGTACCATTTGCCCACTCCTCTCACACCCCCTTAGGACCCCCACTCCCTATCCCAGATATTGATAGTCCTCCCCCAACATCCTGGCGCTGGAGAAGTGTCGACGTAAGAAATGTCCAAACCTTTAGAGAACTTTTATGAGTTTATTTGAGCCAAACTGACAACATAACGCTGGGGAGCAAGATCTCTAATACTCCCTCAACATGCTGTTTTTGAGATTCATTCATGTTTTGTGTGTAGCTGCAAGTCATTCATTTTCCCCTGCTGTCAAGTTTTTCATTGTGTGAATATATCACAACCCATCCATCTATTCAACGGTTGGTGGACATCTAGGTTCCATCCAGAGCTTGGACGATCTCACGTGTGTCTCTGGGTTCATGTGTGTGTGAGATTCTCCAGGGTACATACCTGGGAGTGGAGCTGCAGCGTCTTAGTGTATGTGACTTCAAGTTTACGAGATAATGCCCAATGGTTTCCAAAAGGATTGTATCAATTTGCCCTCTGCAGTAAGGTCACCTCCGTGGGTCTCAGTGTCCCCTGCATTTCCTTTGCAAAATAAGATTGGACAAGAGGATTTCTGAGGTCACTTGGTTCTGATGGTCTATAAATCTGTGAAAAAGGAGCCCTGAAGCAGCACTTGGGGCTGTGCATCCTTGAGGCAGCACCTAAGTTGTGAGGGATAGAGGTGAACGCAACCCATGCTTGGGATGAGGCCTCCAAACATCCTAGGGGAGGCACAGTGCTAAACTCTTAAGATTGGTGTTGAGATAGAGACTTTGGCCCTGATGGAGGCTGGCAACTCTTATCTGTACACCGTGACCTCTGCTTCTGCCTGTCCTTGAGAGACTTCCCAAACATAGAACATGGCAAAGAGAGACCAGAGGCAAAAATAATAAACTCATTCAGAGATAAGTTTAAACATGTCAGGTAAAAGTCAAGGGTTAGTGATCTCTGTATGGGGGGAACTATGCAGGTTCTGTCTTAGAACAGGAAGTAGTAAATGGCCTCCCTAGAGGAAGGCTTCCTAAAAGAGGAGGGAATTTCACAGGCATACACCTGGTAGGGAGGAGGCAGTGACAGTTTTGTTTTTCGTTTTTAAATTGGGGAATATTGGGAAACAGTGTGTTTTTCCAGGACCCATCAGCTCCAAGTCAAGTTGTTTTCAATCTAGTTGTGGAGGGTGCAGCTCACTGGCCCATGTGGGAATCAAACCGGTGACCTGGGTGTTATGAGCACTGTGCTCTAACCAACTGAGCCAACTGGCAGCCCCAGCAACAGTTTTTAAGACAAGGTGAAAGCAGAGCTGTGGATGACTCTGGGAAGTGGCTAGTCAGGAGCTGGTTGCTCTGGCTGGAAAATATTTCCTGAGCACAGATGCTGGCTCTGGCATAACCTCCCTGGGGAGCTGCCCCAGGACTCAGGGGCTGGTCAGTGTTGGGCAAAAAGTGAGTGATACAGGAGTGAGAACCCCCTCCCCACTTCTTTTCTTCCTAGGGTGGTTGGCGTCGTCTCTGTCATAAGGAGAGGTGGGTTTAGAACTGCACACTCAAGTAGATTCCCCACCCCCTACAATTTCTTTCATTTACATGTTCATTCAAGCATTTATTCAGTCATGCATACAGTGAGTGCCCAACATGTGCCTAGCCCCCATGCTAGGCACTGGGGAGGCCAAAACGAACCAGGAACACTTCTGGGTCTTGAGGAGCTTACAGTCGAATGGGGGAGACCCACTGGATATGATTTTCTTCTCCTCTTCACCTGTACCAGGTTGTAGTGGACTGGGCAAGGGACTCGGCAGCACAGGGTCAGTTGCTCATCTGCAAAATGATGATGACACTTAGCTCAAAGGATTGCTGTGAAGAATATGTGCTAGCACCCATGCCTTTCACATAGTAGGTGCTCAATGACTATTAGCTAAAATGAATTCAAATTTAGGAGGGAATCATTAGGCAGTCTAAGGTTCCTGAAACTATGATAGACTGCCCAAAGCTTGGACACAGAGATGGTACCTATATCCTTCTGTGTCCAGTGACATGGACCTGTCCTCTAGCCCAGTTTAGAAGATTCAAAAGGGAAAAGCAAAAGAGTTGAAAGCTTTTAAGTCAGAGAACAGAAAGATGCGAAGTTGGGGCCATGTTGATTAATTCACAGCACAGGAGCCTCTATGGAGACATGGTGGAATAATGAGAGTCCTCCCTGGGGAGGTAGGGGAAGGGGGTTGGGGGCAGAGACCTAGAATGGGACCACTGAGAGAACTGAAAAATACCATGATTGGTTCATGCACCCTCTGGCCCGCACCTCTCCTCCCTCCCTCTCTAAACAGTTACTTTCTTCTTTCCCCTGCCCAAAACTAGTCAAACAGGTCCAGCAACACTTGGATGGGGCACTTAATCACTCAGCAAATATTTATTGAGCGTTTACTGTGTACCAGGCCCTATTTAAAATGCTGGAGACACAGCTGTGAAGAAAACAAAGCTCTCTATTTTCATGGACATATGCAAGTATATCTGAAGGATAAATTGTTAGAAATGGAATCGCTGGAGCAAAGATTATTTTCATTTTATTGCCAAGTTGATGTACAAAGAGTTTATTATAGTTTATGTTCTACCTGGATGCCTGTTTCTGGACGAGTCTATCTTTCTAACCAGAGGGATAACAACTGCACACGTGATCTCTCCTGACTACAATCTTCCTGATAGCCCACCAAGACCCTGACTTGCTGTTTCCCAAGGCCAGAAATGGAATACCTTTATAGATGTTTTCTTTACCTATGAGAGGTGATCCTTCTTTGAGATTTGTGCTATTTGGAGATAGATGAGGAGCTGCTATTTCAAGAGGAAGGGACCAGAAAGTGACGTCATCAGGGATCACTTGGTTCAGGCACAGGCAGCAACTTTAGCTGCTCCAGTCCTGGCTGTAACTGGATTCAGGGGAGGCGGGCTTGGCGAAGTTTTTGTCCATAAGAATGTCACAACATTTTTACAATGTGAGTGTGACCCAGGTGCTTGGCAGGGGCACAGGCATGCTGACCGTCTGCACACTGAGTTAACTCCTTAACCTGAGTGGCTAAGTCCATGAATCTCCACCCTGGAGCTAGACAGCTGTTAGGGTCAGGGAGCAGCTCCAGAGACCTACAGGACTGGGGTAGAGGTAGCAAACTCCAGAATGTCGGAGCAGTAGATACATCCTGCTTTCCAGCGCTGTCTGATTTTAAATACTCTGGCCCTCAAGCTCACCAGCACCTGTCAGACCGGTGACCCAGTTTTTGGTTCAGAAAATGTAGTCTGGCGCACAGGTACGGAGAAGGAGGCAGCAGTGACTATGCACGGGATTAGGGGACAGGGGAAGGAGGAGCAGGAGAGTGGCAGAGATGGCCTCAGCCCGGCGCTAGAATCTCCCGTGAATCCGCGCTGAGAACAGGTGAGTGGGACACAAGGCGATGTGACTGGCACCCTCCTAACCCCACTTGCTCGCCCTGTCCCCAGCCCTATCCCACACTGGGAGGTCTGACCTGTTAGCCTCGGCTTTCGGCCTCGCCCCGCCGGCTCAACCCAGAGGGTCCACGTGCATATGGGAAAGCATTCTGCCCTGGCTGCTTAAAAAGCGGGAAAGCAACTGGGTTCGTAGTGGCGGATTTCAGGCAGTCGGGATGCAGACGTCAGTTTTTCCCTTGGGGAGACAGGAAGTAGACGCCAGGTCCCCAAAGCGACGCTTACAGACTGCTCCGCCAACACCCCTCCAACAACACGCCCATTGGAGTGGCGGTCAGCCCAGCCCCTAAGCGATCAGGCCACGGCCCCCAGCCCGGTAGGTTCTCCTCCCAGCGTAGCCCCACCCATCTCCCCACCCGAGGCCCCGCCCCCTCCCCGCCTCCGACCAGCAACCTCCGAAGAGGCAGCGCCGCTGACCATTTGGACGGATGCGCTGGTCGGACTACAAATCCCAGCAGTCCCTGGGGTCCTCCCACGGGGGCGGGGCCATGTCGAGCAGCGAATTGGGAAGAGTCCTGGCGCTCAGGCTAGGGAACGCGTGTGACCAATTGTCGGGCAGCTCGCGACGTGTTCCGATGGGGGCGGGGAGAAGCCCTCCCGGATCTGGACAAAAGCCGGCTCACTGGCGGCTGCGAGAGGCTGGCGGGCTCTGGTTAGTGGCTGGTGCGTCAGGGCCTGTGGAAGGAGCGCCGCGCGCAGACTTTTGCAGAGAGGTGAGTGGAGGGCGGCTGCTTTCTCGGGAGGGCCCCCACCTGGCCCTGGAGCTTCCTGCCTCCCTCCCTTAACCCGGAACCGCCTCTCCCGATGTCGGCTTGGTGTTCACGAGCCCTCCCTGCTTGGAAGTTTTGGGGGTCTTAGCTTTAAGGTTAGCTTTCGTTCGGGGCCCCGGCCAGCGGTCGCGTGTCGACTACCCCCCACCTCTCCCACCTTCTAGTTCCTGGGAGTTTGCACAGGTCTTGCCGCCGACCTTGCTTCTCTTCTCTCCGCCGAATTGCATTTGCTCCATGCTGGCGCCCCTCACCCCCTCCCGGGGTCAGTTATCGAGCCTCCTCGGGCTTTATCTGGGCACCTCTCGCCCCGATCCGGTCTCCCCACCGGATGCGTGGGAGGGGAAGTAGAGAGAGCGGTGGCCACTCGCCCTACTCCGGCCCCTCACAAGCCAGGCTCAGGCCCTTGCTTTTAGTTCTGCGGCGAGTCGAGTGAGCCGGACGCGCCGTCGCGGCGGGCCACGAGGAGCCTGGCCCCAGGGTGCCCGAGGCCTGGCCTCGCCTCTAGGAACTGGCCATAGAGTGGCGGCGCAGGCGACCCTCCTCGCTCTGGAGGTGCCGTGGGGCCCAGCCTCCAAGCGACAGATGGCCGGGGGGCCTGTTTCCCTCCCCACCCCTGGCGCTGACACTGAGCTTGGCGGAGGCAAGGTCCTCAAGGGGACGGAGGATGCTGCCGCCTCCCTCCTGTCTGGCCTGGCAGAGGGCCAGTCCCAGCGCCTGCTGCCCTCTCCAACCTTGGCAGATACTATGCAATTACAAGGAGTTCTGCCATTAGGTGGTCCCTGGCAGGCTGCCTGGGAAGAGGATTTTGGAGAGGATGGTGGGGAGCAGTGTATAGCACAATAACTTTGCTCTGGGTTTCAGCCAGTTCAGTTCTTTGGATTTCTGAAATGTTGGGTGATAGACAGCTGGTAGACCCCAGCTGCGCAGAAGGGTAATTTTCATCCCTTACAGAGCTTAAACAGCGTGGGAGACCTCCATGGGAAGATCCCTCAGATATTGGGCAGTTGGTGTCTCTACCGTGATTCTGACACTATGTAGGGGACACTCACAACTCTGCCCTCTCCTTTACTCCAGGGATTGCCTGTTTTCTCAGAAAATCCCACTCTTACGGGTACTAATCTGAAAATGAGTACTTTTTGTCCTTCCCAGAGAGACCCCAAGCAGCCTCCCCAGTGGTTCCCTCTCTATTGACATCATGTCCCAGGGGTACATGGCGAGGGAACAGGCTCCTTTCATTCAGCCTTCCCCGTGGGCTGCTTCTGCCCTCTGGCTGCTGTAGGTGAATTCAGTCCTGGGTCACTTACCCTGTCTGCAGACAAGACCCCATTCAGCTCATACCATCCCTCCCTTGAAGAGAGAGAGAAAGAGAGAGAGTGTGTGTGTTTCAGGTTCCTTGGCATGATTTCCCCCAAATGGTTTACACATTTACCTGTTACTAGGTAATAGTTTCTTGGGCCCCAAAGGGGACCGCTGGGGTCTTAGCTGTGCCCTGAAACTATCATCAATTTGAAAGCACATTCAGCTCCTGGGAAGACAGCCTAAGACTTTGAGGGTGTGCTCCCCAAACCCAGATTGCTATATACTTTTAAGTCCCGTTGTCACTAGAGCAAAGATTCTTAACTGGTGGTCTGGGGGCCATCAGATCATAGTCACAGGCCAGCACCTTGATATGTACAATCAGGTATGTGCACGTTTTTCTGGGCTTTTTCTTCAGATGCACAAAAGAATCAGCCCTCAAATAGGTTGAGAGCTGTTGCCCTAGAGATACTTAAAGACCCCGCTGAATGATTAAACTTGCAACTTATCTCCACCCAGTCTACTCCCTGGATTTGTGAACTTTCTTACCCTGCCTTTGTGAATAGACAGAGGCCAGATTCTTTTCCTGCTTTTGTTCTGTTTTATAAACTCTCCGTCTCTGCCTTATAAGTCCTGTCGCATCAAACCCACCAGAGTGCTCTGGTGACAAATCTGTTGTTTTGGTAAGCTGGCAAATCTTTTCTATCCTGCATTATCCGCTTGTTACGTCTTTTCTCCGATCCTCTTCCATGAAGCTCTGGGATCTGAGATTTGATCTGGGGCTCAAGAAAATGATGACAGAAGGTCCCTTTTCTCACTCTGTCCTGTTCAAAGTTGGGTCCCTGTTTTGGGAGGTGCCAGGTTTGGGGGATTGTTGTTCTGGGAGTGTGTCAGACTTCTCTCTGCAGGAGAGGCATAGTTGAGAGGCATCCTGCTTCCTGGATTTTGTGATCAATTGTGTCTGATACGTCTAAACTGCTGAGGGTGGTCAGAAGCTGACCTCTCCTTTCTCTGTTTGATATGCCTTGTGCTACACTCTGTTTGGGAGGGGGGTGGGGGCAGGTGTACCCATCTGATTTCAGGACCAGTTTTTCTGGTCTAAGTTAAGAAGGTTGGGAAATGGAGCTGGAGTGGGTGGGGGTGGAGGACTGGGGCAGTGGGGCTGGTTGAGGCATCTCCCTCTGAAACTCATGTTGAGATGGAGCTGGAAGTCATTCCAGGTGGAGGCCAGGAAAGGGAACGTCTGTTTTGAGCCCCTTCCCAGCTACCCCACTTTGGGCCAGACCCCAGGCTGAATGTGCCCATTGTGCCCAGCTGGAGCCGAACAGGGAGGCTGAGGGAGCCAGCCAAACCAGGGTTAGAACCTGCAGCCCCAGCCCAGTTGGGAGGGAGGTGCAGAGTGATCCCTGGAACACTGGCCTTCCCTGAGCTGGGAATGAAGACCAACCTTCCTGCATGAGGAAACCAGCCAGCTCGCTAACTCCGTCTTCCTTTATATGCACTTGACTTTTCTCTCCTAGCAAATCCAGCAACTGCAGTTTTGGATCTTTGTGGGAGACACAGGAATGACTTTCCCTGATCTGGCCAAGCTCTTGGCCTCATGGCTTGGTTTCCTTTCCCTCCCTGTTCCTCATTCCTCTCTCCAACTGGCTTCTGTCACTACCCATGGGAGAATGGGTGTGTCAGGATAAAGCAAAGAGGAAGCAAATGAAATTGTCACACAGATCCTTCTTTGATGTGAAGGGGGCGTAGAGCCTGGTCCTTGGAGAAATAGTCTTTTCTCTTGAGCTGAGTGGTTTTCTGGGGGCCAGGAGTAAAAGGGTTTGGATTCAAGTCTTGGTTCTCCTGCTACTTAGTTAGGCTTCTTGGGCAAGTTATCTTAACCTCTCTGAGCTTCTGTTCCTCATCTGAAAAAGGTTATGAATTTCGATGCACCTCACAGGGCTCACATAGGTCAGTTTCTATATACATGTGACCGAGGTTGGTTTCTGCTTCCTCCCCCAGCCTTGGCTCAGTTAGAAGTGACCAGTATGGGGTGGTCCCCAGGGAGGCCTCTGTTTTGCTCTAAATTAGCAGCTGGGTGACTCAGTGGGGTGGGTGTGATGCATTGAAGGTCATCGATTCCCCGTCCTGTGTCTGCTCTGAACTCGGGTGGGAGTCTAGTGACGTGGGAGAAATGAGCTTTGAGATGACACTTCATCTTTGCTCCCCAGGGGCTTCATCTCGCCTGAGTCTAAGTAATCATCTTGCTGGCCTGGCCCTCAGCCTGGTGTGTGTCAGTGGGTGGGTGTGGGTGGGGGTAGACAAAACCTGTAGGAGGAGTAAGGCCAGGATTGCACAATTCGGCTGTCCTCCCCACAGGTCACAGACCAGAGGGTGTGTTTCAGTGTCTGTGTGCCCACCTTGGGTGCGACTAGCACTCAGGTTTGGGTCACACCACCGATATTCCTGTTCTCCCCACCTAGCTGCCTTTTGTTGCAAGACGGATGTTGTCATGGCTGAGCTGGTTTTCCTAGAGGGAGTAGAGATAGGATTCAGGCCGAGTCCTGGGGGAAATGCCACCTTTATTTTTCTCCACCATTTTGTGATACTCTTGCTGTTTGAGATCCCATCCCTCCTGCTGGGGCAGCCCTTTTTTTCCCTCTTGGGAAGCACTGAGATCTGGTTTTATTGTCTGGGGACAGCCGGGCGTCCGTCTGTCCTGCTGGAGAAGGTAGTGTCTCCATTTTCTGCCCCTTCTGACCAGCTCCTGTTACCCCAACAGGTAGAGCCGGTCCCTCTGCAGCCATGTCAGCCAAGGCGATTTCAGAGCAGACGGGCAAAGAACTCCTTTACAAGTACATTTGCACCACCTCGGCCATCCAGAACCGCTTCAAGTATGCCCGGGTCACCCCTGACACAGACTGGGCCCGCCTGCTGCAGGACCACCCCTGGCTGCTCAGCCAGGTGAGTCCGCCCCGTCCTGGACCCTTTATCCAGGCCCAGAGTCCGAGGAGGAGAAAGCAGTCGGTTTGTTGGAGATGTCCGAGGGGTCACGCGATGGCACTGCCTGTGGCAGTGGGGAGTGTGCAGTGGGCTGAGCAGGGCTCTCTTTAGCTCCTCGCATGTTGAGGTTCCCTGGCCGGCATGGCATTCAGAACATGGGCATGGACTGGACACACGAGTCCGAATGGCAGCTCCCTGTGTATTAACCATAATAGTGGGCATAATACTCACCCTGTGACTTGTAAGAATCAGCAGTGATGTCTGGAAAGCTTTTAGTGTGCTGCCTGCCACGTGGTAGATGCTCAGTGAAAAGTATCTGTGTGCCCCCTCCATGCCCCACCAAGTGGGGTCTGTCAGGAACGTTCAGGGGCATGAGGAAGTACGACATTCTACTTTGTGGACAGTGGATGATGGCCTTGGCGGGAGGGGGCAACCTGGAGTAGAGGCTCCTCTTCCGATCCCAGCAGAGCCGCTGTTGGGATGAGTTGGGGAGCTTAGGCTTCTTTGGCAGGACCCAGAGAGCAATGGTGGGGGTTTTAGGGATGCACGTGTCCTCCCACTGAGAGGCAGCCCAACCACAAGGAGCTGCCTCTAGAGGCAATGAATTACCTGGCACTAGAGGTATATGAACAGTGGCTGGGGGCTGCTTGTTGGGCTTGTAGACAGGGTTCAAGCACAGGGATGGGGTTGACCAGATGCCCTCTAAGGGTCTGTCTCTCTGTTCTTCCTTTTGAAACACAGGCTGGTCCATGTCCTGAGGCGTTTATGGTTTAATGAAGTTAAGATACCATAGGGAGAGGGTAGGGAATCATTTATTCATTCAGCATGTATTTGGTGAGCACCTACTCTCTGCCAGGCCCCATCCTGGGCACAGATAGGTCTAGATTCCTGGTTGTCAAAAGAAAGACGTAGGATGGGATAGGTGAGGGGAGCTCCTAGGAGGAATTGACCCTGAAGGAGGGGTGGGATTCGTTTTGGGAGCCCAGTAGATTGGAAGTCACCCAGGCTATCCTGTGCTCTGGGTCCACAAACTGTCAGCTCTTACTCTACCCTCTCTTTCTTTACTCTAAATACAAATCCCTCTTGTTCCAGAGCTTGGTGGTCAAGCCAGACCAACTGATCAAACGGCGTGGAAAGCTGGGCCTAGTTGGGGTCAACCTCACTCTGGATGGTGTCAAGTCTTGGCTGAAGCCACGGCTGGGACAGGAAGCCACAGTGAGTCTGGGTATAGGGTCAGGGTGGGTGTGCTGTAGTAACAGAAGCAAGCATGGTTGCCTCCAGATGAGCAGCCATCTGGCTCATCCCCATAACTGGTCAGATTGCAGCCTGGGGAAGGAAGGAGTCCTGCAGGGCCAGTCTGGGAGCTCATTCCCAGCTCTTTATCAAGGAATAGCTAGCTGTACTGCATAAGCAACCCCAGTACCACTCAAGAGCCAGGTGGGTGTAGTCTGTTTTCTCTAACGGTGAATCTGAGATGAGACTCTGAGGCCCATTCTGCGAACTCCTGTCTTTTCAGGTTCCCGAAAGGAAATGCTAGCTTTTCATGATGTGCATACCCTAAGAGGGTGGGTAAAAAAGTTGAAGGGAGATGCGGAATCTTTTTTAGACAGAGGTGTGATTGGGCCGAGAACCTAGGATGTGACAGTTAATACTACTGAAGAGTTCATTCAATTCTTGGCTTCTCCTGGCTTGGTGATTAAGCTCAACTCTGTAGATGAGAGAGCTGAAACGAAGTACGTATGGGTTAGGAAGGCTAAGACACGCTCAGAAATAAAATTGCGTATATTCTTTCTCTCCTAAGGGGAGCTGGAGAACTGAAGGGAGGGATAGGCTGAGGCTTGGTTTAGACTAGGGAGGCTTTGTTGCATCTGGGGTGACCGTGGACCAGGGGTGAGCTGTGCTCTTCCTTGGCTGCCCCAGAAGTAGGATGAAAGCGGTCATAGAGCCAGCATCCTCTCTGATTGGGCTTCCTTAAATTAGCTCTTCACATTGGGTGAAAAGGGATCCTTGAAGTTGTTCGTGGGTCTGGGGGCTGAAGGATCTTGACCTTTGTACTTCCAGGCTTCGGGGGAGAGGACAGCAGAGTTGGGGGGGGGGGGCTGAGCAATGTCCCCAGGGAGGTCCTCAGGCTCCCTTCTCCTCAGCTGGCTGTTGGGAGGGGATGTCCGGGACGTGTGAGCTGGCAGCAGCTTTGGCCCTGGCAGGAGTGGCTCATTACCTCTGATGGATCACTGTCTGCTCCCTGACTCAGCAGTGACGCACAGGCAGGCGGGGGCTTCAGGACGCGCAGGGATGAGGGCTGTCTGCTTCGGCGGCCACCAGGGATCCACTCCAACTGATTAGCACTGCAGGCCTGTTGTCCTCAGCCATGAAAGTCTGCGTGGAAAGTTTTCCTGGTCAAGCTCTTGCTCTCTCTTCCCCCACCCTCCTTCCCCAGACCTGGACTCACATCCTGGGGCTGGGTCTCCCTGCCTGGGCTGTGGGATGGATAGTCTTGATTTGCCTGAGCTCGTCAGTTGGTGTGATGGCAGAGAGGGAGAGGATGTCCAGTCATTGCTTCTGGGCGTGGGGCAATGTTGCAGCTTATTTATTACTCTCTAGAGGAGGCAGAAACAATGTGTAAGGTCAGTACATGTCGAAGTATGGCTGGCACAGGGCAAGTCCATGGAAGAGGGGATCTCGTGAGGACTTCTTTAGCTTAGGGGTCTGTGACCCCATTGCCCTGGTTTCGGGAAAAATCCCTGTGTTATAGTGCTTGGGCCCCACCTGTGATGTGAGGGCGAGGAGGCGGGAGCTCCCCCTTTCTGCCCTGGGGAGCGACATGTGCTGTCCATCTAAGCTTGATTTCTTCGATCTCTGTAGGTGGGCAAGGCCAGAGGCTTCCTCAAGAACTTTCTGATTGAGCCCTTCGTCCCGCACAGCCAGGTATGTGGGAGGTGGCTCCAAGCTGGGTCTTCTCCCTCCTGGAGCCTTGTGTTACTGACTCTAAAATGATGAAAGGAGAAATCAAGCTGCTGGAGAAAAGTCAAAGGGACCAGAGTCTCTGAAGCTGCACTAACGGCCTGAGGGGGCTGCGGAGCAGGGAGTCCAGCGATGAAGGAAAAGGCTTAGTTTGCAGCCAGAAGGAATCAGGGCTGGTGACTTCCCAGTGCTGGGATGAGAAAGATTCGAAGTCAGGACCCCTTCCCCCTAGAGGCAGGAAGGAGGCAGGTGGCGTGGACTGGCTCTGACCAGGGCTTCTCAGGGCATAGCCCTGATTCCAAATTCCAGAACAGGTCATGCTGGCTCAGTCTGGACTGTCAGCCAGCGAGGCAGTGGCCTCTTCTGTCCTCTTGTCCCCAAGGGTTGGGTAGGGAACAGGTTTCCTCTGGTGAATGTTCTCTGTGGGTTTTAGAAATGAGTCCACAGGGGTTGGACTCTGTGCCCAGTTCAGTGCCCCTCACCCATGCGGTGCTCTCGTCCTCTGTAAGGCGGAGGAGTTCTACGTCTGCATCTATGCTACCCGAGAAGGGGACTACGTCCTGTTCCACCATGAGGGAGGGGTGGACGTGGGCGACGTGGACACCAAAGCCCAGAAGCTGCTTGTCGGTGTGGATGAGAAGCTGAATCCTGAGGACATCAAGAAACGCCTGCTGGGCCATGTCCCTGGAAACAAGAAAGAGTTGAGTGAGGGGCTACAGAGAGGTGGCGGAGGGGGCATGGGGCAGGCCGACAGGCTCTGGGCACAGAGCAGGGAGAGCAGAGTGGTCCTCTCTGCCCGGGTAGGAGGTGGGGAGCAGGCAGTAGGCACAGCCCCTCCCTGTTCCAAGGAGCGAGGTGGGGGGTGGCCGGCTCAGACTGAAATATGCCGCCAGCGTCCCTCACCTCCTTGCCCCTGTCTGTCTGGTGCCTCTTCCTTGGCTCCCTGCCTGGCAGCTCCTTTCCACCTCAGTGGCTAAAGAGCAGTGTCCAGGAAGCAGGCTTAGCAGCTGAAAGCGAGGGGTCGGTACGGTGTCGGGATGGTGGGATGTGGAGCTGTCAGTGGTGGTGACATGGCTGCTGAGCCCGCTCCCTGAAGGACTGACTGTCCCTCTCTCCCTCCCCTTTAGAATTCTGGCCAGTTTTATCTCCGGCCTCTTCAATTTCTATGAGGATCTGTACTTCACCTACCTTGAGATCAACCCGCTTGGTAACTGGCTCTGCTGGGGTGGGATGGGGCACGAGTCAGTTATAGGAGGGTCCCAATGCCTATAGTAACCCTGGCCTTGACGTTCGGAGGACGTCCACTTGCAGAGGACCGTACAGGCAGGTGTGTGTGTGCGGAGGGAATCTCCAAGCTCATTGAGTGCAGGCTCCTGTTTCTGAGTTCTCAGAACACCGTGATTATTACTGTTTTTGACCAACTCCAGCTTCTGTCTTTGGCCTTAATTTGTTCTGTGAGGGGGAAGTTCTTGTTTTGATCTGACTGTATTCTGTGGCTGTTCCCACCAGTGGGTTAGGCTGTTGGCCCAGCACAGGGCTGCCTCTGCACTGGTCCGACCCTTTAGGCCCCTTTTTCCTCTAATTTCTCAGAGGCTCCCTCCCTCGCCCCTCCAGGAGTTGGTCAATCACTGACCTCCAAGGCTGGAACAGCTTGGCCCAAGCTTCTCAGGCATGGAAGGAGGCAGGTGGTGTGGACTGGCTCTGGTCAGGGCTTCTCAGGGCAAAGTCCTGATTCCAGATTCCAGCTGGGGATACAGCTCATCTAATGGACCAGATGGCTCTGTGCTGACTTAATTAGCTAAATGGCCCTGGGGGAAAGGGAAGACGGATGTTCAGTGAGGCGGCAGTAAATGAACCCTCCTGGCTGGGGGCCCCAGGCATCCCATGGCTTCTCATTCTCCCTGACAATGAGGCTTCCCCTAGCCAGACCCCAGGAAACCCAAATGCGCATACATATGTGCACACCTGGGGGGGTCTTCTGACAGCAACCTGTACATTTAATGTTTTTTTCATGGCAGGGCCCTGGATAGATGAATAGTTAGATTTTTAAGGCACAGAGTGTAGCATTTTATAAACGTGTTTAAAAATTGCCATAGCATCTAAAACAGACATCCCTATCATATTACCTAAAGGTTAGGGAGGGGGGAAACTGGTCTTCTAGGGTTTGTTTTTTCTTTGATGGGGAGAAAGCTGTGTCTCCATGAGAATCATTCTGGTTTCTTGCCAAGTGAGAGAGTCGTTAGGTCTGTGTGGGACCTGGACCCCGTAGGAAGTTAGCGTGGGGAAGTCTGTGGAGGGGTTGGGAGGTTGGTGGTCACCTCTGCCTGGGGCTGGTGTCTGATTGCCTCTGCCTTTCTCGCAGTCGTGACCGCAGATGGCGTCTATGTCCTTGACTTGGCGGCTAAGCTGGATGCCACTGCTGACTACATCTGCAAAGTGAAGTGGGGCGACATAGAGTTCCCTCCCCCCTTCGGGCGCGAGGCTTATCCAGAGGTAAGTCTGGTTTAGGAAGGAGATGGAGACTGATGGGGGTGGGGAGTAGGGGAAGGGTAAGTAATCTCAGATGAGCATTAGGCCCCCCCCCTCGTGGGCTGTATATTTGGCAGGGAAAGGCAGACTGAGAACCATTTAATTTTCTTAAAACCCCAAAGGGGGTGGGGGTGGGAGTCAGTCAAGCCTCTGAATCCCAGCCAGAAATCCTTTTAGACTTCTCTCTCAATCAACCTCCCTGGGCTCTTAACTTGATTTGTTGCTTCTCGATAATTCTGAGTGGCTCCCCTTAATCCTGATGGGAAGGTAGTTCTCTCTGCCACTTGCTGAGAATTTTAATTGCCCCTTCCCACTCCATCTTCGGAGAGGTCCTCGCAGCAGAATCAGGCCTGTGTGACGTAACCCAGGCCAAGGAAAGAAGCTGGACTGGGCGAAGGGGAGGGTCATTAGATGATCTGGGCAGGCAGATGTTGGGAGTGGGGGTTGTTGTAGAAGCAGAGTGACCTGGTAAGACTTGGGGCTTGGATAAAGGGCCAAGGACTTGAAGTCAGAGAGAAAGGAACTGAGAAATTTGTCCCCAGCTGGTGACTGTAGCCATGGGTGGTTTTGGTACTTGAAGATGCCATCATGTTTTGTCCCAGGCATGTAGGGCCCCACATACTCCCTTCTCGCTGGGCCTATTAAGGCAATTGATAGGGAAAGAGGAGTGGAGGGGTGAAGGGGGTGACCCCAGGGCCCACCTGTTGTTGTCTGGTTCCTAGGAAGCCTACATTGCAGACCTGGATGCCAAAAGTGGGGCAAGCTTGAAGCTAACCTTGTTGAACCCCAAGGGAAGGATCTGGACCATGGTGGCTGGAGGTGGTGCCTCTGTCGTGTACAGGTGACTGAGGGAACTGCTGAAGGGGTGCCAGTCAGTCCACCCAGGTCCACACATGCGTGGCCTGGATCAAGCTGCTTCACCTCTGGAGGTCTCCAGTTTCTTCCTCTGGTGCAGCGCAGGAATTGTGGGGCTTGCCAGAGGGGTCTGAGGGGCTCTGGTGAGGGTCTGTAGCTTCCTGTTTGCTTCTAAATGAAGTTATTTTTATTAGTTTTAGTTCTCATCATTAGTGATATGTGCTCCACGTAAAGGTACAGCAAATACAGAAAATGAACCAGAAAGTGAACATTGCTGCCTTCCTACCCCTCCCCCCACCAGGCCATCCCAGTGAACACTTTGCTATGTGTCCTTGTAGGCATTTTAGTGCTTGTAGTAGTATGTGTACTTTTATACTTTATAGAAATATCAAAATCCTTTTCTACACCTTTTGCGATAATTGGTGGTTTTCCACTTAAAGCGCAGTGGATGTCTGCTCATTGCTAGGCCTGTGATCGGCCCCATCCTCTTCCGTACTTGGCTAGGCTTCCCTCTGGCTGTAGCAGTTTTCCTTCCACATTGGACAGCCTGGCAGGGACTCCTGGAATGTGCGTTTTTTCTTTGTGTTGGGAGGTTCTCTTCGTTCATTTCACTTACCCTTGTTGGTCAGTCCAGGACCCCACGATGGCCTAGGCCTGGCAGAGTGCACTGCCTGGGACAGTCTGATGCAGCACAGTTAACCTTCACGTGTGACTCGTGTGGGGCTGGAGGGTCTGAGGTCTGAGAGGTCACTTCCACAGTCTGACTTTAGGGGTTCGGGGGCATTTCTGTGTCCTCCCGGTCACCAGGCTGCCACCCTCTGCTGCTAGAGTTGGAGCCAGCACTGACTTCCGTGTCTCCCTGGCAGTGATACCATCTGCGATCTAGGGGGTGTCAACGAGCTGGCGAACTACGGGGAGTATTCAGGGGCCCCCAGCGAGCAGCAGACGTATGACTATGCCAAGACGATCCTCTCCCTCATGACCCGCGAGAAGCACCCAGAAGGTGAGACACACACACACACACACACACGCGCGTATACACACTCCTTTCGCAGGACAGCCTGGCATGCTACAGGGGCAACAGGAGGCACTGAGGTTGTGGTCCTGGTTCTTTGCAACCTGGGGGTGCTCATCTCACTTTTGGACCTCGGCTTCCCTGACTGCGCAGTGGGCAGGACAGCATCTGTCAGGTGGAGGGCTCTGAGAGGACGAGGAGGAGACGTGTACGTGAAGTCCTATAAGCAAGTGCAAGGGAGGAGGTCGGGTGTGCTCTCACTGTGCCTGCTATCAACTCAGTCCTTACAGGCCCACTGAGACATGTATTACCTGGCGATTCCAGCTTCCCTTTACCACCAGTCCAGTGTCTGGGGACTAAGACCAGTTCCCCTTTGCTGAAGTCCGGTAGAGATTCCTATCAGGCGTATCCAGAAACCAGGCTGGGTTTGTAGATGCCCACCCGGGAATGATGTAGATTCTGTGGGTTTGGATTAACCACCTGCCTGGTGGTATAGGTGATGGAGAGTGGAGCTGATAAGGCCGACAGACCTCAGGAGAGACCAGCCTGCTCCCCCTGACACTGCACTGATACCTCCTAACAATGGTGGGGACCCTCGCTCAGAGGCGAGCATTCTCGGTTGGTTTCTTGATAAGATGCCCAAGTCTACCTTTCTAACCCTTTCAACTTCCCTCTTCAAACCCAGGCAAGATTCTCATCATCGGAGGCAGCATTGCGAATTTCACCAATGTGGCCGCCACGTTCAAGGTAACCAGCCATAGTGACTGCGGTTTCTGGGGAACATGGGTTTGGGGGAATCAGGGAAGGGAGGTTTCCACCAGCAAGGTTTAAGACAGAAGCAGGCTCACATGAGGTACCCAGTCTGGATTGGGGCTCTTGCCCCAGGGTCCCCTGTGGAGAAGGCAGAAGACAGATCTGGATGTGAAGCTGTGTGTCTCTGGGCAAGCAGCTGGCACTCGCCCGGCCATAGTTCTGCCATCTGAAGTGTGGGGAGCAGGCAGAGTTCTGCCACGCCCCTTTTCAGGACAATTCTTGAAGAACTGGCTTGATGGACCCTTGTTTTCAACCCTCCATTCTGAGACACTCTGGGTTCTCTGCAACTCCTAGTCTTTCCATCTCTCAGTCGGCACCTCCTTCAAACGGTCAGAATGTGGAACGTGTTTGGATGATCTGGGGCTCCTGCTTACCCTGCCAGGGGCCCATCAGCCTGGGTCCCGGTGCATAGGTCAGGGACATGGGCACACAGTTTTAAAGTGTGACTGCTGGTCAACAAGGAGGACATCTGACATATCTCAAGAGTTGTTCCCTTCAAGGCAGCCACCTCAGGAGGCCATTTATTATTCACATTCTCAGATGCTCGCTGAAGCTCTTCAAAAGAATATGTCCCATCTGATAGTTCCATATACATTTTGAGAATAATGAATAAATAAATGTCAACCCTGAAAGGCTGAGCTCAAGTAGTGGAGCACCAAGCCTCATCAGTCCTGCCTAAAGCAGGGTGTCCCTAGTTGGACTTGATTCAGCAGACAAATCTGAAACACATCAATCTTGACAGCTTTGTTTTAACTTCTGATCAACCCTGTAATAAAGGCAGCACTGGTGATAAGGGTGGTTAGGTCTGGAGCAGGAACTGTATGTAAAGCTTTGGGTGAAATGGCCTGGGTGACAGAAAACCCCCCCCTCCCACTCCGGTTCAAGCCATTGTCTCTCAGTCTCGTTGTGTAGAACACAGCTCCCTGGCCTATGCTGGTATTATGAGCCTTGCGCTCCCCTCTGGCTGAGGCTGTCAGTTGCCGGTCGTTGGTCGGCCACTCACAGCAGCTCTCGCCAGCTGCCGGCCACTTATGATGGCTGCCGGCTGCTCCTTGCACCACACTGCAGCCCACAGTTGCTCATGCCAACCTCTGGCTGCTCACAGCAACCCAGCTCCAGGGAGAGCTATTGTTCACAACCTTAGCTGTGGAGGACACAGCTCACTGGCCCATGTGGGAATTGAACCGGTGACCTCGGCGTTAGGAGCGTGGCACTCGAACCACCTGAGCCACCAGGTAGGACGGGGTGACAGAAATTTTAAACTCCTAACTTGGTAAATGAGCCCTCTGTCTGGAGAGACAAAACTGGTGCACTGCTGAACATTCTCCCATGTTCCAAAGTTGATAGGCATTGCAAGGGCTATTCTCCTAAATCTCTCGAAGAAGCTTTTGTAGGATGTTGACATTTAAGTAGACTATGTTCTGATACTTGCATAGGTCCCCAGCATAGATTTTTTTCCCCCACCCCCAAATTGCAGTAGGAGATAACCAGAATGACTATAGGGGCAGCCAGTTAGCTCAGTTGGTTAGAGCGTGGTGCTCTTAACAACAAGGTTGCCTTTCAATCCCCACATTGGCCACTGGTTGCTGCACCCTCCACAATAGATTGAAACAACTACTTGGAGCTGATGGGTCTTGGAAAAACACACTTAAATAAATAAAAGTTTTAGAGGGAAAAAAAAGAGTGTAGACGCAGTAAGAGAGAGACCATCGAAATCCCTCTGATGTTGGAGGCCCAGCACCCCACACATTGAGGGGTGTCACACCTGAGTATTCATTCTCACCTGTTACATGACAAGTGATCACACATCCTAGGCCTTGGGTAGCTTATGCATAGTCCAGTCCACACATAACAGTTTTGACTGCCAGGGCCTACCATGCTTTATGAATAGCAGCCCTTGTTATGTACTCCCTGGTATGTTTGCTTATCATGGTAATAAATGATTGATGGCTGCCTTATTTTTAGCCACATGTGTGTTCGTCCCTTTGTGCTTCCAGGGCATCGTGAGAGCGATTCGGGATTACCAGGGCCCCCTGAAAGAACACGAGGTCACAATCTTTGTCCGAAGAGGTGGCCCCAACTATCAGGAAGGCTTACGGGTGATGGGAGAAGTTGGTAAGACGGGGACCTTTTCTCTCCCTCCCATCCTGAGTGTTGGAAGCCTGCTTCCTTGGGATTCCTGAAGGAGAGTCAGCCTTTGGACACTTCCACGCTCTCTCACTCCCTTCTCTGGTTATGCAGCTTGCTTCTACTTCCACTCTCTGCCCTCCTCTGACATAGAGCACCTGTCCTAAACTTCAGAATGGGCAGTAAAGCATTTTCATTAAGCTGTTTGTTTAACAAGTATTTGTGCAACACACCTGCTGTGTGCTGGGCTCTGCTAAGCACTGAGGTTACAGCCACACACACGACAGCCAGCCAAGCCGTCGTGCAGTTGAGAACATTGACTATAATGTCATGTAGTGCTAAATGCATGAAGGAAAACAAAGCAGGGGGAGGGGACGGGGGCAGTTTTAAATGGAGTGATCAGAGAATGCTTGACTGAAGGTGACATTTGGGCAAAGACCTGACGGAGAGCGGGGGAGCAGGTCAGTGGGGATTATCTGCAGAGGAAAGGCAAGTTCTCAGGCCCTGAGGTGAGAGAGTCAGCGTGTGCGGGCCCAGCGGGGGTGGGTGGGGCATGCAATGGGGCCAAGGGAGCGAGTGGCAGGATGTCGGGAGGCAGAGAGGCAGCGAGAGCAGACGTGGGGCTAGGACAGGTCCCCGGGGGTACTTGGCTGTGACTTAGCAGCCACTGGGAGACTTTGAGCAGAGGAGTGACACAATTTGACTTAAGTTGAAAGGATTATTTTGGCTTCTGGGCAGAGAACAGACTAAAGGGTAGAATCAAGGAGAGCACTTAGGAAGCTGCTGCAGAGTCCAGGGCAGTGGTGGCCTGGATATGGTGGCTATGACGGCAAGGGTCCAGTAACTGGGAGAACGGGAGAGAGTTGCCCCTTGCTGAGATCATGGAGGAGAGGGTAAGGTATCCCATTTTGGTTTCCTCTCTCCCTTCTGCATTTTGAGTGGCTCCGATAGATTCACGCGACCTCAAGCTCAGAGTTTTCAAAAAGTCTGGGACCATAGCTCATCAGTCAGGACTAAAACTGGGTCTCCCTAAGTTGACCTAATAGACCCTGAAACACGTGAACTTTGTGACCAGCAGCTTTGGTCTTGAGTAAAGTACAGTCCCCATTGGTAAGAGCAGTTACGTGTGGAGCACGACTTCTTGTGAAGTGCCAGAGGGGTGACAGACGGAAGATGCTCGTACTCAGTGAGTGTGCTCTCTGAGTGGAGAGACAAAACCTTTTCGTCTGCCCAGTTTTGCAAATCTCGTATCCATGGCGAACACTAAACCCACCTGAATCACTTAAAGTGGTTTCAAGTTCTAGGTTTCCCCTAAACCAGTATCTGCTATGGGCCTGGACCTTGGAACAGTGAATGTTACTCAGTCGCAGCTGGGACATTGAACAAGTAAACAATTAGTGGAACAAGATGCTGTCAGATAGGGATCTATCGGTGAAGTGGGCAGGGTGGTGTGGCAGAGAGCAGCTGTCGGGGGCAGGAAGGCCTTTCTCCAGGTGTGGCACTTGATCCACCTCTGACGAGGACAGCCTGGTGATCTGCAGTGACAGAGCTCCACGTGGAGGCAGGAGCAGGCCCAGAGGCCAGGCCAGGGAGGCCGGAGTGTGGCAGCTGCAGGCAACGAGGTCGAGGGGGTTGGAGAGCCAGGGTCCAGGCTGTGAACAGGAGCAGTGCGGACTCTTAATGCTTGTGATCACTTGAGAGCATCAGCGAAGTCATTTCTTGTTCTTATCAGCGAATGATGTTTACGCAGATTTGTTTGGTGATAGAGATATGACAGCTGACTAATGGGTCTTGACTGGACGTGCCAGACATCAGGCAGGACTCTAAAGGGACCTTTGCAGACTTGTGTGGACTTGGGCACATACTTGAAGACTTGAATGGTGGACTCTTTTTCCCTCCTTCACAGGGAAGACCACTGGGATCCCCATCCACGTGTTTGGCACCGAGACTCACATGACAGCCATTGTAGGCATGGCCCTGGGCCACCGGCCCATCCCCAATCAGCCGCCCACAGCAGCCCACACTGCAAACTTCCTCCTCAACGCCAGTGGCAGCACGTCGGTAGGTGTCGCGGCCTCTACCTTAAGGTCTGCCGTGCCATCTGTGTCAGCTCTCACTCCACCTTCCCATCCGGGACGTGGTTCCCCCACTCTGTCCCTAGCCGTTTGTGGACACTAGGGGAAATGTGGGGGCAAGTAGTACACGGTTGGTGTCTGAATCTGCCAGTTTTTTTCTGTACGAGTCAAGGTAGTACAATGGAAAGACCAGGGGTTTTTAAATCAGTCCCGAGTTCAAATACTGTCGAGGGAGGGACCTTGGCAGTTATCGTGCCCACCCAGAGCCTCAGTTTTCCCACCTGTAGCATGGAGACAATATTAATTCCTATCGCAGAAGATTGTTAGAATAGTGCTTTTGGAAGCAGCTTATAAGCACAGTGCTGTACTTAGTTCTTGTTACCCAATTTCTTTGGGGCCTTAAGGACCAATGGTTTTTCCCCCTGTTGCTACCTGTGACTTACTCCCTCTCCTTGTCCCACCCCAGACTCCAGCCCCCAGCAGGACCGCGTCTTTTTCTGAGTCCAGAGCTGATGAGGTGGCACCTGCAAAGAAGGCCAAGCCTGCTATGCCACAAGGTAACTCCCAGCGGTTTCGGACCGTCCCTGTCCCCCTTCCCTTTCCAGGCCCCCCTGGGCCAGCAGAGGTGATGGAAGGCGTTTGGGCTTTTCTGGGAGAGTGAGCCTGGTGCGTGGGATGGGAGCAGCCCTGAGGATGTGCTGAGCCGTCCCCGCGGGCTCTCCTGGTGCTGAGGACCCATGCTGCCCCGGGGCCACCTCACTCGCCACTGTCTTCTCTTCCACGTCTTTACTTCCTGTGAACGTGTGTGAGCTGGGCAAAGAGGCTGCAGAGGAGACAGGGCTACAGAAATCCCAGGAGGGGGAAGGTCTCCCAGACCGTACTCCTCAGTGGAGGCCAGGAGCCTGGAGCGCAGGATGGCAGAGAAATCTCCCAGATAGCGGTAGTTCTCACCCACCCCATCTTCCCAGGGCTCCTACAAAGGCACTCCCTTCCTGCGAGCCCACCAGAAGAACGCACGCTGTGCGGCTGCCTGTCTGTACTTTGCCTACTTCGTCTCTCCATCCTCCAATTCATCAAAGACGAGATCCCTGCCAGCCAGCCCTTGGCAACCAGCGTTCAGTAACCGATGTTAGTCACCACTGGGCTGGTGCGGCGCATGCACCCTCTCTTCCTGGTACAGACAGAGTGTGCCTAAGGCATTTTGTGAAGTAGTGACACTGGGTCCAGACACTTGAGACAGGAAGCCACTGCCGTGCATTCCCCACACGCATAGCACAGAATGACAGGTCCCACCCCATGCTGGTCTAATCATGTGCTTCCTAGTGACCAAACGGGATTGGCAGTAAGAGGCTGGGACCGGACCAGCTGTCCCTCCGGAGGGCCTGGCGCCGGGGAGACTTCGGTGTTCAGCGGACCCTCCCAGCCTTCGTGTGCCTTCTGCCCCTCTCTCTGCCCGCTTTGGTCCTTTGCCCTTTCTTACTTCTGCTTTGCTGATCGGTGCTGTCTCCTCTTTTGGCTTTACTTCTCTCTATTGTGAATTAGTTGAGAGACGGTAAGGGCGTCAGCCCTGCCAGGCTTTTCCATGGGCCCCTTCCCTATTCCCACCCTCCTCCTCCAAAGCCTCTGGCCATCAGCAGGTCACTCAGTTGCCTTGGTCATTTTCTTTGACAGATTCAGTCCCAAGTCCAAGATCCCTGCAAGGTAGGACGCCCCCGCCCCGCCCGACTACGTGTGGCTTGTTAGGGGTTTGCAGTGTTAGCATGTGCTTCGTTTCCCCCTCCCCGGTGGGTTGCAGTGTTGTCTGGTATATTTTGTCCCTGCCTTGGTGTGACCTGCCCCCAAGTCCGAGTCTTTGCTCTCCTTCCCTTCCCACCCCTGCTTAGTCTGCACCCCACTCAGCTCTCTCCTGGCTGTGTGGCTGTCTCTGACTCCCCACTCGGTAGGGGGGTGGAGAGCCAGGCCCACAGCCTTGGAGAATGGAGTGGTGCCTAGGAGGGAGGGCCCTCCCGGGAAAGGAGACATTGAAATTGAAGGGGAAATGGCAGAGCATAGTCCGGGAGGAGGGGAGCCATGGACCACCCCAATTCTCATCAAACTCTCATGATGGCGTCATTTTCTTTCCCCATTTTGGTCTCACTACTTCCGACTATCCCAGATCTTCCAATACCAGGGACAAGTTCAGATTTCTCTGGGGTTTGGGTGGAAGATAGCGTAGAAAAGGAGGGAGAAACCCGGAAGGGTGTATGGTGTAGAAGGGGTCTGGGGTCGGTCTGGCGTCTGAAGTCAGTGTTTAGGACAGACATGCACAGAACACGTGTTCACCTGTTCAAAGCATCAGGGCTTCCATTTCACTTGTTGGCATTCACAGCTGTAGGAGATTTCACCCTGGGGAAGGGGAGTCTTCTGATGATATTTGACGCCTTGCTCTGGGGAGGGGAAGGAGTGACTGGGCAGGTTTGCTTATATCCCTCCAGAAGGGCCAGGAATGCATATGGCAAGGTCCATTGCTTCCGAAAAGGCACGACCTGAGCCTGAGCCCTGTGCAGAGGGGACAGGGGCCACACTAGTTCTCAGAGCTCTTCCACCCTGGGGGAAGGAGCCCTGGTTCTGTCCCTTTCATGCAGAGGTGCAGGGGGTTGTAGAGATTCCAGGCTTTATCCTGATTTCTGTAGCTTATCGGATGGACAGATGTGTGTGTGTGTACATGCGCGCACGCTGACTTGGGTGTGGGCTCCCTGGCGCATGGGGAGTGACGGGGCCACGCTGGCTTTTATTCCTTCTCCTCACGTGCACAGTTGAGCTGTAATCCTGGCTCTGACGCTAGATGACCTAGGATCTCCGTCATTTGGCTTCTCTAGGCTTCAATTTCCTGGGACGTGGAAGTGAGGGCACTGGGTTAGGTGGTCTCCCATGTTCTGTGGTCTCTTGTCTCATCGGATCCCAGATGGGTCCAGTGACAGAAAATCCCGGGTATCTGCAATATCAGGAGCCCATGTCATGAGAAGCTTATGGCTGTAATGGAAGAGGCAGGCCTGGGAGGATGAGAGTCCTACATGCCTTGGGAAAGTGATCTCTTGAATTCATTTACTCAGACCTTGAACTTGGTAGCCAAGCCTGTACCAGTACAGTAGGCTAATTAATACCAGATGCCACTGAGCTCAGTGCTTTGTTTTCCCAGGGGAGCTGAGAACCTCCCCCGAGGGCTATTTTCCTCCTCTGGGACTTGCAGGGAAGGAGGGTGAGGTCACCTGCCTGCAGGGTGGTGAAGGGGCCTTTCCCTTCAAGGCTGAGGAATCCACTTCTGCCAGCTCCTTTTGTTCCTTTTTTTCTTTTTGCCCTTTACCCCTTTCAAGAGCATTATTCCGAGCAGTAGAGAGCCACCTGGTCAAGGGAGGAGTTCAGGAGGAGTAGCCAGCATGCTGTTGCCACCTCACCTCATGCCAGAGCCCTGGCTGGCATCTCAGTTAGAGATAAGGCTGAGCAAACCTCTTCATTGGACCTACACTGACCTAGAATCAGGAGAATTCAAATCCTGACCCGAGATGGTGTATGTCCAGATTTCGAGGTGATAAGGATTGTTGGGGAGTTGTGTAATGTCCTGCCATCACCAAAATTGGGGGAGCTGAACACTTTTTTCCAGTGACTTTAAAAATAATGTGCATATAGGCTGCAGGCCGAATACACGCCTTTCTTGTGAAACTGAGCAGGCCCTGCAGTTATTCTCCCGTCGGGCCTGTTCTCTGCATGGGACGTCCTTTCTCTGTTCATTGCTGAGCTGCTTACCAGCCAGGCAGGTCCTCTGAGCTCTTTTTACTCTCTGCCACCTCTTTCCAGAAGAAGTTGAGGCACCACTTCCCCCAAGTTCTCAGAATACCATCCTCTTGACTTTGCTTTGTAGTTTTTATTAGCCACCCTCCCTGGACTTGGGGCGTGGAGGGGTGTGGCAGGTAGCCCCTGCCCCTGTGGGTCTCATGGGGGAGTGTGTTCTGGGTGCACTCGCTGTGTCTTTGCCCACCAGGGAAGAGTGCTACCCTCTTCAGCCGCCACACCAAGGCCATCGTGTGGGGCATGCAGACCCGGGCCGTGCAAGGCATGCTGGACTTTGACTACGTCTGCTCCCGAGACGAGCCCTCCGTGGCTGCCATGGTCTACCCTTTCACGTGAGTCACGCCATGGCAGGGAGGCTGCAGCTGGCTGCCAAGCGGTTCGGTATTCCTCATCTAATCTCCTCCCTCATTAAGACTGAGCTGGAGGAGCAGCTAGATTATTCTGGGGGAGTGTGCCCATCCCAGACTGGGGTGATTCATATTCCAGGGAGGTCTTTTCCCATAGATGGAAACTCTTTGAGGGCAGACACCCTGCTTTTCCTCCTTCTAGATAAAGCTCTCCCCTCAGCCTCCCCCTCCCCAACCCTGACGGGTTGTCCTGACCCCTCCGCCTTTCTCGCAGCGGAGACCACAAGCAGAAGTTTTACTGGGGTCACAAAGAGATCCTGATCCCTGTCTTCAAGAACATGGCCGATGCCATGAAGAAACACCCAGAGGTAGATGTGCTGATCAACTTTGCCTCTCTCCGCTCCGCCTACGACAGTACCATTGAGACCATGAATTATGCACAGGTAGATCGCGGGCCACTGGCGGGAGGATGGAGCAATAGGGAAAGCTCCTGAGTGGTGTTCATGGTCACCGCCTCCTGGGACAAAGTGCTTGGGAGTCTGGACTGGCCAGTGATCTCGGTGAAAGTGGCTGGAGACCTTTGATCTCCAGAAGGCAGGGTAGTAACTGAGGGCAGGTGGGCTGTTCACCTGGGCCAACAAAGAGTTCAGGGTCAACCGCCCCCACCAGATTCTCTCTGCGCTAAGACTGCCTTTAAAAGCAGAATCAAAAGCACTTCCTTTCCTATAAAATTATTGCATATGATTTAAAAAATGTAAATTCTGATAAATACATCTAGTCCCATTTCCCAGAAACATGGCTACTACCTTTTCCTGGATTTGACCAAATGGAATAAGACTTTACAGAACTATTTTGTAATCCATTTTGTTCAGTTACTCTTGCCTGCATCAGTTTTGCTTTTTGAAGTCTTTTTTTTTTGGTGGGGGGGATATTGGGAGGGACAGTGTGTTTCTCCGGGGAGTTTAGTTGTGGAGGGTGCAGCTCAGCTACAAGTCCAGTCGCTATTTTCAATCTTTAGTTGCAGGGGGCGCAGTCCACCATCCCATGCGGGAATTGAACCAGCAACCTTGTTGTTGAGAGCTTGCGCTCTAACCAACTGAGCCATCCGGCCGCCCCAGCCTTTTCAAGTCTTGTGATGAGCATCTTGGAGTAACATTTGCGTATATCCTTAGTTATTTCCCCAGAATAAATGTCTAGGAGTCAAACTGCTGCATCAAAATGGGCAGATTTTAAAGCTTTTGGTCTGTCGTGCGCTGGTGCCCTACAGAAAAGGTGTACTGATGTAAAGTCCCGTCAGGAGTTTCTCTGTGCCAACACTGATTGATTGGGTTTTAAAGACGTGAGTTTGACAAATGGATAGGCGTTCTATTTAATTTGCGTATCTGGTTATTAAGATGAGCTATTGAAAACATTTATTGGCCATTTTTATTCTATGACTTGGCCTCCTGGGAAGCTCTTTTTTTTTTTTTCAATTGAGGTGTTTATTTTCTTTGTTATTGATTTGTAAGACCCCTTATAGAATAAGATACTGATTCTTCTGTTCAGAATTATTGTCTGGTCCCAGACTGGCTTGATTCCAGTGTATGACTGGAGAACATAAACTTGTTTGGATCTACATGAAGCGAAAACAAAAGCACACCTGCTAAAAATGAGCTGTTTTTTCAGTCTAGATCAGAGGTTGGCAAACTACAGCCCAACGGCCAACTCTAGTCCTCCACCTGTGTTTTTAAATAAAGTTTTATTGGAACACAGTCATGCTCACTTATTTATATATTGTCTATGGCTGTTTTCATGCTACAAAGGTAAAGTTTAGTGGTTACCACAGAGACCAGATGACCAATGAAGTCTACAATACTATCTGGCTCTTTATAGAAGAGTTTGCCGGCTTCTGGACTAGAGTCAGAGATGGTTCTCGATCCTTCCCACCCACTCCCACTCCCTCTGGCTTTCTTCCCCAGCCCACTCTCTGGTCTGAGTGTGGAAACAGCTCGTTTCTGTCACGTACTGGCCCTGTCCTCAGAGGGCACAGTGGACAAAACCATAGATAGCTGCTTTATGAGCAGGCACAGGACAGGTGGGTCTGAGTCTTGTGAGTTTTGGGATCAGAGTGAAGGTAGCAGCTTTGACTGTGGGTTCTTTGAGGTTCTGGAATGGTTGCTGCCTTGTTGTCCCACCTGAGGTGAAACCTTAATGGGAAGGGACCGTTCTCATCCTCTAGATCCGGACCATTGCCATCATAGCTGAAGGAATCCCTGAGGCGCTCACGAGGAAGCTGATCAAGAAGGCGGACCAGAGGGGTGTGACCATCATTGGACCTGCCACTGTGAGCATCCCTTCCAGAGCCTTTTAGGTTCAAGGCCCTTAGGAAGCTCTTGGCCTTTGGGGAGCTCACCTGTTAACGCTTATGTCTCCCTCCTAGGTTGAAAATATTTAGGGAGTACCTGTTGAAAGTTAGTCTGTCCATTTCTGGTTAATTTTTTTCTTTTAAGGAGGGCTCAGCTCACAGGGGCCCATGTGGGGATCAAACCAGCAACCTTGGTGTTATCAGCACCACGCTCTAACCAACTGAGCTAACCGGCCACCCCTCCAGTTAATTTTTTTAAAGGGCTCTGTCCCCCGTCCCTATCACATTTATAGTGTCAAGGGGCTAATGAGAAGACTCTTATTTTAAGTGTCCACCCCCATGCAATCATAGCATAGTCTGATTATTCCTTTAGCTATAAACCAAAGGAAACTCTACCTGGAGGCTTTATTTTTACTCAGAAGTCTTCATATAAGGAGAAACTGCTCTGAATATTTTTTTGTTGTTTTTAGTTGTTGCATTAAAACTTGTCTGAAGCTAAGACAAAGGGACCTTTCATCTCAGAGGCAGCGGGGTGATTTAGAGCAGAGGTGCACACCTGTGTTATTACACACCTTCCCTGGGCATTGTCACCCTTGTATATCAAAGGAGGTGACTTAACCCTGAGTATACCTGTCAGTATTAAGTCATGTTTTCCAAATAAGGCTCTCTTGTCTGTGTAATGTCTCTTGAGGGAGAGAAGAGATCCTTCGTAAGCAGGAAACCTAATGTGCAGATGTTAGCTCTCTCGGCCATTTGCTCCTCAGCCTGGGCTGGGCCGGTGATACTGGGCTTGGTGATTCCTCTGAGCTGCGTGGTCAGTCAAGAGCTCACTCTTCCTCTCTGACGGCTGTGTCTGCCCCTGCAGGTGGGCGGCATCAAGCCCGGGTGCTTTAAGATCGGGAACACAGGTGGGATGCTGGACAACATCCTGGCCTCCAAGCTGTACCGCCCTGGCAGCGTGGCCTACGTCTCGCGTTCTGGGGGCATGTCCAACGAGCTCAACAATATTATCTCTCGGACCACGGATGGTGTCTATGAGGGCGTGGCCATCGGCGGGGACAGGTGATCAGCTGGGAACAGGGGTACCTCCCATATTGCTTGTTGCTGCCGAGTTCCTGGCACATTAGAATGTTTCTTTTTTTTATTGTCTTCGTTTTTTCAGTTACAGTTGACATTCATTATTATTCACTATTTCAGGTAGGAATGTTTCTTAAGTCCATAAGATGGGGCAACTCCAATCTTTCCTCAGGGCCGGCATGAGCATAAAACCAGGAAATACAGAGAAAGGTGTTTTTAAAAGGCGCTAGGGCCTGTGGAGCAGGGCTATTGGTTGTCTGAGGTGTGGCCACAGAGAGGCAGCAGAGGGCAGTGATTAGCAGGACTGATTCTGAAATGCGACCAAAGGGGTTCAAAACCCAGTCTCCCAGTTTACCAGGGGGGCGTCCTAGGCAGGCTCCTTACCCTCCCTAGATCTCTATCATCCTTACGTGTCAGTGGGTAAAATAATAGTGCCCCCCTTATGAGGTTGGTGGAAGGATTAAATGAGGTCATGTATACAGTGGCTAACACACGGCTTGGCACTAGGAAGTGCTCAGTAAGCTTCTTGGTAGCCGATAATAGTGAAAGGAGAAATTCTAGTCCCTTACTCTCTACTACCACCACACTCACATTTCTGGCCACCAAGTGTATAGGCGTTTTTCCCACACCAAGCAGTTCTCCAGTTTTCTGCAGGTGCCTGCTGGGTAGCCTATAATTCAGTTCCATTCTGCATCGGTTCTCACAGGTTAAGGGCTCAGTCCCACAAGACTTCCCCTACTTCAGATGCCAATCTGAAGCCTAGGCCTCTGGTACTTCTGACTGACTGGCTATAAAACAGGGGTTCCCATATCCCCCTCTTTGGGTTCAGCAATTTGCTAGAAAGGCTCACAGAACTCAGGGACAGTTTACTTAACTAGATTACCAGTTTATTATAAAAGGATACAACTCAGACACCACCAGATGAGAGAGATATATAGGGCAAGGTATGGGGGCAGGACACAAGGTTCCAGGCCTCCTCTGGGTGCTCTAACCTTTGTGCGCTCACTAACCCAGAAGCTCCTCAGCCCCCATACTTCAGGAATTTTTGTGGAGTCTCCAGCCCCTCTCCCCTCTCCGGAGGATGGGGAGTAGGGCTGAAAGTTCCAAGCTTCTAATCATGGCCTGGTCTTTCTGGTGACCATCCCAGGAGCTATGCAGGAGCCCACCAAGACTGACTCATTAGAACAGAAGACACTCCGATCACCCAGGAAATTCCAAGGGATTTAGGCGCTCTCTGTGAGCTGCTCCTCTCGCCCCTATTACTCAGGCAATTAAAAGGTGTTAGGAGCCCAGGGTCAGGAACCGGGATCAAAACCAAGTACCGGAACAAAAGATGCTCCTAGTACCCCTGTCACTCAGGAGATCACAAGGGTTGTAGGAGCTGTGTGTCAGGAACTAGGAGCAGAAACCAATGTACCAGGGGTGCCAAAAAAAGGTATACACGTTTTAAGCTAACCTCTTAAAATGTGTACTTTTTTTTGGCTCCCTCTGTATATATTGCTTATTATTTCACAAATAGTGTCCTCATTATTTTTGTTGGTGGGAACAATAATCAGTAGTACTTAGTATAAACATTATCTTATCATAATTGTATCATAAACATTAGCCATTGCTGGTTGTCGTTATTACTACTACTGTTACTACTTCTACTGTTTGGCTCAGAACCGAAAGCTGCTGGGAGAGTGAGTCACCTTCTCAGTCTCCCTGGCTCTCCCAGGTCATTTCAGATGAACACCTGGGTGAAGGACTCGTGCCCAGGTCTTGAGGGGTATGGCCTAGGAGCCCTGGTCCCCGGGTGCTCCCCCACACAAGGCTCCGAGTCGGATGAGTCTGGGCAGTGCTTGCTCTCGCGATTCACAATGCTCATGAGCATCTCAAAAGCGCATGGAGATCTGCAGAGAAGCCTGCTTGGCCTTAAGTAATCCTTTTGCAAACTCACTGACGGTAGAAAATTAAACAAAGAAATGTGTGTGTGTGTGTGTGTGTGTGTGTGTGTGTGTGTGTAATATACTTTCTAGCAGTAGCCTGCCATCCTGGGGAATAGCTTGGCACGTTATATATTAATTATCCATTGCTGTGTAAAAGAAGAATTACCCCAAAACATAGTGGCCTCAAACAACAATGAACATTTATCCTCAGGGCTGCTTTCAGATGTCAGCAGGGCTGCAGTCCGCAGAAGGTGGGCCTGAGGCTGGAGGGGGCTCTTCTCTGGGGCCTCCCCACAGGCTGCTTAGTGCCCTGAGCACTTGGTGCCAGACTTCCCCCAAAGGGAGCAATTCAAGAGAGAGTTCCAGAAAGAAGCTGCTCTTTTTATAACCCAGCCTCAGGAGCGTCAATATCATAGAATCATTTACAACATTTTGTTTCTGAGAAGCCAATCATTAAATCCAACCCATAGTCAAGAATTTGAGGCATTTTAAAGCCACCACATGTGTGCTCTCCAGGCATCTCTTAGCACCTAGCCAACCTCTGGTTACCACCTTATGAACTCCTCTTCTTTACCGTCTCTTCCCTTGTGCTGCTTACTCCCTGCCCCCACCCCCCATTACTCCTAAACCCTCTCTGGACCCTCCCTGGGCATCCTCACCTACCAAAACCCCGCAGCGTTCTTAGTACAAGCATGCTTCCTACACGCGAACACACCCCATCCCAAGCCTGCCGCTGATCTTGTGTGCCCTCCCTGTTCTCACCAGGTATCCTGGCTCAACATTTATGGATCATGTGTTACGTTACCAGGATACCCCAGGAGTCAAAATGATTGTCGTTCTTGGAGAGGTGAGTTATTTAAAAAAAACAAAAAAAACTTAAAAATTTTTCTGATAAATTTTTCTTATGGATCTCTGTTTTTAAAAAAATGCATGCATTTTGGTTATATATAACTTATGGTGAAAATCCCTGCTAATCTCACCCCTTAGATTCTGGGACCTAGAAGTTGTCACTTTTAACACTGTTGTGTTTGTTCCTGAAAACAGAGTTCTTGCTTTTTGGTGACATAAGACATTTTAGTGCCAATAAAGCTTTGTACTGGCTGGCTGTGCTCTGCCTGGTAGACAGTAGGTAGCTATAAAAAATAAAAAGTGTATTTTTTTATCATTTGGGGGAGCCCTGTAACCCCATCCCATCCTTTGCTTGTGCCTCTGATCAGGTCTGGTCCTAAATCATCTTACAGCCTTACATCAAGAAGGGGGAGTCTCGGACTCCCCTCGGATATTTGCTGCCCCTTCCTGGCATCCACTCTCAGTCTTCCAGGCTGTTATTTGGGTCAAGCTGTTGTCCCCTCATTTTTTAGCCAAATGAGTTGTAACTCAGGATACTTGAGTGCCCAATTTTTTTGGGGGGAGGGGAACAGATTTTCCTGCTGCAGTGCTGCTCTTGGAGGTGGGTACCCCTAACTCACAGGCTTTTTCTTGTTCCCTGTTGCTCCACAGATAGGGGGCACTGAGGAGTATAAGATCTGCCGGGGCATCAAGGAGGGCCGCCTCACCAAGCCTGTGGTCTGCTGGTGCATCGGGACCTGTGCCACCATGTTCTCCTCCGAGGTACGACGGCCAGGACAGGTCACTGCTGGGTGGGGAGTCGGGAGGCTAAGAGATGGCATTTGAGGTGAACCAGGTGGTAATCTATGTAAGCAACTGGTTCCCTCGGTAAACATTTGTTACTTACTTGCTTACTACAAGGTGTAGCCAAAGCTCTGTTAGATCTGGTTGGAGGAGACAAACTTGTCAGCAGATAAAGGAGAGAACAAGGCTCTGAATCCCTACTCGGAGTGGGAGCGACCTACTGTCTGGAGGAGTTGAGAAGGCTTCATTGAGAATGTGTTTGCTGAGCAAAAGGGAGGCTGGCGAGGGAGAGGACCCCCGAGGTGCAGAGCTGGGGGGGGGCATGTGGGAAGTTCTCTATCGGGGGAGGCCGTAGAAGGAAAGGTTCATTCGGCATGTGAACGTGCCCTGCGGCATATAGTAAGTCCAGCATATGAGTATAACAGATATTAGATGTAAACCCTTGAGTTCTCTGTGTCCTGCGGGGTATGATAAGCCAGACTTCAGCCCCTTGCTCCAGCTTAGAGAATCCTCTTACCTTGAAGATGGCCCATCCAGTGGTGACGCAACTGAGGAAACAACCCCTTGGACTGTGGCTCCATCTGCAGCTGAGCGCTGAGTGTGTGGCCTTGTCCTCGTGCTGTGTGACAGTCACGCAGCTTCCTGCACCTGTGACAATCCCTGTGCTTAAACCCTGTTTTTCCTACTGATAAGCCTGCATCACACTGTTCTTTTCTGCCTAGAATGCTTGTCTTTCCCCTTCAGATTCCTGCCCACCTCAGAGTGGCAGTATGTGTCCAGTTGTACAGTGCACTCCTCCTTTGAACCAGCAGTTCCATTTCTACAGATTTCCCTATGGGAATGCATGCAAAAATATTCCAAAGCATGTGTCCAAGGATACGCACTGCAATGCTGTGATGGCAGAACATGCAAACAACCTAAATGCTGGTCAGAAGGCGCTGTGTCATCATGGCACAGCCATAGAATGGAAAGCTGGGCAGGCAGGAGAATGACGCAGACCTTGATCTGTGGATATAGAAAAAGTTTAAGATTTGTCAAATCTAAGGAAGGGTAGAGTGTGGTAGATGTTTATAATAGCAATTTTGCGTGCATGCGTGTGTGTGTGTGTGTGTGTATTTTTCCCATGTAGATACAGGAGGGGGGCAGGTCACAGAATCCTGCCCATCTCTTAGGGGTGAGCTCTACTTTCACAAGCTTCAGAATCAGATCTTGATGGACTGTGTGACATGGGCAAGTCATTTAGGCTCTCTGTACCTCAGTTTGCTGAGCTGTCATCTGGGGGTGATACAGGGTTGTTATGTGGCTTAAAGTAATTGTGAAGGTCTGGCACGTACAGGTCTTAGCAACTATTCCTTTCCCTTCTTCAGTCCACTTATTCCATGATGCTGGTCCTGATTCTCTTTCTTCTTGACTGTTCTCCCCTCCACCCCAGCAGCCAAAAAGAATTCCTCCTTCCCCCTCCATTGTTTCTCTTAACCAGCTTTGCATTACAGCTCTCCCCCTCCTCACCACCACTCTGCTAAGAATACCTCCAAGAGGGCAAGGACCTTGCTCTTCTTTCTGGCCGGACACTCATTATCACCCTATAGGTAGGGCAGTTCCTAAAGAGGTGTATTGATTTTGTTCTTTAATTTTTTAAACTTTGAAATTTTAAGCATGCACAAATGTAAAAGAGTACAGTGATTGCCTCGCTAACAGGTGATTTGGGGGTTCTTTAACAGGTCACGTGACCTTGCAGAACTTCCCACCCTGTAGAGATTAGATCCACAACTAAATCTCTACCTGTTGACAAACTGAGACAGCTCCTCGGGGAAACCTGCATTAGGAACTGGGGAATGGGAGTAGAGCTGAGTGGGTATTGGTAAGGTGGCGTTGTTCAGAAGTCGGTTCCATAAAACACAGGTCCTGTAGCAATGATCCTCAAAACAAACCAAACAGAAAAACAAGGGAGCTTCTATAAATCATGAACGTGCAATATAACCTTTTAACATTTTTGGTTTTCGTTTTGAGAAATCTCAGAGTTCAAGATTGAAGCCAGCATTTTCTAAGTTTATTTGAGTGCAAACTCGCTTTTCCACCGCACCCACCCATGCAGGTTAAGTCCCACAGAGAGTACACTGGGAACCCATGCGCTTTAAGGCCTGTGTTGCCAACCAGAGCAGCGGTTCCCAACCTTTTCAATACTTAAGGTCCCTTTTATTGTATTTAGTGGTTAAGAGCACAGTCAGAGGCCACATTTCCTGGGTTCGAATGCTCCCACATCTTACCTGTGTGACCTTGGGCAAGTTACTTTACCCCTCTGTGCTTCCATTTCCATTTTTTATAGGAAACAGTTGTAGCTACTGAAAGATTAAATGATTAAAGCTCTTGGAAAAGTGCCTGGGCATGATAAGTGTTATTTAACCATGTTAGGTGTGATTGTGATTACCCACCACCCCTCTCTCTAAGTCAGGGTTTTGTACCAGATGTTTCACTAGGTTAATTCATTTTCCCCATTGCATCATCAAAGACATTGGTTTTCTCTTCCCTCTCACTCCCCACAGTCAGTCACCTCCCTTATTCCATTCGCTTTATCTTTTACCTCAGTGCATGCTCAGGTGGAAGGTGGCAATTGCTCACTGGCTCCAGGTAACTTGCTATGTGGGAATATAAGCCTAGGGTGGGTGCAAAATCTGAATTTTTCAAAGAAGCTGGGAGTTCATATTTTCACATGAAATCTTTTTTTAATAGCACCTATTTTATAAAAAGTGTGCAGGACAGTTAGATCATGTTGGTGAGCTCAGTTCAGCCTCAGGTTTCCACTTTGTGACTTCACTTCTCACCTGTTGCTCAAAACTAGCCGCTGTCCTCCATCCCGAGCACTGCCCCAGGGCAAGCCGAATGAAGGGTTTGTGGGGTTGGGCTGCCAGGCTTTGTATCCGGGCACCAATACACAGCAGCTCTTGAATGTGTGAGCAGCTCTTGAGTGAGCTCCTGAATGTCTCGGTGCCTCAGTTTCCTGCTTGACACGAGTCATCCATTGGCTTGAAGCTTGAATGAAGTGATTCGTGAAGAGTGTTTCACAGCGTCTGGTCTGTAATGAGTGCTGACATTTCCCAGGAGCCTTTGTTCCCTCTTGGGAAATGGACAATCCCAGTCACGCTGCTCTCCTTTCTCTTCCAGGTACAGTTTGGCCATGCCGGAGCTTGTGCCCACCAGGCTTCTGAAACTGCAGTAGCCAAGAACCAGGCTTTGAAGGAGGCAGGAGTGTTCGTGCCCCGAAGCTTTGATGAGCTTGGAGAAATCATCCAGTAAGTGGACCTTGGGGAGGATGCCAGCCTCCCCCTCCCTTCCCAAATCCCTCCTAAGGACAGAATCCTCCCCAACGTGGAGGTGTCTGAGATTCCTGGTCCCTTTCAGGCTTCTAGCACAGCTGTACACGTGGTCCAAAATCCTTTCTTTCTCTTTGGCTTTTGTTTTATTGTTTGTAGAAGCAGCAGTTAGAGACCGTTCTTGCTGGTATTAAGTAAAACATGTTCGGTTTCTGAAACTTCCTACTTGGCTGGCCATAAATGAGAGATGAGCATAGAAACACTTAGAAAGTGTCACCTCTAATTGATGGATAAAGGGTTGTTGTATAGCCTATTGTATCTTCCCATTCCGTGGCCTCCAGATTCAGCTTTCAGAGAGGGTCAGGGGGATCTTGGCCAGAACCTGTTTTCATTTAGTTTTTGGGAATCTAACTGGTAAGAGTAAGTCACCGACAGGAAAGGGGTACAGAGCTGGAAAACCTAAAGTGTTTGGGGTTAGATGGAGGAGCGTTCTTGGGATAGATAAGCCCAGAAGAAAATCCATGTGGGTGTCTTTTCTCCTGCCCGTCCCCTGCTTCCCAGGTCTGTGTACGAGGATCTCGTGACCAAAGGGGCCATTGTACCTGCTCAGGAGGTGCCTCCCCCGACGGTGCCGATGGACTACTCCTGGGCCAGGGTAGGTGCCATGTGTGTCCTTAGCAGTGTAGGCAAGGGAGATTTGGGGACCAAGGTGGTAGGTTTCGAGTTGATTTGATGTGAACCCCTAAAACAGGCCTGCCCTAACTATGCGATCACTGCCCGGGGCTCCCAACCATGCCATCGAGGGAGGCTTCCCAAAGGGCTCAGGAGAACCCCGGTGACTGACTCTTGGATTCCACCCCTCCTCACGTGTTGGAGCGTGTGAGGTGGCCCCCCCTGACCAATGGGTAAAACAGATGCAGGGCTGAAGAGGGCAGAGGGCAGTGTGTACGTCCCACAGCTGGGTGGCCTGATCTGGAAACGGGCTGAGGCAGACAATGTCCCCTAGAGTTTTTGTGCTTCCTAAGAGATTTCAGGGTGAAGTACAGCATTCACTCTGCCTATTTGTCTAAGGGGCATAGATGAGGAGCTAATTTTCTTAATATATAAGAATTCTTAGAAATCAATTTTAAAAGACCGGTAACCCATTAGAAAAGTGGGTAGGAAATGGCCTTTCAACATGAAAATATTCAACCTCATTCATTATGAAAGGAACCAAAGTAAAAGGTGTGATACCAATTTTTCCCTGTCAAGCCAACAAAGATTTAAAAAAAAAAATCTTTGGCAATGTGCGGTGTGTGTATGGGTTTGAGGAAACTGGTGGGTTCATTCCTGTTGGTGGGAGTGGAAATGGACGCAACCTTTCTGAAAGGCAGTTGGGTAATATGAGTCAAACTTAAAAGTGCTCCTCTGTTGTGGTCCAGCAATTCCATGTCTAAAAAACTACTTCAGAGAAATATTTGCATATACACACAAAGAAACATGTTCAAGAATTTTTTTCTAGATGATACTTATCAGTGGAGGACCAGCTGAATGGTGATATTGTCATATGATGGGATACTATATAGCAATGAAAAGCAATGAACTAGACCTATGTGTGTGCTGACGTTTATGGAGCTCAAAATCACAGAGTAAAAATTCACTGAAAGAAAGGTCCAGAAAGATGTCCACTGAGCTAACAAACACTAAGGCAGAAAACCAAGATGGGGTGGAGGTCAAAGGAGACATAACTTTATCTGTTCTAAATTTTGAAAAAGGAGAATGTACTCATGTTACTTTTGTAAGTAAAACGTAAGTTAAGGCATCTTTTAATAGAAGTTCCTAGGGTTAGGTAATAGAAGAAATGGCCTTGGGCAGTGTTGGCTGATGATACCCCTGTGTGCCCCATCTCGGGAAGCGGGAAATTCAAGAGCTCAGTCCTTCCCCTGGTAAAGGACATCTTGAGGGGGTCCCCCATTTCTACAGCCGTGTACCTCATTACTTTCTGGTGAACGGTTGGTAGCTGTATGTGAAGTGTTTAAAATCTTTTTCTTTGGGTTCATTCTTCCATTTCTTGGCCAGCTGAGCTTGGGCTGGTTTCTGAGCCTCTCTGGGCTTCGTTTCCTCTTCTATAACATGAGGAATGATTCTCCTTCATGAGGTTAGAGCGAACCGATGGATATAAATGCTTAGCGTACTGCCTGGCCCCGCAAACGCTCAGTAAAAACAGAACAGGGGCTGAGGCTGAGCAGGTGCCGTGAGCATGGCGCTTCTGTTTCCTTTGCCCGGAAAGATCCAATAAGAAGGCTTTTGCACTTCTTTCTCTGGAGGAGTTTGTCTGAGGGTTGTTACTTGGCCACCAGAATTCAAGACATTCCTCGAACACTGGTTCTGAGAGCACAGACTGCGGGGCAATGCGGGAAAAATGTCTGTGGTCACCACAGCGCTGCCTGTCTCTGCCCCCATTTCTGCTCAGGAGCTGGGCTTGATCCGCAAACCTGCCTCGTTCATGACCAGCATCTGTGACGAGCGAGGACAGGAGCTCATCTACGCGGGCATGCCCATCACCGAGGTCTTCAAGGAAGAGATGGGCATTGGCGGGGTCCTGGGCCTCCTCTGGTTCCAGAGAAGGTGAGGCGTGGAGGGCAGAAGATGGGAGGGCCCTGGGACTCAGAGTTAGTGGTTTTCCCCTGACGGGAGCGGGCGTGGGCAGGGTCAGTCTTTATGGCCACAGATCAATTGTAAGGCCAGAGGGAAGAAATACAGACTTCCTAAGTCTTCCATGGATGGAAAGGCCGGTCTAAACCAAGAGAGGTAGAAAGCATGACATCAGGGATCCTGGATCCGCCCCTTTCCCTTGGGAATTTTTAAAGACATGGGGCAGAGTAAACTCAGGCCTTTTTAGAGAAAGGTGGGTGTTAGGGGAGAGCTGGACGGATCTGGAAGCTCAAAGAGTGCAGGCCTGGTGGAGTTGCAGAACAGGCATACGGTACCTTGTATTGTATCATCAGCCTGAATGTGAGAAAAAATGGTTTTCTCTGCAATTCCCAAGCTTAACCCTCCCCTGGGACGGATAGCTGGGCAAGAGGGCAGAGAGTACATGATTCACAGAGCCCTGGCTTGGAGTGGCAAGGCCAGGTGGCAGTCTTGGTTTGCGTCATGCCCTCACCTGCAGAGCGAGGTCTTGGTCCTGCTTTAGGCTCTTCCTGGGGCACCCGAGCAGGTTGCACCCTGTTCTTGGATCCCTATGTCTCCAGACTACATTCTTAATCACCAGTTGGTAGGTTGGACACTGGAGGAGGCCCCAGGCCTGTGAAAGGGACAGGGACCTCACGTCCTCTCCATCTGGTCCAGAGAGGGTAGCTACAAATACAGGGCAAATCCTGTTGTAGCAACTCATACTGAAAACTGCTGACTAAAGAAGAGATTTCAAATCCTGCTTGCTCACTATTTTAAAAGCAGCATTTGACTTGAGAACATCACGGTAACTGAAATAAGACAGAAGAACTATATGATTTCACTCACGTGTTATATAAAACAAACAACAAATGAACAAACAAAAATTCATAGACACAGACAACAGTATGGTGATTACCAGAGGGGAAGGGGAGTGGGGGCAGGTAGAAGAGGTAGAGGGGGTCAAAGATACGGTGACGGAGGGAGACTTGACTCTGACTGGTGAACACACAATGCAATATACAGATGATGTGTTATAGAATTGTATACTTGAAACTTGTATAATCTTACTAACCAATGTCATCCCTAATAAATTTAATAATTTTTTTTAAACCAAAAATAAAAAGCGGTATTTGATATTAGCCAAGTCCAGAGCTGCTCAAGAATCCGGAGGTTCTGCCCCAAGCTGTAAGATAGTACTAGACATGGATTGGCAGGTTGCTGCCCTTGAATTTGAGACTTGTTTAGGGAGATGGGAGAACGCGGGCACATGGCCTTGTCGGCGTATCGCCTGTTGAGCAGCTCCCCCTTGTTCCCACCTTCCTTTCCCTGTCCCTGTCCTCACCCTCTAGGTTGCCCAAGTACTCCTGCCAGTTCATTGAGATGTGCCTGATGGTGACGGCGGATCATGGGCCAGCCGTGTCAGGGGCTCACAACACCATCATCTGCGCTCGGGCTGGCAAGGACCTGGTCTCCAGCCTCACCTCGGGGCTGCTCACCATTGTGAGTACTGGCACCCTGCGTGATGCACGGTGGGGACACTGGGCTTTGGCATCATGCTGCTTGGAGCCCTGGTGTGTAAGAGTCCATGCTGGGACTGTTCGGGGCACGCCAGATTGGTCTGTGAAGGAGACACTCAGAGCTCAGGGCAACATGCATGGGCTTGCTTCTCCCACAGGGGGACCGGTTTGGGGGAGCCCTGGATGCAGCAGCCAAGATGTTCAGCAAAGCATTTGACAGTGGCATTATCCCCATGGAGTTTGTGAACAAGATGAAGAAGGAAGGGAAACTAATCATGGGCATCGGTCACCGAGTGAAGTCGGTAAGCTGTTGCCGTCCTGAAGGGACTAGATCTACAGGGCGGATGGGAACAAGGGGGCCGCAGTTGAGCTGGGAACACCAGGCACAGCCTTGGATGTGCTGACAGATGCCAACATTATAATACAGGTTGCCCTTAAACGGTTTTAATCGTGTTCAGTTGCAGCTTGCAAATATGATGAGCTGGTAACTTGGTAACTGTCGCTTTCCCAATGAACGTTGTAGGAGAAAGGGCGAAGGTTGGGGTTAAGGGGACACATTGGTTACCGTAGGCCAGATGCTGCTGCATGCTGCAGTAACACACAACTCCAAAAATCTCAGTGGCTTACAACAACAGTAAAGGTTTTGTTCTTATTCACCCGACACCCACAGTGGGTTGGCTATGGCTCTGTTCTCTGGCACCTGTGCTGAAGGAGCAGCCCTTTATCCGGGATATGCTCATCTCACATCAGAAGGAAAAGTCATGGCAGAACCACATGAAAGCTCTTAAAGCTTCTGCTTGAAGTTGCACAGCTCATTTTCACTTTAATTTCATTGGCCAAAGCAAGTCAAATGGTTAAGTCTGACATCACTGGATCAGGAAAAGCAATAATGAGGCCAAACCTGATTGGTAGATGGCAGAGGGTGTTTATTTTAAATAAAGTTAATAGGGTAGGTAGTCCTGTGTGTCCTGGTAGTGCATACTATTTAGAAATCAAAGGGAAAGAGAAGAGGTAGCGGCAGCTGCTTGTATGGCCCTTTGCCTCAGGGTCCTTGGCTCTGTGGCTCCAGAAACCTCATTTAGTCAGTCATTCCGCTGGTCAAGGTGGGGTGTGCGACTCATTCATACAAGAGGGTCATGCGTGCGATCTGGAATACCCACTTCCAAACATCCAGAAGCTCATTTAGCTCCAGGCAGACCTCCCCAGGTTGCTGGATGAGCGAGCACTAGAACCGAGGAGGTGGGTAGTTCTGAGGGTCATTCCCTCCAGGCTTAGCAGAGCTGCTCAGCCATCCCCAGCTCCCGAGCAGAGAGCACCTCTCCAATCCACGGTGCAGGGCCTCTTGCTGAGATAGTGTCAGACCTGTGCTGCCACATAGTCTTTCAGGCTCCTTCCTTTCTGGGGTCCACACTGACCTCACGTATCTCTTTGCTGAGGGAGGTCACGGTGGCATTGGGACTTGGCATGTGCCTAAACCATCTCACTCCCCCACTTACAGGTTATTGCTTAATGTGCTTCATTGCTTAAGGTAGTTCATCTCCATTCACTGAAAGCCCAGAGTTTTTCCTAAAATTTCAGGGGTGCTTGCTTAGTGTAGAACTTTGTTACAGCTTGACCAGGCCGCTGAGCTGGTGGCAGCATGGCTAGGGGCTAGCACCTAAGACTTCTGGTTGGAGAGAGGCTGAGCCCCAGCCCCCTGCTACTTAACACAGTAGGACCCATGGCTAACTAAACATCTCCAAGTCTCAGCACCTTGTTTGTAACGTTAAAGAGAGAACCGCAAAGGCTGTTTGGTGGCCCAAATGAAACAGGAAAAGACTTTAAAAACCTTAAGCCCTACAGCAGGGTCATCAGCAGCTACATGGAATCATACACGTGGATCAGGTCCCTGAAACACATCTGGAGATGAAATGCTGCCCAGTGGTGTCTACCTGCAACATGAGTGTGAACGTCCCTTAACAGCAGGTTCGAGTGGATTCCTCTGTAACTTTGAGTCACTTTCTAGATAAACAACCCAGACATGCGAGTGCAGATCCTCAAAGACTACGTCAAGCAGCACTTCCCTGCCACCCCCCTGCTCGACTACGCGCTGGAAGTGGAGAAGATTACCACCTCGAAGGTAAAAGAGAAGAACGTCCCTAATTCCTGAATCATCCTTTAGGATGGATTTCTTGGGAGAAAGGAGAGAACCAGGTGACCTTTTGATTGTGCAGCTAAAGTCAAACCTGGTTTTCTGGAAGATTTTTATTTTTTCTGTTGCATAACTTAAGTTCAACAGACATGTACTAAGTGTCAGGTCCTTTGCTAGACTGTGGGGATTGAACTAGTAAGTATGACAGTTTTCAAACCAAATGGGATGCTTTGGTGGGAGGATTTGAAATGGTGATCAGAATGCATGTACGGTAGTAACAGGAGAATGATAAGGAAAAAAATGAAAAATCATGATAAATGCTTTGAATTTTTTTCTTTCCCAGAAACCAAATCTTATCCTGAATGTAGATGGCTTCATCGGAGTTGCATTTGTAGACATGCTGAGAAACTGTGGGTCCTTTACTCGGTGAGCTTTGCAGCCCTTTGCTTCTTCCTAATGCTTATTGATTTTTGTTGTTGTTCCCGCCCAACAGTAAAAGCAATGCGTGCTGATTATAGAGGACTTAGAAAATAAAGGAAAAACACTGCCTCTACTCCTACTACCCAGAGCACCCCTTTTCCACTTTAAAATCAAAGCGAGCCAGCTTCGCGTTCCTGGGCAGAAGTCGTACCATCTTGGGGAAGAGGGTGGTCACGTGAGCCATTGTAAAACTACACGTTGTTTGTGTATTGCAGGGAGGAAGCTGATGAATATATTGACATTGGAGCCCTCAATGGCATCTTTGTGCTGGGAAGGAGTATGGGCTTCATTGGTGAGTTTGTTGTTTGTTTGTTCTTGTTTTAAGAGTTTTCTGGGGGATTTTTTTTACCCCAGGATCCAGCTACACCACTTACCCATGTGGTGAGTTTCTACAAAAGAGATGTCATATTGACTGAATCATTGTTCCCAGTTCTGTCTTTCTTACTTTCAGTTGCCCCTTATCTTTATCTTTGTTCCTTTGTTCTTGGAAATGACTTCGATTGTGAGCCCAGGAAAACAAAATTAAATCCAACAGTTTCTTTTTACCAAGCCTGGCATCTTACCTATGGAATGGATCTGGATATACTTCCCCATTTCTTTGTATCTACCATTTTCTATTAGAAAGATTTCCCTCCCTTATCCTGTCTCCTTCACCAAACTTGCCAAGTTCACCAACTCTTAACAAAAAGATGCATGTGCTCCATTTTAGGACACTATCTTGATCAGAAGAGGCTGAAGCAGGGACTGTATCGTCACCCATGGGATGATATTTCATATGTTCTCCCGGAACACATGAGCATGTAACTGAGCCAGGAACCCTGTTGCAGTAAAGAGAAGACAAGAACTCTTCCCCTGGGAAACAGTGCGCAGACAGCTGGTACTGGAGCTTGCTGTAGGATGGGCCTGGAATGTAAACAGTCACTGGTGTACAGGCACCGAACACCAACACCGACAGGCTAACACTGTCCAGTCTACACAAAGAAGCTTAATGTGTTTTTTTTAATAAGTATTGAAATAAACACCAAGCTAATACTTGTGACATTTGCTCTGCTACCTGCTGTATTTATTAATGTAAAAGCATCTAAGCACTGTCAGGGTAGTGTTTTTCCTTATGGTAAGGCGTTATTATGTTCTTTCTTTTTTCCATTAGTTAAAATTTTTTTTCTCTTGGAGGAAGGGAATGAAACTTTTAAGACCTCAAGATACTATACATTTAAAGCACCCCTAATGTCTTGTTTGTCATATTCCTATAACATGAAAAGCATTGTATTAGTCTGGGTTTTTTTTGTGTTTTTTTTTTTTTTTTAAGGATCTTTTTGTATGTCATATGTGAAGGGTTTGTTTGGTATCCCACTGAAATGTTCCATGTTGCAGACTAACTACAGTCTGCTTCTGTCAAGGGGATGAAACCATTGCATCCTTAGCCATTGTCACAAAATATGTGGAGTAGTAATTTAAAATGTAAAGTTGTAACATACATATGTTTAAAATGGAAACGCAAAGAAAAAGCTGTGAAATGTCGTGTCTCATGTTCTCTGTATTCATGCAACTGACTTGTATTTTACTGAAGTGTGGGTCCAAGGACTCATCTCCAGTCACTTTGCATCTGTAATCCAAAAGATTCTGGGCAGCTGCCACCTCAGTCTCTTCTCTGTATTACCATCGTTTGATTTAAATAAATAGTAACAGTGAATACATACTGCTGTCTCATCTGCATTCCTTTGAAGTGTACTTTCTATTAATTTTACTACATGTAATTTTAAAAATGGTAATCCATCTCTTTAAAAAAGAATCAAAACACCTATTTTCCAAAAACAAATACCCACCGCTAAACCTGCACCTCCATCTTTCTCAGCTAATGGGAACCAAAGCTCTACCCACCTGTTATTCAAAGCCCACAACTTCGCAGTCTTCCTTTCCTCTACTTTTCTAACTAGTTGTCAAGTTCTGTCGATTTATCTTTTTTTTCTTTTTTTTTTAGTATAACTGACAAACATTACTATTAGTTTCAGGTGTACAACAATGATTTGATATTTGTAACCACTGAAATGATCACAATAAGTCTAGTTGCCACCCAATTTACCCTTTAGTTATCCGTCTGAGGGATTCATGTCTGGTCTGCTAACTTGTGCCCCTAGTTCTACTTTTGACCCCTTGCAGTCCACCATCTATGCAGCCACCAGTGAGAGTTTTCAAAACATCTAATTGAGCCACTTCCTTGCTTAAAACCCAAAAGTGGCTGTGGTCATTTTTTTTTAAACAAGTATGTATAGGGAACAGTAGCTATGGCCCAAACACTGCAAAACACTTAACACGCATCATCTCATTTAATCCACAGCAATCTTCCAACATAGGTACTATTCCTGTTTTTAGAAGGTAAATTAGTTCAGAGATAACAAGTAACTAGCTCACCCTCATCCGCTTAGCTGGGGCTCAAGTCCTTTTTTCTTTTTAAAAATTTCCTCCAAAACCATTTAAATCTTTAAATAACAATCCTATGTTGCCACCCAAGACACTAACAATGGGTGATGGTCTAAGGTGGCTTTTGTTTTACAAAATAACTACGAAGAGCAGGCTACTCACTGAGGGGAAGGACACAAGCCACCCCCCACCGAAATAGGGGTGGGAGGCCGCGGGTGCAGCAATTGTAACTGGGGAGCAGTACCGTCAAACCAGATCCAAGGTTGGACGGCGTCGGGTGGCGCGTGCGCAGAACCCGTGGCCGGCGGGCTCCGCCCCGCGCTCACTATTTATTCCCAGAATCCCTCTGTGTCGCACCAGAACGGCTGGATCGTTCTGAGACTGCGGCCACCAGGCGCGGCGGCGTCAAGATGGCGGCTGCGGCGGTGGCGGCCGCGGCAGCCGCAGCTGCGGCTGCATCTCTGCAGGTGCTGGAGATGGAGAGCATGGAGACGGCCGCCGGCGGCTCAGCGGGACTGGCTGCCGAAGTCAGAGGCAGCGGCACGGTAGACTTCGGGTCCGGGCCCGGCTTATCTGCCTTGGAGGCGAGCGGGGGCGACCCGGGCCCGGAGGCCGAGGATTTCGAGTGCAGCTCTCACTGCTCGGAGCTGTCGTGGAGGCAGAACGAGCAGCGGCGCCAGGGCCTCTTCTGCGACATTACGCTGTGCTTTGGTGGTGCCGGAGGCCGCGAGTTTCGGGCCCACCGCTCGGTGCTGGCCGCCGCCACTGAGTACTTCACGCCCCTGCTCTCGGGCCAGTTCTCCGAGTCCCGCTCGGGCCGGGTGGAGATGCGCAAGTGGAGCTCGGAGCCCGGGCCCGAACCCGACACGGTGGAAGCCGTTATCGAATACATGTACACCGGGCGCATCCGCGTTAGCACGGGCAGTGTACACGAGGTGCTGGAGTTGGCGGACAGGTAGGCGTGAGGTGGAGATGCGGGCCGCCCGAGGGCCGCATCCAGGGAGGGCGCTGGAGAAGGCGGGAGGGCCGTGCCGCGGGCTCCAGGGAGCCCTGAGGACATGCATTCGTTTCTCACTCATTGAGTGCCTACTGTGTGCTGTGGGCCAGCCTTCGCTCGGGGCACTGAGGATGCAGCCGGCTAGTCCGGCGAGGGCGACCTTAAGGAGCTCAGATTCCAAGTGGAGGGGCAAAGGCAAGGAAAAAGAAAGTCCTCATGTAATAAGTGCTGTGTTTTAATAAGTGCTGTGTTGACATTAAAAAGGAATGAAAAGATAGTGATTGGTTAGAGGAAAGACCTTTCTGAGGAGGTGACATTTAAACCGACCTCTGAAAGGCAAGGAAGAACTAACTGGCCGTGCGAAGATGGGGAGTGAACATTCCAGGCAGATATCGCAGAGGCCTCCAGGCAGGATCCAGTTTGGCTTAGAAAACTCAAAAAGAAAAACCCAGTGGGGCTGGAGCTAGTGGGTGAAAAGGAGAAGGGTGTGTGAAATGCGTTGGAATAAGGAGTTTGGATTTTACTGGGTGATGGGAAGCTAGGTAAAGAAATTGATTTAAATATTTTAAAAGATGATTCTGCTGCTGTAGAAAATGGATTGAAGGGCCGAATGGATGCTCCAGAGACTGGTTAGGAGGCACGTGAATGCCATTTTATGCAGGAATGTTTTTTGGCAGTGTTATGTTTCAGATACCTTATTTTAACAAATACCTGCAGAGTACCTATTATGCACCAGATCAGACACTGGGTTAAAGGTGCTGGGGATTCAGCAGTAAACAAAACGGACAAAAGTCTCTTTCCTTGTTGCACTCACAGTTTGTAGATGGACAATAAATAAGTGAAATAGATAGCATGTTGGATGATTGTTAAAGCTATGATGAAAAAACATGGTGGGGACATATAGAAAGTGCTGGTGGAGAGGAGCTGTTGTTTTTTAATTGAACAGAGGATGCCTCAGGAAGAAGACGTTTTGCAAAGAACTGAAGGAGGCAAGGTAAAGAGTGTTCCAGGTAGGAGACAACAGTGTAAAGGCCGAGCTTGTCTGGAGGTTAAGAATAGCAGGAGGCCAGTATGGTTGGATCAAAGAGATGCAGAGTGAGGGGTAGGAGAGGCCCGAGGGTGGAAATGGGAATAGATTCTGATCCCATAGGGCTTTGTCGGCCTGTGAAAGGACCTGAGCTCTTTGAATGATACGGGAAGGTTTGGGGCAGAGGAATGATGCGATCTGATTTGAAGAATTCTGCTATGTTGAAAAAAAGATGAGCTGATGGGGAAGGGGTTGCAAGGGCTTAGAATCAAGAGACTATTTAGGAGGTTGTCCCAGAGGTGGTGGAGGCTTGGGTTGAGGAGGGAGAAGTAAAAGTGATAAGAAGTGCTTCAGTTCTAGACTTATTTTTTAAGATAGAGGAGATCAATTTGCTGACTTGATGTGGGGTGTGAGGGAAAGACTACTAGTTTTTTGACCCAAGCAATTGGAAAGATGGAGTTGTTATTTATTAAGATGTGGGAAACTGCAGGAAAGCAAGTTTGAGAGGAAGATCAGGAGTTCGGTTTTGGTCAAGAGGTATTTGAGTAGGCAGTTTGATATCAGAGCATTGGGAGCTAGAGATTGGGAGGAAATCAGCAGATAGATGGTAATTAAAGCCATGAGACTGGATGAAATTACTTAGGAAGAGAGAGTAGATGGAGAAGAGAAGGGGCAGAACTGAGCCCTGAGGTTCTTCAAAATGTAAAAGAGGAACGAGCAGAGGAGACTGATCTCTTGGAAGCCTAGAAAGAAAGGGTGTCAAGGAGGGTATAGCCAGTCATGTCAGTTCTCTCAACCATAGATGGACATTGAATTTGGTGATAATAGAGGTCCTTGATGGCATTGATAGGGCCATTTAGGTCTTACTAAAAAGAGGATCTGAAAAGTGTTAAATGTAGAAATGTTGGGGGAGGAGTCCACACACACACACACACACACACACACACACGATAGGAGATACTAGAGCATTTTTGTGTGCTGATGAAAAATGAATCAGTGGAAGGGGACAAATCGATGTTATGGGAGCGGGAGAATAATTGCAGCAAAGCCCTTGAAACCAAGAAGGGGATAGAATCCATATTAAAAATGGAAAAGGTGGACTGGGAGGGCAAAGTAGAGGGTACAGCTGCAGGTAGGTAGATTGGGTGGTGGGAAGATGACGTTTCTGCCTGATTGTTTCTGTTTTCTCAAAGCATGAGGTTGGGTCACCCCATTGGAAGGTGGAGAGGGGTGGGTATAAATCTAAGAGAGCAGGGTTTGTTGAATGAAAATGGATGAAGGGTCATTGCATTCATCATTCATGTTGTGTTTCTTCTGTCATGTGAGCTTGTGTTTTTCAGATTTATCCCTGTTTTATTAGGGGGTTGGGGGTGAAGAGAGAACACCCCAGGCAATTTACTTGAAACTCTTGTTTCCATCTGTCAGCTGCTGAGTAGCTGCCTTGTGTTAGGCAGTTCTGAGTGCCCTGCAACCATCACATCTAATCTACCGTTAGCTCTTGAGGCAGGATCCCTGTCCTTACCCCCCCCCCCCCCATATTCTGTGTGTTGATCATGTCTACCTTGCACGGGACTTACAAATAATAGGAAGTGCCCAGCACAACACCCAGCACATGGCAAATGCCTAGTATGTGATAGCTATTGTTTTCCTAGAACAGTGTTTCCAAACACCTGTGCAAGGGAGTATGTGTCAGAATTACCTGGAAAATAGGAGTTTGCTGGCATGTTTGAGAGCCACTGGAGCTCTTACCATTCCACCTTGGCTTTGTTTGCTGTCTAAGACGGTATGTTCCCTGAAGAGAGTGAAGGGAGCCTATCTCATTCATCTTTATATCGTTGTTAGTTATGAAGCACAATAACCATAACAAATGGTTACTGAATTACAGAGGTCTGGGCTGATGAAGTCATCCTTATATTGTTTAAGGTTCTCAGTTCTGGGGACTTATTCTTATTTTTGGCCACCCTCAGGGCTGAATTCTGCCAGATTTATGGATTTGGCTAAAACGATTCTTTTTCCCCTCTTTCGCCTCCCTGCCCCACTCTGGTTCAAGCCTTTGTTGCTCAGTCTAGTTGTGTAGGACACAGCTGCCTGGCCCATGCTGGTATTATGAGCCTTGCACTTCCCCCCCCCCACCTCCCCCCAGGCAGTCGGTCATCGGTCGGCTGCTCACAGCAGCTCATGGCAACTCTCACCAGCTGCCAGCCGCTCACACTGGCTGCTGGTCACTCATGCTGGCTGCCAGCCACTCACACTGGCCGCCGGCCACTCACACTGGCCACTGGCCGCCCCTGGCAGCCACACGGTAGCCCACAGCAGCATACAGCAGACCATGCTGGCTGCCGGCCACTCACACTGGCTGCCGGCCACTCACGCTGGCCACCGGCCGCTCCTGGCAGCACATGGTAGCCAACAGCAGCACAGCGGCCTGCGGCAGCTCACGCCAACCTCCGGCTGCTCACAGCATCCCAGCTCCAGGGAGAGCTGTTGTTCACAATCTATAGAGGGCGCAGCTCACTGGCCCATGTGGGAATCGAACCAGCAACCTTGGAGCTAGGCGCTCCAACCACCTGAGCCACCGGGCTGGCCCTTTTTTTATTTATTTATTTTTTATTTTTTTATTTTTTTTAAGTTTAACTTTAAACAAATTTAGTTCAGCCATTAAAAAAAAATGAAATTTTTCCATCTGCAACAATGTGAATGGACCAAGAGGGTATTATACTGAGTGCATGCGGTAAGTCAGACAGAGAAAGACAAATGTCATATGATTTCACTTATAAGTGTAATCTAAAGAACAAAATAAACGAAACAGAAACAAACTCATAGATATAGAAAACATTTTGATGGTTGCCAGATGGGAGGGGGTTTGGGAACGAGTGGAAAAGGGGGAAGGGATTAAGTACAAATTGGTTGTTACACAGTAGTCGTAGGGGATGTAGGGTACAGCATGAGGAATGTACTCAATAATATTGTCCTAACTATCTATAGTGTCGGGTACTAGGTTTATCTGGGTGATAGATGGGAGGGGTTGGGGCAGGGTGAAAAAGGGGAAGGGATTAAGAAGTGCAAATTGGTAGTTACAAAATAGTCATGGGGATGTAACAAAGCACAGGGGATATAGTCAATAATGTAATAACTATGCATAGTGCCAGGTGGGTACTAGACGATTTAGGGGGATCACTTCTTAAAACATATAAATGTCTAACCACTATGCTATACACCTGAAATGAATATAAAATAATACTGAATGTCAACTATAATTGAAAAAATAAAAAAAAGAGTGGGGGAAAGGTGAAGGGGAGTAAGAGATCCAAATTCCCAGGTATAAAACCAGTAAGTCACGGGGATGTAATGTACAGCATGGGGAATATAGTTAAGACTATTGTGATAGCAGGTACGGTGTCAGGTGGCTGCTGAACTTACCATGGTGAGCACTTCTTTAGGTCTATAAATGTGGAATAACTAGGGTGTACCCCTGAAACTAATATATTGTATGTTAACTATATTTTAATAAAAATCTTTTTTAAAAAATTTAGGTGGCAGTTTCTAGTCAGCTACATGCCAAACCACATTTTTTCTTTTTTCCCCCCCTTTCTTCCACCTTCCCCTACCCCACTCCAGTTCAAGCCGTGGTTTTTTCTTCTTTAAACCTTGACTGTCCTACACATGTGTTTTTTATTGTTGTTTTATTTCCTGGCTTCTTCAGAGGTTAGAGTTTGCTTTACCATCCCCGCTTTAGTGAGAACTCAGCTCCGGTCAACCCCCGCCCCACCTCTCCAGCACCCCCTGCCCTCACTGGCTGACCAGGTAGAAAGCTCTGGTGAAGATGTAATCCTGTGACACACAGCCGCCACGGCTATTCCTTCTGATACTGGAGTAAACAGCCTCCTAGGAGCCCTAGCCCCTATGCATGTATTCAAGGCTTCATAAAGTTATCCCACTGAGACCCTGCCTCTCTGAAGAAGAGGCTGGTGACTATCCAGGGATTAGGACAGGATGACGTAGACAAGTTTGAATTGGGATTTGCCTTTGCCCAAGGCAAACTAAAGTGAAAATAAAGTATGGGATTGTTTGTACTTTATTAAAGGATATGTTCTGAAAAACCTTACATCATTAAAAAAATCCATTTTGTGTATATGTGTGTGTGCGTGAGTATTATTTGTATTACGCATAATATATAATTTATATATAAACTAATGTAAATAATGAAAAATACATAAAGATGACTTTATATATGGTTTTAAACATACTTTTCAGCATAATCCTTTTTAATTTGGGGGAATTTGCTTTTTTTCAGCGGTTGGGCACAAAGCGAGATGATACTTAACCATTTCAATTTGTATAACCCAGATGCTCTCAAAATGCAACCACATAAAATATGTACATTGAAAATCCTTCTTTTTCTTGATTTTAGGTTCCTATTAATTCGTTTAAAAGAATTTTGTGGAGAATTTCTCAAGAAAAAACTTCATCTCTCTAATTGTGTGGCCATTCATAGCTTAGCTCACATGTATACCCTGAGCCAACTCGCTCTGAAAGCTGCCGATATGATACGGAGAAATTTCCACAAAGTAATTCAGGACGAGGAGTTTTATACTTTACCTTTCCATCTCATTCGAGACTGGCTGTCGGACTTGGAAATTACAGTTGATTCAGAAGAGGTTCTCTTTGAAACGGTTCTGAAGTGGGTTCAGAGAAATGCTGAAGAGAGAGAGAGGTACTTTGAAGAACTGTTTAAATTGCTCAGATTGTCCCAGATGAAACCCACGTACCTTACTCGGCATGTCAAAGCAGAGAGGCTGGTGGCTAATAACGAAGTTTGCGTCAAGTTAGTGGCCGATGCTGTGGAGAGACATGCCCTGAGGGCCGAGAACATACAGTCTGGCACGTTCCAGCACCCCGCTTCTCAGGTTTCATTATTACCTCGCTATGGGCAAAACATGGATGTGATCATGGTTATTGGAGGCGTGTCAGAGGGTGGGGACTATTTAAGTGAATGTGTGGGGTATTTTGTCGATGAGGACAGATGGGTAAACCTGCCCCATATTCATAATCACCTGGACGGCCATGCTGTAGCAGTAACAGAGTCCTATGTGTATGTTGCTGGATCCATGGAGCCAGGGTTTGCTAAAACTGTGGAAAGATATAACCCAAATTTGAATACGTGGGAACATGTTTGTAGTCTAATGACAAGGAAGCATTCTTTTGGGCTAACAGAAGTCAAAGGGAAACTCTACAGCATTGGAGGACACGGCAACTTTAGTCCTGGCTTTAAAGATGTAACTGTGTATAATCCCGAGCTTGATAAATGGCACAACTTGGAATCAGCACCAAAGATTCTCCGAGATGTCAAAGCTCTAGCCATTGAAGACCGGTTTGTGTACATAGCCGCCCGCACGCCTGTGGACCGGGACACCGAAGACGGATTAAAGGCTGTAATTACTTGCTATGATACAGAGACTCGACAGTGGCAAGATGTGGAATCATTGCCACTTATTGACAATTACTGCTTTTTTCAAATGTCTGTGGTTCATTCAAACTTCTATCAGACAGCATCATGCTGTCCCAAGAGTTATTCTCTAGAAAATGAAGAGGCAGTAAGAAAAATTGCCAGCCAAGTTTCCGATGAGATCCTTGAAAGCTTACCTCCAGAAGTCCTAAGCATCGAAGGAGCAGCCATTTGCTATTACAAAGATGACGTTTTCATTATTGGAGGCTGGAAAAACAGTGATGATATTGATAAGCAGTATCGGAAAGAAGCCTACCGATACTGTGCTGAGAGGAAGAGGTGGATGCTCCTTCCTCCCATGCCACAGCCTCGTTGTAGAGCCACTGCTTGTCATGTGAGAATCCCATACCGGTACTTGCATGGCACACAGAGATACCCTATGCCTCAAAACTTAATGTGGCAGAAGGACCGGATCAGACAGATGCAAGAAATACATCGGCATGCCCTAAACATGCGGCGAGTGCCAAGCTCTCAGATTGAATGCTAGGTTCTCTAATACATGAAGCTTAAAACAGTTATACCTGTTTCTTGAGGCTGAAGACATCCAGACTGTTACTTGAAAAAGTATGTTGATAACTTATTTTCTACCTGAGTGGATTATGGCCCCATAGAAAGGAGTTATAGTTAAAAAACTGCAAACTGGGAAACTCAGTTCAAAATGTGGTAATATTTTGTTAGTGTGCTGTCTTTCCCTGTCTTTGGTTTCTGTGTATGTGCCAGCTAAGTAAGATCTTTTTAAAGACAAGTGGGAAAACCAGGTGGTTACTTGGCTGTTTTTCTGCCAAGAAGTTATAACTCCTTTGTCTTAGGGACATGTTTTGAACATGCTTTGAGCACCAATTTTATTTGCACATTTATTTTGATACTCCTTTTCATTTTTTCCTGAATGGTTGGTTTTGAAAAGATCAGAACTTAACACATAGCCTTTCTCTGCAGGAGGTATGTGCAATAGACTGAAATTTGAAGGAAAAAGCACAATATTTCAGCAAGATGATTTCAGAATGTTTGCATTGGTATTTTGTTGTTTATCTAGAAATACTGTTTTGTTTCTTTCTAAAAAAGATCACTGATGAGAAATTTGTGGTTGGCGCATGCATATTTTGAATATTTTTCATTTCTTCAGCAACTGACTTAATGACTTCAAGCCATTGCTCTGAGATGATGGTAGTTGGCAAGAGTATTGATCTTTAGCTGATTGACTAAGTACAGAGGACGTTATATATGTGTGAAATTTGTTTCTCTAAGAAGAGAAGTATTATTAATATAGACTGAGAAATCCACAAAGGCATTACAAAATTTAAAAAACACTTTTTTCCTGGAGTTGCAGGCTTGAGGATAAGTTAATCAGTGTAAATAATGCCTATGACAATCGACACTCAATGCCTTCAGTTTTAAATTTTGCTCTAATGCATATTGTGTAGAATCCTCCTCATTCTTTTCTAAAAGACACTTTTCTCAAAATGGGAAGGAAATAGCAATTTAGAGAAATGTTGCTAAAGAGAAGCCTTATTATTTCTCAGCCCGATTGTTATAATGTCTTACCCAGTTGCCCTGGACTTTAATTGGAACTCTACCTGAGCCAGGAATACCAAATTTAAGTGCATAATTCTGGCTCTTAAAAAGCTGTAGTTATCTTTTATTTATTTTTATGTATTCTTCTGATTCTCTTACACACTCCCAAGCTTTATATAAATTAGCACTCAGGTTGACTCTTTTAGCACTCAGTTAACTCATGTTCCTACTGTTTGCAATGTGGGTCCAGTATATTTTCTTTGTTTCTTTCAGACTATTTTTACTTTTATTAGACATTCCAGAATACTATTCTAGAAGTTGACTTCTAAGTGCAGTGACTTTTTTTCCTAGTCCATTATTAGTTGTATCCTCCTTATTAGTTGTATTAAACATCAAAAGAAAAAAGTACAACTAGAAATTTTGGCTGTCAATTTGCTGCAAGACTATTAATGTTTAGCCCTTGGACTCTATACTAAGAACTTCCCTAAAATTTCTAAATTGGCATCCCTGCCTAGGACAAAGATTTTCAATAAATGTTGGAAATCTGCTTTAAAACTATCTTAGACTGGGGTGGGTGTAGGAAACTGTAAGTCATATTTCTATATGAGGACATATTATCTTACCCCACCTCTCCCATTTTCTCAATTTCCATGCATTTGTAGTTATTTTAATAAAAGCCATTGGATTCTGAGAAGTGCTAATTCTTAGCTGTGAGTGGTCTATGCAAGTAAGACAGAAAAAAGCTCATTTGAATGAAGTCCTCATTTCTCTCTGATAGACTGTGCTAGCAGACTTCCTTTTCTTGGTGGTGGTTAAGGAATTTAGTAGCTCACTAGGATGCCAGTTTCTTTCCAGAAGGATATGATGTAAGGATTTGGGGTGTTTTTTGTTTTGTTTTTTGTGGGGTTTTTTGTCTCAGGATTGTTTTCTGAGATAGTCATTACCAATTTATTTGGAGGGTTGTCTTTTTTTCAAATAATGTGGCAGAAATTATAACTCATAAGATTTAGGTATAATCTGGTTTTAAAAACTTGATTGAAATTGTTGTTTTTTAACCCAGCAGGCAGCCTAGGCCATGGGTGAAAAGAAGGGGTAAGTCCTTCCTTGCATGATGATGTGTGCAGGTTTTCCTGACTACTGAATTTCTAATTTTCATATTTGAATTCACGTGTGTGATTTCACATCAATAACTTGTGTTTCTGAAATATCCTAACTAACTTGTTAATCAGGAAAGAAACCAGATTTGCTTAAATCTGTTCAAGGCTGACATTCTGAAATTCTAAACTGGAAATAACTTCCCAGCATATTTGGAAAGGTTCTGATTATGACCAGCCTAAAATGGCTCTTTGGGAAAGAAATTTCCTTTTTTGATGAAAACTTAAAGATTGTGCTTGGTATTTAAGCAATTAAAAAGACAGCTTTAAAATGTGTATTTAAGCGAACCGGTTTTTTTGTTTGTTTGTTTGTTTGTTTGTTTTGGTTTTGTTTTATGGAAGGAAAAGAGAGGAATTGATTATACAAAAAGTAATCACTACACATAACTTTGAGTGAATCTACTTATGTCTCAGAATAGATATCTTTTAACTATACCTACCCCACCATGGTTTAAAAAAAAAAATCAGTGGTATATATTGAGAATGTCAGTCATGAGCTTAGTGTTTAAGTATCTCACAGTTATTTGCATGATTAGTCTTGTGTACCTCGGTATTCAGCTTTGCTTTTGCTGTGCCAATTCAAAAATATTTTTCAAAATTCATCGACATCAGTTTTGTTTTGATCAGTTGGTTTTGTATAGTATTTCTGGGACCAAAACATTTTAAAATACCGACTTTTTAAATATAGAACAGATGTTTGGAGCTAGAAAGACAGCGTTTATGGAAAATTTGTGTGCTTTTGTATTTTAAACCCTTTGGGCTGCTGGAAAGGCAGTTTCTAGGGCACACTTTTTTCCTCTTCATGTTTCTTGACTAGTGTAGCATGTGGTGTGTTTGAATACTTTATTCTCTGCTTCATAATTCTAATATGAACACTGTATTATAGGTAGACAGATAAGCTAAATTGTGTATTTTAGTTACTTGGCCTAATCAAGCATAACTAAAGGAACTTACTTTCCTCAAATTAAGCTTAAATAAAAAGAATATATTGGCCAACTTGTGTGTCCTTTGAAAACATACAGAATTGTGAAGCAAATTCTCTGCATACACTAGAAAAATAGGGTGCTGATAGGTTGCTGTTTAACTGTAGAATTTTTGAGAAACGGTTCAGTCTCCTTTTTTAACTGTTAAACAGTTGGCACAGTTCATCACTCCAGTTTGTTACTTTCTTGACAATAGTTCATTTTTGTTTTTGTTACAGTGCTTACATTATAACAAGTTCTGGGTCATTGGAAACAAAAGAGCTCATAGTTGAGTGATGTGATACGATAACAATAACATAATATAGTAGTCATTTTCCTTCAAGGAATTTAGATAGCCAAATAACTGCTATTTGTCGCTTACCTTTGTAGGGCTTTTGTCTTACGCTCTATGACCATTACTGCGAATGTCTGACAGAAGCACATGCAGTAGAGCACTTGCTGTTAACCTGAGCCTCCCGCATAATGCACTCGTGAAAAGTAGTGCTTGCCAGATGTTTGGAGATCTTAGCATCCCTGTGCTAGGGCTCATTGAGTTACTTGTAAAATAAATAGATGTAGTTCAAGCTGATACACAGTGAATTTTGGGAGCCAGTAGTATCCAAGCTCCTACTTTACTAGAAGTATAATCTTGACTATCTCCTGTCAATCAGAGGAGACGTGGAATTTAGGACACTTTGACACATTACCGTGTAAAATAGCTTGTTTTATGTTCCTAAAGCTCTCTTGTTCTGTGTTAAATCATCTCAATGTAAGTTTTAAATAAACGTATTTCGTTAGAGCTGGTTTGCACCGGGTACTTTTTTTTTTCATTTGTAAGTATGCACTGTTGAATATCATTGCTTTCTTCCTTCCCTCTGACTCCCTCATTCATCCAACCCTTGGCTCCCCTAAGTTGAACATTTTCCAGAACTCTTACAAGTTTAAACACTGCATTTATTTTAAAAAAGAATTCTTATTGCTTAGACTTTTTATTAGCTAAATGACGAGGCTCATACAGGTAGGGTGCTTGTCGAAGCGGAGTACTTGACTTCATCTCGCAGCGCTAGGCCTGTGAAGTTGTCCCTCCTCGCGGCGTACTCCCCAACGTTGGCCAGCCCTGGTACCACACAGCAGCTCAGAGCACTGCGGTATATGCTCATGTCGTGAGCGTCGTACCACTCGTCCGTCTTCTCATCATAGCACTCCACGTTGAAGGTGGTGGTAAAGCCATTAAAGCCGCCCACCACAAACAACAGGTCGTCTACCACCTCAATGCCAAAGTTACTACGAGGATTAAACATCGTGGGGATGGTGCGCCAAGTGTTAGCCACGGGGCTGTAGGCTTCTGCGCTCCGCAGGCGATTCGCTCCATCAAAGCCGCCTACCTGCGGACAGCAAAGGAAGATGGTTGACTGTTAACCCCTGATTCTATTCACCGAGGAGGCCCTTTTAGGGAAAGCCCAGTGATTTCAGACCTCCCTCTTCCATGGAAAAAAAGCTTTTCAGATGCTTACCAATGGTAGTGTTAAGCTATTTGCTAATTGAAAATCAAGGGGTATCGTCTCTGTGGTGGTACAAGATAAACTCACCGCATACACGTGTTCTCCATAAGCAATTACGCCTATTCCACTCCTCCTGCTTCTCATGGGTGCTATGACGGTCCACTGATTACTCTCAGTGTTGTACACCTCTGCTGTAAACAGGCATTCATTTCCGTTAAACCCACCACATATATAGACCTGTGTGAAGATGGTTCCAAGATTATTAAAATTGTTACCTCTGGGGAGTGGAAAGAAAGGGTGTGTATACCGGGGGTGCCAAAAAAATGTATACAAGTGGACACTGGTCAACGTTGCTCAAGCAGTTCGCCGTAATCAGAAGTGTCTGGACGCTGATGGTAACCACTTTGAGCACCTCTTGTAATTGCAGAAGTCAAACGTGACTTGTATTCTTTTGTTATTGGTATATATTATTACAATTTTACATTTTTTTCCCTTAAAATGTGTATGCATTTTTTTGGCACCCTCTGTATATGGTGGTGGTGGTGGGGACACTTTTGGTACCAGTTTGTACAATCTGAGTTTCTTTTTTCCACATATGCATGCATTGCTTTTTTTTTTTTTTTTTTAAGTTTATTGGGGTGACAATGCATTGCTTTTTTAATAAGTAAAATAAGCAAAGATAATTACAAGGGGCCACTTAGTTATCTGACAGACTTAGTACTGCAGAGTGACCGCATTTCCCCAAAAATAAGACCTAGCCGGGCAATCAGCTCTAATGCGTCTTTTGGAGCAAAAATTAATATAAGACCATTATTATATTATATTATACTATACTATATTATATTATATCCAGTCATATTAAAATAAGACCAGGTCTTACATTAATTTTTGCTCCAAAAGATGAGTTAGAGTTGATTGTCTGGCTAGGTCTTATTTTCGGGGAAACACAGGAGTACTCCCACTTCTGTTTTCCGTCCACCCCAAAAAACAGAAGCATTCGTTGTTTCTGGGCTTGTTTGCATTCACATCTGCACCCCCTAGCCCCCAGTGCTTACCTTTCCGTAGAGTGTTGTGGCACTGGCATCACTCCTCTGTTCGTGCATGGGGGCAATGAGTGTCCATTGGTTGGTCTCTGGCTCATAACGTTCAGCAGTGTTGAGACGCACATAGCCATCAAACCCTCCCATGGCATAAATAAAATTGCTGAGGACCGTCACGCTGACATAGCAACGTCTGGAGTGCATCGGGGCCACCTGATGCCAAGTTTTCTTGACTGGGTCAAAACGCTTAACACTATTGAAATAGTCTACGCTATCAAACCCCCCAATGATATAAACATAGCCTTTCAAATAGGCTGCCCCGTGGTAGGCACGGGGACTCTCTTCCTCACAAGTGACATTCACCCATCTGTCTGCCCGAGCATCATATGCCTCAATGGCATTGGTAGGACTCCCACCACTCCAGCCACCAATTGCAAATAGGATGGCATAGGGCAGGCGGGGCCTGGTGAGTGGGTTGGTAAAGTCAGAATTAGAGGGTCCATTCATGTTTAGGTCATACATGGCCTTTAGGGCATTAATGATGACTGGCTTGCATTCCTCGCTGTCTTTCACATAGTCATTCATCTTAACATTGTTCATGAAGTACTCAGCATGCATGAGGGCCAGGCGAACCTACGAAGGAAATGCAGAAAGTCATTTAGGTGAGGTGAGGGTGCCTGGAAAACCCATATCCTTAATCCTGTTTTACAGTCTACCTTTGAATTATAGTACGATCATATTTTGTTTTGCTTTTGAACTTTACAACTCACAGTTTAAAATATTTGTTTTTCAGAGGTGGTATAAATTTGGGTGCTAAGAATGAGCCAGACAGAAGATACTTCAAATGGTCGGTGAGCTAACCCATTCCTTGGCCACCAGACAGTACTGTCAGACCAACAAAAGCTGTAGTAAGTGTTCTGTGATTGAATATCTATGTCTCTATATGTAAAATAACATGAATTTGCACCAAATAGCTACAACTGAGTGCAATACTCATGGTTTGGTTACTAGTCTTGGGTTTGGGGAACTCACAGAACACACAAAGGTGAAAGGAAGACCCTCTAGAATTCTTTTAAAGGCCTTTCCTGCTCCTTCCCCCCTATCAGGGAGAATTTTGGTTAAAGAATATAACTGGGGTAGAAGGAAGTAGCAAAGCCAAGGGCAGAGAAAATTGCAAAATTCCAGAAACTAGAAGAAGATGCCTTCTATTCTATATAAGTGTATGTAAAAACAGCCCTGGGATCTGTCAAACATTTTAATATGGCTCTTAGGACAATCCCTCTGGGATAAATGAACCAAACATGAGCAATTAAGCACTGCACTCCACCAAAAAATAAACTTGACCTTGGGAAGCAAAACCGAAATATGCTGCTTCCTATTTTGGGGGTCATGAGAAATCCATTTTAAAATAGCTTCAAATACAGCATCTTCTTGTTTGACGTTGAGCTCATCTTTCTCAATGATATCCTTCAGTTCAGTGACTGAGAGCTCTAAAAACTCTGCCGAGACTTTCACCATCTCCTCGAAGTTGTGCAGTATGAACATGTAGGCCTTCTGCCTCAGTTCCGGGCAGTAGTAGTAATCTGTGAACTTGCAGATGCCGATACAATTATCCAAACACAGCTCCGACTTGAGGAACTCACAGCAACCTCTGACGATACCCATGATGTTAAATTGGTCTGCAGCAGCCAGCAGCTTCTCCACGTTGTCCGGAGTGATGGGAACGGTCCTCGTGTATGCATATTCAATAATTAGCTTCATCATGTCGGGGGAAATGCCGGGAATGTTGTATACCTTTTTTTCAGTGTTGTTCCAGCCACTTGTAAACAAAGCTCTGAAAGAAAGAAAGAAACCAACAGCCACTGAAACATTTCTCTTTGGTTTGCCATGCTCTCCCCCTGCCTTTTCTTGTTGAGAGTTTGGACATTTTCCAAAGAGTGTAACAGTGAGTATATCGGAAATAAAGTGGGGTGAGGAAGGGAAGGGGGGAGGGCAGACGGCTTTATACAGTGGGCAAGAGAACCTTTACAAGAACTTTGACGTTGGTTACTGATCTCCTCTTCCTCCCACTTGTGGATGGAGAAATTGGATCTAGAGTGGGAGTAAGCCTCTGTCCCAACCCATTGCCCACCAAATTCTACCTTGCTTAAGGAAATTAAACTTGAGCAATACGCTTTTTAGGTAAATGTTCAATCAACACAGGTTGATAACGTAGTCACTTCTATTGCTACCTCCTTGGTCCAAGCCACCGCTGTCTCTTGCCTAGATTATCAGCAGTCACCTCCTAACTGATCTCCCTGCATCTGCTCTAGACACCTCCAGAGTTTATAGTCTCATCCCAGTCACCAGACTCAAAACCCTCCACTCAAAACCTTCCACTGACTTCCTTTATAGTAAAATACAAAGTCTTTACCAGGGACTACAAAAGTCCCCTGAGATCTGGACCAGTCATACCTCTTTGAGGTATTTCCCTCCGCCTTCCACTCACTCCATTTCAGCCCTGCTGGCCTTGCTTTCCTTGAATAGACCAGAGATGTTTCCATCTTTGGTCCTTGTACCCACTGTTCCCTCTGCCTAGAGGCTGCCCCAGATCTCTATATTTCTCACTCCCTCCTCCCCTTGTAGTCTTTCCTCAAATGTAACTTTGTCAGCAAAGTGATAATCCTACTTAAAATTGCCACCCACCAATCCCTATTTTCCTTTTTTCCTTAGCACTTATGATCTGTTATTTTATTTACTTAATGCCTAGTCTATCTACCAGAAGGTAAGCTTCATGAGAGCAGAAATGTTTATCTCTTTATTAATTGGTTTATTTCCAGTACTTACTATCGTGCCTGTCACAAAATAAGCACACTCAATAATTATTGAATGAATAAATGACTACTATTCCACTATGTAGCTAGGTACTTTTCTAGGTGTTGAACAAGACAGAATTCGCTGTCCTAATATATTTGGCTTCCTTTTTCTAGGCTTAAGGGAATATGGGCTTAGAGATAATATTCTTATCTAGAGCAGGGCTCTGTAAACCTACAACCTCTGAGCCAAATTCCGCCCACCTCTTCTTTTTGTGCTGCCCACGAGCTAAGAATGTTTTATACATTTTTAGATGGAAAAATGAAAAGTATTTTTTGACACCGGGGAAATGATAATAAATTCAAATTTCAGTGTCCATAAATAATTTTATTGGAACACATCCATGCCTTTTCATTTGGTATTATCTATGGTTGTTTTTCCACTATAAAGGCAGACTGGAGTAGTTGCGACAGACTGTTTGGCCTGCAAAGCTTAAAACATGTACTATTTGGACTTTTGTAGACCTAGCTGAATGAGAATTTTTAGCAACAGATGAGACACATTTATCATATCTTGATTGGAATTGATTACTCAAACGTTTTCAGCTCGTGAACAAAATAGCCCTTCCACTTCCTGGTTTACAATGGTTTTTACTCAAACTCCCTTTTTCTTCTGATAAATATTTCCGCATTTCTTTCCCTTCATCCCTCTTCCCATCCCCTCAATCCTTATTAATTTATCACCCTGTTTGAGCTCATCTCTACCGGGATAGGGGCGTAGAAGTGGCTGAAGTGGCATTGCCATCTAGGTTTGAGTAGGAAACCCAGTACGTGTGCCCAACCTTCCCAAAGGTTGGTTTGAATGAGAAGCAAAGGAAAAAAGCAGCTAGCCCACCAGTAGTTGGTTGAAATCTAACTGAAAACCAGAGAGAAGCAGCTCTGGCCCAAGTTGAGCCTTTTCAGAAGACAAAGGAGCCGCGCTACAGGAATCCAGAACTTTGATAGTTTCCCTAAACGTAAAATGATGAGGTGGGAAACATGAAATGAACCAAAATGTCTCAAAATGAGCCCATTTCCCCCTTTGGCTTAGTTTGGCAACCCTGTTATACCTAAAGTAGGAACTGCAGCTACAGAGGATGTTCTTGTGGGCATTGAACTCAAAACCATTGACCTTGACCACCACGTCGCAGAGCTTGCCCTCTAGCCTAAGTTCATTGAAGATCTCACAGGTCATCGCACTCATCTTCCTCTCCATATGAGGCTGGTGGAATCGTGTGGAGGCCGCCGTGCTCTCCATTTCCATTGCACCCTGGGACCAGCAGAGAGGCTGTTCTCCTAGGGTGTTGGGGAGGGTCGTGGGGGGCCCCTTTAGCCAGCTGTCGCTCCTTTTCCCTACTACATCTTTCATGTAGGGCCCATCAGGCCGCTCAAGTTCCAGAATCCTAGGCCCGCAGTGAGATCACTCGTAGGATTGTGTTCTCAGGTTCTGGAACTCTCCTGCCCCTGTCCTCCTTCCTTATCCCCTCCCCCACCACACCTCCTTCTCTGTCCCTGTACCCAGAGCAAGACTGTGCCCACCAACACCATGTAAGAGTTTTTATGAATTCTGGTTCCTGTTCCCTCTTCAGTTGCCCAGTTCCATATCCCTGTAGCATCCAACTACCTTCTTCCACTGCTCCACACTTGACTCCTCAGACGCGGAGTTCAAGGAAACCAAGTCAGAGGAGGCAGAAGGGAGAAGTAAAACTGTAATTAGAATTTCATTCTGGCCCAGTTGTCCAGGGCCTTCCTGCCCTCGGAACATGCGGTAGGTACTCATTTTCTTCTGATGAGGAGTGGTCCCAGTTAAAGAAGCACCGCTTGGATGTTTAACGGAGCCCACTTCATGCCTCGGCCACATCCCCTCCCATCCTGCGGCTTTTTTTGTCAAGCAAACTGTAAGCCTGGAAACGACCACACTTGCTAGGATTTTTGCTCTAGAAAGAGTGGTACCCAGTAAACCCCAACTCCTTGGGACCCTCACCCTCCTCAACACAGAGCCCTCAACCACAGCCTTCCCCTAGCGCGCCGTACAGGTTTCCCGAACCACCAGCCTCTCCCAGCCCATCCTGGCGCGGGGACCCGCAGTTCCCCCGCCTACCCCGCTCTGTCCCTCTTGCCTCAGGAGGGGACGACGCGTGCGCAGTGCTGTCGCGAGGGGGCGGTCTTTGTCCCCGCACCACCCACCAGGCTGCGAACACCATGGCGGAAGAGGTGAGGCATATGGAACTATCAGTAGCGCGGTCCCGGATCCCTCGGGTGCTCCGAGACCCCCAGTGCGTCATCTCGGCCCCCCTGCGCCACCCTGGCCAGTAGGTTCTCCTGGCCGGGCCGGAGCCCCCGCTGCGCCCCGGCCCGGCCTCTCAGCGTTGCCCGAGCGAGCCCCCGGCTCCCCTTGGGTCCAGCGCGGTGCCAGAGTCAGCCGTTCTCTCGGGTTTTGGGACAGGTGAGCATCCTGACGAAGGCCACAGTCCGGATGCGGCAGTCCGGGCGGGTGATGGAGATCGTAGGCGCCCTACGCAGGGGCGGGAAAGACCGCTTACAGGTACCTCCGGGGCGAGGTCGGGCAGGCGAGTCGGGGGCGGCTGGGGAGACGTCCTGCCCTTCCCGCATTGCTGCGGACACCTGCAAGGCCTCAGCCGCTAGAAATGGCCAGGGGTCTGAGGGCAAGCAGGTTGGTTCGCCTGTTTTGCCTTGGAGGCCCACCTGCCCTAAAACCTAGAATTCTCAGTATGGTCATTCTGCTTCCTCTAATTAGACAGACAGCACCCACACCAGGCCCCGGGGCCTTATTCTCCAAACTAACCCAGGTCAGCGGGCTCTCCAAGAAGTTGCAGATGTGGAGATGGGCCATAAAGGTGGAGGCACCCTAGGAAGCACCCAGGGCATTGAGATGGGTGTAGTGAAAAAGACAGAGGGGTTCTGATTCTTGAGTTCCCGCCCCCAACCCCTCAAGACGCTGGGCCTCCTTTGAGTTTGCTCTGTACTAACTAGGATTAGTTCTTCCTTCCCTCTCTAGCCCTCCCTAACTCCCCCAGGGCTTTGCCCACAGACTGGGCACTGAGATCTTTGACTTTTATGATTATCTCCCCAGCCAGACACAGGCCAAACCTGAAGGAGCCTGTCTAGGCATCATCTCTCTTTTGCATTTTAGGTCATTTCTGATTTTGACAGGACCTTGAGCAGGTTTGCATATAATGGAAAGCAATGCCCTTCTTCTTACAGTAAGTCACATACTAGTTTGCTTTGTTGGGCTTGACAAGATGATGCTTCTAAGGGGCAAGTGAAAGGAGCTTTGTGTTTTTGCAGATATTCTGGATAACAGCAAGGTCATCAGTGAGGAGTGCCAGCCAGAGGTGAGTTACTCCCTTTCTTTGTGCAAAAATGGCTATCATATATCACTTCAAATGGTTCTTGCTTAGGACCAAAGATTCCAGGATAGAGACATTAGAAGATTCTTTTTTTTTTTTTTTAATTGTTTCTTTGCTCAGGTGGACCAAGTCTTAATACACTGGGACAGCTTTTCCTTATTGGCTAAGACATATGATGATTGATGGTTAGAGTATGGATGTTATGCTCACTGCTAAAGAGTCTACAAGAGACTTCAGTGTTTGTCATTTAACCCTCCCACAACTCCGAGAGGTGGACAGAACCATTATTGTCTCCATTTAACAGATGAGAAAACAGGTTTGGAGAGGTTGAGCAACTAACCCAAGGTCATACAGCCAAGATGTAGAGTTTGGCTGTATTCTGACCCAAACGCTTTCCATTGCATTATGCACTTTCCTTGATAATATAATTTTCTTGAAAGCAACAGGTCTCAAGAAAGACTTCTGAATTAATGTCAAAATACAATAACTCCCATTTCCATAAAATGCATACAAATATTGTGAAGTGATTCCTGTAGCCTTGGAGTTCATTTTACTTTGCTCCATGGACTTCCTGTCAGTGTCCTCTTTGCCAGAGCAGAGCCACGCTAGTTGCACGTTTCTCTGCAAGTTGCTGAGCTCTTTCTGCTGAATAACTACATCATTTAATTCCACTTCATTATGAAATTCACTAAATTGCATACTAAGTGGTCTGTTGGTCTGTCTCATTGGTCAGCTCTTCCAACACTCTGTCATGATTACTCAGTATTAATATGGACAGTGGATTGTAGATAGCTCTTATATTTCTAAAACCTATCTCTCTGGGGATGCCACTTGTATAATAGCTTAAGGTGGGTTCTGGCTCCACCACTGATTGCCTTTAGCAAGTCACTTTTTGGGGTTCCTCACATCCCTCATCTTACCAATTTCCAGGAAGCTGCATCCACAAATAAGACAGTAGGTTTGATTGTCCTCTCTAGGATAAAGAAGCTAGAGAAAACTAAGATTTTTGGGGTTGATGGGCTCCTGAAGAAATGAATAAACCAAAGTTTATGTATAAAACCTTTTTTAAAAAAGAAAAATTATATTCTTCTGTGGAGTTCTATTATACTTTTAGAAAAATGTTCTTACACCCAAAAAAACCACACACATTGAGAACCTTAATAGGTTGGTGCAAAAGTAATTGTGGTTTAAAAAGTTAAAAATTGCAAAAACCACAATTACTTTTGCACCCTAATACATTTCAGGAGCTTTCTGCCTTTGTCAGTGTGTAATCTTTGCTCTTAACTCTCTTTTGGACCGATGGTCAGGGACTCCATTTGATCTTGTAATATTCCAAGACCATGCATATATTAAAATTAAAATCCTTTATCCAGTCAATTCCCATTATTATTGGGCGCTGTTACTGACTGGCCCTGTGTGACACATAATCCCTCCCCCCAAGAGGATGGAAGGTTCTGGCATGTGGAAGGAAGCCTTAGCCAGAGGTAGCACCTGTAGATGCTCGTGAAGTAATTCACCTGATGTTGGCAGTGTGATGGACGCATCCACTAATGTGCTGTGTCCCAAACAACAGTTTTTTCGTTACACTTTCATAATTTTGGTTTTTATTTGCCATATCTGTGTATGACTTTTACTAAATATTTTTCTTTAAATTGACCTGCTTTTAAAAACCTGAGTGTAATTAACTTATAAAAAAAAAAAGGAACAATCTTTGTGAAAGCATGAGTTTGAGATACTAGTTTTTTTTTAATATACATTCAAATGAATCCACTAAAACAAATGAACTACTAAAACAAAGTGTTTATCCATGTACCCCCTAAAGTTAGCTTGCCTACCACCCAAGAAACTGTACCACATTTCGGGATACACAGAATGAAATCAGTTCTTACTGGTTAAGCCCTGATGACTGAGCTAGTAAATAACAAAATCCTAGTAACCCTCTGATCTGATAGCAAAAGCTCTTTATGCTGTGATTCTTGGACCTCCCTGCTGGGTGAGTGCAAAGGGATGACCAGCTCTGTGGATCCAGTCGCTCCCTTACATGAAGTTGAGCCTTCTCAGTGATTTTTTTTTTGTGTGTGTCTCATGCTAAACTGTAGGACTTTGCTGGGGAAAACTTGATGGACTAATGGCTTTTCTCTTCATTTGGATACCCCAGCTGAAAGCGCTCCATAAACACTATTACCCAATTGAGATTGACCCACGGCGGACCATTGAAGAGAAGTTACCTGATATGGTGGAATGGTAAGTGACGGTGGTGGTGAAAGCTCCTGGCCCTTGTGATGGACTGGTCTAAGAAGGGGCGTATTTCTTCCCTTTGATGAGATGACAGGCTTCCTCACCTTACTGGATGCTTAACTGAATGCTATAGGCCCCGCTATTAGAACAGATTGTCTAGGCACACCCGGGACTCCTTGTAGCTGCTGCTAGAGTGGGGGACCACCAAGAATCCCTGGAATGAGGTAGAAGCCCCTTGGTTTGGGAAAATAAGTGCTTTGGGGAGATAACCCTCCTATAGAAACCAATATCACTGGACAGAGCCCCTGTTTTACAGAGAGAGGGGTTGCAAAGGAAGGGATTCAGAAGAGCTTTGGCTTCAGCAGTGAACACACCCAACTCTTATCTCTCTGCTGTGTTGCTTTCTCACCGTTTTTTTGGTTAAGGACAGCCAGAGTCCTCCAGAAAATGGCTCTGTGGAAAAGGATGAGGCCTCCATTGTCAGTACTTCCAGAGGGGCCTTGGCCCTGAAAATGGAAAGGTCACTTTACTTACTTAGTGATTTGAATGTGGGGCTTTGTGGGGTATCTGTTTCTAGGTGGACCAAAGCACACGATATCCTGTGTCAGCAGAAAATTCAGAAGTTTCAGATAGCCGAGGTGGTTAGAGAGTCCAATGCAATGCTTAGGTAAGTTGCTTGCTCTGGAAAACATTCGAAATGGGTTTGCCCACAAAAAAGAAGGTGGGAAGGAGTAGAGAGGAGTTCGTTGCTAGGAGAGTCAGAAGAGACATGGCACCATGAGCACCTGAAGTGGGGAAGGTCTTGCTTTTCCTCTCTGGATACAGCTGAAGGGTTTTCTATTATATCCTTGGGTGCTTCCTCAGAAGCAGTCTGCTGGTAGTGGAGGTAGTGGGAATGTGACCAGGGCTTCATCTCCAAGAATCAACAGCATCCAGTTGATTTTTCCCAGTGGTTTACACATGCTTTGTAAAATGACTTTTGGGGTCTCCATGGGAACTGGTATTCTTTATCCAGACATGGGAGCTGGCTGGCTGGGGCCCCTTGATCATCAGCAGCCTTCACAGTGCAGCTCTGTCTGCTGGAGCGTTGTTTACCGGAGGAGTGATAGGAGCACGTAGAGGAAGGAGTCGGCATGGGTGTCTGTCCTTAGGATTGTGTGTCCTAACTGGGGAGAGAGGCTAGCTCATGAAAAGCCAAGAGAGAAGAGACGTGTGCAGATTCAGTAAGAGCCGGGTGGGTTGGGGTGTTCCTCAGTCAGTCTGTCCCAGAATAGCTGCCTGGTGTGTCCTACCGTTGCCCCTCAAACAACACGGGTTTGAATGTGCTGGTTCACTTATACGTGGATTGTTTTCAGTAAATATCCAGTTGGCCCTCTGGCTTTCGCATCTGTGGATTCAACCAACCGCACATCGTAAACAGTATTTTCAGTCTGGCGTTAGGAGTCCTCAGATGCAGGGGACCAACTGTATGCATCATTCTATGCCATTTTATATAAGGGACTTGAACATCCTTGGATTTTGGTATCCACGGGGCTCTTGGAACCAGTTCCCCTTTGGGTACTGAGGGACAACTGTAGTTAAGTTTTCGGGGAGTCAAACGTTATATGTGGATTTTTGACTGCTCAGGCTTGGCACCCCTTACCCCCACGATATTCAAGGGTCAACTGTAGTATGGAAACAATAAAAGTATGAGCCCATTCATATGAAGTTCAAGGACAGGCAAAGCTAATCAGTGGGGATATAAAGTCAAAGTAGAGGGGTGGCATGGACTGGGAAGAGGCATGAGGGAACCTTGGTCTGGTTGCTAATTACATGAGTGTATACATATGTAAACAGTAATTGAGCTGAACACTTAAGAGTAGTACACTTGAGCCATTTACTGTATGTATTTCATATCTCAATTTAAAATGTTTTTGTTTTTGTTTTTTTATTTAAAAATGTAATAATATAAGCCAAGTAGAAAGTAAAGAAGAGAAGCAGAGGCAGTGCCCTTTGAGAATCCATTCGTCTCTTTTCAGGGAGGGATACAAGACGTTCTTCGACACCCTCTACCAAAACAGCATTCCCCTTCTCATCTTTTCTGCGGGCATTGGTGATATCCTGGAAGAAATTATCCGGCAGAAGAAAGTATTCCACCCCAACATCCACATTGTGTCTAACTACATGGATTTTGACAAAGATGTGAGCCAGATCTCGTTTGGGCAGGGAATGGGCAAGGAGTGGGGACCACCAACCAGGGTACTGCACCCTAAACCTGGGGAGGGGAAGGAGGAGAAGGCATGCTGGCTTCTTTGTCCTCGGGCAGTATTTATTTACTTATGCCAGCTAAAGACAGTTACTTCTAAAAGACTCACTCTTTGGTGTTTGGCCAACAGTTAGCTCTCTCCCCTGGGGGTCACTCAAGCCCCATGTCACTGGCATGGGTCATGTGCCATCCTAGGTGCTCAAGGGCTTGGGCTTTGACTTATTTTCTTAGAGCCAGAAGTGGGCTGCTCTGACTTACCCATGTTCTAACTTCTTAAAACCAATGGCTGGAACGTCCCTCCTTTTGAACTATGGTTAGGACGTGACCCGCGACTATTGCTTAGCCACCCATGTGGCCTAAACAGTGCTTGTGTCACAAGCTTCATGTGATGTTTGATGGTCCCTGTTAGTTTACACCAGGGGTTACAAACTTTGTAAAAAGCCAGGTAGTAAATATCTTAGGCTTTGTGGGCTATACGACCTCTGTCGCGACCACTACACTCTCCTGTGCAGAAAAGCAGCCACAGACAAGATATAAACAAGGCGCATGGCTGTGTTCCAGTCAAACTGAATTTATAAATATAGGCTAAGCCTGGCCCACGGGCCCTACCTTGTCGGCCCCTAGTTTAGACTACAATGAGATTTTGGCATTATCTATAGCTTTCATGATTTTCTTTCCTGTGTGCCAGAGACAATGGAAACGTGGCGCCAGACAGGTCCCTGTAGCCCTGCTGTCTGTCTCTTGTCTTGGTTATTTAGGGTTTCCTACAGGGATTCCAGGGCCAGCTCATACACACGTACAACAAGAACAGCTCCATATGCAAGAACTCCGCTTACTACCAGCAACTTCAGGGCAAAACCAACATCCTCCTGCTGGGAGACACCATGGGGGATCTCACAATGGCTGATGGGATTCCAGGTGTGGAGAACATTCTCAAGATTGGCTTCCTAAATGACAAGGTAGGGAGGGGACCAGGGCTTCCTCCTCTGTGGCTTGCTTCTCTTTCAAGTCCTGTTAACACATGCTGACCGAACACCTTCTGTGTGCTAGCCATTGCATTAAGTGTTAGAGGTACAGAAGTAAGACACAAGCCATGTTCCCCAGGAGGATAGTCCGTATTCTCCTAGGAAAACAAGAGATAGTCAGCGATTAACGCTGTGTGCTTACCACGTGGCACGAATCCAGAGAGGCCAGGCATGTCATTGGAGCCGACACTTGCTGAGTGCTCACCATATGCCAGGGACATTAATCCACTTAATCCTTATAACAGCCTTTTGAGGTAGTGACTGTTATACCATCTTACAGATGAGGAAACAGGCAAGGAGGTTAAGTAACTTGCCCGAGGTGACATAGTTTAGGAAGTAGTGGGGCTGATTACCGGTCCTCCTAAATCACCCCTGTGAGGCATGATTGAGACGGGAGATGTCAGTGTTCAGGATGTGGGTTTATAATGTATAGAAGAAAAATACAAGAACGGACCAGGGGCCGACGAGTGAAAACTGTGGTCTTATAGAGGCCATAGTGTGGTCTCAAGCTGGAAGGCCCCAGGTCCTCACTCAGCCAGCATGTGCTGAGGTTCCCGAGAATACCTGAGCCTTGTGAAAATCAGTCAGATAGATTCGAGGTAACATCTGGTTTTTACATTTTGATCCTTGTTACTGTCCTTTTGACATTGACCCCACGTTTAGTTGTGGCAGCCGGTGCCCACGGCCATCTGCGTTTCCAAAGGGCAGGTCCCTGTGACTTTGAACTCCTCTTGGGGAGCTGCGGCTTCCCCAGCCCCAGGTGCTTGAGCGTCAGAGGCAGTGGGCAGAGAGCAGGGCATTTTGGGGACTCTCAGCCTCCCTTCCCCTGGGCAGGTGGAGGAGCAGCGTGAGAGCTACATGGACGCCTATGACATTGTGCTGGAGAAGGACGAGACTCTGGACGTGGTCAACGGGCTGCTGCAGGACATCCTGCACCGGGGAGACGGGGTGGGGCTCCACGGCTCCTGAGTGTGCGGGCGTGGGGCCAGTCCCTGCAGGCCGGGATGAAGAGGGCGCCTTGCTGGGAGGCCGCAGTGCCGAGAGCCTGCTCCTCCTGGTGTGTGCAGAGGAAAGCCCGGTGCATCCCTCCCTGCTCCTTTCCCTGGCGCCTTCTGTGTGTGTTCTCCAAGGCCTGAGGGAGCCCTGCCAGGTGGGAGGCAGCAAAAGCCCTTCCAAGTGAACTGTGGACCTGTAGGGTGTTTGCATTCCAGAAATCATTTGGTCCAGGATTCCTTTTTTCAAAATTTTTAAACACAGGAAGCTGTTCTTCAAACAAATCGAATGTGTAAGACATCAAAATAAAAAGGAAAAACCAGAGTTGTTCTGATTTGGGGGGCGGGGAGCAGAGCCTGCACCCCTTGGTCCTGGAAGTGCAGGAACCTCCAAGGACCCTCTAGGACTCCATGGAACACAGTTTGAAAACCACCCAATTAGCCCATAAGACCCCCTGAGCACAGCCTAAATGTGCATGTGGGGAATCAGGGTGGGCAGGCGGGGTTGGAAGCGTGTGTTTCTGACCTGGAATGGTTTGGCTTTATTCAGAAGCAGCCCTTAAACTTGACATTCGGTTGGGTCTGGTCAACCCTGTCTGCAGAGCCTCTTGAGCAGTTCCCAACGGGATTCATTTGGGTGTGGATTTTCCCTGGTGCCCTTGGCTCCTGTTCCTCCTCTTGTGGGTCCAGGGCCACTAAAATGGATGATTTAAGGTGGGTTGAGACCAGGGACCTGAAGGGAGAAGGCACTCTGGCAAAGTAAAATAGAAGTGGTTTATGCTCGATTGTCTTGCAGTGGGCTGCCTTTACAGTTTCTTTCCCGTCTTCCCCCTCCCTGTTGACTTGGGTGGTCAGGAGCTAGCTGAATTCTCACAGGGAATCTTTGGAAGAGCAAATGGAGACCCATTCACCTGGCGTTCTAGCCTGTCCTCCCTCGGAGAAATTCAGTCCCTTGCCGCTCTGCGCACCTAGATGGATGGTGTGCCATTTAATCCTCACAGTAACCTTGCAGGTAGGTCTAAAGTACAGGTGGCTCAGAAAGGACCAGTAACTTGCCTGAAGCCCATAGCTAGAAGCTAGAGCCAGGGTTGGAGTGTTTCTGACCAACACCGGGCCTTGTCTCGTGCATCACGGTGCCTGCACACGGGCTTCCGTTCAGTGCTGTCCTGTTAGGTCTGGGGGACAGACGGTTACCATCTGAGGCTGGATCTGTAGCCACTGTCAGACTGTGAGGTGACTTCAGAATGCCTTGAGACCAGGGAGTATCAGTCACTGGTCGTGGGGAGAGGTCACGTCTCAGGAGATCCTGGGCAAGAAATCAGTGCTTGTGGGGGCAGTTCAGTGACCAGTTCCATCATTTTCTCTCCCAAGCACCTCCTCTAACCCATCTGATGGTTTGGGTCATCTCCATCCTACTGGCAGGGCAGATGAAGGCTGCCTGACTAGTGGCTGAAGCGAGTCTCTTCCCAAGACACCAGCGGCTTGAACTCAGTTACCTTTCCTCTGACAGGATGGATCTGGAAGGTGGTAATGGGCCCACAGCCAGGAGCAGGGAGAGGTGGGCATGTTTTGGAAACAATCTATGTGAAAGAGTGGAATTTGACCTGTGCGGTTTAATCCCTGAGATTTGTATGTTGTGTTTGAGGTCAGGAGCCTCATCTTTCCCTTCACTTGGGACAGTTAGGCGACAACAACCATCGCCCCACACCTCTCCTGTGGTCACCCACTCCCCATCCTCCAGCAGACGGGCTCCCTCTCCAGTTAGGGCCCCTGGGTTAGGCCTCCGGGAGGCAGCAACCTCCAGAGGAAGAACGAGAGCTAGGGACACAGTGCAGTGGGGCATGGAAAAGCCTGCTTTGTTCCCCTTGCTTTCCAGTCTTTGGGTGGAAGGGCCTCCCCGCAATGAAAGACCACTTCCTGAGGCCTCTGGTTTTTAGTCTTTTATTTGGCACAAAGGAAAAAGATCTGACACCAGTTTTGTCTTTTGAGTGTGCAGAGCTCCACCCACCACTCACCCCTCAGTCCCCAATAAGCCCTTCCATGTTCATCTCAGCCCCGAACCAAGGATTTCATTTATTTCCTAGCCTTAAGATCCATCGAAGTAGGTTTCTTTTACCCCCATCCTTTCATTTTCTTCCTCTGTCCCTTAGAGAAGGCAGCCCTCTTTAGGGATGAAAGGCCCAGCCCTGACCTGTAGCACCCCAGGGGAGAGAGGGGGTGGGACCAAATAGGTGACATAGGGCTGCCCTCCTAGAGCAGCCCCCTTCCCTTGGAGCCAGCCAGAGCTGAGGGAGGGTGGCTGGGGGGACCCTGCCAGCCCTGGTTCATGCTCCTGAAGAGCTGCCATGACAGGAATGGGGGCTGGACATAGTGGGAAGGGGATGGGGAGGTAAAGCACAAATAGAGGGGAAGTTTGGGGAAATAAAGAAATGATGAGCGTGGCCTTTCTCTGTCTGGTGACTTGGAGGTGTGGGTGAGGGGCCAGCAATGGTCCCATCCAACCCCAGACTCCACCAATGCCCAGATTGGCTTTGTAACTCTTGTAAGGAAGTTTTGCAAAATTTGTAAGGAAGTGGTGTGGGGTTGGAAGACAGAAACCAAGTAGAGGTCTGTGCTGTGGATATTACTCTTGGGCTGGTGGGAAGACCAGAGCTGTCTCTGACCACTTTTCAGATGCTCTCAGACCTCATCACAGCAGAGGAGACAGTGACTGTTAGGAGTCAGCCCCACTGCCCACTGCTCCCCCCCAGAAGTGGGCCTTTGCATTTGGGCCCAGGCCCTCAGAGCTCCTCGTGGACCCGCTCCTGGTCCTCGTCCGACTTAAGCTTCAGCTCTTCAACGGTGATCTTGCCATCCTGGTTGCGATCCTGGTTCTGGAACATGTCCCCTATGGTTTTCTCCTGGTCCTGCCCCGGCATGAGGCGTCCTTTGCCCTCACTAACTTGAGACTTGATGAAGGTGGAGAACTGAGGGTGAAGAGAGCACAGGGGAGGGCAGGCATGAGGGGCTTGCTTGAGCAGCCTTGGCAAGGGCCCCCGGGGGAGGCCAGCCAGTGAGAACTGAGAGGAGCCGTTGCTGGGGTCCTAAGCAGGGCCAGGGCAGTGGTACGGGGGAAGGGCTGCCTGTGTGCCAGGAGAGAAGGCAGGGACAAGGGACCTCAGGCAAAGTGACCAGCAGGGGGGCAGGAACGTGGGAGCAGACAGGATGGACAGGGACCACGTTCTTGCTAGATGCCACCATACAAGGTGGCTTCTGCTGGGGTGAGTACGGGGATGGTTGTTTTAAGGATTGAGCTCCTCACCCACCTCCTCTGGGGGGACCTCGCCATCCTTGTTGAGGTCCATGTCTTCAAAAAGGTTGGCAGGAGGGTCCTCGTGCCACACAAACAGGTAGCCTTCAGGCACCCCCTCCTCCCGTGATACCAGCTCCACCTCAAACATCAGTACAGCACTGCCAGGGACCCCCCGGGCTGGAGAGAGGGAGAAGAGAAGGAAAGAGTCCCAACCAGATCAGGATCTGGGCCTGGCTTTGCGGCCTGCCCAGTGTGCTCCCCAGCCTGCAAGCCTGTTTCCCCTCTTTGGGACTGGAGAATGGGGCACTGGATGTTTACAGAACCATCTGGAAGCGGCAAACGGAGAACAGACCAGTGTCTGCCGCTCACCTCCACTCTCCCCATGTGCCAGGTGCGGGGGGACCACGAGCTGCCGCCTCTCTCCCACACACATGCCCTGCAGGCCCTTGTCCAGGCCTTCGATCACCTTGTTGGCCCCCAGAGTTGCCTCCTGGGGGACCCCATAGTCATGCCTGGGGAAAAGCAGATTCCAGGTCAGTGCCCTTCCTTGTTCCTGCCAGTTCACCTCCCATTGTCCCTCCAACTCCCGTTCCCAAGTCAGTCTTCCTGGTGCCCGCCCCACGCAGCAGAGTGCAGGGCCCTACGGTTCAGAGATGGGGCACCCGTCTCATTTTGCCAATGCCCCTGAAGTGTGGCTTTGAGGACTCACCTCTCCCTGTTTCAGTACCCCCTCCATAAAGTGAAATTGCAGCTCCCCACTGCTAGCTTCACCTTCCCTTCCCCTTTCTGCCGCTTCTGCTCCCCATAGATGGAGAAAAGGGGGGTGCTATGAGGAGGACTCCCCTTGCCTGGGCCCACCCACCTGCCCAGCCCTGGCCCTGGCCCTGGCCCTGCCCCACACGCACGAGGAGAAGAGCTTGGTGCCATCTAGCAGAGAGCAGTTGTAGTGGTAGCGAACAAAGTCCCCAGATTTGGCGGTCTCGTTGCAGGTCTCGGGGGGCGAGGACAGTGTCTTGATTTCCACGGTGTCCGCAGGGTTGTGGAAGTCGATGACATGGACATCAAAGATCAACACAGCCGAGCCGGGGATCTTGTCTCCTGAGACCAGAACGGTGGAGCAGGTCAGCTTGGAGTCTAGTAGGGGCTGTTCAAGGTTTCCATGAAACTGCCCTGGGGTTTCAGACGAGGATGGGATGGGATGGGATGTTTGTCCACATAATCAACTCTTTTGGGGAGGGAGGGACCTGCCAGTTAGAAAGCCCTTTACACACACAGTCTTGCAACCTCCCAGTAACTTACCCTGCTGATCAGTGTGAATAGTCCCATTTTATAGGTGAGGACACTGAGGCTTCCAGCAAAGCTGGGTCTCAAATCCAGGTCTCTGCTTCCTAGGGCTATGCTGTTTCTGTTCTTCCATAACCATCCCCCTCCCCAAACTCAGGAGTCCTTCTCCAAGATGGAAGGGGAGAAGTGGGGGGACTGCCCTGGAGAAAAGGATGGAGTCTGTGTGGCAGGAAAGGTGGGTGACTTTTTTGTGATGGGAAGGGCAGAGTAGGGGAAGGTCAGTGAGCAGTTCAGGAGAGGAGCTGAGGTACAACAGGCCTACCAGTCCCGTTCTCCCCATAGGCCAGGTGCGGGGGGATGGTGATCCTCCGGCGCTCCCCCATGCAGGAGCCCTGCAGCCCCTGGTCCATCCCGGGGATGATGTAACCCTGCCCCACGTAGGTGTTGTACGTGTGGTTGCGGGAGTAGCTGCAATACAAGGTGGGAGGGCCAGCAAGGGAGTCAGATGGGCCACTGCCCTTGCAGGCAGCTCAGAGCCACCCCCAGCCGCTGCCTGGGTGACCCCAGTATCTGGTACTTTCCTTCCTATCTCGGCTTCTTGCCTTCCCCCCAGCCCCACCCTCCCTCCTCAGGACCCCGCTGACCTGGAATCGAAGAGGGTGCCATCCATCAGGGAGCCATTGTAGTGGTAACGCATGAAGTCCCCAGCCATGGCTCTGCGGACACAGCCGGCTGGGAGCTCCAGCGTCTCCAGCTGGACGGTGTCCTTCGGGTTGTGGATGTCAATCAGTAGGACCTGGAAGACCAGGGAGGCCTGCGGGGGGATCACAGTCCCTGGGGAAGGGACAGGCTTGTACCAAACAGGTGGAGAGCAAGCCAGGGCTCCTTCTCGCCTCAGGAAAGCCTATGTGAGCACCCTGCAAAAAGGTGCTAACCTTGCTCTCCACGGCTCTTTCCTCGCCCTCAGCAGTCCTATTTCTTGCTCCTCCAGTGAGCCCTGAGCTGGGTTCCACCTCCCCCCCCACCTGGCCCCCGACCACCACCACCCCATACTGAACCTTTGTGTGAATCAGAATAAAGCAGTCTTTCTTAGTGAGGCGATCAGCAAGGGCTGGATTTCATCCCTGCTTTCCTCCCTGGCTGGGTGCCCTCGTGCAGTACACAACCTGAGTAACTGTATGTGGCCGCCCACTTCTGGAGAATCCCCCTGCGTGCCTGCCTGCCCTCACCATAGCCTTTCTCGCCATAGGCCAGGAATGGCGGGATGATGATCTTCCTTCTCTCTCCAGGACACATGCCCAGCAGCCCCTGGTCCATGCCCTTGATCAGCCAGCCAGAGCCGACGTAGGTGTCGTAAGTGCCGCCCCTACTGTAGCTGCAGAGAATGAGGTAGAGATGAGGCTGCTGGAGGTGGGAGAGCAGGATGGGCCCTGGACTGCCCCCAGGCCACAGTCCCCAGGGCTCCCTCCAGCCCTTACCTGGTGTCGAAGGTGGTACCGTCCAGCAGGGTGCCGTTGTAGTGATAGCGGACAAAGTCGCTGTCCTGGACCATTCGGGGGCAGTGGGGCGGGCGCAGCAAGGTGCTCACCTGCACGGTGTCCTCCTTGTTCCACACGTCCAGCAGGACCACGTCGAAGTAGAGGGTGGCATCCGGGGGAATGAGCCCCGCTGTGAGGGCCGGGCAGGTGGAGCTCATGTTCCGTGGAGGGCTGTGTTCTGCTTGGACTCCCCCTGCACCCCCTCTAGTTCCCATTCCTCCGAGTATATCCAACCCAGGGCCCTGTTATTTCCCTTCCTCCCAGCCCAGGGCAGGAGACAGAACCTCTAGTCCCAGACCTGCCGGTATCAGGCTGCATATGCAGTTGACCTTGGGCAAGTCACTCTCCATCTCTGAGCTTCAGTTTTCTGCCCTGGGGTCCTTGATTCTGCCTCCCGGTCTCCTTCCTCCCCGCACCAAGGCCCCAGCCCTTCTCACCCACACCGATGCTGCCGTAGCCCAGGTGGGGAGGCACGACGAGGCGGCGCCGCTCGTTGACACACATGCCCATCAGGCCTCGGTCCATGCCAGTGATAAGGCGTCCCACGCCCACCACGATGGCCACCAAAGTGCTGCGGTCATAGCTGGGGGCAGAGGGCACAGAGGGGATACTGTGGACTCAGGTGTACACAGGTGAGGGCGCACACAGCCAAATGTTTCCCTCTGCCCATGGTCACATATGCACAGGTGTTACACACGCACATGCACACACAACCCTCCCCCATGCACAGGTATAGAACCACAGGCTCCTCACTGCCCTGTGAGGTCAGAGGTCACCTGGGACCCCCAACTTAAGAGGCTGGGCTTTTACAAAAAGGAAGTCCCCAAGGAGTCTAAGGGCTTCTATTCCCCTGGGATGGGGGTGGGTGCAGGCCTGTCTGCTGCTGCTCTCTGCTGATGGCAAAGCAGTGCTAAGTACTTCCCCAAGGGGAAGAGGAACAGTAGTGGGTACTTAGAATATGCCGATTAAATGCTTGGCATTTTACATTCATGATCTTACTTAATTCTCTCCCCTGTGAAGTAGGCATTATTGTTTTCATTTTTCTTATGAGAAAAATTGAGACTTGTGAGACTAAGTGACTTGCCCAAGGTCACAGCTAATATGTGTCTGCGGATATCGAAAGCCCATGTTTGTGCCTCTGTACCATCTACTAGGCAAGGCGGAAAGGAAGGGGATGCAGAGCTGGTGGAGGCATAGCGATTGGTCCTCAATTCTGAAAGAGCCTATTCTATTCTAAAACTGCCATGGCTTTTATTTGTGTTTAGTTATAGTTTTCATTTAAGCTTTCAGAAGTTAAAGGAGGCTGGGAGGTTTTTATTTTGACCAAAGGGGCCATGGATTGTGCATTTTTCAGGTTCAGTACTGCATGAACGGGGCCCAGCCAGGCTCCCCGAGTCCCCAACGGGGAAGTCACCTCCCAACTCCCACCCTGGTCCCCAGCCCTGGCAGTCAAGGGCTCAGGGTTGCACTTACTCCTGGCCTCTGCCTACACTTCATGGTGCTCACGGGGCTGCTTTTCTGACTGACCTGCCCCGTTCACAGTGCTGCTGTGAGGGCCCAGCCACCAGTTAAATACTATCGGGGCGTCCAGTCCTCCCAGAATCAAAGCTAAGCGATTTGAACCGACTTTTTAATCTCCATTTTAAGGAAAGTAAAGCTAAAGCGGCAAAATTTCTTGTCCGTGGTCACAGCCTGGATTGGAACTCAGGGTCTTGGACTCTGGAGTTCGTGTTCTTACCCAACATACTGCCTGCCCGTGGCAACTGATTTCCCATGGGCCAAGCTGTGTGTTTTGGGGAAGGGTCTAAGAGGGACTGACTTTTTGGGGTTTCACGTATGTCACCAGGACCCACGGTTTAACCGGGGCTGACAAGCTGCTCCTACCAACCAAAGTGGACTTGCCAGAGCAGAAGCCAGTCTCTCAAATCCCAAGGCTGGCAAGATGGGCGGCAGCCCTGGCCTGGTAGAGCTAAGATGGAGGGAGGTAGGGGTGCAGGGAGATCCAGGGAGGGAGTTATGAAAACCCTCTGAGGAGCCCACGGCAGCATGTGACACGTAGACAGGCAGGGTCCCTACACGGAGCTATGCCCTATACTTCCAGATGCATCCTACTGTCTTGTAATGCCTGCCGCTGAGGCTGGCTGCTGGGAACCCCTACCCTCTCCAAAATAAAGTTTTATTCCCTCTTCTCTAACCTGGTGTTGAAACCAGAAGGGAGTCGGGTGGGTGGGAATGTAGAGGGTCCCAGGCTTAGACCACTAGAGGATTCACTTGCAGCAAAGACCATGCTCTTATCCCCAAAACTGGACCAGAACGTCCCCCTCCCCACGTCTTTAAATAAAGTAAGTAAATAGAGCAGGTCACCTTGATTGTCACACTCGGGAATGTGGGGAGCTTGTGTGAAAGAAATTGGGGTCCTTGGAGAGGCAAAGATTTGAAATTGAGAGCAGGGGATTTATCTTTGGGGAGATGGATGTCTGGGCTGCCCCCACACACACACACTCACCCAGGGTACTGTGTTTGGAGTTAGGGGATCATGGAGTACCAGAATGCAGACAGGGCTTTAAAGGGCAACAAGGGAACCCAGGACCTAGGAGCGCCTGGTCTGGGCTCAGGGGAGTGGTGAGTCTGGGGCCACCCAACCCATTACCTCGAGTCAAACTTCTTGCCATCCTCAAAAGTGCCGTTGTAGTGATACCGCACAAAATCCCCCATCTGTACTTCCCTGGGACAGGCCTTGGGGATATGGTACCTCTCGATGACCACGTCTTCCAGGGGGCCCCCGGCCGGGCTGGCGCGGCCCTGCCCCCTCCCCACCGCCTGTACGAGCAGCAACAGTATCGGCAGCAGCGGGGCCCGGAGGAGGGTGTGGCTGGGGGACCCCGCGCGGAACATGGTGCCTGGAGCTGGGATGGCCGGCAGTGAGAGCAAGAGAGAGAGAGAATCGCGGCCAACCTCCTTCCCCCTCTTCCCTGAGCTGGCTCCCCCCCTTCCTGTCCTCCTTCCCCACCCCCGCCCTGGCTGGTCCACGTGGAATGGGGGCTGGGGCGACTGAGCTGGTGGGGCAGGGAGTGGGGGGTGCAATAGGAGGAGGGGGCCAGTCTGAAAGTGTTAGAGACAGAGGAATGCACCACAAAGAACTCCAGATTCCACCCTCTTCACCCACCCCGGGTTGAGAGACCTGGGGCCTAGAGTGGAGGGAGGCTCGCGAAAGATGAGAAGTCGGAGCGGACTCCCAAGTGAAAAAAAAAATTCAGTGTCTTTTTTTCCGGAGCCCCGGGGTCCTAAAGCCGCGCTGATGCATCCCTTGCTTCTTTTACTGACACCCCCAAATCTAAGCCCTCTCCAGGAGGCTGGCGAGGCTCCAGAAACTGAGGGTATCTCAGTGCTCCCCCACCCCTACTGTCCCAAGGACGGCCTCTTCAGGGATGAGGAGCTGCTTTGTCCTGCAAAGGCTGGACTGCCAAAAGAACTTTCTGACGTGGTATCGAGTAGGAGGAGTTGGTGAAAGTGGAGGGTGTGCAGGGTAAATCTAGGTGTGCACCTCCCCGTCGCGGGCTGGGGGAGACACTAAGAGTGACCCCTTCAGGGCTGGGGTTGGGGCGCGTGTAGAAGGGTTGCTGTGCTGGACGCAAGACCCGTTTCCAGGGCTTGAGCGAGCAGATGGAGGTGGTACTTCCCTCAGTTTCTCGATCTTGAGTTGGGGGGACTGTCTTTGTGTGGGGAAGGGCTTTCTGGGCTCCCCACCTTGCGGTAAGCGTCTTCCCCCTCACCATCTGTGGAGGGAAGGACCCCTACGGACAGGCCAACGTAGGGGACTCAGGACACCATTGTGCACTCGGAAAAGAGGGGAGACGCAGCCCCTCTGTCCCTTCAGGGATGGGACCCAGGGCACCACCCTCCTGGCTCGGCGCGGCACTAAGACCCAGCGGGCTCGCGGTCCCGGGCCCTGCCCCGCCCGCCCGCCGGCGGACCGGGTCCGGACGCAAGCTCCGCCGGGTGAGCTGGCTGGTGCGGTGGGGGTATGGGGCGGGCGGCTTGGGCGCTGCTGTGGCTGCTCCTGCGCTGCACCGGGGCGCAGTACGAGAAGTACAGCTTCCGGGGCTTCCCGCCCGAGGACCTGATGCCTCTGGCCACGGCCTACGGGCACGCATTGGAGCAGTACGAGGGCGAGAGCTGGCGCGAGAGCGCGCGCTACCTGGAGGCGGCGCTGCGGCTGCACCGGCTGCTGCGGGACAGCGAGGCCTTCTGCCACGCCAACTGCAGCGGGCCCACGCCGCCCACCGCCTCGGCCCCCGGGCCTGTGCCCGGCCCTGACAGCGGTCGCAGCGACGAGTGGGCCCGCGAGCTATGGCTCTTCGGCCACGTCCTGGAGCGCGCCGCCTGTCTGCGGCGATGCAAGCGGACGCTGCCAGCCTTCCAGGTGCCCTACCCACCGCGCCAGCTGCTGCGCGACTTTCAGAGCCGCCTGCCCTACCAGTATCTGCACTACGCACAGTTCAAGGTGGGCGCCCGTCCCCAGATACCCCGCCCGTCCCGGTGTCCTCTGCCTCTCCCCGGACCCCGCTCGGCCACGTCGCTCCAAGCTGGGTCCGCAGTAGCATTGCTGTCATCGAGCCCCAAGCCAGCCTGTACGCTCAGGGCCGTGAGTTCTAGCCCTGCTGACCCGCTCTGTCCTCACCCCACAGGCAAACCGGCTGGAGAAGGCGTTGGCTGCGGCCTACACCTTCCTCCAGAAGAACCCGAAGCACGAGCTAACCGCCAAGTATCTCAACTACTACCGCGGGCTGCTGGACGCGGCTGAGGAGCCCCTCACAGACTTGGAGGCGCAGCCCTACGAGGTGGGGTGCAGGGGAAGAGCTGGCCCTGATGCTCCTCCCTGACCCCCCAGAGGGCTCGTAGAGGAGGGGAGTGGTGGGGGTCCCCCTGACCCCCTGCCACACTCCCCTGCAGGCGGTGTTCCTCCGAGCAGTGAAGCTCTACAACAGTGGGGATTTCCGCAGCAGCACCGAGGACATGGAGCGCGCCCTGGCCGAATACCTAGCCATCTTCGCCCGGTGTCTGGCTGGCTGCGAGGGAGCCCACGAGCAGGTGGACTTCAAGGACTTCTATCCCGCCATAGCAGGTACCCCCACCCAAATCCATGAGACATCCCTCCCAGCCATCACTGGGCCCTGCTTCCCAGAACTTCTCAGACCCCTTAACACTTTTATGGAGCACTTACTCAGTGCTTGGGAGGCAGTCAGGAGTGAGGTGTTATCCTGTTCCCAGCAGTGTGTTGTTGGCTGAGAGACTTAGACAGGGTAACAGATCTCCTGCCACTGGGCTTAGAGGGCTGTGGGCAGGAGTGCCCAAGGCGCTGGGCATCGGTGGAGAGAGGCAGTGGCATCCCCAAACCTCTGGGAGGTTGGGTTCACAGGCTTTCCAGGCAGAGGTCAATGCAAGTGCAAAAGCGCCCAGCTAAGGGGGGAAAACAGCCCAGCAGGCATGTGCCCAAAGCAGTGTGTGGCCAGAAATCACACCTAGCCTGGGAGTCCCTAACTGCAGGGATCCCTCAGTGGGGGGCAGAAAGGGCTGCCCTGAGCTTCTCTATCTGGGCATCAGTCCTACCTTCAAACTTCCCCTGCCACTCTCTCAGAGAGCCCTGGCTCTCTCTGGCTTTCGGGTGAGGGTGAGCTGTGGGTGGTGATACGGCCCTGTCCACAGCAGTCTTCCTCAGCATGACTTATCTTACCCACAGTATCTCATGTGATTGCAACAGGCTCTGCAGGCAGAGCTGGGATTGGAAGTCATGTCTGTCACCCCATCTGTGAGACGGAGCTTTTCAGCACATCATCATCTCCTCACCACTGCTTTCCCCCCACCCCCAGATCTCTTTGCAGAATCCCTGCAGTGCAAGGTGGACTGTGAGGCCAACTTGACCCCCAATGTGGGTGGCTTCTTCGTGGAGAAGTTCGTGGCCACCATGTATCACTACCTGCAGTTTGCCTACTACAAGTGTGAGCCTCCCAGTGGGCTTGGGTGTCAGAGAGCACTGCACTGGGAGCACTACAGAATCGTGGGGAAGCTCTCCCTCAGAATTGAGGCCCTTGGGCAATGGGAGGGAAGGCTGGGGGCGGTGGGGCAGGTGAGAGGCTTGTGGGAGAGAACAGAGAGCAGCCTCGGGGAGGATTCAAGGGTCTCTTGGGTAAATGACTAGATAGCCAGCAACTGCACAGCACTTGACAGTTTACAAAGCACTGCCACATCTGTTTATCTCACTTGATCCTCTCACCAACCCGCTGCAGCTGACATTACTGGACCCATTTTTCAGATGAGGAAACTGAGGCTTATAGCGGGCAAGGGGCCACATGGCTAATAAAAAGGAGGACTTAAGGCTATCCTCCCTTGAGGGAGGTCCTGGTGTCAACAGGGGCTGGGATGGACAATCTCCAGGGCTCCTGCAATGCAGAGATGCCAAGATTCAAACAGAAGCTGGAGTTGGAATGAAGGGACTGAGGACCAAGAGGCCAGGAGACCCTTCATGGGTCCAGTTGGCAAAGAGGTCGAGGGCTGGGCCACTGGCCTCTAATTCCCCAGTGTCGTCATTTTCCAGCTATGTGAGCTTGAGCAGTTTACCAACCTCTCCATGCCTTGAATTTCTTGTCTGTAAAATGGGGCTGACAATAACGGTGAGTCTTAAATGACTTACGTGGGGCCTGCCACCCAGTAAGTGCCCAGTACATGCTAGCTTGCATTATCAGTGGGTGGGGTGAGGTGCTCAACAGGTATTCTCGGAGGTGGCTAGGGAGGCAGGGGTGCTGGACTGAATGGGGAGATGGGGTGGTTGAGGTGGGGGTCATCCCTGAAGATGAGGAAGTGTCAAGGCCACTCTCCACTCCTCTTCTGTCTGCAGTGAACGACGTGCGCCAAGCCGCCCGCAGTGCTGCCAGCTACATGCTCTTCGACCCCGAGGACAATGTCATGCAGCAGAACCTGGTGTATTACCGCTTCCACCGGGCTCGCTGGGGCCTGGAGGAAGAGGACTTCCAGCCCCGGGAGGTAGGCATTACCATCCGAGGCACGCTCAGGACCATGTGGTTTGATACAAAATCCTGGCTTCCCCGGAAAGCAGGATGGGGAAGTGAAAAGAAAGCATATGGGTTTTGGTTGGAGTCCTGGGTTCAAACACAGCCCCACCAGCTGTGTGGTCCTGGGAACACTGCTGACTCTTTCTGAACGTGTTGCCTCACCTGCAAATTGGAGGTGGTACTACCTGCCTTGCCAGCATAGTGCCTGGGATGTGGGAGGTACAAAAATACCTGTTCATGCCTGCCTGCTCCCCACCCTCATCATCCTCACTGCTGGCCTTTGCCCTTCTTCCCCAGGAACCACCACCCCCCTCACCCCCCTCAATTTGGAACACTGAGAAACTCCTTGGGAGTCAAGGGCAAGACTGGCAAATATAAGGCACATGGTAGCCCCATTCTCTTGTCCGTGGCAGACATTGCTAATCAATAGAGGCATTCTTTCTCAGTGAGCCCCTGGAATCCTTCTTAACCCAGCACTCCAAGCAGCTACGATTTTGTAATCAACATGTGAATTGATAATTGCTCTAGGCTCCTTGAACTGGAAAAGAGCCCAAGGACCCAGATCCTAGGAACTCTGGCTCCTCCACCATCTGGCACCAGGGTCCAGCTCACCTCACTTTCCCTCTTTCCTCCCAGGAGGCCTTGCTCTACCATAACCAGACGGCTGAGCTACGGGAGCTGCTGGAGTTTGCACACATGTATCTGCAGTCGGATGATGAGGTAAATGGCCCCCACCCTCCAGGGCTGGGTGGTGATGGAAACCCCTTGGTCCTCTTCCTGCAGCCACTGTGCCAAAGCTCAGCCCAGCTCCCAGCAGTCAGCTGCTGTGAAGCAGGAAAGACTCACCTGTCCCTTATCTATACCTGCCTTCTCTCTGTGCTCCGTGTTCTCATGCCCTGCCTTCTCACATGTCTGAACCTTGCTTCTCCTGGGCCCAGCTCAGGTGGCATCTCCTCCAAGAAGTCCTTGCTGCATGTCCTGGCTCTGTCTTCTGGGCTTGCAGTGCCAATTCGGACCCTCTGTGCCTCCCTGGACCTGGACTTATTTTCAGCCCTGGTCTATCTCACCACCAGCCTCTTTCTCCAGCCAGCCTCCTAGAGGATTGTGCTTCAGGACAGGAGATCGGGTTATTCCTAGTTCTCCCACAGTGCCTGGCACAGAGCTAGTGCTCAGAAACTGAGTTTGAATGAACCAGTGAATAAATGAATGCAGGACACCAGGAAGGAGGAACCACAGTGTGTTCCATTGATTCTGAATGAGGAATTGAGAGCCTGAATTCTCTGAGGCATCACTGCTCAGTGCTTATTTACCCACTTCCTCCTTTGTTCAAGCACACATGGTCCCCTCATGGAAGATGGGGGCCAGGTCTGCACTCTTAACACCCAGGTTAGTGCTAGCCAGATTTGGCTCCACCACTTCCTAACTGCGCAGCCCCCAAGCAAGTCTTAGGTAACACTCAGACTTCCATTTCTTCATCCATTGAGAGAGGAGAATAATGACCATCTCACACCATGTGGTGAGAATGAAATGAGATCAAGTATGTAAAGCACTTAGTATAGAGCTGGCACATAGTAGGTGCTCAGCAAGTGGTAGAGATTTTGATCACTGTTATGTGTCGCCTGCTGTTTGCCAGACATCGTGTTTGGAGCCGAGGTAAATTGATGAGAGGCACAGTCCCTTCCCTAATCAGCTCACAGTTAGTGGGGGAGGCACGAACTTCCTCTCTGTGTGGGAGAGGTCTGCACGGGTCACCAGAGAAGGACTCCAGACCCAGCCAGTGTTGTCAGCAAGGGCCGCAACCCTGGAGCTGATGCCTGACGTTGGAGGAATAAACCAGAGCTCTCCAAGCACGAGGGAGTAAAGGCATTCCTGGCTGGGAAGAGCAGACCGTATGCACAGACTAGCAGTATTCTCCCAGGGGTGTTTATGCTTAAAGGGGGGACTGTAGAGAAGGTGATGCTAATGCTAACACTGCATCTCTGCTGGTGGAGCCCCATGCACCGGTTAAGGGAGGGGGCAGTTTGGGGATAGGACCTTGTGGGAGAAACCCCCACGTCACACCTGTGCTCTTGAGACTGAGATGGGGTGGGAGGGCCCCGGGGTGGAAGGGCCCCTTGGCCAGGCAGCGAGCAGATGCTGTGTTGTGCCTTCTGTGACCTGGTTTTTCCCCTAACCCTGGGGCTGCTCTAGATGGAGCTGGAGGAGACAGAACCACCCCTGGAGGCCAAGGACCACCCATCAGATGCTGAATTTGAGGGGGAAGGTGACTATGAGGAGGGCATCTACGCTGACTGGTGGCAGGAGCCAGACGCCAAGGGTGATGAGGCTGAGGCTGGTCAGTGACTTGGCAGAGTCCTGGTGGGGGGGTGGGGATGCAGCCTGGGCTGGAGGTTGGGGACAGAAGGGTTCTGGCCCTGGGCTACAGAGGCAGGGAGATATGTCTGTGGGTGCTGGGACCCCTCCTCTGGGGGCTGCCAGCCGGTGGGCAACCCCCATCGCACCTGGTGGGGGCTGGCATCCTTCCTGGAAGCAGGGGCCAGCTGAGACCTGTTGGGAATAGGTGGGGGGCTAACCCCAATGCTCTTCCCTTTTCCTTTGCAGAGCCAGAGCCTGAACTAGCATGAAAAGAGAGCCACGCCTGCACCTCTTAAGGGCTTGGGAAACCTGGGCCCAGTGGTACCACCTTCACCAGCCTGGGAAGCAGCAGGAACTATTTATTAAACATATCAAATGGACATAGCTGACCAGGCTCCATCCCATCCCACCTGTGAGTGCTGCTCTCCAGACCTTCCTGCCTCCTCAATGGGTCTCTGGACCACAGGATGGTGGTACTACTGCCGCTGACGCCCGTCCTCCCCCTGCTCACCCCCCTGGACAGTCTTCTGGAGAACATTCCAGCTCCGCCTAGTTGGGGTCTCAGCCTGAATTGTAGAGACAGAAGAGGGGCAGCTGGCGTCACGAAGAGCCCTGGACCAGGAGTCCATTGGTTCTTGGCACACTGGCCGTGGGTGCTCAATAAATGTTTCTTGTTGAATGAATCACAGCGCCTGGGATCTAGTCTCCCCTGGGCTGAGGAGTGAAGGTGCAGGTCCTTCCCTCCCTCTGCAACCATCTCCCCTCGTCTGTAAATGCGGGGGTGGTGAAAGGGGCACAGTCCCGCCCTGTGGACCCTGGGTGTTTGTGAGCAGCAGCGTGTAATTGCAATCTGCCGCCAGGGGGCGTGAGGACGCAGTTCCTGCTTCTAGTCCTGGGAAGAGGGAAGACGGTGGTTTCAAATTTCTAAAATGGGATGTCCGGTGTTTTCCTAGTTTAGCATTGCTTCCCTCGGGGAGTGTGGCGACTGAGGGGAGAGAACCAAGGACATTTACTTCCGGTTTTTACTTTCCAGACGTTGACTGACCCACGTTCCTTAGAGTCAGAGCGAACATGCCTTCCCTTCTCGCTCTGCCCATTCTCCATTCCACAGCAGAGACTGGGGCCCCAACTCAGCAGCCAGAGGAGCCCTAGGGAAAAGGTTTGATCACGCGAGACTTCGTGGTGGCAGTGGGACTGCCAAACCGTCTTGCCCAATCTTGTATTGGGTCCAGAGGGCAGAGAGTCTGGAGATGTGGGAGTGAGAGTGGTGCCAGGTAACTACCACCCAGCCCTGTGACTCACCAGTGTCCCCACCATATTGCACAGTGGGGAGGTGGGGGCCAAAATGTACTCTCTGGGGAAGGACTCTGGGCTGAACCCAGTGGCAGGGTGGTGGAAGAGCCTTCTCTCCTACTGGAGGGCGGAGCTGAAGCTGGGAAACCTAGTTCTCACCTTCCACACCCCTATTTTCCCCAGATGTACCAGGTTACTGGGTCTGGGCCCCCACCCTGGAGGACTCCCTTTCCTTCCCCGCCCCAAACCCCTTTCCTGGGCTTTCGGTGATGATGAGGGTGGGAGGGCCAGAGCCTAAGTCTGGAGCTCAGGTGGGTGGGGTCAGGGCTGGGGGCCCAGGTGACCTCACTCCCCCCTCCCATAGGTGGGTCTGCAGTAGGTAGCGTCTCCTGAGAGCTCCCAGATGCCAGGGCGGCTAGGTCCCACCCCACCCCTTTCAAGCTGCTGTGTAGTCAGCTTCCACTGAGGCCCCGCCCCCTGTTGCTGGGAGGGGCTGCCCTCTGGTGCTGGTACTTCAGAGGGTGGGGAGGGAGCCGGGATGTGCTTGAGCGTGCCTGCATGAGTAGAAGTGTTGGAATCTGGATGGCTGGGTGTGAATCTGAAAGTGCCTGTGTGCTTGTGTGTTGTGTGGATGTGCGGGGCTGGGTGTGAATATGTACCTGTGTCCATGTGTCAGAATGAATGTCTTTCCCTGGAAGTGTCGTGGGTGACTGAGCGTATCTCTGCACATGCGTCCCTGAGTATCCCTGTGCATTCATGAATGTGATTCTAGAGGGGTCCATTGACTCACTGAAAACATTTATTGAATACCTACTATGCGCCAGGCACACTGTAGGTGCTGGTTATACATTAATGGGCAAAGCAGGCCAAACACCCTGCCCTGGTCGAGCTTGCATTCCAGTGCGGAGAAAGGCAGTAAACAATAAATGTTATAATAAATAAATTGTCTGGTGATGTTACATAAGTGAGATGGAAAAATAGAGCTGGGTGAGAGGATGGGGAGAGCAGAGGTGTTATAGTTTAAGAAATGTGTTGATATGTGTGTGTCCAAGTGTGCATCTGAGAGTGGCATCTCTGAGTGTGTGGTGGTGAGGCCGGGTGTGTGACAGGAGAAGAAGGCCAGCCCCTCTCTAGGCACCAATCCCCCAAACAGGCCGCTAGCCCAGGCCCTCCCAGCCAGTGTGCCCTACTCAGCTCCTCTTTCCCAGGTAGTGCCAGCACCTCCCTCCCCTCTCCCTATGCCAGCCTCTTCCCAGTGCTGGGCCAGCTCCCCAAACTGGTGAGACAGAGTCCCAGTGAATCCCAGCATGAGCTCTCCGGGGCCTTCTAGTCCATTCTCTCAACCCCACCCAGCCCAGATGCCCTTGCCTCTTCCACATCTCTGTGTCACTCAGCCCCTTCCTTACCCTACCCCTAGCACCCCACTCAGCACCTCATCAGTCAGAGCATCTATAGTCAAATGGGTAGAAGTTTAGGGACAGCCAAAAGGGCACTAGGGATGGCGACCTCACACACTAGGGCTAGACTCAGATGCCACAGAAGTGTCCTGGACCTGGAGAGACCCCATCCTAAGGAGACCATCACTATTACGTACAATGTATTGAGTACCTACTTAGTGCGGGGCACTTGGCAGTTTCTTTATAAAGCTCAAAACAGTCTTGCATCATAGCTATCAATTCCTTCTGCCACAGGTGAGGCTGAGCAATGAGAAGCAGCTTGTCCAAGGTTTCTCAAGGGGGGTGGTGGCTAAACTGGATTTGAGCTTTTTCTCCCCAAATCAATGTTGTTCAGAGAAGGGAGAGAAAATGAGAAAGCCCTGGTCTCTGGTGTTGGTTTTGTCCCTCTAGGCTGTCAGCTGGGGCCAAAGAGTGGAAGGTGAGGAAGATGCGGGAACAAAACACCCTCATTGCCACAGCTCACTGAGGGAGGCAAGGAGTTTCAGAAGGGAAAGGGGGGGGGGAGGGGTAAGGAGGAAGGAAGGGGGGCTGGAGCAGGCCTCAATAGCCCTCTCTGAGGCTTGATCCCAGCGCACCTCCAGCCCCTACTCTCAGCTCCATGGGATTGGGCTGGCTGTTAAGGGGACTGGGGAGAGACTTGCTGGGCCACTTAGACCAGCCTTTTCTGAGAAGTGATGGGCCAAAGGAGGTGGGGGGAGGAATCCCATGGGCTTTCCCAAAATTCCAGTAAATTTCAATGGAAGAAATTCCCCCCTTAGGTTTGAGAAATAGTTCTTAAAGTCTTACCCCCGTGTTCCCTTCTCTGGGAGAGTAAATTCTCTCCTGGGGACAAAGAATGACACCTTTCTGTGTCAGAAGGCTGTGTCCAGTTGGCACTGGGGCCAACTGCATAACCTGCCTGGAGATGTCCTGGCAGCCCCAGGGCCCAAGGCTGCCACAGCTTCCCCGCTCCAGGGCCTTCGTCCAGGCCTTCTCTTGCAACTTCTCTCCAAAGACAGCTCAGGCAGATGCCCCTAATTTCCTAGATGGGGAAAGTGAGCCCATAGAGGCGAGATTAGGCCCCAAGGCCTGGGCTCACTCTGCGGTAGGCTGGAGCAGGCCTGCCCAGCTCCCTTCCCATGATCAAGCTCCAAGATGACTGGGGATTAGATAGGACTAGGCTGGGGGCTGGGGCAGCCCACCCCAGTCAGCCCCAGCCTAAACCCCAGGCCAACCTGTGGACACATCACCCCATAATCATCACCTGCCTCCGGCCCACCTGGCGCCAGGGTACCTGGATAGCATCTCTTCTGTACCCCAAACAGCCCTTGGTGTGGGAGCATCACTCATGCCTATGACTCAAGTGGGGAAACTGAGGTAAGGGGGAGGACGTGCCTGCTGATTCACCCCCCACACACACATACACACAGAGGGTGCCATAGAAATGTATACACATTTTAAGAAAGGAAAACTATTAAAATGGTAATACTCAATATATACCGATAACAAAAGATGAATACAAGTCATGTGTGACTTCTGCAATGACAAGAGGTGCTCAAAGTGGTCACCATCAGCGTCCAGACACTTCTGATTACGGTGAACTACTGCTTGAGCAACGTTGACCAAAGTGTCCACTTGTATACATTTTTTTGGCACCCCCTGTATACTTGATCCTCTGAATCTATGAAAGAACTCACTAAGGTAAGTCTCAAAGAAGAGGCCAAGAGAACTTGACATTTTCCAATTCAGGTCACCTTTTCCATCTTTCCTTTTAGAAGAAGAACATGATGTTAAGTTCCTGGACCAAAGTAAGAGGTAGCCACTGGAGATTCCTTCCTTTTCCCTTGACCACTTGATTAAGTCCTTGTGGCCTTCCTGGAGGAGGAGGTTGGGGAGGAGTTCAGCCAATCTAAGTAGGCAGTCTGGCCTCTCTCCCTAGCCTGGGTGGGTGTGGGGAGCCTCACAGCCATGAAGGACTAACTGTTAATATTTTTTTTTTATCTCCAAATGAGGTTAGGCATAGTTACAGAGACTCGGGGACAGGAATGAAGTCAGAAAGTGCTTGTCATATGACTTTAACCTTTAGCACAATTATTTTGATAACACCGTGTTGTTTTTTTAAATAATACATTGCTATCAAAAATGGAAATGTCCCTGGCTTTCTCCCCCACTCCCCCCCACACACACACTGGATGGAGCTGGCTTCTCTCAGCACCCTCACCACAGCCGCGTCTAGCCTTCACCCTCCCCCGTGCTCCCTGCCCCTCCCCCTCACGACTTCCAGGTTCTCTGCTGGAGCCATAAATTATCCATGAGCTGTTAAGTTGGCTGCTTGTTGAACTGGAGGCTGAAGTGCTGATGAAATATTCAAGGATCTCAACTCTCAAATTCCCTGGTGGCCACGGGATGGGACTGGGGAAGATGGGATTAATGTACAACGCCAGGGACCTCCAAGTCCTGACCCTACCCCCCACTAAGGTGGCGGTGGAGCCCCACCAGGGAGGTGGAGAGGGCTGGTGAACTGTGGGGAGGGTCTCTGTGTAATCCATGGCTGTGGCTCTGGGAGGTGCCCTCTCCGGCTCAGAGAGCCTAGAGGAAGTGAGGGGAGGTTACAGATTTAGAACCCCGAGGAGAGCTGGCCAGCCCAGAGCCTACCCCACCCCTTCCCTAGTCCTGGCTGTCCAATCTTGAGCTTTTCCTGAAGTCACACTTCAAGCTGACTTGCCACAAAATTGATTCTCATCTCTACACCCACCAATGCATCCCACCTTTGTTGGGATGGAAAGAGACCTAAATTGGTGGCAATGGTGAGCTGGTGGGCAGAAGACAAAGACTCAAGTCCCAATCCTGCCAGGAATTTGCTTGTGTGATTTTAGGGAAGTTCATCTGGTTCCAGTCTCAGTTTCCCCATAGATATAAGGAAGGAGGTTCTAATTAGACTGCTCCTTCTTTTTCTTCCTAAGGACTCTGGACAGGTAGAGGAGAAACGAAATTCCTGCGCGTGTGTGTGTGTGTGTGTGTGTGTGTGTGTGTGTGTGTACTGGAGCGGGGAAGGGAGGGGTGGCTTCGCTGTGGGAAGGGCACCTGTCAGGGCAGGCAGGCTGGTAGGGTGGGTGGGGCCCTAGCTGTCTCAGCCTGTGTGAAGTCACCCAGGCCAGGAGCCGGAAGGGAGGTGACTCAGGGGGCAAGGCCTCGCCCCCTCCCATCCCCCACCCAATCACTCAGGACGGGAGGAGGTGTTCAGACAGCCAGGGAGACCCAGGACCAGAATATATTCCTGATGTTTGCTGTTGAATTCCTGAAGTCCTGGAATTCACCTGAGGGGTGGGGTTGGGGGTGGGCAAGGGAGGGCAACCCCAGGATAGACATTCTCAGGAGAGGTCCTGACCTTCCTTCAGCGACTCCCCCCACTACCATCACTGGCCCCTGGTATCTCGCCCTGGCCTGTGCTATTTCTGGCTTGTCCTATCTCTGTTTTCTTGTCTCCCTGTTTTCCCTTGACATTCCATCTCCACCCACAGCTTGCAGTGAAGTATTGCTGGAGCTACCTCTATAATTAAGAGCCCTCCCCAGTGGCTGGGCACACACCCAAAGACCCAGCCCCAGGCCCTGGGCAGCCTCTGGCCTCCAGACTCTTCCCCTGGAAAAAGGACAGCAAAAAAGGCAGGAGTACCCCTACCCCCACTCCCAGTGCCTAGCACCATCCTATCTTGTTCCTGCTCCCACACTGGGGGGGGGGGAGTGCTTGGGCCCCCTCCCACCAGAAGAGTTTGGGAGCCAGAGGCTCTTCTGCAGCAGCCATCGCCCTGTCCCCTGCTCAAGGATCACCCTGAGCCAGCCTCACCCCACCCCAACACCTGTGGGCAGGGGCAGGCTTGCAAATGGAGGCCGTATATGTAGAGCTAAATAAATTACAGATCAAGCTAACAAACTGTTAAACAAGATACACCTTGACAAGTAGACCTGCACAGTGTCCTGAAGGGCCAAGATGGAATGAGAATTCTGACTCCTCAGAACACGGCAGTGCAGAGATAACTGTTCCCTGGGCCATCTTCCCTTTCCTTTGAGGCCTGGCTGCCCCCACACTGCACAGGACACCCCAGCTTGCATGTCTGTGCTGTGCCCATCTTTCCCTCACAACTGCCCCCTGCCCCCCTTTGCTGGTGCACATACCACCATGCATGGTGCTACTGTTTGTTCTCAGGAGGAAGGACCAGAGTAAGGGCCCTCAGGCCCTGCAAGGAAGGGTCAGTGCCGGGCAAGGAATTCCAGAGCCCGTTACCCGGAGTGTGGTCTCAAAGGGGAAAGGGATGAACTCGGTGTAGGCTGCTACCCTGGCCCCTTGAGGAGGCTCGCAACCACAGGAGGACCAGCCAGGGGCGGGGGCTTCCCAGGGCAGGACCCAGGACAGAGGCCCCTCTCCCAGTGTTGGGATGGCTCTCTCCCCTGAGGCTGAGAGCAGGCCCAAGCTCACGATGCTTCTGATTTTTGCATTGCCTTTGAGTCCAGCCTGCCACTGGGACAGACTTCCCGTTGCCTGCTCTCCTTTCCTGCTGCAGTGACGCCAGAGAGAGTTGCTGGGTGATGAAAAGAGACCATCATCGGCTTGAAGTTTAGCAACCCATCTGCTCACCCGGTCTTTCTTGATAGAGGTAGCCATTCCTGAGGCCAACTTAGGTCCAAGAGGAGGGAAGAAGGGTGTGTGGGGGGAGGGGGTGGGACAGATTGAGGGTGGGTGTGTTTGCGTGTGTTGGGAGAGAGCTGACAGGCCTGGCAGTTGTGTATCTGAATCTGAGCCCATGAGTGGGGAGTGTATACCCCTGAGGCGTGAGCACAGAGGCTGACTGGCTTGTGCAGACCTACATCTCTGCCTGTCTCTGTCTGGGGAAGGGGCCCCCACAGAAAAAGGGCCAAGTTTGAACAGACAGCAGAATCTCTTCTACCTCCTTATATGGCCCAGCTGCTCCTGGAGGATGAGGGGAAGTGAGATGAGGGAGAGGCGCCTGGCTGTTGTTCACCTTCCCCCAAGGAAGTGCCTCCTCATCCTCACCAGCTCCTCTCCCTCCCACCAGCCCCTCATAGGACTGGACCCCTCTTTGCCAGTAACTTCTGTCTCTGGGGCAGCTTGGTGCCCTTTTCTTCTTTCCTCTGAAGCCCCAGAAAGCTGCGAAGTTGAATGAACCATATGTGTTCTTGGGAGCTCAAGGACTGCTTCCACTGAGCTCTGGGCAAGAGAAATGGGTTTAAACTGCAGGAATATGAATGGAAGCTAGACATCAGAAGGAATTTACCAGTGTTAGAATAAGGAGACGTGGGTGTTCATATAAGGGAGGCTGGACAATCTCCTTTTCTGGAGATCTGGCAAACAGCAGTCCCTGCCTTTAAAGGCTTAGAGGTAGGGGACTGGGTAAAACGGTCTTGTGGCTTTTCCTTCGAATTCAAGCTACAGAGGAGACTGTGGCCACAGCAACTCTCATCCGATCTGATCGTATCTCTAGGCACCTCCTCACCCGGTGAGACTACATCCTTGAAACAGACAGTTGATTCTAGTAAACATTTTTCTCATCCCACAGATGAATCTTCAGTGCCTGACGGGCACATAGTAGGCACTTAATAAATGTGTAGAAAAATCTCTTGATCTGGGAGGAGAAACACAGCTCTTATCCCAGTCTTTCTTGCTGCTGTGATGGTGCCCCTATCCAGGCCCAGCCAGAGCGCTTAGATCTGGGGCCAGCATGTTGCAGCATGCTCCAGGCTGACAGACAGGGAGAATTCTGGGGACACACGCACACACACATATACACACATAAGCTTTATTCTGAAACCTCTTTTCTGCCCCTCCACCACACCCAGGCTTCCCCACCCATCTGCGGTCAACCAGCCCTACCCTGCCTGTATGCTGAAGTCAGGAGAAAGGAAGGAGTTAAACGAGGCTTGGGTCTGGGAAGTGTGTGTCAGTGTGCCAGGTGGGGGTGGAGAGATGTGAGAGGGAGGAAGTGAAACCCTGGTGGATGGTGGCAGCAGCCTAGGGATTGCTCTTTTCCTCCCATGCTGGGGGCTGGCTACTGCACTGTGTGGCAGCGTGACAAGCAGGTGGGGGGAAGGTAGGGAGAAAAATACAGAGATAAGCTGGAGGAGGGGGTGTAAGGGAAACAAAGCAAAGGATAGTGGCCCTGGCATGTGGGATGGCAACTGGTTTCAGATGTTAATATCTCCCTGGTCCCCTCCAGGAAGACTTCTTGATGGCATAAGCTGCAGAAGTGAGACTTAGCTACTGTTTAGCCACTATTCTTTTCTCTGGTGGGTAAAGTGGTCAAGGATGCTGTTGGGGTACCCAGCCCATCCTGTGTGCTAGCTTTGGGGCTATAAAGCTTTTGGAGGAAAGACCCCTTCTTGAATGGCCACTCCTCCAACCACCCCCCGCCCCCCGCCACACACACAGAGTGGCTAAGGTGACTTGTTTACACTTAGCCTTTTGGAAGTCCTTTGAGGGTTGGGATCATTTTGATTTTCTGTGTCACCAGGGTCTAAGCCAGTGCCTAGCATACAGTTCTGCTCAATACTTAAATGTTGATGAATGAATGTAGGACCTTGGCACAATCGCTGTACAGCCAACAGGAGGCATTCATTCCATCAACCACACAAAGGAGACTTTTGTCTTCTTAACCTATTGGGAAGTTCTTTCTGATAACTAACCCAGACTCTTCCCCTAACGAGAACTAACCCAGACTCTTTCCCTAACGAATGGGGCCTGCTGTCCCATTCCTTTTATGACTGTGTTGATTTCCTTTAGATCTGCTGCCTGATATTTTTTACAAACCCACCAATACTTTCTCTTTATCTTAAATCATGACTCTTCTGTCTCTAACCAGAATATTTGTTTTTGCCAGTTTCCCTGATCCTCCCCACTGCTTTGACATTTTATATCTATGCTATTATTCCACCAGGAGAACACGTGGTTTAGTGGGCCTGGAAATTAGAAGAAAGTGGTTCTAGTTTAGGATGTGCCACTTTCTAGTTTTGTGACCTCTCTGAACTTCCTTATCTTTGAAATAAGGGTCATTTTGTGGTCCTCACAATTTTTCAGAATTGTCATGAGAATTAAAAAAACCCACATCTTTTACTTAAATTCTAACATTTAGCAGTTGTCCAAGTGATTTCACAAACCTGACTTCATTTCACCCCCCTACACACCCAGGTGAGAGAGATATAGCTAATGCACCCATTTTCACAGAGGAGAAAAGAAGTGAAAGATGAAGTAACTTGACTAAGATCATACAACTACTAAGAGGCAGGACCCAAACCCTGGCCTTTTACTTCTAAATCTCATGAGCACTCCTTCCATCTTTGGGTAATAAACCCCAAACCAGCAAAAAGTCTATGAAGTGCTATACAAATATGTTATTACGACTTTGTGGCAAGGGTGAATAAGCCCAAAGAAGCATCATGCCTGACGCTGAGTTGGCTGGCCAGTGAAGGCATCTGTCCTTTCCCATGGCGCCCTCTGACTCACCTGTTGGACAGGTAGGGGGAAAGGGGAGAGTAAAGAGTCTTACCTGCTCAGAGGTAGGGTGGGGTAAGACATACTCCGTCCCTCCCATTGGTTCTTTCCTTAGTCTTACTGACAGTCCCTTGCCCAATCAGGAGAAAGTAACCTTATATTTGCCAATAGGTGCAGAGTTAGGATGGAACCTCAAGTTGGAGGCCGTCCCCAGAGCCGACTGGCAGTCCCTGGGGCCAATGGCTAGCGGATAAACAGAGGTGGCGATGGAAGAGGACTGGGGACGAGGCTCCGCCCCTCGATGGGACAGTCAGGCGAGGCAGCCAGTGAGACCGCTTCAGCGGGTGGGCGTCTCCCTCAGGGGCGGAGCTTCGAGGGGGCGAGAGGCGTGGCTTGGCTGTCAGGTTCCTTCGCCTTTTGTTCAGTTACTGAGTTGCTGCCTTGGCCAGAGTCCGGAGCAGCCGCCGCCCGAGCGCGCCGAGCTCAGTTCGCTGCCCGCGCCGGATCTCATCCCGGCCCTACCCCTAACCAGTCCGGCCAGGCTCCACACGCAGGTGCGGACGATCGCGGCAAGTATTGCTGTGGCGAGGGAAAGGCGGCGAGCGGCTGAGAGGCCGATCCTCGCTGTCTCAGGGCAGGTGAAGGAGATAGCCAAAGAGCGCCACCCTGCACCGGCGGCAGGGGGCGCGCTGGGGTCCTGGGCGCGGCGACTGAAGGGGCGCGAGGCTCCCGCGGAGTGCACTTGGGGCTTGGTGAGCTGGGGATCTGAGAAGGGCGGGGAGAGGTCGGGGCAGGTGCCTCCGGGGTCACGCCTCCCCCGGGGCCCGCAGAGCTCGCCCGACGCCGTCTCTGACTCTTGTCTGGTTCTCTCGCGGGGGAGACTTTGACCTACTCCGTCTGCGTCCCAGGGCGCACTCTAGTTAGGAATTTACTGTTTGGGAAACTTGCTGCCGCTGGTCTCTTTGGGGCCACCCTCACCCCACCTCACGCGTCATCCTCGCTTTCCCTCCCTCTCTACTCCCCCAGGCCTGGGTGGGGCCCTATTGTCTGCGCCCGGCTTGCCCAACTGTGGGGGCCGAACGCACATTTTCCCAGCGACGCGGGCCCCACCTGCTGAGCAGGTGAGCACACGGAGCCCAGAGGCCCTGTCCTCCAGCTCCCGGAGTCTCGTCGGTACGGTACCTGCGGCACCACCCTCTGCTCTGGTGGGTGACAGGCTAGGGCTCACCAGCGGAGGTGGGATGGGATGACAGTGGGACTGTGCAGGGCCGGCCCCGCGTCCAGCTGACTCCGCGCTCCGCACCCGTGTCCCGGACTGGGGTCTGGGCCGAGGGATTGTGTATGGGTGCATGGGTCGCCCAGTTTCTAGTAGCTATGGCTTCCAGTGTTGATATGGGAACTGGACTACCCTCTTCTCTAACCTCTTGTTGTCGGGAAAAACAATCACCCAAAACAAACTTTACTAAAGGAGGTATTCGCGGCAGCTCTCTCTGGGGGTTTTCCTGCCTCCTTGCCCAGGGCTTACCCCAGGGTTGATGGGGTCCTTCTTGGGGCAAAGCCCCCTCCCCCAGCCCGCCAAGCTGAGCCAGGGCCAGTGCTTGCGCTCTGACCCTGTCCTCCCTGCCCCCACCTCCATCCTGTTTGCTGGGCCCCTCGGCCCAAGGTGGGGGCCGGGATGAGGGGGGTGGGCCAAAAGGGAAGCAGCTTCTTCCTTCTCTTCCTGCCTCCGGGGACCAGCACACCCCCTCGCTTCAGGCCTGCGCTTGTGACTCTCTCCCAAGCTCTGCCCCCTCCCCAGGAATGGGGGTGGGGCAGGGCCGGGCCTAATGACGTGGGTGGGGGAAACGATTGTTCTGTTCTTTCTTTCCCCCCCGTACCCCGTTCTCCACGTTATTTAGCTGGCTGGTAATTGGGGCCGAAAAGCGAGGAGCAATGGGCCTTGATTTCCAGTTGATTTCTGGATTTTGAAGATGCGTTCCTTCTGGAGGCTTTTGCTGTCCTTTCTCCACCTGCCCCCTTTTGAGAGTTTGATGAGGAAAGTGGGACAAAAGGAAGGCTTTTGGGGGGAAGGTTTCAGGCAGAGCTGAATTAGTGCCCCCTCCCCCGTTTTCTGAGAGGCCCTTCTCTGGCCAGAGTTCGTGATCTCCGTCAGCTTTCAGCACTGGTTTTTAAAAATCTGAAGTGCAATCTTTTTGCAGGGACTTGGAGCCCAGCCTCTCTGGGGAACAGATGGGGAATGTAGAGCCAGGTTCTCCCTCAGTCCTGGGGTGAAGGGAAGATTGGGGGCAATCAGGGCTCTTTGCCCTGACTCACTTGGGAAGATCCTACTACCTGGTTTGTGTTTGTAGATGGGAGAGTGGGGGTGGGGGGGACCCCCATGGAGTGCCCCACACCCCCAGGGATCAGGCTCCTTCCCCATCCCTCTTCTGCTCTAGTGGCGGGGTGTACTACTTCCAACGAGCCATAAGGGCATGGAATTTGGGCAAAAATAACCTGTTTTCCCTCTTCTTTCCCCAAAGTGGAGGAGGGGAAGGCATCGTAATTACATTGATTAAATGATTCGTTTAGTTAATCTGGTTTGTGGTTGTGATGAAAAGATAATACTGAGGAAGGATTTCTAGGAGGTGCCTGGTGAAAACTGGCTGCCTACTAGATGGGGAGGGGGGGCGGTAGGATACCATTAGTCATTTCTTGCTCCATCAAGCCCCAGCTTGGGTGATAGGAGCCCTTTCCACCTGCCCCATCAGCACCCTCCAGCCCCACCCCATTCCCTTTGGAACCTCTGTTTGGGCTGCCAGGTCTGAGGCTCTGAGAATGTCGCCTGGAGGAATGAAGGAGGTCAGAGCTGGGCTGCTGCCTGCTTGCCTCCTGGAAGCCCATGGGGGAGAGACCCATGAGGAAGTCACTCGCTGGCCTGGGAGGGAGGCAGGAGAGAGCCATCTTAGAATGAGAAGGGACTCATCAACAGAAGGGCTGTTTATCCGAAGAGTTGTTATAGTGTGGCGGTTGTGAGCATGGGGATTTGGGCTTCGACTGAGCTGGGTTTGAATCATTACCTATGTGGCCTTGGTCAAGTCACTTCACCCCAGTGACCTCCTTGGCAAAATGGGAATAATACCCACCTACCCAAGAAGTACTTGATAAATGGTAACTTAAGCAAGGGAGGACGCTACAGATAACCAAGCACTTTCATTAACTGTTCTCACTTAATCCTTATGACTGGCCCTAGAGGCAGCTATCATTACCCCATTCTACAGATGAGGAAATTGAAACTCCGGGAAGATAAGTAACTTGCCCAAGTTTGCACAGCGAGACCCAAGCAGGGTCTGGCATTTAGGTCCTCTGGTTCCAAGCCCAGAGCCCAACCTGCTGTGTCACCCCACTGTGGCTCTAGGAAGAGTTTTTCTGCCACTCCTTTTTGAGAGCTTCTGCTTGGGAGTTTGGGGAGAAGAGAATTCAGAAGGGCCCAAGAAGGTATGTGTGGGTGGTGAAGGTGGGTGCAGGTTTGTCAGGTGGGGGTGACTCGTCCTAGCCTCCAGTCCTCTGAAACCTCCCCTGGGGTTTGGTTTTTAGTTCCTGGGAGAGGGGATTCTCTCTCCCCAAAGCTAGGGACTGTAGCGGACGTGTGGAGAAGTGGGGACAGGAGAGGGCAGGGGTCAAAGCTGCTGCCTCCTGGCTGAGTGGGCAGAACCATGGGTTGTTCTGGACTTGTCCCTGTATAGGAAGTGGGAGTCACCTGCTCTGCTGGGGACTGGGCCTCTGCCAAGATGGGGGGGGGGGGGCTGCTCCCTGGAGAGTGGAGAGAAATGAGAGTCAGATTAAGGACCGGGCTGATGTCCTGCTGGACTGTACCCAGCAGTGGTGCCAGACTGCTCTTGGCAGGGAGGGGAGCTGGCTGTCTTCTGTTTGGGGACTGGGGGCTGGCAGTAGGGCTTGTGTGCTGCTGGGGAGGGCCTTTCTGGTGAAGAGTGGGGTCAGCCAGAGCCTTGTTCCTTGAAGGAAGGGTTGGTGTCACTGTCTTCTCAGATCTGCCAGGCTCTGGCACCTCTGCCAACTGAGCATCTGATACCAGAACGGGCCTGGGAAATGGGGGCTGTATGGGAAATGCCTGTCAGCATTGGTCTTCCGGATCCCTTGCGGGCAGGAGAGGACCCCAAACATGGGGAGTATTGGTCCCGGAGAAGAGAAGGCCAAAGAACCTTGACATGACAGAGAAGGGAAAGAGAATGAATGCAGGGGGCTGTTAGCTATAAAGAAGGTGAGGGGCTTGCTGTTTTCTGTCACCCCTGAGGACATGCGAGGTTTTGGGACTGATGCTTTATGGAAGGAATGGAGGCTACAGGAGGAAGGCCTTGCTCTGTGCTGGAGATGAGATCTTGAGTTGAAGAATAAAAGGGAGAGATGGAAGCTTAGAGGTGACTCTTCTCTGAAGAGGATGAAGCAGGGCGCTGTCCCTGAGCTGGGGGAGGGCCATCCTGCCCCAGCAGTCAGTACCCTTTGGGGTAAGTCTGAGGTCTGCTGGAGTCCCTGGGGAAGCAACCAGTCATGTGTCTTTTGGGAGAAGAGTGACCTGGCCATGAGAGGGGCAGGTATCCATGAGCCGCCAGCTGGCCCAGTCACCCATGTGAAGAGAAAGAGCAGTGTGGCTGGAGCAGGTCGTTGGGGTTTGTGTCCCTGCAAGGGACACCGGGAGGCCTCTCTCCTGGGACATGGTTGAATCTGGTGGAGGTCTGAGGGGCATGGACTGCCCCAGTTTCCAGCAACTTCCTTGGCTGGGCCTGAAGAGAAAGCTCGCTGCCACTCCCCTTTGCTAAGCCTATTGGCACCTCAGCCTTTGGGAGCCCTCAAGGCAGGAAGCTCAGCTTTCTGTGACCTGCAAAGTGTGCGTTAACAGGTTTGCTTTCTCTCCTCATTGTGGAGACTGTGGAGTCTTGTGGATTCTTATCTCTGAGGAGTGGCAGCCAGGGGAGAGAGCTGGGACCTGGTCTGGGCACTCAATATGCTGCTTGTTTGGGGGTGAGGAGGAGGTGGGGCTCCTGTCCCTCTGGATTGAAACAGTAATATCTGATCACAGGGAAGAAAACAAATCACCCATAAAATCACACATTCCTATACCATCGAGGCAACTACCATGAATATTTCTTGACCGTCTCTTTTCTTAGCACCTTCTTGTTTCTTAACCTCAATCTTGATGATTTCATACTCTGTATATAATACCAAATTTTAGCCAAACCTTTATCCAAATTCTCGTTTTCTCCAGCAAATAGGGAACGGTTGGGTCTTCCCTGCTCTTTCAGGAGAGAGCTAGGCAGCCATCCCTGCAGCATGAAACCTTGGGGAACCACCCCTGAGGAGTGGACACCAGCTGGGGTAGCAGCTGCCCAAGCTACCTGCGGTGGGTTGGGTGGGGGGCAGTGGGCACTTGTGTATTGAGATACGTCACCAACATGTTAGTCCTTTGCGGTTGTTTCCTGAGGCTGGGTGAAGTGTTTTTCCATTCTCAGGAGTGTCCTGGTTTGGGGTCATCTGGCGGTTTGGGATTTTGCCCACACAGGGTCACCAGAAGGCAACGGAGTTCCAGCTGGAGCCCTCTCTGGGGGAGCCCAGAGGTTCCCTGGGGTCAAGCCACCTGGCCCTGCATTTCCCTCTCCTCCAAGTCCCCTTCATTTTCCCACCCTGCTGTGTTTGCTTTGGGAAGGAGCCCAGAAGGAAGAAAACAAACAGCAGCTGGGCAGCCTGACCCAAGCTTCCCCCATTCCCAGCCAGTCCTTGGGCCACTGCTTGGGTGTCCTCCAGGCCGGAAGTGAGGATTTTCCTCCAGAAGCTCAGGATGGGCTTCTGTCTTCTATCCCCAGGGCCCTGGTCATACCTAACACTTGCTTAATCTCTGCCCACTTGGAATGACCAATCTGATGGAGGAGACTACAGTCTCTACCCAGGAACCTCTAGTCAGCTGGGGGTTTGCTCCTGGAACTGCCAGTCTGAGGGGAGAGGCCTCGTTGGGAAGCCCCAACCTGATGGGGGAGTCAGGGCTCTCAAGGGAAGAAGTCATGTCTGTCTCTGTACTTTTCTAGAGTCTGTTTCCATTGGTACTGCTGGCCAAATCTCATTTGGAGCCAGAGACAGAATGGGGAAGGGTGGGAGCTGGTGACCCTGCTGAGCCTAGCCTCTCCCCTGGGGCTGCTATGTGGGGAATGTCCACGCCTGACTGGCCTGACCAGGTCTGACCACCCGGCTGCAGAAGGCAGCACATGTGACTGGGGAGGGGGTAGCACAGTGTCACCACCTGGCCTCCCGTCCCAGGACCTGGATGTAATACCTCTTCCCCAGGCGTGTCCCACCCTACTCCGGGGACTCTGGCTTAGGCCTGGGAGCAGTGCCCCTCCTAGTCCTTATCCAAGGGCTCAGGAAAGGCAGCCCGGGTCGTGTCCTGGGTCCCAAAAAGCAGGCTGGCTGCTGGCCACCTTGCCAGGCCCATCCGCTGGCTTCCTTCTCTGCCATTTCTTGGTTTCCTTAATAGAAGGATGCTTGCCTAGGCCTTCCTGTCCACAGAGGTCTTCTACAGTCAGGGTTGTGTTCAGTCCACACCACGGTCTCAAGAAAAGAGTGGCATAATCACCTCCACGTTATAGATGAGACTTAAAGAATGGAGTGACGTGCCCAAGGGCACACAGCCAGTTAGTGGTGAGGCTGGAGCCCCTCCCCTGACTCCCATGCTCTCCCACCCTGTCTACAGCTCACGTCTCTGTCACTGTATGAGCCGGAGGTCTGAGCCTGCACAGGGTGCTGGCCTCTGGCCCAAGGAACCTCCAGGGGCCCTGCCCAGCCTGCTCTTCTAGTCCCCTAGTGCAGTGTTTCTGAGCGTGGTTCCAGCACGCCCCTTGGGCGGCCTATTCCTGTCCTTGTTTCCAGGTGTCTCACTAGCACTTGGCATCCTGCAGCCCAGCCCACCCCATCCCTGGTGGTGGATACTGGCGGGGCCAGGAGGCTGATGTAGCTCTGGTGGGAGTTATTTTTAATGTCAGGGCTGGGCCACACTCTGGCGGGACAGTTTTAGATTTAGGGTACCCAGTGCCAGCCCACTGGGTTGACCCTGCTGATCAGGAATGAAGGGCAGAGTATGCCCAAAGCAGCCTCATTGCTTGATCGCAGATTCCTCCTCAGTGTGGACTCTTGGGGGAAAGGTCCTTTGCACACCCTTTCCTGGGCCCTGTCTTCTCTTCCTGTCCCCTGTGCTGTCTCCCACCCCACCCTATCTGAGCTGAGCTGGCCTCTTCCTCCTGTGTTGCCAAGAATAGAGCGTGCTGCTAAACAAAGGCCCCCCATTCAACTCAGAAAACCGCCCTGTGTCTGGCTCTGCCCGTCTCTGTCCAGGGCGCATGGGCAGGGCCCACGTCTGTCTCTCCTACTTCCATCCTGGCTCTGTCCAGGGGCATTGGGGCAGGTCTTGCTCCAGGTCCAGGATGGAGAGGGACGAGACCATCCTGGGTGCGGCCCCCTCCACCCTGGGAACTGCAAAAACAGCATTTTTATTTCTTGTGGGAGAATTTCCCTGGTCCTCCTGGGGAGTGGGTGGGGAGACATGTGGGCTGGTTGACAATGCTGCCTGAGGTCTCACTACTTTCTAGCCCTCCTATTGCAGGAATAGCTCTCTCCCTGATCCTTTCCTCAAGAAGAGTGCTGGTGTGTCCTCTCTGAACTGCTTTCCAATTCTGCCCACCCTCAGCCTTCTCTTGTCCGGTGTGGAAATCCTGGCTCCTTATTCCTAGAATCTTACACGTCAACATTCTTCTGAGATCACCTGGGCCACCCTTTCTGTAAATGAAGCACAGAGAAGGGAACTGATCGCCCAAGGACACCCAGCAAGTTTGTGGTGGAGCTGGGACTAGAACCTGGGACTCCTGATTTCCCAGCTGGTGCCCTGCCTCCAACTGTGAGCATTGCTTGGCCTCACCTGCCACTTCTCCCCTTAGTGAGGGGGCTCGGCTCCGCCCATGTCCCCCTGCCCCTCCCCCACTCTCCTCTGCACTTGCGTGTCTGACCCTCTCTTCTTGACCCCAGGGGGTCCCTCTTTCCCTGGATCCCCAGTTAGGAACCAGGGGAGCAGCCCTTTTTAGTGGCTCGAGGCTGGTCTGCTGGGAGGCAGGCCTGGATTTGAGCAGAACGCCCCCATTTTCTCAATTTGGAGGAGCCTCAGTTTCCTCACCTAAAAATTAGGAATAATAAAATGCCTGCCAGGGTTGCTTTGAGGGAGGCATGAGATTCATTTGATAGTAAAGGCAGCTGGACCCCCCCCCCCAGGGATCCTCTGATCTCCGGGAGGCCTCTCTTCACTCCCCCACCCCACCCGGCAGCTGTCCAGCCCTCAGCTTTCCTTGGCTCCAGGCCTGGGCTGCTGGGGGTGGTGAGGGAACTGCTGAAGAAATGCACATCGTGTGGTCAGCCTTGACCTTGGTGGTCCCTTTGGACATGGAGGGCAATGGTCCCTGTGCTCCTGGGTGAGGCTTGTGTGCCTCTGGCTGGAAGCACCAGGGATAGGCAGTTGTCTCTGCTGGGGAGGGGCTTTTCCTGGCTCCAAAGGTGGAGTGTTTTTACTGACCAGGGCTGGAGATATTCAGTTCATCCTGAGTGGATCTGACGGAGACTCAGAGTCCAGATGTCCACTCAGCCCTCTGCCTGGCTAAGTGGCATTTCGAGGGTTAATGCAGCTGTATTTCCTGATGCAGTTTTACCTTCCTTCTCCAGTGCTTGCTCCTCCCCGGGGGTGGCTCTGTGACAGGCTTTCTTCTCCCACTCTCCCACGTTCTCTCTCTCTCTCTCCAGGGAAGGCAGGAGTGCTGGGCGGAGTGTGGTTAGGGTGGGGGCGGGAGGGGGGACGCTCTTCCTGAAATAGTCACACTTGGTCAGTGCCTGGGAAGCAGCTGGCACATCTGGTGGCACCAAGCCGCCCGTCTGGTGTTCTGGGCCTGCTTCTGTTTATCAGCCCGAAACTCTGAGTCACTGGGGTGATGGGAGGAGGGGAATGAGGCTGGAAACTGGTCTGGCTGCTGCCTCTGCCTGTTCCAGGTGTGCTCAGGGGCAGGGGAGGAGCCAGGTGTTGCCATAAAAGGCAGCAAGACCTGAAGGACCATTTGTCATGCATGAGGGTGGTACCTGGCGCCTCACTGGGAAGACACATCCCTGGTGATCTTTGTTCCTGGGGTGGGGCCAGGCTGCACCAGCCACCCCACCCTTGTCCTCATCTGGTCCCCAACAGGGGTTTGAAGCTCTGGGTGCTGCACAGCCTCATGGATGGACCAGCCCGGGTCTGCTTGCAGTCTGAGGCCACACTGGGTGTGCAAAGGCCGCAGACTTGGGTGTCACTCACACCTGTGCCTGGCCCTGGCTCTCTGCTATGCTACCTCACCTGGTGGAGCCTCAGTTTCCACATCTGTGAATGGGCGAACAGAGCATGTGCTTCAAAACCCGCTTGTGAGGATGGCGGCATTAGTGAAATGCACAAGGGCGGCCCTCACTGGAGCTCAGCTCCCCTTGCCTATCCCCCCCCCCCAACGCTAGGCTCCAGAGGTCAGCTCCCAAGACAGGGACCTAGACAGAGCAGGTGGGCATTAACCTCCCTGGTACAGAGTAGGGCCTACCTCTTCACCAACCCTAAGTGGCCCAAGTCTCTACAGAGAGAGGGAGGGGTGCCTGAGTGGCAGTGACCACCCTGAGGCCTGCCTCACTCTTTATCCCTAGTCTGGGTTCGAGGAGGCTAGGAGGTAAGCAAATACCTGCTGGGGGAGAGGTGCTGATACACAGCCACGGCCACCAACATCAGTACCTGTTATGAGCCAGGCACCATGCTGGGTCCTTTATAAATATGGTCCTCACAGCAACCTGTGAAGGAGTTGGTGCTACCCCATTTTGCAGATGGGGACACTGAGTCTCAGTAGACAGGCAAATTGCCTCAGTAGTATGTGGCTGAAATTTGAAACTGTCAGTGGGACTCAGAATTCTGGGAAAGGCTTCCAGGAGTTGGGGTGCTATAGAGATGGGGTTCTTAGGGCCTGAACTTCTGGGGCCACCTGTGATCCTGTCCCACCTGCAGGAAAGTGAGATCCTAGAGTCTCTGAGATCCTGGGCGCCTCTGACTGCTCCTGGGCGCCTCTGACTGCTCCTGGCAGCCTCCCAGGCTCCCCAGAGAAACCTGTCTGACCACTTCCCTGTCTGACCAACCAGTTAGTGCATCACCTCTGCAGCCTTTCCCAGGGAGCCCCAGTGGATGGGCATGGGTCTGTGGGATCCCAGAAGCTGCTAGAGGCCCTGAGTGCCTTCTGCTCTGGGAGTGTTGGGAAGGGTCAGCAAGGTGAGGGAGCCTAGAGCTGGGTTGGGGCATCTGGCTCTTTGCTGCCCTGCGCTCCATGGAGTTTACCCCACCCTAGCTGGAGGTCAGAGATGCAAACCTAAGGCTCACATAGGGGTATCCTTCCCTGACCCTTCTTCCCCCCATTCCCTCTACTACAGCCCACCGGGGCCCGTGGGGCGGAGGTGGGGGAATGGGTGATGGGCAGGGCCTGGTGATGAGAGGCCAGCTCATTTCCTGCTCCTTCTTTTTGTGCCCCAACAGCCACCATGGAGGTGATGAACTTGATCGAACAGCCCATCAAGGTGACCGAGTGGCAACAGACATACACCTATGACTCAGGCATCCACTCAGGCGCCCACACCTGTGTACCCTCGGTCAGCAGCAAGGGCCTCATGGAGGAGGATGACGCCTGTGGGCGCCAGTACACACTCAAGAAGACCACCACCTACACCCAGGGGGCGCCCCAGAGCCAAGGTGGGGAGCCCTGGGGACTATTCCATGGGAATATTCCAGCAGAAAACCAGGCTGGGCCCTGGCGGGAGGTAAAAGGAGGCAGACTTTAGGGGGCTCCCAGCCTGAGGGGGGAGGCACAGCTCTTGTTCTTAGAGACCCGCCCAGTCTGAGGGAAGATACACAGCTGCTTCAGGATGCCCGCATCTGGGAAGGAGGCAGATTCCTCTTCTCTGAACCTCTAGTGTGGAGGGGAGGCAGAGACCCTGCCCACCAGTCTGAAGGAAGAGGCACAGTTCTTGCCTTGCACGAACTTGCGGTATGATGAAGAGGTGTCACTATTGCCCTCAGGGAATCCATGGACTGCAGGGAAATCAGTCCTTGTATTCCAGGACCCTCAAGTGTGACGGGGAGGCAGAGCTCCAGCCTTCAGGGAATCCCGAGTCTGGTAGAGGAGGTGCAGTTCTCAAGCCTGAGGGCTGCTGGTGTGGGCAGGGAGGAGATGATGCCTGTATGTGGAACATGCTGACATGGAAATGGGCCAAGGCCAGATGGTGGAGTGACCGACCCAGTTCAGGTGCTTAGGGATAGGGATGCCCTGCCAGCACCCAGGTGGGAAAGCTACGTAGCCGTTTCCTCCTCCCTGACTAATTGGAGGGTGGAACCTCTGCCTCCCTTTCCTCAGGGCATTGGGACAGTGGCCAGGGCAGGGCTGCCTGGGAAGCCTGGGTACCTATTTGTCAGACTCCCAGGTCCACCCAAGGTGAGAACTGCAGGGGAACCTGGAGTCTGAGCTGAGAACCCACCTGCTGCTTTCTGAAACCCACCTTCTTGACTTTCACTTTGATTTACTGCCTCTGGGCCTCGATTTGCCTGCCCATATAATGGGAGAGTTGCCTCCTTTGGGGATGATGAAGGTATAATTAGAATCATGAAATTTCAGGGTTGAAGAGACCCAGGTTGTCTCATCCTACCCCCACCTGGTTGTTAAGGGAGGGATACAGAATCAGGCTTTGGGCTCTGGAGTCAGGTTGTCTGCGTTTAGATTCTAGCTTGGATTCTTATAACCTATATGTTAAGTGGAGATAATAATACTTATCTTGTAAGGTTGTTGTGAGATTAAATGTGAAAATATAAGAAAAGTGCTTAATTCAGCCAGATACATAACTACTCAAAAAATGTTAGCTATTCCTATTAATAACAATAATCACTAACATTTTTGTGGTGAGATGTGCCAGGCACCTGAGTCCTTTCTTTTCAGAGCATTTGCCAACTATTATCTCATTTAATTCTCATAAGAATTCCCTATGGTGGACAGAACAGGTGGTGCCCCATTTTACAAATGATGTAGCTGAGGTGATGGTGACCTCTTTAGGGTCACTGGTTAGAGGCAGAACTGCAAGTGGTGCGCTTTGGTCGGGTTGGGAGGCAGCCCGGAGAATCCAGCTGGGCTGTTTGTGCAGCCACGTTCCCCGTTGCCTGCTGTCTGCAGCTCAGTCCCTGCCCATTGGCCCCCAGGTGACCTGGAGTACCAGATGTCCACAACAGCCAGAGCGAAGCGGGTGCGGGAAGCCATGTGTCCTGGTATGACAGGCGAGGACAGCTCGCTACTGCTGGCCACCCAGGTGGAGGGGCAGACCACCAACCTGCAGCGGCTGGCAGAGCCGTCCCAGCTGCTCAAGTCGGCCATTGTACATCTTATCAACTACCAGGACGACGCTGAGCTGGCCACCCGGGCCCTGCCTGAGCTCACCAAGCTGCTCAATGATGAGGACCCGGTCCGTGAGGAACCTACCTGGGAGGGGGCAGGCAGGGAGGGCAGAAGGCGGGTGTCACAGAAGGGGCCCTACCCGGGATGGAAGGAGGTCACTGACCCAGAGCCCCAGTAGCAGGAAGAGTCTGACCTGGGTCCCTCTGAGCTTTGTGAAGTAGTCTCCTGGCCCCTCCTTCTCACAGTGGCAGCTGGACCTGGCCTATCTGCTTACTTCTTTATATCTTCCCTCCACCCACCAGGTGGTGGTGACCAAGGCAGCCATGATCGTGAACCAGCTGTCTAAGAAGGAGGCGTCGCGGCGGGCGCTGATGGGCTCGCCCCAGCTGGTGGCGGCTGTCGTGCGCACCATGCAGAACACCAGCGACCTGGACACTGCTCGCTGCACCACCAGTATTCTGCACAACCTCTCCCACCACCGTGAGGGGCTGCTTGCCATCTTCAAGTCGGGGGGCATTCCCGCCCTGGTCCGCATGCTCAGGTACCCACCCTGACTCACTGCAGGGCCTGGGTCCTGTCTCACTTGGGCCTCCCCTTCCTTTCTCTGGGCTTCCATACAACGTTTATGGAGCACCTACTATGTGCCAGGCGTAGAACCACTCCCAGTTTTGGTACTTAGCTGCTCCTGTAACTAGAGGGTTAGTTATGAAGCTACAGAATAGGCTAGGGCCAAGATGTGTCTGAGATTGCTCAGACCTCTTGAGAAGCTGTTCATTCTAATGGCTGGGGGTTGATGAATAAGTGGAGTTTGGCGCTTGTACATGAAAGGAAGAGTATTCCAAGCAGAAGGAACAGCATGTGCAAAGTCCCTTGCCACCTTTATCTTTCCGGCCTTGCAAAGTGAGTAGCCATTTTCCTCAGCCCTGTATGAGGCTATGAGTTGCCTGCGAGTGGAGATATTAATCTTATTTCCCTCTGAGCCTCTTGCAGGGCCTCTGTAGCACGTGGCCTTCCACATGCTAGTTACTCAGTAGGGACAGATATTGAGGGGACCTACTGTGTGCTCAGCACCAGGCTGGAAGCCCAGGAGCAAGGGGTGTCATGGTCCCAGTGGGGAGAGGAGAGATGCTGTGTGCTTTGTGCATTGGAGTAAGGCTGGGCTCAAGGAATGATGCGATTTTAACAAAGGGCTGTTTCCGTGGGGGTGCAGGTACTAGAGGAGGCTTCCTGGGGGAGGTGGCCCACACTTAGGCCAGGCCCCTGGGACCCGACCCACACTAACCCCCCGCCCTCCACCCCAGCTCCCCCGTGGAGTCGGTCCTGTTCTACGCCATTACCACGCTGCACAACCTGCTGCTCTACCAAGAGGGCGCCAAGATGGCGGTGCGCCTGGCGGACGGGCTGCAGAAGATGGTGCCTCTGCTCAACAAGAACAATCCCAAGTTCCTGGCTATCACCACCGACTGCCTGCAGCTCCTGGCCTACGGCAACCAGGAGAGCAAGGTGGGCCCCTCCCCATCCCAAACCAAGACCCACAGCTCACCATTACATCACCTCTGTCCAGCTCCAGCCTCAGGTCGCGGCCTCCTCACCCTTTTTAGTTTAAATATATATTGTATGTGCACTTGTACATGTTTCATCAGATAACTGACCATTTTGAGGATAAATAAAAGAAAAAAGTTATTAGCTGCACACAATCATCCTTATCTCAGGGTGCGTCCTCCAGTGCTATCCTGTTGGCATATTTGTATGTAGCTGTAGCACTAGCAAATGTATAACTTTCCATCTGTTTTCTAAATGACATTTTAAAAATCTTTGTTTGCTGTATTGTCCTGAAATCATCTCCTATAGTGATAAATAGCATTTCATTAAGTGGAGGCCTCAGACTTTATTCTGAGAGAGAGCATCTGGATTGCTCCCAATTTTCCACTTTTATAAACAATTCTGTAATGAACATCTCTGGGCACACAGCTTTCCTGAAAGTAGAAATTTTTCGTTAGTAGGCCTAAGGGTTTTTATTATTTCTAGGTTTTTACCCCAATTGCCAGACTGCTTTCCAAAAGGATTGTATTATTTACAACGCCATCAGTGGCAATACTTGTTAGGACAGTTTCACCACATCCTTGCCCACATTATGTATTATCATTTTTTCAAGGTTTTGGATTACTTAATCACAAAAGTTATTCAGGTTTTAGCTGAAGCTCAGTAATGGCAGTTCCGTCAGCCGCCTCTTCCTTCGTTGTGCCTCGTCATAGTCCCTGTGTGTCTCATACTCGTTCTCCTCTCCCCACAGCTCATCATCTTGGCCAATGGAGGACCCCAGGCCCTTGTACAGATCATGCGCAACTATAGTTACGAGAAGCTGCTCTGGACCACCAGCCGTGTGCTCAAGGTGTTGTCTGTGTGTCCCAGCAATAAGCCCGCCATTGTGGAGGCTGGTGAGTGTTACAGCCTGTGAGGGTGGCCCACGTGGCCAGGAGGGCTGGGGCGGGGGCTCTGTCTAGCGGCCAAGCTTGGTCAGCTATGCTTCCCTGTGGCTGACGTGACCCCTGTCCCCCACTGCAGGTGGGATGCAGGCTCTGGGCAAACACCTGACGAGCAACAGCCCCCGTCTTGTGCAGAACTGCCTCTGGACCCTGCGTAACCTGTCAGACGTGGCCACCAAGCAGGTGAGCAAGACATTCAGGCCTGGGTCCACCTCTGCAGCTGCCTCACCCTCCCATCTTACCACTAGCTGCGGTCTGAGGGCAAGCTCTCTGAGCCTCAGTTGCCCCATGGGAGAGCGCTGCCCTCTCCCAGGCATTAGCAGGATTGGGGGATGAAGGTTCTTAGGCACACAGGCAGAGCCCATCGCATGTCAGCCGCGTGGGCGTCTGACCTACCGCCAAGGAAAGCCATCTCGCCCTCCTTGGACACGTGTGGGAGACCTTTGCTGTTGGGATTCTCGCTCACTCTCCACTGCCTTCCCCCGACCCCAGGAGGGCCTGGAGAGCGTGCTGAAGATTCTGGTGAACCAGCTGAGTGTGGATGACGTCAACGTCCTCACCTGTGCCACGGGCACTCTGTCTAACCTGACGTGTAACAACAGCAAGAACAAGACGCTGGTGACCCAGAACAGCGGCGTGGAGGCTCTCATCCACGCCATCCTGCGTGCTGGTGACAAGGATGACATCACAGAGCCAGCTGTCTGCGCCCTGCGCCATCTCACCAGCCGCCACCCGGAGGCTGAGATGGCCCAGAACTCCGTGCGCCTCAACTACGGCATCCCAGCCATTGTCAAGCTGCTCAACCAGCCCAACCAGTGGCCACTGGTCAAGGTACAGCCGCTGCTGCAACGGGTGTTAAGTGGGGGCCAGAGGAGCGCTCTGCAGTCAGGATTAGGGGCTGGATCGGTACAGGCAGGGCTGCTGTAACAGAGAGGCTCCAAAAAGACAGACGTGTATTCCTCTCTTGTGGAATGGTTTAGACTTCAGCACCTCTGCTCCTGAAACTCAGAATCTTTCTCGTAGCAGCCCTCCCCACAGACAGAGCTTCAAAGTTTAATATGCACATGACCACCTGGGTGGTCTCATGAAGCTGCGTGTTCTGGTTGGTAGGTCTGGGTGTAGGGTGAGTCTGCGTTTCTGATGAGCTCCCAGGTGGTGCTGCTTTCGGGGAGCTCACTTCTTACACCAGACGGTCTGGGTGAGTATTGTTCTCACACCGATGATTGAACGGCCTCGTCCCCCCAGATGCGTTCTAGCCCGAGGGACGTGGGAAAACTAGCAGCAACCAGAAAGCGGACGTCTCGCTTTAGCCCACACCCTGGAACTGGGTCATTTGGCCACATCTAGATGCAAAGAGGCTAGCAGTGGTCATGGGTCAGAAGGCCATGCCAAAACACAGGAGGGATGCTAACAAGACAAAAAGATAGAAAGGATTCTGGGGGATGCGTGGTGTCTGCCATAGAGAGTCCAGGCTGTGAAAGGGGTGCAGCCTTCTCAGGAGGCTGCCTTGGGAGACACAGCTGGCATTGGCTAAGTTTTAGACTATTTAACAGTACAGGTAAGAATGACTCTAAGTGATTATATACATTGAATTTTTAAAGAGTCCATAATGAGAAAAAGAAGGCAGCTCGTGGCACCTTCTTGGGCTTGGTGCATGCTGCAAGCCCAAGGTGGGGAAAGGACTTGCCTCCCTGACCCAGCAGCTATGTGAAAAGTGACCTTGGCATCTCATCCAGCCTGTGCTCACACCCTCATTTCTCACATGATTTTTATCCTTGCCCCTCTGGCTTCTTGTTTTGAGGATCAAATGAGATGATAAATTGTTTTGTAAGACCCCAAGGGACTCTGGGAGTCAGGGGACCCTGGGGAGGAGACGTCCGTCCTCCCGGGGGTTGATTCCTATATGAGCATCATCCAAGTGGGAAGTTTGCAAGGACAACTGTGTTTTCTATTGGGGGTGGGGGAGAGGAGACGGGGTGAGGGTCAGGGTATGGGAGCTGGCAGAATGTTCTAGAATGGGATGTCATTTTAGCAGGGACTGTTAGAGTGAGACATGAGAACTCACACATCCTGTGGAACAAGGGACATGGGCTGAAGCGATCTCATTCTCTGGGGATCTGCCAGCATGTCCTGGTCCAGCCTGGGGGACAGAGAGATGATGATAGGGGAGGAAGAGATGATGCTGGGAAATTGGGATCCTCCCGACACCCGAGAAATGCCCCCGATTGTTGTCCATTTTCTTGCCAGGCAACCATCGGCCTGATCAGGAATCTGGCCCTGTGCCCAGCCAACCATGCCCCACTGCAGGAAGCAGCGGTCATTCCCCGCCTCGTCCAGCTGCTGGTCAAGGCACACCAGGATGCCCAGCGCCACGTGGCGGCAGGCACACAGCAGCCCTACACAGTAAGTGAGCTGGCGGTGCCAGTCACTGCCCCGCCTGGGGGTCACGGTGTCCTCTGTGTGAAGGTGTGTGCACGTGAGTGTGTACACGGGGAGGCAAGTTACACCTGACGCCTCTCTAAGGACCAGCGCGGTTTGTCAGTGTCGTGGGGAGTGTGGCCATGGCAAGGGGCCCCTGTTGCGGTGCCCCAATGCCTCCTCTTGTGCAGGATGGCGTGAGGATGGAAGAGATTGTGGAGGGCTGCACTGGAGCCCTGCACATCCTCGCCCGGGACCCCATGAACCGCATGGAGATCTTCCGGCTTAACACCATCCCCCTGTTTGTGCAGGTAAGTCTGGGGCAGGTGGGCAGGACAGGTCCCCCCCCAACCCCTGTTTACCCACATGGCTGAAAGCGGAAGGTTGGCAGCCATGGGTTTGGTGATCGATGTGGTGTGGTTGTTGTTTTCCTTTGTCGCATTCTCTTTTTTCCTTGAGTATTAATATGAACTCATAGATTTTTAGGAAGTGTTTTAATGTAGGAAAATGCTTTATGCTATAATGTCGGATAAAAAAAGGAATATATATATATATATATATATATATCCGACAAAAATCCAGCGGCAATATGCCAATGTGTTAACAGATGCTATGTCTGCCTGGGTGGGAAATTGTACCTGGCTTTCTCTTCTGTTTCTTCATACTTTTCTTAGACTTTTCATACTTTCTCGTATGAGCTTGGGTTAAATTCAGAAAGGGGAGGCAGAGATGGGCAGGGCTCTACAGTGTGTTGCCCACCTGCCTTACCCCCACGGCACCCCCTCTCCGCAGCTCCTGTACTCATCTGTGGAGAATATCCAGCGTGTGGCCGCTGGGGTGCTGTGCGAGCTGGCCCAGGACAAAGAGGCAGCTGATGCCATTGATGCTGAGGGGGCCTCGTCCCCCCTCATGGAGCTACTGCACTCACACAATGAGGGCACAGGTAGAGGCGAGGGCAAGAGGGAGGCGGCTGGGCCTTGTTCCCCAAGCCAGGATAGAGGTAAATCCCTGACTGGCCTTTCCTTTCCTCTCTGAACAGCCACCTATGCTGCGGCCGTCTTGTTCCGCATCTCTGAGGACAAGAACCCAGATTACCGTAAGCGTGTGTCTGTGGAGCTCACCAACTCCCTCTTCAAGCATGACCCAGCTGCCTGGGAGGCTGTGAGTATCCCGGGCGGGGCTGCAACACACGGTTGTGCAAGTTGCACACTGCACAAGGACAGCACTTTTTCAGGGGCTCCTACCATCATGTCAACTTCATAGATTTTTATTTTATAATTGGATCATTTATGACAGTTCTCAGGAGATGGAAGTAGTAGGTTGAACCATCTATCTGTTTTTGACTTACCAAAATGGCAATTTTATTTTGTCCAAACTAATACAAAGTGTTGAGGCAGAGGCGCTTTTTTCTAACTTGCACAAAAGCAGCTCCCAGCATGCATTCTCCAGCCCTCACGCTTCCCCTCCCCTCCCCAGGGCTGCTTTAGTTCTGTGGGTTCCCCCAAGCATGAATGGTGGGACCCTCCGCTCTGGGGAGGCACCTGAGGAGAGGAGTTCATCCCTCAAGGGGTCTTCACCTTTCCCCTGGCTCCCTTTATAGAAGCATCTCTAGCTGGCCGCAGGCGTTTTCCACCCTTCTCCCTCCCCCAATGTTTCTCTCTGTCTTCCTTCCTCAGGCCCAGAGCATGATCCCCATCAATGAACCCTATGCAGATGGTAAGTGTGTCCAGTGTTCTCAGGACCCTGGCGAGTTGGGGGTCGGGGTGAGTTTGTGGGTGTGAGGGAGGGAGAGGCGTTGTGTGTCCAGGGCCAAAGAACCAGTGGCAGCTGCTGTGTGGTATCCACACGCACTCTGCCCAGGTCCCCGGAAGAGGGAGCTCAGGGAAGGAGGGCAGGCCCACTGCAGATGGGCAGAAGTAGAGGAGGTAACTGAGGGCTGTCCAGACACCCCTTGGGGTGGCCTGCAGACCCTGGACAGAGTCCCCCTTCTTCTCCCCAGACATGGATGCCACCTACCGCCCCATGTACTCGAGTGACATGCCCCTGGACCCCATGGAGATGCACATGGATATGGATGGGGACTATCCCATGGATACCTACAGCGATGGCCTCCGGCCCCCCTACCCCACCGCGGACCACATGCTAGCCTAGCTGGCTCCAGCCCAGTACGACACCTCCCGCTTTGCAGTCTCCCTCCTGCCTGTGGGCTGCTGACACACGCTTTCCCTTCCCTCTAGAAGCTCTGTCTCATGGAGGCCCTCTCGTGTTTCTGTTGAAACCCTGGCTCCTTTTTTGGGGGGAATGAGTCTGGGGCCTTCCGCTATGGAACTCCCCCAAGGAAGGCGTGCCTTGGCCTGTCTTATTCTGTCATCTTTGCTGGGGACGGGAAGTCCTGCCCCGTCTGTGGGTGGTGGGCAGGTGACCGGCATGGCACAGGCTTCTAGGGACCCAGACCTTCCCTGACCCCTCCCTCTGTGTCTGCCCCACCCCCAGGTGCGGTTCCTCATCTGAGAGGCTCTCTGTACAGACGAAGGGGCGAGACAGAAAAGTGCCTGAGCCTGGGGGACCAGGCCGTGACTTCCTGCCGAACCCTGTACCTCCATAGGGTCTTTCTTGGGACGGTGATCTGCTCCTGCTTTTCTGTTCTGGGCTGTGGGTCCAGGGCTTGATACCCACTCCCCAACCCTGTGGCCCTGGCACTAAAGCTTTAGATTCTGTTTCCCCAGCAGCGCCCTCTTCCCTGCCCTGGCTGCCTGTCTCCAGCCGCCTGGGCCCCACAGGGCTTTGGTTCCTTCTCTGGGTCTGATTTTCTCACTGAACTTCACCCAACCAACTGTCCTGAGCCCCCAGGGTCTCCAGCACCCAGGTTCAAGGCCCAAAGCCTCAGAATCCAAAGCTCCTCTTGAAAAGTTCAGGGACTGTCCAGGGGGAGGGGCAGAGATGTGGAGAGTGAGCCCCCCGTTCCAGGACCCTGCCTGCTTCTCTCCCTAGTTGGTTTTGGCCCATCCCTGGGGGAGCTCTGAGAAGCACTCCCTTGCACCCCCCCATCCCACCCACACAACTGCCCTAGCTGACCCCAGAAGTGCCCTTGGCTGACCCCTCTGGTGTGTGGTGAGGGGCTTTTCTTCCCCTTCCTGTTTCAACCCCCACCCCACCTCCTTCACATGGGTGTGGGGGCTGGGGGTGGTCCCTGCGGAGAGTTTTATTATTATCGCTTTATGTTTTTGGTTATTGGTTTTTTGTATAGACCAAAGCAATGAAAATAAAACTAACACAGAGATCCAATGGAGGCTGTTTGGGGGCGTGGGATGGGGAGATGGGGGTTCCCTTTGCAACCTCATGACCTCCTTGGCTGGATCCGAGTGTCCTCATGGCCACCTAGTGTATGGGAAAGACATGGAGAGAGGGAAGTTGGGAGAATAGCGTGTCTGAGGAGGTGGAACTGAGTTAATTCGTACGCGCTCACAGGGCTCCAACTTGGAACCTTGGGCGGCTAGGAGGGGCAAAGAGATGACCTTCAGGGACACCAGGCCTTACTCCTGTCCAATGGGCCTCCTCCTTCCTGGCCCCAGCCTCTAGCCCTGCCCTGCCCTGCCCCCATGCAGCCTGAATGTACATTGGTGGCTTTCTCTGGGGTGTAACACTCCCTGGGGCCTATGGCTTAGAGTCCAGGCCCCTCTGGTCTGCACTGGACCCACCCCAACCCCTTACCCCCCTCCCTCTGTCTCCTCAGCCAACATCCTGCACATTGTTTCTGGCCTCCTGATCTTTGCTGTTCCCTCTGTGTGGAATGCCCTCACCTGCTCACCCATTGGGGTCCAGCTCAGCCCTCACTGCAGCAGCACCTCCTCCATAACCTCCCATCCTGAGCTGCTGCCCCTTCTCTGTTCCATAATGCCCTGGGCGTGGCTATCATTTCAGTCGCCACATTGGTGTAACTATCAGCTTATGTGCTGGTCCCCCACCCCCACCCACATCCCCAATTTCTCCTTCCTGGGGATTGCTAGTTGCAACACACCTGCCAAGCCTGAGAACCTGGGGAACCTTGGCCACACCTGTTGCCTCATTTCTACACTTGCCTGGAGCTCAGGCAGTGGAGGGCGGCCACGGCCTAGTTAATGGAGGCTTCATGGTACTGGATGGATGTGCTGGGGGTGGGGCAGGGACCTCATTGAGGAGGGAGCTGTAAGGTGCAGGCAGGAGGTGGCGAGACCGAGCCCAGCTCTGCTGAGGGGAGCTGTGGGAGAAGGGGGCACAACGGCAGTTTTCAGAGATCTTTTAACGTTCTCTGGACTCTGCGTTCAGGGCCTGTCTAACTTAGTCTGCTTGGGCTGCTATAATAAATTACAGCAGTCTGCTGACTTAAAACAGACATTTCTCATCGTTCTGGAGGCTGGAAGCCCAAGAACAAGGTGCCAGCAGATTCAGTGTCTGGTGACAGCCCACTTCTTGGCATGTAGATGGCTGCCTTCTGGCTGTGTCTCATGTGGCTTTTCCTCAGTACCCGTTCCTGGAGAGAGTGAGATCTCTTTGTCTTCTAAGGGCACTCATCCCATCATGAGGGTCCCCCCTCGTGACCTCATCTAAACCTATGTCCCAAAGGCCCCACCTCCAAATACCATCACAATGGGGGCTAGGAATTCAACATATGAATTTGCGGGGAATACAGACATTCGGCCCATGACAGGACCCTGGCAGGAAACACTCAACTTGGGTGATTTGAGAATTTGGTAAAGAGACAGTTTACAAAGGTGTGGACAGGTACAGGAAATAGTAAGGGAGAGGGAAGTACCTTGGGCTAATTATAGTGGCCTTGGGCAGGGAGGGAGGGAGGGAGTGCTTCTTGGGGACAGGACCCTGACAAGGGGAGGCTGTGATCTCACTTCCCACCTGTGCTCCCTGTTGATCAAACCCAAACGGAAACTAGAGAGCCCATTGATATGATCCATTCGTGTTGTCTCCTGCTGCCCAGAGCAGAGTGAAGATCTGGAGAGGCCAGTGAAAGATTCCCCCCTACTCCTCCTGACCAGTCTTTCTAAAAGAGGACTCAAGACAGCTGACAGAGAAGGATTGCTCTCTCTAATTTCATACAGGCAATGAGGACACCGGAAAGGAAGGGGAAGCAAAGAACCCATGTGAAGGGTTAATACTCGCCCTGACAACTGCATGTTAGGTGTTGAGCTGCCTGGTAGCCTGGCCAAAAAGGGAAACTTAAGGCAAGTTAATCAATAGCGTGAATTGGCTGCGTCTTCCAGTTTTCATGTCGGAGCTGTCTGAGCCCTGTATTCTTGAGAATGTCAATTCACTTCTCTGAACCTCAATTTCCTCGTCTGTATAATGGGGATAATACCTGCTTCACCTACTGAATGTGAGAATGAAATAAAGCTCAGGGATTCCAGGCAGGAAGACAGGAAAGGGTGAGAGGCTTTTTCCCAGAAAGTCTCTGCCTTTTTGTTTTTCATAAGACATCACCCCAGGAAAATATTGGCATTTGTTGGAAACTGTCACATGACCCTCCCTGATTGCATGGGAAGCTGGGAAATTGAGAATATTTTAGCTGCACGTTTCCCCCTTGATAAAAATCAGGGTTCTGATAGTAGAATGGAAGGGGACATGAGACGGGCAGACCACCAGTCGTGTCTGCAGCAGCTAGGAATGAGGCCCGACCAACCTCATCCTTTTAGGTAGGCTCCGTGTGGGAGGGAGGCAGCAGAAGATCTGAATGTATGAGTTTTAGCAAAGGAGCTGACTGGCCAACCTCTCTTCCTTGGTATCAACACCACCAGGGGAGATAGACACAGACCTAGCACAGGTGCCACACTGATGGCAACGGAGGGTTACTTTCTCCATGGCAGAACCAAGGCCCCTAGAAATGGTGACAAACCAGGATGGGGAGCAGAATCCAACATTTCAATAAGTTATTAAAATAAGGAGTTCCCTGTGAACCTAAAGCTGCTCTTAAAGACAGTCCATCAATTATAAATAAGTTATTAAGAATAAGTTACTAAAGTAAGCCTTACACTAAAAAAAATTTAAAACATGTCCTTGCTCTTTGTTCTTCATCCTCTGAGGGAAGGGGATGAGACTCTCTTCCCCCTGGACTCCCCCAGAGCCACCTGTTTCTGGTCTTGAGGGGTGACCCTTGTAACCACCTGCTGAACACCTGCTACATAGCGTGTTAAATGTTTCCCTTTCCTTGCTGCACTCCTGGCCACAAAGTCTCTCCTAAGCAGGACTTTGATTCGTTATCCCCATTTTACAGATGAGGAGCATTGAGGTTCAGAGAGATCTTACTCTCTGCAAAGGCTCTCCCTTGTTGAATGGGTGCTGAGAGCAAAACAAAACAAAACTAGAAGTATATATTGGCAAAGTCAATAGTTGTTACTCTGGGTAGTCACAGAATTACAGGTGATTTATAACCTTTTTGTTTATCTACATTTAAGGAATATTATCTGGTCACTTGCTCATGTTTGAAAACATCTGTAAGAGCTTTCTATTGGAAAATGTGTGGTCATACATAAAAGCAGATAGGAGAACAAAAAATTCCCATGTGCCCATCACCCAGCTCCAATAGTTATTAGCCTTCTGTCCTTGTTTCATCTGCAGCCTCATTTTAAGTCTCTTTAAGCCAAATCAGACATTGTGCCACATCACCCATAAATGCTTCAGTGCGTTTGTTTCTTTAACCCAAGGGTCTTCAACCATTTTTGTGCCACAGGCACCTTTGGCAGTCTGGGGAAGTCTGTGGGCCCTTTCTCAGAATAATGTTTTTAAATGCCTAAGACAAAATACATAAGGTTGTAAAGGGAACCGATCATATATATATTATAAACCTATTATACTGAAATATGGTGATTCAAGTATTTTAAAACGTATGATAAGGTAATATATGAGCATTAATACATTAGATTAATACATATAAGATCTAGCAATGGGCTTCTAACTACTGTTTTATGGAAGGAAGTCCGATGAGCAAAGCCAGCCCCAGGGTGGGGGAGGGTACAGATTCCCTAGCCCCCTCCCTGACCTGGGAGACAGTGTGGGCCAGTGACAGCACATGGGCTCTTGGTAAGGCAAACTCTGTGATCCTATCTCCCTGATATTTCCTGGCTGTGTGGCCTTGGATAAGTCAGTAGACCTCTCTGGGCCTGTTTCTCATCTATAAAATCCTTCCAGTGATGATAAAAATGACATCACACATACAAAGCATGGACCTAGTCAGGGCTCAGTGAATGTGCATTTCCCCCCATACCCCCTGCCCTCCAACCCCATGAATTGTCCCAGAAAGAGCTCAGAGTCTGGACATGGACCCAAGGATCAGAAGGAGCTGCTGACTCAGGACAGAAGTCAGGGAGTGAGGGGCTCAGTCTTTTTCCTGAGGCTGGAGGCAGCTCAGAAAGACCGAGGCCCAAAGAACATCATTCCAGTTTCACCACCGTTGCCTGCCCCTCAGGCTGGACACTGTGGGAGCTGTGGGTCCCCTCCCTCCATCCCCAGTTGCTTCCCGCAGAACCTCCCAGGTCAGGGCTGGCCCTGTGACCTACCTACCCAAGGGACACAGCTCTGTTCCTCACTTAGGCCTCCACCTCTGGTCCCTGGAAGAAGCGAGTAGGGGCTGGGCTGAAGGGCTCTAAGTGAGAAGTGGGGGGAGGTGACTGTGCTAGGGGTCTCACTGAGGCTCTGAGGCACCTGTCCTTGCTGGAATAACCCCCCTCCCAACACGTGCCCCCGGGAGGCCTCCACGTGGGGCTCACCTATGCTTGGGATCATGGAGCACTGGTCCAGGAGCCCAGAGCCCTCACCCTGACCAGGCAGCTCAGCCCTCTCCAGAGCCTTTAGGGGTCACTCCCCCTCACACACCCAGACTCATCAGGAAAATCCGTTGTGTTCACTCAACAAACACTGAGTGCCCAGTGTAATTATTAGTCCTAAGGATGCAGGGGTGGGCACACAGAGACTGCCCTCCCTGTTATTTAAACAATCATCTCATAAGTAACAAAATCTTACACGGAGAACAGTGAGAGGCAGGAGAGCATGCCAGGAGAAGGCAGGCGCCCCTGTAGGTCTGGGAGCAAGGGGGCTTCCCAGAGGAGGCCAACCTCATTCACAGCAAGAGCCAGAGGTGAGAAAGAGTGAGCCTGAGGGGTGTGGGCTGGGGGTGGGGGGTGTTCCACGAGGACAAGAGCCTTCAGGTAGGAGAGAGCGTGGCGGGGTCAGAGTAGAGGAATTGGCCCTCTCCCTAGGACCTTGGCCACCCCTGCGGGAGCCCCCACCCTTCACCATCACTCTGGTCCACCCCCTCTCCTTGCTTCCCTCCCGTCCCTGTCCCGGCCAGCAGGGGGTCCTAGAAAACAGCAGCAGGCTGAAGGGCTCAGGTCCCCAGGGCATTTCATGTCCTCGCCCTAGGTCAGGGGAAAGGCTCAGAGGGGCTCAGTGCCCCAGGAGTCTGGCCAGGAGGGGAATAAAGGAAAGAGGGGGCCCTGCGGGGTGGAGGAGCCCAGGTGTTGGAGGGCAAGAGGGCCAGGAGAGGGAGGAGGGCTCCTATAAGGCCTGCAGGAGACAAGCAGGTGTGTGTGTGTGTGTGGGGGGAGTCTCACCTTCCCCCCCCCAGGGCACCCCCTCTGTCCTGCTCCCCAGTTTGATGCAGAAAATAGTTCTGGTGCTCCCCAGATCCCTGGCACTGACTCTCAGGGGCTCTTGCCATGAGGTACCCTGTCCCAGGTAACTTTTTTCCAAGGTCAGGCCAGGGAAGGTTGCCTGAGCCTGGTGTGTACGGCCCAAGGCTGGGCATCAGAGCGACTGTGCCCAGGTTCATGGTTCTGGTGGGGGGGGTGCCTGGCTTCATAGCCCAGTGAGTCCTGTGCCTCCTCCCGCCTTCTTTTTGGTCCAGCAGGGATGAGGATGTATGTACGTATTAGGGAGGGCAGGAGGCCGAGGGTCTCTGTTCTGCTGACCTCTCAGGTCAGTGCAGCAGCAGCAGCATTGGGGGGGGGGGGTGGAACTAGACTAAAGGACACCACTGGGGAGATCCCAACTGGGTCTTCTGGGCAGCCTTGGGCTGTGGCAGACATCCATCAACTGGGCCAAAGTGCTTACTGAAGGAGTGAACAGGGGTCTGAGCCATGGTTTCTTCATCTGTTAAATGGATCACAATACTTCTTTTGTGGGGTGACTGACCCTGCGGATGAGGGAGCTGAGGTGGTGGTGGTATGTGGGCTCGTACTGCCCTCTGGTGGCTACAGCTGGAGTTGCTGAGCATCAGTGCCTAGACCTAGATGGTGCCATCGACTGGGAGCCTGGAGGGTCCCCTTCATCTTTGTCTTCTCCATCCCACTTCCTCCGTTTTTACCCCAAAACTTCCCAGGGACCTTAGGGCTGCCTTCTCATGAGCAGGGAAAATTCAATTCACCAAATATATTCAGCAGGAATTGAATGGCCCCCTACTGTTTGCCCCGTTCTGCGCTTGGTTTTGGAGCTGCAGAGCTAGCCAAGACCGTGAGACTGTCCTGGAAGCTGGAAGCTGGAAGCTGAAGGCTAATGGGAGCCAGTTGGCAGAGCTGCTGCTTCATGAATGAAGCCTGTTCCAAGAATGGGGAGAAGTCCTGTGTGGCTGGAGTGGAGGAAATGACAGAGGGGCAGGGGTGAGATGGGAGCCCCAAACAGGAAGCGTTTGAATGTGGTGCCAAAAAGTTGGACTCTTGTTGACAGAAAAACTATGTACGATTGGAAAGGGAGATGCTGACACCTGAGTTTCAGCCCTTCTTGCAGAGGATAGGGAATCATCAGGAGGTAATGTGTGTCTGGGTGTTATTCTTTAAAAAATGACTTTTTATTATGGAAAACTTAAAAAGTACACGAGAGAGATAGAACAGTACTATGATCCCCGTGTACCTACTCCACAACTTCAAGAGTTATGAACTCTTGGCAACTTTGTTTCATCTCTGTCCCCACTTGCTTCCTTTTCCTGTGGTGTTTTGAAGCAAATCCCAGACATCATTTCATATACAAAAAGTTCAGTATCTATTTCTAAAAGATAAAGGCTCTTTTCAAGAACGTAAGGACACCAGTAGGTGAATAGATGAATAAACCATGGCTCATCCAGAGGATGGACTATTATTCAGTGCTAAAAGGAAATAAGCTATTAAGCCATGAAAAGACATGGAGGACACTTAAATGCATATTACTAAGTGAAAGAAGCCAATCTGAAAATGCTCCAGTCCAGCTCTGCTGCCCACAGTTCATTTAGGAATTAGGGCGACCCTCGTAGGTATCCGGTCTATGCTGCACCCTGAGGGACACGCTCCTGGCACTGAAGGGGTGCAGGTCTGGTCTTGGAGACAGGCACACTCCCACCACTGCCAGTTATCAGGTAAAGGTTGCTCAGGGGCCATGCGGGCCGGTGTCGATGTTTTCACGGGGAGACGTCCAAGCAGGGTCTCTGGGAGGAACCGGTGTTTGCCACAGTAGAAAGAGGTGGGCGAAGTGAATGCGGGCTGGAGGTAAAGCTTGAAGAAAGGCAATAAGACGATTTAAGACATAAGAAGGAGGGCTGTCGAGTGGCTGGAGTACTGGAGTGTGAGCTCTAGGACCAGTGTGTGACACGTCAGACTGGGCAGCGCGTGGACACTGTCCTGGAGTTTGCGTTGCTATCCCAGCCATCGGGGAAAGACGCAGTGCTATCCTCCTAACTCACAGGCCAACTCCAGGGAAGGCAGCGGAAATCCTGGGCAGGAGAGGAGGGGCGGTGCCCCCAGTTAGGGATCCCCGAGTCCCCGAGAAGCGGCGGCTTTGAGAAGAACCGTTCTCTAGAGGTGGAGAGGGGAGGAGACGCCCTGAACTCGGAACCAAGGCCACCAAACCAGTTTGAACCTCCTCTCGACTCTTTTTCTTGCTCTTCTCTTACTTTTGCGGTCTGTTCCGCCAACAATAGCTCGCCCTCGCGCAACCCCGGGTCCCGGGCACCACTAGTTGCTCCTCGGGCGCCGCCTCCCGCGCGTGGGCCGGCCGTGCCGGCGTCCAGCCACGCGCAGGTTATAAAGGCCGGGCTGCGTCAGCTGACTGCCGACCCAAGATGCCCCCGAAGGAGTCCCGGCCGGGCTGCCCCGGGGCTCGGGAAGGACCCGGGCCCGGAGCTGCCCAGCAGTCACCCCTGCACTCCCGCCCGCTGCCAGGCACGCTCCAGAGCCCTCTGCGGAGCCTGAACCCGTCGCTGCTCAGGCTCGGGCGGCTGGACCGGAAGCTGGATCCGGATCCCCGCGCGTCTCCGGACCTCCAGCCGAAGCTCGCCGGCCTGGGAGGCTGGATCTGAGCCGCAAGCCCAGCGCGCGTCCGCGTTCTTGGCTGTCCAGGGGAATGCCCAGCCTGTGCGCAGCAACGCGGACGCGCCGTGGACCCGCTTCATATTCCAAGGGCCTTTTGGTCCCCGGGCCACTGGCCTGGGGACTGGAGAGGCAGCGGGCATTTGGAAGACGCCGGCTGCTTACATCGGCCGGCGGCCGGGGGTGTCAGGCCCCGAGCGCGCCGCCTTTGTTCGGGAGCTGGAGGAAGGTAAACCGGGTCCTGGGACCCCACAGCGACTAGGACTAAGGCAGCTCCAGGCAGGAGGGGACCCTGTGAGGTCCAGGCGCCCCGCCCCCTCTGACACTCAGCCTCACCCCTCCATCCACCACGCGATGTCACTATCTGCAGTGCCTGTCGGGTCCGGTCGCCACTTCCCCACCTCCTCCCCTTCTCTCGGTCCCTGAGTTCCGTCGGTGGGGCAGGTCCCGGGGCCCGCACTCCGTCCCCCCTCCCCCCTCCTTCCGTCCCTGCAAGCCTGTTGCTGCAGCAGATCTGCGCATTTTCAGTGCCCCTCCCCCGGGTCTACCTCAGTGCCAGGAGAGGGGCAGAGAGGCGGGGGGCTGCGGGAGGGCGCTCGGAGTCTGCGCTGGACCGCGGCGCCAGCGATCCGAAGGTGGGTGGGCAGAGGGGGAGGTTTTGCAAACCTCTTGGCTGCGGGGATCAAAGTGGGGCTCCCACCCAGCCTGGGAATGGGCGGGGCCTCAGGCAGAATCTTCCCCTTCTCTTCCCTCGCGTCTTCCCCTGGATAGGGTCTCAGGTGCCCCTACTCCAGTGCTGGAGACGTCTCTTTCCCTCTCCTCTCCATGCGCAGCAGGTGCAGAGTGGTTAATTGCATCTGTTTTTATAGCCCATGAGTCTCAGCTGAGCTGGGCAGGGATGCCCTTTGCATAAGGGATGATGAGTGACTCTTCCAATGCACTTCCTCAGCTGCCTGCATTCTCCTAGGCGCCAAGGACCCAGGCGTCTTGAGAGTCAATTTCTACCTGAGCCTGGAGGACTGTGAGCTACCTACCTCACTCAGGGCCCTCCAGGAAAAAAAAAACAACAACTTCAGTTTACCCTGGGAGCAGGGAGGGGAGTGCTGAGTCCTGGGGGCTATGGAGAGGATATTGGGGGCAGGAAAGGAGCGTAGTCTTCTCCTTTGTCGCTGACCCTTGTTGAGGAAGAACTGGGGATAGGGTAGGAGACAGTGGGGTGTAGGGTAGCATATGCCCCCCTTTTCCTGACCTGGCTGCCCCCTTTCTCTTGCAGCACGGTGTCCTGACCGCCCTCCCGTGTCAGTCAAGAAGATCAGCCAAGATGTCAGAGTGATGTTCAATTTGCTAGAAGAGGTGTGCTCCCTTTCCTACCCAGGCCACCCGGCCTTAGCCCGGCTGCTGTTTTAATTCTGTCCTGTAGGAATAGGAGTCTTACCTATTTCTTATCTGGCGACCTTTCGAGGGGCCAAGCCAGGAGTCCCTCTTATGGAAGGCACGTAAATGTAAGATATCCAGGAAGAGCTCTTACAGACATCTGGTCTGATCTACACTGTTCCCCTAAGGGGAAACTGAGTCACATTCCTCAGTGGGTTAATGGAAGACTCTTGTGTAGTACCCTGGAGAACTAGGGGATGGGGAGGGTTTCTTCTACTGGCCTAGGTTCTCTGACCCGAGTACTTCCTAGCTTCTCCTATCTGTCTGGGAGATCCCAGAAACCAAGAATATATTTCTCATGGGGGGGGGGATCCCTCGGCAGAGAAAGCGGGACCTGAATACAGCAGCTCGTGTTGGCCAGTCCCTGGTGAAACAGAACAGTGTTCTGATGGAGGAGAACAGCAAGCTGAAAGGCATGCTGGGCTCAGCCAGGGAGGAGGTAACTGGGCGGGAAGGCAGGGATAAGGGTTGTGCCATCTCAGGCCTACCTACTCCCCTCATGGCAGGAACCTCACCTGCCCCTGCCACGCCCCGACCCAGGGCTCCTCTCCCCCAGTCAGATTTTACACCTTAGGCACCAGATGAGCTTGCGGGGTGAACTCCTTCAGCTCGACTCAGACTCTGATGAGGAGGAGGAGGAAGAGGAGGAGAAAGAGAAAGAAGAGGAGGAGGAAGAAGAGAAAAAGAGGAGAAAGGAAGAGAGGAGGGGCAGCAGTGCGGTTGCCTCTATGAAGCCCCTGAGCTGTGAGTGTCCGGATTTTGCACCTGGGCGGCCCCTTCTGTGATCCTCAATTCCCTTGTTTGCAAACAGGGAGACTGATGGACAGTGTACCTGCCAGTCAGGTTGCTGGGGCTCATTGAGACCACCATACTTAGCTTGGGTGGGCTGGGAGCTGAGCCCACACCCCCTGCACCCGGCCTCCCATCTCATCTTCCCTAGGATCCCTCTGACGGAGGCAGAGCCGCTGCACCACTGCCCACAGCTAGAAGCCCTGCAGCAGCAGCTGAGGCTGCTGGAGGAGGAGAACCAACAGCTGAGAGAGGAGGATAAGGGAAGAGGGTGAGCTTGTGGGCAGGGGGTATTGACTCCCCTGCCCATTCCTCTTTACCTCCCGCCAGGCCTCTCAACTTAATGCCCTTGAAGAAGAGCAGATGCTCATTCTGGAATGTGTGGAGCAGTTTTGTATGTGAAGTTGTAACTTGGGAAGGAGCAGAGGGAAGAACTCAGGACTCTGAGTCTGGAAACCTGAGTTCAAGTCCCAGCTCTGGCACTTCCTAGCTGTGTGAGCTTAGACAAATTCCTTGACCTCTCTGAACCTTCATCTTTAGAATGAGGATTACTAATCTCAGCCCTGCTGACTTCTCCAGGGTTTACAGCTGAAGAAATGCTTTGTGTAATCTGTAAAGAGCTATGCAGAGGCTGTGGGTCTCCTCTCAACCAGTACCTCTTTGTTATTTGAGGCAAGGAGAGGGAGGAAGCTGTGAGCTTCCAGAGACCAGGCACCTCAAGGCACTGGGGTTGGGGCAGTTCAGAGTTGCACATTAGGCAGTGGCTTTGCCTGGCATTGTGCGTTAATGAAGATGAGTGAGGCACAGGGTTTGTCCCTGAGGAACTCAAGTCTGGCTCGTGAGATGCAGACTCAAGGTGGCAATAGCTGTTCCCTTCATCCCAAACCTGACCTTTCTTCCCACTGGGTTCCCTAGCGCCCTGAATGGCCCCACTGGTCCCCAGACCCCTGGGGCAGGAGCCAGTCCTCATATTCTGTTGCTTGTCGCTCCTGGAGATATGATGGGAGCAGAAGAGTGGGGCAGGGGGCTCTGGCTGGGGCTGGCTTGTGGGGACACGGAAAGACTTTCCTGTCTCTCTTGCACTACAGTGAGGAACAAGAGCAGGACCAGGGGTTCGAGGTTGAGGAGGGGTTGACGCCGGCAGAGGATTTCTTGCCTGTAGAGGAGTTAGTGCCTGAGGAGGAGCTGGAAGTCACAGAAGAGGTGGTGACAGCTGAGGAGGGGGTGACAGAAGAGGCAGAGCTGGTGTCAGAGAAGGCCGAGGCCTGGGAGGAAGTGGAGGCAGAACTGGATAAGGCAACATGGACGGATGTGGTAGCCTTAGCCCTGGAGGCCAGTGGCTTGGGCCCCTCGTATCTGGACATGAAGTGTGTCCTCCAGCAACTGGCTAACTGGCAGGACGCCCATTTCAGGCAGCAGCTGAGGCAGAAGATGCTCCAGAAAGGTGAGTGCTCCCATGGGGGCCTCCCTGACAAGCTGCAGATTGTCATGCAGATGAAAAGTGCTCACTTACCCCAGCCGGGCCCTGACCCAGTGTGCTGATTTGCATGGACTTTGCATATCATTTGCATAGACATGTCAGGTCCCCCTCAGCAGGAACTGTGGCCCCAATGCTCATTTACATGGAATTTGCATAGGATTCCAGATCTCTACCCCCTTTCTCTGGGGAGCTAGGCTGGGGGTCAGGGCCCTGTAGCCCCTCAATGCACCTCAGCTTCCTGTCTCTGCCCACCCCCTTCTTCTGTCACCTATCCTTGCCTCCCCCATCCCCAAGCCTCCCCAACCCTGCAGCAGTGGCACCAACAGGCCACAACAAACATGGGGGGCAGGATGGAGGAGCAGCAGCCTAGGGTGCCAACCCAGAACCACCCTCCCATGGCCTGGGAGGAAGAGGGGCCTTCTGGGGCCACCCAGGCCACTGGGACAAAGGCCTCTGCCAGCAAGGGCCACAGTTAGACCAGTCCCCTGGGTGAGTCTGAAGGTGGGTTAGGGTCTTCTACAGGGTGGTGAGGGGTGGGTTAGGGTCTCCTCTCCCCAGCTAGAAACCTCAAAGTTTGGGGACCTCCACTTGCTGAGTGCAGGCTATGTGCTGAGCTGTTTGAGCCCTGCCTTCAAGGAACTCACAGAGATATGAACGATGATTTATTTACCCGTGTTATCTCCTTTAATTCTCACACCCCCATAGGTAGGTATTATTCTTTCCATTTATTTGGTGAGGAAACAGGTTCAGAGAGTGAATAACTCATTCAGGGTCACACAGCTAGAGTGGATCTGAGGCTGATCTCTTCACTACATATATGTGCCCTGGCCTATCCCTCCCTACTGACCCTGTCCTGGTGCCTGCCTGGCTTCTGGGTCAGCCGTGAAGTCCATAACCTCTTGGCAGCGTCACCAGAATATTGGGCCTATTCCCACTCAGAGGGCGCTTGGGTTGACCTCATCAGGGTCACCATGTAAGGTTGTGCAGGTTATAAACTGAATACTGACCTCTGTTTCTGGGCCATGGGCAACCTGCCTAACTATCAATGGTAGCTGTCTCTTTCTGACATGGCTGACCAGCCCCCAGCCTCTGCCTGCTGCTCAGGCCAGGCCTGTGGTCCTCAGGCCCCCACTTCACATCCATCCCCTTCTCTTTCAGGCTTTGCTGTTTCCCAGCAGCCTGCAGAGGCCCCACAGAAAGCCTGAGGTCCCATCTTCTGCTGCCTGGCCAAGTCGCAACCCCCCCAAACCTTCCCTCTCATTCTGAGAAACAGGACCCCCTGTCTGTCTCCAGCCCACTGTCTGTCCTGATGAATCTGGGCTGGAGCTTGAGCGCTCAAGCCTCACTCCTCTGCTGGGACAGGCTGAAGGAACCCCCGGGCCTCCTTCTGCAGCCGGTGCAAAAGCTGTGGATGCTGGGCCTGGGTCACGTGATGGCCCCAGGGGTGGAAAAAGCACAGGGGGAGACACACCAACTACCAGACCCAGCTCTGACTGGGGGCAGGGCGCAGGCCTGTGGAGCAGGAAGTTGTTCTGAGTACCCTCCTAACAACAGGCTCTTTACCCCTTGGCTCCCAAATTAAAGGTGGCTCCCCAGTCCTTGTTGACTTTTAGGGACCCCCATTCTTGGCCCTTTCTTCTCAGTCCCTAATTCCTGTTTGTAACTGGAAGTGTTTCTGTTTGTGGGTGAAGAGTTTCTCTGCCCAGTGGTGTGCCTCCCCCCGATCTCCCTGCCTTGGTCTATGAGCGTCCAGATGCCCACGCAAGGCCCAGTCCCTCCCTCCCACGGTCTTCCCCTCAGTGCTCCTTGTTTCCTCTTTCCAGATGTTCTCCCATTTCCCACCTTTCACTCAAACAGCTGGAGTTGGGGGCTCAGAATCCCCACTGCTACTTGCTCTGCTCCTCACTGTGCTTCTCTCCTGTTACTTGTCGGCCTATGTACTTGCTGTTGCAGGAAATAAAGTACCTGTGCTCTACCTGGCCCAGCCTCCAGCCATCTTTCTCAGGGAGTGTGTGTGTGCATGCACTTTGGGGCAGAGGTGAGCGGATAGCCTCCAATATTGAACGATGTGCTAAGGGCTTGGATTAAATACATTACTTACTCATATCAGTAACCCCTGTGGGGTTGTGGGTGATCTGATAAATGAGACAGGCCCAGGCTGTTTAAGGGATTCTCCCAAAGGTCTAACAGCTGGTGGTGGAGCTGGGATTTGAACCCAAGCCCTCAGGCCTCCAGTGCCCAGGCTTGCACAGGCTCTCTCCCTGATGCAGGGACTCTCTCACAGTGCTCAGCTGCAAAGGGTGAAGCAAGAGTGAGAGTCCCTCACTGTCTTAGGTAGGGATCCCTCAGGAGCAGACCTGGAACAGCGTTTGAAAACAAGTGGGAACTCAAGAACAGAAAGAAACGAGTGAAAGGGAGTTTTAGGCAACTAAGGCACCGTCTTACCGAGGAACGCTGAGAGGAAGTGTAACCCTTTGCAACTGAAAGTGGGGTCCGGGGACCAGCATCATGGACATCTCCAGAGAGTTTATCAGAAATGCATACTCTCGGGTCTCACCCCAGACCTATAGAGTCAAAGTCTACATGTTATTATAACAGGTTTCCAGGCAATGCACATGCGTGTTAAAGTTGGAGACACAGATATAGAGCCCATCTCAGTTACCCCACCCAGGTGGTGAGGAAGCTGGGGCAAGCATCCTCCAACTCTCATTTGTCATTGGCTGAGGGCTGTTCCTGGGGGGCATTAACGTGTTGGCACTCTGGCCTCTCCATGCACGGGGCTGAGGAAAAGTCCCCTGTGCTTGTAGTGGAAGACGGTTAGCACGTACCAGAATGGTGAGTGCCAAGGATACAGGCAGGGCACCACGGTGTCTGCTATAGCCAACCCCTTGTGCCACTCAGATGCACTCATGCTCCATGGGGAGTTCACCATGGTGTGGCAGTGCTTCTTTAAGATGGTGGCTGGTCACAATATCTTAAAAAAAAAAAAAAAAAGTACACCTGGAGGGCGAGTGGTAGAAATTGTGATTTCCACTGCTGCAATTAGTTGTGACACACTAAATGCTATTTCTCATCTCCGTCCTCCACCACCTTTCCTCTATTCCCCTCGTCCTTGGCCGGCTGGTTCAGGTTGCTTTCTTGGTGAAGTTACCTAGACCTTCATTTCTGAGAGGTTTGAACCCTTGGTCACCATGCCCTTGTCAGACCATTGTTGCTGCATCGTCCTGTTTATGGTTATCACCAGGCAGGAAGCCCCAAAAGGCACCCAGTGAATCCATTCTAGATCCTGAATACGCCTTCCTGCCGCATTGTGAGGCAGTGCTCTAGCTCCTCATGCTAAGCAGGGTCAAAAACCTCTGGTTGTAACTGACCTTTCTTTGACTGCTGGTCTAATGGCGCAAAGAGCCAAAAACGGCCAGGCAGCAGCTGTACCTTTGGTGTTAAGGGGAATCTTTACTGTATTCCCTGGTGGAAGCATCCTCCCCAGGAACCAGGATTTCTAATCCGCAAGTGTCTAGAACTGAGAGGACAGGAAGCACAGATTTCTGAGGTGGACCCCGGGCAGTGATGGTGATAGGGCCCCTTCCACTCTACCCCTTGGTTCCTGGACCCATGTGTTCTGGCTGTCGGGGACATAGCACCATATAATAACCACTGGTTCAAAGTGCATACTGCATCCCAACCCCCAGGGCACATCCCTGAGTTAGTGTCTTAGCTGCACCTTTAATTCCAACATTCTATCAGACCTGCAGTTTCTGGGTGACGTATATGGTAGGACAAGTAGATCCCAAGGTCGTGTGCTCATTGCTGCCCCTCCTTCACTATAAAGCAGGTCCCTCGTCTGAGGTCATGTTTTACAGAATTCTGTGATGGCAAGTCATACGTTGTATGTCCTTAGATGCTCTGTGGTCCTGGAGTGCTGGTGGAGGCACTATGGGCAGGAAAGCAAACTCCTACTTAGAATATGTATCAGTCCCCACAAGGATGGCTCAACGCCCCTTCTGGGATGGGAGGTGTCTGATGTAATCAATTTAGCACCAAGTAGCTCGTTGGTCTCCTGGAGGCCTGGTCCCATATCAAGGGCTCAGAGTTCGTCTCTGCTCTGACAGGTCCGGTATTTAGCAGAGATAGCAGCTAGATTGGTTGTTGGGCCCAAGTATAACCTCTGTTTCTGCCGCCATTGTCGCTGTATTCCTGAGCCCAGTGTGCAAGCGAGAAGTGGCCGAAGACTGCACCTGGCTGACCGCCACTGATGAGCCATCCTCTCTGCCTGGTTATTCAGGTGGCTGTTCTTGGCTGGGCCTTGATTGGCGACACGAAGATCCACACACCTTGTGCCTCCTCATAGGTCCATCTACTTGTCTCTTACCCAGAAATCTTTGTCTCTGATTTCCTCATTTTGTTCTTGCAAGTCCCCTGACCAATCAGGTGAGGCATGTGCCACTGCCCAGAAGCCTGTGTATGTCTTCCCCCCAGGCCACATCTCCCTCCACGCCACGTTGATGACCAGGTCTACTACTTGAAACTCCACCCACTGGAAGGGTTGCCCCTCACCACTGTCTTTTGGGGCCACCCATGAGTGGGCCGCAGTGCGGCGGCAATCCATTTTCAGTTTTTACCGACATGTCAGGCCTACCCATTTGTGAACCGGGCCTGGGTTCTTCCTCCTCCATGAGCTGCCCATAGAGACCCTCCCATGAGGTTATGGGGGTGAACAGAGGGGGAGGCGCTGGTACAACAGCCGTAGGTCCCTGGGGGTGTGGGTGACTGAGTAACTTTGTGCCCTCTGGCCCTCCTCAGGCCCAATCTCAAATGTTTGCATCCTAAAGTGAATCGCTGCTTGGCCCACCCAACTTTGTGACATGGCGGGTCTGCAAATACCCAGCTAGCGATGGGCCACTCTGGTTGCATAGTAACTTACCATCCAATGGTCAAGTGGTCATTCCCTATCAGGGCCCAGGAGCACACCAGGAGTGACTTTTTAAACAGTAAATAATTCTCTTCAGCAGATAGCATGACTTGCTCTAGAACAGGAGTCAGCGAACTATGACCCATGGGCCAAATCTGGCCCATCACCTGTTCTTCATACAGCCTGCAAGCAAAGAATGGTTTTTATGTTGTAAATGGTTATTGGAGTACCTACACATTAGCCTTGATTTTGCCTCTTGGCCCGCAAAGCCTAAAAGGTTTTCTATCTGGCCCTTTTAGAGAAAGTTGGCCAGGCCTAGGGGTCTGGACTGCAATTCTCTGTCATTGACTGAGGGACGCGTCTGGATGCACTAACTCCCGAGCAGTCCCAGCCTGCCTTGCACTTGGAAAACCCTCAGGTAGAGAGTAGCAGGTGCCTGTGTGGGGATGCTGCCGACAGGTACAAGAGCGGTGAGGGCCTGTGGGTGGGACACCAGCAAGGGCCTTCGCCAGTCACTCGCCCTTTTGACAAATATGTATTGGGTACCTCCTGTTCTTGGCACCGGGGATACAGCAGGGAAGAGGGACACAGGATCCCCAGTCTTACAGAGTTTCCCTTCTAACTGAGGCAGACAATAAACTGGCAAACAAAACAATTATAGATTGTGCAAAATGCTTTACAGACAATATGCTGCAATGAGAGGACGATGGAGTCTGTGTGGGAAGGGCAAGGAGCAGAAAGGGCAGGTCTTCAGGAAGAGGCGTTTCAATCAAGACCCCAAGGAGAAAAAGAGGAGCCAGCTACATGTGTGCCTGGGGATAAGCATTCCAGGCACAGGGAACAGCGAGGACAAATGTTCTGAGCAGGAAAGCGCATGGTGCGCTTGTGTAAGGGAAAGGAAGAGAGAGAAGGAAGAGGTGGTATCCATGGTGGCGCCCGCTATGAGGACTGGCTCTTAGAGCTTTGACGAAGAGTTTAGATTTTATGTTAAGTGTGATGGGAAGCACTGGAGGATTGGAGTGATATGATTTGATTTTTCTTTTAAAAAGCTTACTCTGAAAAAAAAAGTTAAAAAAATAAATGCTTACTCTGGTTGCGGGCCCCGCCCCCTATTCTCCCACCCACATGTGGAGATGCTCGCTCAGTGTTGGACTCTGGGGATACCAAGAAGGATGAGCCGTGGTCCCTGCCCCCAGAGGGGTGCTCAACTCTCCTCTTTGCCTCAACCCTGCCCCCAATCGCCCCTTCTTTGCCCCATGACACGTGACACAATGTGATCCATTGGAAGCTAGTTTATTTTGATTGGTTTTTCCTGGGGCTGGGCTGGGCTGGGAGGTAACTGGGCTCTGAAGTTCGGTTCTAGGACTCTGAAGTTCGATCCCCTTTCTCAGCACTGCGGCGGCCGAAGTCCATCCATCCATACGCTGCTTCTTCTTCCTCCAGCCATGGCCCCTGCTTCTTGGACAGATCTGAGGGTCAGAGACGGGAGAGGAGGTGAGTATGGTGGAGGGACACCTAGATTCTGGGAAAGAGGCCAGGGCCAAACAGGCTGGGTGAGGCAAGCAGGGATGGCTGTCAGTAGCTCCTACCTGCCACCAGATGTGGGGGACCCTGGCGCCCAATCTGCCTTCTGTGGGGAGGGGCTGGACCCAACCTGTCCAGCCAATGTGGCTCCAGGCCCCTGTTGAGACCTGGATCTGAGGGCGAATCTTGCAGCTTGTAGTGGGGCTTCCAAGAAGCTTCAGAGAAGGTAGCCAGAGCCAGTGCCAAGATCAGCGCATATACACACAATCTGTGCATCTTGTCTGCAAAGGAGAGAGCGGCCGATTTAAGGTGGAGTCATCCAGGCACCCAGAGGCGGGCGCCTGGACCAGATACACTCCAGACTCTGCCTGCCGACAGGTCTGCAGTTCTGCGACGGCTTGGCGGCTGTTCTTCCGTTCCTGCCTGCTCCCCCGGCCCCCAAGCCTTGTCCCTTTCCTCTTACTTACCCTAACTCCAGTGACTGCTTCTCTGAGGAATCGAAAACCAAGAGGAATTTTTTCTAAACTGTTCTATAGAGTTTGAGGGCAGGTGAACAGCTCTGTAGATGTTTCAGTCTTGTAATTTACAGTGAACGTTAAACAGTAATACCAAAGGAACATACGCACTCAGCTGCGTTACAGACCACACAGGGTTCCTTTGGAGACCTCCGGCATAGTCACCGTGTCCAGCACTGGCCGTGTGTGTTGTCCAGTATGGTAGCCATGGTCACATATGGCTCCTTGCATTTAAATTCAGATGAAAAATTCCTCCCTTGCACTAGCCATATTTACAGTGCATGTGTGGCTGGTGGATACCATATTGGACAGTGAAGATTTAGATTAACATCAAAATCGAAAGTTCTTTCAGACTGTGCTGGTCTAGGAAAGAGCTTGAGGTGGGATCCAGAAACCCTGGGTTCCAGTCCCAGCCTTGCCCAATAATTTATATGACTTGGGGTAAGTCATGTCTCCCTCTGGGCCTCAGTTTTCTCATCTGAGAGATGGGAGAATAGCCTTTGTCCCCAGCTCCTAGGGCTGGGGTGAGTATGTAGTAAGAGGGTTGGGGCAGGTCAGCTTGAAGGCGAGGGTTAGGAAGCCAGGGTGGGCCCTAGTGCCAAGACCTAGTGCAGCCCTGGGTTAAAGGAAGCATCCCATCCCTGGAGACACCGAGATGTGAGCCTGGGGTCCTATCAACCCTCTTCCCAGTCTCTCCCTCCCCTCCTAGGTGCTCTCACCTGCAGAGCTGGGAGGCCGATGCTCGATGCTGGGGTCAGTTTGGAGCCTCTCTGTCCTCTGCTGGGCTGGGTGCTCCAGCCCTGACTTATAAAGCCCTCAAGGCCCCTCCCAAGCTCTTCTCCCTGGTGAGGTCAGGCTCCTCACAGGTAGAGGAAAGTGGGTGGTCCAGGTACATCACCCCTGCCCCGCCCTGTCATTTAGAATCACTCATCTGGGTGTGGGGGAGGGAAGGGAGTGGACCTTCATGGGGAGGGGCAGGAGCAGGGTGGGGGCAGGGGCAGTTCTTCAGCTGGGCATGAGGGCAGGCAGGAGACAGGTTCCCTGGGCTCAGGAACAGGGTCCCCGTCATGGTCTCGGGGTCAGAGACCTGGTGCTCATCCCTTGGTCTTCATCCAGTCAGGGGGCAGGTGAGGCAGACGGACCAAATGACCTTAGATTCAGAGAAAACCTATTTCACCATACATTGATGTTTGAAGAGCAAGGAGTATGTGAATGTAGAGTGATGTATTGATCCCCTGTCCCCAATGCCAGGCTCTGCAAACAGGACTTGTCATACTTATTAGGAGCAATGAGCCGTGGGCTGATGGCTCCGCTCTCTCTGCCTAGTGGCTGCATCCTGGTTGCCTCTGAACCCCCTTCATTTCCCCTTACCTTGAAATCCCTGAGCAACCCCCCCGCCCCCCCCCCCTTGTCCTTATGTCCTCTGTGCTGGGCTGGATTTAGCTTGCAGCTCCCCTCATCTCCCCAGGTCTGCTTCTCATCTCCCACCTCTTGCAACCCCCCCACCCAGAGCCCATTCCTTGAGGCTCCTGCCCCTGGACGCTCAGGGGGAGCCAGTAGTCTGCATAACTACTTTCCAAAAGTGCTCACCACTTTCCAATATAAAACACGTCTTAAAATGGTTAGAGACTAAAGGTTTGCCCAAAATGTTCCAGAAAACCAAGTGGTATGCTTGTTGACCTGTTTGATAAATTGCTGCCTCGACCTGGTTTCAATAGATGTAACTAGCTCTAGGTTGTTTTTGATTTTTCTGCAGCTGGAACTGGAGATTTTGCTTTTGTTCATGCGTCTTCAGGGCCCCTCTCGAGCTGGGGGTGTCTTAATGTCCTTTGGGTCCGGGATAAGGGGTGATGGTACCCACGCTCACAGCCAGCCTTGCTGAGAATTAATAGGTGATGAAGGAAGCAGGCTGTGCGGTGTCCATGGCAACCAGCTGCTGAATGAATGTTCTGGTGAATAACCACTCTAATCCAGAGCAGGTCTCGGTGACACAGCAGATGGGATAAATGAAAATGACAAAAATACTGCAGGCATTTGGTGATAATAATTGAATCACAGAATCTCAGCAATGGAAGGGATTTTGAGGGGGTTTGGGGGGATGGGTGGGGTGAGGAGCAGCTCTGCTCACATCCTGGGGAAAAGAGATGTTCGTGTTGCTGTGGTAACGGGAAATTATAAGCTTTCTAGCAGAGCCCTGGTTGTACCGGAGCCCAAGACTTGGTTTCTGCTGGGCAGGTGGTGGTGGGGGTAATGCCCCTTGGCTGTTCTTCTGCAGGCTGGTCCCACAGGGGATGGAAATTGCACCAAATAGAAGCGTGTACTGCCATTCGACAGGCGGTGGTGAAGTGCTCCTGCTTGCTGGCACTGGTGGGCATGCAGCCAGGGCTCATTTTCACAGTTGAGAGACAGCCCTCACCCCAAGGAGCTTGCCATCATGGAGACTGCATGTTCTCGTAAGGGAACCTGTTGAGCTTTGGATAGCTTTCTCCTTCTCTGAGCTGCTTTTTCCTCCAGGAAACAAGGAAAATGACTTGGGAAGGGTAGTCTGTGAAGGTGATATGCAGAAGACACCATACATGGTGCCCAGAACTTCACGGGTATCTAATTTGTTTGCACCTTCTCCCCTTATCCTCTCTGGGCCTCAGTTAGCCTCATCTGTGAAATGGCAATCATTCATTCCTACCTCACAGGGCTGCAGTGAAGGGGAAATGTGACAAGGTCTGTGCACACGCTTTACACACATCGTGGAGCTTTGCCTCCCCTAAGGCTTAAGGAGGGTAATTCCCTAAAAAGCATCATCTGTGAATCCAACATGTTCCATCCTGATGGCTGTGACTCAGAGAATAGACACCTGTCCTGAGTTGCCGCTGACAGAGGCAGTAGGAATGGAGTTTATGGAAGCTGGACCTCTCAGAGACCAGCATTTACTGGTATGAGGACGGTTTTGGAACTCGTGAGGCCGGGGTGGAATCCAGGATCCAACACTTTGACTAGCTGGGTGATCAGAAAATCCAGTGTCTGGGTCTACCAAGTGGAAGACCGGGTCCTAGACCCTGGGGCCCAGCCCCCTCCCTGTAAACCCTGACCCTGTGCTCACAACGATGACAGTGCTATGTACCAGGCACTGAGAAGCCCTTTGCATGAATGAATACAAGTTGCTCTTCACCATGATCTTAGGGGGTAAGTGCTAGTGTGTCCCCATTCTACAGATGAAGAAACTGAGGCCCATGCACGTGAAGCGATCCCTGTCCTGAGTTCACACAACTGAGGAGAGCTGGGCTTAAAACTCAGGTCTCTGTTCACCTAGTTCTGGGATCTCTCTCCTCCCAGCAGGGGTGTGGTGGACAGAATAATGGTCCCCTAAAGATGTACACAGCCAAATCCCTAGAACCTGTGAATATGAAGCATTACATGGCAAAAGGGACTTTGCAGGTGTAATTAAGGTTACAGACTTTAAAATGGAGAGATTTTCCTGGATTAGCTGAGTGGGCCCAATGTAATCAGATGAGCCCTTAAAAGCAGAGGGTGTTCTTTGGCTAAAGGCAGAAGTGATATGGCTGAAGGGTGAGTCAGAGACTTGAAGAATGAGGAGGAATTGACCTGCCCTTGCTGGTTTGAAGACGGGAGGGAGAGGGCAAGAGGCAGAGTAATGCAAGTGGTATAAAGAAGCTGAAAGGGACCCCCAGCTGAGGCCCCACAACCACAAAGAACTGAGTTCAGCCAACAATCTGGATGAGCTTGGACACAGATTCATCCCTGAGCCTTCAGGAAGGAACACGGCCCTGGCCACACCTTGATTTTGGCCTATTGAGCCACGCTGTGCCTGTGCGTCCCTCCACCAGGGCCTTTCATCCAAGACCCTTCTGCCTTCTCAGAGAACTTGGCCTTCATTCACTCACTCATTCATTCATTCATTCGTTCCTTCAAATTCTGTTTCTAAGTGCCCACTTCATGCCAAGCACTGCTGACCCTGGGGACATAATGTTAATCCAGAGGGTCTTTGTTTCTTTTCTCTTGGAGGAGCAACAGTGTATGACTTTAAGCTGCCATGGCTGGTGGTGGGAGAAGTCAGCAGGGAAGCTTCTCCTTCCCCCTGGACCTGAAGCTTTCCTCCATGCAAGGCTTCTGCCATTTATAACACATTTCACCTCCCTCTTCTCCTATGGTGATTATCATTTTAATGGTGATTAAAATTTAGGGAGCACTTCCATGGCCAGGCCCCCATGCTAAGCACTTTGCATACATTCTGTCTTCTGATCCTCACCACAGTCCCACTAGGAGGGTAATAGTACTGCCCCTGGTTTATAGCTGAGGAAACTGAGGCACAGGGAGGTTGGTGATTGTTGGAAGCAGTGAAGCAATCCACCACAAGCCGTGAGCATTCCTGAATGTTCTTGCTGAGTATACCAAGAATGTAAGGTCATGACTACTGGGTTATGTTTGAAGTGCGTAACCTTGAGGCATAAGATAAAGCCTCCCTATGGGGCAAAGAGCAGGCTTACTACTGCTGACTATAAAAGCAGTAGGTTCCCCAAGCTCAGTGTTCCTCAGCTGTGATATAGCTACTGCCCGCATAGCACCCATGTGGGTCCATATGGTTTCACTAACAAGGAACTTGGGGGGTAAGAGGAATTGATGCAAATGGTGCTGCTAGCAGGGTTGTAACAAAGTTATTCGTCTCTTTTCTGTCAGCATTGGTGAATCAGTAATAGGATAACTTATTAGCTAGTAAGTAGGGTAAAATCATATCCCAAATTCAACACAGTGGTTTGCCCAGGACACAGAACTCATCAGATGCACAGCTGAGACTTGAACCTGGACAGTTTGATTCCACAAGCATTAAAAACATGTCTTTCCTTGCTTCTTTCCTCGGTGGTGATATTTCTCCTTCCTTCATGCTCTTATCTATTAAGCCAGTGAGTGGGGTTGGTTGGAGTGACAGACAGCGGGGGCAAGAGAAATGGGAGCAGGGAGGGAGTTTTGATGGCTAATTTTGCCTATGACCTCACTGGCTATTGTGAAAAGCTATTTCAGGGATGGGAGGAGGTGCAGTGCATTTCTTTAGACTTCACTAAAATTCGTCTGCATTTATAAACCTGCCTAATTCCAAACTATCCCTGGCAGAGGATAGAGGACATTTCCTTCCACCAACCAAAATGGTGCTGCCATGTGGATGAGAACAAAACCCTGCTCACAATTTGTCCCTTTGCAATGATTCAATTAAAAAATACACACATACATATATACATACATACATAAAATCTATTTATTGAGATATAATTCACATATCACACCACTCACTCTCTTTAAAGTATATAAGCCAGTGACTTTTGGTATAGTCACAAAGTTGCACAACCATTACCATTAGGTACCCCAGAACATTTTCATCACCCCAAAAGGAGACCCCATCCCCATTTATAATATTTCTTCATTCCTCCTTTCTCCTGGCAAACAGTAATCTACATTCTTCTCTATGGATTTGCCTGTTCTGGACATTTTATACAAACGGGATCATAAATATATGGCCTGTAATGTCTGGCTTCTTTCACTCAGCATAATGTTTTTAAACTTTCTTCATGTTGAAGCACGTATTAGTACTTCATTCCTTTTATTGGCTGAATAATATTCCACAGTATGGATATACTACATTTTATTTATTCATTCATTCGTTGATGGATATTTGGGTTGTTTCCACTTTTTGGCTCTTGTGAACAATGCTGCTATGAACACGGTGTACAAGTTTTTGTGTGATCCTATCTTTTTAGTTCTCGTGGGTGTGTACCTAGGAGTGGAATTGCTGGATCACACGGTAAATCTATGTTTAACTTTTTGAGGAGCTTTCAGATTGCGTTATTTTACATTTCTAATACCAGCAGCATATGAAGGTTCCCATTTCTTCACATCCTTCATCAAAAATTATTGCCTATCCTTTTCATTTTAATTGGGGAATATTGGGGAACAGTGTGTTTCTCCAGGGCCCATCAACTCCAAGTCGTCGTCCTTCAGTCTAGTTGTGGAGGGTGCAGCTCAGCTCCAAGTCCAGTTGCTGTTTTTAATCTTTAGATGCAGGGGGCACAGCCTACCATCCCATATGGGAATTGAACTGGCAACCAACTGAACCATCTGGCCACCCCTCTAGAAGCTCAGTGGCAGCTCGTTGGCTACAATCTAGTTGTGGAGGGCACAGCTCACTGGCCCATGTGGGAATCGAACCAGCAACCCTGTTGTTCAGAGCTCACGCTCTAAGCAACTGAGCCATCTGGCCGCCCCTCACCTGTCTTTTTGGCTATAGCCATCCTAATGGTATCTCACTGTGGCTTTGATTTGCATTTCCCTGATGGCTAATGATGTTGAGCATGTTTTCATGTGCTTATTGGCCATTTGTACATCTTTTTTTGAAAAGTGTCTATTCAGGTCCTCTGCCTATTTTTCAATCAGGTTGTCATTTTATTATTGAGTTGTAAGGTTCTTTATTCTAAATCCAGTCCTTTATCAGATACATGATTTGCAAATATTTTCCCCCATTTGATGGGTTGTCTTTTCACTTTCTTGATAGTATCCTTTGAAGCACAAAGGTTTTAAAATTTTATGAAATCCATCTATTTCTTTGTCACTTGTAACTTTGGTGTCATATCTAAGAAGGCTTTGCCTAATCTAAGGTCATGAAGATTAACTCATTTTCTTTTAAGAGTGCTATGTATCTAGCTTTTTTTAAAAAAAAATTTTATTGGGGAATATTGGGAAACAGTGTGTTTTTTCAGGACCCATGAGCTCCAAGTCAAGTCGTTTTCTTTTTCAATCTAGTTGTGGAGGGCGCAGCTCAGCTCCAAGTCAAGCTGTTGTTTTCAATCTAGTTGTGGAAGGCGCAGCTCAGCTCCAAGTCAAGCTGTTGTTTTCAATCTAGTTGCGGAGGGGACAGATCACTGGCCCATGTGGGAACTGAACTGGTGACTTCGATGTTAGGAGTACTGCACTCTAATCAACCGAGCTAACCAGCCGCCCATATGTGTCCAGCTTTATGTTTAGGATTATGATCTAGGTTGAGTTAATTTTTGTATATGGTGGAAAGTATGGGTCCTACTTCATTCTTTTGCATGTGGATAAGCCCTTTTGCGTGTGGGTAATTCCTGGGATAGCTGGATTTTTGCACCTCTCATTGGGTGCCGTGGTAGTCAGTCCACATTCGGCTCATAACTGCTGTTTTCTGTACTTCAATTGTTTCTGTGTATTTCAATGCAGACCTAACACAGTAATGAAAAATGCACTTATAAAAATGATGAGTCATAATGATACTGTCTTTTGTAACCAGCTTACAGATTGCAATATGAGGTCTGCTAATTTTATCGTCCAAACCGGTGCTTCTTACTTAAACTTGGTTAAAGGAAGATTGCTAAAATGGAGATTGGTTCAGTAGGTGGGGGCTGAAATTCTGCACGTCTAATGAGTTCCCAGGTGATGCTGAGCAGCAGGAGTCTAGTTCTGTCTCCATGGTGGACCATGGAACCAGGTAAGTCACGTCTCTCTGCACCTACTATCCTTGTGCGTTTTCTGTTGTTTCACAGAAATGGAGTGAGAATCAATGAGTTGACACACACAGTGACTGACGTGTTTGTGCTCCATGTTAACACTTCCTGTGTTCCTTATGCTTCCTGTTTTTAACGAATTGTCCATTCCGGGTATCAATTCACCATAAAGACTACGATTAAAGACAATTTAAACTGTGCAACGATCGGGACTGCTGTGGCTGGGCAATGGCTGGCGATAGTGGCTGTGGAGCGAGTGAGTCATGCACGGGCTTCTAAGCCCCATGGCGTCGGCTGTTGTGTGCGTGCCTTCTGCCCGATACACACTCAGTTTGAGAGATGTTTACAAGTATTTTTAAATGGTTATTAATTTTAAAAGTTAATATTGAAATAGGCACTGTTGCTGCTTGTAATGATGGGCCTGGAAAACCTCTGTTAAATCCTGAGGCTTTGTAATCCTTGGGAGGAAACGATGGATCAGTGATTCTTAACTGTTTTAGGTAGTGCATTCTTAAGAATCTGATAAAAGCCATGGACAGGCCCACAAGAAAATGCCCATATGTACATTACACACGAAATCTCAGTCTTATGATTGGTGTCTCAGATGCTGGTAACCAAGTCCTGACCCTTGGCCACCTCCTTTTCAAACCATCTTAAATACAATATTGATTCCTTTCTCTCAAGTTTAGCTCTGATAATGCTTTTCTCCTGCTCAAGTTTCCTCAATAGCTCCCCATTACCCACACCAGTGTTTCCCCAAGTGTGGTTTGTGGCCCTCCCACAGGAATAGGCTGATGCTGTTTAAAAAAGGCCGGTTCCTGGGCCGCACATCAGAGCTTCTATTTCAATATTGACTTTTAAAATTAACCATTTAAAAATGTTTGTAAACATCTCAAACTGAGTGTATATTGGTCAGAAGGCACACATGCAGCAGAATCTTTGGCTCTAAAGGCAGGGCCATTTCCTAGTTTGTAGGCCAGGCATTCTAGCCTCAAAGGTTTGGTCATACCTCAAACCAAATGAAAAAAACGTACCCACAGGCCAAATAGACATATTTTTTGTAACATTTTTGAAAAGACGTTTATAAATTTTATTAAAAATATTTTCTCTAGAACTTTGATTACATTTACATATAGTTACATAAGAATTGCATTGCAGTTATTGCCAATGTTATCTTTTGTAGTGTTCAACACTCTTATTTTGCAGTTTTGGGTGAAAATTTGGAGATACTAGGTTGGTGCAAAACTAACTGCGGTTTAAAAGATTAAAAATTGCAGAAATTGCAATTACTTTTGCACCAAACTAAACATTTGTTTTCATACCTTTTTGTAGGCCCTCAAAAAACAGGTGGGACCTGGGCATTGTTTAGCTGATACCCAGTAGAGCCAAACTGTCTTGGGCAGGGTCTACAACCTGAATTTTTAACAAGCACCCCAAGAACAGTGCGGTTTATAAATATTTGAATTAGGATTTAAGAGCAAAAGAAATTACAAAAACCACAGATTGTGCTAATTTTGAAATAATGTGTATCTTCTGAAAGTAGTATTAGTCAGGGAGCTCTCAATTTCAAAGACTTGTGAATAGTGTTTTGACACTGATGCTACTCTACCCACCAAGGAATGCAAATGAGAAAGGCGGTCAATTCTAGAGCTACTTGGTAGAATGTTCAGTTCCCAAATATACTGTATTCATAGTTTACAGTAATTTGAATAGGCTTTAAGTAGTTTCTTGTGTAGACTCTTGAGTAGTTTTCCTTTTGTCTTAAATGACACCATTTTAAGAAACGTTTGGTTTGTCCATTGCAGAGGGTGGGCCTAGGCAGCAGGGCTGCTGCCTGACGTAGGAAAAGGAGACTGAGGGAGGGGAAGAAATGGGGGAATAAAGGACAGAATTGTCTTAGCTTGTGGCTTAGCCCACTCCTATCTCACACTAACTTTCCAGCCCTCATTTTCCTCTATTCTATCTACTTGCTGGCTGTTACCTCTCTGGATTTGTTTTACCATGGGGGTAATGGGTCCCAACTGTTAAATGAACGATATGGTTGATGTATATTTTAAGTGCTTGGCACAAGCCTGGCACATGGGAAGACAGTGTTACATTATTTCCACTCTGTAGGAAACTTGTTCCAGCCAAATTGTCCTACCTTAGGGTCCTCATACACACTGGCTGCTTCCACCTCTGGGACCTGACTCCTCTCTGCCTGGAATGCCCTGCATCAGATGGCACCTCCTTTATGAAGCCTTCCCTGGTCCCATGAACGTGGATGGAGGTAGGGATTCCTAATTCTCAGAGATGCTGTGGCTCTTTGGCTAAGCCAGTGGTGGCAATGGCTCTTCTCCGCCACATGTCAAGGCCAGCCCCATGTGCTGGTCTTACATCCCATCAAGGTATCTGCTTGACTTGTCTTTGTGGCCCATGATCCCCAGCACACTGTACTTCACATACCAAACACTCAGTCTCTGTAAAATGAATTTATTAGCCTTGGGAATTTCCACACCTTTTTCTCAACCATCAAAATGGAGACAATTATACTTTATTATTTCAGGCCTGAGATACACCCAAATCACACCAATTGGATTAGGGTGTTCACGTATCTCCTGTCATATATTCAGATATATTGGTTGGTTCCAGGTAGCTGATTTAATACTGATTTTTAGTTTACCTCAAAATAACCCCATCTGAAAAAACTGGCGGTCATTTAAAGGCAAGTAGGACCTGCCTGTTAACCTACAGCACGATTCCATTTCATCCCTTCTTCTGATTGTGGTCTCCATGGGTTTGGCCTTGAGTTGCTTCTAGAAGTTCCTCTACAAAAAGCCCTCTTGTAGTCACCTGAATGTTTTGAACAATGTCACTGGTTGGAGCCAAGGGGTAAGTTCTTTTATTAAACTGATCAGTTTTGTAGGACTTGTGTTACAAACTTCTACCACCAGGGTTAGAATCCTTGTCTATTTTCAAGGCTCAGCCTTTCATTAGCCCTCCTCCACACCTCAACCTTTGTCTACAAAATAGGCTGGCAACAAATAGGAAGTGTTGATTCCTTATTACCTTTCTTAGCAGCTTGAAGCCTGTAATTCAGTATCTGAAATTAGCACTTTTACGATCCACATGCTGGGAAAATTACCGTTATTTTGTGTTTAACAGAAGTAATGCTGTTTCCCTGAAAATGACACATTAGAGCCAATTGTCCAGCTAGGTCTTATTTTCAGGGGAACGCAGTGGACTCAAGAATAGACCTCGATATACTATTCAGTCTTGTCAAGGGATAGCCTCCTAACATTAAATTTTAGCTTCTCAAACACTTTAGCCACCAAGCTTAATACTACAAACCTATTTCCTAGTAGTAGTACAAACTTGCATACCTTTTCACGAGTTTGTAGATTAGATGGAGTCCCACACCATGCTTGTCCTTCTGAGGAACAAGCTCACTAAAGGTTTCTTTTTTTTTAGCCTAGTTTCATTTAGGTCCCAGTTGAGAAGCCGCAGGCAGACGGATCCTCCACTGTCTACTTCTGTGATTCCTTCACACATACAAGACTGATTAGATATAAATAGAATCTGTAAGTCAGGTGTTTCTGAAAACAAGTTTTATTTAAATAATGGTTTAAATACATTACATAACATTAAAACTGAAGGGAAAAAAAACCAAAAATCAGTTTACTTCACATGGCATTGGGCAGCTGTTGCTAGTAAGTCGCAAGCTCTACAGCTAGCTACGTAACTGACATCAGTTTGAAATTTGTTCCCTTGTCAAAAGTTTAACTCTGATAGAAGGTTGGCCTCACATTCTGGTGTTTGGACATCAAATAGCTAGGATATGTCTGGTCCAAAAGACCTTGGTGACAAGCCAGATGTCCTATCGCCTCGCCTCACTAGAGGGAAGGTGGCTGCTTTAAGCTCCGCCCACCAGGTCAGGTTGGAGACACCAAGGGATCTTTGACCACCGAAGGCTCCCTCTAGTGGTACAGTTGCCGTTGCTGCCTTACCCCATCCTCTCTCTCAGCTTCACCGAAGGAATTCAGGTGGTGACATTCTCTTAGGGCAGGGAACTCTGCAGAGGGAGAGCCGAGGAGCTTCTGGCCAGACATAGCCATCTGTGATCTTGGGGCTCTGGGCTTGGCCGAAACATCACGTTATTGCTCTGTTTCAGGCTGGACACTGCCAGGCGCATACTGCTTGACCTCTGTTTAAATGAGGGACTTCCAGACTAGACAGCATGGCTCTTTTCAGTTTATTGCATGAAGGAGTTACACTAGTCCAAGTTAAAAGCAGACCCCAAATGGTTACATTATACAAGCTGTGAGGTTTTTAAACTTGTGACAAGGGACAGAAAGGAAATTCTACTCATTGCAAGGAAATCCTCACTTAAGCTTCAGTGAGCCAAAAGCACTTAAAACCCATGAACCTTCAGCTGGTCCTCCTTAGCCAGTCCAATCTGCAAAGAAAAAAGGGCAAATTTTTAAACAATGCATAGAAAAGTCTCTGATTCTGATGCCATAATCCTGTCTTCCTGCTTCTATACCAGGCAAGGGAAGTCGAACAGCCAAGTCCACTACGAGTAGTTCTTCTCAGGGTACCCACTACATTAAAGAACCAATGACATAGAATTCTAGCACTCAAGTGGAACAACCAACCACACATCCTGCTTATTTTAGTACCTGTCTGTGTGCAATTTAAAATTGCAATCTTTAAAGTAGATCCATACAAACAGTAAACTTAAGACAGACAAATCCCTTGTTTTTGTAAATACAATACATTCATTATGTATTTCAAAACTCAAACTGTTTTGCTTAACCTTTAAAACAAAATGTTTACATCCCTGGCAGAAACTGAAGACTAGGCAGGATCTGCAATTAACAAGGGCAGATGCTCAAATACATCATGAAGTGACCGAACTCACCTCTATGAGGAACTGGCATATGTTCTTGCGCTGGTCACCCTGAAGCTGAATTACTTCTCCATATTCTGGATGCTCAATTACAGTACCATTGCAGGCAAATTTCTGCAAACACAAGGGAAGCAAATTAGGCCAAGCAACAACACTAATAATCCCATTCAGGAAAATAATACAACACAGCACCCCCATGTGGGCACCTTAAATGTGAATTTCCTACAATTAAAACCTACCTTCTTAAAGGCCTTCACTAGTTTCTTTTTATCGTAATCATCAGCGATCCCTTGGACAGTAGTAAGGGTCTTCCTGCCGTTTCTCTGTTGAATTCTTATATGGATATAATCCTCAGTGCCAGCAGGAAGCAGATCATCACCCTTACTTGCATCAGCAAAGGGGTCTGGGAAGAAAGGTCAAGTTTAGAGCTGGTGTGGCTCAGAAGCCACTGTCAACCCTCCCCTTGGATCTTTTGTGCATGCAGAAACTAATACGGAAATCGCCAAGCCCTGCTCAGATCAGGTATGTTCTTTGCCGGCTCTCCCCGAACAGGTCAGTCTGGGACGGACGGCCTCCTGCCCCGAGCCCGCCCTCGGAAACCGATCACGTGTTGGGGGAGCAAAGGCTGGCAGGCAGCGCCCCACCCGGCTGATGCAACCGGCCGGAACCCGAGCTCCGAGGCGGGGCCAACTTCCCGCCCCATTGGCGCGCGCGTTTGTCACTTAGGGCTGGTGCCGCCTACCCCTCCCAGCTCCGCGACAACGGCGGTGACGTAGCGGACGTGACGCAGGGGTGGCGGGAGGGGGCGGGTGTGGCCCGCAGTGGCCCCGGAGCCATTAGTAAATGCGCCACCCGAGACGCCAGGCCCGCCCAAGGGCTGACCTCTCGTCCTGTCTTTCCGGTCACAATCAGAGGCCGACCCCAGGGCCCAGGCCTGTCCCCACTGCCTGCGTGGCCCGACATCTTCCCTCCGTCAAACTTACTAAGGCCCGGAGCGCTTGGCAGCTTTCCGGGCCCAGTCTCTGGGCCTAGACCGCCCCGCCGCCCCACCCGGGCCTTTTTCCCGGCGGGACCTTTCCGTAGCTTACCGAAAGAGTGGAGGTTCTGGATAGCGGACATACGATACGATTCCTTTTCCTCGGTGGAAACGGCCTGCGGAAGGCGGCGGCAGGAGAAGGCGGGCAGGGGGGACGGAGCGTCGGGAAGCGAGGGGGCTCAAGGGGAAGATTGCTGAGTCCTCGGCGGCGGCTCAGTGACTGGGGCGGAGGGGCGGTGCCTGTATTCACTTATATAGCCTCCCCTGTGACGCCAGCGCGCTGTCCTCACGTCCCGACCCCGCCCATGGCGTCGTGTCCCCAGCGCCCAGGCGTCGCCGCTTTCAATTGGTCCGGGGACGAAACGCGTAACGGCGCATGCGCTGGAACTAAGTGCTGCGGTAGGGCGTCCTCTGACTTGGGGCGAGATGGAAGGGGGAGGGAAAGCTTGGTCCGTCTCAGCGCCTGCGCAGTGCGGGAGGAAGGTGTCAGCAACGCAGAGAACTGCTGGCGGTATCTGTTGCGCCTGCGCATTATATGTTCTCTGGCATGTTCCCTCTTCTCGACCCTGTTGCTGCTCACCTGCTCCAGAAGGGACTTTCATGGGGTAGATTTGGAGTCCTTAGAGAGGATTTAGTGGCTGAGCCTCCAAAACAGGAGCAATTCCCACTATCTCATACCCACCCGGTTATCCACTTAACTTTCTTTACAGATTTAGGGTGGCATTTAAAAAAATATTTATTTTAATTTTATTGGGGAATAGTGTGTTTCTCCAGGGCCCATCAGCTCCAAGTAATTGATTCTTCAATCTAGTTGTGGAGGGCCCAGCTCAGCTCAAGTCCAGTTGCCATTTTCAATCTTTAGTTGCAGGGGGCGCAGCCCACCATCCCATGTGGGAATTGAGCTGGCAACCTTGTTGCGAGCTCCTGTTCTAACCAACCAGCCATCCGGCTGGCCCCAGGGCAGTGTTTTAATCAACATACAATAACATAACCAAAACTTTGTTAACATAATAAAAATGCCTTTCAAAGTGAGAGGCAACAAGCATTTATTGAGATCAAGAAGAATAACCATTTAGGAATCATTAATTCAGGCAGAAGCCCAAATGATGTTCTAATTATGAAACAAATGCAACGGGTGTTTATGAGGAAGGGGAACAATTACATCAATAGAAGGAAGGCATTTCTTCCTTCTATTATAGTGATGTCAATTTTATACAGCGTATTTAATTTTCAGCCCAGTAGTCATAATAACTGCTTTCTTTGCAAACAGTTCTTTGGAACACAATGTTGCCCTAGGCCCAGTCCAAAGGTTATTTTGTCCTGTTTTAACATTCCAAGGTGCAAGGCAGTTCCTGTGGCATGGCAGCCCCAGCTCCATTTTAAAGTGGCTGTGTTTATTATATATATACTGGGGGTGCCAAAAACAATGTATACAAGTGGATACTTTGGTCAACGTTGCTCAAACAGCAGTTTGCTGTAATCAGAAGTGTCTGGACGCTTGTAATTGCAGAAGTCAAACGTGACTTGTATTCATCTTTTGTTATCGGTATATATTGAGTATTACAATTTTAATGGTTTTTTCCTTTCTTAAAATGTGCATACATTTTTTTGGCACCCTCTGTATTTTGACAACCTTAACTTTATCATTTAGATTAATATATCATAATGATATCTAAATTAGCAGATTAATCTAACCTAAAAATGGGTTAATCTCTAAATTTATCATTTAGATAATCTAAGGAAAGAATGCAAGCTCATTAACATGAGTTCAAGGGAGAGTAACTGATTCTGGGCGTTGGAAAAGAATTCCCAAGGGTGTCCTTTGTGTCGTAAAAATTGTGTGGGGTAGAGCCTTCCCAGGTAGTAGATGAACTATTTCCTTCAAAACAGTCAACTTTTCTTGTTCTTTCAATTTGTTAATTGAAATGCTCTCAGTTGCAGGGGTAAAGAGAGTGGTTTTAGACTCCAGGGCCTCCTAGGCCAGGTAGGTAAGATTAAGCAGTGCAGATAGCAAAGTGTGGTGTAATGGGATGTGGTGGGGGCTGGGCTGAGAGTTAGTTAGGGGCTGCCATTGACTATCCACCTGTAGCCCATTGTGTTAGATCTTTTTCAAGGAACCTGGAAATCTAGATGTTCACATATAAAAAAAACCTCTTGATTTTTAAATACTGCCAATAAATTGAAATTTTTTGACAATTTGCCCCACTGTGCAAACCAAACAAAAAAATGTGCACTAGTGCCATGGACTGCAAAGCGAGAGCCTGCCCGTTGAAAACTCTGAGAGAAGAAAATCTAGATGGACTTGATTGTTTTGATTACTGTATTTACTAAGTAATCTTTTGGTTAATAATTCTGCTTCCTTGATATCAGGAAGGGAGGAAGCATGGCTAGAAGTCATGGCATCCCAGGCTCAATTCTAGCCCAGTCCCAGAAGCTGAAGCTCTAACCTGCCCTCCACCTGCGAACCTCTACACTCACAGACATGGCTCTGCTTGGAAGGGGTTTGGGGAAAGAGAGTGAATGAAGCAGAGCTATCCTTCCAGGTGTGCACACATATTTTGCTATATGAAAATTTAAAACACTAATGGGGTCCAGTTTATCAGTGTTACTTTTTAGGAAAAGATCCTGCGTCATGTCCAAGAAATCCTTTCTCTGCTTCGAGTTTGTAAAGATATTCTGTTATTTCCCTTTGAGAGTCTTAAAGCTTTGCTTTTCACTCTTAGGTCTTTAAGCCACCTAAAATTTATTTTTGCATGTGGTGTGACAAGGGGTCTAATTTTCCCCCCTTATATGGATAACCAATTATCCCAGCACCAGCACCATTTATTGAATAATGCAATGCATCTTTTTTTTTTTTTTTTTTTATTGGGGAAGGGGAACAGGACTTTATTGGGGAACAGTGTGTACTTCCAGGACTTTTTCCAAGTCAAGTTGTTGTCCTTTCACTCTTAGTTGCAGGGGGTGCAGCCCACCATCCCTTGCGGGAGTCGAACTGGCAACCTTCGGTGTTAAGAGCACGGAGCTCCAACTGCCTGAGCCACTGGGCCCGCCCAATGCAATGCATCTTTGCCCCACTGATTCATCATGCCTTCTCTATCATAATTGAGTTTCTGTCTATGTATGAGTTCATTTTTGGAGTCTCTGTTCTGTTTAACTGGTCTATTTATCTCTAAGCCACACTCTCTTAATTACAGGAGCTTTCCATGAAGTCTTGATGTCCAACAGGATAAGCCCTTCCAGTTTGTTCTTCAGAATTATCTTGACTCTTCTTGGTCCTAGTTCTCCTGGCAGGCTTGTGGTGTTTCACCAGTCTCCACATTCTATGCCGTCGTGGTTCTATGAAGCATTTGGATTTTCTCGTCGCAGGGTGTTTGTCTCCCTTTGCTTGGTACATTCTTTCCGCCTTTTTGAGGATGTGTAAGAACTTTACTATCATGATTTGTGGCTCAACATTGGGGTTTTGCAGTTTGAACTCTGAGACTATGTACAGAGCATGACTTGAAAACTGCCTGCAGAACGAACAGTCTCTCTGTGCTCTTTAATTTTGTCGTTAAGTAACCCCAAAGCTTTAGTTTTATAAGCCTGAACTGGAACTAGGACTTTGATAAATGCCTAATCAGATGTCACCTGTTGTTCCTATATCACAGCCCCATTTGCTGACCACTACTGAGTCAGCCTACCATTGAAAAGTCCAGTTGCCCCCACCAATCAGAAAACGAATGATTAACTTTGTGATCTTGTTTCCTATAGCAACCCATCTCTTTGATCATCAACTCCTTGTAACTTTTACCTATCAAAACCTAGCCCGATCCCCTCCATTTTGGAACATGTCTTTGGTTCATATTGAGGGCTATGTCCTTGAGTTGCAAATCATATATGAATAAAACTCTCTTTTAATTTCCTTTGGAATTTTTGTTAACATCTTCAGTTGGCACCTCTCACTCATCCTTCAGGACTCAGCTGGGGTTGTCTATTTTTCTGAGAAGATTGTGTTTGGAGCCCTGCTCTGTGCCTTCACTATTTGGGCATTTATCACACTGCATTTTACTTGCCTGTGCCTTGGACTGGCTGTACAATTTGCTGGGCCCAGTACATAATGAAAATGTGAGTCCTTTTGCTCAAAAAATGGTTCATGATTTTAAGATGGTGACAGCAGAGCATTAAACCAAGCACAGGACCTTCTAAGCACAGAGCCCTGTGTAACAACACAAGTTGCACACTCATGTGAACGAAAAAGGGGCTGTGTAATAAACCTGATAAGTTCAGTGACTGAAAGTTACTTCACAGGGTGATCTGATCCTGAGTTCCTAACTGGGCAGGTCATGGTGGGTAGTCATGCCCCAGGCCTATAACTTCTGTAGTAGAAGGTTTATCTTTGCCTTAAGTAAGCCTTGTCCATTGCGCTTATGTACCCGGTTAGCACACCTTTGAAATGCCAGCGTAATGCTGGTTTTCAGACCCCTTGGAGATGTAACCACCCTCAAGGGTGCACCTAATCTTGTTAACTATCCTGTAATCTGATCATAGAGATTTCCCTGCACTGCTTTCTCCCACTTTATGTTCCCTTCTTAATTCCAAATGTATAAGAGGAACTGCAAAACTGTCACTCTCCAGAGCATCTGAGATCTTGCTTCCTGGCAATGTCATCAATTTGGCTCAGATAAACTCTTATAAAAATTCTCTACAGGCTTGGATGTTCTTACCTTGATAGCCATGAATTTGGCCCAGCACCTTCCCTTGGTTGTTTCCCTCGTAGGCTGTGAACTCTACTGCGTATGTGCGGTAGGTACCTGGCACACAGTGGGTGCTCAGTGCTTGCTGGATGAACATGTGGATGTACATTGTGGGTGCTCAGTTACTAGGAATGGCTCTAAGCTATAACTTCTGCCACCCTCGTGGAGAGTCCTGGGCAGAGGATTGAGAAAAATTCTTTCTCAGAGGTTGGACTCTGGGCTCCAAGGGGAACTGCTGCACCTGGCCTCCTGGTGCAGGGCAGGGCAGGTGGCCCTGGGTAAGCCACGTTTGTCAGCCTGTCCACCTCTCAGGGCTCTATTTCATCTCCCATGAAAGGACAACTGGGTACTTCCTAAGGTCTTTCCCCGGTCTAAAATCCAAAGTTCTGTGCTCCTAGGTTGGGAGCATTTTGAAGGAGGGTCTACAGGAGTTCCCTCTCCAGTGTGGAGGTTGTTCCAGCCCTGGGAGCTTTTGGAATAATGATAGAGCCAGGATGAATTTGTCTGCAAGTGACATCTGTGCCTGCTGTTAATTCTGTCTTAATCATGACTGTGCTCCTAGGGGCAGGGCAGGGGCAGGGCAGGGGCAGGGCAGAGGCAGGGCAGAGAGCACAGGCTCTGGGGTACCTGAACCTGAGTATAACCTCCACCTCTTCCTGCCTGGATGGCTCAGTCTCTCCCAGCCTCCATGTTCTCATCTGTGCAAAGGGATAATGATTTCCTTAGGCTTTCTAAAAAGGGGATTTAAAAAGGAGACTATCGGGGATGCCAAAAAAAATGTATACACGACTTGTATTCATCTTTTGTTATCGGCATATATTGAGTATTACAATTTTAGTAGTTTTTTTCCTTTTTTAAATGTGTATTTTGGCACCCTCTGTATGTGTGACAGGATAAAAATGTAACAATATCAAATCACTAAATAGATTATGCCAAATTCCTAGAGGCAAAGGGAGAGAGAGGGGCTCTGAGAGAGGCTCTGAGATCAGCAGGGGATATGAGCAAGCCCCTCGGAGTGGGGATAGGACAGAGGTGGGAGCCTCTCCATGTGATCTCCTTGGGATGCGGCAAGAGCATGGCTGTGTGGGACACCTGGGGACCCTTGGCCTTGATAAGATTCGCCAGGGCCCCAAACTTGGCATGGAAATAGCAGAATCTCCTGCCAGGAAGGGGTTGTATCCTCTGGGGAAATAGGTGTCTCCATGGTAACCAGGGCAGATGGATGATTTGGTCCAAATGGCCTCCCTGAAGCTCTGGTGCTACAGACAACCCTGTGACCTAGAGAGAATCCTGGGGAATGCTGGAGCTCCTGTCACATTCAACATTGGATTTCTGGGCAGCTTGGGGGGATATTAACTGGCACAGGATTGAACTTAATTTAAAGAAAGTCAAATCAATGTGATATTTCTCACATTCCTTATTTGGGAGCTAGCACCCATGCATGGAAATGGCTGGTATAGTGCCCCCCACACCCCCACATAGAAGTTCCCAGTGAATGAAGGTGCCATTCTTACCACTTGGAAAAGGAGGCACAGCTGGGTTTGCTCAGCTCTGCCCCAGGTCACATGGGGTTAGTATGAGATGGGCGTGTTTGTTATCAGCTGGTTCTGACCCATAATAAAAGAGTGACAAATATGTAGTTTGAGCCTCTTTCTGTGTTGATAAACAGAATTGCAACATTTTTAATGGCCATGTAATTTTCTTTTGTCTAGATGTCTCTGTGGGCTCCCCATCTTTTTCTGGACTCTTAGAAGGCCCCAAACTTCTGCTTCTTGCTCTCTCTTTCCTACTTCTGCAGCAACCTCGTTCCCCACCAGATCTATGAAGATGACTCCTAAATTGGTACCTCGGTTCAGTTCAGTTCTCATGAGTTTCTGTTTCCAGGTTGGCCTCTGAGGGGAATGTCCAGTGAACCAGACACATCTTTGGGGCACGAGTCCTTGGCTCAGGGTTCTGCTATGTCCTATGAGAACCGTCACCTGTCTTATTCTCAGTTCCCTCCTGTGTAAAAGTGGGGAAAAAACATACAGGGTTGGGAAACAATACAGCAATTTCTCAAAAAACTAAACACAGAATTGCCATATGAGCCACAATTCCACTTCTGGGTATATATCCAAAAGAATTGAAAGTAGGGACATGAATAGATATTTGTCCACCCATGTTCATAGCAGCATTATTCCTAAAAGCCAAAAAGTGGAAAAAGACCAAAAATCCATGGAAGGATGAATGGACAAACCAACCGACCAATGAAAATGTGGTATATAAAAACAATGGAATATTATTCAAGCTTGAAAAGGAATGACATTGTGACACATGTTACAACATGGAATAACCCAGAAGACATTATGCTAAGTGAAATAAGCCAGACACAAAAATACAAATACTGTATGATTCTACTTACATGAGGTACTTAGAGTGATCAAGGTCATAGAAACAGGAAGTAGAAGGTTGGGTGCTGGGGCCTGGAGGACGACAGATGAGGAATTCCTGTTTAGTAGGTACAGGGTTTGGGAAGATGAAAAGGTTCTGGAGATGGATGGTGGTGATGGTTGCACAACAATGTGAATGTACTTAATGCCCCTGAAATGTACACCTAAAATGGTTAAAATGGTCAATCTATGTTATGTGTATTTTTCCACAATAAAACACACATGCTAGTGCAGGTGGGCATGTAGTTACCAAGTAGGTTGAATGAAATTAACACACATGTAGCCCCACTGTAATATTTAATAAACACCCCAAGCTTAGCATGCCCTAGACTGAGCTCCTAATCTCCCCTACACACCCAAACCACAGCCTTCCCATGGTGGCTGATGGCAGCTGCATCTCCATGGAGACAGCACCCTTGACTCTTATCTTCTCCTCTACCTTACGCACAAAGGGTTAGGAAACTCTGGGGCTCTCTGCACAGTGTATCAGGCATCTGAGCACAGCTCACCACTCCCACCGTCATCTCCGGACTGGGTCACTGCAATAGCCGGAAATGGCTCTCCTGACCTGTGCCAATCTCATATTTTCTGAGGCCTCCTGTGACCAATCCCTGTTACCTCTCTCAGCTCATCCCAAGTGCTCTACCCTCCACCCCCACTCCAGCCACATCACCTCCCTTGCCGGGTCTAGAACATGCCAGAAAGTCTCCCACTTTGGGGGTCTGGAAGCTTCTCCTAGATAGTCACATGCCTTTCTTTCCCAAAGTGTAGCAGGGGAGGAAAGCATAATTTTCCCTCTACCCGTCTAAGTTCTTGGCTGAGACCCCTGTAATAAAAGACAGATTAACAAGAGAAAACAACAGTTTATTAACACGTATAGTTCACGTATACATGGGAAATACCCAGGAAAAGCAAGGAACTCCCAGAGGTGGTTTAGAATTCAGGCTGAAATACCGTCATAATGGGGAAAGGAAGGGGGATATATATAGACCTCTTAGGGGAAAGATTTTTGGGAAAGATAAATGGGCCTGTAGAAGAATAGCTGGGGGGTAGAGAATTGTGACAATGTTTGCATGTGGTACAGGCTTCTAGTCTCCTATCCTATGACAGGAGTCAATCTTCCCCCTTGATAAAAGTCCCTCCTGGGGAGGGGAATTTACAACAGCTGAGCTCCTTTTGGGGCATCTGTCTTTAGGTAGATAAGGGGAATTTAGAGAAAGGCTCTCTTTGCATTTGCTGTTTTTCATGTGCCTAATGCTCAAAACAATCACCAACCCAAAGTAGCATATTTTGAGGTGGCATATCCTGCTACCCTTCCATCTCAAGGTTTTACTTAAATGGCTCCTTTGTACTGAGGCCTTTCTTGACTTCTATTTTAAATTGCAGCCCTGGTCCAGTCCTTCCACATGCTTTTCCCTAAATCACTGCTCCTTTCCCCCCGACAGCACCTTCTAGTACACCATGTCATTCACTCATTTATTCCAGCTGTTAGTTAACGTCTCTCTCCCCCACTGGAACCTAACACCATTTATTGATGTATCCCAAACCATTTAGCACAGGGCCTGGCACATAATAGGGGCTCAATAAATACTAGTCAAAGGTGTGCATGCGTTAAAATGCTTCATTGACTACAAAGTCTGCACACATGTGAGCTATTGCTGCTGCTTTCACTTTGATTATTATTTCTAGTTGCCTGAAGGACGTCTTCACCAGGACGTCCTGATAGCAACTCAAACTGAAGTCCTTTTGCTCTGCTTGGCCTGACTCGCCTAGCTGGGCCAGCAGTTCCTCCTTTAGCACCATGTATCCTTCCTCCTTCTCTTTCCCCAGAACCTTCTCTGTTGCTCCGAAATGTCTCCCCTTTGCCCTGTTCCCTCCCCTCCCTGCAGCTATTATGCTCTTTTCTGGAAAAGACGCCTGGTCAAGCTCTGCCCTTGCTCAAAGACCTTTGCTGGCCCCCCATTGCCTAAGGATTTAAGTTCAAACTCCCTAGACGGGCGCTCAAACACTAGCCTGTTAGGCTCCCAAATGACCTTTTCCTCCCCTCTTTACATCCAACCTAAACTTGGGACAAACTGGATTCCTTAGAACCGATGTTTTCCTGCCTCTGTGCCTTTGCTCAGCGTGGTCCCTCCACGTGGAGCATCTTCTTTCATCTTTGCTTGCCCCAAATCCTACCTGCCCTTTCAGGCCCAGCTTCAACATCACGTGCTGCCTGCAAGCCTTTCCCCAGCCTCCTCTAAGCGCATGCTCCCTCCATCTTTTGGAACTGTTTTTATGACCCATTCTGGTGGGTGTCTGGTGCTGAGTTGAGTTTTGGATCATGTAAGTTAGTGGCCCCCCTGCCGGACTGAGAGCTCCTTCAGGGCATGGGCTATGCCTTGTTCCTTTTTACATCCCTCTCAACCCCAGCACAGCGTCCACTTTCACTCAACCCAAGTGCTAACTTTGAATTTCTGGCCGAACACACAGCAGCAGAACAGGCGCACTTCCTTCTGTGGCCACTAGATGGCAGCATAGACCGGGCTTCGGGACCCAGGTGAGGCCCCACATTCCTTTGACCTTCCCAGCGGCCAAAGCCCTAGCAGGTAACCGGGTCCCCTCAAGGTGTGTGGAGGAGGGCTCTCTTTCTAGGGTGGGGGCACCCGTTGGCGGCCTGTAGTGAGTGTGTGCGTGTGTTTCCTGAGCCGCCCCCTTCCAAGGTCCCCTCTGTGGCCCCTTTTCCAGGACAGACCAAGGTGGGGTGCAAAGAGCACTGAGTAGGCAGGGAGTTGGCTGGCTTGGGTCCCGGTTCTGCACTGCTGCCTTGGGCAAGTGTTGGTGTACCAGGAAAGGGCCATCACAGGGTCCAACTGGGGTAACTGTCCGTGAATATTCATCTTCCTGTCCTCTCCCAGCACCCCCTGCAGTTTTCCTGAAGGCAAAATGATGGGTGTACTAATGAGCTGATGTCCACCACATTCTCTCCCTTTCTGGGATCCTGTGTGGTCCAGAAGAGGGGCGAGGTGGGGTTCCTGGGGCTACAGATGGTCCTGCCGCCATCTCAAGGCCCACTTATCGCCTTAATTAAGGCAGGAGGGGCCCCATCCAGGCAGATGAAAAACACCAGGTTTCTTGAAATTCCTGCCCTGTGACCTTGAGTGAGCTCCTTCACAGCCTGGAGGCAGCTGCCCACCTGTGGAGGGAGGGGCTGCATTTCCTGGATGGTGGGAGGTTGGGAGGTAACAGGGCCTGACAAATTACAAGTGCCCAGTCAGTGGTGGTACTGGTAGTAGTAAGAATAGTGGTAGTAGTAGCAGCAGTAGCAGTAATTAATAATAATAATAACAATATCCCTGCCTTTGACGATATGCCAAGGGAGCAGGAGAGAGGAGAGAGGAAGGACAAAAATGTCCTTGGAGGGTCAGGGATGGTCGGGGCTTCCCGAGAGGGTGTGTGGAGAAGGGGCGGGAGCGCCCCTAGGTTGAACCTTTCTCCCTGGCGGGGCTCCTCCAGGTGCGGGTAGGAGGCCAGGTGAGGGGAGCGGAGGGCCTGCCCAGCAGAGGGCGCTGCGAACGCAGGGCCCTGTCTTGGGTTTCCTCCAGCTCCTATCCCACTGGATTTTCCTTCCAGAGTTGTGGGCCTCTGCATGTTTCCATGGGATGCGATGGGGGTGAGGGTACTGCTGGCTAGGTTGGGGAGCTGTGGGGTTTGTCACCATTTGCAATTGTTGGCCTGTGTACCTAGTGGCTATTGTGGGTTTGCCTGTAATCATCACAGTAATCAGTCATTAATTCATCACATTAAGCACCCATCAAATGTCAGGCACTGTACTGGCAGGAGCATACCCTGATAATGAAAGCCCAGGATCCAAATGACCGAGGTCAGCCCAGGCTGCTGGGGGAGCACTGAGGAGTTGAGTACTTCTCACCACCATCTATCTCTCTCATGGGTACCAACCCTGAGGTGAGCAGTGTTATGTGTCTTTTGCAAAGGAGAGAATTGAGGTTCAGAGAGGTTAAGTACTGGGCCTAAGGTCACACAGCCAGTAAAAGGATGAGCTGGGATTTGCACCGAGAGCCTGGTTCCAGAATGCTCTCCCACCGGCCTGAGACTGCCTCTGCCAGGGAAAGCCAGTGAGACTGTGATTGGGTGAGTGGCTGTCAGGCGGGCAGGGAAGTGACTCCACCTGTGCATGCCCCAGGGGGGATAGGAGTCCGTGTTACAGGGTGGCTGACTCCATCCCAGAATGGGGAACTTTCTAGCAACCAGAGCTGCCCAGTCATAGGGTAGGGGAGCCTAAGGAGTAGACATGCTGCCACTCCCCAGAGCTTGCGATCGCTCCCTGTTGAACCTGGTGCATTCACCCAGCGCCAGAGGCTCTGCCTGGCACAGTCCCTTCTCCCTCCAGCCTCGTCTTGCCCACTCTCCCCAGCACCCTCTGTGTTCTTGGCTCTCAGTCCTTCTTTCGGCCACTTGCTGGGCATGCTCCCCACCTCTGGGCCTTTGCACGTGCATGATCCCTCTCGGTCTGGATAACTCATCCATTCCGCAGGCCGCTTGAAGCCTTCCCAGATGCCCAACAAGGTCAGGTCGCCTTGTGTGCTGCTTGTGTTAGGCTTCTCTGCTCCTCCTGTAGGTGCCTCATGGCATCTTACTGCAATGATTGGGTAATCGTTTCTCCCACTAGACTATCAGCTCCATGTGGCAGGACCACACTGTCTGCTCTCAGGAGTTTCTCCAGCAGCCAGCAGTCCAGCACAGTACCTTGCTTGGTGTTGGAGAAAAGTGTATTAAAGGAATGAGTGAATAATGAATGACAGTAAGAAACAATGAAGGAAGCATTCAAAGTCAAATGCATGGCGCGGGGGGTGGGGTGGGGGTGGTGGCAGGGGCGACACGTGGGTCAGCAGAACTTCAAATCCCCTCCTGTCACCCTCTGGCAGTAGTTAATGTTTCCGTTCAACTTCCCAGGTATTGGAGAGTCAGAGCATCTCCTGGCACCCAGCTGGACATTGGCACATGTATTCTTACCCATAAAATAACAAGCAGGGACAAGGTGAGACATTTTCAGTGGACACTAGTTTGGGGGGCTTCAATCCCTGCCTAGAATGGATTGCGCGTTCCTCTGTGCAGCGGTCCTGCCCTTTCTCAGACCCCACCCAGTTTGGGCCCCTGGCTGCACTTCCGGGGAAGGCCACCAGATGGCGGCAGAAGCTAAGAATCGGAGCTCAGAGCGAGCTTGCTAGCGCCTGACTGCCCGCAGGGGACGCTGCTGCTCTGCCAGGTGCGCGCGTGAGGCGGGTCAGGTTTACCAGCTGGGCTAGGGAGTCGGGGTCAGCCCCACCGTGAGTAGGAGTAGATCTGAATTGTGGCACCCTCATTCTTTGTCATTTGTATGGCCCAGTCTTTAAAGGCAAACTGTTCTATAAAAGGCCAGATGGTAAATGTTTTAGGTATTGCTGGCTGGCCGTATGACCTCGGTCGCAAATACTCAGCTTTGTCCTTCAAGTGTGAAACAACCCATGGACAAATGGGTGTGGCCATGTTCCAGTAAGTCGTTATTTGTGGACCCTGAAATTTGAATTTCATGCAATTTGTCTATGTCACGAAATATTGTTCTTATTTAAAAAAACAAAACACTACTTAAAAATGTAAAAACCATTCTTCGCTCTTGGGGAGGGTGACCCTGATCTAGATAAAGTCCCAAACGAATGCCTGACATACAGTAGGTGCTCAGGTGGTAACTGGTGTTAGCCATCCAGGCGTGCTCAGCCGGGGCTCCATGAACCCGTCTCCAGCCAGCAGCCCTTGGAGTGGGGCCGGACACTCTCCTTCCAATTTTGGCCCCTGACTCTCCCCTGCCCCTCACAGGAGTACTCAAGGAAGGGTACCTGTCATCTCTCCTTTCCACACTCCACACAGGGCACGTTCTCACACTGCCATGCCTCTCTGCCTTGGCAGTTCCCTCCTCTGAATGACACCCTTGTCCTTTTCATCTTCCAAGGCCCGGTCTCATTGTAGAAGTTCAACTTTATTGAGGGATTGAGGCGTTCACCTATTTTGAGTGCAGAGTTCACGAGTTTTGACGAATGTATGTACCCAAGGAACCACCACCACAATCAAGATAGAGAACATTACCTTTACAGACCTAAAGCTTTCCTTGTGTCTTTTCCTAGTTAACTTTGGCTTTAAAAAAGTCTCCTAATTATCAAGTGCTTGCAACGTGCCCGGCTCCGTAGAGGCATTTGACAAGTTGTGTCTCACTGAAGCCTTGGGAACCTGGTGGGTGGGGGGCATTTGTTATCAGGGCACCTTTCAGCTCAGGACCCCAAGCTCTGGGACGGGAAGACATGTGCCATTGTGAGTAAGGGGCAGAGCTGGGATCTGATGCTGGCCTGCTGGTTTAAGGTGCATCCCTAATGGCTCCTGCCTGCCTTTCCCCAGCCCCCCTCATGCTTGCAGGGCCACTGTGCACACACCTCCTGTACTCCTAGCTACTCACAGAGTGGCCCAGGACCAGCATTGACATCCCCTGGAGATGGCCAGAAATGCCTAGGCTCAGGCCACACCCAGGACAACTGAGTCCCCAAGTCCCATGCATTTGTGTCCTTTCTGGGCCAGACGGTGAGCTCCTGGCAGGTAGGGGCGGAGCCCACCTCAGGGCCTCCACTCTACAGCTCCAGTGAACCCAAGTTGAATCAGTGGGTGAAGGGAAGAGCAGGAGACTGGAGCTTCAGCGTGAGCTTGAGGGTGGGGGTTGTGTATCTCAGGAACTGGTGAGGGATGAGGCCAGCAGGCAGTGGAGTGGTCTATTCCACTTGGAGTTTGGAGGTCTGCCTCTCCATTCACTCTGGCCACTGTCCAAGTTGACTCAGGGAGCCTGGGTCTATTTGCATTTATTTGCATGTAATTAGCATATCTCTCTGGTGCCTTTCCTAGTCTCTTACATAGGAAGAAGACTGGATTTGGGGAGCAGGTAGACAGGACAGGACTGGGGTGTTAGGGGAGGTCTTGGGTTGCAGATACAAGCTTGGGTCCTCACTGATGCCCGTCCTGGAAGCAGGTCTGGGGTGAAGCACTGACCCTCTTTGGGTGAGGAAGGGGGCCTGGTAGGTCCTCCAGATTCTGCACACTTGCTGTGGGAGCAGGGCTGGGGGCTGGGCTCCCCCAAGTTTCCCTGCCTGGAATGTGCTATTCACACAGCAAGATTCTCTAGGCAATGAGAGAATCTTGCAGACGTTGTATTGAGCAAGAAGACATAGAAGAAGCCACATTATGTGAGTCCAGTTATATTAAGCACAAAAGTGTACCAAATGACTGTATGTTGCCAGAAGTAATGGTGATCCCTGGGGAGAGGTTTAGTATTTGGGAGGGGGTACAGGGGTGCGGGGGGCTCTGGGAGGTGCTCAAATTGTTTTGTGTTCTGGGTACTGGTTACATGGGTGTGTTTACTCTGTGAAAATTCATCAAGTTTTATAGGGATGACTTATGCATTTTTATGTATACAAATAAAAAGTTGAAAAAAAGACCAGATTTAAATTTTGAGAAGAATTCTTTGCATATTCCACTGCCAAGAGACTGTCCCAGGAGGCTTCTCTCAGCTGTTAGGGCCCAGGCTGCTCTGACTCTTCTCCCACTGGGTCGTGAGCCACCTGAGGGCAGGCCCAGGTCCTGTTCATCTCAAGTCCCCTGGCACGTGACTGGGCACAGAGCAGAAACCATGGGTGACTCCTCAACACCTCTGACCTGGCATAAGAGGCCCAGGGGCACTGAACAACCTAGATGGGGGCGCTTCTGCTTATTACCTGCTCCTCCCCACCGAAGGCTGGCATTGGAACACCTGGCTGTGGCCCATGTCTAGGAAAGGCTAAGGGATGGGACAGCAGAGGGTGCCAGAGGAGAGAGAGGTGGGACTCAGGGATCCCTGGGTGGGTGTGGGTGTGGGGAGCCGCTGACAGTCTGGGGCCTCAGCACCCTGGCCTTGCTTGGGCATTCACCCCTGACCCTAAGGCTGCCTGGGCCCCTGCTGAGTCCCCACTTCAGACTCAGGGGTGGGGCGGCTGAGGCCTGGCTCCTCAGGACTTGGTCCTGTGCTGGGCCTGCTCTGAACTGCCCGGCCCTGAGTCTGCCTCACCCCTGCCCTCCTTGCTGCCGGAGTTATAGGGACCTGCAAGCAGGCACAGAGCCCCTCGCCGCTGTCTGGAACTTGTCATTGGAAGACTCTGGGCTATGGCCTTGCTGCTCTGTTCTTGGTTTCCCTTTTCTGTAGAGAGGGAGAACAATTTTGGTTGCTGTGAGGTCAGACAAGCCAGAGGATGTGAGGGACCTTGGGACCCAGAAGTGTGGGGAGCAGAGGCCTGCTGGGGGGACAGTTAGTGGGGGGCCACGCAGCCCATCCCCTTCAGCTGGGCTGGAGTTTGCACTGTGGGGAAGGTGAGAGGGTGGTAACAGTCTGTGTTGCTGTTCCAGGTATTTTCCAGGAGGTCGGTGGGGGTGCTGGGGGAGCATGGGAGAGTCAGGGCCCTGACGTGATCGTGTTCCCCTTCTGGGCCTCAGTTTACTCTTTTGCCAAGGGGGCTCTTGGGTTCGACTACCCTTCTGGCTCCAAGGCTCTCTCATTTTCATGATCTGTTTGGCTTTCACGGGGTGTTATTTTGGAATCAGTTCCTAAATCTCAAAGATTTGGGGAGGCTTCCCAATCAAATCCAGAGTTCCAGCTTCCTGAATATAAAGCGAGATCTGGCCATTTTGGGATGCCACATTTACAGGCAGCAAACTGGGGCAGCTGCTCAGGAAGGGGCCTTCATTCCCAGGGGGGCCCAGTATCCACACCCAGGGGGCTATCCTGCAGGCAGTTGAGTGTGTGTCCTGCTGGCCCTCTGCTCCCAGCCAGGTCAGCCTCCATGCACCCCCAGCCCCCAGCAGCCCAGCCCAGCGGCCCAGCGGCTGGCACACTTGCATGGACAGGCCTCTTTTCTTTTTGCCAACTTAAGGGTTTAGAGGGCAGGTCTGGATTGGACTGGCATTAGCTCATGTGTTTATCCAAAGCAGAGGCCTAGGTGTTGGATTTCCGGGGGGATGTCCAGAGCCTCAGTTAGGGACGAGAGTTAGTGTTTGTTTGTGGGGAGATGGGTTCCTCCTAGCCAGGACCAGGTCTTTGCTCTCCCCTCTGCGCTGACCCCATTCCCAGTGTCTCAGCCCTTACAGACCAGTCCCATGCCTATATGCCAGACTCTTGGCGTCACCTCCAGGCCTCTCACCTCCAAATGCCCACACTCATTGTGTTCTTTGTGGCATGGCCTGTGCATATCCTTAAGTCCCCTCCCCTTCTTCTTCTGCCCACGCCCTTCCCTCACCCCCGACTCAGCTTTCCATCCTCCCTAAGACTTTCCTGCCCTGCCATGGGGCCCCTTGGTCTCCTGCACCACACTGTGTGTCCCTGACACTGGGACGGGGCCTTGGTCCTGCCTCCTCAGCTTCCAGCACAGAACCAGGCACACAGTGGGTGCTCAGGAAATGATCTAATGAATGAAGGCTGGCTTTTGTCTGAGAGGACAAGGAGCTGGTGAGAAGTCACCAGGGGTCAGGCCCGGATACTTCGGGCTATTGCTCGGCCATTGCTGGGAGAAACAGGAAGGGTAGTCCCTGCCATTAGGGCCAGCGGGGAGGACCCTTCTCCTCCGACACCATTTCTGGGCACAGCCCTTGGCTCCTGTAGTCAGCCACCTGTTGGCTCTTGTGGGTGCCAGTCCCAGGCCGGGCCGGGAGTTTTGGAGATGCGTGACAAGCTCTTACAGTTAGGGGCTCCCAGTCGGCCGCAGTTGCCTGCAATAACCCTACCCCTCCACCTCTCAGCTCATGATGGGGAGAATAGAAGCAGGGAGGCCCCCAGGCCAGCTCCTGACACTTTACAGCTGGGGAAACTGAGGTCCAGAGAGGGGCAGTGACTTGACCTGGGACCCTCTCCCACGTGGCCTGAGCCAGGCTGTGGTGCAAAGTCAGTCTTGGGGGTCGGGACATTGTCATGCCTGCCTTGTTGGGGCCCCAGCTCCCCAGCCCCTCATCTGAGCAGCAGGGGAGCCCACTCTGCCCCTAGCATGCTTCATCAGGCCTGGTGTGTCCCAGAGCTAGCAGAAAGGTAGGGCAGGAGCAAGTCTGAATTGGCCCAGGGGAGTGGGGAGTCCCAGCGGGCCCTCCCCTGCCCACAGGGCCTGGGAGAGGTAAGTGAGCGTCCACACCCCAAATCCTCTGCCTTCCTTCTCCACCCACGCATTCAGCCCGGGGCCAAAACATGGCAGGGAGCCAGCCTCCAACCTCCTTCCTTAGTAACCGAGGCACAACACTCAACACTAGAGACTGTTTGTCCTGCCAAGGCCGCGCCCCAACCTGGTCCTGCACGGCAGGACCGAAGCCTGTGCCGAAGCCTGGCTGGGGGTTGGCGGGTGGGGGGGAGGTGGGCAGCGGGCAGCAGGGCCCCATGGACCTGGAGACCCTTCCCTGCCTTTCCCAAGCTCAGGCCAGCCAGGGCTGTTGTCCCAGCAACCTTTGACTGTGTGGCCCCCAACCCAGCCCCAGCTCCCAGCCCCGCAGGACTTGGTAGGGCCTGGGAGGAGAAGGGCAGGGAGAGGGGGCCTGTGCCTGAATCACAGGACACAAGTAGAGGTCTGAGGAGGATGGCCCCCCCAGGCCAGCAGGGTTCTGGGGAGCGTTCAGGGAAGGACAGGTATGAGAGGACCCTTCTGTCCTGGCTGGGGGCGGGAGGCCTTCTTCCCGGCAGGGGAGACCTTGAGGCAGCTGCAGCGTCTTGTTCAGGGCTAGTTAAGTGGTCAGGCAGGGGGGTGTCAGGGCCTGGGAAGAGGGGTGGCACTGGGGAGGGGAGGGATAGTGTTTCTGGCCTTTGGTTTTCCTGACCCAGGGCTCAGGATCATGGGAAACAGAACGACAGGCGGGGGCTCAGTCTCTGGGGAGCCCCGTCTGAGGGAGAAACATGCCTCCAGCCTTCCGGGGCTCCTAGTCTGAGAGGGGAGACACAGCCTCTGTCCCGGGAATCTGAGACATCCACACTGGGTGACAGAGACAAAGGGCACTCAGCTCGGTCGGGAGCACAGGGATCACCGGGCCTCCAGGGCTTGGCAAGCGCTTCTGGGCTCTGGGAAAGGTGGCACCTGAGGGTCTTCCTGCTTCTCCTGCCTGAGCGTTACCCCAAGTCCTGAGTGGGGGCACCCTCCCAGAGCTGGTGGGCCCTCCTCCAAGGTGCAAGGCCTGGTCAAAGCTCTGCTTAACTTGCCACTGCTTGTCAAATGCTTCCAGGTTAAGCAGTAGCGCCCCCACCACCTCAGCCCTGCACTGTGGGGAGGAACTGTCCTGGCCCCTTTTACAGATGAGGAAACTTAGGTGCACAGACAGCACGGGCCTGTGCTACAGGGCTTAGGTCCCACGGGGCAGACCACTGTGTAGTGTACCCAGTTCTCCTGACATTTGGGGGAACCTGCTATGAGCAGACCCCAAGCAATGCAGGAGAGCAGCAAGCCCAACAGAATCCCTGTCATTGTCCCAAGTCTTGAGACCCAGTGGGTGCTGTCCCAGTTCTCGGCCATTCTCTTAGGTCCTGTCCCCTGCTTCAATCCCCAGTGGGCCGGTGGGGCGGGTGGGGCAGGAGAGACTCAGTCCTGCTGAGGCTGCAGCTTCCCAGCCCACCCAGGCTGAGTCAGGGCTGGGCGGTAGCAAGGCGGGTGGCAGCTTTCCCAGGGCCAGTCCGGGCGGTGTCCACATTCCTCATAAGCTGGGTGCATCAGGGCTTGGCCAAGCCAGGTGTACTGTGCCCCGCCCAGGCCCCCACCTGCCGCCCAGCCAGCTCAGCGCCATGGCCTTGTAAGGAAAGAGTCTGGCAGCCGCCAGGACTGGGGTGTGGGAACTGCTTGCCTTGCATGTCCTTGTTGGGCAGGGTGCAGGCTGCTGTACCTGTGGGGGGGCAGCCTGCTGGAGTCCCAGCCCCCACAATAGCCGGGGCAGTTGGGACACCCCTGCTTACCCCCTCCTCACCCAACCCTCTGCCTCTGCACTTGGAGAGCTGGAGGCTGAGGCTTAAGACAGGCTGTGGTTTGGGTCTTTAGTCCTCATGGCTCAGCAAATGCTGGTGGAAGAGTGAAGGGTGGTCTGAGAGCTGGGGGTGGCGAGGGCCCCTCAGAGGCCAGGAAGCAGCAGGGGACACATTCTGTGTATGGCTTCCAGTCTCTCAGGGAGGTCTTTGTCCTGCGTGGAGCTCTGGGTGCCTGGTAGACTCCTGGGGCAGAGGCTGTGAGTGGGGCCCTGTGCCCATGGGACACCAGCTCTCAGGGCTGCTGCTAACAGCTTGCCACCCTGGCTCTGCTTCTTCCACTCCTCCAGGCTCTCTGCGTTGCAGTGGGGGCTGGGGGGGATCCATGTGGGGGATCAGTCAAGGTCAGTCCCTACCACTCGTTAAATTCTGTCTACAACTGGGCATCAGTTTCCTCTCCTGTAAAAGGAGGTCAGGGCGCCCTACCTGCCAAGGCTCCTGGGCTCTTGGTGGATGGAATGTGACCTGGGACTGAGGAAGTGCTTTGGGACCGGAAATGGGCTGTGCTCGGACCCCACTGCTTCCCCATTGGGGGATCCCCCAGCCCAGCCCAGCCCTGCAGCTTCCCTATCGGGCCTCTATGGGTCAGGCCAAGCTCAAGTCTGAGATGTGGGGCCCTTGCCCGCTATTTACCCTTCTCCTCTGAGGGCTGCTGGTGGAGCTAGCATTTCAATTACTCCCCTCGCCTCCCTGTCACCCCGTTCTGTCACCCCTCACCAGGTTTGAGCTCAGCCCGAGGTACCTCGGCTGGTTCTCTCCATCTACCCCTGCAGCAGGCAGGGACGGGCTGTTTCTTGGGCAGGTCCAGGCCAGCTTGGGCTGCAGAATCACTTCCCAGGCCCTGGTGGGAACACATGGGCCTTGGATCTGGGCCCAGGGTGGGCGTGGGAATTCTGTCCTGTATGGAACGTCAGGAAGGGTGACACCGGGGCTGTGGGAAGAGAGGCTGAGGGATGAGCCTAGATGGGGACCCTGCACCTGTGAAGAGCAGCAGGCTGAGCTCCAGGCAACCAGGGCGCCTGGGTCAGGGGAGAGGGGGAGCAGGGCAAGCTTGGCTCCTGGCCCCAGCTAGCCCTTAACTAAGCAGTGATGGTTAGGACTGGCCTAGGATGTGTCAGGCTGGCGCAGGGACCCCTCAGTACCCCGTCTCCAGCCTCCTTTTAGCTGAGTATTAGGGCTGGCATTCTGGAGTGACCTTGTTCCTGGGGACAAGTGACCTTGTTCATGGGGACCCTCTAGGGACTTTCGCTGCCATTCCTCGTTCCCTTTCCGGGGCCTTGTGGCAAGAGGGCAGCACTTTGTCCCAGAGGTGGTGCTGTTTGCAGTAGAAGGAAGTACCACAGCACCTGAAATCCCCATTCTGTGTCCCGGTGGTCTGGGGCTGAGGATGGTTCAGTGTGTGTGTGTGTGTGTGTGTGTGTGTGTGTGTGTGTGTGTGTGTTGGGGAGGCAGTTGTTCCAGTGGAGGTAGGCTTTTGGACATTCAGACCAGGGTCCCTGTAGTTGGCTTCTGAACCCTGAAGGATTCTGGGAGTTGGCACTAAGAGTGGGCCCAGGGCAGCCTGGGAAATTCTGGGAACAGGTGAGAACAGGCTGGAAGGGTGCGGCAGCAGCTGGAATGTGTGGGCAGGAGCAGCCCCACCCTCCCTCATCCAGGAATGGGCCCTAGCTGGGGAGCCAGGACCCAGCACCCTCTCCAGCTGTCCCCAGCTCTGCTCTGCCAGCCTCCAAACCCTTCTCCCTCCTGTGGGGTGCCCCCATACCCCCTTGCTACTTGCTGGGCTAGAGCCAGTGGCCCGGCTGGGGCAGGCTGTTTGGGAAAAGCTGGTAACTTTCCCTAAAGATTCTTAGGTTCTTGATGCTCTGTGTTTGTTTCTGACAGACCCTTTGCACAGACAGACCCTCTGTCACTCACAGGGGATTCACTTTGATGAGTTAGGGTAGCACAGGGCTGCAACCTAGACCAGCAGATGGGGTTTCTTGGCCAGCTCTCTTCTTGGATGGGGGCTGAGGACGCCTGCCAGACCTGGAGCTGCTGGACACAAGCTGTCAGTCTCTGCCTAGTGCCTTTGTCCTCTTCTGTTCTGCATAATTGATCAGGGCACCCTGTGGCCTTCACAGGAAAGGCCACGCTCCTTAGGATGGCATACACGGCCTTCCACAGGCAGGCCCCTGCCGGCCTCTCCAGGCCCAGCTCCCATGTCTGCCTCCCAAGACAACGTCCCACATTTGGGACGCCTCACTCTTCCCTGAGTGTGCAGGCCTTGGTGCCTCATGGCCTTTGCATGTGCCAGTCACCTGCCTGGAAGACCAGTGTCTACCTGTGACCCTTATGTGTATAGGTCCCTGCTGAGTTGCCTCAGGCTGTGTCAGGACCCTCTTAGGAGCTCCCACAGCCCTATGTGTTAGGCCTCCAGGGTGCCCTCCCTATTCAGTCAGCTTGTGAAGTCCAGGTGTCTCCCTTGGAGACAGAGCTCCCCAAGATCGGGGCCTGATGAGTGTCCCCTGTCACGTCCCCAGGTCCTCCCTCATGTAGGTCAGGGAGTGAGGGAACAAACTAATGAATGGGTGCAGGAAGTTTGGGGAATTCCTCTGAGGCCCGCAGACTTGCGAAGGGCTGTCATGTGACCTTGGCCCTGCTTCTGCTTCCTCCCATCTGAGGGGAAACACCCCTCTCCTTGAGACTGGGGTCTCCTGGGAAGATTTCAGAAATCTCTCTCGGGATCAAGGAAGGGACAAGCTCTTTCTCCCCCCTGTGAGGACTCAAGCTTAACGGGCTGGTGTGTGCGTGGCAATGGCTGCTTTGAGCAAGTGTGTGAATGAGTGTGTAAGGTATGAGTAGTGAAAGGACTGTGTGGGTGTGAATGTGCACAAGTGTGAAAGTGTGTGTGTGAGTCATGAATGTGTATTTTTCATGAGGCAGAGCAAGTCTGCATGAATGTGTGAGAGTGTGGATATGAGTGAGTGTGAGTGTACATGGGTTTGTGAGTGTGAGGACGTGTGTCTGTGAATGTGAATGGGTGTGAGTCTGTGTGAGCCGATTGTAAGTGTGAGTAGGAGAGTCTGTGAATGTGTATATGATGTGTGTGTGTGTGCATCTATGAGTTTGTGCACGTGTACCTCTGTGGTTATGGGTGTGGATGTGTGTCTAGGAGTGTGTATGCGAATGTGGGTGAGTGTGTAAGAATCTGAATGAGCTGAATGAGTGTGTGTAACTGTCAGTCTGTGAGTGTGAATTTGTGAGTCTGAGAGTGCACGAATGTGTGTGCGAGCTGTGTGTAAATGTATGGCTTTTCCTGGAGGGGGTTGATGGGACCCAGGGCAGTAGAAGAAGCTTGGCTTTCCTTTTCCTCAAGGCCATAGTCAAACCCAGGGACCCTCCCCAGATGTTCTGGGGAGACCCAGGGAGTTGGGAGGCTCAGTTGGCCCCAGGTGTATACTCAGAGAGGTACGTGGTCTTTCCCATCCTACAGAGAGCTTAGAGGCCATTCTTTATTAAACAAAACAGTAATACCAAATAGATTAAAAATAATATCTATTAAATATGCGTAGGATTTAAGAATTAAAGTACAACAAACACCCAAGAACCCACCACTAATTTTAGAAACTCTGATGAGTGCCCTTTCCCACACCACCCCTCCCCCTGCAGAGTCAGCACTAGCCTGGACTTCGGGTTCTGATAGCCTTGCTTTCTTTATAGATCTGAAGCCCTTCTCGCTGCACCGTGTAGGTGCCATCATCAGGTAAGACACTGGACTCTTCCTCCGGGGGAGGTGGCTGGCGGCGCCAGGCTGGCTCAGTGCTGCCCTCTGGGGGCGCGGGAAGCCGGCTTCCTCCTGCTCTGCTCAGCGCAGCGTGCCGACTAGGCGAGGAGCCCAACGCAGGGTACCCTGCAGAGACCCCACAGAAGTGGACGCACTCACTGTGTAACACGCACAGGGCACACCTAGACACTGATGAACACACCGGACACTCACAAAGATTTGCACATAGATGTGTTCCATCTATTGTGAATTGAGTGGGTGCCATACTCTGTGAGGAGCTTCAGGAGGAGAGAACCAGACGCAGCTGCTGTCCCTAGGGAGTTGGCAGCAGGAAGGGGGTGGTCCCCACGGAGTGGGCAGTGCCCTGCCTCAGGGACACTCACCCTCAGGGGTGGGAAAGGCAGGGTAAGAAGGCTGAGTTTGGAGTGAATGGTTTAATAGAATAAGCAAAGGTGGGGGAGCAGGGATTAGGGCTTTATGCCAGAGGCAGGGCAAGGTTTTTTTTGAGATGGAGAATGGGGGTTGAAGCATGACGTAATGAACAGGCCAGCTTCAGAAAGGAATTGTGTGTCTGTTGGCTTGGAGGCAGGGGAACAGACACAATGGCCCAGCCTGGGCCCCTGGTGCTATGGGGGTCATGGGACTAGAGAGAAAGGAGCTGAAGATGGTGAGGAGGAGCCAGGCCACTGGACAAGGGACCGGTGTGAAGCGTAGGAGGAGGATGTCTCCTCGTCCCTCCCCAGTCCCGGGCCCTATCTCTTGGGATGGCAGAGTAGAGGCGCACGACCCAGGATGGCCAGCAGAGGGCGCTCCCGGTATAGATTTGAGGCTCTCAACGGCGCCCTGGAGTGCCGTGGTTTTATCCGGACCATTCTTGGAAAGCGCTGGCACCTGCAATCCCAATGGAAGCATTCTGGCTTCCCCCTTGGGAGCTACTGAGCCTAGGGGTGACAAGAAATGATCCATGAGGTGGGAGCCTTAGAATGTCCTCTTTCTCCTGCTCCTTGGTCGGGCATTGCCTCGTCAGTGTCTCCGTCCTGTCTCCCCATGGTGACCTCAAAACCACCCCCAGAAATGTAACTGGCCACCTGACGTTCCCTGGAGAAGTTCTTCTGGGTCTTTGTACTGTGTCAGGACCAGCCAGCTTCTCTGTAAAGTTCCCCAGGGTTCTAGCTCCAGGGCTCTGCCCCTGTAGTCGCCCTGTGATCTCACTGCCTCCCTGCTTCCCTCACTCACCTCTAGGTGGAGAACTTCCTGGCCTGGTGTCGAGCAGGGTCCTGCAGCCAGCTACTACATCCTTGGAGCCTGTGGATTCTAGAGTTCTCAGGCGTAGAGGCTGCCCTTTCTTCTGCTACCAACTGTTAACAGGCTTCCATGAGGCTGGTTGTGGACACAGCCACGCCTGGCCAGTTCCATCAACTCCTTGGGAGAGGGGGAGTGGAATTATGGAGGAGAAAAGTACCTTTAGCTATGAATGCCTCCCACCACCTCCTGACATCTCCACCCAGGCAGAGGCACCTCCAGCTCAGGGCATTCATTTTTTATGAATTTCTACAGTTATCAAGCACGACTTACTATCTATTTCTGGAGAGAGAGAGGAAGGAGGCAGGGTCCCTGCCCATGTCTGGAGGAGGTGACAAGTAAATAGGTGTGACCACACAGGGTGCTAAGTGCTGTGAGAACCTTGAATTATTTTCTTCCTCTGAATCCTGCTTTTCCCTCTGGCTCCCAGTCCCAGACAATGCCAACATTACCCGCCCACCTGCTCAACCCCAAAAATGCAGCGTCATCCTGGTACCTCCCTCCCTCAGGCCCGTCTCCCTGTTGGCCATGATGCCCCATTCTCATCTTCACCGTCTCTCTCCCAGGCCATTACTTCTTTGCCCCCATTCAGCTTTCACCTTGCCACCAAAATGAGCCCTTCTTCAAACTCTCTGGTGCCCAGATGCACAAAAGAAAAAATTAGCGAATGTGACTTTGATGAAATCATCTGTTTAGAAAAAGACACTATAAACAATGGAAGCCCAATGGCCAACTGGGAAAAACATATTTGCTATCCATGTGCCAAAGGCCTCATTCCCATGTTTACCAAAAGCTCACACAAGTCAGGAAGGAAAAGACCCCACAGGAGAAATAAGAATAAAAACAGCTGGCCCATAAGAAAGTAGAAAGAAAAGAAGAAGAGATAAAAAAATATAGGGAAGGATGTTCAATCTCATTCATAATTAAAGAAATGGAAACCAAAACAACAGAGAGGCTTTTTTCTTTTTCTTTTCTTTTTTTTTTTAAAGGAAGCTAGTTTATTAGCGGTAGGAGAAGAGGTTGCAGCTTCCGAGTGGGAGGGGGTCCCGAATGGGGGTGCCCCGAGAGGACTTTTTCAATGATCAAAAAGACAAAATTTGGAAAACAACAACAGAGAAGCCTTCAGACCTTGATGATACCCAATGCTGGTGGATGTTGAGAGGAAAGTTATTCATGGTTGATGGGAAGGAACATTTGTAGAACTCTTCAGGAAGACTTTTGTTTTCTTTTTCATTTTTTTAACTGTTGAAAATTTCAAATATCTGCAAAAGTAGAAAGAATAGCAAAGTGAACTCCTGTTTGTCCATTGCCCAGTTTTGATAATTGTCAAATGCTTCCTTTCTTGCGCCTTCTCTCTCCCCCTACCATCTTTTTGGGGGAGGTTAGAGTATTTTAACTCCACATATCATTTCATTTTACTCTGGAAGAAAATTTGGAAATAGTTATCAAAGTAAACAATGGATTTACTGTTTAACCCAATAATCCCACTGCTAAAATTTCCCCTGAGGAGCTATTTGCGAAAGTTCACCTGTTGTCTGTATGTTCAGGGAGGTTTATTACACCATTGTTTCTAAAAACAAAATCACTAGGGACCAGAAAGGTGGTTGGTAGCATCAGGAGTAAAGAAATTCGACCTCCTGGTCATGATAGATTAAAAAGAATGTGGTGGCTCACCAAGAGATATTATTAATTGGGAAACTGAGGCATTGACGAGATTGATAATACCCCTTTTGTATCGTTAAACTCTATAAATAGATGCATTAAAAATAAAACAAAATGGCACAGACATGCTTGGATGACTCTCTACTGCTACAGGATCAGGTCCAAACTTTTTAGCACTCCTTTCATGGCGGTCTCCCCTTCCAACCTTCATTCTAGCCACTTCTCCCACTTATATGCCCTATGAATTGGCCCAGAGATTCCCAAAGTGGGTTCAAACGAACCCTAGCTCCAGACATTCCTTCTGGAAGTGGCTCCATGGGTGAATAAGTTTGGAAAACAGGTGGCAGTTTATCCCCTCCTTGGAGGGTCACAATACACATTAGCTTGTTAAGGGCTCTGGGAAGTCTGCAGTAAAACAAACAAAAACTGTTGGACTTTCATCTCTGACCCACTGCATGGTCAAACTCAGTGCTTTATACACAGTGAGTGCCCCACTGATGCTCAAGGTGTGTACCTTGCCCTGGCTCTCATTAGCACTACCTGGTCCATCAGGGATGAGAGCCACTGCTCTGCGGGGTCAGCCTTGTTCATTTCTGAGCTCATGTAGCCCCACTTCCTCTCTTGCTCACCCCATCCGAGCCATACTGGTCCTTCTTTCTGTTCCCTGAAAAGAGTACCAGCCTCAGGGCCTTTGCACTAGCTGTTATCTCGGCCTACAGTGCCCTTCCCTGTACATGGCTGGCTCCTTCCTTAATTCATTTGCCCCCTTAAGTGTCACCTAGGAGAGGCCTTCCTGTCCTCACCCCCACACACCCTCAGATCCCCTCTTCTTGTTTCCCTGGAAAATGTATCATTCCCTGGTTTGATTATTGCTCATCTCTCCCACTAGAGTGTCTGCTCCCTAAGAGTAAAGATGTTGTCTTTTGTGTTCATCCCCCAGAGCCTAGGACACTGCCTGGTACACAGTAGGTGCTCAACTAATAGTAGCTGAACAAAGGCATTTCCTTACAAGATCCATTTTCCTTAGCATTCCTATTGCATCCCCTGGAAATACTGATCCAGCTGCAAGTCTCTGCATGTTCCTTAAACACACCAGACGTGCCCCCACCTCTCCTAGATGATTTCTTGCCTGATCTTCTTGGCCTGGCAAAGCCCTGCCCTGGCTTCGAAACCCAGCTTTGTTGTCCCTCCCTGTGAAACTGTCCTCAGTGGCCTGTCTGAATGAGTCGCTCCCTCCTGCTCCTCCCAGGTGCTTGTGCACACATACTTTATCACCACTCGAATAACACTTCTGTGATGGACTGTTTGTGTGTCTGTCTCCCACTTACAGGCCTGTGCTCATTATGGGCAGGGCTTGGCTGACTCAGTGCCGAATTCTCCGCTCCCTGCCCAGTGACTGCCACACAGTGAACACAATGAATGGGTGCTGAATGAAATCCAACTTGGGGCTCTTAGTGCCTGCATCCATGCTGCAAGCGTTAGTGGGGCACTCACTGTGTATAAAGCACTGAGTTAGACCATGCAGTGGGTCAGAGATGAACAGAAAGCTGTCTCTTGGCTGTAAACGATTATAATTCTAGGAGAGGAACAGATCCACCTCCAATAATTCTAACACAAGTGCGAGTGGCCAGCGCTCACTGGTGGTAGAATGGGTGCTAAGAGAGTGTATATGTGATTACAGATAACATAGGCCTGATCCTGTAAAGATTAGCAGCTGTGCTTCCTCCCCCACAAAACCTTGCTGGCATAAGTGTTTCACACCTGAAATGTTACATAAAAAGCCGCCAGGGCCGGGTCCTGAGGGAGGCAGCAAAGACAAGGGGCTGTGAAGTTTAGCAAAGGGCACTGGCTCTTGGCTGGTGAGTTGGGGCAGCTTCAGGGAGGAGGCGGGCCTTGATGGGCAGAGATGGTGGGGGGCGTGGGGTGGGGGCGCAGGTCCCCTGGAGTCCAGGCCTCTGCACAGGTGAGCTCCTGCTCTGGCTCATGTGTTGCCCTTGGGAAGGATGGACGACCTCCCTTCCCGGTGTGACTCTCCTGAGGTGGGAACACTGGGTTTGAAGGTCCCCTCTGCCTCCTCTTGCTTGCCAGTGATCCCCCATCCCTGGTCCTCCCTGCTCTGGTCCTCCTCTCTGCTCCTCCCCCTCTGAGCCTTCCTCCCCAGGTCATCCTCCAGCAACCCCTCCACCCTCCAGCCCCCCACCTGCTCCTCCTCCCTTGTTGGTCAGGCGTGTGGGTTATATAGTATGGTGGGCTGGGTGGTCAGCACCAAGACAAAGAGCCAAGAGACCCCCCTTCTTGACAACTGTGGTACGTGAAGGAAGGACACAGGCCAGGCTCAGAACACCCCCGGGCTCCCCCGGGAAGACCAACCCCACTCCAAGCCAGCTCCCACGCTGGGGGCAGACATAGCTGTTACCTTGAGGAAGTGTCTAATCTGAGGGGAGAGAGAAAGCCTCTCTTTTGGGGACTCTGGGCCATACTTGCTGCTGGAGGAAATTTCTCAAGAGCATTGAAGAGCAGGTACCATGAGTGTGGCCTCACAGGGCACAGAGGGCAAAGAACAGATGGGTAGGTGGGCACGGCCCAAGGGCCCTGGGAAATTGGTCTGGAAGGCCGGAAGGAGCCTGGAGCCCGCCCAGGCCCTCAGTGTCCCCTTAGCCAATCTGCAGGGCAAAATGGGGAGGGGGTGTGAGCCAGGCCTGAATGGGGAAGTACCTGAGCTGTTGTTCTCTCATCTCCCCCATACCTGCCTCAGGCCATGGCAGGGGGAAGGCTGGGAGGGGGCAGAGAGAGGGAAGGGCAGAGGGAAGAAGGCAGGCCTGTCTGGCTAGAGTCTTCCAGCTTGTGGGAAGCAGCAACAGTTTCCACATGTGCCTCCCTCAGGCCCAGTTCCCCTTCCCAGACTTCCTCCCCACCCATTCCGAGATTCTGGCCCTTCCTGCCTCCCTTGCACTCTCCTCCTGCCCTGAGGCCTATCTGGGGCACTCCAGCCTCTGAGTCCTTTTTGGGGAGGGGCCCCGAGTGCTGATGTGGCTCTGCTTGGAAAGGTGAAGTATCAGCAGCTGTTTGTGCCCTACGTCTGGGGTCCATTCAAGGCTGATGGTTCCTGGAAACTAACCGGAGGGCGGTGGCTGAGTCGGCTTGTCCCTAGAGAGGAAGCACCCAGCAACAGGCAATTGTGGGACCTCTGCCTCCACCTCTCCTAATGGGAGGAGGTTCCCAGAAGCCCCAGAGATGTCTCACATCTCCCACATGCCCAGGAGGCGGACGGGCCGCCTTTGGAGCCAGAGACAAATCATTAGTGGGTGGACCTGGGAGGGGCAGGCCTAGAGCCTGAGGAGAGAGTCTGAGGAAACAATAGAGGAAGAAGAGAATCCAACCCCAGGCAGGTGTGGCAGGCGGAGGGTGTACTTCCCAGTGGCATGCCTGGCCACGTGGGAAGTGCTTCAGGGGTGAGGTAAGGAGCAGGGGACCTATGAGATTCTTGGTGGCCCTGCCTATCCCATCCTGGGTGAATGGAAAGGAGCTGACAGGCATTGTAGTGGCAGGGGTCTGGGGGTGAAATGAGGGTCTTTGGGACTCCTGAAGGATTTGAGGTTCCATTAACGAAACCAAGGTCCCAGCTGGGAGCCAACCCAGGACTCCTGGGCCTCTTATTTCCCTGACCTCACCTACTATGGATCCTTTTCCTTGGGGAGGGGGGCTGGTGGCCATGTGTTCCCTTCCTGGGTCCCTGTCTTCCCCCCTGTCCTGGCCCAGGCTTCATGACCCCAACAATTCAACAAGCATTTACAAAGCACCTGCTGCTCTGGGTGTTGGGTAGGGGTGGAGGGTAGGCACTGTCTTAGGGGGTGATCAGTAATACTTTTGGGGCCTGTAGGAGCCAAAGTCAGCTGGGCAGATGTGGCATGGCCTTCATCAGTATCAATATGCACTTATTTAACATCAAGTATATACGGGGCCTCCAGGTCACTCTATACCCTGCGCCTTCCATTAGCATCACGGTGGCGGGGGTGTAGTCCCAGGGACCCTGCCCCAGCACCCTGGTCCTGAGTGAGACAGGGTCTGTCCTACTCACCTGTGAGACGCTGGGTTTTCAACAACGTCTGTAGAGGAGACCCAGGGCCTCTGGGGTTAGTCAAGCCTAGGCTGGCCTGAGGGCCCTGGAGGATGCTGGGGGATGTTCCCTGGGGTCCTCCTCCCCTTGTCCCCTCCCACATTGTGCTGGACTCCCAGCAGCCTCTGGGCCTGGATCTCTTCCTCCTTCTCTTCTCGCCCTCCTTGTGGGCCACGCTGCTGACAGCTGTGTGGGCTGTGGGCCCTGCACTGCCGCTCTGGTTGCAGGGGCCTCTCCCTGCTGGGGGTGGAGGACAGGCCTGGACAGGAGGAGTCCTGGCTGAGAGGACCTGTGCATGGCCCTCTGGCCGGCTTCTGCCAGACCATCTTCCCCGGCAGGGAGAGTGGGAGCTGCCTGGCCCTGGTTCCAGGCCTGGCTCTGCCACTAACACCGGCTGCCCAGCCCACCACTCAAGTGCCCTGAGCCTCAGTTTCCTCAGAGTGGGCATTGTTGAGAAGATCGGGTGCGGGCTGTCTCTGGGCTGTGTAGGAGGAATGTCTGGTCTTCTTCGGCCTTCCAAGGATGGCCACATACTCTGGAGAGCCATAGAGGCTTTCCTGGGGTCTAACTCTGCCCTCTTACCTAGGGGGAGAGGCATGTGGGATCTTTCTAGGTTGAGGTGCCAGAGGGGGGGCTCTACAGAGCAGAGACAAAGCGCCTGGGGGTCACTGGCATGGGGAAACAGAAGTCCAGACTTCGGCATACAGTCTGACATTGGGGTGAGGGGCTTGAGGGGAGCAAATGGTGGTGATGGGGGCTGAGGCCTTGGTGATTTTAGAGGGAGGAAGGAAGACTGACAAACTCTTTGCTCCTTCAAACTGGACCTCAAAGGTCTGGGGGCTTTGGAGGTGGGTTGAGGGCTGGGCTGTGGGCTCTAGGGAGGGGCACTCCTGGGCTGGCCCACTCCCCAGGCCCTGACTCTGCTCCAGAATCAGTGCTGGAAGGCGGGCAACCCCTTCTTTGAGGGAGTGAGGTCTGCCTGGAAGGAGGAGGGAGGAGGCTAGTCGGCCCCTGGCGGAGAGGGGTTCCTGGGAGTGTGGTTCCAGCAGGAGATGGGGAGGGTCTTTCTTCACTGCATGTCATTATGTGTGAGGGTAACTGGCTGGTGCAGGGCCTGCCTCTGGCCCACCCAAGTGACCCCAGGTTCCACTGGTCCCTACTCCCCCAACACCCCCAACATAGTCCTAGAGTGCCAGGAAGTCCTCCAGGTCTAACCTCAGAGTCCTGGACATCTGACCTTGGCTTTGAGCCCTCTCCTCACCCCTATAGCAACCCTGAGAACTCCCAGACTTCACAGGCAAGGTGGGGTTCATCCTTACTTTCCCAGATAGCTTGTGCTGTCCCCATTCTCTGAGCAAGGAGACACCTTCATAGGAGAGGCCACCCACTTTCTAAGCAGGAAGTCTTTCCAGTAGACAAGTCTCATCGTAGGAGCTCCAACCACAGGGAAAACCCTCCTTGTCCCTGTGTGTGGTGGAGAGCCCAGGCCACCCACAAGCTTCCTGGGGAGCCAGACTCGCCCTCCCTGCCCATCCCATGGGCCCTGGCCACCCCTGGAAGTTCCCCATTCAGACAGGCCTGGTGCAGACGCCAGTGTCCTGGCAGCACCTAAATCATTAGCGCCACAGAGATTAGGCTGGTAATCTCCTTGTTGGGTGGTGGTAGGTGCCAGCCGCCAGGATGTGGGAGCATGCTTCTCCCTTGCAGGGTGCAGGCACGGTGCGGGTGCTGACGCCCCTCCTCCTCTCACGCCTCCTCAGTGGGAGGGGGCTTGGGAATGGCTTTCCTCAGGTACTGGGGGGATGAGCAGGAGTGGTCGCCCTATCCCTCTGCTTCATCCTCTTCCTCAGCCCCAGCTTGACGTGTGTTACTGTTTCTCCAGGTTCCCTCGGAGACTGGGAGACAGGAATTATCCACATTTTACAAATGAGGAAACTGAGGCTCGTGAATGGACTTCCTATAAGACCTGGATCCAAAGCTCCAAGCAGCATGTCTATTCTCCTCAGATATGGGGATCCCCAGGCCAGAGCCACAGACTTAAGATGATCTCAAGAGAGTTGGGAGTTCCCCAGGTCGTAGGGGGATTCTCTCTCTCAGACTGGGGGGCTCCCTCAGGGCCACGATGGACTTAGGGGAGGGTGTTGCCCCAAGTCTCTCCACCCTTTCCTCAGAGACCAGGAATGCTGGGTAGGGGGCCAGAGCAGCCTCTGGGCGCTAGGCCTGTGGAGCCTTGTTCCAGGCCTTTTCTGGCTCCCAGGGCTGGGTTCTCGACTCCCCCCAAGAATGAGCTCAGTAGCCTAATTGCTGCTGAGGATGGAGGATCACCCTACCCCCGGGCTGCGGATCCAACATCATCTTTGTTTCTGAACAATGGGCTGCTTAGGGCCACTTGCCCAGGCCAGGCCAGGCAGGGGAGGGGGCCTGGGGGATGCACTCAGCATGTCCAGCCTGAGCCCCAGGCCCTGGGTGGCTGGTACAGGAGAAAATTACACGGCTGGGGTTTTGGCTCTGACTTCAAGGGCCAGAGGCCCAGCCCCTATAGCCTGGCTATAAAGGGCTGCCCGGGGTCTCTGTCCAGACCAGACACTGCTTCTGACTCGTGGACACCATGGCTACCACCACCAGCATCCGCCAGTTCTCAACCTCCAGCCCGTATGTGCCCAGCGGGGGTTTCTCTCGAACATCCACGGTCCGTGTCGGGGGCTCCTGTCGAGCCCCCAGCCTCCTGGGAGCCGGCAGCTGCGGCAACATGTCAGTCACCTCGTCCCGCTTCTCAGCGGGCTTGGGGGGCGGCTACAGTGGGGGCTATACCTGCAACCTGGGTGGGGGCTTCGGCTCCAGTTTTGGTGTATCGGATGCCCTGCTGGGGGGCGGTGAAAAGGAGACTATGCAGAACCTCAACGACCGCCTGGCCTCCTACCTGGAGAAGGTGCGCGCCCTGGAGACGGCCAACGCTGACCTGGAGGTGAAGATCCACGACTGGTACAAGAAGCAGGGGCCTGAGCCCACCCGTGACTACAGCCAGTATTTCAAGACCATCGAGGAGCTGAGGAATAAGGTGTGTGGACCAGGCAGCTCCCTGCCCTCTGTCCTCTGTCCTTAGTACCTGCTTCTGACTCACTCCATCCCAACTTTGGAGCTTTGTGAACATTTCTCCTCCATCTTAGCTATTCATTTATTCACTTACTTGCTCTGGAACCCGGCCCTGGGCCAGTCATTGGTCCCAGGCTGGAGGACATCCTATGCAGGGAGGTTTTCTGGAGTTCTTCTCCCTTTCTGAGGGGAGTATATTTGGGGTGGGTGATGGAGGAGTAAGCAGGGAAGGCTTTAGAACGTGGAAAGCAGCAGATGGTATACCAGGTATAGGGAACGGCATGGGCAAAGGCATAGAGATGAGGAAGAGTTTGGTGTGGCTGCTGGGAGATGAGGCTGGGTTTCTCCTTCTCACTATTCCAGTCCACTATGGGGCTGCTGTCTGCCTGCCTCACCTCCTCCAGGCAGTCTTCCTGGATGGATGGCACTTGCCTTTTATCCCCAGATCTTGGGGTCCCTTCAACACTTTGAGGTTCAGCCTACACCCTGTTTGTTGTGCTGATTTCACGGAATCTGTCATGTTCTCATGGTTGCTTTTGTTGTGGGTCTTCCTCATTTCCTCCATGATGGTCATTCTGGAGGTCTCCAGGGGCAGAGGCCATACCACTCTTTGCAGACTGAGCGTCCCCGAAGGAAGGAGCTGTGTCTTCCCACTCAGGCTGGAAGCTCCCAGTCTAAGCTTCTCTAACTTAGTCTGATGGAGGAGACAAATCTCTCTCTCTCTCTCTCTCTCTCTCTCTCTCTCTCTCTCTCTCTCTCTCTCTCTCTCTCTCTCAGAACATGCCCTTGGCATTTTGTAAATGTGGCACCTCGGTCTTCTGCACAAACCCTGCCCCTGGAGGGTTTTACAAGTGCTGCAGCCCCCAGAGGCAGGTGCGAGGTTAAAGAGATGGTGAGAGCCAGGCTTGGTAGGCTGGGGATGGTCAGGCCTGCTCAGTTGCCTGGTAGAAAACTAGGTGTGCAGCTGCCCTGTGAGGGGCTTTGCCTATTCCTGCCTGGGACCTCTGCCAGGGAGGGAATTCCTGCAATTGTCCCCTGGAAGCAGAGTTACTGGGAGTGCCAGATCAGATACTGGGCTTGGTCTGGGCAGTGGGGAAACCGGGGGAGCCCTGGTGAGTCAGTGCTCCTGATTCGGGGTCAGCCAGCTCCTCACCACCAACCCCCAGTGCACCAAGCACCAGACTTCTGCCCTGAGTCACTGTGCCCTGCAGGGGTTTTCACAACCACTGCTCCCTGGGCCCAATGAGCCTCCGGAGCAGGGAGGCGGGTGGGACAGGCCCACAGAAGCCTGGAATGGGTAACAAACTGGCTCTTGGGATGAGCCTACTGGGGCTGCTTTTGCCTGCTGGCACTTCACCCTGTTACACCTCCTACACTTCAGCCCTCATCCTTAAAACATTCCAAATTCTACTCAGCTCACCTGCCACCTCCGCCAAGATTTCCTCTCTGCTTTCTCTGGGCCTCACTCTCCTCTCTCTCCCACGACCCTTGATTGGAGCTTCTCTTGGGCATTTCTCACAGTAACAGTGACAGCTGCAGTAACTAACCCTCTGCTCCTTCCAGAGCCTTCCATGGTCTCATTTAAACATCCTGGATGACCTTGTGGGAAAAGAAAGCTTTGACCTAGGTTTGAGCTGGGCCCAGTCATAACCTCATTAATTAACTAATTAATCACTTAATAAAACTAGTGTTTCCTGGGGGCCAACTCTAGGCCAGGCACTGTGCCCAAGACCGGGATTCTGAAGGGATCAAGACAGACATGGCCTTGTCCCCTGGAGCTCAGAGACCATTGGAGGAGGAAATAACAAAAAAGTCATGGAAAAATTGCACTTGGGAGAAGTACTATGAACGAGAGATGGGCAGGGAGGAAGTATGTCTGGGAGGAGGGACCCAGATGGGGAATTGAGGAGGGCTTGTTGGAGGAGGTGGCAACTGAGTGTAGAGGTGAAGTTAGTTGAGGAAGAGGGAGCATGTTTCAGGCAGCGTGGGCAGTGACCCCATGGTGGTTGAGGGGTGCATGTGGATCTCTGTCCTGGCATCATGGTTACCTGTGCCTGGACATCGTGCCCCCCCCCCCACTCTGTGAGCCCCCAGCAGGGTCCTCAGAGGAACAGAAGACCACAGGGACCTTTCTTCACTCTGTCCCACTCTCAAAAGGGCTGCAAGAGGGGTTTTGCAGGGCCTTCCCAGGGCTGTGAGGGTGCTTCTCACTGAACCCATCACCTCCCCCAGATCCTGGCGGCCACCATCGACAACGCCGGCTTGGTGCTGCAGATTGACAATGCCCGCCTGGCAGCCGACGACTTCCGCACCAAGTGAGGCTGGGTCTCCGGGGCTGCTGGTGGTGGGTCTCGCTCTGCACACCACAGAGCCCTTTGTGTGTACGAGGGGGTGGCCTTGTGGCCCTCCATGGCTCATGCCTCCACCCCTCCCAGGTACGAGACAGAGCTGAACCTGCGTATGAGCGTGGAGGCCGACACCAACGGCCTGCGCAGGGTGCTGGACGAGCTGACCCTGGCCAGAGCCGACCTGGAGATGCAGATTGAGAACCTGAAGGAGGAGCTGGCCTACCTGAGAAAGAACCACGAGGATGTAAGGCCAGCTCAGGAATGGGTGCAGGAGAAACTCGCCTGGGCACAAGCAAGGCGGGGGCCCTCAAATCGTCTTGGGCCAGGGTTTGCTCTGCATCCAGGGCCCATCCAGGGGTGGGTTCCTGATCCTGACCCTGGGAGACACATAGACGGCCCTGGGTGAGGCCCTCTGCCTGCAAAGATACTTCCCGTGTCCCTCGAGGCATGGTCCACTGTGTATTGGCACCTAACTATCTAATGAGCAAATCAGTCTGAGAACATGCATGCTAATTATTACAATTAATTATAATAGTGATAGTCATAACAACAATGAACATCTGCCCAGCACATTACAAATGATTCACAGCAATTATTTCAGCTGATACCGACAGCAGTGCTGGCAGAAGGGTGCTCATTCTTCCCTTTACCAGTGAAGAAACTCAGGCTCAGAGAGGTTAAGGGATTTATCCAAGGCTGCACAGCGGTCTTCCCTCTGGTCTGTCAGACCCATGTTCACAGCCATGTCCAACTCCACTACTCTGCCACCTCTCCCACATCCTTTTTCAGAGAACTTTGGGTCCCAGGGACCCCAAGCCTCAACCCAAGACCCTGCAGGGAGACTAATGAGCCTGTGGCTTTCTTTTCAGCTGAACTTTGGGCTGGCCTGAGCTGGGGCCGCCCAATCTCCAAGTAGCAGGAGCCCAGAAAGTATCTCCACTTGGCTTTGAGGCTGGTTATAGGGATTGCATTTCTTAATGAGTTCTGGCTCTGCTGATAACGACTTGGAGCTGCTTTCCTCCTGCGGTGCTGTGTGGTTGGCAGTGGGTGACAAGGCTGGTAGTCAGGGTGGTGAGTGAGGTTGTCCTGGCTTATCCCCTGCCATGATGGAGAGTTGCCATCTGTCTTGTCCTAGCATGCATTGGGGGCGGACCCTGAGTGTGTGTTTGGGGAGAGGGTTGATACCCACAGCCGTGCACATTTGAGACATGACATCTGCCTTCACTTTCAGGGTGAGATGCTATCGGCCTTTCTGTGCCTGTCTGTCATCTGCACCCATCTCCCTGAGATAGAGAAGGCAGGCCCCAGGGTCTCTCCCCAGGATAGCCCTGGGTGAGCTGCTGCTCTCCTTTCTGTCCAGGAAATGAATGCCTTGCGAGGCCAAGTGGGTGGGGACGTCAGCGTGGAGATGGACGCTGCCCCTGGTGTGGACCTGAGCCGCATCCTGAATGAGATGCGTGACCAGTATGAGAAGATAGCGGAGAAGAACCGCAAGGATGCTGAGGACTGGTTCTTCAGCAAGGTAGGTGGCCGTGTGTGAGCAGGTGTGCACACATGTGTGTACATGTGCTGAGAACGGGCTGGAAAATGTGTGGATCCACAGACTGTCCCAGCTGGAAGGACCTTTGGAAACCAGTTAGACCAACTCCTCATGTTTAGATGCAGATTAGGAGGCTTAGAGAGGCCTCAAGCTCACACAGCCCTTCACTGCGGCCGGGGGAACAGATCCAGGTCTCCTTTCTCCCAGCGAGGGCTTCTCCTGTATGCATGTGTGTGTTTGGATGCAGAACTTCCACCCTTAGGAAACACACACTGACTTAGTCCCGGACACTATCAATCACAAAAAGAGTAAAACCTGGGCCTGTCTTTGAGCAGTGCTTGCAGCTCAGAAGGAGTATCTAATGCAAGTGACCACAAAGCACAGTGAATTCTGCTAAGTTCCCGCGTGAGCACAGGGGGTGTCTGTGTGCAGGTGTTTGGGCCCCCACAGAGTCCAGGAAGGCTCTGGGAGGTTAGGGCTCAGGGGCGGCCCTTGTCCTCTGCGCCGCCTCCGCAAACCTCCTCAGTTCCCTGTGTCCCACCCTGCCTTCCAGACGGAGGAGCTGAACCGTGAGGTCGCCACCAACACGGAGGCCCTGCAGAACAGCAGGACTGAGATCACCGAGCTTCGCCGCTCCGTGCAGAACCTGGAGATTGAGCTGCAGTCCCAGCTCAGCATGGTAGGGCTTTCGTCCCTTCCCTGCCTTGTACCTGTCATCCCAGGACAGGCCCAGCCTTGTAGACCCCCACTCAAAGAACCAGAGACTCCCACAGTGTCACTTCCTACACTGACAAGGCCCCTCTCTGCCCTAGTTACCGCGCCACCATGCTGGCAGCACCCACTATCCCATATGGTGGGGCCCTCTGGGTGCTCCGCCATGGGGAAGGGTCCCGTCTCTGTCTCACCCAGCCACCTAAACCTTGGCCCACAGAAAGCATCCCTGGAAGGCAGCCTTGCGGAGACCGAGGCCCGCTACGGGGCGCAGCTGGCCCAGCTGCAGGGGCTCATCAGCAGCATCGAGCAGCAGCTGGGCGAGCTGCGTTGTGATATGGAGCGTCAGAACCACGAGTACCAGGTGCTCCTGGACGTGAAGACGCGGCTGGAGCAGGAGATCGCCACCTACCGCCGCCTGCTGGAGGGCGAGGACGCCCAGTGAGTGGGGGCGCCCTGGCACCTGCTCTGGTGGGCTGGGGCTGCTTCACCCAGGGAGGGACCTCTGAGCTACGAGGTCAGCACCAGCAAAGGCCAGGAGGAGATTCGGAGGTCTGCAGGGGGTGAAACTGAGAACACTGGGGTCCAGCTGTGAGGAGTGTTGAAGGCCACTTTAAAGCATGCGGACTAGATGGTGTAGGCGCTGTGGCGCCGTGCAGGGGTTCTGCATGGAGGGGTACGTTCAAGATGTCTCAGAACATTCACTCTGGCCAAATGCATCAGCGGGGCCAGTGTGGGGTAGGGAGACCTGTCAGGTGGCTGGAGCTGTGAGGCGGGGGCAGAGGGCAGGGACAAGAAGGCTTTGAAACAGGAGGATGTGTTATGCTGGATGCCTGGACGTGGGCGCGAACGTGGCTTGCAGGCAGGGCTCGACGAAGGCATGGGTACCGATGACCCTGGGTTTCTCGTTCCCATGACTGTGTGGTCAGTGATGCCATTACCTGGGATGGGATGAGGAGCAGGATAGCTGTCTGGTTTGGAGGTGGGAGATGGAGCGGGGCTTTACTGTTAAGGGGCTGAGAATGTTCTGGAGTCTCCATGCTAAGTCATATATTCTAGCTTTTTTGCTCTCTGAAGACCGTAAAGTCCATTTACAGCTTAACCACAGTCTCTCCTGTTTTAATTGAGTCTCTTTGTTGGGCCCTTAGGGATATGGAAAAACCACTTGCTCAGTTTCTCCTTGTGAATCCCTGCTTAGCTGCAGAATGCCTGTGGGCCTCCTGTTGGGTGGGGTGTCCCCTTTCCCTACTCCTGCCCACTGGGCCTGTGCCCTTTGACCCTGTGGTTGCCATTCTTTTCCACACACTCCCAGCTGTGATTTCTCTCCAATTTGCTAGGATCTTTCTCCCCTCACCCTGGGCTGCTTCAGCTGCTTCTCCTCCCAGGGGGCTGGGCTCCCAGCCGGCACCCCTGGGTTGACAGGTTCCCCTCTCCTTTTTTGCAGCCTGTCCACCCAGTACTCCTCATCCCTGGCTGCACAGCCCACCCGGGAAGGTAAGAAGAGCCTGCACCCCTGCCCAGAGGGGATAGGAGAGGCTGAGGACCCTTCTGTGTGGGAGACTGGGGAAGGGGCTCTGGCCTAAGGTTCCCTGCACCTCCCTCCTCTACTTCCTACAGTTGCGGTGACCAGCCGCCAGGTGCGCACCATCGTGGAGGAAGTCCAGGATGGCAAGGTGGTCTCCTCCCGAGAGAAAGTCCATCGCTCCACCCACTGAGGCCCCTTTCCACTGGCAACAGCTCAGCCTTGAAGGCTACGGGGCAGCCATCGCCTCTAGCTCCTAGCACGCTACTGCTGAGCCCCGAGCGCCCAGCTGGGCCACTGCCCACGAGCTGTTACCATTCTGTATCTGCTTCCTGCAGCCCCTCGCTGAGGGGGCCTCCTGGGTTTGCCCCAGTGAACACTATTAAAGCTTTGCCTGAAGTTCAGTGCCTTGTGTGACCTGGTGTGGTCATTGGTTTGGGGCAGTGTGGGTGAGGGAGTGGAGGAGGGAGGAAGAGAGTTTGTTTAGTGTTTGGGTGATGCTTTTCACCTGCCAACCTGTTTTACCCACCCCCTCCAGGCCTGGCGCTCCCGGGAGGAAAGCGAAGAAGGCAGGAGGATTGAGGGCTGGGGTCATGTGTGGGGTATGGGACAGCCCAACAAGCTGAGAAAGCTTTTAAGAAACAGCCCCTGGGTCCCTGTTGCCTGTGTCTGGTCCCTGGGAGGGTCCCTAAGCTTTCTGGGGGAACTCGCTTGTTGTAGGAGAATTCCTGCTTCAATTCCTGCCCAGCTGGGCAGGTCTGGGTTCAAGGTCAGAGGGAGAGGGGCTGGCAGGGAACTTTCCGAAAAAGTGGTCTGGGACATTGATGGGTGAGAGGAGGAGACAGCAGCACAGTCAGCCCAGGAAAGCAGACTGGCTCTGTCCAACTCAGGGGTGTGTGTGGGGCGGGGTTGCCACTGCGTGTGAGCGTGGGGGGCGTCCTGTTTTCTTTGGTGGCTTGGCAGCTGCCACATTATTGGGGAATCTCTCTCAGCTGCTCGCGGGGGCTGTCTGGGCCTGTCTGGGAAGTAGAAGCCATCAGCAGTCTGAAACATGACCACATTCCGCCCAGTGGGCCTGCTGGGACCCTGGGACCCAGGGCTGGGCTGGGGTTGGTGGGCAGGGCAGGGTGGGGCTGTAGGACAGCTCAGAGTGCATCCTGAGAGGCCACGTCAGGGGACTGGGTAGGGCCTCTGGGGAAAGATGTGGGCGACTGGCTGGGGGCGGGTCTCAGGAGGACCCTCTTCTTGGAAAGTGCCCTTTAGGTTTCTAATTGGCTAGGACCTGAGGTATATGCCCCTCATCTCACCCTGAGGCCTCTTGGAGTACAGGATGGGTAAAGAGGGTGGAAGGGGGCATGCCCCTCCGTTCTCCCAGTTCCCTTTTACCACGACGCTCCCCTCGCAGCTGCCATTTCCCCATCCTGCAACTAAAATCCTCTTTGCCTACATGAGCCCAGGACCCCTGTTAGAGGGGTAGGGAAGGACTTGGCTGGGTCACCAGGAGGTGCAGGGATGGGGCAGGTCAGAAAACTTGCCAGATGGAATTGTAGCCTCAGGAGTGCTTCCCCGATATCAGGGCTGTGCAGGAGGGGGAGGGGTGGGGGAGGGGGCAGTGTGCCCAGGACCCTGGGAAAGGTTTGGTGCTATGGCACAGTGGATGGTGGATGAAGCCCTGACAGCCCAGTTATGCAGGTAGGTGGGGCAGTGGGACATTATCTCTCTCAAACCCCAGTTTCATGATCTATAAAATGGGGCTGTGATGTGAGACCTGACAGAGTTACTGTGTTGTGTGGTGAGCCCGGTGGGTTTTGGTCCAATTTTCAGGGGGGAGGGGGGCTCGGTCCTTGCTGTCTTCCCAGCACCCAGCCCAGGGCTAGGACTGTTTGTGGTGTGGTATGTGGCGAAGGAGAGTCATCTCAGGCTGGGGGCTGCCTGGTTTCCCAACTCGTTTCTCCGCCAGACACAGGGTCCAGGCAGGCAGGGCTGAGGTGGCAGCTGCCTGGGAGGGCCCAGTGATGGTGACTTCCTGCCTCTTCTCTTCTCCGTATTAGGTCATGGGAAAGCATAGCTGGAGGGCTTGCCTGAATCACAGGTGATGGGCCTGAAACCAGAGACACGCACACGCACACGCACATACAGACGCCCAGCATGGGGTTTTGGAGAAATGAAACAAAGCCCCACTGGTGGGAGGGGAGGGGGCCCACAGCCACCTGGGAGCTGGCAGGTGGCCAGCGGTGATGAAAGCCCAGGAGAATGGAAACAGAGGATGGAGCCTGTTGTAATCGCTGTGCCCGCCCACCTGCTGAGCCTATAAAGGAGGCGGGCAAGCCCCAGCAGCAACTCAGGCCCCTGTCCTCTAGAGCCCACTTGCTCTGTGCTCACCTGCCGCCGCCACCATGACCACAACCATCCGCCAGTTCACCTCCTCCAGCTCCATCAAGGGCTCCTCCGGCTTGGGAGGCGGCTCATCCCGCACCTCCTGCCGGCTGTCTGGTAGCCTGGGTGCCGGCTCCTGCAGGCTGGGCTCTGCTAGCGGCCTGGGCAGTGCCCTTGGGGGCAACAGCTATTCCAGCTGCTACAGCTTCGGCTCTGGCAGTGGCTATGGCAGCAGCTTTGGCGGTGTTGATGGGCTGCTGGCGGGAGGTGAGAAGGCCACCATGCAGAACCTCAACGACCGCCTGGCCTCCTACCTGGATAAGGTGCGCGCCCTGGAGGAGGCCAACACTGAGCTGGAGGTGAAGATCCGTGACTGGTACCAGAAGCAGGCCCCGGGGCCCGCCCGCGACTACAGCCACTACTACCAGGCCATCGAGGACCTCAAGAACAAGGTGGGGCCTGCTGGTGGGAGGGGGCCCGTGGGGACCATGATTTCTCCTCTCCTGTCTCCTGCCCAAGGCCTAGAGTCCACCCTGGGGGCTGTCACAGGGCCTGCAGGAAGCTTGGCCTCTGGGAACCCAACTGGGGGCTGCTATGTGGTTCCTGTTATCCTGTTAAAGGGCCACAGGCTGGGCCAGGGATAAGTAGGCCTCCTGGTGCTCCTCTGAGCCTCAGTTTCCTCATGTGGAGGGCTGGGCTCACGAGGCTGCCAGCTATGTGGGCACCTTTCTCCTTAGAGCAAGAGGGGGATTTGGGGCAATAGTGGGGTAAGGGGTCTGAGTGAATGAATGTCTGATCACACCTGCTGGGAGGCAGAGGCAGGAGAGAGGGGGCAGGACCTCAGGAGGCCTCTTGTGAGCCTTATTTGGGGATTTTTCTGGATTCCCCATCCCTCCTGCTGCTCCCTCAAGAATGACGCTGATCAGAGCTGGCGTGGGTGAGGTGCTGCCTGTGGGAGCCCTTGGGTTCGGGCTTAGCACGGCTCATGACTTCTGATTGGAACCTACTGTTTAGTGAGGGCTATTTCAGCTTCCCTGTTAGGGAAGCCTCTTCGGGGCATCATCTCCCCAACTGTAAAGTGAGGGGGTTGACCACAGCCCCTCTACTTTCTGGCATTCTGGGACAGCTTCTGTCCCGGGGGCACCCTCCCATTCTCTGGCTCTCTCGAATTCCTAGCCTGAGAACTCCCTGCGGCTGCCTGCTGGGGTTTAAGGCAGAGCCGGGCATAGGGGTCTGTGTCGGAGGAGGCCGGTCCTGTCCTGGGGGAACAGGAGGCAAGTTTCAGCACATCAGATTTCTGCCGGTCCCGCCTTTGTCAACAATCACAGCACAGTAAAGGGAAGAGGCTGGGTGGGAAGGGAGCCTTCCTGGAGAAGGCAGCCACTTCCTGGGCCCGGCGATGTGACGGCTCTGCCACCTCCCCAGATCCTCACGGCCACGGTGGACAACGCCAGCATCCTGCTGCAGATTGACAATGCCCGTCTGGCTGCTGATGATTTCCGCACCAAGTGAGCCTTCGCCAGTGGGCTGGGAGGGACTGGGAGCACCCCTCTGGACCCCTCGGTGGCTTGTGGCATGGGCCAGCAGCTGGGGGTGGGGGAGTCCACCTCTTAGTCTAGGGTGCAGCAAATGCACCAAATTCTGGAGGTTCATGGGCTTAGGCAGATGATGGAAGAGAGGGAGGGGAGGAGGCAGGAGGCAGAGAGGAGAGAAGTAGGAAGCCAGGTGGGGGCTGGGCCTTGCCCTGTGTGGTCCCAGGGCCCAAGGGCTGGAATTTGCTTCCTCTCCATGCTCTTATCATTCCACACAAGCCCTTAGAGCCCCGGTGAAGGCAGGGTGCTGGCCAGGCCCCGGACCTGCCAATCCAAGCATCTAGACTGAGGTCTCTGGTTCCCTTTGCAGGTTCGAGACGGAGCAGGCCCTGCGCATGAGCGTGGAGGCCGACATCAATGGCCTGCGCAGGGTGCTGGACGAGCTGACCCTGGCCAGAGCCGACCTGGAGATGCAGATTGAGAACCTGAAGGAGGAGCTGGCCTACCTGAGAAAGAACCACGAGGAGGTGAGGTAGAGGGGCTGTGGAGTGGGTGGCAGGGCTCTGGGGCTGCACCAAGGCTGAAACCAAAGGAAGAGCTCAGAGCAAGAGCTCTAGGGCTGGTCACCTTACATGGCTGCCCTGTCTGCAGGGCCCTGATCCCTAGAGATCTGGAGCCAACATGCAGGGCAGCGTCCTTCCTGCTTCTCTGAATGGGGGGAACCTCCCAGGGCCCCACAGAGGCCTCTTTTGCCCACACTTGCCTCCCACACGAGGGCAGGGGCTAAGTGAGGTTTCCTCCTCATCCCAGCCCTTAAACCGTTGAATCTGGGCCCTAGGCAGAAGTTTGGAAATTAGAGGAGATATTCTGGGGGCACAGCCCTAAGAATGAGATTTGATCTTTGGAAAGCCCTCAGTTTAATGGTGGAGACAAAGAACCTGCCCTCAGGGAGCCCCCAGTCTGATACCACTATACAGAGCAGGTGAATAAAAGTCATCAGGAGGGTCAGAGGGTAGAGGACAGGTGAACGAGGGAGGGGTCCTTGAGAGGGGTCTGGAGAGCTCGTGTGGGAAGGGTTGGGAGTGAGAGATCAGGACAGGCCTGGATGCCCACACCAACGTCCCCTCCTCCACAGGAGATGAATTCCCTGCGAGGCCAAACAGGCGGCGAGATCAACGTGGAGATGGATGCCGCCCCTGGTGTGGACCTGAGCCGCATCCTGAACGAGATGCGTGACCAGTATGAGAAAATGGCAGAGAAGAACCGCAAGGATGCTGAGGACTGGTTCTTCAGCAAGGTGGGGGCTACTGTGGGCCAGAGGCCTCCCCTGAGAGATGGGTGTAAGGACTGAGTCTCCACAGCAAGCCCCGTGCCTGGCATCTTGGGGACACCCTCTCCTCAGTGAGCCACACAGACTCCAGGCTCACCCATTGTACCAACAGGCCTGGAGTGTGGTTAAAGCTACTGGATCTGGGGGTGGGTGGGAAGATCCACTCAGGAATAAAGCCAGAGGGTAAAGACCCTGAGAGCTTCCACCTTTGCCTCAAAAAGTAAGGAACTAGCACCATGGGCCAGGCTACTTCCCTGGCAGGTTCTCAAATTTCCTATTCTTGTGCCTTCCACTTGCAGGGATTAAAGATAAAACTTCACATCATTTCAAAGTTTTCTGGGCTATGGGAAGTGGGAAGCTGGTGAGAAGGCACCACCCCACCCCCACAGTCAGGTTTGGGAGGAGGCCTGAGAGGCTGAGTGGATGTCAGGAAGGTGACCAAGGTCAGGGGTGTTATAGGGAGTGGGAAGAGCCCCAGGTGCCTGTCTGGGCACAGGATGGGCCCTGGGCTGAGCATATGGAGAGCGGGAGGGTCGTCTGATTTGGAGAAGGGATCCCAGGCTTATGTTTCACCATCCTGTGTCCTGTCTGCAGACAGAGGAGCTGAACCGCGAGGTGGCCACCAACAGCGAGCTGGTGCAGAGTGGCAAGAGCGAGATCTCCGAGCTCCGGCGCTCGGTGCAGGCCTTGGAGATCGAGCTGCAGTCCCAGCTCAGCATGGTAGGGGGCGCTGCCAGGCCTGGGGTGGGCTCAGGGCCCTGCAAGGGGCACTAACTACCATTACTGACCCTGCTCCTCCTGCTCTGCTGTAGAAAGCATCCCTGGAGGGCAGCCTGGCAGAGACGGAGAACCGCTACTGCGTGCAGCTGTCCCAGATCCAGGGGCTGATAGGTGGTGTGGAGGAGCAGCTGGCCCAGCTGCGCTGCGAGATGGAGCAGCAGAACCAGGAATACAAGATCCTGCTGGATGTGAAGACGCGACTGGAGCAGGAGATCACCACCTACCGCCGCCTGCTGGAGGGCGAGGACGCCCAGTGAGTGGGGGGCCTGGTGCCAGGGCTATGGGCCTGCGGTGGGGGTAGGGTTCTCAGACCCACATCTAATCGCCTCTCTCTGTTTTCTTTGCAGCCTGACTCAGTACAAGCCCAAAGAACGTAAGCATCTTGTTGGCTGGGGGTGGGGCAGCGCCCATCTACTTCTTGCGGGGGAGGGTCCCAAGGAACTCTAGGAAATGATGGCTGATCTTTATCAGGGGTGGAGGGAAGGAACCCGTTAGGGCTCAGGGTTGATGCTCAGGGGAATTGATGAGGGAGGCACTGTCTGGTTTGAAGGAGAGGCGGGGCAGGGCGATGGCCCTTATCCTGGAGTCTGATTGGGGAGATGTGGTCCTAGCTCTGGAGACTCATCTGATAGGGAGATAGGGACATGGTCTCGGGATCTTTGCTCTGAGACTCTACAGATGAGCAAAAGCAGTCTTGTCTCTGGGCTCTAGTCTGATGGGAGAAAGAGACTTGGCCCTGGTTCTCTAGATCCCACTGTGATGGGAAAGATAAGATCCTAGTCCTGGAGCACCTAGTCCAACGGGGGTGATGGGGACCAGGTTCTGGTCTTGCAGAGCCCCCCGTCTGATGGGGGAGATGGGAGCATAGTCCATGGCCTGGGGACTGCAGAGCAATGGAGATATGTACCCCATTCTGTGGAGCACCCAGTTTGCATGGTGCTGCTCTTACAGGACATGTGGGTCAGAATCACACCACCCCTCTGGGAGGCAGAACTCACACAGGGGCACCAGCAGAGGGACAAGACGGAAGGGAGGGAGTGGCAAGGCAAGAAGGACACGTGTGGGTGTGACGTTGAGGGGCCAGCAGAGGCATGGACACCAAGCGTCTATGGGGGAGAGAGCCAGCTCTGCTCAGGGACTGGGGGTTGAGCCAGAGTCTCTCGGCACCTGCCAATCTCCAAGTGTTTGTCTCCTGCAGCTGTGACCACCCGTCAAGTGCGCACCATTGTGGAAGAGGTCCAAGATGGCAAGGTCATCTCTTCCCGCGAGCAGGTTCACCACACCACCCGCTAAGGACTCTGCTCCCCTGGCCAGCCCCCCAGGGCCGCTCATTGACCGTGCAGCCTCTGGCCTTCCTAGCCTCAGCTGCCCGCCCCTCTCCCCACGTCGGCTTTCAGTCCCTTTTCTCTGCTGCCTGACCAATAAAGCTTGTTGACTCAGATGTGGAATGCATCCTGGTTTTGGCCACTGAGGGGGACCCTAGTGAGGGATGGGTGAACGAGGGATGGGGTAATGGGGGCAAAGGAAAGAATCCATGGACACCCACTGTTGTTAACTTAGAAGTCAGGGTAATCTCCGACCAGGGTAAAGAGTAGGTCTGGGCTTGTGCATGGGGGGCTTTGCATCTCCTGAAAGCCAGTGATTCGAGGGAGGGTGGCTCAGGCAGTGCCAGACACAGGGTGGGCTCAGCATATGGGGACGGGCCACTTAGGTAGGTCTGTGACCATGGGCAGTCACTTCCCCTTGCTGAGCCTCATTTCCTCATCCATAAATGGACGAGAAGTGCTCAGGTGCAGGAGCCAGAGTCCCAAGGGATGATGCATCCAGTCAATGGCTCCTCGAGTTCCCTCCTCTGAGAGGGGGCAGGGGGTGAGCAAGGATAGGAGTCAGGATCCTCCCGGGAGAGGCTTTTGGGGGGGGAGGGGAAGCAGGCTGGGTGGTTTGGGTCCCCAGGGTACTCCCATTGCCTCACCCCAGGAATGTGGGCTATGGGCTGTGCATCTAGAGAAGGCTGTGGACCCCAGGCAGCTGTGGGAGAAAGGTGAGGCATCTCAGGGATGTTTCCTTAAATGGTCAGCTGCTGCTCAGGATGGAGGTGCTGGGAGGGGCTGGCTGTTCCTGGGAAATAGCATCACCCCAGTCAGTTCCAGCAGCCTGGGGATTGGGGTAGGTGGGAAATTGCATCCTGGGGGAAGGGGGCAGGGGCAGCCTTGCCCAAGCCCCTCCCCGGACCCTCTGGGTCCCAGCCCCTTTCACTCTGGTGGCAGGCAATGAGCAGGTGGGGCGGAGCTCCACACCTGGAAGTCTGCCTTTGAGTAAATCCAGAAACCACTGGGTGGGGCAGCCTGCTTTCATGATTTTCTTCAAGAAGTGGGGGTGGATGGAAAGGTGCCCCCTCCCTCAATTCACTGATGGGCCTGGGACCACCTGCTGCTGCAGAATCAGACCAGGGTGTCAAACACCTGTTCTTATTTACCTGGTGCCTGGAGACTGAGGCTCAGGGTGGGAAGGGGGCAGGAGCAGCTGAATGAGCCCCCTCCAGGCCTGGCATGGTGGGGGGCTGGGGCGGAGCAAGGTGGAGCGGGCATGAGTGCTGTCTATGAAGTGGGCAGCTGGGTGTGGGGACTTTGAGCTGGACCTCAGAAGCCACAGTAAGCAAAGGGTGAGATGAACATTAGCTAAGGGCCCTCCCGGCTCCGATACTGGGGATGGGGAAGGCAGCGAGCTCTGCCCCATGGCAGGGACTACTGGCTGGCGTCCAGGAGCCCGTGCCAACAGAGGCAACTGCAGCACTCAAAGCAGGCTGGGTGTGCAGGTTCTGTTCCATCAGAGGCTGGCGCCTCTCAGCTGCCTGAGCAGCAGTCAGGGCAAGGATGGAGGGCAGGTGGGAAGCACTGTACCTCCCAGGCCCTCACCGCACATCCGGCCACAACCAGAAGAACCAGCCCTGGACTGAGGATGGCTCATCCCACGGGTGATCTCATTTATTTGAACAACTGTCCCACGAAGCAGAAAGGCTCTGGGAAGAAGTACCCCATTGTGCAGATGGGGATACTGAGACTCTGAGGAGCAGTGACTCAGCCCTTGCCTGGAGCCCGGCATGTCAGGGGTGGAGCAGGGCTGTGATGGGAAGAGGAGCCGAGAGCCCTGCCTCCTGCCCAACCCCTGGCTCTCAGGCAGCAGTTCTCTCCGGAAGACACCTACCACTAGGGTTCACTCCTACTGATGTGGTGGCTGAGAAGGGGTCAGAGTGTGGGCCTGGCCAGAGACAGCCTGGAGTTTGCCCCTCTGCTGGAGAAGAAGCCCCTGTCCACAAAGTGAGTGGGTGGGTAGCTCAGGAGGCCATAATGGAGGAGCCGCCAGGTGTGCTGAGAGCTGAGCCAGTAGACACGCAGTGGCTGCGGTGCTGGGGTTGGGGTTCTGTAGGAGATAGTCCTGGGCCCAGAGAGGGGAAGCCCCACCCTTTCCTGAAGTGCTCAGCCCAGGCCAGGGCAGGTGGGGGCCACAGGGCAGGGTGACTAGGTGTGGGCTCCTGTGGTCCCCTTGGCGAAGTTTGGTGGCTTTGTTCAAGCACCCAAAGCTGACCCAGGCTGCTGAGGACGTTGCCTGTGGCTAGGCTGGGAGAGCCAGCTGTGGGACTCTACACAGGGACTCGCAGTTCATCCACACCTACCCACCCACTGCACTGTTTCGTCCCCTATCAGCAAAGCGGTCTGTAACCGCCCTCGGCACCACTTCACCTACTCTCATGTGATGAACACAACACTCCCGATCCACAGGCTCAGGCCCTGGGCCAGGGCAGCCAGCCCCTGTGACTCCTCTTCCACCACTGCCATGGCCAGGAAGGGTGACCTGGCAGTGCTTCCTGCAGGGCGATAACATGGCGGTAACACTGCCCATGGCGCTGCATCTCTCTGTGTCTGGGTCTGCATGGGGCCTGGGGGAAGGAAGAGACACAGGGGCCTGCAGGACCCCAAGGGACCCCAGCCTAGGGGTGAGGAGGAGGGCACAGTGGCAGGCTGACAATACCCCCTCAGCCCTTGTGCAGTGTGGGTCTCCTGTGCCACCTCAGGCTGTGGGTGGCTGAGGAGAACAGTGGGACCAGAGCCAGGACAGTTCTGCCACCAGGCACAGGGCTGAGGCTGTAACTGAGCTTTACTCAGCCACGGGCTTCCGTGAGGGCCCCTTGGTTGTGCAGACCATTGTGAGGGGCTGTGGCAGCCCCCGCCCTTGGAAAGGAGGCATCAAGCATGGGGGAGGGGAGGGGAACACCTGACAGATCCTGGGATTGGTCATGGGGCCAGAACCTGGATCAGAGACGTATGTTCACTCCTCGATGGACTGCTCCCTCCTTGCAGGCCCCCTCACCCATCATACCCCGAGTACACGGTATTAGGGTTGTCTCTGTTCCTCTTTCTCCATCAGACAGTATGCACCCCCGGGCTTCTTTTCTTGTTTTTTTTTTTTTTGCATCTGAGTGCACATAATAGGTGCTTTATAAATATCTGTGAATAAATGCAATATGGCCACCAATCTGTGCCAGTGCTGTATTTATTTCACCTCTTACATGCCTGTGAAGTAGTGTTGATCTCCCCATTTCCTAGAGAAGGAAACTGAGGCTCAGAGAGGCCAGACGACTTGCCCAATATCTGGCCCATGCTTGCCCAACCCCAGGCTGCTCTGTCCTGGCTCATCTGGGCTCTTCTTTCTTCATCCTGCCCTGACGCCCATGGCAGCAGCCTCCTCTCTCTCTTCAGTCTCCCTGGGGACTCCTTCCCCTGGCTGGTCACCAGAAAACCATCCCCAGGATCAGGCTTGTCCTGGTGAGGCTGAGGCTGTGGGCCGAAGCAGGGCCTGTGGATCTGGATGTGGTACTGGTGATCAGTCAGGTTTGGGAATTGTGGCAATTTGAGGCACAGTGTTCGCCAATAATATTTCCTGGCCAACTCTGGAATGAGATGACCTCATACCTGAGATGGGGTGGGCAGAGGAGAGAGGATTGAGGCCCCGTGAGGAAAGGAACCCATTGCCTGGAAGGGTGACAGCTGGATGGGAGTCGGTGCTCTGTGCCCACATGGCCTGGTGATTCTGGCTCTTAGCAAACTCGGGGCAGGTGTAATAGAGGAAATGCAAACCCCAGCCACCTCTCTTCTAATTCAGATCTTCTGAGGCCCAGCTGGAGCCACTCCTGGTTACTCCAGGCACCTTCTGAAGAGTATCTGAGAGGCAGCTCCCTCCTTTACTGTGGGGCTCAGAGTTGGTACCATCCACCCAGCTGCATCCCATGAGCCAGGCACCTCAGGGTTTCCTGCACATGGGGCTGTATTCCCACCTTAGTTTTCTCTCCAGGTCAAATGATAAGTTCCAAAGTCAGAGATGATGTCACATCTTCCCGACCCCCTACGCCCCGAACGCTGGGCACACAGTGGGTGCTTTGTCTGTGGTGTTGACTGAGTGGTTTGATGGGTTGGTTCGGCAACTTCTTCCCTACAGCTTCTCAGCCCAGGTGGCTCCTGGGCCTTCAGGGCTTGGGCCTGTGTATAATCTCTTCTCCACTACTCCTTCAGAAATGGGGGCGGGGCAGCGATCCAATTACAAAGAGGAGGAAGATGTGCTGGGGGCAGAGAAGGAGAGCTCCCAGAGACCACTGGGAGAGTCGGTGTGGACCCTGGTTAGGGTGCTGGAGCTGGGTTCAAGGCTCTGCTCTTCTGCCTCCATGCTGTGGAACCTTGGGCAAGTCTTTCACTCTCTGGTTGGGGTTTGGTGGCTTTTGGTGACCTCAAAGGTCATTTCCAGTTCTGAGGGTGATGAGTTTGTGGTTGGAACTGAACTTTAGGCCCATCCTGACATCTAGGACAGTAGGGGTTTTGTCCAGGATTCCCGGGCCCCTTTGCCCATTTTTGGGACCGGGGGAGGGGTACACCAGGTTCTCTCTTCCAGGCCTAGTCCGGAAGGCATGTGCTGGGCACCAGCTCTGCTCATGCCTCTGGGCTCTGTGCCCACAAGCCAAGTGACTGATGGGACACAATGTGGCAGTAGCAAAGCTCTAGTTATGCTGAGGCAGAGAATTTCCTGCCCCAAGGTTCAAGGTGGTATTACCCAGCAGAGCTCAGGCTGAGGCAAACCTCTCTTGGCTCCTCTCACCCCCACTCTTTAAAATAAGGACAGTGGCCAGCTCTGTGGGTCACCCTTCAGATCACCCCAAGAAGGCCTCTGTTTTGGGGTCAGACCCCCTGAATCCTGCATCTAGCCCCTGGGCCAAGGTCACACCCATTGTGGGCAGAGCTCCATCCCAGCACTGTGGGGAGGTAGCTGATAATGGACACACTCGATCCCTGCCTGCAGGGCACTGAGGGAGAGCGGAGATGCCTGGGCTCTGGGTTCCAGTCCCAGGCTTGTGACTTTGGGCAAATCACCCACTCTCTGTTTTTCTCTCTCTCTTCCTCACTTTACAGGATGAATTCAAGACAATGATATATGTTGGAGATGCATAGAGAGATTGTTCATGATGGTGGAAAGGGCTCGAGCTGGGTAAGCAAACAGACAGGAGTTCAAACCTCACCTCCCTGTTTACTGGGTTCTTGGGAAGCCCACGTAGCCTTCCAGCTCCCTTTTCCATGAACTGGTGGCAGGAATAGACCCCTCACAGAATGGCGTGGCACATGTAGGGCACTCTATACAATACTTGAGCATGGCAGGTGACCAGAGAGCCACCTTCCTCTTTCTCCACTGAATGAATGAAGCTGCCAAGCTCAGCCAGGAATCTGTGGACACTTGAGAGAAAACTGTTGGGAACTGAGCCTCAGATACAGTATGGGGACTCAGAGGCCCATGGTGGCATCAGGGGTCACTCACGGTACTGGTGGCAGGAGAGGGACTCTCTCCCATCACAGTTTACAGTGGGTGTTGGTAATTAGGTAGAAAAATGCATTGGTGGTGGGCTGCTCAAAGGGTGGGAATGTGAAGGTGCAGAGGGGAGGGCAGGGGTGTGGCAGGGAGGCACCAGAGAGTAGAGGTGAGTGTGAAGAGGTATATGAGGGGCAGCTATGCTGGAAAGGAAAGATGAGGGGTTGAGGGTCAGGGCTGGCCATCAGGGAGGGGCCAGCGGGGTCCTTCATTGCATGTTCCTCTGTGGCTGGTGGTGTGTCCTTCCTTTTTACAGATGAGAAAACTGAGGCCCAGAGGGGCCAAAGACTGCCTATACCATGCAGTGTGTAAGGGGCAGAGTGGAATTCAAGCCACCCCCTATCTGGCTCCGCAGTGCATGCTGGTTCCATGGTTCACACCATTTCTGGAAGTCCTGAGGCTCAAAGGCAGCCTCCAAAACTGGGGTTCGATCCAGTAAGGGAAAGAGAGTCATAGAATTATTATAACTATAAAATAGAAAGATCCAGCCTTGTCACTTTACTGAGGGAAAAGAGGCTCAGAGAGGGTAGGTGAGAGGCCTCAGGTCACACAGTGAGCAAATCAGAATGAGACCAGGAACTCAGCTCTCCTGTCAGAGCCAGGCATGAAGGATCCCCACGGCTGCATCCTGAGACAGCCCTGGGATGGTATCGCTGAGGCCATTTCAGCCATGGCTGTCACCGTGGGGCAGGGAGTCCTTCCATGGGCTGACTCACTGCCTGGGGACGCAGCTGCCACAAAGCCGCTTGTGCCAAGGCCCTGCTGGTCCCTCGGGCTCCAGGAACAGGAGCCAGATTCCTGCCGCCCAGCCTGAGTCACGACTGACTCGTTTTTGTGTATTTTCTCTCAGCTCCACACCCCCCAAAGCTGGGTGGGAACTCTGAGCAGCACAGCGAAGTGAGTAGACCCTGGGCTGAGTAATGTGGAGTGGGGAGTTGGACGGGACCTGGAGTGATGAAATCTGGATGGGAACTCAGAGTCAGCAGTTAAAAGGACTCCACCTTTCCCAGGTGTATATAAAGGTGCCTGGAGTTTGAGGCAGCCCCAGCATCCTTCCAGCCTCCCTGAGCACCTTTCTCTTCTCTCTGCCGACTCACTCGCTCACTCACCTCCCTCCTCGGCACCATGACCACCTGCAGCCGCCAGTTCACCTCCTCCGGCTCCATGAAGGGCTCCTGTGGCATTGGCGGTGGCTCCAGCCGCATGTCCTCCGTCCTGGCTGGAGGGTCCTGCCGGGCCCCCAGCGCCTACGGGGGCCTGTCAGTCTCCTCTGCTCGCTACTCCTCCGGGGGGTCCTGCGGACTGGGGGGCGGCTATGGCGGCGGCTTCAGCAGCAACAGCAGCTTTGGTGGGGGCTTTGGTAGCGGCTTTGGAGGAGGATGTGGCAGCTTCGGTGCTGGCATGGGTGGTGGCTTCGGTGCTGGCTTTGGCGCTGGTTTTGGTGGTGGCGATGGCGGCCTCCTCTCTGGCAACGAGAAGGTGACCATGCAGAACCTCAACGACCGCCTGGCCTCCTACCTGGACAAGGTGCGCGCCCTGGAGGAGGCCAACGCTGACCTGGAAGTGAAGATCCGTGACTGGTACCAGAGGCAGCGGCCCAGCGAGACCAAGGACTACAGTCCCTACTTCAAGACCATCGAGGAGCTGAGGAACAAGGTGGGTGGGCCACGGGGGTGGCTCTGGTGGCTGGAGCATTGAAAGAAGTCACGGTTGCAGTGGCCCTTAGAAAAGCACTTGCTAACATCTCCATTTTATAAATAGGGAGACTGAGGCCGGCCTTGGGGGAGTGGCCAAGGGCCACTCAGAGAATTGGTGGTAGAGGGTCCTTTTTCAGCATCTAGGTGTCTGAGCTGGGCCAGGACCCCTGCCTTTCTTATGCCCTGCAAGCATTCTTTGCACTGCCCCCTCAGCTTCTCTCAGCCTGGGGCCCAGGATGGATTGGTGGGAGAGGTAGGCTGCATCCCCTACGTACCCTGAGCTGGGTGGAGAAAGCACCCCAGGCTGGCTGGGGAAGCCCAGGACCTGAGCTGCCTGCTAGGTGACCCCCAAACTTGAGGGAGCTCCTTTCTCCCCTCGGTGCTCTTCACTCCTGAGTAGCAGGATCTTGGCTGACCCGGTCACCTGTCCTTTATCGCCCGTGCAGATCATTGCAGCCACCATCGAGAATGCTCAGCCCATTCTGCAGATTGACAATGCCAGGCTGGCAGCCGATGACTTCAGGACCAAGTAAGCAGCCCTGTGGTGGGCTGAGGGCAGAGAGTAGAGGGCAGGGGTGAGCAGTGGGGCTGTCCATCCAGGAGCACCGGCAGGACTCGAGTCTCAGAAGCCTCATGGATGGCACCTGATACGCTGACCTCTGTCCTGCCAGATATGAGCATGAGCTGGCCCTGCGCCAGAGCGTGGAGGCCGACATCAACGGCCTGCGCAGGGTGCTGGACGAGCTGACCCTGGCCAGAGCCGACCTGGAGATGCAGATCGAGAGCCTGAAGGAAGAGCTGGCCTACCTGAGAAAGAACCACGAGGAGGTGAGGTCGCTGCTAGCATTGGCAGTGGGAGGCTGGTTCAAGGCGATTGCAGATGCACCTGGGTCAGGAAAGGGGCCAGCTGAGCCGACCACTTCCCGCCATCCCTTCCTAGGAGATGCTAGCCCTGCGGGGTCAGACAGGCGGGGACATCAATGTGGAGATGGACGCCGCCCCAGGTGTGGACCTGAGCCGTACCCTGAATGAGATGCGTGACCAGTACGAGCAGATAGCAGAGAAGAACCGCAGAGAAGCCGAGGCCTGGTTCCTGAGCAAGGTGAGTCTGGGGTCCTCAGCCTGCCTGCAGGACTTCCCAGCCAGGGGGCGCCTCTGGAGCGCCTCACACCTGCTCTTCTTTCCTATCTCAGACAGAGGAGCTGAACAAAGAAGTGGCCTCTAACAGTGAACTGGTGCAGAGTGGCCGCAGTGAAGTGACCGAGCTGCGGAGGGTGCTCCAGGGCCTGGAGATTGAACTGCAGTCCCAGCTCAGCATGGTATGAAGGACCTGGCCCAGCCACAGCCCCCAAGTCACCAGTAATGGCCACAGTACAGTCCCACCTCTTTTTCCCCCAGGAATGGAACTGAGGGGATCATTGTACCTATTATAATAGATAGAGAAATTAAGGCCCAGAATGGTGGAATCACTTTTCTCCATGTTGTCTGGCCTATAAGTAGCCCATTTGGGGTCAAAATCTACACACCTCACAGGAAACATACCCAGAGACCTGGAGGGATAGCAGTGACCATCTCCGTTGACTCTCTTTTTCTTTCTCCCACTCACAGAAAGCATCCCTGGAGGGCAGCCTGGAGGAGACCAAAGGCCGCTACTGCATGCAGCTGTCCCAGATCCAGGGGCTGATCAGCAGCGTGGAGGAGCAGCTGTCCCAGCTACGCTGCGAGATGGAGCAGCAGAGCCAAGAGTACCAGATCTTGCTGGATGTGAAGACGCGTCTGGAACAGGAGATCGCCACCTACCGCCGCCTGCTGGAGGGCGAGGATGCCCAGTGAGTGCCTGGCCCCCAGTTCTGCCCCACAGACCCTTCAGCCCAGTGCTGCTCCCAGCTCATCTCACTGCTCTGCCTTTTCTCCCCCACAGCCTCTCCTCCTCCCAGCACACATCCGGCCAAGGCTATTCTTCCAGAGATGGTAAGGCTCCTGAGGGTCCCGGGCACGCCAGAGTCCTCAGACCTCCCTTCTCCCTGTGTTGGATGAACTTTGCTTCCAGAGCGCGTCTCACCTCCTCTTTTCTCTCCCACAGTCTTCTCCTCCTCCTCGTCTTCCTCCGGCCGCCAGACCCGGCCCATCCTCAAGGAGCAGGGCTCATCCAGCTTTAGCCAGGGTCAGACTTCCAAGCACTGATCTGCCTCTCCCAGGTCTTCCTGCCCACCCACCGGCCTCACCTCCTGCAGGCATGGGTCAGGCCCCTGTTCTTCCAGCACAATTCCCAGCTGTCTCCCCTCCCTCTCTGCTGGTGGTAGGCTAATAAAGCTGATTTTCTGGTTGATGCAAACCTGTGTGGTCTCTGTTCTTGAACTGAAGGGAGAGGAGTTGACGGTGCCTCTCAGAAACCTTCTGGGACCTCACAGCCTGAAGGGTGCCAGAGAGAGCAAGGCTCAGAAGAGTTTGTAGGGTCTTCTTGGAAGACCTCCAAGCCATTGCGGGAGTGGGAGGTGGAACACAGGATAGGAGGGAGCTCATACGTGTTGACAGACACCACGTGAGGCATTGCACAGAGATTCTTTCCTTAGACCCTCCTGGTAACTCTGGGAGGTGGGTGTGGTCAGGCCCATTTTGGAATGGAGACAACCCTGGGATTCAGAGAGGTTAAGTAACTTGCATGAAGACACACACATCGTAAGTGGCACGACTGTGGTTCACACTCAAGGCTGTGTGGCTACAAAGTCCAGGCCTTTCTTTCATACTACTCTAACTGTTTAAGTATTTTAACCCAAAGACTCCAAAGCTTGAGCTGGTAGCTCTCCCCTTTGGCTCCTCACATTTGCATACGATTTTTGTGTTGGATGGTGGAAGGGAGAGCCTTGTGCCTTGGGGATGGTGTCCATGGTTAGAACGGATACCATCTAGTTAGGATCTTCTCCTAACCTGTTCCTCGTCACTCCTGTCAACTTCTTCCTCTTCCTCATTCCCCTCAGCCTGTGAGTCGAGTGTGATGGGTCCCCTAGGAAATATCTGTCACCTGTGTGCTCTATTCCCACCACCACCACCGCCACATTCGGTCCTGCTTCCTCTCTCCCCAGAACTGGCCACAGCCTACTCACTGGGACCCCTTACTGTCCATCTCTCCCATGCCCATTTCTGCCTAATGACCTTTCTAACAAGAATGTGGTCAAGATCAAGAACAAGGATGTGACCAGGAGTCTGGTGCTGAACCACCTACGCGTTCCCTTTCCCCTCTGATACTTGGCACTTCCTTCTCAACCAGCTTTGGTACCTTTCTGCCCTTCCCTGCCTGGCACTCCATGAGTCAGACATACCTGACTAATTGCAGTGTTCCACACCTGTCACTTGCCATGGATGTCTTCCATATATAAATTTGTCATTAAAAAAATCAAAGTTAGGTATGTATGTATGTATGTATGTATGTACAACATAGTAAGACTTGTTAGGAAAATGATCCATCCTACTTTGTGTCCTGTGCCTCCATTCCCACCTCCTACTTTTAACTCTTAGCTGTTACTTTTGGCATTTGCCTCTTTTTCCCCCTAAATAACAGTTGTATACAATCAGTTTTACTTTTGAATCACTTGACTTCCTGCTCTAAAAGATGGGGACTTAGCTCATATACAGCGTTGCCCCCTTCACTTTTTCCTATCCTTTTAATATATTTATATTTTCATTAGAGAAATGTTTAATATTTATATTATTATGACTATTTAAATATTATTCACAGTCAAATCATGTTTGATACTATATTACGTTTCCTTGGCATAAATATATCTTTTTCAATTTGTTTAGGTTTTCTATGTACCTATCACAAATTTATTCTCTCATTCACTGCCAGAAGTATAAATATCCTCTTAATATATTAAACACTGCATATTCCATCAATTTCATCTTCGCAAAGACGTCCCTCCTGGAGCGCTCTGTCCTCCTGCTTCAGTCTGTCTGGATGCTCTCTAGGCCGCTGTCACCCTGGCACCTCCCTCCACTGTCATCTTGGGCATCTTTTTCTGTGTTACAGCCCTTGTTTCCTGGATCCCACATCTTCCTTTTTCCTCCCTCCCCCTTCATTTTAGTGAAGCACATAGACTTATGAAGGATTTGTAGACCTTTCATGTCTGAAAATATGGTTAGTGCCTCACTCTTGAGTGATAGTTTGACTGGGTGTGAAATTCTAGGGAATTCTATGATATTCTCTCAGCATTTTAAAGGTATTTTTACACTGTTTCCGGGCATCCATTGTTGCTATTAACAAGTCTAATGCTGTTTTGATTCTAGATCTTTCGTACTATCCTATTTCCACCCCTTTCCCCAGAACTTTTGGGTTCTTCTCTTTCTCTCTAGCAGGTGTTCTGCCTTCATGTGACTGTGTCTTCACCTCTTATATTGGACACTTAACAGAATCTTTTCATGTGGAAACTCAGGCTCTCCAGTTCTGGGAAATTTTCTCGAATATTTATTTGATGGTTTTCTCTTCTCCATTTTCTCTTATACTGGAACCCCTCTTTTCCTATTATTTCATTCTACTTTCCCTAACTTGTCTTTTTTTGACTTTCTGAGATTTCCCTAAATTTTGTCATCTAATCTTATTATTCAGAGTTTAAAAAAATCTGATGTATTTGTAATACTTTATAGCTCTGGATCCTTCTTTTTATAGTCTCTTGTTCTTGTGTCAAGATAGAATGTTTTCTCTTACCTCTTTGAGCCTATTAATAATGGCTTTAATAATTCTCCTATTTAGTATATAAAACATAACCAAAATCACACTGGATGTCTATATCATTTTGCATCCAGTTTTTATGAATATTATAAGAAAAGCTCTTCCCTGTGTTATTAAAAGTGGTATATAGTAGTCCACCTTATCTGCAGGGAATACATTCAAGACCTAGTGGAGGCCTAAAACTGTGGGTAGTAACAAACAATATATACTATATTTTTTCCTATACATACATACCTATAATAAAGTTTACAGCTCCTCTTTGTCATATCTAAATTGCCAGCATCACTATTCTTGTGCTTTGGGACCATTATTAAGTAAAATAAGGGTCACTTGAACACAAGAACTGCGATAGCACGATGGATGATCTGATAACAGAGATGATGGGTAGTGTATACAGTGTGGATACGTTGGACAAAGGTATGACGCTTGTCCTGGGCAGGGTGGAGCAGGATGGCAAGCGACTCAATCCCGCTACTCAGAAAGGTGTGCAATTGAAAACTTATGAATTGTTTATTTCTGAAATTTTCAATTTAATATTTTTGGACTGGTTGACAGTGGGCACCTGAAAGCATGGAAAGTGAAACTGAGGATGGGGGGGTACCACTGTACATTTTTTTTATTGGGGAATATTGGGGAGCAGTATGTTTTTCCAGGATCCATCAGCTCTAAGTCAAGTCGTCATTTTTTTTTTCAATCTAGTTGTGGAGTTGTTGTTTTCAATCTAGTTGTGGAGGGCGCAGCTCAGCTCCAAGTCAAGTCATTTTCACTCTAGTTGTGAAGGGCACAGCTCACTGGCTCATGTGGGAATCGAACCAGCAACCTGGGTGTTATAAGCACTGCGCTCTAACCAACTGAGCCAACCGGCTGCCCCTCACTGTACATTTTTAATGCTGTTTCCACTGGGTTTGTTTGTTTGGTGTTTTTTTTTAGTTGCCATTTAAAATAATGTGGCAATAAACATCTTTCTGTGTAAAGTTTTACAAATATTTTGCATTTATTTCCTTAGGCTAGATTCCCAAAAGAATGACTAGGTGAGCAGATAACGGATGCTTTAAGATTCTTGATTTGTGTTGCCAAATTGATTTCCAGAGAAGTCGTACCAGTGTCCATATTTTGCCAGCAGGGAATGGGAATGCCTATTTCAAAACATGCTCACTGACGTTGAGTATTATCTTTTAAAGTTTCTTTTTTAAATTGATTTATCTGTCACTTTTAAAGCTGAAGTTCTGGAAGCACCCTTATACTGAAATGTAGTCCTGGCCTGCGTTACTAAAACTCTGGACCCGGAGCACCTGCTCATGAGTTGCTCAGTAATGAGATGTTGGAACAGAGGATATAAAGTGCCCTCTGCCTGGGTGTGGGGAGTAATTTTCACAAAGCTGTCCGTGCCAGTGTCTTCAGAGTCCATACCACCCAACAATGGACCCTCAGGAAGCTCCATGAGAAAGGCCTCCACTGGAAAGATGGGGAAACTGATGTCCCAAATAATTAAGGGGGAGAAAACTTTCTTGGGGGTCTCCCAGCTAGTTATGAAAAGTCTCTGAGAGCAGGCACCACGTTTCTCCTGTTCATTGCTGTCTCCTGTAGACACAAAACACGAACCCCTTTAAAGAAGGACAGTATCGAAGCAGCAATGTAAGCTTCCCTTTTAATAAGGGAACCAGCTTTTCTGTCTGGAAATGCCTTGCTGCCTGGATTTCTCAGGCTAAGATTTAAGTCCCAAATCAGATTGCATTTTGCTGTTGGCTGGGCTGGCAACGAGATGGGGAGATTGAATGCTCTCCAGTGTTCCTTGAAATTTGTCTACTTTGAACACACCCTCAGATTCTTTATGCTTGAGTTAGTGTCAAAGTTTGTGGAATATAGTTTCAGATAATTGCATAAAGTGCTACAACAATGGCTGGAGTAAGAATTAATGATAGCTTATAAAGTGTATCTGCTGATGTAAACGAATTAGTGGTAAGCTCGTAAGGTTTTACTTTCTTTGGGACCATTGTTTCTGAGAGCTATAAAAAACACCGAGTCCCTCTTCGAGTCTGAGATAAGGGATTTCTCATGTTTGCCTTCCCACTGCTGGCGCTTGTTTAAGGCCTCTGACAGCTCCCTGAAACATAAACATGAATGAAGCTTTCTGTTTTGCTTGTCTTCCACAAGCACCCTCCTTAGATAGCACCCAGCCTGCAAGGGACACTCAATAAAGACGTGTGGAGTCAAACCCCGCGTTTGGTGTAGAGGCCTCTGCTCTTTCTGGCCTCCATGGAACCTTCTCAGGAGCAAATTTCTTGAGGACAGGCTCTTTTGGATTCCGTGTCCCTCTCGTCATGTTGGTCCAAGGCAGTCCCATGGTACTGATGAAGTGCCATGGAAGAGAAAGCGAGTATTTTCTTGAGCCATGGCGGGATAAGCCAGGTGTGCGAGAGCCGAGGTATTGAGCGTGTACAGCTGTTTATCTGGCCTTCCATGCTGATGTGCTGTGTGTTCACCACCATGGCCTGATAGAACGTTGTGTCCCCCAGTCCCCAATTGTCCAGGACCACTGAAGGAGCAGATCAAGTTGGTGTTAAAGCAAAGATGGCTATTTGAGAGAGTCTATTTCTGACTTGGCTCCCTGGTAACTCATTGCTGGGATCCAAGGTTTCCTATCTTTCCTACAATCATAGGATTATTACACATAAAATACTGGGGGTGCCAAAAAAATGTATACAAGTGGACACTTTGGTCAACGTTACTCAAGCAGTAATTCACCGTAATCAGAAGTGTGTGGACACTGATGGTAACCACTATGAGCACCTCTTGTAATTGCAGAAGTCACACGTGACTTGTAGTCATCTTTTGTTATCGATATATATTGAGTATTACAATTTTAATACAGTTTTCCTTTCTTTTAAAAAGTGTATACATTATTTTGGCACCCTCTGTAGATACGTTTTGGTCCTTCCAGCTTTTATCCACCACACAAGTAGTGTAACAACATAAATGGAAACGTAAAAAATAAAAACATTCATCCACTGTTCTGTCCCCAGGGTTTTTATTCTCCCAGGCTCCCTTCCGGCCTCATTACGTGTGGGTACATAACAAAGATGACTTTCAAATATTTAAGGGGCTTTACTATTAAATGAATAAGTTCATAGATATAAAAAACCAGTATAAAAGGACATTGCTGCATTATTTATAGTGACTGAAAATGGAAAACAAAGTGACTACCTCTCAGAAGTGTACAGTCAAGTAAATAGTGGTTCACTCATACCATGAAATATTAAGCAGCCATCACAATCAATAAATTGGAGCTATGTCAGGTGGCAAGAAACAATTCCTCAAGGTACTGGGGAAAGGGAGATGCACAATGCAGAAAGCACACGTAAGATATTGATCCCACATGTGTGAATAAACAAGGACCAGACCCATATTTATATACATGCATGTGTGTGTATATAATTTTACGAGAACCAAAAATATGAAAGGGTATACATGAATTTATTAGCATGGATTTACCTTGGGTGTAGGGTGGGAGGCTGATGTGGGTAGAGGGGTGGTGTAGATGGGAAAAGGGGATCCAAAAAAAAGGAAAAGAAAAAACGAGGTCACACACATTTATACATACACATAAAATTGTGTATGTGTGTATATGAACAAAGAAAATAAACAAAAAATTAAAAACCAAAGAATCAGTTAATTTGTTAAATATCACATTAGCTTCCTAGTTAGAAACGGATTGCACCCACTAATATCCTGGACTGTCAATTTTATATTGTTATATAATAGATTTTTTTTACCATTTTAATAATTTTTAAGTGTACAGTTAAGTATATTCACGTTGTTGTGCAACAGACCTGCAGAACTTTTTCATCTTGTAACACGGAAACTATACCCACTAAACTTGAATTCCCTCTTCTCCCTCTCCCCAGCCCTTGGTAACCAATTTTCTACTTTCTGTTTCTATGAATTTGACTTTAGGTACTTCATCTGGGTGGACTCACACCCAGATTCATCCTTTTTGTGACTGGCTTATTTTCCTTAGCATAACGTCCTCGAGGTTTATCCATGTTAGTTAGCATGTGACATACCATCTAATAGATTTTTAATTCATTTTACATTTAGATAATACCGTACTATGACTTTACAAATTAAAAGCGATAACCAAAAGAAGAGAAAAATAAAACTAAAGTAAGATCGTAGTCCCTTGCAGCAGGTAGTGTGGAATAATGGAGGGAAGCAAGAGGCCAAGCTGGGTTCACCTTTGAGCATGACCTCGGACCTATCCCTTTATCTCTCTGAGTCTCAGATTCCTCTACCGCAAATTTAGAGTATCAGTATTTACCTGAATGGGTTCATGTGCGGATTAAAGAAGATGAAAAAATGGACGAAGCAAACCGTAGGCACCCAATAAATGTTTCTTTGCTTCTTCCCTCTCCCTTTGACAGTTTTCAAAGCAGCCTGACCTGTAATTACCTTATCTGATTCTTGCGGTGGGACAGGCAGTTGTGTCCTGCCTGCTAAGGCTGAGCTGGAGCAAACCCCTCCTCTCTGTCTGCTCTTGGCCAACTCCTCGCTATCTCCCTGCAAGGCACTCATCCCATTTTAAAGGTCAGAAAACTGAGTCTCAGGGAGGCTGAGCAACTTGCCCAAGGGTGCATGACTGGTAGGTGGGAAGTCAGAACACTCTCCTTCCCCCATGGCACCTCCATGCAAGACTTCCAGATGAGCAGACCCTTGGCCTTGTTTGACTTGATCCAGGTTGCAGAGAAGGTGAGTTCCAGCAGGAGCTGAGTGAACTCAGCCCACATCCCCTTACAGGCTGCTCTGTGCCAGGTGTGCTGGGCTGGGGATGGGGTACAGTGACCAGTCAGGAGCTGCCCTGGCCTTAAATGAGACACAGACGTTCAGCACCCACGCAGGGCATGACACTCTTTGTCCTCCTTCTCCTAGAGGTGTCTCAAGTGTGTGCAGGGTGGGCAGAGCCTGTGGTGGCCAAGCTCCTCCCAGGCAGCCCGGCCTTGACTCACTGATGCCTCCCCTCCCTTTCTTCCTCCTCTAGGTAAGGCGGTGGGGTGTTTATACCATGGAAATGGCTACAAATCAGGGCTCTATTGATTATCTAGACTTAAGACAGTCTAGACTTAAACACTTAAGAAAGATATGTTCAAAATAATGCAGATTTTTCTTAAAAGTGTACTATGTCCGTAGTCATTGCATTGTGAATGGCAAAAAATGTAAGAAAACACCGAAAATACCCTTTCAGTATTTGAAATCTTCTCTCTGATTCGGCATAGAAGTCACTCACATCCGTGATGAATGACTGAAGTTAGGCAGGGGTCTCTTGTTTCACTGTTATCTTCAGCCGAGCCCTGGGTCATGCTGAGTGACGTGGGGTGGGTGTAGGGGGGCTTCCGCCGGCTTTGGGACCTTATTGGATACCTGAGCTGCTGTTTCCCCATCTATCTCACTCCCAGGCCAGCGGAGGCAATGCTGGGCCTCCAACCTCAGAATGGGGGTGCTGCTGGCAGCTCCCACGACTTCTCCCCTCACACCCAAACCATCCTGCTGACGCTTCCTCAGCAGGGCTTGTGGGCCTGCCTGTTCCCATAGACTCCACCCTGGCTAGGCCCTCACAGACTCACCAGCTCATCACCTTGGTCTCACTGGCCTCAGCAGCTCCTGTGAGGCCTCCCTCCTGTCACTGCAACGCCCCAGGCCTTTCCTGGACTCCTCTCTCTTCTTTGCCCTGTCTTGGCCTGACATTTGATGTCTGTTCTCCATTTGAGCTCACCTCTGCCCCCCATTGGTCAAACTCTAGCGCTTAATTTAAAGGAGATTTTTACCAGAGGTTTACAATGTGCTGAGCACCATGCCGTGAATTGTCTGTTCCTCTCCATAATCCTGCTAGGTAGTAACTGTTATTTTGCCCATTTGATAGGAAACAGGCTTGGAGAGCTGTGTGACTTGGCGAAGGTCGCATGGCTGCTGAGTGGGGAGCCCAGACTGGTGTCCCTGTCTGACTGATTTGGGAGGCCCTGCTGCTTCCCGGGTCCCATGTGGTGTCAGACTGAGGCTGAATCTGCTCCCCAACCTCTGATGGTGGAAACCACTCCTTTTCTCCCTGGAACTTCCTGAGGACCCCTCTCCCTTCTTTCCCTTTCCTTCTGTCCTGCCACCCCAGTAGCACAGGACTCCTGACACAGCCATTCTGTCTCCCAGGTGCTGACTTTCCTTGAGACGCACCCCCTGGTGTTGGAGTTCCCACAGCCACGCCCTTTCTGGGAATGCCCTCTCCCCACCCCACCCATCCAGAGCTCTTCCTGCTTTTAAAACCTGAGTCAAAAGCAACCTTTCCAAGAAATCTTCCGCGTGCCACCCACCCCACCTGGTGGCTCCTCGGCTCCAGGCTCCCCTCGCCACGGAGCAGAGAAAGCTCTAGGCTCATTTGCCCTCTCATCAGACTGGACATCCCCAAGGGCAAAGGCTGTGTCTCTTCCATCAGACCAGAGTAATTACAGTAAATTAACATGCTGAGCACCTACTGCTGGAGAGACACTTTGTGACCCCGAAGGCCCTGTAGTTAAGCTATAAGGTTGGGGGTGGTGGTGCACAGATCTTGGAGGCAGTGGGAGGGCTGAGAAGGGGCACAGCCAGATCGTCTGAGGTGATGGGTGGGACTTTGGGAGAAGAGAGGTCAATCTCATTTCTTATCTGGATAATGGCGAGGCGACATCTTCTTTCCAGGTGTTTCCCTTTTCTGCCCTTCTTCCAAAGTATGTTCCACATGGACACCAGAGTGGTTTTTGTAAAACACACCTGACAGTGTTGCTCCCTAGCTGAGAACCCTCAGTGCCCCCAGTGTTGTCAGGATAAAGTCTGAGCTCCTCAGCACGACCTTTGTCACCAGGCCTCTGCTCTCAGTTCCATCAGGCAGATCCAGCCTTCAGCTGTGAGCTCCAGCAATGCTTAGGTGCTTGCAGTTTCCCGCGGACCACCTGCCTCTGCGTCTTTGCTCAGGTGCTTCCCTGCGCAAATGGGACGTCCTCCCTCACTCCTTAGCTTGCTTAGCATCGACTCAGTTAAGAACTCCTCAGGATGTTTGCCACCCTGGGATCACTGCCCTTTCTCTGTGTTTCATCCATTCTTCACCCACTTGCTCATCCACCTACCCACCCACCATCGATCCACCCTCCATTTTTCTCTCCATCCATCTGTCCATTCACTCATTCATTCTTTCACATTCTCTTACCATCTTCCCTTTTCTCTCTTCCTCCCCTTTTACTCTCTCCCCCTTTCTTTTGTCCTTTATTGAGTATCTACTTTATGCCACACAGTCTGCAGAAATCATATCTTAAATCTGTGCTGAACTGAGGCTTGGCCTTAAAGAACACGAGAAGGAAGGACAGAAGTGGAAGAGAGGCAGAGGCTGGGAGATGGGTGGGGACGTAGGGGTCAGCGATGGGACTGGGCTATTGGGGATGGAGCTCAGTTTACAGTGGACATCATGGGTAAATGGCTGGAGAACTGAAGCCTTACTTTCTCTGAACAGGATGCTATTGGGGGTTAGTGAACCTGTCTGTTGCTGGCCTTTGGCCATCTAACCTTTCATGTTCTTAACAACCTGAGTGAGATGCTGGGGTTCAGGCCCACCTCTTTCACCCTGCATAGTCTCACTCTGTCTAGCTCAGCTTCTTGGGTGATACTTGTTAAACATTTTGCACTTTCAAAGTAGGCTGCTCTGCTCTGTGACTTTGGACATGAGCCTTCCCTCTCTGGGCCTCAGTTTCCCCATCTATAAAGTTGAAGCTGGTCTACATGACTGTGGAGGCCCTTTCTGGCTTTGACTTTTGGGGCCCCTCTAGCAGGAGGGGACCTGTCACTAGAGAGTGAGGCAGAGCTGGGGTTGAATCCTGGCTGAGCAGCTTCCTTGCTGTGGACCTTGGAAATTTCTTCAACCTCTGAACCTTCTTCATCTATAATGTGGGGTGGTCAGTCTCTGCTCTGTCAGCTCTAGCAGCTGGCAGGCTCAGACAAGGCCATGGGCTTGGCTCAACCCATCTGTTGTGTCAGCCCAGGCTCTCACAAGGACATTGGGCCCAGATGGCTGGCTTGGGAAACCAGCGGGTGGCAGAGCTTTCTAGGGGAAAGTGGACCCAGAGCCTCAGGGAGGTGCTCCAGGCTCCCAACTGCCTGCTGTGCTTGCAATCCTGCCTGCTCCCAGCCCCCATGCTAGCTCTACCTTTCTGGCAGCAGAGGTGAAGGTCCAGGTCAGTTCAGTCCCCAGCTCACTGTCTCTACAAGTGACAGCCCTCAGCCCTAGGAGACTCTACCCTGGCTACACAGAGGTGGCTGGGACTTGGTGGGAAGAGGGATGAACAAAGTGAAGGCGGCTGGGAAGGGGAGAGTATGGAGGAACAGGGACGAAAAAGCAGGAGATTCAGGCCTCTGCCAGGAGGAGAGGAGAAGCCCAGCCCTGGGAAGACCCTGGGAGTCTGAGAATCACAGGGGGATCCAACTGGCCACTCGACTATGAGTCTTTCTGGAGCTCAGACTTCCTACCTGTGACATAGGGAAGACACCGACTGCCCCTCCATTCCCCTGGGGTTGACAGAGGCCTAGTAAAAGACTCTAGACATCAATGATTAGAGAAAGATGGTATCTCTTCAAGGGAAGCCTGCGTGGGAGTGACTTAGGGCACAGAGAGGATTTGAGCAGGTCCAGTTCGGCTTTGGGGCTAGACAGCAGAGGAAGAAAGAGTTTTTCTTGGGCCTGGACATCCCTCCCCTCCAAGTCTCTCCTAAGAGCCAGATTCCTTCGAGGCGTCCAGGCAAATGAGGCCATTGGGCGTCAAGAGCTCTTTCCTTCCACTGACAGATGTGAATACTAGTGGATGAAAGTTTAAGGAGAAACAGGGTAGTTGCATAGTCTCAGAATGTCTTCCTCAAAAGTATTTATTAATTTCAATGGGAAAAATAGTAACATGACAGTGGGGAAATCTAGCGAACAGCACCTTAGCCAATGGACAAGGTGAACATGACATGTTCATGAGTCTTACGTGCTTGAGAGGATGCCCTGAGAAGGGCAGAGCAGCATTTCTGTTCTTTTCTTGCCAAAATGCATAACCTCAATCTGATGATGAGAAAATGTCAGAAAAACCTACACTGAGGGGTATTCTGCAAAATAGCTACAGACCAGTACTCGTCAAAAGTGTCAAGGTCATGAAAGACAAGGAAAGACTGAGGAGCTGTCACAGATAGGAGGAGACTTGGGAGACAGGACCACTAATGGAATGTGGAATCCTGGATTGAATCGTACAACAGAAAAGGACCATTAATGGAAAAACTAGAGACATTTGAATCAAGTCTGCAGTTAATTCATACCATTGGGTCAATGTTAACTTATTGTTTTTGTTTGTTTGTTTGTTTGTTTTAGATTTTTTATTGGGGAAGGGGAACAGGACTTTATTGGGGAACAGTGCGTACTTCCAGGCCTTTTTTCCAAGTCAAGTCGTTGTCCTTTCAATCTTAGTTGTGGAGGGTGCCGTTCAGCTTCAAGTTGTTGTCCTTTCAGTCTTAGTTGTGGAGGGCACAGCTCAGCTCCAGGTCCAGTTGCCGTTTTCTAGTTGCAGGGGTCACAGCCCACCATCCCTTGCGGGAGTCGAACCGGCAATCTTGTGGTTGAGACGATGCACTCCAACCAGCTGAGCCATCCAGGAACTCAGCTGCAGCTCAGCTCAAGGTGCCGTGTTCAATCTTAGTTGCAGGGGGCGCTGCCCACCATCCCTTGCGGGACTCGAGGAATTGAACTGGCAACCTTGTGGTTGGAGAGCCCACTGGCCCATGTGAGAATGGAACTGGCAGCTTTTGGAGTTAGGAGCATGGAGCTCTAACCACCTGAGCCACCGGGCCGGCCCCTAACTTATTGGTTTTGATCATTGTACAACGTTAATGTGATAGGCTCATATTAGGGGAAGCTGGGTGAAGAATGCACATGAACTCTGTACTACTTTTACAACTTTATCTGAAAGTCTAAAATTATTTCAAGTTAAAAGTTAAATTGAAAAAAAAAAAAAAGATCTCTCCCAGAGCAGTTTTCTATCTGTGAAGGAACCAGAGAAATTGAGTGGTGAGAAGTCTGGACCAGAGACCTGAGAATTCTGTGCCTTCCTGCTGTAGACTCCCTTATATTCTTGAACTAAATGTTCCCAGAAGCCTTCCGGAGTGGCCCTGCCCACATTTTAGCATATTGTCTCTCCACCATGTTTTCACCACCGCCTCTGCAACGTGGATAGCTGCCAGCCTGTTACATGGTGGTAGTGGGTTGAATAGTGTTCCCTTCCAATTCATGTCCACCGGTAACCTCAGAAGGTGACCTTATTTGAAAACAGGTCTTTGCAGATGTAATGTGGTAAGAATTGAGATGAGATCATACTGGATCAGGCTGGGCACTAGATCCAATGAGGGTCCTTATCAGAGATAGAAAAGGACACATAGAGACAGAGATGGAGGCCATGGGAAGATGGAAGCAGAGACTGGAGGTTTGCTGCCACACACCAAGGAATGTAAGGAGCCACCAGAAGCCGGAAGAGTAAGAAGGAATCTCCCCGAGCGCCTTCAGAGGGAATGTGGCACTGCCAACACCCTGATTGCAGACTTCTGGCCTCCAGAACTGTGAGAGAATAACTTTCTGTTGTTTTAAACCACCAAGTTTGTGGTCATTTGTTATGGCAACCCCAGGAAACAAATACATACGGATTGCACTTTTTTTTTTTCAATTGGGGACTATTGGGGAACAGTGTGTTTTCCCAGGATGTCATCAAGTTGTTGTTTTTCATTCTAGTTGTGGGGGGCGCAGCTCAGCTCTAGGTCACGACATTGTTTTCAATCTAGTTGTGGAGGGCGCAGCTCACTGGTCCATGTGGGACTCGAACAGGCGACCTTGGTGTTAGGAGCACTGTGCTCTAACCACTGAGCCAACTGGCTGCCCCAATTGCACTTTTCTTATGTTTGTTCATATCTTAAGTAATTTTGAAGTGTATCCTCTTTCCCTCTCAGGCTGGGGGCTTCCTAAGGGCAGGGACAGTCTCTTCCATTAGACTGAGCTCCGAGGGCAGGGGCTGTGCCTCCCTCCTAAGACCGGGATATCCTGAGGTCCCCTCCTTCCTTAGGATCCCATCCCCGGGCCATTGGTGCCTAGTTCCATGTCTGCAGGGGAAGGGGGGTTGGCCTCAGGATCTGAACCAGGGTTCTAATCCCAGGTTGGGGGAAAAGATCAGACTTGTATTCCACGCTGGGGTTCCAGGGTCTGTGGGGGTGGGGAGGGCTGGCAAAAGTCTCTCCTTAGATTGTGTGCATGTGTTTATATGTCATTGGTGCCCTACCCCTTTTATCTTTTGGAATTCCCCTTGGAGGGAGCCAAGGAAGGAGCCTCTTTTGGGTTCCATGAATCAGGTAAGGGGGTAAGGAGAGCTTTTCCTGTGTCCCATGCTCCAGGGTGTTTCTTGCAGGGAGACAGCATGGTGGGCAGCACAGAGAAAGCTGGTGTTAGGCTCTGCACCCACATTTGCTCCTTGGGTCCCTCTCGATGTTGCTTTCTTTTTCTGGTGAGCACCCACTCCCCAACCCACAGCTGACAGCAATATGTCTCCTAACAAAAGAATCTGTCCCTCAGCCAAAGTGCCTGCTGCCTCTCACTGGGGAATTGTAGGGTTGGTTCGGGTGGGGGATGGCCTTCTGGAAGATTAGGAGTGTTTGTCAGGGGTGGGGCCCTCGCTTACTCACATCCTTGTAAGTTCTTGGAGCAGCAGATTTGAGGAGCCCACAACCTCAAGTGTCTGTCTCAGCATTGTCTTTTGAGCTCCTAAACTTGGTGGGGGCAGGGACTCCCTGACGTCTGCTTTGATGGCAGTGAGGGTTGGGGGAGAAGAAGGCTCCACTTTTCTTCTGGGAGCAGTTGATCCTCTGAAGAGCAAAGAGCGTTGGAGACTCCAGCGGGGGCTGTTGGGGCCTGTCTGGGGAGATAGGGCTTGTTAGACAGCCCCAGACACGACCACATTCTTCCCAACGTACCCGCCGGGGTCCTTGGAGCTGAGGGGCTGGCAAGAAGGCAGGGTGTGGCCAGAGGGGGTGCCTTTGGAGGTTGTCTTGGAGATGTAGGATAGCTGAGGTCCTGATACACACACCTCCAAGGCAGAACCAAATGGACCCCTGGAAATGTCCCCTGACTCTTGGGGCTTCAGGATTCAGGGACTTGTTGAGTCCATTCCCAGGTGATTACATTCCCTCCCCTCCACCCCCAAACCCTTGGGCCAGCTCCACAAGAGGCTCCAATATGGGTGTGTGAGCCAGCCCCTCCCACCAGGGATGTCCTGGGGGCCTGAGAAGACACCTGGGGCTGGACGCAAAAAAGCTCTTCCAGGCTTGTTCCAAGGGTGCTGCTGTACCACGCTTGGAGCCCAGACTGGGCTACAAAAATGCTAACCAGCTTTGTGCTACAGTCAGCTTACAAAACTCTTTCACATACACTGCCCAGTTGGATTCTGGGAGCTGACTCGCAAGTAGGCAGGTTGGATGGTATTTACTCCCACTTTACAGATGGGCAAACTGAGGCTCAGAGAATTGTCAGGTCCTGTGCCACACAGGAGTAAATAGCAGAGCTAGGACTCATTGACTGCATGCTCTTTCCCAATGTTTTTCACAGGCTGTGCCTGTGACACCGTCTGGCATTAGCCAGAGTGGGAAGCTAGCACCAGGGGCTCATCTGCAGGTGTGTGTGGGGGTCTTAGGATCTTTGCCCAGGGCAGGGAGAGCTGCTGGATTTCCCTTCAATGGGGGTGTCAGGGTAGAAGCCTGAGCCACCTGACTGGCTAGGGATGTGATAGGCTCCTTAGCACAGCCCAGCAGGTCAGACCTGGCAGGTCCCCAAGACCTTCTCATTTCTTTTTATAGATGGTAACATTTAGGGGGCATCTCTGTGCCCGACGTGACCTTGCCATGCTGGCGTTTCTCCAGCCAGGTGCCACCTGAAGTGGTGGACTTCCTCTAAGTGAACGTCAAAGGCCAACCTAGTTAAAGGTGCAGAGGCCCTGCTCCCTGCTCCCTGGCTTAGCCCAGCATGCCGGTTCCTAAGGGCTACAGCTCCCAGGGCCTGATGGGAAAGTGTAGCCTGCAGGCCCACACCTTCTCATGTGAATCACGTCTGGCGGGACAAGAAACCCAAAACACCCCAAACAATGAGTTTCCAGTAAAATATGACAGACATGATGAGGCGGAGGAGGGGAGGGATCTGGCTGGGAGTTGGCGCTGGCCTGTGGGTGATGAAAGCCAAGGGGAATGGAAAATGCCAGGCCCGCCCCCTACTCACGAGTATAAAGCACCTACATCCTTTTCCAACTTACCTGAGCACCTTTCTCTTTTCTTTGCCGACTCACTCGCTCACTCACCTCCCTCCTTGGCACCATGACCACCTGCAGCCGCCAGTTCACCTCCTCTGGCTCCATGAAGGGCTCCTGTGGCATTGGCGGTGGCTCCAGCCGCATGTCCTCCGTCCTTGCTGGAGGGTCCTGCCGGGCCCCCAGCACCTACGGGGGCCTGTCAGTCTCCTCTGCTCGCTACTCCTCCGGGGGGTCCTGCGGACTGGGGGGCGGCTATGGCGGCGGCTTCAGCAGCAGCAGCTTTGGTGGGGGCTTTGGTAGCGGCTTTGGAGGAGGAAATATGGGTTGGGGTTTCGGTGCTGGCATGGGTGGTGGTTTTGGGGGTGGCTTGGGTAGTGGTTTCGGTGGTGGCTTTGCTGGTGGTGAAGGGCTTGTGGGAGGCAGCGAGAAGGTGACCATGCAGAACCTCAACGACCGCCTGGCCTCCTACCTGGACAAGGTGCGCGCCCTGGAGGAGGCCAACGCTGACCTGGAAGTGAAGATCCGTGACTGGTACCAGAGGCAGCGGCCTGCTGAGACCAAGGACTACAGCCCCTACTTCAAGACCATCGAGGAGCTGAGGAACAAGGTGGGTGGACTGGGCAGCAGCAGGTGCCATTCCATTACCTGATTCTGGAGCAATAGATGCCGCAAGCTATTGGCACCTTTCGATTCTTAGACAAGGCAGATCCCTTGTTCTGGCCCTGGATGCCCCCAACAGAGCTGGCCAGTGGTAAGATGGTTTCCATGGCCTTGCTCATGCATTCAGATCATGTGAGACCAGGAATTCCTACCCTTACATTTCACAGAGGAAGACGTTGAAGCTTTGAGAAACGCTGTGACTGGCCCAAAGTCACACAGCAAATTAACGGCAGAGCCGAGGCTAGAACACTTGTGCCCCACCTGCCAGTATAGGAGGCAGCTACCTGTTCATTCTCCAGCACAGGGGAGGAGCAAAGCTGTAACGGGACCAGGCTAGACACCCAAACCGTTCATTAGCTCATTAGTCTGAGCTGTGGTGGCTGCCGCCCATAAGTCCTGGCACTGGGTGGCCCCTCCCCACAGCCAGGCAGGCACAGAAATCACACAGAGACAGACATACTGGTGGCCCACCCTATGTACCCCGCGCAGGAGAGAACCTGGAAACGTTTGTCATCTGACTCTAGTCCCCTGCTCCCTGCTCCCACATCACCCCAGGAGCCCTCCCTGCTGATTCTGTTTCCATTGGTGTCTGGCTCTGATGCCTTGTGTGGATTAAGGAAATGAGATGACTAGGGAGGGAACTCCAGCTAATCCAGGGTTCAATCATCTTTTTTTTCCTTCTGCTTCTGCTTTTCCTGTGCCAACTGGGTCTCATCTTTTGGGAAAGCCTCATCTGAGGTCCCATGCTCTGCTGGCTTGAAAAGGGATATATGTGCCTGTGGAGGACTGGAGGTCTGGCTTGTGCAGAGAGGGAATTCAGACTGAGAATTGCGTCTCATCTGTAGGTGGGGATTTGAGGCGCTGAGGCCTGTCTCAGGTTTTACAGCAAGTCTGTGGTAAAACCAGGATTAGAACTCAAGAGCTTGTGATTATGAGGCCACGGTTTTTTCTACCCCTTCTGCTGACCACAAGTCAGCAAAGTCCTGAGTCAAACCTGGACTACTGGAGATTACCCTGTAGGTTGCTATGGCGAAGGCTTTTGGGGAGGAGGGAGGACTCAGGCAAAAGCATGAAAGCAAAAGCCTAATGCCAGCTGCAGCCAAGCCTGGCTAGGGATGTCCATTTGACCAATGACCTGTGACCTTCCCTTTGTAGATCCTCACGGCCACCGTGGACAATGCCAATGTCCTCCTGCAGATTGACAATGCCCGCCTGGCTGCAGATGACTTCCGTACCAAGTGAGTTTGCAGTGGTGGCGAGAATGCCCAGTCTTCCCAGGGTGGGGCATTTTTGGAGCAGTGTTCCCTAAACAGCACTGATGAGTGCCAGGATGGCCCTATGAAAACCCTTTAGGGTGCTTGTAAAAATATAAGTGAAACTCTTGGGCCCCACCCATAGAGTTCTCATTCAGTTATTTTTAATAGGCTTCCTGGGTGATTCTGACCCACAGCTAGGTTTGGGATCCACTGTCTTAGGGAGAGCCACTTCCCACTTCCCCATGTGCCCCTAAAGTTTAGGAGGTAGTCATATTTAGAGGCCTTGTGTGCTATTGGTTGGCTGGAACTAGAAGCATCTCCCCTCCCTGAATTCTGCAGCATGATGAACTGCCTTATTCCCTGCCCCACCCCCAGGAATGTTCAGATCTGAGCAATCAATGGGCATCTTGTCATTTTCAAGATTGGCTCCCTAAACTCCTCAAAGGCGCCAGCTATGGGAAGAAGCTGCAGGGAGAAGAGAACAAAGCCTTCAGTGTGGTCAGGATGGGTGTCTTATTCCTTTTCTCTCGGATCATTCCAGGTACGAGACGGAGCTGAACCTGCGCATGAGCGTGGAGGCCGACACCAACGGCCTGCGCAGGGTGCTGGACGAGCTGACCCTGGCCAGAGCCGACCTGGAGATGCAGATCGAGAGCCTGAAGGAGGAGCTGGCCTACCTGAGAAAGAACCACGAAGAGGTGAGAGCTAAATGGAAAAGACTGCTTAGAAGACAAGCTGGGAGGGAAGAGACGGAATTGAGATTGTCGAGCGCAACATTCAGGCCAGGAATACCTCTGACTGGGGCATCCCAATCAGCGGCCAGAGTGAGGCTCCTGACTGTGGGCTCTTCTTTGATTGTGCAGGAGATGCACTCCATGAGAGGCCAGGTTGGCGGAGACGTCAACGTGGAGATGGACGCCGCCCCTGGTGTGGACCTGAGCCGCATCCTGAACGAGATGCGCGACCAATACGAGAAGATCGCAGAGAAGAACCGCAAGGACGCCGAGGACTGGTTCTTCAGCAAGGTAGGTGTCATTCAGGATGGAAGGGACCCAGGAGACCTGCCTCCCAGGAACTTCCAGGGTGAAATGACATTTTCTTTTCTGCAGACAGAGGAGCTGAACCGCGAGGTGGCCAACAACAGCGAGCTGGTGCAGAGTGGCAAGAGCGAGATCTCCGAGCTCCGGCGCTCGGTGCAGAACCTGGAGATCGAGCTGCAGTCCCAGCTCAGCATGGTAGGGGGCGCTGCCAGGCCTGGGGTGGGCTCAGGACTAGGAGAAAGGGAATGGCCAACTCAGTGATTCCTGATCCTTTTTCCCTCCCTCCCAGAAAGCATCCCTGGAGAACAGCCTGGAGGAGACCAAAGGCCGCTACTGCATGCAGCTGTCCCAGATCCAGGAGATGATCGGCAGCGTGGAGCAGCAGCTGGCCCAGCTGCGCTGCGAGATGGAGCAGCAGAACCAGGAATACAAGATCCTGCTGGACGTGAAGACGCGGCTGGAGCAGGAGATCGCCACCTACCGCCGCCTGCTGGAGGGCGAGGACGCCCAGTGAGTGCCCTGCCCTCCTTCCCAGTCCGTCTTCCCACTATTCACTCACTGCCCACCCTCCCCCCACCATGTTTCTAATGATTCTTCCCCTTTCTGTCTTCGCAGCCTGTCCTCCTCCCAGTTCTCCTCTGGCTCTCAGTCGTCCAGAGATGGTAAGACCTTCCTCCTCATCAAACCTGGACTCAGGACCCCCGCTGGTCTCCCAGCAGGTCTAGAAAGTTGGGTAGGGGTTTCTTGAGAGGTTGAGCTAGAGTTCCCTCACCTACTATCCTTATAAACCATTTTCTAAACCCTCCTTAGGGCTAGAAGCTGGGGGTTTCCATTTTTTACTTTTGTCACCCAGCGTCTGTGGCACACCTCACGGTGCTGGTGGTCAGTACCATGGACAGGGCTCGACATGGCTCTGCCCTCCATGGGTCGGTCAATCTGGGTCTATTTGGGACACATGGGACTGAACTAGTCCCATCTGAGTTCTTAGGAGGCTCGTTCTGAGGACACAGACTCCACCCCTGACCTTAGGGTGTCCTAATCTGAAAGAAATGTACTGATAATATCAGCACTGGGGCAAGAGCTGTGACTAAAGAGATAATCAGGGGAGAGGGCAGCAGAGACACAGCTCATTTAAGTCCCTTCAGCTCCTTGGCCTCCCCCCTTCTGATTTCCTCACTGCCTGTCCACTGCTGGTAACACCTCCTCTCCCCTCTTCCCCAGTGACCTCCAGTCGTCAGATCCGCACCAAGGTCATGGATGTGCACGATGGCAAGGTGGTGTCCACCCACGAGCAGGTCCTTCGCACCAAGAACTAAGGCCTCTCAGCATTGCTCAGGCCTCGGAAGCACCCTCCCCGTGTGGACACAGATCTCACTGGGAGATCCCCTCTCCCATCCCCCAAGCACTTCACACCTGAGCCCTGCCTCACCCTTGCCCCCTTTGGCATTCAATAAAGCTTTATTATCTGAGTTGCACAACTCCTGCCTCTGCCTGGTCATCGTCAGGAGTGGAGGTGGGAAGAAAGGGGAGGAAGCATCTCTTTGGAGCTCATCATAGCACCTGGCTGGCTGTAGCCTCTGGGACTGGGAGAAAGGGCTTGGGGGAGGATTGGGCTCAGGTCCCTGGATGGCTTTCACCATCTCAAAAGAGACAGATAGAGGTATGTGCCAGGTCTTGTGGTGTCTCCTAGGGCATGAAGGCACATACATTCATTCACTCACTCATTCATTTATTTGTTCTTTTGTTCATTTATTCACCAGATATTGTCGTGGCTTTTGCATGCCAGGCATTGCACTAGGGATTGTTATCAGACATTTCTTTGAGAATACACTGAAGCTATAGATCTTCTCTTCCTCCCCATCAATAAGCATGCACACATTTGCATACAATTCATGAGGTTCATGGATCCCCTAAAGCTCATCAATGGAGGTCCATGGACCCAGTAAGAACTCATGCTTTGCTGAGAGTTTTGCCTCCCACCATGCCAGCTGCTCTTGCCTCTTGAGCTGGGTCTGCATCCTGCCTGCTCTTAGTTGACGGAGGGCAAGTTGATCATCATCTCCAATCCTCAATTTCCACACCTGAAAAGTGGGCATAATGACAGTAAGTCCCTCATGGGCTTGTTGTGAGGATTCGAGGGAAGAACGCGTGTGAGGCCACTAACAGTGCCTGGCACAGCGCAGGCTCAGGACACCTCTGTGTGAGCGATACTACCTCTTGTGTGTGGTGACTCTGTCCATGATGAAGCCATTTTTAGAGGCTTTGGGAACAGACTGACTGGATTCTAACCCAGGCTCTCTTCTGCATTAGCTCGGTGATCTTGGAGAGCCTTAGTTTCCAGTAAGCAGTTGGAATGGGAGTTGTTTCGGGAATCCAATGAGTAAATGCATATTAAGAGCCAGGGTTGTAAGAGCCTCCTTTGGTGGGGAGTGTCTTTTCCTGTCTTTGGGGGACTGGAAAAGGAAGAGTAAGGGGAGGACCTCACCTGAGTGAATAGTGAAGATTCCATTGATGGGTAGGGCTCACTGCCTGGAGCTAGGAAAGAGCTGACTAGTGACTGTGTCAGTTTTAACAGCTTATTCATTTGGCTGCATGAATGAAGCATCTAGGGAGAGTCACAGGTGGGGTTAAAGAAAGACATAATTTTTTAGGACAATTGGCTAAAAGCCTGAGTTTTGGAATCAGACACCCTGGGTTGGAGTCCTGGCGCGTACACTGACTAGCCTGGAAGAGTTTGGGCAAGATCCTCTTTCACAAAATGGGGAATGAAACCCTTACTATATACCATTGATGGAGGATTAGATGATTTCACACAGGCAATGAGTTTAGCATCGTGTTTGGCACATAGTTGGTGTTCTATAAATGATAGCCTAGAAGGGTGAGTTATTAGGAAGAGGAATGAAGTGATGTTGGTTTCTTGTGACCCCATCTTCACTCCAGGGAAGAGAAGTCTGCTTTGTGTCCCTGAAACTCCTGGAAGTTTTCTAACCTGAGTTTTGGCATTAAGAAGAATTGATCTGGGGGTGATCTCTGGGTGAGGGTGGGCCATCCTGGAGGTGAATGACCAGAGTTTTGGAGGTATGAGCAGATGACTCAGGGAGGAGGGAGATTTGAAGGAGCTCCCTCAGAGACTGGGAAGGGATGGTTTTGTGACCCTAGAAGTGATAGGACCCTGGGGGAAGGGCTGAGTGACTCCCCTAGCGATGCTGGAGTATGAGAACCACTGTTCCCAGCTGGGCAATGAGTTCAAGTGTGGCATGGAATCGGGAGTGGGCCACATTTGGGAGGCCACATGGGTCTGGACAGAGAGCAAAACATCAGCAGTCACAGTGAGGACGGAGCGTAGAATGCTCTGCTCTGCATAAGAATCCCCAGGCACCCCTCTGCTTTGGAGATGGTACCAGATTAAAGTTTCCACCAAAAAAGACCCGCTTTAGGGGCATATAACAATTTGAGATTTCTTTTTAGCCCCCTTTCTTCCGCCTCCCCCAATCCACTCCGGTTCAAGCCGTTGTTTCTCAGTCTAGTTGTGTAGGACACAGCTCCCTGGCCCATGCTGGCATTATGAGCCTTGCTGTGCTCCCCCCTGGCTGAGGCAGTCGGTTGCTCTGCCGCTCACAGCACCTCACGGCAGCTCTCCCCGGATGCCGGCCACTCAGGCTGGCTGCCAGCCACTCATGCTGGCCACCGGCTGCTCACGGTAGCCCAGCTCTAGGGAGAGCTGTTGTTCACAATCTTAGCTGTAGAGGGCGCAGCTCACTGGCCCATGTGGGAATCTAACCCGTGACCTCAGCATTAGGAACACCGTGTTCCAACCATCTGAGCCACCTGGCCGGCCAATGAGATTTCTTACACTTGGGTGTGGTGGGGTCAGCTTCCCCTTACCTTGAGAGGCTGCCATCACTGTCTAGAGGCAATACAGGAAGAGTGGGTTTGCCTAAGATAAAGATGGCGTCTGCAGGCAACCAGGCTAAGAGCAGGCTCAGAAGCAGGAGGAGAGGGAGTCAAGTAGGGAGCTTCTAGGTGGTCCCACCCTGTGTCGCTGCGCCCTGAGGAAAAGAGCTGGCAGAGCAGCTATCCCAGAGTCCCACTTGGAGTCCACTTCCCTCTGGAGTCCCCCAGTACCATGCCCCATTGGGAAGAGGGCAGCCAACACTTTGGGTCCTGCTGGCCAGTGCTCTCATCCACAGGGACTGGTGCCACAAGCACCCAAATAAGACCTGGGACAGCCACTCTGACAATGGTAAGACTGCCGCCCCACCCCCACCCCCACCCCAGATCTAACCCATGGGAAACCAGGAAAGCAACTCCATAGCACCGACTAGTGGAGGCAGGAGGAGTTGCTTCTCAGAATCCAGGGTGGGTCACGTGGTCCCTCTGGCTCCACTTCTCCCAGTGCAATCTGGGAGGAGTGATCCTCTCCCCGCCCTCTCAGAACACAGAAGGGCAAAGCTGAGATGGCTGCACAGATGTCTCCTGCAGCCTCCTCGTATTTGGGGGACAGTGGCTTGCTCCAGGTCCTACAGACTGAGTGCCGAGCCCAGCCCAGTGCTCAGGTCCCTGATCTTGTGCTTCGTTCCTCTTCTGTTCTCTTAGGGATGGGATGAAGAGAGTCCCATGAGACCAGCATGAATTCTTCTTAACTGACTCGTTTTATGGGATGAGACCCACCTTGAAATTCTGGGTCCCTTTTAGTTTTGGGGAGCTCTTTTTTTTTTAAATTGGGGAATGTTGGGGAACAGTGTGTTTTTCCAGGGCCCATTAGCTCCCAGTCAAGTCGCCTGTTTTCAATCTTTAGTTGCAGGGGGTGCAGCCCACCATCCCATGCCGGGAATTGAACTGGCAACTTTGTTGTTAAGAGCTCGTGCTCTAAGCAGCTGAGCCATCTGGCCGCCCCTCCCAAAGCTCAGCAGCAGCTCGTTGTTTTCAGTCTCGTTGTGGAGGGCGCAGCTCACTGGTCCATGTGGGAATCGAACTGGCAACCCTGTTGTTAAGAGCTCGTGCTCTAACCAACTGAGCCGTCTGGCTGCCCCTTGGGGGCTCTTTGTATTGGGAGGACTGCAAATGTATCCAGGGAACTTCACAGGCAACAAGTGGCATATCTCTCTATGGTGTGAATGGTCTTCCCCAAGGCCGCCGATGACCTGGTTTGGGTAATGTAGCCAGCTAGTCCTACAGGCTGCTGTCCCCAAGGAGGCCTGAGGTGCAGAGGCTGGAGGTCCTGATGTCCTGGCCGGGCCCACCTCACTGAGCTTGGCTGCTGCCACATGGGAGACAAGGGAATGGCAAGGTCGTCCAAGACAGTGGCCTGGCCTCAGGTAGACGCAGGACAGGCACGCGCTCCGAGGACCTGCCCTTCGCTGGCCCATTGCTCTCCTGATGGGGCTTCTCTGTGCAGCACCATTAGCTGTAGGACTAGGGGAGAAAGGAAGCCTTTTTCCTTTGAGGTACGCTGATTAACTTTGGGGCGACTCAGCATGGGGAAAGGGCGAAAAGAGACACAGAGATAGAAACAGAAATTCATATAGATGAAAGGAGGGAAGGAGAGAGGGAGGGAGGGAGGGGCGGAGGGGGAGAGAGGGACAGAGGGGGAGAGAGAGAGAGAGAGAGAGAGAGAGAGAGAGAGAGAGAGAGAGAGAGAGAGAGAAGGCCCTGGGGGTTAGGACTAGGTAGTGAGGATCGTTCATTTATTCATTCACTCACACATTTTTTGAAGCTTAGTGTTTGAGGTGGGGGAAGCTAGGGGTGAGTTGAAACAGCTGGAACAAGGAGAGAGACAGAGTGAGGAGGAATGCAGAGAGGGTCCCAGAAAGTACGTGCGGCTGGGGGTAGAGAGAAGGGGCCCGAGGCTTGTGCCCATCTTAGCTCTCATTCATACAGGACAAAACTCGCTCCACCTCCTGTATGTTTAGCTCTGTGACGGTGGCTAAGATACTAACCCTCTCTGAGCCTCAACTTATTCATCTGTAAAATGATTTAAAAATTAGTACCTATCTAAGAAAATGACTGTAAAGATTAAATACCACAAGGAAGGCAGAGTAGTGGAGGACTTGCCTGGAGGGTTGGAGGGTCCTGAATGGAAGAAATCATGGTCCTCCAACTTTGGGTGCCCTCCTCCCAGCCCCTCTTAACATGGGTCCTCCATCTTAATGGGGGCTCAACAGACTAGAGGGGTGAGCTGATAATAAGCAAGAGAGCTGAGAACCCAAGTTATCCATACAGTCCAAGGGCAAGTCGGGCAGACACGATGCCTCGGACAGTCCAGAAAATGACCCACACCAACAGCTTTACAACATTAGCTCTTTTAAGCCTCACCACAATGTCGTGAGGTCAGAACTATTTTTTTGCCACCCAAATGCTTTGCTTGACGCACTCACTGCTCTTTAGCCACACTGGCCTTCTGCCCTGGCAATCCCATTGCTCCTTCCCGCCTCAGGACACTTGCACGTGCTATCTGCGCCTCCTCCAGGACGCTCTTCTGGCTCACTCCTGCTCATCCTTCATTCACGTCTCTTTCTCAGGGATACCCTCCCTGAGAGGGCTGACTGGACCACACCCTCGTTATGTGCTCCCCATTTTCCCACGAACAGCACTCACCCCTGTTTTGAATTACACATTTATTCAGAGAAGGGAAGCAACTTTCCCCAAGTAAGTGGAAGAACATGGCTTTAGACTCAGACCTGTCCCGCGTCAAAGCTGGTGCCCCAAACCTCCTTGCATACAGGGGTTGGGGTGTCTGGACTCAGGTGGAGCAACCTTCTGAGGGCCCACCCCATGCCCTCACCCTCACCCTCACCCATACCCCTTAGTCTGGTGGAATCTGGCTAGGTGGTGGCAGCCACCTAACCTGTGAGGAAAAAAACCAGCCTTGACAGACAGGTGTAGGCTCCTTGGCCCAGAAGCACCTGCCTCGATGGCTAGTGGTGAGGCTGGCCCACGCCACACCTGCTCTCCCTCCTCCAGTGGCTAAACACTTAATGACTCAGGACGCTCCCTGGGCTCTACCTGGGCTCAACAGCAGACAGCCAGCGAGGAGGAGAAAGTGGGGTATGTGAGCAGCTGGGTGTAGGCCAGCAGCAGGGCTCCCATGGCTGTCCTTGTTCTGCCTCTCAATCCCCCAAGTCCCTATACCCCTTGCCCTTTGGGGACACCTCATAGGTAGAATCTGTCTGGTTCTCTTTTTCTCAGTCTGCCTGAGTCCTTGCAGCCCCTTCTCTTTCACTCGTCCCCCCTCCAAGGGCAGGGCCCACACTGCGGATGCTGGCATTGGGGTGCCAGCTGCAGCCTGGCACACGGGGTAGAAGAGAGGCAGGGCTGATCTCCCTGGGTCTCAGGTGCCAGGGTGCCCTGAGCTGCGTGTGCTCCATTTCTTGCTTTCCCACAGAGGGTGTTGGAGATGAGAGGCTCAGAGGGCAGCCCCTGAGCCCCGAGAGGGTAGAAGAGTGAGCCATGTCATATGGTCTAGAAGGAACCACTCACTCAGACTGGGGTGCTGTTAGCCTCCTTCATCCTTGAACCCACTTTGCCCAGTCTGGTTCCCTGTGCCAGACAGAGCGCTTGGAGGCAGGGAAAGAAAGACATGTAGGTGTGACTGGAGTGAGACCAGGCCTACTCTTCATATTGGAAGCAAGGCCAGATGTGGAGAGGACTGACAGATGTGGGGAGCAGGGCCGGATGTGGGGTGTAATTGAGCATCCATGCAGAGGCCCCTCCAGACAAGGCCCTCCTCCCACCACACACACTGTCTGTATGGCCCCTGGAAAATCTGCACGAAGGGGCTTCTCATGAGGAATCTGTGGCCAAGGCCCCAGGGGCAGGGAAGGTGGGGTTGAGAGGCAGCCCTTCTCTCTCCACTCCACTGCTGCCCTGAGCCCCAGTGAGCAGCACTGCAGCCGATGTGCAGTCCTGCCCAGATGTGGAAGAAAGGCCTGGGGCTTCTTAGTGCTCAGAGAAGGGAGGGGAGCTGGCAGTGACCAGGGTTCCCTCAATACACATGCTAGTTGTTCAAGTGATGGAGACAATCTAGAACTCTGCGGATGGAAGTCGTCTATCCACTCATCCATCCATCCATCCATCCATCCACATGTCCATCCATCCATTTACTCATCTACTCAATTTAGTGAGTGACTACACTCAGTGTTGCCCTGGGCAGACATTGTGATGGACCAGACTTGGTCTCTGCCTTGGTCACAGTCTAGCTAATTCACTGTTCCCAACTGTTCCCCTTACCTTCACACCTTCTAGAGAACAGCCTCTGGTATCTTGTTTCTTCTCCCTCTTCCATTTATTTATTCATGTGCAATCTTAGTCATCCTTCAGGGACCAATTCAATTGCCACCTCCTCCATGAAGTCTTTCTTGATCTCTCACAGCCAAAAAGTCATCTCTCTTTTCCTTGGACACCTTGGACATTGTAGTAGACTATGGGCTCCTTGATGAGAAATATCATTGATCTCTAACCCCTCCCCCCCGGTGTCTTTTGTGGTAGCTCTTCAAATATTTGTCGAATGAGTGAAGGCTACATTGAACATCCTTGCTGAAGGCTGTGAGGGGTCTGTGCCATGTACCAGCTGTGGGAAGCTTCTCCTACCTCTTGAGCATCTTCCTGGACAGGGTCCTCACCTCTTATGGCTTTACTGGCCTCTTGTGCTTCCAGCAGTGGGTCATAGCAGGGGAGCATGGGTTCCATGCTATCTCCTCTTTTTTAGATTGTGGATATGACAGTGACCAAGAACAAGACTCTCCTGAACATTGGTAACACTCGAATGACACTGGATGACTTCAGGATTGCCAATAATCCTCTATATTGGTCCGATTCTCAGTTGCAACCAACAGAAGCTGCTCTTGCTATTTTAACAAGTAAGGAATTTATAAGAGCTTTAGATAACACAAAGAATCATTAGGAGGGCTGGATAAACAAAATCTAGGCTGAATTTCTAACACCTCCCAAAATGGCACAGCAGAATGGATCTGCCAAGGGAGCTGCTGCCTCTGCCAAGACTAGGAAGTTTCCAAGTCAGGATGTGGCCTGCTGAATTGAGAAACAGCTTCCACAGCTCGGGTTTCAGAACCACAGTCTCTGCCACCCATGCCAGCAAACTAGATGTCCCAAATGGAGCCCATTTCCTCACGTATCTCCAGTCTACCAAACCACGCAACTTCTATGGGATGCAACCAAGATTGGAAGCTGGGAAGTCTGATCCAAGGGAGCAGGGATTATCATGCCCATTTTACGGATTAAGAAACTCAAGGTCAGAGAGGTTAGTTTGTCTGAAGTGACACAGCTTATCAGTGATCAAGGAAAGACTCAAATCCATTTGACCTGGCTCTAAAGCTGGTGTTCTTCCTGTTCTCTCTGGCTCCAAACAATTATTAAGCCCCCACTGAATACAGAGACAAGCAAATCCTAAAAGCCGAGGCTTGTCTGAAATGCCTTTTGTGGGAAACAATGACTATACGAAGAGCTGAGAAAAAGACAGGTGACTTCACACATGTCGATTCTTTCTTGAGAACTCAGTCTCCAAATGCAGGAGGCCCTGGGCCTGTTCTTGCTGAAGGGAGAGGAAAGGGTAAATGAGCAAATTGTGGAGGAAGGAGAGTGACAGCCGGATGGTCTCTAAAAATCCTTTTGGCTTCAACATCTATCATTCCGACACTCATAAACCTCAAGCACTTTGATCTCCTTGAGTTTCCCTCTCCTTTGAGTCTCTCCTACATGTCAAGGCCGCTTCTGGCTCTCTTGGCCTCGGGGCCCTGCTGCTTTCTCCCTGTCTCAGGCCCAAACACGAACAAAATGAATTCCCTTCTCCGCTCCTCTTATTAGACTGAGAACCACAGGGCTGTCTGAAGGGATTTTCATGAAACCTAAAAGCAAGTTCAAAGAAATGAACCACCACCACCACCACCACCACATAAAACCCTAGAGAAGCAGTAGAGTGTGAGGTGAATGATACAGCGAGGAGGGGTAAGGTGAGGGCAGGTGTCCTAACCCTGCTTCTTCATGAACATATCTCCTGGGGGTCTCCATGTATTTTAACCCCTTCTTCAGATCATTTCATTTATCTGTCCATTCATTCAACAAATATTTGTTGGTGCCTTTTCTGTGTCAGGGGTTGGAAACAAACAAAATCATGAACAAAATAGATGAGGTCTCTTTCTCCACGGGGCTCGTAGTCCAGTGCTGGAGGCAGATAAGCAGGTGGTAACTGCTGAATGGTGCGGAGAGTGCAGTCGGTGACAGGAGGGAACGGGGCCTATGAGAGCTTACGGGACCTCCTGACACAGCGATGGTGGTTGGGGAGGCTTCCCATGACAGGCATGGGACAGGTTCCATATGTCACCTCATCCATTTCTCACAGCTGTGAGAGGTAGATACTGTTGCTTTCATTTACAGATGAGGAAACTGGCTCAGAGAAGGGAAGTAACTTGCCGAACGAAGTTTGCGTGGCTCCAAATCTTGCCTTCCTAGCACCACCTGTCTGGCCTCTGACAGTTTTTAACACTTTCTAAGGTCAGAGGTGGGCTTCTGAAGAGCAGAGAAGAGCTATTTTGAAACAACTGTGCAACTAAAAGTGAGCTCTGCTATCCTGGCCTCAGTTTCCCCTGTGAAAGCACTTTGTCTGAGCTTGTTAAAGGAATGAGTGACTGAACAACTAAGGAAGGAATGAGGGTGGTGGTCCCGACGGTCTCTGAGGACCACTCTGCCTCAACACTGTCTGGTTGTGACACTCGGACGTCTTCAGGTGGCTCTGATCTTCCTGAGCTCTCGGGAATCTCTCGCTCAAGAATGTCTCGATCCATCTTTGCTGCCACCAGCACCCTCAGCCTCAGGGACATGCCATTCTTACTTTAACTCAGGTCAAATGCGGTGAATTATGACCTCTCTCATCTGTTGCCCTCACATGACTATGACATGTTGGGGATTGTCAGAAGGGACTTTCGTCAAGACAAAGGGAAATCGCAAGGAGGTGAATCAAGAAAACACTAAACCAGTAAGAATCATGTTTGAGATCCAAAGGTTGGGTGGAGGTAGAGAGGAAGGTTCGCTCCTCTGAGCTCTCTGCTCATGGGAACCCCAAGTGGAGGCCTTTACCAAGTCACTGACTCCTTCATCCATCATGTATGCAGTGAGGGCTTGCTCTGGGTCTGGCATGCAGCTAGGTGACGGGGCTACAGCAGTGACCCAGGCAGACACGAGCTCTGCCCCCTAGTTTTACTGAGGAGATCAGCGAGTGACAGCAACCACAACCCAGCATCCTGAGAACCATTCTGGGGAAGTCCAAGGGCTTTGGGGCACACAGCTGGAGTGTCTGACCCAGTCTTAGGGGTCAGGGGATATTCCATGGAGGAAGTGCTGGGAAGAGACCTGAACAAAGGGTTGGATTTATCCAGGTGATATTTGATGGAAGTGTGGTGTGTGCGTTGGGGAGAAGTGAGTGTTCTGGGCAAGGGGAACTGCACCTGTCAAGGCCTGGAGGTGACACTGAATGGCACTAATGGAGAAACTAGAACATGTTAGAATGCAGAGTGTGAGAAGGGGCTGCTGAGGGTTGGTGGCTGGGAAGTCATGGAGGACTTTCTGAGTGAAAGTGAGGAGACTGAACTACATCCTGAGGGCCGCCTCCAGGCCCACCCCACTCTTACCTTTCTCTAGCCCTGTGGTTGGGCTCATCATACTGTCACTGGTGAGGCACCCCCACCCCCAGCTGAGAGTGCTGTGCCTGAGTGGGTCCCCTCCTCTCTCCAGGGGTGTGCTCCATTGATGACGGTGCTTCTCTTTGGCATCGTCGTTCTCTGCTTCCACTGCATCCTCCTCATTGCATCTGGACCTTTCTGTGCTGGGACTGTGGCTGGCCTTTACATGAGTCATCTACTTTAAATTCCACAACTACCCACTTCACAGGTGGGAAACTGAGGCTCAGACAGATGCTGTAACTCAGCTGAAGAAAGATCTGAATTGGTCTGACTCTTAAGCCCCCCCTCAGCGTCTCATGCCATCTAAAATAATCACAGAGCACCTACTGAGTGCAGAAACGAACTCCTCCCATGAGCAGGAAAGCTTTGGAAGCAAGCAGTCACAAGTATCCAATGAGTCCCTGCCCCAGTTATTTCTTGTCTCTGAGCCTCAGTTTCCTCACTTGGGGTCCTCAGTGTGTGGAACAAATGGGGGTGCTGGGGTGAGTGGTCTCCACGGAATTTTGAGCCGTGGAAATCTGTGATTCATAATTTCCCGGAATTTTCTCTGCCCCCAGAGTCCAATGTCCATGTCTGCTGTCACCAACCCCTCAGCCTCAGGGTCAGACAGTTCTCCTTTCTCTCAGGTCCAAACAGGAACAAAACCACATCCCTTCCCTCCATTCCCTTCAACATGACTAGGACACACTGGGATTTTCCAAGGGAACTTCTATTGGCCCTGATGGGGAGGTAACTTGAGTAAATACAAAGGAAACAAAGCAAATTCAAAACCCATAGCAAATAGTCATGTTTGAGGTGCAAAAAATTGTGTGTGTGTGTGTGTGTGTGTGTGTGTGTGTGTGTGTCAGGGGAGGGGGGCTTGCTCAAAGCATCCTCTTTATTAAGAGTTCCTGACGGAAGCCTCTTCCTGAATTATTTGGGCTTCTGAATTTTCCAATGTATGTTCCCTCGGGTGTCAGGAAATACAAGATAACCTCCCCTAAAACCAAAACTCTTGTGATCAAACCCAGTGGGAAATATGGAAGTAACCAAGCCAAACATGGATCTCACCACCCACCAGGGACACACAGGTGAACAGAAATCACCTCCAGGGAACTAAGGAAGGGCTGTGATAGGGGAGGAACTCAGGCTAAGGAGCTAGAGCAGGGATAACCAATCTGGACTTGGGGGAGGATCAGGGAGAGGAGTAGAGGCAGGTGGGATAGGAAACAGGTGGAGGTGGAGGTGGTGGGGAGAGCAGAGGCCTGGAGGGAAGAGCCAGCCAAGCACATTCAAGGTACTGGAAGAAATTTGGAACGGTGGGAGGGAGAAAGTGCCACGGGTTGAAGGTAGTAGGCAGGGCAAAATCCTTCGCGATGAAGGGTGTTGAAAGCTACGCTGGAGAGGTGGGACCCATCGAAGGGTCCTGTGTTCAGGCTGTGAAACCTTCTAATGTCCGATTTCCCAAGTGACCTTGGAAGCTGTTGTGAGCCTCTTGCCTGCACCGACATTTCCTATGTGTGCAGGGCAGCAGCTGGGGGAGAAGGGTGCTTTGGCTCCTAGGCCAAACACTGACCTCTCCCCCAAAGTGTACCCTCCCATCCAGTGGTTCTGGGAGGAAACTAAAGTTCAGAGAAGTCCTTGTATAAGGACCAACAGCTAGTGGGGGACCTCCCACCCTCCTGGATTTGAGCCCATGTGCAGCGGATTCCATGGCTGGTGGGATTTTCTGTCCAGCATCTTAGCCTCTTGCAAGGGATTTTGGAATGTTTCTCGGTCTCTCTGGATGTATGCTCCGAGTCTGGCCAGCTTTCCATAGCTTGATCCCCAAGGGTCCCACTAAACTCCAATCCCAACAGAACTGTGACTTGAGGAGACCGACCTATTCCGGGAAGTTTTTAGACATTTGGGTTACACTGTGATTCCAACATGTCTAGTACAGGTAGGAGGGAGGCTGGGCTCACCTACCGCAGGGGCGGGGTACCACAGGGCGTTCAGCCTGCAAGGTGTGGGTAGTTTGCATAAGCTCCGGCTTCTTTCACAGCTGTGGCTGCAGCGGCCCCTTGTGGCCGTACACGAGAAAACTGAGTGTCAGGAAAACTAATTTAGAGCTGGGAGAGGAGGTACCCGTCCTTAGAGAGATGGCCTCCACCACTCCTTGTTTTCCAGAGAGGGAAAGACGCCTGGCCAGGGTCACACAGCTAGAATCCAAGTCTGTGGACTTCTAGCCCTCCTGGAGCTCTTTTTCTTGAACCACTCTCAGCTCAACACCCCTTTGCTGTCTGTAGAAAGGCCAGGGAGTAGCCTGGATGGAGGGTCTGCCCTTGCCCAGACAGGCCCACCTCTGACCCTCCTCTCCTCTCAGAATCGAGCCTGGTCAGGGGTGCAGAGAGATGGGGGCCGTAGCAGGAAGGAACCCACCTGGTGGCATGGCAGCGAGACCCTCTAGGCCTCCAGGGGGCGCTGTGGCATTGAGTTGGCTGGGCAATGGGGCCCCGGCAGCACAGCCGAGGCAGATCCACAAGCTAAGGACAAAGGAAGCTAGCTGCAGGTCGTCTGGGGAGATTGCACAGGCTGGGCAGGGCTGGCAGCCTGCCCTACTGAAGCCGTGGCTGGCTCCGAAGTAGACACCACCACCTCCTTTCATGACTCGGATGCCAGCCTCTGATCTCCCTCGCAAGCCCCTCTTCTCTCTGAGCCTCTGCATGGCCCAGGGAGCTGGGAGGCAGGATCATTGTCCCTGTGACTAGTTTGGGAAATAGCTCCAGAGAGGCTGAGGGATTGCCCTGAGTTTGGCTCAGGATAAATGAGAAGGTGTGTGGAAAGCAAGGGGGACTTTGGAGTCAGTTCCACTGCTACCTGCTAGTCACTTAACTTCTCTGGGCCTAGTCTCCTCATCTGTAAAATGGGTGGTAACCATCTCCCTTGAATGTTGTTGTAAGAAATGGACATAATGGATTCTGTCCGGCTTCCTGGTCTAGGGTAGCTAGTGTGGTAAATGCGGGGGACCTACTGTGACTCCTTGAGGTGGGGTGAGTTGCCCGGGACTGGGGTGCAGAACGTGGGGAAGGCATTGCTCAGGCTGTTGGAGCCAGTGCAGAGATGGAGCTGAGAGTGGCCAGGTCTGGTGGGGTCAGAGGCAGGGCAGGGTGTGAGGGCTGTGGGGTGAGTCACTCACCAGCTTAGATACTGTGGAATGAGGGAAGGAGGATGGGGCCGGCCAGGCCTGGAGGCACCAGGCACCAAGATAGCAGCAGCTCTGTGGAAGGAGGGGAGGCTGTGGTTCTGTGTCAGGAGTTGGGGTGGGATCACAGGAGAAATATGGCCTGGGACTTCTCAATGTGTGTGCCTTTGTGGGGTGTGGGGTCCAGAGAACCCCTCAGGCTGCTTTCCTACCCCTGCTCCCCGCCTCCTCCTCCCCCTCCTCCCCTTTGCTAAGGCCTTTCTTCCCCACCTGTATGACCATGGGTGGAGAAAAAGTCTCCATGGTTCTCTCCCAGCCCCCGGGGAGTTGCCACATAAGACAGACAGACTGAGGCAGTCTCCACACATGTACCAGGCCCATTGCAGCTGACCATCCGCTCGGACTTTAGCCACACCTGCATGAGTCAGGGTGTCTGCAGGATATGACAGGCTCTCAGGGTGAACTGGATGGACTTTAGAGAAGGAAATGTTTTGGGGGTGTGGATGGAGCAGGGATGGGCCGCAAGGAGGAGGAAGGGGAAGCTGAAGGGACAGCAGAGGAGGGATCAGTATGGTTGGAGCTAGAGAGGGCTGCCCCAAGGGAGTAGTGACTACAGCTGGCCTGTGGGGGCAATAGGTACCCAGCCTCTCCCTTCCCCTCCATCTCCTACAGCTGCCTCCCATTGGCTGGTCCACCAGACGGCCAGAGACCAGCCTTCAGGGCCCCGAGGAGGGCAGAGAAGGATGGGAAAGGGATCCAGAAGGACCCTGGAGAATTCTCAGAATGATGAGGGACACACAAATGACTGGCAGACCCTCAAGGAGGTCACCATATAGTAAATGAGATAAAAGCCAACTAACTCTCACCAGGTGGGGAGAGGACAGCCCAGGAGCGATTGAGAGAAAGCACCAAGGTGGACTCAGAGGAGGGAAGGAGTGGGGGCGGGGCTGGGGGTGGGGGGTGCCAGGGCTCACAGGGCTTTAAGGAAGGAGCGGTGTATTACAGCTGCTGTAACAAGTTACCACAAACGTAGTGACTGAAAACAACACAAACTTAGTATCTTATAGTTGTCCTAGAGGTCAGAAGTCTGAAATGGGTCTTATGGACTAAAATCAAGGTGTCAATGGAACTGTGTTCCTTCTCGAGGTTCTAGGGGAGAATCTGTTTCCTTGCCTTTTCCAGCTTTTAGAGGCCGCCTTCACTCCTTGGTTTGTGGCCCCTTTGTCCTTCAAAGAGCATCTCTCCAACCTCTGTTTCCATAGTCACATCTCCTCTCTCTGACTTTGACCATTTTGCCTCCCTCCTATAAGGACCCTTGTGGTTACAATGAACACACTCAGATAACATAGGATAATGTGTCCATCTCAAGATCCTTCACTTAGTCACATCTGCAGAGTCCCTTCCTGCCACGTAAGGTGCACGGTCACAGGCTCTGGGGATTAGGACACGCACATCTTTGGAGTGCCATTATCTGCCTCCCACAGGGGGCACTGGAGATGGGGCAGGGTTTGGACAGGTGAAAGCTGAGAGAAAGGACACTGCGGTGGAGGAGACAGCCTGAGCAGAGGCAGGGGTGTGAGGGCATGAGCAGCCCCTGTCAGCGCCTGGTGTGTGGTGGCAGGAAGCTGTGGTTTTGGGGAAAAGACCTAGTAAGGCTGAAAGGCCAGTGCCAGCTCTGTTCCCAAATAAATGCAGCTGGTCTCTGAGTTGAGGCGGCAGACACTGCCTCCTGAGAAATGGTGGGGCTGGGCGGGCCCTGCTGGGTACTGTTTAGTGCTCATTCCAGTGCTTTATTCAGGTACGGGTCATGGCCAGTCTGCCCATTGTAATTGTCCCATCAGTGGTGTCTTTCATTTAGCCCTGCCCCCGCTATGACCCTCATGCCAGACACTGGTCTTTCCATACAATTTTTATTTATTCCCCACAAACCCTCTGAGGTTGGTGTTATTAGCCACATTTCAGAGATGAGGAAACAGGCTCTGAGAGGTTAAGTAACTGGCCTTGGATGACACAGCTTTAAAATAAATAGTGGATCTGTGAGTTAATCCCAAGGCCACATTTTATAGGGGAGAAAACTGAAGCTTGGGGAGGTTAAATAACTGGGCCAGGCTGAGGAGCGGCTCTCAAACCGAGGCGTGGCTGGTTTCAAAGGCCAAGCTCGTCCCTGCCTCACACACACTCATTCATAAATCTTAACTGCGATGTTATTACACTGCACTGCTCAGCCTCTGTTCCGTAGTTATTTGTATGGATCTTCCCCAACCCCATTTCCACCTTGCCCATTATACAGGGAGCTGGCCTGGGACTGGGCCTGGGTCTCTTTCATCTCTGTATTCTGCACCTGGCTCAGAGCATAGGCCTCGCGGATGAGTGAATGAGGGAATGAATGATGATTCCTGGGTGTGGCTCTGAGCAAACAAAGTTGGGAACTGCTCAGGAAGGCCACCTGCAGCCACCGAGGTCCAGTGGGGCTGCCGGTGTGAGGTCCTGCTGGGCCCAGGCTTGGGGTCTCAACCTATCCAAATTTCTTCACAGAGCTGCTGAATGCCCAAGTTATTATTATTATCATTATTACAAATGTATGTTATATATAGTTTTCGGGAGACTATATATTTTATATAATTTTGGAAGACTTTACATATAGTTTCTGAAATATTATATCTGCATAATACAGTACAAAAGTTGTCAAGTACAAAGGATATATAACAAAAAGTACAAAGGATATATAACAAAATGTTAGCCTTTTGAATCCAATCTCCCAGCTCCTCTCCCAGGAAGCATCCCTTGCTATTACTTTCTTGTGTATCTTTCTAAAGAGGTCCTATGTATTTACAACATATACATGTCTGTGTTCTCCCGGGAGCACACATACAAAGGGTAGCAGACTATAGACATTTCTCTGCAATCTTACTGTTTCATTTGATAAAATATTTTGAAAATGTTTTCTATCAGCTCTGCATAGTGCTACCGCATTCTTTTAGATGGTGGCACAGTATTCTATTATATGGAGGTGTTAAATAGTGGATATTTAGGTGTTTCCAGTCTTTTGCTATTATAAATAATGCTGCAATGAACATCCCAGTACATCATGTCATTTTGCACACGCGCAAAAGTACACCTAACAGATAAATACCTGTAAGAGAAGTTGATGGGTCAAAAAGTATAAAAGTTTAAAATTGTGATAGATGTTGGAAATCACTGTTCATAGAGTTTATACTGATTTTACTGCTCCCAAGAATGTGTGGATTGTCCAGTTCCCCATATTGCTATAACAAATATAAATGATCAACCCTTTTCATCTTCGCTAATCTGACATGTACAAAACAAGATTTCATCATAGTCTGAATTTGCATTTCTCTTATTGTGAGTGAGGTTGAACATTTTCATATGTCTAAATGCAATTTGTATATGCTTTTTTGGGAACTGTTTGCTCATGTTCTTCGCTCTTTTTTTCCTCCTGGATTGTTGGTCTCTTAGTTATTTGTAAGAACTCTATATGTCTTAAGGAGATTGGCCTTTGGCCCATGATAGAGGTTACAAATATTTTCCCCTTTGTTCCCGTAAGTTCTGTTGTGAAAGGCTTCCTGCTTATCACTTTCCACTCTAGATACTTGTCTCCTCTGTAATTATCTTACCTCCTCTGTAATTACCCCTCATATTCCCAATAACTTGCACTCATGTGATCTGATTTAAAGCTTTTTAAACTCCATCTGATTTAAATCTTTTAAGATAAATGTTGGTATTCTCATTTGTGTTGGGAGGTACACGTGGGCCTCTTACATTTCTGTCCATCTTGCAACCAGAGGCACTGACAGCTTTTGTTCTGGTCTATCTTTTCAAGGATGTTTTCAGTAGTGAATTGCCTTGGAAGATAGAGATAGCATCACTTTCTTGAGCAGAGGCAGGCCTTTTTTTTTTTTCAGTGTTCTATCTAATAAGGATGATGTTTCTCCCTGGAACACAGATCAGACAGGTTTGCTTGCAAACAAATTATTAAAGGTTTGGTTTTCCAAAGCTTGGGGTCTCTCTGCTGTGATGCAAAACCCATTGCATAAGGTAGCACCCAGCTGGGTCAAGCTTTGCGTTGTTCGCCGTGGTACTTGGGGGGCAGGGCAAGAGGAATCAATGCAAACATGAGGCTCCAGTTGCTTGACGTGCTGAGTAATGAAGTCCTTTGTCTGAGTCTCAGGTCTTCTGCCAGAAACTGTCCATGAAACTGTGACAGGATAACTTGTTAGCTTGCAAAAAGAACAAATCCTAGACCCTCACAGTTCTTGACAATCTGGCAGCTGGGCAAAGTGAGGCTTTGATCACCTGAGCCTAAGGTCACCCAGACGGAAAGCAGCAACACTGGGCTTGGAACCGGGTCTCAGAGCCTTCCCCTGCAAGCCAGTATGTGCTGCCTGTGGCTAGGCTTCTCATGGCTGATTTATCTTGTGTCTCTCCCATACCTTCGTCGTGGTTTCACGTAGGAGTTCAGTGGATCTCATTTTGGGGCTGGTGGTTCTCAAACTTTGGCGAGCCCCAGAAACACCTGGGGAGCTCAATGACAATGCAGACTTATAAAAACGTAGGCTCACCCACAGAGATTTGATTCAGTGACCCTGGGGTAGAACCCAGGAATCAGCATTTTGAACAAGCTCCCCAGGTGGTACTATCCCAGGGGGTCTAAGAACCATACTCTGTGAGTCGCTGCTGTGGAAAACAGGCGGCCATTGAAGGCTTGTGAGCACAGTGACTTGATCAAAGCTGGCAGAGGCACTGGAGACCAGCTCTGAGGGAGGTGCCACCGTTGTTTGGTCTTGAGGTGATAAGACTAGGATTATGGGGGTGGCAGAGGGAAGGAATGAAGGGGGTGCTGGGACACCCAGCTGGGACAACAGCCCTGTGTTCCCAGCTTCAGGGCTTCTGGCATTCTGACTTAACTGACGCTTTGCATGTGTCACCTCCAGACTCAAAATCCATCATTGGGTTCTGCAGGAAAAGAAAAATTCAAATCCAGTAGCCGGACCTGAAAAAGCCCTTCCGTGTGTGAGTCTAGTCAGCTCTGCAGCCTCTATGGCTCTGATTCTCCTTTAGTACAGGGGTTAGACCATGAGGCACAGAGCCAGAACTTCTGGGTTCAAATCCCCGCTTGGCCACTTATCAAACTTGAGTCTTAAGCAAGTTCCCCTTAGTTTTCTATTTCCTAGTCAGTAAACTGGGGTGTTGCTATCTACACCAGTATCTACAGCATACGGGAGCTTTGGTGATTTACACCAGTTTCTACATGCTGTACACTTGAACAGAGGCAGGCACGTAGTAAGGACTCAGTGTGCGAGGACTGTTTTTACAGGATCCTTTGTTACTGGAACTTTTCAGCCATCTTCCACCTCCTTGTCTTTACTCCCTTATTACAGCTCACCCTGGGCTCTGCTCAAGGCCCTTCTTGCTCACTCCAGGCTTTGCTCAGCCTGCTCTCCTTTCCGGAGCTCCAGCAGTCCTCAGTTCCTGAACTTCCTCTGACCCTGGCCTGCCACCTGTGCTGGTCAGGCGCCTGTAGTGTTTACCTCTTTCTCTTCCGTGAGCTCAGCTCTTCCCCTGGGGGCAGACAACCTGGATCCATGGCAGCTGCCCGCTGGTCTCAGTTCAGTAGGAAACCAGCTGTGTCACCACAGGCAAGCTGAGTTCCCACTCCTGTCTCAGTTTTCTGATCTACAAAGTGACAGAGCTGGGCGAAAGCACCAGTTATGGAGCTTTAAAAGAGGGAGAATCCTCTGCTTAAGCAAAATCTTAGAGAAAGATGGGAATGTAAAACCAGTCACAGCAGAGCTGCTTTGGGTGAAGGAGTGTGTGAATGTGTGTGTGTGTGTGAGTGTGTGAATGTGTGTGAGTGTGTGGATGTGTATGAGTGAGTGTGTGAATGTGAGTGTGGGTGTATGAGTGAGTGTGTGAATGTGAGTGTGTGAATGTGTATGAGTGAGTGTGTGAATGTGAGTGTGTGAATGTGTATGAGTGAGTGTGTGAATGTGAGTGTGGGTGAGTGAGTGAGTGTGGGTGTGGGTGTGGGTGTCAGTAGCAGGTCTGCTAGCCTGTACTTCTCTGCTGAGGGCTCTGCAGGCCAGGCTTGAAACCCTCTGGGCTGGAAGGTGAAGGAGTGTTGGAGTTTTCTCTGATTCATCTTATTGTGGATATGTAATCCGTTACTTAGTGGTCAAGATGAGGGTAAGGAAGGACAAGACAAAATGGGCCTGGCAGGAGTTGGAAGTGTCGGCTTCCTGGGGCCTCCCCTCCCCCTCTTTGTTCTGAAACCCCAGATACAGATCTCTGTCTGGTTTGGTTTCTGTGTGCAGGGCCCCAGCTGTGTGTTTCTTTGATGGATGTTCTAGTCTCCACAGGCCCCAGAGCTAATCCCAGACAAGGCCTGCAGAGGAAGTACTCCTCCTCAACCCCAGCACGTTCTCCTGGAGGGGGCCAGGTCTCAGGGAAGGTGGCTGGGAGGTCTCAGGCTGGGGCCGGCTTCTGATAGGTCCTGCCTGGAACGGCAGTGAGGTGCCCAATGAGGTTTCATCCTCGGTTAATGCTGTGTGTGTGTGTGTGTGTGTGTGTGTGTGTGTTATGCGCCCCGTGCCTGGGGCAGGGTGTGTCTTCCCTCCCAATCCACTGTCCATAGAATCAAACGCCCCTTCCACGCCAGGCCCATCACAGGTTGGGACCTCAGCCATTCCTTCTCTGGGCAAAGGGCATCTTCCCCATCAGAAGCCAGACCTGGGCATTCCTGGTGTTCCCAGCTTCTGGCAGCCCACCTGGTTATAGGATTCTTTGTGGCTTCTGCCTAATGAATGTTTATCTTGCAGATAGCTGGAGCCAGGAGGAGCCAGGAGGGGCCAGAGGCAGCCAGAGCTCAGCATTTTGTCATTAGAGCAGCTCTGAATTCCAGCAGCTCTCAAGAATGTCCCCTCCCCACCCCACCCCCCTCTGCCTGCCTTTCTGTCTTGGGAAGCTTTCCAGAAACTTGGCTAACTTGACTACCCCTCCCCCAAATCTGCTGGACCACACCTGCCAGCTGGAAGCCAGTGGAGCCTGGGGCGAGTCGGAATTGAAATTATATAAGCACCCCCTGCCCCTAATCATAGAGGGGGTGAGTCATACATGTTCATTGTTGATTTGTTGGAAATTGGGAAAACACAGGTCCCAGTCAGAAGTTACCTCCCTACTGCATACCCCGACAGTAGGCTCTATGCGGGCAGGGCCAGGGGGGACGCAGCCTTTGTCCTTCCCCCTCCCTTAGGTGGTGTTGTGACACCCCCCTGGCAGACATGAGCACAGTGAAGGCTTGGAAAGTAGAACCCAATCAGAACCTAATTCTGCCAGGACTTCTTCCAAAGCAGATCCAGAATGACGCTGGGTGTGACCACCGTCCTTCTGGAGGGGGGTCAGATAAAGATGGGCCCCAGACCATTCCCATGACCTTGGTGCAAATGCCAGGCTAGAGTCCTCTCTTTCCTTCAGGCTCCATGTGACCCCACTAGCTCCACGTGTTGGCCCACATCAGGACACTTTTCCTGGAGTCCTCTCACATCTCTCACCTGGACTTTATCTGAGCTTCTTAGCCGATTTCCAGCTTCTACCCTTGGCCCCCATGGTTTTCTCCAGAGGGTCCCCAGTGCTCCTTGGCTCCAAGCTCCATTATATTCAGAATAAAGCCTAGCTCCCTAACAAGACTGCAGACCCCCACACTGGCCCAGCCTCCTCTTCTGGACCTCCTCCCCTGGTGTCCCTGGAACACCAAGCTGGTTCTTCCTCAGGGACCTTGCCACTGTAGTGGCGTCTGCTTGGGTCCCTCAGGATCTGAAGCCTCCTTTGCCTCATTCAGGTCTCTGTCCATGCACCACCTCCTCAGGCCCTCCTCCTTCAATGGGCTCTCTGATTGCTCTTCACCCCTTCTTTGCTTTGCAACTCCCCATGCACCCCACAATCCTAGCATTGCATCATGTCTCTCCCACCTAGAATGAAAGCTCAGGAGGGCAGGAAGTTTTTGACCATTTTGTTGTAGAAGCCCAGAGTCTAAAAGTGACTGCTTAAATTTAGTTTTAAATCCCAGCTCTTGAAATTCTCTCTCTCTCTCTCTCTATATATATATACCCCTCAGAGATCTAGCTTTTCCACCAGATAATCAGCAACCCCTGAGGCAGCAGAAGACTGTAACCTGACTAATGGTCACAAAACCCCTACCTCTGGCAGGCTAAAGATAACGTCTTGACCTAAGTTATGTTTCAGCTCCTGAGCCCTAAGGTGGAATGACCCCTAGCTACTTTCCATGAAACCAGACACAGGGACACTGGAACAGACCTCAGAACTGTCCTCAAGACCTGAAAAAAAACACGATTTATTACCCTCACCTCACCTCTAACCAATCAGCTCCCATCACAACCCTGACCCCCCTAACCCACGGTGTCTTGTCATTTTGCCTTACATAACCTGTCACCTACACACTATTGGGGAGTTTGAATTTTTGAGCATTAGCTTCCCATTTTTCCTGGGCGGCGCCATTCATCAACAAAATAGCCAATATTTCTCTACTGTAATTGTCGGTGTTTAGTGTTTGGCTCTGCTCGTGCTGGGTGGACGAATTCCTTCTGTTCAGTAATAGAAGATGCCTGGCACATAGAGGGTGGCCCATAATTACTGGTTGAATGATAAAAAGGGCCTCTCCCTTTTCTGCCTGTTATCCAGCAAATAATCATTAAGCATTTACTGGCCCTGGATGGGCCCTGGGGCTAGATGCAAAGGTGAAGAGAAAAGTCTAGCTGGAGAGACAGAGCTGTGGGGTGTGATGGGGTGAGTCCAGGGGGCTACATGGTGGGCGTAGAACGAACATGGACCCAGCCTGCATGGATCAGGGTGGATGTCCCAGAGGAGGTGATGCCCAAATTGAGACTGAGAGGAACCGGAGTTGCTGGTATCTACGTAAAGGGAGGAGGCAGGTGAGGAAGGAGGATGCTGTAGGCCTGAGGAAGGGCCTGGTCCCTCCTGGAGGGCAGGGATGTCACCCTCATGGCCATGTGTCAGCCTCTGGTGCATAGTAGTGTTCAGGGAAACTGTTGAGATAGTGGGGGGCCAGGAGCCACACTAGATTTCGAGGAAGACAGTTTTAGGTCCTGGACAGGATTCTTGCTGGGGTGAGGTCAGTAAGGACTTTGTAGAGTTCACTGGAGATTCACAGGATCAGATGAGTTTTGAAATGGAAAGATTCCTGAGTCTTAAGAGTCTTTGTCCCCGAGGGAGGCAGCTGCTGTTTCCCTCCATGACCCTGGTGGGAGGGAATTTAACTGTCTGGAAAGGGAGTAGAGGACCATCCAGGGGACCATGGTGGGTACTAGAAATCAGGGCAGGCACTGGGACATTTTTCTTTCTCTTTCTCCTATGTCTGGCCAGACCCACACCCAGGTGGCATGAGCTGAGGCTTGGTGCAGGGCTCCAAATGGGGCCCAAATAGCCAGGGTGGGGGCAGAGGCAGGGAGAGCCCCTCCTGGCTAAGCGGCGCCCAAGGCCCCTCCCTGTGCGGAGAGGAACCTGAGTCTGATCACGTACACACTCAGCCCCTGGGAGGGGTTGGGGTGGGGCGGTGTGTGTGTGTGTGTGTGTGTGTGTGTGTGTGTGGCCATTCCTGGTCTTCCCAGGGTGTGGAATGTGGCACCTGGCGGGAAGCTAACCCTTTCCCTTCTGCCATCTGCTTGGACAAGGGGCAGTTTCCTAAGACTCAGAGCTCCCTCCCCTCCCCCATGATTGGCCCTGGTTCTGGTCAGGCTGGTTTTTCCTTTTTTGGGGACTGGACGAAGAACACCAGGGGCCACCCTGACCCAGCCCACCCTACCCCACCTTTCCTGGGTTTCCACTTGTGGGCCGTGACAGAGATGAGCTGCCACAGAGGAGGCCAGACCTAGGCTGCTGGCCTTGGGTCCCCATGATACCACCACCGGCCTGAGCGAGGCCTCGAGCTGCCCATAGCATGGCCAGTATTTGTCTCTGTCCTTTACTCTCCATCCACACTACTAGAAGTTCAGGCCTCTGTCTCTGACATGGACAGCAGGCCCTAAACTGGTCTCCCTACCCCTGGCCATGCCCACGTCCTTGGTCCCACCAACCCACTTACCACATGGAATCATGGCAATTTCTAAAATGTAAATTTTACCACATCAATTCCCTGACTGACATGACTTTCCATTGTCTTCAGGATAAAGTCTAACTCCTTATAGCTCCCCTCCCCCCCGGGTCCCTCCCCTCCCCCACATGCCCCCAACCAAACTGAATTACCAGATACTCCCCAAGCGGGCACCAGTGATTCCACTCTTCCAGCCCCCTGTGCTCTTTGCCCTCCTCCCATAAATACCTACTGGTCTTTCAGCCTCTTGCTTAAGGGTTATGCCCTTTCTGAAACATCTCACGATGCTCCTGGGCAGAAATGAGTGTCTCCTCATTTGTCCCCACCTGCTCCTGTGCAGACACACTCCCCAGCATTGACATTCTTGATTATACAGGTTTGCTTGAGGCCTGAATGCCTACTGGCTCAGTAGTTCTAGAATGGTGGCCCATACAGTGGCTACTCACTCCAGCACCCCTAAAAACCCCCCCGTTATTTCAGAAAGTCCCCACTGGAATGCCTCCCATGTGCTGACAAGATGGCTGCTGGCTGCGGACTCCCATGGGCTACACTCCTCACTCCCGCCTGCTCCAGCCCCACCCATGCGCACCACCGGGGGAGGGGAGCCTGAGAACACCCATGTCTGTGCCAGTGGGCTAACCCCACTGCTCCTAAAGCTTCTGATCTTTGGGGGACCACAGGAGAGGCCCTTTCCCTAGGTCCAATTCACTGGCTGAAGGAGCCTCATACACCCAGACTCTTTCAAAATCCCTCCTGAAAAGTTCTGCCACCGTTTCTTCCCTTCTCACCCTCTTGCTACATAAAGAGGGAAAATTGGTGCAAAGGACCCAGGGATGGGGCAGGAGCCTAGAAACCTTTTCGGGGGGGGGGGGGCTCTTTTCTTCCTACATTTGCCACTCCTCTCTCCAAAATTTCCTCTCCCCTTTCTAGCTCAAGACTAGAGTGTCAGCGTGTATGAGTGGGGCCAAAGATGTTACTGGTGTGTGCAGGGAGGGGAAGAGCTATTTACTGCATTAAATGCAGCCAGTTCTAAATGTCCATCATTTGGACATTTTTTTTTTTAATTAAAATTTTTTTCCCCAATTACAGTTGACATACAAGGTTGTATTTGTTTCGGGTGTACAACATAGTGGTGAGACATTCATATAACTTACAAAGGGATCTCCCCCCAAAAGTTTAGTACCCATCTGACACTGTACATTGTTATTACAATATTATTGCCTATATTCCTTATGCTGTACTATCCCTGTGATTATTTTGTGTTTCTTAAGAAATTATTAATTTTTAATTAACAAGTAACGCATAAATACATTCTTGTTGTAAAAATTAGATGAGCTTGGGTCCCCCTTGCCTACTATCCTTCAACCAGCTTGTCTACAAGGAAATTCCTATTGTCCTTCTGAGGTTTCCTTCCTTCTTTATGTGCTTCCGTGCATATTCATGTGTATCTGTAGAAATAAGTCATCTTTTAAGTGTATGTGGGCATTCATTTATTTTATTGTATGTATGGCTCTCCCGCTGCTTCATTTGACCTGACAACTTGTTCTTTAGGGTTTTCACAGCACAAAGATTGCTATCACTCATTCTGTTTAATTTCTTCTTGCATAATGTGGGTGTTACATAGTTTACTCGACTCTCCCTCTGCCAGTGGTTGTTTCTGTCTTTCCACTATTACAAACAATGCTTCACAAAACATCCTTGTATCTGCCTCCCTGAATATATGGGTAAGGGGTTCTTTGGGATAAATATGAAAGAGTGGACCTGGAGCTTGTAGTGTGTGTGCATTTTTTTTATGGAAGACACTGCCGAATTGCTTTGCCGTGTGGCCGCTTGCACCCGTTTCCCATCAACATGTTGGAGAGTGTTCATTTGACCACAGCTTCCCCAACACTTGACATTGTGAGACTTTGTAATTTTGGCAATCTAATGGGTAAGAGTGAATCTCCAGTCGTCTCTGGCTGCCTTGGCTGGGTCTGGGAGGGAACTTGGTACTGTTTATAGAAACTTCCAGCTAGCCATGTTCACAACCCCAGCTTCCACTTTTCCTAGAAGGGTCCCTGGTGCCCCAATTCCTGAGCTTCTGGGGTTTATGTTGAGAATCTGCTTGCTTTGTGTGGGCCTCCTGCCCTCTGCTTCTCGGCCCCTCTGTAGGGCTCAGCTTCCTCTCTGCTGTTAGCTACAGTTTTGAGCTTTAAAATTTTTTTGTGGACATTTCTCATCTTCTCTTTTCTTTTCTTTTATTCTCTTTGAATATTCCTTAACGTGCAGCTTAACACGGTTTTTTTGGAAGGAGCAAAAATTAATGTGGGCATTCAGTCTACCACATTTCATCAGAACTAATACATCTCTACAGCCTCCTACCAGAACGTCAGCCTCTTAGAGGCAGGAAGAGCTTGTATTTACTTTTGTATCCTAGCACCTAGCACCATGCCTGGCACACCGGGGCAGGATTTGGGACATGTTTCTTGATTGGAGGAGTGAGTGCAAAATTTCCTTGAGCATCTGGTGCTGGCGGTCCCTCTGGAAGGGGAGGGTATCAGGTAAGGGTTACCACTTTACATGGCAGGCAAGTTCATGAAGTCTTTCATATTTTTACCTTTCTCTCCTCCAGCTTATGGATTGTGCTCTGTTCACAGGCTTGAGTCTGTCTCCTCTACTACGTTGAACTTTGAGCCTTGCTTGACTGACTGACCAAATAAACAATTGTGTATCCAAGCTGGGAGGATAAGTTAGGACCTTGGCAGGTGGCACTATACCTTTCCCAACCGGATGACGCTTTCTCCAGGCCAGTGGAGGAAGGCACCTTGACTCCCATCCTGTGAGAGGAGGGACAGCATTAGTATTTGGGACTGTGGCTTTAGGGAGTTAAAGGTTTGGGCTTGAATCCCGGGGCCCATACTTACTTGTGTGACCTTGGTCACAGTATTAACCCTTTTGAGCCTCCATTTTCTTGTCTGTAAAACGGGGATGATAATACTTAACTTATCGGATTGGTTGAGATATTGTACGTGACGTGTCTGACATAGTGGCTGGTATAGTAGATGCTACATCATTATCATCTGTGTCATCATTATTGTCACTATCGTCACCAGTGTCATCACACCGTTTGATTTTACCCAGGTCCTGGGACTTTCACTCCCAGCTTCTTTCCAGTGGTTATAATGCCCCTATGTTTAACCTCTCCCCTCTGGGAGCTGCAATCTGCATTTGCTAAATGTAAGAAACTTCTAGTGTAGGTCCCAGGGAAGACACAGACAGCCCTTGGCCTCAGGCGTTGGCAACTAACCCCAGCTCTGTCTCTGTGACCGCTGGCCTCAGGCAAGGTACTTCACCTCTCTGTGCTTCCTTAAATTGGATCAGCTTTTCTGTAATATGTGGATTATTTTTTTCCCCCCAGTGATTGCCCATCTATATACCAAAATCTTTTTTAGATTTATTTTATATGAAAATAAATATTAAAGTGTGAAGAAAAATTAAGCTATAAAGATGGTCATCATAGCACAGCATATAATAGCAAAGCTGGTAATAACCTAAATATCCAACAAAAGGAATTGGCAAATTTAGGGTATGGATTATTAATAGATATTACCTGAGAAAAGAATCCGTGGTCCAGTATATTTGGGAAATGTTGCTTAAACAAAGTTAGGTAATAATGATCAGTGATAGTTATAATAACATGCTATTTAAACAATAACATATAATAAATAATAACATTGTTTGAGTGAGGACCATTGGCCAGGCACCATGATAAACCCTTACAAGCACCAGCTCATTTAACCCTTGAAACAACTCCACAAAATAGGTTATTCTTTTATTATTATCTGTTTTACAAATGAAGGACTGAGGTTTTCAGAGCCTTTGGTACTGTGTGCACTGTGAATCGCCAAAAGGGAGTCAGAACAAGCAGTGTTTCTGATCTTCTCTGACAGTGGACCCCTTTTCCCACAGGGATCTCATGATACAGGGGCTCTGCAGAAACCAGCTGGGGGAAAGGTGGGCCGGATCCTCTCTGCACCCCTTTGAGCTCTGACATTCCCTTCTTGGCATTCCTGACCTCGTGTACTCCTCCGCTGCAGACCGAGGACCCCCAGCCCAGAGACCAAGGCTGGAGAAGGGAGCTCCACTGGTCAGGTTCTGTCCTCATGCAGCCAGGGGCAGATTGGAGACGCCTGGTTGTGGGCAGTCTGTTTACTGAATGGGAGCAACAGCTTAACTCCTCAGTTCCATCTGTGGGGAGGGCAGCCTGTACAGATTGTTCTCCTGAGTGCTTGGTGTACCAGAGAAGTGGTCAAAAGCGGCACAGCTCAGGGTGGAGGGTGCTACGCACTGTTCTGGCCAGAAAGAGGGAAAGGGGATTCTCCCTGACCCTGGCCTGCAGTTCAATCTGTGGCTGATTGCTCTTGGAGTTGGCATAAGATTTGGGGAGGAAGGCACCCAAAAGAGTTGTTTTGGAGCTGGGACTTCCTTGGAAGGGTGGGCAAAGCCTCGGTCACTCTCAGGAACCCAGGCCATAGGGCTGAAGGTAAAGAGGCTGGAAGACAGAATCTGATATTTCCTGTCACTGTCCCCCTCGGAACCTGTTTCCTCATCTGTAAAATGGGGATAAGAATACCATTTCCATTGGGCTGTTGTGCAGATCCAATGAGATCTGAAAAGTCTTTGTTAAAGGTACTATATTACTGTCAATTGTTCTTATGATTATAGCCTTTTGTGGTAGGGGGATGGGACTCCAAGCTCCTCTGAAGTTTAGGGAACTCATAATCTTTTAATCTTTGGGGGAGAACTGTTGGTCCTGTTCTTTGTTTCCTAATACAAAGTCCCTTTTCAGACCCTTCTATCAGGCAAGAGCTGGGGCTTAATGTACATAGCAACTATCTGGCCCATCTGCCCTTCCCCCACGAGGAACACCTCCTCCACAGGGTCAAATAAAGTGACTCATGTCTGACCAGACCTGGTGGCTACAGGCTACAACCTTTAAAGAAGGCCCAGCCACACCCTGCTTTCATGGCTGCTTCATTCCTTCTTCCCCATTGGGGCCCAGCCAACTTGCAGGTCTGGTTGACTAGCTTAAACAGCCTCAGGCTGGCCTTTCTAGTGGCTCAGGGGTGCTCCTGGGGTGATAGAGGTGTGTGTGGGGTTTCCTGTCCCTGCTCCTGGATAAATTGGTAGATGGAAGACAGTTTACTGGGGACTGTTTCAGAGGCTAGGGACAAGTCTTTATTTAGCCACAGGTGTCCCAGATGATAATATGCAGAGAGGAGGGCTGAGATTTCCTGGGGGAGACTGCAGCCCAGAGATGGGGCGGTGACTGGCCAATTTCTCTAACACCCTCTCAAAAGGTCATAGGGCCTCTGTCATTGCTCTGACTTAAGGATGGAAGGAACTATGGGAACAATTCTGAGGAAGGGTGAGGTCCCTGGGGACAGTAACTGGGCTGAAGTGTTATCAGTGCCCTGCAGGTCCCCACCTGGCAGGGTATCTGGCTCTCCAGAGCAATCAAAAAGGCGGGTGGAATTGCGAGCTGCATGGAGAATAGGTCTGGGGCTGTGTGTGGAGAGGAGGGGCTCCTTTCTCTATTATCAACTCTTCACATTGTTTATGGGCACCTTTGCAGATCTCATTCATTCATTCATCCATGTACTTGGACCGGACTGTTAGGCCCAAGGATTCAGCCTCTGACATCCTCCTTCAAATGCTCACAGTGAGGGAGGGATTCCATCCCGTGTTTGTCTCTGGATGGCAGATGCTAAATGTCTCCTGGACAAGTTATTTGTCTTCCTCCAGCTCAGATTCCTCATCATGAAACCTCTGAATGGATGCATGTTGTTGGGGCTGAAGGGTTGGGGGTTGTCCTGGGGGTGGGTGGGCAGTGAGAGTCCACAGCTGTGTGTGGGGGTGTTCAGCCCCCAGGTCGTCAGGTTGTGAAGGTGCCCTTTACAGTCCAGCTGCAGAACCACTCCCAGCAGCTGTTCCTAGGAGCCTATTGTCACCTTGTGGCTTTGTCCAGGACACAGCAGGGTGGGGCAGCTTTGTCTCAGCCCAGTGAGAGTGCAGCTCAGAGCACCTTCATCTGGGGGACTGAGGGGGAGTCAGGGTGGGGGTGATCCCCAAGGGCTCGGCTTTAGGATACTGCAATTCTCAATGGGGTGTAGAAATCTGGTGAATGGTACTTTGGAGGGTTAATTATGATTACAAATGACCAAAAGGAAGGAGCTCAGAACATGATTCTAAAGGGAGATTCTGAGTAAGTGATCGCTGTGGAAGGACAGAGCAGAGTATACTCTCCGGGGGACCCTAATTGCTGGGGGGTGTCAAACTTAATGAGGGAGGGCCAGAATGTGAACTGGGAAGGGGTTATCTAGATATGTGCGTGACGGGGTGAAGTTAGGAACCAGTGCGGTAGGAAATGAATGGTCAGAGCTCCGGAGGGGGCTGGGTGGGGCAGCTCTTCGAAGGGCTGTAGCCGCTGGCCTCTGGGAGGGGAAAGTTGGAGGCAGAGCCGCCAGGAACTGACCAATGGGGAGAGTACCTGTATTTGCACTCCGGCGCCTGCAAATTCCTCGGGGCTCAGATATCCGCCCCTACACCAACCCCTCTCCCCCTCCTACTCCCCCGCCCACCCCGGGCATAAAAGGCTCCAGGTGAGGGCATCGTCATTCCTCCAGCCGACTGCAACGCCACCGGCCAGTATTGCAGCGTCCTCCTTCGCCATGACTTCCTACAGCTATCGTCAGTCGTCTGCCTCCTCGTCCTTCGGGGGTCTGGGCGGTGGCACCGTGCGCTTCGGGGCGGGAGGCGCCTTCCGTGCGCCCAGCATCCACGGGGGCTCGGGTGGACGCGGCGTGTCGGTGTCCTCCGCCCGCTTCGTGTCCTCGTCCTCCTCCGGGGGCTACGGTGGCGGCTATATGGGCGCCCTGGCGGGGTCCGACGGGCTGCTGGTGAGCAACGAGAAGGTGACCATGCAGAACCTCAACGACCGCCTGGCCTCCTACCTGGATAAGGTGCGCGCCCTGGAGGCGGCTAACGGTGACCTGGAGGTGAAGATCCGTGACTGGTACCAGAAGCAGGGGCCCGGCCCCGCGCGAGACTACAGCCACTACTACAAGACCATTGAGGAGCTGCGGGACAAGGTGGGCAGTGGCCTGGGGCGGAAAGTGCACGGGCCGCGAAACCTAGCCCCGCGGGCCCGGCTAGACGGGAGATGGGCGCGGCAGGCGCCCGGGCCTCCTCCCTGCGGGGCGGGAGCGAGCCCGTTAGGACGTGGGAGGGCCGTCAGGTAGGGCAGAGACGCGGACAGGTGCGCCGCAGCAGGACAAAGGGGAAGGAAGTGGAAGCGGGGGTGGCGGGCCGGCGTCGGGGGACCAGGGGCGGGGTAAGTGGGTGTGGCATATAGTGGGGGCGGGGTTGGGAGGTGAGGTGTCCTGGAAAAGGGTCCGGCGGAGTGGGAGGAGGTGGGACCCGGCTGAGAGCGGCCATGAAGTCTAGGCTAGGGACCACGGTCGGCGTCGCAGTCCCGGCAGGGAAATGAAGCGTTTGGCCTGGGAAGAGTCTGGTCCACCCTGGGCCAGCCCTGCCGCTGCTGCCCCTGGTGTGGGGCCCTCTGCATTCCTTTTCTCTTGCGAGGCAGGTCTGGTTTCCATCAGCTCAGGCTTAAGCCCCTCTCCCTCAGGGCCACCTGGGACTTGAGAGAAGTTCTAGGAAAAATGGGAGAGGCCAGCTGTGGTCTTGGCGGGTTAAGGAGGGACGTATGCTGTGGCCCCTAGATGCGGAAGTTCCGAGGGTCCTTTGCTTGTGGAGACCTCTGTCAGAGGACGGGGTGTAGCGGCACTTCTCTGTCCTGGGCTGGAGATGGGGGTCTAAGCCACAGACTCTTACGAGGGCCCTGTGGAGCCTGCAGGGTGGGGCTTGGTCTCCACCCACAGGGAGGAGATTGGAGCTCGGTTCTGAAGACAAGTATAAAAGCCAGTGGGACATTTAATGGCCCCACATGCTCGGTCTCCCTACAACACGGCCCAGTGTCATCATGTGCCTGGCATGGTGCGGGGTACTGGGGGGTATAGATCATACCGCAGACAAGGAGAGTGGGCTACAGCGCTTTCACACTTGTAAAATCGTGACCTACAGTAGGAAATACATTTTACGATGTGTCCCTTTGCATCCTCTTTCCCATACACACACACAGTGAAGGTCAAAATTTCTTGAAGCCCTCCATAGTCTGTTTCACATAAAAGCTATGCAAATCACCACCCAGTGCAATTACTGTTGCATCAAAACCCTCTCTTTGAAAAATGCTGAATACAAGTAGCTTAATCAATGGTGTGAACATGCCCTGCAAGTCAGAGGGACCTTAGATTGGAGGTGAACTTAGACGAGGAATCCCAAACTTCATTTCGCTCCTCTGTGAAATAGGTATACCCACTGACCTGGCATGAAAAATGAGGTACAAAGTGCCTCAACAAACAGACTTCCCTTCCCTGAAGGCAGAATAATTTGAGTGGGGTCGTACAGACAAGTGTTAACCCCTACACTTCCCTGCATCTATTTGGTGATCCCTTGAGACCATTTACAATTTTCCTGGGCACGGGTCTCAGAGACTTTCTTCCCAGGCTTACCTGCCTGCCTCCCCCACTTATCTGGTACCCCCTGGTTCGGCCTCCTGGGTAGTGGTGAGAAACCACTGCTTCAGTTCCTGGGCGGAGACTGATTACAAGGCCTCCCACAGAGCAGGCCTGTAGGCCGCTGAGGGGTGGCTGGGGTTTGTCTCTAGGGAGCAGGGGGATTCTCATTTGCTCCCCTCTCTCTGGAAAGAAAGTGGGAGGGCAGTGCCAGTGTGCTAAACTGGTGCCAACCTTCTGCTTTCCAGATACTTGGTGCCACCATTGAGAACTCCAGGATTGTCCTGCAGATTGACAATGCCCGTCTGGCTGCGGATGACTTCCGAACCAAGTGAGTATCTCTGTTCTGGTAGGTTGCCTAAGCCAGAGCGGGGGTGGGGAGGCAATCCCAGGCCCTTTTGGAACTCAGTGCAGTCAGCGGGCTAGACTATCCCCTCCTTCACCACAGCTGGTATGAAGCACCCTCATGGTCTCCAGAACCCCATGGAGGCGGGGAACTCTTCAGAGGTACAGAGGAAATGCTGGCCTGACTGTAACTATTTCCTCTGAAAGGTTTGAGACGGAGCAGGCCCTGCGCATGAGTGTGGAGGCCGACATCAACGGCCTGCGCAGGGTGCTGGACGAGCTGACCCTGGCCAGAGCCGACCTGGAGATGCAGATCGAGAGCCTGAAGGAAGAGCTGGCCTACCTGAAGAAGAACCATGAGGAGGTGGGTTTCCAGCTGGGCCACCCCAGTTTCCCAGGGCTGAGGATACTTTTGTATCCTGTTGCATCTGACCATGGCCACACTTGCTGTACCCTCTGCATGGCCTTGGGTGTGGAGCATGGCTCCTGGGCATGGCATGGTGGTGACCCAGTCTGTCCCCCAGTGCCAGATCCTAGATCTACACCTGAAAACCAGCCCCGTTTGGCCTGAGGGATGGGGGAGTGACCTGGCCCAGGCTCAGCAGGCTCTGGGCCCTGACATGCCCGTCTCTGCTGTATCTTTCCAGGAAATCAGTGCTCTAAAGGTCCAGGTGGGTGGCCAGGTCAGTGTGGAGGTGGATTCTGCTCCGGGCATTGACCTAGCCAAGATCCTGAGTGACATGAGAAGCCAATATGAAGTCATGGCTGAGAAGAACCGGAAGGATGCTGAAGCCTGGTTCATCAGCCAGGTATGAAGGGGGAAGCAGGTGCCCTTTGGGAGGTGGCAAGGAGAGAGGACTTGATGCTCTCAGGCGGAGGTCTGCCTCAGTGCTTATTTCCTCCACCTCTTATTGCAGACTGAGGAGCTGAACCAGGAGGTCGCTGGCCACACTGCGCAGCTGCAGAGTAGCAAGACAGAGGTCGTCGACCTGAGGCGTACTCTCCAAGGTCTGGAGATAGAGCTGCAAACTCAGCTCAGCACGGTATGTGCCCTCCATCCTGTGGGATACACAGTCCTGTCCTTGTAGCCTTGGGCGGTGGCTCTGTACATGCCCTTCCTGGGAACCAGGCTCAGCTGAGTCGCCTTCACTCTCCCTGCCCTCAGAAAGCTACTCTGGAAGGCACGTTGGCGGAAACGGAGGCTCGCTATGGAGCCCAGCTGGCACAGATCCAGGCTCTGATCAGCAGTATTGAAGCCCAGCTGAGTGACGTGAGGGCTGACACTGAGCGGCAGAACCTGGAGTACCGGCAGCTCATGGACATCAAGTCGCGGCTGGAGCAGGAGATCGCCACCTACCGCAGCCTGCTCGAGGGCCAGGAGGCCTATTACAACAACCTGCCCACCACCAAGACCGCCTGAATCCAGCAGCCTCCTGGGCTTCCTGCCGTTCAGCAGAGGGTTGCCCCTGGGTAGGGGCATGAGAGGGGAGGGACCCTTATCTCTGGCTCTTCCCCTAACCTGCCAATAAAACTTAGGCCCAAGGCACGAAGGACATCGAGTTTGTTATTTCAGCCCATGGAAATGGGCCAGGCCTTGGCCCTGTTTAGGTTTTATTTGGACCAGCGTCCACCCTGTCCTAGGAAAGTGAAGGGATGGTACCCACAAACTGTTACAGTAATTCCTCCTTGCAGAAGCCTTCATTTATCTAAATTGTTCCTTAAAACAAGTTTATGAAATAAGCATTGCTCCCATTTACATGGAGTAAACTAAAGCTTGGAAAGGTGAAGTGGTTTGTTGTATATATAACTGTTCTAATATGGTAGAGGTGGGATTTGAAACTGGTTTTTGCTTTCAGATTAGTTTTCTTTCCACTGTATTCCTGCAAGGGTTGGTGTTTGTTTGTATGAAATTAATGTTTACAGTGTATCTATTATGTGCCATTTAATCAAAACAACCTAACAGGTAGTTAAGTACGAGAGCAGGAAATAGGCTCAGAGAGGTTAAGTAATTGTCCAAGGCCACACAGCAACTACATGGCAGAGTCAGGACCAGAATCTAGCTTTCCTGATTCTTAGCCCACAGTGCCAATCCTGCACCCCATCTTCTAGGATTGACACCACGGTCACCTGCACCCCATCTCCTAGGATTGAGCACCACTGTGCTCAATACCTTTTAGTCTTGCTCCATGTGAAGACCTAGGACTGGGATCCCCTGACACATTTCTCCACTTGACAGAAGGAGAAACGGGAGCTCTGGGGTCAGAGCCTGAGTAATGGGGGCAGGCATCCTGCTCAAAGCAAGGCTGGAGAGGGTGCAGGCACTAACATGCAGGTACTAACACGTTCATCCATTCCACATAAATCCCTTATGCCCACCAGCCCATGTTTGGGCGCAGAGCCTGGAATAGGACCCAGGTGTGACCCAGACCTCCCGCACATCCCTCAACCTGGCTTGCCTGCGGCCGGTCTCCTGCCAGCTAAGGAAGCAAGTCCTAGCTTCCTGGTACAACTCTGCCCTTGGGGGGGTATGGTCCTGCCCCTGTGGTTTACAGCTTAGCTGCCAAGAACTGAAGCCAATTAAAGGTAAAAAAGTCCTACTTCATCCTGGCTGAGAGGTTCAGGCTGAGTGGATCTGGTCAGGCCCCAGGGATCTGTGACATCAGGCTGACTGTGAGGGAGAGGGTCAGGCAAGAGAGGAACATGACCCCATCCACCTCCAGAAGGTCTAGAGGGGAATGGAATGTTTGTCGCTGCTCTCAGGACCCAGCTAAGGAGGCTTGTGACCCTGTCATTCCTCTTAGTAATCCTGAGGAGGTGCTCTTCCCTCCATTTGCCCCTGCTCAGCCCTGGAGAGGTTCATTTTCTTGCTCCAAATCATGACTGGTGACCCCAGAGCCCCACTCTTCCCCCTCTCACCTGCTGTAGCCCTGGCCAGGAGCCTCTTCTGCCACCACCCCAGCTGTTCTCCTGTCTGTTCTCCAGCACCCCTGGTCTCCCTCCCAATTTTCATGAGGCCTTGGAACTACAGGCCAGAAACCTGGCTGCACCCCCAGACTGGGACTGCCCAGAGATATTTGTCCTGTGCTCATGAAAGCCTCTGTTGTCACAGCTGAAACCTTCCCCCATGCCCTAGAGGCCCTTGGAATGTGGCTGGGGGGTGGGGTCTGGGCCCACACAGGTGCAGCAGGTGACTGGGTCACAGGTCTGGGTGTCAGGAATGAAGCTGTCCTTTGTGTGCGCGGGGTGGATGGGGGAGGGCAAGGGCGGGGACAGTCTGGGAGCTGAAACTAGGGCTACTCTTGACTGAAGCAACTTTGATAGAGGAAAAGGAGGGTGGGGGTGGATTTGAGAGGGGCGAGGTCTTTCCATCCCTGCTGGTCAGATGACCACTTAAGTTTGCAAAAAGCATGTCCTGTTAGCCATATTGCTCCAACCCTGAGTAAGACTGGGCAGGGATTATTTCCATTTTCTGGATTGGTAGACTGAGGCTCAGAGAGAACAATTACCCAAAGCCACATACCCAATAAATGAGAAAGGAGGAATTTGAAGGTAGGTCTCTAGGTCCCAGGTCATGCACTCTGTCTCTAGCATCTCTCTGGGGCGGCGGTGGTGAGTGGATTCTAACATTTGTGGAGACCCCTCTCCCATGTGCCATCAAATGCTCACTGTGGTCTTGTAGCTGGGGAATGTGTAAAAGCCCAACTCTTTCTTTTTTTTTTTATTGTGGTAAAATACACATAACGTACATTTTACCATCTTAACAACTTCTAAGCGTACAGGTCTGTGGTATTAAATATATCGACATTGTGCAACCGTCACCACCATCCATCCTCATAACCCTTTCCTTGTAGTCCTGTAAAACTGAAACTCTACACCTGTTAAACAATAACTTCCCATTCTCCCCTCCCCGCCAGCCCCTGGCAACCACCATTACACTTTCTGTCTTCATGATTTTGACTACTCTGAGTACCTCACATAAATGGAAAAATGGCCCAAATTTAAGTCAGGAATCCAGCTCAGAGAGGCTGAGTCACACCCAGAGGTGGAGTCCAGCCCAGGCTCTTTCCACTGGGCTGCACCGCCTGATCCCAAGGAGGAAAGGCTGGCTCTAGGGACAGCCTGTCTGTCTGCAGTGGACAAAGTTCTGAAACTGGCACAGCATCCTGGGCAGGCTGCTTGGGGCAGGGCCCAGGGATGCAGCTGGGGCCGGGGCCAAACGAAGGCTAATCTCAGCCCTGGCCAGTCATCCCCACATGGTGCTAATATGCAGGCCCCAGAGCCCCACCTGGACCTTACGCTTATAGGAGCTGTTAGGACTGAACTAGGCATTTGCAACTGAAGCAGCTGCCGCCCCTTTGGGCCTGGAAGTGGAGGGAAAGCCACCTTGAGGGGCTGCTGGAGGGGAGTCAGGGTGCACAAGAGGGGCTGGCTCGGGTCCAGGCCTCCCTCGCCCCGGGGTGATGGTGCGTAATTTTTCCCCTGTTAATTGCTGGGGCCATAATGTCTGCAGAAGCTTTAATGAGCTACGGCTGATCTGACTTTGATTATTTTTCTTTTGGAGGAAGACAATATCCTCCCACCTATGAGACAATACCGCACTGTCTGGGACCAGCGCGGGGAGGCCCAGCTCACTGTGAAGCTGGGTGAGGAGGAGCCCACGCCCACCCACTCAGGCCTGCGGTCCCCCTCCCACCACCCCAACTCAGATGCAGGAATGTGTGGGAGGGACCCTCTTTTCCTGTCTCCTGTTTGATTGCTGGTGAGAGGGTTCAGAGGACCCTTCTGAGCCCCTTAATAGCTGCGCCACCTTGCATACCTCGCTTCCCCTCTCTGAGCCCCAATTTCATTCCTTCTGAAACAGGATCAGGGATCATCTATGAACTGAGGATTAGAGGAGGCGTTGGATACCAAGCATGTTATAAAGCATGATGTGTGCAGTACAAGTACAGGATTACTGTTACAACAGCAATAGTGACAGTGGCCAGCATCGTCCCACGGGCACTGGCTATGGAAGAACATGGAAGAGCACAGCTGCTCATAGGACATGATCTGATGTCTAAGGACAAAAGTCCCTCCTGGTGCGGGTATTCGTGAGTCCCAGGTGATGGACCTGTACCCCACTATCTAACCGTTCAGAAGATGGGGAGCCAGGAGCAGGCAGGAGGGAGGCTCTCGGGCCTCAGGGCTTCCCTGTAAGTGGGACTGAAAGTGCCCCTTGTCACAGGGAAACTGAGATTTAAAGATAACATGTCTAAGATTTCACAGGCGGTGATGGATAGAGGCAGGATATGAACTTTTGGTTTAGGGACCTCAGTGCCCTGTCTGCCACACTGTGCTGCAGCCCTGGGCCAGGGACCCTCCTGACTCTCCAGCTCAGTCTAGCTCACTTCCCCAACCCCTGTTCTCCCTAAGCCCGGGAGCCAAGGTCATGCCTCCAAGTGGCACTCCCCACAGGTATCCCTGGAAAGCCGAGCCCTGAGCTGGTGTCAGAGCAAAGGGCTCCTCTCTCTGGCCTCAGCATCTTGCTCTGTGAAGTGGTGCTTCTGCCACGAAGCACCTATCTCCCTATCTCCTCCCTCCCCCAGCTCAGGCACACAGAGCCCTCCGTGTACGGTCCTTCCCCAGCCTTGCAGCTTCACAGGACAAACAGGGTTAACCTGGCCCTGGTATGCAGGGACATGTCTCTCCCCGGAGAAGGCAGGGGCTTCCTGAAACTTGCCCCAGTTTTATCTGCAGAGGTTTGCCCCAACGTGTCCTAGGAGCAAGCAAAGTTTCAGTGACATGTTGGCAGGTGGTGGGATTATCAATCAGCCCCTTGTCAGCCCCAAGCCTGCTGGCTTTTGTGAGAGTGCCAGGGCAGTGGGGGTGGGGTGGGGGTGGGGTGGGGGAGGGGAGGGGTAGAGGAGGAAAGTCCATTTGTACCGTTAGGGAAGAGATAGATGCTGGCCCTCTGGTCACTTTCGCTGGAACTTGACTTGAGACCCGGGTCCCTGTCCTCAGCCTGTCCCCGTGGGCCCTTCATCCTTCCAGGTGCCATTGCCCACTGATCCCCAGAGGCCATGTTCTCACCCCTACCCCAGCCTTGTAGGCACACACGGGATCTGTGAGGGGGCCAACACAGAGCAGGATGGGAACTGGGAGCAGGTAGCTGGCTGCCTAGGGGTGAGGGTCCCGGCTGTCAGCAGCAGAGAAGTCTACCTGAGGGCAGAGCTGGCCTGAGCTGCTCTAACAGTGCTGTGGTGTGATGGGACTTTGCTCCCTGCCTGTTCTCCTGAGGTGCAGAGATGAACCTGAAATGCAAGCGTTAAAACCATGGCCCGGGGCAAAGCACCGTTCATTCTGAATCATCTCTTTTGTTGCATTAAAAAAAAAAAAGAAAGAAAAGAAAAACTCCACACCAGCCACACAGAGGTGTGCAGGCAACTCTGTCAGGAATGCAGGAGTTGGCCTCCGTTTGGGGGAGGAGACGCTAACCTACAACACCCTCCAAGGGGTATATAAGAAGCCCCAAGCTGGGGGGTGACAGGCGCAGTGCTCTGGTTTCAGGGTAGCCTGCACCTCTTCCCAGTGTCTCTTGTCCTTGCCGAGAACTCACCGGCTGCTGCCTGGCCATGAGCACTGCATTTCTGCAGACTTCTTCCTCCCCCTTTGGGGGTAGCTCTACCCGGGGGGGTTCCCTCTGGGCTGGGGGAGGTGGCTTTGGTGGGGGGAATTTCTATGGGGGAGGTGGAAACCGGAGTATCTCAGCTTCTTCTGCCAGGTTTGTCTCCTCTGGGTCGGGAGGGGGCTATGGGAGCGGCATAAGCTGTGGCTTTGGTGGAGGGGCTGGTAGTGGTTTCAGTGGAGGCTTTGGAGGTGGCTTTGGTGACTTCGGTGGTGGCGAGGGCGGCCTCCTCTCTGGCAATGAGAAGATCACCATGCAGAACCTCAACGACCGCCTGGCCTCCTACCTGGACAAGGTGCGTGCCCTGGAGGAGGCCAACACCGAGCTGGAGGTGAAGATCCGTGACTGGTACCAAAGGCAGAGCCCGGCCAGCCCGGAGCGCGATTACAGCCACTACTACAAGACCATCGAGGAGCTGCGGGACAAGGTGAGTCCTCAGGGATCAAAGAGAGGGGGGCAGGGGGCTGCTTCCCTGCTCTCCTCTCTAATGACAGTGTTCCTGCTGCCTCGAGGAAATCCTTTCCTGCCCAGGCAATGATTGTTGGTGTGTAACCTTGGCAAACTTGGAATGTGGGGAATACTTTCCAGGTGTGAATGTTGGCATATATCTGCTCAACCTGGCAGTGCAGGGCAGATCCTGGGAATCTGGTCAGGGCCAGCGGGGGCCCAGGTGGGTGCAATTAGCGAGCAACTGGGCTCTGCATATGTGTCCCTTTGCTTCTTTTGCAAGAATGATGAGTGTAGCTTCAGGAATCCTGAGTGCCAGGGCCTCCTGTCTCACCCGCTGAAGATGTCTTTGGTGCCAAAAGCACTACTGGGACTTAGGAGACCTGAAAATCATTATGGGCTCTGCCACCCACTCACTCTGTCACTCCCCTGGACCAGTTTCCTCAGCTGTAAGATGCCTTCCTCAGCTGTCCTCCAGGTTTTCACTGGCTGGCATGTTCTGTAGATATCTGGCTGTGTCAAGGTGTGCAGGAGGCCAGCAACCCCGAGCTGTCCAAGGCGAAGCTGGTGGAGTATTCCCCAGAGGGCTGTTGTCAGAGCCCCCACCCCACTCCGGGACATTTAATTCCTACAGGGGGTGCCAGGCAATTCTGGCTCCTTGGTCTTTCCTGCCCTGGAGAAAGGGGCAGACCAAGTAGTGGACACCCGAGATAAAGCTGGACTCTGCCCGGGAACCCTACAGGCTCTTGTTGGTGGTGGCAGAGGAGAGGTTGTTGGTGGGGAGCCAGCCTGGGGTGCAGGGTGGGGACAGCAGCAGGGAAGAGGGAGGGATTTTCTTGACACCAACTCCCTGTCTCCTGCAGATCCTGGCGGGCACCATTGACAACTCCCGGGTCATCCTGGAGATTGACAACGCCAGGCTGGCTGCGGACGACTTCAGACTCAAGTGCGCTCCTGGCTCCCTCTGCCTTTCTGCGTTGCCCCCTTTTTTTGACCTCTCTCCCTCCCCCAACTCAAGCAGCCCAGACCCCTCACCCTTCCTTACTTTGGGTTCCCTTTCTCTTCCCAGGTATGAGAACGAGCTGGCCCTGCGCCAGAGCATGGAGGCCGACATCAACGGCCTGCGCAGGGTGCTGGACGAGCTGACCCTGGCCAAGGCCGACCTGGAGATGCAGATCGAGAGCCTGAATGAGGAGCTGGCCTACCTGAAGAAGAACCACGAGGAGGTGGGGGTGGTGGGAGCAGAGTGGGGCCTCTAGTGCCCTCTCATAGTTGGCTGAAGGGCTTAGAGATTCAGAAATGCACCCCCCCACACACATACCAAAACAGGGGTCTCCCTGGAGAGGAGGGGGCACTGTTCTCTGGTGACCCAGACTCCTTCCCTTCTCTGGTCCTTAGCAGGCCAGGTGACCAGTGGGAACTGCTGTCCTGATTTGCTTCATGATTTCATGCAGGGCCTTTACTGTTTTGAGGTCCTCCCTTGGAAGCACCTAGAGAGGAAGGGAGACCCTCCGAGCTGAGGGGCCCATGCAATCAAACCTCTTCCTGAACAGTGGGAAACAGAGGCTGGGTGGGTACGGGGAGAGCCAAGGTCACCTAGTGAGTTAGGGACGCAGCCAGGATAGGCATGAGGGGACCCAGATTCTCCATCCTCTCTTCTGCCCTCCATCTCTAAATGGGCCCCACGCCTCCTGCAGGAGATGAGGGAGTTCGGTAGCCAGGTGGCCGGTCAGGTCAACGTGGAGATGGACGCAGCCCCAGGTGTGGACCTGACGCGTGTGCTGGCGGAGATGCGGGAACAGTACGAGGCCATTGCGGAGAAGAACCGCCGCGACGCCGAGGCCTGGTTCTTCAGCAAGGTGAGCCTGACGTGCCAGCCAGCCCCAGCTCCCCAGGTCTCCCAGGAGGCCCGTGGGCTCACTTCTTTGTGTGTGACCTGTAGACAGAGGAGCTGAACAAGGAGGTGGCCTCCAACACAGAGATGATTCAGACCAGCAAGACGGAGATCACAGACCTGAGGCGCACCTTGCAGGGGCTGGAGATCGAGCTGCAGTCCCAGCTCAGCATGGTAGGGCCACCCCACCCCACCCCAGTCTCTCCCATTCTTTGTGGCTGGTTAAGCCTTGGTGTTCCCAAGCCCCCAAAGAGGGAGTTCCCTGCGTCCATTCAACGCCTCTCCCCTGGCCCCCGGTGGCTTCCTTCTAGCCTGACATGGTGTCTGTTTATCTGTTGCCCCACCAGAAAGCCGGGCTGGAGAGCTCTCTGGCAGAGACGGAGTGCCGCTATGCCACGCAGCTGGCACAGATCCAGGGGCTCATCAGTGGCCTGGAGGCCCAGCTGAGTGAGCTTCGCTGCGAGATGGAGTCTCAGAACCAGGAGTACAAAATCCTGCTGGACATCAAGACGCGGCTGGAGCAGGAGATCGCCACTTACCGCAGCCTGCTGGAGGGCCAGGATGCCAGGTGCAGGGCGCAGAGGGAGGAACGAGGGAGGGGCCCTTTCCTTTGTGGTTGGGGTGGAGAGTATCTTAGGGGTCGGCACTGGTGCACTGAAAGAGAACTGGGTGAGGAGGAAGGGCTCTGGATTCTGCACTCAGCTCTTAGGTTGTTACCTTGGGCACCTCTCTGGACCTGTGTGTCTTCTGTAAATGACAGCCGTTGGGCTAATGCTGGTTCCATTCCATGCATGAAACAGATTGGGTGTTATTGTAGACCAGAGTCTGTCTGCTTGCGGGTGGCAGGTCTGGACAGGCTCTCAGCTTCTAGTGAAGTCAGATGTGGGGATGGTGATGGTATGGAGGCTGGGGAGGACCACTGGGCCGGCCACCAGGGCCTCCCTTAGGAAGATCTGAGCTGCCTTTGCTTACATCTGCTTCTCCCTCTTTCAGGATGGCTGGCATTGGCACCAGAGAAGGTAAGAAGGCTTAGAGCTTCTTGAGTGGGGAGCTGTTGAAGCCATCGTTCCCCTTGGAATGGGGGGGAAGGAGAAAGAGGGCAATCATCCTAGTAGGGCGAGGACACGCCAAATGGAAGGGGCGTGTCCTTCTGTCCAGTGGGACCTTCTGTCAGCCCCAGGAGAGTTGGGGTTGAAGATTTATTGAGAGCCTTCCAGGTTGAACAGCTCTGCCCAGGGCATAGCACCCCCAGGCCCCACCTTCATGGACTTGTGCCCATGAGGACTCCCTGTTCACGTGCAGTTAAAAACCCTGACATTCTTGCTCCCTGTGGGACATACCTGCCGCAGCCACCACCCACCTCTATGATGAGTAATTCAACACCAGCCCTTCTGGCAGCTCTGGAAGGATTGGCCAACAGACATTCTCAAGGGTGCTGTCCAATTCTCCCGGAGCTCAGCCAAGGTCCTGGCCCCTTTGGGAATGGGGGAAGGTCCCCGACTCTAAAGCTTGCTCCTTCTTCCTACAGCCTCCCTGGGAAGTGGTGGCAGCAGTGGCAAAGTCCGTATCAACGTCGAGGAGTCCGTGGATGGAAAGGTGGTGTCTTCCCACAAGAGAGAAATCTAAGAGCTCAGTGCTGGAGAGACGCCCCTCGCCACACCCACCCTCCCCAGGCTGAGCAGAAGACTAGCTAGAGGGGCCGGAAAAGCAAATTCGTTTCTGCCTTCAGAAGGTCCAGCTCAAGAGGGCCCCTTGTCTCTTAGTTTGGAGCTTTCCATGTTCTCCTTCGCACTGCCCTCTAGCTCTCCCTGCCTCCTTTAGAGCAAGAAGGTGCGAGAAGCAGCTGTATTGTACAAGTTCATTTGTACTGTATCTGCCCATGCAATAAAGAATCGCTTTTCCTTTTGCAAATATCTCTTGGTAGTGTGTCCAGTTTTTCTTGCTGGGGACTCCGAGGAGTCCCAGGGTCCACATGCTGATATCTCCCCTGACTTTGGCTTCTTCCCTGCATGCTCATAATTCATTCTTTGGGGTTCCCAGGGTGCCTGGGTTATACCCAGGCTGCTCAGGCGACTTGCTGTTATGGCTTACGCCATTTGGTGATCGTGGAAGCAGGAGATGGGGGTGGGGTGGTTCCTTAAAGCAGTTTTGTGCACTTAGCGCAGAACTTGACACATCAGCTAATAATTTACCGAATAACTGACTGCATGGATGGCATTGGTTCACCACCATATGGTCGGCACTGTGCTAGGTACACCCCCCACGGGTCTCATTTAATACTCTAACTGTGGGTGGTCAGGATTGATTACTCTCATCTTAGAGATGAGGAAACTTAGACATGAGATGAGATTGGAAACTTACAGATGAGGAAGGTGGGGAGATGTGTGACTTGCCCAGTGTCCTCATGGCCCGGTAAGCACCAGGGCTGGGAGTGGGCCCTGCATTTGTATGACTCCAAGACCAGGGCTTGTTCTGGGACCCTGGCTCCAGCCTTTTACAGCGCATTGCCAGGATACTACTCCTTGCTTCTGGCTCTAACCACATGTGTTATTTGAACCTCCCCTCCTTTCAAGCCAGGCACACCGGACCTCCAGGGTGGCCAAGCCAGTTCCCATCTCTGCTCCCCTGCAAAGTTGGCCCTTATCCCCCTGAAGCTGCCGTCTCCTCTGAACAAGACACTTAAAGTGCCCAGATGGAAAGACACCACCTCCAGGAAGCCTAAATCCAAAGCAACACCAATCCCTACTGCCCTCCTCAGTCCAAATATCACTCTTGTTTCCCTGTTCCCAGCGTCTTCACCCTCGAGCCCATCAGAGTAGCTGCATCCACATACCCTGATTTGTTGCCTCTGGTTTGGGCCTGACAGCTCTGGGATTTTTAGCCCTGGAGAGAGGGCAGGAATATAAGGAAGTGGAGAACTGCGGGTGTTGTGGCTGGGCTGGGCTTAGATTGACGGGAGAGGAAGAACTGGTTTCTTAGTCTTGCTGGGAAGAGCAGGTTGGGGGCACCTCTGTTATCCTGAGAATCAGATCATTTGGGAGGACAGCCAAGCCCTCCGGGTCTCTGGGTAGAACTTCTTGCCCAGCAACCCTGGTTGGAGAGAAGGTGGCACCTGTGCTTTCTGGGGGAGATTTAATCTAGAATGTGTCTCTTGAGTACACACTTTGAGGCCAGGCTTCCCTGGGGCTGGAGGAAGGAAACAGAATTTATTTTCTACATTGTTCCAGGCCCTGGGCAGGACATTCAATGGATGGCATCTCATTTACTCTCACACCAGTTTTGTGAAGGCGGGGTCAGCTTTTAGCGTCAGTTTTCAGAAGAAACTGAGGCACAGGGAAGTTAAGTAACTTGAATAAAGTCACAAATTGGGAAATAGTAAAACTATTGGGACTGATCTTTCTGCTTCTAGACCCTTGCTTTTTGCTTGACGGCATGAAGATGACAGAAGAAGGCCACACCTTTCTTACGAGGGTGTACTAACCTGAAACTCGCTTCTTAATCTCTGTGGGCAGCCTGTTCAAGTGCCATATAGCCATTATGGTCAGAAAGACTGTTCCCTCATCGAACCTTGGTCTCTCATGCTATGGTTTAAGCTCATGCATGTCCCTAGCTCACTGGGAACAGCCAGGCTGCTCCTGAGACTCTCAGACCCAAGGGCCTGGCTGCGGCCCCTGCCTCACAGACCTCTGGGCCTCTGTCGTGAGAAAGCTCAGGCCCTCTAAACAGCTAGCAAGGGTTTTCTCAGCCTTCCGTTTGCAAGAATAACCACCTCTGCAAAGGTGCAAACAGGCAAGGTGGGACTTGGCCCTTATCCAGCTGGTCTTCTCTCAGGGCCAGACCCTGAGATGGGGGAGAGGGCAGCTGTTTCTCCCTGGAGCGCCCGTTCCTGCTCTCCTGGGATTCTAGGAGGGCTGTCATTGAAGTCCTTGAACTTGCCAAGTCCCGTCCCCTCCCTGACCCCTGAGTAAGAGGTCCGCTCCCAGGGGTAGTTCATGGCCAGCCGAGCCCTTAAATAGTTTGCGGCAGAGACGGCCCGCCTTCTGCCTGCCCCAGGGCTGAGGTCGGGCTTGGATTCCAGCCAATCTGGGAAATAGGCAGCCAACTTCCCTTTTCCCTCAGAGAGAGAGGGAGGCTTTGAGACTAGGGATTAGGGGCTTGGGCGTGTCCTCTGTTCCAGCTGAGCTGCTAAGAGCAGGCATGGAGCATGGCCACCACTGCCTCCCTGAGGACTTTGGCTGGTCCCTGTCCCTCCCCGAGTCTCAGCTTCCCCATCTTAAAATTGAGGGGTCTGGCTGGACACAATGATCTCGAAGGTCTCTGTGAGTTGATCTGTATCCTGGGACCTCAGAGGGGAATCTGTACCGTGAGATCTGTGACTGCACGGCCATGTGCACTCTATGCACTGTTGTGCCCTCAGAGGGGGTGCCAAATAAATACTTGTGGAACTAATTCATGCACTTGCGTTTCCTTTGCTTTTTCTTACCTTAGACATGGCTCTGGATGTTCACTGTATCTTGGGCATGTGCCCATCTCGTGGTCACCTGTCCCTTCAGTTAGTGGTACAGGGAGAGATGAGACGCTGGCAGCTTTTCCCATGAGATTTGGAGCTGGAGCGACTCCACTGGATGCCACTCCTGTTTGCCATTCCTTCTCAGCCAAAGCCTGAAACAGCTTCTCAGGCATTTATGGACAGCTTCCTTTTTCCAAGAGCAGTATGTGGAGGTTTATTAGACAAAGACCTTGTCCTCAGGGAATGTAAGACTGAGTGGGGAAATAGGGTAGGGATGCCATCAACTGTCACTTGTCTGGTTGCTGTGGGTGCCATGCTGGTTGCAGGGACCAGTGAGGGAGGCAAAGCAATGTGTTGACACAGGATGGAGGCCCCAAAGAATTCTCAGACCCGTCATCCACCAACTATGAGCTGGCGTTTCCTCATTTATAAAAAGGAGGTAATAGCAGCCTTCTGCCTGATGAGCTTCCTATGTCAGGTGTTTCTCAAATACTAACTCAGATAATGCCTGTTTTTTAGGCATTTTCAATGCCACTGAGGCACTGAAAGGTTGAGTAACTTTTCCAAGGTCACATAGCTAGTCGATGGCAGATGGAGGGTTGAAACTCAGGCCCACCTAATTCGAAGCCATTGCCGACCTTGCTGGGTTTCTGGGAAGCCCTGGGGACGTAAAAAGGATATTAGAAAGCTAGGGACTATTGAAACATCGGGGTCTGAGGCATTGAGGCTAGTCTGGAGAAGGCTCCTGGGTACTGCTCTGCTAAGCAGGCATTTGTGAGGGCAGGGAGCTGCCCAGAGGGCCCGAGTCTGTTTTTTAGGAGAGGCCCTCCCCGCCCCTGGGGTGGAGCCTTGAGACGCTTTGGGAGGTGGGTCAGCTGTCCTGGGCTCCAGGCCCCTTGTTGTCCAGGGAGAGACTAAAGGAGGGAGAAACCTGATCTAAAGTGTAAGCAAGGAACCCTGGATTAGGAGGTTGGGGACAGGATATAAGCCTCCACTCTGCAGATGAACTATCTGGTGATTATGGACAAACTTTTGAGAACCGGACACTCAGAAAGGAAATTGCTGAAGCCAACTTCGAAGTCATTTCAATGGAATGAGTTGGTGGTAGAGCTGGAAATCCCGGCATTTCTCTTTATTTCCCACTGCCGTGGCCTTGGCATTCTGGACCTCAGCTTTCCCACATGTGAAACGAATGGGTTGGATGGGAAAGTTCCCTAGACAATTCTGGCTCTGAAATTCTGTGTTGAGTGAGTAACCTCACAAGTCCCGAGCTTTGGTGCTCATCCCAGGAACAGATAACAGACAGGCTGACCCATCTGGCCATCAGCTGCGCAGGCCCAGCCACTGTGGGAAGCAGGACCATTCACCAGCCAGGCCTGGAGTGACGGGGGTCTGAGAATGGAGAAGGCTTGGCTAAGATGACACTCATACTGGCCTGAAAGGGATTTACCAGGCAGTGGTGAAGGGCTCAGACCCTGAAACCAGAGGTTTAAATCTTGGCTCTGACACAGTCGAGTTTAGGCAATGTATTTAACCTCTCTGGGCCCGTTTCCTTCATCTGAAAAAGGGTACGATGAAAATAGTAGAGTTGTTTTGAGGACCAAATGAGATCATGCACGTAGAGTGTTTAACATAGTGTTCAAGAAAGGATAGCTAGTGCTATTTTATTATCTTTTAACACATGTAGAATGGAACACCCATACATCATACACTGAGTTCACAGCAAGGCTCCAAGACAACATCAAATGGGGTAGAGAGAGCCAGAGGCCAGGTTTAAATCTGGACTTTACGGTGCCCTTCGCCAAATGACTAGTTCTCCCTGGACCTCAGCTGCCTCATCTATAAAATGGGTCAATAATAAACCCTCTCCCATTGCTTTGTGGACTCAATGACCATGTGTTAAGCGAAGCATGGTTGCAGGGGGTGCTCAAGAATGCAACTTTCCTTCTCTTTTCCTGGAAACGTTACAGGGGAGGGCACTGAATTTGGTTTGATTTTGTCCGAAAGGAAAGAAGAAAGCTCCAGACAAGGGAGCATTGCTTTAGCCCAGCACTCTGTCCTGCCCCATGAGAACTGGAACTGGGAGAGGGGAAACTGGGTCCCAAGGATGAGCCTCTGCTCAACCTCCTCCAGGAGGGCCTGTCATGTGTCCCCCAGCCCCGTGGGCCCTGGGGTTCATCATAGGTCAGAGGAAGGCATTCCTGTGTCCATCCAGGCAGCACAAGTCCCTGCTGGGGAGGGGAAGGGAGGGGAAGGGAAGGGAGGGGAGGGACTGAACCCTGACCTTGTGAGGGGAAGCATGCCATGGCCACCCCATGTTTGTACTGCTGGGGTTTTGCAGGATCTGCGGTATTGTTCCTTTGAGAGGCGTTGGCTAGAACCTGCTCAGCAGCCCTGGGAGGATTGTCACTCTAGGCCTGGCAGGTTCCATTAATCACCTTCTTGTCAATTTTGATCCTCTACTGAAAGAGAGAGAGCTCCTGCTTTGGGCTGAATCACACCTTTTCAGAGAGAGAGCTGAGCCATCAGTTTGGGGCATAAGGGCCGGGCCAGGTCAGGGGTCAGCCCGAATCCCTGGGCTCATGTAGGTCCTTGAGTGCCCCACACACCCTGAGTCTCTCCCTGGTGCTGATACCCACTGGGTAAAGCACAGGCCCTCTTCTCTACCTGCAGAAAACCAAGGGCAAGAAAGCCCTGACTCAGAGCCCTCTTTCCTGGTCTTGCTGAGTCAGCCAAGGGGTTTCCAGGATAACCTCAAGCCTGTGCCACTTCACCCCAGCCCCTGGCCTTGTCCCACCAGACCTTCTGGCTGCTGTGGGTCAGAAGCCTCCCGAGAGGCCATTCACAGGAGCCCTGGCCCCCTGATGAATTGGGCTGGGAGCCCGAGACGAAGGTCCTTCAATCTCAGCCCTGGAAACTTCTCCTACCCTGGACTCAGAGGCCACCTCAAGGCCACTTTCTTGCGGAGTGGCAAGGCCCCCTCTGGCAGGGTTACTAAGCAGTGCCTCAATGTCAGCCACGTCCCAGGTTTCTGGGCAAAGACCCTGGCTCCAGGCCCTGGGTCACATCCTCCTCAGTGGCCTCTTGGTCAAACACTCACAAACTGAGGCAGGTGTCATGTGGTTGGGGGAGCTAGAAAGGTATGGTAAGACCTTCTTTCCTGGCTTGGCTGTGCCTCTAAGACAGCTGGTATGATGGAGTGATCAAACTCATAGACCTGGCGGATCCAGGCTTTCTCAACCTTGACAATATTGACCCTTCAAGTCAGAGGATTCTTTATTGTGGGGCTTTCCTGTGTGTGGTAGGATGTCTAGCAGAATCCCTAGTCTCTATCCTCCAGATTCTATGAGTAGCCCCCTGTTGTGACAACCAAAATATTTCCAGACATTGTCAAATGTCACCCAGGGAGCAAAACGGCCCTGGGCTGAGAACCTCTGACTTGATCTATGGTGACAGACGTTGGAATGTGGTTGTCTTATGGGTGTGGGGTGCGGGTAATTGATGGGGGAAAGGCACAAAGAGCACCCCTGCTAAAAATGTTCTGGGTGGTGGTTACACGGGCGAATACAGGCTGAAAACTTCATACATACGTAAAAGTGCCTTAAGCCGGACACGTGATCTGTACATTTTATTATACGAAAAATATTCCTAAAAAAATGAGCCTTAGTGTCAGACAGAACCAGACTCCTGGCTCTGCCCTTAAGGCTCAGTCTTCTCATGTATAAAATTGGGCTAAGAGTGGATGCACCTCACTGGGCTGCTGCAAAGATTAAATGAGACAGTGAATATAAAGTTCTTAGCCCAGTGCCTGCACGTGGTGAAGGACCTGAGAGTATAAGCTATTATAATATGTACAATTAGCTATTATAATGAGCTATTATAATAGTATTATTAGCTCTTTCTGTGCCTCAGTTTTCCCAGCCATGTTGGATAGTCCCTAAGGTCCCTTGTCACTGTGACTTTATCTGCTGGTCTTGGAGCCATTTTTTTTTCTCAGCTTAAACACTTTCAAGGTAGTTGATTTTACAGGACCAAGCAAAGTTTGCTATGAGAATTGCTGGGGGCACTGGAGTAGATGAAACACTAAGGAGGATGCAGAACATTCCAGGTAGAAGTTTTAGAAATAGAAAGAAGGGAGGCCAAGGGTTGCAGTGACCTTGCAAAAATACCAGGCCACTTTGCAGCCACCGCTCCCTTCACAGAGGCTCCCCGAGAAGCCGCCGTTGCAGCTCAGTCCCCATTCTAATATTGGGTGGGGCTGAGAGCCTATGGGAGTGAGTTCCTTAAGTGGAGAGGTGAAACAGAATTCAGTTGTCAAAAGGTAGTCTCAAGAAGAACAGAGTTCCCTCTGAATCATCCCTTTTGTTAAGGATTAAAAACAAAAGCTACCCCCCCCCCCCAATGGCACAACCCACCCTAGAGAGCAGAGGTAACTGGGTTTGTGGGAAACAGACATGCAGCTGGCACCAGTCAGAGGGTGGGGAAGGGAGGAGAGAATATGGGGCGATTGTCCAACCCCTATGGAGAGTGTATAAAAGGCGTCCACTGAAGGAAGAGCCACAGTCCTCGGCCCAGGCCAAGCCAAGCTCCTGTTCACACCTGCTCTCCATCTTGCTCTCACCATGAGTACTCGTTTGCAGACTTCCTCTGCCAGCTATGGAGGTGGCTTTGGGGGTGGCTCTTGTCAGCTGGGAGGAGGCCGCAATTTCTCTAACTGTTCAAGCCGGGTTGTCTCTGGTGGGTCAGCTGGGTGCTATGGGGGCGGCATGAGCAGCGGCTTTGGTGGAGGGGCCGGTAGTGGTTTTGGGGGTGGCTTCTGTGGTGGCTTTGGAGGTGGCTTTGGTGGGGGTTTTGGCAGTGGCTTTGGTGACTGCAGTGGCGAGGGTGGCCTCCTCTCTGGCAACGAGAAGATCACCATGCAGAACCTCAACGACCGCCTGGCCTCCTACCTGGAGAAGGTGCGCGCCCTGGAGACGGCCAACACTGACCTGGAAGTGAAAATCCGTGACTGGCACCTGAAGCAGAGCCCGGCCAGCCCGGAGCGCGACTACAGCCACTACTACAAGACCATCGAGGAGCTGCGGGACAAGGTGAGCCCCAGGATATTCCAGAGGGCACCTCTGTGAGGGCAGAGACTAGAAGGATAGGAAACGCAGTGCCCCAGGGGACCAGAAGATGCAGTGTGCATGGGGGGAGCTGGGGAAATGCCAGTCTTTTACTATCAAGTGTCTGCTCCTGATGGGCTTTCTCATGCCACAACTCTCCAAATGCATTTTCTCTCATTCATCATTTTTATTGTAGTTATTACTCGTGCCAACATTTTGACTGTTTTCCAAACAGTTATGTCGTTAGTGACTCAGTTCCTATAGTCCTAACTCACTGAGTTATTTGGAAACCCTGACAGTTTTAAAAGCCATGAAGAATGACTAAACTCAACAGAGAACGGCGTACAAGTTCATTCACAGGTCTGGGAATACTAGTTGATTTTATTAGGGGCCCGTTTAAACTCTTCTCAATTGGCTGAGACCAGGTGGGGGAGATGGAGGCAGAGGCTTAGGCAGTGCTAAGCCAAGATTCACTCCAAGGCTTGTTGTCATGTTGTGATGCCAGCTCGTTGGAACAGAAACCCACCTGCCTGGGCTGAGCCCCAGCCATGAGATGTGGATTTTGAGTGCTTTGGAATACAAAAGTTTAGACAACGAATTCAAAGGGTGGGTATGTTTGTTGGGTTTTTCCTCTGCGCAGCTGGGAGGCCAGCTCCGTTGCAGTTATTATGAACTGCGTGCAGCAGGTCGACTCCGTCCTGAACTTAAGGAGGGGGCTCTCAACACAGTGGCTTAGACAGGTTACTAGTCTGAGGCTGTGGACACGTGACCCACCAAAGATGTTCTTGGCTGGGTCGTTGCTGCGAAATGAACATTCTGGTCTTCTCCATCACGACCAGACAGAATGCTAGAGCGTCAGAACAAATTGAAGGGTCCCGGCCTGCCCCTCGCTTTACGGCACAGGAACTGAGGCCCAGTTCACATGGAAAAGTCTGATGACAACCAGTCCTGCCCATGTTTTCTTAGTCCTCCTTCCCAAGCTCGTGGAACCTCCAGGGGTTACCTTCTGTATTTTGCAGATCCTGGCGGCCACCATCGACAACAACCGGGTCATCCTGGAGATTGACAATGCCCGGCTGGCTGCGGATGACTTCAGGCTCAAGTGAGTTTATTTCTCTCACTCACCTTTCCCAGCAGTCTCTTGTTTTAGATAAATGCTCATCTGAACAATGAAATTGGAGCTTCCCAAGAGTGAAGGTCTGGCGAAAATATTAAGAGCAGAGCCCAGTGCAGGGGCAGGGGGAGTGTCTAATGTCACGTACGTATTGCTTTTTCAATGAAAAAAAATCACCCCTTAGGTATGAGAACGAGCTGGCCCTGCGCCAGAGCGTGGAGGCCGACATCAACGGCCTGCGCAGGGTGCTGGACGAGCTGACCCTGGCCAAGGCCGACCTGGAGATGCAGATCGAGAGCCTGAAGGAAGAGCTGGCCTACATGAAGAAGAACCATGAAGAGGTGAGAGGGGTCACGGGCCTGCCATCGCTGCGTCACCTCCACTGAGAAAGGGGAGCCCTCTGCTGCAGCCAGACTGAGCCTTCTACTGTGGGACCTGGAAGGACTTTCCAGAATACTCCAGTAGCATCCAGAGCCAAGGAGCGGGAAGATGAGGCGCTTCATACCGCTTCCTTTCCCATCCCCACAGGAGATGAAGGAGTTCAGCAACCAGGTGGTAGGCCAGGTCAACGTGGAGATGGACGCTACCCCGGGCATTGACCTGACCCGTGTGCTGGCAGAGATGAGGGAGCAGTACGAGGCCATGGCGGAAAAGAACCGCCGCGACGCTGAAGAATGGTTCCACAGCAAGGTGCCGGCCCTCTTACCCCATGGAGCCAGGGGGAGCCAGTGCCTTCCAGCGGGGCTCCTCCGTCACCTCCTTCCTACTTGCATTTCAGAGTGCAGAGCTGAATAAGGAGGTGTCTACCAGCACTGAAATGATCCAGACCAGCAAGACGGAGATCACGGAGCTCAGGCGGACGCTCCAGGGCCTGGAGATCGAGCTGCAGTCCCAGCTCAGCATGGTACACCTGCTGTCCCCTGCCCATTGGCCCCCACCTCCAGGCTTCCCTTGGGCCTGGCTCCCCTCATAACTTCTTTTCTGTTGCCCCTCCAGAAAGCTGGGCTGGAGAGCACCGTGGCGGAGACGGAGTGCCGCTATGCCACGCAGCTGGCACAGATCCAGGCTCTGATCAGCAGTATGGAGGCCCAGCTGAGTGATGTGAGGGCCGACACTGAGCGGCAGAACCTGGAGTACCGGCAGCTCATGGACATCAAGTCGCGGCTGGAGCAGGAGATCGCCACCTACCGCAGCCTGCTTGAGGGCCAGGATGCCAAGTAGGTCCTCGTTAGCCTGTCTCGTGGGAAGGTGACTGCAGGACCGTTGGATGTCAGAGGAGTCAGGGTGTTAGGGATCAGGCCCTCATGTCCTAGATGAGAAGGGACCTGTCTGAGTTTAAACAGCCAGGACAAAGATATAAGAGAAGAGCTCCCCTATCCTCTTGAATTGGACCGTGGGGGCATTCCCTCAGCAGGCTTTAGGGTCAATACCTTTAAACGTTCTAATGTGGGCCTCTGCATTAGACCAGCAGGAATAGGGACCATGGAGAGAATATCTCCTATTTGAAAAATATTAGCTTGGATTCAGGTCAGCCCCAAAACTATTAAAATGGCGATGTCACTGCCTTCAGACCATTTGCAGGGACCGGGCCATCCTTGTGGGCACAGAGAAGGAGTGGGGCTTGAGGGCTGAGTGAACCCTCAGGACAAAGCTTCCAGCAAATGCTCTGCGTCTTGGGGCCAGTAATATCTCCTCCTGAAGCTTCAGACAGACAGGTCTTGCAGGCCCCTGCGGCTGCTGCCCCCTGTGCTGGGGGCAAAGCAGGGTAACATATCCCAGTGATGGTCTGAGTTATCTCACCTGAAGACAGGAAGCATCTGTCTTCAGTTAACTTCTGCTCATGGATTCCTCTCTTCTCTCTCCCAGGATGTCTGGCTTCACCTCCACAGGAGGTAAGGAAATACTGGATGGGAGAGGCCCTGTTCATACCCTGGGGTGTGGGGAAGGAGGCAGTGCTGGGCTTCCCCGTGGAGGGAGGGAGGGAGCTGTGGTGGAAGCGGTCATTTGCTCATTTGTTTTCCTTTCAATATAGATAGCTCTGTCCCACAGAGCTACTGGGTTTTCTTGGAGGGAGCCAGCTTTGGGGACAATAATACAGTTCCCATCAACTAACCCCCCACCTGACCAATGAGGGCGTTTAGGGCCCTCTTGGGGGCCCTGATTTGGCCTGAGGTGTGCCTTCTCCAGTCTGAGTGTCTCTTGCCTCCTTGTGTCCTAGGAACCATCAGCAATAGCAGCACTGCTACTGCAGGCTCCAATTCCGGCCGCCGCGTTTCGGAAACCCGTAGGCCTTAAATCTGCCTGGCATCCCCTCCCTCTGCCTTCAGCACCCAGAGGGAGAGTGAGATGAAGGTTCCTGTAGGAGAGAGGGAGGGACTGGGGGACACTCAGTCACTCTGCTCCCAGGCTCCTGGCCCCCACTCTCCGAGGGTGGATGCTCTGTGCTCTTTTCTCTGGGTCGGCTTCCTTTTCTCCCTGACATGGCTAATCTGATTTCTCAGCTCCTCTACTGAAAAGAAAATTCAATAAAGTTTCCTGCCTTTTTGCAAATGTATATTTGATTCTGCCTGGTTTCTGAGAATGGCACCTGCCAAGACTCCGATTTGGGGCTACGAGAGAGTGGGTCACCCCGACAAGCCCGGGTCTGGGAACTCACAGTGGGGAAGGACACAGGCACCTGGGCCAGCCACCAGTCCACAGGTGCAACAGTGACAGACAGGGGGCACGGGTGAGGACGCCCAGCAGACGTGGTCACCTGTTGTAAGCTGGAGACATGTGGGGGCATGTGAACCCATTCAACACTCTACAGGGTGTCCAGTAAGAAGGCAGAATGGATTCTAGTCTAGTCAGGTGATAGGGAGCTGTTGGGGAGAGGTACGGAGCGAGGGCAGCTTTATCAGTCCTGCTGGGTGGATACTGCCCCTCCCAGGGGTAGCCAGGTGCCCATGGCCGCTGCAGGCTCATACCCCTGCTTCCTGGGGCTGCAGCTACGAGGAAGCAGCCCACCTTGTTGGTGTCTGACTAACCTGTATGCCAATGATTGTTTGTGAACGGGCACATTAACATTGTATGTTAATGCAAAGGATACAAACTGGAAGGCGATAAGGAAGGGAACAGAAATGAGCCTAGCACTCACTCTGTACGAGCTCCTTTCCTTCTTTATTTCGTCTTTACAACAATTCCATGAGTTGGTGCCGTCGTGCCCATTGTAGGCAAATGAAGGCTGAAGCTCCGACTGGGTAAATGACTTACCCACTGTGAGAGCTGAGGTCTGTGTCCCAATGTGTTTTCCAAGACGGTGGCCGGCCCTTTGTCAGAGTTGAGTGTTCAGCTCTGGGAATCTGGGGGAGAAATGAAGCTCTCTCCTATGCCACCAACGCTTACGGGACAAAGATATTAACCACAGAACGTACTCGTGGCGTCCCAGGGCCTCAGAGGTCCAGAGGGAAAAGCTTCCACATGGCAGGTGCGGCACAAAGGTGGCTAATTGCTGTGCTGCCTGTGTGACTCCTGGCTGCTTCAGTCACCCTCCTCCTCACCGTCAGCAAAAGGCGTCTCCCTCTCCCTAAGGCTCCGCCTGGATGGAGGGGCCAGTGTACTTCTGCCCTCCTCATGGGGTTGTGTGTCCTGCCTGGGTCCTGCAGGGGGCAGGCTCACTCCAGAAAGCAGGTAGTGTTTGTATAGGCCACCTGTTGATACACAAATTGAAGGGACAGGGCTCTAGACCTGGTCTTACCCTGGTCTGATCCCAACATGAGGCCTTGTCCAGTCCCCAGTCTGTGTTGGGCAGCTGGGCACTGGGGCCAGCAGGGCATGGCTGAGGACAGGGCTGCGGCCCAAGGACCCCTTGGATGCCTGTTGGCCCCCTGTTCGGGATGGCAGCCTTGGGGGTCCACAGAAGACCCAGAGTATGAGATAAGGGTGTTCAGGCCTGGCAAGGGGAATCTCGCTGTTCCTCCGCAAGGGAAGCCTGGGGAAGAGAAGGAAGAGATGGCACAGGAGGACTGGAGTCAGTGGAGTGTGTTGCCTCACTGCTCCAGCTTTCTCACGTCAGCTGCTGGTGTCTTCAGCCCTCCCTTCCCGAGTCAGTGCATCTCAGGGTCTGCTGGGGACTTGCTCCCTGTTGGATGGTGTTTCTGGGGCTTTTGGTGGCTGGAGTGGAGAAGTGTGTGTGGGTTGCTTCCCTTTCAGCTCCTCTGGGAGCTGCAGAGTTTGGGAGGAATCAGGTGGGTGGGCGGGTGCTGCTGTTGGGTGTGGAGATTTGGGGGAGTTGGCCCAGAGCTGGTATTCACTCTTCTGGCCCATTTTTATAGACAGCCATAATAACTGTGGCTTCTTTCATCCAAGGATCTCAGACCAGGTTGAAAGTAGAATCCACAGAGTAAAGCATGGTTAATTACAACTTGGAGCCCATAGTCTGGTTTGCAGACATGTTGTCATTAGTAGGAAGATTGTGAGATCCACTGCACCCCAGCCCCTGTAAATGCAGATAATGGGACCCAATCAAATGGGGAAATTTGCTTTGTGGTTCAGTTAAGTGGTACTTGAATCAAGGGGATGCAGGAGACTGAGGTACCAGCTTCTTTCTCCAAGTGGGTCTGGCTGTATGTCTCCCATAAACCACAGGTTCTCTAAGCATATTTGGGATTGCAGTGACAGCTCTGGAATTCTCTATAAAAGCTGGGTGGGAGAATTAGGGACTGAATGGATATGAGCAGGAGGCCCTGGACTCTTCCAGATGGGAGCTGCCAGCCAGCACAACTGTGAAGGAAGAGTTGTCCCATAGGTGAGATGGCAGAGCTTGGTGTCATTCAGTCACAGAGGTATGGCTTCCGGTTGGGATCTGGGTGGCTCTCTGGGCCTTCCGCACGGTAAGAGCAGTTTGGAGCAGAATCCAAAACCATACCCTGAGGGAGAGAAAATACTTTTGTATTTTGGGGGAGATGAGAGCTCCAGAGCAATTCTGGGCCTGGTAAAGGGAGAGTTTTGAGGCCTCATCAGGGCAAGGTCAAGGCCCAGTGGGGAGTCAGGACCATACATGGGGCTGCCTATTGGGAAGCTGGGTGCCAGGGAGCTTTGCAGACGCCTAGAGCCTCTGGAGGAGCCACTGCTTAGGGCCCTGTAGAGGGGCAGCCAGGGAACGGGGTCACTCTTTGGTCACTTAGTGTGTGTCCAGACTGTCCTGAGCCTGGTGAGGCCTGGTGTCAGCAGAGGTTAGGTGGAGGTTTGGGGCGCAGGCTGGGGGAGTAAGAAATGGAGCAGAGAGGGACTTGCCAAATCTTGCCTAGGAAGGTCTGAGTCACCCTGCTCAAGGCAGCTGCCATTAGGGTGGAATGTCACTGCGGTGGCCAGGGTGATACAGAGGACAACTCAGCACTGTACTTCCGAGTCCTGCTCACTGGGCCTGTGAGAGCAAAAATGGCAGCCACTGACAACAGGGCAGAAAGGACAGAAAGACATGATTTTCCAAGGGAAGCGGGATATACCTGTCCCTGAGACCAGCCAGTCATGGGGACAGGCCACAGAGGGAGGAGGCAAGGAACGGTTGTGTCTCGTTTGGCCAGGCCTCTCAGCCAGTGATACTTTCTTACCGAGGATTGCCTGATAAAATGCAAGACACCCAGTTAAATCGGAATTGCAGATAGACAAGGAATAAGTTTTGTATAAGTATGTCCCAGACATTGCCTGTATTTTGATTTGCTAAATCTGGCAACCCTAGCCTCTTAGTCTGTGAACAGCCCTTAGTCTTCCACCATCACAACTGAATAAGTGAGACCTTCCTCCACTTCACCGGACAAATTAAACTGCTGGCTAGAAATGTCTTAATTGAAAATGCTTTTTCCTTCCATAATGCTGCCTTCCACTTGGTGTACCTGTTACTGCATGCCTGTACTAGAACCTAACATCAAACTGGCAGCAGTTTTGGTACAAGCTTTTGATGTGTTTATTTGTGGTTGCTTCACCAGGAGGAGCCAGGAATCCCAGGTGCTTTGTCGCTCGAACAAATTTTTGTTACGAGGAAAACGCAGTTGTGTGGGGGGAATGACCTCAGTGTGGGTCGCACCGTTTCTGGGTGGGTGCTGGGTTGGGTTTAAACAGTTAAGACAGGGGATCAGCTTGTCTTAGCTACCTGTTATGGTGGGAAATTCTGCAGGACCTGTGTGTATGGACATTAAAGGTGGAACTGGCACAGGAGACAACTAGCAAGATGAAGAGCAAGACAGCAGGACTCTAAGAGAGGCAGCCATGGGCTTCTTGAATGGTCTTATTCTCTTGGTGCCCAGTTGTAGGTGACCTGGCTGCCTCATGGTCCACTGGCTGCTTCCTCCGATGCCTTTGGAACACGGTGGCGTGGTGGTGGCTGGCACACTCTGACCACAGCCCAGAGGAGCAGGGAAAGAGGGACCCTGCTTGGAGAATCCATTTCCTCATTGGCTGGTGCCTTCTGCACTGGAAGGGACTGCTCAGAGCTGGGCAGAAGGAGACTCAGGCTTGATTTCTTGGATCTATGCCCATGGAGAACCTTGGCTTTCAGATGGAAGCTCATTGGAGGGTGGAGACTTCTTTTTAGCAAAGAAGGAGCCACAAACTCAATGGTTGACTTTGAACTTGGTCAACTTCCACGATGAGCTTGGGAAAAGTGTTTTCTGTTCCTGCAGCAGCATCTCTCCTCCTCCCTCTGCCCTTGAAGCTGGGGCCATGGTAGGCAGAGAGCATCCTGTCAGTTGTGTAGCCCTAAAACCAGCACATGTGCCAAAATTGGGGAGGGGAGTTTTTGGAAGATTCTAGAATAAAGGCAGAGGCCAGACAGAGAGTCCTGGCTGATGGGGTCCCTACAGCTCTAGACACAGTCCCAGCCACCACCTCTTGGAGCAGCTGTATTTCCTTGAACAGCTTGGTCAGGCCTCTGAGTTAGTATCTCATGAAAACAGGTTGAGTGGTTTGTGTGCTGGAAATAGAATTGGGCTTAAACTACATGGGCTTTAAGAACAGTTTTGAATTCATAAATCTGTGAAATGAAGTTCCTGTTTATCAAATATGGTTCAATGCAGTTCCTACAATCCTGTGAATGTGGTGTTATGATCTCCTTTCACCTCTTGGGAAAACAGGCTCACAGGGACGGAGTAGCTTGAACTGAGGTCTGGCTGAGTCCAGGTCCTGGGCCCCTGCTGTCTGAGCTCCTTCTGCAAAGCCAAGTTGATGGCTTAGTTGGCCAGAGATGTTATTTCAACTTGGATATGCTGGGATGCCTGTTCAATGTCCTGGTAACACTGCACCTCCGATTGGGCCTTCTGGGGAACAGCCTTGGGAGGGGGGTTCATGTTTCCTTTGTAGGAAGAAGTCCAAGCCATTGCTTTCCCCTGGTGTGTAGGCCTGGAGGCCAAGGGAGACCTGAGATCCATGGGGGGTTTGCAAAGAACAGAAAACCCCTCATGTCATGGGCTGAAATCTGCATAATTCCTCTTTATTCTGGGGGTCAGGGCAGAGAAGGAACAGCAGCTGTGGGGGCTGGTGAGTGAGTCACAGACACGTCCAGGTGACTCCTGGCCATCTCCATGGGAAGTGCTTGGGCCTCAAATCCTATAATGTCTGACATGGAAGGAGCTCAAGCCCATCTTGTCTAGGCCCTTTCTGTTCAGATTGGGGCTCTGGGGCCCAGAGTGGACGGGGCTCACACAGGGAATTTGGGGCAGAGCTCGGCCTGGAGTTCAGCCCCCCTGAGCCTTAGCCCAGTGTATTTTTGATTAATGTTAGAAAAAATGGGATGCTATTTTGAAATAAAACCTGATGAATGGGCAGCCCTGATTTACTTAACATCGAACAGGTGGATTTTCTCTATGGCTGGGTCACCATGGGAGGGAAGATGGGTGGTTGCTTGGAGCTGCCCCAGAAGACGAGCATCTCTGTGGGTCTCTTCTCTTCTCTATACAGGCAGAGCATCTCTTCCCTCTGGGCTGCACACCATTCCATGATGGTCCAGGCTTCTGGGTAGAAGAGAACAGAGGAATTCCTCCCATGAGGCCCCCTCCACACTTGCCTCCAAGAGGTGGCCTGGAAGTCTACGACATGGAGAAAGGCAGGGGACGGAGGGTGGCTGACAGTCCTTCTCCTTTGGCCAGCTTGTGACCTGTTCCAGGAGAGGCTGAGGTGACTCCTCAGCCCTGAAGTCACCTGCCTGGACTCTGGCCCATGGTGACTCTCCTGAAGCACAGCCTGAGACCAGAGCAGCAGACACCTGCTTATTCAGTTGCCCTGAGACAAGCTTAGAATTGGCTTTGGGTATGGATTGCACAGGGGAGGGAGGAAAAAAAAAAAGAAAAAGAAAATGAGAACATAAACTTCAACAAGAGGCTCCAAACAAAGAAGAGCCATGCCAGGGGCTCAGTAATGGCTGCCCACAGGACGAGGACCCTGTGTCTCAAATGAGGTAAATTGAGGCATGTGTATATTGTGGACTTGCCTGAGTGGGCCCCCCAGTGACTGCCAGCCAGACTCTGCACTCGTTGTCTTAGAAAACAAAGGGGGTGCTTGTAGGAGATCTGGTCAGAGCTGCAGCCCCTGTCCTGATCGTCCAGTGGGTCTCACCTGGGGACGGTTTTGTTCCCCACGGGACACTTGGCAAGGTCTGACGACATTTTTGGTTGTTACAGCTTGGGGAGGGGATAGTTATTGGCACCTGGTGGTAGAATCCAGGGTTGCAGCTAACATTTTACAATGCCCAGAAAACTCCGACAATCAAGAATTTTGTAGTCTGCTATGTCAGCAGTGCTGAGGTTGAGAAAGGCTGCGACAGCCCCATCCTAAGCTTTGCCAGGAGAGCAGGGAAGATGGGCCACTGTAAGGAACCACTGCTGAGGCAGCCTGGGCTCTGGCGGCCTGCTGCCCACATTCTCCCTCCCAGGCTGGGCTGCACGGCCACGCGCCCCAGGGAGCCCAACAGGCTGTTCTCAGGCATCCTGTCGAGGTGTCCACTGTACTGGGCGAGGTGTTGTGCACCACAGCCAACCCTCCTGAGTAATTTCAGATAGAAGCTTATAAAGTGTTTTAAGAGGTTGGTAAATTACAACTCCAGAAGCACATAAATGCTTCCATAAATGCCGGCTTTGCAAACCAAGCCTGTGTGGCAGAAGAGCGAGCAGGTTGCCCACGCCTTGGGAAAGCCCACGTAGTGAGGCAGAAGACCTCATTTACCTTTATTCCTTAATTTTCAGGGTCTCCTCCTGGCTTGCTGAACTATCTGGCCGTGCTCTTCGTTTGTTCTTTTGATTCCTTCCCTGTAAAGAGTCTGCATTGACTATCTCTGTACCCGGTTTAGGTACCGGGGTGGGGTGGGGGTCAGAGCAGGCTGTCCCGGGGTTCTGAGTCTACCCCCTTAAATTTGGAGAACTGGGGGCCACCAAGCACACTGACCTCCAAAGCAGCCCCATTTGTGGGCTCATCCCATGATCCTTTGCTGGCTGCAGCCATAAACCACCATCAAAGACTGTCCTCTTAGCCTAACCAAAATCTCTACAGCACCGACGGTTTTCAAGACACTTTTACTTCTGACTTTTGATCTCCCTCATATCTGTGTGAAGCAGGCACGGCAGGCTGGTGATCTCTGCTGTCCTGATGGGGACACTGAGGACGCCAGAGAGGGGGGTGACGAGCTTAGCATCACAGGGCAGATCAGTGGCAGAGCCAGGTTTCCTTTTTGTTTTCTTTTTCCTTTTTTTCCCTTTTGTTTCCCTTTATTTGGTGATAGGTTTTTTTAAAATTATTTTTTAAATTTATTGGGGTGACAATTGTTAGTAGGGGGGTGGGGGGTGGGAGATGAGGGTAAGGGGGATCAAATATATGGTGATGGAAGGAGAACTGACTCTGGGTGGTGAACATACAATGGGATTTATAGATGATGTGATACAGAATTGTACTCCTTTTGGTTTTAAAGAATGAGTAGCTAGATGTGCATTTATTTTTGTGTTTAATTGATTGATGAAATTCCTGGGAAAGCATAGGATTATGAAAGAAAAAAAATTTTAAAGGCAAGCATAACATGATTTTTAGAAAGATAATGCTATGATAGATATAAATAGCTATTGCTGTACAAAGCAGTAAAGTTATAGTAGATACAACAAGAACTGATATACGTTAGAAATAGTGGCTATTTGGGTCAGAAATGATGAATGTCTAAAAGTATCCTACCTTGTATAGCTTTCATTTACTCACAGAACCTATTATTTTATGGATTATGATTAAAAAGCTACATTTCCAGAAAAGACTTTAAATTATAATTATATTCACATAATTGCTATAATTTGGAGCCTTAGTTCTGCCAGATTTTCATTAGCTGGCAGAGCAAGGATTTACATTTAGGTCTCCCATCCCTAAATTCTGGGTGCCTGCACTTGACCTTGGTTGTGTCGGGGAAGCAGTGGAACAAAGGCATGGAATTTGGGGGCCGAGAGTCCTGGTTTCAAATTTAAGCTCTTTACTCACTGCCTGTTCACCTTGAGCAAGCTTTTTAAAAATCATTTTGAGCCTCAGTTTCCACACTGGTAAAGTGCAGATAATATTGGCTACCTCCTAGGCCTACTGTGAGGTGTAAATGAAATAACTATACACTGGAAAATAATAGTTACCCCATGAGTTTTAGTTCTCTTTGCTCCCTTTTCACCATCCCAGTGGCCCAGGCACAGGGGAGCAGCTATGAGGGGTGGAGGTAGTGGATGGAGGTAGTGACAACTGGACAGACTTGGCTCCTCAGGGGAAGGCACTCAGACTGGGCAGGAACCAAATGTCATTTGTGAGGCCACTCCCGATTTATGGGATTTGGTACAAAGACTTTGAAGAGGCAATAAAATTCATATTCTGCTAGGAAGTCACAACAGCTGAGAGTCCTGCTTAGCAAACCAAATTCAAATTCAACTTTTTTTTTTTTTTTTTACAAGACAAGGAATTCTGGATGGGTGCAAATATCACAGTCTAATGAGATTAGCTTTCTGGAATAAGAGTAGGCTTTCCCAAGAGTAACACGCCAACACCCCATGAAGAGGGTATATAAAAGCCCCAGAGAGGCCTTGAGAGCCCAGAACCCCAGCTCCTTGCTGATCTGTGACCTTCCTCTGCTAGCATCATGACCACCCAATTCTGCTCCCCAATGTTCTCTTCTGGGTCTGTCAAGGGTCTCTGTGGCACCGCAGGTGGCATCTCTCGGATGTCCTCCATCCGCTCTGTGGGCTCCTGCAGGATCCCTACTCTTTCTGGTGCTATGGGGTCTGCCTCCTCCAGCAGGCTGGGCTTCTCTAGCCTTGGGAGCTGCTTGCCGGCCTCCTGCCTGTCCTCTGGCTGCCACCCCTCTGGCTTTGTTGGGAGCGGGGGTTGGTTCTGCGAGAGCTCCTTCAACGGCAGCGAGAAGGAGACCATGCAATTCCTGAACGACCGCCTGGCCAACTACCTGGAGAAGGTGCGCCAGCTGGAGCGGGACAACGCGGAGCTGGAGTGCCGCATCCGGGAGTGGTATGAGTCTCAGAGCCCGTACATCTGCCCAGATTACCAGTCCTACTTCAAGACCATCGAGGATCTTCAGCAGAAGGTAACGGGGACGTGGCCCCTGTCCTGCTGGGCAGAGCTGGCCTCTCTCCAGCTGGACAGCCCAGCCCCTGGTGGGGGGGGGGGTTCTGTGTCTCATACCAAGGAACTACAGATGGGACTGTAGCTCTGAGGGGTCCTCCTGTCAAGGCAAGCTTTCCTTTCTAGGGTCTTGGTTTCTTGGTGGACCCGGACACCTCTGCCACTTGTAACCTGTTGCCGGCCATTCCTGCCCTTCCTCGCTGTTGCTGCTATAGGAAGGGCAGTAACATGTGCCAAGGCGCTACTGGACACAGGCACCGTGCCTGACATGTTCCTCTCCATGGCTTACTTATTCCTCATCTTGGAGAGATGGGTATTATTGGACCCATTCAACAGATGTGGAAGTTGAATTTTAGGGAGGTTCTGAAACTTGCCCAAGATCACACAGCCTGTTAGTGTTGGATGCAGAGCCTGACTCCAGGTCAGCCTGGTTCTCTCCACTCACCGTAGTGCATCCTACTGTGCCACTGGGGGCTACAGACGCCAGGACTGACGGCCACTGACATTCTTATGATGTCCCTCCTAGGACTGACACTCCGTTCACACCTGGACCCAGGGCTCAGGGCTAGAAATACTGCAGGTGCTGGTGGCACTTAAAAGCATGGTCTCTGTGAGCTGGCTTTCCCCCTCCCACCTGCCCCCACCCTACTGGGCCTTCCCCAGCTCATGGTACGCCCCTTGTTCCCCAGATCCTGCTGACAAAGGCTGAGAATACCAGGCTGGTTCTGCAAATTGACAATGCCAAGTTGGCTGCCGATGACTTCCGGACCAAGTAAGCAGGCCTGATCAGGGGAGGTTTCTGTGCTGTTCCCTTTCCTCTGTCCCTTGCCTTTGGGAGCTGGTTAGGTGGGAGAGAGGCCAGATGGAGCTGTAAGTGGAAATGCAGCATTGGCCCTGGGATCCCTTCCGGGTCAAGGGAAAGGACCACCGTGCTGCTGACCCCAAATCAGCTACTGCAGTGGGACAGCAGAGCAGGGGCCCTCCCTGTGTGTGGCTCCTTTGCCACAGACTTGGCAGGGTTCCTTCTGTGCAGGTACGAGACGGAACTGGGCTTGAGGCAGCTGGTGGAGGCCGACACCAGCAGCCTGCGTAGGATGCTGGATGAGCTGACCCTGTGCAAGGCTGACCTGGAGATGCAGGTGGAGTCCCTGAAGGAGGAGCTGCTCTGTCTCAAGAAGAACCACGAGGAGGTGAGGCTGGTGCTACATGACCTCCTAATATTTCCCATCCAGCGGGCAGCCACTATCAACCCTTGGGTGTAGCAACTGTGACAACCACTTCTGCAGCAACACCAGCTGACATTTGTTGATGGCACACTTACTATGTACCAAGAACTATACAGAACAGTTTGCATTTCCTTTTCATTTCATTTCATCCTCACAATAATCTCAGGAGGGATATACTATTACAAGCTCCATTTTACAGATGAGAAAACTGAGGCACAGAGTGGTTAAGTCTCTTGCCTGAGGCCACACAGATCCTGCACTCCTGCCCGTGACTCCAAATCCCCCTTTGGACTGTAGTGCATGATAATTCTTTTTGCTTGGTGCTTGCATCATTTCACTTTACTCTCCCAAATCCCTTGAGGAGGTAAGTATAAGTCCATGAGGCGACAGAGGATCAGAGAGGTTAAGTATCTTGTTTAATGTCACATAGCTGGCAATTGAGAGAGGAGGTTTGAACCCAGGTCAGTTGAACCCCCTCATCCAGCATCCTTTTCACCACCTTATGCCGTTTTTCCTCCTCTGCAGGAAGTCAATGCTCTCCGTTGCCAGATCGGGGACCGATTGAATGTGGAAGTAGATGCTGCCCCACCAGTGGATCTCAACAAGATCCTGGATGATATGAGATGCCAGTATGAGGCCCTGGTGGAGAATAACCGTAGAGATGTGGAGACCTGGTTCAACACCCAGGTGGGGCTGGGGGCAGCCCAGGACCATCAGTTCCTGGGGTGGGGTTACCCTTGACAGTAACTTCACGTGGTCTAACCATACTCTGGGCTTCCTCATGTTTCTCAGACTGAGGAGTTGAACCAGCAAGTGGTGTCCAGCTCGGAGCAGCTGCAGTGCTGCCAGACGGAGATCATTGAGCTGAGACGCACAGTCAATGCCCTGGAGATCGAGCTGCAGGCCCAGCACAGCATGGTGAGTGACCCCTGCCTGAGACTCTCCACCCTCAGCATGTGAGTTATCATGGGGTGTGATCACAGGGACACGCAGAATCCCAGGGCTGTGGGTGTCTGGGTGGGATTCCCTTCTGTTAACAGTTCTCCCTCTCTCCTGCTGCAGCGGAACTCCCTGGAGTCCACCCTGGCAGAGACGGAGGCCCGCTACAGCTCCCAGCTGGCCCAGATGCAGTGCCTGATCAGCAACGTGGAGGCCCAGCTGGCCGAGATCCGCTGCGACCTGGAGCGGCAGAATCACGAGTACCAGGCCCTGCTGGACGTCAAGGCCCGGCTGGAGTCAGAGATTGCTACCTACCGCCGGCTGCTGGAGGGAGAAGACTGCAGGTGAATGGCTGTGGGCCCAGTGGAGCCAGGGCTGGGGAAAGGGCTCACCTCGACCCACCCTCGGTGACTGCATCTGTCCCAGAAGTGGTCATTGCGCAGATGAAGGGGGACTTCAAAAGCCTCTTGAAAGAGATTCCTTCCAGCCCCAGGCTTTGGTCATTCACTGGGGAACAAGCTGGCCCTATACGCAGCACTTCTCTAACCATTACTTTTGCCTGGGATTTTCTAGTCTCGATCCCTGCAGCCCTTGGGGATTTCAGAGGCATTGTCTGAAGCTGTCGTTGTTGTCACCCACCTATCTTACTTGATTCCCTAAATCTGTTTAACCTGGATGTCAGTGCAATGCCCTGATGCCACACGCTCCCTGATGTGATTTCATTTCCCCAGGCTGCCTGCTCACCCTTGTGCCACAGAATGCAAGCCCGCCACAAGAGTGCCTTACGGCTCGAGCATGCCCTGCACGCTGGCTCCCCAGGTCAGCACCCAGGTCCGCACCATCACCGAGGAGATCAGAGATAGGAAAGTCATTTCCTCCAGGGAGCACATGCAGCCTTGCCCGTTGTAACCGGCCACCCCGCCCACTGGGGCCAGCTCTGGCCCACAGGAAGGAGGACACCCCTGTGGCTCCCAGCTCTACATGACCCCCCTTCCCTAGACGGGCTCCCCGCTCAGCAGGTTTTTCTACCAAAATACTTCTTATATCATGTTCCTGGACTTAACTGCTTTTATGCGTGCAAAACTAGGTTTCCCTGGAAATTTACCCAATAAAGTGTGTTCTCTTGGCATAGCAAACTCGACTCTGTCTATTCTCATGTGGTTAGTTAGTGGGGGGGGTGTGATCAGGGGTTGCAATGAAGTTCTGGGTTTTGGCTTCAGGTCTGTCTTCTCTGGCTCTGAGTGGTAGGAAGTGACAGGGTGATGAAAAATATTTAATAACGGGGATACCTCAGGCTCTAGTCCACGAGAACAGACACTGACCCAGTTGGGATGGGTGCTGGTCATAACCCACAGAATTCTTGGCCCTGCCCATGGGTACCCCCCTGGGTTGACCCCAGAAGAGGCAAAGGCTCCTAGGCCAGTCCTCCTTATAGACCTGCCTAGATCTGGTTGTCCTCTCTTCCCTTCAGCTTCTCTCTTGTCGAGCTTCAATTAACCTGCTCACCTACCCCCAGGCCTGACACTGGAGACAGTCCAGGAGAATGGGTTCCAGGACCAACCAGCGAGAGGCAAACTCCAGGCCACCAGCCTGGGCTAACTACCCCAGGGAGAGGAATTGGGGTGAGCGGGGAGATGAAGGTGGGAGGTGAATCCGTGTCCCTGACACGGGATCCAGAGCTGAAGTGAAGGGCAGGGACCGTGAAGGGTGTGGAGAGATCAGACATGGAGCAGTGGGGAGAGGACCTTGAGGAGTGGCAGACTTCAGAGCGCCCCGGACGCTACCGGCTGAGCTGTGCCTACCTGGGCATTGAACCTGACTGTGCCAGGCCCTGCACCCCTCTGGTCAGAGGAGTATGGCCTGTGAGTATTCTGAGGGCCTCACACCTTTGTCTCTTGCCTCGTTCTTCAGTTGAGAACACAGGCCCAGAGAGGGCAGTGACTTGCCCCAGGCCACACAGTGGCGAGTGTTAGCGATAAGGCTGTTGCTCAGCTATTGGAACTCTGATTCTGGTGCTTCTCCCAGCACACAGGTTCTCACCTCTCTCTGTGTGTCTGTGTCTGTGTGTGTCTCTTCTTTTCTGCCTCTGGGCTCTTCCTTGAGCCCAAGACCTCCATGGGAAAGACCTGGCCCTGCTTTACGTCACCAGGAATGTGGTGCTTAACCAGAGGTGTAGCAAACACATCTCAGACCTCAGGGGAAGACGTGCGTGGGCAGACTTGGAGCATCCCGAGCTGAGCCTGGCTCTGCACTTGGCGGTGGGCAGCCAGTCACGTCATGTGACCTCTCTGGTCTTGGCTGGCTCATCTGTGAAATGGGGCTGCAGGAGGCTCAATGGGACAACATGTGTACAGTACTCAGGAGGTGGCAGGTACAAGTGTCGGTGTTAAATGAAGAGTCCCTGGGCTGAGAGTGGGGAATGGGAACCCCCGGGTGGGCCCGAGCTCTTTGCTTCTTTACATGGACACTGGCGGGGCCCATGCTTTTGGCCAGCGACACCCTGGGAGCTGTACAGTGAGCCTGGAGGCCCTGGCCTCAGAGGACCTGCTTGGCTTTTGGGCAAGAGGCCAGGCAGGAGGGCCCTTTCACATGGTCTCACCCTCACCCTGCCCTGCTGCTCTCTGTGCTCTGCTCTCCTGCTCTGGGGCTTGCAGTCTGCAATTCCTGGCTCATGTCTGAGGCTCAGGAGATGAGAGGTGGGCAGCCAGGAGTGCAGAGCGCAACACCCCAGTTTGCTGGTACATGGAAACAATCAGGGGTCGGGGAATGGACTGAGCCTTCCATTCTGGCCACAGCTGGAGCTGCCTGGCTACTGTGTCGGAGCAGGCAGACAGGCCACACAGGCTTGTGACCTGACAAATAGTCACACTGTGATCTCCTTGAACCACGCAGTACATTCCTTTTTTATGCACACTCTACAGTTTACAGAGTGCCTTCATAGGCTCATCGCATGTACTCACACAGCACCAGGCAAGTGTGGGTGTGGCTAGGCCGCCAGGTTCTTCCTGGGGTCACCAGGGAAGGCTTAGGGGAGATGAGAACTGATGGGTAGAAGCAGCAGGAGGGAGGGCAAAGGGTGCTTAAGCACATGGCCAGGTATAACCGGGTCTTGTTCTGGGACCAGCACAGACCCCACCTGAGCAGACTGCAAAGGTCCTGCAGGGAAAGTTATTAGGCTACTTGCTAAACAACAGCAGTTCTTGCTGACAAGCGTTTCTAGGTAATTATTTATTCTATTCAAAAGAATTCTTCTTAGAATGGAAATAGACCAGAACAATTTATATGCTACTTCATAGCTTTGAAACTACTTACATGTTTTATAAAATTATCTGAAAAAAAAATCTTATGAATGTTTAGCCACACCTTTCAGACCGAGTTGGTTTATGGGCCTGTCTCTCGTTGGGCAGAATGGCTTTTGGCCGAGAGAACACTTTGTTCTCTGCCAAAGGGGCCAGTTATTCTGGGCAGGTGCTGCTCACCTATACACAGGTGCCTAAGTCTTTCCATCGCTGAGCCTCAGTTTCCCCATCCGCAAGAGGAGGGATAGGAAGACTGACTTTGGAAGGATATTTTCCTCCCAGCTCCCTACATACAATTTCTGTCCTTCCTTCCTCACTCCCTCCCTTTCTGTGCTCCCTTTCTCTCAAAGTCCTTTCTTTCCTAGCACCATTCACCATGGGCAAAACATTCTTTCATTCATTCATTCACTCATTCACTCATTCCTTCATTCTGAGACATCTAGAAGCCCAGCTCTGTGCTTGACACTATTAGATTTCGAAAGAAGTACGAGGTTAGTCCTTGTTCCCAAGACTTTACAGTCTCCCTGGGAAGATAGGGCTGAAACACGAGATAATTTGAGGACATCAGTGAACGGAGGGCCAATGGGTCAACCATAAGTCACTGCCACAGGCGTTCAGAGCTGGGAGGGTACAGGAGGGCTGGAGCAGGGGACTGGCTCCTGAAACATTCCATGCCTCAGTTTACTCATCTACTTAATGGGGATATTAGCGATGCCAATCTCATGAGGTTGTTGTGAGGAGTAAATGAGAGAATGCCTGGAGAGAGCTCAGCATAGGGCCTGGCAGGTGCTAAGTGCTCAGTGAATGACGGCTCTTATCATTAGCCTCGTTATTAATAGGGCTGTGTAGGGGAGAGAAACCCCTTTCAGGTAGCACAGGTGTGGATCACTGCCTGGGAACACATGTGACCCCTGGGGCTGTATAAACAGCATGGGGCTTCCTGGCCTCCATTGCTGTGGCTTCTATGAGCTGCAGGGCGGCCCTTGTTGCGTGCAGAGCACATCCCAGGCCGCGGTTTAGCAGGGTTTCGGTTGAGCCCTGTACTCACCTGAGTGGGAAGAAGAAACACCTAAGGAGCTACAGCCAGGCTCTCAGTTCAGCTGTGTCCTTGCACCAGGGTATGGTTTTCCAGGAGGAGAAGCCGAGGCAGCTGATTGCACTGGGTGGGTGCCAGTCACACCAGGCCCACAGGGTGTGGGAAGGGCACAGTGACTCACAGGAGCTCTGCATCTGAGGGCCCCAAACACATGCACCTGGCCCGTGGGATGGTGGCCTGTGTGCTCAGAGCCCGTCCACACTGCCTAGTGACAGCTGCTAAGCATCGCCAGTGTGAGTACAATAAGATCCACCCACGTGGGGACTGGCAAGCATAGCAGTTGCTTTTACTGAGCACTCAGCATGAGCAGGTGCTATGCTAGAGGCTTCACACTCACATAGTCCTCAGAGCGGCCCTAGGAAGCAGGTACTGTTATCATCTTCCCAGTTTGCAGAGGAGGAAACTGATGGATGGAGAGAAGTTAAGTCACGTCGTCGGTGTGTGGCGAGGCTGGGATTTGAACCTACAAGTTCTTATGTAACCTCGATATTGTATTGTTTCTCTTGGGACATCAGAGGCTGTTGGCCATCCCCTTGTGGAGCCTACGTTATTTTGTCCTTTCCATTCTCCACAAAGCCCGAGCACATCCGGCAGCCCGGGGCAGGGTTCTGGAGCAGCAGTGGAGGCAGGTGGCGTAGTGGAGAGGGCCAGGCCAGATTCGGGTTGGCATCTTGGTTCTACTGGCAAGCTCTTATCATCCCGGAGTATTGGTTTCCTCAGCTTCTAGGTGGGGATAATGAGCTCGGGCTCAAAGGGCAACATGAGGATTAAGCGAGACCACGCTCTGGAAAGCACTGAGCGCCCTGCCTGGAAGGCTGCTCAGCTCACAGCTGTTCTCCTGACGGGAAGATACTATATGCCTCCTACAACAGTAAACATGACCCCAGACCGCAGGGCAGAGCAGAAGGCAAGTCGCACCTGCCCTCTCGCTCAGCTCCCAGCTTCACCTGCCCCTTTGCTCAGCCCCCAGCCCCTCTTGCAGGCCCACCTGCTTGGCAGATTGGGTTTGCTGGGGAAATAATCCACCCTTGTCAAATGGTCCAGACAATTCCTGTAGCAGAGGTAAAACTCTGAGGTCAGGTTCTTTGTGCTTTCTCAGGAGGCTTGTTAGTCAAGGCCACTCTCTCTGTCCCCAAGAGGTGTCATCACGGGCAGGGGCCCAGTTAGCTGACCTCTAGTTGTTTTGGTTTGAGCTGAGGCTGCACAACCAGAATAGACTTCCTGGCAAGGGAGGGAGTGGGGATGTGTCCACGGAGGCTCTGCTGTGTCTGGAATGACCAACTGAACTATTTTTCCTGGGACTGAGGGGTTCCCGGAGATATAAGGCTTTCAGCACTAAAACTGGAACAATCCTGGGGAAAATGTGATAGTTGGTTACCATGGCCATATTTCCTAGGTCGTTCTAGAGACTTCTGTGTCTCCTTGAACTTGAGGCTCCTGTCTTCTTACAGCAATCAGGCTTGTTTTCCCAATGCCGGGGAGCCAAACTGAGGCCTCCTCTGGTCCCATAGGCCCATAAAAGGAGACAATGCTGGAGAAAGTCAAGAATGTGGCTAGACTCCCACACTTCTTAACGAGGAGGCTGAAGTCTGGGCTCTGATGACGGGCCCCTTTGAAGAACTGACAAGACTTGGTCTCCCAGCGACATGGGCTGGTGGAGATGAGTCTCGACGTAGCCACCAGGCCAACGGGGCTCCTTTTTTACGAGGCAGGGGAATGTTCACGGGAAGCTAAATAACAGGTTAATGAGGGGTTCTGATAGAAAGTGGTATTAACTTTAACAAGGAGAGAATACTTTGTAAAGGCCAACGCCCACTGGGGCAGAGATATAAACCTGGGTGAGGAGCTGTGTCTCTGCATAGGGGGTGTCCGGCCTGGAAGATCCGTCACTTGTGCCCGGGCTGCTGAGGCTATGGCTTCCAAATGCCTCAAGGCCGGCTTCTCTTCAGGGTCTCTCAAGGGCCTGGGAGGTGCCCATGGGGGCTCTCCTCGCGTGTCCACAATGTACTCCAGCAGCTCTTGCAAGCTCCCAAGCCTTTCCCGAAGTTTCTCTTCATGCTCAGTTGGGCTGGGCAGGAACAGCTGCAGAGCCGCCAGCTGCCTCCCTGTTCTCTGCCTCCCGTCTGGAGGCTTTGCCACCAGCTACAACATGGGTGGGGGCTGGTTTGGGGAGGGCATCCTCACTGGCAGTGAGAAGGAGACCATGCAGTTCCTGAATGACCGCCTGGCCAGCTACCTGGAGAAGGTGCGCCAGCTGGAGCAGGAGAACGCCAGCCTGGAGAGCCGCATCCGCGAGTGGTGTGAACAACAGGTGCCCTACCTGTGTCCCAACTACCAGTCCTACTTCCAGACCATTGAGGAGCTCCAGAAGAAGGTAAGAGGTTCAGAGTGGCTTTGGCTGCTCAGGAGCCTCGTGCCACCAGCAGTGGACTGGGAGCCAGAACACCAGTGGTGGTAGCCCTGTTTCCATGGGGGCACTTCAGAGGTTACAGAGCATGTTCACACTGTGGCCTCATTTGCTCCTCCCAGTAATCTTATGGGAGGGATCATCAGCCCATTTAACAGATGAGAACACCGAGGTTCACGGTGGTTAGGTGACTTATTCAAAGTGGTCCAGTTGGCAGTTGATGGAACCAGAGCTTGAACACAGTTTGTGTGACTTTGGTACCACAGCTCTTTTCTCTGAGTTTTGATTTCTCCTTCTTCCCCTTCTCTTTCTCTTTCTTCATAAGGGGATTAAATTTGATGTGTTTAGTGCAGATCAGGTTTCCTATAACTAGGGGAAAGAAAAGCCTGTCAGAAGTTTCCTTCTTGCCCACATCCCCTGTAAGTCGCAGCTATTTCCTAAGGACAATTTATGACCAAGGAATCAGAGTAAGCTGTTGGTAATGACCTGCCCAGAGCCCCTAGTAGCCGGGGACATAGAAAGACAATAGGTAGCCACCATGCCAGGTCTTTCCTGAAGCATTTCCATGCCTCCCTCTCTCTATCCCAGGTCACAGACACACTGCATTGGAAGGGACCTTAGACGTTTCCTACTCTAATCCCTAGAGTATGCCCATAAGCCTTTATGGAGCCTCAGCCACCAACAGTCTGGATATGGGTGCCACCCTCCCTTCAAAGGCAGCTTGAGCCAGCTTTGGGGCCCTCCAGCTCGCAGAATGTCCTTTCTTGTACTGAAGTCACTAATTTATTTCCCCAGACCCTGTGCACCAAGGCGGAGAACGCCAGGCTGGTGGTGCAGATTGACAACGCCAAGCTGGCCGCGGACGACTTCAGGACCAAGTGAGTTGTCCTGCTTGCCCCTGGTTTGTGGGCTGGTAGAACTGGACATAGGTGACACCTGGACTCAGGGTTTTGGCCACAGTTAGTCACTAAGGTGGCATTAAGGTGGGCACACAGCATCAGGCCAGTCTGGGGTGGGATCTGACTTGGATATAAAACGGAAGTGCAGCTTCTGGTGCCCTGTCATGTGCCTGCCAGGTATGAGATGGAGGTGTCCATGCGGCAGCTGGTGGAGTCCGACATGAACGGTCTGCGCAGGATCCTGGACGACCTGACCCTGTGCAAGTCGGACCTGGAGGCCCAGGTGGAGTCCCTGAAGGAGGAGCTGCTCTGCCTCAGGAAGAACCATGAGGAGGTGAGCATGGGGAGCAGGAGAGCATGGGGAGCTGGTGGGCATGGGGAGCAGGTGGGCATGGAGGGAGCTGGTGGGCACGGAGGGAGAAGGTTAAGAGAGGCCACCAGCTGGGAAGGTTAGTGCTGATCCTGGTCTGTGCCACAGGAAGTGAACTCACTGCGCTGCCAGCTTGGTGACCGGCTCAACATTGAGGTGGATGCTGCCCCACCTGTTGACTTGAACCGTGTTCTGGATGAAATGAGGTGCCAGTATGAGACCCTGGTGGAAAACAACCGCCGGGATGCTGAAGACTGGTTCAACACTCAGGTAGGTACTTGGAAACAGTCAATGCAACAGAGACACACGGTGGGTTGCACAGAGGTGACCTTGGGGCTCTGAATCAAGAAACCCAAGTTTGAGTTCCTGCACTGTTTTGACTTCATTACGTATCTTGCGCAGGTTGCTGTCCTCTAAGCAAGAATGTCCTCAAGTGTGAAATAAATGGTTTGGGTTGGGTAATCTGGAAGGTCATTCTTGGCTCATGATTCGAAGTGGCCTCTGAGGACCTCTGTAGCTGAGTCCCCAGTGATGCTGACCAGGTTCTGCGTGTGCATGTTTCAGACTCAGGAGCTGAACCAGCAGGTGGTGTCCAGCTCGGAGCAGCTGCAGACCTGCCAGGCGGAGATCATCGAGCTGAGACGCACAGTCAACGCCCTGGAGATCGAGCTGCAGGCCCAGCACAGCATGGTGAGTCCTGAGGCTGCTGGGGACCAAGCTTAGCTGCGCACGCGCTCCCCTGACTCTCCTGCTCTGACCACACAGGCAGCCCCCGGGGCTTCAAGTTCTCAAGCATCAGAGATTTTCTGTGCAGGAAGAGGGAGTGAGGGCCCAGTCCCCAGTCACAAATGCCCCAGAGGTTAAAGACAGGAGGCCTGTGGTGCCTGAACATGTTCAGGCAGCAGCTCCTGTACTTGTGTAAGCAGATTCTTTCTGAGTAATTATCAGTTACTCAGAGATATCATTTATAGGGTTAAATGCTCTAGACCAAGCAGGCTACAGGGACTAATTGACTCATCTCAAGTGAGATGTCTGATTGTGGTTCATCCTGGCTCAAAGGGATTCTCTGAGTTTCCATTCTTGGATGCTGAGGCCTCACTGAGACCCAGATTGATTAAGTACTACTTCCTTGCTCCTTCTCTGACCTCCAATCTTCTTCCTCCCTATACAATCCTTGCTCCTACAGAGAGATGCTTTGGAGTCCACCCTGGCAGAGACGGAGGCCCGCTACAGCTCCCAGCTGGCCCAGATGCAGTGCCTGATCAGCAACGTGGAGGCCCAGCTGGCCGAGATCAGGGGCGACCTGGAGCGACAGAACCAGGAGTACCAGGTGCTGCTGGACGTGCGGGCGCGGCTGGAGGGCGAGATCAACACATACCGGGGCCTGCTGGAGAGCGAGGACTGCAAGTGAGTATCACTGCCTGCTCCCACATTTTCTGAATGCAGTCTACAAAGTTCTGGGGAGACAGCACAGTGTCTGGGAAGAGCCCAGCATTTGGAGTCAGGAGCCCTGGGTTTTAGTTTTGGTCTTATTACAAATTTATCACGTGACCCTGGCAAGTCCCTTTTCTCCCCGGGCCTGTTTCCCTTTTGGTAAAACGAGGGGGCAGGACTAGGTGATTTTTAAGGTGCTCTGAGTCATTGAAAACAGTAACTGGAAAATCATAGTAATCTGAACTTTTTCTTTTTCCTAGGCTCCCCCGTAACCCGTGTACCCCTGACCCCTCGCCCTCCAGATCATGCCTCCCCAGTCTTCCTGTGGCCTCCTGTGGTCCTGGCACAGCCCGTACAACCTGCAGCCCCCGCCCCATTTGTGTCCCCTGTCCGGGGGGCCGGTTCTGAGAGTGATCAGCCCAGGAAACCAAGGCCATTGTCTGCAGGGCTTGGACTTGGCCTCTACTCAATCTTACCCCTACAGCCGAGTTCCTTCTCTTCACGCAGACCCTCAGCCTGACTCTGAGAGGTCTCACTGCACATACGCACCATAAAGTTTCTCATAGCCTGTCACTAAGGCTGGCTGCTACTGAAAGACTCAATTCCTTATCATTTCAACGGCTGCCAGGGCCTCTCTTCTAAGGCTGCCTCCTGGGTCAGGATTTTCTTCTTGGGTGCTGTTTCAGTGGGTTCTGAAATGCAATCGAGGGCTTCTGTTGGTGGAAAAATAAAGCTCATTTGCTCTGGCTCTCGAGGCCTAAGGAGCACCATTCTGGATTGTTGGTTTGTGTCTCTGCTCATGAAGAAGGGTGGTTCTTGGGTAGATTAATGGGGGATGTTTGACCACATACGATGCTGGGGATGATGGGGTACCTGAGCCTCCATTTGGAGTGGGTAGAGGGCTCTAGTGGGGTTTTTGGTTCAGCTTTCCTGATGAAGACCTTTCTCCAAGAGTAGTGTGGTGGCAGGTGTTACCAGACCACTCCTACTACCCTCTTAGTACACACCGTCACTGTGGGATCCCAGAGAAGGATGGGCAGAGCTGGGACCTGTTCATGGGGAAGCATCTTAGGCCACTTTATGAGCTTCATGTCCGTGGTCCTCATGAGAACAGCAATACAAAGTCCCACTCCAGGGTGCTTTTAGCAGTGTTTACATCAAACCCTCTCTTTCCTTGCAGCCCTGTCATGCAGCCCTTCCAGTTCAGCAACCCCTCTAAAAACCCATACCCCACCAAAAGCAGATGATGAGAGAGTGAGCTGGCCATTGTGACTTAAATCCGTAAATTCAGAGATTCTCGTCTTTAAGAGACTCATCATGTTCTTGTGTGCCCTTGGCATCTGAGGAGGCACAAGTGACTTTGGGTACAAAAGCATGTCCGTGTGGAAGTAGGAGCTCCTAGCACCTTGACCCAAAGGCTCTCACTTGTGTCCAGAAGGTCCTCCCCCAACAGACAAGGCAAATACCAAGTTCCATCAATCCCACTGGGAAACGGAGAAGGACGAAGGCAAAATTTTGAGGTAGAAAGGAAGGCGGGTTGTCCCCAGATGGCCACGTGCTCTTTATAAGATGCCAAGAGCACATGCTGAGGAACTTCAGTGATATGAAGAGAGTTGTAATAACACCCAAGGTGGAGAACAGATGGGGGAAAGATGCTGACTAAAGAGGGCCTGAGACCCTCCACCTCTTACGGGTACCCAGGATAGTTCACCCTGATTCAGGTTAAGAATCCTCCCTTTTCCAGCCTCTGTAAAGGAAGGTATGGGGCTTGATTCATGCCAGCCAATCACTCAAGGCATCCTGTACCACCTCAGCTTTGGTTTTCTTAGAACACCTTGACTGGTTTTGCTGAGGAGGATGGTCTCAGGATCATTCAGTTCGTTCAACAAAGCCTTACTGAGCGCTTCCCTGGGCAAGGTAGTGTGCTGGGTGCCAGTGGCAGGACTGCCCTGCACTGGAGAGAGGCCTTGGGATAGGACAGGAAGGAACCCACTCACTGCCTCTTTTCCTACCTACCTCAGTGGTGGGAGGAGGCCAGCTAAAAGGGGCCATGGATTAGTGCGATGAACATGGGCTCCAAACATGAGTCAGACCGACCTGAGTTCAAATCTCAGCCCCGCCACTTACTGCCTGTGAGAGCTTTTAGCAGATGATAGTCCCTTCCTAAGTCTCAGTTTCATCATCAATAAAAGAACACATGACACTTACTGTGCTGTAAGGTCTTTAATGCTTTGCCGAGCATATGCCGAGCATCTGAAAACTGGTCAATATCGTGGATTCTATTCTAGCTGGATGCCTGGATTGTTCTGACAGTGGTCATCCACCTTTCCCCTGCCTGGGGTTTCATTTCTGAGGTTTTCTTCCAAGCAGCGATACCCAGGGTAAACCAGGCCAGCCAAAATGGATATGAAGTTACATGACTTACTAGCTAATTCTGACTCAGAGCAAAGTCAGTGGGGGAAGCCACAGTCAGTGAGAAGTAGATGCACGCTCTCTTGTACACATGGGCTCGTGTACAAGCCCCTGCCAAACCTACCCTAACTCCCTCCAAGACGGAGCTAACCCAATCCTGTGTAGCCCTGCCTGGAATCACTATTTACTTCATTTACTTGTGCTTTTAAATTATAACGCTGTTTCCATTTGGCCAGTTTCTCAGCCTTGGCTACACATTGGAATGACCTGGAGAGCTTTAAAAAATATGTATGCCTGGTCTGACCCCCAGAAATCCTGACTTCATTGGTCTGGGATATGGCCCGGTGTTGGGGTTTTCAAAAGCCCTCCAAGGAATCCCCACATGCAGCCAGGGTTGAGAGCTCGTTCACTAGGTGGAAGTCCTTTTGGCCAGGCAGCTGGGAGTTCAGGGGGCTCAGGCAGCTCTGATGTAGACCTTAGTGCTATCTGATCCCCAGGTTACCCTTTTGGCTTTTCCTTAGTTCTGGCTTTTTTCTCTCCTTAAATTTCAAACATCTGAACTAAATTTTTAATTTCAGTTATCATGTACTTAATTCCAAAGAGCAATTTTTTATTCTTTGTTCCTCTTTTATAACATCCAGCTCTTATTTCAAGGAGAAACTATCTCCGAGGTTATAAAAAATACACACAGGTATATATATATATATATATATATATATATATATATATATATATATATATATATATATATAAAATCTTAATAGATGGTTTTAGAGTCTGCGTTGTTTTTGTTTTTCCCCAACTTCCTCTCACTGTTTTGTTTGTTTGGTTGTGTAGTCTTTGTTTTTAATGTTGGAAAATTTTCTCAAATGTCTGGTGATCCTTCTGCTCATATTTAGTGATAAGACACTAAAGAACCGATAGAAGTTGCTATGTGTACAGGTAGGTTGGTACACTGGCTTTTTGGATGATAGAACTACCTAAACTCAGTTTTTGTAGGTCTTGTATCAGTTTCTCTGGGGTCGTCCTGTTTTTTCAAAGAGTGGAGGGAAGGAGACAGTCCTGGGCCAGGCCCCAACATGGATCCTATGTGCCCTTTATTTATTTAAATAGATCTCCATCCTTGACCTATTTAGCCCCAAACTCTCACCAGTATTTCTTCCTTGTTTTGTCTCACTTTCTTGGCTTTCCGTGCATTGCTTTCCCTGCTCTCCCTCCCTGTTTAATATTTGTCCAACAGGTTGCTTTAGCCTTAGAGAGCCAGGGTACAAGGAAAGGCTTTGGATTCAGAGAGACCTGGGTTTGAAAACCGACTGCATAGCCTCTCACGCTGGAGCTACCTTTCCCTGTCCCCGCTTCTTCACCTGTGAAGCGTACACCAGGTCTGGCACCTTGGCTGGAAACCTGGTCTGCTGTGGCTTTGAATACTCCGCTCTCCTTTATTACATCTATTGAATATAGTGGACTTTGCTGCAGATCTCCTGGGGACCATGGGGAGGGACAGCATCTAGTGCACAGCCTCTCACCACCCTCCTGGTGCCTCTCCCTCTAGCTCCTGCCTCTCTCTCCTCTCACCCTTTCCTGACATGAGTGTCCGGGGAACGTCAAATTCTTCTCCTCTTTCTCCCTCTGTTGCCTTGCCAGCGAACATCAAGGCACTTGGGATCCCACCTTTTACCCTAAGAACTTCTTAATAGATTTTTTCAAGTAAAGACAGTTATGTTTCTGCAAGAGGAATTGTGGTGGCAGGTTGTGGGGGCAGAGCCCCAGAAAGAAGTTTCCAGGCTCTCGGCCTCACATAGAAAGGTGTTGGCTCAGGTAGTAAATGGCCAACTGTGATTGCATGGCCATCAGCTGTGGCTAGTTGGCCGTCAGCTGTAACCAGTGAGCCATTGGCCACTAATATAACTGCTGTGGCTATGCTAGGAGAGAGGGAGAGGAGAAGAGAAGAGAAAATGGGGGCTAGCAAGAAGATGGCGGCTGGGCTGGCGAGTGTGGATGGCGGTTTGCGGACAGTGTGGATCCAGCCTCCAGTGAGAGTATAGTGCCGCCAGAGAGAATATAGTGGTATGACTCCCCTACCTATGGCTCCGTGGGTGTTCCTTTTTGGCCTCACCATGTCCTGCGTTATGTGGGGAGCGGGACCAGAGACCCCATAGGCCGTCCCGCACGACAAATGGTGCAGCAAGCAGGGTCTCCCGCACGACACATGGCGCAGCGAGCAGGGTATGGTGCCAGCCAAAGCTCTCCAAAGGACGGTGGAGCAGTCTGTGTGTATGAACACTGAGTCTCTGGAAGACCAGGAGGAGCAGCTGCCAGAGAGCTGGACCCCCGTGGAGGGGTGGGAGGACGTGGACAGTTCTCCCACCAGCACAGGAAAAGCCATGCAGCTGCTGGAGAGATGGAGCCCCGTGGAGAGGTGGAAAGATGTGGACGGTTCCCCAACCAGCACAGGCCGGAGAAAGCGAAGGTCGTTGCAGCCCTGTGGGCCGGGAAGTTCCTGCTCAGGCAGCCCGGATGCAGGACTTGTAGTCCCAGGAGGTAACGCTTGCTGAGTCCTCCGTGGGAGATGAGGGTGAGGTCAAGGTCGTCCCTCACCCCCAGGACAGCCCTGGTGAATGACTATGGACTATGGGGAATTGCCTTCCATCCCTAATTTAATGGACCGCTTGACTGTTTGTTTGGGAATTGTTGTTAGTGGAACTGGGGGATATTTGCTTTTGTCTCTTGACTGGCCGCCATTGAGAATATGTAAGCACCTTGATTGTGAGTCGCTGTTGTTCCAGCAGGGTACCCTGAGAGGCACAGAGAGAGTGGCAGTGCCCTGAGAGCCCTGGCTGTGTCCAGGAAGTCTGGCTGTGCCCTGAAGATGCCCTGGCTGTGCCCAGGAAGTCGGGCTGTATCCCAGAGAGAGTGGCAGTGCCCTGAGAGCCCTGGCTGAGTCCAGGAAGTCTGGCTGAGCCCTGAAGGTACCCTGGCTGTGCCCAGGAAGTCGGGCTGTTCCCAGAGAGAGTGGCAGTGCCCTGAGAGCCCTGGCTGTGTCCAGGAAGTGTGGCTGTGCCCACAGAGAGTGGCAGTGCCCTGAAAGCCCTGGCTGTGTCCAGGAAGTGTGGCTGTTCCCAGAGAAAGTGGCAGTGCCCTGAGAAATCCTAGCTGTGCCCGGGGAAACTAGTGGTACCCTAAGAAGTCCAGGAAGTCTGGCTGTGCCCAGGAGTACTGGTGGTGCCCTGAGAAACCCTGGCTGTGTCCGGGAAGACAGGTGGTACCCTAAGAAGTCCAGGAAGTCTGGCAGTGCCCAGGAGTACTGGTGGTGCCCTGAGAAACCCTGGCTGTGTCCGGGAAGACAGGTGGTACCCTAAGAAGTCCAGGAAGTCTGGCCGTGCCCAGAAGCACTGGTGGTGCCCTGAGAAACCCTGGCTGTGCCCAGAGAGCCTGGCTGTGTCCAGGATATTGCATTCACCCCCAGGCTCCTCGCACAGGTTCCCTCGCGGAAGACGCTTGTCGCGTAGATTGTGAGGCGAGAGCCTGTAGGGGTGGAGTGTGGGGGCAGAGCCCCAGAAAGAAGTTTCCAGGCTCTCGGCCTCACATAGAAAGGTGTTGGCTCAGGTAGTAAATGGCCAACTGTGATTGCATGGCCATCAGCTGTGGCTAGTTGGCCGTCAGCTGTAACCAGTGAGCCATTGGCCACTAATATAACTGCTGTGGCTACGCTAGCAGAGAAGAGAGAAAGTGTGGCCTAGCAAGAAGATGGCGGCTGGGCTGGCAAGCGTGGGTGGCGGTTTGTGGACAGTGTGGATCCAGCCTCCAGTGAGAGTATAGTGCCGCCAGAGAGAATATAGTGGTATGACTCCCCTACCTATGGCTCCGTGGGTGTTCCTTTTTGGCCTCACCATATCCTGCGTTATGTGGGGAGCGGGAGCAGAGACCCCGCAGGCCGTCCCGCACGACAAATGGTGCAGCAAGCAGGGTCTCCCGCACGACACAGGTGCTCTTATAACCTCAGGGGTTCTCAAACCTGCCTGGAGGACCTGTTACATACGGATGCCTGGACCCCGCCCTCAGAGCTCTGATTCAGTTGGTCAGGGGTACACCTGAGAAATTGCATTTCTAACACGTTCCTGAGCGATGCTGATGGTGCTGCTCTGGGGGCCATACTACGAGAACCACCGCCACACCTTGTTACAATACTAATTACCTCATAGTTTTCTAAAGTGAGGATAAGATGTGCAAATGAATGCCAAGGACTCAGCGTAGTGCCTGGCACTTGTATGCTTTCAATAAGTGCTGGTTATGATTTTGAAGAGTGGTCCAAAGAGTCTTATTGCATGTAGCTGGCATTGCCACCACACTTCTTTCCCTCTGATGCCACTGTCTTCTCTAAATAGTTAATCCAGACAAAGGAACTGGAATTTATGGTTGTTGTAGGAAATCAAACTGAGAGATGATTTAATCTAACCTTTTCAATTTGCATGAGGAAACGGAGGCCCAGAGAGGTCAAGTGACTTTCCCAAGGTCACACAACAAATTAGAAGGTAGCGCCTCTACCTTTGTTTAAACAGTGAAGTTCAGGGAGTAGGGCTGGGTAGGGCTTTCTCTTTCCTGCCCCTTCACCAACACTTCTAGAAATGTAGTCAAAAACAAGACAAGTGCTTATACGCCAATATTACGTTGAGAAGATGAGTGAATGAAGGGTGGCTATGTAACACACACGTATTAAACGTGAAGCACGTGAGCTGGCGAGTATTGCAGGCAAGACCTGAAAACCGCTGGTCTTGCCTGTTGCTTTCTTAAGGAATGCCCAAGGCTTCTCTAATTGGAGAGACCTGCTCCTAATCTCCTGGCTTATAGCTCATCCCAGGGTTGCAAAGTGTCACTTCTCAAGGAAGCTGATTCAAACCGCTTCCCAGCTCGGAGATCCTGAAATGAACCCTCCCTGTTCACCATTGCAGAAAGTGAAAGTAGAGCCTATTCCAGCTTGTCCAACCTCAGCCTATTCAACAAACAATAATCGAACTTGACAGCTCTGTACGTGGAACAGTGAGAACCGAAGGGGAGGATCCAGAAAGGGTCCCGATACAGCATCTGCCTCGTGGAGATGTTCATGACATTGATCTCCTTTTCCAAGAATGGGGTCCTTACATTTCTCTTTCGCAACAGTGTCCAGCTGCAAAGATGTCCCTGAGCTTGACGCTTTCGGTCTGTGTCTTGAGTTTGTTCTCTCTTCCCCGATATTATTTCTTCCCCTGAGTAGGAAGATGATTCATGCTTAGAAGCCTCAGAGGTTCTTCTTCCTATCTCCCTGGATTTATACCACAGCCAGTATCAGTGCAGCTTCTGTCACCCACACATTTTCTGCTTCAGGGGCCAGGCCTCTTCCCACATGGAATTGTCTCATTGAAAGGAGCGGCTAATAACCACAGAACTGCAGGCTTTCTCAGGGCTGGGGCAGGTGGGAGTGCAGTGGGCAAGGCCGCTGGTGGCATAGGGCCAGGAGGCTGATGTGGTCTCCTGGCAGCTCCGCCCTGGTAATGAGGGCCCAGGCATGGAGTTGATCCTTTGAAGATGTGTCCGGAAGCTCTCCCCTGGTGATCAATGACAGGAGCCCAGAGTCCTGCTTTAGCCAAATGACAAGCTTGGCCTCTTTTATGAGGAAAGGAACTCCTTATTGGATAGCAAATTACAAATTAATCAGCAGCTTCCTCTGAGGCTGAGGATAAACATCGTTACCACCCATGACGACTTTCAAGTGTGAGCCCCCTCACTCCAAGGGTATAAAAGGGCCTGCGCAGGATGGGGTCTGTAGAGGTTGGTGATCCAGGTAGCTTCACCTGGGGAGAAGGGGCTTCCCCAACATGACATCCAGCTGCTCACCGACCTCCATCAAGAGTTGCCCCCGGCCCTCCTCTGTCTGCTCCAGCAGCATGAGCTGCCGGCCTGAGCTGTGCCTGGGTTATGTCTGCCAGCCCATGACCTGCGTGCCTTCCATCTGCCTGCCCACTACCTGTCGGCCGGCCAGCTGCCTCTCCAAGACCTACCTATCCAGCTCCTGCCGGCCCAGCAGCTGCCGGCCTACCAGTGGCATCCCCAGTTCCATGGGTACCTGCGGCTGGTACTGTGAAGGAACCCTCAATGGCAGTGAGAAGGAGACCATGCAGTTCCTGAACGACCGGCTAGCCAACTACCTGGAGAAGGTGCGCCAGCTGGAGCGGGAGAATGCCAACCTGGAGAGCAAGATCCAAGAGGCCTGCCAGTCTCAAGGGCCCACCATGTGTCCTGACTACCAGTGTTATTTCAGGACCATTGAGGAACTCCAGCAGAAGGTGAGGGCAGGAGCTGAACAGTCTCCCTGGGAAGGTGACCGGAATGGCTGGCATTCCAGATTTGAATCTCATTAATTTATTAAGCTATGTTCAGGGAAAAGAGACTTCCCTAGGGCATAGAATTATCTCATAATTTGAGCACTCAGCTAGAGCCCTTAATGTGCAAAGAGGCCTGGGATAGAGTCTCAGCTCTACCATTGATTCATTGCATGCTTTTGGGAGATCCTTTCCCTTTCCTAGGCCTCAGTTTACTCATCTGTAGAATGGGGATAATAATGGTGCTTTCCTAATGGGGCAGTCAAGAGGATTCCATGAGTTGATATAGGTAAAGTACTGCCCCTGGAACATGGTGTGTTTTTAGTAAATGTTAGTGCTTATTTAGGACCCTTCTAACTGTCACACGAATGACTTCAGACTTAACGAGATTCTTTCCTTTCATACTGCTCACTGCATCCAAAATGGGGCATTTGGATTTATAAAAACCCAGGTGCTTAAAAAATAAGTCTCACATCTCCAAGGACTGGCAGTTCACTAAGTATCCCCAGCGCTCCAGGGAAGAGAGGCTTCTGCAGGGATGGCTGCGAGGCTGCTGAGCCCCGACAGGCACCTCACGTGGGGTCTTTATCCTTCTTGCCCTGGCCTGACCCTGCTCTGCGTGTCTTGGCCCCCAGGTCCTGTGCACCAAGGCAGAGAACGCCAGGATGGTCGTGCACATTGATAATGCCAAGCTGGCTGCCGATGACTTCCGGACCAAGTGAGTTTGGCCAGGCCATGGGGCGCCCCTCTTCCTGCACATACTTGGGCAGCTTTGCATTCATTTTAGAGAGAGTTAGAAAAGTGACAGCAGTTCAGAGTCTCCCCTGAGTTCTGTATTCAGTTTCACCCCTCATTGCTGTCCCTGTCCGTATGTGCAGGTACGAGACGGAGCTGGCTCTGCGGCAGCTGGTGGAGGCCGACACCAACAGCCTGCGCAGGATCCTGGACGAGCTGACCCTGTGCAAGGCTGACCTGGAGGCCCAGGTGGAGTCCCTGAAGGAGGAGCTGCTCTGCCTCAAGAAGAACCATGAGGAGGTGAGCCCCGAAGTCAAGCTGAGGTGACCCTGGGAAGCAGAGTGCAGAGAACGGGGTGGGGTGGGCGGGTTTGTGTTGGAGAGCCGTGGGTTGAGATTCCCAGGCCTGCCATGTATTGTTTCTGTGACTTCGCCCAATTTATTGAAGCTTTCTGAGCCTCCTCATTTGTAAGATGGGGACAACATTATCAGACGGGGTAGCTGTGAGAATTGAGTGAGCTCGGGGGTATGAAACACAGGGCCCTTGGTCGGTGCTCAGAAATGCTAGCAACCCTCCCTCTGCATTTCCTGGACTTTGCCACTGCATTTGTTTCTCTCAGGAAAGCCAAATTCCAGGGCTAGAGTGATGTGCTAGAGCCACAGGGAGCTTGTTCCGGAACTCGCATGGGACTGTCTGTCCATCTCTGCTGGGCTAGACTGCTGGGGTGACCTCCATGTCTTCTAAGGGAGAGTGCAACTACAGTGGTTTTCTTTTTTTCTGTCTCATCCTCGTTTCCCTTCATCTCTTCTGTTTGCATATAATACGCTTTAATCCAAAAGCCACAAGTCAACCCTTTACTTTTTGACTTTTCCTCCTCTCCTGCAGGTCCTTGGAGGGAAATCCCTCCACTCTACAGGTATCTGTGTGTTGCTACGTCCACCAGCGCTCTGGGTTTTTCCCCTCCTTCTCTGGGTTGACCCTCAGCCTCTTGACTTGGGATTTGAAAGAACAAGTGCCTCTGAATCCTGGCTGGGTTCCCTTAGGCTTAAGTGTAAAGTAACAATCAGTCGCCACATATTCGCCAAGCACCCTAAGGCACCTGACTCATCCCACTTAAACCAGAGAACTGGGAACCTCACCAAGAAGCCACTAATGAGGCGTTATCGCACACTCGGGGAGCCTCAGTGACAACTTTCTCTCTTTGGCAGCCACGCCTGTGGAGGCGCCTGCTCTGACTTGGGCCTTGAACGGAGTGAAGCCAGGCTCATACTGCCCTCCTTCCCAGATGAGCACAGGTGGGGAGGGGGGCAGGGGTCTCCCATCTTAGCCCAAACAGATCAAACGAACCCTGACTCTGTTCTTGGCTTCGCCAAAGTGACAGGAAGTGTTTACCTGGAGTGCATCTCCCATCATGGGGGTGTCCAGCTGGAACTGGAAAACAGTTGGGATACCACAGAGTGGTGTGCAGTCAAACGGCCCCTCTAACGCAGACATCTTTAGCGTCTTTTGTTCCATCTTTTCACGTCTCCCTGGGAGGTGAGTCCAGATTGTGCGACGTCACACTAGCCTAGGGCTCTTGTGCCTTTTCAGGAAGTCAGTGCCCTCCGGTGCCAGCTTGGGGACCGCCTTAACATTGAGGTGGACACCATGCCCCCCGTGGACCTGCACAGGATGCTGGAAGAGATGAGGTGTCAGTATGAGATGGTGGTGGAGACCAACCACAGAGACTTGGAGGAATGGTTCAACACGCAGGTGGGCCTCTCGCAGGTGGGCCGGCCTCCCAGTGTCCCTGAGAAGGTGCTCCCAGCCTCTCCTGTCTCTCCCACTGCAGATGGAGGAGCTCGACCAGCAGGTGGCCACGAGCTCTGAGCAGCTTCAGAACTACCAGTCGGATATCATTGATCTGAGACGAACAGTCAACACGCTGGAGATTGAGCTGCAGGCCCAGCACAGCCTGGTGAGTGCCACTGAGTGGGCACCTCTCCCCCAGTTCTGGCTCCCACATGGCACTGAGCGTAGGTTTAGGCATCCAGGAAAGAGGAGGAGGAGGTGGCCTGGATGCAGCCACCACAGATACGCTGCCAGTTGACCTCTCCTGGAGGGAGGTTTCTCCCACGACCCAGCTCAGAGATAAAATGGGCGTGTCTTAAATCTGACGTGGATTAGGTGCCACTATCAAACATGACTCCCCAAGAATGCTGGCTCTTTGCTTAGCCTTCCCTTCTAAACCGATGCTTCTCCTCCCCACCTGTGGAGATTTAAAAAACCCTAAGCCCAGGTTCCTCCCCAAAATAATGAAATCAGAGTCTCTGGAGGTGGGGCCTGGGCCTGCATGTGTTTTTAAAGGTTCCCCTGGGAGTCTAACGTGCAGCCTGGGTTGAAGACCCCTGTTCTAAATGATGCTGTAGGGAAGAGTCCTGGTTAATCTCAGATCCAAAGCCTGAAGCCAGACTCAGGTTGAAGAAGGAGTAATGGATTTAGGATCATATGGGTCTGTGTCCAAATCCTGGTCTGTCACTTACCAGCTGCTTAACCTTGAACAAGTCACTCGACTTTTCGGGGCTTTAGTTTCTGCAGTGACTTAGGTAGGGAGGGGTCATTCCCAACCCCAAAGACAGACTTGGCTCTTTCTGGGTCTTTCTGAACAAGGCCATGGAAAATAGATGTGTTCCTCATAGTTATTTTGTCTTTCCTTTTGTCTTAGAGAAACTCTCTGGAGAACACGCTGACGGAGACGGAGGCCCGTTACAGCTCCCAGCTGGCCCAGGTGCAGTGCATGATCACCAACGTGGAGGCCCAGCTGGCCGAGATCAGGGGCGACCTGGAGCGACAGAACCAGGAGTACCAGGTGCTGCTGGACGTGCGGGCGCGGCTGGAGTGTGAGATCAACACATACCGGAACCTTCTGGACAGCGAGGACTGCAAGTACGTGGGCCCAACTGAGGCTGTACAGGGAGCTGTGACAGCTGAGTTACTCTTTATCCTGAGTACAAATGGGAGCCGCTGAAGGCACAATTCCATTTGTGTTTGTAGAAAATCACCCTGGCTACCAAGTTGATGGTTAGGAGGGGCAAGAGTGGGGTGGGGAGACCAGTTAGGAGGCCACTGGGGTCGCACAGGTGAAGACGGTGGAGGTTGGGAGTAGGGGAGTGAGTGGAGAAGTTGCACAGTAGGTGAATTTGGGAGGTATCGGGGATAGAACTGGCTGAACTTGTCACCCGCTCAGGCATCTTTCTAATCCCCCCTCATGCCTTTCCTCTGCAGGTTGCCCTGTAACCCGTGTTCCACTCCCTCGTGTACCCCCTGTGCGCCCTCCCCCAGCGTGCCCCACACCGTCTGCGTGCCCCACACCGTCTGCGTGCCATGCATACCCTGTCCCCCAGGCCGCTACTGAAGTCCCTCAGCTCTGCTGGATCCTGAGAGACCGGAGCTGGGCAGCTGGTTCCTCCTCAAGCCGAGGGTGACCACAGTCCAGTGGCCACCAAGACAGTGGGACCAGCGGTGGCTAGCAAGGAAGACTGTGAGCAGTGCCAGGAGGTGAGCCATCTGTCCACAAGGTGCTCCGATATTGCCAGGGGCGCCCTAGCCCTCATCTCTGAGAAACGGCCTCTCTCACATCCCTGGGCTAATTGCTAATTGCTCTCTTTGCTGATGTTCCTCATTCTCTGCTGCCTCAAGAGCCTATGTTCTTAGTCCACTGGCAAATAAAGCCTCATTCAGTGGCCCTGCAAACATGTCTTTCTCTATTTGTCACTTACGATGTTGTATCCACCAGCCAATCCTACTACTCAGTTGGTGTCAAGAGGAATGTGGCTAAATTCTGTATTTGTTTTAATGCCCCTTCTGCTTCCATAGAGGCTTGAGAGGCATTCGCCAAAAAGGCCCACATGCCAGAAACCAGTTTAAACCAGGCAATCGGTTCAGAGCCAAGTAATAAAAGCATAAAGAGAGGAGGGAGATAATTATGCTGGAAACCTAGGCCAAATAACTGTAAATGAGAATAATACTGTGATAACCCCACCCCTAAACCTCATTACAGCTGGTACAATGGGATCATTCATTCATAAAGTCTTCACTGATTGCCTGGGAGGTGTAGGGTCTACCTCGTGGGCTGGTTAATTCAGGTGAGAGTCCCCCAGACCCCTTGTTACTGCCCCATTCAATCCTTGCAATGATTATGATAAAAGTACCATTGTTTTCTCTACTTTAAAAATGAGGAAACTGAGACCCAGAGAGGTTAAGAGACTTCTCAGGATCACACAGTTAGTAAGTGGTGGATCCAGGACTCAAATATAGGCTTTTGGGTTCCAGAAATCAATCAATTCATATTCTGAGTCTTCACTATTTGCAAACTACAGCTGGGTGCAGGGGATACCAAAAATGCAAGGGATTCCTGGCATCCAGACACTTCTAATTAGAGAGGGAGCTAAGACCAGCGTGTGTGTGTAAGGCCTCAGTGCTTCCTCAGTAAGCACCTAATAATAAAATAATAATAATAATAATAACCATGACGACCACTTACTGAGCACTTGTGATGCATATGGTACTGTGTTGAGCTCATGACATAAATTAAGTTACACAGTTTTCATGACCACCTTGTAAGGTAAGAATCATGCCCATCTTAGAGGTGGAAAACTGAGGTGCAGAGAATGGTTTAGTCAGTTGCCCAGTTACATGCCAGGACAAAGATTTGGACCCAAGTCTAGCTGCTTCCACTACAGAATTATTCTAACCACTGTGCTATACTGCCAAATTCCTACCTACAAAGAGTACACACCGACACAGATTGGGAGAAAGTACTAGCATGGGGACAGCAGAAAAGGTTTCATGTAGCCCCTGGCGTTTGAGATGGACCTGGAAGGTGGCATAGGATGTCTACAGAGCAAATGAGAGGTATAGGTGTGTGGGGTCTGCAAGAAGACAGAAGTCAGGTCTAGGGGACCTCGAGTGGCCCTGCTGGCTGGAGCAGCAGGTTCCTGTGAAAGACTGGTTGGTGGGAGTAAAGCTGAGATGGTAGGAAGGTGTCAGGTCATGGGGGGCCTTGTTTACCCCACGGAGAGCCTGGACTTCATCCTGAAGACAGTGGGAGGGCTGTTGCAGGATTTGAGCCAAGGGTGACACGACTGGGGTGGTATTTTAGAAAGTTTCACAAAGGAGTGTAAACAGGATGGCTGAGAGGCAGGGAGAAAGCTGACGAATAGTGTGTGGAAGAAGTGAAAGGGTCTCAACTAAGGTAATGACAGTAAGAATGGAAAACTAAGGGATCAATCTGAGGACACAGTGAAGGACCCAGCTTAGCAATGTTTGCCATGGCAACTGAAGAAGAGCGAGCTAGGAACAGGAATACACCTATTGAACATCTTTCTGAACCTCACCCTCCAAACATATAGTTCTGCCTTAATGAGCTGAGGTGATGTTTCTATTACGGATCTGCCCTCTGGACTTGCCAAGAAATGATGAGAAATGGATTGGATCCTGAAGCTGTTCTCTGGACATGATCCCACATGCCGGGCAGACAGGGTCAGGAGCCTGACGGGAGCTATAAACACTGCTTAGCCAGCTGTGGTTCCTGGTTGGGGGCGGGGGAGGGGGTATACAATTTCAATGAGCTGGAATGCAAAGATGGGGGTTGGGGGGGACCTCCGGCTAACTAGATGTTCTAGTAACTGAGTGCAAACTAGCAGACCGTCTTAATTTCAATCCCTGTGCAAGATTTGTCTGGAATGTGCTTAGCTCGATAAACACAATAGACTGAACAGAACGAAATCTTTGCTTGTGGAATCCTAGGCCTGTTCTGTCCAATATGGCAGCCACTAACTACATGGGGCTATTTAATTTGTAATTAAGTACAATGAGACAAAATAAAAATTCAGTTCCTCAGTTGCACTCACCACATTTCAAGTGCTCACTACTTACACGGGGTTAGTGCTACGATATGGACAGTGCACACGGGGAGTATTTCCATTATTGTAGAAAGTTCTATTGGATGGCATGGTCCTAAACTGTCAGCATCACAAGGAGCCTTACAGATGATCTGGCCCAGCCTTGTCCATTTACAGACGAGGCTGATGGAAAGATGTGCTCACAGACACACAACCAACAGGTGGGAACTGAAGCCAAGTGTTCTGACGCCAAGCCTAGCGGGTTTCTCTGAGCTTGTTATGCGTTCTCTTCGCACCAAGGTTTATTATTCTTTCAAGTTAATAAATATTTCCTCTTTCCCTTTCTCTCATGTCCCTTGGAGATATTTTTTTCTGAGATGCTGAAACTCTTCCCTGGGAATATAGTTCCCCTTTAAATAACAACTAGCCCCCAACGCAGAATCTCCTCATCCTTTGAGCATTTGGCTCAGTAAAAGCACAGACCTCAGGCTGTGGCCAGCGCTACAGTGGAAGAAATTACACAGGAGTTGCTGGCCAGGACTGCAGGCCCCTGCACCCTAGGGAGGCTTGTGCAGGCTCCTTTTCCCCAAGTACATATGGTCCAGTCCACCCTGCGTTCCCACACTGATGTGTCACTCCAACTTGCCAAGACCTGTCTCATCACTCAAATGCCCGTTAAAGCTTTTTATGTGAAACCAAGCCCCACAGCCCAGGGCCAGGAGTGTCGTCCCCTACTGGACACAGATGGCCACCATCTTCTGGTTTTGGGTGGTACTTCCAAGCTAGAGACCTTGCAAGCTGTCCTGCTCAGCCCATCTCTCTTACGTGATGAATGAGGAAGCTGTGGCTATAGACGTTGGGAAATATTTATGCCCACCAGCACCAGGCCCTCCTGGAAACTGGACCCAGTGCTACACAAATGGGGTTTCTCCGAGGAACTGTGTCCTCATATCAAAGCATTTGTCTTTAATTAACTCTGGTTTATAGGAAAATTGAGGCAGAGCTATGTGGTAAAGTAATAAAACCTCTGGAATATTTGATGCTTGAAAGAAACTCCCACAGGTAGCAGGATCCTTCCTGAGTGGGAAAGGGAGAGAAAAGACTTATGTTTCAAAGATGCAACTTTCCCTGAGGCCATTAAAGAGCCTGGGACTCGAGTTCACCCCTCACGGCTGGAGAATGAGGCCTCCTTCTGGCCAGGGAGTGAGGACCCACTGGGGCCTCCATGAAGCCGGGTCAGAAGGCAAAGGTTCCTGGAGAGAAACATCCAGGAGTCTGATACAGTGACTGGAGACAGGTGGATTGTGGACTGAATTACACTGAACGAATCTTTCCCTCCCAACTATATTGGGACCACTTTTACAATATGATCAAAAAAGGGTTATGGCAGGTGATAACTGGGGGAATCATTAACAATAAAACAATTCTCTTTTTGGGTTTCATAAATTTTAGCCCACGAGTGCCATGATCTCAATTTTGCTAAATAAAATTTCCTAAGATCATTTGATGTTTTGTCTGTTTGCACAATTGGTCAAGATAAGTTTATTGCTAAATAGTCCTCTCCCTTCACCATAAATAAGTAACCAAACGTACCAACGAGCATCTTGCCATAATGGAAACCATCAGTGGCGTTGGCTTTAAAAAAACCCGTGCTAGAATCCCAATTCTACTACAACATGCTGTGTGATTTTGGCAGATGCCCTAACCTCTGTGCATCTCAGTCTCCTTCTCCCCTTTGGAAATGGGGATAATTCTACCTCTTTCCTAGAGTCTTTGGGATAGAACACATCTAATATGCCTATCGTGCTGCCAGCATGTTGTAAGTGCTCAATTAATGTTGGTTAAGGAAAATCTGTTTTGGTAACAAGTCCTCACATCTTCTGATTTTCCCCAATGACTATGGCAGCTGATTCATTTTTCTGAGCCATTTGAAGCTCAACTTTCAGAGACAACAGCAGCAGCAGCAGCAACGACAACAATAACAACACAATATCGCATGAGCAGCTTTGCTTTGCTCCAAGGTTATAGAACATCTGGTCAGACTTCCGGTCTAAACGCCTCAGTAAAGTGGAGCATCCAGCGTCTGAGGCCCAAAGTCTGGCTCTGGAGTCTACCTGGGTGCTTCCCTTCCTCTGCCCCAGCCCTCTGGCTCCACAGCTGACTAAATCTCTCTTCTCGTGCTCTGGGGGATCCAATTTTTAGGTCTCATTCATCATGCTGCGTAGAGTGGCAGTCAGCAATCTACTGCTCCCGGGTCAAATCCAGCTGCTGCCTGTTTTGGTACATACATTTTATTGGAACACGGCCACATCCATTCCCTTCCATATTCCCTTCCTGCGCCACAAGGGCAGAGTGGGGCAACTGTAGAGCAGAGAGACTATGTGGTTTGCAGAGACTATGTGGTTTGCAGAGCCTACGATAGCTACCATTTGGCTTTTTAATAGAAAACGTTTAATGTAGAGGAAAGAGGACGTGCTGCAGTCAGGAGTGTGGGGTCCCAGTCCTGGCCATGTGGCTGACTTGCTCTGTGTCCCTGAGGAGCTCGCAGCCCCTCTCTTGTCTCCAACTGAAACAGGAAGGGGTTGACTTAGCTCTTTAAGTTTACTTCTAACACCTTAGCACCCCTTCATTCTATGCCCAGTCTCTGTGGGACTCCTTCCCTGAGACCTGCGGCCCCTACGCTCAGTGAATTCTACCTCTTGGAGAGGACTGCAGCATTTTAAAGACCATGCCACTCCAGAAAGACGCCATCGAGAAGAGGTGGTGTCTTTACCAAGATAACACGAAACATCCCTTTTAGAAAGAGAAGGTAGTAACGAGGAGTCCGAGGACAGTTACCTCTCTCTTTTATGAGGTGAGTAGCTACTAGTGGAGACTGAATAACTGACTACGGGTTGTTCTGAGGGCAGTGGGCATGAGGACGTGAAAATTCCCAGCCCAGCCTTGACATCGAGAAGAATCAAGGGTGACCTCAGAAATATCGTCACCACTGTTGGCAGCAATCGAAAAGGAGAATGGTGGAAACAACCACACAAGAGAGACTGGTGCATCCCAGCTAAATATCAGCACTGAATAGAAAATGCTCAATAAATATGATTAATTTTTTTCTCAAATGAAGCTAGGTATTTCACCCTGCTCACCACCTTGTACAGAATAGGGACTCCAAAGAACAGAAAGGTGAAAATGCCATAAGAGACGTCTAAATGTGGGGTTAGGGGCTGTTCAAAGGTGGATGAGACTCCCCCCCATGGGGTTAGCCTCTAGAAAGGCTTCCGGGAGGTGGTGGCTTCTCACCTGGGTTATGAAGCCCAGCTAGAATTTGGACATGCAAAGATGAGAAAGAAAACATTACACCTGTGAGCAAATGTTTTTGGGGTGGCAGAGCAGTTTGTCAGAAGCACAGGATGTGTGAATTAGATCAGAGAGAGGTGAATTACAAAAAGAAGCAAGGAACAGAACGTGGCAGTCTCGAATGCCAAGCTAGAGAGGTGTCAGTCGCTCTGCAGGCAGTATCGGCTCCACAGCATCTAGTGCCGTCAGCTGATGCTCACTCACCAGTGACTGAATGGAGGCCAGTCCTTCAATAGAGCAGATCTGGATTATGAAGAAGTAAAACCCCACTTGTGGCTCTAGGATTAGAACCTGTACTTTGCAGGATAGTGGGTTGATCTGGGTCTGAGAACCAGGCTGACTCTGTGGGATGTGGCCGAGTGACTCTGTGGGATATTTTTTTAAATACCTTTTTCTTTTTTTTCAAAGATTTTTTTTGGGGGTGGGGAAGGGGAACAGGACTTTATTGGGGAACAGTGTGCACTTCCAGGACTTTTTTTTTCCAAGTCAAGTTGTTGTCCTTTCAGTCTTAGTTGTGGAGGGCACAGCTCAGCTCCAGGTCCAGTTGCCATTGCTAGTTGCAGGGGGCACAACCCACCATCCCTTGCGGGAGTCGAGGAGTTGAACTGGCAACCTTGTGGTTGAGAGCCCACTGGCCCATGTGGGAATCGAACTGGCAGCCTTCGGAGTTAGGAACATGGAGCTCTAACTGCCTGAGCCACTGGGCTGGCCCCTCTTTCATGCACTTTTGATGCCAATGTTACAAGCACCTTTTGTTTTCTCTCTGCAGGCTTCCCTGCAACCTGTGCACAACCCCAGCCTCCAGCCCCTGAAGCCTCTGCCTCCTGCACTTCCTGCCTTTCCAGGCCTCTGTGGGCCTCCTATGGGCCCTGCTCATCACCTTGATGCTGACATATCCCTTGGCTGGAGATGCTGGAAGATGGGAAATGTCACGGCTCCTTTGACTCCACCAGACCTGCCATCTGAGACTTACTTCCTCAGCCAGCTCCGGGAGACTGACGCCAGGCGGTGCTTCTCTGCCGGTGGGCTTTCTGGTCCAGCAGTTCAGCTCTGGTCCCTCCTTTCCTCTCTTCTGTTTTCTCTCTTCCATTGCCTCCTGGTCTCTCTGAGATGTGGCAGGTAACCTTGTTTTTATTTTACTAATAAACTTCACTTCTGCAGCATAAGTTGCCCAATGCCTGCTGGTCTCAGTTTCTCCATCCTATGCTAAGAGCGTAGCTGGGAGCTCCTTGAGCCAGCCGTTCCATAGAAGCAGGGTTGTGGGTCACTCACCAGAGTGGTTCTGGGAGGTGGTAAAGCCAGTGACAACCAGGGTTAAAATGGGACTGCAGCAAATGGCACAGATGAGAGATATGTGGCTCTCGACCTGATGGAGCCTATTTAGAGCTAGATTCACAGAGCTTGTAAAATATAGACACTAAATAAATCCCCCTTTTATCTGGATAAAACCGCTTCCTAGAATACCCTACACAAAGTCAGCTTTTGTGATCCTTGCCCATTATGAGCAAGGCCCTGTGCTAGGCTTTGCCGACTTTGCGACCAGGGTCCCTCAGAAACCCCGCAAAGAGGGAGCGGTTGTTATTATTCTCAGCTGGTGGCTGAGTCAAGACTTCGACCTCAGTCTCATTGAGCTGGATCTAAAGCCCATACTTTGGAAGCTTTGAAGGGGGAAAAAATTAAACACGAGAAGGTTTAGGGTGGTGGTTCTTAAAGTGTGGCCCTCCAACCAGTAGCACAGGTAGTACCTGGGAATTTGTTGAAAAGTCAGATTCTTGGGCCCCACCTCAGACTTTCTGAATCAGTAGTCTGGTTTATCGAGCTTTCCAGATGATTCTATGCACTCTCAAGTGTGAGAACCCCTGGGTTACGGGGTTTATTTGGGGACTGAGTCCCTGACTGGCCAGACACTCTACAGAAGGGATTGGTTTTGCCTTCCTGATTGGTCCCATGGGTGAGGAATCATTCTCAGATCATCAGAAAAGCAACATTGCAACTGGCCCAAGACTAGAAGGAGTGAGTTCCCCATCACTGGAGACATTCAAGCAGGGCCTTTGTGGTGGAGGTGTTTGGGCACAGGTAACACACCCCTGAGGCACTTACCCAAAAGCAGGTCCGAATAAGAAAGAGCAATGTTGATTAGTCTTAATTTAGCACCTGACCCAAACACCTTCACCTCCTGCGTTGTACTTAAATAGACCCTTTCATTCAACAAGTTCCAAGTTGTCTAAAAAACTAAACCCACTTCTTCTTGCACTGTGACAGAGTAGGCAAGCATTGTTCTCATTTAAGGAGAGGGAGAGAAGGTGAGTCATTCAGCGGTTGAGGGATTCGTCTGGTGACATTAAATGAGTCAGTGGGGCCTCAGGGTGATTGACCTGTATTTCTTAAGTTCACATCCAATGCCCTGTCATTTCTAATTAAAAGATTAGCTTTGATGAGACATTGTTTGTGTATGTGTGTCTGTGTGTCTGTGTGTGTGTGAGGTGGTTTGGGTTCCTGAGAAGAAATGCTGGGTAGAGGGCATCATTATGCGGGGGGAGGTATGAAGAGCTTCCCTGGAAACCAAACAGCCCATCATCGCTGTCATTTCCACGGCCACAACCATTGTTTACATCATCATCACCATCATCATCATCACCACCACCACCACCATCACGTACCTTCATTATCATCATTGTAATGGAAGCTCACATTCACTGAGCTCACATAAGCCAGGCACAGGTCTAAATTATAGATAAGCTTATATACCTAATCTCATTTAATCCTTGCAGCAATTCTATGAAGCCAATGCTTCTGTTATGAGGGACCAAGGCTCAGAGAGGTGAAGAAACACACCCAAGATCACACAGCTACTAGGTAGCGAAGCCAGGATTCAGAGCCAGTCAGTTAGTCTGCCTCCAGCAAGTGTGCTCTTAACCTCTGCGCTTTCCAGAGGCCAAGTCTCAGATTGTATCAGCAAGATGACAGAACCTTAATTACCACAATATTTTGATTCTGTTTCCTTGAAGCAAATAAGAAAATGTTTATGCAAAAGGAACCATTTCTGAGACTATGCCACAAGGGAGTGCAAGGAATGAAAAGTTCTCAAAATAGCTTGAGGACTGTAGCAGTTTTAATGTCTGGGAATCACCAAAGAAGTACCCATTTCCTGCCGTTAAAACCACTTTGGCTATGGAGGGAGAGGAGGAGAGAGAAACAGTCAGAATTCCTTACATATATTCATCTTTTTACCATTTACAAAACACTTTCATATGTGCTATCTAATTGGAGCCCCCTACCTCCCCCCGCAAAAAAAAAACCAAAAACAAAAACACCAAGAGATACAGAACAGGTTTCACCACCCCCATTTTGCAATGCGAGAAGTGGAGGGTCAGGGAAGTGAAATGATCCCCCCGCCGCCCTACGCCAAGGTCTCACAGCTGGTCTCATTCAAGCCCTAGTCTTATTCCCGGTTCATGACCCTTTCCTTGCACGGAACCATTAAGGCTTTTGCTGGAGGTATGTCTGGATAACACTTCCCATTCAGACCCACTTTCAATACTGGGGAAGAGTGGCTGAGATGGATTTACATGGCAAGGGATATCAGGTCCTGCTACGTACCCCAAGGCTCATGCTCCGGGTGCTTTCTCCCACGCTGCAAGGTTCTCTCCACCCAACCACACTCCGACTGAGCTTCTGGCCTTTGATGGTCTCCTGGCCTCCCTCAGCTGAGGCTCTGCCTTTATGTTGTTTTTTGTCCCCAAATCTCCCTTGCCTCCCTCTTGCCTTCTTCCTCCCTGGTTGTCAGACATCCTCACACGTGCCTCAGGCATTCACATGGGCCTCCCAGGCCCTCCACCCTGCAGTAGGGCTGTGATCCTGAGGGTGGCAGAATTGTGTCTGCTCACCAGCGGGCGTCCCCTCCATTTCCCTCTACTGATCTCATTCCCTTTTATGTTTCCTCTCTCGCTTGATTGAGCAGCGCCTTCGTTCCTTCTTCTGCCCCACACCATGTCCCTGGGAGGCTCTCCCACCTGCGTGGAAGCTCATCTCAGTGCTCGCGGATCCTATAGGGAGGCCGCAGGCTTTAAGTGATGAGCAGTTACCACCACCACTGGGTCTCCCAAACAACAGGAACCAAATATCAAAATAACAAATTACGAGGCCTGGTTGAAGCAAAGATTCTTGAAGGATCAGGATTCTAATGAGATCAGTTGTTTAAATCCTACCTCTGAGTCACCTAGAAAGTGGGGTCACCAATAAATCTCCTTCAGGATACAGGTAAATCAGCTGAAACGACCTCATCCCTCATCCCCTGGCTGAGAATCATGAACTAGGTTGAAATGCCCTGACTGGGGTTTGGGGCAGGAATAGGCATGGGAAGAAGTGGGAGGGGGGAGGAAGAAACTTTTGGGGGGTGAAGGGCCCAATTATATGACCTTATGTTAGAGTTAGTTGTGGACCTGTCTGTCTGCTCAGCAGGACTGGAAGCTCATGGAGGGAGGGGAGTTTCATCTCCCCACCGTCCCGTCCCTACGTTCCCCCGTCCCCACCCTTGGGACTGTACCAGGCACTTGGTAAATGTTCTACAAATGACTGCTGCCCTTAATGTCATATATGCGGTCTTCTAATTACATTAAACACAAACATTTCCAAATATCCACCTCATGCCTTTTAAATATCTCACCTCCTAATCTTTTTGTTATTTCTCAAATATTTTAGGGACCCATATTAGCCTGAATTGCTCATAAAAAGGTAATTCTCTACCAGAACTATGATTCTTCTGTTTCATTTTCATTCCATGCTCAGCGTGGAGAAGCTGCTCAATAAATGGATTTTGAATAAAATTGAACTAAAAAAGAAAGTGGGTTTGTTAGTCCACAACCTGCTCAATTTCTCTCTGAATGAATAAAATTTGCAGCTATTTCCATTAGGGAAGCAGGAGTGTACATGCACTCTACTAACGTGTGAGAGGTCAGGGAGACCTTATAATGCCGAAGACTCATCTTTCCTATTAATTCAAGAAACAAATTCACTCAAGTCTATTGCTATTTTGAAAACCCTGCAAGAAAGAGGCTAGATTTACAAGGGATGGCAGCATCATTTTTACTCACCAGCCTGTCCACCTGCCGTCTCCATCCTGAATTCTTGTGGCCATTTTGCCATCTGCAGGGATAAAGGGAATCCCCAGGTAACAGAGGGAACCGATTTTTTCCTGCATCTTCTGTGTGGCTGTGATTGGCCGTGACCTGAAACCGGTGCAGGTCTGACTCCCTTTGCTCTTTTCTTCCTTTGTGCTCTCCACACTCCTTATTCGTTCAGGAACAGGCAGCCTTGCCCCCTTTTTTTTGACTTTACGCTGCCTGGATGTAGAGAACAGTGTATTTTTCCACCACAAACAAATCTCAGACTGGATCATGGAGGTGAAACTCCGGTCTGGACACCTTGGAACAATGCCACTTCTTTCAGGGGCCTCAGAAGCTGTGGTCCCAAGTCCGTAGATGTTTTCCGAGTCATCTCCACTCACAGCTCACAGGACGCTCTTCAGGGTGGGCCACCCTTCCATCCATCAGTTTACGTTGTCTTGGCTGCTTCTCAGCTTTGCATCCTCCAGGTTCACTCATGTGACGATGAGCTCGCTTTGTCTGGTCCGCGTGGCCCCGTGTGGTTCTGAGGATTCTTTCCAGGTTTCCTCCTCAGGTCTTCTTCACAGTCTTCTCTCTCTTATTAAACACACCTTTCCCTGTTTCCACCTCTCTCCATTTCTCTGATCTCTCTGCCTTGTGCACCATTTCTATTTTGGCTTATTGGTCAACCCAGGCGTTGAATCTTCTCATACTTAGAACCCGAACATTCTCCTGTAACTAAAACCTCCATGAGGCTACACTGGCCAGTCAGTAGATAAGACCAAAGAGCTTGAAGGATGCTGCTGGCATTTAGTCTGTGTTCAGGGGAAGACCTCCCTGAGTGGCGAGGAAGGCACGATTGAGGAAACAGCTGCTTGCTGGAAAGCCAATGCTTTGGAGCAGGCTGACAAGAGTCAGGAAGCAGGAGGCCCCTGCTGTTCCCTAAAAGCGAATGCTCATGAATCCGATTCACAGGACTTTCCATTCGTCCCAAGCCCAAATGAAGTGAGACAGAAGCTTCCTCTTGCCTGCCGTCTTCTAGCCTTGCATCTTTCCTCTGGAGAGTTTCTGTGATGCCTGCCTCAGGACCCACCTATTTCTCCCCTTTTAATTGCCTTGGAGGAAACAAAGAAATTTTGATTTTATAACTCTGGGGTTTCTTTGTAGCACAGTGGGACATCTACAAGGGGAGCGCCCCATGAATATTAAGAAAGCTTGATGGGGACTCCAGTAAGTTGTCAATGAAACTGCTGCTCTGGCTGGCAGCCAAAGCCACAGTAGAGGTTGGGGTGCCTCTACTAAAGATGTAAGTGGTACCCAGTGATGGCTGTAATTACACAACTTATATAAATAGTCAGAACTTTGGCCACTGCTTCCTCAGACCTTTCAGTGCCTTCCTCCATCTCTCAGATCAACCCCATATACTCCAAGCTTGCTTCGCTAAGTCTCCTGCGTATGCTGTATCTCAGCAGTTTCTTTCCCAGTGCCCAGGGCCTTGGATCTAGTTACGTGACTCCAGAACCCTCCGTTGTATCCTTTTACTTTCGGTTCTTAAACCAGGTTATGTGTAACCCAGTAAAGCTGGGAATGGGAAGCCAAGAATAGGACTGGTACACGGCCCTGGTGTATCAATTTCACTTTCAGAGTTGGGTAAAATGGTAGACAGTTCAACCGGAAATTTTGGAACCCTTTTTTATGTTTAAGTCAATATGGAACATTATGGAATACACAGTCAATTCACATGAAGCTTTAAGATCACCTTCAAAGGTTTTCATGCTTGTGGAGGCCCCTTTGGGCTATCTTCTGACTTTTTCAGTTACCTACTCACTCCATTCTAATGCTATGATACCCTTGTGGACAAGTCCCACAAGCACTTCCTTTTTTCTCTCTGTCTCACCTGCCTCCAGATCCTTTCTCTAGGTAATTTAAATGCATTTATATGGATCTCTCAGCTTTCCCTTTTTTTTTTTTTTTAACTCTTTTTCTAAGTGATCTCTTCCTCCAGAACCTTTCTTGTTCCCAAACTAATTATCAAAGCCTCTATCTTTAAAATCCCTCTACAATTCTTTTAAGTCATACAGAGGAGGTGTTACACAAACAGCTGTCCATCCTTCCAGTCATGGCCCAAACCAGTCCTGATTCACCTCAAGGTTCCCAGAGCTTGGGGTGCTACAGCAGTGAAGGATTCTCCTCTTAAAGCAGATAGAAAGGGAGTCCACTGCTGCCATTTCATACATCTTCCTTGACTCAGTCCCAGTCCCTCCCTGGAAATACCAGGTGAGCCAGGAGATGAGCCTGATTATGGGTTTACAGAATCACGTGACATAAAAGAATGTCATTGGATGGACCAACTCCCAATTAATAAGGGCATTTACTTGGGCTAGACTGTGTGGCCTCTTTGAAGGTCTACCACAAACTCTGATTTCATGGGTGTATTGCCTTAAGAGGAGTCCTGACTTAGCAGGAAGCCCAAGTAAAAAATTTTATGGGACAAGAGACTCTTCTGAGGAAGGCAAATAACAGACTGATGTGAAGGGCATTTGAAAAGCAGTGAAGATGTAAAAAGAAAAAAGACATTATATACTATGCCCACACCCTCTGCAGAGGGGATATAAATGCTCCCCAGAAGAAGGAGACCTACAAGGGAACTGGGACTCTGTCTTCAGCTGGCACCACGCTCCCTCCCAGCACCATGCCTTACAACTGCTGCCTGCCCAACCTGAGCTGCCGCTCCAGCTGCCCCTCCCGGCCCTGCGTGGCCCCCAGCTGCCATAACATCCCCCTGCCCGGGGCCTGTAACATCCCCGCCAATGTGGGCAACTGTGGCTGGTTCTGCGAGGGCTCCTTCAATGGCAGCGAGAAGGAGACCATGCAATTCCTGAATGAACGTCTGGCCAGCTACCTGGAGAAGGTGCGCCAGCTGGAGCGGGACAACGCGGAGCTGGAGTGCCGCATCCAGGAGCGGTGCCAGCAGCAGGAGCCCTTGATGTGCCCCAGTTACCAGTCCTACTTCCGGACCATCGAGGAGCTCCAGCAGAAGGTGAGGGGCCTTGACGTCATCTGGAAGCAAGGGAGTTTGCTCTGCTTCTCAGTCTGAGGTAGAGAAGTGTATTTCTTGCTTCTATGCCAGCATGACTCTTGCTTCCCCCTTTCACCTTCAGAATGGCTTTTTAAACCATTTTGAAGAAGTCGATGGTTTTATATTTATTTTCAATCTGCACTAAGCAACCTGTTATTCCCCAGACGCTGTGCACCAAGGCGGAGAACGCCAGGCTGGTGGTGCAGATTGACAACGCCAAGCTGGCCGCAGACGACTTCAGGACCAAGTGAGTTGGTCAGAACGTGCACTGATGTCCACGCCTTTTATTGAATCTCCAGTTAAAGAAAAGGGATTTCCAGAGCTTTCCTGAACAACAGTTTGATCCGCTGGTTGTAAAGGATTTGTCAGAGATGGAGGGGAACTCAGCAAAGGGATCACAAAAATAGATAAGGGCTCAAATCACTCTGTTTACTTTGGAATCAATAGTGGGTCTTGACTGAGCCCCCAGAACTCTCTGCTTCCTGGTTTTACTCATCATGGAAAGTGGGAAGAAAGGGGAATGGGGTATTCAAGATCATCCCTGTGAGTCTTGAAGGTCTCCAGGTACAGGTTTGACCCCATGCTTGTGCAGGTACGAGACGGAGCTGGGCTTGCGGCAGCTGGTGGAGTCGGACATGAACGGCCTGCGCAGGATCCTGGACGAGCTGACCCTGTGCAAGTCGGACCTGGAGGCCCAGGTGGAGTCCCTGAAGGAGGAGCTGCTCTGCCTCAAGAGCAATCACGAGCAGGTGAGACTGGAAAAGAGAACTAAAGAAACCTGATTCAGCCTCAGGCTGAGGGTAGCTTTGAGTGATTTGGAGTGGCTGAATCAGAACTACAAGGCTGAGGGTGACTATTTCCTTTAAAAACACCAACACTCAAAAAAACCAAAACAAAAACAAAAACAAACAAACAAACAAAAAAAACGAAAAAAACCCCACCAACACGTCATGATGAAAGTAAAAATGGAGAGATGAAACCGATTTATGTTCCCAGATAAGGTGTCTCTTTCACACAAAACTGGCGCATCATTTGGGTTTCCCAGCGCGCCCCCATCAGCTTGTGATTGGTTTCTGACGTGTAGAATGAGCCCCTGCATTGTTCTGTTTATGGTGTGCAAGGTCACTTCCTTCCTTCAAAGGCCAGAAAAAGCAATCTTGGTTAATCGGAGCCTCTACTCTTTCAAAGTTTCCGTGACAAATAACTTGGGACTTCTTCTATCTCCTGGGAGGGTCCACGGCATGATTTTCTTACTTGATGGCAAGAATTATTTGATATACAATCTAAAATTGTACAGCGAATTCTTTATACTATTAAGTCATCTGTAGCCAGTTTGCAAACTGGGAAAGTTGGGCGTTAGTTCGTCCTGCAATGGTACCCAAGCAAATCCTTGGGAATTTTTCCTGAACCCAAATGTGGTGGCACAGTCCTGGTGAGAAGGGAGCTGGTCTGCGTGGAGCACAGATCAATTTACCTTGAACGGTCACAGACGGCTCCACTGTAGTTTCTTTCCCAAGGGAATAGACTAACAGGGCTTCAACAAGCTATGTCATTTCTTAGAGTCCATCCCTCGTTGAGGATACTCACTCTTGCGTTTTCTGCATCCACAGGAAGTCAACACCCTGCGCTGCCAGATTGGGGACCGCCTCAATGTGGAGGTGGACGCTGCCCCCACAGTGGACCTGAACCGTGTGCTCAATGAGACCAGGTGTCAGTACGAGGCCCTGGTGGAGACCAACCGCAGGGACGTGGAGGAATGGTACAACACCCAGGTGGGCACCTCAGCACCTCAGCACACGGTCATTCAGGACCCAAGGCCACTCGGGGCCCCTAAGGCAGGGTCTGATCCTGTCTCTCCCCTTTGGTGTTTCAGACTCAGGAGCTGAACAAGCAGGTGGTGTCCAGCTCGGAGCAGCTGCAGACCTGCCAGGCAGAGATCATCGAGCTGAGACGCACGGTCAACGCCCTGGAGATTGAGCTGCAGGCCCAGCACAACCTGGTGGGTGTGGTTCAGACCTCCTGGTGAGAGATGTGAGGTCGGGGGATCCGAGTCCCTGGGATGCTCTGTGGGCCATGCTCTCCCTAACTCTTGAAGCTTGGACTTCTCTGGAACCCTATGGAGAATCCCGGTAAAGGAGCTGCCCTGACATCCTATATCTTCCCCACACAGAGGGACTCTCTGGAGAACACGCTGACAGAGACAGAGGCCCGCTACAGCTCCCAGCTGGCCCAGGTGCAGTGCATGATCACCAACGTGGAGTCCCAGCTGGCCGAGATCAGGGGCGACCTGGAGCGACAGAACCAGGAGTACCAGGTGCTGCTGGACGTGCGGGCGCGGCTGGAGTGTGAGATCAACACGTACCGGGGCCTGCTGGAGAGCGAGGACTGCAAGTGAGTATCTGGCTGGAGGTGTTTGGTGAAGCCATGCACACACAGAAGTGTATTTCTCAGCTGGACTCCACACAAAGATATTGCATACCTTGGAGAGGGAAATTATGCCTTCACAGCAGACATGCTCAAACAGAACTCAGAAGAACTCATATGGCCATCATTAAAAACATAAAATGACAAGGATTATTTGATGTACAAACTGAAATTGTACAGCCAATTTTTTGCATTCTACTATGGTAATATTGATATGCAATCAGTGATATTTCTCAAGTTTCATAACACTGTATTTTGTAGAGGGAGCATTTTCATACACTATCTCATTTGGCCTCACAGTTAAGACCAGGCAGGCTGGATCAGTATTCGCTCCACTCTGTAGGTGAAGTAACTAGGGCTTAGAGAAGTTAAGGGACTTTCTCGAGGTCACCAGCTAAGAATGGAGTGTTAGGAGTCAAAGCCAGAGTTTTAGAGTTTCTGTCTAGAACTTTTGGCGCTATATGACAGGAAGACCATGAGCAATTTCACCGTGAGCTTTGTAGCAGGTGAGCCTGTGACCTTCTTGGTTAAAGGTCAGGCCAAAGGACAGGCATTCCACTTTTGGGGTCTCTCTGGTACATATTACAAGCCTCCCTCAACTCACTTTTCCACATCATTCTTTTTCTTCAGGTTACCCTGCAACCCCTGCGCCACCACCAACGCATGCGGCAAGCCCATTGGGCCCTGCGTCACCAATCCCTGTGTCCCCTGCACACCCTGTGCTCCCCCTGCCCCCTGCACACCTTGTGCTCCCCGCCCCCGCTGTGGGCCCTGCTCCTTCGTGCGCTAGAGTCCAGGGGCTGCCAGAGGAACAGGAGGCAGGGCCCAGGGCTCTAGGGCTTTGACCTGGCCCTGGTTCATTTGACACAAGGGCCTGAACACACAATTTGCATGTCTGGAGTCGTCTCGGTGGGCCAGCCAAGAAACGCACCCACCCTTTGCTTCGTAGGGGTCTGTTCCTTCTTTGCTAATCCACAGAACCCTCCCAAGTGCCAGCAGCCTTCCCTTGGAACCCTCCTAATAAACTTGATTTTCCTGGTGAAGCAGATGTCTTTCTCATTGGTATTCATTTGTTTCGCCACGCCCATTACTTGAACACTCTATAAAAACCCACTTGAAAGTCAGGCTATATAATGCCTGACTCGGATACAGGAGCCATTCCATGCCTGGTGGACAGAGGGTTGGCCCGGCACCCTGGACCCATGGGTGAGGCAGAGTGGCTGGAGGGAGAGCAGGGCAGCTGCAGGGCTGTGGCCCCGCTCTCCCTTTGACCATTCCTGGGTTTTTCCCACTCTCCCCTCTTGGCCTGGACATCTGCTAGAGATGATTATATCCAAATCTGAAGGGAGGAGGCATGAGCTCGGGTCTGGAAAAGAGGCTCTGGAAAGCTCATTTTTTCTAAGCAGGAAGTTTTAGGTCCAGCACTATATTATCTGGGTTACCGGTGGTCCCAGCAGCCTCAGGAGCACCCAGCAAAGGGACCCTCTGGCTTGCCTGCTGTGGACCGTTATCAACCTGCGCTCCAGCGGCTTGCGTTCCTCCCAGCTCTGGGGCTTAGAGACCCTCTTGACTCTTCACCCGATACTCCTGCCTTTCTCAATTCAGTCCAACAAGTGCGTGTTGAATACCTACTCTGTGCAGACTCTGGAGGGTGGGGAGGAGAGAGACATAAAGACAGACACAGTCTTGGCTGCAAGTTACTTATAATTTATTAAAAGGAATAAAACTCGTCCCCAAATCGTGCTAATATAAGGCATAGTCCCTGCACTACAAACACAGGCTGGCGAGGCAAGCCAGTCTCTGAGGACTGAAAGGGACAGCAGCGTTCACCAGATTGGGTATATTTCTTTAACTGTAATGAAGAGCCATGGAAGTAATAAGTATTTTCTTGCTGAAACCTCAGAGGAGCATTTTGACAGAAAGGGGTCAGCGGCCACTCAGTTCTCTACTTTTCCCCACTAACCGACCCATCACACCAGGCTTCCCGAGGCTGGTGTTGGATCTCACTTTGGTGAAACACAGGCTCGTGTACTGAAATAATAAAATGAATTAAAATTATATATGGATATAATTATTTTTACATATATTATATATATGGTGCCAAAAAATGTACACACGTTTTAAGAAAGGGAAACTGCATTCAAATTGTAATACTCAATATATACCGATAACAAAAGATGAATACAAGTCACGTGTGACTTCTGCAATTACAAGAGGTGCTCAAAGTGGTTTCCATCAGCTTCCAGACAGTTCTGATTACAGTGAACTACTGCTTGAGCAACGTTGACCAGAGTGTCCACTTGTATACATTTTTTGGGCACCCTCTGTATATATATTTAATCATAGTTGACATTCAGTATTATTCTACTTTAGCTTCATGTGTATAGAGCAGTGGTCAGGCATTTATACAGTCTATGAAGTGATCCCCTGATATGTCCAGTGCCCATCTGACCCCTACATAATCTTTATAACATTATTGATTATATTCCCCATACTGTATTTGCTATCCCCGTGACTATATTGTGACTCTGAATTTGTACTTTTTAATCCCTTCACCTTCTCCCCCATCCCCACTCCCTCCCATCTAGAAACCATCAGGATTTTTTCCCCCAATGTCTCTGAGTCTATTTCTGTTTTGTTTGTTTGTTTATTCTGTTCTTTAGATTCCACATATAAGTGAGATCATATGGTATTTGTCTTTCTCAGTCTGACTTATTTCACTTAACATAATATTCTCTAGGTCCATCCATGTTGTTGCAAATAACTTCACTCTTTTCTATGGCTGAGCAATACTCCATTGTATAAATGTACCACAGTTTCTTCATCCAGTTGTCTATCAATGGGCATTTTGGTTGTTTCCATATCTTGGCTATTGTGAATAGTACTGCAATAAATATAGGAGTGGATATATTTTTTTGAATTAGTGTCTTGGATTTCTTTGCATAGATACCCCGGAGTAGAATTGCTGGGTCATAAGGTAGTTCCATTTTCAATTTTTTGAGGTAGCTCCATACTGTTTTCCATAGTGGCTGCACCAATTTGCTTCTCTCCACATCCTCACCAACACTTGTTGTTTGTCGATTTATTGATGATGCTATTCTGACAGGATTATTAACCATTTTGATTATTGCTGACTTCACACATAGTCTAGCTTCTTAAGAATAAAGAAGTATGGTCATCTCTAAAATTTCTTTTTGGTTTCATGCCCAATAGTAGAATTTATATATTGTCCTGCTGTTTTTCACGTCACCATTTCTCTCTTCTTTAAATCTCCAACTCAGCTCCATACCAGGTGTATATGTTCTATTCAGCATGATTTGATACTCTTGGCCCCAGGCCCATCTTCCTCATTATCTTCTCCTTCTCCTTCCTTTTCTTCTCTTCCTTCTTCTTCTCCTTCTTTTTCTCTTTCTCCTCCTCCTCCTTCTTCTTTTTAAAACTTTTATTTATTTAAGTGTGTTTTTCCAGGACCCATCAGCTCCAAGTCAAGTAGTTGTTTCAATACAGTTGTGGAGGGCGCAGCTCACAGTGGCCCATGTGGGGATCGAACCAGCAACCTTGTTGTTAAGGGCACCGCGCTCTAACCAACTGAGCCAACCGGCCGCCCTCCCAGGCCCATCTTCTGTAAAGAAAAACTAATGAGCATAACTTGGTCTTAGTTTAGAAAGGTACCAGAGACAGGCCCCAGGTCCCTTCTCAGTTGGCATGTCCAATGCTCTTTGGTGACCGGTTTTATTGAGTCCTGGGCTGTTCTGGTCTGAACTCTTAGCACATTGGGCATATCACTCTCAGATGTTTCATTTTCCCCCTGGGCTTACATCCTAACTATTTTTGCTGATTCTTTTCCTTTCTGTTTTCCTGCACTTTTTATATTTGGTGTGAGGTAGAGCTAAGGAACTTTTTTTCAGTGCTTATCTGGGGTCAAAGGCACTGTTTAAGTTTTTCTGAGTCCTGAGGCTGCTTTGAGCATCTACAGGAAGAGCAAGCCTGTCCAAGAGTCTCAACATTTTCCTCTATAAAAGCCCATTTCATTATTCCCAGGAGTCACGCCTCGTCACAAGCTTGTGGGATTTGTCACTGTAACCCTCATTTTACTGAGGAGCAAAGCAATATTCAGGAAACCTAGGGGTGTCTTTCTGTCTGTACTTATAGTTGGCATTGAAATTCATGATCTTGTTTCCATGTTTTCTCCCAGTTCCTTTGTTTCAACACGCACTGATCTAGGCAGTGTCTCATCTCTCCAATTCACAATGAGGTGTGATGGGCCAGGCAGACTTGAGTTTACTTACTTGTGTCATTTGGACAAGTTAAATTTCTTCCCAGTGTCTCACATTCTTCATCTCTGACACATGGTGACAATAATGGAATCCAAACACTTTGGAAAGAGAATGGAACACTATGTGTGAAGGGTCCTAGTAAGCTATCTGACTAGAAAAGGATCTATTGTTTTACATTTCCTGGGCCTCAGTTTTCTCTTCTGTAAATTCAAGTCCTTCTAACTATAGAGTTCTTTGATTCTTGGAAATAGAACTTACTTCTGAAGTGAACTTTTACAGGGCTAAAAGTTTAGGACTAGGCAGGTAGATTTTCTCCCAGATTCTAAATCACCCTAGGTCATGCCACTGTGCATTTTCATTTGCTTAGATGCTAAAAAATTGCAATCTAATTTCCGATCTGGACATATCAACCAATTAAGAAAAAGGATGGCTATGTCCCTGTAAAGAAAAACTAATGAGCATAACTTGGTCTTAGTTTAGAAAGGTACCAGAGACAGTAGCTAGTGAGAGGATTGATTGGGCAGAGAGGTCTTTGAAGGAATGATGGGGTAAGGAGGGGGTGGGGAACAGGGCCCCGGTGGGAACCAGAAGAAAAACTATAACAGGAGGGACAATGGGCAGAAATTAATCTAAGATCCTTCCCCTAACAAAATGATAGAAGCTTCTGTGCCAAATATTTTGCACTGTGTTTAGGTATTCAGGCTCAGGAGTTAGACACCTGAGTTATTTAAATCCTAGGTCTACCACTTATTGGCTGTGTTTTAGGAAGATTCTGAGCCTTTCTCAATCTGTGTCTTTACCGATAAAATGACAATTATTTTATAGGCCAAACTAACAAGGTTATTAGAAAGATGAGCTGAGAAATGTGCTATAGCACTCAGCACCTTGCTTAGCACATTATAAGTATTCATGAAGTGGTACCATCATCATCATCACCGCCATCATTATTATGAATGCTTGCTCATAAACGTAAGGCTGGAGGATTCCCAGAGGATGAGTAGAGCCCATTTCAATGCCAGGACAAGAGGAGGCTTTGGTGGCAATATAACCCCATCTAGAGAATTCATCCTTCTCAAGAACCACCCCAAATAAGACAACCAAACCCACAAGATCAGAAATTTAGCAGAGAAGGTAGGGACCATGGGCCATCTGCCAACTTCCTAGTCCAGTTACCAAGTTAACGTTAAACTTTTGCATTTTGTTTATTAATTCATAAATATAGTTTTGTGCCCCTAGTGCTTGCAAGTGAGGTTAAGTGAATGAGGTTTGATCACCACTGAGTAAGTTGGCATGGGCAGCGTGTCTGCTCCACAAAATTGAATTTTCACAAAATTCTTTACCTGCGCTATCTGGGCCAACAATAGGAAGAGGGAAGGTTATAGAAATAACCATCACCTCCCACCCCCACCCCCAGCCATACTCACACACAATACCTAACCTTACTTTCAAACAAAGCTCCGAGGTGGTCAGCATTATTATTATTACTTCCATTTAAGAGATGAAGAAAACAAAAGCCAAACAAGGAACTCACTTCTCTGAGCTCATATCATCAGTGAGGATGTGAACACAGGTCATTTAGCTTCAAATGTGTGCTTTTCTGTTCCTTCCACACTGCCTTTGAAATCTGGACACATCCTTCTTAAATGACTTAATTGTGTTCTACAAATAATCTTTTGGGACTTCTTCCTGAACCACGGATTTGTTTCTGTACAGAACAAAGGACAGAGAGAGTGACAGGGAATAGGAGGTGTGATGGGAAGGGCTACTTTGTTAAGACTCATTATTGGGCAAGAGGGAGACTCCCAAGTGTTTGGAGGTGTCAAAGGGTATCTGATTCCAGAGGTGATGGAAAGTAAGGGGGGAGGGGGTGGGAGATGAAGGTAAGGGGGATCAAATATATGGTCATGGAAGGAGAACTGACTCTGGGTGATGAACACACAATGGGATTTATAGATGATGTAATACAGAATTGTACACCTGAAATCTATGTAATTTTACTAACAATTGTCACCCCAATAAATTTAATAAAAAAAAAGTAAAAAAAAAAAAAAAGAAAGCTGCATATTCATCATAAATAGTATCCACTTCTCAGGACGACAGAGGCAAGCTGCATTCTCATGGGTGCTGTGACTTGTTCTGGGAGCATCTCACACTGCAGAGTCTTACTCTAGGGATGATCAGTGCTCTCAGAAAAAGGATCAATCTAGGAAAAAGGCAAGAGAAATTTCTAGGGACTTTGAGATAAGATCACCATGGACACAAAGGTAGGTCTGAGCACCTCATTCTGGTTTTGTTTTCTAGTTGAGTCTGAAGTATTATGCTTCACATTTATGTGTCAAAATTGCCACTTGAATTCTCACTCTGTGGACTATTCCCAGCATACGTTTCCTTCTGTATGTATCTTTTCTTTCTCGTCTTTGAGGAGATTATTGCTTCAATGAAGGTTGGTAAACTTTTTTTGTAAAGGGCAAGACAGTAAATATTTTAGGTTTTGCAGGCTATCTGGTCTTTGTTGTAGCTACTCAACTCTGCCATTGTAGAACATACGCAGCCATAGACAATACCTAAGTGAATGAACATGACTGTGAGCCAATAAAACTTTATTTATAAAAAAGAACAGCAGGCCGAACTTGGCCTATGGGCCATAGTTTGCCCATTTTGCTGGTTTCATTTCCCAACCATGAACACTCAGTTATTTTCAATCTCTCCATTACTGACAAATTCCCTAAGCCCCAACTAATACTCTCACTGAGTGAGGCTCCGGATCCTTGCAGCTAATACAAGGATGAGTTTCTGCTATAAAGACAAATTGAACTGAATGTTGAAATGTGGGTACATTTGGGAGAAAAAATCCACCAGAAGACTGTTCACTTCAAACTCTCTTTCTAGGGAGTCCAGGAACAGAACCCCACAGGTGAGAAGTCCCAAACAACCCCACCCCATGTCCCTGGCTGACTTCCCTTCTGAGTAATGGGGAGAGCCATTTGGGGCTCTGTGATGATTCTACCTCCTTTGAAGTCATCTGATGAAACTCTGATTTCACCAACCACCAGCACCCAGGAGGATCCTGGTGTGACACAAGCTGAATGGAATAATTTTATAGGATGAGGGAAGACTCTATGGAGGCATCTAACTAGCATATTTTGGTGAAAAAAAATTACCTGAAGCATTAGGAAAGGAAACTATGTTGTATGCCAAGCCCCCGCCCACAATTAAGGGTATAAAAGGATCACAGAGGAAAGAGAGACTTCAAACCTCACCCAAATCCACTACCATCAGCTTGTTTGCTCTTCCATCATCCCTCCCAGCACCATGCCTTACAACTGCTGCCTGTCCAACCTGAGCTGCCATTCCGGTTGCCCTTCCCGGCCCTGTGTGGCCCCCAGCTGCCATAACATCCCCCTGCCCGGCGCCTGCAACATCCCCGCCAATGTGGGCAACTGTGGCTGGTTCTGCGAGGGCTCCTTCAATGGCAGCGAGAAGGAGACCATGCAGTTCCTGAATGAACGTCTGGCCAGCTACCTGGAGAAGGTGCGCCAGCTGGAGCGGGACAACGCGGAGCTGGAGTGCCGCATCCAGGAGCGGTGCCAGCAGCAGGAGCCCTTGATGTGCCCCAGTTACCAGTCCTACTTCCGGACCATCGAGGAGCTCCAGCAGAAGGTGAGCGGGTGGGGCTTGTGGGGGCAGAACAACAGCTGGTTGTCTTTGAACAATAAGACATTCTCAAGTTAAAGTGGTCCTCACAGTGGAATTCTGTTTTCAGATTCTCTGTGCCAAGTCTGAGAACTCCAGGATGGTGGTGAAGATTGACAATGCCAAGCTGGCCTCTGATGACTTCAGAACCAAGTATGTGGAGAATTTTCAGCCAGGTGACCTCCATGGTCCTTACGGCTCTTTCATGTTCCTGTGGGCCTAACATGACCGGGGAGAGGAAGCTATTTCTCCCTTTTTATTTCTCCTCTATGGTTGATTATCTAAATTAGCTTCAAACAGAGATCCAGACTCAAAACCCTTATGCTGTCTGCTCTTCAGTCCATACTGGACTTTCTGGAATGCCTTCTTAAACACCCACATTCAGAGACTGAAATAAATTCTCGGAGAATGGACTGCTTTGGGGGAATATTAACCAACAACTTTGAGAGGAGAGAGAGACGCCATCTCAGGAGTCCCCATGGGCGCCTTCCGGTGTTAGCATGAGTCAGTTCCTCTCTAGCCTATCCACGCAGAGCTTGAGGGGAACATGAAGAGGAAGGGACAGAAAACTGTCAGTTCAAAGATAGGCTGATCCCATCGAAACAGGACATGGGGCAGGAAGATGGGCTTCCTTCCTGGTTCTCCCTCCCACTCCCATCTGTGTGCAGGTATGAGATGGAGCGGTCCTCACGGCAGCTGGTGGAGTCGGACATCAACAGTCTGCGCAGGATCCTGGACGAGCTGACCCTGTGCAAGGCCGACCTGGAGGCCCAGGTGGAGTCTCTGAGGGAGGAGCTGCTCTGCCTCAAGAAGAACCATGAGGAGGTGAGAGGAAAAGAAAAGAAAAAAAAGGCTTCAGCACTAAGCCTTTAGCATCAGGAATCAGGAGGCAATTGCCGTAGGATCCCTGGGCAGCACCCTTCTCTGAAGAACTCAAGGTCAGCTCAGGGAATGATGACGCTATAGCCATAACATGGAGGGAGGTGAGCTGGGAGGGTTGGCCAGGTGCTGGAAATGCTGAGGAAGGACATCTATGCTCTCTGCTGGTCGCTGTTAGGGCCTGAATTTAATGGTAGAGACAGAGGGAAAAAAAGAAATAAGACATGGCCCCTTTCTTCAAAGAGCTCACAGTCTAGTCTCTAGTCTGGAGAGACAGCCATGTAAAAACATGGTGCTATAATAGGGACAGAGGAAAACAGTAAGTACTATATGGGACGTAGGAACAGCCCACTCAGGGAACAACTTAGTCTGCCTGAAAGGAGATAAGGAGGAAACTCTTCTCAAGAGGTATGTCATGGGAAAGAGGAAGATTTTAATACTGGCTGTTGCCATCTGTGGGAAGAGACTGAGCAAAGACATAGAGGTGGCAGAGTGAGCAAGGTATATTTGGAATGGCCCATGGATGGGCATGTGGTACCTACAGGAATGTGATGGGAAATTTGCAGATACCAAGGAGCTGGGACTTAGTCTTATAGGAAAAGTGAACTTGTTTCAGTTTTCTGGGAAAACAATCAAAATGACCCCTCTTCAAGTATATTCCTACAAAACATCTGTGTCAGTCTTTGGGAATATTCAGGATAGTCTTTAACAGTGAATTTTCAGGTAGGCTTGTGTTCACTTTCCTACCGCAGGAAGATAGAAAGTCTATTTCTGTGTCTTCATTTCTTCCCCTTTCTCCACCAGGAAGTCAACACCCTGCGCTGCCAGATTGGGGACCGCCTCAACGTGGAGGTGGACGCTGCCCCCACAGTGGACCTGAACCGTGTGCTCAATGAGACCAGGTGTCAGTACGAGGCCCTGGTGGAGACCAACCGCAGGGACGTGGAGGAATGGTACAACAACCAGGTGGGAACCTCAGCACCTCAGCACACAGTCACTCAGGACCCAAGGCCACTCGGGGCCCCTAAGGCAGGGTCTGATCCTGTCTCTCCCCTTTGGTGTTTCAGACTCAGGAGCTGAACAAACAGGTGGTGTCCAGCTCGGAGCAGCTGCAGACCTGCCAGGCAGAGATCATCGAGCTGAGACGCACGGTCAACGCCCTGGAGATCGAGCTGCAGGCCCAGCACAACCTGGTGGGTGTGGTTCAGACCTCCGGGTGAGAGATGTGAGGTCGGTGGATCCGAGTCCCTGGGATGCTCTGTGGGCCATGCTCTCCTTAACTCTTGAAGCTTGGACTTCTCTGGAACCCTATGGAGAAACCTCCATAGGGTAAAGGAGCTGCCCTGACATCCTATATCTCCCCTACACAGAGGGACTCTCTGGAGAACACGCTGACAGAGACGGAGGCCCGCTACAGCTCCCAGCTGTCCCAGGTGCAGTGCATGATCACCAACGTGGAGTCCCAGCTGGCTGAGATCAGGGGTGACCTGGAGCGACAGAACCAGGAGTACCAGGTGCTGCTGGATGTGCGGGCGCGGCTGGAATGTGAGATCAACACGTACCGGAACCTTCTGGAGAGTGAGGACTGCAAGTGAGTATGAGGCGAAGGATTTCTGGGAAAACGAGTGTGGTGGGACTATGACATGGTATTCACACGTTGGCCATATTTTCAATTCACCAAATAACACACATTAGTCAAGTGTCTACTATGTGATAGTTAAATGTTTATGAAAGGTCAAAGGTGAAGGTCATACCATCCCTGCCTCAGGGGGCTAACAATGGAGAGGTGGTGATAGAGAGAGTTTTACTCACAACAATAACTATCGCACATGGCAGAGTGTGTTAAATTCCTGAGTGTCAAGAGCATGAAATAATTTTTTCAAAAGGACAATTTTCCACTTCTGCACATGGCATTCCGGGGAAGGGAGAAAGATTTAGTAACAATCACATTTGATTCCAACTAACTCTACCCACTGAGAATTCATAGATTGTTTCATTAAGCACCTTGGGGGTTTCTCTATCACTCTTCCCAAACTATTCTAAACCTCTGTGTTCTCCTAGGCTGCCCTGCAACCCATGCGCCACCACCAATGCTTGTGGAAAGTCCTGCGGGCCCTGTGGCAGCTGTTAATTTAAATACGCACATCTTCTTCGAAGACGACAATGAAGCCATTTAGATCAAGCATAGAAAAGGTCCCCAGGTCCTGACTTTGCTGGAGCTCAGTTGCCTTTAGAAATCTTGTCATACCAGCTATGATATTTCTAGACATGGAAATGCTTTCCAGATCCAACAAGCAAAGGCACACATCATCAAGTTCCAATGTCTGGTAAACTCCCTCCCATGGAAGATTAAGTCTCTCTGTGTCTGAAGAAGTCCAGCTCCTTGTAGTCTGAGCTCCAGGTATTAATTCAGGGCGTTTCCTACACGTATTGTGTTTCCTGCTTTCCTGGCTTCTTTGCTATTCTCTGGAATGCAAGGAGGCCACTTCATTTACTTCCCAATAAACTTTATTTCTCTGGCATTGTAAATGTGTTTCTAATTCATCGTCATGCATTGTAAAGTACTTCTCATGGCTGTTTCATAAAAACACCCCTTCATTAGGAGGATGAAATGGGTTGAATGAACACAGCCATCTTCTTCCACTGGTAAATGCTGATGGTGAGGGAGGGCTGTCCTCCTGGGAGGCTCCCACCAAGGGAAGACCATGCAGAAGACCTGGCCTTCAACACTCATGCCCATCTTGCCTTGGCTGCAGGGTCCTTGGCAATTCTGAGAATCCTCTCCCAACCTCACTGCTATCTCCCACTGTCACCCTCATCACTGTGCAATTCTTTGCTTCTTTTTCTCCTACACTGTGCAGACCAGCTTCTGTAGAAACCGCTCAAAGAGCAGCTACCCTCTCCTCTCAACAATTAGGCTGCATCTGCACCACCAATAGAGATATCTACCCTTCCCTCAAAATGTACCTCCGATGATTTCCATAGCCCTGCACACTCTGGGTCCTCTTTTTCCATCTCCGACCACCCATCCTCTGTTTCCTGATTAGCCTCTCTTCCCCTTTCTGTCCCAAATGGAGGAAATGCCTAGGTCCTTGACTCTTTGTTTTTTTCTTTCCACATCCCTGTTCAGGGAGAACTAGCACCTCTATGCTGATGACACCCAAATCTCACTCTTATCTCAGTTCAAGTTCCAGGTCTTTGTTTGCCCATAGGACAGTTTCATTTGGTATCAGGCCATCACAATTGATTGGACTAAAACTTATCTTTGCCAAACTGGTTCATCTTGTACCCACTTATTATGCCCAATACTTTGTAATGTAAAGACCCTTAAAATGCAGGCAGGCAGATCTCCTTACCGCCTTCTCTTCAAATTTACTCTTTCCTCTAGGCCTTTGTTCATATCTATAATGTTCTTCTATAACCTCTTTATCATTTTATTTCCTATAATTCCCAAAAAGGCCAATATTCATGATCTCATCCAACAAACATTGATCTTACCTTACCTCCCACTTGTCTTATCTCTGAATTATTAAATCTGTCAAGTCCAACAGCCACTACTTTAGTTCTCCTTTCAGTTTGGTGCGATCTGAGTGCCACAACCATAATCGATCATCTATTGTGTGTGCCAGTACTGTGTGCAGTGCTGAGAATACACAAATAGGTCAGCCCCAGTCCTGGCCCACAGCATGTTTACAGTCTAGAGTGGATAAGACAAAGAAATAACCACATACACACAAACATCAATGTAGCTCAAGAAAGGTACAAGTAAACAAAGGTGAATTTCCAAGATGCGAGAAAGTGATAAGAAAAGGCTCCAATTTTCTGGACAAGATGGTGAAGTAGGTAAATGCTGTGCTCAACTCCTCTCAGGACCACATCAATCACAACTTTAATCAACTATTAATATATAATATTAGCATAATTCTGAAATAAAGTTTGATGGGATATGTTTAGACAGAAGAATGTGTGAAGATTTGAGAAGAGGGAAATATGTTGCAAGCATGAACTTTACCTGGTAAGGAGATGAGGAAGCAGGAGGTGTATTTAGAGCCTGACAGACCAGTTTTTAGTGTGGAGCAGAGGATACATGTGGTAGTGGGAGCTGAAAGTGCCAAGGAGTGAGGTAGGACCATATCTGGCAGTGCTTTGAATCTGTGAGATTTGCTTGTAAGGAAGGATGGCATATGATATATCAGGCAGCTATGTATAAACTGGTTTGTGATAGGTCCTAGATGGGCCCAATTGGCCCCACAAGTGATGGATTGGGTGGGAAAGAAAAAAGATCAATCAGGAGGCTGGTGAGAGAAAACAAGGACTGAGATGGGTGGAGGTGGGGGAGTGGATGGGCAAAGGGTGAGGTGGATTTCAGAGGAACAGCCTGAGGTATGGAAGCTAATTGGAGATAGAACATTTTCTATGGTAAAAATCTAACACTCACTTTGGAAAAAAATTGGAAACTACCTAGGAAAGTTGAAGATATTCTTATCCTATGGCCAAAATTTCTACCTGTAGAGAAACTGCTTATGTGACCAAGATACAGATACCAGAATATTCATAGAAATATTGTTTGTTTCTGCCCAAAATGGAAAAATTCAAACTCCACCAGTGATCATTTAAACAGCTGAATTGTGTGGTGTACCTATACAATGAAATGCTCTAAGACAGGATTGACATTTCAGGCCAGAATTTTTAAAAATTTTCTTGCTATTCTTTGAACATGCAATTAAGTCTTGCCCAACCAAGGCCTTTGTACCTATTCTCTCTGACTGAGTGTTCTCTCTCACTTCCTTGAGGCATCTACTCACATGTCAAGTTTTCCAGACCACCCTGGGTGATACAGCAACCAACCCTCGCCTGGCATTTCCTATCCCCATCTTAGTTTGTATAATAGAATACCATTGACTGGGTGACTTATAAACAACAGACGTTTATTTCTCACTTCTGGAGGCTGGAAAGTCCAAGATGAAGGCCAACAAATTTGGTATCTGGTGAGAGCCTGCTTTCTGGTTCCTAGATGGCTAACTTCCTGTGTTCTCACATGGCAAAGAGGTGAGAGAGCTCTCTGGGATCTTTCATAAAGTCACTAATCCCATTCCCGCACCCCCTCCCCCCAAAGGCCTTGCCTGCAAAATGGAAAGAGAAGGAAGGAAACTAGTACTGGTTGAATACCTACTATGGGTCAATATGAGTGAAGTTTCTGGGCCTGAGAAAATAAAACAACAGTGTGTCTCCAATGGAAAAAGCTGAAAATAAATGACTAGATTTGGGAGAGATGTTGGCGAGTCACCTCATAAAGATCACAGAGCTGGAGAGATCCAAGATGGCTGAGTAGATAAACACTACGCCTGTGTTCCTTCCATGAACACATTGAAACTATGACTGAATTATAGAACAATCAACCTGGAAAACCATCTGAAGTCTAGCTAAACAGAAGTCTTATAACTAAAAATATAAAGAAGAAGCCACGTCAAAACTGGTAGGAGGGGCAGAGATGTGGAACAGGCCCCAAACCTCCCTTTGGCAGTTGAGATTCAAAAGGAACATCTCAGCCGTGGTGGTTTCCCCCATAAGAGCGAGAAACCCCAGCACCCCACACCAGGCTCCCCCGTCCGGAGTACTGATGCTGGGAAGAGGAGTCCCCACAACATTTTGCTGTGAACAACAGTGGCGATTCCGACCATTTGGGTGAGACAGAAGGCTGCAGGAAACCCAGACATCCTCTTAAACAGCCCACGCACAGATTCACTCGCTCGCAGGCACTCACCTGGGGCTCCAGCGGAGGTACGGTGGCTCACGGGGCCCCAGAGACATATGGGGGGCTGACTGAGCTGTGTGGCTGTGGAAGGAAGACTGGAGGACTGTCGGCACGTTCCTGGTGAGGGCTCCTCCTTTCGTGCAGCCGGGTGTGGACGCCATCTTTCCTACGTTGAGCCCGCCCCCCACAGGCCAAATCTGAAACTGATTGGCCTGGTGAGCTCTGAGCTCTGCCTGCTGCCTCAGCTGGGACCCCGCTCCACCCAACGCAAGCACAGCTGGAGGCACTTTCTCCCCGAGCAGCCATTCCCTTCCACATTGCACTCTTTCTTGAAAAACTATCAGAGCCCATGGGCCCCAAGCAAGTGATGACTGGACTTGGTGCGCTCTGAGCCTTTTGCTGAGTAGCTCCAGGCTCAGCTCTGGCACCAAACTACAGTCTACATTAACCTGGTGACCACAACACTGCCCACTATAGTGGGAAAGGGGAAGGGGAATAAGAGGTTCAAATTCCCAGGTATAAAACAAATAAGCCATGGGGATGTATTGTACAGCATGGGGAATATAGTCAATAATATTGTGATAACGTTGTAGTGTCAGGTGGTTGCTGGACTTTCCATGGTGATCACTTCTTTAAGTATATAAATATTGAATAACTATGGTGTACACCTAAAACTAATATAATAGTGTATGTCAGCTATATTTTAAATAAAAATCGTTTTAAAAAGATCATAGAATGATAGTTGTTAACACTGTGAAGGGGAAGATGTTAGAAGAACCTTGGGGACCACTGATAAAAATGACAGAGTGGGCCTGTGGCTCTCCAAAGTCCCTGACATGAGGTTCTGCCATGGTTTAGCCAGATCTCTGAAGATACAGATGACACCTGGTTAAAAACAGTTGGAAAGGGAAGTGGAGAATAGCTGCAGTGACACAGAAGTCAAAAGAATTCAGAGTTTCAACGAGAAGATGGTCAAAAGCATCCAGGTCAAAAAGATGAGAATTCAGACAAATCTAACTGGAAATAACAATGGGGAGATCCCTGGGAACTGTAAAGAGCAGGGTCTGTGGAGTACTAGGGGAAGAAGCCATATTTCAGTGGCTCTTTCAAATCTGTCTCAAAGCACCAACTTGACAGTGAACTTAATGCAAAAGTTCAACACAACGCATTCATACTAAACATGAAGTCTACTTTGCTTTTTCCTCTGTGTACTACAAAAATGTTTTAGCATTTGCTGTTCCCCTTGATCTGAAAAGCAGTCACCTAAACCAGTTCTCTTTCCATCTTTGAGTGGTTCCTGAATCCAGCTTTCCCAGAAGACTAGGACAATTAATTAAGGTAACATTGTTTTGGATCATTTCATGTTCTTCTTGGCTTCCTTATTCTAGACTGGGTAGAGTTAAAAATCATACTGATGAACTTTGCATTTTTCTGACTCGGTTTATAAGACCCCCACTGGGACGCCACTCCCATTGGGAGTCCAAGACTGAGTGTATGAGACACAATGGTGGCTCTGGAGAGGGTTTGTGGAATGGGCCCATGGGTTCCCATTTTGAGGTGTCTGTTCCTCTCTTTGCTTGGTCCATCTTACTACTGGCCTGGCTCATTCTCCAGGTCCTCTCCTGCTTGTCCCTCATTGGAAACCCTGTTTAAGCATCATCTCATATTTTAGTTCCTCAATTACCATCACAATTTCTCCCCTCAATGTAGTCAGGGTGGGCAACTGGTAAATTGGCAAAAGTCGCCTTTATGGAATAGTCTATGGAAGCCCTATACCCTAGTCTTATAAGCAGCTCTAACTGGGGTTGGCTCAACATCATGGGCTGGTGTTGGTACTGAACAGTGTTTCTGCTTTTCTAATTCCCCAATGGGTGACTTTTCATCTGTCTGGCATGTTAATCCTCTTGCTCTATGTGTGCCTATTGATTCTACTGCTGTCTTCTCCTTGCCATTTGTACACATTAAAACACAAGTGATTGACAAGTGATCCAATATATTACTTTTTATTTCCCAAAGAATACATTTTACATTTCTCCTTGTGAGAATTTTAAGTACCAGGTATCTGGCCATGAGAGAAGATAGTTTTGGGAGGAGAAGGGTGGCCTTCTAATGCCTTTAAAGTCTTGCCACAGGGAGGATGGGCTCAGCAGGAGATCTGCCCTGACTCCACTCCCTGGCTAACTACCACTGATGAGTTTATGTGTGATCTTTCCCACAAAAATAGTCTTGGCTTCTATAATAAATAGTATCCTTAAATCTTAACTGTAATTTGCTTACATCTGGAAACCAGAAGCCTTATGACAGCGTCTGCCACAATTACATGGGCAGGCATAAAACCTCTCTGTTTGTTAGGATTTGATTTGCTCATCATGTTTATTGAAGGGTCACTGATGAGAGACAATGTCATTGCTTATGTAAAGGCAAGAATTCGTAGTATGGAGTGGAATAAGTAAAAAGCAATTGCCTTCCAGAATTCCTGGAAAGCGAATTGAAACTTGGCTCTTTTCTCAATAGACCCAAGTCTTCTCAACCATCATTATCTAATGACCACATAGTGATGCAACAATCATGGTTACTTCTACTCAAGTTGTATTTCCTCTTGTTTAAAAAGTGCCATTGTCTAGATTTTTCTCTTGAAGCTTGGGCCACAGAAGAAGGGGAAAGACAGAGAAGAGCCTATGAATCCAGCTCAATGTTTGAAGGATATTGTTCATCCAATAGAGCTTCAATCAGTTTGGTACCAATTTTAAACCCACACGCCCATCCCACTTCTCTCTAAAGGTAGAGATTCAGGCAAGAGGAGCAAAGAGTTGTAGGTTGTAAATGTGTGTGAGGATGTTAGTAGCTTCAAATCCTGCACATTTTCTCCCAAACTGCTGTCTTTTATGAAAGTGTATTTGAAGCTCCACCTTGGAAATGACTTTTAGAATCACCCAAGAAAACATATATTGCTATTTTTATAGTCACAATGTGTTTCTGACCCGTTAAAGATACTGCTCAGTTTAGTTGTTTATCCAACTCCTCACTAGGCTTGGTTTAAAATGATATCTCACTAGTTTCAAAAATAAACACACCCTCAGAAGATGAAGATTTGCCTTCAATGAGGATAAACAAATGTCCCAGGCTATGAGGGCAAGTTGGAAGAAGGGCTGATCTGAGAAACGGCCATATGGGAGAAATTAGCATGGAGATTCCAAAAGGAATTACTTTAAGAAGTATCTTTCATATTTTAAGCATAGATAGTTGAAATATAAAATCTTCATAGTTCTTGATGATCACAAGATGCCATTAAACACATAACGAAGTGGTGGCTTTTCAGGGTCACATCCGTTGGAGAACTGGGCTCAGGTGTCTATGTCAAAGCAACCAATGGTTTCTTTCTTTCCAGCTTTCAGTGTTTGTTACACTTTCTTACTCAGTAGACCTCCTTCCCTCAGAATGGAAAATGACCTTTGCTTCTTTGATAGGGAACAAGCTTTCACTTCTTGGCCCGTTTTAATTTAGGAGGGTATGTGGTCTAGTAGTGGTCAAGTCCCATTGAATTCAATTCATTCGTGTATCACTGCTTTTCAGTAGTGAGAAGATTGGAAGAGAGAGACAGTGTAATGGAGAGAGCATGGTTGTTGGAATCAGAAATCTGGGTTTGGATTCCGGTTCCACCATGTAGGAGTTCTGAGGATGGTCAACCTCTCAGAGGCTTGGTGTGCTCATCTACAAACCCTGCAGGGTTTTGTGAGGACTGAAAGCGATAACGCACGTGAACTGCTTAGCACAGTGGGTGCTCAGCAAGCAGGAGCCATTCCAATAACAGTCATAGTGTGTAAGCACATGGTGCAGTCCTCACGCTGAGTAGGTGCTCCTAAGATGCTAGTTTTCTTACTGTGAACATTGAGTAGTAGCAGAGATGGAGCCTGAGGCGCTTCCTGAAGACCCCACTAGGAAGAGGCTGGAATTCCCTCAATCTGGTTTGGATGGAATGGCTAAGGGACACTGAACTGCATGGCCTCGTTAGTCCTTTTTAATCTCAGCTTCCAGGATTCCCTACCCAACAGTTTAGTTTCTAGGTGGGCTACTTTAGATGGTTTTTCTCACAGAGTCCTTACTGAGTACGAGCTGGATGAGGCATAGACCCTTCTTTGTTTAGGACAAAGAGGCACAGAAGGGCCCCCAACTTTGGAGGACAGGGTACAGTTGTCACTCTACCTCAACACCCTGTGAGTAAGCACTGCTCTTGGCAAGGTTAAGAGTTGGTCACTTTGAAGCTCTTACTTAACCAACCAGCATGATTGGTGAGGAGTCCCGACTGAGCAAGAAGCCAGAGTAAAACATTTATGAGGTAAAGGACTTGTGTGAGGTGGCTACAAAACAAATGGAAACATTGGTAAACAGAGTAAAAGGGGGTAATGCAGTCCGTGGTTGCCACACCCACCGCTGACAGAATATAAAGCCCTGGGAGAGGACCAATGCTCACACCACAGGAAAGGAATCAGCTTTGAAACTGACCTTCAGAGCTCCGCTCCCTCCCAGCACCATGCCTTACAACTGCTGCCTGTCCAACCTGAGCTGCCGCTCCAGCTGCCCTTCCCGGCCCTGTGTGGCCCCCAGCTGCCATAACATCCCCCTGCCCGGGGCCTGTAACATCCCCGCCAATGTGGGCAACTGTGGCTGGTTCTGCGAGGGCTCCTTCAATGGCAGCGAGAAGGAGACCATGCAGTTCTTGAACGACCGCCTGGCCAGCTACCTGGAGAAGGTGCGCCAGCTGGAGCGGGACAACGCGGAGCTGGAGTGCCTCATCCAGCAACGGTGCCAACAGCAGGAGCCCTTGATGTGCCCCAGTTACCAGTCCTACTTCCGGACCATCGAGGAGCTCCAGCAGAAGGTGAGTGGCGGGGGAGCACCACACTGCCGATTTAGTGAACTATTCACCGAAACTTAACATACCTACTTCTGAATGGATCTAAGACTGTTCAAGGCCAGTGTTGAGAATGATAAAGACATAGACTTCACCAGCTTCAGGACAAATCATCCAGTACTCTTAGAAAATCTATTTGGGAAGCCCCAAAAGGAAAGGATACAGACTGGTGAGAGGGCAAGCCATTAGGCCAAAATTTGTCAGAGCAATCTTATATTGCTTCTTACCTAAAGAAGGAGGCTTTAGAATATCTGATTCTTTAGTTCTCTTGTGATATCCTGGTCTTGTTTTCAGAGCCTACAGCATTAAACAACAACAACAAAAAAATGTATGCACCTGAATTGTTTCTCAGAGCAAGGAATTCCCTTAGTGAGTTCTCAAATATTTAAAGCCTTTCAAAGTTGTAGCAAGAGACTGTGTAAAAAAAAGCAAAAGAACCATTGACTCCAGAAGCCTCACTCTTAGGCACAGATACTATACTGTCCAGTAGAGCGTGAACACAACTGAGAATTCAGGGCCAGAAATATAGGAGTAGAAGCGGGGATAAGTAAAGAGTCAGCATAGAGGTGGGACTTAATACATGGTATAAATCAGGGAGGGCTTCCCAGAAGAGGCGCCATCTCTGCAGGATTTGAAGGATGAGCAGGAATTTATGTCAATTGCACAAGCCCTTGACTGCCAGAGGGAACTGTGTTCACTGTTCCATAGTTCTGGCAGAGTGAATGCCCAAAAAGGGCCACGTGATTTGAAGAGCATGTATTCATTTCCCCACACTCAGTGAGTACTAGGCACAATGTTGGAGCAAGGGATGAAATACTGAGTAAGACAGTCTCTTTCCTTCAGGAGGTCACAGTGTAATGGGGAGAGAGATGTGGAAATGAATGACCACGGGGAAGGTGATGAGAAGTAACTGTCTAAGGGCAAAGTACTATGAGCGTGCTTTGAAGAAGTGACCCCCTGCAGGAGCTGGGCTAAGCAAGGGGTCTTTCTAGGTGGGTGAGGGCATCCCAGGGCAATCCAGGCAGAGGGAGAAGCTTTGTGCAAAAGCCTTGTCTAGGGCAAAAGGCCGGAGAATGGAGTGAGGTCATCAGGGCTGGAATAAATGCATATGAGTATAGGATAACCAACTTGGCCTGGTTTGTCTGAGATTTTTCTGGGTTTAGTATTCTAGGAACCCCCTAGTCCTAAGCAAAGTGGGGCACTGGTCCCCCTAACTGAGGCTTGGCACCCAGTATACGCAGTTCCTGGGTGAAGCCAGAGACAGACCAAGAAGAGAAGAATTCATGACAGCGGGCACATTTCCCTTGACTGTTTTAGTTTTGAAACGATCAGTTCTATTAATCCTTTTTTTATCCCCAAACTAACATCTGAGAAGACTCAAAGCAATTGGGAAGAAATGTGGCTGAAAGAAAATAGCTTTCCACGGTAAGGCATAAGACACTCCATCTCATTTCACAATTAATCCTGGCTCCAGATCCTGTGCACCAAGGCGGAGAACGGCAGGCAGGTGGTGCAGATTGACAATGCCAAGCTGGCCGCGGATGACTTCAGAACCAAGTAAGACTTTTCTAACGATCAGAGCTCTCTAGTAAGGGACAGGCTGAATATGAAAGTGATGGGCCCTGTCCTGGGAGCTCGCAAGCAGAAGCTGCCTGGATGGTATTGGAAGGACTCTTGGCTTGAGTTAGTTAGGTTACTTGTCAGTTAAAGTCTCCTCACTCGATGTTAAGAGTCTACATTTTGGAGGAGTGCAAGAAACCACCCTTTCTTTCTCTTTTTCAACTTAATGTCTGGAGCAAGTTGAAAAGTAAATTTCACACCAGTTTCTTAGTAGAGATTAGTCACTATCAGCTCATCGGAAAAAAATGATTAAACCTCAAAAATAGGAGGCCAAATCCATTTCAGAGAATCAATCGATTTTTCTAGGTGTGACCATTACAATCATAAGAATCCTTGGCATTTTGATGGGACCTCACAGTTGACAGTGTAGTCTTACCTTTGCCATTTCTTCATCTTCAGTCCAAGCTGAGGAAGTGTTAGCGTGCTTCGCATGTTATAAATGAGGACATCAAGCCTCAGAGAGATTAAGGAACTTACCCAAGGTCACATTCGCAAGGCTGAATCTGACTTCTAAGTCAGTGCTTTTCTTACCACACTGGATCACCTCTCAGGGTGGCTGGAAAGAAGGGCAAGATAATACAAACAGCAGGCTTACGAAGTTTACTGACTCAGGAAGGCAAGATGACAGGACTCAGTTGACAGTAACCTGTGAATGGACTTCTTAGAACAAATGCATTACTATTAGATTAGAACTGGGCATAGACACCCCACCAAAACCTTCTCTGAGGGCTTCAGGGAAGAAAGTAGCTCTTTTTACTTAGCCTGGTGATACATTTCTTTCCCCTTTCATAAACTTTGAAAAAATTCAAAATATAATGAATCTGACTAGGTCAGCTAAGTAGAGCCTGGGAAAAATTCTTCCGCTTTGACCTCCTTTGACCTTTGGCTATGTGTGCAGGTACGAGACGGAGCTGGGCTTGCGGCAGCTGGTGGAGTCAGACATCAACAGCCTGCGCAGGATCCTGGACGAGCTGACCCTGTGCAAGTCCGACCTGGAGGCCCAGGTGGAGTCCCTGAAGGAGGAGCTGCTCTGCCTCAAGCAGAACCACGAACAGGTGAGGGAGTCCCAGCCCTCAACACCCCAATACTGAGAGCTCCATAACTCCCCTGATCAGGGTAAGGTAGGTCTTTGCTAAGCAACCTAGAACTAACACAACATTTTGCTCGTTGCTCAAAATACACTTGAGAATTGTTGGGGCATGAGTTACAGAACTCCATTTTTTTTTAAAACCTAAAAGAGTGTAGTCAGCTGACCTATTTCCATTTGGAGTCAGACCTGAGCTTAAAAGTCCACACAAAGATGTTTAAAGTACTTTCTACTGTTTGATAAGATCTGTTATTTTGTCAATAGATGCCAATTATAAATCAGTTATCATGCCAGGCTTACATTGAGCAAAGAGAAAGAAATGATAGAATCTTGGAGTGGAAAGAAGCATTAGTATCATTTAATTAAGCAGCCTCATGATACCGATGAGGAGAGACTCAGACAGGAGGCGTGAATCACAACAGTTAACTCAGCTGGGTTGTACATTAACTAGGTTTCAACTAATGAATCCTAAATTTCAGTGCAATCTTCTCACCACACTGGACTCATCCAAAGAGATCTTATTTACAGACTCTTTCTGTGTCTTCATTTCTTCCCCTTCCCCCATCAGGAAGTCAACACCCTGCGCTGCCAGATTGGGGACCGCCTCAACGTGGAGGTGGACGCTGCCCCCACAGTGGACCTGAACCGTGTGCTCAATGAGACCAGGTGTCAGTACGAGGCCCTGGTGGAGACCAACCGCAGGGACGTGGAGGAATGGTACAACAACCAGGTGGGAACCTCAGCACCTCAGCACACGGTCACTCAGGACCCAAGGCCACTCGGGGCCCCTAAGGCAGGGTCTGATCCTGTCTTTCCCCTTTGGTGCTTCAGACTCAGGAGCTGAACAAGCAGGTGGTGTCCAGCTCGGAGCAGCTGCAGACCTGCCAGGCAGAGATCATCGAGCTGAGACGCACGGTCAACGCCCTGGAGATCGAGCTGCAGGCCCAGCACAACCTGGTGGGTGTGGCTCAGACCTCCGGGTGAGAGATGTGAGGTCGGGGGATCCGAGTCCCTGGGATGCTCTGTGGGCCATGCTCTCCTTAACTCTTGAAGCTTGGACTTCTCTGGAACCCTATGGAGAAACCCGGTAAAGGAGCTGCTCTGACATCCTGTATCTTCCCCGCACAGAGGGACTCTCTGGAGAACACGCTGACGGAGACGGAGGCCCGCTACAGCTCCCAGCTGTCCCAGGTGCAGTGCATGATCACCAACGTGGAGTCCCAGCTGGCCGAGATCAGGGGTGACTTGGAGCGACAGAACCAGGAGTACCAGGTGCTGCTGGACGTGCGGGCGCGGCTGGAGTGTGAGATCAACACGTACCGGGGCCTGCTGGAGAGCGAGGACTGCAAGTGAGTACCCAGCAGGCGGCATTCCTGCAAAGCACATGCACTGAAGGATAAACAGGGACCTTGCAGGTCAAATTTCAGATGCCAATATGTCTGTAGAGACCGAAGTTTTATATTACAGCAGTGGGAAATGGAGGGTATTTGTTGCTACCATTGCCTGGCCTAAAGGTATTTTCTGGTCCAAAAGATACTTGAGAGACTTGACTATTTTCCCCACTGGTATGCTTTTGGATGCTGATGGGTAAATAAAGCTTTGTACCTTCAGGGTTGGCTGTCACAGCAAAAGTGAAAAGAAGACTGTAACGACCATCATATATATTGAATAGTGCGTTCGGATTTAACCTAAACACTCAAATCCACTGTTTCATGGATCTTAGTTGGACCCATATGAGGCAGGTAGAGTGGGGGTCAGTATAACCATCGTATAGATGAGCATTTGAACATCAAAAGGGAAGATGACGCAATAACTCACAGGGTCCAGCGTTTGCCACCTAACACAGTATTTTCATGAACAGTCTTGTGGACGTTCCACAGTTCTGCATGGTAGGACTTACTGATCCTGTCTTATGGGGCGAAGCCAAAGCTGAGAGGGATGAAGAGACTGCCCCAGGACGCCAGGGTTACAGAGTGAGGGCTGTGATTGCACCTCGAGTCATTGCTCTTTCCCTCCACTGTCTGACTTCGTAGGAGCGATCGGAACAGGCTTGGCTTCCTGACACATCTGAGAATGGATTCTGCTTGTTCCCACATCTCCTTGGGTTGAGTCCCCTCCTTTATTTTTTTATTATTCTTCTCATGCTGACAAGCTAATGATTCTGTGTCCTAGGCTGCCCTGCAACCCCTGTGCCACGACCAACGCATGTGACAAGCCCATTGGGCCCTGCGTCATCAATCCCTGTGCCCCTTGTGGGCCCCGTACCCGTTGTGGGCCCTGCAGCTCCTTTGGGTGCTAGACCTCCTGGGGCCAGCAAGAGGACAGCACGAAGACAGAAGGACCACTGATGGACCAGCCCTGCTTCTCTGACATCACCACGGGACCCTACCCCAGCATCACCATAAAACATGGTTTGGAAGAACAACAAACACTCAGGCTGGGCTCTAAGCCCAGGCCTGTCTGAACCTCTTCATTCAACGTCACTCTCCTGTACTTATTCTGTGACATGATGGTCTGACAGGTCTGGGCCATGAACGTGTCATCTGAGGTGTCTTGTGTTTCTCTCTGTTGCTTTGTTTGATTTTTCTTGCAGGTCCCCAAATCCCTTTGCGCATCTCCTAATAAACTTTCCTTTTGCAAAACAAAGATGATTTGTATTCATTCTTTTCCAAGTGTTTGCTCTATGTGTAGATGCTCCTTAAAAACCCACTTGAAAGCATAGGTGGACTGTGTAGTTTAATCTTCTAAAAGGTCTTTGTCACCATTAATTAACATTCATTAAGTACAATTAGCCCCAGCATCCACTCAGACCAGCAGGGAACCAATGGGACCACTAAAGGCAAGAGGTCTCATCTGAAAATGATAAACACATTTGTTATGGGAACTTAGTAAAATACAATGGTTACTACTTCTAGAAAGTTCCACTTTTTCTTTCCCAAGTGCCTACAAGAAGAGGGACAGGAGCTAACATTTCCTGAACAGCAACCAAGCCCAGGAACTGCATGATTAATTTTTTTCTTACTTGCATAAGTAGCAACCTTGGGACTGAATCCAGCACTCCCCGAATGTCAGTTCCATGTGAGATGTGACTTTGAGAGAATAAAACTGATTTCAAACACACACCCAGAGCTTATGTAGCCTTCAAAATTGTCACCTGGGGAGAGATGATGCCAATAGTACTCCAAATGTCTCTGAAATTTTCCTCTGGTAAATACTGAAGAACTCCTAAGAGTAGAAAGGACCATCACTTGCATTTGAGTAATATCCGACAGAGTTTTAAAGTGTTTCTCTCCTCATTTGAATTTTTTCACCACGGGGACTAAATTTGGATTTTGGGACCCCTCCCTCACCAGAAAGCTCTTTAGAATCAAACTAGAGTATTAAGGCTTTGCCAATGCTCAAAGCTACGCTGATGCCCTGCTCCAACTGGTGCCCACTGCTGTCGGGCCACGAATACTGGCTCCCACAGCTGTGCCTGCTGAGGTCGGTGCAGAGTCATTGCCCAAGTCTTTGGCCAAACTGCTGGCTATGTTTTCTTTCCTTGAGATGAAGGTGACACTATCTACCCCTGCTGTGACGATGCCTGCTCCAGTGCTGGTCTTAAACTGTTGTCTTCTTTGCATGTTTACTCCATTATTGTTGATGTCGTTGGAGCTCCCTTAGCCAGACCTCAGGCATGAGACCCTGGAAGTGACACTCCATGCTGTGCCCAGAATGTCCTAGACCCGGTTGGTGCAGTCCAGCCTCTCTTCCTTGAGGGCAAGTTCACCCCCAGGAACCACTTCCCTCCATGCCTTGTACAAACACCCTCATCCAATCCATCTCATCAGTTTTCCATATGCGTTGGGACCACTGTCCACTAATAGTTACCTGCAGCTGCCTTTATCAGGGACAGGTGCCTCCCAGACACCATTGCCTTTTGGGTGTTATTGTCAATGCTAAAGAGCCTATTGCCAGTCTAACTGTGGTTCATTCTACTGTTGGTGATCCTCCCCTCACCCCAACATTTGTTTCTAAGATGCTCTCTTTGTCTCTAGTGTTGTGTAGCTTCGCTGCATTATATATAGGGGTTGGGTCTGGTTTGCGTTTTCCTGTTTAGGACTGAGGTGCTTCTAGAACTGATTCATGGTTTTCAACACCTATAGAAAACTCTCATTGTATTTTTTGAATATTGCTTCTGTCCTATTTTCTCCTGATTTTTAAAAAATAGCTTTATCGAGGTATAATTCATACCATAATATATAATTTATATACCATAAAATTCACCTATGTGAAGCATATAGTTCAATGATTTTAAGTCTATTGATAGAGTTATGTAAACTTTACTGCAATTTTAGAACATTTCATCATCCTCAAAAAGAAATCTTGTACCCAGTTAGTAGTCACTCCCACTGCCTCCCACCTGCCAGGCGTAGGCAACCACTGTTGTCTCTTCTGGACGTTGCATATGAATGGAATCATACAGTACATGGTATTTTGTGACTGGCTTCTTTTACATAGTATAATGTTTTAAATTTAGAGCCCAGTAAAACACAGTTCAACTTTTTCTTTTTTTAAAAAAATCTTCCTGTGACAATGAGCATACATTTTTTTTCCAGTTCATCTTTTCATTAAAGGTACAGTGTTTTGAGAGATGTGGCTTTTTTTCAGGGATCCGAGTTCCCACTCTCTCATAAAGACCAAAGGCCTTACCCCGCGTCCCTCATTTCTCTAGTCTAATTTACTCTTTTCCAATTTAGACACTTTCACAAACACTCCGTGTGAGCTTGGGCAAGTCACTTCCCTCTGTCAACCTTTCTCCATTTGCAGAATAAAAGAATTGGGGGAGATGGCTGCCTAGATCATTGGGCGCTCCAATAGCCTAAGATTCTAGACTTCATCTGACTGAGACACTATTTCCAGGAAATAAATTTAATCACCGCCTATGTGTGTGAAGAATCCACCCTACGGATGTGGCTCAGTGAGGTGACCCTAACAGCCAGTCTCTGGGATGGTAAGCTGGCTATCACCTTGCAGAACATTCTCCGAGGCTTGCTTCCCTTGCCAGTCTCTTCACCTGAAGCTCAGACCCACACATCAGTCAATTCATGAGCTACAGGTTGTTTGATCCCTTAGGAAGCTTGGTTTTCCTTCATCACTTACTAATAGAGCCCCTCTGGAATGGGCAAACTCAGCAGTTATCAAAAGGGTGTGAATGCTAATTATCACAAAGGCAGAGTAACAAGTGCAATGTAATGATTATGTTGGAATAGGAATCTAACCTGAGTCCTTGTACAATTCTTTAAGTCTTTAGAAGACCTGTAAGAATTTCCTTTTGTAATTTTTAATGTCAATTTTATTCCTTTTTCTTGTGCAGAATATATATGTTTTCAAAAAATTGAGAGAAGACAAAAAAGTATACAGAAGTGAAAAAAAAAAAGCATTCATAATTCTACCATTTAAAAGCATCCAGTTGTACTGTGGTTGTTTCTTATCTCTCAATTGTCCTCATTATTAAAATCATATTACTTTTAATTCTGTTATGACTATATTTGTGTACTCTATTTTGGGTAAGTGTATTGCTCTTGAGTAGAGTGCCACCATTTGAACAGTGGTGGTTCTAAGATCTCCAACTCATGGGATACAATTCCATATTTGATGGTATAGAGTTGCATCTAAGCTGCTTCAAAGTGTTACGATATAACTGTATCATCAATGTAGAAACAGCAATTGAAATCAGGGAGTCCAAACGACCTCTGTATTGCTGAAATCTATCATTATTGCCACATGCACCCTTCATTCTCCTTCAACAGAGCGTATCTATGGATAATAACATTTTGTTTCTTTTTTTTTTTCTCATTGCCTTTGGTTTCTGCTCTTAGCTTGTGGCAGATCAGATGGGTTTTGAAATTATTCAACATTTCTGCCGCATGGTGAGGGGGGCTGGGACTGCAGTGGGAATCAGCAGATGTGGGTTCAAACTATGAGACCCTTAGCGAGCTGTTTCCCCATTCTGAGCCTCAGTTTCCCCAGGTGTAAAATGAGAGAGCTGGATGAGGTGACCATTAAGATTCCTGACATCACTCTTGTTCCAAGATCTTCCCTCTCTCTTTGGACTGCTTTGGCATTTGGGACCTACTGGAAGAGGTGGACGGGAGGAAAGGAAGGGCCCAGTGCAAAGCAGCCTGGTTTTCGATCTGCAGCTGTCGCCGAGGGCCTTGGACTCTGCTATGAGTCCTTCTCCGAGTTCTGCTCTGTCCTCTGCTAGGAAGACAGTAAGGAGCCCTTCCCTGTCCTGGGCAATGTATCTAGGCACCCAACTGAATTCTTTCTTCATTGCCGCTCTTTAGGACACCAAATAAGTCTCATCGTATGCCTTACGACAAAGCAGAAATAGAGTTGTATGTATCGACAGCCGAGTGTTTATGCTTCTTGGGTAATTGTTCCTAAGTCATCGACTATTAGGAATTGTCAGATCGAAACAAGCTTGACATCTTTAAACTGCTTAAAGCACACTCTAATCACTGCAAGAAAGTGTTGGTAAGCTCAAAGCTTCCAGGCTTTATAATCAGGTCTACAAATGGAGGGCGGCAGGAGTTCTCTAAACAGCAAACATCTCAGCTCGGTGTTTCAAGTCTCAGTTGACCAAAATGCAGTGTGTTACTTTAAGAGCACAGGTGCTGTATACAGCAGAAACACCTTTGTGATCCTGGAAGGGTCCTGGCAACTTCCTGGTCAATATATTCAACACCCTTTCTATGATTCTGACCTTACGGGGGCCCTTTGCCACACTTGACAGTTTTGACCTTCACATCTGCTTTGAAACTCTCCCCCCCTGATCTGTCATACCAGAACTGGCTCTCTTCATTTTCTCTCGCCATTTCTCCGTTTATCTCTGACTCCTTTTTCTTTCTCCTGCTCTATGGTTGGGGAATTTTCCAAAATTAGGTCCTCGGCCCCTTCTTGCTCTTCTCTTTGTGTACTCTCCCTTGGCTCATCTCTCCCACTCTCACATCTGCACTGGGATTATTTCTGTCATGAATTCTAGTCAACTCCAAGGACCTGCTGACCATGTCCCTGTTTCTTCAAACACAGCTTATCAAGAATGAAACTACGTCACCCCTTTTCTTAGAACTTTCAATGGCTCCTCATTCCCCTTAAGATAGAGCCTAAACTCAAGGAGATGTACCTGGTCCTTCATGCCTTCAGGGAACTCAACGAGAGAGAGATGGGCACATAAGTCATGACAATGCCATGATCAAGGTGAAACGAGAGCTCAGAGAGGAGGAAGAGATGATCTGTCAGAAGTTAGGAAAAGAGGTAGGTCATTTATATCTAAGCAGCATGGAATGATGGAAATAATCTGCTTCTCCTCCACCCTCATCTGTCACTCTCTGGCTCACACCGTCCTAACTGAGCTTCTTCCAATTCCTCTAATACAGAATTTCCCAACTTACTGAGGTCTGAAGAAGTTAGGGAATGAGGTATGATGGAAAGAACAGAGATCTGTGTTGGAATCCTGGCTTCACAACATATCATCTCCTAGCCTCTATGCCTCAGTTTGCCAATCTGTAAAATGGGAATAACACCATTTACCTTGAAGGGTCACGGTGAGGAGTGAAGGAGGTCATGTTCATGAAATGTGTATAGCACCACCTTGGGCCTGTGCAGGTGCTCAGCAAATGCCAGCTCCATCTGACCATAGCCCTGGTCCACCTTCCATTCCTCAGTGCCCTGTACAAACTGGAACCCTGATGACTATCTGTTATTTGGTTGATTGACATTATCATGGAGATCAATAGTGCTTGCCATATCAGGAAACAGGGCCACTGGGAACTAGGCTATTTTAATGGTTCTAGAAAGATCTATTGCTCTTTCTGAGAACCATGAGTTTGGAATTTGGAAACTTGACCTAGCAAAAGACACACAGGCAAAAGCTAAGCTTTGCTTTCTCAGCGAGAAGAGCCAGAGGTTTGCCAAGGAGTCAAGGCTGTTAAGCCAGGAAGCAACAGTATCCCCGGATCCGCCACACCCCACTAATAAAGCCCAGGGCGTTCATGAGGCCAGCTCTTTGAAGCCACACCATGAAGCTCTTACTTGACTGACACACAGCCTGGAAGAGGAGTCCCAAGTTAGGGAGAAGCCCGAGTAAAGTATTTTATGAGGTGAGGGACTCTTCTGAGGAAACACAACAAATGGAGGGGAAGGGCTTTTGACAATCACCAAATAAGAAAGAACAAAAGGGGTGCCTTCCATGTCCACACCCTCTGCAGAAGGGATATAAAAGCTCCCCAGAAGGAGACCTACAAGGTCCTTGGAGAACTGGGACTCTGTCTTCAGCTGGCACCACGCTCCCTCCCAGCACCATGCCTTACAACTGCTGCCTGCCCAACCTGAGCTGCCGCTCCAGCTGCCCCTCCCGGCCCTGTGTGGCCCCCAGCTGCCATAACATCCCCCTGCCCGGGGCCTGTAACATCCCCGCCAATGTGGGCAACTGTGGCTGGTTCTGCGAGGGCTCCTTCAATGGCAGCGAGAAGGAGACCATGCAGTTCCTGAACGACCGCCTGGCCAGCTACCTGGAGAAGGTGCGCCAGCTGGAGCGGGACAACGCGGAGCTGGAGTGCCGCATCCAGGAGCGGTGCCAGCAGCAGGAGCCCTTGATGTGCCCCAGCTACCAGTCCTACTTCCGGACCATCGAGGAGCTCCAGCAGAAGGTGAGTGGCGGGGGAGGACCACACTGCGTCCAGCAGGAAGTTGTAGGGAGGAAATCTTGAGATACGATTTAGAAACAAGATGAGCTCTTGGGGTGATTGAAATGCAGGGGTCGAAGTCTGGCTCTTTGTTTTCTTGAGTTTCCATCTTATTCTAGACCCAGGACTGTTAGGTGTGAGTGTTTGCATAACGTTAGTCTATGTGGAGGTAGCAGCACTTTGCACAAATAAGCTGTAATTAAAATCTGCCTCCAAATGTTTCCATGCATTTGCCAAGCTCCAGAATTATCACCCTGCGGTGAGAGAAAAGACTGAGCCCCAGGTGGGAGCTGAGGAAGTGGAACCTTTTGTAAAGATTGGACCATTTTCTCTCCCTCACCTGGACTTCTGACTGCTCTGAACTCTTGCTGCCGTCCTCTTGTGGGTACCTAATCATCCTGACTTTACTGTCCTGATCTAGATGCTTCTGGGCTTCCCCGGGTGTGCATTTGTCCAGCGAGGGCATAAAATGGTTGGTTGAAACCAGAAACAGTGGAAACTACCTACTGGGACATAGTGCGAAACCATCCTGGATGGCTGGGGTGATGTGGCTGCTTTCCTGGCCCAGCCCCCACCCCTCACAACTACTAGTTTATGTTTTGATTTTCCCCATTGGATTGGAAGTTTCTTGAGGACAGGATCCATTGCTCACTCATTTTTGTATCCTCAGCTCTTAGAACCATGCCAGGTATACAGTCAGTTTTTAAAAAATGAATGTTAGCTATCAGCTTCTCAGTATTGCTTATTAGGAAAGAAAAAGAAAGATTATTTAGTTACTGATATTTTGCTTCCATATTTTAGTGTTCTTTTTTTTCAAATTTAATTTCTCAAAATATTTAGTGAGCACATGGACTGTATTTAATAATCTTATATAAGAGCCACAGTATTTTTTTTCATTCTATTCTTTCCATATAAGTGAATCAGCAGGGATTACTGTTGGCTGAAAATAACTAAGCTCATTCTAGAATGTTTTGGGTCCTCTAGACCCTGTGCAGCAAGTCTGAGAACGCCAGGCTGGTGGTGCAGATTGACAACGCCAAGCTGGCCGCGGACGACTTCAGGACCAAGTGAGTGGGCAAGGGGGGTGTTGCCTTCTCTCTGTTCTCTCCTTCCCCTTGGCCTGTCTTCAGCACTGACAAACATCAACAGAGCTTTTCTCTAGATGTTTCCCCAAGATCCGCACAGCCATTGCTCATCAGAGCCCAGAGAGCCCTTTTCCAGAATCAGATTCTTCTACTCATGTTTAGTAAAATGACATCCCCCAATCTAATGCAGAAGTCGGGTCCCCGGATGCTCTGCTATGAACAGAATTCAATAAGGAGAATATGGGAAGTGTATTCATTTTGGAAACCTCACAGCTTATGGACTTTTATCCCCTTAAGTCCACTGGCTCTTTATTTATTATAATGCAAGTAGTTACCAGTGGATTTTCCTCTAGGAGCGACTGCTTGGTGTTGAAAACCTAAATGAAGGCGATGGCTGTAAAAAACACAAGCCCCAACTCCCAGATGTCTGACATGCAAACCAGAGTCAAGGCCAGGCCTGTCCCTGATGCTCCTGTCTGTATCCCAGGTACGAGACGGAGCTGGGCTTGCGGCAGCTGGTGGAGTCGGACATCAACGGCCTGCGCAGGATCCTGGACGAGCTGACCCTGTGCAAGGCCGACCTGGAGGCCCAGGTGGAGTCCCTGAAGGAGGAGCTGCTCTGCCTCAAGCAGAACCACGAACAGGTGAGGTCCCCAAGGAGCAATAGGATCAAACTTGCCAAGGCCTGTTTCCAACCCCACAGGGTGCGGGAGAGTGTTCTAGCTGGGGAATGTGTTCTCCAAACAAAAAAGGATTTGTTGAGAATGAGTCAGCTAAAAATCCCTGATAGGAGATTAGGACATTTCTGCCAGAGGCAGAAATGAGAGTGAAGGATGCTGGCGAGCCCAGTAACGAGGCAAGGTCAGCAACCAGGCAGCCTCTTCTCCATTTTCTCGTCCAGAGCTCTTCTTGCTATTCAGAGTTGCCTGAAGGAAACACTGAGAAAATGCTCACTATCAATTACACAATAAAGAAGACTGATATTTTGTATAAACCTTATACCCCAGAATAATGCAAATAGTTAATATTAATCAAGGGCATATTGTGTGTCAAACGTTGTGCTCCATACTTTAGAACACCAGAGGTAGTTATAGGTGTCATAGATGAAGACATTGAGGCTTCTAGAAACTTCTAGAAGCCATATTATAGGTGGTAGAGATGAGACCCAATTCGAATCTGTCTGACGTCCACGTAAGCCCGAGCACCACACTATGCTGGTGCTATGAAATTAGCAGTGAAATGAGCAGACAGTATTTCCTTCAGCAAAATCTACACTGGTGGAACCAACAAATCAATGGTTAAGTCTCTTCTATTCCAGGATGGTGGATTTTGAAGTAAGCATTCTTTAACTCCTCTTTAGCCAGACTTCATCCTTTTTTACGACCCATGGTTAAGAGTCAAACATGAGAGGTTACGTGATACACCAGCAAAAACACTGAACTTGGTGTTTGGGGCTCGCAGTGTAAATTGTGGTCAGTTAGTCTCCACTCTCTAAGTGAGGAGTGGCACAGGGCATACGAGGGCAGAAAGAGGTCATGGACTTCAAAGCTCTGTACGTGGACTCCACAGGTTAGTCATGCGCACAGAACACAGTTAATGAGATGATCGGAGGGACGTGAGCTGTTGTTGAAAGCTTCAGCATGATGACAAGTTGAATTGCATTCTTAGAGGAGAGCATGAGGAGCCTTTGTATTACTTTAAATTTTTAAATCTTTAAAATTTAAAAAACACAGTTGAAATATTTTAAATCTTCCATTAGGAAGTCAACACCCTGCGCTGCCAGATTGGGGACCGCCTCAACGTGGAGGTGGACGCTGCCCCCACAGTGGACCTGAACCGTGTACTCAATGAGACCAGGTGTCAGTACGAGGCCCTGGTGGAGACCAACCGCAGGGACGTGGAGGAATGGTACAACAACCAGGTGGGAACCTCAGCACCTCAGCACACAGTCACTCAGGACCCAAGGCCACTCGGGGCCCCTAAGGCAGGGTCTGATCCTGTCTCTCCCCTTTGGTGCTTCAGACTCAGGAGCTGAACAAGCAGGTGGTGTCCAGCTCGGAGCAGCTGCAGACCTGCCAGGCAGAGATCATCGAGCTGAGACGCACGGTCAACGCCTTGGAGATCGAGCTGCAGGCCCAGCACAACCTGGTGGGTGTGGTTCAGACCTCCTGGTGAGAGATGTGAGGTCGGGGGATCCGAGTCCCTGGGATGCTCTGTGGGCCATGCTCTCCTTAACTCTTGAAGCTTGGACTTCTCTGGAACCCTATGGAGAAACCCAGTAAAGGAGCTGCGCTGACATCCTGTATCTTCCCCACACAGAGGGACTCTCTGGAGAACACGTTGACAGAGACGGAGGCCCGCTACAGCTCCCAGCTGTCCCAGGTGCAGTGCATGATCACCAACGTGGAGTCCCAGCTGGCCGAGATCAGGGGTGACCTGGAGAGACAGAACCAGGAGTACCAGGTGTTGCTGGACGTGCGGGCGCGGCTGGAGTGTGAGATCAATACGTACCGGGGCCTGCTGGAGAGCGAGGACTGCAAGTGAGTGTGAAGCTGGTCATATTTTCTCTGGGGGCACATGAGGTTGTTGTGGGGGATGAAAAGTTTTCTTGATGAAAATAAATGTATAATTCAAGTGTTTGGTTGGCAGCAAAGGACGAGAGATATAAACAAAGTGTGTTTAGTGTCTTCCTATTTCTTCAGCTCATTTTACCCTAACTTGAGCCAATGGTTTTCTGTCTCCAGACTCCCCTGCAATCCATGTGCCACAACCAATGCATGTGACAAGCCCATCGGACCCTGCGTCTCCAATCCTTGTGCCCCACGTGCTCGGTGCGGGCCTTGCAATACCTTTGTGCACTAGAGGCCGTGGTGCCAGGAGGGGGAGAAGGGCTCCAAAGTCACATCTCAACTCTACTTCATCCAGATATCTCCAGCAGTGAGCACTCTGGACAAAGGAAGAAACTTCTAGCAGCACCCGCTTCCAGAAAGCACCTCTAGCCTTCCGCTGAATTCCCTAGCCTGATTGATCCTTTAGCACAAGAGATGGCAGTATCTCCTTACTGGCTCAGTCTGTTTTCTGAGTTACATAGGGAAACCTACAACCTGTGTCAACCTATATCAAATAGTATCTGTTAGAACAATGCCACATTTGCATAACGTATTATGCTTTAACAGGTACCTATCTAGATGTGATTTAAACACAATTACATTAAATGTGATATTACTGATGGGCACGCTATGGAAGTGAATGTAATTGGAAGAAAATCTTCCTTGTCACTCTTTTGGTCTTTGGAGATGCAATAAAAGATCCCTTGCTAGCCTCCTAATAAATTCTTATTCTGGCACAAAAGTGATAATTGTCCTTTTCATTCATTAGTTTCAAAATTGGGTGTCTTGTATAAACAAAAAGGGACCAGCGTTCTTCTATCAGATGAAGGGGTCATTCACCCCAATCTATGGTCTGTGAGTTCTCTGAAAGGAAGTCTCCACTACACAGCACCCACCTATTGAAGTGGATGTGGTGTTTGGGAAGAAGGTGGTGGGAAAGGAACAGCAAATTCACATGAGGGTCTCTGCAAACATTTTCTGTCAAGCTCTTCAGGGGGAGTACGAGAGAGAATCACAGGAGGAGGACAGCATCAGGAGGAAGTGAATCTCGAGAGAAAGGCTGTGCCTCTTGCCAACATGAAAATATTATAACCTAGGAAGAACTGGGAAAAATATACTTAGCCAACAATTATCTTCCTCCAACCTGATCTCTGCATATTGGATTTTCTTTTTCACAGCCATTTGTTGACCATTAGGTGGTCAACAAATAGTTAATACGCTACCTGCCTGAAATGAATAACCTATGTGGGGCAGATGAAGAAATGAATCCTAGAGAGGTTGCTGGCATAATGTCACAAAGCAAATACACTTTTGCTAAACAGAGGAGATGCACTTGGGTGACTATGAGAACAGGAAACATGTGGGCACACGATTGCCTTTTTCTAATGAGAACTGAGTATTTCTCCTTCTCTTAACCTTGGCATTGTGTTCTTTGAAGGCAATAAGTCATTCGGACATGAACAGCTATGAGACTCACAGGACGACACAAAACTTCACTGTGAAGGAATTTTGGGACAAGCACGGGATTTGAAGTGCAACTTTTGAATGAAGCCCAATTTAAAACAGAAAGTAAGTGAAGAACTAAAGTGGTGTGACTACACAAAGATTGAATTCATGCCGCCAGTTTTTCAGTTTTTCTTGGAGGCACTTAAGCATAGACCCAGAAAGGTGCCCGTCATGGCCACGTCCAAGTGCTGCCCAGGGGCCCAGCCCTTGTCGCTAGACATAAAGCCGACCAAAGGTGACACAGTAAGGTATGTATTCCAGAAAGTTTGGGGTTTTAACTGAGACTCGGAGTGTGTCTAAAAAATCTTTTTTCCCCCTCTCTAGTTAAGCTGTGACTGATAACAAATAAAGACCTGGTGAAAAAGGAGTTCTTTCAAACTCACAAATTGCATAGCCAATGAAATAGGTTGATTGAAAAATGTTAGTTAATGTGTATGCCTATATTTGAAAAAATCGTGGATTTGTATATACATTTATAAATACATAAAATGCTAGGAAGATATACATATTAAATTCATGATTGTGTTTGTCCCTGGGAAGAAGGGATGGGAATGTAAACATGAATGAAAGTCAAAGAAGTTCTCTATCTTATCATAAATGCTTTTTTTAAAAACCAAAAAAAAACATTTACTTGATTTTTAACACATTTAGAGCAAAGATGAAAAAATATTGACAGCCACTAATCCTGAGTATGGTAGCACAGGTTTTAAAATATATTTTTTCTGTTCTTTGGTTGCTTTGTTTTAATGCCTGTTTTTTGTTTCAAGAAAGTATTTTATCGCTATCAAAACAAAATACAACAAAAGGATTGGGTGGAAAAGCAAGCTAATCTGTTTATTTCAGCCATTGATGGCTGTGGTAATCCTGGGTATGAGACGTTGGAATCTTAATGGCATAGCTGTTTACCTGACGGAAACTATGGTGCTTAGAATAGGCTGAGTAACCAGAAGGACAGACAACCAGGACAGCCACAGACAGCCACAAAGTGACGGCAAATGACATCTGTCCAGATCCTTGCAATAAGGTAGTCACGAAAAGGGATTTGTGATTTTCATACTTATTATGATAAGGAGAAAGGAAGACAAGTGCATCAAAGGGCACTTTATAAAAAAATCTAACTGCTTTATTACAAGCAGTCTGGGGTTCTCTTGGAAGCACCGTATAAGATTTACACAAAATAAGTATTTCCCTCTTTATGACGGGTTGGGAAGCACCATGTCCAAAGACAAATATGAAAATGCTCTCAACCAGAGAAGAATCAATAAAATAAGTGTATGGTTATCACGGGTGCCTACCTGTGGGTATGCAAGTTTCTGACATCTGTTTAGTAGATTCATGGTCTTAGGAAACTTTCCTGCTCAGGACGGAGTTTCCTTTTTCAAATACAAATCCTTGACTTTTATTAAGAATATCTTTCTGTGGCATCCTTCTTGGTCAGAAATTTTACAATAGAAGTAGACAGAAAAACAGGGGTTTTGGAGGTGATTAATTTTATCTGTCGACCCAGCTAAGGGATGCCCAGATAGCTGGTAGACATTATTTCTGGGTGTATCTGTGGGGATGTTTCTGGAAGAGATTAGCATTTGAATCAGTAGACTAAGAAGTTCAATAGCCTTTACCAGTGGGTGGGGGGCATCATCCAATCACTGAGGGCCTGGACAGAACAAAAAAGCAGTGAATTTGCTCCCTTTGTTGGAGCCGAGACATTCATCCTCTCCTGCCCTTGGACACCGAGGCTCCTGGTTCTCTGGCCTTCAGACTCAGAATGAGTGCAGTTGTCTGTCTTGTAGGTGGCAGATCGTGGAACTTCTTAGCCTCCATAATCACATGAGCCAATTCCCATAATAAATGTATATATCTATATATGTCCTATTAGTTCCGTGTCTCTGGAAAACCCTGACTAATACAAGGAAAGAGAGTGCCAAGATGGCAGGCAATGCAGTTTGTGGTGGCATGTGTGTCCTGAACATAAAATACAGGCCTGGGAAGAGTCCTATGGGGACAGGAGACTGGGGAATGGAGAGGAGTGTGCATTCAACATGGACCATCTTTTCTGGTTCTCACACTTCCCTGAGTTCAATGAACCTGGAGGTATTAAATTAAATTTGCCTTCAGGGTCAAGTGAGAGGGCTTCTTTCCTTCATTCAGCTTCCTTCAACTAATCCCCCTAGTTTCTTGTTTATGGGGGGGGGGGGGAGAGAGAGAGAGAGAGAGAGAGAGAGAGAGAGAGAGAGAGAGAGAGAGCGCAAAACATAGAGTGAGCATGTAATGTATGGTTCAGTTAAAGGGTTATTAGCAAACCTCGGGAAATGGTTGATACCAGACACTTTTTGTTGTTGGGGGAAAGGACAGGGAAGAGGCAGAGGACAGTGACTATAGGCCATCAGCATCCCACAGGTTAGGGAAAGGATTACCTGGGAGAAGAGAGAGACTGTATGAAAAAAGGACTGCACAACAATGTCTCCTATGCCAATGTTGTTCTTACAAAAGCTAGCCCTCTGGTTGACATAGACCCTCCCCTCAATTTGTGACTGCAGTGGAAGGAACCTTATGGGGTTTCTGAAGATAGTTCATAAAAGGAATGGCAGCTTCCACCTAGGTTCCCCGGGTGGCTTGGAACCCAGGCACTGGGCTATGAGGAAGCCCAAGTAGCCTTCAAGTAGCCCCCAGCCTACAAGTCTTTCCCGATGATGTTCCAGGCATCACAGAGCAGAGATCAGCTATCCTGCTGTGCCTTTTCTGAATTCCTGACACAGAATCCATGAGCATAAGAAAGTGTTTGTTGATTTACAGCATTATATTTGGGGCATTTGTTATGCAGCTGTAGGAACCAGAACAAGGATTTTCTCTGGGGCCTCTGGTTTGTCTTTACCTTGGGAACCAAATGAAAGTATCAGACAATTACATCTTGACTTCCCAGCATCCATAAAATTCTAAGGGGGTCTAAAGAGGGCTGACTTTCTTTTGTCAACTGTATTTCCAAAGACCACACCTGCAGATACTTCTAGGTTGTCTTTTATTCCTTTAAAGATAGCAACATAGCTCATGATACTGGGTGTTGGATAATTCCAGTATCGGGAGTCTTTGTGGTCTGCTTATGCTTTGCTGTTTCTACAGGTTCTCTCTCATGGTGCCTCGCTTCCTTGTGGGCTTAGTGTGAGTTGTTCATTGTATCAGCCAGAGGAGGCTAAGTTACAGTTACTGTAGTAACAATCAACTCCCACATTTCCCAAATCTGATCACAAGAGCGTATGTCTTGCTTATGCGCTAAGTCTAGCATAAGCCATTAGGAGGCTCCACTCATCATATCTATTAAAAACCAGGCCTGACAGTGGCATCAGCTCTAGATATACTTCCACAGATCTGCTTGGGAGGGTGAAGAAAAAGTGGCAAATTCTGCAATGATACACAAAGCTTCAGTCTAGAAGTGATGTGTGACACACATCACTTCCATTCATATGTTATTAGCCAAGGCAAGTCACTTGGCCATAGCCAACTTCAAAGGAGGCAGAGACGTGCACTCCTGACATATTTCTGAAAGGCAGAGAGACAGAAATATTTGGTGAATAATGCACTAATGATTACCACCCTCATTTTCCTTTGGATATTATATGTGAGACTTTGTTGAGGTAGGATGTTGGTGTGTTCCTCCAGAAAGGACTGCCATTTGTTCCTGCCAGTGCACTGGGGCGCTACCAGTCTGAGGCCACTTTAAATCCATAGCCTGAAGTTTTTGGAATCACCCAGGTAATGTGCAAGACCAGTGCCCTGGTGGTAGGTGTGGGTGGGCTGAAATAACGTCTGGGCCACCATCACACCAAGCATGTGGTCCTTTGGGGTCCCAGCTTTATGGAGGGGTGGATCTGCTAGAGGATGGATCCTGGTGGTGGGTCCTGGACTTTATTTTCTGTTTTTATCTCCCTGAGAGGTCACAAAAACTACAATTTAAGTTTGCCAAATTCAACAGATCCCTTTGAAGGAAAAGCAGTTTCAGTGCTCAGTTCACCTTTCTGAATACCTGCCAATTACTCAGTTCTTTGATAATTTTTTGGCAATTTGTGTGATTTGTCAGCTCTTCAATGCTTTTAAGATGATTCAAATTTTTAAAAAGGAAAACCAGCATACTTAGTTGTTTTTATGATGCAGGTTAATCCAAATAACCTGGCCTGCCATACCATCTGACACAGAATCTCTGCAGCTGTACTGTCCTATACAGAAGCCACTGGCCACATGAGGCTAATTCAATATAAATGTATTAACATTAAGCAAAATTATAATTTCTGTTTCTCCATCACGTTAGCTACATTTCAACACTGCTTCCAGACCTGATTGGGTAAAGCAGTTACTGATAACAATGAAGGATGAGTGAGGAACAGCAGCAGAAACTCCATTCTCTTCTAGTTGATACTTTTGACTGTATTGCACTATATGGGGTCATCTCATCCATTTATGATTTTATTTATTCATTTATTTAACAAGTATTTGTTGAATACCTACCATACAATAGCCACTGGATGTAAATTGGTGAATAAAACAGCTATGGTCATAGCTGTGAAACTTACTACTTGAAGATATTCTTACCCTAAGATTTACATTAAGAGAAAGAGGCAATTTTCTGTGGTTTCCTCAAGAAAACCTGACATAGAGGATGGAGGATGGGCTTCAGAAGCAGACAGATACGGGTTCAAATCCAATCCCCACATATTCTAGTTAAAGTAATTGACCTCCATGAGCCTCAGTTTCCTCATGTACAAAATTAAAAAAAAAATACTGCATATAGTTATCTTGGGTACTAACCAAGAAAACATGTAAAGTGCTTAGTGCAGTAGCTGGCACAATTGGAGGGGCTGATAATGTATTCCCTTTGCCAAGAGATGGTTAATTGGACACACGATTTAAATCAGTACCATGTAATATAATAAGCTTCTCACATCAAACCTAGTTTTTGTTGAGTTGCTTCTGGTGAAGCCAGAATCAGGGCTTATTTTGTGATTGTCTCTAAAAGAAACACCAGAAGCTGCATGTGTAATGTCAACTGATGAACACTAGAGGCCGCCAGAACAGATGCCATGCCTTGATTTTTATTTTTTTAATGACTCCTGCTCTACCTCCCCATCTTGTTCTTTCTTGCACATTGAGCATACATTTAATATGCACTCAAGTCCCCCAGTTAGGAAAACCAGGACATTTTTGTAAAGCAGTATCTGCCACACCTCAAAATACATTCCTGATGGATAACAGCAGTAAATGTAAAAAATGCAACTATATAAACTAAATTAAAGTTAATAGTTGTCTTTTTGGGGATGGTGAATAAGTTTCAAAGCATAAAAGCAGCAGCAAGAAAAATATAGGTAGGATTTCCTATATAAAAAGAAAATTATATGCATAAAAATACCATAGACAAATTAAAGGGGAATGATACACTGGGACACATTTTGCAACATGCGTGATTGACAGAAAGGAAAGTTAATATGCTTAGCATAAAATAAGCTCTTATAAATAAATTAGGAAAGATGAGTAGCTTAACCAAAAAATTGGCACAAGCAGATAATTCCCAAAGAAGAAATAAAGTGGCCTATAAAAAATGCACTACTAATGAAATAAATACAAATAAATACTACAATGAGATTTCATGATTGGACTATCAATTATGACAAATCTCTTGACAAAGAGATTAAAAAAAAACTGGTATTGGTGAAGGCACTGTGAAATGGGTGCAAATGGGAACAATTTTTCTGGAGGATGATTTTTTTCAACATTTATTCATAACCTTAAAATTATTAACATGCTGAAGATTCAGTAATTACATTTCTAGGAATTTACTTTAGGGCAATAAGAAAGATGCATAAAGATTCACATTTAAGGAAGTTCATATTAGAAAACTGGAAACAACTTAGATACCCAATAAAAGGGGAGATTTACATCAATTTGAAAACACAAATTCTCAAATTTTCATAATATTTAATAGTCAACATATTCACGAGCATATTCTCAGGTTAAGCACAATATTCAGTGTATAAACCAATTTACAAGTATGATTTTTAAAAAACTTTTATTTTATTTTAAGTGTGTTTTTCCAGGACCCATCAGTTCCAAGTCAAGTAGTTCTTTCAATCTAGCTTGGAGGGTGCAGCTCACAGTGGCCCATGTGGAGAATTGAACCAGCCCCACTCTAACCAACTGAGCTAACCGGCTGCCCCCTGCACAGTATGATTTTGATTTTGTCAAACTACGTGTCAGGATGAAACCTTGAAATATGCACTGGTCTTGTCTTATTTTCTGCAACTTTTTTTTTTTTTTTTTTTAACCACAGCTCTTTCCTCATGACTCAGACATCAGTGGGGTCTTTCTATATTCACTTCATCTAGGGTAGGGTTATGACTGTAGAAATGCAGAGAGAATGACTCAAATCAATGCTTAGCTTATGTAATTCAAAATAGACTTTTGTGGTGGAGGAAAGTGGCAGAGAAGACCTTGGGCCTCCTAGATGGGGTGATGGAAGGATGCAGAAATTGTGGAGAGTAAAGAGAACTCAGATATCTCAGCTGGTGCCATAAGAGAGAGCATCGTGGTCAGGAATAAGACAGGACCATGTACATTTCAGTGAATGCCCACCATGAACCAGTGGCCACTCACTTTAATACTATGATACTATCTAAGTTCCCCCCACCCATCCCAAAACAGATGAAGGATGGGAGGGAGAAATCCTGAATGATTTCTGAGTTTCTACAAAACTGACTTTTCTTCCCCCACAATCTCAAATGAACATTTGAAATAGGGTTAAGCAGACTTAGAGAAAAATAGTTATATATTTTTAACATACCTTGGAACACAGATTTAGAATTTTGTACCTGATATATATATTTACATACGTATCAATATTTATATGCAAATCTTTAGAAAAAAACACTAAAAGGGAAACCAGAATATTAGAAGCAAATATCATTGTTGTGGGATTTCTGGTTGAGATGGTAAACACCGTGATCACCTCCTCTCAGGACCACATCAATTATAACTAAACCACAGAAAAACCATCACTGAGAATTGCCTGAAGTCTAGCTGAGCAAAAGCCCTACAACTATGGACATACAGAAGAAGCCACCTCCAGACTAGTAGGAGGGGCTGAGACACAAACAGGCTGGTCCCACACCTATGTGTGACCATTAAAAATCGGGAGAAATATCTTGGCTGTGGAGGTCCTCCCCAAGGACTGAGAGGTCCTAACCCCTCCCCAGCCCAAGAGTTTCAGTGCTGGGGACAGAAGTCCCCATAATTTCTGACTGTGAAAACCAGCAGAGATTGTGGACGAGTGAGACCCACGGCAGCTACACTCCCAAGCACTCCTTTTAAAGGGACCACACACAGCTTTATTTGCTGATGGACTCACCTGCTATGAGCTCCAGCACTGGGGCAGCAGCTTGAAAAGTGCAAGGGGACATATGGGGAAGAACTAAATAGTCTAGCCTCAAGGTGAGGGCTGGAGGGGCAGCTATCTCCGAGATGGAGGAGCAGGTGGAAGGCATTGTTTCTTTGTTGAACCCTACCCCTCCCAGCATGCAGACTTAGGCAGACGTCATATCTGAGTATCCATCAAACTGGCTATCACCTTTCATCTGCCTGGCCCTAGCGATTCCCTGAGACCACACCCCACCCAACTTGCCAGCACACCCATACCACTTCTAATAGCTTTTCCATATAAGTGGTCTGCCTTGGCTCATGCTGCAGACATTCCTAAAATTTCTCAAAGGTTCACAAAACCCAAACAAGCAGCATCTGGCATCAACACGTCCTGTACCTCTGGCTGAACAGCCCTAAGGCTGACCTAGCAATAGCCAGGCTTGATTCATGGCTTGGCCTCTCAAGGCACCTCCAAGCACAGCACAAGTAGCGGCCATTTCTGGATTGCTTTGTGGCTCATGCCAGATGGCCCCAGGCAGAGCACAGACTGCAGTTGAACTTGGCCTGCAGTGGGTCTCCTCCCAGGAGGCCCCAGGGTTGGCAGGCCAAGCAGCCAGATTTGGACTGGGTTGGAGCATCACCCGGCCACCTCCAAGGACGACACACCCAAATGGCAGACTGTGCAGGCACCAGAGCCCTGCTAAAGCAAACCCTGCTCTGTAGGGTCAGCCCCTGCACAACAGCTCCTCCACTGTATTCACAGCTAGTCCTCACAACCAATCAGTCTGAGGGTTAATCTGCCCACTGACATGCAAACAACAATCAATCTCAACTACAACAAGAGGGCACATACAACACACACAAGGGAAACATTTGGAGCACCCAGCTCTGGTGATCAGGGAGACTGCACCCCTGGACCCATAGGACACCTACTACATAATGCAACTTACTAAGATCAGGAAGCATAGTAGTCCTACAAAGAAATAAACACAGGGATGCAGCCAAAATGGGGAAACAAAGAAACATTTCCCAAATAAAAGAACAGAACAAAGCTCCAGAAAAAAAAAAAAAAAAAGGTTAAACAAAACGGAGACAAGCAATCTACTAGATGCAGAATTCCAAACACTGCTTATAAGGATGCTCAATAATCTCAGGGAGAACTTCAACAAAGAGACAGAGAACATAAAAATAAAGATAGAAAACATAAGAAAGAACCATTCAGAAATAAAGACACAACAACTGAAATGAAGAATACATTAGAGGGAATTGAGAGTAGATTAGCTGAAGCAGAGGATCGAATCAGTGATTTAGAAGATAAGGTAGCAGAACACACCCAATCAGAACAGCAAAAAGAAAAAAGAATAAAAAAAAAATGAGGACAATTTCAGGGGCCTCTAGGACATCAAGCGTACCAACATTTGTGTCATAGGGATACTAGAAGAAAAAGAGAGACAGCAAGGTATTGAAAACCTATTTGAGGAAATAATGACTGAAAACTTCCCTAACCTGATGAAGGAAATAGAAATACATGCCCAGGAAAGTGCAGAGATTCTCAAACAAGATGAACCCAAAGAGGCCAATACCAAAACACATCATAATTAAAGTGCCAAAGGTTAAAGACACAGAGAGAATCTTAAAAGCAGCAAGAGAAAAGCAGTTAGTTACCTACAAGGGAGCTCCCGTAAGACTGTCAGCTGATTTTTCAACATAAACTTTGCAGGCCAGAAAGGATTGGCACAAAATATTCAAAGTGATGAAAAGCAAGGACCTACAACCAAGATTACTCTGCCCAGCAAAGCTATCATTTAGAATTGAAGGACAGATAAAGAGCTTTTCAAACAGGAAAAAGCTAAACCTCCACCACCAAACCAGTATTATAAGGAGTGTTATTAGAGGAAATTCTTTAAGACAAAAAAATAAAAGGTCAAAAATATGAATAATAAAATGGCAATGACTAACATGCATCAATAATTACTTTAAATGTAAATGGATTAATTGCTGCAATCAAAAGATAGGGTGGCTGAATGGATAAGACAACAAGACCCTTACATATGCTGCCTACAAGAGACTCACTTCAGATCAAAGGATACACACAGACTGAGATCAAAGGATACACACAGACTGAAAGTAAAGGGATGGGGAAAAGATATTTCGTGAAAAATGGAAACAAACAAAAAAAGCCGTGATAGCAATACTTATACCAGACAAAATAGACAAAGGCTATAACAAAGGCTAGAACAAGTGACAAAGAAGGACCCAGTAATCCCACCTCTGGGTAATTATCCTAAGAAACCCAAAATGCTACTTTGAGGAGACATGTGCATCTATATGTTCATTACAGCATTTTTTACAATGGCCAAGATGTGGAGGCAGCCTAGTGTCCGATGATGGACGAATGGATAAAGAGTAGGTGGTGCACACATACAATGGCATATTGCTCAGCCATGGAAGGGAATGGATTCTCACCACCTGTGGTGGCACGGATGGACCTGAAGGGTATTGTGCTGAGTGGAGTCTGTCAGACAAAGAAAGACAGATGCAATGTGATTTTGCTTATATGTGGAATTTAAAGAATAAAATAAACAAACAAACAAAACAGTAACAAACTCATAGACACAGAGAAGATTTTGATGGTGGCCAGACAGGATGGGGGCTGAGAATGGGTGAAAAAGCAGAAGGGATTAAAGTACAAATTGGTTGTTACCCAGTAGTCACGTGGGTGTAAAGTGGAATGCCAGGTGGGTACTAGACTAGTCAGGGGGATCACTTCTTAAATTATACAAATGTCTAATCACTATGCTGTACACCTGAAATTAATATAAAATAATACTGAATGCCAACTGTAATTGAAAAATTAAAAAAGTGTGTGTGTGTGTGTGTGTGGGGAAAGGTGAAGGGGAATAGGAAGTTTAAATTTCCAGGTAAAAAACAAATAAGTCATGGGAATGTAATGTACAGCATGGGGAATATAGTCAATAATATTGTGATAGCGTGGTACAGTGTCAGATGGTTGCATGGTGATCACTTCTTTAGATATAAAAATGTTGAATAACTATGGTGTATACCTGAAACTAATATAATATTGTATGCTACCTATATTTTAATAAAAATCTTTAAAAAAAAGGGAAGAGGCTCCAAGAAGGAGGTAGCACTTGATCAGAGCTTTGAAAACCCAAATATTTTGTTCATATAAAATTTGTCTGCCTGTCTTGTTAACTATAAGCCCTTCAGGAGAGACAGTATCTTTACCTCATCAAAACCTAGCGCAAACCATAACATACTGTAAGTGGAATAAATCGGGAACAGTAACACTAATGAGGATTCATGAGAAGGATATTGAAACTTTATGTACTTCTAATAGCTCCAACTTTAATCAACTATTAATGTGTAATATTAGCATAATTCTGAAATAAAAGTTTGATGGGATATGTTTGGACAGAAGAGTGTGTACAGGTCTGAGAAGAGGGAAAGTTTTTCCAAGCATGACCTTTACCTGGTGAGGAGATGAGGAAGCAGGAGGTGTGTTTAGAGCCTGACAGACCAGCTTTTGGTGTGGAGCAGAGGATAAATGTGGTAGTGGGAGCTGAAAGTGCCAAGGAGTGAGGTAGGACCATATCTGGCAGTGCTTTGAATGGTTATCTGTGAGATTTGCTTGTAAGGAAGGATGGCATGTGATGTATCAGGCAGCTACCATGTTTCCCCGAAAATAAGACCTAGCCGGACAATCAGCTCTAATGTGTCTTTTGGAGCAAAAACTAATATAAGACCAGGTATAATATAATATAATATAATATAATATAATATAATATAATATAATAAATATAATATACCGGGTCTTATATTAATTTTTGCTCCAAAAGACACATTAAAGGTGATTGTCTGGCTAGGTCTTATTTTCGAGGAAACAGGGTATGTATAGGCTGGTTTGTGATAGGTCCTAGATGGGCCCAATTGGCCCCACAAGTGGTGGATTGGGTGGGAAAGAAGAAAGATCAATCAGGAGGCTGGTGAGAGAAAACAAGGACTGAGATGGGTGGAGGTGGGGGAGTGGACGGGCAAAGGGTGGGGTGGATTTCAGAGGAACAGCCTGAGGTATGGAAGCTAATTGGAGGTAGAAGAACAATGGAAAGAGAAGGAAGGAAACTAGTACTGGTTGAATACCTACTATGGTTTAACATGAGTGAAGTTTCTGGGCCTGAGGAAACAAAACAACAGTTGGTCTGCAATGGAAAGAGCTGAAAATAGATGACTAGATTTGGGAGAGATGTTGGAAAGTCACCTAATAAAGATCACAGAGCTGGCGAGATCCAAGATGGCTGAGTAGATAAACACTACGCCTGTGTTCCTTCCATGAACACATTGAAACTACGACTGAATTATAGAACAATCAACCTGGAAAACCATCTGAAGTCTAGCTAAACAGAAGTCTTATAACTAAAAATATAAAGAAGAAGCCATGTCAAGACTGGTAAGAGGGGCGGAGACGCAGAACAGGCCGTAAACCTTCCTGTGGCGGTTGAGAATCAGGAGGAGTATGTTGGCCGCAGGGGTTCCCCCCAAAAGCTGTGAGGGACCCTAGCCCTCCACACCAGGCTCCCCAGTCCAGAGTCTTTGTGCCGGGAAGAGGAGCCCCCACAACATCTGGCTGTGAACAACAGTGGCGATTCCGACCATTTGGGTAGGACAGAAGGCTGCTGGGAAACCCAGACATCCTCTTAAACGGCCCGTGCACAGACTCACTCGCTCGCAGGCACTCACCTGGGGCTCCAGCGGAGGTATGGTGACTCAGGGGGCCTCAGAGACATATGGGGGGCTGACTGAGCTGTGTGGCGATGGGAGGCAGACTGCAGGACAGTCAGCATTTTCCCAGTGAGAGGTCTTCCTTCCATGCAGCCTTTCCTATGTTGAGCCCGCCCCCACAGGCCAAATCTGAATCTGATTGGCCTGGTGAGCTCAGATGCTCTACCCTTCTGACTCACTGAGACCCTGCCCCATTCAACTTGCACACAGCTGGAGGCGCTTTCTCCTTGAGCAGCCAGCCCCTTCTGCATTGCACTCTTTTTCGAAAAACTTATCAGAGACCACAGGACCCAGGCAGGCGGCAGCTGGCCTCAGTTTGCTCTGAGACTTTTGCTGAGTCACTCTAGGCTCAGCATTGGCACAAAACCAGAGTCTACATTAACCTGTTGACCACAATTCTTCCTATTCTAGTGACTACTTGAGACCCTGTCTCACAAAACTCCTGTACTCCACGAGGCTTTATCAGGGGCTGAATCTCTTAGGAGCTGGCATGTGGCAGCAGGCCCTGGGGTGTCCTGGTCTTTTGTGGAGCTACCCCAGGCCCAGCACTGGTAGCAGCGGTCCTCAGTTCACAGCAAGGCATCTCCCACACACCTCCTGGGTTAGCACAGGCAGTGAGCAACCGTGAATTGCTTTGTAGCTCCTACCAGGTAGCCCCTGACTGGTCACAGGCACAGGCACCAGAGGGCTCAACAGGCACCAGAGCCCACTGGGGCGAATCCCACTTAGTGGGGTAAGCTCCCTCCCCTCACCCCGCACAGTAGCCTATAAGCTGTGGACGTGGCCAAAGGCTACTTGGCCACGTTGAGAAACCCAAAGCTACTTCGAGGGGCCATGTTCATCCATATGTTCATTGCAGCATTGTTTACAATGGCCAAGATGTCGAGGCAGCCTGGGTGTCTGTCTATAGAAGAATAAAGAGGAGGTGGTATATATACAATGAAAGATTGCTCGGCCAGGGAAGGGAATGGTTTCTTCCCATCTGCGGCGGCATGGATGGGCCTGGAGGATGCTGTGCTGAGTGGAGTATAAGATGGAGAAAGATGATGCAATGTGATTTTACTCATAGGTGGAATCTAAAGAACAAAATAAACAAACAAAACAGAAACAAACTCATAGACACAGAGAACATATTGATGGTTGCCAGATGGAAGGGGGTTTGGGGGAGAGTGAAAAAGGGGAAAGGATTAAGAAGTACAAATTTGTTGTTAAACAGTAGTCATGAGGATGTAGGGTATAGCATAAGGAATATAGTCAATAATATTGCAATAACTATGTATGGTGTCAGATGGGTACCAGATTTGTTGGGGTGATAGTTGGTAGGGCATTGGAGGCAGGGTGATAAAGTAAAGGGATTAAGAAGTACAAACCGGTAGTTACATAATTTACATGGGAGTGTAAAGCAAAGAATAGGGAATATAGTCAATAATATGGTAATAACTATGTATAGTGCCAGGTGGGTACTAGACTAGTCAGGGGAATAATTTCTTAAATTATATAAATGTCTAACCACTATGCTGTACTCCTGAAATTAATACAAAATAATATTGAATGTCAACAGTAATTGAAAAATTTTAAAAGGGGAGGAAAAGGTGAAGGGGAATAAGAGATCCAAATTTCCAGGTATAAAACAATTAAGTCATGGGGATGTAATATACAGCACAGGGAAAATAGTGAATAATATTCTGATAGCGTGGTACAGTGTCAGATGGTTGCTGGACTTATCATGGTGATCACTTCTTTAGGTCTATAAATGTTGAATAACTATGGTGTACACCTGAAACTAATATAATATTGTATGTTAGCTATATATTTATTTATTTATTTATTTATTTATTTTATTAAATTTATTGGGGTGACAATTGTTAGTAAAATTACATAGATTTCAGGTGTACAATTCTGTATTACATCATCTATAAATCCCATTGTGTGTTCATCACCCAGAGTCAGTTCTCCTTCCATCACCATATATTCGATCCCCCTTACCCTCATCTCCCACCCCCCACCCCCCATGTTAGCTATATTTTAATAAAAATCTTAAAAAATAAAGTGACTGTTCCTAGATTTTTATTATTAGGTATCATATTGAGAGAAAAAATTTGTATCAGTTTAAGAAAGAAGGTACCATTTATATTCTGGTGCTACTTATCAGGTGCTTTTTTTTTTCAAAATGGATGTTGCATTTTTTCAAAATAATTTTGGCGTACTTTGGGATAATCACTTTATTTTTCTTCTACAACATATTGATGTGCAAACCTATATTAATGAATTCCCAGTATTGAATTATCTTTTCACTCTTGAAAGAAAATCTGCTGTTTTCACTATTTCATAAACAGCTGGATACATTTAGTATTGCATTTTAGATTTTGCCATCTAAATGTAAATATTTGAGATTATTTTGTGTTCTCTTTTGTGTTAGTTTTATATGTTTTCGATAGAATTTGGCAAGTATTTGCATTGGGATATTTTTCCATATATTTTAATGTCCCTGAAGAGTTAAGGAGTCAGAAAATTATTTGTTCTTTGAAATTTGAAATAACTTTTCTTTAAATCCTCTGATCAGGTAAGTGTTTACATTGTTTTTCAAGTACTTCTTAAGAATTTTTCTGTTTCTTCAGCAGTTAATATTCAGATATTTGATATGAATGATTCACTATATGAAGATTGTCAAATATTTTTGTGTCTAAGATGACACCTCCTTTCTTATCCCTCATTTTTTTCTTGTCTCTTATTTTTTCCTTGATTAGAATAGAGGTTTGTATATTTTTAAAAAATGAATGAAAAGAATGTATGTGTCGTGAACTTTGCTGTCTTATACTTACCCACAGGTGTCCATCCGTGGACGTGGAGTGGTGGGAGGACACTGGACCAGGAAAAGAGAACATTCACGGTCCAGTCTATCATGAGTGTGTCCTCTCTGGGTCTTGCTATCATCTGTATTAAAAAAAAGTGCTTGTGGTTGATGGTCATGCAGCGTTAAATTGTATCAGTGTTTCTCCTAACCTATTTGATAGCCTGAGTCACCTGGAAAACTTTCAAATATGATACAGCTTCTCAAGCTCCCATGAGTGCACATTCTGATTTAATAGGACTGGGGTGCAAGTTGGAGATCTGTGTTTTTCAAAAGCTCCCACCCTAGACAATTCTGACGTAAAATCGGGTTAAGAAATCCTGGACCACATGATCTTTGGGGGGTCACTCCCGGTTCTACAATTCCACCTTCTGTGAAGCGCTGAGCGTCATATCAGATCCAAGTCACCCATTCCTTCTCCCTGTCTCCGCTCCCCTCAACGTCTGGTTCTCCATCCTTCTAGCCCTTCCTAGAGGCTGCTTTACCTCCAGGCCCATCTAAAACGGAAAGGGAAATTGAAAAGGATGTACTGTGTCCCTTGATCCAGATGTCTACATCTTGCCACCCGCCATCCTCACCTCCCACTCTCGGTACTGCTCCCCAGAGGGCTGAGCCTGTAGCCTTCAAAGGTGCCATTATCATTCCAAGAGGATGACCAGGTACTAAAGCCCAAAACGGAGACAGGAAACTTGACCCACCTCAGAATTTACACATGGACCAGAATCCTCTGGGGATTCTTGTCTTCTTCCAGAGGCATTTTATTGCCCAGATGATACTCTGGGTATATTGTACGCTTCTCCCTCATTGTGCCAGATGGTGTTTTAAAAAAGGTGCAGAACATTCCCATTTTGATGCAGTGTTTGGATGTTCAATGATCTCCCTCCCTTCCTTCTTCCTTTCTGTTCTTCATCTCCTCCTCTCCCTCCTCTATAAAGAAAAGGCCTGGGGCTGGGTGTTGCACATTCTAACCACTGCTGTTCCGGCCCATTTAGAGAGAGGGGTGTGTGTCCAGTTCACCATGCAGCCCAGGGAAACGTGGTTCCCCCGCCTCTTGCAGTTTTATGATGAGTCGCTCCATTTCTCAGGGCAGTTATTACTCATGATTGATGCTCATTGACCAACCCCAAACAAATGTGCGGCACACTCTGCATACCACACATACACACAAATATTTGCCTTGCTCACATGGGCCGAATAAAGATGCTACTTCCACCTGGGAGGAACCACACGACCAGCCCTCCTACAGCTGCAGCCGCCTTGCCTTCCGTGGAAGGCTCAGATCATGCAGCTTTTACCATTCTGGTTTTCCAGCACTAGCATCCATGACAAAAGGGCTCGGCTGCCCACTCGCCATCGGAGATGTGGAAGAGGAGCAGCCATGCCAGAGCCGGAATCTGTGGCTGGCTTGTCCTTCCTCTTTCCCACTGGGGCTAATGATGGTTGGTCCATGTTTGGCCATGATGACAGGTCTTTCGGAAGGTGTATTTTTACCCTCTGGACAAATAGCAGTTGGGAGGAGTGGGGCTTTTTTTTATGAGTTGAGGTACTCAGGGCTGGAAAATAAACAGGCAGCTAATGAGACGTTCTATGGAAATTGGCATAAATAATAACAAAGAAAACACTTGTCCCTTGTGCCAACACCCTTTGGGGAGGGGATATAAAAGCTGCTGTCCAGCCGGTGACTGTCACATTTGGGGAACTCCGGCTGCGCTCCTGACCTGCACCCTGACCAGCCGGGATCATGGGGTGCTGCCCAGGAGGGGACTGCTTCACCTGCTGCCCTCAAGACCAAGACTGCTGTGAAATGTGCTGCTGCCAACCCTCCTGCTGCGGCTGCTGCGGGTCTTGCTGCGGGTCTTGCTGCGGCTGCGGAGGCTCAGGCTGCGGAGGCTCGGGCTGTGGGGGCAGCTGCTGCGGGTCTTCCTGTTGTGGATCTGGTTGTGGGGGCGGTGGATCCGGCTGCGGGGGCGGTGGATCCGGCTGCGGGGGCGGCTGCTGTGGGAGCTGCTGTGGATCCGGCTGCTGTGGCTCCAGCGGGTGCTGCGGCCCTGTTTGCTGCCAGCCCTCGCCTGTCTGCGACTCCAAGTGAAGAGCTTGCCCCTCTACTGAGGCAGTCACAGGGAAAGCCTCCATCTGCTCCAGGGGGAGACCCCTGGTCTCCAGGACCCGCCGCACCCCCCAAGACAGTGTCCTGCCTCTCGTGTTATTTGCAGAGGAGGGTTGTTCTCCAACGCCTGCCTGCCCTGGAGTTTTAAGGCCTTGAGAACGAGAGCCATGTGCTGGTGAGGAATTAAAACTGGGTGCTACCCAAAGTGATCCCGGAAACTCAAACGGTGACTCTCCATGGCTTGATTTTCATGAAGTTACATGTCTTGGCACTATAAGGCATTCTCTTACTCAAGATGTCTTTGGGACTGACCCCTCTTCCTCAGTTTTCTGCTGCTTTTGAGATGCAAAAGTTCCTCTTTGTTAACTTCTTAATAAATTCGAGCACGCTGGCATAACCAAATTAGTTCTGCGGCCTCTTCCTTTGCCCCCTCTTGGGCACTGGGCCAGGAAAACTGCCATCTGCCATCCAGGACAGGGGTTTTGAAATGTAGTTTGTGGATCAGCTGCATGAGACTCATCTGAGGGTGGTTAAAATTGGGGTCCTGGAGGCCTCCCTGAGACAGGCAGAGTCAGAACCCACAGGGGCAGCCTGGCAATCTGTTTCTAACAAGAACCCCAGATAACTCTTAGGCACTGACGTTTGAGAACCATACATGTAGACTGAAGCGTCCACACACTGCACGAGATTCACTTGGGGAAGCTTTTGAAAATACAGGTCCTGGGGCTTTGCTGCTAGCGATTCCATCCAGGAGTTCCCTGGGACGTGCATTGTGAAAAAGTCCTGGGTAAATGCTGATGTTGCCCAAGTTTAACTTTGAGCAAGGGCACGGCTTCCTCCTGCACATAGGTCTAGAATGGTTCTGCTGGAGGGCTGCAGGGGTAGTCAGAACTTTCCGGCAAAATTACAGGAGAAGGCTTTGGTATAACAAGCTTGGTTCTGAATGGAAGGGGTTCTGGAAGCAAAACTTTGAGAACACACCGGTTCTAAGGATGTTCTGGGAAGTCCAGGTCCTTCCTCCAGCTTCATGCTTTGGTGAAATCTCCCTTTTCTGGGTTAGGTTTTCTTCTCCTGGAACCAGCTGTGTTTCTTCTGCTTGAGGCCCAGTGATGAGAAAGGTGAGTGTCCATATGCCAGGTGGGGCCTGATGCAGGTATGTATGGATCCAGCTGGAAGGTTAAAATTCAAGAGATAGTTGATTCAACCTCTTGCTGAATGTGACCTTGAGTTACATGTGGAATACAACTAATTCTGCTCTTGCCCTGGGAGAACAATATTTATTTTTTATTCCTACAAAGCAATGTTTTATTCAACAAACAAATAAAAAATATTTTTCTGATTATAAGCATAGCAATGATCCCTAAAAATATGGAAAAAAAATATAGGAAAATACAAAGAAGACATAATAGCCACCTGAATTTTCACCACTTGGGGTTTATTACTGACATATATCTTTCCAGGGTCCTTTCTAAGCATATTTATGCTGCTTTTACTTTTTTGCCTTTTCAAAATTTTCTGTTTCATTTTTTTGTAAGCTAACTTTATTGAGACATAATTTAGATATAATAAAGTATTCCCATTTTTAGTGTATAGTCTGAAGAGATTTGACAATTATATACCATGTTTCCCCGAAAATAAGACCTAGCCGGACAATCAGCTCTAAGGCATCTTTTAGAGCAAAAATTAATATAAGACCCGGTCTTATTTTATTATAATATAAGACCAGGTCATATATAACATAATATAAGATCCGGTCTTATATTAATTTTTGCTCCAAAAGACGCATTAGAGCTGATTATCTGGCTAGGTCTTATTTTGGGGGAAACAAGGTATATTTAACCACTACTGCACTCAAGATATAGAACTTCACCCCCCCCTCCCCCCGCCGCGTCAACTCCCTGGGGCCTTTTGCAGGCAATCCCCCCATCTGACCTGCCTCAGAAAACCACTGGTCTGCTTTGTGTCACTATAAATCTCACCATTTCTAGAATTTCATATACATGAAATAACACAGCGTGACCTTCTAAAATAGTCATTCATGTTGTTGCAGTTATCAACAGTTCATTCCTTTTTATTGAATAGTATTATTGTATGAATAAACTACATTAAAATATTCATCTACTGATGGACATTTGGGTTGTTTCCAGTTTTTTGCTATTATGAATAAAGCTGTTGTGAATATTTATGTACAAATTTTTGTGTGGACATTATGTTTTCATTTCTTTTGGATAAATAACTAGGTGTCGGATTGCTGGGTAAATAGTAAGTGGATAATGGTTCACTTTATAAGAACCTAACCAACTGTTTTGCAAAGTGGCTGTACCATTTTGTATTCCCACCAGCAACATCTAGGAGTTCCAGTTGCTCCGTGTCCTTGCTAACACTTGATATTGTCAGTCTTTTTATTTTCAGCCATTCTAGCAAGCTGTCTAGTGACAGCTCATTGTGTTTTCATTTTTTTGTTGCATTAAGAATCCCAGCAGTATTAGAGGGTCTTGCTTTGGGAGAGAATTCGAGATTTGACTCTGCTCTGGTTCAGTTTTAGACTCTACTATTTAGGTCATTTTTACTCTGGCTGGAATTGGCCCATTAAGAACTGGCTCTTTAACCCCCAGGTCAAAGCTACAGTCAGAGCAGGAGCATGCCAAGGGGACAAAGTTGCCAAGAGGTCAGTTGGTCTTCACTGAGTAGTTGTGATTCAGAGCAGTTCATTCTTCAATTACTCATGACCATGATCTCCTGGATGGGTGAGCGGAAGGTAGCAATTTCTTTGACCTACTGACAGAGAATTGCCCTTCTTAGCTGTCCACAGAGGTCCTCATTCATTCACTCAACAAATATTAACAGTGAACTCCCTAGGTATCAAACACTGCTCTGGGTGCTGGGTATACATCAGTGAATAAACAAAATCCTTGTCCTCCTGGTGCTTATATAATGTCAAGGGGGACAAGAACTACAGAAAAAGAATAAAGTGGGAACGGGCTAGTCATTTAAAAGAGCAGCTTATTCCACTTAGTAGGGAAGGATTCTTTGAGGAGATGACATTCTAGCATAAGAGATGGTGCTATGTAAGTTTCTCAGCTGAGAGCGTTTATGAGGGACTTTCTGGGAGGAGGGTCATCTCCATCTGGAATTTCATTGCTGGTTTAGTCAGGAAGAGAAGGTGGATAGAGATGAGAGGAACTGGAAAGTTGGGGATCAGGGTCTTGGGAGCTTCTTCCCTGCCTTACCTTCTGCAAAGCTGTCTAAAAGTCCTCTGTCTCCATTGCTGAGTCACGTCTCAAAGGATGGCACTTCCTGTTCCTAATCTTCCACTTTGAACCACTAAGTCCTATAGATTTTGCCTCTTTACAACATCTCAGATCACTCCAGTCCCAAGGCACTGCCCAGTTCAGGTTGTCACCATGAAGTTTTTGGGTAATTGCCCCAGACCCCTAATGGTCTGCCCACCTCTAGACTTGCCTTCCTTCTCCAATCCCTCCTCTATAGCCAGAGAGACAGCGCAAAACTTATTATGTTACTCCCCTGCTTAACACTCCCAGGTGTCAGTATAAAAATCCAAATTATCATGGCCGATGGGCCTTTCATGATTGAGTGCCTAACAACCCCTCTAGTCTCATCACTGTCCCTTCTCGTCCCCTTGCACTTTTCATCCAGGCTATAGGACCATTTGCTGCTCCCTAAATGTATTATGCTTTTGAGAAGCCTTCCCTAACTTCCCAAAACCATAGTGATGTTTTTCCTGGGTGCCCCCAAAGCATGCTGCTCATCCATGAGCACTTGTGTGTGTACTGTACCACAATTGCTTATATTTGTATCTGTCTCTCTTCTAAACTTGGGCTCTTGATGGCTGGAGTGGCAACTCATTCATTTTGTAGCCATCACACAGAACCCAATGTTGGCTGGGCTGAATGGATGAAGAGAAAAGAGTGAATGATTATACAAATTAATGAAGAGAAGGATGGTGAATAGATGACAAAATAGATCAGCTTTTCCAAGGGACAGCTTGCCTTTTACATTGATGTTGAAAGTACATAGTTGAGGTAAGGTAAGGCCTTGGTGAACAAGGATGTCAGGGCTTGGTGTATAGAAGCCTAGGGTTCGTGTCTCATTTCATGTCTGTCTCAAGCAATAGCATTGACATAATGCTTTGAGAAAGTATTTGTGTTCTTTGCTTTGTTCCCAATGTCTTTGTGAAAGACCGCTTGTCTTTCCTTTTTACCCTTTGGGTCTTGGATGTATCTTTCTTTTAGGAGCTGTTAAAATCATCAAAGGATGATAGAGTATACAGATGTCATATTATAAAGTTGTACACCTGAAATTTTTATGTCATTAACCAATGTTATCCCAATAAATTGAATTTAAAAAGATCGTCAAAGGTAAGAAGGACTTTGGAGGTCTACTGAATGCTTGAGGTGGGGGTGAGTGGAAAGAGGGAAGAGAAGCAGAAAGGCAGGTCAAGTGTTTTCCAGGCACAGGTAGAGCCAACGGTCTGGGGCAGGGTCGATCACAGAACAGAATGGAGGACAGCATTGTGGGCTGAGCCTGTGGTATGTGGCTTTGACAAGGGCCTCTGAGAAAGGTCTGTCCAGACAAGATGGTGAGAAGGAAGAAAAGCAGTCCTAGATTAGGGGGAGAGCTGTGTGGGATCTTTAGCAAGTAACAAGCTTTTCGATTCTAACCCCCTTTTCCTTTCTTTACCTGAATGGGGTAAGGGGAATCCTATCTCATGGGATTGCTGATGGTTTTAAATAAGATCACTGTGGTAAGTGGAGTCATTTACAATCTAACCCAGATGCCCCCTCTTCCACCGAGCTCATCACTGCTCCCCTTACTAATCCCTGCATGTCTAGTGTTGAGTTTATCATTGCAGTGCAATGAGTTTGCCTGCGTGCTTGTCTGCCCACCAGAGAGTGACATCCATGAGAACGAGTGAGTAGGTCTTACTCATGGGCATCCCCTGAGCCCAGCCCAGGGCCTGCTGCAGAGGCCTAGAAGATGGATAAATTATAAGTTCCTTTCTTCTTCTCCTGTTCGTGATGCTTAGAAACACAGGTCATTTAGCTTGGAGGTGATGATGCTTATTGCAAGATGACCTATAGCTTGAAGGGGTCCAAATTTAGCAAGTCAATAAACAAACATCTTCTTTATGGGTAGGTAAACAACTTCAGGTCAACAGACCTGGGCATAATAAGATGTTCCTCTGAAAACTGGCCCAAACAGCAATGAGGAAAAGACGCAGGAGCTCAAAACAGCATGTTCCAGTGACGGGGTATAAAAGTGAAGGCCTCCGAGAGCTGTCCCAGTCAGGTAGCAACCTCGTAGCACTTACAAGGGAGCAGAGACATCTCCATCATGTCTGGAAACTGCTGTTCTAGGAAATGCCCCTCCGTGCCAGCCATCTCTCTCTGCTCCACTGAGGTGAGCTGCGGAGGGCCTGTCTGCTTGCCCAGTTCCTGCCGGAGCCAGACGTGGCAACTGGTGACTTGTCAAGATAGCTGCAGATCATCGAGCTGTGGCTCACAATGCTGTCAGCCCTCCTGTCCCGTGAGCAGCTGTACCCAACCTGTGTGCTGCCAGGCCACCATTTGTCAGCCCTCCTGTCCTGTGAGCAGCTGTGCCCAACCTGTGTGCTGCCAGGCCACCATTTGTGAGCCCTCCTGTCCCGTGAGCAGCTGTGCCCAACCTGTGTGCTGTGAGACCACCATTTGTGAGCCCTCCTGTCCCGTGAGCAGCTGTGCCGAACCTGTGTGCTGTGAGGCTACCATTTGTCAGCCTTCTGGCTCCGTGAGCAGTTGCTGCCAACCTGTGTGCTGCGAGGCTGCTTCCTGCCAACCAGTCCTCTGTGTGCCCACTTCATGTCAGCCCATCGTCTGTGAACCCAGCTGCTGCCAGCCAGTCATCTGTGAGCCCAGCTGCTGTCCAGCTGTCTGCACTGTGCCGAGTTCCTGCCAACCAGTGGTCTGTGAGCCCACCTGCTGTCAGCCGGCGTGCCCCACGCCGAGCTGCTGTCCCTCCGTCTGCTCTGTGGCTGACAGCTGTCAGGCTGTTTGCTGTGATCCCAGCCCTTGTGAGCCATCTTGCCCAGGGCCCAGCCTCTGCCAGCCTACCTGTGTGACTCTGGTCTGCCAGCCTGTCTGCTTTCGCCCTGTCTGCTGCCTTCCGAGCCCTTGTGAACCACCCTGTGTCTCCAGCACTTGCCAGGAGCCCTCTTGTTGTGTCTCCAGCATCTACCAACCCATCTGCTCAGAGCCCAGACCCTGCTCACCAAGTGTCTGTGTGCCCCGTCCATGCCAACCTTCCTGCTACCTACTCAAGCGCTGTCGATCTGTCTGCTGTGAGCCTGTTTCCTGCCCATCTGCCTCCTGCCAACCTCTCTGCTACCGCCCGGGGTCTTCTGCATCTGCTGTCTGCCAACCAATTTGCTCTCGGACTTTCTACATACCCAGCTCCTGCAAACAGCCTTGCGCGACTTCGGTTTCCTACCGCCCCATTTGCCGCCCAATCTACTCTGGACCCCTCACCTACAGGCAGCCATACGTGACGTCCATCTCCTACCGTCCTCCCTGCTACCGCCCCTGTTACTCCATCCTGCGCCGGCCGGGCTGTCTCACTTCTGTCTCCTTCCGCCCGGCGTGCACCCGCTTGTCTTGTTCTGACTCCTGTAAACAGGATTGCAAAAAGTCCACTTCCAGCCAACCGGACTGTGCTGACTCCACGCCCTGCGTGGTGGAAGTTTCAAAGGCCAGTTCCTGCCAGCCCACTGAGGCCAAAGCCACCACATCAACTACCTGTGAGGCCAGAGCCAGCCAGCCTGATGCCACCAAGACTGCCAACCGCTGAACGACCTCAGCCCACCAATTCCTGCAAAGCAAACCTCCGACGAGAGATAAAATTGGATTGTGCCCCCCAAAGCTCATCATGACTTAGCTGCAATCTTTTTCTTTCTGTACCATCACTTGCCATCTGTTTATGCTTCAGAGAACTTACCAGAAATGTCAGTATCCTAATGGCCCAATGGGAGACCTCCTGGGCACCGAGAGGGGGACATTCTGAGTCCCTGTCTGCTGCTGCCATCAAGCTGAGAAGAGCTGCTTTGCCACATCATCTCAAACCCCTTTCCTGGCATAAATGTTTTCTGCCCTCATACATCTGCTCCCTTGCTGTGTGCTCGTGTCCCTTGGGGATGTCTTTCATGAGATAAAGATATTTAACTGTCCAATAAACGTGGCTAGGTTGAAGTGACACACTGTTTTCATTGCTCTCTCATTAGTGCCATATTCTCATCAGCGGACTTGCTTTATCTTTGAAAGCAGCTTCTTTCATCCATCCATCCATCCAACAAGCTTTTTAGGTAGCTGTTCGGTGCCAGGGACTGCTCTGGGCAATAGGAATGAGAAGCTGAAAGTCTCAGTCCCTATTCTCAAAGGAGCTCCCTTTCCGGTGGGGAGACAGACAGACAGAGAGACAATTAACTATACATTCCATTGTGCTAAGTACTGAGAATGAGGTAAGCACACAGCATGGTGAACTCCACAGGGCATGGGGGCAACCAGGGAAGGATGCCTGGGGGCTGTGATACTGAAGCCTTGTCTTTTAGCAAAAGTGGAAATTAAACAGTTAGAAACTGGGAAGGAAGAGCTTTCCAAGCAGAGGCAACATGTACAAATGAATGGAGCTTGTGAGCACACTGTTCACTAGGTGAAGCCTGGGCAGAGGGCTGCTTAGGGAGGTGAGCTCCGAGGTCAGATAAGCAGACAGTGACCTGCCCTTGTCAGGCCTTATATGCTGGACAGAGGCATTTGGCTTTGGTGCAGGGCTGACAGGAAGCCATTGAAGGGCTATATGCGGGGCAGGGGTGTGAAGAGCACTGAGTTTTGGAACGTCCCTCTGGCCTTGGTGTGGAGAACTGCATGGAGGAGCATGCTCTTGGATATATGCAGACTGGAGAGGAAGCCAGTGGCTTTGAGGTCCACAGTGGGATGAAAACAAGTGTGTGGGGGTCATAGTTACAATAAGAGAGGTGACCTGGATTTCTTGTGCAAGAGCTTTGTTTATGTTCTCCTAGTCCATAGAAGATACATTCTTTGTATACACTCCATACACATCCTCTTATAATCTCTAAGGATGGAGTCTCTTCAAAGTGGTCCCTGCTTACACTTAGTGCACAGAATGAAGGGCTATCCCTTGTCCTCAAGGTGCAGACAGGGCTATCCAGCACAGGAGAGGGTAGACCAGAGTTTCTCAACTTTGGCATACGGACATTTTGGGCTGGCTCATTCTTTGTTGTGGGGCCATCCTGTACATTATAGGATGCTAAGAAGCATCCCTGGCTTCTACGCACTAGAAGCCAGTAGCATCCCTTGATTGTGACAAAAAATGTCTCCAGACATTGCCAAACATCCCGTGTGTGTGTGTATGTGTATGTGCAAAACCCACCCCTGTTTGAGAACCACTGGGTTAGACAACGGCAGAGGGAGAAAATTAAAATTGAAACTTATCCTGCCACTAGTACTGGAGTTACTGTCTCATCAGGCTATTGGGGTTTAGCTCCGTCTCCTTCCAGAGTCAAGAGAGGCATTGGCCAGGGTCATAAATCTCTATGCCAAGCATGGACTCAGTCTTTCATGTAAATCACAGCAATCTGTGAGGTAAGATTTCTTTCCTTCTATTTATAGATGAAGAATATGAAGGCCAAACAATCCAAGTGCTCATTAACAGAGATAAGAAAACTGTGGCATGTTCATGCAATAAGATACTATGCTGCAGTGAAAAACTGCTGGACAGTGGCTATACTCAACAGGAGTGAACCTTACCAGTGTAATGTGGATTGATATAAACAAGCTTCAGAGAACACATATGTATCTAAAGTTCAAAACAACATACATACACATACATTCACATATGTATCAGTATATATGTATGTATGCATAATACAAACATACACATTACATTATATATACTACATATAGTTTATACACATATTCACAACGAAATGATAAACACAAAATTCAGATAGTCACAGCTGGTGTGACTATCATACAAATGACTAAAACCCAGTTCTGTCCAAAGCCTGTGTTTTTTACGTTATCACCATATTTCTTGCTATGATCACAACAGCACTTGGTGACACACAAGATGTTCTTAGTGCCTTGAACCACAGAAAAATGAAAGTTCTCTCTATTGAGGTTTCCTTTTTTTCAGCTTTATTGAGGTATAACTGACAAATAAAATTGTAAGATATTAAAAGTGTACATTGTGATGATTTGATACACATATATATTATGAAAGGATTTCTCCCATCTAATTAATCAACACATCCATCACCTCATATATTTATCTTTTTTTTTTGGTGAGAACATTTAAGTTCTTTTAGCAAATTTCAATGATACAATACAGTATAATCAACTATAGTCACCATGTTATCCATTAGCTCTTTGGACCTTATTCATCTTATAGCTGAAAGTTTGTGCCCTTTTACCAACCTCTTGAGAAGTTTCTTTAAGAGGAAGGGAGGCAAGAGAAGAATTAGGAAAAAAATGGATTGCTTTGAAACAATAAAGGTGGTACCTATGGGTTTCGGATATTGGTATCCTTTTCAGATTGAAGTTGACATGGTTTTTCAAATATAACCAAGTTCCATTTTGATTGACCTATTTGGTAAGACCAGAATTATTTCCTCTTGGAGATGAAAGCTTTGGGGTGTAGATGTTCAGGAAGAAAACACAGTGCATAGGTTCCTGTAGTTTGCAAGATGCCGAAATGAATAGTGATGAGATGAAGGGCAAAAGAACTTACTGATGCTGTGACATGAAAAGCAACGGTACAGGAAAGCCATTTTAAGTATAAGGGGGATGGCTTTCCAGGCACCATTCAATCAGAAAAATTTCTCTTGTCTTTAAAATGAGGGCGAGGAGGATATAAGGAAATGGCATTTTGTAGCTGGTACTTTGAAATGTACCTTCTGGAATTTCCAGCATTTTCAGTAATTATGAGGCAGACAGCAAGAATAACCCGAGCAACATCAATGCAGTGATGAATTCTGGGTACTCTGAACACCTGGGTCATGAGCTAAGAGGGCCCACAGAGTGAGTTAGTAGCAGATCCAGAAATCGAGACCAGCCCTATTGTGGTCTTTGCTCCATCGTGTACCTCTAGCGTAAACCAGGCCAGGACGTGGACTGGTGTGGGAGGCGGAAGTTTGCTGGCGAGGCAGAACCAGGACAAGCCCAGGGGAAGAGCAGAGGAATCAGGAGAGCCCCTCACAAATTCCTCCTGGAAGAGGTTGATTTAACACTAAAACCACTTTGCAATGATGTCCTCCCATCACTTCTGGTTGTTGCATTTTTGTATTTACAGAATTCACATGTTGTTGGCATCATAGTGTGAGTTTCATCTTTCTTGACGAAACATCTGGCAGTTTTTAATTTCCAGATTAAAAGATCGTCTTGGGTGCATTGGTAAGTGTATCGATCACATCAGTTTGAGCTAGCTGAAGATTACCATCACTGGACTGGGCAGATGACCCCCCGTGAGCCAGAGTGCTGCTGTACAAATGTCAGCCTTCAGTCACTATATTAGAATCTCCCCCGACCTCCTCTAAAGTCGGGAGGTCTAATAGGTGGTTAATTTCAGAGGTTTCTGGGTCACCCCAACCTAGGTTTGAATCTTATTTCTACCCTTTATTACTTGCAAAATTTTGGGAACATGATTCAAATTCTCTGAGCTAGTTATATTACCTCTAACATGGTGACAATTACTCTTATTAACCAGGGTCATTGCAAAGATTCCATGAAAAATGCAGTCAAAAGCTTGGTATGTAGTAAGTAGGTGAAAAATAGCAGCCATTAGTAGTGTTATTAGTACTAGCAAAGTTGAGCCTCAGGAAAGCCAGACGGGAAGGTTCGAGAAAGGGGTGAAGACACTGAATGGCCTTGGGATGCACAGCCTGGTTTTTTGTTCACCGTCTCGGATGTTGGCCTCCCTTAACTGGGTCAAGGCTTCATTTCCTGATTGAATGGTGTGGAGCTGCATTCCTGGTAGAAGAATGGGCTGCTTTGGCGAGGCTGTGGCCTCCTGATGAGAGGTTAATGCTGGGAAAGGCCTGCTTCAGGGAGGCTGGAGAACAACCTGTAAAAGAGACAGCTCATCCCAGAGCAGGAGATGCATCAAGGAACCCAAACTTAGCAAAGGAAACTCCCAACTCAACAGATGAGTTTTAAAAGTGGGGACAACGTCTTCCAGGCTCCTGAAGCCTGCTAATCAGATGTTTGTATGCAAATGAGTAGAAACAATAACAAGGAAAGATGCTCTCTGTCATGCTAACACCCCCAGTGAAGGACTATAAAAGCCCCTGTGCATTAGTTGTCTTTCAAACTCAGGGGTACCGAGTTTGCAACTTTCCAGCAAAGGTAGCACCAGCACCATGGTGGACAGCTGTTGTCCTGGAAACGCCATAGCCATTCCAGCTGTGCCCGCCATCTCCATATGCCCAAATGGTGGCAACTTCCGAAATGGTGTCTGTTTGCCTAATTCCTGGCGGAGTAGAATGTGGCAACTTGTCACATGCCAAGAAAACTGTCAGTCAGCCGGCAGTGGCCCCCATGGCTGTGAACCTGCTCCTTGCCAATCTACCTGCCTTCCAGCAACTTCCTGCATGGGTTTTGTTTGTCAACCCACTTGCTCCTGTATAGCCTGCTATGAATCGGGCACCGGTCAGTCTCCTTGTCTGGTTAGCTCTTGCCAGCCCTCCTGCTTGGAATCCACTGGTGGTCAGGCAAAGTGCTGTGATGCCAGCCACTGTCAACAAAGCTCCCGCTGGGAACCTGTGTTCGTGTCCAGACCGTGCCAGGCAGCTTGTGGCCAATCAGTCTGCTGTGATACTAGGTCCTGCCAGCCATCCTGCTCTGAGGTAACTTCCTGTCTTGAAACATCTTGCCCACCAACCGTCTGTGCAGCTAGGCCGTGCCAGTCAACTCGCTGCCAAGCAGGGTCATGTCAACCCATTAGTGGTGAAGACCAGCCCTGTAAATCAACTTATTACCAACCCATCTGCTACATTTTCAAGACTTGCCAATCATTTCCCCACGTGCCTGTTCCCTGCCAGCCGCCAACTTGTGCATTCAGCTCTTGCAATCCTACTTGCTGTGTGTCCTCCCCTTGCCAGGCACTGCACTGCCAACCAGCTTCTTCCATGTCCTTCACCTGCCAACCAGTGGCTAACTGCCAGCCCTCTTGTTCTGTAAAGAACCCTTGCAAACCAGCTTCCTGTGGCACCGTGCTTTCTGGCCAACCAACTTGTGGCGGACCCACTTCCTGCAACCAAAGTGGCTGCAAATCCCCTTCCTACCAACCAGCCTGCTGTGTGACAGGTTTAGGCAGATCGTCCGGTGGTGGCTCTGACTGCTTGCGAGCCACGCCCCCGCAGCTCTGCAAAGTCAGCACCTACTTGCCGACTTCCTGCCAACCCAGCTGCGCACCAGTTGTCCAGATTCTGTAAGGCAACATGTGGTGGATGGAGCACTTGTCACACCTCCTCTGAGATCTGCGGTGTCTGCAAGTGCAGAGCCGCCTGGGGACATGCCTCTGGCCAAGCACAGATGCTGTGTGCCTGCTAACATTACTGAGCCTGGCCCCATATGCTGTCCGGGTGCTGACGAGGAAACCTGTCGGGCCACTGGGAGATGCTTCTTAACTGAGGAGAACCTCTCAGCATGATCCACACGATAGCTTGCATTTCCTGATGTCCATTCATTTCACTTTAGCAAAGCCTTCTTCCCAGTTTTTCTTTTCATGCTGCCCAGTCTTTAAAAAGACTCCTTTGCTGGCAACTGCTAATTAAAATGTGACTGGTTAAGCATGATGAGTGTTTTCCTTCCTTTCAATACACCCCTTCGTAGATTTCCTTCAGGTCACATTTGAACATGAGGACCTTGGGTCTGCATTTGTCTGCAAGAGCAGCTCGTGTCTAGGATTATAGGTGCTCAAGCTGGCTTCCAACTTTTATGCCACCAAGAATTCTTCTGAGTTGAGTGGCCTCAGTTTCCCCACAGTGAATAGACTTAAGAAATCAAAGGCACAAATGGTCCAAGGAAGCCATAGGTTAAAACAAACATGAGCTTTCAGCCATGGAAAATACTTCAGGATTAATCCACTTAAAACTGGTTTAAATGATCAATTCACCTAATGGCCAATTGAAATAAAATTAAAAACTCTTTAGGAAAATTTGGCAGTTGTTTGTTTACTATGTTTTTGACTTTTTAGGAAACAGTTTTAAAAGCAATTAGTCTAAGGGACTTCTGATCAAGTTCTATATTTCTAGTGTGTAACTACCGAATCTAAACATTTCAAAAATGACTGGGTTGGTGGAAGATTGACAGTGTGTACTTGTAGCAATGTTGCACAGCCCTTCTTCAAGAGGCTCTGGAATCCCCCTGTATCAAGGGTCTCTGGGTCTGTAAAATGATGTAGGTCTGAAACCCCAACAATTCTCACACAGGTTAATAGGGGGACACATATGAAGATGTTTACGGTGGCATTTCTGTGATGACAAAGCTTTAAAGGAAGTCTGTTGTCCACTACTAGGAGAACAGGTGGGTAACAAGTGGTGATTCCTTCCATGAGGTATTATACGAAGATCGGACAATTAAGTTTGTGAACTTGTTGCAACAATGTTGCTAACCCTTTTTTGATATCAGAGGGATTACTCATTATGAATTTGTACCAAATGCACAGTTAACCAAGTTTACTATTTGGAAGTGCTGAAAAGGCTGCGTGAAAAAGTTAGACGACCTGAACTTTTCGCCAACAATTCATGGCTCTTGCATCACGACAACGCACCAGCTCACTGGTCTATGGCACTGTCTGTGAGGGAGTTTTTAGCCAGTAAACAAATAACTGTATTAGAATACCCTCCCTACTCACCTGATCTGGTCCCCAATGACTCTTTCTTTACCCGAAGATAAAGGAAATATTGAAAGGAAGACATTTTGATGACATTCAGGACATCAAGTGTCATACAACGACAGCTCTGATGGCTATTCCAGAAAGAGTTCCAAAATTGCTTTGAAGGGTGGACTAGGCACTGGTGTTGGTGTATAGCTTCCTAAGGGGAGTCCTTCAAAGGTGACCATAGTGATATTCAGCAATGAGGTATGTAGCACTTTTTCTAGGATGAGTTTGGGAACTTAATTGTCTGACCTTGTATTTGTCTGGTTCTCCAGAGAAACAGAGCAAACAGAATGTGTTTGTATGTATATGTGTGTGTATCTATATCTATACCTATAACTATACCTTGCAGATGAAGTCTGCAGGCTCTTTGCTGGAGAATGTGCATTAAACGAAATAAAAACAGCTTCCTGTAAGAGGAGAATGGGACAGAAGGAAAACAGGAATTAAATCAATTCATACGTAAGTACATAAATAAAAAAAATAAAAAATATAAGAGAGGGAACTTTCAAGGACCAAAAATGATGTGTCACCTAAGGAATATAATTGACTCAATTAATTACAACTGAAGTCTAAAGTCCAAAAAGAAAATTAAAAAGAGAAGGAAAGGGAAAGAGGGACTTTGGTATCACAAAAGAATTTCCATGGATGAAATGTCTTCCAGAAGTGACATTTTGATGGGTACCCTATTAAAATTCTCGCTCCTACGTCTTACATGGACATTTCAGTCATGTTAGAGGAAGGATGAGGCTTTGGGAAGTGGGATGCATCTTACCTCAGGCCTGAACAGAATTTCCAGCAACGTTCCTTACATTATACGTTTAAGGAGTTATCTTTCCTTAAGTAATTCGCTTATTGATACCAGAATTCTTGACATACTTTGCAATAGTTTTTCGACCCACCTAAGTCTATCCTATTCTTTTTATTGTTCCAATTATGGATTTCTCTGTTGTACTGGCAAATGCTGTCACTGGCCATCTGCCAACATGCAAGCTGCACATTTTAAACACATTAGGTGTAAAAGGTGTGTTAGGAAGCCTTGTATCTTTCCTATGCTTGGCAACAGTTTAAATAAGAGAGCATTTATTGGCTGATTTTAGGTTTGCTAGGACTTGTCCATAAAACATCTGAACCTCCCATTATAAACAATGTTCTGCCGAGCCCGAACATGCTCATAATTAAATCTCTATTTACACTTATGTCTTGCAAATCTTTACTTACACTTATGTCTTGCAAATCAGTTGGTCAAATGACCCAATTTATTTGCATCCTCATTCTGTGACATCCTTATTATTTTTATTTGAGCCTATGCTTGACCATCTCCAGAGAAGGAGCCACTCCACCTCCACAGGAAACACTGCTTCTCTGGATAGCTCCAGAGAAGAGTTTGCACTTATTTTTGCCAAAATTACTATCTACAGCTCCCATGACTGGTCTTGTTTCTTGACCCTATAAGACCACACAAGATACATCTACTCAACCTTCTGCAGACAGATATTCCCATATTTTGAGACATTGGGGCATTTCCTTCCCACAAAGGTTTTCTTTTCTCTTGGATAATTACTACCAGATACCTCCATTCTTCATTATGTGATTTGAATTCCAATTCCACTCTCAGGAGTATTGCTCTCTTCAAAGCACTTTCCAGTTATTCAATATTCCTTTAAAAGGAACATGATCAGAGGTTAACTCAAGATCTAGCTATTTTCCAAGCAGCCCAGGACATGGAGTAGTCATCCTTTTCTTATGAGTATAGCCCATATTTCTCCCGGTCATGTCTGCCTGATGATGTAATTAAGTACTATTCTTTAAGTTAGATATCGCAGCCCTACTAGGAGATTTGCTGGGATTTGAATGATTAGGTCCCTATTTAGTGAGGTGGCATCTGTCCTCCAATAGGGAACACTTGTGTCATTCTTCAAATGGTTTTCTGGTTCCTGTGTTGATATTCTCTGCTCCTGCCTTTGCACGCCTGTTAAGTTCACGTCCCTACGCCAGTCATACTGATGTCCTTACTGTCATCGTATGGAAGAAAGAGTTCTTCAGGTTTAGATTTAACATCAAGTATATGGTTCTTTAATTTGAGTTCAAGTTAGCCATAGAGCTTCTTTCCTAGCAAACTCCAGATGCTTTGAGTATCTGCAGAAAAGACTATCCAGTGTCTCTGCCTCAAGCTGTCTAAATTTCTCTATCTGCAGATTACCCTTCATTTTCCTTGAATAATGTCTATATTTGTTTATCGAAGTGGGAATCATTATAATTATATTTCTATTTTTTTTAGCTTTTTTTAAATTTAAATTTAAATTTAAATTTTTTAAATTTATTGGGGTGACAATTGTTAGCTTTCTTTAAAATTAAAGTTCATTGGGATAACAATGGTGAGGGTAAATGGGATCAAATATACGGTGACAGAAGAACTGACTCTGGGTGGTGAACACACAATGTAGTGTATAGATGATGTATTACAGAATTGTACACTTGAAACCTACTGTGTTTTCTTGAAAATAAGACCTCGCTGGACATCAGCTCTAATGCGTCTTTTGGAGCAAAAATTAATATAAGACCCGGTATTATATTATATTATATTATATTATATTATATTATATTATATTATATTATACCGGGTCTTATATTAATATAAGACCGGGTCTTATATTAATTTTTGCTCCAAAAGACACATTAGAGCTTATGATTCGGCTAGGTCTTATTTTCGGGGAAACACGGTATGTAACTTTACTAACCATCTTATTTCTGATTCTGAATCCTGTATTTTCTACATAAGTTAGTTCAGAGCCTGTAAGATTCCTATTTCTTTTGTGACTAATTTGACTTTGAAATTGCTTCTTTTGTTGTCATTTCTAAAAGTTCTCTCTCCTTAGTTAAATGAAATCTATTTCAGAGTTTGGGCTTGGAATCTAACATTCTTTCTTGTTTCAAGCATATACATAAGAAAAATCCCAAGGTGCAATTTCTGAACCACGAACTATGGGAGACATTCCAAGAAGCTTTCCAGTGATGAAAGAGCTGAGCTTTCTCCAGTTTGAATGGACAAAACGAAGACCAAGACTGGTTTTCCGACATGAACCCCTATTCTTTCCCTAACAGTATTACATTCACTGAAGTGCCTAACCTAGAGATTGACATTCATGTTTGATCCAAATCATAAGAAAAATATAACTCATGGGAGGGAGGGAAGGAATATGATGAGTGTGAACAAAAACAACAACCAAAAAATAAGAGTCCATGCAACATTCTCATGACACTACATCACTGAGGATTCTTTTTTTGGGGGGGCTGGGGGGAAGAGAAGAGAAAGGTAAATAAATCCAGTCATCCCAAAATACAGTTATGGTAGAGATGAACTAAAATGCAAATTTCCTCATGGATGTTCACGTACAGTCATACAAGGGAGGATGCACGACAAGTGGGGGCTCCAGGAAGATACCACCCAACACTCGGACTATACATTAAAAAGGGCCAAAACCAAATCATGTGAAGTCACCTTAAAAAGAAGGATATCTTCAAAGTCTGAGGAATTGATTCAGATCTGATTGAAGACATAAGCAATGTGCAACTTAGCTGAGGGTGTTGGTGTCACAGAAAGTCAGAGTTAAGACAGCACTGAAAGAAATGCTGGCACTGCCCAGCCACGCACTGCTTGGGGGAGAGGGAGACTTAGTTGCAGGACTGCTGTCAAGTTCCACGGGCGAGAACTACTGTGAAATAAATGCATCCAATGCCATTTAGTGTCTTTAACTTCCTGTACTGTTTCCTTGCTCATGTGGTCGCTGAGAAGTTCCTGTTAGAGTTAATTCTCCTGTAAGGAAGTTCGTAAGTAGGCGTCCTCGTTTTATGGGCTTGGCTAACTCATGGTGAGTCTGCTCCAAGAAGAGGCTTCACCCTCGGTGTGTGAACAAAATCAGGTCCAGAGTCTGCCAAGCTCAGGGCAGATCCTTGATAACTTAATGGAGGCTGTGAATTCCGCCCCGAATGCCTTTTGGAAGACAGCTTTTCTTTTTTCCTCTTCAAGGGAATGCCTATTATGGCAATGTGTATGTTTTCTTTAAAGCATTGTGTATTTGGATGCTTATGAACTTCAGAGAATGATAACATGTCAGTAAGCAATCAATTAAATAATGATGGGGCCAGGCAGAGTGTTTAGGGATCTCAAAGACTCTCAGGCATGGAAGGAATCCTGACACACTTCCTGCCTCTGGTCGTCAGTTCCAATGCTTGGATGTCCAGTAATAAAAAATTCCTACATCCAGGTCCACTCCATCCTTGGGTAGCTCTTTTAAAGAGTTTCTCCACATTTCAGGTTATACTCATTCTAGGTGCCCTGAACTTTTTCTCCATCAGAAGCATCTGTGTCTGTACAATCAGAATGGCATTTCTGAGCACTTCTCTACCCATATTAGCTCTGCTCTCTATTTCACTGCCCTTTGCCAGGGAGTCACATTCCTTTTCCTCTAGATGTGGCAATTATCTTCCTGCTCTGTAGAACGCAGCTCCAGTCAAGAAAGCATTTCCCTGACTGGTTAGCACACATCTTAAGAGAGTTGCAGAGACTTAAGAGAACAGTCCGAAGAATCTGCTTTTTAAGATTCTTAGAGGGAAAAGGGGAACACTTTTCCAAGGCTGAGATCGTGATTTTATTGCCAGAGAGAGGCAGCAGAGCAGCAGCTGGTACACTGATCTACAGGAAATAAGGAAGAAAAAAAAAATCAAAGTGAAGCAGGCTCCACTCCACTGAGAAGCCTCACAATAATTAACAGGATGTTTGGTTGTGAACAAAGCTGGCGGAGTAAGATTATTGTCACGTCTATCATTGACAGGTCTATCATTTAGGAGAAAATTCCAGTTTGTTTCCCAACATGGCTGTACAAATTTATACCACCCTCCACCCGCTTCCAACATGCAAGAGATTCTGTGGATTCACATCTTACCTAAATTATTAATATTGTCAGACTTTTAAATTGTTTTTCAACATGGTGGTGTAAGTTGGACTCTTGTTGAGGTTTTGATTTGTATTTTCTTCATTACTTCCCATTTTGAGTATTTTTTCACATGTGTATGGGCTATATGTTTCCTCTAATGTAAAATTCCTAACCATATCTTTTACCCAATTTTCTATTGAGTTGTTCATGATTACTGGTTTGTGGGAGTTGTTTCCTTGTTCTGGAGACCAATCCTTCACCTCTGTGTATATTGTGTGGGACAAAAGAACTGGGCAGTCAGCTCATGAAAAATAGTAAATACCTGTTCTTTAGTAATAAATAGTTACAGCAACAAATAATTAATATAATTTAAAAATCTGTTTTATCCATATTTCATACCCAACTTTTATTTCATGATATTATTGAATTTTGTCTTGTATCATTTTAGCTGATCAAACTTCCCAGAGTTTTACCTATTTTGTTCACTTCTTTAAAGACAAAACTTTTGGCTTTGTTGAAATCACTACTTCTTCTTTGTTTTCTGTTTTATTAATTTCCACCTTTTTTTTTAAGTATTCATTTTCTTCTATGTTGGGGCCAATGCTATACTTTTCACCTAATTTCTTAAGTGAAGCATTTAATTCATTAATTTTGAGATTTTCTTCTCTCCTAATATAAAGAGAGAAACATATAAATTATCCTCAAAACATTGCTTGGTCTGCATCCCATGAGTTTTGATGTCACATTTTATTATCCAATTCTATACATTTAGACAATTCCTCTATTGATTTTATTCTTGTGTTTTTAACATTTATCCATTTTCCGCACCTATCTTGGTTCTGTATGACACAAGTAGGAAGGGGTGCTACTGGCATCTAGTGGGTGGAAGCCAGGATGCTGCTAAACATCCCTTGACGGTCATGACAGGGCACGTCTACCCCATCAACAAAGCAGTATCTGGCCCAAAATGTCAATAATGCCAAGGCTGAGGAACACTGATTTAGACCAATATCTAAATAAAATCAACAAATATTACTACCTCAACTTATCTTCTTCCCCTGTTATGAACTAGGCAGTCTCCTCAGAGAATACCAGGTACGTCTGGGCTTGATGCGTGCTTCAGCTTCTGAGCTCACAAAACTCAGAATGGTGTTTTGTAGAGTCTGTGGAATGGCTCAAAGGTAAAGCTTTCATGATGTGCTTAGCTCAGATTCCCAGGACCGTGTCCATACTTCATTTCCGTGACAATGTTCTGGTTAAGAGAAAAAAATGGACTGAAAATTTAGGGTTACATGAAATACGGCCGAGGGCATGTGTTTTACTCGATCCCTTTTTTATACTCCACACTCTATGTGGTGCAATGAAAGAGACCATCCCAGAATGCCAACCCCTGTCATCAAAGAACAGGTGTCTTTAGCTAAGCCTCTGGCTTATGTGCTAGCACAGCACCAGGAATACAACGGATCTTAAACATGGAGGGTGGCTCTTAAAGCCAACCTACTGGGCTACACATGCGTGGTCACACTGTTAACTGGAGGGCTGACTTGAGGTTTTGGGACTAGGTGGAAGAACTCACGTGTAAGAGAAAAATGATCTGCATATGGAAAGGTTTACTTTCAAAGGTACACAGACAACGAAAGCCCACATCTCCCCAGTATTCAGACCTCTGTTTTCTTTGTGCTTGTAGTAAGCTGTAAATGTAAGATCTCAGAGCTAGAATCAGAGACCCTAGCCCTTGACCAAACTCTGTCCATAACTAGCCAAGTGACCTTTATTCATCTGTAAGAGGGAGGTGATCATCTTGGCTCTGCTCATTTAGGGGTCACTGTCAGGCTCAGAATAGATAATCCTTGTGAAATGAAATAGGAGTGTAAGGCCTTGAAAGTAAATGCTGTACAAAAAGCAAACTTACAGCATAGGCTGGAAGATAGCAAAGACTTTATAGGGAAGGAACCAGAGAAGCTTCCCACAGCTGGGAAGACAATGCAAAGGGATCATAGAAAGAGTGAAATAAGACAGAAGAATAATGAGTGCATTAGAAAAAAAATGACTATAAAAAACTAGTACATATGGAAGAAACCTAAGAAGCCTACATAATGATTTGTGCTTTAGGTTACTTAGAGGGAAAGCGGTGATCATGCTTGCAAAGCAGACACAATGCCTGTAGGCCAAGGAGACCTGAGACCTGCAGCTATCACAGACATCAGGCGCAAGTAAAGACGAACAAACTCAGACAGAAGTGGACTGCATCTTACCACACTTACTCACAGAACCTTTTAAATAAGCATATGACTGACAGAAAGATGGTGGCTGCATGCTGGATTTTGGTAAAGCCTGGGGATGGAGCTTGTGGCAGTAACTCAAGAGGGGACAGGCTGTTTGTCAGGTTAGTCTGTGTCACAAGATTCCCTGGTGGAAGGATCCTTAGCAGGAAGGCTGGCAGCAGCTGGACACACAACAGCTGGATCCACAGCAGGTGGGCTGGCGGCAAGGGGAGCAGCACGAGTCATGGTACCAGGGATGGAACCTGGACTCCTGTTCAGTGGTGAGCTTTTCAGAACCTGATGATTCCTTCTGTTCTGGGACTTTTATACATGGTACCTCCCAAAGTCTGGACCAATAAGCAGGACTTTCCCTGTTGTTTTTTATATTGTTTTCCGTATTCATTGGGGGAGTTAGGAAGCTGGTCCCTAAGTGCTATGAATCTTCAGAAAACAAGTATTTAATGTGTTTTGTAATTGAGAATAATTCATAGAAACGTTTTCAGATAAAAGGAAGGTGCTCACGTCCTCTGCAATGTTCTCCTTTGCTCACACTCTGGTCGTATGAGATGGTCCCTGATGCCTCATGAGGGTCAGTGCACGTGTCCTCCCCAGTTTCATTTCTCCAGCTGGCTTAGATGGGAAGTGTCCCCGTGGTGACGGGCATGGTGCTGATATGTTCACGGTGACAGCTGAATCCATGCTGAGTCCAAGTCTGTTTCCCCACAAAAGCCTGACTGACTCTCGACCTCTACAGGGATCTCTCTGGGGGAACCTGCCCCACCTGTGTGGCCCAGTTCTGTCACGGGCACCTGGGTAGAGGATGTTTAGCACAATCTCTTCCATATTTAGCACAGCAGAACTGACGCAGGGGGGTAGAGGCAGAAGCAGTACCCTGAGACTCTTTTTCTTTTTCTTTCTTTCCTTCCTTTCTTCCTTTTTCTTCCTTCCTCTCTCCTTCCCTGCTTCCCTCCTCTTCTTGCTCCTCTCCTCCCTCCTCCTCTGCGGCCACTTTCTTGTTCTTCTTCCTTTCCTCTTCCTCCCTTTCTTTCCTCTTCTTCTAGCAGCTGTGTTTGTCCACCACACTGAAGAACCCAATAATGGATTTGAGTGGAGAACATCATAGGAGGTAAATGAGGTTTTGAACACCCCATCCACATATGTTGAATCCTAGTGTGTTCAGGCCAATTTCTAGCAGCCAGATCTGCATCTTTATGCCTAAGGGCTCTTTTCTTGCAACAGCAGAAAGTCATGGTACCTGTGCTGTCACACTGAGTAAAACACTCAACCAGTGCGTCCGGAGGGTTGCTTTATACGGACTCAGCTTCCTCCCTGCTCAATGAGGGTAATCCTAAAGGGTGTGTTTTACAGCGTTTCTAATATGTTCCCGTAGGTATACGCTTCAGCTGTCCATTGTGATACTGGCTTAACAGTGTCTCTTTCCTGTATCACCTCCACACTCTCCAACCAGTGCGACCTGCATGCTCCAGATAAACTACATTCACTTGAATCTTTCCTTCAAAGTAACTTCTGGGAGAAACCACACTGTGACATTACTTTACTGCCTTAGTATGACATTACTTACTTCCCATCTCTAACATGGGAACATTCATGCCAGCCTTGAACATTTCTTCAAGAGTGAAAGATATGTACATAAAGCATTTAGTGAATACCTAACAAATAGTAGGCCACCCCAAGCACATTTGTTAGTCACCCAGCAAGGAACAGTAGTCAGCAGAGTTGGTCTTGGCGACCTCTTAGCGCATCCCAGATACACGGTCTCAGGAGGTGGTGCGTTAGTTCATCAGAGGTACCGCTACCACTTCCAAGGAGGTGACTCCAGTCCCAAACTCTTCTATTTCTCTCAAAGCCTGTATCAAGCCTTACCTCAATGAATGCCTGGGCAGCACTGTTAGTTCTGGACCCAAATCACCAGCCTGCTGTTTACCGTGACCACTATGAATGCACAAGCTCTTCCACTTTTCTTCTTTCTCACATTCTTCCGATTTCCCCTGAAACACAAATTTTTATTTCTCTCAAATGCTTCATAGTGGACTCACAAAAACACAGGAGATTGTTCTGTTTCCTTGGAAGGTTGAGATATTATGGATTACCAAAGTCATACATACCCATGCAGAGTTTTTCAGTTCTTACTAAATTTTCTTAATACTATTTTGATCAGAGTGACAAACTGCCTCAAAGTTGGGGAACATAGAATGTTTTGCAGGAAATTACTTAATCCCTTTGTAGTCTAGTCAATAGGTACTCAGGAGAAGGAGGCCGCACAAGAACTTGATTTGCATGATAGCAGAGAACAGATCTCTTTCGCGGAGGCTCTTCCTTGTGAGGACACACTGGATGCTCACAAATCTAGGACGCAGATGAAAGCAAGCATGAGTGGCTGGACAGCGCCTGAGACAGGAGAGGATCCTGTACCCACGAGAACTCCACAACGCAGTCCCTGCTGCCCTAACATGTCGCTGAAGGTGCTGAGGTGTGGGACACGGACTTTGGGGGAACATTGTAAACAGGCGTTACCTGCTTACACATACAAGAGAATATCACTTCCATTGTTAAAGAAGAAACACAAATGAACATCTTTTTTTTTTTTTTTTTTTTTTTTTTTTTTAAGATTTTATTGGGGAAGGGGAATGGACTTTATTGGGGAACAGTGTGTACTTCCAGGACTTTTTTTTTCCAAGTCAAGTTGTCCTTTCAGTCTTAGCTGTGGAGGGCACAGCTCAGCTCAAGGTCCAGTTGCCATTTCTAGTTGCAGGGGGCACAGCCCACCACCCCTTGCAGGAGTCGAGGAATCAAACTGGCAACCTTGTGGTTGAGAGGACATGCTCCAACCAACTGAGCCATCCGGGAGCTCAGCGGCAGCTCAGCTCAAGGTGCCGTGTTCAATCTTAGTTGCAGGGGGCGCAGCCCACCATCCCTTGTGGGACTTGGAGGAGTTCAACTGGCAACCTTGAGGTTGAGAGCCCACTGGCCCATGTGGGAATGGAACCGGCAGCCTTCAGAGTTAGAAACATGGAGCTCTAACCGCCTGAGCCACGGGGCCAGCCCTCAAATGAACATCTTGCTGGTTTTCAGCCGCAGGGTTCTTCTAACTGTTTTGAGATAGGAATGTAAGTGCCATTGAGCAGGAACAGAAGACACAGCCTTGGGTGTGAGTCTGTCCGTCAGCTGTGTGACATTACCCCGTGAAATGTTCTCGTAGGAAGAATGGAGAAGATTATTTGTGGGAGACTGTATGAGGCTCAGAACGCGTAACGCATGAGCCACGCAACATGTGCATGAACGCTTACATCGGGAATGCTGTACAATGAAACAACACAACAGGGATGCATGACGGTACAGGATTTACTGAGAAATATAGATAAGACTCCTGCATCTAGGGAACCGATGCAAGGTGATCATGAAAAGAAGACAGCAGGATACGAGAATCATGAGTACCTTGAAAAAGAAAAATGATTGTGAAGATTATCAACAGTTGCAGAAAACCTATGGAACAGTTACAAAGATTTGTTTTTCTAAGTTACATTGTGAGAAACGGTAAAGATCCTGACTTCAGAGTCAAAGCCAGACCGTAACTCCGTACTGAGGATGCACGAAGCTGGCACATGACCACATACACGGGACGAAGAGAAGTGGGGAGTCCTCTGCTCTCAGCAAGCCGATTCAGAGGCTTCTATCAGGCAGATGAGTCACAGAAATTGTGGCAGAGAAGCTAGTTTTCAACGAAGTCTTGGAAGTGAATTTGTTTCCAAAATGGCAAGTCAGTTAACAGAAGGAGTTGTGTGCAGTGGTTGTTCTTCGGTGAGGTTATCAGCAGGAACAAGGCTGGCAGCAGCTGGACACACAGCAAGGGCGACAGCAGGTGGTCCTGCAGCAGGTGGTCTGGCAGCAGCTGGGGCGGCAGCAGGGCTGGCAGCAGCTGCTCACACAACAAGGCTGGCAGCAGCTGCTCACACAACAAGGGCGGCAGCAAGGCTGACAGCAGCTGGACCCACAGCAGCTGGGCTGGCAGCAGCTGCTCACACAGCAGGGACGGCAGCAGGTGGTCCTACAGCAGGTGGTCTGGCAGCAGGTGGGGCGGCAGCAGGGCTGGCAGCAGCTGCTCACACAGCAGGGACGGCAGCAGGGCTGACAGCAGCTGCTCACACAGCAGGGACGGCAGCAGGGCTGGCAGCAGCTGCTCACACAGCAGGGACGGCAGCAGGGACGGCAGCAGGTGGTCCTACAGCAGGTGGTCTGGCAGCAGGTGGGGCTGCAGCAGGGCTGGCAGCAGCCTGACCCACAACAGCTGGACTCACAGCAGGTGGGCTGGCAGCAAGGGGAGCAGCACATGGTGTCAGGGGTGGAGGGTGAGTTTCTGTTCAGAGGTGAGTTTCTCAGATTCTGATGAGCCCTTCTGTTCTGGGGCTTTTATACCCTGGACCCCAATGTTGGGACCAATAAGCAGGACTTTCCTTGTTGTTTATGTTGTTTTTGTGTCACTGGGAAATTATCACGGAGGAAGTTGTTCCCTTTGTGTTTTGAGGCTTCTGTAAATTTCTGTTTGATCTTCTTCTTAATTGGGAATACTACTTAAGGACCGTTTCCAGAAATGAGACAGTGAGGAATCATCCCCAGCAACATTTCTGGTCATGTGACGCCATCTGGTCATGTGATAGTGCCCGCTGGTTGGAGGAAGGTCAGGAGAGTTGTTCTTTCTCAGCTTTGCTCCTTTGGCCGTGTTTAGATTGGGAAGTGCCCTGAGAGGTCAGCACCTGACGGGTCTGTGGGAATGAAGCCCTGCGTGAGTCCAAGTCTGATACCTCCGAAAGTCTGGTTCAAGGCTCTAGCATGTGTCTCTCTGTGGTGATCTGCTCAAAATGTGTTTCCCAGGTCTATCAGAGACCTTGGGCAGAGGACAGTTGGCAAATCAGCACCAAAACAGGAGGATGGAGGCAGAAGCCGTACACTGGGTTTCAGAGCATCAGTCCATTAATGTTCCGTCTCTAGTTCTAGGTGGGTCAGTATCTCAGGTGAGACATTCCAACTTGCACATAACTTGGTTTTATAAATTGTGGCAAACAGATGCGATGAGATGACAGCCAAGGTATATTTGAATTTGTGAATCGATACGAGAATATTTCAACAAATGTGGAAAATTGTCAAGCATAAATTCTTAAATGTTTATTCTTCCTAAGTCTCTCTCTTTTCTGGCTACATATGTAGGAGTGAGATTGCTGTATGACAGGGAAAGCATATAGTCAATAGTGGTAGAAAGAAGGAACAGTGTTTCAGGCTCCACTTCCAGTAGTGTCACCTGCTCTTTCTGGTATTCTGAGCCTCCTGAATTCTGCTGGTGTATATCGTTGCTGGTTTGTTTTTTTAATTGAGGTGTAATTGACATATAAAGTTATATTAGTTTCAGTTGTAGAACATAATGATTTGATATTTGTATAATTTTCAAAATGATCACCACAGTAAGTCTAGTTAACATCTGTCATTATCTATAATTGTAATTTTTTTCTAGTGATGAGAACTTTTAAGATCTACTGTCTTAGCAACTTTCACTATGCAACACAGTATTATTAATCATAGTCCCCTTTTGTACATTACATTCTCATGATTAATTTATTGCATCACTGGAAGTTTGTATCTTTTGGCCCCCTTTACCCATTTTGCCCACCCCCACACACTCCACCACTGGCTACCACCAGTGTGTTCTCTGTATTGATAAAATCAGTATTTTTGTTTACATTCCAGAGATAAGTGAGGTCATTTAATATTTGTCTTTCTCTGTCTGGCTTATTTCACTAAGCGTAATGCCCTCTAGGTCCATGTTGTAGTAGATGAAAAGATGTTTGTTTTTGGTTTTTTTCATGGCTGAATAATATTCCTGTGTGTGTGTGTGTGTGTGTGTGTGTGTGTGTGTGTGTGTGTACAGAGACACGGGTACAGGGTGGTTGGTGCATATATATCCATTGATGTATGCGTACAGAGAAAAGGGATCTTGTGGGTCCATACAAATTTTAAGATTTTTTCTATTTCTATTTGTGCTTCTGACTGTGCACAGCATTTCCCTATTGACTGCATGAATTTTGTGAGGCTCATTTTTCTTCAAGGACCCTGTCACTGGCCTTGGAAACTGTACCTTTATTTTTAAGATGAAGCTCAGAGTCAAAATATTGTAGATGTTACCAGATTCTGGTTTAATGGAATGAAATATCCTTGAAATATGCGGCCATATTTTATCATTCTTATTATTTGTGTCTGTGCCGATTTGTAAGATGCTTCTAGTTTGCGTCATCCATTAACTGTACTAGGTTTCAACAAAGATTGTGCAGCTGTTTATCTCTGATTTTATGTTCAGCCATAAGTTTTCTGTTGTGAAAGCAGAAGACATTATATTTTTGCGACGAGAGTTAAAATATTATGGAATTGTACTCAAATCCCTGTTGTGGCCCTCATCAGCTGTGTGTGTGGGAAAATGTAGACTATACTTACACCAACTATGAATTCATTTCTCACATACGCTGTGTTATCATCCCTTACAATTAAGTATTTATCCGCTATCATCTTATGTATTATGTCCACTTAGGATTCCTCTGGAAGTGTTTTCTTTCCCTTTCTTTCCTTCTTTTACTGGTCTACAGCCAGTCCACAGTCAGATACTTTGTTAAGAGACCACAATTCTTATTTTTTCAATGATGTGCCAGAAACAATATACTCATCACTCTTGTTAATTAATAGAGAAGAGTTTCTTTTCCTTTTCTTTTCATCGATAATCCAAGATACTGTCTTTCATTTATCTTCAGATCCCAGGTTTAATACAAACTAACCTCAATTTATAAATTGTAAACATCAAAACCAAGGTATTCACGAGAGTCACAGCACTTCTAGAATCACGGACATGGAGCTGGTGTGTGGGCAGAAAGTGCTTCCTCTTTGCCCCACATCATGCCCCCCAGAGAGGATCCACCCCGTAGGACGCACTAGCAGCCAGGAGTTCGGGATAACTCGTCCCGTCTCCCTTCTCAGGTGCCCCGGGCCTGCACAGAGAGTGTGAACAAAGTGGCCACGGTGGCAGGGAACAGGCTGTGTGTGCACCCACAGCACCGGCTCCCTCCCCACAGCGGCCTCTGCTGCATGTGCTCTTGTCAGAATCTGAGAATGGTGTCGAGCCCTAGTCGGTAATATCACTCATGACAATCTACCACCCCACGTGGTGCCAAGTGTCCTCCAAGGGGCCACTTCCACGTGGAAGACAGCAGTTCTCCTTACTAGGATGGCTCGTGCGGCGAGTGGCAGCGGCGTCCCTGTCTGCAGTACTATCCACAGCTTGCAGTGTCATTGCCATCAGGTCCTGGGGACCATCACTTCGGACCAAGGGGCCCATCTCTGATGAGCAAGGTCAGCAATAGGCACGTGACCGTGGGTCTACTTCTCCTGCCATACATCACACGACAGAGAAATTGGTGGCCAGATAAAACATGGGAATGGTCTGTTAGAGGTGCTGCAAAGACACCAACATAGAGGTGACAATAGTGACTGATTATGCTCTTCTGCATGTGGACCACACCTTAATCCAATGGCCACTATATATGGTGGACTCACATGTAGGACCCCATCTATCCACATGGGTTCAGAAAGGGATGTGTAGAAGTAGGAGGGACTCTCACGTTAACCCCCAGTGACATACGTGGGTCTCTGTGCTTCCTGTCCCACCGAGTCTGTAGGTCTCCTGGATTGAAGCTTTTACTCCTATGAAAGGCACACTTTTGTCAGGAGACATAATCCATTTTACAACTACCATGGGGCCAGTTGGGACTCCTCACATCAGTAGACGAGCAGGCAGAGGAAACAGTTACTATTTGGTGAGGGGTGATTATCATGAGGAGGGAGAGAGCAGGGAGAATGACCCTGGGTTGTAGGACGTCACTGGAGTGTCCCCTGGTGTGTCCATGCCCAGTGACAGCCTGACCTGAGAGTGACAGCACCACAGCTCACCAAGGGCCTCGTTACCCGAAGCTCAGGCCTCTACTTCTTTGGGATGGAAATGTCAGTGCCTGGAACAGGAACAGAAGACCGCGTCCTGGGTCTGAGTCTGTTCGTTGTTCGCTAGGTGACATTGCACAGGAAATGGATTTCTTTCTGGAAAATGGAGATAGTAATTGTGGGGGCTCTTCTGCTGCTCAGCATGGATGGTACGTATAGTGTGTAATATGTATGTAAATCCCTGTATCGGGAATGCTGTACAATAACTCAAACACAATCTGGATGAATTATGATGTAGAATTTATTAAGAAACACATAGGGGAGACTCCTGCATCTACAAAGACAATTCAAAGTGATCCTAAAAGAAGAAAGCCTGAAACAAGGACCATGAGTACGTTGATGAAGAAAATATGATGATGAAGATTATTGATCAGTTATGCACCTTTCAAAAAGTTATGAGAATTGTTTTCCCAAGTGACTTAGAGGAATCCAGTGACCCTGGCTCAGAGTCAAAGCCAGACCGTAACTCCATACTGAGGATGCACGAAGCTGGCACGTGACCCACATACACGGGAGGAAGAGAATGGGGAGTCCTCTGCACTCCAGCAAGCCGATTCAGAAGCTTCTATCAGGCAGATGAGTCACAGAAATTGTGGCAGAGGAAGCTAGTTTTCAACGAAATCTAGGAAGTGAATTTGTTTCCAAAATGGCAAGTCAGTTAACAGAAGGAGTTGTGTGCAGTGGTTGTTCTTCGGTGAGGTTATCAGCAGGAACAAGGCTGGCAGCAGCTGGACACACAGCAAGGGCGACAGCAGGTGGTCCTGCAGCAGGTGGTCTGGCAGCAGGTGGGGTGGCAGCAGGGCTGGCAGCAGCTGCTCACACAGCAGGGACGGCAGCAGGGCTGGCAGCAGCTGGACACACAGCAGGGACGGCAGCAGGGCTGGCAGCAGCTGGACACACAGCAGGGACGGCAGCAGGGCTGGCAGCAGCTGGACACACAGCAGGGACGGCAGCAGGGCTGGCAGCAGCTGGACACACAGCAGGGCTGGCAGCAGCTACTCACACAGCAGGGGCGGCAGCAGGGCTGGCAGCAGCTGGACCCACAGCAGCTGGGCTGGCAGCAGCTGCTCACACAGCAGGGACGGCAGCAGGGACGGCAGCAGGTGGTCCTACAGCAGGTGGTCTGGCAGCAGGTGGGGCGGCAGCAGGGCTGGCAGCAGCCTGACCCACAACAGCTGGACCCACAGCAGGTGGGCTGGCAGCAAGGGGAGCAGCACATGGTGTCAGGGGTGGAGGGTGAGTGTCTGTTCAGAGTAAGTTTCTTAGATTCTGATGTCTCCTTCTGTTCTGGGGCTTTTATACCCTGGACCGCAATGTTGGGACCAATAAGCAGGACTTTCCTTGTTGTTTATGTTGTTTTCCATAGCCACTGGGGTGTTGCCAAGGAGGAAGTTTCTCTCTCTTTAAATATTATGAATCTTTAGAAAATAAGTGTTGAATGTGTTTCTTAATTGAATAACTCATAGGAACTTTTCAGACATAAGGAAGAGGGTCACACTGACAGCATCGTTCCTGCTTTGTGCAGAATCTGGTCACATGATGGAGCTCCTCATTGGGGTCCGTACACTCTCACTCTTCAGTGTTGTTTCTTTGGCTATTCTTTGATTGGGACTTATTTCTGGGGTGATGGGCATGATACTGGTATGTTTAGAGCAACAAATTGAATCCATGCCTGAGTCCAAGTCGTGTCAGGGAGGAAACACTGCACCTCTACCCTTCTAGGTTCTTCAGGCTGGTCTAAGAATTAACTTGACAACAATTATTAACAGGGGGAAACTAAACAACAGTTTAATAACGTGTATAGCTGCTGTACACACGGGAGAGACTCAGGCACTGAGTTACTCCCCGAGACGGCAGATACTATAAGGGGGAAATTCAGTAAATCAGTAACGCAGTTAGACTTAGCTAGTTTGCAGTTTGACTCAATGCATAGACCCCTATCTCGCCACCTGTAATTAAACCTAGCTAGTTCGCAGTTAGATCCACCCTGATATTCAGCTATTTTCTCTTTGTTTCTCCCCTTACTGATTAACTGAAGAACTCTGTTTTGTTCCCTTTCTCAAGACTACCCATACCTGGTCAGTCCATTTAATTAACAACATCCTAACCTGGAAAGAGCAATTTCTTAATCCTCAGACTCCCGGACACCGGAACACACATAAAGCCTCAAGCTGCAGTGGTCCAATCGTCTGGAGTCCAGAGATAACAGACCCCAGGAAGGATGTCAGCCCTTAGACCTGCCTGCCTGACTCCCTGTTTCCTTTGTTCTTCTTGTGTATCTATAAAACCATCTGCCTGTTCTAGAAATGGAGAGACGGTCTTTGGACGGGACTCCGCCATCCTCCTGGGATGCCGGCATTGGGAATAAACCTGCTTTTCTTTCCACCAACCATGTCTCTTGATTTTTAACCTTTGCAAGCGGCAGGCAGCCAGACCTTAGCACAGTATCAATACCTTCACCTTAAATGCCATCTTTAGCTAAAGTCAAAAGATGTTGGGGGTGGGGAGTCAGTTAGGGGAGGTTGCCAGGAAAAGCACAATAAACAAGGGTAAGGCTGGTGTGCGGAGTTAAGTCCCACCTTTTCCTTTGATAAGAGTGTCTAGAAATTGAATCATCTCCATCTTCTTGGGACAGAGAGGGAGATACATTTACAAATGGAGGTTTTTCTTATACATGGAAATGTCTCTTACAAAAGGGTAACTTCTACTTGGTTTTCAGAGCTTCTCCTTTGTCCACTGTATCCTAAAATATGCCTTACACCAAAGAGAAATATTTTGGGGTGGCAAATTCTGTTCCCCTACAGTCCTGCCTTTGAAAGTTCCCCAAGGAGTTTCACAATCCAGAAGCTAATTTGATCGATTCCTTTATATCTCATTGAACCAGTCTCTCAGTCCTGAGAATAGGTCGGTTCAGTTAAACAGTTGTGTCTTATTTCAGGAGGTGGGTGATGCAGCTGGGCTTCCTAAGTTAGGCCTACATCATGTGAGAAATCAGGTATATGATAAAGCATTTCTATGGAAAGAAAAGAAAAATGAAGTTTAATGTCTAGAGCGGACTATAAACCCATCCTGAGTCCGGAGGGCAGCCTTTTGAGGGAAGAGATTTCTAGATGAAGCCGTCAAAGTATCTTTTGCTGTTTGAATGTCTCAGATGGTGTCATCAGGTGTTCGGGTAAACTTTCTGAGTGGCCCACGTAGCAAATGGCACGAAGAAAATTGTCTAAACATGAGCTTTCATGGCAATTTCTCTGAAGTTTATATCAAGTGCAGGGCTTTGGGGGAAAGGAAAGTTTTAGTTTTCAATGATTACAAATCATAAATGATTGGAGAAAATTGGGAACATTAGTTCAGAGTGTCGCAGCCAGACATGGGGAAACTAGAATAATTTTGGAAAACAAAATCTGAAAAGACAATGAATAGCACTAGAAGGTAATCTCTACAAGTGTGTATTATAGTTTCTACTGAAACATAATTTTTCTCTTTACATTCACTTCCATTTTTACCAAAAATAATTATAGTAAAACTAATTTATTCTCATAACAAGTCTAGTCTTATTAAATTTGGCCTGCTTATTTATATAAGAGAGGCAAGAATAGCAATGGATCATATGTGTTCTTTTTAAATCTGTGTTACTGAAACTTTTCATAAGGAATCTTCAGCTTGAACTTCTAACAGCCTTTCAAGGGTAAGAAGCAAGCCAGATACTTGCCATTAGGCTTTGCCTGCAATACCTATAGATTTGGGGAAATTTCTCTCTTCTTGGGGTCCTCAAAATATCCTGAGGTTCTCCTTATAGCAAACTAGGACAAATTTCTTTCTCCTTCTTCACCTTTTCATGAATAGAAGATCCATTCGTACTGCAGATCTTAGCAACCTGAGCATACATTTTTTTCTTTTCTTCTTAAGTCAAGAACTTCCGCTTTTTCATGTAAAGGAACCACTTTACAGCTTCTCTTTGTCATATCTGAGTTGCCCGCATCACTGCTCTTCCACTTGGAGGCCATTATTACACTTAAGAGTGCCTTGAACACAGTCAATGCCACAACAGCTGATCTGAGAACTGAGATGCCTGCTAAGTGACTAACTGGCCAGTAGTGTACACAGCATGGATACTCTGGACAAAGGTATGATTTACATCCCCGGCAGGATGGAGTGAGAAGACGCGAGATTCATCACGCTACTCAAAATGGAGTGCAATTTTAAAACTTATGAATTGTTTATTTCTGGAACTTTCCATTTACTATTTTTGGACCATGGTGGACCACAGGGAACTGAAACCACAGAAAGCAAAACAGCAGATATAGGGGGACTACTGAAAAGTATATAAAATACACATGAATAATATAATAAATAATTACGAAGCAAATATCAATATACCCAACGCCCAAGTCAAGAAATAGAGCGTTGCTGTCACCAAGAGGGCCCTTGATGTGTCCTCTCTTGACCACATCTCCCTCCTCCCACCCTACAGATAACCACTATCCTGATTTTTAAAGTAATCTTTTCATTGATTTTCTTTATAGTTTTATCACCTAGGTACGCATCCTAAGCAATATAGTTTAGTTTTACATGTTTTGAATTTTGTATAAATGAGTCTTCCTATTTATATTATGTGTTTTATTCTTTCACTCAGTATTATGTAAGGGGGTGGTAGGCAGCCTCTAAGATGGCCCAGTGATTTCTACCTCTCGGTTTCATGGTTTTACAGAATTCTCTCCCCATGAGTAACTTGCTTCTCACCAACAGTATATGGCAGCCTCAAGTGATTAAGTTACAAAAGATTGTAACTTCCATCTTGCTAGCCAACTTTCTCTCTCACCGGCTTTGATGAAGAGAGCTGCTGTGTGGGAGAGATCTGTGCTGGAAAGCACTGAGCACAGTCTCCATTCAACAACCAGCAAGGAACTGAGGCTCTCACTCCGATGGCCCTCGAGGAATTGAATCCTGTAACAACCATGTAGTAGTTTGGAAGTGGATTTTTCCCAAGTCAAGACTTTAGATAAGACACTAGCTAACACCTTGACTGCAGCTTTATAAAATATTACAAAATAGAGGGCCAGATGAGCTGTACTTGGATTCCTGATCGACAAAAACTGTGAGACAGTAAATATGTGCCATTTTAAGCTGCTAGATTTTGAGGTGATATTACACAACACTAGATAACTGGTACAGATTGATCTAGTACCACACAGCACAGAGATGAGGATGAAGGGATCAAAGGGTCCAGAGAAGTGGATATGATAGAATAGTTCTAGTCATAAGACCAGAAAACCCAGCCGGCGATGTTCCCTAGGAGCGGTCAGGGGGTACAGTATGTACTAAGGTAATAAGGAATGAACAGGAGGTCAGCAGCATCATTCAGCAATACAGTCGTGTCTGTTCTCTAAAGTCAGAGCTTGCGGTAGGGAGTGCTGCACAGAACCGAGCTCCCTAGCAGTAATGGGGATGGTAAAATCCCTGACTAGCAGAGGCCTGATGGCAGCATTGAACTATAAGAAGTGGGTATAATTATGTGATGGGCAGCAAGTCTGGAAAGACAACTGGGCAGAATGATGTGTGACTTACGGGGATCTATCAACATGGACAATAGAGCACAGTGTCCCTCAGAATAGGATATGTGGGTGACCAGTAAGACAGCCGTGTGTGTGTGTGTGTGTGTGTGTGTGTGTGTGTGTGTGACAATGCTTGAGAATAAATGAGCAAAAGACTGAGGTGAGTGATCCTAATGGAAAATCATGACCCCTCACCCAGTTTTCAGAACTAGGCTGGTTCTCTGACTTACAACACATTGATCCATGGAAGGAGAGGCCAGTCGTCATCCAGGACAAGGAACCACAGCAAGTATATATACTAGTGATTGCTCCAGTCCTGTCCCAAAGGCATCTACAGCCATTTCCTCAGGGGAAACTGGGATACCCCTATATTTGGATGATGTTTGTTACTGGATCTGAGTTGACACGGACAGTTGGCTACCATTCATAATATATGAAAAATGTTTTGAAGGGCACTGGTGATGAGAGTTGGAACACTGGTGTCTGAGATAGGGTGCCCTCAGGAACAGACCCTAAAACAGGGGCTTGAGATCAAGTAGTTTACTTGCGAGAGGATTCGAAGAATGCTGTTGGTAACCCTGAAAGTGATCTGGGCAAGGGATAGAAGCCAGTATTGAATGGTTTGATGAGCAGGTTCCTCTTATAAGCAGATGGGGTTCAATCCACTGAGGAGCTCTGGAGACTGGTACAACTCGCCCCTGCTTGAGAGGAAAGAAGCTAGAGCATTCACCACCAACTCCCAACTATTGCCCCTAGTGATGTTAACTCTCGACTACTGGCCGGAACGTGCTCCTTCATCGGGAGAAAGACCTCAGGCAGAGTTCCAGATGCTCGTTGTACAAACTATCTTTCTATATTACCATAGCATAAGGATGCAGAGGAAATAGAGGTGGAAATCCTGAAATCACCTGCTATACTCTGATCTCCGCAGAGAACAAAGGAACATTTGACAGCTAAGGATGGCAAGTCAAGAAGGAAAAATAATAAGACATGATGCTCTCATATTTGTGTGCCTGGAAAATTAAGATTTATTCAAGATTTGGGAACATCTCTATGTGAGAAAATCTGGCAGAGAACAAATGCATCAATTGGGGTGATGTGTTGGGTGACAGATTTCAGAGAAAATTCATGCTTTCTATCCATTTGGGAGATTGATAGTAACATGGGGGGGGGGGACAGTAAATTTAAAGGCCAAAGTCAGTTGAAAAATCAGTTGGAAGTGAAGTGTTACAGTCGGCCTCTCCTGACTCAGTTCACTGGGACCACATCAGGGAGGTGGGTTGACGAAAACCAGGTGAGTGCAGGTCAGGGCCATCAGCAGCAAGAACCACTAGAGCAGACTGGGCGGCAGCAGGTGGTCTGGCAGCAGCTGGGGCGACAGCAGCTGGAGATGCAGCAGGTGGGCCTGCAGCAGCTGGAGCCATAGCAGGAGGGGCGGCAGCAACTAGAAATGCAGCAGGTGGGGCGACAGCAGGTCTGGCAGCAGCTGGGGCGGCAGCAGCTAGAAATGCAGCAGGTGGGGCGACAGCAGCTGGAGATGCAGCAGGTGGGGCGGCAACAGCTGGACACACAGCAGCTGGGGCGGCAGCAGCTAGAGCCACAGCAGCTGGGGCGGCAGCAGCTGGACACACAGCAGCTGGGGCGGCAGCAGCTGGAGCCACAGCAACTAGGACGGCAGCAGGTGGTCTGGCAGCAGCTGGGGCGGCAGCAGCTAGAGATGCAGCAGGTGGGCCTACAGCAGGTGGTCTGGCAGCAGCTGGGGCGGCAGCAGGTCTCCTGGCAGCAGCCTTGGCCACAGCCCTGGTCAGAGCAGACGGAGCCACAACAGGAGTTGACCATGGTGTCAGAGGGTGGAGGGTCTGGGTGGGTTTTCAGGAAGGTGGGTTTGGAAGGTTTGGAGGTTTGCTTGCCCCCGGTCCCCTTTTATACCCTGCTGAGGGGCTGCTGTCATCAGATGCAGTGCTCTTTCCTTGTTACTGTTTGTCCTAATAAACTGGTGATTATCAAATTAGTCAAGTTTGTTTTCCTTGTTAACCCTTTCAAGATGAATGGAAAACAGTTTCCTTGTCCTGCGGTGTTAGGATTCATCCCTTCAGCTCTTCCTGAATCACTCCTTCTGGGTCTCTCTTGAGTTAGCTTCCTCAAAGGAAGCAGTCACGTGATTTCTGCCTCGAGATGGTGTATGTGTTTGCACAGCACAGCATGTGTCCCCTTGGGTGATAAAGATTCTAATAGACACACATTCCTTTTGGTGATTTGGGAGGATAAAACTGATGGTTCATTCATTGTGGGTCAGGTGAGCAGAGAAGTTTTGAGTGTGAAACAGGGCATCACTGGCATGAGAATAAGAAGACTTTTAGGACCTTTCCCCCTCTTTCCTCTGAGTCATGACCCATCTAGACTTCCTGATGGTAAACCAATAACTATCCTAAGGAGGAAAACCAAGTCATGAAATTTTGATGTTTCTTCTTTGCCCTCGACTTTACTGAGGTATACTTAATACACACACAAAAATAACTCATGTCTAATGTATACATGTTGATGAAATTGGACTTATGCATACACCGTATAACCATCACACCACAATTAAGGCAATAAACATATCCATCACCTACAAAAGATTTTTGTGTGACCGCCTTTTTTGTGGTAAGAACATTCACATAAGACTTACCTTCGTAAGTTTTTAAGTCCACTATATCGTCTTGTAAATTATAGGTACAATGTTGTATAGCAGACCTGGGAACTTACTCATCTGCTATGATTGTAACTTTATACCCATTGAACAACAACTACCCGTTTCCTACTCCCCACAGTCCCTGGAAACCAACATTTTATTATATGCCTGCTGAGTTTATTGAATAGCTTGTGTAAGTGGAATCATGCAGTATTTGTCCTTTTGTGACTGACTTATTTCACTCAGCATAATGTCTTCCAGGTCCATTCATGTTGTTGGCATGGGCCAGATTTCCTGTTCTTTTTTTTAAAAATGCTCAATAATATTCACTTTCATTAAGGTATTAGTGTTGGCATTCAGGGTGTAATTCAGGGTTTAATAGCAGGAACTGGTTGGCAGTAAGTGTGGACTTATACTGAGGTTAATATGTGAAACACCTGTCTTTTTCATTACAAATGTCTTCAACCTTTGTTACAGATACGCAGTGCATAACTATAGACCAGCAGTTCTCAGTCTCTTCTACCTGATACCAGGAGTCACATGGCTCATTTTAATGATGTTATACCTGGGGAAGAGGTGCTAAGAGGGAATGCAACTTTGGGGTATGTGGGTGGCTCAAATCAGTTCTCCCACGAAGTTTAGATATAATCACTCCTCGCCAGTGCCTGCGTCATGTTGCATTAATAACTACTTGTCTAGATCTAAGAAAGACTGACATTTCATCTTGTTAGATTTAGTCTCTTGTGTAAGGATGTCTAAAGTATTTAAACCATGATTCTCTCATTCAACATATTCAATTTTTCCTAACTTCATGGCCTCCAAATATTTTGATGAAAAGACTCATATTTTATTACTCACTTTCATATTTTATGACAAGACTCTCAACCAAATTGGGATGTCCTTGGTGCTTTTCTCAGGATGACTAGTCCGAGACAGGAATGGCTACTATACCCGAACCATCCTACAGTTGAAACTGATACCTATTTGGAATAACAGTACAAAAACAGAATTTTACAGGAAGTGTCCTTTTTTTCTCCCAGGTTGTCTTGACTTCCAAGCAGAAAAATGTATACAAACATTTCAGCTAGTGGTGCCCCTCATTTTTTGAAACACTAGTCAGCTAGTCATATGGTTGCTGCATGTGAGAGATTGACTTGCCCCAAATTACTATAATGGATGATAATTGATAAGTGGGTATCTCCTAAAGAGAAAAAAAAATTAACCAACCATGGTGAGGGTGTTTAATGGAATGGCTGTCTCTATAGATAGTCATGGAGGGTTTAGTGTCAGCTTGTTGTAGAGGAAGCATCAAGAACCAGATGGAGGAGATTGGATGAAATGGGTTGGTGGATACCTTTCTACCTTAAGTGACTTATAAGTCTAATAAACCAAACTCCTTATGATGCTTTTTTATTCCTGGTCATTTTCTATTTCTGCGCTGGCCCTGGTTTCCGGGCTGACATAACCAGGAGGATAACAGCCTATACTCCTGATTGAAGCTCTACTTCCCAGCAGGTCTGGCTGGTTCTGAGTCTACAGCTCTGGGCTGAGCCCACATACGGCATTTTATTAGAAAGGTCCTGAGCTGCTTCTTTTGTCACAGTAAGATGAGGGAACAAAAGCAGATTTCAAGTTGTTGTGGGGTCAAGGCCCTAGAAAGAGCCATTATGAAGTCTGAAAACAACTTTAAGAATTTCATAAGCCCTTATATTTTAGTAAAAGAATGTCCCCTAGGAGCCCTTATGATGGGGGTCTGCCTATGATAGGGGACTCTATAGAGATAATTTTTATTTATATTAATTGTCTATATATCTTTTCTTCATGGTGTGTGTGTGTGTGTGTGTGTGTGTGTGTGTGTGTGTATTTCTGTGTGTTACTTAGGGTGAGCTTAAGATTATGTTTGAAAATTTCTCGTAATTTCTTCTAGTACTTTAACAGCTTTATGTTTATCTTGACTTTCATACAAATGAAATTTACTATGGTTAAATGAATGAAGTAGTATGTCTCTTTCTTTTCCTTTCCTTTCCTTCTTTCTTTATCCAGAAGTTAACTAGCTGTCCTATACCATTTTTATAATAGTCCCTATTTTCATAGTGATTAAACTGCCGCCTTTATTCGGCACTTAATTCCTATAGGTTTTTAGGTCTATTTCTGGACTCCATTCAGTGGTACATCTTACTGAAAATCATTGGGTTGGAGGGTCTCTAATGTGACTTTCAGTTCTACAAATCCATGGATGTAGGACTATTTAAAAAATTCCGTTTTACTTGACTACTCATTGTTTTCCTATCTATGTTTCTTTTTATATTTTAAAATTTATAACTGTTCTCAGATTTTGTCATGTAAAAACACAATGTTAACAGTACTTACTCTTATAGGATATAGTCAATGTTCCATTGTGCTCACTCAAAACAAAATACCCTGCCATACATGCCCTAGTGAGAATCTTGCTGAGATACATTATGACTTAGGAAAGAGATATAGAACTTTGGGAAAATTATTTTCCTTTACAGCTCTATTTCTTGGTTAGTGTTGAATCCACCAACGTCCCCTAAAAGTTGAGCATAACTAAGTAGGCCACAGAGATAAAATATGACCTGTATTTCTACTCTTCTAGCAACATATTTTACCTGCTTCATGCCTGTCTGCCTTTCAAAATTTAACTGAGACATAAACTGCATGATTATCAAAAAAAGTGACACTTGGATTCCCAGAAGGAGAGAGTAATTTTCTTGTAGGTAAGACTAAATATTGGAACCCTTTAGTCCAAAAAGAAAATAGATGGGTTTATGATGCAACTTTAAAAAGCCATAAGGAATAAGGGATGAAGAAAATAGATACAAACTTACTAAACTGAAGAGTATTCAAGTTAGACAGTATGTCTTGCAACTACAAAGTGTTCCCCTCAAGTAGCAAACCTCAATAATTATTTCAAAATACTAACTACTCACTCACTCACTCACTCCCTCTGAACTTGAAATAACCCAGACGTCCTTCACAGGTGAATGGCTGAACACATCAAACTGTAATACATTCATGCTGTGGAATACTGCTCAGCAATGAAAAGGAAGCGCTATTGATATACTGAACAACTTGCAGGATCTCAAGGGAATGATGCCAAGTGTAAAAAGCCAATGGCCAAAGGTTACACACTGTAAGACTCCATTTGTAGAACATACTTGAAAGAAAACTACAGAGATGGAGAACAGAGCAGTGGTGGCCAGCGGTAATGGATGAGTGGGAGGGAGTGGACGTGGCTACAAAGGAGGACCCTTAGGGAGACTGAACAGTTTTGTATCTTGATTGCCAAGGTGGTTACAGAAATCTATAGAGAACACATGATAATACTGCATAGAACTACACACACACACACACACACACACACACACACACACACACACGAGTACATGTAATACTGGTAAAATCTGACCCAGTCCTGTGGATTGCACTAATGTCAGTTTTTGAGTTTTGATATGTACTATAATTACATACGATGTGACAATTGAAGGAAATGGGATGTAGTATACATGGGACTTTGCTGTAGTTTTTTTCCCCCAAGTTACTGTGTATATATAGTTATTTCAAGATAAAATGTAAAATGAGGCTAATTGGAGGTTAAAAGGGAGCAAGGCCTTATTTGTCGACCAGGTACCTTCATCTCATTGTGTCTTTATGACAACTTTATCTTATCTAGCATCACACCACACACAGATGAAGAGAGATCAAAAGAGCAGAGAAGTGGATATGCCATAATAGTTCTAATCATAAGGAGAGAAAACCCAAGTGATTGCCACTGTTCCCTAGGAGGGCTCAGGGGGTACAGCATGTACTAAGGTAATAAGGAATGAACAGGAGGTCAGCAGCATCATTCAGCAATACAGTCGTGTCTGTTCTCTAAAGTCAGAGCTTGCGGTAGGGAGTGCTGCACAGAACCGAGCTCCCTAGCAGCAATGGGGATGGTAAAATCCCTGACTAGCAGAGGCCTGATGGCAGCATTGAACTATAAGAGGTGGGTATAATTATGTGATGGGCAGCAAGTTTGGAAAGACAACTGGGCAGAATGATGTGTGACCCACGGGGATCTATCAACATGGACAATAGAGCACGGTGTCCCTCAGAATAGGATATGTGGGTGACCAGTAAGACAGCTGTGTGTGTCTGTGACCACACACACACACTCACATGCACTTGTATTTAAAAAAACTTAAGAATAAGTGAGCTAAAGGCTGAGGTCAATGATCCCAATGAAAAGTCATGACCCCCTCACCCAGTTCCAGACATGAGCTAATTCTCAGACCTATAACCTATTGAAGGAAAGGCCAGTCGTCCAGGACAAAGGGCCACAGAAGGGTATGTGTTACTGATCTCTCCAGCCCTTTCCCAAAGGAATCTTCAGCCATATCCTTGGGTGAAACTGGAATACCCCTATATTTGGATGTTGTCTATTACTGGATCTGAGTTGACACTGACAGTTGGATACCCAAAATGCCAACATGGTCCCTCCTTAAACTACGTTAATCCAGAAACCTAGGGTTGAAGGAGGAATTGCCCCATTCACCTTCATGCCCAGTGATCTATTTGAGGGAATTGATGCCTCCCTCCTTCATAACTGTAGGCTCTGTGCATCTAGAGGTTCCAGTTCTAAGAAGGGAAACTTACCTTCAAGAGGACATGGTAAGGGTCTGATTAGAACTAAAGCTACGGTTGTCACCTTATCATTTTGAGCTTCTAGTGCCAGGCGATCCGTAGGCAAAGAAAGGAGTGATGGGGACAGGGCGGATGTGTTTAGCACGTAGGTGAACTTGTGGGGGCTTTCTTGGCACACCTATTTCCAGTTAACTGCAAATGGAGCAGCTGTACAACAGCTGTCGCCCAATGAGGACACGGTGAGCAAGGTTTCAGAACTCTCAGGGAGGAGGATCTCAGTTCCTCCACCAGGCAAATCACCTAGGCCAGCAGAGGTGCTACCACCTCCTCTTGTTAGTTCCTCCAGAAAGTGGACCAATCAGTTGGAGTCAGCTTACGTAGAGTAATCTAAGGACCTGCACAGTGCCAGGCATAGACTATGACATTCTATCCAGCTCATTCTTGGACCAGTGAGCCAGACTTTTCTTGTTGTTGTTGATACTTTTCTATAGTCCCTGGGGGAGTTGTAAAAGGGAAGTTGTTCCCTAAATGTTACGCAGCTTTAGAAAATAAGTGTTTAATGTGTTTTGTAATTGAGAATAATTCATAGAAACGTTTTCAGGTAAAAGAAAGGTGTTCACGTCATCAACAATGGTCTCCTCTGCTCACACTCTGGTCGTATGAGGTGGTCCCTGATGCCTCATGAGGGTCAGTGCACGTGTCCTCCCCAGTTTTATTTCTCCAGCTGACTTAGATGGGAAATGTCCCCGTGGTGACGGGCATGGTGCTGATATGTTCACGGTGACAGCTGAATCCATGCTGAGTCCAAGTCTGTTTCCCCACAAAAGCCTGACTGACTCTCGACCTCTACAGGGATCTCTCTGGGGGAACCTGCCCCACCTGTGTGGCCCAGTTCTATCACGGGCACCTGCGTACAGGATGTTTAGCACAATCTCTTCCATATTTAGCACAGCAGAACCGACGCAGAGGGGTAGAGGCAGAAGCTGAGACTGAGAAAGCATCAGTCATTTTACTTCCTGGGTGACCAATGGATTAAATACTTGAATGTAAGATATGACACCATAAAACTCCTAGAAGAACACACAGACACTGACACTGGTCTTGGCAATGATTTTTTAGAGTTGGCACCAATGCAAAGGCAAGAAAATAAACGAGTGGAACTATATCAAACTAAAAAGCTCTACACAGCAAAGGAAAGCATCAACAAAATAAAAAGGCACCCTCTTGAATGGCAGAAAATATTTGCAAATCATATATCTGATAAAGGTTTAATATCCAAAATATTTATATAAAGAGCTCATACAACTCCATAGCAAAATACCAAACAATCTGATTACACAATGAGCAGAGGATCTGAACAGTCATTTTGCCGAAGGAGACATAGATGACCAACAGGTACATGGACAGGTGCCAAAGAACACTAAGCATCAGGGAAATGCAAACCAAACCACAATGAGCTATCACCTCACACCTGTCACAATGATAATAAACAAAAAGACAAAAGATAACAAATGTTGATGATGTGGAGAAAAAAGAACCCTTGTGCACTGTTGGTGGGAATGTAGATGGCTGCAGCAAGTATGGAAACCAGAATGGAGGTTCCTCAGAAGTCCTGCCAGCTGCAACAACATGGATGAGCCTAGAGGGAATTGTACTAAGTGAAATAAGCCAGACAAACACAAATACCATATGATTTCACTTATGTGGAATCTAAGGAACAAAATAAATGAATAAACTAAACAGAAACAAACTCATAGATACAGAGAACATTTTGAAAGTTGCCAGATGGGAGGGGGATGGGGAGACAGGTGAAAAAAGGGGAATATGTGTAAATTGCCAGTTATAAAAATAGTCACAGGGATGTAAAGTACAGCATAGGGAATATAGTCAATAATATTGTAATAACTATGTAGCGTATCAGATGGGTACTGGACTTTATTGGGGTGGTTGCTTTGTGAGTTATGTAGATGTGTAATCGCTGTGTTGTAAACCTGAAACTAATGTCATGTTGTATGTCACAGTGAAAAATAAAAACGTTACTTAAAAATATTAAAAATAGAACTACCTTATGATCCAGCAATTCCACTTCTGAGTAATTATCTGAAGAAAAATAAACCACTAACACAAAACGATATATACACCTACATGTTCACTGCTGCAGTATTTATAATAGACAAGACATGGAAGCAACGTACGTATCCACTGATGTAAGAATGGATGAAAAAAAAAATGAGGCATATAATATATATACAATAAAATATTATTCTACCATTAAAAGAAGGAAATCTTCCCATTTGTAGCAACATGGATGGACCTTGAGGGCTTTACGCTAAGAGAATTAACTCAGACAGAGAAAGACAAATACTATATGATCTCACTTATATGTAGAATGTAAAAAAGAAAAAGTGACCTCATAGAGACAAAGGACGTGTTGTTGGGAGCCTGCGGTGGGTGGCTGGGGGTAGGAGACACGGGTCAAGTAGGTGCAAGACACAAACTCCCAGGTATGAAATAAATTAGTCGTGGGCATGTGATGTACAGCATGGAGACAATAGTTACTATTAATGTATTGGAGACTATCGTTACTAATAACGTAATGTATTGAAAGTTGCTGAGAGAGTAGATCTTAAAAGTCCTCATCGCAAGAAAAAGTTTGTATCTATGGATGGTGACAGACGTTAACTAGACTTACTTTTGTAGTGATTATTTTGTAATAGATATAAATATTGAATCATTATGTTCTACAGCTGAAACTAATATAATGTTATACGTATGGCAATTGTACCTCCATAAAAAAATTACTGATATATATATATATATATATATATATATATATATATATATATACCGGTAGATTCAGAAAATTCACAGTATCAGGAAGAGCAGGTGACACTGTTGGTAGTAAAATGTTAGAAAACTATTCTATTCTTTCTACCACTGTTGACTATATGCTTTCCCTATGACATGACAACTTCGCTCCTACATATTTAACTAGAAAACCGAGAAAAGGGGGCAGAAAAGTTTATAGGAGATTATGGCTGACAATGTTCCACAATAGTTGAAATATATAAATGTACACAAATATATCTTGGCTATCATCTTAGGTCACCTGTTTGCATCATTTTAAAAAAAAAAGTAAGTGCAAGTTGGGATGTCTCACCTGAGATACTGACCCACCTAGAATGAGAGACGGAACATTACTGGACTGATGCTCTGAAACCCAGTGTATGGTTTCTGCCTCCATCCTCCTGTTTTGGTGCTGATTTGCCAACTGTCCTCTGCCCAAGGTCTCTGATAGACCTGGGAAACACATTTTGAGCACATTGCCACAGAGAGACACATGCTAGAGCCTTGAACCAGACTTTCGGAGGTATCAGACTTGGACTCACGCAGGGCTTCATTCCCACAGACCGTCAAGTGCTGACCTCTCAGGGCACTTCCCAATCTAAACACGGCCAAAGGAGCAAAGCTGAGAAAGGACAACTCTCCTGACCTCCTACAACCAGCGGGCACTATCACATGACCAGATGACGTCACATGACCAGAAATGTTGCTGGGGATGATTCCTCACTGTCTCATTTCTGGAAACGGTCCTTAAGTAGTATTCCCAATTAAGAAAAAGATCAAACAGAAATTTACAGAAGCCTCAAAACACAAAGGGAACAACTTCCTCCGTGATAATTTCCCAATGACAAAAAACAACATAAACAACAAGGAAAGTCCTGCTTATTGGTCTCAACATTGGGGTCCAGGGTATAAAAGCCCCAGAACAGAAGGAGACATCAGAATCCGAGAAACTCACCTCTGAACAGAAACTCACCTCTGAACAGAAATTCACCCTCCACCCCTGACACCATGTGTTGCTCCCCTTGTTGCCAGCCCACCTGCTGTGGGTCCAGCTGTTGTGGGTCAGGCTGCTGCCAGCCCTGCTGCCGCCCTACCTGTTGCCAGACCACCTGCTGTAGGACCACCTGCTGCCGTCCCTGCTGCCGTCCCTGCTGTGTGAGCAGCTGCTGCCAGCCCTGCTGCCGTCCCTGCTGTGTGAGCAGCTGCTGCCAGCCCTGCTGCCGCCCAACCTGCTGCCAGACCACCTGCTGTAGGACCACCTGCTGCCGTCCCTGCTGTGTGAGCAGCTGCTGCCAGCCCTGCTGCCGTCCCTGCTGTGTGAGCAGCTGCTGCCAGCCCTGCTGCCGCCCAACCTGCTGCCAGACCACCTGCTGTAGGACCACCTGCTGCCGTCCCTGCTGTGTGAGCAGCTGCTGCCAGCCCTGCTGCAAACCCTGCTGTGTAAGTAGCTGCTGCCAGCCCTGCTGCCAACCCTGCTGTGTGAGTAGCTGCTGCCGTCCCTGTTCTGTGAGCAGCTGCTGCCGTCCCTGCTGTGTGAGCAGCTGCTGCCAGCCCTGCTGCCGCCCAACCTGCTGCCAGACCACCTGCTGTAGGACCACCTGCTGCCAACCCTGCTGTGTGAGTAGCTGCTGCCGTCCCTGCTGTGTGAGCAGCTGCTGCCAGCCCTGCTGCCGTCCCTGCTGTGTAAGTAGCTGCTGCCGTCCCTGCTGTGTGAGCAGCTGCTGCCAGCCCTGCTGCCGTCCCTGTTGTGTGAGCAGCTGCTGCCGTCCCTGCTGTGTGAGCAGCTGCTGCCAGCCCTGCTGCCGCCCAACCTGCTGCCAGACCACCTGCTGTAGGACCACCTGCTGCCAACCCTGCTGCCAACCCTGCTGTGTGAGTAGCTGCTGCCGTCCCTGCTGTGTGAGCAGCTGCTGCCAGCCCTGCTGCCGTCCCTGCTGTGTAAGTAGCTGCTGCCAACCCTGCTGTGTGAGCAGCTGCTGCCAGCCCTGCTGCCGTCCCTGCTGTGTGTCCAGCTGCTGCCAGCCCAGCTGCTGTGGGTCCAGCTGCTGCCAGCCCTGCTGCCGCCCCACTTGCTGCTGCCAGCCCTGCTGCCAGCCAGTGTGCAGTTGTCCCGTGTACGTGCAGAGAACCTGCTACCTCCCCACCTGCTGCTGCGTGCCTGGGTGCATTCGCTATGGCGGGTGCAGCTGCTGCCAGCCTTGCTGCTGCTGATCTCCTCGCCAGAGCACCGCTGTCTGCACAAACGCCTCCTGCTAACTGCCTTGCCATTATGGAAACAAATTCACCTTCTAGGCTTTGCTGACAACCAGCACGCTGCAGCATAATTCCGTGTCTTCTCGAAAATAAGATTTAGCCAGACCATCAGCTCTAATGCGTCTTTTGGAGCAAAAATTAATATAAGACCCAGTACATTATATTATATTATATTATATTATATTATATTATATTATATTATATTATATTATATTATATTATATTATTATATTATTATATTACGTTATATTATATGGGTCTTATAATAATTTTAGCTCCAAAAGACGCATTAGAACTGATGGTCTGGCTAGGTCTTATTTTGGGCTAACAAGGTTTCTGTGACTCTTTGGCCTATTTAAAAGTTGTGAATCAGCTTGCTGGAGTGCAGAGGACTCCCCACTTCTTTTCCTCCCGTGTATGTGGGTCATGTGCCAGCTTCGTGCATCCTCAGTACGGAGTTACGGTCTGGCTTTGACTCTGAGGTCAGGGTCACTGGATTCTTCTAAGTAACTTAGGAAAACAAATTTTCATAACTTTTTCATAGGTTTCTATAATTGATCAATAATCTTCATAACCACACTTCTTTATTAATGTACTCATAGTTCTTGTGTCAGGCTTTCTTCTTTTAGGATCACTTTGAATCGTCTTTGTAGATGCAGGAGTCTTCCCTATGTGTTTCTTAATAAATTCTACATCATAATTCATCCAGATTGTGTTTGATTTATTGTACAGCATTCCCGATACAGGGATTTACATACATATTCCACACTATACGTACCACAATTACTATCTCCATTTTCCAGAAAGAAAACCATTTCCTGTGCAATGTCACCTAGCGAACAACGAACAGACTCAGACCCAGGACGCGGTCTTCTGTTCCTGTTCCAGGCACTGACATTTCCATCCCAAAGAAGTAGAGGCCTGAGCTTCGGGTAACGAGGCCCATGGTGAGCTGTGGTGCTGTCACTCTCAGCTCAGGCTGTCACTGGGCATGGACACACCAGGGGACACTCCAGTGACGTCCTACAACCCAGGGTCCTTCTCCCTGCTCTCTCCCTCCTCATGATAATCACCCCTCACCGAATAGTAACTGTTTCCTCTGCCTGCTCGTCTACTGATGTGAGGAGTCCCAACTGGCCCCATGGTAGTTGCAAAATGGATTATGTCTCCTGACAAAAATGTGCCTTTCATAGGAGTAAAAGCTTCAATCCTGGAGAACGACCGACACAGCGGGACAGGAAGCACAGAGACCTACATATGTCACTGGGGGTTAACGTGACAGTCCCTCCTACTTCTACACACCCCTTTCTGAACCCATGTGGATAGATGGGGTCCTACATGTGAGTCCACCATATATAATGGCCAGTGGATTAAGGTGTGGTCCACATGCAGAAGAGCATATATCGGTCACTATTGTCACCTCTATGTTGGTGTCTTTGCAGCACCTCTAACAGACCATTCCCATGTTTTATCTGGCCACCAATTTCTCTGCCGTGTGATGTACGGCAGGACAAGTAGATCCACAGTCATGTACCTATTGCTGACCTTGCTCATCAGAGATGGGCCCCTTGGTCTGAAGTGACACTCCCCAGGACCCGATGGCAATGACACTGCGAGCTGTGGATAGTACTGCAGACAGGGACGCCGCTGCCACTCGCCGCACGAGCCATCCTAGTAAGGAGAACTGCTGTCTTCCACGTGGAAGTGGCCCCTTGGAGGACACTTGGCACCACGTGGGGTGGTAGATTGTCATGAGTGATATTACTGACTAGGGCTCGACACCATTCTCAGATTCTGACAAGAGCACATGCAGCAGAGGCCGCTGTGGGGAGGGAGCCGGTGCTGTGGGTGCACACACAGCCTGTTCCCTGCCACCGTGGCCACTTTGTTCACACTCTCTGTGCAGGCCCGGGGCACCTGAGGAGGGAGACGGGACGAGTTATCCCCAACTCCTCGCTGCTAGTGCCTCCTACGGGGTGGATCCTCTCTGGGGGGCATGACGTGGGGCAAAGAGGAAGCACTTTCTGCCCACACACCATCTCCATGTCCGTGATTCTAGAAGTGCTGTGACTCTCGTGAATACCTTGGTTTTGATGTTTACAATTTATAAATTGAGGTTAGTTTGTATTAAACCTGGGATCTGAAGATAAATGGAAGATAGTATCTTGGATTATCGATGAAAAGAAACGGAAAAGAAACTCTTCTCTATTAATTAACAAGAGTGATGAGCATATTGTTTCCGGGACATCGTTGAAAACATAAGAGACCTTTTGGTCTCTTAACAAGGTATCTGACTGTAGACTGGCTGTAGACCAGTAAAAGAGGGAAAAAAAAGGGAAAGAAAACACTTCCAGAGGAATCCTAAGTGGACATAATACATAAGATGATAGTGGATAAACACTTAATTGTAAGGGATGATAACACAGCGTATGTGAGAAATGAATTCATAATTGGTGTAAGTATAGTCTACATTTGCCCACACACACAGCTGATGAGGGCCACAACAGGGATTTGAGTACAATTCCATAATATTTTAACTCCCATAGCAAAAGTATATTGTCTTCTACTTTCACAACAGAAAACTTATGGCTGAACATAAAATCAGAGATAAACAGCTGCACAATCTTTGTTGAAACCTAGTACAGTTAATGGATGACGCAAACTAGAAGCATCTTACAAATTGGCACAGACACAAATGATAAGAATGATAAAATATGGCCGCAGATTTCAAGGATAATTCATTCCATTAAACCAGAATCTGGTAACATCTACAATATTTTGACTCTGAACTTCATCTTAAAAATAAAGGTACAGTTTCCAAGGTTAGTGACAGGGTCCTTGAAGAAAAATGAGCCTCATAAAATTCATGCAGTCAATAGGGAAATGCTGTGCACAGTCACAAGCACAAATAGAAATAGAAAAAAAATCTTAAAATTTGTGTGGAACCACAAGATCCCTTTTCTCTGTCCACGCATACATCAATGGATATATATGCACCAACCACCCTGTACCCGTGTCTCTGTACACACACACACACACACACACACACACACACACACACACACAAGAATATTTCTCAGCCATGAAAAAAACCCATAAAACAAACATCTTTTCATTTGTGACAACATGGATGGACCTTGAGAGTATAATGCTAAGCAACATAAATCAGACAGAAAAAGCTGAGAACCATGTGATTTCACTGATATGTGGTATATAAACCAAAAACAACAAAAGAACAAGACAAACAAATGAGAAACAGAAACTCATAGACACAGACAATAGTTTAGTGGTTACCAGAGGGTAAAGGGGGTGTAGGGTGGGAGATGAGGGTAAGGGGATCAAACATATGGTGATGGAAGGAGAACTGACTCTGGGTGGTGAACACACAATGGGATTTATAGATGATGCAATACAGAATTGTACACCTGAAATCTATGTAATTTTACTAACAATTGTCACCCCAATAAATTTGAAAAATAAATTAAAAACAAACAAACAAACAAACAAACATCTTTTCATCTACTACAACATGGACCTAGAGGGCATTACACTTAGTGAAATAAGTCAGATAGAGAAAGACAAGTATTAAATGACCTCACTTATCTGTGGAATGTAACAAAAATACTGATTTTATCAATACAGAGAACACACTGGTGTAGCCAGTGGTGGAGTGTGTGGGGGGGCAAAATGGGTAAAGGGGCCAAAAGATACAAACTCCCAGTGATGCAATAAATTAGTCATGAGAATGTAATGTACAAAAGGGGACTATGATTAATAATACTGTGTTGCATAGTGAAAGTTGCTAAGACAGTAGATCTTAAAAGTTCTCATCACTAGAAAAAAATTATAATTATGGATAATGACAGATGTTAACTAGACTTACTGTGGTGATCATTTTGCAATATATACAAATATCAAATCATTATGTTCTACAACTGAAACTAATATAACTTTATATGTCAATTACACCTCAATTAAAAAAAAACAAACCAGCAACGATATATACCAGCAGAATTCAGAAGGCTCAGAACACCAGAAAGAGCAGGTGACACTGCTGGAAGTGGAGCCTAAAACACTGTTCTTTCTTTCTACCACAATTGACCATATGCTTTCCCTGTCACACAGCAATCTCACTCCTACATATGTAGCCAGAAAAGAGAGAGACTTAGGAAGAATAAACATTTAAGAATTTATGCTTGACAATGTTCCACATTTGTTGAAATATTCTCGTATCGATTCACAAATTCAAATATACCTTGGCTGTCATCTCATCGCATCTGTTTGCCACAATGTATAAAACCAAGTTATGTGCAAGTTGGGATGTCTCACCTGAGATACTGACCCACCTAGAACTAGAGACGGAACATTAATGGACTGATGCTCTGAAACCCAGTGTACGGCTTCTGCCTCCATCCTCCTGTTTTGGTGCTGATTTGCCAACTGTCCTCTACCCAAGGTCTCTGAAAGACCTGGGAAACACATTTTGAGCAGATCGCCACAGAGAGACACATGCTAGAGCCTTGAACCAGACTTTCGGAGGTATCAGACTTGGACTCACGCAGGGCTTCATTCCCACAGACCATCAGGTGCTGACCTCTCAGGGCACTTCCCAGTCTAAACACGGCCAAAGGAGCAAAGCTGAGAAAGGACAACTCTCCTGACCTTCCTCCAACCAGCGGGCACTATCACATGACCAGATGACGTCACATGACCAGAAATGTTGCTGGGGATGATTCCTCACTGTCTCATTTCTGGAAACGGTCCTTAAGTAGTATTCCCAATTAAGAAAAAGATCAAACAGAAATTTACAGAAGCCTCAAAACACAAAGGGAACAACTTCCTCCTTGAAAATTTCCCAGTGACACAAAAACAACATAAACAACAAGGAAAGTCCTGCTTATTGGTCCCAATATTGGGGTCCAGGGTATAAAAGCCCCAGAACAGAAGGGCTCATCAGAATCTGAGAAACTCACCTCTGAACAGAAACTCACCCTCCACCCCTGACACCATGTGCTGCTCCCCTTGCTGCCAGCCCACCTGCTGTGGGTCCAGCTGTTGTGGGTCAGGCTGCTGCCAGCCCTGCTGCCGCCCCACCTGCTGCCAGACCACCTGCTGTAGGACCACCTGCTGCCGTCCCTGCTGCCGTCCCTGCTGTGTGAGCAGCTGCTGCCAGCCCAGCTGCTGTGGGTCCAGCTGCTGCCAGCCCTGCTGCCGCCCCACTTGCTGCTGCCAGCCCTGCTGCCAGCCAGTGTGCAGTTGTCCCGTGTACGTGCAGAGAACCTGCTACCTCCCCACCTGCTGCTGCGTGCCTGGGTGCATTCGCTACGGCGGGTGCAGCTGCTGCCAGCCTTGCTGCTGCTGATCTCCTCGCCAGAGCACCGCTGTCTGCACAAACGCCTCCTGCTAACTGCCTTGCCATTATGGAAACAAATTCACCTTCTAGGCTTTGCTGACAACCAGCACGCTGCAGCATAATTCCGTGTCTTCTCAAAATAAGATTTAGCCAGACCATCAGCTCTAATGCGTCTTTTGGAGCAAAAATTAGTATAAGACCCAGTACATTATATTATATTATATTATATTATATTATATTATATTATATTATATTATATTATATTATATTATATTATATTATATTATATTATATTATATGGGTCTTATAATAATTTTAGCTCCAAAAGACGCATTAGAACTGATGGTCTGGCTAGGTCTTATTTTGGGCTAACAAGGTTTCTGTGACTCTTTGGCCTATTTAAAAGTTGTGAATCAGCTTGCTGGAGTGCAGAGGACTCCCCACTTCTTTTCCTCCCGTGTATGTGGGTCATGTGCCAGCTTCGTGCGTCCTCAGTACGGAGTTACGGTCTGGCTTTGACTCTGAGGTCAGGGTCACTGGATTCTTCTAAGTAACTTAGGAAAACAAATTTTCATAACTTTTTCATAGGTTTCTATAATTGATCAATAATCTTCATAACCACACTTCTTTATTAATGTACTCATAGTTCTTGTGACAGACTTTATTCTTTTAGGATCACTTTGAATCGTCTTTGTAGATGCAGAAGTCTTCCCTATGTGTTTCTTAATAAATTCTACATCATAATTCATCCAGATTGTGTTTGATTTATTGTACAGCATTCCCGATACAGGGATTTAAATACATATTCCACACTATACGTACCATCCATGCTGAGCAGCAGAAGAGCCACCACAATTACTATCTCCATTTTCCAGAAAGAAAACCATTTCCTGTGCAATGTCACCTAGCGAACAACGAACAGACTCAGACCCAGGACGCGGTCTTCTGTTCCTGTTCCAGGCACTGACATTTCCATCCCAAAGAAGTAGAGGCCTGAGCTTCGGGTAACGAGGCCCTTGGTGAGCTGTGGCGCTGTCACTCTCAGGTCAGGCTGTCACTGGGCATGGACACACCAGGGGACACTCCAGTGACGTCCTACAATCCAGGGTCCTTCTCCCTGCTCTCTCCCTCCTCATGATAATCACCCCTCACCGAATAGTAACTGTTTCCTCTGCCTGCTCGTCTACTGATGTGAGGAGTCCCAACTGGCCCCATGGTAGTTGCAAAATGGATTATGTCTCCTGACAAAAATGTGCCTTTCATAGGAGTAAAAGCTTCAATCCAGGAGACCGACAGACACAGCGGGACAGGAAGCACAGAGACCTACATATGTCACTGGGGGTTAACGTGACAGTCCCTCCTACTTCTACACATCCCTTTCTGAACCTACGTTTTCTACTATTTATGGATATATGTGGTCCTATGTATATTTCAACCGTATGATGGCCATTGGATTAAGGTGTAGTCCACATGCAGAAGAGCATATATCAGTCACTATTGTCACCTTTATGTTGGTGTCTTTGCAGCACCTCTAACAGACCATTCCAATTGTTTTATCTGGCCACCAATTTCTCTGCTGTGTGATGTACGGCAGGACAAGTAGACCCACGGTCACGTGCCTATTGCTGACCTTGCTTATCAGAGATGGGCCCCTTGGTCCAAAGTGATGGTCCCCAGGACCCTATGGCAATGACACTGCGAGCTGTGGATACTAGTGCAGACGGGGACACCGCTGCCATTTGCCACACGGCCGTCCTAGTAAGGAGAACTGCTGTCTTCCACGTGGAAGTGGCCCCTTGGAGGACACTTGGCGCCACGTGGGGTGGTAGATTGTCATGAGTGATATTACCGACTAGGGCTCAACACCATTCTCAGATTCTGACAAGAGCACATGCAGCAGAGGCCGCTGTGGGGAGGGAGCCGGTGCTGTGGGTGCACACACAGCCTGTTCCCTGCCACCGTGGCCACTTTGTTCACGCTCTCTGTGCAGCCCGGGGGCACCTGAGGAGGGAGATGGGACGAGTTATCCCGAACTCCTGGCTGCTAGTGCCTCCTACGGGGTGGATCCTCTCTGGGGGGCATGATGTGGGGCAAAGAGGAAGCACTTTCTGCCCACACACCATCTCCGTCTCCATGATTCTTCAAATCTCTTCATCTTCCAACCTTGCCCTTTGCAGGGCTGAGATCAAAGTCTCAGGCCTTTAGCCATTTGCAAAATCTAACAGACATCATTTCTTTAGGCAACTTCTTCTCCAAATATATATCTATTGTACTTCTTACTGTTCTTTTCATTGGGACTATTTCCCTTTTTCACTGCCTTTGCAGGTCAGAAGTTGATCTGTTGTAGTAAAATTTCTCCATCAGGCATAACAGCTCCCATTGGGGCTATCAATTGATAAAGTTTAAGTTATTGCAAGTTCATGTATCACAATAACTTCAGTGTTTGCAGAAAGCAAGTGGAATTGTGCCAAGTATCATCACCCACATGTTCTTTAGTCACTGAGTCAGTGCTAAACTGTGCTCTTCTCCCTGGATGTGATATGGCTTCTCATTAATACCTTGCTTTGGATGTTTGTAATTTGTAAAGTGAGGTTAGTTTGTGTTATGTCAGGTATACAAGATAAACAAAAGAGAATACCTTGGATTATCGAGGAAAAAGAAACAAGAAACTATGATCTACTAAAAAGAAGTATGGTGAATAGATTTATTTCTGTGCTATCCCTTGAAAATATAAGACGTGGTTTTTCCAAGAAGGTATCTGACTGAAGATTGGCTAACCCAGTAAAAAAGGGGTAAATAGAGAAAAAAAAACACACTTCCAGATTAATCCATGGGTGGACATAATATGTAAGATGGTAGTGGAAAAACAAGGAAATATTTGTAAGGGACAATGACAGAGTATATGTGAGAAACAACTCAGGACTTGGCATAAGTACACACTATATTTTCCCCTAAATATAGAGCTAGTGCGTCGCAGAACAGGAATTCGAGCACTCTTCCATATGTTTTAAATCCCATAACGAAAATCTATTGTCCTCTACTTCCACAATAGAGAACTTTTGGTTGTAGATAAAATCAGAGATAAAAAGATGAACAATCTTTCTGGGCACTTATTATGGGAAATGGATGATTCATACTAGAAGCATCTTACAAAATCGAAATTGGCACAGACACAAGTAATTAAGAATGATAACAAATGTCCATACATTTCAAGGATATTATATTCCACTAAACTTGAATCTAGTAAATCTAGAATATTTAGAGGAACTACTCTGAACTTCATCTAACAATAGAGATCTAATTGGCAAGGTCAGTGAGAGGGGCCTTGGGGAAAAATAAGAATCATAAAATTCATGCAGCCACCAGGGAAATGCCGTGCAGAGTTAGAAGTGCATTCCATGAGGTGGGGAAATATCCACCAGAGATGATAGTGAATATGATTTTGCAGCACCGAGTATCAGGAGACAGGTGTCTAACAACAAGGGGAAATGCTCGGCACTGCCATTCTGACTGTCTGACCACATGAGACCCCAATGAGCAAAAGATGCAGGAGCCCAGAGGAGGTTGACACTCCCATAGGAAATCCTGTTTACAGATGTTTGCTAATGGTGTGGGCTGCCATGCGCGTAGGAAATCACATCACTGGATGTAGCGAGACATCAATCAAACAACCAGTTGGCAGGTATTGGGATACTGTATCTATGATTCACAGCCTCTGAGAGTGAATTCAATCAGAATCCTCCCATTACTGAGTCTCTATGAGGTTCCTAAATTCTCTGTCTCATTCAAACACTACAACTGATTGATTGATGACATTGTGCTGTCATTCTCTGAAGTCCACAGGCATTCAAAGGTGTAACAGTAAAACAAAATAATACGGGGTGCCACCAAATTACATTATCTATTCACCTAGGAAAACAAGGAGCTGTCTCTCAAAATCCTTTCAAGTTGATTCTTATAATTTTGATACATCTACGAGGGTCTGGATTTCATTCTTGCAGACTCAGATATCTGATCTCATTTATATACAAAGGATGAGCCCTCCTCTAGGGGCATAACAACTTTATCCATCCCCGTAAACGAATATGCCAGTTTGTTAGTCACAAGTATAACTATAATAACTGTAGTTTTTATAGTCTATTTGAGCAGTTGTTTCTGTGTGCATGAATGTCGAAAAGGGAAGTTAAATAATAGCGGAAGGTTGTTTTCTGAGCAAAGACTCAGATGTAATGTGACACTCCCCTGTGCAGCGCTAGTTGTTCGGCCCACCCTGGTCTGTGCGGCTCTCCTGGCCTTGAATTTCCATCATTGACTATGACACGCCCATTTAAGAAACACTCATTTCTACAAGTCCTCAACCAGGCTAGCGAACATTCTAGTCTGATACCATTCCTTTTCTTTAAAGTGCCTCGCGTAAATTGGTTCTGCTTCTGTTTATGTCTTTTAGTACAGCTTTGGAAAAGCAACCCTGTCATCTGCTGATGATATCACTGTGCACGTAAAATTTCCAAAAAAATCTATTGATGAGCTATTAGAATTAATAAGAGAGTTTGATTACAAGACCAACATATAACTATGAATTATTTTTTTATATGTAAGAAACTGTTAAAAATTAAACTGTTCATGGATAGGAAGAATTAATATAGTTAAAATGTCCATACTGCCTAAGGCAATATACATATTCAACACAATTCCTATCAAACTACCAAGGACGTTTTTCACAGAAATAGAACATATAATACTAAAATTTATATGGAACCATAAAAGACCCCAGATAGCCTCAGCAATCTTGAGAAATAAGAACAAAGTGGGAGGTATCATGATACCTGACATCAAATTATACTACAAGGCTACAGTAATAAAAACAGCATGGTACTGGCATAAAAAGAGACATATAGATCAATGGAACAGAATAGAGAGCCCAGAAATAAATCCATGCTTATATGGACATTTAATCTACGACAATGGAAGCAAGAATTTACGGTGGGGTAACGACAGTCTATTCAATAAATGGTGCTGGGAAACCTGGACAGACACATGCAAAAAAATGAAGCTGGACCACCTCCTTACACCATGTACAAAAATAAATTCAAAATGGCTTAAAGACTTAAATGTAAGATCTGAAACCATAAAGTTCCTAGAAGAAAATATAGGAAGAAACTTTACAGACATTACCTGGAGAAAGATTTTTACTGATCTATCCCCTTGGGCAAGGGAAGTAAGAGAAAAAATAAACATGTGGGATTACATCAAACTAAAAAGTTTTTTCACAGCAAAGGAAACCATCAATAAAACCAAAAGGGATCCTACTGAATGGGAAAAGATATTTGCCAATGATATATCCGATAAAGGGTTAATATCCCAAATTTATAAAAAACTCACTCAACTCCAAAAAAACAAACAACCCAATTAAAAAATGGGCGGAGGACATGAAGAGACATTTTTCTAAAAAGGATATACAGATGGCAAACAGACATATGAAAAAATGCTCAACCTCACTAACCATCAGAGAATTGCAAATAAAAAACACAATGAGATACCACCTCACCCCAGTCAGAATGGCTGTCATCAATAAATCAAAAAACAAGTGCTGGTGAGGATGTGGAGAAAAGGGAACCCTTGTGCACTGCTGGTGGGATTACAGATTGGTGCAGCCACTATGGAAAACAGTATGGAGGCATCTCAAAAATCTGAAAATTAAATTACCTTATTATCCAGCAATTCCACTCCTAGGTATTTATCCGGAGAAATCCAAAACTCTAATTCAAAAAAATTTATGCACCCCTATGTTTATTGCAGCACTATACACAATAGCCAAGACATGGAAACAACCAAAATGCCCATCAGTAGACGACTGGATTAAGAAACTGTGGTACCTTTATACAAGGGAGGATTACACAGCCATAAAGAAGAAAGAAATCTTACCATTTGCAACAACATGGATGGACCTAGAGAACATTATGTTTAGTGAAATAAGTCAGACAGAGAAAGACATATACCATATGATCTCACTTATATGTGGAATCTAAAGAAAAGAATAAATGAACTAATCAGAAACAGTTTCACAGACATAGAGGAAAAACTGAGGGTTGCTAGATTGGGGGGTGGGGATAAGGGGGAAGGTGAGGGGATTAGAAAGCACAATCGGTAACCACAAGATTGCCACGGGGATACAAAAGGTAATTTGGGGAATGTAATCAATAATGTTGTAAAGATTTTATAGGGTATCTGATGGACACTTGTCTCATTAGGGAGACCATCTCAGGGAAGATGTAGATGCCTGATCACTACACTCTACACCTGAAGCTGAAGTTGAACAGTAATGAATGCCAAGTACAAGTTTATATACACCCGTACACATATAGTTACAAGAAGCAGAGTACAGCATTAGGAATAGAGACAGTGGAAATGTAATGGCTGTGTGTGACATCAGCGGGATAGTGGATGGGGGGAGGGGGGTTGACACTGTGTGAGGGATATAAATGATAAATGTCAAACTATTACATTGTTTTGCGCACCTGAAACTAATAAAAAAACAAATAATTAAAAAAAGATAAAAAAAATTAAACTATTAAATTGTAGCTAAAATAATAGCATAAAAAATAAAATACCCAGGGAAACATCTAACGAAAAGTGAGAAAGACCTTTCTTTACAGGGAATGGTATAAACACTGTGACTCACCAATACTATGCACAATTTCACTAGTAGATGTTTATCCAGCAGAAATGTTTATCTGTTTCTCAGAGGGCCTTACTAGAACATTCGCAGCAGCACTGTTTTCACTAGTCCCAAACTGCAAACAATCCACGTGTATACCAACAATAAAGGGAACAAAGGAATTGTGTCATATTCATTCAGTGGAAGATTATACAGCAAGGACAATGAATGAACCCCAGATAATAACATGGATGAGTCTCACGATCATCCTGTAACGAGAAGTATCTAATCCTATACTATTTCATTCAGACAAAGTTTAAAAACAATCTCAATTTATACCTTCGGGAATGAGTGAGTGATAAACTCGAAGGGGATGGGGTTAAATTCTATTTCTTAACCTGGTAATAGTGACAAGGATGTGTTCACTTTGAGATAACCTATCAAGATGGAAATTAATAACAATTTACCAGGTTGGAAATCGCAAACCTGAGGACTTTGTAAAATGGATGTTAAACCACAAAAGCGTTTTGAACATGCTAGAACTCAAAGATACTTCAGGTATCATCTCACCTAAACTAAATACTTCATTAAAAACAGAAAGAGAAAGAAAGAAGGAAAAGTAATGTACAATCAGTGACCTAAATGACTCTGGCAGTAAACAGGTTAGGCAGAGATTCACCAACGGCTCTGAGCGGCCCAGGCCAGCAGAAACTATACGGTCACAGGACCAGATTACAACTGAAGGAGGAACGTGCTATAATGTGACTATTTCTTTTTATCTAAAAAAAGAGGGGGGGGGGTTTTCTAAGAGTTATTATCAATTAAGAAACACATTAAGCACTTATTTTCAAAAGATTTCTAACATTTAAGGAACAACTTCCTGTTTACGATTCCCCAACTGACTATGGAAAACAACATAAACAAGAACAAGGAAAACTCTGCTCATTGGTGCCAACTTTTGGGGCTCCAGGTATAAAAGCTCTAGAAGCGAAAAACTTGTCAGAATCTGAGAAACTCACCTCTGAACAGAAACTCACCCTCCACCCCTGACACCATGTGCTGCTCCCCTTGCTGTCAGCCCACCTGCTGCGGGTCCAGCTGTTGTGGGTCAGGCTGCTGCCAGCCCTGCTGCCGCCCTACCTGCTGCCAGACCACCTGCTGTAGGACCACCTGCTGCCGTCCCTGCTGTGTGAGCAGCTGCTGCCAGCCCTGCTGCAAACCCTGCTGTGTGAGCAGCTGCTGCCAGCCCTGCTGCCGCCCCTGCTGTGTGAGCAGCTGCTGCCAGCCCTGCTGCCATCCCTGCTGTGTGAGCAGCTGCTGCCAGCCTTGCTGCCGCCCAACCTGCTGCCAGACCACCTGCTGTAGGACCACCTGCTGCCAACTCTGCTGCAAACCCTGCTGTGTGAGCAGCTGCTGCCAGCCCTGCTGCCGCCCCTGCTGTGTGAGCAGCTGCTGCCAGCCCTGCTGCCGTCCCTGCTGTGTGAGCAGCTGCTGCCAGCCTTGCTGCCGCCCAACCTGCTGCCAGACCACCTGCTGTAGGACCACTTGCTGCCAACCCTGCTGCAAACCCTGCTGTGTGAGCAGCTGCTGCCAGCCCTGCTGCAAACCCTGCTGTGTGAGCAGCTGCTGCCAGCCCTGCTGCCGCCCCTGCTGTGTGAGCAGCTGCTGCCAGCCCTGCTGCCGTCCCTGCTGTGTGAGCAGCTGCTGCCAGCCTTGCTGCCGCCCAACCTGCTGCCAGACCACCTGCTGTAGGACCACCTGCTGCCAACCCTGCTGCCAACCCTGCTGTGTGAGCAGCTGCTGCCAGCCCTGCTGCAAACCCTGCTGTGTGAGCAGCTGCTGCCAGCCTTGCTGCCGCCCAACCTGCTGCCAGACCACCTGCTGTAGGACCACCTGCTGCCAACCCTGCTGCAAACCCTGCTGTGTGAGCAGCTGCTGCCAGCCCTGCTGCAAACCCTGCTGTGTGAGCAGCTGCTGCCAGCCCTGCTGCAAACCCTGCTGTGTGAGCAGCTGCTGCCATCCCTGCTGTGTGAGCAGCTGCTGCCGTCCCTGCTGTGTGAGCAGCTGCTGCTGTCCCTGCTGTGTCAGCAGCTGCTGCCAGCCTTGCTGCCGCCCAACCTGCTGCCAGACCACCTGCTGTAGGACCACCTGCTGCCAGCCCTGCTGCCACCCCTGCTGTGTGAGCAGCTGCTGCCAGCCTTGTTCCTGCTGATGACCATTTTGCCGAAGAATCACCAACTGAACTGAATGCTGCCTATTAAATAATTTGCTATGTGGACAAATCCACTTCCTTGACTTTGATGAGAACCAGCATGTCGTCACCAAAATTTCTGTTTACAGCTTGTGAAGCAGCTCGATGGAGTGCAGAGGACTTCCCTCAGTTCTCTTCCTCCCGTGGATGTGGTCGTGCGTCAGTTTCCTGCATCCTCGGTGTGGAGCTATGCTCTTGGCTTTGACTCTGAGGCCAGGATGGCTTGCTCCCTCTAAGCACCTCATCTTCATTGCCCTTTAATAGGTTCCTGCAATTGGTCAGGATCTTCACAATCATATTTTCTTTTCCGTATACCCATAGTTCTTTTTCCTATTTCTTGTTTGCATGATTGCTTTGACACCTCTCCCTAGATGCAGTGATCTTACCTATATTCTTTAAAATAAATTCTGTACCATTTTAATTCCACATTGTGTTTTCTTTTACTGCACAGTATTACTCATGTAGGAACTCATACACCTGTTGCATACGATCCATATGTAGTATCCAACAGAACTCCATGAATTATTACCCGCATTTTCAGATGAGAAAATATCCTTGTGCAATGCCATGTAGCTGATGGACGGACTCATACCCAGGACTGGGTCTTCTGCTTAAGGGCACCTACGTTTACAAGTCAATACAAGTAGCAATGATACTGAGTACTGAGGTCTAGTAAGATGTGCAGTTGATGTTCTACTTTGAGAATGTAAGGAATAATCTCTTGTGTACACAGACAACGTGTGACGATAACGTTTCATCCACGTCAGTGTCCCACACGCCAGCACCTGCAGCTCCATGTTATGACAGTGGGGGTTGCGTTTTAGAGGTCTCACGCAGGCAGGGAGCCAGCAGCCTTTCCTGTCTCAGGTGCTGTCAGCTACTCACACAATTCTTCTGCATCCAATAATTTTTGGCATCCTTCTGTCCTCATGAAAGTCTCACTTAAAGGGACTTGTTCATTAGTCTCATGCAAATCAAATTCTGAATTGCCTCCTTCTGAGTGTCTATCAAGACAGCAAGGAAATAAGTCATTTTCTGCCCTCCAAATGAACCGTATGTGGTATTCCTCAAATTTATCGCCACGTGTCCTTCTGAACTCAATGATTTTTTTAAAAAAATTAAGTAAGGACAAAGTCAGGGCATGAGAAACAATGCAATGGGCATTTATGACTTTGAGTAATCCATAGCCTCGGAACCATCTAAGGGAACACAATAACCTCTTGTGTTTTGTGAGGCAAATATGAGACACCCGAGGGAAAAGAAAACTTCTGATTCTATGGGAATCTGAAGAATTTGAGAAAGAAAAGTAGAAGAACTTGTGTGCTCATAGGAGTTATGCTAGAAAGAAGGCTGGCGTTTTCTGTCCTGAACAATGATGCTGCCTGACCCTTCAGTGAGTTAAGGCTTGATTCGGGCTCTGAAAGGAATATAAGAGTTGGGATTGGGGTACCCCCCTGAGAGTAGTAGAGGTATCTTTGATGAATCAAAAGGCCAATGTCCAGGACACATGCCAACTTCTGAGCCAGTGTGTCTGGGATGTTCTGAAGAGACTGCCAAGTCCAAACTTGCTGACTGCTGTCTTTTGCTGTGTTTCTGGGTGAACCAGATGAAGACGCAACATGTGCTTGATTGCCTACTGTTTCCTAGATGTTCATTAAACGCTTTATGTACGTATCTTTAATTCTTGAAAAAGATTTCAAGGTGGGTAAATATATGTTCCTGTTTTAGAGAAGAAGAAATGAAGCCTGAGAGAGGTAAGTGAAAGTCATAGTTTGCTTTCTCAGAAAAAATATCCGAGAAAAAGGTTCACGTGGACATAGTTTATTGAGGATACGCAGATCACATTGGCAGCTCATCGAGGAAATGATGTAGGCAAAGGTGCCTAGGAAGCCAGTATCAAAGTTTGCAACTGAAGCTTAAACTTGAGAGGAAACATTCAGAAATGATTTAAACATGCACTTTAGAATTCTCCTACTTGACGAACAAAGGAGCTGGAGTCCTTATAAACAGGTCTCCAGAATCACTGGCTGAATGTGTTTTGTAGTGAGGCACTCACAGACAGCGTGGCTTTCTGCTGCTGCATGAAGAGAGCCCTAAGACATAAAAGTGCACGTCTGGCGGAAGGAAATTGGTCTGAGCAAATGAAGGATAAAAGTCATACGATCACCTCAATAGATACAGAAAAAGGACTGGACAAAATTCAACATCCATTTATGCTAAAAAGTCTCAAAAAATGAGGATAGAGGGAACGCATCTCAACATAATCAAGTCTATACATGACAAGCCCACAGCTAATATCATACTCAGTGGTGAAAATCTGAGAACTTTTTCTCTAAGATCAGGAACAAGACAAGAATGCTCCCTCTCCCTACTTTTATTCAACATAGTATTGGAAGTCTTAGCCAGAGCAATTAGTCATAAAACATAATAAAAAACAAAGCAAAACAAAAACACAAAGGCATCCAAATCAGAAAGGAAGACGTAAAACTGACTCTATTTGCAGATGTCATAATATTATATGTAGAAAAATCTAGACGCTACATAAAAAAAAGAACTTAGAAATGTTGATATAAGACTTTCCAAACCCGTAGAGAATTTTTATAAGAGGTCATTTGAGCCAAACTGATGACCATGCTGTGAAGCCAGATCTCGACCACACTGAAGCATGACAGTTTTGCAGGTCTTTATATACACTTGGAATTAAGGAGGGCATGTACGGAAGATTCCCTGAAGGTAGAAGAAAGCAGGGCAGAGAAATCTGTATGATTGGATTACAGGATCTTTAACAAGATTATATGCTTCAAGGGGTCTGGAAAACAGGATTACTCTGGCATTTCAAAGGTGTGTTAACCTAGTTGCACAAGAAAAGTGGGTATGGCTGATTTAAGGCAAAGATATACCTTTCACTAAGAAATTATAGGCCTGGGGTGTGACTATCCATCATTACCTGCCCAGTTAGGAATTTATTACCAGATCACTGTATGAGGTTGCTTTCGGTCACGCATTTATTACAGAGCCCCCTTTTCATTCATAGAACTAATCAACAAATTAACAAGTTGCAGTCTATAAAATCAATATACAGAAATCTGTTGCATTCTTTGTTTTTAAAATTTTATTGGAGAATCTTGGGGAACAGTGTGTTTCTCCAGGGCCCATCAGCTCCAAGTCATTGTCCTTTAATCTAGTGGGGGAGGGCACAACTCAGTTCCAAGTCCAGTTGCTGTTTTCAATCTTTAGTTGCAGGGGGCGCAGCCCACCATCCCATGCAGGAATTGAACCAGCAACTTTATTGTTGAGAGCTCGCACTCTAACCAACTGAGCCATCCGGCTGCCCCTCTGTTGCTTATACACTAATAATCAACTATCAGAAAGAGAAATTAAGATGATAATTGTATCAAAAAAATACCTAGGAATAAATATAACCAAGAAGATGACAGACCTGCACACTGAAAACTAGAAGATACATATGAAAGAAATTAAAGAAGATGTACATAATTCCATGCTCATGGATTGGAAGAATTAATATTGTTAAAATGGCCACACTACTGAAAGCAATCAACAGATTCAATGTCATCCCTATTAAAATTCCAATGGTATTTTTCACAGAAATAGAAAAAAAAATGCTAAACTTTACATGGAACCTCAGAAATCCCCAAAGCAATCTTGAGAAACAAGAGCTAAGCTACAGGCATCATGCTCCCTGATTTCAAACTATATTACAGTCCTCTAGTAATCAAAACAGTATGGTATTAGTATAAAAACAGACACATAGAACATGGGAACAGACTACAGAGCTGAGAAATAAACCCACACATTTATGGTCAAAATATTTATGACAAAGGAGCCTAGAATACACAATGGGAAAAGGACAGTCTTTTCAATAAATGGTTTTGGACAAACATGCAAAAGAATGTAATGGGACACTATTATACATCATACAAAAAATGAACTCAAAATGGATTAAAGACTTGAACAAAAGACTGGAAATGCAACACGGAGCATTATCATGATAGAAGATGAAACCATTTGCCCATTTCATGTTAATGCATTGTTTGTGATCCATGATTTATGGCATACTTTAAAATATACCTTCTCTCAACCATAGTGCAACTGACTCACCGAACAAGTTGAAACTTGTCACACACTGTTACTAAGGCTCAATGTGCTGCTTCCCGTATTGAAAATCCCTGCCTTTCTGTTGGATGGCACTCAGCAGCAGCATTCACCGTATTTTATGATCACAATGGAAAGGCTCTGTGTCACATATCACTTCTGGTATGGCAATTTCTGTCAAATAAAAATATTATGGTGTGTCCTCACCCACTTTATTCACTGGATCGGGCATCATGCGACTTTTGGCTCTTCCCCAAAGTTAAAATGACCATGAAAGGTAAACGTTTTAAAATGATTCAGGACATCAAGGCAGCCACAACAGCACAACCAAAGACACTCACAAAAGAGGACTTCCAGAACTGATTCAGAAAGCGGCAAGAACGATGGGATAAGTGTGTTTGAAGCAAGGGAGAGTATTTTAGGGGGGGATTAATGGCAGTGTGACTTCTACTGTAATAAAAATCTTAAACATTCACCGTATGTTTTGATCACACCTCATACGTATCTAGAAGACAGAGAATGGGGCAGAAAAACGTTTTAGATTATGGCTGACAATTTTCCATGTTTGTGAAATATATAAATTTACACAGTAAAATACACCTAGGCTATCACCTTATCTCACCTGTTTGCCTCAATTAATAAAACAAAGTATGTGCAAATTGGGATGTCTCACCTTAGATACTGACTCACCTAGAACTAGAGACGGGACATTAATGGACTGATGCTCTGAAACCCAGGGTACGGCTTCTGCCTCCATCCTCCTGTTTTGCTGCTGATTTGCCAACTGTCCTCTACCCAAGGTCTCTGATAGACCTGGGAAACACATTTTGAGCAGATCGCCACAGAGAGACACATGCTAGAGCCTTGAACCAGACTTTCAGAAGTATCAGACTTGGACTCACGCAGGGCTTCATTCCCACAGACCCGTCAGGTGCTGACCTCTCAGGGCACTTCCCAATCTAAACACGGCCAAAGGAGCAAAGCTGAGAAAGGACAACTCTCCTGACCTTCCTCAAACCTGCGGGAACTAGCACATGACCAAATGACATCACATGACCAGAAATGTTGCTGAGGATGATTCCTCACTGTCTCATTTCTGGAAACGGTCCTTAAGTAGTATTCCCAATTAAGAAAAAGATCAAACAGAAATTTACAGAAGCCTCAAAACACAAACGGAACAACTTCCTCCTTGAAAATTTCCCAGTGACACAAAAACAACATAAACAACAAGGAAAGTCCTGCTTATTGGTCCCAATATTGGGGTCCAGGGTATAAAAGCCCCAGAAAAGAAGGGCTCATCAGAATCTGAGAAACTCACCTCTGAACAGAAACTCACCCTCCACCCCTGACACCATGTGCTGCTCCCCTTGCTGCCAGCCCACCTGCTGTGGGTCCAGCTGTTGTGGGTCAGGCTGCTGCCAGCCCTGCTGCCGCCCCACCTGCTGCCAGACCACCTGCTGTAGGACCACCTGCTGCCGTCCCTGCTGCCGTCCCTGCTGTGTGAGCAGCTGCTGCCAGCCCAGCTGCTGTGGGTCCAGCTGCTGCCAGCCCTGCTGCCGCCCCACTTGCTGCTGCCAGCCCTGCTGCCAGCCAGTGTGCAGTTGTCCCGTGTACGTGCAGAGAACCTGCTACCTCCCCACCTGCTGCTGCGTGCCTGGGTGCATTCGCTACGGCGGGTGCAGCTGCTGCCAGCCTTGCTGCTGCTGATCTCCTCGCCAGAGCACCGCTGTCTGCACAAACGCCTCCTGCTAACTGCCTTGCCATTATGGAAACAAATTCACCTTCTAGGCTTTGCTGACAACCAGCACGCTGCAGCATAATTCCGTGTTTTCTCGAAAATAAGATTTAGCCAGACCATCAGCTCTAATGCGTCTTTTGGAGCAAAAATTAATATAAGACCCAGTACATTATATTATACTATATTATATTATATTATATTATATTATATTATATTATATTATATTATATTATATTATAATATTATATTATTATATTACGTTATATTATATGGGTCTTATAATAATTTTAGCTCCAAAAGACGCATTAGAACTGATGGTCTGGCTAGGTCTTATTTTGGGCTAACAAGGTTTCTGTGACTCTTTGGCCTATTTAAAAGTTGTGAATCAGCTTGCTGGAGTGCAGAGGACTCCCCACTTCTTTTCCTCCCGTGTATGTGGGTCATGTGCCAGCTTCGTGCGTCCTCAGTACGGAGTTACGGTCTGGCTTTGACTCTGAGGTCAGGGTCACTGGATTCTTCTAAGTAACTTAGGAAAACAAATTTTCATAACTTTTTCATAGGTTTCTATAATTGATCAATAATCTTCATAACCGTACTTCTTTATTAATGTACTCATAGTTCTTGTGTCAGGCTTTCTTCTTTTAGGATCACTTTGAATCGTCTTTGTAGATGCAGAAGTCTTCCCTATGTGTTTCTTAATAAATTCTACATCATAATTCATCCAGATTGTGTTTGATTTATTGTACAGCATTCCCAATACAGGGATTTAAATACATATTCCACACTATACGTACCATCCATGCTGAGCAGCATAAGAGCCCCCACAATTACTATCTCCATTTTCCAGAAAGAAAACCATTTCCTGTGCAATGTCACCTAGCGAACAACGAACAGACTCAGACCCAGGACGCGGTCTTCTGTTCCTGTTCCAGGCACTGACATTTCCATCCCAAAGAAGTAGAGGCCTGAGCTTCGGGTAACGAGGCCCTTGGTGAGCTGTGGTGCTGTCACTCTCAGTTCAGGCTGTCACTGGGCATGGACACACCAGGGGACACTCCAGTGACGTCCTACAATCCAGGGTCCTTCTCCCTGCTCTCTCCCTCCTCATGATAATCACCCCTCACCAAATAGTAACTGTTTCCTCTGCCTGCACGTCTACCGATGTGAGGAGTCCCAACTGGCCCCATGGTAGTTGCAAAATGGATTATGTCTCCTGACAAAAGTGTGCCTTTCATAGGAGTAAAGCTTCAATCCAGGAGACCTACAGAAACAGTGGGACAGGAAGCCCAGAGACCCACATATGTCACTGGGGGTTAACGTGAGAGTCCCTCCTACTTCTACACACCCCTTTCTGAACCTACGTTTTCTACTATTTATGGATATATGTGGTCCTATGTATATTTCAACCGTATGATGGCCATTGGATTAAGGTGTAGTCCACATGCAGAAGAGCATATATCAGTCACTATTGTCACCTTTATGTTGGTGTCTTTGCAGCACCTCTAACAGATCATTCCAATTGTTTTATCTGGCCACCAATTTCTCTGCCGTGTGATGTACGGCAGGACAAGTAGACCCACGGTCACGTGCCTATTGCTGACCTTGCTCATCAGAGATGGGCCCCTTGGTCCAAAGTGATGGTCCCCAGGACCCTATGGCAATGACACTGCGAGCTGTGGATACTAGTGCAGACGGGGACACCGCTGCCACTCGCCGCACGAGCCATCCTAGTAAGGAGAACTGCTGTCTTCTACGTGGAAGTGGCCCCTTGGAGGACACTTGGCACCACGTGGGGTGGTAGATTGTCATGAGTGATATTACCGACTAGGGCTCGACACCATTCTCAGATTCTGACAAGAGCACATGCAGCAGAGGCCGCTGTGGGGAGGGAGCCGGTGCTATGGGTGCACACACAGCCTGTTCCCTGCCACCGTGGCCACTTTGTTCACGTTCTCTGTGCAGGCCCGGGGCACCTGAGGAGGGAGACGGGACGAGTTATCCCAAACTCATGGCTGCTAGTGCCTCCTACGGGGTGGATCCTCTCTGGGGGGCATGATGTGGGGCAAAGAGGAAGCACTTTCTGCCCACACACCATCTCCGTCTCCATGAGTCTTCAAATCTCTTCATCTTCCAACCTTGCCCTTTGCAGGGCTGAGATCAAAGTCTCAGGCCTTTAGCCATTTGCAAAATCTAACAGACATCATTTCTTTAGGCAACTTCTTCTCCAAATATATATCTATTGTACTTCTTACTGTTCTTTTCATTGGGACTATTTCCCTTTTTCACTGCCTTTGCAGGCCAGAAGTTGATCTGTTGTGGTAAAATTTCTCCATCAGGCATAACAGCTCCCCTTGGGGCTATCAATTGATAAAGTTTAAGTTATTGCAAGTTCATGTATCACAATAACTTCAGTGTTTGCAGAAAGCAAGTGGAATTGTGCCAAGTATCATCACCCACATGTTGTTTAGTCACTGAGTCAGTGCTAAACTGTGCTCTTCTCCCTGGATGTGATATGGCTTCTCATTAATACCTTGCTTTGGATGTTTGTAATTTGTAAAGTGAGGTTAGTTTGTGTTATGTCAGGTATACAAGATAAACAAAAGAGAATACCTTGGATTATCGAGGAAAAAGAAACAAGAAACTATGATCTACTAAAAAGAAGTATGGTGAATAGATTTATTTCTGTGTTATCCCTTGAAAATATAAGACGTGGTTTTTCCAAGAAGGTATCTGACTGAAGATTGGCTAACCCAGTAAAAAAGGGGGAAATAGAGAAAAAAAAACACTTCCAGATTAATCCATGGGTGGACATAATATGTAAGATGGTAGTGGAAAAACAAGGAAATATTTGTAAGGGACAATGACAGAGTATATGTGAGAAACAACTCAGGACTTGGCATAAGTACACACGATATTTTCCCCTAAATATAGAGCTAGTGCGTCGCAGAACAGGAATTTGAGCACTCTTCCATATGTTTTAAATCACATAACGAAAATCTATTGTCCTCTACTTCCACAATAGAAAACTTTTGGTTGTAGATAAAATCAGAGATAAATAGACGAACAATCTTTCTGGGAACTTATTATGGGAAATGGATGATGCATACTAGAAGCATCTTACAAAATCGAAATTGGCACAGACACAAGTAATTAAGAATGATAACAAAGGTCCATACATTTCAAGGATATTATATTCCACTAAACTTGAATCTAGTAAATCTAGAATATTTAGAGGAACTACTCTGAACTTCATCTAACATTAAAGATCTAATTGGCAAGGTCAGTGAGAGGGACCTTGGGGAAAAATAAGAATCATAAAATTCATGCAGCCACCAGGAAAATGCTGTGCAGAGTTAGAAGTGCATTCCACGAAGTGGGGAAATATACACCAGAGATGATAGTGAATATGATTTTGCAGCACCGAGTATCAGGAGACAGGTGTCTAACAACAAGGGGAAATGCTCGGCACTGCCATTCTGACTGTCTGACCACATGAGACCCCAATGAGCAAAAGATGCAGGAGCCCAGAGGAGGTTGACGCTCCCATAGGAAATCCTGTTTACAGATGTTTGCTAATGGTGTGGGCTGCCATGCGCATAGGAAATCACATCACTGGATGTAGCGAGACATCAATCAAACAACCAGTTGGCAGTATCGGGATACTGTATCTATGATTCACAGCCTCTGTGAGTGAATTCAATCAGAATCCTCCCATTACTGAGTCTCTATGAGGTTCCTAAATTCTCTGTCTCATTCAAACACTACAACTGATTGACTGATGACATTGTTCTGTCATTCTCTGAAGTCCACAGGCATTCAAAGGTGTAACAGTAAAACAAAATAATACGGGTTGCCACCAAATTACATTATCTACTCACCTAGGAAAACAAGGAGCTGTCTCTCAAAATCCTTTCAAGTTGATTCTTATAATTTTGATACATCTACGAGGGTCTTGCAGACTCAGATATCTGATCTCATTTATATACAAAGGATGAGCCCACCTCTAGGGGCATAACAACTTTATCCATCCCCGTAAACGAATATGCCAGTTTGTTAGTCACAAGTATAACTGTAATAACTGTAGTTTTTATAGTCTATTTGAGCAGTTGTTTCTGTGTGCATGAATGTCGAAAAGGGAAGTTAATAATAGCGGAAGGTTGTTTTCTGAGCGAAGACTCAGATGTAATGTGACACTCCCCTGTGCAGTGCTAGTTGTTCGGCCCACCCTGGTCTGTGCGGCTCTCCTGGCCCTGAATTTCCATCATTGACTATCACACGCCCATTTAAGAAACACTCATTTCTACAAGTCCTCAACCAGGCTAGCGAACATTCTAGTCTGATACCATTCCTTTTCTTTAAAGTGCCTCGCGTAAATTGGTTCTGCTTCTGTTTATGTCTTTTAGTACAACTTTGGAAAAGCAACCCTGTCATCTGCTGATGATATCACTGTGCACGTAAAATTTCCAAAAAAATCTATTGATGAGCTATTAGAATTAATAAGAGAGTTTGATTACAAGACCAACATATAACTATGAATTATTTTTTTATATGTAAGAAACTGTTAAAAATTAAACTGTTCATGGATAGGAAGAATTAATATAGTTAAAATGTCCATACTGCCTAAGGCAATATACATATTCAACACAATTCCTATCAAACTATCAAGGACGTTTTTCACAGAAATAGAACATATAATACTAAAATTTATATGGAACCATAAAAGACCCCAGATAGCCTCAGCAATCTTGAGAAATAAGAACAAAGTGGGAGGTATCATGATACCTGACATCAAATTATACTACAAGGCTACAGTAATAAAAACAGCATGGTACTGGCATAAAAAGAGACATATAGATCAATGGAACAGAATAGAGAGCCCAGAAATAAACCCATGCTTATATGGTCATTTAATCTACGACAATGGAAGCAAGAATTTACGGTGGGGTAACGACAGTCTATTCAATAAATGGTGCTGGGAAACCTGGACAGACACATGCAAAAAAATGAAGCTGGACCACCTCCTTACACCATGTACAAAAATAAATTCAAAATGGCTTAAAGACTTAAATGTAAGATCTGAAACCATAAAGTTCCTAGAAGAAAATATAGGAAGAAACTTTACAGACATTACCTGGAGAAAGATTTTTACTGATCTATCCCCTTGGGCAAGGGAAGTAAGAGAAAAAATAAACATGTGGGATTACATCAAACTAAAAAGTTTTTTCACAGCAAAGGAAACCATCAATAAAACCAAAAGGGATCCTACTGAATGGGAAAAGATATTTGCCAATGATATATCCGATAAAGGGTTAATATCCCAAATTTATAAAAAACTCACTCAACTCCAAAAAAACAAACAACCCAATTAAAAAATGGGCGGAGGACATGAAGAGACATTTTTCTAAAAAGGATATACAGATGGCAAACAGACATATGAAAAAATGCTCAACCTCACTAACCATCAGAGAATTGCAAATAAAAAACACAATGAGATACCACCTCACCCCAGTCAGAATGGCTGTCATCAATAAATCAAAAAACAAGTGCTGGTGAGGATGTGGAGAAAAGGGAACCCTTGTGCACTGCTGGTGGGATTACAGATTGGTGCAGCCACTATGGAAAACAGTATGGAGGCATCTCAAAAATCTGAAAATTAAATTACCTTATTATCCAGCAATTCCACTCCTAGGTATTTATCCGGAGAAATCCAAAACTCTAATTCAAAAAGATTTATGCACCCCTATATTTATTGCAGCACTATACACAATAGCCAAGACATGGAAACAACCAAAATGCCCATCAGTAGACGACTGGATTAAGAAACTGTGGTACCTTTATACAAGGGAGGATTACACAGCCATAAAGAAGAAAGAAATCTTACCATTTGCAACAACATGGATGGACCTAGAGAACATTATGTTTAGTGAAATAAGTCAGACAGAGAAAGACATATACCATATGATCTCACTTATATGTGGAATCTAAAGAAAAGAATAAATGAACTAATCAGAAACAGTTTCACAGACATAGAGGAAAAACTGAGCGTTGCTAGATGGGGTGGGGTGGGGATAAGCGGGAAGGTGAGGGGATTAGAAAGCACAATCGGTAACCACAAGATTGCCACGGGGATACAAAAGGTAATTTGGGGAATGTAATCAATAATGTTGTAAAGATTTTATAGGGTATCTGATGGACACTTGTCTCATTAGGGAGACCACCTCAGGGAAGATGTAGATGCCTGATCACTACACTCTACACCTGAAGCTGAAGCTGAACAGTAATGAATGTCAAGTACAAGTTTATATACACCCATACATATATAGTTACAAGAAGCAGAGTACAGCATTAGGAATAGAGACAGTGGAAATGTAATGGCTGTGTGTGACATCAGCGGGATAGTGGATGGGGGGAGGGGGTTGACACTGTGTGAGGGATATAAATGATGAATGTCAAACTATTACATTGTTTTGCGCACCTGAAACTAATAAAAAAACAAATAATTAAAAAAAGATAAAAAAAAATAAACTATTAAATTGTAGCTAAAATAATAGCATAAAAAATAAAATACCCAGGGAAACATCTAACGAAAAGTGAGAAAAACCTTTCTTTACAGGGAACGGTATAAACACTGTGACTCACCAATACTATGCACAATTTCACTAGTAGATGTTTATCCAGCAGAAATGTTTATCTGTTTCTCAGAGGGCCTTACTAGAACATTCGCAGCAGCACTGTTTTCACTAGTCCCAAACTGCCAACCATCCACTTGTATACCAACAATAAAGGGAACAAAGGAATTGTGTCATATTCATTCAGTGGAAGATTATACAGCAAGGACAATGAATGAACCCCAGATAATAACATGGATGAGTCTCACGATCATCCTGTAACGAGAAGTATCTAATCCTATACTATTTCATTCAGACAAAGTTTAAAAACAATCTCAACTTATACCTTCGGGAATGAGTGAGTGATAAACTCGAAGGGGATGGGGTTAAATTCTATTTCTTAACCTGGTAATAGTGACAAGGATGTGTTCACTTTGAGATAACCTATCAAGATGGAAATTAATAACAATTTACCAGGTTGGAAATCGCAAACCTGAGGACTTTGTAAAATGGATGTTAAACCACAAAAGCGTTTTGAACATGCTAGAACTCAAAGATACTTCAGGTATCATCTCACCTAAACTAAATACTTCATTAAAAACAGAAAAAGAAAGAAAGAAGGAAAAGTAATGTACAATCAGTGACCTAAATGACTCTGGCAGTAAACAGGTTAGGCAGAGATTCACCAACGGCTCTGAGCGGCCCAGGCCAGCAGAAACTATACGGTCACAGGACCAGATTACAACTGAAGGAGGAACGTGCTGTAATGTGACTATTTCTTTTTATCTAAAAAAAGAGGGGGGGGGGTGGGTTTCTAAGAGTTATTATCAATTAAGAAACACATTAAGCACTTATTTTCAAAAGATTTCTAACATTTAAGGAACAACTTCCTGTTTACGATTCCCCAACTGACTATGGAAAACAACATAAACAAGAACAAGGAAAACTCTGCTCATTGGTGCCAACTTTTCGGGCTCCAGGTATAAAAGCTCTAGAAGCGAAAAACTTGTCAGAATCTGAGAAACTCACCTTTGAACAGAAACTCACCCTCCACCCCTGACACCATGTGCTGCTCCCCTTGCTGCCAGCCCACCTGCTGCGGGTCCAGCTGTTGTGGGTCAGGCTGCTGCCAGCCCTGCTGCCGCCCTACCTGCTGCCAGACCACCTGCTGTAGGACCACCTGCTGCCGTCCCTGCTGTGTGAGCAGCTGCTGCCAGCCCTGCTGCCGCCCCTGCTGTGTGAGCAGCTGCTGCCAGCCCTGCTGCCGTCCCTGCTGTGTGAGCAGCTGCTGCCAGCCTTGCTGCCGCCCAACCTGCTGCCAGACCACCTGCTGTAGGACCACCTGCTGCCAACCCTGCTGCAAACCCTGCTGTGTGAGCAGCTGCTGCCAGCCCTGCTGCAAACCCTGCTGTGTGAGCAGCTGCTGCCAGCCCTGCTGCAAACCCTGCTGTGTGAGCAGCTGCTGCCAGCCCTGCTGCCGTCCCTGCTGTGTGAGCAGCTGCTGCCAGCCTTGCTGCCGCCCAACCTGCTGCCAGACCACCTGCTGTAGGACCACCTGCTGCCAACCCTGCTGCAAACCCTGCTGTGTGAGCAGCTGCTGCCAGCCCTGCTGCAAACCCTGCTGTGTGAGCAGCTGCTGCCAGCCCTGCTGCAAACCCTGCTGTGTGAGCAGCTGCTGCCAGCCCTGCTGCCGCCCCTGCTGTGTGAGCAGCTGCTGCCAGCCCTGCTGCCGTCCCTGCTGTGTGAGCAGCTGCTGCCAGCCTTGCTGCTGCCCAACCTGCTGCCAGACCACCTGCTATAGGACCACCTGCTGCCAGCCCTGCTGCAAACCCTGCTGTGTGAGCAGCTGCTGCCAGCCCTGCTGCAAACCCTGCTGTGTGAGCAGCTGCTGCCAGCCCTGCTGCAAACCCTGCTGTGTGAGCAGCTGCTGCCAGCCCTGCTGCAAACCCTGCTGTGTGAGCAGCTGCTGCCAGCCCTGCTGCCGCCCCTGCTGTGTGAGCAGCTGCTGCCAGCCCTGCTGCCGTCCCTGCTGTGTGAGCAGCTGCTGCCAGCCTTGCTGCCGCCCAACCTGCTGCCAGACCACCTGCTATAGGACCACCTGCTGCCAGCCCTGCTGCAAACCCTGCTGTGTGAGCAGCTGCTGCCAGCCCTGCTGCAAACCCTGCTGTGTGAGCAGCTGCTGCCAGCCCTGCTGCAACCCTGCTGTGTGAGCAGCTGCTGCCAGCCCTGCTGCCGTCTCTGCTGTGTGAGCAGCTGCTGCCAGCCTTGCTGCCGCCCAACCTGCTGCCAGACCACCTGCTGTAGGACCACCTGCTGCCAACCCTGCTGCAAACCCTGCTGTGTGAGCAGCTGCTGCCAGCCCTGCTGCAAACCCTGCTGTGTGAGCAGCTGCTGCCAGCCCTGCTGCCGTCCCTGCTGTGTGAGCAGCTGCTGCCAGCCCTGCTGCCATCCCTGCTGTGTGAGCAGCTGCTGCCGTCCCTGCTGTGTGAGCAGCTGCTGCCAGCCTTGCTGTGTCAGCAGCTGCTGCCAGCCTTGCTGCCGCCCAACCTGCTGCCAGACCACCTGCTGTAGGACCACCTGCTGCCAGCCCTGCTGCCACCCCTGCTGTGTGAGCAGCTGCTGCCAGCCTTGTTCCTGCTGATGACCATTTTGCCGAAGAATTACCAACTGAACTAAATACTGCCTAGTAAATCATTTGCTATGTGGACAAATCCACTTCCTTGACTTTGATGAGAACCAGCATGTCATCACCAAAATTTCTGTTTACAGCTTGTGAAGCAGCTCAATGGAGTGCAGAGGACTTCCCTCAGTTCTCTTCCTCCCGTGGATGTGGTCGTGCGTCAGTTTCCTGCATCCTCGATGTGGAGCTATGCTCTTGGCTTTGACTCTGAGGCCAGGATGTCTTGCTCCCTCTAAGCACCTCATCTTCATTGCCCTTTAATAGGTTCCTGCAATTGGTCAGGATCTTCACAATCATATTTTCTTTTCCGTATACCCATAGTTCTTTTTCCTATTTCTTGTTTGCATGATTGCTTTGACACCTCTCCCTAGATGCAGTGATCTTACCTATATTCTTTAAAATAAATTCCGTACCATTTGAATTCCACATTGTGTTTTCTTTTACTGCACAGTATTACTCATGTAGGAACTCATACACCTGTTGCATACGATCCATATGTAGTATCCAACAGACCTCCATGAATTATTATCCGCATTTTCAGATGAGAAAATATCCTTGTGTAATGCCATGTAGCTGACGGACGGACTCATACCCAGGACTGGGTCTTCTGCTTAAGGGCACCTACGTTTACAAGTCAATACAAGTAGCAACGATACTGAGTACTGAGGTCTAGTAAGATGTGCAGTTGATGTTCTACTTTGAGAATGGAAGGAATAATCTCTTGTCTACACAGACAACGTGTGACGATAACGTTTCATCCACGTCAGCGTCCCACACGCCAGCACCTGCAGCTCCATGTTACGACAGCAGGGGTTGCGTTTTAGAGGTCTCACGCAGGCAGGGAGCCAGCAGCCTTTCCTGTCTCAGGTGCTGTCAGCTACTCACACAATTCTTCTGCATCCAATAATTTTTGGCATCCTTCTGTCCTCATGAAAGTCTCATTTAAAGGGGCTTGTTCATTAGTCTCATGCAAATCAAATTCTGAATTGCCTCCTTCTGAGTGTCTATCAAGACAGCAAGGAAATAAGTCATTTTCTGCCCTCCAAATGAACCGTATGTGGTATTCCTCAAATTTATCGCCACGTGTCCTTCTGAACTCAATGATTTTTTTAAAAAATTAAGTAAGGACAAAGTCAGGGCATGAGAAACAATGCAATGGGCATTTATGACTTTGAGTAATCCATAGCCTCGGAACCATCTAAGGGAACACAATAACCTTTTGTGTTTTGTGAGGCAAATATGAGACACCCGAGGGAAAAGAAAACTTCTGATTCTATGGGAATCTGAAGAATTTGAGAAAGAAAAGTAGAAGAACTTGTGTGCTCATAGGAGTTATGCTAGAAAGAAGGCTGGCATTTTCTGTCCTGAACAATGATGCTGCCTGACCCTTCAGTGAGTTAAGGCTTGATTCGGGCTCTGAAAGGAATATAAGAGTTGGGATTGGGGTACCCCCCTGAGAGTAGTAGAGGTATCTTTGATGAATCAAAAGGCCAATGTCCAGGACACATGCCAACTTCTGAGCCAGTGTGTCTGGGATGTTCTGAAGAGACTGCCAAGTCCAAACTTGCTGACTGCTGTCTTTTGCTGTGTTTCTGGGTGAACCAGATGAAGACGCAACATGTGCTTGATTGCCTACTGTTTCCTAGATGTTCATTAAACGCTTTATGTACGTATCTTTAATTCTTGAAAAAGATTTCAAGGTGGGTAAATATATGTTCCTGTTTTAGAGAAGAAGAAATGAAGCCTGAGAGAGGTAAGTGAAAGTCATAGTTTGCTTTCTCAGAAAAAATATCCGAGAAAAAGGTTCACGAGGACATAGTTTATTGAGGATGCGCAGATCACATTGGCAGCTCATCGAGGAAATGATGTAGGCAAAGGTGCCTAGGAAGCCAGTATCAAAGTTTGCAACTGAAGCTTAAACTTGAGAGGAAACATTCAGAAATGATTTAAACATGCACTTTAGAATTCTCCTACTTGACGAACAAAGGAGCTGGAGTCCTTATAAACAGGTCTCCAGAATCACTGGCTGAATGTGTTTTGTAGTGAGGCACTCACAGACAGCGTGGCTTTCTGCTGCTGCATGAAGAGAGCCCTAAGACATAAAAGTGCACGTCTGGCGGAAGGAAATTGGTCTGAGCAAATGAAGGATAAAAGTCATACGATCACCTCAATAGATACAGAAAAAGGACTGGACAAAATTCAACATCCATTTATGCTAAAAAGTCTCAAAAAATGAGGATAGAGGGAACGCATCTCAACATAATCAAGTCTATACATGACAAGCCCACAGCTAATATCATACTCAGTGGTGAAAATCTGAGAACTTTTTCTCTAAGATCAGGAACAAGACAAGAATGCTCCCTCTCCCTACTTTTATTCAACATAGTATTGGAAGTCTTAGCCAGAGCAATTAGTCATAAAACATAATAAAAAACAAAGCAAAACAAAAACACAAAGGCATCCAAATCAGAAAGGAAGACGTAAAACTGACTCTATTTGCAGATGTCATAATATTATATGTAGAAAAATCTAGACGCTACATAAAAAAAAGAACTTAGAAATGTTGATATAAGACTTTCCAAACCCGTAGAGAATTTTTATAAGAGGTCATTTGAGCCAAACTGATGACCATGCTGTGAAGCCAGATCTCGACCACACTGAAGCATGACAGTTTTGCAGGTCTTTATATACACTTGGAATTAAGGAGGGCATGTACGGAAGATTCCCTGAAGGTAGAAGAAAGCAGGGCAGAGAAATCTGTATGATTGGATTACAGGATCTTTAACAAGATTATATGCTTCAAGGGGTCTGGAAAACAGGATTACTCTGGCATTTCAAAGGTGTGTTAACCTAGTTGCACAAGAAAAGTGGGTATGGCTGATTTAAGGCAAAGATATACCTTTCACTAAGAAATTATAGGCCTGGGGTGTGACTATCCATCATTACCTGCCCAGTTAGGAATTTATTACCAGATCACTGTATGAGGTTGCTTTCGGTCACGCATTTATTACAGAGCCCCCTTTTCATTCATAGAACTAATCAACAAATTAACAAGTTGCAGTCTATAAAATCAATATACAGAAATCTGTTGCATTCTTTGTTTTTAAAATTTTATTGGAGAATCTTGGGGAACAGTGTGTTTCTCCAGGGCCCATCAGCTCCAAGTCATTGTCCTTTAATCTAGTGGGGGAGGGCACAACTCAGTTCCAAGTCCAGTTGCTGTTTTCAATCTTTAGTTGCAGGGGGCGCAGCCCACCATCCCATGCAGGAATTGAACCAGCAACTTTATTGTTGAGAGCTCGCACTCTAACCAACTGAGCCATCCGGCTGCCCCTCTGTTGCTTATACACTAATAATCAACTATCAGAAAGAGAAATTAAGATGATAATTGTATCAAAAAAATACCTAGGAATAAATATAACCAAGAAGATGACAGACCTGCACACTGAAAACTAGAAGATACATATGAAAGAAATTAAAGAAGATGTACATAATTCCATGCTCATGGATTGGAAGAATTAATATTGTTAAAATGGCCACACTACTGAAAGCAATCAACAGATTCAATGTCATCCCTATTAAAATTCCAATGGTATTTTTCACAGAAATAGAAAAAAAAATGCTAAACTTTACATGGAACCTCAGAAATCCCCAAAGCAATCTTGAGAAACAAGAGCTAAGCTACAGGCATCATGCTCCCTGATTTCAAACTATATTACAGTCCTCTAGTAATCAAAACAGTATGGTATTAGTATAAAAACAGACACATAGAACATGGGAACAGACTACAGAGCTGAGAAATAAACCCACACATTTATGGTCAAAATATTTATGACAAAGGAGCCTAGAATACACAATGGGAAAAGGACAGTCTTTTCAATAAATGGTTTTGGACAAACATGCAAAAGAATGTAATGGGACACTATTATACATCATACAAAAAATGAACTCAAAATGGATTAAAGACTTGAACAAAAGACTGGAAATGCAACACGGAGCATTATCATGATAGAAGATGAAACCATTTGCCCATTTCATGTTAATGCATTGTTTGTGATCCATGATTTATGGCATACTTTAAAATATACCTTCTCTCAACCATAGTGCAACTGACTCACCGAACAAGTTGAAACTTGTCACACACTGTTACTAAGGCTCAATGTGCTGCTTCCCGTATTGAAAATCCCTGCCTTTCTGTTGGATGGCACTCAGCAGCAGCATTCACCGTATTTTATGATCACAATGGAAAGGCTCTGTGTCACATATCACTTCTGGTATGGCAATTTCTGTCAAATAAAAATATTATGGTGTGTCCTCACCCACTTTATTCACTGGATCGGGCATCATGCGACTTTTGGCTCTTCCCCAAAGTTAAAATGACCATGAAAGGTAAACGTTTTAAAATGATTCAGGACATCAAGGCAGCCACAACAGCACAACCAAAGACACTCACAAAAGAGGACTTCCAGAACTGATTCAGAAAGCGGCAAGAACGATGGGATAAGTGTGTTTGAAGCAAGGGAGAGTATTTTAGGGGGGGATTAATGGCAGTGTGACTTCTACTGTAATAAAAATCTTAAACATTCACCGTATGTTTTGATCACACCTCATACGTATCTAGAAGACAGAGAATGGGGCAGAAAAACGTTTTAGATTATGGCTGACAATTTTCCATGTTTGTGAAATATATAAATTTACACAGTAAAATACACCTAGGCTATCACCTTATCTCACCTGTTTGCCTCAATTAATAAAACAAAGTATGTGCAAATTGGGATGTCTCACCTTAGATACTGACTCACCTAGAACTAGAGACGGGACATTAATGGACTGATGCTCTGAAACCCAGGGTACGGCTTCTGCCTCCATCCTCCTGTTTTGCTGCTGATTTGCCAACTGTCCTCTACCCAAGGTCTCTGATAGACCTGGGAAACACATTTTGAGCAGATCGCCACAGAGAGACACATGCTAGAGCCTTGAACCAGACTTTCAGAAGTATCAGACTTGGACTCACGCAGGGCTTCATTCCCACAGACCCGTCAGGTGCTGACCTCTCAGGGCACTTCCCAATCTAAACACGGCCAAAGGAGCAAAGCTGAGAAAGGACAACTCTCCTGACCTTCCTCAAACCTGCGGGAACTAGCACATGACCAAATGACATCACATGACCAGAAATGTTGCTGAGGATGATTCCTCACTGTCTCATTTCTGGAAACGGTCCTTAAGTAGTATTCCCAATTAAGAAAAAGATCAAACAGAAATTTACAGAAGCCTCAAAACACAAGCGGAACAACTTCCTCCTTGAAAATTTCCCAGTGACACAAAAACAACATAAACAACCACAAAGAAAGTCTTGCTTATTGGTCCCAATATTGGGGTCCAGGGTATAAAAGCCCCAGAACAGAAGGGCTCATCAGAATCAGAGAAACTCACTCTGAACAGAAACTCACCCTCCACCCCTGACACCATGTGCTGCTCCCCTTGCTGCCAGCCCACCTGCTGTGGGTCCAGCTGTTGTGGGTCAGGCTGCTGCCAGCCCTGCTGCCGCCCCACCTGCTGCCAGACCACCTGCTGTAGGACCACCTGCTGCCGTCCCTGCTGCCGTCCCTGCTGTGTGAGCAGCTGCTGCCAGCCCAGCTGCTGTGGGTCCAGCTGCTGCCAGCCCTGCTGCCGCCCCACTTGCTGCTGCCAGCCCTGCTGCCAGCCAGTGTGCAGTTGTCCCGTGTACGTGCAGAGAACCTGCTACCTCCCCACCTGCTGCTGCGTGCCTGGGTGCATTCGCTACGGCGGGTGCAGCTGCTGCCAGCCTTGCTGCTGCTGATCTCCTCGCCAGAGCACCGCTGTCTGCACAAACGCCTCCTGCTAACTGCCTTGCCATTATGGAAACAAATTCACCTTCTAGGCTTTGCTGACAACCAGCATGCTGGAGTATAATTTGTGTGACTCATCGGCCTGTTTAAAAGAATCAACTTGCTGGAGTGCGGAGTGCGTAGGACTGCCCCACCTCTCCTTCTCTTGTGTGTGTGGATCATATGCCAGTTCATGCAACCTTGATATGGAATTATGTTCTTGGCTTTGACTCTGAAGCCAGAATTACCAAATCCTTCTAAATAACTTAGGAAAATAAATCTTCATAACTTTTTCATAAGTTTCTGTAACTGATCAATAATCTTCATAACCACACTTCTTTATTAATGTACTCATAGTTCTTGTTTCAGGCTTTCTTCTTTTAGGATCACTTTGAATTGTCTTTGTAGATGCAGGAGTCTTACCTGTATGTTTCTTAATAAATTCTATATCATAATTCATCCAGATTGTGTTTGATTTATTGTACAGCATTCCCAATACAGGGATTTAAATACATATTACACACTATACGTACCATCCATGCTGAGCAGCATAAGAGCCCCCACAATTACTATCTCCATTTTCCAGAAAGAAAACCATTTCCTGTGCAATGTCACCTAGCGAACAACGAACAGACTCAGACCCAGGACGTGGTCTTCTGTTCCTGTTCCAGGCACTGACATTTCCATCCCAAAGAAGTAGAGGCCTGAGCTTCGGGTAACGAGGCCCTTGGTGAGCTGTGGTGCTGTCACTCTCAGGTCAGGCTGTCACTTGGCATGGACACACCAGGGGACACTCCAGTGACGTCCTACAATCCAGGGTCCTTCTCCCTGCTCTCTCCCTCCTCATGATAATCACCCCTCACCAAATAGTAACTGTTTCCTCTGCCTGCTCGTCTACTGATGTGAGGAGTCCCAACTGGCCCCATGATAGTTGTAAAATGGATTATGTCTCCTGACAAAAATGTGCCTTTCACAGGAGTAAAAGCTTCAATCCAGGAGACCGACAGACACGGCGGGACGGGAAGCCCAGACCCCCACGTACGTCACTGGGGGTTAACGTGAGAGTCCCTCCTACTTCTACACACCCCTTTCTGAACCCATGTGGATAGATGGGGTCCTACATGTGAGTCCACCATATATAGTGGCCAGTGGATTGAGGTGTGGTCCACATGCAGAAGAGCATATATCAGTCACTATTGTTACCTCTATGTTGGTGTCTTTGCAGCACCTCTAACAGACCATTCCCATGTTTTATCTGGCCACCAATTTCTCTGCCGTGTGATGTACGGCAGGACAAGTAGACCCACGGTCACATGCCTATTGCTGACCTTGCTCATCAGAGATGGGCCCCTTGGTCCGAAGTGACGCTCCCGAGGACCCTATGGCAGTGACACTGCGAGCTGTGGATACTAGTGCAGACGGGGACGCCGCTGCCATTTGCCACACGGCTGTCCTAGTAAGGAGAACTGCTGTCTTCCACATGGAAGTGGCCCCTTGGAGGACACTTGGCGCCACGTGGGGTGGTAGATTGTCATGAGTGATATTACCGATTAGGGCTCGACACCATTCTCAGATTCTGACAAGAGCACATGCAGCAGAGGCCGCTGTGGGGAGGGAGCCGGTGCTGTGGGTGCACACACAGCCTGTTCCCTGCCACCGTGGCCACTTTGTTCACGCTCTCTGTGCAGGCCCGGGGGCACCTGAGGAGGGAGACGGGACGAGTTATCCCGAACTCCTGGCTGCTAGTGCCTCCTACGGGGTGGATCCTCTCTGGGGGGCATGATGTGGGGCAAAGAGGAAGCACTTTCTGCCCACACACCAGCTCCGTCTCCGTGATTCTAGAAGTGCTGTGACTCTCATGAATACCTTGGTTTTGATGTTTACAATTTATAAATTGAGGTTAGTTTGTATTAAACCTGGGATCTGAAGATAAATGAAAGATAGTATCTTGGATTATCGATGAAAAGAAACGGAAAAGAAACTAGTCTCTATTAATTAACAAGAGTGATGAGTATATTGTTTCTGGCACATCATTGAAAAAATAAGAATTGTGGTCTCTTAACAAAGTATCTGACTGTAGACTGGCTGTAGACCAGTAAAAGAGGGAAAAAAAGGGAAAGAAAACACTTCCAGATGAATCCTAAGTGGACATAATACATAAGATGATAGCGGATAAACACTTAATTGTAAGGGATGATAACACAGCGTATGTGAGAAATGAATTCATAATTGGTGTAAGTATAGTCTACATTTGCCCACACACAGCTGATGAGGGCCACAACAGGGATTTGAGTACAATTCCATAATATTTTAACTCTCGTCGCAAAAATATAATGTCTTCTACTTTCACAACAGAAAAATTATGGCTGAACATAAAATCAGAGATAAACAGCTGCACAATCTTTGTTGAAACCTAGTACAGTTAATGGATGACGCAAACTAGAAGCATCTTACAACTTGGCACAGACACAAATGATAAGAATGATAAAATATGGCCGCAGATTTCAAGGATATTTCATTCCATTAAACCAGAATCTGGTAACATCTACAATATTTTGACTCTGAGCTTCATCTTAAAAATAAAGGTACAGTTTCCAAGGCCAGTGACAGGGTCCTTGAAGAAAAATGAGCCTCATAAAATTTATGCAGTCAATAGGGAAATGCTGTGCACAGTCACAAGCACAAATCGAAATAGAAAAAAATCTTAAAATTTGTATGGAACTACAAGATCCCTTTTCTCTGTCCACACATACATCAATGGATATATATGCACCAACCACCCTGTACCCGTGTCTCTGTACACACACACACACACACACACACACACACACACACAGGAATATTACTCAGCCATGAAAAAAACCCATAAAACAAACATCTTTTCATCTACTACAATATGGACCTAGAGGGCATTACGCTTAGTGAAATAAGTCAGACAGAGAAAGACAAACATTAAATGACCTCACTTATCTGTGGAATGTAACAAAAATACTGATTTTATCAATACAGAGAACACATTGGTGTAGCCAGTGGTGGAGTGTGTGTGTGGGGGTGGGCAAAATGGGTAAAGGGGGCCAAAAGATACAAACTTCCAGTGATGCGATAAATTAATCATGAGAATGCAATGTACAAAAGGGGACTATAATTAATAATACTGTATTGCATAGTGAAAGTTGCTAAGACAGTAGATCTTAAAAGTTCTCATCACTAGAAAAAAATTATAATTATGGATAATGACAGATGTTAACTAGACTTACTGTGGTGATCATTTTGAAAATTATACAAATATCAAATCATTATGTTCTACAACTGAAACTAATATAACTTTATATGTCAATTACACCTCAATTAAAAAAACAAACCAGCAACGATATATACCAGCAGAATTCAGGAGGCTCAGAACACCAGAAAGAGCAGGTGACACTACTGGAAGTGGAGCCTGAAACACTGTTCCTTCTTTCTACCACTATTGACTATATGCTTTCCCTGTCACACAGCAATCTCACTCCTACATGTGTAGCCAGAAAAGAGAGAGACTTAGGAAGAATAAACATTTAAGAATTTATGGTTGACAATTTTCCACATTTGTTGAAATATTCTCGTATCGATTCACAAATTCAAATATACCTTGGCTGTCATCTCATCGCATCTGTTTGCCACAATTTATAAAACCAAGTTATGTGCAAGTTGGGATGTCTCACCTGAGATACTGACCCACCTAGAACTAGAGACGGAACATTAATGGACTGATGCTCTGAAACCCAGTGTACGGCTTCTGCCTCCATCCTCCTGTTTTGCTGCTGATTTGCCAACTGTCCTCTACCCAAGGTCTCTGATAGACCTGGGAAACACATTTTGAGCAGATTGCCACAGGGAGACACATGCTAGAGCCTTGAACCAGACTTTCGGAGGTATCAGACTTGGACTCACGCAGGGCTTCATTCCCACAGACCCGTCAGGTGCTGACCTCTCAGGGCACTTCCCAATCTAAACACGGCCAAAGGAGCAAAGCTGAGTCTCCTGACCTTCCTCAAACCTGCGGGAACTAGCACATGACCAGATGACGTCACATGACCAGAAATGTTGCTGGGGATGATTCCTCACTGTCTCATTTCTGGAAACGGTCCTTAAGTAGTATTCCCAATTAAGAAAAAGATCAAACAGAAATTTACAGAAGCCTCAAAACACAAACGGAACAACTTCCTCCTTGAAAATTTCCCAGTGACACAAAAACAACATAAACAACCACAAGGAAAGTCCTGCTTATTGGTCCCAATATTGGGGTCCAGGGTATAAAAGCCCCAGAAAAGAAGGGCTCATCAGAATCCGAGAAACTCACCTCTGAACAGAAACTCACCCTCCACCCCTGACACCATGTGCTGCTCCCCTTGCTGCCAGCCCACCTGCTGTGGGTCCAGCTGTTGTGGGTCAGGCTGCTGCCAGCCCTGCTGCCGCCCCACCTGCTGCCAGACCACCTGCTGTAGGACCACCTGCTGCCGTCCCTGCTGCCGTCCCTGCTGTGTGAGCAGCTGCTGCCAGCCCAGCTGCTGTGGGTCCAGCTGCTGCCAGCCCTGCTGCCGCCCCACTTGCTGCTGCCAGCCCTGCTGCCAGCCAGTGTGCAGTTGTCCCGTGTACGTGCAGAGAACCTGCTACCTCCCCACCTGCTGCTGCGTGCCTGGGTGCATTCGCTATGGCGGGTGCAGCTGCTGCCAGCCTTGCTGCTGCTGATCTCCTCGCCAGAGCACCGCTGTCTGCACAAACGCCTCCTGCTAACTGCCTTGCCATTATGGAAACAAATTCACCTTCTAGGCTTTGCTGACAACCAGCACGCTGGAGCGTAATTTGTGTGACTCATCGGCCTGTTTCAAAGCTTGTGCATCTGCTCGACTAGGGCGCAGGACATCATCCTGATTCTTGTCTTCCTTGTGTCTCATGGATCAGGTGTCAGCTTCGTGCGTCCTCAATATGGAGCATTGGTCTCTGCTTTCACTCTGAAATCAACACCTTCACCTGCTCCCTCTGAATAACGTCGGAAAACAAATTCTCATAACTCTTGGGTTTCTGCTACTGGTCTTGATAGTAGTCTTCATAAACATGTTCTTTTCAATGTACTCACGGTCTCGTATCCTGTGTTCTAATTTTCATGATCACTTTTGCATTGTCTCTATACATGCAAGAAATGTTACCTACATTTCATAATAAATCTTGTACTATTATTCATCTCAAGTTGTGTTCTGTTTTATTGTACAGCATTCCTGACACAGGGACGTTTCACATACTACATACATTCCCATTCTGAGCCTCATGAAAATACCCCTCAAGCTGTTTTCTCCCATTTTTCAGAAGAGAAAATATTTCACTGTGTAATGTAGGTAAACATGGTCTGAGATGGGAGACCAGGTCTCCTGCTCCTCTCAAGGACACTGCAATCTACATATCAAGACAAGTAGAGATGAACCTGGGACTAAGCACCAGCCAGACATGCACTTGAGCTTTTCTCTTGACAATGGGAAGAACAGCCTCTTGCGTACGTAGATAACATTTGTGTTCACACAGTGCTTCCCTAAGCAGGGTCCCACATCCACCAGCCCCAGCTGTTTCAGTGAGGAGAGCAGTGAGCTTCTGTTAGGGGAGCAGCAAATGCATTTAAGAGTGCTCGTGAAAGCCAGGAAACTTCCTTTGTCTTGGGCTGTGACCAGCCCTGCATGCAATTCACCTGGGCCCAATAATTTTGAGCACCGCTTGTGTCCTCTGGGTTCTGACCTGCGACTGGTACACTCTGTCATCAAAAAGTAACGTGAGTGTGGCTGGTGTTCCCGGCCCTCCCCCTGCCTAGACGTTCTTTGATGTCATAGAATTGGTATCTTGGTGTCACTTCATTCATCTCAACAGAAACTGGGATTAAGAATCACCCTTATAAAACATACAAGCTCGGGCCATGTTTCCCAGGCTCCCAAACTTCGAGGCAATTTGATATCCTGACCTGGATGTTGTCATGGGGAAGTGAATTTCTAGAGTCCTGAGCATTGAGAGATCCGTGCAATGAACATATAACCCTGGGATCCCGTCATAATTTCTAGGCTGTAAAAGGCGACAGTACAACTTCCTGTGTTCTATGAGATAAGGACACAGAAGCTAAAGGAAACCAAAATGAGAGTTTCCAGGAGAAAGGAGAAAAAAGGTAAGAAGAAGAAAACAAAAAGGAAGGCTGCACTATTCAAAGTCAAGGGCATTCGGTTGGTTCCCAAGTGGGGGAAACCTGGATCTTTGGATGTAAAACTGAATAGTAAAAGGAATCACTAGAGCAACCAGTAGTCCAAGGCTAACGCAGCTCTGGGAGGAAAACAGGAAGTTTTGATTACGGCCACCTTATTAAGAGATGTAAACATGTTTTGGGTTACTTAGCACACTAGATGTGACAGAAAGTGTGATCTTTCTAGAGGATGTATCTGGAATTCTCTGCCAGGTTACGAAACTTTCCACCATGGAGAATAGATGGGAAGAATGACTAACATTTATTGAGGTCCTACTATACACTGGGTATTGAGTAGACGCCTTATCTACATTCCCTCTCATTCTCCTACAATCCTCAAAGGTGGGTTAAAGCTGAGGAAATCAGTGCTGATGGAGGCAAAGTAACTTGCATGAAATTGGCACCAGCTGCTTTCCCCGCTTCGTGCTACTTATACTGGAATGCATCTCTGAAGGTAGAGCATTTTGTTGATGAAACGAAAGTGATGAATTCAAACCACATTTTAACACATTTTGAATTAAAACCACATTTTAACAAGGTTTTCATCTGTGTCACACAAAATTCATTAATAGATGATTCTATTAGCAGCAAGCCAGTCCACTTGGGTACTCATTTTCTGCAGCATGGGCTGAGTTCAACTGTAACTGACACAATTCTTTCCACACTGAGCTCCCATGGGGACACCTTATAGCACACCTGTCCTGGAGACACTATATTTACCTTTACTGGTGAAGAAAAATCAGTTAGTCTGTCGGACAACCAAAATATTTTGCTCTGAACTGCAGTTTAAAATTACAAATGTCTCAAGATCCATCCATGTTGTCACAAACGTCACCTGAAATCTATGTAATTTTACTAACAATTGTCACCCCAATAAATTTAATAAAATAAAATTTAAAAAAATTACAAATGTCAAGGAGTGTATTAAATGGAGGAACAAAAGGGACAATGAGACTCCATCGTGTGTATCAATGGAGCAAAGCAGAATAAGGTGCATAATATTTCGGATACTTAGCGATCTCCATATTTGGTTAACCTTTTAAAAGAAAGCGCCTCTTTCTTTCACTGGCAACAGTGTGGCTCCTGATACCGCTCCATGTGCACTGAATTAAGGATTTCTGGGGCTTCTGCTGCTGAGGTGTCCTGACCTTGGCTGCAAAGGTGGAGAAACCCCGTTTGTAGGTCCAGCACATGGGTATTAGTGTTTTTCACTCAACATAATTTTCTGTTGCGTCATCCAGGGTGTTAGGTTATCAATAGTTTATTCTCTCTGGTTGCTGAGAAGCGAATACATAGTATGAATGTACCACTGTTTGCTTAACCACTCAATCCACTAAAGGACATGTGGGTTGTTTCATTCTTTGGCTATGGTATTATGAATAGAATTGCTATAAACATTCATGAACAGGTTACTGTGTGAACAAAGTCTTCATTTCTCTGGTAGAAATGCCCAAGAATGCCATTTCCAGATTATATGGTAGCTGAATATTTCCTTTTTAAAGTAACTGTCTGTTTTCTAGAATGGCTCGATCATTTTACATTCACACCAGCGTTACACAGTGATAGAGTTTCTCAACATCCTCACCAGCATTTGGTGTTATCTACTTTTTATTTTAGCCACTGAGATAGGTGTGTAGTGATATCTCATCATGGCTTTAATGTTCATGTTCCCGATGGCTAATGGTATTGACCATCTTTCTAAGTGCTTACTTGCCACCTATATGTCTTCTTCAGTGAAATGTCCCTTGTTTCTTTGCCCAGGCTCTAACTGGACTGTTGCTTTTTATTTTTATTTTTCTGTTGAGTTGGAGAGTTCTTTATATATTTTAGATACTAGTGCTCTGTCAGATATGTGGTTTATAAGTTTTTCTCCCAACCTGAAGCTTGTATTCGCATCCTTTTAACAGCGTATCTTGCGGAGCAAAAGGTTTTCATGTCGATGAAGTTCAATTTATCAATTTTTCTTTTTATGGATTGTACTTTTGGTGTCAATAGTAAGAACTCTTTGCCTTGTCCAAGATCCCAAAGACCTTTCCCTATGTTTTCTTGTAAAAAATTTAGTTTTATGTCTTCCACTTAAGTTTGTGATACATTTGAGTTAATTTTTTTTACAGTGTGAGACTTGAGATTGAGGTTTTGATTGTTCGTTCTTTTTTTGCTTATAGACGTCCAATTTGCTCCTTTGTCAAAAAAGTAGATGAGGAGCGGGGGGGTTATCACTGTGTGAGGGATATAAATGATAATTGTCTATTACATTGCTTTGTACACCTGAAACTAATTTTTAAAAAGGATTATTGAATAAATCTTATTATTAATATTTTAAAAAGTCATTTGGCATATTTGTGTGGTTCTGAGTCATCAATGTCTTTTAATTGGAGATTTTATTCCCTTCATATTTATTCTGATAACTAATGTATTTATCCTTAATTTGTAAATAGCTTTGTTGAGATGTAATTCAAAAACCACTGAGTTCACCCATTAAAAGTATACAGTTCAATGTTCTTAGAATCTAAACAGGGCTGTGCAACTATCACAACTAATTTTAGAACATCTTCCTCTCCCTGAAAAGAAACTTTGTATCCCGTTAGCAGTCATTCCCCATTCCCCCAATTTCCACCCCAGCTGTAGGGAACCACTGATGTACTTTCTGTCTCTACAGATTTGCCTCTCTGGATATTCCATATATATGGGATTGTACAACATGTAGTCTTCCGTGACTGACTTCTTCCACTTAGTGTATTGTTGTCAAGGTTCATCCACATTGTAGCATGTGCCAATACTTCATTACTTTTTATTGGCAAATAATTCCCATTGTATAGATACACTGTTTTCTGTTTATCCAGTCATCAGCTAATGGACACTGGGTTGTTTTCACTTTTTGGTTATTATAAATGATGCTGCTTTGAATACTTGTGCACAACTTTGTACGTAGACAAATATTTTTGTTTCTCTTCAGGGTATCTCCCTGAGTGGAATAGTCTGTATGCATAACTCTATGGTTAATTTCTGAGAAATCACCAAACTATTTTCCAAAGCAGTGCACCATTTTATAATACCATCAGCAAGGTATAAAGGTGCCAACTTCTGCACATTCTCACCAACACTTATTATCTGTCTCTTAAGTCCTAGTGGAAATACAGTGGTATATTGTGGTTTTGATTTGCATTTCCCTAACAACTAATGATGTTGAGCATCTTTCCATGGGCTTATAAGCCGTTTGTGTATCATCTTTGTACACATGTCTATTCAAATTCTTTGTCCGTATTTAATTGCGTTATTTTTGTTTTTATTATTGAGTTGTAAGAATTTTTCATATATCTTGGATACAAGTTCATTTTTCCTATATCCTTTATTTAGTTACTTCTATTGTATTAAATGGATATTTTCTAGTGTAACATTTAAGTTCCTTTAGTAAGTATGTGTGTGTGTGTGTGTGTGTGTGTGTGTAAACTCTATACATATTATATAGATGTTTAAGCTCTAAGGCTTAAAATATATACCTTGATTTATCTTAATGTACTTAAAATTTATACTGATTTAATTTCAGTGAAACATAGAAACTTTATTTTTATACAACACCACTCTGTCTCCTTTTCTTGTGCTAATATTGTTATACATATTCTGTATATATGTTACAAACTCAATAATGCACTGTTACAATTATTACTTTATATATTTTTATGTCTTTTAAACAAGCTGAGCGAAGAAAGGAGAGCAAGTATATATCTGTAGAGTTATATTAACCCTCTCATGTAACCTTTCTGATTCTCATTTCTTCCCGTAGATTCAAGTTACCTCTGATGTCATTACCCTGCTCCAATACAGCTTTGCTCCCACCTGTTTCTTTCCTGCCGTTGTTGTCAAATATGTTACATATCCAGCTGTTATAAGCCCGACAGTATAATTATTTGCATATTGTTTATGTAATTACTTTTAAATCAGTTAAGAGAAGAAAGGAGGAAAATATGCAATTATATCCAATTGTACTACATAGCCTTCCAGACCTTCTGAGTTGACTGTGCTCTACTTGTAATGGAGGAGCTACCAGCCTCATTGTAATTATTCTCCACTGAGATTGCCACTGTTTCCATGCCTGTAGGCATGGAATTCTCCAAGCTCCATTCCCAATAAAGTCAGTTTCCCCAGGGAGAGCTACAAAACTCTTAGTCCTTAAGACTTGCCTTCCCTCTGGTCAGAATCTCTGTTCGGGGCACCAGGATTAGAGAACAGATGCACTTTTCCTAATGTGACACCCCCACACTACACAAGGTGGGTCCCCACTCGTCTCAGGTTGCTCCTCCCCACATGAAACTCTTCTGTATAAGCAAAATGGGGTGTGGGCAATGAGACTTGGCTTCATTGAAAGCAAGTAGGCTTGACTGAGTGTGATCAGGGAGGCCTGGTCTTTCTCTAACTGGATGGAAGAGGAACAGTTGTATCCATCAGTGCACCTCCTTTCCAGGGCACTCCAAATCTCTGAACTTCCCAAGAACTGCAGGAAACAAGCAAACAGAGGGCTTTCTCTCTGTATGCTGAGTTTCCATATGGCTGAGGAAAGTAGCCACCCTTCACACGGATCAAGGTAAATGAGCTTTGATCCACATTTGCTCCCAAGTCACTAGGCCCTTGGTCTTTCCCACCTTGCTGTACAAACCTTGGCTTACTATGCCACAGAGCCCGACTCCTGTTCCATCTTCTTGAGAAGATAAAGTCTCAGTGTAGTGAACTTCACGCCTTATTCTGATTGGTGGAATTGCACAAGTAAGGAGTTGGGAGAGAAGGTCATGGCCCTGGGCTCTCTTGGGCACTTTCCGAGAATATCCTAGGCAGCTTCCGAAAAATACAGATTTTCAGGCTTCACTACTGGGGGTCTGTGTCACTTGGTTCTTTCATAAAGAAGAGGTATGATAATTTCACATGCAATTCTGATTTCTAAACAGAGCAATACTGCCAATAAGAATCAGTAATGATGAGGAAACATACCAAAATGTATTGCTTGGATTCCTTTCCTGCCTCACGCATTACCAGCCTGCACCTGGAGCCATACCCTTTCTTATTGCTCAAGAATCACTCACACTGGGGCGTCTTCTCCTGTCCAGGATCCCTCAGTACATCATTCTGAGTGGGCGTTATTTCATTCCCGTTGACTTTTCCCAGCTTTGGCCCCATCTGCTCTGTGTCCTGAACTCATGACTCACAGCTTAGGCCTAGGTTGAGTCATGGAAAAGAGAAACATAGGGACATTAGTGACAAATGGTCAGTCCCATCACAGCCAATTGGAAGAGAGAGCTGCAGTCTTGAAACTTAGATGATACACACAAGGAAGAAACACAAGAGTTGGTTTGAAGGCAAGATCAGAGTGAAGATACATCACAGACAGGAAAAATGCATTCTATCTAACTTTGCAAGAAAAAATGCTTACAATTACCTAATTAAACAATTGCTTATCTATTAAGATAAACAACAACAAGGAAGAAGCTCCCCCAACAGGGTATAAAAGGGGATCTGAGCAAGAAGTCAGTAAACTCACTCTCCTGGAAACCCACCCAGACCCTCCACCCTCTGACACCATGGTCAACTCCCGTTGTGGCTCCGTCTGCTCTGACCAGGGCTGTGGCCAAGGCTGCTGCCAGGAGACCTGCTGCCGCCCCACCTGCTGCCAGACCACCTGCTGCAGGACCACCTGCTGCCGCCCTTGCTGTGTGTCCAGCTGCTGCCGCCCCAGCTGCTGTGTGTCCAGCTGCTGCCGCCCCAGCTGCTGTGTGTCCAGCTGCTGCCGCCCCAGCTGCTGTGTGTCCAGCTGCTGCCGCCCCAGCTGCTGTGTGTCCAGCTGCTGCCGCCCCAGCTGCTGTGTGTCCAGCTGCTGCCGCCCCAGCTGCTGTGGTTCCTGCTGCTGCCGCCCCACCTGCTGCATTTCTAGCTGCTGCCGCCCCTCCTGCTGCATTTCTAGCTGCTGTCGCCCCTCCTGCTGTGGCTCCAGCTGCTGCCGCCCCACCTGCTGTGGTTCCTGCTGCTGCCGCCCCTCCTGCTGCATTTCTAGCTGCTGTCGCCCCTCCTGCTGTGGCTCCAGCTGCTGCCGCCCCACCTGCTGTGGCTCCAGCTGCTGCCGCCCCAGCTGCTGTGTGTACACCTGCTGCCGTCCAGTCTGCTGCCAGACCACCTGCTGCCGTACCACCTGCTGTCGCCCCAGCTGCTGTGGATCCTCTTGTTGTTGAACCCCTTTTCTCACCACCAGCCCTGAGTCAACTATCAGTGTATCAATCTTGTTCTCATTTCCTTTGTCCACAGTACCTGGCCCTGTTCTGAAATGTTACTATGTTTATTCATCCCTACATCATGCCACCAAGCAACTATTTAAGAGCAACAATTTAAATACCCCGCAAAACCCCTGTGCCTAGTGTTCTATGCCTATTGCCGTGGCATTCAGTCAGATGCCCACCTGTCTACACTACTGCATGGGATAGGCTCCTAATCCTGTGATTGCTGTGCATGGTTTGGCCTGCGCAATGAACTGTGTGTGGTGGTAGAGTAACTATGTCTCAATAAATACTACTCCCTTGGTATCAGACATGTTTGTGACCCTTAATTATTTTTCAGTGTTGATTATGAATTGGGGATAAGTTTGAATATGTTATGGGAACAAAGAAACTGATTTGGCATATATCAATCAAAGCCTATATTAGAGAAAATGCCAAATAGTTACGTTTTTCCCCAAACCAGATTGCCTACCTTGTCTGCCTTCAAGCTTATTGAGAGAAAACAAGAACAATCTTTTTACTATAACTGAATTACAAACCGTCTGTTGTGGGAAGTTCATAAGTTGAATGAGACCCAGGTCCGACCCCTCGGATAACTCATAATGAAATCCTGGATGTAATAAAAGACAGATGTCAGGTAGAGTTTGTTGGTAATATTGGTGAAAAAGAGGAGTCTATTCTATTGGAGAAGAGTAATATATAAGAATTGATTCCTGGGAATAAAATGTGTCAAGTGTGAAAATTCAGGGGAATGAGCACAGCTTACAAACACATAAGATGAGACAAAGCGAAGGGGAGGACTGGATGAAAGCCCCTGGATGAAAGAGTGCTTACATTCTTATGAAGATAATCTTATTTTAAAAGTACCAAAAGACACTGTCTCATATGCTGACAGACAGTGCACTAGGAGCTGGGCCATCTCCCTCCAACGGAGTGGCTCCATTTTATCTCATTTGGACATCTACAGTGAGCTTCCAGGTGCGAAGGCATTTTTTAAAAGCTTTAAAGGTTTGGAAATCATTAAGTTAAAACAAGAAAACCACACCAATATGAATAATGTGAATAAAATACCAAGAAGGTAGCATAAGTGGGAAAATACAGATGACACATGTTATATTTAAAGCACGAGTACAAAACAAAACAAAACGCACTGAACTGGCAAAATTCTCCCATGCTTCCCTGGTCTATCTATGGGTTTCATCTAATCCTACTGAAGTGAATAGTAAATCTCATGCAATCTGATCTTTCTGATACCACTTCTCCATCCAAATCCTGAACAATATCCAGGGAACACCTGTATCAAAATCATTTGATACATTATTATTATGATGTAAAAATGCAAATTCTGTAGCGTAAGATTTTCTATATCAGAATCTTTGGGGAACAGGCTAGGAATTTAGCTTTATTATCAAGTTCCCAAGACAATTCTTAAGCCCACTAGTGCTTCAGAGCTGCTACAAAGTCTAGCTCTCCAAAGGCACTGACCACGGTGTGCACACACCACGCTCTCCCACGTCTCTGTGCCTTTGTATGTGTTGGCATCACTGGCTCAAGTGCACTCTCCATCTGTCCCCTTCTTCTTTAAGGTCCATGTCTTACGGTCCTTTCTGCATCACTTTTAGGCGGTTAGTTACTCCTCCTATCATGAGGGGGTCCATAGCACTCGGTTCTCTGGATAGAATTATTCTTTGGACTGTCATTATTTATTTACTTATCGCTCTTCCTATCTACACTGAGTTTATCAAAGGCGGGGGTTATATGTTTTATTCAATAGCCACGTGTATAGAGCCAGCTCCTGGTCATGCTGGGAGCCAGGCATGGAAGCTATAAAAAGGACCCATTAGTACCTTTTCTGAGGAAGCTCAGGAAAAGTGGTGGTAAGAAATTGCGAAACACACAAGGAGCATGCTCCCGGAATACTGGAAGAGGGCTACCTAAAGGAGGGGTAGTTTGGTGGAGAGTATCATGGGGGGTTTGATGGAGGAGGTAACGACCCCTAAATCTTAGAGAACAAGTAATATGGAGGTTCATGCATGCACAGAATAGGGGGGCTCTCCACCACCGTTTGCTGAATCGATCAGTAAGTGACAATCTACAGCTCCACAGGACTCCAGTTTTATGATTCTTCAAACCCAAAGACCCTTTAAGATGCACCTTTCTGACCGACACGCACCTGGTCTGCAAACATGGGCCAGCTATTGGATACCAATTATGAGTCACTTGGAGCTCTTGCAGGCCCCAGCCCAATCCCTACACGAGCCTGGGCACGTTCGGACACTGAAGACCATGGGATCGGTGACTCACTTTCACTCTCAGGACAGTAATTCTAGTTTAAGGGCATTATACATTCCTGGGAATGTTATGTATTGGGGCAAAAATCCATCATTTGGCTGACACATCACCTGAACCATCGGAAAAGGACTAGGACAATGCCCTGAATGTCTCCTATACCCTTTAAACCTCTTGCTATGACTATCACACAATAAAATCTCATTAATTTGCACACATCCCATTTGGGACACGTGCAGGCTAATCTCCCCTGGCCTGCACCCCTATGAAATTCGGCATCTTCCATAAAATGATTGCATGTCAGGTAAATTGAGAAGGTAAATATAATTCGGGAAGATATATTTAACTGAATGTGGACCTACTTAATGCTAAATACAAGGGACTCATGTTTCTGTACCTAAGCCTTGAACTTATCACTTAGAAACAATCTCTAGCTATGATTCCTAATTATGCTTTAATGTATTGCAGGGAAGCTAAAAGGCTTTATTTTTAAAAGTTCCAGCTAATCAAAGTTACCAGTCTGCCTTCTTAGGTTTTGAATTGGTGAAATTTCCTTATACTGCTTCTGTGGAGTCATTTTATACCTTAGTATTTTATTATATTTTAAAAGATCTTTAACATTATTTAAATGTTTCTCAAGCTCCAAAAACGTTTCTTGAGTAGTTACTGTATGCCAAGGACTTTGCTAGATGCTGGGGATTCAAAGGAAAATAACACGTTGCAGAGTCATAGCCAAGACGGAACGAGCTCTGTGGGAATAGCAAGGGAATGACACCGAATAACTGCTTGAAAGAATAAGAGACGATATCAGAGGGTCACTGGGCTAGGTTCTTGCTAGGCGGAAGATGAGGAGTAGACTTTCCGGGGAGCTGGACAGAATTACAAAGGGCAAGGTCTGGAAAATATGGCTTCCACTTAGGACAGTGAGGAAGATGGGAGAGCGATGGAGACATGCCTGGAGTGGTAGGTGTGTGAAGGGTATTGACGCCACGCTAAGGAATCTGGGATACGTCCTAAGGGCACCAGGGAGTCCGCAGCCTTTCATCTTAAGCCTTCAAGTCTGGCAGTGTCACACAAAGACTGGTAAAGAGGTCTCAGCAAGAAACCACAGTGCACAAGATGTGTTTCTTAGCTAAGCCAAGTCTTCTTTTTGTTTTAAAATCTGACTTTATTTGAAAAAAATACTGAAAAGAAGGCAAAGTGTCTGCAACAATCACAACATTTAAAAAAAATCATATAAAATGAGAAGTAAAAGTCTCCCTAAGGACTTTCTTCCCGTCCCTAGATTAGATAGATGGATATCGTTACTAACTTTTTCCCATGTTTATACAAATACGTGTATGTGTCAATATGTATACACACATATCACACTCCCTCCTATGGCCTCCTGTGGTACATTTATCCATTCATTCAACAAATATTTATTGAATACCTACTATATACCATGCACTGTTCACGCGACTGAGCCTACAACACCAGACAAGAGCATTCATTCTAGGAGGACAGCGTGAAACTCGGGAAATTTATAACTTAGTTAGGCTTAGTTTAGTCACCTCATAGCTCGCTGTTCAGCTGTCTTCTCTGTTTTTCCCTTTCACTGCTTGATTTAATAACTCTGTGTGGTTCCCTTTCTTAAGACTATACATGCCTTATTGATCTAATTAATCAGCAGAGCACTAGCCTGGGAAGAACAATTTCTCAATTCTCAGGCGCCCGGACACCGGGATCCATGGTTGCAACTCCCCTGCAGCTTTTGCTGATGACGCGTGACACACTCCAGCCACGGCTGCTGAGCTCGAGATAAGCTTATGAAGCAGACCAGGCCACGGGAGGAGATTTCTCAGACGGGGCCCTGGGAGGCAATTTCTCAACTGTCAGCTCTGAAACTTACATGACCAACTCCTGCTTTTCTTTGTGCTTCCCCACGACCCGCCTGCCTGACTACAAAGCCTTTCGATTATCCTCAGTTCGGGGAAGGTGGTTTTCTTCTTTTTTTCTTTTTTTTTTCCTGGACATTAGTCTGCCATCTTCCCTAGCTGCTGGCATCAAGAATAAAGTATGCTTTTCTCCTAACCAACCTTGTCACTCAAGTTTTTGGGCCATGGCCAACAAGAGGCTCCAGACCTGAGTCCCGGAACAACAACACAGACAATAAGCACAAGAATGAACAAGGTAATTTCAAATAAAGGTAGGTACTAGGAAGACAGTTAAAAAAAACAAAGAGTGCAGTTGTGATGGGAGAGACATGGGAGTTTCTTGAGATTAGGTGGTTGGAGCTGGTTTCTGTTGGGAAGGGAATGATTTGAGTTGACACTTGAGTGATGGTGAGAAGCTAGAGGTTGTGATCTGAAGGTCAGGCCTTTCAGGCAGAGAGAACAGTAAACGGTAAGACCGTAACCACTAGTGCGGCTGGAGATCAGTGCGGGGGTGGCAGATGGGGAGGAGGTTTCTAAGGGAGGAGCCTGGAGAGGTGAGTAGAGACCAGTTTAGGAAGAGAATCATAGGTCAAGAACTTGAGATTTTTTTTCTAAGTTCAAAGAAAGGTAAGTCATTGAAGGCTTTCTAAGAATGGATTGTATGATGAACAAAGGAGCAAGCAGAGAGTCTAGTTAAGAGATTATTACATGAGTACATGTGACAGAAGACAGGTGCTTGGAAAAATATAGTGCCAAGGGAAACAGAGAAGAGTGAGTGCATTGGCGAAGGTTCTGGAGACATAGTGGGGACTAACTGAGGGCCTAGACCTGAAGGGCAAGAGAAGGGATTAATCATGGGTCAGCTAGAATTTTAACAACTGAGCCTACAACGGTGCCATTTACTGATATGAAGACTGAGGGAGGACTAAACCTGGGGGAAGAGGGGGATCAAGAGTTCTGTTTCGACCATGTCAACTTTGACATGAAAATATCAGGTAGGAAGTTTGCAGTTCTGTGGAAACGTCAGGGGTGGAAATAAAAATGTAGTGTTCTTGGTCATTATGGAGTTGGGTGAAATCACACAGGGAGAGTGTGCACGTAAATAAGGCATAAATGAAATGGAGGTATCTCAACATTTAAAGGTCAAGAGAGGAGAAGCTGCAGTACAGGAAGATTAAGAAGTTGTGGGATTATTGGATCAGAGGTTTGTCTTACAATTTTAATAACTATCGCAAACTCTTCCTCCAAAGAGTGGCATCAATTTGCACTTTCACCACACATTTATAAACCTTCTGGTTTATACACAATGCCACCAGCCCTGGCTATGATCAATCTTACTATTATTATTATTTTGCTAATCTGAACAGAAAAAAATAGTATTTTGTTGTTTTAAATTGTATGTTCTTAATTACAAGTTGATTTAAACATCTTTTCTTATGTCTTTTAGCTATTGCATTTGCATCTATTACCCTGAGGGGAAGTAGAGGGCGCTACCCCAAAATATGCCTTTTAGGCCTAAGGATTATTTTAGGATGATTATTTTTAAGAAACAGCAGACATAGAAGAAGCTCTGAAAATGGAGTAGAAGTTACCCTTTTGTAAGAGTTATTTACATTTATAAGGGAACTCTCTATTTTGTTAGGGTGTCTCCCCTCTGTACCTGGAAGAGAAAGATAACTCCAAATCTCTAGAAACACTTACCAATGGAGAAGGTGATTTAAATCTGCATAACAACCTTTCCCTTGTTTACTGTGCTTTTCCTGGTCACCTCCCATAACTGACGTCCTCACCCCCTGCCTCTCCCTAACATCTTTTGTCTTTAGCTAGAGATGATATTTAAGGTGGTGGGTTAGTTTTCCTGGGTATTTCCCATGTATACGAGAGGTATACATGTTATTAAACTTCTGTTTGTTTTTCTCCTGTCAATCTGTCTTTTATTATGGGGAGGGAAGGTGTGTCTCAGCCAAGAACCTAGAAAGGTAGAGGTAAAATTATTCTTCCTCCCCACAATCCTCTCTAGAGCCCCCCGTCCACCCACAACATGCTCCATTTCTGCCAGTTCCACATGAGCCTCTGCTTCATTCTTTAAATTACCCAGCTGCCGTAGCTCCGCCTCCAATGTTGGCATCTCATTTTGGGGGTTTGAAACTCTAGCTATGCATCAGCATTACCTTGGAAACTATAAAGAACAAAGAGGGGGATGTGTAGGCTCCTCCCCAGACCTTCTGAGTCACACTTTCTGAAGTGTACTGAGAACCAAGCCTAGTAATATGCTTTCTGCCTAGGACTCTGTTACTTCCTCTTCCAGTTCACAGCAACCCCTTCCATCCAGGGAGGCATCACCTTCTTTCCTACTAAGCAATTTAAAGGAATATTTATTTGCCAAATGCTCTGCTGTAAAATGTACTACTGGGAAGCCTCTGGTTTGTGAATCACCATTCCAGGGCAGGAGTGAGATTCAAAATATTTAAAAACCAGTAGTTCAAAGTCACCAACTAATCAGAATGAACATCGGGCTTAGCCCTAGAGAAAGAGCTGGAAGCCCTCTCTCAGATTCTTGGCTTTAACTTTTTCTTCTGGATCACAGGGATGTAGCATTAGGGGGGCACCCAGGGAGCTCAGGGCAGTGGTTGTTTATCAACAGAACTTTAATATCTTAACAACCAGTAAAGCTGAAGTGGTGCTACTGTGTGAGCATCATGCTGGCCTGGGGTCTGCCCCACACCTGCAGGCTGAGAGGGTCACAGTAGAGATTGTAGGGGTTCAGAATAACTCACCCCAAGATGTGCCTCTATGGTATGCAGATTATTTTGAGCTAAAGGCAACCAAGACCTTGTGGGCTCAAGAGAAATGTCAGCCTTCCTTAATTACCTAGAAGAATTTAAATTAGGGGACTTGCCCATAATATGAGTTATTAACAGAAATAACTTTTTATGATCTACCTATAGGATATGGCAAACTTCTAATAACTGAACACCTGCTCTTCTTGTCATCCTGCAAATGACCATCCTCCCCTCTGAAGTCACAAGGCATCTTACCTCATCTTTACCTCAAAATGCCATATATATTCCTCATTTTAAATTTCTGTCCCTGAACCTTTCATGTATGTGGGGTTGCCATACATACATATGTAATTAAATTTGGTTATTTTCTCTTGTTAATCTGTCTCATTTAAATTTCATTACTAGACCAGCCAAAAGAACTGAAGAGGGTAGAGGAAAGTTTCTTCCTCCCCTAGATCTCTAAATAGTGCAGTAGCATGACAAAGATTTTTAAAATTTTTTTTCTGTTTACAAAAGAAAAACAAGTCATTAAAGAAAGCTAGAAGATAAAAGTGTCTAGAAGAAAACTGAGTTTCCATAAGCCCATCAACCAGAGATAATTACTACTATTTATGATAATTAAGTCAATAGTTTTCTACATATTTTTTACATAATTGAGGTTACATTGTATATTCCATTTTGTGTATGAATGTAAGTATTTTCAGTAATATAAGCACTGTTATTAATTCAAGTGGTGATTCCTGAAGGGCTATATCCATGCAGATACATTTGTTCTTTATAAAGAAGAAATCTACCAATATTTTCAAGGAAATGGGACCAGAACACAGTCTGGGTGTCCTGGTTATTCTCCTAAACCCTGACTGACCATTTTTTGCTTACAACTGACCACACTGATGGATTTTACCATGTTTCCCCCATTAAAATTCCATCCTTCTGAGATTTCCTTCTACATGGATTGGACATGTGACTAAATCTTTTTTTCCACAAGGAATACTGCAAAAATTGTGAGCATGGTTAAGACCCAAAGATGGGGAAGAGTGATATGTGTACTACTTCACGTCAAAGCCCACATGACAACTGCTCTGTGGAAGGAGCTGCAATATCTGTAAACAGAGATGATGCCTACAAGGAAGGAATGACAGATGATACAGGAAGAAAGAGCACATTAAGTGACAGTTAACACATTCAGCTTAGACTATTTTACCAGCATCTGAACTAAGATGATGCATACAAAGGAAAACAACCAAGATATGATTCAGAAAGAGTCAATGTGGTAAATCCTAACCCATCAGGAAAAGGAAAAAATGTTTTCCATCCAATTTGGAAAACATAATTGCCTAATTGAACAATTACTTACTAGGGTAAACAATAACAAGGAAAGAGCTCCCTCAGCAGGGTATAAAAGGGAACCAGATGCAAGAAGACTTACAGATTCAAGAAATACCTTCTTCTGGAAACCCACCCAAACCCTCCACCCTCTCACACCATGGTCAACTCTTGTTGTGGTTCTGTCTGCTCTGACCAGGGCTGTGGCCAAGGCTGCTGCCAGGAGACCTGCTGCCGTCCCACCAGCTGTCAGACCACCTGCTGCAGGACCACCTGCTGCCGCCCTAGTTGCTGTGTGTCCAGCTGCTGCAGGCCTCAGTGTTGCCAGTCTGTGTGCTGTCAACCTACTTGCTGTCGTCCCACCTGCTGCCGCCCCAGCTGCTGTGTGTCCAGCTGCTGCCGTCCCACCTGCTGTCAGACCACCTGCTGCCGCCCCAGCTGCTGTGTGTCCAGCTGCTGCCGTCCCACCTGCTGTCAGACCACCTGCTGCAGGACCACCTGCTGCCGCCCCAGCTGCTGTGTGTCCAGCTGCTGCCGTCCCACCTGCTGTCAGACCACCTGCTGCCGCCCCAGCTGCTGTGTGTCCAGCTGCTGCCGTCCCACTTGCTGTCAGACCACCTGCTGCCGTCCCACCTGCTGCCGTCCAGTCTGCTGCCAGACCACCTGCTGTAGAACCACCTGCTGCCGCCCCAGCAGCTGTGGCGGTTCTTGCTGCTAAGTGTCCTGTTTTGAACTTGAACCTCCTTGACCCAATCCGTTAGTCCAGGCAGAGAGCATCCCATTCAACAAAACATGTGGCACTTCCTGTGACGAACTTACAAACAGACCCATGGACTGATATGGAAACCTCTGGACTCTATGTTATTATTTACCTTTTTTTGTAGAAACATCTTACTAATAGTGAATCAGAATTTATAGTCAGATTCTGCATCAAATTCTTTTAGAATTCTGATTGAAAATGTAGAAGTTTTCAAATGTTCCTCTTCTAGATTTTTTTCTTTAGAATGTTTTTCTATGGAATCCATTTTCATGTAGAATTGCTTGATATTCCCCAATAAAACTTTTTGGCATTAAAGGCACTAAAATTGCTCATCTCTCATTATTTCTTATTAATGAAATGTTCAATACACATTGCTGTCTCTTTTCTGCACAACACACATGACCTCAGGGGACCCTACAATAGAAGAATTAAGTTGGCACTCATCAATGAGATTTATATCCAGACCAGAATTCAGTTTTACAGCAGAAATAAGAAAAGGTTTAAAGAGAGGCATCTTGAACTTAATACAGATAACATGAGAGAGCTATAGATTACAACTGCTTCCAAAAAAAAAAAAAAAAAAAAAAAAAGTCTCCGGTAATGTATAATCCATGCATTCAATGCTTTAGATCAATTTAAATAGAGGCAGCTCAGTATAGAGGATGATTGCCCATGCACTTGGGAATTAGAGTTAGGTCTGAATTCTGACTACCACATACCAATGGTGATCTCCAACATGTTACTTAAACTCTCTCTCAACCCAAGACTGCTTTTTCTCTGAAGAAAAGATAACAATACCTACCTATCAAGGTTGTCATACATCATTAATCAGCAGGGGATACAATCAAAACCACAAGAAGGTATCACCTCACACCAGTTAGGATGGTTATCATTTAAAAAACAAAAATCCCCAAAAGAGGGCCAGCCTGGTGGCTCAGGCGGTTAGAGCTCCATGCTCCTAACTCCGAAGGCTGCCGGTTCGATTCCCACATGGGCCAGTGGGCTCTCAACCACAAGGTTGCCAGTTCGATTCCTTGAGTCCCACAAGGGATGGTGGGCAGCGCCCCCTGCAACTAAGATTGAACACGGCACCTTGAGCTGAGCGGCTGCTGAGCTCCCCGATGGCTCAGTTGGTTGGAGCGTGTCCTCTCAACCACAAGGTTGCCAGTTTCAACTCCCGCAAGGGATGGTGGGCTGTGCTCCCTGCAACTAGCAATGGCAACTGGACCTGGAGCTGAGCTGCGCCCTCCACAACTAAGATTGAAAGGACAACAACTTGACTTGGAAAAAAGTCCTGGAAGTACACACTGTTCCCCAATAAAGTCCTGTTCCCCTTGCCCAATAAAATCTTTTTTAAAAAATCCCCAAAAGATAGCAACTGTTGACAAGGATGTGGGGAAAGGGAACCCTGGCACACTGTTGGTAAGAATGTAAACTGGTACAGCTCTTATGGAGAATAGTGTGGAGGTTCCTCAGCAAACTAAAAATAGAACTACCCCTGAATCCAGCAATGCCATTTCTGGGTATTTATCCAAAGGAATTGAAATCAGGATCTCAAAGGGATACTAGCACTCCCATGTTTATGGCAACATTATTCATCTTACTATCATTCATCTTATCATTCACAATAGCCAAGATAGAAAAACAACCTAAGTGTCCATCAACAGATGGACACAAGAAAAGTTGATACACATATATACACATAAGGCGTATTATTCAGCAATAAAAAAAAGAAGCAAATCCTGCCATTTGCAACAACATGGATGGACCTGGGGGACATTATACTCAGTGAAATAAACCAGACACAAAGACAAATACAGTACAATCTCCTTATATGTGGAATCTAAAATAGTCAAACTCATAGAAGCAGAGAGTACAATGGTGATTGCCAGGGGCTGAAAGAAGGAAGAAATGGAGATGTTGGTCAAAGGATACAAAGTTTCTGTTATGCGAGATAAATAAGTTCTAGAGATCTATTATATAGCATAATGCTTATAGCTACTGTTTGTATACTTAAAATGTTCTAAAGGGTATGTCTTATGTTGTATTCTTATGCTTAACAAAAATAATACTTAAAAAAATACTTAAAAAAACTCTCTGTTTCTGACTTCAAGGCAGCAGACTAGAATTTTCAGATTTTATCTCATACCTATAAGAATTTCTTCATTTCTCAAATAAAAAAGATTGAAAGGACAAAATTAAAGTTGTCATAAAGATTCAATGACATAAAGGAACATGGTAGACAAAGTCATGCTCCCTTTTATATACAATTAGCCTCATTTTACATTTTATTTTGAGATAAGCATAGATTCACAAGAAGTTAAAAAAAACGGTACAGCAAAGTCCCGTGTACCCTGTACCCAATTTCCCCCAATAGTCACATATATACAGTACATATCAAATTTAGAAATTGACATTGGTGCGATCCACAGAACTTGTTCAAATTTTACCAGTATTACATGCACTTTTGTGTGTGTGTGTGTGTGTGTGTGTAGTTCTATGCAATTTTATCACACGTATAGATTTGTATAACCACCATTGCAATCATGATACAGAGCTGTTCTGTCTCCATAAAGCTCGCTCATTTTATCCCTTTACAGCCATACCCACTCCTTCCCACTCATGCCTCATAGCCACTGGCTACCACTATTCTGTTCTCTATCTCTATAATTTTATTTAAATTATGTTCTACAAATGGAATCTTAAAGTGTGTAACCTTTAGTGATTGGCTTTTAACACGCAGCATCCTTCCCTTGAGATCATGCAAGTTGTTCAGTATATCAATAGCTTTTACCGTTGAGTAGTATTCCATGGTATGAATGTATTACAGCTTCATGTGTTCAATCATTCACCTGCAAAGGACCTCTGGGCTATTTCAAATTAAGAGTCCCAACTGATTGATTGATTTATTATTTGGAAATATTTTTTGAGGCTTCCAACTTGTAGGCAAACACTTCCACTTTTCAGGTGCAAGACATACTGTCTAGTTTTAATACTCTTGAATTTAGTAAATTTGTCTTTTTTCTTTACCTCTTGTTCTTTGTGGCTTTTACAACTTTCATCATAAACCTAATTATTTTCTTCTTCAACTAAAGGGTTCTTATATTTTTGTCTTCCTTGCAAGAGAATCATTCTTTTCTTCTGAGAATCTAAATATCACTTTTTTGGATAATCATACAGTTTATGTCTCAGTAAATTTTAAAAGGCAGACAGAAATGAAGCAGGCAAAATATGTTGCTAGAAGAATAAAAATACAGGTTCAACATAAATACTTAGCTATGATCAACATTTAGGTGGCATTGGTAGATTTATCAGTAACCAAGAAATATACCTATAGAGAAAAATAATTTTCTAATAGTTCTGTATCACTTTCCTAAGTCATAATTTATCTCAGCAAGATTATCATTAGGTCATGTATGTCGGGGTATTTTGTTTTGAATTCTATCCTTCTTCGGATGAGCACAAAGGGACATCCTATGACAGTGAATATTCTTAAAAATATGATTTTATGTGACTAAAGCTGAGAACAATTATAAATTCTAAAATAAAAACATAAACATATATAGGTAAAGGAAAGGAAAACATGAGTATTCAAGTAAAACAGAATTTTTACATTTATGGATTTTAGAACTGAAAGCCATATTAGAGAGCCTCCTACCCAGTGATTTGCAAACAGTGAGGTGTGCCCTTGAATGGAGTCCAGAAATAGACTCAAAAGCTTATAGGAATTAAGTATAACAAAAAGTGGTATTCTATAATCACCATGGAAGGAAAGGATTGTCTTTAAAATGGTACAGACAGCTAATTAACTTCTGGATAAAGAAAGAAGGAACGGAAGGAGTGATACTACTTCATGCATTAAAACCAAAACAAGGGTAAAAGGGGTCAAATATATGATGATGGAAAGAGAACTGACTCTGGGTGGTGAGTACACAATGTGATATACAGATGATATACTATAGAATTGCATACTTGAAACCTATGTAATTTTACCATTGTCACTACAATAAATTTAATTTTAAAAATTTCATTTAGATGAAAAACTCAATATAAAAATGAAACTGTTAAAGTTCTAAAAGAAATCGTGAGATTTCCAGTCTTAATCTTATCCTAAGCAACACACACACACACACACACACACACACACACAACATGAAGAAAACATATATCGCCAATTAATATAAACAAATATTATATCTACTGAGTCATCAGTAGGCCTGTCATTAGGACTCCTAGGGGACATCCGTTTCCCCAAATACAAAGACATAGGGAAATCTAGGAGTTTTTTTTTCAGACTCCATAATAGGGCTCTATGTAGCCTTTACTCCCACAACAACTTGAAATCTGATTTTTGTTTCCTCATCTTACTGTGACAGAAGAAGCAGGACCTTTCTAACAAAATGCTATATCTGGGCTCACCAGGGTTATAGACAATCTCCATTGTCTATAACCATTCAGAACACCAGCCAGATCTCCCAGCAGAGGTCCAATCAGGAGCCCAGGTTGGTATTGTCCTAGATAAAGCAACCTGGAAACCAGGGCCAGGACAGAAGTAGAAACTAGCCAGGAATGAAAAAAGCATCATAAGGAGTTTGGTTTATTAGACTTATAAGTCAATTAAGGTAGAAAGGGATCGTCAAACCCATTTGATCCAATCTCCTCCATCTGGTTTTTGATGCTTCCTCTGGAACAAGCTGACACTAAACCCCTCCATGACTATCTACGGAGGAAGCTATTCCATTAAACACCCTCACCATGGTTGGTCAATTTTTTTTCTCTCTATGAGATACCCACTTATCAATTATCATCCATTATAGTAATTTGGGGCAAGTCAATCTCTCACATGCAGCAACCATATGACTAGCTGATTAGTGTTTCAAAAAATGAGGGGTTCTGACAGTTCATTGGTTGGTTCTTTCTATGCATTTTTTTCTCCTTGGGGGTTAAGTAAATTCTGACAGAGAGAAGAACACTTCCAGGACACTTCCTGCAAAATTCTGTTTTTGTACTATGTTATTCCAAATAGGTATCAGTTTCAACCATAGGATGGTTTGGGGTAATAGCCATTCCTGTCTCGGACTAGTCATCCTGAGAAGCACCAAGGACATCCCAACTTGGTTGAGAGTCTTGTCATAAAATATGAAAATGAGTAATAAAATATGAGTCTTTTCATCAAAATATTTGGAAGCTATGAAATGGGGAAAGATTGAATATTTTGAATGACAGAATCATAGTTTTAAATGCTTTAGACATCCTTATACGAGACTAAATCTAACGAGATGAAAAGTCAGAGCCTTTCTTAGATCTAGAGGAATAGTTTAATGCAACATGGCGCAGGCACTGGAGAGGAGTGACTATATCTAAACTTCGTGGGAGAACTGATGTGAGCCACCCACATACCCTGAAGTTGCATTCCCTCTCAGCACCTCTTCCCCAGGTATAACATCATTAAAATGAGCCATGTGACTCCTGGTATCAGGTAGAAGAGACTGAGAACTGCTGGTCTATAGCTATGCACTACGTATCTATAACAAAGGTTGAAGACATTTGTAATGAAAAAGACAGGTGTTTCACATATTAACCTCAGTATAAGTCCACACTTACTGCCAACCAGTAATGGTAGGAACCATTAAACCCTGAATTACATCCTGAATGCCAACACTAATACCTTAATGGAAGTGAATATTATTCAGCATTTAAAAAAAAAAAAAAAAAGAAGAAAGGAAAGAGGGAAGGAAGAGAGAGAGAGAGAGAGAGAGAGAGAGAGAGAGAGAGAGAGAGAGAGAGAGAGAGAGAGAGAGAGGGGAAGGAAGGAAGGAAGGAAGGAAGGAAGGAAGGAAGGAAGGAAGGAAGGAAGGAAGGAAGGAAGGAAGAAAGGGTAATCTGGCCAATTCCAACAACATGGATGGACCTGCAAGACATTGTGCTAAGTGAAATAAGTTAGTCACTGAAGTACAAATACTGCGTGATTCCACCTACACGAGATACCTAAAAGGGTCAAACTCATAGAAGCAGAGAATAAAATGGTGGGTTTTAGGGACGGTGAGTGTGGGAGGAGGAAATGGGTAGTTGTTCAATGGGTATAAAGTTAATATTATACAAGATGAACAAGTTTTAACAATATGTTATGATGAACTTACAACTTGTTAAGAGGATAGATCTCATGCTGCTTCCCATGAGAAAGTCTAGATGGGTCATGACTCAGAGGAAAGAGGGGAAAAGGTCCTAAGAGTCTTCTTATTCTCATGCCAGTGATGCCCTGTTTCACACTCAAAACTTCTCTGCTCACCTGACCCACAATGAATGAACCATCAGTTTTATCCTCCCAAATCACCAAAAGGAATGTGGGACTATCAGAATCTTTATCACCCAAGGGGACACATGCTGTGCTGTGCAAACACATACACCATCTCGAGGCAGAAATCAGGTGACTGCTTCCTTTGAGGAAGCTAACTCAAGAGAGACCCAGAAGGAGTGATTCAGGAAGAGCTGAAGGGATGAATCCTAACACCGCAGGACAAGGAAACTGTTTTCCATTCATCTTGAAAGGGTTAACAAGGAAAACAAACTTGGCTAATTTGATAATCACCAGTTTATTAGGACAAACAGTGACAAGGAAAGAGCACTGCATCTGATGACAGCAGCCCCTCAGCAGGGTATAAAAGGGGACCGGGGGCAAGCAGACCTCCAAACCTTCCAAACCCACCTTCCTGAAAACCCACCCAGACCCTCCACCCTCTGACACCATGGTCAACTCCTGTTGTGGCTCCGTCTGCTCTGACCAGGGCTGTGGCCAAGGCTGCTGCCAGGAGACCTGCTGCCGCCCCAGCTGCTGCCAGACCACCTGCTGTAGGCCCACCTGCTGCATCTCCAGCTGCTGTCGCCCCAGCTGCTGCCAGACCACCTGTTGCAGGCCCAGCTGCTGGGGCTCCACAGGCTGTGGCCCCTCCTGCTGTGGCTCCAGCTGCTGCCGCCCCACCTGCTGCCAGACCACCTGCTGCAGGACCACCTGCTGCCGCCCCTCCTGCTGTGGTTCCTGCTGCTGCCGCCCCACCTGCTGCATCTCCAGCTGCTGTCGCCCCAGCTGCTGCCAGACCACCTGCTGCCGCCCCACCTGCTGCATTTCTAGTTGCTGCCGCCCCTCCTGCTATGGCTCCAGCTGCTGCAGGCCCACCTGCTGCATCTCCAGCTGCTGTCGCCCCAGCTGCTGCCAGACCACCTGCTGCCGCCCAGTCTGCTCTAGTGGCTCTTGCTGCTGATGGCCCTGACCTGCACTCACCTGATTTTCGTCAACCCACCTTCTTGATGTGGTTCCAGTGAACTGAGTCAGGAGAGGCCGACTGTAAAACTTCACTTCCAACTGATTCTTCAACTTATTTTGACCTCCAAATATACTATCCCTCACACCCAATGAACACTATCAATGAACACACAGTGCAAATTTTCTCTACAATCTGTTAACCAACATGTCACCCTGGTTGATACATTTGTTCCCTGCCAGCTTTTCTTATATGGAATTTCCCCAAATCTTAAATAAATCTTAATTTTCCAGGCATACAAATACAAGAGCATTGTGTCTCATTATTTTTTCTCCTTGACTTGTCAATTCTTCCATTGTTCGTCTCTGCAGAGATCAGACTACATGGCATGTGATTTCTGGATTTCCACTTCTATTCCCTTAGCATCCTGATTTTACTATAGAAAGATGCTTTCTTACAGCCAGGTCCTAGAACTTTGCCGTGTTCCTTCTCCTGGTGAGGGAGCCAGCTCTGGGAAGGCTAGGGGAGTTAATATCTGTAGAAACAGTGCTCAACCAGTGGATGGGAGTGGTAAATGCTCCAGCTTCTTTCCTCTCTTGTGGGGGCATATTGTACCATCTCCAGAGGTCCTCAGTTGCATTGAAGCCCAAATGTCTATAGGAGTAATCTGCTCATTAAATCATTCTGTATTGTGGATTAAAAATCCAGGTACAGCTTACCTGAGCTCACTATTTCAGTCTTTTACAACACTGCAGTCAAGGTGTTAGCTGCCACTGGCGTCTCATCTAATGTCTTGACTGGGGAAAGATCCACTTCCAAGTTCACTTACATGGTTGTTACAGGATTCAATTCCTCGAGGGCCATCGGAGTGACAGCCTCAGTTCCTTGCTGGTTGTTGAATGGAGACTGTGCTCAGTGCTTTCCAGCACAGATCTCTCCCACACAGCAGCTCTCTTCATCAAAGCTGGTGAGAGAGAAAGCTGGCTAGCAAGATGGAAGTTACAATCTTTTGTAACTTAATCACTTGAGGCTGCCATATGCTGTTGGTGAGAAGCAAGTTACTCATGGGGAGAGAATTCTGTAAAACCATGAAACCGAGAGGTAGAAATTACTGGGCCATCTTAGAGGCTGCCTACCACACCCTTACATAATACTGAGTGAAAGAATAAAACACATAATATAAATAGGAAGACTCATTTATACAAAAATTCAAAACATGCAAAACTAAACTATATTGCTTAGGATGCGTACCTAGGTGGTAAAACTATAAAGAAAATCAATGAAAAGATTACTTTAAAAATCAGGATAGTGGTTATCTGTAGGGTGGGAGGAGGGAGATGTGGTCAAGAGATGACACATCAAGGGCCCTCTTGGTGATAGCAACGCTCTATTTCTTGACTTGGGCGTTGGGTATATCGATGTCTGCTTCGTAATTATTTGTTATATTAATCATGTATATTCTATAGATTTTTCAGTGTACAGTAGTCTCCTCCACCCCAAATCTGGTTTCACTTTCCATAGTTCCAGTTACACATAGTCAACCATGGTCTGCAAGTAGTAAATGGAAGATTCCAGAAATAAATAGTTCATGAGTTTTAAACTGCACGCCATTCTGAGCAGTGTGAGGAAACCTCGTGCCATCCTGCCCCGGCCCACCTGGGCTGTGAATCATCCCCGTGTCCAGCACATCCACGCTGTACGTACTCCCCGCCTATCAGTCATTTTAGTAGCCCTCTCGGTTATCAGGTTGCAGTACTTGTGTTCAAGTAACCCTTATTTCACTTAACAATGACCCCCAAATGCAAGAGTAGTGATGCTGGCAATTCGGATATGCCAGAGAGAAGCTGTAAAGTGCTTCCCTTAAGTGAAAAAGTGAAAGTTCTTGACTTAATAAAAAAAGATTAAAAATCGTATGCTGAGGTTGCTAAGATCTACAATAAAAATGGATCTTCTATCTGTGAAATTGTCATGAAGGAAAAAGAAATTTGTGCTAGTTTGCTGAGAGACCCCATTCACATAACTTTTTTTGTTCTATTTTGTTCTATTAGTTATGTTCTATTTTGTTATCAGTTATGTTTGTTTATCTATTACTGTGCGTGATTTATAAATTAAACTTTATCATAGATATATATCTACAGGAAAAAACATAGTATATACAGGGTTCATTACTATATGCAGTTTCAGGCATCCTCTGGGAGTCTTGGAATATATCCCCCATAGATACAGGGGGACTATTAGGTGTGCTTTTCATAATAAGAAAGAATTTTTTTTAAAAATCAGGGTGAACTGAAATGCTTGCTGTATTTAATATCAAAAAACAAAGATTAAATTAAGCACTGATTGAAGACAAAGAACAAAGAAAAATTCAATCAATGGTATATGAGCATTTATATTATTTTAAATATTGTTCTAATTACATATATTATACTACTTAATAGCAAGACTAGTAATATTGTTTAATGTTTCTCCCTATCATTTAGCCATACCTATTATAAGTGCTTCTATTTAGATCATATTATCACTACGTCACTGTAATTTAGTTAGTGGTAGTACATAGCTACAGACAAAATACATACCAAGTATTTATAAAAAATAATGAGTACTAATGTACTGTATGTCAAACCTGATAAGAAAAACCTTTTTTGCATGCCAGTCTTTTTTATTATTATTTAAATTTATTGGGGTGACAATTGTTAGTAAAATTACATAGATTTCAGGTGTACAATTCTGTATTACATTATCTATAAATCCCATTGTGTGTTCACCACCCAGAGTCAGTTCTCCTTCCATCACCATATATTTGATCCCCCTTACCCTCATCTCCTACCCCCCACCCTAAACTCTTTTATTATGGAATTCTACAAAGATAATAAAGCAATTAGTTTAAAAAGGAAAACAAAAGGGCACAAAAGAAAAATATTACACTTCATCTACTCTATGTAACAAAAGAGGGACAGTTTTAGGTAAACAGTACATAATTTGTGTGTATGCCCCTGATGTTAATTATCAATTACATTTCGCCAGACTATGGGTAGAATTTTTAGCAAGGAGTACATAGAGTGATATCTCTCCTGGTTTTGATTTCCATTTTTTAAAAACATCCAGTGTGCTGTCTATAGTAATTTCCCACTGTGGTTCATGCCCCATCGTTCCAATCTCATCCGGGTAGGTATTATATATATAATACCAGGTTTTGGTATTAGAATGATCAAAAAGAGTAAAGAGAATTATCAGTGTTTCAGTCTGAAATTTCTCAAAGTTCAGTGTTTCAAATTCAGGATCGTTTAGATGCTACCAATTATACTTTAATATTTTAGTTACTTCCATTCCCAATTTAATATTATACAAATATATGTAATATAGAGAGTTTAAGGAGGTGGGTCTCAAACTTGGCTGCACATTAAGATTACGTGAGGGGCTTAAAAACTTCTGACCCAGGCCAAACACCAGGCCAGTTAAATTAGAATATTTCTGGGCAAGACCCAGGCATCGGTACTTTTGATCACTCCCCATGTGATTCCAGTGTGCAGCCAGCTTTGCAAACTACTGGTCGAGGGGCTGATTTTCTGCACACTTCTCTAGAAGAGAATGTACTTTGCCTTTGCAGCTGTTGTAAAAGGGTTTTCTTAATCTACCTGAATTTATATAGGAAACTCCCCTAGTAATCAAAAACTCTTTTTTAAATATTTTTTTTTTCTTTTTTCTTTTCCCTCAGCATCTCATAGCGAATCAAGTGACCATCTCTCCCCTCGGGACACCATGTTGCCTCACAATATAACTATTTCAACATCTCCTGTCCTCTAGCTCTACAAACACAGACCTATAAAATTGAAACATGTAAATCAAGCGTTTGCTAAGTAAGTTGTTGTGATAAAGATATTGCAAGGGGCTTGGTCTTTAAATGTCCCAATTAAGACATTTAAAGATGTCATTAAAGGGTGACTAACTTGTTTTTGTTCACCTGGGACTTTCCTAATTTTAACACTGAGGGTCCTGAGTTCTCAGACACCCCTCAGTCCCAAGCAAACAGAAACAGCTGGTCACCCTACCATGAAACAGCTGGTAACAGCATTAAACCTTCGTACTATTAGAACAGTTCTGAATGCCCTAGTGATTCATGCATCAACATTAGCAATTCTCACGGCCATATACCAAGCTCAAGGTGTCAGACAAAAAAGAAATTATACTATATTATAATTTACTATCTTTTGTTTGAAGTTCGAGATCGTAACTAATCCAAGGTGAAAAATATTAAAACAGTGGGTGCCTCTATGGTATTGGGGAGTTTACTGAAGTCACATGTGGGAACTTTCCAGTATAATGGTATACTTGCTAGGTGTGGGGTTACATGGATGTGTCTATTTATCAACATTCATTACATTGTACACTTAGGATTCATGCAGTTCAATGTATGCAAATTTTATCTAAAATGTAAAATAAATCATGGAAAACAAATTTAAAACAGTGACTAGAAATATGTATTTATGAATAAATCTGTCTTTCCCAAATTGTTAGGTTGGCTAATTTGCCTTAAGTACAAGTCTTTTAGTTAAATTACACTACTGTCATTTGATGTTGCTTTTCCATGTTGTATTATAGTTGTGTGTGTGTGTGTGTGTGTGTGTGTGTGTGTATGTGTGGTCTTCTCAGCAAACTGTAAATTCCCTGGGAGGAGACTCTAAATCACATGTGTAATCGCAACTAAATCACATGCAACCGCAATGACTGGCAACTTGTGTCTCTCAGATTATCCACTTGACAGATCTGCTTTATAAACAGGGCAGGAATTGGATACAGGCACTTCTGAAAAGTTTGAGTGAACAGAATACAGCAGGCAGTCTCTAAGTGTGGTTCTTGGACCTTCAGCATCAGTCTCGTCTGGATACTTGTTAGAAGAGCTGGACCGTAAGCTCTGCCCTGCAATCAGAAACTCTGAGAGGAGTGTCCCCTTTTTAATAAGCCCTCAGAGGATTCTGATGCACGCTCAAGTTGGACGATCACCAAATAGAGGATAAGTGCAAATAGTAATTAAATAAGGTAGAATTGACTAAAATACAAGCACGTTTCAAATTAATCCAAAAATCTTGTGCTGTAGATTTCCCAGCTCTGGAGATAAGTTCTGAGGAGAGGGACATTCTGATTCAACATTTTAATTTTCTTTTGTCCACTGAAGAAATATTTTTAATTAAGAATGAGACGAGGAGTGAAACATGAGGCTCTGTCGTCCAGAACCTAAGAGACCAGCTGGAGAGAAGTGAACAAACATGTATGACAGCAAAGTAACTCCTTAGTGAGCGATGGACTGTTGTAGGAACAGGAATCATAGCGATAAATTGCCTGCCGGGATTTTTAGGGTAAGAACTTGATCCAAGGTTTGAAACATCTAAGGGAGCCCATTCCAGTGGGGTAGAGGTCCCCAATATCACACACATGTAGCGCTGTCCCCTTCCTCATTGCTCAAAAAGGACCCACAGGGGTCATTTTTCTCTTGTCCCATGCCAGATGCCACACTATGGAGATGGGATTTCTTCTCCATTAGTCATTGGAAGAAATGCACAACCAGAAATGCATCTGCCCAAATCCCACCTTGATAACGGATACGCGGGGGTGGGGGGACAAGTAGGAAACGTAACTCTGAATGCCAAATGTCACATGACAGCCCTCTGTGGAGGAAGACGAGGAGAGTGTGGTCCAGAAGATGCCAGCAGGTGTGAATCAGAGGAAGAGCAAATCAGATAGACTTTATCATACCTGGAAAGGAAAATGTTATTTCCAACAAGTTTAAACCATTAAATGGATAAACATTATTGTGTAATCTGATCTTACTGAAACATTACGTAAACAAAAACAAGGAAAACGTGCTGACAACTCACCCTGTTCGGGCAGTATATAAGAGGATGTGGCATGAGGAGACTCCCAAACTCGAGAAACTCACTCTCCTGAAAACCCACCCAGACCCTCCACCCTCTGACACCATGGTCAACTCCCGTTGTGGCTCCGTCTGTTCTGACCAGGGCTGTGGCCAAGGCTGCTGCCAGGAGACCTGCTGCCGCCCCAGCTGCTGCCAGACCACCTGCTGCAGGACCACCTGCTGCCGCCCCAGCTGCTGTGGTTCCACCTGCTGCCGCCCCAGCTGCTGCATCTCCAGCTGCTGCCGCCCCAGCTGCTGTGTGTCCAGCTGCTGCCGCCCCAGCTGCTGTGGCTCCAGCTGCTGTGGCTCCAGCTGCTGCCGCCCCTCCTGCTGTGGCTCCTGCTGCTGCAGGCCCACCTGCTGCATCTCTAGCTGCTGCCGCCCCAGCTGCTGCAGGCCCAGCTGCTGCATTTCTAGCTGCTGTCGCCCCTCCTGCTGTGGTTCCAGCTGCTGTGGTTCTAGCTGCTGTCGCCCCTGCTGCTGCCCCTGCTGCTGCCTCCGCCCAGTCTGTGGCCAGGTCTCCTGCCACACCAACTGCTATCGCCCCACCTGTGTCATCGCCACCTGCCCCCGCCCCATGTGCTGTGCTTCTTCCTGCTGCTGAATCTCTGCCTGTAATCTTTGTCACACCATGGATGTCCTCATGAGTCATATAAAATGTGTTGGAGCCAGTCAGTGACAGGGGAATGAACTTTTAGCTGCCAACTCTTCTTCTGATTTCGCATTCAGAGTTGGTGTTCAGTTCTAGGAAATGACAGATGAAAACACACTTGTCCAATGATTTTAACCCAGGCCCAGATGCATCTATTTTTATACCAGCAATGTTTCATCTAAGTATAAGCTGAATGTGATGATCTCACATAACACTGTTTCCATATGTTCTTAATAAACAGCCATTTCCCCAATATTGAAATCTCCTGATTTGTTAATGATTTGATGTGTGTGTGCATGTGTGTATGTGTGCCCTTCCCTAGCACTTCGCATCAAGGAATCTTGCTTCAAATGCAGGAGAGCAAATTCAAGAGTAGTTAACTATGCTGGAACTGAGACTCCGCCGGACATTTGTTGTATGACATGGGCAAAGTTATTTAACCTCTTCAAGCCTCAGTTTTTTTCTCTGTGAAATGGTAATAATACATTATAGTCTTCAAAGGCTCAAAGACATAATCCATGTAATACACTTAGCATAGACTGGGGCACATAATGGAAGCTCTCAAAAATATCATTTTTATTGTTACTGCTATTGAAACGCTACCTAGGCTAGAACACTATCTTAGCATAGTGTTCTCTTTGACAAAAGAGCAAAGAAAGTTTGTATAATTGTTTCACTGTCCTCTATAACTTTGATATACTCGTACGTCTCAAATGTCCCTTAAAATCTTCAATGCATAGATCATAGAGACATCTAAATTTCACTTGACTATAGTTCTACTTCCAGTATGCCCCATTATTGGGTTGTGTGAATTGTGGGGGTTCTGTCCAGCTCAAGTACTTTCTCCTTTCTTTCTCCCTCTCCTTTCTCCCTTGTTTCCTTCCTCCTTCCCTCCTTCCCTCCCTCCCTTTCTCCTTTTTTCCTCTTTAAACAATAAACTTTCTCTCAGAATACTACGTGAACCATCTAAATTCAGGTATCTGGATGTTTATAAAGTCCATAGCAACTTTTCCATCACAATTCTAGAACTTTTTATAAAGAGATGCTCAAATTTTTAGTATTTCAAGACTGAAACTCCTTCCTAATTTTAACCTCTCATGATATTGAAGTTTCCCATCTTGTTGATGGTTTCACCTTCTCATTTTAGGCTTTTATCGCCTTGCTTGCTGTTACTTAAGAGAATGTGCAGGCTATTTCTTTGAGACTCAGTTTTCTCATCACCAAAACTGAGGTAAGAATGATCCTCCTTAGGATCATACATGTGTCACAATATATACAATAATATTTTTATACAAATATAAGGGTCTATAAGTTTTGGTTCATAATCTGAAGTATATTAAAAACATTTTAAACTCAAATTTTCATATATCAGAGTTCTACATATTTGCTATATTTTCAAATAACTTAACAAGTGTAACTAAGAGTAGATTGTTATTTCGGAAAACTTTTTTTAAAAAATTTAAGGTTTCAAGAGACAAACTGGACAGAGGATGATATCAAGTGGGTTTCACCCCAACACAAGTTGAGTGTTACAGGCTTAGTAAATCATAGAAGAGTCTCACAGACATTTTTCAGCTTCACCTTTTCAGCTTACTCTATAAATGTTCTACAGCTCTGTATTGCCATATACTGGAATTAACAAATCTTTTATCCTCCCATATGTTCTTCCTTAATAACTGATAATTACAGGATGCAGGTTCTGGTTTTAACATTATATTTTATTAGCTAGGCCTAAATCAAAGAACGTAGGTTTTAATACTCCCTTTTTCAGTATTAAAGTATATGAGGCTTATAATTTCCTGTTTTTACCAGAACTACATCACAGTGGGAACAAGATGGCACACTGAGTCTGGGTAATAAAAGGGCGATTTACAAAAGTGTGGCTAGAGTATAAAGAAAGCAACAAGAAAAGCTCCGTACCCAGGGCTCATTCCAGCAAGGCACAGTTACCCCATAGGTCTCAAGGCCTGTGCAAGGATTTGGGTGAAGTAGCCAAAAAGGTGGCATGCATACTTCTTAGGAGTGCTGTCTGCAGGCACTCAGCATACAGTAATTCCCATCAGGGAGAGTTATGGTGCTCTGGATGCTCCAAAAGTGAGACTGGAGATATTGTGGTAGAGAAAACCAAGGTAGAAATGGTTATGAATGTCAAAGTGTGACTGGAGTAATTATTTTGTGGTCCCATCAAGTTTACCTGAATGCACAGTGAGATGGATTTTAAGTAAATTAAAATTTGGCCATGTTAAATATGTACCTTTGGAATTGCCCATCTGTGGGGACAGAACCCCAAAAAGCAGTTTCCAGGCTCTCGGCCTCACATAGACAGGTGCCTGGCTCAGGTAGTAAATGGCCATCAACTGTGATTGCACGGCCATCAGCTGTGGCTAGTTGGCCGTCAGCTGTAACCAGTGAGCCATTGGCCACTAATATAACTGCTGTGGCTACGCTAGCAGAGGAGAAGGGAGAAGAAAGAATGGGGGCTAGCAGGAAGATGGCGGCTGAGCTGGCAAGCGTGGATGGCGGTTTGCGGACAGTGTGGATCCAGCCTCCATTGAGAGTATAGTGCCGCCAGAGAGAATATAGTGGTATGACTCCCCCATCTATGGTTCCATGGGTGTTCCTTTTTGGCCTCACCATATCCTGCGTTCTTGTGTGGGGAGTGGGAGCAGAGACTCCGCCTGATGCCCGGCACGACACCATCCCTTCTAGGTAGCAAATACTAAGCAATATAAATTCCAGAAGAGCAACAAGAGATGACTATTCTGATTAAGGAAATAGCTGAAGTAAGAGTTTTAAGCCCTTGAACTCCCTTTAACAGTCCTGTCTGGCCAGTACAGTTCCTAGAGGTTAACAGTGGAATCTTGGTGATTAAACAAGATCATTTCCCTGATTGCGTCAGCTGTAACTAATATGTAAGAACTTTACAGGAAGCACAACAAGGCTGTCAAGACTGGTATGCAATTACAGGCTCAATTAATGCATTCTTTACAACGCCAGTGTCAGAGTCCAGCCAGGTGCAATTTACTTTCTCATGGCAGGGAACCCAGTATACATTTAGTGCTTGGCCACACAGACATTTGAGTTCACTGGCATATTGCCTTAATCTAGTGAGGTGTGCTTGGACTTGATAACCATTAAGAGTAAGTTAATCCTATAATTGATGCTTGTGGTACTAGTGCGTGAAAAACCATTAAAGAAATTGAAAAAGCAAGTCCAGAAATAGAAAATACATGAGGGAATACTGTATATGAAAAGGTGGCATTTCAAATCAGTAGGGGAAAAATGTATTGTTTAAAAAACGGTGTTGGGCTATGGTCATAACAAATTTGAAAAACATCTAAAACTCATTATCTCATAACAGTATAAATTCCTAATGGATTAATATTTGAAACTAGTAAACATGAAACTTTGAACATAACAGAAAAAACTATGAGACCATGTTTATGCAAATTTGCAACAGGAAAAGCCTTTCTAAGTATGACACCAATCCCAAAAGCCATAAAAGAAAAAATTAATAAATTTGACTGTATCAAAAGTAAACATCTATGTGGCAAAAACCACATAAGCAAAGTAAAAAAGACAAACTAGTAAAAAGATTTGAAATTCACATGACATAAAATGGCTAATTTTTATGTACGATTTCCTGCAAAAATCAGTGTATGAAGACTAAACCCAGTAGAAAAACAAAAACATAAATTACAAATATAGAAGGTTTTCTACAATTTTCCTTATACAAAAGGAAATACAAATAGCTCTTAAACATTTGAAGAGCTGCTCAATCTCACAATAAGAGAAATGCAAATTCTAATCACATGGAGAAACGTTTACACCTATCTATCATGTTGAGATAGATAGATAGATAGATAGATAGATAGATAGATAGATAGATAGATAGATAGGCATAAAGAAAGACAGACAGAAAGAAAGGCAGACAGATGTCTGTATACAGAGGGTGCCAAAAAGTCTATACACATTTTAGGAAAGAAAAACTGTATTAAAATTGTAATACTCAATATATACCGATAACAAAAGATGAACACAAGTCATATTTGACTCCTGCAATTACAAGAGGTGCTCAAAGTGGTTCCCATCAGCGTCCAGACACTTCTGATTATGGCGAACTACTGCTTGAGCAATGTTGACCAAAGTGTCCACTTGTATACATTTTTTTGGCACCCCCGGTATGTATTGATAGATGACTATATGTATCTGTGTATCACGTGTATCACTGTGTTAATAAAAATGGAGAAAAACAAGCACTCACACAGCGCTAGAAGAGTAAACCGGCACAATCTCTATGGAAGGTGAAGTTGGCATTGTCTAACAAACACTATAAATGAAATACTCTTTGATCCTGTAATTCTATTTCTTTAGGAATTTATCTTACAGAAAATACTCACATGTGAAATTATGCATGAACAAGCTTATTCACTGCAGCGCTGTATATACTATCAAAAGACTGGAAACAAACTAAATGTCCAACAATGCAGATTGCCTCAATAAATTATGTTACATTCATTACATGGAATACTATGCTACTGTAAAAGAAAAAGAATGGCAAAGCTGTGTAAATGCTATCTGAATGCTTCAAGGGAAACCAGCAAAGCAGGAAGAGCTGATATGCTACCATTTGTACAAGTGAAGGAAATGAATAAATATTCCTATTGGTTTCTTATGGATTAAGTATCTCCAGATACTTAACTCTGCCTGCCTTCAAGAAGGGGACCTGGGAAGAAAGGTGGGAGGGATACGTCTCACTATGTGTCTTCCTTTTTAAACACATATGTACACGCACACACAGGATATTCAAAAGGTTTAAATTAAAATTTAAAATATAAAAGATGCAAAGTATAAAAACTTTTCTCCAGAGACTACTTTGTTTTGGTTTTTATTTTTCACTTCTTCCCATCCGAGATGATGCAAAGCAACATTGAAGTGTTCCTGTACTCCTGCCAAAGGGATGATTTTCTTTTCATGTCTCAGCCATGCTGGGATACAGAGGGAGTGATGCAACCCACAGCCCAGCTCAGTGGGCCTGATCAGAGGGTTAATTCAAAGAGTAGAGAGAGTTGGGGATGGGGAAAAAGTTTCTAGCCCCTTGGGAAAATGGGCTACGGTGGCATCAAATCATAATTCAATTACCTAGCTTGAGGCAACTTTACTGGGTATGTACAGTCCCTATTCTCTAAAAGAAAAATTAAACAGTGAGCAAGCATGTTGGGGGCATACAGGTAAATTCTAAGGGAATTGTTTAAATGTTATATATTCTTTTCCTTTATTGCAATATAAGTAATATGTGGAAGGGACTACAGATCTTAGTTTGAACTATTTAGGAAAATATACATGGTCACAGCCAATTAAAAAAAAAAGGAAAATATTATATGAATAGTGAATTTCAAGAGGTCCTTAGGCCCATAAAAGGGAATTTGATGGAAGCTCCGCAGAATATATGTCCATACATGTTTACCGACAATGGGATTTTTAATGACTTCATAGAAGTGTCATGTACCATTTTTATATGTAAATTAGGTTCTGGACCCAGCTCCACTGATTTCCCCACACCTCCCACAAGCAATGCTCCAGACACCACCTGGGTGACCTACAATTCAACTAAATTCTGACAACGTCTACCCAGAGATAGCATCAGATTCTACAGGTTAAGGCTTTAGTCCCACGAGACTGCCACCCCCACTTCAGAAGCCAGTCGCCATCCCATGTTGTCACCTATACTTGTGACTGACTGGATATAAATCAGAGATTCCCACAATGCCCTCCTCAGGTTAGACTAATTTGCTCAAGTGGCTCACAAAACTCAGAGAAGCATTTTACTTACCAGAGCATAGGTTTTTCATAAAAAGATAACTCAGGAATAGCTGGATGAAAGAGATGCATAGGGCAGGTACGGGGAAAAGGGCACAGCTTCCATGCCCTCTCCAAGTGCATTCCCTTCCCTTCCCCTCTACATGTTCCCCAACCCATATGCTCTGTGAACCTCATCCTTCTGGGTTCTTATGGAGGCTTCATTACATAGTCACAATTGATTAAATCATTGACCACTGGTGATTAATTTGACATTCAACCCCTATCCCCTCCACAGAGGTTTAGTGTGGCTGGCACTGAAAGTTCCAATCCTCCAATCACAAGGTTGGTTTCCAAAATCACTTCATTGATATTACAAAAGACACCTTCCTCGCTCCTATTCCAAGGTTTTTAGGAGGAAATTCCAAGGGTTTTAGGAGCCCTGTGCCAGGAACTGGGTCAAACACCAAACAGATATTTCTTGTTATCAATCACAATATCACAGTATGTTAATCACACACTCTGCTCCATTAAGTTGGAGCAGCATGAAGGTTAAGACATGTGGGTTCTTCCTTTGAATGTTTTTTTCCCTGAATGCCTGTGGCACTGAAGAAGACCTCTTATTTTAGAGTATAATCATCTGAGGCTTTGATTACAAAACTTTATGGATGCAATTTTCTGTGTAAATACATGTAGGATGATGAATATGCCATTTATATCCCCTTAATTCATCTAAGAAAATCTTACAGAGAAGTGATACTACAAAAACTACTAGACTTTTTAGCTTAGGATATTTGAAAAAAATGTTAATGAAACCTCCAAAAAGTATAACCATGACCTATTTTGATATTTCAAAAGGCAGATCAAAAACTGTCATCCCAATTACTCTACCCCAGCAGAAAGATTTCTAAAAATCAACACTGATCTATCCTAGATGAGTCTTTGCTAACTGTTTCAAAGTGCATCAGGCTGATGAAAAATAACACAGCTTGGAATATCCTAGTAACTTCACTAGCACAATGGACACCCAGAATACAAACAACGAATCATATGTTTCCTCATTTCTCACACTCAGAAAGATGCGCTTACTTCCTTCTTTCCTACCAGCATTCCATCTGATTGATACACAAATTTTTCCACCAGAGATCCTAGCCCCAACAGAAGCTCTCCCAAAAATCACACAAAGATGAGAAACAGACAAGGGATAGTGACCTGCCTGAGTCACATAATATTCAGGGACTGAAATCTTGTGACACTGCAAGCAAAGGAGAAACATAAATGGTGATTCATGTGAGAACTTGAGAAAAGGGAAATAACTACTTCTTAGAAAAATACCATAATATAATTTACTAATTTCATTTAGTAATTAACATAAAAACAAGGAAATAGTTTTTTCATAATCATGGAAGTCCCTCAGCTGGGTATAAAAGGGGACATGTGGCAAGGAGACTCCCAAACTTGAGAACCGCACTCTCCTGGAAACCCACCCAGACCCTCCATCCTCTGACACCATGGTCAACTCTTGTTGTGGCTCTGTCTGCTCTGACCAGGGCTGTGGCCAAGGCTGCTGCCAGGAGACCTGCTGCCGCCCCACCTGCTGCCAGACCACCTGCTGCAGGACCACCTGCTGCCGCCCCAGCTGCTGTGGTTCCACCTGCTGCCGCCCCAGCTGCTGTGGTTCCACCTGCTGCCGCCCCAGCTGCTGCATCTCCAGCTGCTGCCGCCCCTCCTGCTGTGGTTCCACCTGCTGCCGCCCCAGCTGCTGTGGTTCCACCTGCTGCCGCCCCAGCTGCTGCATCTCCAGCTGCTGTCGTCCCTCCTGCTGTGGTTCTAGCTGCTGTGGTTCCTCCTGCTGCCGCCCCACCTGCTGCATCTCCAGCTGCTGTCGTCCCTCCTGCTGTGGTTCCAGCTGCTGTGGTAGCAGCTGCTGCCGCCCCTCCTGTTGCATTTCTAGCTGCTGTCGTCCCTCCTGCTGTGGTTCCAGCTGCTGTGGTTCTAGCTGCTGTCGCCCCTGCTGCTGCCCCTGCTGCTGCCTCCGCCCAGTCTGTGGCCAGGTCTCCTGTCACACCAACTGCTATCGCCCCACCTGTGTCATCGCCACCTGCCCCCGCCCCATGTGCTGTGCCTCCTCTTGCTGCTGAGCCCGCGGCCCTGTAACCACTACCTCCATTTACCTCTGTCCTCACAGATGTAGACCCTCCTTTTGTGCTGACACATGGAGTAAGGTTGATATTGTTCAACTGAACTGGGCCTCGTAATGCCAATGAGGTACCAGTTCATGCTACTGAAGATGGATACGGCCTGGAGCACGTACACAGTCACAGATTTTACCCTTCAACCTGACAACTGGTGAAATCATTCTCCTAAATTTCTTATTCTAGTACTTTTCTGTAACTTGATATATTTCTGTACCAAAATAAAGTTACACTTCCCTGCACTAAAAAGCAGTGTGATTGTTGCTCCCTTAAGATTCTGTCTTCAGTTTCTAGACAAGTATATTTGTAGGACACACAATATGGTCTTGTCGCTTCTCAGTAAAAGTCAGTTTCCATTATTCACTGCCTGATTTTTTCTAGGTGCCTCTTTATTTCATGGGCAAATCACCCAGCACTATGCATCTGTCTTAGGTAAAAAATTAACAAACGAGAACTAGAAGTTTGGAGGACTCTATGTATATGAATGCAAAGAGAACACGATACATGCTTCCTGCGTCACATCAGGTATCACGTCTGTGCAATGTGCGGCTTAGCACAGGTTACAGGTGTCTATTCAGCCTTGCACTCAGTGATGTCACCCACACAGCAATACAAGTGTGCACTGATTCCGCCCCCATTTACAACAGGACCTCAGCCACGTCTCACTCTTTCTTTGGATAGGAAAGGTTCAAATGCACACGCATCAAGGGGACAGGCAGATAACCCAGATGAGTGAGGTAGGTCCTTGATAGGACAATGGGTTTGGTGGAAACTGGCAAATGGCAGACAGCCTGGCCACATCAGAGAGTACTATGGAGCGCCTGTCAATTGTTTCCATGCAGAAATGAGGGCCCAATGTTTTCGCTGAAAAGTAAGTCTGCTTCCATCGATCCTTCCAAATGCTAATTTCTTCACTCGTTTATTCAAAAAGTATTTGTTAGACATTTATTATGTGGGAGACACTAATGAATGTACTGAGGTAACAACAGGGACCAACACACACAAAACTCTGCATCCATGGAGCTGACATTTTATATACATCCTGTAGAACTAAGAATGAATGATGAACATGAGCGGGGCAGTGTGGTGTGTAATGGCTACGTACTGACACATAGATACAGTACAATGATCAGAAAATGGAGAAAAGGAAAGAGAATACATGAAGTAGAAAAATTTTGCCAATTGCCTATGGGTCTTAACTGTGAGTTCATATCTGATGCTGAAGGAACAGGTGATAAAATAAGTCGGTAATTTCAATATTTCTAAAAGTAGAGAATCAATTGATAGTAACCAAAAATTTGGGTTCATCTGGCATTATATAAAGATATGTATATAGAGGTAACCATTAGCACAAAATACAAACCTTCCTAAATATCAAAAGGCGTACTGAGAGAGAGAATAAAACAAATAGTGAAAGATTAGATCTGGAGATACAGAGATGTATGTATTTAACATACATTGTATATCATTTACTACTATGTTACACATCACTATTTACTATATATTATACGTCACTCTTCACTATATATGTGTATATCACTTTATATGTAAAAAATCAGTCTCTACATTGTACACAGTAACCCCAACAATGAGTCTTTCCTCCTATTTCCTTATCAGCCCTTCACCTGACAGGAGCATGCATTTTTCCACTTTAACATAGACTTTGCACTGTAATAGCCATCCTCAGAGTATTATCATGGAGTCATACACAAAAAAGGAAAAAAGGTGGCAGGAGTAAAAACTCAATCATAGGATACCATGTAAATTTCTAATTTAGGAGACACATTAGACAGAGGGAGAAACACAAAAGTGGTTTCACGTGACTTGATGAGATTCAATGAATCGTAATCCTGTAAAAAGGAATCGGTGCTTTCCCTAGATTTTGGCATTCTTAACCTGATAAACACAATTATTAATAATACTAACTGATGTCCCAGTAGGAAAAACAACAAGGAAAGAGTATTGCTCATTGTAAAACCATCTAAGGACATATTCAAACTCAAGAAACCACCCCCATGGAGCCCTACTCATACCCACCCATGGAACCCCAATCCTTTCATTGACACCATGGTCAGCTCCTGCTGTGACTCCGTCTGCTCTGACCAGGGCTGTGGCCACGGCTGCTGCCAGGAGACCTGCTGCCGCTGCAGGTGCTATGTGTCAAGTTGCTGCATTTCCAGCTGCTGCCAATCTGTGTGTTGCTGGTCCACCTGCTGTTGCCCCAGTTGTTGCATCGCTAGCTGTCGTTGCCACCTCTTTTGTTGTAGCCACTGCTGCCAACCCTGTTGCTGTCCCCACCCAGTCTGTGGCCAGGTGTCCTGCCACACCACTTGCTATCACCTCACCTGTGTCATTGCCACCTGCCCCGCCCCATGTGTTGCACCCCCTCTTGCTGCTGAGCCCCCAGCCCTGTGTCCACCCTCTCCGCGTACCTCGGTCCTCACAGGTGTAGACCCTCCTTTTGTGCCGACCATTAGGACAGGCTCATGTTTCTCACCTTAGTTGGGTCTCACGATTTTAATGAGCCCACAACAGGCCCTCTGACTGTGAGCACATTTTGGCCTCAGTCCAAAGTCTACTCTCTCTGGCTGTCTCCCTCTCATCCCAGTGTGAATTTGCTGTAACATACCGACGGTTGTACTGACCAATTCTCCCAAATTCTCCTTCTTAATTTTTGGGCACCAGATCATCAAGCTCAAGAAAATGAACTTGGATTTCAGTATTTATACATTACAGGTTTTTATAGTCTCTCTCTAAATTGTCCAAAGAAGATTCTCCTGCAGAATTCTTATTCCCCATATTTTCCTATGTTATAACTCTATGCCAAAATAAACCAGCACTTCCCTGTATGGAAAATTCAGCACAATGGTACTCTTCTTTATGATTTTCTATGCAGTTGGGACAATTGCTTTTTCACCTACACCTGTAGGACAGACAGCACGGCTCTGTCAATTTTACAGCAGAAGTTGAGCTCTCAGTCACAGCTTCGCTTTCATTGGCAGTCTCTTCAGTAATTGGAAAAAATAGATATTCTTAGGAATCCATGGATAAAAATCAAAGAAAAACTTTTTGGAAAACCTGTTCTAGGAGGCAATTAAGTTACTTAGGAATTTGATCCTTTCGAGACTTGCGTACTAGAAGCTGTGTGAGGTGGGACTGGACCAGCCTTTACTCTAGGAAACAATCTGCCCCACTCCCAATTCAATACTCTTTACAGTAATCATGAATTTCAAGATTTTTTATTCCAGCTCATGAGAATATGAATGTCAGCTCCAAGGATTGTTCCTCCTGCCTTTTATGGGGTTGGGGGAGGGTCTTTACCTGTCCTGGATAGCTTCCTCTCACGCACGCACTGGTCAGTTCTCAGGCAGAGCTTGTGCAGCTCTTTGGGGTTCTCGGTGCAACTCTCGTCTCTCCGGTACTCTGCCCTGTGGGTTCTAGCTGTCGGCCTCCTGCATCCCAGCTCCATCGCCTCAAGGCAGGACAATTACCAAGCTCTACCTGGTTCTCCCTGCCAGCTGTACCCTGGAACACTCTTCAAGAAATAAGCTGAGGCAATCCTACGGATCACCTCATTTGTTTCCCCGCTAAGGCACCAGTGTTCTCTGTCTAACAGTCTCTGCCTAAAACCAGTTTCATTGATTTTACCAGTTTTTTAAGTTGTTTCAGGCAGGAGGGTAAATCCAGTCCCTGTTACTCCAGCTTGGCTGGATGTGTAAGCCCCCCTTTTCTGTTTTCTCATCTCCTCTTTCTCTATTCTTCCATTATTTAAAAAAGCGATGTAATATAAGCAAACATATTTTCTGTATTTGTTTCTTCGGTCTTTTAGACACATTGTAGAACGCTATACTTACTTTTTCTCTACCTGCTTTATCATCTCTTAATAATATATCCTGGAGATTACCTCGTAGTAGCATGTAGAGATACTCCTTAGTCCTTTTCACAGCTGAATATTACTCCATTACATGATACACTGTAGTTTATTCACCAGCACCCCACTGAAGGACACTCTGATTGTGTCCAGCTTTTGTTTTGTTTTGTTTTTACAAATAGCACTGCGATGAATAATCTTGTGCAACGTTTTTTTGTATTTGTTTGCCTGAGTAGCTTTTGGATAATTTATAGAATTGGGATAGTTGAACCAAAGAATTATGCTGCCAGTTATTGTCATATCTTCACGGGAAATGTGTGAGCAGGCCTGTTCCTACATAGTCTCACTATCAGGGAATGTTTTCAAATTGTGAATTTTTCATAATCTTACAGGTGAGAAGTGGTATCCCAAATTATTTCATTTCTACTCTTATGAATGAGATTGGGTATCTTTATATGGTGAAGAAAGATTTGCGTTATTTTTCCGTCAGAGCTTTGGCCTTCATTCTAATCTAACTTTCGAAGTGCTTCATATATTAAGGCCATGAACCCTTTGTCTTTGGTATAAATTTCAAGTCTTTTTTTCATCTAGCCATTTGTCTTTTTACTTTGTTTATGGTGGGGTTTTTTGTTTTATTTTTACTATATATTTTTTAAATTATAAATGATTATCTTTTCACTTTTAGAGTCTAATTGTAAATTGTCTATGTTGCAACTGAAAAATTGAATTGAAAAAATATTAAGTTATGAGTCCCCTATTATGATGAGGCCTCTTATATCTCTACTGCCCATTTTGTAAGTGGTCCTGGCTGACTCTTTGAAATGTCTGTTGCATCAATGTCTTGGTTACCACACGTGTCGTCACACCAAACTAGACAGGCATTCATCTCTCACCCTAGACTTTAACCCCACCTACATTTTCTTTCCTCTTCCTATCACACCATCCACCCCCAGCCAAATAATATTTAAAAATCCTAGATATTTGTTCACACCTTTGTCTCAACTTTGTGATGATATGATACGCACTCTTTGTATAAATTCAAAAATATCCTTAAATTGTCCTCATTCAATCAGTGAAGTGTTATTTTTCTCTACTCTCCTACACATACCACTCAGATGAGTCATTTATTCCATCAAAAGCCAAAATATACCCCTATCCAATCATGCCTCCATTACTGAGTGCTATTTCTTCTCTTCTCCTTCCATCTAGACTATCTATAGTATGTTAAAGAGTGAGTAAATGCCCCGTGTTTTCAATGAATCACACCTTCACTCAACTAACATTCATTTAGGGCAATTGCTAAGCACCATGTTTATGAATAAGACAGTCTCTAACCACATGGGGGTATATAGAAGGACTGGAAAAAGACATTAACCAATTATGGTTAATATCCTAGATCACAGGCATATCTTGGAGCAAAAAGGAGGGAAGAATTTGTTTGAATGTGATAGATGTCAAGGCAGATATTAGAGATGAGTTGGTATCTGGACCGGGCATGTAAGTATGAGCAAGCGTTGGCCGAGTTGACAAGGGAGAAAGCACATTTACACAAACGAAGCAGCATGAGAAATAACATGGGATTATTATTATTCATCCCTTCTGGAAGAGAAGGAGAAAACCACCTTCCCTACTGATTGTGTGACTTCAGTCTGTCTGAACTTCAATTACTTCATGTCTAAGAAAATTAAGAAAAATTGTTTCTACCTCACAGAGTTCTGGTGAAGTATAAACAAGATAACAATTATAGAAGACTCAAAAGATACCTGACATACAGGAGGCACCTAAAAATAGTAACTATTAGTATTATCTCATATTTCATCAGAAGTTTATGGATTTAAATACATAGCTGTTATTTTGCTTACTAATCACACAATGCTCTAAGTAGTTACCGATGTATGGGTCTTGTTTGTCTTATTTAAGGGCCTATGGGACAGAGATGAAATCTTAACCCTTATATCTCAAACTTAACTTGCTGAGAGATAATAGCTCAGAATATAAGAAAATATATTTCAATAACACTTCCATTACACATATTCCATTGGGTATGTTGACCAAAATAAGATAAAAAAAAAAAAATACTCCCTTATGATATCCTATCTCTGAAGACCATGTCAATAATAATTTTAAAAGGGACCCATCATGCCAATGTGTTTTCGCTATTTAAGAGCTGTGAATAATTACATTATAACAGTTTCAAATTGGATAAATTCCACAAGAAAAAACAGACAGGAACTTTGTTAGGATCCTTTATATCTCACTGACAATCCAGGAAATCCAAAGGAATCTCAGTATTCCTTACTGCACACAAGTGACCCCCCACTTCCGAGATGGGTATTTCATCCTATTTTACTAGATTTAGTTATCATAAAATCCATTCCCAACATATTATCCTGGAGTCAAATACATAAATGAAAAATTAACACTTGTGAAATCCAATGAAACAGTGCCACGTAATGGGTCTACTTGAGAAGACATATCAAACAAAGGAACACATTATGGGCGCTGATTCACTTGGTTTTAATGAAATTGGATAGCTCATCATACACCAGGAAAAGGAAATGGTACCTTTCCTATAAATAGGAACATTTACCAGAAAAACACAATTATCTAATTTACTAAAATGAACTGATTTTCAATTAGGATAAACAACAACAAAAAGAGCACTGCACATGGTCATCGTAGCCCTGAGCAGGGTATAAAAGCAACAGGGGGCAAGGAGAGATCACACTCAAGAAACTCACTCTCCTGGAAACCCACCCAGACCCTCCATCCTCTGACACCATGGTCAACTCCCGTTGTGGCTCCGTCTGCTCTGACCAGGGCTGTGGCCAAGGCTGCTGCCAGGAGACCTGCTGCCGCCCCAGCTGCTGCCAGACCACCTGCTGCAGGACCACCTGCTGCCGCCCCAGCTGCTGTGGTTCCACCTGCTGCCGCCCCAGCTGCTGTGGTTCCACCTGCTGCCGCCCCAGCTGCTGTGTGTCCAGCTGCTGCCGCCCCTCCTGCTGTGGTTCCTGCTGCTGCAGGCCCACCTGCTGCATCTCCAGCTGCTGCCGTCCCACCTGCTGCCAGAGCACCTGCTGCCGCCCCAGCTGCTGCATCTCCAGCTGCTGCCGCCCCTCTTGCTGTGGTTCCAGCTGCTGTGGTAGCAGCTGCTGCCGCCCCAGCTGCTGCATCTCCAGCTGCTGCCGCCCCTCCTGCTGTGGTTCCAGCTGCTGTGGCTCTAGCTGCTGCCGCCCCTGCTGCTGCCCCTGCTGCTGCCTCCGCCCAGTCTGTGGCCAGGTCTCCTGCCACACCAACTGCTATCGCCCCACCTGTGTCATCGCCACCTGCCCCCGCCCCATGTGCTGTGCCTCCTCTTGCTGCTGAATCTGTGCTTTGAACTCACCCCCCCCCTCCTCCCTCCCCAGAGATGCAGACCCACCTTTTCAAAAATGTGGAGTGCTCAAGAGAATTGATTTCTTGGATCCCATAAGCAAACCCTAGTTCCACAAATCATGGGTCCACATTCTAACTTCTGGCCAAATTAAACTCCCTTCCTTCCAAATGAATTCATTTAGAATCTCCTAATAAATTGCATCCCCCCAACATCCCTCCCTTTGTCTCCAGGACACCCATTCTTCATGCTTAAGAAACCTGAAGATTGTCTCCATCACTTGTGGGGCCACAGATTTTAACCTCTCAAGACATCAAAGTCCAATGAAATCTTTCTCTTGTACTCCTTTGCAAAGATTTCTTGTACCTTGTTATTTCCATGTACCAAAATAAACCTCTTTCTACTGGCATTGAAAATTGAATGTGATTGTTACTCTCTTTTTTCTAAAGGTTTTATATGTGGGTCCTGGGTAATTGTATTTTGCCTACATTTGTTGGACATACAGCACGGATTAGTCACTCTCCAACAGAGGTCAAATGACACTGGTCACTAGGATTCTCTATAAAGTCGTTTTGGTCATTACCAACTCAACTAATCATTTTCTAGTCTTTAGAAAAAAAGAGTGAAACTGGAGTCACGATGCATCCATGAATATGATAACAGGGGGAAGTTTTATAAAGATTGAACATAATTCATGATCTTTTAAAACACTTTCTTTCTTTTTTTTTCTTCACCAAAATGAATAATAGATAGATAGAGATTTCTGCAAGTGTAACTATGGTGCCTTTGGAATATTTCTTCTTTTTGACTCCATCAGCCAAAGGTATCTATTTTTAAAGGACCATTATATGTCCCTATATCATCAAAAAGCCTTCATTCACTCAACAAACATTTATCACTAGTGTCCTCTGTCCCAGTGTTGTGCTGAGGACCACAGTAACAAAATAAACATCATTCCTTCAGGGCATCTGCATTGCAACTGGGGGATGACAGAATAAATACCTAGAAGTGTGTTAAATTAGGAGCACAACGCAGGGAAGAATTATGTATGAATGTGGTGGTTTTTCAGAAATGAAATCTCTGAGGAAGAAGCATTTCAGCTGGGCTTTTGACAGATGAATAGGAGTTTGCAGAGCTGACGAGCAAGAAGAAACATTCTGGGAAGATGGAATTGCTTCAGCAAAGTCTTCAAGTTTTATTCTTCACACCTTCCTCAGCTGCTCTAAGATTAGGACAAGATTACTTTCTGTTTAATCTTGCACATTTTTTTCTCTTAACTTCTCAATGCTCATTTTGTCTATTCCACTAAAAGAGTAACAAGAATACACAGTACTTTACAGGGTTGCATTAAAGATTAAAAACAAATATAAGATATTCAGCATAACGCCTGGGACATAGTGAGTACTTCACATATGATAGGTGTATTTCCTCACCTTTCGTGGAGGGTACATAGAACTTATTCACATACTGCTATTTTTATTATAATTATTTAATTCAAATAAGTTGAAATCAACAAGCAAAAATTGTTGGTGAGGATGTAGAGAAAAGGGAACCCTCATGTACTATTAGTGGGACTGTAAATTGGAGCAGCCACTATGGAAAACAGTATGGAGGCTCCTCAAAAAATTAAAAAAACAAACTATCACATGACCCAGCAATTCCACTTCTGGGTATTTATGCAAAGAAATCCAAAACTAATTCAGAAAGACATATGCACCCCTTTGTTCATTGCAACATTACTTACGATAGCTAAGATACGGAAGCAACTTAGGTGCCCATTGATAGATGAATGGATAAAGAGGACGTGATACATACTATACACAATGGAATATTACTCAGCCATAAAAAGAATGAAATCTTGACATTTGTGACAACATGGATGGATCTAGACAGTATTTTGCTAAGTGAAATAAGTCAGACAGAGAAAGACAAATTCCATATGATTTCACTTACATGTGGAATCTAACAAACAAAATAAATGAACAAACAAAACAGAAACAATTCGTAGATACAGAAACAAATTGATGGGAGCGGGGGTGGGGGGATGAGTGAAAAAGGGGAACATATTAAGATGTACAACAGTCACAGGGATGTAAAGTACAGCACAGGGGATATAGTCAATAATATTACAGTAATTATGTATGGTGTCAGAGGGGTACTAGACTTACCAGGGGGATCACTTTGTAAGTTATAGAAACATCTAATCACTATGTTGTACACCTGAAACTAATATACTATGCCAATTGTAATTGAAAAATTAAAAAGTTTTTAAAAATTTGTCATTCTTTTAATTGTTGCCAAACTCTGTTTCCTATTTATGTCTTATTCAACTACCTACAGGAAAGAGATAAGGAGTTATCCGTTATGCCCCATAGTATCCAGAATGTCTTAGCTACATATTGTGTGTGTTATACGCCGTTGAGTTGCCTCTGACTCCTGGAGACCCTATAAATGAGTAATGTCCACCATGGCCCGTCCTCACCAGCTTTGCGTAGCTCCCGTAATCTCATGCCTATGGCTTCCTTTATGGACTCAATCCATCTCCTATTTGGTCTTCCTCTTTTGTTGATGCCTCCTAGTTTTCCCAGCATTATTGTCTTTTCCAGAGAACCCTGCCTTCTCATGGTGTGCCTGACGTACACAGCTTCAGTTTTTGTCATGGAAACGTGGTATTGAAGGCCTAATAATTTTAAATATTGTTTGTATATAACAAATGCTTCCGTAATGAAATATCCATTTTGTAAGTTTAACAATCAAAAGATAAATCAAAATTTCCCACTCTTAATGCCTATCCTGGAAGATACACAGCAAAAATGTATTTTTGCTATTTAAAAGCAGTGAGCCCTTGCTAAGTACCTCAGCTTGAGACAGTGAAATAAGATGTGACAGAGTCTGAAACTTCCTTGGGGTCCACGTATCTCCCTGACCACTCAAGATGATGCCCACACAGCATCAGTCATCCCCAGTATAGATGGGACACCCTCCTCCCCAATAGGTCACTCTTATTTCTTCCCAGCATTTCACCTGACCAGCACATGAGCCCTTTATCTTTGACAACAAAAGGTACATTAGCATTGTAAGAACCATTCCTCCTGATTTGCATGGAGCAGTGTACAGATAGGAGGGAATGTCACATTCCCAAACAAACTGTCAGAGTCAAGTGACCACTGCTATGGAAAAGACACTGCATCTGCCAGGAAAAAAGGTGACACCTACTAAGGAAGAAATGTGACAAGTCTTTCAATTGGAACCACAGGAGTTCACCAGGAAAAGGAAAAGTGTTATTTTCTCCGTTTTGGAGTACTTAACTAGAAACACACAATTATGTAATTAAATGATTAAGTTTCCTAGTCGGGTAAATACTAACAAGGAAATAATGACATAGTGATGACCTTCAGCAGAGTATAAAGGGGGGTATGGACTGAGGAGACTCCCAAACTCAAGAACCTCACTCTCCTGGAAACCCACCCAGACCCTCCACCCTCTGACACCATGGTCAACTCCCGTTGTGGCTCCGTCTGCTCTGACCAGGGCTGTGGCCAAGGCTGCTGCCAGGAGACCTGCTGCCGTCCCACCTGCTGTCAGACCACCTGCTGCAGGACCACCTGCTGCCGCCCCAGCTGCTGTGTGTCCAGCTGCTGCCGCCCCTCCTGCTGTGGTTCTAGCTGCTGCCGCCCCAGCTGCTGTGGTTCCTGCTGCTGCCGCCCCAGCTGCTGCATCTCCAGCTGCTGCCGCCCCTCCTGCTGTGGTTCCAGCTGCTGTGGCTCCAGCTGCTGTCGCCCCTGCTGCTGCCCTTGCTGCTGCCTCCGCCCAGTCTGTGGCCAGGTCTCCTGCCACACCAACTGCTATCGCCCCACCTGTGTCATCGCCACCTGCCCCCGCCCCATGTGCTGTGCCTCCTCTTGCTGCTGAGCCCCCGGCCCCGTGCCCATCCTCTCCCTTTACATCTGTCCTCACAGGTGTAAACTCTGCCTGTGCTGACCCTTAGGACACATGGAGTATGACTGACATCATTCAGTAGGTTGGGCCTCATGATTGCAATGAGCCCACCACTGTCCCACTGACTGTGAACATAATCTGGTTCATTTTAAACTCTCTCCCTTGATATATTTTCCTTTCAGTAGTGACCAAGTATGCATACATTTGCAATCCACCAGCTAAGGAAGTATCCCAATGCTCTAAATTTCTCATTCTTCCTTATCACTTTGGGGTTCTAGATTATCCTTTCAACAAGGTGGACATTATCTGCAGCCCCTTGGGGGCACTGATTGACTCTCTGAGACCTGGGGGTCCAATTATACCCTGTGTTTTCTCCTAGAGAGAATTTCTTATGTTTTGTTGCTTCTCTGCTTTCTAATAAACTTTTCTGCACACAAAAATTCATGGACGTCATTCCCTATTGTTTTTATGATCATTTTACTCAGTAACCAGGCGACTGTATTTTACATGAAGATATGGGAAGAACAACCCATGCTGAAATCACTTTGAAAATAAGTGCTATATCAAATAGGTATAGATAATTTAAGATATTAGATCAAAAGTGGCAAGTATGTGCTTGTTTACATGACATGCACATAACTTAAGATCTTAAATGAGGACAGATTTGATTCATTTCTTTAGCTCTTAATTAAAACACATTACACCCCTTAATACCATTGGCCTTATTTTGTAGAAAAGGGTAAAACCAAATTTTTGAGTGCAGGCCAATGAAAGAAGAAAAATCTGTAAAGAATTTAAATGTACTCAATTCCTTTCATTAAATAAACATTTCAGAATTTATAATCACAAAGTGGGTTATATTTGTCATTGAGTTCTGCTGACTAGAAGTGCCTATTTCATTGTATTTTTTTTAAATCACTTTATTGAGGTATGATTGACATGTAAAAGCTATACATATTTAATGAATACGACTGGATGAGTTATATTTCATTGCATTTTTAAGTAAACACATCTCATCTGGATAGTGTGGTACACGCATATGTTTCTGAGTGTGATCTCTCAGCGTTTTCCTCATAATTCAAACGCCTCCTCAACTGACATTCTGGCACATGTATATTGACCCTGGGAGGCTGGAATTTCAGAACTCGTGCTCTTTTTAAGGATTTTTTTTTAAAAATGGGAATTAACTTGTAATTTTGCGTAGCTCTCAGCTGGGGTTCGCGCTGACTCTGTGAGCACGTTAGTATTGAAGTGAGAATTCCACACTGGAGATTGAAAGCGACACAGTGAACAAGCAATGTCAAGAGTTCCTAACCCCTCACTTGGAATTTGACATTCCAACAGCTTTAGAAAGTATCAGAAACTAGTTTCCAAAGTAATGTTCTGTCACTGCCTATAAAAATATTCAAACAAAAGATTTAAAAGTTAAAGCAATATCACAGCATCACCCATTTAAATACTTCCTATTGTGGCTGCTTCCACGATGGGGAGCTTAACTAGTGGGAGTTCACGTGAAGGGGAAGCCAGATCACATTCTCCACAAGGGCAACTGCTCACGTGTATAAATAAATTGAATATATAAAGTTTGTCTCAGTTCTCTATTGCCGCATAATAACTACCTCACAACTTAATAGCTTCAAATAACGATTTGTTATTTCTCACAATTCTGTGCATTGACTGGACATCTTTCTGATGACCTTGCCTGGTCTCATTGATGCTACTGCATTCGTCTCAAAGTTGAACTGGGGCTGAAAGGTTCAAGATGGCCTCATTTACTTGTCTGGTAGTTGGCACTGCTTGTCACCTGGAATGCCTTAGTTCTTTTCTGCATGGCCTCTCATTCTCTGGGAGGTTCCACTGGGCTTTTTTGTATGATAGTGATATTGCTCCAACAGGCAAAGGTGAAGCTTTGAGGCTCCTTGAAGCTTAGAGTCCAGAACTCATACAGCAACTCATCCACCATGTTCTACGGGTCAAATTATGTCATAAGACCAAACCAGACACGAAGCGTATAGAAATAAAATCTACCTCTTGATAGGAAGAGCTACAAGTTACTGCTGGCCAGTGTGGGCTAAGGCAGAATGGGGAAGCTCTGGTAAGCCATGCCAGTCCTGAGGTTACCTACCTTCCTGCCTTGCACTTCTCTGAATACTACGCAAAAGCATTTATTCATGCAGCTGAGTTGGACCTCAGTTCTGTGAATTATGATCAGCAAATTTTGGCTACAATTATTGGCAGAGGTGGGACTGCAGGTAATGACAGATCTTTGTATTATATTTAAGACAAAGGAAATAGGGAAAATGAGAACTACCAGATTCCAAAATGGCCCCAGGTGAGCACCTGGCATCAGCTGTACATGGGTTGTGAGAATTTCTTACCAGCTCATAACAAAAGAAATGGTATAATCCCTACACCTGAGATTTGATAAAGTGCAAAAAGCAAAAAGGATTTTTTTATTTAAAAATAAAAGTAAAAATGTCAAAAGGCAGGTGGTGCCATCTTTCTTGTTTCTTTTTTTATCAACAAACTAAAACTATTGAAACTTTGCAGGTGAAACTGAAAGAGACTCAGAAGCTAAAAATTTGAGGGTGACTGACTTGGTCTCAAAAGACAGAGTCTAGAACATCTCTTTAATTTAGGAGGAAGTACTGCTATTGGACAAATTCTCCATTCATCTCCTCCCAAAGATGACCTTTTACTATGAATTAAATGCCATAATTACTATCCAGTGCCCTCCACCCTCTCCCCCAGTCAAAAAAATGTGATTATACTAAGGAATGTCCATGCAAAGGCTTTAGCAGCCACCATTTTCACTGTCATCCGATGAACCATGGGATTTCTGGTGGTAGGTAATCACATGGATGAAGAAATGGAGGAAAGTCATTTGTCACCATAACACCAAACAAACTAACAAGACATAACTGAGACCAATAATTGGTTAGTAAGGAATAAAATCATAAGGATACATCCACATCCAAGGAAAATGAAAGTTCTACAGTAAAAAAAATTCCTGAGGAATATTAACTCGTGATAAATAATGACACATCATATGAGAAAATAGACCTCTACTGGTTCCCTCTTTGTGATGGTTTTGAGTTTGCTACTGTTGGGAGTCCCAGGGGTTTCTTTGGCCTGAAACAAATGATTCCTTAGCTTGGGATTCCCACACCACAGGGAAGTCTAAAATTGAGCATAAGCTTCCAGTAGGAGCCTCACTAGAAAAGAAAATAAGATTTTTTGTAAAACCATCATATATTAGTTCAAAGGACTGTGTGGCCAAAAGTGTCCACAGAATATTAGTCATAGATAAAAAGGCTATTTGTAAACAAATTAGAAAATATTATCCTTATCTCAAATTATAATATGACTTTGCCTAGAATATTGCATGTAATTCTAGCCACACCATCTCAGAGAATTATTTAGTCTGTACAGTAAAAATCAACTAATAATACCAAAGAGGCCAAGAGGGAATCTTGGCATGAGGAATACAGAGAATGAATTTGGTATAATTCACGTCTGTGATATCTTCCATGGTATCATCAAAGCAAAAATAGAACTAATTCCCCCATGACAACAACAAAAAGCCTCCCCCTTGAAGCTGAGGAGGCAATTTTAGGACAAAAAACTATTAAAAAGCATTTGATTGGTGTTTTGCAAGCTCTTGGCCCTTCTTTTTTCATTTAGTGCTCAAAGAAAGTAAGTGGGATTGACTGGACAGGTTTCTTTTTTTTTTTTTTTCAAGTCCAAAGAAAAGTGTCAATCTAATTCACTAGTAAGAAGTAAATCTATGGAATTCATCATACAGGTAAGGTATATGGTGAAGGTACAAATACATAACGATAAAAAGAACTAGACAAGCATGTGTATCTCACAGTGCCTGAACTACTACACTTAGAGACCGACACCCAGGAAATAAGTGGCCCCACCCCACCAATTATTCTACCTCTGTTGATCCTCAGAGAGAAACCTCTGGCTCGAGCACAAATTTGACCCAGCACAGAAGTCCTGAGGCCTTTTCAGATTATCTGTCATGGGGTAAAACATTTCCTTAATTCTCTTCCTTTATCACTTTTCATGACACTACTTACTTCAAGGCTTGAGACATTCTCTCTCCTGTCTGAAGACTCTAGTCTACTGAGCCTGATAAACATAAAACTCATAGAAGCTGCTTGCTGAAGAATGAGGAGATCTGGACCCCAGGTCTCATTGTGTGACCATACTGAGTGACCGTGGTGAACACACATGACCCTGCCCGTAAAATGAGGGGAGAGGCCTACATACCTTCTACCGTCCATTCCTGGGTTCCACACATGCAATGACTAACCCCAAATGAATTACAAAGATAAAAACTGCACCAGATCAGTGAGGGTTTTACAATCAAGCTAGAAGTTGAGTTTGGCTTGGAAGGATGAAGAAAGCATTCCAGGTGAATGGGGAGACATTACCACCAGGACAGCCACGCCCTAGTGGGGGGAGAGTGACTAAACCAGGTCAGGGATCCAGGGTGCCTCTCAATAGGTCGTGAAAGCAGACTTCCGGGAAGCAGATGACTGTTGGTCTGCCCTCCAGGCTGCTATTAACCTGCTCCTGTCACGTGCACGGGTGTAAATAAGGCAAGTCACTGTTGGGGTAGTAATTATGGAGTCTTTGAAGTCCAGGGATAAAATGCTAACTTCGGGGCCAAATGGCAGAGTGACTACATACTATTCTAGTTTAGAAAACACATTCTTTTCACTTTTCTGAGTTAGGAATATTTTCAAGGGACAGTCATCAGAATCTAATCCAATGTCTAGATTTGGTGAGAATAAACAGTACAAGAAAAGGAAAAACATTTTTGGTGCATGTGTGTGCATGGATATGTATGAGGTGAGGGGTTACCAAAATCCCCATTAGTCAATGCTAAATCCTCACTTAATTGGCCAGGAAATAAACAGGGAAGTGACCGTGTGTCCCCGGGGGTCATCAGCACCAGGCCAGGGTATATAAGGGCCAGAAGGGAGGGAGACAGTCACACCTGAGAACACCCATCTCCTCTCGCCAGCCCAACCCAACCCAGCCCCAGACACCACCATGACCGGCTCCTGCTGCGGCTCTACCTGCTCCTCAGGCTGTGGGGGTGGCTGCTGCCAGCCCTGCTGCTGCCAGCCCTGCTGCTGCCGCGACCCCTGCTGCTGCCGCCCCTGCACCTGCCAGACCACCGTGTGCCGCCCTGTGACCTGCGTGCCCCGCTGCACGCGCCCCATCTGCGAGCCCTGCCGCAGGCCCATCTGCTGTGACCCGTGCGGGCTGCAGGAGGGCTGCTGCCGCCCCATCGCCTGCTGCCCCACGTCCTGCACGGCCGTGGTCTGCCGCCCCTGCTGCTGGGCCTCCACCTGCTGCCAGCCCATCTGTGTGCAGGCCCCCTGCTGCCGGCCCCCCTGCTGCCAGCCGGCCCCCTGCCGCAGCACCTGCAGGACCTACCCTTCCTGCTGCTGCTGAAACCCCACTGTCCTCACAGAGCAACACGCTGGTGCCATAGCACCTATTCTGCATTTTAATCAAGTTGAAAGAAAAATAAGATTTTTTTTCAGAAGGTGACAATAGTCATTTTTACATCCTCCCAACCAGGGACACAAGCAGATGTCCATCACCACCCCCAGCCAAATTCCCAGGTGTCTCCGTCAGTAGAAGTCACCACGGATGGGAAGCCCACATTTCCAAGTCCCTGGAGTGAACTTGGCAAACCCATCCTGAACTCCGGAGGCTGCTCAAACCCTTTTCCTCGTCACGTGTAATGTGCTGCTCGCTTGTGTTCAATAAACTTATTTTCTGGTAAACCTCCCTGCTACCTGATTCATTGATTTTTGTGCATGTATATTAGTGTACACAGAGGAGCAGATGATGAATAGGAAGGAGAGTGAAAAGGCAGAAGGAAAAAGAGATGGAGAGGATTTGGAAGACAGGAGAGGGAAAGAGGTGCAAGGAGTTCGGGGGAGTGTGGAATGCGGTACAGGACGGCCGGGCCACTCCTGGGGCTGCTCACACGGGTAGAAAACCATGCACACCAGGAATACTCATCCATGCAGATTGCTGGTGAAGATAAGTGATGTGATGTACGTAACGTGCCTGGCACACAGTAAGCGCCCGGTATTACTCATTCACATTCCTTGTGGACGTTTGTGCATCACTGTATCTGTCAAACAGGCTTAAAAGATGTGCTATGTATTATATAACATGTCACTGAGAGTGGGAAAGGATTCAGGGAAGGCTTTTTTTTTTTTTTTTCTGGGGCAGTTCACATCCACTGGCAGAAACAAATTCCTGATAAATATAAAGAAGGCCAAAAAAATCATCACCAGATGGAGGCTGTCTTAGAATGAAAGGGCTCTTTAAAAGCTGATATACAAGTCTACAGGAAAGAGTCCTGGATTGCAGGATCCATGCACAGGGGTTTAGCATCAGGAGACCAAGGGAGCTGGGGAGAACACATGCATCTGATAGACTTTTCCTTTCACCCTGAACCACCCAAAGGAATTAAACAACTCAAAACTGTAAGAAACCCAAAGAATGACCTGGTATAGTCTTCCCTGGCTTTAGGCAGATGAATATCTAAACCACTTAGAAGAGATGTTTCTTTTTTAAAATTCCAAAAATAAATCCCACCAGTTCCCTGATCATTGAGAGTTTTCTGTTTTTTCCTCTTTTCAATTAACGATATCCATCTCTTCTGCCTTTCACATGTGTATAGATTTTATGATAAGCCTGTCCTATGAAGAGCGCCAGAGACAGAAGACTCTTCCCATTTAACAGATGAGGAAAGTGGGGCTGGCAGGGTATAGGTATTGCTCTGAGTCACACAATTGCTAGGTGGTGGAGGAAGGATTTGAATCCTTCTTTGTCTTCCCCATCCTCCTCTTGCCCCTTCTCTGTCAATCGTCCCCATCCCCAACTCTGACTCTTATGATTGGAGGATATTTTAAAGATCATTTTGGAGAACAGGGATTGCATATTCTGTTTGCAGGATTTTAAGAATTTCCTAACATCCAGTGGCTCCCAAACTAGTTCCTAACAAAACACAACTCATGAAACTATTAAGATGAGGGCATGGTTCACCATCACAAAAAAATTCATAAACATTATACTCTTTTTCGATTCAACCACAAAACCCCACAATTTGTCACCACCACATTGACTTGCTCCCACTCTGATAATCATGCTCCTGTAAAACGTTTGGGATTTGAACGATATGACAAAAAAAGCCCCTGTGATGAAGATGAGGGATACATGTCTTGTCCCAGAAGCTTAGGTCCGTTCATGCGCTATAGCAGCAAGGGAGCCCACACATCCCACATGGGACCACGGGCATCCCGCCAAACGAAGGAAGAAAAAAGGTTTCTGTAGGGTTTTGAGGAACAGCGGACTTAGGTAAAATGACATGAAATGGTGTTTTGATAGGCTCAAAGCAAAACAGGACTTTGTGCAAAAGAATTAATATCAGGACTGGCCTGTAAAACGTAACGTTCCTCTTTCTTTGGAAACGACACAGTTAAGATAAATGGGGAAAGTCGTGTGACAATCTCTTACCGGAAACTCTGCGTCTCAGTTGGATATCGAGGCTGCTTCCCTGTGTTAAGGTGACTAAGATCCTGGCCAGGCAAGGGAGGGATGTTCCTTTCTTACTGACATGACTTCAGACAGCAGTTTCTGACACTCTGCAAATTTAAAACATGAGGTTTCTTAGTACCTTGTCCTTTTGTTAGTTAACAAAAGCAGTAAATTTACAGACATATTCCTAGTCCTAATATTGGGCTCTCTGTATACACTCTAAGCCAAATAACAATATGCTAGACCATTAATCAAGCAAGTTCTTATTTTATTTCACTAGATGGGATAGAAGTTTTGATAACTACATGTTCACGACTTCAAAGTGACTCAGAGTTGGAGAAAGAGTAGGAGCCAATCACCAGGGTTTATACTCAACAGAAGACCTGTGGTGTGGTTAAGGCTTTGCCACTCCTTCATCTGTATGACTCTGAGAAATCATGTCACAAATCTGGCCTTCCCAAAGCCGTTCTGGACCAGGATGGGTCACAAAGTCAAAGGCCCTCAAGGACCAGGGCTATGGGAAACCAAAGAGTGTATAAAAAATGATCACACCAAGCAAAACAAACTTTGGAGACAAACTTGGTCTGACAGCCATCAGCCACCTTTGGACAATGTTATCTTTAACCTACCTTCCAATTGCTTATTTTCTATACTCCTATTTTTCTTAGCTATGGCTAAAAAAGACAAAGCTATTTTATCAGTCATCAGGTCACTTAATTCCCTTTGTCTTTTTCAGAGGCCCAACTTCATAAACAATGAAAACCCTCAGCCAGCAAACCAAAGCATCTACGACAGAAATATAATCAATTCTTTTATCGATATTTTCAATATATTTTGAAGAACTGGATTCAAGTGCTTATGTCACACATAGAAAGCAAGAAATACCCCAATTTCAATTTTATTTCTAAGATCATTCTCTGAGAAGGACATTCAAAGAGGCACAATATCAAGAAAATCCTCATTTAGTTTGACCTTATGGTCCCATGAAAAGTTCTTCTCCTCTGATTGTTTTATCTACCTTTGTCTTGACTTTCTAAAATTTGTAATTACTGTGTGATCAGAAACAATGCAGAACGTAGTTTCCTTTCCTTTCCCTCTCCACCCCTAAATACTACAACACTGTTTCCATAGTAAGTGTCTCATAAGTCACTGAGTCACAGGCCAACTCTAACGGCCTATAACAACATCTCTCTAGTGGTTTGGGTGATTATTTCCATATAAAGAAGGTGAAGCCATATGTTCTTTTTCAGGAGCACTGCACCCTTCTTTCCACAGCAGAATCAGTACACATCTGCTTTTATGAGTCACTTTAGATTTTTTAGGAATTCTTGCTTCACCACAATGTCAGTCACAAACCAGGCTTGTGCGGATTATAGCCTCAAGCTTAGTCATGGGTGACGAACACGAGGGAAGCATAATAGTGGCAACACTGGAGTCTTCAAACTTTCAACTTGTCACATGGTCTGGAAGGCTTGGCTAGTCAATGAGTAATTTTTCTGATGATATAAACCATCAAGTATTCATTTCAAGGGAAAAGGCAGGAAAAAAGGAAAACATCCTTCAGTGACATTGGAATTGCTGCCTTAGCAACCGAATCCACCAATCTGGACTTCTCATTTTGATGAGCAACAACAATTCTACGAAATGGCTTTGTATCTGGACAGTTATCACTTCCTGGCCAGAGTATATAAAGGGACCCAATGGGAGGACAACAGTCACACCTGAGAATACCCATCTCCTCTCGCCAGCCCAACCCAGCCCAGCCCCAGACACCACCATGACCGGCTCCTGCTGCGGCTCTACCTGCTCCTCAGGCTGTGGGGGTGGCTGCTGCCAGCCCTGCTGCTGCCAGCCCTGTTGCTGCCGCGACCCCTGCTGCTGCCGCCCCTGCACCTGCCAGACCACCGTGTGTCGCCCTGTGACCTGCGTGCCCCGCTGCACGCGCCCCATCTGCGAGCCCTGCCGCAGGCCCATCTGTTGTGACCCGTGCGGCCTGCAGGAGGGCTGCTGCCGCCCCATCGCCTGCTGCCCCACGTCCTGCATGGCTGTGTTCTGCCGCCACCGTATTTGCTGTGAACCCTGCGGCCTGCAGGAGGGCTGCTGCTGCCCCATCACCTGCTGCCCCACGTCCTGCACGGCCGTGGTCTGCCGCCCCTGCTGCTGGGCCTCCACCTGCTGCCAGCCCATCTCTGTGCAGGCCCCCTGCTGTCGCCCCCCCTGCTGCCAGCCGGCCCCCTGCCGCAGCACTTGCAGGACGTACCCTTCCTGTTCCTGCTGAGCCCAGCAGGAAACATTCCCAGGTGTTCACAAACGTGTGCAAACTCTTCCCATCCCTGATGGATCAGATGAGAGATACCACCTTTGCAACTTACATCAACTAACTTAACAGTAACTGTCTAACCATTTTCCGGCATGATTATACAGCTCATTCTGGCCTCTTGGACAATCTTTGGAAAAATTCCAACTTTCACCATTTGAGTTCCTGGCCTGAAAAAAATGAATAAACAAAGATCAAAGTTCCTCTTGAATGGAATTCTATCCCATTGTCTCATCATCGCTCCTTCACTATTTCAAGAGGGGGTGTTTTTCCAGGATAAGATTACATTTGTGCTGGGGTTTTGCGTGGTAAAATAATAAAATTTTATTTTGGCAAAGCAAATGTGTTTCTCTTTATTGTTTAGGAATCTTCAAAAACTTGTTTTTAGCTTAAGTTATGGTATGCAGAATCAGAAGAACCAAAAGAAGAAGGATTTTCCATGAGCCATATTTTAGCTTTAGGAACAATCCCAGTGCAAGGTCTGTAATTTTAATGGCGATACAAATAAGTCAGAACGTCTTATATTAAGGACCTTCATATTTCAAGCCACAGATTTTTGTGGTGATACTGAGGAAATGGAGACTCCATCAGGTTTTCCTGATCATGAACTTGACGCATGTATCACCTACACACATGATAAGGGGGAGGAAGCCTCCATCAAAACCCCATTTGTTCCGATTTAGAACCTGCAGTGACTAATGTCAGTCAGTACCTGGGAAGCCCTAACCACTGAATGCCTATGCTGCAAGATGCCTCTGCTTTTTCCATGGCTCCCTCCAGCAACCACTATGGCCGATTTGGATTTCAGTGGAGTCACTGCTCCTGAGCAGAGAGAGAGAAAAATGTCACTTGCTTGGATCCATTCTAATTTAGAACTCCAAACAATTTTTCCATTAAAACAATGCCAATGCAGTTGAAATAGTGATAACATTAATCCACACTGGCTTTGCTTTTGTTGTTGTTAAACACTTTTAGGCTGGTCAGGAAACTAGCCACTATTGTTTTCCTGAGAACTAGCTATCAAGTTCCCCACATCTGATCTAAAAAAGTGTTTTGGAATGTGCTACTTGTACGCTTGGGCATATCTACCTGTGCAATGAGAGGAGTCAGGCAAGATACTCTTTGTGAAAAAGTCTGGATCTTAACTGACTTTGCTCACTACTGGATTCCCACCGCCCTGCACAGTGTTTGGCACACAGCACGTAATCAGACATTATTTGTTGAATCGTTGGATAAGTTCCCAGTGATTGGAAGAGAGACGTCACCCCACTCCAGCTGTCTCCTGTACATCTGCATTCTTACAATAAAACAACAAGCTGCCTCGTGACAAAAAGTACTTTTCTGGAAATATGGAAAAGTTTCTCAATAAGTATCCCATTATATTAAAAACGTTGTCACAGTGTGTGCACAGTGGAGTTTTCTCTTTATTGAGGGTTTAGTAGTTTACCAGTGGATAGGGACACAAGTCCATTTTCTTTCTACATATTCTTGACCAGCATTTTTTTCCATTCTCTAACTACATGTTTTCCTTAATCCCAGAATTTTCCTTGTTAGCTTTCTAGATACTTCCTCATCTTGAAATATTTTCTCAGATGTAGACTGTTTTGCTTTCTCCCAAGCTCATCACTGTTATTGGATTGTGTTTGCTACCACAGTAACTCCACGCCTTGGTTGGCCACAGTGGCTAGTACAGGTCTGGGTAAGCGGCCAGGGACTGTGCAAGCAGAATGATCAAGAAGACTTAACCTGGAGCCTTCAACCACAGACCTAGAACAGACTTCTTTGTAAAGCAAAAGGTCTGAACCAAGCAGATCCAGAGGCAGAAGCTACAAAATGGCTGAGTGACAGGATTTTCCGACAGGCCCTGACAGTGTGAAACAACTGAGTATCACAGGTAGTTCTCCCGGCAGGAATAAACCCAAGCAGAGTACAGGGGGAAACAGTGGAACAAGAGGCACTGGGGTATGGACTAGGCAGACCTGAAGGCCCCCTCTGGCTGGCATCACTACCTGGGGGTTTCGCATGCTGCTGGACTGCAATCTGCATCTAGATCGTGGCTTTGTCCACAGTGCCCCATGACCACTCCGTGATGTCCAGCTTGGTTACTATCTCCTTGTGGAATGTTTTGGAATTCTGAGAAGGCTGTGTGGTGGACAATTCTTCCAATTCCTGAGCATATTGGTAAGATGAAGAGTCCTTTCGGGTGACTCTAAAAATTAGCCATTTCCCAAATAACAACTATTTTAAAAATAAATTTGTTGTTAAAATGCCTAAATAAAGGAATTTTGCTTAATGACTAGGAATGTGCTTAATGAGATGTTGCTTAATGACTAGGAATGTGATACCCACAATTCCATTCTTCAGCTTCCTGAGCTTACCAATAATGTTCCCACAGATGTTATTGGAATAAGTATTGGCTCCAACGCTACAAAGTGTATGACCTTAGGCAAGTCACGTATCTGGTTCCTCACGTGTAAAATGAGGACTATCTTAATAACTACCTTATAGTACTGTTAGAAAGAATAAAGTACTACATTTATTTCTTTTGCATAATGCTTTGAACAGAGTTAGAACTCAATGATACTGGCTATCAGGAAGATTATAAAAAAATGAAATTCACCTTGGTTTGGAAAGATACAACAACAGAAATCAATGAGCACGTACTTGAGACTAAAAACAAATAAACAAACAACAAAAAATCCTGAATGGCAGTTACCATAGGCTGGGTGTGGTGGTAAAGAGGACATCATTTTTTAAAAAAGAAAGTACAATTGTGGTTGCCAGAGACTAGAGCGAGGAGTTCGTGGAGAGTTAGTGTTTAATGGATATCGAGTTTTACTTTTGCAAGATGAAAGAGTTTTGGAGATGGATGGTGCTTATGATTGCACAATAATATGAATGTATTTAAACCACTGAATTGTATATACAAAAATGGTTAAGATACTAAATTTTGTGCCATGTGTATTTTGTTAAAAAAAAAAATTGGGGAAAAAAAGAAACCACTGATGACACAGGCCTACTAAGATGCATTCCTGTAGTGAACTGGCAAACCATGACTTTTAAAATGTTGCTGTAGTATTTTCCTGAACTTGCTTTGCCCAGGAGGCTTAGCTGTGGAATAGGACAGTCACAATTTGGGGAATTCACTTCCACTATTAGTAAGTAACCCTAAGAGCATGACAGCTAGTTTGTGCTATCAAAATACCAACTGGCAAACGCATCACTAAATTATAAAGATAATTGGAGACTTTGAAGTTAGGGTCATTAAGTTCATATTTGAGCTATAAATAGAAAAACAGAATGAGTCTCCATTAAGGTAAACAAATAGTCTTTTGTGAGTACCTGAGCACCTACAAAATATGTCTACAGAACTTACCAACCTGTCAGTGACATTTCAAAAAGAATAAACAAAAACAAGCAAGTGACCATGTGTCTCCGGGGGTCATCAGCACCAGGCCAGGGTATATAAGGGCCGGAAGGGAGGGAGACAGTCACACCTGAGAACACCCATCTCCTCTCGCCAGCCCAACCCAACCCAGCCCCAGACACCACCATGACCGGCTCCTGCTGCGGCTCTACCTGCTCCTCAGGCTGTGGGGGAGGCTGCTGCCAGCCCTGCTGCTGCCAGCCCTGCTGCTGCCGCGACCCCTGCTGCTGCCGCCCCTGCACCTGCCAGACCACCGTGTGCCGCCCCGTGACCTGCGTGCCCCGCTGCACGCGCCCCATCTGCGAGCCCTGCCGCAGGCCCATCTGCTGTGACCCATGCGGCCTGCAGGAGGGCTGCTGCCGCCCCATCGCCTGCTGCCCCACGTCCTGCACGGCCGTGGTCTGCCGCCCCTGCTGCTGGGCCTCCACCTGCTGCCAGCCCATCTGTGTGCAGGCCCCCTGCTGCCGCCCCCCCTGCTGCCAGCCGGCCCCCTGCCGCAGCACCTGCAGGACCTACCCTTCCTGCTGCTGCTGAGCTGTGCATCATCACTAAGGGTCTCCCAGTAGATGGCAGGGTCAATTCTGCTGTCCCTTAGCTTCACTGTAGAACAACGTGCCTTTTCTTGAGAAGCCCATTTCTAGGCTCTTTAGCTGAGAGTAGGCACTGAAGACACCTTTTCAGACCAACTACTGATGAAGGATATCATCTTCTCAAGACCCCAGTCTAACTCCTATATTATGTTGTCTGTTTTCTAATAAACTTTGTACTCTCTGCATAGAAATCATGGTCTTTGTGATAGTTCGTTTCAGTAGATTCTGTCTCTCTGTTTTGTCCAAAGATTTTCAAAACAAGATGCCGAATAATCCTCTTAAATTGTTTTTCTGCAATAACCTAAGTCTGATTATCTCCTTATTGTCCTTGGAAATGGCATTTATAGGGCAAAGTAGCTGAGTGAGGAAGATGGCCATGGCTATATCCTGATCACATAACACAGAGTCACTTGTGGTCACAATTCCAGGCACGCCAAACACCTGAGAAATGTCCTTCCACAGTGACCAGTAAGGAGGCTGCACCTGGGCTGACATGTACATTCCCAGTCAAAGGGTTCTTTCACTGACCTGACACCTGTTAGCCCAGCATAGAAAACCCAGCATATCAGAAGTGGCAGGAACCTTAGGCGACATCTTGCCAATCACCTGATTTTGAAGCTGAGGAGCAATGAGTAATGAATGATTAAATAAGTTCTTACTAATATAATTATAGTCACCAGTGTTCTGAGAAAAACCCAGGAGAATGCAAGGCCCCTGACATTAAGCCTCTAAGTCCAACACTTCCTCTTATGTGGTACGAGACAGGTTCTTCTGCCCAAAGGAACTCTTTGTCTTCTATGGCCAAGAGTAACTGCTTCTCGGATGATGCACTCCCTTCTATGTGTTATAGATCCGATTGTTACCTAGCATGTTATTCACAATGTTGATTCTTGTGGATATTAAATCTACACTGACTCTTGAGGGCTACTTATCTATGTGCTCAGGAATTGGGCATTAATGGCATTTTCCAAGGAAATTAATCAATTGCTGTCACTCTACACGTGTTTATTGAATATCTACTATGAATAAGGCACTGGGTTGACCACCCTGAGAGAATATAAATGGATAAAAGAGGGTTCCTGCTTCAAAGAGGTTATAATTTATGTAGGGAGGTGAAGTATAAATAAGAAAAAAGTCAAACACTACATACATAAGAAATACAAATATAGAAAAAATGCCAAAACTAGTTAAAAATAGTTGAAGACTGTAAACCTATTAGGAAACATTATGCAATTGTGCTGACACATATTCAAGTAAAAATTAAGTAAGCCATAAAATATTAAACTACTTTGTGAGGAAAAATGCTTTAGGTGTGTTTTATGCACAAAAAATAATAATAACAATAATAATAAAAAATATATATATAATATTATACAACAAAATCTAAGAGTAACTGGGAATAATATTCATTTTCTTCTTTATATTTTTCTTAATGACAATTTTTTGAATGAACATATATTTTATTTTTCATGAAATGTACTGTCTAAAATCTATATCTACTTTGGGAAAAATATTTAAATCTTTCTCACGGTTATGCTCTGCTTTTAAAAACCTACCTATGAAAGTCTAAATGGATTTAAACAGATAAATTAGACAGCAGCTGTTGCATTCATAAAGAAGCCTTTTATTATAAATAGGAGAGAATACCACTGGACTCTCTCCTAATGGACTGGACTCCTAATGTAATGGACTTCTCTGATATCTTTAAAATGTGATTATTAAACATTGAATTAATTTTTTAAATATTTTAGGATCATCTCAACTGCATACAATAAGAGCTGTTTTGGACTATATGTACAATTGTTTTTCTCCATCTATAGACAATTAAGAATTAAAAACACGAGGCAGTATTTTTCATGTTAAAATTTGTTCAGAATATGGTTGTTGAACAATACTGTTAAACAAAGCCCTAGCATTTGTTACTCAAAATAGGTTGCCCATCACCACTAGGAATCTGTCTAAATTAGTTTGAAGGATTTTTAAAGGATGGTTTCTAAGACCTCACTCACTCTGCGTTTGATGGTGGTGGGGTTCGCAATAGGGTTCGTGCCACTACCCACAATTCTGACACATATTCTCCTTGTCAGTTCTACAGCAATAGCCTGACTCCCCTTTATAGAGATTGGTGTTCAAAAAAGAGGGAGTTCTATATTTTCCTTCCTGGTATTTTTATTTTATTTCATGCTATTAATAAAACTCCCTACTGAATAAACTTATTTAATATGTATTCTGTGGTGACTGATCAGAGACCTGGCCATTTGCCATATCAAATACATGAATCTTTGTTCTAAATTCAAAATGTAGAGTTTATAAGGCACCAATATAACATGACCTCTTAAAAATATATGTTATTCACTTAACAAATACAAGACACTAAGTGCCAGGCACCGTTCTTAGTGTTTGACAAATATTAGTTCATTTAATGCTCACAACCCTGGTATGTACTGTTATTATCCACCATGGCCCAAGACACTCAGCCAGTAAGTGGTAAAGTTTTCAATGAGTGCTGTCTGATTTCAGGGTAAGTGGCATCAAAGCATAGCATGTGACTTGCCTCCAGTGTCAAATTCCAGAGCTCTGGCATGAATTACTGAAACACAATTCTATTTTCTCTGCCTGGAATGAAGTTTGGCTACGGGATGGGGATAGTGTCTTAGACTTAATGAACACTAAAACAGCTTACTGAGGGACTCATGGACTCTACCTGTGTGGATCTTTATAAAGTGGAGGGGAAATCTCTTTGGAATGACTTTGGACAGAAGTGTTTGAAGTAGAGAAATTGGTCTTGTTAACATGTTATCTTCCAAAGGGGCTCCCTTTGCACAAAATGTGATCATCATGAAGACCCCCCAACCAACATGAAAAATTGATTATGATAAAATGTGCCTTGCAAAGTGCAAAGCAAAAGCAAAAATCATGAAACTAAAAAGTTTCTGCACATTAAAAGAAACAATCAACAAAATGAAGAGGCAACTTACTGAATGGGAGAAAATATTTGCAAACCATATGTTTGCTAAGGGGTTAATACCCAAAATAAATAAGGAACTGCTGCAACTCAACAGCAAAAAATAAACCAATCCAATTAAAAAATAAGCAGAGGACTTGAATAGACATTTTTCCAAAGAAGAGATACAAATGGTCAACAGGTACATGAAAAGGTGCTCAACATCACTAACCATCGGGGAAATGAAAATCAAAACCACAAAGTGATACCATCTCACACCTATTATAAGAAAGATAAGAAATAACAAATGCTGGTGAGGACGTGGAGAAAAGGAAACCTTGCTGCGTTGTTGGTGAGAGTGTAAATTAGCACAGCCACTATGGAAAACATCATGGAGACTCCTCAAAAAATTAAAAATAGAATTACCATATGATCCAATAATCCCACTTCTGGGTATATCTCCGAAGGGCATGAAATTACCATCTCAAAGAGCTATCTGTACTCACATGTTCTGGCAGCATTATTCATAACAGTCAAGACATTGAGACAACCTAAATGTCCAATGACAGATGAATGGCTGAAGAAAATGTGGGATCTATATCTATCTATACATATATACGATGAAATATTCAGCCATAAAAAGGAAGGAAATTCTGCCATTTGTGACAACATCGATGGACCTTGAGGGCATTATGCTAAGGGAAATAAGTGAGACAGAGAAAAACAAATATTGTATAATCTCATTTATATGTGGAATCAAAAATTTCCAACTCATAGACACAGAGAATAGAAAGGTGGTTGACAGCAGCTGATGGGTAGGGGAAATGGGGAGATATTAGTCAAAGGACACAAGCTTATGAGATGAATAAATTCCAGTATCTAATGTACAACATGATAACTAGAGCTAAAAATACTATATTGTATACTTAAAAGTTGCTATGAAAGTATAGCTTTGATGTTCTCATCACAACAGCAACAACAACAAAATAATTATGTGAGGAGAAGCATACGTTGACTAACTTTGTTGTGATGAACATTTGCAATATATGCAGGTGTCAAATGATCACAATGTACATCTTACCTAGACAATGCTGTGCATCAATTATATCTCAATCAAGTTAAGGGGAGAAAAGAAAAAGCAGAATATACAAGTTTTTATCGAGGCTCTGGTTACTGCTTTGAAAGGATCACGTGTGTACATGACGAGAGGAAAAAAACGTGAAATACGAGTTGAAGGTCTTCATCAATGAGACTGATTTCTCCCTCCTCGATTTCCCCAGCTGGGACTATATGTCCAGTCGATTTACAGTCCTTTTAAAGTTTTGAAATCATGTTTGAAATTCCATTTAGAGAGTTCTAGCTGCTCGGGCCTAAGACACTGTCTTTGAATCGATGGGAATCACCCGAAAGCGACCCCCAGTCCTGTCTGGTGAACAATAGGAGGGGTGAAGCTGAACACTAATCAGACCGTCTCCCCTGCAATTCCTCAACTGCCTCTGGATGCTTCCCGAGGAAGCATCCCCGTCACACGGCTAGCCGTGCCACCCAGAACAGCTGTGTGGTCTCCCAACGCACCTCCTCTGAACAATGCACTGAGTATGTTTGCAGTGTCTTGGGCAAAAACCTCCATCTTGTTACTTCTTAGTCATAGAACCACGTCAAGGTAAATCAAGAAAGAACTTCTCATTATGTGATTATTTATCACATACACAAGAAAGGCAAGTATAAAAAATGTCTCAGAGAAAAGATCAACATTCTGTGACCAGAAGGACCTGATATAGGCACAACCTGAACTGGAATAAAGGAAAAAACAATGGTGGCAGGCTCGGATGTTGTATTCCAATACTTACCTTGATTTACAAAAATAACCTTTTTGTCTTTCCCATATAGGAGCTGCAGTTCTACACAAGGCATACACATTTCATTAGATCAAGTGACGTGTAGTCCCAAAGAATCCACACCAAAGGCTGTCTGATTGCCAAGTAGGCTTTTCAGAGGATCTCTTGGGGGTCAAAGATAGGATTAGTCATTGCTCTAGAACCCCTATATTACATTTAATTTCTTTTAAAAATTACAGTTGCTTTAGAACCATGTTTCCCAGTGTTGATCAGGTGCTATCTACTCAAAATAAGTATCAAGAAGTGCTGTCACTTAAATGCCCGTGAGGGCTTAGATTTTGAGGATGAACAGCACAAACACATTCATATGTAGGGATGCAGCAAGAGTTCCTTAATGAGCCCATGAGTATGTCAGGAGCTATGCAACCATTAGTGAAAACATAATTCTACTTAATTGGCCAAAAGACAAACAAGAGGGATTATCAGCACCAGGCCAGGGTATATAAGGGCGGGAAGGGAGGGAGACAGTCACACCTGAGAACACCCATCTCCTCTCGCCAGCCTAACCCAACCCAGCCCCAGACACCACCATGACCGGCTCCTGCTGCGGCTCTACCTGCTCCTCAGGCTGTGGGGGAGGCTGCTGCCAGCCCTGCTGCTGCCAGCCCTGCTGCTGCCGCGACCCCTGCTGCTGCCGCCCCTGCACCTGCCAGACCACCGTGTGCCGCCCCGTGACCTGCGTGCCCCGCTGCACGCGCCCCATCTGCGAGCCCTGCCGCAGGCCCATCTGCTGTGACCCGTGCGGCCTGCAGGAGGGCTGCTGCCGCCCCATCGCCTGCTGCCCCACGTCCTGCACGGCCGTGGTCTGCCGCCCCTGCTGCTGGGCCTCCACCTGCTGCCAGCCCATCTGTGTGCAGGCCCCCTGCTGCCGGCCCCCCTGCTGCCAGCCGGCCCCCTGCCGCAGCACCTGTAGGACCTACCCTTCCTGCTGCTGCAGCTGCTGAGCCGTGTACTAACTGCTGAGGGCAAATAATCAACCTTCTGAAAAATTCATACTCCCATTTCTCTACCCAAGAAACCTCCTGCCCTGAGCCATGAAGACCGCGAGTCAACCAGGGGTTGCATGGAGATCCAGGGCCACGTATTAAGACTTGGGCTCTTCTCAAGTCTTTGTAATGGTAGCAAATCTTAGATCTTAGGTCTTCTGGCATGTTTGTTTTCTAATAAACTTCTCTTCTTTGGCCTAGCAAACACAGCTTTGGTTTTATTTGTTCATTCTAATTATTTTCATTAAATTTTAATACAACCAAAATATGCTGATTGCCTACCATCTGCAAGTTACTGACAGTCTGGTATACACTAAAAATTTTAATTGAGTTAAAAATGTTTCCCTCTTCAAGAAACTTCCAGGGAATTGAATCAAATTCACAATCACTCAACCAACAATCGGAATATAGAAAAATAAAAGTACAACACCCTGTGTGGTATCAACAGAGACGTCATTGATTGGGGGGAACAAGACAGGTGGAAAGGAGAAGCTAGCATTTTATAAAGATTAAGATTTCGGGGTACAGATCTGAAAGAAGATGGCATTCTCAACAATGGAAACAGTATGCACAAAAGTATAGAGAGAGGTTGTTCAGAGGACAATCACTGGAGATATGTAGAGCAATAGTGGAAGGTAAATTTGGGAAATGTCTGTGCTTTGAATATTAACCAAATGAGTATGCCCTTAAAGCAATAAGCACTAAGAATCCATTGAAAGCCTTTGGGCAGGGGAATGGCAGGACACGAGTTGGGCATTGGGGTGATTCCTATGGTCGCTGCTTATAAAAACAGAAGGCCAAAGCTAGACATATAATGACTATACAGAAACAAATCAAGAGGTCATTGCCCTGGTCCAAGTGCTACATGGTAAGATCTGAACTAAGATGATGGCCATGGCATAAAGACGACACAAAGAGTATGGCAGACATAGACATTCAGAAGGGATTTTAACCAATCTGAATGGGAAGAACCAGTAGGAAACAAATGTAACTTATTGAAGGTCCAGGGGAAACTCATCTGGTCAGAAGACACTTGAAAGAATTTTAACATATTTATGCTTATTTACTAGATGTTTAAAATCACTACTCCATAATGTATTCAGCCTGCCACTAATATTTCTATTCTTTAGCTACTATAAAATACTTTTTAAAAATAGGAGGCAAAGAATTTTACGACCGCTAATTGATCTTGGAAAGCAGCATGGGATAAAAATAAAATGAACTGATCTAGGAATAAAGGATAGGAGTTTGATACCCAGCTTTACTGGCTGTGTACTGGCTGTACGAATAGATCAAGTCACTAACCTCTCCAAAATGCAGCCATTCTTAGTTAGACTCAATAGTATTCTAACATCAACTGATGCTAAGAGGAAATGAAAAGTAGTTCAAACAACATCAATGTTCCCGTTTAGAACTTTGAGGTGGAATGGGTCTATTTTTGACTCTTTTCCTTGACGAATCCCTCCTATCAATACTACACTGATTTGTCCACTAGAGCAAGCTATGAGGCAGGCAAATTGGGTTTTGCTTTCTGCATAACCCTTTAGTGCTTCATGCATAATAGAATTGAATAAACATGTGCTGTTTATAAAAAGAATGATGTCAGTTTCTACACCTATAAAATTAAGTGGTCGGACAAGATGAGTTCTTAAGTCTTTGAAATCCAATATGTGATGATTCCATCTATCCATTTTTCAACTGCAGTCATGGTGACCATACGACATGAACGTCTTTGCTGACACTGTCACGACTCCATTTTAATTCTATTACTGTATGAACCAACACTTCTAACTCATAAAAGCTCACTATGTGCTTCATGATCAGAAGTGAGGAATCAGTCTACAACAAGTAGCAATAGTATTCTTTTGGCCACGACTATTTTTTTCATTTCCCTCCATGTAACCATAAACTTCCAATGAAAAATCACATGCTTTCTTTTAGCAACCACCAGGAATTATTTCCATTTTTATTGTGCTGAAATTGATTTTAATCTTTTTGCATGTATACTTATTGAACAATATTTGATCACCCATTTCCTAACCTGCCTGCTAAGCACTGTGACCAGAAAAAGTATTTCCAAATCCCTGCTTTTGCTTTTATTGGTTCCCCTTTATAAATTCAATGGTTGTGCTCTTTGGTCTGATATCTTTTCATAAGATATAAGGTGTAGTTACATAAAATGATGTAAATTGAAATGAATCCCACCTTTGAGAAATAAATACTGTCCAGACAATCCATATAGTAGTGATTTTCATGTGTCATAGAGATAAATTACAGTTAAATTTTTTTGTGATCATCTCCCTAATTACTGGATATAGATTTTAGCCCTTATTTTAAATTTGTGCTAACAAAATATCCACAGTAAATTGGAATGGAACAGGTTTTGTTCCATATATCCATCTGCGTGATAAATGTTTCCTCAAGGCTGAGTATGTGAAGCTCAGGAGAAAAGTATAGAAATTGGCGATATCCAATTTCTGGAAAGATCTATGAATTTCTATGAATGTGAACTTTATCAGAGATTTTATCTGGGATTACAGAGACTATATTCTTATTTATCTAAAAAAGATAAAGATAACCTTACATGAAGGACAGTGAATGGTTAATAATTTTTTCTTTTTTTTTTGAGACTTGAGTTTTGGTAAATATGACCCTAAAATCACATCATCTCATGAGTGAGAGTCACTTTGTCGGGTGAAAATTACAACATTGTTTGGAAACTACATTAACAACTCTACCAAGGGCTATGAAACACACTTGGTGAGTCCTAGCTGAGCAATAAGGAAAAATCATTTGGAGATGCAGTATTTAAAATAACTCAGTATTTGAACAATCAGAGGGCCCTGGGAAGGCTTGTTTAAAGTGTAACAATATAAAAATGCTGTTCGTCACAAACACAGGAACTGCCCAAGGCCTATAAAAGGCCCGAGTGGAACAAGCAGCCCTAACTCAGAAACTCCTCCAAGCAACCCAACTCTCAACCCAACTCCTGACACCATGGCCTGCTGCACCACTAGCTTCTGTGGATTTCCCAGCTGCTCCACTGGAGGGACCTGTGGCTCCAGCTGCTGCCAGCCAAGCTGCTGCCAGACCAGCTGCTGCCAGCCAAGCTGCTGCCAGACCAGCTGCTGTGGGACCAGCTGCGGGACCGGCTGTGGCACCGGCTGTGGCACCGGCTGTGGCCAGGAGGGTGGCTGTGGAGCTGTGAGCTGCCGAACCAGGTGGTGCCGCCCTGACTGCCGCGTGGAGGACACCTGCCTGCCCCCCTGCTGTGTGGTGAGCTGCATCCCCCCCACCTGCTGCCAGCTGCACCATGCCCAGGCCTCCTGCTGCCGCCCATCCTACTGTGGACAGTCCTGCTGCCGCCCAGCCTGCTGCTGCTACTGCTGCCAGCCCACCTGCTGTGAGCCCACCTGCTGCGAGCCCACCTGTTGAAAACTTCCTTCTGAAGGGAATCCTGAGAAAATGGCACATCCAAACTCACCAATATAGAGTCCCAACAAACTTCTGAGTTCCTATACAACCATAACCCAGCTTGCAACCTTTTGTCACATGGCTACATAATGTCTCTAATATGTCAATTTATAATAGAAGACCAAGAATATTTCATAGACCGGGACATCAACAGAAGTCCTACAATGTGAAAATGGTGTGTAGAATACATTACCATAAATATCATCTGAAATATTTCAACAGCTCATCGAGTTTGGGATTTAATTAAATGTTTCACCCTTCACTGATGAAATCATTGTTGGAAATAGCTTTTCTTTGGAACTTGTTATTGATATTGGGGTACTGGGATTTTTCAAAATCTCAATAAATGTGGCATGGCACTATGGTTTTTCTTTATTACTGTGCCTTCCATAATGGCCTTTAAAAGGTGTTTTTCCTTTGTTTTATCATTAAATGGTCCAATATTCTACAGCCAAAATGTATGATTCAAAGAATACATCAATATTTATGAACTATTTCCCGAGATCCTCAAATATGCAATTGATGGGCTGGGTGTTCCAGAAGGTCAGTTTTACAAAAAGGAATTTTATGGCATTTAGCTTCTTGAGAATGTTGCCAAATCCATTCATTTCATTCACATATGATTCATTCACATGCAATTCTTTCAATCATCAAGGGTATAAAAAGGGTAATGCATAATTGGAAAAGCAGTAAACACAGATTTTACAATAATACATCAGATGTAAAGGCATCCTGAGTTCCAGACCCTGCCTCATAACTAACAATCCACGAATTCTTAAGCAATCTCTTCACCTGCCTGGGCACCTATTTCTAACCTGGAAAATGAGAGAATAGAGTTTTACTACTTATAATATCCCTTCCAGGCATAGGGTAGTTGGTCATTTCCTAAATAGGTGACACACTGACAATTAGTCCCTTCAGATGTCCAAAGAACAAAAAATATTCAGTCATCAAATATCATTCCATGTGCTATCACCATCTTGCAGGTTTATACAAAAAGCACATTAGAATATTAAAGGGACCAAGATGTCCGATAAAAAAGAACCTCCATAACCATCACTCCCAAACTGATTTAATCAGGGAATCCTCTATTCACTTATCACCAACTAACATCCTTTAACATTAGTGTTTCTCAAAATATACTTTAGAAAATTACTAAAGGGAATTTCAACGATAGTGTTATAATACCTATATGACTCTCTCATGTATTGTGAAGTAAAAAATAAATGTCTGTTACAGGGATGGATTTAAGTGAACATGACGTTGGCATGCACTCTCCCCATTCTTATTCTACTCTCCAGATAGTTCTAGAATGAAGCAAGGATGAGATAAAAGACACGCAATGGAGCTTCCATTCTAATGGATAAAATCTCTGGGGTCTTAAAATCAAAGCGGTGAGCTGACAGCTGGAGGTAGAGGGGAAAGGGAAGTGGTTCCTCTGGGAGGATGAGAAAGTTTTGAAACTGGAGAAAAGTGTGGTGGTTGCACTGATCACAACTAATCATAACTTCTTACTCCGTTTGTATGAGAACCAATCAAGAAGACATGGAATTAAGTGATGGGGGGAAAGAACTTGATTTTTAAAATTTATTTGGAGAAGTTGAGGGGATGTTCAGATTAGTCTTAATTCTGTGGCAGAGGAGTAGAATTCTCCAATTTTAAGCCCCATACCTTATGTGCTGATAATTTCATGTGTCAACTTGATTGGCTAAGAGATACTCAGAGAGCTGGTAAAACATTATTCCTAGGTGTGCCGGTGAGGGTGTATCCAGAGGAGATTAGCATGTGATCTGTAGACTCAGTAAGAAGCTGGAGCACCCTCAGCAATGAGGCCAGGCACCAGTCAATCCTTTGAGAGGCTGAATACTCGTAAAACAAAGCAAGGCAGAGGGAAGGCAAATCTGCCCTTTGCTCAAGCTGAGACATCCATCTTCTCCTGCCCTCAGACTTCAGTGCCCTGGTGGGACTTCTCAGCCTCGGTAACTGTGTGAGCCAATCCCTCATAATAAATAGCTTTATATGTTTCTATTTTTACATATTTCTATACCCTATTGGTTCTATTTCTCTGGAGAACACTGACTAAACATCTTATTCTTAATAATTCTCTAAGGGCACTAATGATCAGAAACATGAAAACTGAGTGAAAGTCTGCACGGAGGGAGATGTTGAACACAGTGCTGCAGTAGAAAAGCACAGGAATAAGAATCTGATATACAACACTACCTCCAGTGCCGTTATCAATAGGGAGCTCAACTCCTCAAACATCTGAACTTTGTGCAAGGGGAGATAAATAATTTTAGCATCAACAATTCTGCTGAATTCAGACATGAATTAGCTCCTGAGAGTGTAGTAATGACAAACCCATAATTTCAAACATCCAAGGTGGAAAAACTTGCCAATCAATGATGTAGATTTGCTGAGGGAGAAGCAGCAAAATATCACAAAGAACCAAACCTTTTCATTCACATTTAATGTGGGATTTGAAAATGTCTTAATTCTGACTTGGGAAGAGTTATGCTCTGATCTCAAAGCTGTCGTTTCTGGAGAAGCAGAACTAACACCTGGGGTTCGGTTCATACTCTGTGAGAGGCATTTTAACTTCCATTTCCCTGTAACAGAGTCCATACCCCGTGTAGGCCAGGTCACCTTTCATTGCACCTAAACAAAACCTTCAAATTCACCCTCATTTGCCTCAATCAAAACGTATAAAATTTCCAGCTCATTGGATTAGTCTCTGACATCTACAGTAAACTGGAGACTGCAGACCTAACATATTACAGTATGCCACATACTCCATATTAATATATTAAGAGTGTGATTTTTTGTGTAGTTAAGAACATTTACTCTCATCACAAGAAAAAAAGAGTAACTATGTGAGGTAATGGATGTTAACTAAGTTTACTGTGGTTATCATTTCACAATATATACATATATCAAATCATTACATTGTATCCCTAAAACTAATACAATGTTATGTGTCAATTACACCTCAATTTTAAGCAAACAACATTTAAATCTATTTAAATCTATAGAATATCCTAAAAAATCAAAGATTAAATGAAGTCACAAGTCAAGTAGGTTAATTCTTTTAGTACTTAAGATATTCTTGAAGTATGTTTATTAGGCAGTTAAAAATAAAATAAAATAAAACCTCCAGAGAAATCTCTAGTAAACAGTGATATTACTCACCCTAAGCTCTGCCCTCCTTCCCTTTGCTCTCAGAAAGTCTGTAAGAAAGGGGGCAAATTTTCACATCTTGCTTTCCCCTTTTAATTTTCCTAGAACACCTGCCTTAGGGAATTGACTGCAGTGGTTTAAAGAGGTTAGTCTGGAGTCAGGTGGCAGGGCTCAATTTCAGATTCATCTTTTGTTAGTGTGAATTTGTGTGAATTACTTAAATCTGTTTGTGGCTCAGTTTCCTTTCATGGATGATGGAGTAGCAATGATACCTACCCCGTAGGATTGCTGTGAAAATTAAATGAATTGATGCAAGCAAAGTAATAAGAACTATTTGGACACTCAGAACTATTTGGACACGTAATAAGTGCTCCAAAAATGTTATCAGTAACAATTCATACATATTTCCCAGCCTTCGATGAAAGCATCCCTTTCCGGGCAGTTGAATCACTTTGCTTTTCTGGCAAAGTAAAGGTGAGAAAGGCAGAGAACGGGCAGCAGTCAACACTGCAGGCCCAATTGCTGAGAATTTACCTGTCATATGAGACCCAAGAGCTCAATTATTAGGGTCAGCATTGAGTAATATTGACACTCCTTACAGGTGAGGCATCAGTCAATTATCCTTTGAGCAATGAGAAAATTTTAACAAATATGAAAAATTAGGGGTTATGTACTCAATGAATGCTAATGACTACTTGATTGTGGTAAAGAATCCTATTGAGGACCAAATAAAATGAACTTTTAAAGGCTTTCAGAATGTTGAACAAATAACTCAGGGACAGGGCAATTATCACTCAGAAATAAGTTAAACACAAACAAGGAAGACACTTTGGGAATTACGTAAATAACAACTGGCCAAGGCTTATAAAAGGCCCAATGTGGAAGTCATAGCCAAAACTAAAAAGCTTCTCTTAACAACATAACTCTCAACCCAACTCCTGACACCATGGCCTGCTGCACTACCAGCTTCTGTGGATTTCCCAGCTGCTCCACTGGAGGGACCTGTGGCTCCAGTTGCTGCCAGCCAAGCTGCTGCCAGCCCAGCTGCTGCCAGCCCAGCTGCTGCCAGCCAAGCTGCTGCGGGACCAGCTGCTGTGGGACTGGCTGCGGGACTGGCTGTGGCATCGGTTGTGGCACCGGCTGTGGCCAGGAGGGTGGCTGTGGAGCTGTGAGCTGCCGAACCAGGTGGTGCCGCCCTGACTGCCGCGTGGAGGACACCTGCCTGCCCCCCTGCTGTGTGGTGAGCTGCATCCCCCCAACCTGCTGCCAGCTGCACCATGCCCAGGCCTCCTGTTGCCGCCCATCCTACTGTGGACAGTCCTGCTGCCGCCCAGCCTGCTGCTGCTACTGCTGCCAGCCCACCTGCTGTGAGCCCACCTGCTAAAAAGCCAGCTTGCTGAATTTCAACTTCAAGTTTCAAATTCCAGCTCAATCTATGAACTAATTATCTTCAACCACCCCTGGACCACTAACAAATTCTTGAACTTTTATTTGGCTTTTGTTGTGTGGGTTACCAAATATTTGTGCCTCACAGACTTTGATTTCCCCACTGAGGCTGCCAAAATACAAACTTGACTCAAGAAATGGGAAAACCAATTTGCCTTGGGATTGACCTTCAGCAAGTATTTGATCTTATTCTGCATGGCTCAGTGCTGCCAAGGCCATGGAAAAACAGTCTGTCCTCAAATATATTCTTCTCCGATACTCTACCATCCTGCAGATTGCACTTCCTATGAAAGGGGAATGATATATCATGGTCTAATAAATTATATCTATTTGGTACAGCAAACATATCTCTTTTTTTTTCATTGAGTGGGCTCATGATGTATATTTCATAGACAGTCATACAAAATATTTTAATCTGGTTTTGCTACCCCACACTCCTCTTCTTATGCCATGTTAGGAAATTTGATCAGATCCAGTTGAAGTTTATCCCCATGAAAGGATATAGTAAAGGCAGTTCTAGAGCCTCAGAAATGGCACAACTTTATTACCATATCCCGACCTCACATAGTACTTTCACAACAAGAAAGCTAGGACCTCTGATTCTAGAGCCAGAATATGACTTATTTTTTTCATGTCTGTTAGAGGAATGCTCTTTCAGGCACTCTTCAAACAATGGTAATGAATGCTAGTAAATCACTCTTCCCTTTACATGTAGTCTTGCAGAGTAAAGCAAGATACTATAAGTTGGGGAAGCCTCGCTGAGGAAATATGCTTTCAATTAGATGGAGATTTTTTACTCCAAAAACATTGTTTTCCCGTTTTTAAACTGAAAGTGAGGATAATAAAGATTTTGCTCTATTTTTAGAATCAACATATCCACTTTGGTTTAAAATGTTTACTTAGAAATGCACACATATTTGTTATACATATATATGCATTTATATGTAATACACATATACAATGAATCTATACATATTTAAACACAGTATCACAGAACACTTCACAAATTTGGGTCGTTTGGAGGAAAAGATCAGGATTCATTCATGGTTCCTTGGAATTAGAACTGGAGGAGACCAAAGGTAATCTTTTTAATTAAGAATATTACTTTGGTTAAAATTACAATGCTTTATTCATTCAAGGGTTAATGAAAATCAAGTAATCAGAAAGTGGGAATAAAGGATAACATGTAAGTAAAGAATCAATTTCCCTGACATAGAACCTAGAGACGTGATCCAATTCAGAAAACACCTCTTGAACAACAGAACAGAAGTGAAGACGTTTAGTCCTCTTGCCTCTTTGATTCTGACTACTGACTACTTTCAGCTCCTGCTGAGAAAAAAAATATAAAATAAAATGACAAGTGACTGGTAAAAATCAAATTTGGCCATTTATCATTACCACACACTGCTAATCATTCATTCCCTCTTTCATTCCATAAGCATTGACTGAACATCTACCTGTAAGACAGTGCAGAATATGCTGTGTAGGATACCACGGTGCACCAGACCTGGGTCGATCACGCCCTTAAGGGATGAATGATCTGGTAGAGCAATTACACACTCTCAGCCCTGGAGGTGTCTGAGAGATCATCTCATTTTACAGATGATTTAGCCAGTGTTTAGAGGGATTAAGCAACTCTTCTGAGGTTCACAGTCAGAAAATGGTAGAACCAGTTTGAGAAGCCTATTTAGTTTAATTAATGTAATTTAATTCTCAGTTAAGAGTGCAGTCCCCTACATCACGTGACCACCTCTAACTACCTAACTCTGGATCTGTTTAAAGTCACTTTCAGCTTAAAATTCTATATATATTTTTTTAATTCAAAAGCACAAACTGAAAACAATTGAGAATTTATCAATAGGAGATGATTAAATAATGTGTGGTGAGATGATTAAATAAACTTGATTTTCATTAACTCTGGAATACAGCATAGCTGTTTAAAAGAATGAGCAATATGTATAGGATAGGCCAACAAGTTGTATAACTTGGATGAAATGGATAATTCCTATCAAAACTGAATCATGAAGAAATAGAAAATTTGAACAGATCTATAACTAACAAGGAGATTGAATCAGTAATAAAAAAACCTCCCAACAAAGAAAATCCCAGTATTAGAAGGCTTCACTGATGAATTCTACCAAACATTTAAAGAAAAACTAGCACCAATTCTCCTCAACATCTTCCAAAAAACTGAAGAGGAGGGAACACTTCAGAATTCATCTTATGAAGCCAGCATTACCCTGACACCAAAACCAGATAAAGACATTACAAGAAAAGATAATTATATGTCAACATCCCTGATGAATATTGATGCAAAATTCCTCAACAAAATACTATCAAACAGAATTCAGAAGCACATTAAAAAGATTAGACACCACGACCAAGTAAGATTTTATCCTGGAATGCAAGGATGGTTCAACACATGAAAATCAATAAATGCAATATATAATATAGCAGAATAAATGGGGGGTGGGAAACACATAGTTATCTCAATAGATACAGAGAAAACATTTGATGAAATTAAACACTCATGATTAAAAAACAAAACAAAAAAAAACCTCAACAAACTAGGAATAAAAGGAAACTACCTCAGCATAATAAAAGCCATACATGGAAAAGCCCACACGACATAATACTCAATGATGAAAGACTGAAAGCTTCTCCTCTAAGTTCAAGAACAGAAGAAGGATACCCACTTTCACCTTTTCTATGTATGATAGTACTGGAAGTCCTAGTCATCACAATTAGGAAAGAAAAATAAAAGGCATCCAAATCAGAAAAAAAATGAGGTAAAATTGTATTTGCAGTTGACATAATGGTACATATATAAAACCCTAAAGACACCACCAAAAAAACTGTTAGAACTAATTGATGTATTCAGTAAAGTTGCAGGATACAGTCAATATACAAAATCAGTTGTATTTCTATACACTATCAAAAATCTATCAGAAAGAAATTAAGAAAATAATACCATTTACAGTGATATCAAAAAGAATAGAATACTTAGGAATAAATTTAACCATGGAAGTGAAAGACTTGTACACTGAAAACTATGACACTGATGAAATAAATTGAAGACATAAATGGAAAGGTTTCATACTACTCATGGATTGGAAGAATTAATATTGTTAAAATGTCCATACTACCTAAAACGATCTAAAGAGTCAATGCAATCCCTATCTAAATTCCAATGGCATTTTTCACAGAAATGAAAAAAAAATCCTAAAATTTGCATGGAGCCACAAAAGACCCCAAATAGCCAAAGCAATCTTTAGAAGGAAGAACAAAGCTGGAGGCATCACATTTCCTGATTAAAAACTATATTACAAAGCTATTGTAATCAAAACAGTATGTTACTGACATAAAGGCAGACACACAGACAAATAGAATAGGCTTGAAAGCCCAGAAATAAACCCTCATATATATGGTCAAATGATTTTCAATAAGGGTGCCAAGGTCATTCAAGGGGAAAGGACATTCTGTTCAACAAATGGTGCTGGGAAAACTGGATTTCCACATGCAAAAATTACATATATTAATATAAAAAAGCAGGAAGAAAGATATTGAAGAATAGGCACCAAACTTAACATTGATTGTCTCTGGAATCCTAGTTTTGGAAGGAATGTGTGTGTTTTGGGGAAGAGAGGGAAAATATATTTTTAATTTATTAGAGTCAGAAAACAACCTACAAGCTAAAGTCATCAAGGGTCTCAGTTGGGAATATGTACATGGATGACTGAAGGCAGAAATGCCCGTTAGAGCTCTGAGGACCCTATAACTTGTACACTCTGATCTTACCAAAGCATCCTTCTTTTGGGTGTTGATGAATCAGGTAATAGCTCATGCTTTGATGACACTAATGTTAATTCTTCCAAGTCTGAACAACTTGTTTATGAAATCATGAACCTTAATTGAGTGACCACCTAGGGAGAAAGGTTATCAAAGGACAGGTAAAGCAAAGCAAGCCAGGGCAGTGGTTGGCCCAAGTCTTGTCTGTCACATGACTGGCATAAAGAGGTGCTTCCATAATGAGCCTTCACTTGATCCAGAGGGCAAAGAAGAAACATAATGAGACTTAATTGAGTAATGACCAAAGCAGGCTATTGAAATGCTATTTATAACTTTCTAAACAACTCGGTGTTAGCCAATCAGAGACTAACTTTGCAAATAGTATCAAGGAAAGATGCTAAATGTTAGGAAAATAGGTAGCTCTGGGGACTATATAAAAGGCCAGATATAGAAGGTACAGCCAAAACTCAGAAAATTCTCTTAACATAACTCTCAACCCAACTCCTGACACCATGGCCTGCTGCACTACCAGCTTCTGTGGATTTCCCAGCTGCTCCACTGGAGGGACCTGTGGCTCCAGTTGCTGCCAGCCAAGCTGCTGCCAGCCCAGCTGCTGCCAGCCAAGCTGCTGCCAGCCAAGCTGCTGCGGGACCAGCTGCTGTGGGACCGGCTGTGGGACTGGCTGTGGCATCGGCTGTGGCACCGGCTGTGGCCAGGAGGGTGGCTGTGGAGCTGTGAGCTGCCGAACCAGGTGGTGCCGCCCTGACTGCCGTGTGGAGGACACCTGCCTGCCCCCCTGCTGTGTGGTGAGCTGCATCCCCCCCACCTGCTGCCAGCTGCACCATGCCCAGGCCTCCTGCTGCCGCCCATCCTACTGTGGACAGTCCTGCTGCCGCCCAGCCTGCTGCTGCTACTGCTGCCAGCCCACCTGCTGTGAGCCCACCTGCTAAAAAGCCAGCTTACTGATTTGCGGTTGCCCGGGACACAGTGTCTATGAACAGTATATCTCCTCAACCACTTGCTGCTAGCCCGCCTGTTAAAAGCAAGGTGCTGATTACTTAAGAATGAAAGGAGAAGCATAGCAAAACTGCCTTGATCTTTGAAGAAGTGTTCAATTTTACTTGGACACTAAGTATCAAGATGTTTCTACGCCCCTCAGAAATAAAAGACGTAGGACCCTCTTGTGTGTGCTGAATTAGCCCAGTGAAAACGTGTATCAATCACTGTCATCAGTGATATCTCTGTTCTCCTTTTCTCTTGATCCCGCAATTTTCAGACCTGATTTCTCCTTGACTATCCCCTGTTAACTTCAAATAAAATGTTTAAATGTGCAAAGCAAACTGAGTTACTTTCTTTCTTCTATCTTTAAGCTTGTCCACCTTTAGCTGAAATTCAAGAAGGTGGATCGGCACTTTGATAATAATCCTAAGGCATAAATATAAAGTCTAAACCAGAAAGATTAAATGTCAATTACAGTGTGCTTCCATCCATCAGTTAATAAAATGCTCCATGCATTAAACAATGTTTGTAGTTATTCAAATAATTACATGCTCTAATATTATGGTTAGGTTTAGACCAATAATGACACTTTTAGCTAAAATATTCAGGTTGACCAAATCTGTGGGATTTTTACCTAGATGTACTTGTACCACTTTTAATTTCCTTCCATTTACTGTACTAAATGTTCTTCTTCATGCATGCCCAGTATCTAAAGAAATTGTGTTACCTACTAAATGGATTTTAAAATATCTACCAGATACTATATATCAGATACTATCTGTTTTCCAAGAGCAATTAGGTTTAACTCCTATGCTTTAGCCTATTACATTCTTCCCACTGATCCCCAAACTACACTCTAAGCTTCAAATACCAGCACTGCCCTCCATTGATCATAAGCATGGATAAGGTGTACCACTGGTGTCAATGAGAGCAGAATCAATAGCTATTTAGATACCCAGTGAGTTCCACTGTCACCATTTGTCAGGCTCATGCATTAGAAATCTGAAACAATTGTATATTTTGCACTTTGTAACCCCATGTGAAAGATGGTCCCTTAAGAAGTTAACACAAATCTAGACCAAAATGCCTTTTACCAATTAATTTTCAATTCTTCATTAAGTATTTGAGTGCAACATACAAAAGACAACAAGACAAAATATAGGACACTTTAAGAAAAATATTTTGCTAGTTATTTATAAGCTCCCAGCACTTACCTCTCAGATTTAATTGGCAGCAATGACAGATCGCGCGCGCACACACACACACACACACACACACACACACACACACGATTATACGTTTCAGAGAAGAATAAAGTAGATGGCAGTGCACTCTTCAAAATGTCCTAACTCACCGATGTTTTTTTCCTGAGCCTTGGTTCAAGTGTAGAAAAAAATTCAGCATTTCCTAGTCTCTTTTGACAGCAACAAAGAGTCCTTCATGAGAGGTACTACAGCTTGAAAGTTCTGTTTATTCATTTATAAGTGGAACAGGAATCCATGAATCATGCATTTTACTCCACCCCTTCAAAATCATATTCAACAAACATTTATTAAGGTACTACCAGAAGTTAAGCACTCTGCTAGATAGGACATTTAGTTAGGACATTTAGTTAGGACATTTTGACGAGTGCGCTGCCATCTACTTTATTCTTCTCTGAAATGTATAATTTTATATAAACTATGCCATTTGGTTCACAAGAAAAGACTTCTGGCCTAGAACATGAATAATATTGGCACATTTCAAGTTGGTTGAATCAAAGGAACTAGAATAGTCATTTGATTTGATGTTGGAGTAAAGGAGTTGGAAACTAAATTATGCATAACCAAAGGTACTCTTTCAATTCAGTGGATGTCCTGATGTCCTAAATTCTTCAAGATAATTTAATTTAGTCTGTATATCCAGAAGGAAAAACATAATAGTTAAAAATAGAGCACAATTACCCTTAGCCTTAAAGATCTGGACAGAGTCATGTGAAATAAACACCAACACCTGTACAAAGCAAGGGTGTGACGTGGACTAAAGTGGGAGGACTCTGAACACGGGAAACCACAAACATAGTCCAAGGAGCCACCAACATGATGAGTCCAGATGAAACCATAAAACAAAGTAATTTCTAAACTGTTGCTCATAATGTGTCATTAGTACTTAAACGTAAGCCAATCAGAGGACCACTGAGGAACAAATTTAAACAAAAACAAGGAAGATATGTTAAGAATTGTATAAATAGCAGCTGGCCAGGATATATAAAAGGCCCAACATAGAAGTCAGAAGCCACCACCAAAACTCCTCCAAGCAACCCAACTCTCAACCCAACTCCTGACACCATGGCCTGCTGCACCACCAGCTTCTGTGGATTTCCCAGCTGCTCCACTGGAGGGACCTGTGGCTCCAGTTGCTGCCAGCCAAGCTGCTGCCAGCCAAGCTGCTGCCAGCCCAGCTGCTGCCAGCCAATCTGCTGTGGGACCGGCTGTGGCATCGGCTGTGGCACCGGCTGTGGCCAGGAGGGTGGCTGTGGAGCTGTGAGCTGCCGAACCAGGTGGTGCCGCCCTGACTGCCGCGTGGAGGACACCTGCCTGCCCCCCTGCTGTGTGGTGAGCTGTATCCCCCCCACCTGCTGCCAGCTGCACCATGCCCAGGCCTCCTGCTGCCGCCCATCCTACTGTGGACAGTCCTGCTGCCGCCCAGCCTGCTGCTGCTACTGCTGCCAGCCCACCTGCTGTGAGCCCACCTGCTAAAAAGCCAGCTTGCTGAATTTCAGTTGCCCGGGACACAGTATCAATGGACGGTATATCTCCTCGACCACCCCTGGACCACTAACAAGTTCTTAGACTTCTACTTGGGTTTCTGTTATAGGGGCTACGAGTATATGAATTCTACCTGATTCCATTTCACAATGAACATCTTGACTCTCCACTGCGGACACAGAAGTTCTGTGAACCCATCTGCTGATCGTCAAATTCCTTTGGAGATACAATTTCTGGTTCTCCTGCAGGGTTGAAAATTACTGCCATACCATGGATTTTACCCTTGAGAACTGTCCACAAGTCTAATTTCCCCCTGCTTTCTGATCTATTTTTAGCTTCTGTTTACCTCAAAATTTTTCCAACATTAAAGGCACCAGAGTATCGCCAAGTGACATTCCTCAGATGTCACCAGAGAGAATGAAGCTCTTCACTCAATATTCAGCCTCTAAGAAGTAGGCTAGTCTTTTCCATATTTCAACATGTGATTCCATCCCTTTTGCGGTGGGAGGATCATAACGATCTTGCCTATTGGCTATTTCAATTGTATTTGTGATACAGTGTCTTCTGTCCTTTCTTAATAAATGCTACACGCTGGGCAAAGAAACCATGGTCAGTGTTTCTACTTGTACATAAAATGGGTTGATTGCTTGTAATTCAAGAATGCCTACTTGGAAGAAATACACTTGTTTCTGTTTAAAAGAGACTGAAACCATATATAGTGCATTCATTCATTCAATAAAAGTTAGTGACTACTACTTCTAAAGCAGGGACTATGGAAATCAGAAAGGTAAAGAATTAATTTTTATCCTTGAGGACCTTGCTATCCACAGAGAAAACATATACCACGGGTGCCAAAAAAAAAATGTATAGACATGATTTGTACTCATCTTTCGTTATCAGTATATATTGAGTATTATAATTTTAATACAGTATTTTCCTTTCTTAAAATGTGTATACATTTTTTGGCAGCCTCTTTATGTGTGAAAATAGCTACAAACAATGTGATGAGATAAATTGCATTCTCTTAACAGTTGGTACAAGAAACCTCCCTTTAGCCATGCTTTTGTAACCAATATGCCTTGACAATCCAACTTACAATAGGTTCACTCACACGGGATATGCATGTTGGCAACCCCAAAAGCTTAAGAGAAGGATGTTAAATAATTATACATGAGACAAAAAGAAGACTATTTCTTACTCCAGAAATGGAGTAAGGAGAAAAAAGAAGAAAAGAGATCTATTCAGGAGGTCATGAATATTAATCTATGATCCCGCCATATTAAGCTGTCACACTTACACAATCCTTGGAGTGGGTCAACTTTCCTGTGAAAACCAGTGAAGGAGCTGTTTCATGTCTGGGTTGCTTGAAGGGAAGATGCAGACAGCCCAGGAGCCACACAGAGCATGGGGAACCACAAGAAAGTAATGCCTCAGGAACTCTCAGAAATTGTGGAGATGCTTTGGATGGACATTGCTGTGGAAAGTAATATCTTGGTTATGTGGACTGCAAAGAAGAAGACAGAAGGATGTGAAACAGGATTTCAGAAAGAAAGAGATCACGTCAGGACCAGTAGGGGCTATGTTGGGGGCAGCATCGTGGAAGACTTCACAAGGAAGGTAATCTTTGAAGTGGGTCTTGAAAGTCATTCTAAATGGAAGAAAAAGTGAGTGGGAAAAAAAAAACACCCAATCTACACACCAATTAGAATGGCTAATATCCAAAGCCATGACAACACCAAATGCTGGCAAAATGTTGGGGGAGCAACAGGAACTCTCACTAATTGCTAGTCAGAAAGCAAAACAGTGCAGCCACTTTGGAATACAGTTGGGCTTTTTCTTACAAAGCTAAACATAGGCTTACCATACAATGCAGCAATTGCGTTCCTTAGTATTTACTCAAATAAGCTGAAAATCTATGTCCATGCGAAAACCTGCACATAAATGTTTATAGCAGCTTTATTCATAACTGCCAAAAATCGACAGCAACCAAGATGTCCTTCAGTAGGTGAATGGATAAACAGACTGTGGTCCATCTATACAACTGTGGTCCATCTATACAACTGTGGTACATCTATGCTGTGATAAAGAGAAATGGTTTATCAAGCCACAAAAAGACATGGAAGAATCTCAAATGCATATTGTTTAATGTAAGAAGCCAATCTGAATAGGGTACATATGATATGATTCCAACTATATGACATTCTGAAAAAGGCAAAAAACAATGGTGACAATAAAATAATTGCCAGAGAGATCCAAGATGGCGAAGTAAATAAACACTGTGCCTGCTTCCTTCTGTGAACACATTAAAATTACAACTAAATTACAGAACAGTCAACCTGGAGAATTATCTGACTTCTAGCTGAACAGAAGTTTTATAAACAAGGATATTAAGAAAGCCGCATAGAGACTTGTAGGAGGGGCAGAGAGGAAAAACAGGCTGGCACCAAACCTCTATGTGGTGGTTGAGAATCAGGAGGGCTATCTCAGCCAAGGAGGGTCCCCCCTGAGGGAACGAGGTACCCCAGCTCCACCCCAGGCTCCCCAGCCTGCAGTACTGATGCTGGGAAGAGGAGCCCCCACAACATCTGGCTGTGAGAAACAGTGGGGATTCTTACCCTCTGGGTGGGACGGAAGGTTGGGGGAAACCTAGATGTCCTCTTAAGGGACCCACACGCAGACTCACTCACCCTGGGCTCTAGCAGAGGGATGATGACTCGGGGGCCATCGGGGGCCATCAGACACTAATTCATACAGGGGGTTGGGGAAGACTGAGGTGTGTGGCTTCAAGGCAAAGGCTGGAGGATAGTTGCTATTTTCCCTGTGAGGGTTCCTCCTTCCATGCAGCCAGCAGGCAGCAGCCATCTTTAATGTGTTGAGCCCACCCCCCAATGCTTATAGCCAAATCTGAATTCGATTGGTCTGATGAGCTCTACTGCTCCACCCTGCTGACTCACTGGGAACTAGCCCTGCCCAACTCCCCTAATACCTGAGGTACTTTCTCCTTGAGCAGCCAGCTCTGCCCGCATTGCACTTTTTCTTGGAAAACTATCGGAATCCACGGGCCCCAGGCGGGCAGTGACTGGCCTTGGTGTGCTCTGAGACTTTTTCTGAGTAGCTACCAGCTCAGCACTGGCACCAAAGCAGAATTCACATTAACCTGATGACCACAACGCTAGTGACTCCCTGACACTCTGCCTCACCCAACTTGCATACCGCATGAGGCTTTATCAGTGGCTGAAGATTAAGGAAGCAGGCAGGTGGGCAGCAGGCCTCAGGGTGTCCTGGATTTTTGGGGAGCTACCCCAGGCCTGGTACTGGTGGCAGACATCCTTGGTTCATAGTGTGGCCTCTCCCATGTGCCTATAGGTTTAGCACAGGCAGTGAACAACTGCGGATCACTTTGTAGCTCCTACCAGGTAGTCCCAGGCTGGTCAGAGGCAGTAGGTGATCTGAGCCTGCACCAGAGCCCCTCTCAGGAGGCCCCAGAACCAACATACTTGGAGGTTGGCTTCAGACCACGGCAGAGCACCATCCAATTAGCCCTACAAGTGGCACACCCCAAGGGAAGTTTCAACAGGCACCAGAGCCCACTGGGGCAAATCCCATTCAGTGGGGTAAGCCTCCCTCACAGCAGTCTGTAATCTGTGGACATGGCCCAACCCCACAGCCAATCAGCCTGAGGGTCAATCCCACCCACTAATGTGCCAATAGCAATCAAAGCTCAACTATAACAGGAGGGCACACACAACCCACACAAGGGACACTCCTGGAGCACCCAGAGCAGGTGACCAGGGAGACTATGCCAGGGCCCCACAGGGCATCTACTACATAAGGCCACCCGGCCAAGACTGGGAGACATAGCAGATCTACCTCATATGCAGAAACAAACACAGGGAGGCAGCCAAAATGAGAAAACAAAGAAATATGTCCCAAATGAGAGAAGAGGAGAAAACTCAGAAAAAGAACTAAACAAAATGGAAGCAACCAACCTACCAGAGACAGATTTCAAAACAATGGTTATAAGGATGCTCAAGGAACTTAATGAGAACTTCAACAAAGAGATGGCAAGCATAAAAAAAGACATAGAAACCATAAAAAAGAACCAGTCAGAAGTGCAGAATACAATAACTGAAATGAAGAATGCGCTAGAAGGAATCACCAGCTGACTAGATGAAGCAGAGGATCGAATCAGCGACTTGGAAGATAAGATAGCAGAAAACACCCAAGCAGAACAGCGAAAGAAAAAAAATTCCAAAAAAATAAGGACAGTTTACGAGACCTCTGGGACAACATCAAACATAACAACATTCACTTCAAAGATTTACCAGAAGGAGAGGGAGAAAGCAAGGGATTAAGAAACTATTTGAAGAAATAATGACTAGGGACAAGAGGCAGAACAGAAAAGGCGGAAGAATGATGGGGAAGACGGACATGAAGGAGAAAGGAGAAAGATGGGGACCTCCATGACCTTGTTTAATACCGTAGGATGTGCTACATGTTAAATACACGTCATGTGAAGTCTAGTTCATTGAACACATATATCTGTCCTGTGAAATAGATATTGTTATCCTGGCTTGTAGATGAGGAAAGTAAGTCTAAATGAAGCTTAAAAAAAACCCCTGAATTCTGAACTCAATTCTGACTCCAAAACTCATAGAAAAAGAAATTAAGGAACTAGATGTAAAGAAACGTGAGGGGAAGTTCAGCAGATTTAAAGAGGGCTTTTTTGGAAGTTGTGGGCTTCAGAATAAATTTCTCTTTGTGCCTGTTGTTAAGTTATTGTCTCTGAGCCCTGGATAACCCAGGATTATCGCCATATTTTCAAGTCAACTGATTAGTAACCTAATTACATCTGCAAAGTCCCTTTTGCTCTGTAATGTATTCGTGGGCATGAAAACAGGGATCAGAGTTCATGGGGGCCAAAATTTTGCCTACCTTAGGGATTATTAGACAATGAGTTGACACTAATTCCTAGAGACCCAAAATGTCACTCTGGTCCACCAATGAAAGTGGTAGCTTATGGCGGCCAGGTGATAGTTGCAGTCTTAGCCCACACTTCAATCACAGTGGACCCAGTAGGTCCAGAGGTCCATTTCCCAGCTTGTGAATGTACGAGTATAATTGGAATAACCATGCTTGACAATCAGTGGAATCCCTATAATTAGCCCCCTGGCTTGAGGAATAAAGCTCATACGGTAGGAAGGGCCAAGTAGAAGTCTCTGGAAGTTACCCTCATTACACGAGTAGTAAACCAAAAATGATACTATATCCATGGGGGAACTGTGAAGATGAGTGCCATTATCAGACTTGAATAAAACCAGGGTGGAGATACCTACCTTCTCCCCACGTACGCACTTGTTTGTCCTATAGAAAAAGGTAGACAAATCTTATGGACTAACAGAACACTTATTTATTATTATTTTAACCTAATTTAGGTAGTGGTTCCAATTGAAGCTGATGATCCAGATGGAGTGTCTTTAATGAAATAAATCCGCATAGCCCTGGGCACCTGGTATGCAACTCTGGGATGAAAAATGCCTTCTTCTCTATATCTATTTGCAAGGACAATCAGAAGTCATTTGCTTTTACCTGGTACAACTAACAGAGACTTTCCAAGTAATGCCTCGGGGCTATGTCAACTCTTCTGCTCATAATATACTCAGGAGAGATCTTAATCATCTTGCCATTCCACACAACATCGTACCAATCCACTACATTAAGGACATCATGCTAAATGTTTCTGACGAGCAGGAAGTTTCAAGTCCTTGAGATGTCTTAGTAAAACATGTGTGAACTCCAGGTTAGGAGACTAAACCCCACAAAACTCAAGGAGTTTACAACCTCAGTGAAGTTTCTTGGAGTCAAATTGCCTACATGTTGAACTTTCCTTTCCAAGGTGAAAGACAAATTGCTGCTGCACCTTGAACTATCTTCAGCTAGAAAAGCACAGCTCTTTGGGGCTTTTGGGGTTTTGAAGTAAACATATATTATATCTGAGTGAGCTTCTTTAACCCACTTACTGATAATCTGAAAAAGACAGGACCACTGTGGATTCGGACCTTTTGGGAAAGATTTGCATTATCCCCACCAGGTAAAGAACCCTAACCAGCGGAGGTCCTGGCTAAGGGTAAAGAAAAATGAAATGGGTAGTGGAAGAAGAGTTATAAATATCAACTATAGCCTTGCAACCAATTAGAAGGATTATAGAAATTATGTATATTTTCTTCCTTGCTTATTTTTCTTCTCTTTTTCCCGTCCCTTGTATAGTATCATATGCTGTACCACAAGCTAAGTAAACTTCATATGAACCTAATTTCATTTAATACTTAACACCAGTCCTGTGAAATAGATATTTTTGTCTTCGTTTTGTAGATGAATAAATTAAGTCTAAAAGAGGTTAAATGAATTGAAATCAGGATCTCAAAGAGATATCTGTACTCGCATGTTCACTGCAGTATTATTCCCAATATCCAAGACATGGAAGCAACCTAAACATCCATCAACAGATGATGGATAAAGAAAATGCAGTATTTACATACAATAGAAAATCAGTCAGCCTTAAGATAGGAGTCAATCATGCCATGCCATTTGCAGCATCATGAATGAACCTGGAGGACATTATACTAACTTAAAAGAGCCAAACACAGAAGAATATGATCGCACTTATATGTGGAATCTAAAATAGTCAAACACATAGAAACAGAGAGTACAATGGTAGTTACCAGAGGCTTGAGGGTGGGGAACATGGGGAGGTGATGATGGTCAAAGGATACAAAGTTTCAGTTATGCAAGATGAATAAGCCTTAGAGATCTACTATATACCATAGTGTCTATATAACAATACTGTGTTATACACTTAAAGATTGCTAAAAGGATATTAATGTTCTTATCACAATAAAAAGGACAGGAGGAAACTATTGGAAGTGATGAATATATTTATGGCATTAATTGTGGTAATGGTTTCATGCGTGTATACACATCTCCAAACTCATCTAGTTATATATATTAAATATGTACAACTTTTTGTATGTCAGTTATATCTCAATAAGGTATTTATTAGATAGATAGATAGATAGATAGATAGATAGATAGATAGATAGATAGATGAGGTTAAATAGCTTGCTTATAATCATACAGCTCATAATTAAAAACTGAAATATGAACCCAACTCTGACTCCAAAACTCATGAAAAAACAATGAAACTAAGGGACTGGAAGTGAAGAATGGTGTGGGAAGAGTCAGCTGATTTAAAGATGGCTATTTTGGAAGCTGTGGGCTTTGGAATAAGTTCCTATTTGTGCCAGTTGTTAAGTTACTGTCTCCGTTCACACCCTCCCTTCCGTACTCAGCTTTGTGTTGCCGTCACGGTGCTCAGCAAACCACGTCATGGCTTTGCCAGAGGCTCCGTGTGAGGCTCTGCCACTAGGGGGTGACAGAGGAAAACTACAAAGCTGGAAGAGGAAGAAGGCCCTAATTCCCCTTTGCTTCCGTCTGCTGACCTGGGGCTCCCTGTATGCTGGTGGTTCCCGGGATTAACTCCTTCAGCTGCAGATGCTTTCCATAGCAGCACCTAACTTTACTTTGTCGTCTTCTCAACACTTGTACAACCAGCTTCGCTGCGCCCCTCGGAGTCACCTGCACCAGCCAACCAGTTCTCCTGAGTTTCAGCTCCACAGGGCACCCCCTCTCTAAATGTCTAAGTTTTAGTTCCTTCCCTTTTCCCATTAAAGAAACTATCACTCTTAGGGCTTTCTGCATTTCCTCCATTTGTGATATCTCAGGGTTCTCTTTTTATCCTTTTAGTTACCTAGCTAACAACTTAATTTAAAGTTCTTCCTATAAAATTCACTTGATTCAAATAATGGGTATGGTGCTGGTCTCTGGACTGGACCCTAACTGGTAAACTCTAATTGCCTTTTTAAATTCAGATTATTTAGTGAACCATTTGTTCAGACTTTTCCCTTATTCCCTTTGGTTAATCATAGTAGCTGATTGGGGGTGGGGGTGGGGAATTCGTTTCTGAGCTTTGGGGGTGGCAGCCAGAGAATGACAACATTTTAGGGCTGAGAGAATGTGGTTGAGGAACTAGAAATGTTACTTAGCACCATTTGGCTCTGTAGTTAAGAAAGCTCCCCCATTTAAAGTGGGCGGTGCCAGGGAGACCTGCCAGCAGACAGCCCCTTGTTCATTACTGACTTATTCCCCAAACCGTAACTCTGGCTTAAGAAACCCACTTTCCATCACGATTATCCAGATTTTACTGGACATCCATTTTCCCAATCGGGTTCATTTTAGTGAACACATATATTTGTACCTCACTTAACTGGGCATAATTCTCTGCTTCTACTGGCAGATTCTATAGCTTATAATAAATAATACAAGAGAATTAAACTGAAAGCCTAAGATCCCCAAGAAAATAGGCAACACTTTGAGCCAGCAGGAACTAGGTGAAGCTTCGCGAGCCGTGTGACTGGGTGCTGAGGTCCGCATGGTGCAATGGAAACACGTGTGTCTACGTGAGACAGGGCAGAGGAGTCTCCCCTTTTAGGTCATAGACACCTACACAACTATAGCCAATATCAGCTGCCCTCAAGGGGCAAAACAACATTACTTCCGTTTGAAAGAAATCCACTTTGAGAGTGATTTTCAGTGCCGGCCAATGTGCTGGGAAGAGTTCTATCCGCCTTATTTACACACCAGAAAAAATGTCCTGATGAAACTGGAAAGGGCCCCCTAAGTCTGCCATTCAACCCAAACCCAGACTCCTCAGCCCACATGCTCAGCAAAGTGGGCATTCTGTACTGAAAGGACTGGAGTTAAGGGCAGTCCTGACACCAGCCATTCTTTCTTCCAATCTGTACTGTAAAGGAGTTCACCAGAAATGTAAATGCAACTCAGGAAATAAAGACCAAATGTTTTTATTTACAGGCATTTTTATTAGCATGACAGCTCCCTATTGAGAAGGTCCCTATATCCTGCTGTTGTGAAGGGATGAACTGCTCCAGCTGACAGAAAGCTGAGTTGTCTTGAAGTGTGAAACCTCCCAGCACCTACATTCCTGCTGACGAGGGCGGTGCTGTCATGGGAGGGTTTTCCTAACAGCAACCCGGAAATCCACCGAGTTGTTGGGAGACGGACGTTGGTAAGTCACATAGAGGCTCACAACAACCTGTGACTAACACACATAAAAGGGATCTTTTGCTTCAGTCCAGGATCTTGGTAGTAAGCAGTTTTCCTCTCTGTATTGGAGCATCCCCAATCTTCAGCCTGTACCCTCTCATGGGCTTCAGGCGGCTCACTCTCTGCAAGTCCCACACTGAACTCACCTTTGACCCCTTCCCTACCACCCTGGATGGCAGCTTTTGGGCTCAGTTGCCCTCTCACCTATGAGTAAATCTGAAACCTAAAAGTGGTGCTTGGCCACTAATAGCTAGCATCACCACGACCTACCATCTCTACTTACAAAAATACCTTCCAAATTCTACCACCTGTCACCAGTTCACCAACCACCGGCATCCCTGTGCATCCTCTCTCCTGGACCACTTACTTGTTCTCCCTATTTCCACTTTGGCCCTGCTGCAGTTCATTTTCCATGGGACATAGCTCCCATTTTATCACTCACTGCCATAAATCATCCAGTGGATTCTCAAGGCCCTTAGAACACAATCTAAACTCTGTGGAATTACCTACACATTCCCACGTGGCCGGGTACCCGCCTACCTCCCTGACCTCATTTCCTATCACACTCATTCGCTTTCATTAGACTCCCACCACCTGGCAAAAATTGCCCCGACCACCTTAACCAAAGCAGTCATGTTCCCTGCACTAGTTCCCAGTCTTTCTGTCACACTACTCTGTTTTATTTTCTTCTGGCCCTTGTCACTGTCTGAAGTTCTTATTTATTCGTTTGTTTGCTTTCGTCTGTCTCCCCCACTAGAATGAACACCGTGACAATAAGGCCCTTATCTGACCTGTTTATTTACATATGCTTAGCACCTAGCATGGTGCCAGGCATTTTACTGAATGAATTGATACGTGGGGAAATAAATGAGTGAACATAATTTAAATTATGTAAAGTTTAATTCCACAAAATATGATTTTTATTAATAAGTGTGAGGTATTGCCATTAGATGAGCCATCATTCACTAACTGTGTGACTTTAAATCATTATTTAATATCCTTACTCAGTTTCATCATCTGGGAAATGGGTATAGTGATCTCATAAGGGTGTAAGAAATAAGAAAGAAGATGTGCATAAAATACTTAGCACTATCCCTGGCACATGATATACATTTAATAAATGTTAGCTATTAGTGGAGGATAAGATTAGGATATTCTAGTTAAAGAATTTTTTTTTATTGTGGAAACTGATAACTACCCAGATAGTGGTCCTCAGAAAACTGAATGATGTGATGAGAAATCCCAAATATGCCTCTCTTCTTTATTCCCACCCGATTATGATACCCTCTAAGACAGAAATCATGCTTTCCTCTTCACTCCCACAGAATACCCACGGAGCTTTCCTACCACTGTCCCTGCCTTCAAATGATCTCCTTTCTACAGAACAGTATTTTGGTTAAGAAAGAGGCTCTAAGCTCAACTCCTCTTATGGTCTCAAGACCTACCATAAGTTGGTCCCATCCTTCCTACCAATCTTACGTACAACTGATCTTGAGGGCCATTTTCATTCTAGTCAGAACAACACCCCCCCAGTGAGAGGGAAGATGGCACAGTGGCTAAGAGCGTGGAATCTGGAGCCAGATTGCTTGGCTCCAAATACCAGTTCCATCACTTAATCACTTACTAGTTACTTCGCCTCTCTGCGCCTCAGATGCCTCATCTGTGAAACGGCAAGGAGAGCAGCACTGCATACAGCTTAAGCTTGTGGTGAGAAACGTATAAGACGTACAAAGCACTCAGCACAAGACATGATGATGATGATGATGACGATGATGATGGGGCTCCATTCAAAAACTACAGTCATCTTTCTAAAATACAGATCTAATCACATGACATTCATGTGCAAAAACCTTCAATGAATGTCCATTGCCAATAGGATGCAGTTCAAAATCCTGGGCGTAGGATACTAAGCACAGTACATATCCTTCCTACAGTGGCGCTAACCCACCTTTCCAATGTCATCTCTCATTATTCTCCTCTGACACCTCCCTACGGGAGATCCAGAATCTGTGCTTTAACCAGTCAACACTTTTGCCATCCCAGGAACACACCATGGCATTTTGCTTCTGTTTCACTTGCTGAAATTCCCTTCCTATTCCCATTTACCTGCTAGCTAAGCTCCTGTTCAATCTTCAAGACCCACACTAATGTTCCCTTTTCATAAAGTTCTCCCCAAATCTTCCAGTCTGTGACTCCTACCTCTAAACTCCCACGTGTTACCTAGAAAACCTGAATGTACAACCCTGTACTATCATTTTCCAGTTGACTTCTCTGTGTCTCTTTTTCCCTGTGACCTCCTCAAGGGCAGGAACCTATTTGCTTCTTTTTTGCATGATGTCTGAGTTAGAGCAGGTGCCCAATCAAAGAGTGTGTGACTGAACAAAGAGGTATCTACTGAAGCAATGTGCACAAGCTCATTTCTAGCAGAGGGAATCCAAAACCGCAAAATCATTCTAGTAAGAAGATGACTAAAAATGAAAGCAGTTTTCAGGTTAAGCATCTTTTGGATCCATGATCTTCTTGATTTGCATGTCTTTTGACTGCGGACACCTCTATCTTGTGCAATTTTCTACTTATTTTTAGGGCCTGAGCCATTTTATTAGAAGATGGGTCAAGAAAATATACATGTTTTTGAAGACTTCCAAAGTAAGGTATATCTGAAGGTTTACCAGTTAATATTTCTCCCACTTTAAAGTAATTCTAAAACATCCTACTAAGTTTTTTTTTTTTTTACATATATGTGCTCAATGATTTATTTAAAATATTATTTATGTATTACGTCTCTATCCCCCCCAATACGACGTAAGTCCTGGACAACAAATCTCAGGCCTTCATCAAGAAGGAAGAGGAGGGAAGGCACACTAAGCTTTATGTCCTTATTTGTTTAAATAATTTTATCATAATGGTTTTATTGGTTTAGATGTAATTTGGGGATCTCCTCAAGTGTGTTCCGTAGAACACTAACCTATTACACTAACCTATGAAAACTAACACACAAAAATTATTCCATGGTCAAGTAAGTTTGGAGAAAAATATGTGCTATATCTCTTTAGTGAAAAGTCACAGAGCACTTTGGCATATTAAAAGCTCTGAGAGGTCAACCAGTGAAGAACTCAGTATTTAGCAAACTTATTTACCAGAGGAGCCTTTCATCTTCCTTGGAACAGGTGCTGGTGGGACTCATTTTGGGAAATACTGCACCGTTTACTATCTAAATGGCCCACTACGACTAGCCTTTGGGTCATAAATAATCTTAATTCATAACATGGTTCAATGGAATTTTAAAGGGCCTCCGTCACTATCACCCACATGGGTCTTAAGCCCCATATATGTGCTTCTGACAAGTTATCATTCAAAGCACATATGAAGGGAATGGAGACCAAATGAATTGTTACAGCTCTGTAAGAAAGTTTTTCTTTACATAGAACCAGAATCTCTTTCTCTATAGATCCTATCCATTCATTTTAATTCAGCTTCTGGGAGCCACAAAGAATAAATCTAAAAATGTTATCACTTTTTCAGTCAGAAAGCCAAAATTATCAAATAGAATCTTTGGTTGCTGGTAGAAGAGCCATCAAAAAGCCTACTTATCTCTTTCTCTGAAAAGAAGACAAAAAACCTGGTGACGATCGGTAGATACCTAGCATACCAGGCCATCATTAATGATGAGTAATGATTAGAAGATAATGACTTTGAAGACTGAAATGAAATGGCCGTGAGTGACAAACAACCAATGTGAAGAGTCCTAATATGACAGCAAAACAAACTAAACCCCTTTTATGAGATGAGGAGTATGTCTTAGGTAATAAACACTTAAGTAATTAGATGGTTTTTATGGAGATAGCTATAAACTGAAACATGGGGAAAAAGATCTTGCTAATAGGCTGACGCCCAGGGAGGTGGGTATATAAAGGCCAGGGCAGAAGAGAGAAGCACTGAAACACCAAGAAACTCCTCTTCTCAACCCAACAAAACCCAACTTTTGCTACCATGGCTTGCTGTTCTCCCTGCTGCTGCAGCGTCCCCACCGGCCCTGCCACCACCATCTGCTCCTCTGACAAATGCTGCCGGTGTGGAGTCTGCCTGCCCAGCACCTGCCCACATGACATCAGCCTCCTTCAGCCCATCTGCTGCGACACCTGCCCTCCACCCTGCTGTGAGCCTGACACCTACGTGCCAACTTGCTGGTTGCTCAACTCTTGTCACCCAACTCCTGGGCTGTGTGGAATCAACCTGACGACCTACGTTCAGCCTTGCTGTGAAAGTCCCTGTGAGCCCTGCTGTTAAGCAGCCATGATTCTGTACAGGTTCACTCATGTGCTTCTCAACATCCCACCAGCACCCGGCCTTCAAAACCTGCTACTACCTACAGCAAGCTAAATCGATCCCCAGTCCCTGGGCCATGTTTTCATGAATTAGCCCAACTTCTTAAATCTTCCTGCTTTGGGAGAGTTGGAGATCTTTCCATTAGGCTATTTCATTGCTCTTTGAGAAATAACCACTTTGACTATTGATTAATAAACTTCATTCTGGCTTAGCAAATATGGCCTTGTGATTATTTACTCCAGGTTCCCTCTTAGGGAACGCGGATGCCTAGCTAAACCTGCACAGCAAGTCATCCTACCCAAGATCTACCCGAGCAGAAGGAGAGCTCTCGTGGTGGAATCACTGAAAAATTAAATACTGGCTCTTTGTGAGAGGTTAAAAGGTGAAAATTTTCAGTAGGTCATTTTGTAGGATCTTTTTATTCAACAGATATTTTTTTGAAGACAACCATTGTGCCACGCAATATGCTAGAGTCTAGAGATTAATATGATGTTTTTAAAATATTTTATTTATTTTCATTTCTATTGCTCCTGAAATTGATTTTTCTTTCTTCTTTAATTGACTAAATAAATCGATCACTTAGCTAGGGTGTGGAAATAATTTTGACTCCCATTCATTGTCATCAATAAAATTCTAAGCTCAATGTCATTTTAAGGAGTCTATACAGAGAGTGCCAAAAAACATACACCCATTTTAAGAAAGAAAAACTGTATTAAAATTGTAATTCTCAATATATACCGATAACAAAAGATGAATTCAAGTCACATTTGACTTCTGCAATGACAAGTGGTGCTCAAAGTGGTTACCATCAGTGTCCAGACACTTCTGATTACGGCAAACTACTGCTTGGGCAACGTTGACCAGTGTCGACTTGTATACATTTTTTTTGGCACCCTGGTGTATATGCATTTCTTGATATATGCTGTCTTCTAGGAAAATCGATTTTGAATGAATATTAGCATTTATTGAGTATCCTTTGCTTCCTCAAATTAGGCTTGGCTTACATTAGTCATAACTATTTTTAGAAGTTTACTAGTCCAAATGACATATAATATCAAGTCATTGACATAAACTAAAAATATCAGGCTATAGTACAGTCTTCTTTATACACCAGAAATAGTCACACAATTATGGGAGCAAAAACATACACTTCTTTCTACAACAAAACTTTTATGATGACCATTAGTTCATCTCCTTAGTTGTCCTGGAAAAACCCAAGAGCAGTAAGGATTTAGCATTAAGTACCCAGGGTGCAGTCTAGTTGTGTATTTTCTTGCACTTGCCTTAGGACTTGGGGCCATTTGCTTCTCTCTCAGCCTCTGTTTCCTCCTTGTTACAGCAGAAATACTACTCTCTTCCCTGCTTATGTCTCAGGATTGTTGTGAGGCTCAAATGACCTACCTAAAGGACCCACAGCAGCACTCGGGACACAGGTGAGGGACTCTCAGCGTCACACAGGTTCCCAGCTTTCTCACCAAAAGGATCCTTCTAGTTCTTGAAAACTGTGTTTTTCCCAAACGGCTTTTTAAAAGAATAATTTAGTCCTTTCATTTTTGTTCATAAATACATTTATAAGTATCAGTGAGAGTTTTAGGGCTCATATAATGATGGTTACTCTGCCAAGTTACCTCTTTTTCAGTCAAAAGCAAAGTAGTTTGATGTTTTCATACATGTTTGTAAGGAATAAATATTTAGACTTTATTTTTAATACTGAAAATAACTCTTAAGTCCTATTACTACTAGGTTGGCCCTTTGGGCATTCAAAGACCCTTGGTTAGTTAAAAAGCCCCGCCTGGAAACCAGATGTGTGTCCTAGTTCCGGCTCTGCCTCGGGCCGTCTCTATGATCCTGAGCAAATCACTTGAGTTCTTTGGGTTTCAGATCCTAAGTCAGTAAAGTGGGTTGGTCGACCAAGTCCTCTCTAAAGTCACTTATAGTTTTGGCATTCGATGGTCCTAGGTTATCCAGAAACATTGTAAATAACCAGTACTCGATGCCACTAACCAAGCCCACCCCACCCTATTCCTCTTACTGCCTTCCTCTGTGATAGCTGACATTTGGTGAATCCACGGGACACTCAAATAGGGGCTTCATGCACATTATCTCATTTATTTCTAACAAAAACACTAGGAGGTACCTACCATTATTCTCCCCACTTTATCAGTGAGGAAACTAAGGCTGAGGAAGTTACTTGCAAAAGTTACACAAACAGTGACAGAGGAGGGATTAAACCTGAAACTGCCTGAATCCAAAGTCTCTTCTCTTTCCACTTCACCAAAGCACTTGCCTCCTCTGCAGACAGAAATATGATAACATTGCTCTTTTTATCCAGGAGAAAGTATATGCCACTTGGCAATACATTCTCTACTATTCCCTGAATCGTATATGTGGTTGTATATAGTAACTCAGCTTTCTCTGTGATTCAAAACAAAATGAGAGTATACAATGAGTCTAGAAAAAACTTTACATTTCTAAAGTGAAAACAAATCATCTTTTCTTTTACAAATATATATGTATATATTTTATTAGTTTCAGGTATACAAAGCAATGTAATAGCTAGACATTTACACCCCTCACAAAGTGATAACCCCCCCAATCTACTACCCCTCTGACGTTGTATATACAGTACCATTGACTATATTCCCTATGCTGTACTTTACATCCCGTGTGTGTGTGGGGAATATATATATATATATATATATATATATATATATATATAGCATGTATATTTAATTATAGTTGACATTCAATACTATCCTACTTCAGCCTCAGGTGTACAGTGCCGTGTTCAGGCACCCACACCGTCCATGAAGTGATCCCGTGATAAGTTCAGTACCCATCTTACTTACCCTACATAATCTAAAGAATAAAATAAACGAGCAAACAAAACAGAAAGAGACTCAGAGATATAGAGAAAAAATATGATGGCTGTTAGATGGGGGTGGGCTGGGGGATGGGAGAGGAGGTGAAGGGATTAGAAAGTACAAATTGGTAGTCACCATATAGTCACAGGGGTATGAAATACAGTTTGGGGAATATAATCAATAATGTTGTAAGTCATCTATTTTGGCTGGGTGTTTAGTCTTGCACTGAAATGCAGAATGTTTGGCAACTCAAACATATTTTCAATTTTCTGATGAGTTTTGATAATCTAGTTCAAGGTGAAAGCAAACTACCCTTAAAGTTAATAATTGTTTATCTTTGATAACAGAATAAAAAACCAGGTCATTTCATTTTTCTTTCAAATTGTTCCTGGCATCTCTCCTTCCACTTTCACTAACTCTAGCCTAATCTAAACCCTGATCACCACACCCCTGATTATAACGACAATCTCCTAGTTGACCTTGAGTCAAGTATTCCCTGCCCCTTCCTCCACCGAAACTATACCTCTGCCAGATCAGGCTTCTCTCCCTCTATACATTCATATTAGTTAAATTGAATTGCTCAAAACTCTAAGATGACTCAAGATTTTTTTATTTTTTTTTTTAGATATTTTTTTTATTGGGGAAGGGGAACAGGACTTTATGGGGGAACAGTGTGTACTTCCAGGACTTTTTTTCCAAGTCAAGTTGTTGTCCTTTCAGTCTTAGTTGTGGAGGGCGCAGCTCAGCTCCAGGTCCAGCTGCCATTGCTAGTTGCAGGGGGTGCAGCCCACCATCCCTTGTGGGAGTTGAACTGGCAACCTTGTGGTTGAGAGCCCACTGGCCCATGTGGGAATAGAACCAGCAGCCTTTGTAGTTAGGAACATAGAGCTCTAACTGCCTGAGCCACCGGGCCGGCACTCAAGATTTTTGTTTTTACTGAATCAAGACTAAATTCTTCAGGGTGGTTCTCCAGACCCTCAATAGCCTGGTACAGTCATTTTCACAAAATTTTACTTCCAACTAATCGTGGGACAGCAGCCTCCACTTTATAATCAGGGCAATGCTCCCTATACAACAGTCAAGAGAGTGGCCTCTGAAACATGGCTGTCGTACCCTGCCACTTACTAATTATGTGTCCTTGGTTACATCATTTAACTTCTCGATGCCTCAGAGTCCTCAACTGTTAAATAAGATTAAAAAATAGTATGTACCCTACAGAATCCCTGATGATTTAGGCCTTCTTTCTTTTTTGTTCATAAATCTGCCCAGCAGGTGAAAAACAAGCAAAGTCTGAGAAACTGTCACAAACCAGAGGAGACCAAGGAGATGTGATGACACAATGTAAAGTGGAGCCTCAGGTTGGATCCTGGAACAGAAAAGGGACAACAGTGGAAAAACTAGTGATAGTTGAATAAAGTCAAGTAATAGTTATGTACCAATGTTGGCTTCTTAGTTTTGACAAACGCACAACGGTATTGTAAGATATTATCATTAAGGGAAATTGAGAGAGATATACAGGAATGCTGTACTATCTAATTAAAACATGTACAGGTCTTAGGGCAGTATGCGTGGATTGTCGACTCCTAGTCCACCTTTTTATACTCTGTGATGCTTCGCTAAGGACCCCCTTCTCCTTTGGCTGGTTTTCTATTAGATTCCACCAATAGAGGGCTCTACAAGGAGACTATAAGGCCTGTGGAAGGAAATAGGGTCTTGTTACCCTAGCAACAGTCCTTCATCTGGCAGAGCAATAGGTTCTAGTGTCCAGCTTCTGTCCACACTCAAAAAAAAAAAAAAACAGCATCACTGCACCTCCTCATAAACACTAGCATCAGCAAGGAAGTGACTCCTCTCTTCCTCCCACAAAGGTCCAAACCCTGACCCCACAGGACCTCCCCTCTGAGCATCTGAGCTGAAAGCACTGTCTGGAAAGCACTGGAGGTCTGAGCCCCGCTCAGCAGGACGACTCTTCCATGCTTCTAGATCCGGTTCACCACCACCTCTTCTTCACTCCCAGCCCTGGTGCTGGTAGCTGTTTCATGAGTATGTTACCTCGGTTTTCCTTTTCTGTTTTTTTTTCAGTTCTCTAACACCTATTTAACCAATTCCCTATCTTCAAATTCTCTCTGTTGAAATACCTTGTGCGACAGTTTTCTTATTTTCCTGATAAACTTGATAAGCATTCCATAAATGCTGGTTATCATTATTTTCCAACCTTTCTTCTTTAAATATTTATTCCACGTGTTCTAGCCTCCAGACTCCACCTTGTGACCCAGGCTCTATGCTAGGAACTGCAGAAACCAAGAAAACCAAGACATAGTCCCTGCTTTGAAGGGGAGATTACATTCTAGTAAAGAGAATCAACATGTGTACAAAAATTGCAGCAAAGTTTTATGGGAGGATGTGGGGTACAATAAACAAACAAAGGAGGGTGTGGCCAAGTGTGCTAGGGGCAGGGGCTGAGAGTAACGACAGAACAATGTCATAGAAAAAGTCACCGCTTTCCTTGCCTGAAATGCACCTACCTCTTTCCTAAGCATTTCTGATGGAAACTACTTAATCTTAATCTTCCGTGAAGGCTTTTTGATCATTTTAGCCCTCTCTCATTGTATTTCCTCTTGTGGGAATTCTCACAGTACCCAGAGGAGAAACTGCCATTGATTAGATAACTCTACTGTGCCACACGCAATGCGAAATAATTTGCTAAAGTAATTCTCATTTAATCTTTATTTAATTCTTGCAATAAAACTATAGTAGATGATTATTTTCCCCAAATTTGTAGTTGAAAAAACTGAAGCCCCAAAAGCTTAAATAACTTGATCTAGGTCTCACAACATGTAAGTTGCAATCGGCATTCAAACCTAGCTCTGACACTCCTTCCATTACCCCATCATGTACTTAATTATACGTTGCTTGAATCATATACAAAGGGATTTCTAGCCTGTTCCATCAGATCACATACTCCTAGGGGACAGGGACTGTGTCTTCTATTTTCTATTTCTACCACACTCTTCAGCATATAGTAGCAATTCAATAAATACTTCACTTATAATGAATGGATTTGCTGATCAGTCTCCTTTACTATAGTTACATACTAGCTTTAGCCATGACTTGTTAACACTACAACTAATTTAAAGTGGAAGGACTTTTAAAAATGTAACTGTCTGTTTGATAGGAGGTGAGTATCAGTTTTGAGAGTGGTTTTGAAAATTAGAATCAGCAGGTCAGCAGTTTGGTCTTTCTGAAAAGAAAGAACTTTTTCATGCTGTTTTGCAAAGAGATGCAAGCTCATTTCTCAGACCATATATAGTCTCATGGACCTATGTTTTAATATGTTCTGATTTGTGGTCAAAAAAAATTAACCAAGGTCATCCCAATAAATGTAATTAAAAAATCAACATCCTTTGTAAAATTGGGAGCTTATGTATCTTTATATATAATAGTACATAGCAATACTGTAGTGGATCGGTATAAAAACTCACCTAGCAGGCTTGGAACTTCCCAACCCGGATTATGTCGCATATGTTTGAAATTCATTTATTCCCTCAAATCCATGAAAAGATAGCAATTGAATCTCGTAGGAAAAAAGTCCCCCAGGTTTCACTCCCCAAATACATCCAGGGTACACATTTTGGGGGCAGGGGGATCATTTCTTACTTCACAGGGAATTTACTCTTGATGTTTACCCTCAGCAGTGACCACTTGCAAGAACAAATTCTGGTTCATAAAAAGAGAAAAGTCAGAGTAATATTGATTTATTTACTTGTGATTGAGTAAGTGGAGAACATACGCTGACACCATTTTGAAACGGCAACAGGAAGCAAGTTTGAATGTAACAACACAGCAAAACACAACCAAAGGAGAGCTCATCGCGTGGCTGATAAATAACAAGTTAACGAGTTATTTGTATGGGATTATACAAACAACAAGAAGCATTCTGATGGACAGAAGCCATGTTCCCTGAGACAAGTGGATATAAAAGACTCACAGCAGACAGCTTTGTAGAATCAAACCTTCCTTTGCAACACAAATCTACCCAATCCACTGTCGCCATGTCTTGCTGTGAGTCTTGTCTCCAAGGATGCTGCAGCACCCCCACTGGCCAGGCTACCACCATCTGCTCCCCTGATGTGTGCTGACAATTTGGTGTCTACCTGCCCAGCAGCTGTCCACAGGAGACCAGCCTCCATTAGCCCACCTGCTGTGCCTGACTCCTACCTACCATCATGTTGGAGGCTCAACAGCTCCCACCCTGCTCCTGAGTGAAATCTCTGCCACAACCTGCATCCAGCCCTGTGAGTGTGAAGCACCTTGCTACTAGCCAAACATGTTTCAAAGAGCTTGCCCACATTGTCCTAAGGGACTGTCATTAGGGCTGCTCAGCAAATGGTCTTTAAGTAGAAGCTCTGGCAGAAAATGTTCTGACCCTATGCCTTCAGTTTTGCAGAAGTGTTCCTTCTGTTTTAAACGATGATTTCAAATGAAAAGTGGGGAAAAAAGCTATCATGGACCTCCTCACTTTAAAGGAAAATAACCACCACTGCTCCCCAAACCATGCACTGTCTCAGTATTTAATGCTATAATTACCCAACAACTGTTGACACATGCCTGCATCATGAACCTATAAATATGTCCAGCAAAATTACACTTTCTGATGACATCAACATAAAATCTCATAGCCAAAAGGAGGCCTCCCAGGGATATGTAAGTATCTGAAGAAAACTGTCTAGATAATAAAATATATTAAGCTCTAGTCTTGAATCACTTTAAATTCCAAGGTTAGCACCTACTTTTAATTTTAATTTTTCCCTGCCTTTTTAAGTAATTCCCATATGTCCTTAAAGAGACTGAGAAACTGGCATTCGAGATCAACATACTCACAGAAGGGGCCCAAAGATTGAGCTGAGCCATGTTTTTTCATTGTCTCATTTAGGTGAAGGTTTGAATGTAAAACTGTTTTGACAATGGTAAAGCACTTCACAAGTGAAATGAATCATTTTGCCTATGTAAAGTATTATTATTATAAAGGGCTATTCTAAAAACAAATACATACCTTTTTAATTCTAATATAGAATTTAATCCAATTCAACAAACATTTATCAAATGCGTGCTATGTTCCAGGCACTGCCCTAGGTGCTTGACAGAGACAAAGAAGATTAAGACAAGATTCCCACTTTCAAGGAGTCTGCATTGGAGGGAGCAGACAAGTACAAATGATAAACTATAACATAGCAGAATGAAACGAGGTCTAAATGAAAAGACAGGCAGCATCCTTTGTGGGAGCAGAGAAAAGAAGGAAAACATAGACAAGAACCACCTAAAGTTTCCTTAGGAGATATCTGAGCTGCTGATTGAGGGATGGGTAAGATTTGAGAAGTAGAGAACCAGGGAAGGACATTTTAAGACACAATGTGTTCATGGTCACAGAGGTATAAATTACCTAGGAGACTCTAACCTTCATTTTTATCTGATGTGCTTTGTGATAAATATTAATATATAAGCAAAAATCAAACCAACTTCAGCAACAAGTCCTTTTGCTCATAAAATGTCTGAGGCTTATTTGCCAATGACATTTAGTATTTTCTACTGATACATTTTAGCCAGCTTTCTTCTCTTTTAAATGGGCCATGTTGGATTTCATTAATGTGCCCTCAGAAGCAACCCACCATGGAATCTGTATTTTGTGTTTATTCAACAACCATTTGCCATCCAACAAATTATATAATTTATACTCTACTATCTGAATAGTTTTGTGCCTATCCTGGGGAAATATGTGAAGATGGTGGAATCATAGCATTTACCCATTGGAGATGATGTGGTTCAATGTCACCTGTCACCCTACAGTGAGGCAAACGAAGGCCATCTGAGGTGAACAATGTTGTAGAAGGCATTCCTCAAAGGAATTTACAACCTAATTGAAGACCCAAGACACAAAATGAAATAAACACACAAAGTAGGGAGTAAGTCATTGGAAAAAAGATTTCTATGAATGCTAAAGTTCTAAATCACATTGGACAGATCCCTTTCCAAAACTCGCTATGGTTCTGCGAATCTTATGATTTCTCCTTTTGGTATCCATTTCATCTTATTTCAAAGTAAGTATATTATTGTATGAAAAATGAATGAAGGCTGAGATGATTTTATTTTAATGGTACATTTAACGAAAGACAGAAAGTGGGTGGATCTTTCCTTCCAGAGATTTATATTTTGACTCACTACAAGACTGACATAGTATTAGAAATTGTTTTTTTTTAGAGAGAGAGTATTGTAATATTTGGAAACTCACTATAGCTTTACTAAAAATAATAAAAAAAGGGGTTTTATCTTATTCCATTCTCCTCTTGCTCAAAAGAACCTGAATTATATCATTAATAAATAAGGCAAACATGTCTGAGATGCAACATTCATCTATAAGTAGCCATGTTCTTGTTGATTTTTATTGAGTAGAAAACTGAGTTGCATGATCTAAAATTAGTAATGAAAAATCACATCATGTCATGCATCTTCTTTTCAACTAAGGGAGAAAAAGCAAGGAGAAGAATTTTGCCTCTGAACCTATAACCAAATTATCACTTAGACTGATTATCCATAATTCGTGTAAGGTTTGACATACCAGGACCCTGTGATGAAAAAATGTGACCATCTAATGACAAAAATGACAAGTCAATGAGTCAAAAACATGATTACTTTAATAAGGGCAGGAACTCTTAGTGGACAAGTAAATACCAAACTGATTAGAGAATCTTGGTGGAAAACAGTGGTACAACAAAAATAAAGAGGAAGTCTTCTGGTTAGACCAGCACCCATTAGGGAGAGTATATAAGAGCCCCAAAGCAAGAGGAGACATTTGCATCTCAGAAACCTCATCTTTATTTCTGAGAAACCAGAAGCACACCACACTCCCACCGCCATGGCTTGCCGTGCTCCCTGCTGCTGCAGCATCCCCACCGGTCCCGCCTCCACCATCTGCTCCTCTGACAAATGCTGCCGGTGTGGAGTCTGCCTGCCCAGCACCTGCCCACACACCACTTGGTTGCTGGAGCCAACCTGCTGTGACAACTGCCCCCCACCCTGCCACATTCCTCAAACCTGTGTGCCCACCTGCTTCCTGCTCAACTCCTGCCTGCCCACCCCAGGCCTGGAGACCATCAACCTCACAACCTACACTCAGCCCTGCTGTGAGCCCTGCCTCCCCAGCTGCTGCTGACCGATGGCTGCTTCGCCCAGTGCCTGACAATGAAGAACCCAGAAGTTGGCTGTTCAGTATTCACTTGCCTCAGTAGTTTATCAGATATTGGGGTAGACCAGATGGCCCAGATACGGGAAACCTACCTTTCATGTTAATGGAAAAAACTTTTAATTATTATGGTTATTTGGCTGAATAATCACTGGGTTCATTTGGGCAGGTGAATGTCGTCTATTATCAAAACACTACTGAAATCTGTAAGACCTCAGACTATATTTTCTTGGTCGTGTTGCTTCTTGGATCCCATTTCTTATATTGGGTATTTTCACAAAGGGGAAAAAAATTATTGATGGGTTTTCCAATAAACTTTATTTCTCTGGCAAGATGTGTTCTTGTTTATGTTAGAGTTTTTAGTATATTTCTTTCATTTTAAAAAAGGTAAATATAAGATTTATTTTTAAAGAATCTATTAGAGGAATGACTAGAACTATCTTACTAAAATGACTTGCTACCTGTAAATTGGTTTTCTTTTATGTTCATCTTCTTCTCTCTCCTCTTCCTCAAACAAGTATGATTTTGGGGTGAGACAACATTTATTTCCCTATACTTTGCTAGGTAAATCACATGTATTAACTCATGTAATCCTTAAAACAGCACTAATAGATGAGAAAAATGAAGATTTAACAGATAGCCAACATTCTCAAAGTCACAAAGCTACTAAGAAAACCGGAATTCAGTTCTTGTATGTCTGACTTGAAAGCCCAGTTCTTTCTACCACATCACTGAGCCTCCAGTACTAACAGAGCCAGAAGCTGAATGAACACAGTTTATGATTTTAACTTAAAATATGCAAGAGAAATACAAAGTATAAGAATCTTTAACAAAATCATCACATTCAATTGTAATAGAAAAAGATTAAAAGTGGCAGGTATTCAATTCCAAGATTTGGGTCATTTAATGCATCTACCAATTTAGACTTCATTTTTCCTTAGAGAGAACTTCAAGTGGTCAACTCTCATACCAGGGCACTAGGACTGTATCTCTACCTGCCACCAGACTCAGCCCAGAATTCCACCCCAGTAAGCAACAGAAGGCCAGTACTTTTCAGGTGATAAACTAAGAACTAGAACTAAAACCCTGATTAAACATGATTTAATCTACTATTTAACTTTATTTCATTTTACCAACCTACTTAATTTTTTCTTATGCTGATTATCCTTTTCCAAGTCATCCATATATATAATATATAATATGATTAAATCCATATATATATTATATATACATATATATCATATTATATAATATATAATATTACTTATATAATATACAACACATGTACATACTATAGTATATATGTATAACACATATAGAAAGGCAAAAGTCAAAATCTGAAAAAGCATTGAGCTGAAACCAAGAGTGCACATGAAATAGAAAAAGTTAGGGCAAGGAAGGGGAGAAGCAAATGCCTTTGAACAAACATGTTTCTAAATGTCTTCTGTGTGCCTGTCAGTCTCTCCAGAGAAGGATTTCTCAGAGAACCCCACAAGTTCATTAACAGCTCAGCTGTAAATGAACAGAACCTAGAAGACATAGGTTAGATGAGACACAACCTAGGATACAGTCAACAAGGAATGGAGTCCACTGACTCATTCATTTGGCCAATATTTCTTGAGTGCTTCCCCTGTGCCAACCACCATATCCATGCTAGGAGGATAAAGATAAAAGAGTTGTTATTAGCTAAGGTGCCCTCCAGTTTCTCTCAGATCTGGTGAAGGAGACAGACAAGATATTACAATCACAATATATGTTGTGTGAATATAATTATAATGCTGTGTGATTTCTGCTGTGACTGAGACGTGAGCTCACAGCATGCTGGGCAAGCACGCACAAAGAGTAACAAAAGCCCAGATTTGGTGATTCAGTATCAGGGTACGAAACAGTTATGCTATCCAGGCTAAGCATTAAAAGACCATGAGGCAGAAGGGGTGGGGACCAGCTGTTCCAGACAGAACAGCAGCTTACTAACTCATGGATGGATTGACGATGGGGAGAAGCAGATGAGGCAAGCAGGAGAGAAGAAATGCCAAGAGTCTGGGTGGGGCAGTCAAATGGGGTTTAGACTAAAACCTCAAAGCAACGAGAGATTTGAAGCAAGAGACTAACAATCATATTTTATTTCTGTTTCCTTTTATTATCCATCTTAAATTTACGCCTTTACTGTCACAGATACCCCATTGCCTATAGAATGGCATAATTTTAAAAGCCGGGCATGTTCTTGAGTGTGTAGATTTTCAGCACTTTGAAATCTGCCATCTAATCAAGAATCAATGTGATCTTCCTCCATTCACTTACAGGAAAAAAGATACCCTTTGTTTCTAAAAATAAAGTATGTTTAGCATCTGCAATACATACTTTAAACTTAATTTTAAACCACATAAAAAGGTAGCTTAATCCCAACAGGTCATATACTTAGTTTTTACCAAGTTACTCACCAGGCCAGCTAAGGCGAATGATCTCACCTCTCTTAGACTCACTATCCTTATTTATAAACAAAAGAGAGTGATTCTCAGGTCTCCTGACCAATGCAGACAAAATACATTTTAGCAAACTACTACCAGTCTTTTCAATAAGAGATGAGTTTATTATCATAAACTTACTTTACAACTGTTTCTAATCTGTAACCTTAAGTCTTATTCATAATTATGGAAACATACACTTTACACAGAACAGCAACAATTCCTTTATCCTTATAAGATGGACTGGAAGTCATATTGCACTCTGAGGAAGAGAGTGATATCTTTCTGTCATGAAATTCTGATTGTGAAAGTCTGCAAACCCCTTTGTAATATTTTTCTTAGAATGTCAAAATAACTTCCTTTTGCTTATTGTTTTTCTGCTCTTAGAATCAAGTCTTTTTCCTTCCTATCATAATGTACAGTAACAGTGATTTATAATAATATATTATGTGTGTGATAAACCTTTCAGCAGAGTCCAAGTTCCATGCGAGCATGTTACCTGGCACATGGTAACTGCTTGGTAAATGTCTATCAAGTTATGTTTTAAATACTGAAAAATTGTAATCAGTCGTAAATAAAAGGGTGAGCAATTTGGCAGGTTTTCACTCAAAGGTAAATCTGGGTGAGGTCCAGGGACACAAGCAGAGATCATGCATCTTTTCTTCCAAGAGGGGTCATAGAGAATTTTTTTTAATTTGAAATTTATTAATTTCTGTGCCAACTATTTCCTCTACTTATAGTGTGGACATTTATATAAGTTTTCCTATTTCCTATAATGTTGTTCTTTCAACTGCCTTCAGCTATATTTTTCTTCCTTGGATTATGTTTCTTCCCCCCTCCCTTACCTTGAGTTTGATCTGCAACTTATTTAGATAATGACGGTAATAATTTATTTTTGTATAGCATTTCACGGTCGTCTATGGACTTTATCCCATTTTATGTCATGGAAGCCTCACAATAACCTTCTGAGGAGAAGAATGTAGGTATTATTACCCTTATTTTGCAGAAAAGATAAATGAGGTTCCAAAAAGTGAATTACTTGCCACAGCAAGAAAGGTAACGAGCAGTACTGAGACCATAAATAACTCTTCTGACTCCTAATACGGTCCTCTCGAATCCACACTCCTCCAATACAAACCACACAGACATCCCACCATCAAGCACTGAGCCACAGACACACTTGAAGGAGGAGGTGGGAAATGTGGGAAGAACCCTGGCTTGAAGGATAAGTGAGTCAACGCTGAGTGGAAATGGTTGGATCAGGATGATCCCGGACACGAGCCCCCTCTGTGTTTCCTCTTACATCCTGAACTGTGCCTGAATTCAAATAGTGTCCTGGAACTGGAGATCAGGCCTTCCCTAACACAGCCCTATTCAATCTGGAGAGAAAATGCACTGCATTGGAAAACAAAACAAAACAGCGAACAAAATCAAATGTGAACATATTAGCTTAGGGCCCATAACCACTTTCCAGTCGTAGCAATTCCATTTAAATAGTAGCATAATGGTCTTAAACTATACGACATAAGCCAAAAATTCAATTTTTCCACACTTAACAGTGAAGGAAACAAAGCGAGACAGTTCTCAATAGAAAGATAAATGACAACGCACATACGAAAGAATGTTATAGCCTAACTTGTTAAAAGAGAAAAATACACTAACAAAATTTCATTTTTCACCCACCAACTGGCAAACACTTTTAAAATAAATATCCATCAAAAGAATATAGAAACAGGAATTCTCAAACATAGCTGGTGGGAATGCATAAATAGAAACAGGTAAATAGAACCATTCTGGGGGGGAGGGGAAATGGGGTAACGACTATCAAAGACCTTAAAATATTGTTAATTAACATTTGTTCCAATAATTCTACCCAATAATCATTTCTGCTCTGAAATAATCAGAAATGTGCATAAAGATTTATTACACCGTTGTTTACTATTGCCAAAATTATCGTAAAGTTGAAAATAACATAAACGATTAATAATGTGAAAATTTTAAGTAACTTAGAAGTACAACTATATGATGAATGCTAGGCAACATTAAAAATAACATTATCAAATATACTTAAGAATATAAGATAATGAAACCATATGTTTAAACAAAAAGGAAAGTTACAGAACAGTATGTACAATATGATTCCAATAATGAAATAAAATGACAAACAAAGGTATAGAAAAATGACTAGAGAGAGATATATACATAAATATTAATGGAGAATTTCTCTTGATAAAATTATGGATGAGTTGTTTTCTTTATACTTTACTATATTGTGTAAATTTTTTAATATGTAATATTCTATAGGAAAAAATGGAATAGGTATTTTTTTTAAGTCTGCTTATATTTCTCAATAGTATTTCTTCACATTAATGTAAGTTTGAGCATCAAAAGTCCCAAAAGCAAACTAATACAATGTGATAGGTCAATTATATATCATTAAAAAAGTAATTTTAAACAGGTCCCAAAGCTAAAAGAAAGTTAGCTAAAATTATGTTTAGCTCTTTAAAACAAGAATACCTCATCAGATCAACTGATACAGATCAAGGTAAACAGAATAAAAACTGACCAGCACTAGAGATAAGACCGACAAACTACAGGTGTGCTGACATGACATACAATATTAACCAGCAGGGCTGGTGTTGGAATTCTAATAGCAGAAGCCTTTGGTAATACCTCATAAAGCTCCTGTTCCAGTGACAAATAGCAAGAATAATAGGCTCAAATTTAGCAAGGAACTCAAATAAAGGTTAATTGGGAGAATACAGACTGTTTACAAGCATCTAAATGTCAAACCAATTAAAGGATAATGGATACACTAACATAAACAAGAACCAGGAAAGAAGCCTTCTGGTTGGACCAACACCCATTAGGGAGGGTATATAAGAACCCCAGAGCAAGGAGAGACAGGATCACCTCAGAAAGCTCATCTGTCTGGAAACAAAACCAATAAAAACCAGATTCCCACCACCATGGCTTGCCGTGCTCCCTGCTGCTGCAGCGTCCCCACCGGTCCCGCCTCCACCATCTGCTCCTCCGACAAATGCTGCCGGTGCGGAGTCTGCCTGCCCAGCACCTGCCCACACACCACTTGGTTACTGGAGCCAACCTGCTGTGACAACTGCCCCCCACCCTGCCACATTCCTCAGCCCTGTGTGCCCACCTGCTTCCTGCTCAACTCCTGCCTGCCCACCCCAGGCCTGGAGACCATCAACGTCACAACCTACACTCAGCCCTGCTGTGAGCCCTGCCTCCCCAGCTGCTGCTGACCGATGGCTGCTTCGCCCAGTGCCTGACATTGAAAGAGTCAACCCAGAAGCTTTAGTGATCACCTGTCTCAGTACTGCAACTCACTGACTTTGCTTCCGAAATAGAATCAAGGATGGCACTGTCACTGACAATCCCCTACCCCCCAAAAAAACCAAGAGACTTTCGATGGCCACGTAGCGGATATCAGCAACCAAGGGCAATTTGAGCAGGTGGATGCCTATGGGTTTCCCCAAGTTGTTCAAGTCCTTCATATTAAAGTGTATCTTTCTTTGGGTATTTGGGAATTCTGTTTTTAGTCTTGGGTGGTATCTTCCTGGAAATTAAGGAGCTTTTTCATGATCATCCTAATAAATTTTACATCTCTGGCATAGCACAAATGTCTACAATTACTTTGTTTTCTGTTAATTCATTAAATGTATTTTCTTAACTCCAAAAGTCAGCATTTTAAGAACAGCATTTTAAGAGGGCATCTGCAAAACTGAGAATGGTGGCAGTACAGATAAATATTTCTTGCTTGTAATAAAATTAAATGGACTTGCATAAAAGATGGTTTAATATATCAGCATACTTTGAAAATAAACTTTCATTGACTTGCCCTCCCAAAAAAAAATGGTTTAAGATAGATTGGAAATTACTGAACATGATCTGAAAAGTAAATATGATATGACATATTAACTAATCCAGGTGACTTAATCTATTTATGCAAAAAATAATAATATAATATTCATTCAATAAACATTTATTGAATATCTATTATATGTCCTGCATTTTACTGTCCCTGATCAAAATGAGCTGACAGTCTGGAAGGTGAGGCAGAAACATATACAATACCCATTCATTCCTTTATACAATTAACAATGATTTATGAATGCCAGGCATTCTAGTATAATTTTTTTAAAAAAGTGTTTTATCAGTAGAATTATTAAAGTGCTGTGGTACCATAAAATTCAGAACAATTAACAAGTTACGATTGCTACCATGGTGATAAAGAGAAGAAAGACATAGTCAAAGACAAGCTGACTGGAGTTGGTGGTCAAAGGGATATGGAAGAGAAGAGGGTGTCAAAGAAAGATTAGACAGTGGAGTTAGGTCACCAACTGAGTATGGTAACAGAGGAGGAAACTAAAAAGGGAACTACTGTGCTCTACTCTAGACATGACAAGTTTGAGGCACATGTGGCATATTTAAATAGAGTTTAGGCAGCTGGAATTTGCACAACAGTGTTCTAGAGAGGACGAAGATGCGTGCGGGAAGATGCAGAAATCTGTGTAAAAGTTCTTATCAAGTATTTGCAGAGGACTGGGCTGCATTCACACAGGATGAAATTCCATAAGGCTAGCAGAGAGTGGCTGCTGGGGGATAAAGAGTTGAACGGAGATACCAGAAGTCATTCAACACTAACAGATATTGAAGTGCCAGCCCATCCAGAGGGGACAAAGCTCTGGGAGTACCTCAGATATTTAATCAATGTTCCAGAAGGACATACTAAAAGAGTAAGGACCACAACCTTGATAAAGAATACAGCAAATTATACCTCATCTAGAAAAGTCTAAGAAAACCAAGCCTGAGAGTATCAAAAGGATCTTCCAGTGATTTAACTTCTTGTCAGAATAAAACTCAACACCCAAAACTTTGCAACATAATCAAGACTTCCTAAAATACATCATCCAGAATGACAGCATATAATTAAAAATTGCCAGATGTGAAGGAACAGGAAAATGTCATCCATAATCAAGAGAAAAAGCAGCCAATAAAAGTAGGTCCACAGATACATAGATGTTATGATTAGCAGGCAAGAATTATCAGTTATTACAAATATTTTCATAGATTTAAAGGAAAAGATGAAAAGATGTGAAAAGAATAGACAAGATAAGGATCTAAAGTAAAATTTTACGTTTTTATTTAACAAATTAAATTTAATTATTTAAATTAAATAAGAAAGAAGCAAATGAAAATTCTAGAACTAAAGAATACAATCTTAAATAAACAATTCAATAGGTGACCTTAAGAGCAGATTGGAAACTGCCAATTAGGGGTGAAGTCAATGAATTAAGATAGATCAAAATTATCAAAACTAAAAGGTAGAGAAAAAAAGATTTAAAAAAAATTAACAGAACCTGAGCAGCCTGTAGGAAAGTGTTGTGGCTCAAGATACATGAAGTCATTGTTCCAAAATAATACGAGAAAGTAGCGCAGAAAAATTTGGGTTTGGAAAAAGGTTGAAATTTTTCCAAATTTAGTGACATATTTTATTATATAATTTTATTTCCTAGTTCCAGCATTTTTAATTTCCATGAAATTGGGGACTTCAAAAATACATACATACATACGAGATTCCATATCTCAGAAGAAAAGCTTTCTGTAGCTTCATTGCCCCTACTCTGAAGTGTAATCACTGAGGGTTTCCCAAGAGACTCAAAGATTAACCTTAGAATTTATATTTCACTCTTATTAGAGATACAGGTGAAAATTAGTATCTCTGATCTAAAAATGAGGAATAAGAAATATGGGAAAGGTAAGTTTCAGGAAATCAAAGATCACTGCTCCAGGTCTTGATAACCCAAAAAGGTCTGGTGTCCCATTTGTATTTTGGCCTGGAGGGCACAAATTATGACCATCAGTCATGTAGAGTGACTTTTCAACTTCCCCACAGGCAGATATAATTTATATACACACACACACACACACACACACACACACACACACACACACACTTTAAAGCCAGCATACACCTGCCTCCTCTACCATGTGAGCACAGCAAGACCAGAAAAAGCACTGCAAAGCTTGCTAATCACGTGGAACATTTTATGGTGGTGGCACAAACAAATAAATAGCATTCAATGTGTTGTAATATTAATTATAAAAGGGGTCATAAACAATTCTCAATGCTAGCATCAAAATCTGTGCGAATATTATTTTCCTTATTTGTAATCAGTTGTAGCTATAATTACTGATTGGCCAAATTTTCTCCTTCTTTCCTTATTCTGTCAAAACGACAATGCTTCCTATGAAGATTTTCTGAAACAAGTATTTTATCCTACTGGCACATGGGAATGGGTCCTTATTTAGTAACCTGAAGTTATGCTTCTTTTATGAGGCATAAAACTCTTCCTCAGCAAATAAACAACACTAATGAATGAGCATATGAAAACTGGCACCTACAGCGAGAAGGAAAACATCCGGTACATTCTGTAAATACCCATGTGGGGGGCTATATAAAAGTCCAAGCAGGGGAGGAGACTTTTGGAGTCAGGCGACTTGAGTTTTGTCACTGATCTTCGTTCCTCACTTCTAAAAGGATGCCTTCGGACTCTTCCACCACGTGCTGCTCTTCTGAGTCCTGTGCCAGGGTTTGTGATGGTGCAACTGCTTTAACCTGCCCCGTGGAAACCACTTGTCTCCCCAGCAGTGCCTGTGCTACATCCAGATGCCAGACCCCTTGCTTCCTATCCAGGTCTCATTTGCCGACAGGTTGCCTCGCTCCATGCTACCTCTCTGGGAGTTGTAATATTCCGTGCTTGGTGGGGCACTGTGCTTGGTGTGAGGATGGGGTGTTCAACAGCAGTGAGAAGGAGACGATGCAGTTCCTGAATGACAGGCTCGCCAGCTACCTGGAGAAGGTGCGTGGCCTGGAGGAGATGAATGCAGCACTGGAATGCCAGATCCGGGAACAGTATGAAGGGGACATCCCACTGGTGTGCCCCGATTACCAGTGTTACTTCGACACCATTGAAGATCTCCAGCAAAAGGTCTGGTGTCTCACTGCCCTAATGCTCCACCTTCCCAAACTGTGATTTGTTTGATCTTTATACTAGAAAAGGCTGTCCTGCAGAAGGAAGCCTGGGAAAAGGGACTTGTGAGTGGTGATGCGATTAGAGGAAAGGGCACTGGACTGAAAGTCAGGAAATGCCACTAAGCGCCAGTGCTGCCACTGATTACTGAGTGACCACAGTAAACTCACCTCTAGACTCTACCTTTCACACCTACAGAGTAAGGAAAAACGGAGTTATATCTAAAATTACTTATGTATGTAGGTAACACTGTACATCTGTATTATTTTTATCATAAGATGAAACGTCATCTTTTTAATCATATAATTTTACCTAGTAATAATTTTCTTTTCTTACTGATGGATTTTTATGATCATATATGGGGATACAGTCATAATACAAACTGCTTATGGAGAAAAGTTTGAGTTCACCTGCCAAGAAATACTGCAAAATGTCTCAGGTCATTAAAAAACTAAACCTTTTTATTTCTCTATTTCATTTATAAACTGGCACTCCTTTTTTTTTTTCATGAAGTGACATGGTTAACAAGAAAAGCAGGCTAAAAGCTATCTTATACTTTCTTACAAAGACTTTTAAAAGATAAGTAATGGCATAGCTGTTGAAAGAACAGATATTTAGATTTTTCTCAAAGAACCATTTATTACTTAACAACTTACTTCCCAGATCTTGTGCACGAAGGCAGAGAATTCTAGACTCGCTATACAGCTTGACAACTGCAAACTGGCTGCCGATGACTTTAGAGCAAAGTAAGTTGAATGTAAATCTGAAAATAATTTATGGTTACCTCTCTCTCTCTCTCTCTCCTCTCTCTCTCTCTCTCTCTCTCTCTCTCGCTGTCTCTCTCTCACACACACACACACACACTCACACACATACACACACATGCGCATGCCACAAATATTCTCTGTATAATATTTTTTAAGCTAAGAATGCTCACAAAGCTCAAATTGATTATTATTCAGATGTAGAAGAAATTACAGCACGTGGCTTCCTTGAGTCCATGTGTCCCAGCGCCTTGCACAGTGTCTAGCAAAGTAAGCACATGCCTCTCTTGCTGTGAAAGGTACGAGTCTGAACTGTCCCTTCACCAGCTGGTAGAGACCGACATCAGTGGCCTGCGCAGGATCCTGGACGAGCTGACGCTGTGCAAGTCTGACCTGGAGGCCCACGTGGAATTTCTGAAGGAGGAGCTGCTCTGCCTTAAGAAAAACCATGAGGAGGTGAGGAACATGGAAGTTGCCAAAAGAATGTAAGACTGACAAATTAAACTGACAGATTTCATATGTGTATATAAATTGAACGTGGGTAGATGCTGCTAAAGCTGGAACAAAATTACTGAAGGCACTATTACTATTCAGCCTGCTCGTTCCCGTGTGTCTCTGAGTGTAGCCATGAACTGGCCCCTAGCCAGTGCCAGATGAAAGAACCAAACTCTTCACCGGCCATTGCTTTTATGGAGGTGGTAACGCCACAAATGGCTTTCCCTGGAGGCTTTATCCCATGCTTAACTCTAATCCATAAGGTCAGAAAATCAGCCTGATAAACACAGACTGTGAAACCATTTCAAAAAGGGCATAAAAAGTCTAACAATATTTGGACCAGTATTTTTTAAATATTCTGCATCAATAAACTTTTTAAAATCACATAATATGAAGTATGTGATTATCCTATATTGATGAATCTAAAATGTGAAAAACTGAATGATGTAACAAAGTACATTTTCCCGTTGAACATCTGTTGATGAGAATTGCAGCTAGCATTTACTGAGACCTTACTATGAGCCAAGGACTTTTATAGGTGCTTTGTGTGCGTATTAACTCATATATCGGTCACTAACTCTGTGGAAAAGATAAAATCATTATACCTATTTTGTAGATGAAGAAACTGAGTGATGGAAAGAGATTCAACCTAGGCAATCTGAATCTAAATCCCATATTTGTACTCACTACTCTGAAAAACAAAAAAGGGATCTTACTAGGATGTCAACGTGATTTTTTTCCTCCACCACTCTGTGACATTCTTTACTTCATTGCCACTTTCAGGAGGTCAACGTGCTTCGTGGACAGCTTGGTGACCGACTCAGTGTGGAGCTAGACAGTGGCCCCACCATCGACCTCCACAGGGTCCTGGATGAGATGCGCTGTCAGTACGAAACGGTGCTCGCCAACAACCGCAGAGAAGCGGAAGAGTGGTTCGCTGTTCAGGTCAGTACCTGGAGCAGCGCAAAGACAGGCTTCCAGACCGCTGCCCTCTTTGCGTTCTCTCATCATGCCTGTGTTTCAGATGGAGGAGCTGACTCAACAGCAGCTGTCCAGCGCAGAGCAGCTGCAGGGCTGCCAGACAGAGATCTTGGAACTGAAACGCACAGCCAACACTCTGGAAATCGAGCTCCAAGCACAGCAAAGCCTGGTGTGTCAGGCAAAGAAGGCTCTGATTTGTCACTGAAGAATCAGGCCCTAAGATAGTATCCCCTCTTCCATAACTCATAGGAGAGACCCACACAGCTCATGCGGCAGGAAGTCTGAATCTCCAATTTGCAAGGATTATATGTCCTTGCCTTTCCCAAGTACCAGCTAGGAGCAGACGTCCACAGCTTGTATTGTCCTGATAGGATGCCCTGACCTTCCTCTTGGGCTTGAGCAGGATGCTGTGGCAACCTCCAGAGACAGGGAGAGAGGGGAAAGAGCAAGGGCAGAACGAGAGAGGAACCTCTGAGTCAAAGGCACTCAAGCACTGCAGTGGGTGTAACTCTCTTTTGATCCAGGCCAGTTTTCCAAGCTTACCATCATATCACAGACACAAAGAATGGTATTCACACTTTGCACTCTACCACTATCCCAAACTTTCCCAGGATCCATGCTTCCACCTGACCCTTCCCTGCACCCCACTCTACTCAAGCAACAAGAATATTATGCGTTCAAGATTACATTAACCAGTTCTAGTCAAATACCACCGTGTTTGTGCCATGTTAGGTCCTATAAAGAATATCTCAGTGAGCGTTCATCTTGTAAGAGGCACCATTAAGCCTCACAATAACTTTATGGGGTAAGTCCCTTTACTAACCCCATTATACAGATGAGGAAAACTGAGACTCAGCTAAGTAACAAGGGGTCATGCAATTTTTAAGAAGCAAAAGTGGAAGCTGAGTCCCGGTGGTTCAAGTCCAGAGCCTTTTCTCTTAACCACACTCGACCACATCCTCCTGCCACAAGTCCATATTCAGCATTTCCTCTCAAATGCTGTTGGTCCTCCTCCCTAAGCTACATAAGTAAGTTGTGATGGCAGGTTGTGAAGGCCCAAGTGGTGGTAGTAATAACGAACACTTACACAGCCCTTAAAGTTTTTACAAGCATAGTTCTAAGTGCTTTACACATATTAATTCACTCCTCACTGTCCTGTGGGATAGGTACTTTGCAACGTCCACTTTTTATAGAATAAAACTGAGGCTCAGAGAAGCTAAGCACTTTTCCCAAAGTCACATAGCTGGAAATGGGTAGGTAGAGGTTTTGGAAACAGGCCATCTGGCCCCGAGACTATGCTGCACAGCCCTTTTTGCGCTCTTTCTGCAGACAGAATCTCTGGAGTGCACTGTGGCAGAAACCGAGGCCCAGTACAGCTCCCAGCTGGCCCAGATGCAGTGCCTGATCGACAACGTGGAGTCCCAGCTGGCTGAGATCCGCTGTGACCTGGAGCGGCAGAACCAGGAGTACCAGGTGCTGCTGGACACAAAGGCCCGGCTGGAGGGCGAGATCGCCACGTACCGGGGCCTGCTGGAGACCGAGGACAGCAGGCAAGTGCCACACAATTACTCTCAAAGTCACCCTGAGTCACAAAGAGGCTCATGGACTAGGATCCTGTTTCCCCAAAATCTGGCCAAGGTCACACCTCCCCAAGGTGTTAAAAGATCTTAAAAGAGTAACAAACAGCAGCTGAGGCTAATCACATGACAATAGAAATGTTCAAAAATATTCTAAAGTTCTGAAGCAGTATAAGTATCACATATAACATTTCATGGTGGGGGTCTGTCTCCCTTTGCTCTTGTCTCCCCTTAAAGGGAAATCGGGAACATGCCTAAGTAAAGAAAATATATACAATGTTATTCAACTGCCACTGCTGCAGTGAACGTGAAGTGACAATGCTAGGTCTGGGGATGAAACAGGCTTCGGTCAAATGTTATTCCGCAAAGAGTGTTGTTCTTCAGAACATAATTTGCAGGGTAACTTCCAGCATGATTTTTTCTGAGTTGACATTTTATCCAGCTTTCTCTTGTTCAAAATGGATTTTCCACAGGCTTCCCTGTAACCCATGTTCTACAACGAGCGTGTCAAGCAACACTTGTGAGCCGTGCTCAGCGTATGTACTTTGTACAGTTGAAGACTGCTGTGCCTGAGTGTTCAACGGCCAGCACAGTGGCTGGAGGGAGTGAAGCCAGCAGTGCCCTGAACAGGAGAGGGTGCGTCCTCCAGGGACATCCAAACTTGAAACTTGAAACTCAAAGTCAAGGAGGCTTTCATATCCTAAAGCTGTCTTTGACACGTCCTCGGTATATTTATGCTTTATCATTTCCTCACCCGCCTGCTTATTTGTGATATTCTAGAAACCTATAAAGCTTTCTTGCTAATCTCCAAATAAAATGTGTTTCATTCCTGTAGCATGACAAATGTAGCTTTGTGTCTTATTACTGTTGATATAATAACCATATGATGCCAAGATAATTACTTAAACCCATGCTGATAGTTTGCTTTTGCATAAATCCAGGCTGAAAATATTTTTTTTTAACCCTCGAATACAAATAGATTAATCCGTGCAAACTGTCAATGTCTTAGAAGATAGTTGTATGTATCTTTGTGAAAGTAAACTTAGAAATAAAATATGATAAATTTTATTTTACTTTATTTTTAATTATAAAAAAGTTGTATTATATTTTATTTTTAATTATAAAAATACTAGAGTCCTTCAAATTTTTTCAATTTGCCACATGAAGGGAGGAGAAAGCACTTATAATTCCATACCCTTTACATCTAGAGTTAGTATTTTAGGAAATTCCAGTTTTCTTTCTTATAATAGGTTTTTCCATATAGTGGTAATCATAGTTACATATGCATATAGTTGTGTAACCTATTTTTTCACTATGTCATCCAAGCATTTTCAATACTAATAAACATATAAGAGTGTCTTGTGACCATTATTTTAGTGGCTGCATGAAACCCCACATGTTACATTGGTCTGTCACGGGACATTTAGGATATAAGAATAAACATTCTCGCACATTTAAAAAACAGAGTGGAGAATTTCCACTTCCAGAAAGATGAAGTAGAGGTACATTTCCCATTCCTCTTCCTAAGTATGACTCAAACTCCTAGAAATTACATATAAGGCAAATATAAGAAGACTTCAAAAAGTGGAAGAAGAAGCCAAACCGACTAGAGTCCTCGGTATCCAGGGAGCAACACAGTTGTGAGTTCCCTGGGCTTTCTTTCTGTCTCCTATATCTCATATTGGGAGCTGGAGAAACCAACAACCCAAAACACCAGCAGGTACAGACAGGAAACACAGAAAGCTACAAGAAGAACAGCGTCCAGGGATATAAGGGGAGGTAAGGTTTCTATACTTCACTTGAGGTGATGAAATGTCAGCACCAACAGACTATGATTAGTTGTACATATATAATATAATACCTACAGCAACTACTGAAAAAGCTATGCAAAGAAATACTTTACAAGGCTACAGATCGGGGCCGGCCTGGTGGCTCAGGCGGTTAGAGCTCCGTGCTCCTAACTCTGAAGGCTGCCGGTTCGATTCCCACATGGGCCAGTGGGTTCGCAACCACAAGGCAGTTCAATTCCTCGAGTCCCATAAGGGATGGTGGGCAGCGCCCCCTGCAACTAAGATTGAACACGGCACCTTGAGCTGAGCGGCTGCTGAGCTCCCGGATGGCTCAGTTGCTTGGAGCGCATCCTCTCAACCACAAGGTTGCCGGTTTCCACTCCTGCAAGGGATGGTGGGCTGTGCCCCCTGCAACTAGCAACGGCAACTGGACCTGGAGCTGAGCTGCGCCCTCCACAACTAAGATTGAAAGGACAACAACTTGACTTGGAAAAAACTCCTGGAAGTACACACTGTTCCCTAATAAAGTCCTGTTCCCCTTCCCCAATAAAATCTAAAAAAAAAAAAGGCTACAGATCAATCAAAGTAGAATTTTAAAACATACTCAAGTATCCCACAGAAAGGCAGGAAAAAGAAAACAGAGACATGAAAAAAAACAGAGGGAACAAACAGAAAACAAAAAATAAAATGGAGACTTGAGCCCTACTGTGTCAGTAATTACAGCAACAAGAAATCATCTCAATATCCCAATTAAAGGACAGAGATTGGCAGAGTAAATAAAAAATCATTACCCAACTATAAGCTTTCTACAAAAAGCTCACTTCAAATATAATGATATGTGTAGGTTGAAAGGAAAGGATTTGGAAAAACAACAACACACGATTATTTGCAGTGGCTTTATTTGTAATAGCCGAAAACTGGAAACAACCAAAATGTCCTCAAGATCTCAAGACCATTATGCTGAGTAAAAAAAGGCAATCTTGAAGGGTCTGTATGATTCTATTTACATGACATTCTTGAAATGACAAAATTACAGAGATAAGGAACAAATTAGCTACTGCATAAAGGAGATCTTTGTGATTACTGGGTCACAGAGGACGTCCTTTGTCAGATATGTCGAGAATATTTTCACCCAGCATGTGGCTTGCCTTTTCACTTTCTTGGTGGTATATCTTGATCAGCGCAAGATTTTAATTATGATGAAGTCTAACGTATTTTTTTATGATCATGTTCTCCGTGTGTTAGCAATCTTCACTTAGCACAAGACTATGAGATAGTCTTCCTTGCTTTCTTCTAAGAACTCTATATGTGTAACCTTAGCATTTAAGTCTTTCTAATCCATCTTGAATTACATTATATTTATTCCTAAATTTATTCCTTCATATTTTACATTTGTCAGTGCTATTGTAAATTACGTTTTTTAAAATTTTTTATTTATGTATTTTTATTATGTGTGATATAAATAACAATGCATCCCCCAAAATATTCATATCTTAATTCCAGAATCTTTTAATATGTTAGGCTACATGGCAAAGGGGAAATAAGGTTGCTAACCAGTTGACTTTAAAATAGAAAGACTATCCTAGGTGATATAAGTGGGACCAATACAATCACAAGCGTTCTTAAATATGGAGGAGAGAAGCAGAAGAGTCAGTGTCAGAGCGATGCATGTGAGGAAGACTTGACTGGCCATTGCTAGCTTTGAAGATGGAAGGGAGCCATGAGCCAAGGAATGTGGGCAGCCTCTAGAAGCTGAAAAAGGCAAGGCAGTTATCCTCTCTTAGAGCCCCTATAAAGGATCAAGAGCAAATAACTTTCTTAAGAAAATGCTGAGTAAGTATTCCTGAAAAGAACACACATACCTTTCAATAGATCATATTTAAACAGCAAATATAAACCAACACCATCACAAATGTTTAGGTAATGCCATACCACAAGCAAACACTGAGCACTAAACATTTTAAGAAATGTGGGCCTTGGAAAATCCAAAAGGTGACTTACCTCTGTAAGAACTTTCTTGTTGCCAATCAAACCCTACCTAGAAAGCTAAACTAAGAATTCAGCAATTACTTTAAAAAAGAGCCTTCTTTAAGACTGACATTGTAATCCAGACTCCCAATGAAAATGGGAAAACAATTGGGCAGAACACCACCAACCAAAAAACAAGGGGAGGGGGGTGGAAATCAATCAGGCAGAACAAAGTAAAATACTGACTTCCAAGTTCACACCACTAATGATTAGATATTAATAGTTTCCCTTTTCTAGAGAAGAAAGGAAAAAAAGAATGGCTCCATCCTAGTCGCGCTCCGTGCTGGGGAGGAGGTCAAGAAGGACTTAATGAACTCAATACACTCACACCTACGTAATAATGGATGCTTAGAACTGTGACTGCACTTCCTTTTGAAGACATAATGCGAAGCTCTGAATCCAAGGACAAGTAGTAGTTGTGATGGGTAATAACTTAGTAACAGCCTAAATGCACATTTTTATGACACAGGTAACTCTTCTCAGGCAAGTAAAAAGCAGACTAATGAGATGTTCGGATGGGATTTGATATAAACATTAGAAAGGAAAACATCCTGCCTGCTCTGACACCACTTACAGGAAAGGCTATATAAGCAGTTCAAAGAGGAAAACACCACAAAAGGCTTGGAATTGAGACTCAGTCTCAGTAGCATGAGCTTTGGATCAGGGGCACCGCAGACTCTGAAATAAACCAAAGCTGGGCACACACTATGGATACCACGGGCTGTACCCCAACTATTTCTTCTTCAATGCCATGCCAAAGCTGCTCTAGGATTACAAATTTTAGGATCATCTCTTCTAACACCAGCTGCCAACGTGGTGATCTTGAAGCCAACAGCTGCCAATCAACTGGCCATGTTGTGAGAACTCTCCAGTCCCAGAGCTGCCAGCCCCCTCTTTGCTTTCATCCTATGCCCATCTGCTTAATATACAACTTCAATGCCTGTCCTTCTCTGGATGTGTGTGGCTGGTGTGGTGAAGGCATCAATAGTAACGAGAAAGGGACCATGCAAATCTTGAATGACCGCCTTGCTAGCTACCTGGAAAAGGTGCGGAGGCTGGAACGAGAGAACACTGAACTGGAGTGTAAAATCCAGGAAGCGTGTAACAAAGACCTCCCTGTCATATGTCCTGATTACCTGTCCTACTATTCTACCATTGAGGAGCTCCAGCAGAAGGTAAGATTCTTGGGAAACTGTATAATCAAGTTGTGAATTGACATTCTCTAAGCAATAGGCACTTGCTAGACTTTAATATTTTTAGTTCCTTTAATGCTGAAAAATTATTTTGTAGAATAAGAAAATCTCTTGAAAGAAACTGTCACCTTAATGCAATAGGCAGAGTTTTATAGTTTTTCATTTTCCAGAGATATACTCTGCTATTATTGTAACCAAAAACCCAGGACCGAAACGCATTAACAACCCATTGCTATCATTTCTTTAACAAAAATAAGAAAACAGGGATCTGAGAAAACAAATTTTGTCTTAATAAGTTTCTAAATAGTTTAATTTTTAATCCATGTTTTCAAACATCACCACTTTTCCCCTTTTATACTCATTTCATCATCTCCAAATTGTTTAAATAGTTTCTTCCCACACCAAACCTAAATTTCCCACTCAGAGTAATATGCTGCCACTACATGTGTTGGAATTATTTTGTTTTAGTTGTTCAACAAATATTTACTGAGCACCAACAACACTGCACCAGACATTATTCTAGGTTCTGAGAACATACTGGTGAACTAAAAACATACCTGCCCTCATGGCATTTACATTCTAGTGGATCGTGATACGTTAGGCAAATTTAGGGAGGGTTTTATATTTTAATGGTAAAACATCTACAAAAGTTTTTATTGATATAATTTTTGCTGAACTTTTAGGATAATAACAAAAACTGACTTTCCAATGTTTCCCAAGCTTTCTAAGCATAGCTATGAAAAGCCTGACTTATTTCACTTAGCATAATAATCTCCAGATCCATCCATGTTGTTGCAAATGGCAGTTATTTCATCTTTTCTTATGGCCGAGTACTATTCCATTGTGTATATATGTACCACACCTTCTTTATCCAATCATGAGTTCACTCATATGTGGCATATAAAACTGAAGGCAAAAAAGGAACAAGACAAACAAATAAAGAAACAAAAATGCACAGACACAGACAACAGTTTAGTGGTTACCAGAGGGTAAGGGGAGAGGGTGGTGATAGAAGAGGGTAAAGGGGATCAAACGGAGGGTGATGGAAGAAGAACTGACTCTGGGTAGTGAACACATGACGCAATATATAGATGATGTGTCAGAATTGTACACTTGAAACCTGTGTAGTTTTCTTGACCATTGTCACCCCAATACATTTTAATTAAAAAAAAAAAAAAAAAGGAAGAAAAGAAAAGCCTAACTAGCCTTCCATTGTTAACTGAAACACACAAGCAAGCCCCTTGGTTTTTGAGGAAGGAGATTGGTGTTTGTCTCATTAGTGTCTCCAACTTCTTAATTCTAGATCTTGTGTACCAAGGCTGAGAATTCCAGACTGGTCTCACAAATTGACAACACCAAACTGGCTGCTGATGACTTGAGAGCCAAGTAAGCCCCACCACACTGTCATTCGTGACAGAATTCACCCGGCATCTGATGCCACCCATTCCCAATATGATTGTCCCCAAGTCCACCAACCCTTCTGCCCCATACCATGTTGGCGCTAACCCAAAAAAGACCCTCAAAATCAATAAAGGATTAAGATTAATAACCGCTCACATGTATGTATACAGTACCTGTAGTTCCTAACATATAAACCCATCTGATTACGCGCCCCATAGTTCAGTAAAATACGCAGGGCAAATATACTGTTACCCTACTTAAGGTAAGAAAACTGTGGTTTAATGGGGTTCCGTTACTTATGCAAAGACATACAACTAGTACAAGACAAAGCTGAAATTTGGACGCCAGCTTTCTAAATCCTAATCCATTTCTCTCTGCACTTACACGGCATCGCCTCTTCGGGCAGGGGAACGAGGATAAACGTCCTCATCTCAAGAACAGCAATGTAGCATCATTCAGGCAAACTAATATAGGAATAATAATTAAGTGGTGATATTTATTAAATAGTTTCACCTCTAAGGAGAATAAAACCCACAAGAGAAATGAAAGGCCCAGAGGAAAATGCAGCAGGGAGTTCTGCTTGGCTTGATTTCTACCATCTACATTGTAATGTCTTTCATTTCATGCCTCATTTTGAAAGGTATGAAGCTGAGATGTCCCTGCGCCAGTTAGTGGAGGCAGATGCCAACGGCCTACAGAAGATCCTGAACGCACTGACCCTGGGCAAAGCGGACCTGGAGGCGAGAGTCCAGTCTCTGAAGGAGGAGCTCCTTTGCCTCAGAAACAACCATGGAGAGGTTAGAAAAAGCCCCAGAGTCATTACAAGTAACATCAATTCCTTTGAGTTGAACTTGACAAAAGGTGTCCCTACTAAATACTACTCTGTTTTTCAACCCCAATAATACCTACTGCTACTACCACTGGTGCAATGTGTTTCAAATCCATTGCCTACGATCCAATCTCTGAAGCCTCCATTGTCCTCTCCAGCTTTTCCAGGAGAAGGAAGCAACCCAACTTTATTGTCCTCACAGGTTTCCCATCTTTCTATAGGCATCCCTACACAGATTTCTACCCTATGGGTATAAGTCAATCTTGGCATAAACCCGTATTGGTGTCACAGAGACCAAGGCCTGTCATAAATGCCACCTCTATGCTGCTTCACCCATGACCCATCTTTGGAAATGACCTAAATTCTTTAAACCTCTGATCTTGCTAGTAAATTCCTTTTAATGATGCACATATTTGAACACATATCTGAAATAGCTTTAAGTCATTTTAAAGCATCTCAATAGCACCTATGAATCATATATCCCTTTATTGTGGGGTATATTTCAGACACAATTAAACTGAATTATTACTGCCGGACAGAAACAAGAACACAAGAGGGTCATGTGTTCACCAAGTGACTTCACCCTCTTTTTCTATAGGAAATCAGTTCCTTACAGAGCCAGCTTGGAGACAGACTCAACATTGAAGTGACTGCTGCCCCGTCTGTTGACCTAAACCGGGTTCTACAAGACATGAGATGTCGATATGAATCCATCATGGAGACAAACCGCAGAGATGTGGAACAATGGTTCAATACGCAGGTGGGGAAGGTAGAAAAGTCAAAACCCCCAAAGCTGACATTGCATTTCCAGGGACCCTTTATTCAAAGTTATGTTTTCCTTCATAATATCCATGGCCCTTCACTGTGTTTCAGATGGAGGAGCTGAACCAGCAGGTTGTGACCAGCTCTCAACAGCAGCAGTGCTGCCAGACGGAGATCATCGAGCTGAGACGCACTGTGAATGCTCTGGAGGTCGAACGACAGGCCCAGCACCGAATGGTACCCAGCAAACTGACCAAGCCTAGCACACTAGTGATGGCAAGAGGCCCCAACACTTATGTGTTGCAGTGATTCCCAAATTGCACTCCTCTGTTTGTTAAAGGGGCTATGGCCAAAAAAGGATTCTGTAGTCAAGTAAGCCTGGGAAATGCTGCACTAAACCAAGGCAAAACACGGAAACTTCTGGTGGGACTTTAATAAGCTGATATACACCATGAGTCTCCAAGAAGGGGATACATGATAGTCAGCATTCCAAAACTCGCTTGACTGTAGAGTCCTTTTTTTAAAGACTATCTCATGGCAATCATGATCCGTGGAGTACACTTTGGAAACACCAAGAGAGCATTTTATTTTATGCAAAGCATTTTTACAAACTATCAAATTTATAAAATAATCTTCTGAGGTAGGTGGAATAATTATTAAGCCAATTTTACAGATGAGACGCAGAGAGCTAAGGGGATTTTTCCCAAGCCAAATCCAAGATTAAATTTCACGTCACCTGTTTTATAAATGGAGACACTGAGATCCTAAGGCATTATAAGTCACAAAAGAAATAACTCTGAGCCAGAACTGAGGTTCCAAAACTAGAACCGATTCTGCCTCATTGTACAGTCACTCTGAAGAGTTTTGTCACCAGCTAGTCATGTGACTGTGGGCAGCCCATTTAACCTTCTGAACCTCGGTTTTCTCATCTATAAAAATTGGGGACAATCATGCAAATAGCAGGTTATTGAAAACTAAAATTCCATTACCCATAAACTTACAGAATGATAGAGCAGGAAAGAATTTTAATCATCAAAGTTTCAACTCTCATATCTTATGTATAAAGGAATTGATATAGTGAAGGAATTGTTTATGGCTAAAAGTCACTCATTTGTTTTTTAAGGTACAAACACTCAAGTAAGTTGGAATATCTTTTTCTCTCATAGGTAGGAAAGTGTGGTAGGAGATTATCAAGTGATTAACAAAGAGGAAGATAAGTAAGCAGTTAACAGGAGGCAAAAAATACAGGCTAGAGGGAAGCAAGCTTTAGCATAGTGAATACTTTTGATTTGGGATTCGCTTGGTGAGGTGGTAACAAGAGGGCGTGGAGACCCATCAGTACCTGTCCCAAGGACACTGCGGTTGAAAATGATACAGCTCACAAGGGACCTGGGCTTAAAGGAGTCATCATGATAAATCCTCCTTTCCTCCTCCATGGTAGAGGGACTCCCAGGAATGCATGCTGACGGAGACGGAGGCCCGCTACACAGCCCTGGTGGCCCAGATCCAGTGTCTGATCGATAACCTAGAGGCTCAGCTGGCGGAGATCCGCTGTGCTCTGGAAAGGCAGAACCAAGAATACGAGATTCTGCTGGACGTCCGGTCCCGGCTGGAGTGTGAGATTGCCACATACCGCAGCCTGCTGGAGAGCTCGGATGGCAAGTACGTAAAATAAAAGCAGCTTTATGAGAAAGAGGCTCACACATACACATATGTACACTACCATTGGCAGCATGGGGACAAGTGCTGTGTGTGATTTTCCCAGTGACGGGAGCTTCAGATGGCAGGGTCTGTACGATCTCTCAAGCTGTGCCGTCCGGAGACCTACAGCTGTAACCTAGTCCAGCTGAACTCAGTTGTTCTGAAGAGCCAATGCACCAGCTCAGTTCCTTATAGGTTGGTGTGTTTTTTTTAGCTTCTTAGAGTTTTAAAAATTACTAGGGATAAAAATGGTTTCCCCAAAGCAGAACCTTCCTGGTGACTTACAGATTTTCCCCACTGAGATGGACGTCTGAATTTTGTGAGACTGAACAGGCAACCCTGCTTCCTTTGGAGGAATATTCTGCTCAGGCTGAAACCCCGAACTCTGTCCAGCCACTTGTTCTTGCTGCCAACAGCGTCATATACAAATGCGTGCTTCAGCCTCTTTTTTTAATAGAAGGTGTAATGTTTTTACATGATAAGCTAACCAACCCATAAGGAACTGACCCAGAACAAGGGTTCTTGGAAGCAACCCAGTCCAAACGAACACTCCAAAAGCAGACTGAGTTACAACTGTTGAGGAGACCTCCACCCCACCCCCCCTTCAAATAATCAGGGAACTCTGGTCACAGCATTCCTTCAGCTGATTGTTCACATTATTCTAGCACAGTGTGAACCCACGCTACCACTTTGAGGAGCTACAATATACCAAAGGGCCTGGAGTCATCAATGAAAGAGTTCTTACTATTAATTGCTTGCAGCTCCAGTTCTCTAAAGACTGTTCATTTGTAGACACCCAGAAGGCACTGTGGTGCTTCCTGACGAAGCGTTGAGAACTCTTCCATAGATGGGGCTCAGGCCATCCGTCGGGTTGTGACTAACTCTCTGACAAGACAAATATCTGATTAACTTCCTTTCCTCAGATAATCAGCCCCTCCATTTGTCCCTTGTCACGGTTGACCCTGTGAGTTTAGTTCTATGCTGCAGATGAAAAAGTAAAGTCAGGAGGGCTAGCTGACTTATCCGAGGTCACCATATAAATAACGGAGCTGGGCTCCACCACCACCTTTGACTCCTGGCCTGCTGTTATAGCTTCCATACGCTGTGGCGTGGACTGTAACAGTGGCAGACATAATCGAACACTTCTAAATCTAGGATGCTGCTTTCCCATGGATCTGGTCGGATTCTTTTGCTTCCACCAACGACAGTACAAAGTGAATGAATAAGCATTTGGAAATACTGGTTTTGAGTGACCCGTGTTAAAAAATTAACCCCCACCATTTTTCTCCATAGTCATTGTTGCCTTCCCTCAGTCACAGGTAAAATTCTGCTTTTTTCCAGGCTTCCCTGTAACCCGTGTGCCACCAAATGCGAGCCTCCCACGTGCACATCCAGTAAGGCCAGAGCCATGGAAGGCACAGCCCCAGCACACACATCCTCTTCAGACCCCCGAGGGCTACCCGAGCCCTCCAGCGCCTGCAGAGCCCTGCCCCTACTACTGGTCAAAATCTGCACCATCACCAAGGAGATTAAGGATGGGAAAGTCATTCGTTCTCACGAGCACGTGCAGCCTTGCTTCATCATCAGAGCTGCCAGAACCTAACATGCCAAGGGGATGAAAATGACCCTCATGCATGAGAAAGAGGCCAATGCTTGCTCCTGCCAGAAAGGTTTAAGCACTCCTCGGTCCCCTCAGGTACCTAGTTTCTTCCTACTACAGGGGGTCTCCACTGACAGACAGAGTATCTTTCCTTCTGTTCCTTTCCCAAGTCTCTGCTGCCAACGTGATAATCACTGACATTCTCTGGAAGCACATTTCACATTTATCTGCAGGACAAACACTGATATGTAAGTGCCCAGGAAGGCAACTTACATTACTGCCCACAGGCGAAGGGCAGGCTTCTCTTTTGTTTATTCAGGTCTTATTTACTTATGTTCCTCATTAGAGCCAGTCAGACAAGTTCTAGGATTGGTTTTGGCCATGGCACATGAAGGTGAAAAGCTACAACCTTCCCTTCTTAACTCCTTCTTTGGAATTAGGAAGAAGCTTATGTGGGAACAGCATGAATAGAGAAAAAGATCTTTTTAAGATTTCATTTCCTTGAGAGTCAAGAGTCTGAATCCTGTTGAACTCTGTTTACCCATTCTTACATATTTGACCTTCTTCAAGATATTTTTAAAGATGTCTGTGTTTTCCAAAACTTTGGGAACTATTAGGTCTCCAAATATTTTCACTGAGAACCAAGAATAGTTATGGTGAGTGAATCTAGAGCATTGTGAAGAAATAGCATGGATCCTCTCATTAAACATTTGCTATTTCTCTTTCTGTTCTTTAGGGAATGGGATTTGGTTCTGATTGTTTTACAAGGGACATGTAGCTGGAACTCTCAAGACATAACCCTGCTCTTCTATCTCCCTGTGATGGGTGACCATGAAAAACATAACTAAGATGCCTGATTCAATCTATCCACCAGACAGAAATGGACTTAATATTCACAGACTTTGCAGAAAAGTAATCATGAATAATTACTACTTGCAAGCATAAGGCAGGCCCACTGTGAGAAGGCATCATTTCCGTCCCAGCCATTATCAAAGCTTCTTACCGTAGGGGCAGAGGGTTTCAGTCATTCCCTACAAAATTATTTGACATTTCCAGAGATTTTAGTAAATAATTCCAAATCAAACACAGAATGTGGAGCCAGAAAGCCTGAAGTCTTGAACTTGTCACTTCCCAACTGTGCCCCTGGGCAAACATTTAGCCTTCATTACATTTAATTTCCTCGTTGGTTAAATGCGGATAATGCCTACTTCATAGGGACATGGTGAAAATCAAATGAAATTATTTATGTAATGCTGCTTTGTATGCTGAGAAGTACTACACAAATGTTATTTTTATATAAGCTTGATTTTTAGCCACAGCTCTAGACCGAACTGTGTTATTATCATTTCATGTTAAAATTCTTTCTCCATGAATTTAGTTATCCAGTCATGATTTTGGAGTTTTAATAGTGTTTGGCTTTGCGGGGCCGGGGGGCGGGGGGGGGGGGGGGTGGAGGGGAAGACTAGAACAAACTGCCCTGTGAACCAGCCTACTCAATAAAGCATTTTTGAAGTCTTAGGGTATATATCAGATATCAGTTGATGACTGATGGCCACATCAAAGACAAAAGCATTATTTAACTCACAGCTCAGCAATCCACTTCCTTCAGACAAGTAGCAACTTACATTAAGCAAGTGGAATGCAGAACTCCCAGGGTGATCTCTATGAATAATTTCTCTCTCATCTGAATACCCACGTTACCCCTGATAGCACCTCTTTGCATACTATCTCAGACTGAAGGATGGAAATGGGGAAAAAGCTTGGGGCTTGGACTCAGAAACCCTAGGACAGAGTTTCAACCTGGTTTGGGTGTGTGACCTTGAATAAAAGGGACATAACTTAGGCCCTGCCTCCAGTACAGCTGAAAGAATTAAATGGGATAATGAAAGGTGAAAGGGTCTTACAAGCTGTAAAGTGCTCTGCAGAAGGAAGTTTACGCCCTAAATTGAAAATCAGGCATATGTCATTTCTTTTCATACCCCCTCCTGTGTCTGGTTCAGTGCTGGTCCCTGGTGAACCCCGTATATACTATACAACATCAACACAGACTGGGAAACCAACTGGGGAGAGGTCAGAGCTGCTCGGTCTGCTCTGAGTTGTGATTCCAACAGGATTCAGGGTTCAGGAACCTCGATGGACTCAGGGTAACCTCAGGCTGATACAGCTGTGCCATTGTCAATTTATCCCCCAAATAGGACATGTTCCTCCCACTCAGAACAAAGTATCCCACATGCTTTCTATGATACAAATAAATTATAAACTGCATGGTGAAGAGGGGGGTTGATCCCTCGGGCATATAGATTCTGTAAGTGTCTTCTCTGTATGAGGGAATGTAAAACCATCTGCTGGACCTTGTACATGAGAGGTCAAACCTTTTAAGGGCAATACGGAGTCTGGATTTTTACCAGGAAGCTAAATCAGTATCCTATGCAGCCACAGGAGGAAGTTAAAGGTTTTTTGGTTTTGATTTTGTTTTTTCTACATAGGTCAGCATAGATCAGCAGCTAGAGTAAAAAAGAGGCTACTGGAGAGGGGAGGGGGCAGATTCGATACAAGCGTAATTTGAGCACAGCTCAAAACATAACCATGAATCAGGAAACAGCATGGTCTCTGGAGCCTGAGATCAAATCCCACCATTGCTCCTTCACTGTGAGACCTCAAGCAGGTTATTGAACCTTTCTGAACATCACTTTCCGCATCTGTGAAATGGGTGTATTTATAATACCTACCAGCAGATTCTTGTGAGAATTAACTAAACTAAAGCATGTAAAGTACTTAGAGGAGTATCTGGAAAACAGCACGTAGTCAATAAATGTTAATTATTTTTATTAATATTGTCATGATTAATGTAGATGTAGCACCCATATGGGTCTCTTTGGGAGACAGTCCTGTAGAGTAATAATGCCATTACTGCCATGATTTCTATTACTACTACTAATAATAATGACAGCTGCAGTGTACAATAATAATAATAACGGGGGTACACTGAGCACTTCCCAGGCATCAGGCCCTGTGCCGAGCCTGTCACATGCATAGCCTCTAATCCTCCGCCCCACGAGGCAGCTCTTGTTACTCTCCTTCCAAATCTCAGACAGCGTAAGTGACTTTCCCAGACCTAGACAGTGACAGAGTCAGGACTCTGACTCCACATTCACGCTCCTAACCACTGGGCTAAATTACAGACACTTGACACCCAGAAGTCTGTGAGTCCCCGTCCTGGCAGACACAATCATACAAAGCACTGACTGCATGGAGCAAGATGGCTTTATGTTTGCTAGAGCCTGTCTCAGAAGGGGTAGGGATATCAGAACCCATTTTGTGGTCCAGAATTGTATTTCTAAACAAGGGAGGTTTGGGGAAATATTTTCTCTACATTTTGTCTTTTTTCAGGTTGACTCCACTTTAATAAGCTAGCTGGTTCAAACTCTTCCAAACATGCTTCGCTCTTCCCCTTTGTCTCTTGCCCATTAACCGCCCCCCCCCACCCCTATACCTGGCCCACGACCTCTCCCTCCTCATCCTCTAGGATCAATTCCATCCATTTCTCCAAGTCCCAAAAGAGGCTGCCCACACATTTTCCCTCAACAGTTCGATTAGTGGTAACGCTTGACATTATTTCCCACCAGGATTGCTCTAGTTGACCCCAAAACCACCAACATCTAAATCCCCTGGGAAACTTGTAAAATTCAGATTCTTGGATCTTATCCCAGAACAAAATTCGCAGTTGAAGCATGTGTGCTGAATTAAAAGCCAATGCTTTCTAACTGACAAGTGAAGTGCCACTTAGTTGAAAGATACGGATGATTTGATGCGTTTATGAGGTTCTTTTAGGTTCTGACGCTCGCTTGATAGATGACCACACTTGCAAACAGTTCCTCTTCTACATGTCTCTCCACTTGTTTATAAAGCGGGGCTAACCATAAGGTAATAAGTACGACTCATTTAATCCTCACAACGTTACCATGAAGCAGCTACTGTCAATATTCCCGTTTAAAAGCTGAGGAAGCTAACAGAGAAGTTGAATGACTTGCCCAATGCCACACAAAAATAAAAAGGAATTGTAAGCACTTTGGTTTCTTTAGTAAGGTCAAAAAAAGTACGTGATACATTATATAATCAGCCTCGAAGAATAGAAACTGTTTTTCTCTCCAGTGTGGTACAGCAGATCTCTAGAACTTATTCATCTTGCATAACTGAAACTTTAGACCCTTTGATTAGCAACACTTCCTTTCCCCTCCCCCAAGCCCCTGGCAACCACCGCTCTATTCTCTACTTCTGAGTTTGACTATTTTAGAGTCCTCCTATAAGCTAGAATCATGCACTATTGTCCTTCTGCGACTGGCTCATTGCACTTAGCAGAAGGTCCCCAAGTTTCATCCAGGTCATTGTTTATTGCAAGATTTCCTACTTTTTTAAGGCTGAATAATAGTCCATTGAGTGTGTGCGTCAATATCAGATTCTTTTATAGTGCAAATCAACGTTCCACAAGGAGTGGAAGTAAAGAAGCCTCTATTTTTTTAATTAAAAAAATATGCTTTTACCTTTTGACCCCTTCACCCATTATCACTCACATCACATTCCTTTTTATCCATTCATCCGACAGTAGGCACTTAGGCAGTTTCTGCCCCTTGGCTACTGTGAATAGTGCCACACTGAACATGGGAGTGCGATTATCTCTTTGAAAATTAGAAAGGTATTTTGATGGCATCTAATAGCCCTTTTCATAGCAGAGATGAAGAACTGGGGCCCAGAGAGAAAGGGGACTGGTCCATGACTACAGACAGTGACAGAATCCAGCACTCTCTTCTACTTCTCATTCCCCATCACAGTAGACAGCGGTAGACTTGGGTCTGATGGAAACAACCCAGGACCATATGGCAGTGACCTTGGGTTCTAGTTCTTAGCAGCAGCATTCGACTTCCCAGTGTTTGGGCTCTAGGTACTAACTAGGGATCTTTCTTTTACAATCCTGATGTTAGTCTGTAAATAGGAAATGACCCCAGAAATCACATTCTTCAACTCCCCCACCCCATGTCTTTTAAAGGCAATTAGATGCTATCAATAAGATCTTTAAGTTCTTTAAAAGTTAATGGCTGTATGTTGTTATAATCACTAATTTGCATAATTTCCATTTATATCAAACAATGGAGAAAAGCATGTCACTCATTGCCTGTGTAGGTTTATCCTGATTCTGTTCATTTTGATTTAAAATAAAAGTTTTCATAATAAAAAGCATTTTGAAAGCAAATGCCCAAATGAGAGGGAGGGAGAAAGAGATTGAAATTCGGGAGAGAAGGAAAGTGTCCCAGAGGAGACAGGAAGAGCGCCATCTGTGCGAGGGAGAATTTCTAGGCTGAGGCAACCAGCACCCATGACACAGTGCCGCATTTTAGTATCAGTGCAAGCAAGCCCGGAATGCATTGTTTCAACATTGTAATTAAGTGTCTTCTATAGGAAATGAATCCTTTGGCTATTTGGCTGGCTGGAAATAGCTGGTCAGTGTGTTCATGCATGATTCACAAGCTTCATGGGAACAACACACGCATCCAGTTCAAATGGGAACCTTATTTGGCAACACTGAAAAGGTTTATTTAATTGAATTAGCATTTCTGGTTAAGCTGAAATGATATTTGGAGAGTTTTCTTAGGTGATGCTTTTGAGCCACAGGCCACCACTTACATGCACATAAGAAAATCCTGTAACTTGAGTGAGATAAGAAGACTAGGATGAAAATTCAGAACAAGGGGCCTCTACTGAGGCATTAGAAAAAAACCAGAAGACACCATTGGCCAGCTCTGGTCAAGAAGCAAAATCACATGCTGATTAAAAACCGATGCTTGAAGCTAGGTCAGCTGGGTCTGGTTCCCAGCTCTTCCACCTCTTGGTGAGAGACCCTGGGCAAGTCATTTAACCTCTCTATCTCCACTTCATCTTTAAAATACAGGAGCTATTAATAGCATCTACTACACAAGGTTGAGATGATGGCATTAATTAATGCATATAAAGCTCTTAGAGAGTGCCTGGCACCCAGTAACATTGTTAAGTATGATTTCATTGTGCTGCTCTGAGAGGCTTACATTCCATTGGCCAAACAATCACACTCAAGCTAACTAAGTATTTCACTTGAGGTGACAATGGCACAGTCATGCAAAGCCATTGCGATACCTAACTGAAAGCACTAGATTAAGGATAGACCGTTTCTTTTTTATTATTTATTTTTTAAATAAAAATTGTATATACTTAAGGTGTTTCGATGCACATACACATAGTGAAATGATAACCACACAGAAGTCCAACACTTCTATTTTCCAGAATGTTATAGAACTCAGTTGGAAAGGACCGCCCCATAATATAGCAACCTTTATACTCTGGCAGCCAATAGGAAGAAGATGGCCCAGGAGGAGGCGTGAGGACAGTGTGAAGCCAGCACTGTAAAGTGGACCACTTCTGTGGAGAACAGAAAAGACTGGGGAGTTCAGATAGGGTTGGTGGCCCTTCTTCTAGTGCAATACCTGTTGCCCTTGTCTCTCGTGGCCCCAACATTCCCTGGAGTCAAGTGATGGGCTCAGTAGAGAAAACAGCAGAAAGGCTCCCGCAAAGCTCTCAGAGTTAACACAGTCCAGCCAATACATAATCGAAGTGACCCGATATATGCAGGCGCTCCATTGCCTCCTAGGGCCAACAAGTAGAAGAGTAATGCTTCTCCTACTCAATTAAAAATCGATTGCATATTATGCCTCAGACACTGTGCTAAGTGCTTTACATGACTTACCTCACTCGATCCTCAGAACAACCCTACAATACTATTATTCTTCCCACTTTACTAATCAGTGAGCCAAAGCTTACAGAGGCTAACTGCCTTGCTCAGGGTCACACAGTTAGAACATAGTCAAGTTCAAATGTGAACAAATCCATGCCTTCTGTACTCCAGATGCCCAGGCCTTAATCAAACTCAAGTTGGACAATATAATAGCTGTAGCCCAATCAAAGGCATAAATAAAGAAATAAATTTTTTGTCACGGAGTTCTGAAGAAGGTGAGCCCTAAAAGCAACAAGCCAGTGTCCATATCCAGCCCAACCCAGGAAGGAACAAGGCTGAACACAGTCACATTAGCACATGGAGAGTCGGGGCAGCTCCTCAGGGGACAGCCTCCTTCTCCTCCGGTTCCATTTGTGCCAAACAACCGTCCTATCATAATCTGGGTTCTCTAATACTCAGCTACAACAAAGAAGGTATTCCAATTTGCATATGGAAACTTCACAGTTGCAGAATGGACCATCTCTCAACGTTCAGTTAGTGAAATCTGCATTCTGGCTCGTTCGTCTGGTATTTAAGAGTTAGGTTCCTGAGAGTTGGCTCCTGAGACTCCCTTTGATTCTGGTGCACTAATAACAATGATTCTTCTGAACCCACCAGCCTGAGAACAGACACGGACCACTGTGACTGCACAGAGGAGTGTCACCTTGTGCAGCTCTGCCTGGGAGGCCAGATGACCTAACTAGATGGCGTCTCCACCTCATCTCATTCTAATTGCGGCAGTTGGGTTGCTGGGTTCACATGAAGTTTACGGTTTGAGGCCTGGCATGGGATGGCTCTGTGCCACTCGAAGTAAAACCAAGAGGTCTTGATTAGAGACACATCAGGAAAGCACAGATCTCGTTTCTAATCCTCTTCACACTCATGGTGAGCACAGGGTTGACACAATGGCTGCCAGACACCCATGTTGCCAACAGACGATGCATGGCTTCATCAGCAATCACGGGTTGCTGAAGCTGCAGGGGACGTTCTGGTTTTGAGCCATCATAAGGTTAAGAGGAGAAGGGTGATAGGATAGGATATGGGAAGCACCCCGCCCCAAGGTCCCTCTGCGTACAGGCTACAGATTGTTGGGGAATAATAATCAGAAGTGCAATCAGATGTATTCGGTTTACATAGCAAAAGTAGAACATGTTATGTCTGCAAATTCAGGGGAAACAGGCAAAATAAGGAAGAAAGCATGTATACTCTTGTGGCCACCCACTGAGATAAGCCAAGAGGCCATTTGGAGCGCACCCAAAGAGAGCAGAATCGATGTCAGTGGAACCAGATTTCCGGCCTCATGTCCGCCGTCCCAGTTATAGCACCGCCTCTTCACATGGATGATAAGAAGCCTACATGGTAAACAGCAATTAGTGACAGAGAAACCACCGTTCAGGTAGCTCTCTACCTGAGAGGAATCCTGGTCCACAGAGGAGTTCAGAGCTGCAGGCAGACGATGTGATCAGGAGGGAGACAGGCTTGGCTTGTAAATACAAGACGAATATTCACACCTTCCCTGATGATGGTAACTGTCTGCCCCCGATCTTCAGGACAAGGCTTGATTTTATGTAATTTTATACTTTTCAATACAAATCATTTGTGAAATGTTTTGTTAAATGTGATTTAAAGTCTATAATTTAAGAGACACCTCATGTTCTATCTCCATAAAACATCAAGACCCAAACTGGAGATTGATACATACAGTAATAAAGTCATGAGTGTTTAACTCCACCAACCAATCAAGTTTCCAGGTTGTACGTCCAGCCTCAAGGGACACAACTGCTGTAAAGATAGTGCATATTAAGGTTCATCGCTTAACTAATAGTTTGAAGATATAAACAAACTCCATAACCTTATGGGGTCATCTTTTTATAGCAACAATAACAATTCACTGTGGAGTTCCAATGGACAGACTACGTGTTCACCGCTCTCTATGTGCATTTTCTGCACAACTGCTCATTTTACAAACATGGAACCTGAGGTATGAGCTGTTCATTACTTACCAGAGTCACATGGATAGTTGGTGTCAGAGACAAGATTCAAACCCAGGACTGTGTGGGTCGAGACACTGCACTTTTAACCATCATGCAAAACTGCCTTTTCCTTTTTTTAACCAATATACACTTTGCAAGAATTTATTCCCTGATTGACATTTTATGTTCTCAATATTAAAAAAACAGCTACCGGGAATGATTCTGTCCCTCCAGACAATTCTGGCCACTCTTCCCTGACCTCTCCTCTGATTCTGGGAGAGAAAGGAGAGGACAAAGAGGGAGAGAAAGAGAATCATAATACATGTGGGAAATGAGGCAGACAGAGAGATGGGAGGGAAAGAATGAGCGTGAGATCTAACAGAAGGCACCTGGTAAGTGCTTTCACCTGCTCGAAAGAAACAGGACAAATTCCAGCCTTCCTCAGGGAGAACTGTAAGCCTGGTTCACTGTGCTCCACCCACATAAACCCCAATTATTATAATACCACATCACATACGGAATATTCTGGTAACTTCCTCAGAGTGGAAATAGTAATCTTAAAATACAAGTAACTTTAAACAGGTAACATAGTAGGAGTATGGTAGGAATATACCAAACAAAGAAATTGGAAATTATATTTGGGATATAATTTATATAGAATTTAAAAGGTACCAAGGATATTGAAATACATTCTGTAAGTTTAGAGCATTCTATAAAAAATGCGTAACTTTGGAACAAACTTGATCCAGAGTCAGAACATAGAGTGAAATAGGCTTATTTTACCTGACCAAAATAGAGTATTCTAACACACACACATGCACACACACATGTACACACACACACACACACACACACACACACACAAATGTATTTTAATGACAGCACCATTGAGCACTTTATGCGTAAGCCTGGATTACCTAATTCCCACAATACCCCTGGCAATCAGGGGTGAGTATTATGAATCTCAGGGTACATTTGTAGAAATTGAGGCCTGAGGTGCTGGCAGCAGGTGGCAGAATCAGAATTTGAACTGATAACCAGCACTGGCATCAGAATATTCACAAGCATACATTTAGGCTGACCTTTACATGAACTGTATTTATAAAATATCAACTCTTACAACTAATGTTTATTTTTAATTCATATAGAGACAGAAGAATGTCTTTGAGGCTAGAATGTTTCATTTAGCCCTTATCAAATGATACCTTCATTGGTCTCCTCTGTCTCCAGACCTGTGGGGTCATGGCTGCCGCAGAGACCAGGGTGATTACAATTGTCACCATCCTCTGGCCTATTTGCACCCTGCAGTTTACAGATCACAGAGCTCTCGTGTGCACATTGGTTACTGATTATATAACTCTTGCTTGTACGTTGCGTATCGATCCCATAGTTTGTGTATGTACATGACACACAGATTACATACCTCATGCATGTACATTACATACAAGTTACACAGTTCATGCATGTACAGGAACTCATCTGCTCCCCCCAACAGCCCTATTAATTACAGAGAAGATGATTATTAGTCCCATTTTAATGATAAAGAAGTTAAGATTACCCAGTGGGTTAATACTGTTACAGGAATCTTGATTTCTTCTTGCCCACGCAGTGAAAAATCAAAGGTCAGCAAGCTGCTTAGTATGCAAGCAGGGTTTATTAATGATACTTCTCAGAGAAGAGAATGGGCCTACCCCAGGTGGGAGAGAGGGAGAGAGGGAGAGTGAGAGGGAGGGGGAGGGAGAGAGGGCGAGGGGGAGACCAGCCCCTTGACTTACAGTTTGCTAGGTGGGGTGAGGGAGTTACACATTGATTTGGCATGAAAAGGGGGTGCGTGCTCTTCCATGGAAGGGCTTGACTGCCTAAGACGGATGGAGGTGTGTTGACCCAGATTCTTATCTTGCTCCAGACCACCTCTCATCATCTGTTGTTGTGAAAACAGATACGTGGTTGGGGGCAGTTAATCAGAGCTAGTCATGTGCTTTTTTTATAGGCACTGTGGACCCCCTCCCACCCCCTCCTCCCATATTTTCTGACTTCTATCTAACAATACCAGGGCAAAGACTTTACCGCCCAGGCCTTTCCACTAATCAGTCCTTTCCACTAATCCACATTGCGACAAAGACACGGAAATGTACAGCATCAACAGGGCAATTTTTTTTTTAAAGGGGCAGTGAATTCTTTGAAACTAAAAGTACAGAAAAAGTGATGATTCCTAACTACAAGAAAAGAGAGAATGGGGAAGGAATAAATCTAATTTTCCCAAGCTAAAAATCAAACCATGGCAAGTGACAAGCAGAAAAATAGGTAAGGAGAAGAACATCACCACAAATATAGAAAGGAGCAACCCAGAAATAAACTGGCAAAGATACTATAAAGCACATTAAGTCGCCATAAACACATGAAAGAAAAAGAACTATGAAGTCAGGGGTTCCGTAGGGGCTGGGCTCCAGGCACCTCTGCCACTGACTCACTGGACAACCTAAGGCAAGTCTTTCTCCTTTCACTGCTTTAATTCTTTCATCTATAAAAGAATTAGTAGTTACTTGTCCATAAAACAAGTTTAGAGTCTTGAACAAAAGAATATTTTAGCAAAATATATTACTTCCTGTCTAAAAGCATACTGACTAAGACAGGTATCAAACATGCACAGTTTAAGATAGCATAGTAAACACTGTGTTTATTCTATCATCCTGCAGAGACAAATGCAGCACACACATACTGCAGATGCCATAAGAATCAATAATAAATTTTATTTGATTACAATGTCTTTTCTTTATGGCAGAAAACTGATGCTGTGCTATTCCTCTAATATCCCTGCACATTTTACTAAATCATTCTTCTACAGAAAATATAAAATAAACCATCGTCCTCTCTTCTCTGGACAAGTGCAACGGCCTCCCAGCTAATCCCCACACATTTACTCTTGCTCTCATGTATTCTCCACAAGGCAGCCAGGGTTATTTTTTAAAAAACACAAATATAATTGCGGCACAGCACTCTTGTTCTTCAAATACTTCTGTGGTTTTCCACGGCTCATGTGTTGAAGATCAAAATACTTAGCAGAGTTGAGAAAGCCCAGCATCTAAGTGCATCGCCAAGTTCCATCTCATCCTACTTCCCTCCTTGTTCTCTATGCTCCAGTCACTTAGACTAGGTATTCAATTAATATTTGTTGAATAAATAGATGAATCAATGAACGAACGGACAAATACATTGTATTTCTTTTTGTTACTAGGAAGCAATATTTTGGTGAACCAAACAAATAGATCGTTGAATTTCAGGCACCGACAACTGTCAAGTGGGGAAGACTCCCGGGGTGCCAGCACCTTCCCACAGCCCTCCACACACTGGCGTTGCCACCCCATGCAGCTCAATGGGCTAAAGGTGAAACCTGCCAGGATTTCAGCAGATTGCATGAGGTGATGTCTCAGCAAACCCACACCAATTACTCAAAATGTCTCCTTAAATGGCAAAAAAAAAAAAAAGCAACGCCCAGTGAGCACTGAAGCTACCGTGTGGATTAATTCAAGGATTATCAGCGACAACAGTCTTTGCATAAGGGATTTATTTGATTACCTATCATGTTCTGCAGATTAAGATGATGATAAAAAGAAAAAGAAAGAGTGAAATCACTTCGGTCCTTCGCTAGCACTCCCCACCCACTAGTGGGGATCTGCTTTTCTTCTGTAGCCTTAAATGAACAAAATCATCCCAACAGACCTGGTGGTATGCCAAGTGCCAAAGGTAGCACAAAAGGACATTAAAGGCTTAACCCAGATTGTCTTGGCGCTCCTTTCAAAGTTATCTGGCTAGAACATCTCCCACTACCTTCTCAGAAGGGTTTGGTGTCAGCTGGAAAACAAAGTGAAAAAGGGAGGAGATACAGCTCCTTTTATTGAAGGTGATGGTGATAAATGAGATTCAACTCCCAGTATCATGGGCTAGGCCAACCCCTCCTTCCCAAGCTTCACACCACAGCACTGAGTGACAAGTATGTCACTGAAATGATGATTTCATCACCACCAGGTGACAAGATCCTGACAACCAGGCAATATGGTTCATTTCCATCAATATGGTTCATTTCAAGTACTGTACACAACACTCCCTATGAAATATTCTTGCCAAAATGAGCCTTTCTCTGTTGGTGATAATGCTAAACTGCCATGTCTCCCTGAGAACTGGCATCTCTAAATTCAAGGTATAAATGTGTATAGATCAGAAACTGCTCCTAAGCACCCCAGAACAGACCCTCACATAAAAGGTTGTGTCATCTGGCAGAGTATTGAATTTGAAAATATATATGTATATCCATTGACTGAAGGATACTTACAGGCAGGAACTGCCTCTCTAGTCACAGAATCAGAGCACCTCTAAAGTAGACTCTCAATAAAATAATTAATTACGTGAATGAAATTAGAGGATTTTAACCCTAATTATCTGTGGCTAGGGACTTTAACCAGCAATGGAATCAGAGACAAAATGCATAGTTTGGGGGTAGGAGAAAAAAGTCATAGAAACATTTTAAACATGGCTGGCCATTTGTAAATGTGTGTGAATCAACATCCCACAACTGCAAAAACTTTAGTGAACCTAAAGTATCATCTCTATGGCTTTAAAAATAATAATAAAGTACACAGAACAAGGAGCTGTACAATAATATAATAATATAACGGAATACAATAATATTCCATTCCAAATATATTCCGTACAATAATATAACGGAATCCCGCTGCCAGTCCTAGCTCTGCCACTTACCTGGCCATCGGCCCTTGCAGAAAGTACTTCCCTCCTTTTGTTCCCTGTCCATAAAATGATGAGTACCAAACAGATGTTAAGTATGGTTCATTCCAAAGTCTAATATTACGTTCCTATAAAATATGAAAATCCTAAACATTCTATTGGTAACTAGAGGCCAACAGAGAAAAGGAACCTTTAAAGTTTTATAACAATGGATCCCAACTTTTTCAATTTGTATTCTCCTTTGCAAAGTTAATGAAAGCTGTAACCGCCCCCCTCAGAAGAGTGAACATATAAACATGCATAGAATTTCTGCAAACAGTTTTAGAGATTTTACTAACTGTCTGAAGTCTATCCACTGAATTCCAAGTTAAAAAACCTCAGCGTAAGTTGAATCACTGTCTTGGTTTTTCAGTTGGGAGATTTTCGCAATGGACGCAGAAGCTACAAGAGCTTAAGCCTCAATGGTCAAGTAAGGCAGACGTGAGACATGTTGTTATGGCATGAACAACACAAGTAGTGTACACAACACTCCCTGCGAAGTATTCTTGCCAAAAACGTCAAACCTGAATCTAATAAAGCCTTTAGATCTAACTTACAAGAAACACACGGGTGAGAGGCATGTGTTAAAAATACCACAGGGATTCGATCAGCAAAATCCAGAATTTGGGAAATTCTATAGGATTTGTCTTTCCTTTCCAGCCGATCTTTCTGGCTCTATTAACTGGAACCTCTTGCTCCTTCCCAACCACAAAAGCAGTTGAATCCCCTTGGTTGGAGAGGTTATCTTTTTAAACTACACTTGCCCACAAGCATCTTTCTTTTTCATCTCATTTCTATCGCATTTAGTCTCTTGTACAAAATCCACTACTGCCTTGTATTTTTCTCATGACCAAAGTTAACAAACATTTATGGAGGGTCTACCACATCCCTCCATGAACTGGAAATATTGAGGAATTAAGGACAAATTGGCCATAGCCTGGGCCTTTAACCTTCCTTACAGTTAATACTGGGATAACTAAGGAGGCAGTGGCCTGATGTACAGTCTGCACAGCAAACATCTTCCACGTTTTCTGTGTCCCAAATTGCTCAGAAATATGCTAATACAGATTAGGACCTTAATAAACACAGACTGACTTGGATTTCTGTCAATACAGATCTCATTCAATTGAAATCTTTCGCTTTCTTTATTCTGATACCTTCTGTTGTTCCAATTTCCTAACTCTTCTCTAAAGGCCCCAAATGCTACTCATTTGTGGTCACTTACAATGTTTTGTCTGCCTCACCCTTATCTAATTCTTTCCTGCTTTTCAAAATGAGATTAAGAAGAGTTTCCAACACAGTTGTCTCATGATCTACCATTTGAGAAAACTTCCTTCTGTGATCTTGAAACTCTTCTTGCCTGTGTGCTGTGTTTGTCATTATTTTTCCATGCGTATTAGTTAATATATACAAATATTATTTGGAAGCAACCTTAAGCGGTCTTGCCTTCCCCTCCTGGTCTGAAATGATATACTGAATACTTTTTAACGTGAACCTCCCATCTATTGGCCCCTTTTTCCTAGAGAAAAATAGAAATATGAGAAAATTTTATTTTTGACAGTTTGATAAACTGAGGCACTTATAAAATGTTGGACATGGTGTCACTGCAGAAGCTGTTTTATTTCTATAAATGTCTAATCTTTTATGTAACCCTCCAAATCACAGGATAAGGACATAGCAATCTTGCCTAAAGATCTCCTACTCATCTGTCCTGAAATGTCACGCATAGTAAAAATCTACTTGGGGGTTGTTTGGGCCATTCTTCTCTCACTATAAAGGAGAGGGTGCCTATGGGACATTTCAGTGATGGGACGATTGTCTTTAAAAGGCACAAACACACTGCTCCCAGTTAATGACAGCTAACTGTTGACAGGGCTCCCTTCTGATCCCTGATACACCCACATGCAATCCCATTCATTCAATCCCCACCCAACCTCTGCTGCAAAACAGCCATTCCCTTTTAATGATGAAGTCTTGGTTTATCAGAAAGATGATAAACCAAGTGCACCTGGCTCTTGTGCACCCTACAGACGGATGTTCTCATCTGGGAGGCTGAGCCCACGTGAACACAAACCGACCCTAACCTCGAGCCAAAACAAGTAATCAGGAACCATCCACCCTGCTTGCCACCGCACATCTAAACACGTCTCTGTTTCCCTCGTTTGCTCTTTTTATCATGGCTCCCTTTTGTTTTATTCCTCCTGTCCAAAGATGGAAGGGACCATAGAACACATTAAAAGGGCACTCCCTCTGAGCAGCCCCAAGGCTTTCTTTAGTCTTGACTAAATTTTCCGTCTTGCACACAGTGAGATGAGGAAAGACCAAGGGACTTTTGCAAGGCTTCGTCGCCAGGGCGGACAAGCAGAGCTGAGTGTGCTTTAATGATTTTATTTGTCATTAGGGACGAGTTTGCCTTTGTGGTTGGCTAGTTCACCCCGGGAGAAGCTTTTTTCTATGCTCTGATTTTACAACTCACATGCTAAAGGGGGCAGGAACTTATGGTGCCAGAGGACCTGAGTTAAAATCCTGACTCTAAAAAGTTCATTATTGAGTTACCACATTTATGAAATGCCTATAAGAAGTCAGACTTTGGTGCTTGAAAGATAAAAGACATAATCCCTACTTTCAAGAAGCCTGCAGTCCCAGAGGAGTGTAGCAAACGCAGTATAAGGTGGTGTGGGGTCAGGATACCAAGCTGTCTGCCCCGCTGGAAGATCTTGGGATCCAGAAGAGGTGGTTTCCTCATAGAAGGGGCACCCAACTCATGCAGGAAAATTTAGAAAACGAATGTTGAAGGAAATAACCTTTGAAATACATCTTGAAGGCAGGGAAGCAGGCCTGGCAGCAGGCAGTGACTTTCCACGCAGTGAAAACACAGAGACCCAGGCCAGTGACATCTAAAAATTCACACTTTGAATTACATTGCGCATGCAAATCAGCTCTGACTCATTCACCTCCATGAGTCCCTGATTCTTTATCTGTAAAATGGGAACAATAACCCTTTCTGGCTACATCAAGAGTTGTGCGAATGAAATAAAGGATATCAAAGGGCTATGGAAACTGGGAAGTCGCATGGTCACCATTATGAAGAAGTGTTGTACTGCACTCTGTCAAGATTCAACTCAGTGATAACAATGCCACGTGGCCGAAAGAATCCCATCCTGGCTTGGCCACTAATCCTCTGACTGTCCTCTGCCACACTCCCACTATAGGCCTAAGTTTTTCTCCACTGTAAAATGAGTGGCTTGGAACAAAGAATGGAAGTCCCTTCCACTGCAGCCAGTTTATTTCTGAGTCCCCTTTAAATCTAATTACCAGTAGCCAGCACGTGGCTCCCCACCCCAGACTATGTCTTTATTCATTCCTAACCTTTACCTTGGCAGCCGAAGCATAAAATTCATCAAGCACATTGGACGACCCATGGCACATTTCCTGTTTTCCTCCGTGCCCTCTGCAGGTCACTGACCCACAGAACCCAGCCTTTCCAGGGTTCAGGCGGGACAGGCGGCTGGACAGTTAACAAAGGCCGCACTTCTCCCGGGGGCCAAGGGAAGTCCTGAGCGCAGGTCAGGGTTGTTTGCTTTTGAGGTGTGCTGGGATGAAAGGCACCTTGGAGGTGGAAGGCTCAGCCATTTATTAATTAATTATAATTGAGGGTTTGTTCTTAAGAATGATTCCTTTGAAATTACTTTCCATCAAACAGTGACAGCCACAAAGACATCAGATGCTCAGAACATTCTCCCTTTCCTCAGCATGAATGTTTTTATTCTGGGACCTAAGATTCTGTTCTGATCTGGCTCATCCCTTGGGAGTCTCTCCCACCATCGCTTTAGAGCTGGGATTTGTTTATTTGAGGGGAGCGGGGAATGTGTGTCTGTGTGTTTAATGTCTACTTTTTAAAAGGAAATCTATGCTACACCAAATAACATTTTTGTGGACTTTAATCTGACCCTTTTCGGCTCAATGGAAAAACTCCCTGGAAAGATTAGACAGACACCTGAGATTAATACCCACCTAATGTCGTGGGCCACACCTCCGGGTTACAACTGGAAGGGAGAAACAAACTGGTCTATCGACGTGGCTCTAAACAACAACAACGTGTGTGAAGGCCCGGGGCACTTCAAGATTGACCAAGAGGAAACACATGTTGCACAATGATACGATCTTGTTGGTACAGTTGTCAGAGAAGGAAACTCCCACAGCGAAGGGCATAAAACCATCCAGGGCAGTCTGGGGCGGCTTAGTTCTGCGGTGACAGGGAGCAGAGCAGAGCCGGCCCTGCCCTGCACACAGATGGGACCATGAACTCCAGACAGAGCTTCAGCCAGACCCCCTCCGGCTCCCTCCTTGGCACAGGAGGCAGCTGGCGCCAGCCAGGGAGCTTCCCCCGGGCTCCTAGCGTCCATGGGGGTGCAGAGGGTGTCCACATCTCCCTTTCTGTCACCTCACCAAGCTGCCTGTCCCCTGGAGGGTCTTGGGGGTCTGGAAGAGGCAGTTCCCTCCTAGGGGGAAATGGGAAGGTGACCATGCAGAACCTCAACGACCGCCTGGCCTCCTACCTGGAGAAGGTGCGCGCCCTGGAGGAGGCCAATACGAAGCTTGAAAGTCGCATCTTAAAATGGCATCAGCAGCGAGATCTCGGCAGCAAGCGAGATTACTCCCAATACGAGGAAAACATCAGAAGCCTGCAGGAGCAGGTAAGATCTTGGGTGACCCTGGAACTCAAGAGGGGGCTGCATTTCCAGGGAACCCTTGGGAGGAGAACTTAGTACGAAAGACAGTTTCCAGGAAAATGGCAAAAGAGCTTAAAGTAACTGTGAACAAAGGTATTTGAGGACATTTTCTCATTATACCTTAAATTTGGACTTGGGAAAGTCTGGTTTGCTTATTCAATCTTCTGTACATAAATGATGCGGAAAATCTAAAAAATCTAAGACAACCAGCTGCTGTTCAGTGTCACTTATGACCCAACGATGTCACAGTAATGACAAGGTCTGGTATGCATTCCTCACATTCAGTATACAAGGCACAAGAGCATTTAGTTACTTTCTCGTTACATCAGTTCTGCTCCACCTTAAAGAACTGGCAACAGTGTGATTATCCAGCAAAGAAAGGCTGAGTTATACTATGTTGGAGATCACACCTAAAAGCTGTCACTCCACTAGCAGATAAATCATTGTGACATCCCTGGATATTTCCTCTTGGGGGCTACTTGAAGTTCTGCGTTCTAGATGTTCACAGTTCTGAAAATGGCATATTGCTAGAAAAACATAATAAAATGAACACAATTTTTGGAGTCTTAGAGTTAGGATGAGTTATGGAGATTTCTTTAAAAATAAAGAACTTTCCAACCAAATATTTAAAAAGCTAAGCTTATATACCTTCTGGGACATCTCATAACATTGGCTAGAAGCAGGGGAATCCAGTAATCTCATAGGTTGTTTTTTAATGCTATATAACTTCCCTTTTATGTAAAGCAGTCCCAGAAAATGTCCTGCAAGATCTTGATTTAACCTCTCGTAGAAAGGGCATCACAGGTTTCCAATATTCCTACTTCTCACCACCTAGTCATCCTCACTTAAATGTAGGAAGGACCAATCAAGATAATATAAATCTGTCTTCATAATAAACCCTAATTATTGAATAATCAACCTAATAACTGACTGTGTAATTACCTTAACTATATAGTACATGGTTGTCTTTACAAAAAAAAACAAGGTGACTCAACAATCCTCACCATATTTTTTCATTAATAAAGTTGCTTTGCTTTTAGAATAGAGAGAATAGAAGATTTTTGCAAATGGACAACTGAGACCATAACTCCCAAAAGAAATATGGGAGTTAGACCTGGTCAAATAATGTATTATCTGACAGCAGAGAGAAGGCGACAAAGAAAGGAGGGAAACATTTATTGAGCACTTGTTGTATGCCAGGCATCATGCTAGGTATTTAATACACTTATCAGTGTTATCCCAAAGCTTTCTGCAATGATGGGAATGTTCTATATCATCTGATTTAATTCTCACGACAACCCTGGGAAAAAACTGAAGCTCATGAAAGTGAAATAGACATCCAAAGGTACCACAAGAGGCAGAGGTGGAATTCTAAGCCAGGTCTGTTTCCGATGGCCTCGATTTCCATGTGGTGTGGTGCTGACTAGCCTACCTCGTACGGCCATGATAGTGTTTATTGATAAAGCTAATGTATTACATTTGCATTGTTAATTAAACAACAAACCTTTCATACACATTACTCATTCTGTGAAGCAAGTATTTTTACCCCTAATATATACATAGATGAGCAGACTGAGACCAAGTGGTTGCCTAAAATCTCCAGAGCAGAGTTGAGAAAAGTGAGTGGGGCCAACGATGAGGGCCTATAAACAACCTGTAAACTTGCCCATGCTCCAGGTGGCCACAGATTCTGGGTTCAGACATTAAATAGGGAGCTTCCTCAGCTTCGAATGCGGCCCTTTTCTGGATTTCTTACCTCAGTTGTTACAGTTTCTCTATAGTAAACAACTCTTGGAAGTTGAGGATGTCTATCTATCCCAGTCTCCCCCATTTGCAGGTGAGAAAACAGAGGCCAAAAGACAACCCACAACTACTTGCGGCTGAGCCGTTCCCGGGCCTTGAGGAAATATTCTGAATAAATACAAGCACTCTCCCACTCTTCTTTAGGGATATTAAATGCTCCTCAAAAAGTCTATAAGAAACTGAGTTCGAAAGTTCATCCAGTCTTTTTGAAACACAGAGGTGGACATAGACGGATATTAGTATAGCTGATAATAGAACTATATTTGGCATTTTGGTTTACATTAAAAAAAAAATCTCTTTTCCTCTCTCTGGTAGGAGATTACACAGCCTGGAGCAATGACGCTGCACTAATACACCAACTAGATTTTTTAAAAAGAATTAACTCAGGGCCCTGGGGAGAATCCAAATGATTAATCATAACACACAATGTAAAACCTATGCCTCATACCTTATTTCTCAATCCATCTTCATCCATTCGTTACTGGATGTCTCAGAAATAGTGGCTGTATCATAATATTCTATCAGGTAACCCAAACAGGGGGAAATAGTTTGGGTGTCTAAATGTGCTCTATGTCAAGTGCATTTCAGAACTTAACACACACGTACTATGAGAATGCTGGCTGGGAAATCAGAGTTTTGACATGGGCTTTGCAATGGGTAAGTTATCAGTTCAACTCAGGAAAGCCCAATTAGCCCATGGGTGACATTTTTGATGTTTTCATTCTGTGGAGTATATAGTTCATGGTTTCTTTGGGTGTCATTCCACACCTCAGTGCACAACTAAGGCTAACCCTAGGGGTCCCCAGGCCTTTCTGGATGGAGCTACTTTTATTTCCCATGAGCTTAGAAATGCAAAGGATAAAGAGCCTGGAGGGAAAAGCATTTGGTAACAAAGTCCCTAAGAAGCACCATAGAGGGAAGACAGGAAAATACCTACAGAATCCTATTTTAGAACAAGGGAAGTATCCATAGTACCATTCGGAATCCACCAAAGGAAGGGTCAGCCAGCTCAACTATCTCCACCACAAACAAAGCGGTTGCATCTCAACATATAAATCCTGGGATTTGTCCAATGTAGACATTGGCTCTAGCGACAAAAGTGCAAGATTTCAAAGAACTTTTTTCTGAACTAATTTAGTTTCAACTAATTTTTCAGAGTGTCTAAAGTATGCCCAGAATATACTATGTTACACCATTATTTTATTTAATCTCTTCTAATTCTCATAACTCTTTGAGAAGAGGCTATAATTATTATGAGTACTATTATTGCCATTTTATGGATGGAGAAACTGACACTCAGCAATCTCACTCAACTAGTGAATGTTGGGCAAGATCCCAGGCCTGCTCTTTGAGCCCAAGACCCAGTATTGTTAGCTCTTCTGAGTTGTGCCATTGTGCGTTCATGATACCGAATTCCATGTAATCAACGGAGCTATAAATAGGAACAGGTTTTTTAAAGGTGCCTTTGTATTGAGGTATAGCTTTGTCCTATGAAAATGCTTTCTAAATAAAGGAATTATCCGTATAAATACAAGGGAATGTCACAGGAGTCTCTGGTTCCAACTAAGTTGCAGAAGTTCGGAGCTAGGACCTCTCGGGCCACCTGTTTTTAGTACAAACTCCTTATTTAACGGATAAAGAAATTGAAGCCCAGGTGGTAGAGAGACTGACCCAAGTTCACACCCAAGGTCACAACAGGAAGTTAAAGGAAAATCTTCCAGTTCCTAGTTCAGCACAGTATTTGGCACAAAACTATTATTATACCTTTGACACTAAGACATCTTCCACCCAATTTTTCTGAAGACAGTGACATACATCAAATGTGCACTATTTCTCTGATTACAACCACCAGGAAGTATTTACAAATCACATGTAAACACAATTGCTCAGCTAGACATTTTCAATAATATTTTTCTTTTAAAAGACATCTAGTGAAAGTCTTTAACTAGAGGTTTTAACATAGTTAAAGTTTATTAAGCTGCTTCATTCGATGGTAAAGAATTAATTCAGTTAATATTTTAATAGCTGTAATTGGGGCATTCTCCTCATGGAATAATTAACAAACAAATACACATCCCTATAAGTTATGTATATGACTACAGTCTCTTTGGACAAAAATATGTATGGTATGTGATGACTATTACAAAATACATTTCAAATTAGTTTAAATGTACTGTAAAATACATTGAAAATGAGTTTGATAAACTAACGTCAGTAATACTTTGTATCAGTGATACTGATCAGAAACACGAACGCTATCGCAGGAAGAATCTAAAATAATTATTGCATTTTAGGGGCACCAAACTAATATGCATGATAAGAAAAGGATCAGAACCTAAACCACTTTTAACATCTCAAGATGTGGATGCGCTTAAGCAAAACACTAAGCTACATTCATAGTACTCGAGGGTTGAAGGCATTTTGAACAATTACCCTCTTTCCCTTTCCTGTATCATGCTTTCAGCATTTGCATCAGCCCTGGCCTGTCAAAACTCCATGTAAAAAAAGACAGTGCAGGCCATATCCTTACGACAAATACAGTCTTCTGCTTTGCACCTAGTAGGTGCTCAGTAAATGTTGATTGATTTGATTATTCATTGTTCCGCTGCCAGAAGAAGTTATACAAGTCATACACCCAGGTGACTAGAGGGCAGAAACGAAGCTTTCCTGTGCAGTGTGTCCCACTGAAATGACTCTTCACATGTTTTACAGGTAATGAATGGTAAGCTGAGCAATGCCCAGGTCATTCTTCTCATTGACAATGCCAGGATGGCGGTGGATGACTTCAACCTCAAGTAAGTTCCTTCTTCACAGTGTGTGTGTGTGGGTGGGGGAGGGGGTGGTTTTGTTTTATTTGGGTTGCTTTTGTTTTTGTTTTGCAGAAGGAAAATTTATCTCACCATTACCCACATATAAAGTCTTACAAAAATATACTTAAACCGGATATAAAACACTCTCTTTGGTGTAATGAACTTTGAATATGAACCAAGAATTACATGTTAAAAAATTATTGTTCATTTTGGGGGTATGATAATGTTACTAGGCTTATTTTTTTTAATATATATTTGTTTCTTTTTTTTATTTTTATTTTTTTTATTGGGGAAGGGGAGCAGGACTTCGTTTGGGGAACAGTGTGTACTTCCAGGACTTTTTTTCCAAGTCAAGTTGTTGTCCTTTCAATCTTAGTTGTGGAGGGTGCAGTTCAGTTTCAAGTTGTTGTCCTTTCAGTCTTAGTTGTGGAGGGCGCAGCTCAGCTCCAGGTCCAGTTGCCGTTGCTAGTTGCAGGGGGCACAGCCCACCATCCCTTGCGGGAGTTGAACCAGCAACCTTGTTGTTGAGAGGACGCACTCCAACCAACTGAGCCATCGGGAGCTCAGCTCAAGGTGCCGTGTTTAATCTTAGTTGCAGGGGGCAGAGCCCACCATCCCTTGCGGGACTCGAGGAGTTGAACCAGCAACCTTGTGGTTGAGAGCCCACTGGCCCATGTGGGAATTGAACCGGCAGCCTTCGGAGTTAGGAGCATGGAGCTCCAACTGCCTGAGCCACCGGGCCGGCCCTAAATATCTTTTTCTTAAAAGATGCATTCTGAAGTAGTTAGGCATGAAATGTCACAATGTGTGTAATTTACTTTAAAATACAAAATGGAATACAGATGAGGTAAATACGGCAAAATGGTAATGCTTGCCAAATCTAGGTGATGGGCATGTGGTTGTTTAGGATTTTATTCTCTCTAACTGTAAAAAAAAAATAACATTGAGTCATCATCCCAGAAAGACATGCATGAAACAGACATACAAAGAACATACAGCATGGATTAATTTGCTCCCATTAAACCTAAGAAGAGATCCACCTCTAAACCAAGGTGAGTCCTTACAAAGATCACGCCTTCCAACAACAGGTGTACTTTTCCCTCCTTCTAACCAAAGGTATGAAAATGAGCACTCTTTCAAGAGAGACTTGGAAATTGAAGTTGAGCGTCTCCGAAAGACCTTGGATGATCTGACCATTATCACAACAGACCTGGAACAGGATGTCGAGGGGATGAGGAAAGAGCTCATCCTCATGAAAAAGCGCCATGAGAAGGTAGGACTCCCCAGGAGTCACCAGCACAGCTCTTAATTTAGACATTTCAATAGCTACAGAAGAAACCACCTCTATGCCAGTGCTATTGTCCTTCAACCTAAATCATCATCAGGAACCATATAAACATCGAATCTTTCCAATTTCAAGGTTATCTACTCAAATGTCAAATACAACAGCCAAAACACAATCACAATTAACAATGGACTGGTCAACAATTTTAATACACAGTGCTTACCTAGAGTTGTTTGTTAACATGATACTGGAAGAATAAATGTGTGAGAATGAACTTCCTTCTTTGACCCAAGGTGCAGCAAATTGAGGGACAATAGAGTAAAGAGAATCTGCCACTGACCAAAGTAAATTTGACTATGTAGGGGCAAAAATGAAGAATCCTAATTTCCGGAAACATTTATCCAACTTTCAAAACTTTACCATCTATCTAAAGTCCCTGAGACTTGAGAAAATGATAGAAAAATGATCCTTATTTTAGGCAAAAAAATTGCTTATGAACATCGAAGAGCCTCGGTTTCTGAACCGCTGGTTAGACAATGACTGTTAATTAACCCTCTCCTTTGGTCTCTTGGTTTTCGTGATATCCTATGGGCGTCAGTCCTACAGAGCCCATTATAACGCACGGAAGAGATTTTAAAAGCTTCTACACCTTTTGGCTTTGGGTTATTAAAGCTTTGGTCTGAAACCTGAAATGCTCAACTGCTTACTTATGTCATTGCTTCCCCCATGACAATTTACTGACGAGTACTCTACACGCTACGCAAACATAATTCTTGCTGAAACATTTTCACCAGGGATTAAGTCCGTAATCATAAACGCCATTTTATTACCTGCCTGGTGCTATTCTTTATTTTGTAAAAGTATAAGAGGGAAAAAAATCACATAATGTTTTGTCGTCAACAAGTAATAACCGAGAAGCCAAACCAAACCAGTGAACGAGCAGCAACCACATAAGCTGGATTTTTAAAAGATCCATTCACTGTTGCCAATCAACACACTCCTTTCTGATTGTCTCAGCCAATTCATTTTCTTTCTTTGTGATTAAACAGGAAATGGAGGGACATCATGTGCCAACGGACTTCAAGGTCAACGTGAAGGTGGACACAACCCCGGGGGAAGATCTGATTAAGGCCCTGGAGGATATGAGGCAGGAATACGAGTTTATGATAAAGAAGAAGCACCAAGACTTGGATGCTTGGTATAAAGAGAAGGTAAAAGAAAGGTGCCCAAACTTCCCGAAGGTTCCATTTCCACGTGGTCTAATGCCAACGCCTCTGCTCTTTGCTTGCTCTCACAGTCAATGGCCACGGCCCAGGAGGGGGCCAGTCCAACAGTTGTTCAGAGCAGCCAAACTAACATCCATGAGTTGAAGCGCACTTTCCAGGCCCTGGAGATTGACCTTCAGACACAGTACAACAGGGTGAGTCTGAGCGAGGAGAACCTGAGTCAGGTGTCACCTCCTCCACAAAGCCTTCCTGTTCTTTCTTGGGCCCAATACCCCAGCTCCCCTGGGACATCTCTCACTTCTCACTTTCCATCCAAATTGTTCATCACGAGAATGATAATACGAGCTATCATGTGTTGCATGTCCACATTGTACCGACAGTGTGCTAGGGAGTCCATTACGTTCAACGTCATTAACCCTCACAGGAACCTTTCCGGGTAGATCTTAGTGTCCCCACTTTAGAGATGAGGAAACCAAAGTTCCAAACAATTAAGTAAATTGGCCACAGTCCCACAGCTAAGTGGTCGGTGATGGAGCCACATGGTATGTGGGGGGCCGGGCAGCTCTAAACTCCCATAATCTCTATCAGGGCTCTCCCCACTTACAACCAGGCTGTTCCCCAAAACCTCATAGAGAAAAATTCTGGCGCCCACATGAATTGGTGGCAAATCCAGGCCTGTCTGACTCCAAAGTACTCACGAATGTCTTATCACCCAACAAACTAAGTTCTTATGTCTCAGTCATTTCTATAATCTCCAAGGCTTTTAGTGAAGTGATATGCGTGAGTGTCATAAGCACTCAAAATTCATTAAGCAAAGTCTATCTGAATCTTCTAATTCACCAATATCATTCCTGAATGCTCCTCTACCCTTGGTTTTGGGGAGAAATTATTAGTTCATTTTGTTGCAGGCACACATGGTAAATTACTGTTAGGTTTTAGGAATCGGTGATGGTGAGCAGATATTTAAAATCTGCACTGTCAAGGTGATAATGCATGCAGAAATAATTGCAGTGTTTTACAGCTTTCGAAACATTTTAATATACAGTACTTCACAACAATCCTGCAAGGTCAGCAAGGCATTCGTACCCGTTTTCATGCATTCTACTATCTGACACTATTCTAAGCATGAAGGACTCAATAATAAATGACTTTATATTCTACCGAGGATGATAGACAATGAATGCACAAATCATCAAAATATACTTTAGATGGAGAAAAGTGATCAAAAAAAAAAAAAATGAAGCATGGGAGAGAGGTAAGCCACACCAGGGTGAAATGCTGCCATTTTAAAAGATGGTCAGGAAAGGCTTTACTGTTAAGGTGATAGCTGAGCAAAAACCAAAATGTGGTAAGGAGGTGCATTCTGTGGCTATGGGGAGGGGGCCCCAGGTGGAGGGAACAGCAAATGCAAAAGCTCTGAGGCACAGGTGTGTCCACTGGGTTAGAGGAACAAAGGGAAGCCAATGTGACTTCAGTGAGTGAACAAAAGGGAGAGAAGAAGGGAGGAAAGGGGAGAGGAGGGGAAGGGAGGGGAGGGGAGGGGAGGGGAGAGAAGAGCAGAGTAGGAAAGGGAGGGGGGAGGGGAGGAAAGGAGAAGAGGAAAGGGAGGGGGAAAGGGAGGGGAGAGGAGAGGAGGCCATGGGGTAACAATGGAGCCAGATTGTGTAGCCTTGACCCTTGGAGGGAGGTCAAGAGGAATTTGAAACAGCAGGTATAGACCACTCTTTGAGGAGTTTTACTGCAAATGAAGGAGAGCAGAGAAGTTGGATGATAGCTGAAGGTAGATGCGGGTTTAAGAGAGAAAAATTTTAAGGTGGGAGAAATTATTCTACAGAGGGTGCCAGAAAAATGTATACACATTCTAAGAAAGGAAAAAACTGTATTAAAATTATGCTGATGGTAACCACTTTGAGCATCTCTTGTAATTGCAGAAGTCAAACGTGACTTGTATTCTTTTGTTATCGGTATATATTGAGTATTACAATATTAATACAGATGTTTCCTTTCTTAAAATGTGTGTACATTTTTCGGGCACCGTCTGTATTTGAAATCTGGTGGGAATAACCTAGTAAAGAGAACAGTGATGACACAAGAGCCGGGCAATGTGGAGATGACAGGAGCACAGACACTCATGTATAATAACAGGAGGGAAATGAGCACCCGGACACAGAGCCACGGATGCGGATGGAAGTGATGGTGGGGTCTCCTAATTGCTTTCATTTCCTCAGTGGCATATGAAGCAAGGCTGAGAGAAAGGATGGGGAGAAGGGAGGTTTGAGGACAGAGGAAAGGAACGAAACAGCCCTGGGGAGAACCGGAGTGGTTAGACCCGGGACACGTGGTTTAACGACCGAGCAGCATTAAATGAGCACCCGCAGTCATGACAAAGCGAGGGGATCCAGCACAGTTATGAGTTCCTCTTTGAGGTTCAAGTTATGTGCTCCCCAAAAGCAGGTGGGTGGTAAATCCAAACACAACAGGGATTTGAACTCAGTTCTCTGTATCCTAGGCCAACAACTTCATTTTGCAGCTTTTAGAATTTCCTCAGTAATGACAATTTGTTACCATTGTCATAATCAAAAAGTATTGCTTGTGAGAAGGGTTGCCAGATTTACCAAATTAAAACAGACACTCAGTTAAACTTGAATTTCAGATAAACAACAGAGCGTTCTTGGTATACGTATGTCCCATGCAATACTGGAGCAATACTTGGGACATACTTGTACTAAAAAATTACTCATTGCACATTTGAAATTTGAATTTAATAGGCGCCTCTATTTTATTTGGCATCCCTACTTAAGACCCTTCTCTGAAGACACAGAGAGACGGCAGTCCCAGCTGCTGTTTCTCTCTAGGAGTCTTCAACCTGGCCAGAGACAGAGGTCAGCATAAGGAGGTAAGAAGCAGGCTAGGGCGGGCGCCATGTGCCCAATCCAGAATAAGTAGCGTAAACAATAAAGACGACAGGAGTGCAGCAGACTTGCCAAGAGAACCCTGACACGAAGGTTTTATGCCCAGAAAAATGCACTTCAAGAGTCCAGCCCCTGCTCAACTCCTGACCACCCGAACCCCAAACCTGTAAGTCTGCCCACCTCTCATCCTCGCATCCCCAGCAGCCACCAGGACACCTAGCAGAGTGGTCAGCATATTCTAACTACTCCACAAACACACATTATTGAATCAATCAAGCCATCAGTCAATTCATGTTAGACATAGCGTTTCCTCTTTCAGAAATCTGCTTTAGAAAACATGCTATCAGAGACGCAGTCCCGGAACTCCTGCCGGCTCCAGGACATGCAACAGACCATCTCCCACTACGAGGAGGAACTGAGACAGCTCCGCCATGACCTGGAGCGTCAGAACAACGAATACAAGGTCCTTCTGGGCATCAAAGTCCACCTAGAGAAGGAAATCGCCACCTACCGCCAGCTCCTGGAGGGAGAGAGCCAGGGGTAAGGCAGAGGCGGTGAGGGGAGGGAAGATGAAAAGGGCATGACACTCCCACGTTTGCGTTCATGGACCGTAAGGTTCTGTTAGCAAGCATCACTCGAGAGCAAAAAGTTTCTGTTGAATTTCTCCCAAAGATACTTAGATCAGGTTGTAGTTCATGAAGCAGCAAGTGTGAATTAATCAGGTATTACTTCCAGGACACAGAGATTTGAGGTCAACAGCTAAAATTAATATATTAAACTCTCTAGAAAGAAACACTAAGAAGGTTTAGCGCTAGTATTTCCCAGGGGCAATGCACTCCATTTTGGCTCCAAAGAAAGGATGGCTGAGGGAATATTTCAGCCTAACAGCAGATTCATAAGAGATTGAAGTATCTAGATTTTCAGTCTGTTAGTTCTGATCACCTCGGGAAATAGCAATAACCGGCTACGAAAAGGGACCCTACATTTTATGACCTAAGAGAAAGGGTTAGAAGTGGTTTTTTTTTAACCCATAAATAGTTATAGGACAAAACTGTAAATAGTCTGGGGTGGGGGTAGGGGGGGCAGTTACTGACTTCAGATCCACACACTAGAAAGGACCCTGCTGGGGGGCAAAACCTGCAGGCTGCTGAAAGGATGGGGGTGGTTCCGAGACTTCGCCTGACCCCAGGGTTAGTAAGAGGCCTATTCACTGCCTTCTGGACCCAGGAGGGTTCTCTCCTGAACTCCTGACCTTGAGACTACAAAGCTCAGACAATTATCCTCATTAAAGAGCTATGAATTTACAAGCAGGCAAAGGAAGTAAGGTCATCTTGGGAAGTTTTTTTTTTATTGTTGCCAAAACTAAAATGAGCTTTAACTTTTTATCACTTTTATAGGACAATGGAAGAATCTAAGCTGAGCGTGAAAGGTAAAAAACTGTCTTTCATTGTTTCAATCTATTTTTTTTAAATCAGCATATTTATCCATTCTGCAGTACTCATAACCTTAGTGTACTCCCAAATGGCCAGTGTTTAATTTTTCTTTTACTCCCAAATGGCCAGGAATTTTGAAAAACAAATTGGATAATACAGAACAAAGTGAGCCCTCAATGTTGTCCTCAACAATATATATGAAAGCGCTTTGCAAGCAATAGATAAAAATAATCACTAAAACTCATAGACACAGACAATAGTTTAGTGGTTGCCAGAGGGTAAGCGGGGTGGGGGGTGGGGGGTGGGAGATGAGGGTAAGGGGGATCGAATATATGGTGATGGAAGGAGAACTGACTCTGGGTGATGAACACACAATGGGATTTATAGATGATGTAATACAGAATTGTACACCTGAAATCTATGTAATTTTACTAACAACTGTCACCCCAATAAATTTAATAAAATAAAATTTAAAAAAAAAAGAAAGGCAAGTTCAAGAAATTGGCTCTGTTACAACACAGCTTTCTGCCCCATAAAAAAAAATAATAATAATCACTAATATTATTATTATATCTCTGTTACAGTAAACAGAATCTGTTTACTAAACAAGGAAACTGGTTTTTCTTGGAAATTACAAGGAAATGGTTTCACATAAGTTCCCAAACTATATTCTGTTGAGCACTGCTGTCCCATGAGATTTAAATTGTCTATTATTAGGTTGGTGCAAAAGTAATTGGGGTTTAAAAGGTTAAAAAATTGCAAAAACCGCAATTAATCTTTTGCACCAACCTAATATGAACAATGTGTTCTATGGCCAGATACAGCTGGGAAGACTGTACCCGTCTCCTCTTGGCGAAGAGCCATGTTGTGTTTCAGTCCATTAAAGATGCAACAAGTGCTGGATGGGGAAGAAAAGGAACAAGAAATAGAAAGAAACAACAGAAGTTCAACTTTGTTAAACCCAGTGTCCCCAAATATCTTTGATCTGGGAACTCTATTTTCTCAAATTACTATCTCACAAAAGTTCCAAGAAACCAGTCTGGGACAAGGGGCACTTTCTGATTTGTTTGTGGTAAAAATGTCCTAAGGCATTAGGGGTTCAGAGAATCAGAGTTCCAGTAACCATCACAGAACAGCTGTCTAACAGCTACCCCTCTGCCAGGTCCCGACAGACGGTCCTTCCCCCTCTCCTCACCCATGTCCAGGGGTGGGGAACCCATTACTTGATGGGGTGGCCCAACCTACTGTTGGAGAGGTTTAATTTTAACAAAGTTCTCCCTGCATCTCTGTTAATGGTTTCAATTCTTCCCTCTCGTTTAGAATCAGTTGATTGATGTCAACAAAACACTATTCAAATAAATCATATCTTTGAAAAGTGTGACCGTAATAAACATCACTGGCTTCTCGTCCATCCCTCACATGGCATGCTTTCTAGATCTTAAAATGAGGTGCCCAGAATGGCATTCAGTGCCCTGCAAGCTCAAAGAATCTGTGATGCAAGTGCCACAAAGCCCACATAAGCAGAAAGGACTCCTCGAGTGCTTGTGGTCAGAGACTAGATGCTGCTTCAGGCATGCCTGGGACGACCTCTAGAAGATGACACTGTTCAGACACCCTCATTTCCTGGAGGGTAGGCGAGCAAAACTTTCCTTGGTGAGATCCCCTTTCATTCTAGCAGAGAGAGCCATATTGCCTAGTGATCACTGTGGAAGGCAAAAAAGAGCCTTCTGGTGCTCAGAGCAGGGAACTGAAAATAGCACATACAGTTCAGATGGTGGAGGGACCATGGCAGTGACCTCTTTATTGCTCTTTCTTTCAGCGTCTGCAGCTCCAAAGATCAAGGCCATCACACAGGAGAGCATCAATGGAAGAATAATTTATTCTCAAGTGAATGAGATCCAAAAGTGTGCGTGATGCCAATAAAAGTTTCTGCCTGTTGTAAAAATTACTTTTTCGCAATGGAAAGTCCTTGCCCAGACACAAATGGGTGAGTCCAAAGAGGTATCCTTGGAGTTATCAAACTTGGGAACTTTTTTTTTTCCTCTGTAACTGTTGGGACGGCTTTTCCTGCAGGCCCCCCCTAAGAGCTCAATCCCCCTCCTCCTCCCTCCTTATCGGAGCTGTCTCCCACGGGCACCATAGTTAGAGGCCTCCCTGTTAAAACAAAGTTGAGGGATCACAGCTGCTAGGGACGGATCTCCCTGGCACCCCGGCCAGATTCCCCCACCCCCCAACCCGGAGGCCTAAACATACAAAACAAAGCGCCTGACCCCAGTCAGTGCTCAGTTCTTTGGGAACAATCCCACTGGGCCCACGGGCGTCATAAAGCTGTGTTCTCCCTGACCTCTGGGAGCCGCTTGGGTTTCTCGGTCCTCGCCGCTTTTCCGCAACATAACAATCTCACCAGACATTCCATAATGATCTTAGTATACTGCTGCACTTTCTGAATCAAAGTATGAGTCCAGGAGCTTAACGCTCTATTTTCCTGCTACAGTCTTTCAATTCCCATCATTGTATACCTGTTCTGTAGCCAATAAAACTCCACACCAGCTGCATCAATGTCTTTTTTATACCATAAGGCAAGATAAGACCTCAAGGTCTCCTCCTGATAAGAGCACTATCCACGAAAGATCCAGAGGGACCTTAGCGTCCACAGCATCCAAACACTGGGCAGAATTCCTACCCCGCAGCCATGCAGCCTGGGGACAACATGTGGCTCACAAGTCTCTCTAGACTTCTGCCAGCAGGAAGGGAAAGAAATAGAGAAAGGGAGGCCCAGAAAAACTCACTGAGAATGTGAGATGACCAAACCTTATTCTAAGAAAGAGAGAGAGGGGAAAGAAGGAAGGAAGGAAGGAAAAAAAGGAAAAAAGAAAGAAAGAAAGAAGCAAGTGACCAACAAACCTTAAGGGCCTAAAAGAGACTTAAAGCTAGAAGTGGAAATTCATTTTAAAAAATCCTCATTATAAATAGATACAAAGACCATAAAAGGGGAAGTGACCCATCCAAAATAGGAACTGCAAATATTAGGATCCAGAATATTATGTTGAGGTATAGTAGGGGCTAAAACACAGATACTATGCAGCTCTGTCTTCTAAAGAAGACGCCATTTTCTCAAAGTGTAGCAGTGCGAGCCATTGTCCACGGTTGGTACAGAGGAGCAATGCTGGAGAAAAGGAAGATAGAAACCCACATACCTACTAAGACATCATCAGAATGTTGTAAGTGGAATTATAGAATATTAACAATTTAAGGGACTGTAGGCACAGGCTAGTCAAACTCTCCCATTTTACAGACAAATAAACTGAGGCCCAAAGCAATAAACACATTTACCCAAACAGTCACTGGATTGTTGCAGCTGGGCCTAGATCCAGCCCTCTTGACTCTATAACAGTTCTTAAACTAAAAGTGGTGTAATTTAGTTCCATTGGCATCTAACTGACAATGTCCCGTGCATTTTTGGTCTCTATGTTTTAACACTCTCTTGGAAAGTATCCCTTTTGATATTTTCTGAACTGGGCATCTGTGAAAACTGGATTAGTCTTCCCTTTAAGGCAATAATTGGTGTTTCTGATTCTTAGTGCCCAAAGAATCTGAGATTAGGCAAAAGGAACCCTGGAGAATCACATCATTGCAAAATGTGTTACTGATATAACTGAAATACATTAATTCTCTGGGGTAAAATTATAACTTTTATCTTTGCTGTGATTACCTCAAAGAATCTCAAAAATAACTACGACCCCAACATCTTCAACGAGTTTTCTTTGTGCAGTATTTGTCTGTGGAAACGTCCGATGTTTAGAGGGGGCAAGAATGGCTCCATAACACACTTCAGTAGTTCTCTTTTTCTATTTCATTTTACTATGAGAACTTCTTTATGTTAATAAGGTACTATTGTCTAAAATCAGATCTAAAAATGAATTTTTTCCCTCTATGTTAGCACCAATTCACTCTGCTATTTTAGACATTACCTCTTTCTTGAAATTTAGAAATTATGTATAAAATATACGTGCTTTCTCAAGGTAAAGTGAGTATTGCTAGCAAAATCTTTCGAAGATTATTCAAAAAGAATATGACAAGCTAAAGAGAAAGTTATAATACTTGACCCAGAAAGTAACCACTAACTTTCCATTTACCATCATAGTTTATATCTGATTTGGTAACAGCAAATTGTAATATATGAATAATTTTTCATTTAAGGAGCTAAAATATCCTTACAGTCTTATTAATTTTCACTGTAGCAATGAAGGTGAGTGACTCATCCCAGTTTGCCCAGGAAACCCCTCAGTCCCAGGCAAAGTGGGGTGGTTGGCCAACCTATCAATAAAGAATTACTCTTGTCTCAGTCCATTTGGGCTGCTATCACAGAATCCCGCAGACTGGGGAGCTTATAAACAATACAAACTTATTTCTCATGGTCTGGAGGCTGAAAAGTCCAAGATCAAGATACTAGCACAGTTGCATTCTGGTGAAGACCTACTTCTTGGTTCACGGCCTGTGTCCTCACATGATGGAAGAGGCTAGGGGAGCTCTGTGGGGGCTCTTCTGTAACAGCATTAACTCCATTCGTAAGGGCTCTACCCTCATCACCTAAGCATCACCCAAAGGCTTCCCTTAAAACCAGCACCTTTGGAGTTTAGAATTTCAACATAGGAATGTTTCAGACCATAACATCTCTATTTCATGAAGGAGAGACAAGTAGAGAGAAATTAAACCACTTGCCTTAATAAAGAGACAATTGCACGAGGTTAGCCTCTAGGTAACCTAAAATAACCTCTTTCCCACATCGAAATCAGCCCCCAAATCTTTTTTAATACCCATTACAAATCAATTAGTGCCTATATGTTCAGATGAGTTGCCAGCCAAATAGGTTTTCATTTATATTTGGTTTTGACCAACGCACACCCAACCCACATAAAGGAGTTGGTAATACATTGAATTGTTTTTATTACTGACATACTTTCGATAAATAGCAGCTGTTCAATTACCCAAAACCCAGTTGAACAAATAGTTGGCTAACCCAGAGAGGATAAAGTATTACTTTGGAATTATGTATTTATGTTGACATATTTTCCAAAAGTACCATAATATGGCTGGGTGGATAGATCCATTTAACATTTTTCAAACCAATCAAATAGATGCCTTTACTAAATGTTCATTTTTACATTACTGTTTTTATGTACATATGCTGTTAATGATATGTGAAACTGGGAATGAAAGTAAAAATTTATTATTAAGGAACATAGAATTTGTATGTTGGATGGAGAGGTCATAGGCCTGAGAAGGGAGCAAAGACTCGAATTATGGTGAGAAAGGTGTGTAAGAGGAAGGAGAATCTGAGAAAGGTCCTTGGGCACAGGGGTTCTCAAACTTGGCTGCACCTCACGGTCACCTGGGGAATTTAAAAATTCCAATTCCCAGGCCACGTGACAGATCAATTACATTAAGGTTTTTGAAGGCTGGGACCCAGGCATCAACATATTTTAAAGATTCCCAAAGTAATTACAATGTACAGCCAAGTTTGATAACCTACTGTTTAACTTCAGGCGAGTGCTTTTGTATTTGTATGTTCCCTGTATTACTAATTTGCTAATACTCCCATAAGAATTAGTGACAGCTAATAGAAAAGTAAGAATCTCCTTTGTGTCAGTCCCAATGGCTTGTGAGTCGAGTTTCATTTTACAGAACTGTGGAGTACTGCTTCCAGGAAGAACAGCTGAATAAAAATGTAGTAGTAAGACTAATGTATTAAAAATCATTTCACAAAACTGCAAACTTACTTCCACATAACTATAGTAAAATCTCTTTCAAGTGCTTAATCAAATATTTTCCCAAAGTGTTAGGTTCCTGTAATGAACGTCTATGACGAAAATTTGCTGTGTTATTTAAGCCTCTTCATTTCTTTTACATCTTAGATTGTTTTTCACAGGAAAGTAAAACAGTCCCATGTGCTGGTAAGAGACTCTTAGGGAAAACATTCTAAGCCAAAGGACTTATTTAAATTTAATTTGGGGAACACGCAAAGTCATTCTTTTCTTAAAGAAATATCAGATTGCTTTATATTTATTTCCCAAATGCATATTTTATATTTCTCTAATAATTAAGCAAGCATCACATGTAGTTCAAATTCTTTAAAATGCCAGCATTAGAAAGAAACATAGCAATCAACTGATTGAACCCTCTTATTTAAGAGATGAGGAAGCTAAAGTATAGAGAGCTTAGCCACGCCCTCCAGGGACTCAAAGCTTGTTCCTACCTCTATGTAACCTACATGGAGCATCTCTGACATATGGAAACAACAGAATTGAAGAAAGCATCACATAATTTTTAAAACTCATAGCAAATTAAAAATAACAATTCTAAATGTGTGAACTATTGAAAGGTCAAAATAATTAAGGTATGAGTTTTTAAACTGGAACCAATTTGTAAAACATCCCAAAAATTGCAAGAAAAAAGTAAGTCTGGGATAGGTACAAGAGGTTAGATGTTTTTCTTTCCTTTACAGATGGTCTTAAATAGTTTAACACAGACTATACATAGCATGGAGATTTTTGAAAGTTTAGATTGTGTCAAATAGCATACCATTTCTTTGGGATAAAGATAACAATTTCAGAAGTACCTTTTATGGATATTAGCAACATTGTACCATTGTTACATTATACCTATTTAGCCTTTCACAACAGAAAATGCATATTAAAAAATGGTATTATTTTCTGAGTATTTGGTAGTTACTGGTGGCCCCAATGAATCGATACCACCAGCACTCATGCCTTTCTGTATTCTCTCCCACATTTACTCTGGTCTTGGCCATGTGACTTGATTTGGCCAATGGAGTATCAGCAAACATGACACAAACAGAGGTTTAATAAATTCTTACACATTGGGGCTTATCCTCTTGGAATGCTCTCTCTAGGAAGCTAGCTACTATGTAAGAAGTTCATTTACCATGAGACTACCATGCCATGCAGAAATCTAAGCTAGCCACATGGAGAGGCCACATGAAGGAAAACTGAGGAACTCAGCCAATAGCCATAACTGAAGCAACAAACTTGACTCTGACTAAGCCATTCCAGCTACTTCCCAGCCAGTTGAGCCAACCCAGCTGAGGCCCTAGACATCATGGAGCAGAGATAAGCCATCCCCAGTCTTCTGAATCTGAAATTCTGACCCTCAAAATTATGAACAAATAAAACGCACTGTTTTAAGCCAGTAAGTTTTCATGCGGCAATGGATAACCAAAAAAAAAAAAAAAAGTATTAAAAATAGGAGAGTTTATTATTTGCTCAGTGACAATAGCTAATTTAAGACTAGTCCATTAGCATCCCACCAAACTTTTGACTAGGATTTTAGTCATTTTAACACCGAAATGGATCTCTACAGAAGTCCTGGTCCAATAACCATAGATGAAACACCAAAGTTCCAAGAGAAAAACAGTCTTCCTTCTTCAAAGATGGCAGAGAGTAGCGTTCCAGTCAAGATGGCAGAGTAAGTAAATGCTGTGCTCACCTACTCCCATGACCACATCAAAATTACAACTAAACTACAGAACAACAATCATTGAGAATCACCTGAAATCTGGCTGAACAGAAGTTTTGTAATTAAGGATGTACAGAAGAAACCATGTTGAGACTGGTAGGAGGGGCAGAGACACAGAACAGGCTGGTCCGACACCCACATGTGGCAGTTAAAAATTGTGAGGGATATCTCAGCTGCAAAGGTCCCCCCCTGAGATGTGAGGGGTCCCACCCCCACACCAGGCTCCCAGCCCAGGGTTCCAGTACTGGAAAGAGAAGTCCCCAAAACTTCTGGCTGTGAAAACCAGTGGAGATTTTGGCTGAGTGAGACAGAGGACTGCTGGAGTCCCAGGCATTCCTCTTAAAGGTCTTACTTGCTGACAGACTAACTCACTCTGAGCTCCAATGCTGGGGCAACAGCTCCAAAGGTGCCAGGGACATACGAGGAGGAAATGAATTGTCTGATTTCAGTCAAGGGCTGGAGAAGCAGCTTTCTCCCAGACAGAAGTGCTGGCAGAGGCTATTGCTCCATTGTTGAGCCTTCCCCCCATCCTGCCTGTACATACAGGTATGTGCTCTATCTGAGTCTCCATCAATCTGGCTAACACTGTTTACCCCGCCCTGGTGATTCTCTGAGACCCTGCCCCAACCCAACTTTCGGAGCCACCCAAGCCACTTCCAGTGACTTTTCCATACAAATAGCTTGTCTTGGCTCATGCTGAGGACTTTCCTAAAATCTCTCAAACGTTCACAAACTCCAAACAAGCAGCATCTGGCCTTGGCATGTCCTATACCTCTGGCTGAGCACTCCAAACCTGGAATTAGCAGCAGCCAGACTCAATTTGCAGCTTAACCTCTTCCCAGGCACCTCCAAGTCCAACACAAGTGACAATGATCTGCAGGTTACTTTGTAGCTCATACCAAGTGGCTCCAGGCAGGGCACAGGCAGCAGCTGACCCTGGCCTGCACCAGAACCCCTCTCAAAAGCCCTCAGAACCAACACACACAATGGCCAGCTTCAGACCACACTAGAGCACTACCAAACCACCTCCACAAAGACACATCAAAAGGGCAGACTCAGCAGGCACCAGGGCCCCACTAAAGCAAATCATGCTCTGTAGGGTTAGCCCCTATACAACAGCTCCTCCACTGTAGTCACAGGGTCATTCCCTCACAACCAATCAGCCTGAGAGCCATTCCCTTCCACTGCTGTGCAAACAGCAACCGAGGTTCAACTACAATAGGAGGGCACACACAACCCACACAAGGGACACACCTGGAGCACCCAGTTCAGGTGACGAGGGGGACTATGCCACTGGGCCCCACAGGACTCCTACTACATAAGGCCACTCTGTTAAGACTGGAAGACACAGCAACTTTACTCAATACATAGAAACAAACACAAGGAGGCAACTAAAATGAGGAAACAAAGAAACATGTTCCAATGAAACAACAGAACAAAGCCCCAGAAAAAGAACTAAAAATGGAGACATGCAATCTACCAGGTGCAGAGTTCAAAACAAGTTATAAGGATGTTCAATGATCTCAGTGAGAACTTCAACAAAGAGATAGGAAATATAAAAATGGAGATTAAAAAAAATTTTTTTTTAATCTAGTCAGAAATGAAGACTACAATAACTGAAATGAAGAATTCATTAGAGGGAATCAGCAGTAGATTAGACTAAGCAGAGGATCAAACCAGTGATTTGAAAGATAAGGTAGCAGAAAACACCCAATCAGAACAGCAAAAAGAAAAAAGAATCCAAAAAAGATGAGGGTTTAAGGGGCCTCTGGGACATCATCAAGCATACCAACATTTGCATCATAGGGTTACCAGAAGGAGAAGCAAGAGAGCAAGGAACTAAAAGCCTATTTAAGAATTAATGATGGAAAATTTCCCTAACCTGGCGAAGGAAATAGATATACAAGCCCAGGTAGCACAGAGAGTGCTAAACAAGATGAACCCAAAGAGGCCCACATCAAGACACATCACAATTAAAATGCCAAAGGTTAAAGACAAAGAGAGAATCTTAAAAGCAGCAAGAGAATAGGAGTTATCTACAAGAGCGCTCCCATAAGACTGCCTGATGATTTATCAACAGGAACTGTGTACGCCAGAAGGGATTGGCAGGAAATATTCAAAGTGATGAAAAGCAAGGACCTACAAGATTACTCTACCAGCAAGGCTATCATTTAGAATTGAAGGACAGATAAAGAGCTGCTCAGACAAGAAAAAGCTAAAGAAGCTCATCACCACCAAACCAGTATTACAAGAAATGTTAGAGGGACTTCTTGAAGGAGGAGGAGGAGGAGGATAAAAAATATGAATAATAAAATGGTAATAACTACATATCTATCAACAATTATTCTAAATGTAAATGGATTAAATGCTCCAACCAAAAGATATAGGGTAGCTGAATGGATAAGAAAACAAACCCTTAAATATGCTGCCTACAAGAGACTCATTTTAGATCGAAAGACACACATAGACTGAAAGTAAAGAGGTGGAAAAAAATATTTCATGGAAATGGAAATTTAAAGAAAAAGAAAAATCTGGGGTAGCAATACTTATACCAGACAAAACAGACTTTAAAACAATGGGTATAACAAGGGACAAAGAAGGGCCCAGTTAATTCTACTTCTGGGTATTTATCTGAAGAAACCTAAAACATCAATTCAAAAAGACATATGTATCCATATGTTCACTACAGCATTATTTACAACAATCAAGACATGGAAGCAACCTAAGTGATTGCCAATAGATGAATGGATAAAGAAGAAGTAGTACATGTATATAATGGAATATTACTCAGCCATAAAAAAAGAAAGAAACCTTGCCATCTGCAGCAACATGGATGGACCTAGAGGGTATCATACTAAGTGAAATAGGTCAGACAGAGAAAGACAAATACCATAAGATTTCACTTATACATGGAATCTAAAAAACAAAATAAATGAACAAACAAAATGAAAACAAACTCATAGATACAGAGAACATTTTGATGGTTGCCAGATGGGAGGGGCATTGAAGGGATGGGCAAAAAGGGGGAAAGGATTGAGAAGTACAAATTGGTAGTTACAAAACACTCATGGGGATGGAGGATATAGCACAGGGAATGTAGTCAATAATCTTGTAATAACTATGTATGGTGTCAGGTGGGTACTAGATTTATTGGGGTGATCACTTCATAAGTTATATAAATGTCTAATCACTATGTTGTTCACCTAAAACAGATATGATACTGCATGTCAACTATAATGGAAAAACAAAAAATTATTTTAAAAAGTAAATGGCAGAGAGTAAAGTCATTACCCATGTATGTTCATAGCTTCTCTCTCTGCCGCTTCACAAACGGGGATGAAGCAGTATGACTGCACCCAGGACAGGAGGGACAGCCCCTGCTCTTCTCTAAAGTTGCTGGATGCCCAGGTAAATGCCTCTCCTTCTTATCTTGGAGTTTCGATTCCCTTTGGCTCTCTTTAAGTTCTTCATTCCAGGGACATTAACATCTTCTCTATAAATATTTACATTTACAGTAAGTATCACAGAGATGAAAAGTTTCACTGAAGGGGATCTGTTTCCAATGTAGATAAGCAATGTTCTCCTCCACCAAGAAACTATAAAGCTTTTACAGATTAAGATGATCGTGAGTATTAGGTAGCTCTTAGTTAGAATGTTTAAGTTTTTAAGTCATTAAGATTCTTGAATATTGTCCACTCATTCTAGGTACGTTTCTTCACAATGTGATACATTAAATGTTATACTCTTATATGGTCTTTAATCAGTAAGTACTTTTAAGATTTTTGGTGTTTTTATATATCCCCTAAGTGTGTTGTCAGTTATTTGTGTATCGTAACAATGTTGGTTTCTCCGACTTACTACATTCCTGACATCATTCCCACGTGTGTGACTCATTCCCCTTCACATTTATTCTATTACAACATCTACATGTTACTACCTTTCTGAAGAGGATTAAAGAGTTTCTAAAATATATTTGCAATGAGGTCATGCAAAAAGCAAAAGAAGACAATGTCTCTGACATACTTCCTGATCTGATGACCTAACCAGGAGTTTTACTGAAGAAGGGTGTGTGTTTGTGTGTGTGTGTGTGTGTGTGTGTGTGTGTGTGTGTGTGTTAGTCATACCAGTACATGGATTGTCCTACTCAAAAATACTCTTTGAAATTTAAATTAGAAGCCATGTAATAAAATTATGAGTCATCTAACAAAAACTACAAGTCAAACTATGCTAATTTTTAAAGTATACATACACAACATAATACTCATGCATGTGATACACATGCACACAAATACTAGAAGAAATTTTAACAATAACAACTATTCTTGACTGGACTTTGTATTCCTAATCTCATTTAACATTTGTCACAACACTGCAAGGTATTCTCGTTTTACAATTGAGGAAACGGGGGCTCAAATAGAGTCAATTAATTGACCTCTGGTCATCTAGCTTAAAAATGGTGGAACCAGAATTTGTACCCAATGGACTTGCTCTTTCTACTGTGTCACACAAAGTCAAAAATGGTTGCTTAAGAGTTATTCAAAACATGAACACAGGCAACATGTCTTGATGAACTCTTCCTGATGGTTTTTATCTTAGGTGAGAGTCCAGGGATGAGAAATCTGAATGTACACGGTACTAGAATAATACACAGGAGTCAGAAATACACTCTCAGGACTAGGGAGGAACAGAATTTTATGACCGAGAGCCACCTTCCCATTACCCAAACCCAACAATTCAATCCTCTGTGAACAGAAGTATTCTCTTAACTTGCTACTGTCTTAGCCTAAAACTCTACAGTCAACACTAGGAAAGAGCTTAGCAAGTTCCAAAACCAGAGGACCTCGCCCCTTAGTCTGTCCAGTTAGACCTTACACTCACTCCTAGTTTCTATCAAAATTACCTCTCACTTAGAGAATAAGAAAGGAAGAGAAGAATAAAGAAAAGATGGTAATGATGGTGGCTTCTACTTTACATCCTCAGTTATAAACTTCTGTTCACTAATCTTCAGATGGTTCTCCAGGTTGATTGTTCTATAATTTAGTTGCAACTTTAATGTGGTCATGGGTGGAGGCAAGCACAGAGTTCACCTACTCTGCCATTTTGACCTGAACTCATCAGAAGATGGTAATGATGGATGGGTCACAGTTACATGAAATATATTCAAGAGTCATCAATTGGAAATATTTTATCCATACTCTCATCACAAAGACATACTGTGAAGATTTCCATTCATCATTTCCAACACTCTAAGAAGCAGTAGTTTGGGGTCAACAGCTAAGCCTGTCTTATAAATATATCAGTGCTTCTTAATTTTTAATGTGCATTACATATAACCTGGGGATCTTGTCAAAAATGCAGATTCTGGGTTTCTAGGAGAGCTGGGTTGGGGACCGCAGATTGGGGGCATTTCTAACGAGCACGCAGACGATGCTGACGCTGCTGATCCGCGGACCACACTGAGTGTCAAGATCATCGATGAGTTCAGTCCATCTGCCATTTGATAGATCCCCTAGACTGAATGTCTCATCTATAAGCCAGTCTCAATAGATTTAATAGAGATTGAACTGGATGAAAAATACAGCAGGAGAGGTGGCATCATTAGAATCCCATTAGAACAGCCTTGCTCAAAGCAAGTGAAGCTTGCAAGAAAATTGATGGAGTAAGACCTTGAAAGAAGGTGTTTCTTGGTTCTGGTCAGGAGTGGGAAACAGAGTGAAGCTTGGAAACTAAGGAGATCAATCACATTGTCCCAAATTATCCCTGGCCTCAACGCATTCGTGTGAGCCCAAAAAGCTCACCACTAACTGGAGAGAATGAAAAACGTCTGTCCAATGTTATCTATTACGTAGCTAACACAGCACTAGAAAATCTGCCACTATTTACATATGAGTATTAGTAACTTATAAAATTCTCCCTAAATTCACTTCAAGGTCCATTTCTTTACTCTCTGAACCAAACAATGGCTGAAGTTTTAAGGAAAAAACAGCAATATTCTGTCCTATTACACACTAAGCTAAACCAGTATGAACTGGTTGCTTTCATTATTGTTCTTGATGTTATTATTCTTTCTTTTCAAGAAATTCACATATGAGTTGGTATTAAGAAGCAATCAAGGAGTATTTATTAAGCTCCTGACATGTGTCTACTATAGAGCCAGTCACTATTAGGAAGACAAAATAAGGAAGTCATAAAGTCAGAACTTCAGAGAAGGAAATTAAAATACACAAAACAGTCCCTTGGCCCAACTGTAATTCCTGTCACCCATAATCATCGTAAGTAGCCATAATAATTATTACCTTTGCTGGTGTTATGATAAGGAAATTGATTTGAGCTGAGAGACAAAAAGAAAGCATGTGTGTTCAGTAAAGCCCTTCCACCTTCTTGAAATGTTCTCCCACACCCAACAAAAATTTCGTAAAGCCATCGTGACCCTCTTACCCATTTCCACCAATTCACTCCTATGAGTGGCCTCACACCCTTCTCAAATATCCAGGCCTTACCACACCGCCTTCTCCTTGTGAGGCCCCAGCTTGTTTTTCCAGAGGGCGGCAGTCATTACCTGAATGGCAGGTTTGCTATACAAGCTGCCTTAATGTGGGGCTTTGTAGACATCATGCCTAGGTTGTCATTAGTGGCCTCTGAAAATAATAATCAGCTGGCAGACCAGAAAGAGCATTCCAAGAAAACTCATTAACTCCGTGTTTGGGGAAGCCACGGAAAATCTAAATTTCTTTATTGTTTAGTTATTCAAAGAAAGGTCTAACAAACACACAAGGATAAGCACCTAAAAGTTGAGGAACTACGCTCGCTACAGAACTGAGTTGGAAGAGATCACACGTCTGTGGGTTGGCAGCTCTGGAGAGGGAGGTAGCATCTTTAATCAGGGGGCTGAGTCTTACTTATTGTAGGGACAAGGGTGATTCCATTTCTCACGCTGTACCTTCTTCCTCCTACAATATTACGTGGTTCGAAGGTTCTAGAAGGTTCTCTGCAGGAGACAAGGCATCACTTGTCTTCCTCTTCTGCCCCCACCTCTAGTGTGGCTGCACCTAAGGTCAATATGGCCCAAGGGAGAAGACAGCACTCAAGTCTCCTGTCTTCCACCCCAGCCACACTGTCCCTGGACTCTGTTTCAGACCACACTGGGGCTGCCTTTGAACACCAGATGTCCAGAGTCAGGTCCCTCCCCCATCATTGGAAACAGAAAGAAGAAATAAGCCCCCCCAATGACACGCACAGCCCTGCTAACGATTTTTACAGCAGGCAAAGTGTTAAAACCACAGTCTCCAGAAAGTCTCCGGCAGAATCTTCAGGCAAGTAGCAGAAGGAAGCTGGGAGCCTGCACCTCTGGACAAGCCAGAGACCCCATCTAGGGGCCCAGACAGTGGGCAGGCTGGGTCAGAGGGACCCACAGACACCTGAAGGGGGCAACAATGGAGGGTGCAGTCTGGGGCAGGCAGTTCAAGGCTTAGATACACAAATATACTCTTCCAGGATCTTCCTGGTAGTGACTGGAATCTGATCCCCCCCTCCTCACCCCCTGACCCCAGGAGTGTGTAAGCAGGGGAAATCAGCTGACTCCCACCATCCTTTGGAAATAAAATTCTCTAAGGGGCCTCTGCTACACTTAAAGGATCCAAATGGTGTCTGGAAGGTGCTCCTGTGCTTGTTTGGGTCCCAAAGCAGGGGAAACGTTGGGGGTTGCTAAGAAATTTGCATCCTGACCACTTCCCTCCCCCCACCTGTATTCTGGTGCCTCCAAGTAACTAACATTTAAATATTTATATAGAATTGCCCCAATATAAAAGCACCTCCAGGGATTCTCTTTCTCTTAGTCACTTCTTGTTTCCTCTCCCCTATAGTCAGCCCCGCTAAATGTTTCTTGGAGGGGAGGGAAAGGGGCATGTCACCTGTTGCTAGCAGAAGTGGAGAGGGGAAGGGGAAATTAAGAGGAGGTGAAGAGGGACTAAAACTGTAGGCAGCAATCCTGTTACCTCAGCTTCCCCCAAACCCACTCAAACTTGGAAGAAACAGAATCCATGGAAGAAAAAGTACCAAGGTGGGTTTGCGGTCAGGTAGTAGACACAAAAGTTCTAGTTCCTGCCCTTACAATTCTCCCTTCCCTAAGTGCTGGCTCCCTTTACAAGACAACGTGTCGGAGTTTATTTCCATATTGGCATCTATGTCTCCAAGGCATCCAAGAAGCTGACGTATTTGTCAAAAGATCAAAGAGCAGAAAGAAAAATGTTCTTGGATCAACTCCTACAAAAATCTTAAACCAGATTATCCTGAGGATATTTCAGGCTAGTCGATGCCTGTTATTTTATATACTGCAGCATCTTTCTTTTAAAATATGGATTAAGTGAAATGATAAATGAAAAGATTAAATGTTCACATTTCCAGCAGCACTGGTTTCTAAACTGCTATGTTATCTACTTAAAAACTTCCGTGGCCTTTTATCATCCGCTCTGCTCTTGGGGCCACTGCCTTTCTTACAGGAAAACCAGAAAGTCCGAGCTTTCAAAGCCGAAGGCAATGTTGCTAGTCAGAAATGTTGTAAGAGAGACCAGGCATCAATTCTAAATACAAGTGAAACCAGACGGACATTCAGGTTTGAATCTTGTTGTTGTTGTTAATTAGAAAAAAGAGTTTGTGCTTATAAAGAATATAAAATAACAGATATAGGAATATATTAACTGATTTTTCAATATCTATAGATAGCTACAGGTTAGCCAAACTATAAATGAAGTTTCATTAGGACACAGCCATCCCATTTATATACATGTTTTCTGCAGCTGTTTTGGGGGTTACAACAGCAAAGTTGAGTAGTTGCAACAGAATCCCTCTGGCCCATGAAGACTAAATATTTACCATCTGGCCTTTGCAGAAAAAATTTGCCAACCCCTGCTATACATACCAATGTGGGAGAAAATGAGTTGAAATTACAGCAAGAAGAGTAAGGCCCATCTACCGAGGGTGCCAAAAAATGTATACACATTTTAAGCGATGTTAGCCAAGCTCAAGCAGTAGTTCACTATAATCAGAAGTGTCTGGATGCTGATGGTAACCACTTTGAGCACCTCTCGTAATTGCAGAAGTCAAACATGACTTGTGTTCATCTTTTGTTATTAGCATACATTGAGTATTACAATTTTACTACATTTGTCCTTTCTTAAAATGTGTGTACTTTTTGGAGGTATCTCAAAAAACTGGAAATGGAACTACTTTATGACCCAGCAATTCCACTCTTAGGTATCTATCCAGAGAAATCCAAGACGCTAATTCAAAAAAATATATGCACCCCTATGCTTACTACAGCACATTTACAATAGCCAAGACTTGGAAACAACCGAAATGCCCATCAGTTGATGACTGGATTAAGAAACTGGTACATTTATACAATGGAGTATTTACTCGGCTATACAGAAGAATGAAATCTTACTATTTGTAACAATATGGAAGGACCTAGAGAACATTATGCTAAGTGAAATAAGTCAGTTGGAGAAAGACAAATACCATATGATCTCACTTATGTGTAGAATCTAAAGAACTGAATAAATGAGCAAAGTAAACAGAAACAGTCTCAGAGATATAGAGGAAAAACTCATGATTGTTAGATGGGAGGGGGTTGGGGATGATGGAGAAGGGGAAGGGATTAGACAGCATAAATTGGTAACCACAATATTGCCACGGGGCTATAAGACAGTTTGGGGGGATATAATCAATAATGTTGTAAAGATTTTGCAGGGGGTCAAATGGGTGCATGTCTTATTAGGGAGACTACTTCATGGACGATGTAGGTGTCTGACCACTGCACTGTACACCTGAAGCTGAAGCTGAATGATATTGTATGTCAACTATAATTTAATATATACAGTCACGGGATATGGAGTACAGCACAGAGAATGGTGTCAATGGAATTGTAATAGGTATATACGATGTCAGAGGGGCAATAGATTGTGGGACTTTGTGACCGGTGAAATAGCTAACTATTACATTGCTTTATACACCTGAAACTAATAATAAAAAAAATGTGTATACATTTTTTTTATTTTTGTTTTTGCATCCTCTGTATATCACCATCTCTGCCCAAGAAAGGGGACCGGCTATTACACCTTTCCTACAATTGAGAGAGCCTCTGACCCCTTGCACACTAAACATGAACATGGCTAACGTGAAGAACATTTGGATAGTTTAGCGCTGGTGTGATAATTCCAAACATTTAAAAGTATCTGCTTCTCCCCAGGTAACTCATGTTTATGGCAAAAAGTAAAATTAAGATAAAGGATATATTTTGCTTTCTATTTTTAAAATTGTAGGGTTTCCCAAATGCTTTTCAAGATGATTGGTTAACTGTTGCTCACCAAGAAGCAATGCTGTTCTTTGTAAAATGCCAATTTGAAGAATAAGAAGGATGGGAACGGTGACTCACAAACTTTGGTTTCACTGGGAGTTCTGCAGGGGTTGCGTGGCCTTTTTTGGATATGAAGAGCAAGAGCGCCCCCTGCTGCCCAGAAAGGCCGCATAAGCCCGACCTCACTCTTTTCTGATCAGGGCTCTCAGACTGGACAAGGACCAACACAGGCTCATGAAGAAATAACCGAATACTACACAGTCACAATTCATGCACAAGGTATGGTGGCAACTTTAAATCTTAGTACACAGTTTGTATAACATATGTGTTAGCAAAAAATGACCATCAAAACAGAATCACCAGGTTTTCGCTTCTCTCCCTTAAGCCCGCCTCCTCGCTAAAAATAAAAATTACGTACAGCCTTCTACAACCACTCACTGAACACAAATTCCTTTAAAAATTAACAAAGAACTTAATTCCTCATTTTAGAAAAACTACTGGCCAACGGTTTTTCAAAATAGGTCGAACCACAGGAGATTGCCAATATTCCACTAATTTGACCCACAGAAACGGTAATTTCATGTGTTTCTATCTGAATATTATGAGCCCATTGACAGTTGACAAAGACCTACAGTAGAGCACGAAGGTGTGAAGTTGGGGACAAGCTTCCCTTCTTGACCAGCGGTCACTGTGACTGGAGGCTGAGGATACGGACTATAAGCCCTTTGGCCTCACGATTTTCCCCAGGGCCCCTTCTGATTCCTCTGGCCAATAAAAGTAGAGGCTGGATTTTAAAGTATCTTCTTGTCATTTAGCTAACTCTGCTCCATGTAAAATAAATAAACAAACATTTTTTAAATTAGTTTTTTTCTTTCTAACACAACTGTCCTAATAAAGCAGCTTCAGGAAAGAGGAGATGTTTTTTCATCATGACCTCACCACTGCCTTACTCTCTGACGTTCTACACAACAGGGATGCTTGTAAAAACCCCCACGGACTGTAAGTGAGGGACTGCAGTACTGACCATGCCATGCAGACCAGTGACAGTCGAGGACTAGGGCCAGGACAGGCACAGCCCTTGTCAAAGGCCCAGGATTAGGAGGGCAGGGGCTTCTGATTTGGACGTGGCAGAATCTGGGAAGCAAGATATTTAGAAGGTCTGAATATGAAGCAAATTAACATGTAGACTCATTAATGCACCTGAGTTTTTCGGTAAGATTGATGTGAATCTGGATTTCATGACCACAGAGGCCTAAGTAATACGCACTCCTGTGGGCCCAGTTTTTAGGAGTGTCAGCTATGAGAGTCACAAAAACCCTAAGAGTTAGAAGGAAGACTGAAGAAAAATAATGAAAGAAGGGCAGGACAGCAGCTCAATCGTGCAATAGTCTTAGAAGAACGTGGCAGGGCCTGGAAGGCAAGTTCTAAGTAGACTTATTTGGAGGGTTGAGTTGGGAGAATGTATGGGTGTCTACACCCTGAGCTAGTCCAACACTTTGATGCATCCTGTTAAATGCACATATGATTTAAGGCAATAGTGCCTACCTTAAAAACACAAAGAATAATAGCCTCTGATTTCTCACGCTGGAAAACACTGTGCCCAAATGCCATCCTCTAGGACATACGAGTAAACAGTGAACACAGCGAAAGCCTGAATTACATACTTCGCCTATAACATCAAGCCCCCAGGAGATGCCAATGTGGAATTTTAGGAGGGAACCACCAGGTTGAAGGGTTTTTAAAAGCAAAGCAGAAAAAACCAATCATCCAGCAGAGGGAGCAAGAGGTAAATAAATACTTTTTTAAGTCAAAACATGGAACCTTAAGAATTGAGAACGCAAATGATTCATTTTATCTTCAAAAACGTTATTTCCTGAAAAGTAAAGAAATTTGGTCACAGGGACCCAGAGAGTAAACTCCAGGTCCCGTGTGTTCTCTCCCAGGAGGATGCTGATATTGAAATGACCTTTTTATGTCCATTGCGCTACAGAAGCATGCAGGCATATTCCTTATTTAGAGTAAGAAACATGGCAAAACATATTTGAATTGGCAGTAGACACCATAATCACGGGAAGGGTTTTTACGGAAAATACAAAGACTCCTCCTCCTCCAAAACAGCTTAGTTGGATTTCTCGTGTTCATTCATTCATTTACTTACTTACTAACCATCAACTGTGTACTTACTATGTCAGACACTGTCTCACTCAAGATCCCTTTATGGCCCTGTACTGAAATCTGGGCTATTTTAGCCCCTTTCGGAGCCCAGTTTGTGGCATACACTACTGGGCATTATTGTGCTGTGTTTCCTAAGTGCTTGTGTTAACTGGTATTTACAGGGGGTAAGACAGGGTATTTCCAAATAAGCCTTCCCAAGTCACTGAACTTTATACGCTTACTCACTGAGCACATATTTGTTGGCGAAGGTCCAGTCCTCAGACATCAAGGTTCAGAAATGTGTTTTTATCAGTTCGCTCAAGGTTGATCAAGAGCTAAGGGAGTGAAATCATATAAAGCCCATTAACAAGAGGCCCGTCTTCATGTATAATGGAAGTGTCGTTGGTGGTGGTGTTTTCCCATCATCTGGTGCATCTTTGTCTTGTGATCGACGTGCCTACAGACTAAATTGCAAATCAGAAATTGTTCAGTGATCATGAACTAAAAACAAAGGCTGGGAACAGCCCTGGAAGGACTGGGAAAGCAGCTTCAGTGCCACATAACCATCTTCTGTGATGAGAACACCATCTCTGCAGGTGGCGTCTGCTGCACAATGTTCACATGGCCTGTTCCAGTCGCCACCTAGTCCCTACTTTCACCAGGTGCCATGTACCTCCACCTGCAAGGTCTAAGCCAGCCTATCTGCCGGGACTGTGAATCCTTGAGGGGAGAACAGGCTTCCTCATATTTGTACCCAGGTGACACGAGGCTCTCAGAATTTCTAATGAGCAGATGGCTGGATGGAAGGATGGATGGATTGAGTGGGTGCATGAATGAAGGCAATTCCAGTTGCTCAGACTCTACCTGGGTTACCAGAGTCCTAAACTTCTGACCCCTCCTGGGAGATCTCACTCTGAGTCATTACTAGTTCATTCTTTAGCTTTTATTTTCATTTCTTTGCATTCAAACTCTGTGTGTTTGATACATTGATACTACTCTACCCTCTCACATAATAAGGGTAAAGAAAAATATACATTTGAAAAAGTGTGTATCATCCATTCCATTAATTGAAAAATCAGTATTTATAAAGTGTGGTCTATATGTCTCTTTGTAAAGATATAGGGGATTACTTCACAGACAAAGTTCAGCGACTTCCCATATAATACAGAGGAAAAGCCAAAGCCCTCACAGGACAATGCTGCCTGCACACCACCCCCATTTGCCTCTGACCTCCTTTCCTACCATTTCCCTTCCGTCTCTGGGCCCCCACTGCTCCACCCACACTCATACCTCCGGACCTTTGCCCCTAGAAGGTTCTGCACCCCAGATTTCTACATGGCTCTTCCCTCCCCACCAACTTCTGATTATCATTCAAATATGACTCAGAATGAGACCAATCCTAGTCACTGGACATAAAGTGCACCCCTCCCAACCCAACCCAACCCCTGGCCTCTTCATCTGTCTCCATAGCATGAATCACTCTCTAACATACTCTCTACACCTCTAGTCCCCTCCACTGAATCTAAATTCCATGAGGGCAGAAACTTTGGTGTTTTTTTCACTACTGTATCCCCAGTGCCTACAGCAGGGCCTATAGTACACACTTAAAATATTTATAAATAGTTGTGAATGAATGAATGAATGAATGAATGAATGAACGAATTGACCGTCAAATATTCTAGAAGACTCATACTGAACAATAGCAGTCCGCAGTCTCCCCAACCCTGAATCTTCCTCTCCAAAATATTTTTAAACTATTTCTTTGGGTATTAACCTGCATATTTCTAAAGAACATGCTTATACTTGACTATTCCATTTAAGACATTAAAGACCTAAATTCCTATTGTGGAAGATAACAATACAGGATTCTTATACTGCCTCACACCCCTAGTTCTCATTTCTCTACCTTTCTAGTATAACTATAGCACATTACCTTATAATTTACTTACGTTGCTTTTGTCTATATCCCTCCAGATACAATGATACAATTGAATGTATCAGTACAGTTTACTCATACAAAACAATCCCTCTAGATACAATTCTAGCCAGACTAAAGCTCCATAAACAGAAATTTGTGTCTGTTTTGCTTACTGTGGCTGAGAACCATGTTATATACATGGGAGGCACTGAATAAATATTTATGGGATGAGCGAATTCATTCTCAGATTTAAAGCATATGACAACCACAAATCCTTCATTATTGCATTCTCAGGTCGCATTGGCCATCCCCTATGTCCCCTCTTCTGGTCACCTGGCTGGCTGAATGCTTCGCTGTCACGTGACCATCTCCAGCTAACCTTCAATGACTCCCTTTCACCCACGTTTACTTGGGAGACCCGCCTCTACGTCTCCAAACTTTTCTTTAACACACTGATTTATAATCACTGCTTTGTCAATCATCTTCTCCAAGTCGGCTGCGGCCTCCTGGGCATCGTGGAGTATCTCGGTCATCTCTGAACCCCACCGTCTATCATAGCATCAGACCAATTGTCATCGATTCTCAAGAAGTTCTCAATGAAGAGCATGGCCCTGCTTGTCCCTTTGAGGCAACAGCAATGATTCTTCCCGTCCTAGTGGAGCCCTTATAACAAGGCACTGTCCCTATACGAGGACCCAGAGATAAAGTGGGGAGCAACTCTTCTCCTTTCACTCTTCACTTCCCTGGGTTAATTAATCCCAGGTCATTTCTTCACTTTATATTTTCAACCATTTAGTTTCTTTCTATCCATTTCCTTTGGTCAAATCACCCTCAAAAATAAAAAATAAATTTGAACCGAGTTAAGCATAATGGCTGCTTTCAAAGTAGAATTGTTGTCTTATGAAAAGTCTAATTTGATACTGGGCTCCACTGGACAAAATAAAGCCTCCAAAACTAACATGGACCACCAGGTGAAACATCTCCCTACATCACTACCACTGTTACTTTCTAGAAGTGGTTCTCAAACTTTGCCACTTATCAGAATCATCTGGAGGATTTGAGACAGACTGCTGGGCCCCCATCCCCAGGGGCTCAAATTCAGAGGATCGGGTAGGGCCTGAGAACCTGGATGTGTAACAAGTGCCCAGGTGATGTTGATCCTGCCCACCTGGGGACCACACCTGGGGAACCCTGGCTTTCTCATAATTCTCCAGGAGGTTTCAGGCACTAAGTTGATGCACCTATGAATGGGTTTGATTTCCCACCACCACACCCCCCAACCAAACTAACCAGCTGTTGAGTACATGATTACAGCACTTCTCAAACTTCAATGGGCACACAAATCACCAACGATCTTTTGAAAATACAGATTCTTATTCAGCAGTTCTGAGGTGGGGCCCAAGATCTGCATTCCTAACCCGTTTCTAGGTGATGTCACAGCTGCTGGTCCACAGACCAAACGTCGAGTGTACGGCATTACAAATTGTTCCAAGTAGATGACTATTAAACTTAAATGACTTTCTTAGGTCTCAAAGCTTTGAGTTGGTTTCGACGCATTTGATTTCAGGTCTGAGCACTAAAACTACCAATACACTTTTTACACTTTATTAAAAATCTTGACAAAATAGAAGCAAGTTAACATTTTAACTTTCACCCACATAAAAGCTTTCAACACGAAGGGGCCCAGCTGACTTGTTGGCACTGCCCAGATGTACCTGAGCTCTTTTCAAACAGTGCAGATAATAGTAAACCTGGCGGAGACGGTTGGGAGGGCCTAGCACTGGGTTTAATGTTCTGCTGTCACAGTGTGGAAATTCTTAATACTTTGGAATAAAAGGTCCCACGTTTTCATTGTGCACTGGGCCCTGCAAATTGTGCGTGTGTCGCTGGCCCTGCCCTCCGCTAAGTCTTAGCTGCACTGGGCCACGTACCATGCTGATTTAGAGACCTCCTCTTTGCCTGATGGTGAGTGGTGTTTTGTTTCAGTTACAGCATTTAGCCTGCATTGACATCTGGCTTTAGAACACCATTATCTAATGCACTATGGGGCCCAATTCCCCCACACACACCCACCCAAGGCCTGGGTTATCTCTTTTTTATTTCTTAGGCTATAAAGAGACTGTGGTGATAAGGAAGTCAAAAAGAGCATTAGTTCCTCCCAAAACCTGCCTAATCCACCTACTCTCTTATAGCTGAGATGAAAATTAAGTAGGAGCTTAGAGGAGGGCAGGGCCGGCTCCATACGCACAATTTGCAGGGCCCAGTGCAAATGAAAATGTGGGACCTTTTATTCCAAATTATTAAGAATTTCCACACTGTGACAGCAGAGCATTAAACCGAGCGCTAGGCCTGCCTACGCTCAGGCCCGTGCAGCTAGCCCTGGGGGAGGGACTCTGACACAATGAAAACCCCACGAATTAGGCAACTCAACAGACCCCGTCACTCTCTTCCCTTCTTTCTCCCTCTCGAAACATAGGTCAGAAAAGAATAGCTATGAGAATGGTGGTGTCATTCAGTACAGCATTGAATTATTGTCTCATCTTGGGCCTGCCTTTCCTTCATTTTTTGCTAAAATATCTCAACCTTCTGATCAAGGAAAATGTAACTAGATGCCACTGATTCCAACAAGGGCTAAACTGAACTCTACCTTTGGTCGGATTGTGATAAGATGGTTTACCTAATCTAGGATAAGAGAATAAATGTCCAGCCCAAACATGATTAGAGGACAGGGTGTGTCATTGCAAAATACCAAGCTTTCCAAGTCAACAGGCAGCACATTTCAAACTTCAATGATTCACCAGGGATCTTGTTAAAATGCAGACCCTGACTCGGGAGGTGGGTACGGGGTCAGAGAACACCTCCACTGAGACTGGGGACCACACTCTGAGTAGCTGTGCACTAGCATTGCCCAGTCCGTACGGCAGCCACTAACCTTGTGGACCTACTGAGCACTTGAAATATCTCATTAATAATATTGATTATAGGTTTTGGATATATCGGCTTAAGTAAAATACATCATTAAAATTAATTTCACCTTTATTTATTTTTTTTAATGTGGCTCCTAGACAATCTTAAATCACATGCGGCTCACCAGGACAGCTCTGTTCTAGGAGATCAGTTGCAGCTCCCTTATTCATCCTCCCCGCTCCATTATAAACTCCTTGCAGTGGGAGCAGGAGACCCAGGGAAGAAACAACTTGACAGCTGAGTCCCTCGCTTGAGGTCTCGCCACACCAAGTGTGCTCCTCTGGCTCTGCGCACCCCAGAATACACACACGCACACGGACACACGCACATGGGCGTGGAATAAACTTGAGGACAGACAGGACATTGTCTTATGCATCTTTCTATCCTCGGTCCCCAGCGCAGAGCCTATTATCTAAGTAGTCGATGAATATCTCCTCCCACTTATAATACTTCTGGGTCACAGTGTATATATTTCGAAGTTATCTCATGCTTTCTCGGTTCTATTGTCATCCACGAGGTTGTCCCTCGGCTTATCTAGTACTAGCTATACGGGCTCAATCACCATCAATGACACTGCCACTAGCCTGGTGCATACTGAATAGTAATGTTAGTGACCCTTTCCTCGTCACCATCGCCGCGTTTACAACGATCGCACTTCTAGGTAGGACCACGGCTGCTACGAGTAGCTACAACTCACTGTGCTTTCTACAGGTCAGGGGCTGTGCTAAGCGCTTCAAAAACATCGTTTAATTCCCACAACAGTGCTATGCTGGGCTACATTACCATCCTCCACTGTACACACGAGTGAGGCTCAGAGACGTTAAGAACCTTGCCCACGTTCACACAGCAAGCAAGTGGCGGAGACAGAATTCAAATCCAGATCTCCAAAATCTGCGCTTTTGATCCTTCGTATCTGTTATACTAGCGGCATGTTCAGAATCATCAGTGAAGCAAAGACACAAACGTGACGTTGGATGGTTTTTAGTGCTTTTTAATACCCACACCAGGACAAAAGTATTCTTTTTCTGAGTCTATTTTTCTAAATATACATATTTCTCAATAAATAAGAAAACTGAAAAATAACATCAACAATTTTTCCTCCAAATCAAGGGACAGGTAAATTTGACATTTCCTTTATACCAGAATGCTGTGAACACATGTATATACGAGTATATATGTATGGCTTATATACGAATATGTGTGTATATACATACACTGCATTTCGTTATTAATATGGGGCATATCAGAGTAACACATTGGGTAAATAGGCTTATAAGGAAAAATGGAAGAATAATTCAAAATCAGTTACCAGTGAATTGTTTTATGATGAAAACACAAGTACTAAAACGATCTTTGAAAGAAGGATTTAAAATTTTTGAGTCAGTTTCAGGATTGAAGTCTTTTTTTTTTTTTTTTTTTTCTAGTGACTTTATTCTTTCCTCATCAAAAGAGCTGATTTCTCCCAAAAGAAAGATTTCATGATGGCTTTTAATTTGGGGATCATCACCTGTGTATATAAATATCTTAGTATAATTTTAAAATACCAAAGCTTTGAAATAATATGCAAACCACTTGCTAAATCCATTTCGACAGAACTGTGAAAAGAACAAAGTCCTTAAAAGATTTTCTTGTAGTTCTACCAAAAGAGACTTCATTCAAGTTTCCACATGTAAAATGTTAGCTGAAGTTCCCAGAACACTAAGATATACAACGATGGAGACAGAATGATCACAGTCCTAGAGACAAAGCAGATTAAGGATCATGGTTTTAACACGAGAGTGTGACAGGCCAGAAAAATCGGTTCCCATTTTTACTCAACTAATTGATCATTGCGTCTAGGGCCAATTTTGCTGAATAGTTTTTCCATTTTGACAATGCTAAGGCACTATGTCAGTGGAACGAGGGGGAGAAAATGATCTGAATTCGAGATGAAAAACCTGAACTCTGGTTGACAGTCATACTTATTATGTTCCATAAGCATAACTGTGACTGAACATACACTGCAGTCAAAACTGTGCTCTTAAAAAGCCACCAGGTAAAGCTTCAATAAAGCCTCAAATGGCTTAGGAACAAAATGAATTCTGCAGTAGGGAACAAAATGAATTATTGATACAGATCAAATTGCCCAGAAACATCATGCGTCAACATTAATGTCAGTTCCTCAGAACCAATATATTGCTCCTTAATTACTCCAGGCTTCCAAAACCTGCAGTCTGCCCGACAGCTCATTTCGCAGAGATGTATTTATTTTGAAAAAGTATATGTACCTACCAGCCTGTCCACTCTATCAACATGAGACTTGCCCATAAAAACCTGTTATATTTTGCCCTGGGCAGCAATTATTAAGTATCCCTCAACATATGTGTCAACACATAAGAAACTGCTCCAGGCTTTTCCTACCTTTTCATTGCTTAAAACAGTAGGAAACACCAAACCAACGGGGCCTTTGTGGAACATGAGGCATCCAAAGTATTAGTCGTGTTGTGAGAGTCAAAGAGTAGCAATTCATTCTTGAAAAATATTCATAAACCAAGTTTCCACTGACACCTAATAAGTCCCCAGAAAGGTGTAAAGCCCCTGGTTATGAGGCCAGGAAACATCACAGGAACAAAACGCAAAACCACAAAAAGCTGTACTATCAGCAATGGTTATTGTCACTAGTGAATCTTGTGGCAATGACAGTGGTTGTCGGCCTTCACCTTTCTAAATCAGGTTAAATGGGGCTTTTCACTGTGGGGTTGTTTCCTCCTGACCCTCTGATGCTCAAGCAGAATTATCTAAGGATTTATTGCCTTATGATATGCTAGCATCCCGACTCTATGATTAATGAATAATCTGGATCCCAGACAGACTTAATTGCTCTATTCTTGATCTTCAGGGACCCTTGGATCTCAGTGTTCTGCTCTCACACCCCACACTTCCTTGTCTTTCTCACCTACTTACATGAAAACAGAAATTGAAATCCATGTCTGTATTTCCTCTGCTAGGCCACAAGCTCCTTGCGAGCAGAGTCTGACCACCCAGTAAGCATTCAACAAACACTTGTTGAAGAATAAATTATTTGCTTCATTTGCCTGGTTATTTTTCTCCTTTTAAAAGCTAGTTGTCAAAACTTCATTTCATGCTTTGCCAACTGCCTGGGTTAGAAACTGTTGATCTTTAGAAGCAGTGTTACTAAAACCTGTTCATGACGCCTCCTTTCAAAATTAGATGTTAGAAAAACCTTCCTCTCTCTCACTCTCTTCCTCTCTCTCTCGCCCTCATTTCAAGTTCTATCATGTACCTTGTAACAAATTTTCAATATAATCACTAGAAGTTCTCTTTTAATCAATATTCTGCGTTGTATACTTTTTTAACTTAAATATGTGCACATTAAAAGTAATGACATAATACCCAACCAAGCTGAAATGTGAACACACCTGCCGTTTGTGTTCTGAGAGACTAATTAATACATCTCTTCATCTAGTCTGATGTATCCGAATACACGGGGCCTTGCTCTAGCCGTACTCGGGGGCCAGTGAGCACTGCTCCATCTTACAGCACCCACTTCAATTTTGTGTTATCAGGAGCAAATGAAAGCAGATACTGAAAGAGTAGGTCTTTAGCCCCAGGGTAGAAACTAGAAGGTGTGGGGCATATGCTTTATATTAGCCTGTTCAGTAGTAATTTAATTGGTGAGAATTTTGTTTATACGTCAGGGTGGTGTTCACAGGACAGCTTTCCTGGGTCAGGCAAACTCACTGAAAATCAATTTAGAAAGCAAGCACCATGTTGATCAATCTCAAGTTTCTGCATTTGTATTGTTGCTACAGGCAAGTCATTCAATCTATGACCACTTCCGCTTTCTTGTCTGGAAAATGAGAAGGATGGCCTGCATGGTTTTCAAGGTCTCTTCCAGCCAGGATTTGGGTTGTTCAAATAACATAAAAGTACATCATAAACCAGAATCACTAATCACTTCCATTAAATTATAGTCCCAAAAGTTCAATGCTAATTGGTTATTACCATTTAGTTAGCTAAATCTAGGCAATGTTTTCTGCATCTTTCACAAATTGCACTCGAGCACCATAAATACTACATTTTTAGGTTGTTGCGGTGAGTGAAATGCTCGATTATGTGGTAATGCAGTGGAGTAGTCTGGAGAAAGAGAAAACCTGTAGGCAACAATGAGGGCTATGCTTCTCCCAGCCACTTGTGGTCTGTCCGTGCAGAGGTTTGACTCTGGAGTTTTGAAGACCCAGCGAACTAGAATTACAGTGGTAACTTATATACAAGGGATAACGTGAAAACCAGTGAGGTCAGAGGCAACCTTATTACAGTTCTCTCCAGACCAGAATATTCAACAGCCATCTTCATACAGCCTTCTCCACTTGATCTAGTAACACAGGTACCACAAACTCAGCGTGTCCACAAACGAGCATGTACCCCTTGGCGACAACCCCTCCCCAGACCCTCTCCCGGTGCCCCCTTCAATAAAGGGCGTCACCATTGCTACCCAGTGACCCGTGTCAGAACCCTGGGCGTGCATGCTTATCTCATCCTATTCCTCACGCCCCACACCCAGCCATGCAGCAGAGGAATTGGGCCCCAAGAGCATGCACGTGCTGTACCGAGAAAGAGAAGCGCACAGGAGAGGTGAATAGGGTCACCAGCTGTCCAGTTGGCCTGGGCATGTCCTGGTTTGAACACTGACGTCTCATATCCCAGAAAGCTTCTCAGTCTCGGGCAACTGATCACTTTGAAAAGGAGGGAATTTGGGTGCAGAGATGGCTTCCTGGAAGAAAGGACACCCCAAAGAAGAGAAGGGGACAGCAGGTGCAAAGGCACAGAATGGAGGAACATCAGTGGCACGTTACTGAAGTGTAGAGACTGAGGCATGGTGGGTGAGAGGGGGACTCTGGAAAGACGGGCAGGGGCGAGGACGTGGAGAGCTATGTATTTGACTTGGACCACATAAGTGTCACAAGTTTCTCACAGAGGTGAAATAGTCAGATCTGTATTTGTAGGCAGGTGTTTTGAGACTGGACCTTAACATGTATGAGTCGTTAATAGTTAGAAGCAGGAGCTAGGCTGTTATAAAACTTTCAACAATTTCTTCACTGTGATTTTAAGGATAGAAGCTGGAATTCGTCTCAGGGACAAATTATTCCTCTGTTTTGGGGGGATGGTGGTCAGGCTCTTAGTCAAGCTGATATAAAGTAAGTACCCACTTGTTGTCCTTGGTGTAACCTCAAACTTCCGTGAAATAATCCAGACACAAGGCCAATCAATCCCAAGGATGAGGAGAGCCAATCAGCCCTCCGGCTTCCCAGTCCGAGACTTGGGACATTGAATTCACATGTGGTAAGATCTGCTTTCAGGGGTCACTTCTAGGATTGAAAGTAGATGAATCCCAGGGATTCATCCCACCAGTCAAAACTGTACCCCAGCACTGGACCACACAGCCCAGAGCGCACTAACGTAAGTTAGTATATTTTATAAATCTTGTGACTGGTATAAATATATTGTATTATGATACTTTTTGTTGAATATGGTAATGTGTAGATAATAAAAACACTTTGAACATGATAACTTTTGTTATTCCATTTGGGGTTATTTTCATTTGTTTAATATATATCATGAGCTTCAAAAAACGGCAATGATCCAGACGCCCCTCAGACTCTGAGAGGACTTGCAAAGGGGTGTGCCTACAGCTAAAGTAGGCGTCTACATCCACTGTTTACAACCTACCACACTGTCTTATGTGTATCCCTTAGTCATACATTACTTAGTTTTGTCTGGTTTTGTACTTTGTAGTGGTTGACATGTCCCAGATACATTCTTTTGAGTCTTGTTTCTTTCGCCCAACATTACGCTTTTTAAGCAGCAATTTTAAGTAATTCATCCATGCCATGAATGTAGTTTATCCATTTTAAACTGTTGCCAAGTATTCCATTATATGAACATACCTCAACATATTTATTCATTCTACTGTTGGTGAACATTTGGGTTGCTGTGTGTGTGTGTGTGTGTGTGTGTGTGTGTGTGTGTGTTCATATTATGAAAAAATGCTACCGTGAATATTCTTGTACATGTATTCAGATAAATATGTACCAGATTTCTCTGGAATACATATCTAGGAATGAAAATACTAGATGATAGGTATGTGTATGCTCATAATATAAATCCCCACGTACCCATTTCTTAGTTTCAACAAATAACTCACGGCCAAACTTCCTTCATCTGTACTTCCATCCTCCTTCTCCCTCCCATATTATTTTGAAGCCAATCAAAGACATCATATCAGGTCACTTGCAACTATTTCACTAAGTACACCAGTTTTTAAAGCATAGAGGCCCTGATTTTTTTCTGATTTAACTTTGTGTTTGGTCCGGTACCTAGAACCACAATGCCTACAAACACCCACAGTTCCTACAGGGAAGACAACCCCTCCCCCCACAAGAGATTACAGATTCTAATATGTATCACATCTGGGCCACAATAGCTCATCCATCCAATGAGGAAAAACAAAAGTTGAAAGTCCTCTGAGAACTACAGTGTTTATGATAACTCTCTAAAACACTGGCCATACTTAACGTTAATCATTAATGCCCTCAGCGGAGTCTCAGAGGTAAAAATCCACTTCCTATTAGTTATAAGGAAGTTGGGATCTAATAAATATTTATTTACGGATGCATCCATCCAACAGCCTGGAATATCAGGGGTTGTAAATTCCTGACTTATGTATGAACAAGAGTCAACAGGATCTATATCTAGTCATCAGGTATAATTCAGAGAAATTACCTTCTGTGAAATATTACCCTCATTTCCTGTTGGTCATATTATAAGATATACTGTTCTACCAAAGTATAAAACTCAGTGTGATAGAGGAGCTGTCAAATTATCCTGTCCTTACATAAACATGTGGAAGTCTTCACAACAGGAATTTTTCTACTCCAACAAATGAGAAAGTTGGATGACTGAAACCCATAAAATAGTTTACATTTGAAATCTCAAAATCCTACAAGGACTAGCCAAAAATTGGTGGAATAACACAATGACAAAGTTATTTCTCCAAAATATTTAAAAACAATTTTAATCATTCTAATGAAATGTTAACTGTTTTGCTTAAATGTAATTGGGGCCAGCCATAAGGAAGAAAGGTGCTAAAGACAAGAACTTCAAAAATTGTCATGTTTAATCACTGCACTTATATTCCTTTCTAGTTATAAAGCTAACTCTTCATTTAAATAATGCTTCTACATACCTTGATCATATGTGTTAGTGTATGAAACTCTTGGCTGAAACTAAATCACTATAAAATGTAATTCAAACAGTACAATTTTCTGGTGACTTTAATCAAACAAACTTCTCGCCCATTAAGCAATAACAAAAAAAAAACACATGAATTTTACGAATACACATATAAAGAACACAATTCATGTGTTCGTAAAAAGTTCTTCCCTGCAGATTTTAGCTGTGACATCTATTTGCAAAGTAATTTACAGCTCTTTAATAAATAGTAAGATCTGCTTATGACATGTCCAGTCATTGATGACGGTAAACACTCGGTGAGCGTTGGCTGACGCACACATGTATAGATAAAAAGATAATAAAGAGCTGTCCACACACACACTGTAAGTTTCATGAAGTAGATTTAGCTCTCGCAATTTTTACTTTCAGAATATAACTGAAGCAAATTTTAATACAAAGCATTATTTTAAGCCATACTGTTTATAAGGGAGAAACAATATAGTCTTACCTTATTTTGGAAGAAGGAAGTTTGTAAAAAAAAAAAAAAAAAAACAACAACAACAACAAAAAACCTACAAAAGTGAAAAAGCCATTGGTTTTTAGTGGAAGAACCACAACAACAAAAATGGACCACTAAACCAAGTTCCAAATTCTTCAGAAAGAATGTGCAAGGATTTGGGCTGTGCCTTTTTTTAGGTTATTTTCATTTTTTGTTTTTGTATTTTTTGTTGTTTGTTTACTTGCCGTAATCATATACAACTTCAATTCAATTAAAATATCAGGATGATAATCAATGAAGTGTTTTCTGTGACTTTTCCAATCCCTTCGATTTAATTTAAGGAAACAATTTAAGTGTTTCAGGGGAGGTGTGAATTTTTCAGCCAGGGGAGTTGAATGGGGGGAGCAAATAAATAAATTTTGTTCAGTTCAACAATGTGTTTCCAATCCCCACTGGTGAGAGCACACCCACAGCTCCCAATGTGTCTGGAGGCTGACACACCTGCAGTGGCTTCCAGCCCAACCCAGGAGGCAGGGGGTAGCCCTAAGGCACTGCACACACCCGCTTCCGATACATGCACTTGCTCTACTCGAGCTGTGAGTATGAGGACCTGTGAGGAAGATCCGGCTTCTGAGGAAGCTTCTACCAGTGAAATCCATTGGGGATTCCAGGAGGAAGCAGCTGGAGCTTCAGGATGGGTGGGGCAGGGTCTGTCTCAGGGTGGGTGTTGAGGGGACCTTATCCAGGGAGAGAGACTTCTCCATGCACCAGGCCAGGTGCAAAGTCTATGCTCTTTATTCTAAGTTTCTAGGGAACGAGACCCAAAGCCAAGCAGTGATTAAGAAATTTCAATAAATTACCTAGTCTTACAACATTAGAATTAGTGGGAGAAAAAACTTCAAAATCATCTATCCACCACTTACCTAAAGTCATTTAATTCACTTTCTCAAAACTACATCTCCAAATGTATACATGTTTCGTTCTTGTTTTAAACATTCAAGGTGTATGTTTGTACAAAACATTTTAATAGTCATATAAAATGATTTCTAAACAAGGATAAGACTAGAAACAACCAAAAAAAGCATACAACAGAGATTCTGAGGAGTGATGTATTTGTACATATAAACCACTATTCTTACGCAAATCAAAAGCACAATGGTCTATCACCTCACACCTGTTAGATTAGCTGTCATCAACAAGACACGAGATGCCCAATGCTGGTGAAGATGTGAACACAGGGAACCCTGAGGCACTGCTGGTGGGAATGCAAACTGGTGCAACCACTATGTGAAACAGTGTGAAGTTGCCTCAGAAACTTAAAAATGGAACTACCATATGATCCAGCAATCCCACTTCTGGGTATTTATTCAAAAGAAATGAAATCACCATCTCAAAGAGATACTTGCACCCTCATGTTCATTGCAGCATTATTCACAATAGGCAAGATACGGAAATAACCTAAGTGTGTCCATCAACCATCAACAGATGAATGGAGATAAAGATATTCTCAGGCATTATAGCTGAGACTATTATATATACAGAGGGTGCCCCCCAAAAAATGTATACACATTTTAAGAAAGGAAAACTATAGTAAAATTGTAATACTCAATATATACCGACAACAAAAGATGAATGCAAGTCACGTTTGACTTCTGCGATTACAAGAGGTGTTCAAAGTGGTTACCATCAGCATCCAGACACTTGATTATGGGGAACTACTGCTTGAGCAACGTTGACTAAAGTGTCCACTTGTATACATTTTTTGGCACCCCCAGTTTATATATATATATATATATATATATATATATATATATATATATATATATATATATAAAACATGCCACATATGTATAATGGAATATTATTCACCCATCAAAAAGAAAGAAATCCTGCCATTGCAACAACAGGGGTGGACCTAGAGGGCATTAAGCTAAGTGAAATAAGCCAAACAGAGAAAGACAAATACTGCATTGTATCCCTTATATGTAGAATCTTAAAAAAAAGAAGAAGAGAGGGGAGAGAGGGGGGCGGAGGAGGAGGAAGAAGTCGAGCTCATGGAAACAGAGAGCAGAAAAGTCACTGCCAGGGCCTGGGAGTAGGTGATACAGGGAGAGGTTGGTAAGAGCACAAACTTTCAGAATGTCTGAGGATCTAATGTAAAAACATAATGACTATAGTTGATAACACTGTATTGTATAATTAAGATTTACTAAGAGACTAGAACTTAAATGTTTTCACCAAAAAGAAAAAGAGATAAATTATAATAAAATTGTGTGACATTGTTCTCTATTGCCAGTGTGACTTACTATTATGTATCCACATCTGTCATGGAGATTGCAAATATTCTTCACGTGTATTAGGATGAAAAAAAATCCGCCAAAACAGGTGCAAGGGCTAAGAGAATACCCCTTCCTATTGCCTTTTGTTACCTCTGTTTATAAAAATAAATCACCCCTGAGAAAAGCCTCTAGGAAATGCCTCTAGTGGTAATTTCTGGAATGGGATTAAAGAGATTGCTGTACAAAGGCCGAGGAGGCGGGGGACCAAAGTGGACTGTGCTGTCAATCCTAAAGTGAGATGTCAGCAGACGTGGAGTTTCTTTACTGTGAACTCTATAAAAGCTCAGTTCCTCTATCACCAAGAGACAGACTCTGCTCCATCTGGGTGGAAGCTACAGGTGCTCCCTCCTAGAATCCCCAAGGGATTTCACTCAAAGAAGCCTCAGAAGCCCGGTTCCTCCTCGCAAAGCCCTCCAGTCAGCATGAACGGTCAGGTATATAGGAAGAAAGCCGTACAGTACCGGGGGATGGCACCGAGCGTCTATGGGGGGGCTGGAGGCCACGGCACCCGCATCTCGGTCTCCAGTGACATGGTGAACTATGGGAATGACATCGCCAAAGGGAACCTGCTTTTTGGCAATGAGAAGGTGGCCATGCAAAACCTGAATGATCGCCTAGCAAGCTACCTGGAGAAGGTGCGGTCTCTGGAGCAGGCCAACGTGACACTTGAAGTGCAGATCAAGAAGTGGTACGAAACCAATGCACCCAGCATCAGTCGAGACTACAGCGCCTATTACAAACAAATCCAAGAGCTGCAAAATCAGGTGAGGGCTGACGCCTGGGTTTTCTACTCCTCTGTCTAGCTGTGTGGTGTGTCAAGAGGGTATATACATTAGGTGGGTCTAAATGGATGCTGTAAAGCAAATGAGGCTGAAATGCTACCTCTATACAAGTGGTATATTCTGTCATCTACTCTTAGTGCTGGAGCCCCTGACTACACAGTAGGATGACTATAAATCATACTTTTTAAAGTTTTTACATCTAATTATATAGAAAATAGGACAATTTTGTCCTCCCGTCTTATAAACTGTTTTTCTGTCATAGTTTTACCAGATCAGGGCTAAGTGAACAGCAAACATTTTTTTTTCTGAAAAGAGCTAAATTTTTTAAGTGATAATAAGTCTTTCTTAGTTTTTCACCTAGTTCCTATCAACTTTTGAAACCCCAGGCAATTTAGCGTTTCCTCCTTCGTTTATGTAAAGGGTGTAAGACAAGTATTAGAATCCTGTATCGTAGATTCCAATGGTGAAGGGAGTCAGGGTAGAAATGGGGAAGGGGTGTAGGTCTTCATGTTACCTGGATTTTACAGTGTCCTGCTCAATCATCTGATCGTCATCACCACGCAGTGCAGAAAACACTGGTACCGTAATATGACGTTCTATTGCCCCCGGTTCAAATGTATTGCAATCATATCCGAACCTGCTCCCACATCATCCAAGAAAGGTGCAGTTCTCTGTTTTATCAATTGTGTGGAACAAAAGAAGACTTTGCTCCTAATTGAACATTTCAGACACAGCACAGACTATTTGCACTGCTTTAATATTCTTATCTGATCAAAATAAGTGCCCCTTTCGTTTCCCTTTCTATTTTCACATTTGCTTTCCTTTAGAGAAAAGGCTACTTACGTACCAGCAAGTCTCTTTTTCCTGTGTTGTGTTAGACGTCTGTACGATTTGATTCAGACTCTACGGGGAGTTACTTTGGGGTTCCAGGAACTATGCGGATGTAGGAGGCAAAGGTGTTGAAATTGCCCTTTCTGGAGACAGGTCATTCTCGGGCCCGCGAAAAACATACAAAATCAGCCAACCATTCTCCCCTACCTGTCTCATGGCTCTTGTTTCTGAATCTACTTCGGATCATCCCAAATACACAGGCACAGCCAATTCTTCCCTTTAGCTGGGCAGACTCAGTGTTTGAAGGAAGGCAGCTCGCTGCAGGACTGGAGCTGCTGAAAGAAACATGTCATTATAGCATCTTCCACAAGCAGACTTCTGACCCATACGCATCTTACAGAATTCACCCACTAGATCACGGCTTAAGCTCAGGGGCTTATCCTGACAGCCCCAGTGCCTGGCTCAATCCCCACCACAGAACGAGTGTCCATTCATCAGCCAATAGTTAGCAGACGCTAACGAGGTGCTGGGACCACGCCGGGCACTGGGAAATAGGATGGTGAGCATGTTGTAACTTACGGGAAACAGGCATGGACGAAGGCAACATTTATCCCACACAGAGGGGGAAGTGCTAGCACGCAGGGCTGTGTAGGGCAACGAGAGCACTGGCAGTGCACCCCGCTCTGTTTTGAGGAAATCAGTGAAGGCCTGAAGGAATGATAAACTGAGCGGTGGAGGAAGAGTTCACCAAGTGAGAGAAGCTAAGAGGAACATTCTAGGCAGGAACAACATCAAAGGCAAGACACTCGATAAGGTGTGGTGGTTCAAGGTGAACTAAATTCTCTTTTTGTGAAAAAACGAGAAAGTGGACCAAACCCTGGGACTAGAGTTGCATTTTACAAGTCTATTATGTTAAATATCCATACCGTTATTCTTCCTGCTTTCAGGTGGCAATTATCGCAATATAAACATCGTCTTTGATTGAATAGTAGGTGCCTGAGGATCAACTCCTATCCAGTTGAAAATGTCATTCTTTCTCATGTGTTTTCCAGATTAAAGAAGCTCAACAGGAAAAAGCTAAACGTATCCTGCTAATTGATAATGCTAAACTGGCTGCTGAGGACTTCAGGCTAAAGTAGGTCCTCTAACGCCACGGCGAAACTTCCTGGAAAGGAATACCTTTTAGTAGTCCTTCAGACATTCAGCCTTCTGTATCACTGTTGGTAGAGGAGCTACCACTAAATAGTTTCAGAACCCTAGAAGCTATCTGGTCTAGCCCAGCACTCACAGCTGGACTTCTCTCTCCCACAGTCTTAAGATTTGGTCACCCAGTGCATAACTAAACATCTCCAGTAACTACTACTGTTCTCCTCGGTTAGCTCTAGTTGCTAGAACATTCTTTTTTAGTAACCTGGCACCTACTTTCTCACATACCAAGCCTAATGCTGCCCTCTAGAATAATAACAAAGCAATTTAAAACGCCCCTTCTGCGTAAGTGCCCTTCTGTTATCTAAAGAGACTCATTTGTCTCCCTCAGTGATTCTGCATGTGAGTCACCCATGTTCCTTCAAGCGCAGACAGGTGTCTGACCAAAGTTCCCGGATGACTCTTAATGCTTTCTAGTTTGCCAGTGCTTTACAGTACAGTCTGACCAAGCAAAGAACTAGGACTATGATTAAAGCAGTTCAAATCGCGTTCACTCGCGTAGTCATATCGTACTAAAATGATCAGAGTTGTTCCTCAGAAACTGCTTCTACATTTAGGTTTCTTCACCTGAATTTGTACAATGCATCTGCACTAACAAGTCCTTTGTGGTTTAAAAGGGTGGCATATTAATGCTACAGGGGTCAAAAAGAAAGAAATGAGAAAGCAGATCTGAAGATTAAAGCAGTAAAAGTTCATTAATTCCAGTCAATATCTGGGTGTCCCACTGCATTAGCCTTTTTTTAAAGTTTGTTACTTTAATAAAAATGGGAGTATATAAAAGTGTAGAGGAGAATACATGACTTTTTAAGATAATTCACTTTGGATGCATCTGCTGACAAAGCAATAAAAATAAATTGATCGTGAACATTCATTAAGTAAATCTAACTAACGATTATTTAACATCAGTAATGAGAACCCTTTGCTAGCACAGTGATTAAAGCAAACTTTTCAAATATATCCTAGAATTTAGGAACTTTTCAAAGTAATTTCAGATTTTTTTTTTTAACCAATCATTCCAAATCATAGAGATAATATTATGGGGCAAATTACCTGATTCTTAGGTTCCCATGAACATTTTTGAAATGTCTAAAGAGGGACACAAGAATGTATTGAAACTGATCTTCTCCTATACCACATACAAATCTATCTTATTATATTAAGATGATCTCTTCTATAGTAGCTTCAGAAGGACTCAGGGATCTCTGCTTGTTACTGAATCCACAGGTATGAGACTGAGAGAGGATTGCGCCTCACGGTGGAGGCTGATCTTCAGAGCCTGAGTAAGGTCACTGATGACCTCACCCTAAGTAAAACAGACTTGGAGATTCAAATTGAAGAACTGAATAAAGACCTGGTTCTCCTCAAAAAAGAACATCAGGAGGTAAGAAAATATTCAGAAGTATTGGTACTGGGAATGATGGAATGGCGATCATAATGATGAGGAGGAGGAGGAGAGAGAGGAAGAGGAGGGCGATTTGGTGATGGTGATGGTGAAGGTGACGACCATAATGATGCAAGCCCCAACTTCTTTGCATAAGGTTTCGGTTGGGCTGAAATAGCTTAGAGCAATACCTGGACCATAAAAAGCCCTTCCTTTTTCACCCGTTCCCAATGAAAAGAAGATGTATTGCCTTTTCTGCCCAGCCTCTTCTGAGAATATGCTTCAGACGATAACCAATCAGGATTTTCACCCTCGTAGGAAGTGGACTGCCTGCGCAAACAGCTGGGCAATACTGTCAACGTGGAGTTGAAGGCCGCTCCAGGCCTGAACCTCAGTGCCATTATCGATGAGATGAGGCAGAAATATGAAGTCTTGGCCACAGAAAACCTTCGGAAGGCCAAAGAAGAGTTTGAGCTACAGGTAATAGCATCATTCTGAAGGCTAAGCAAAGGTGTGGGAGTTGTCCTCCGAAAAGAGATAACTCTTTTCCTTCCTTCCTTCCTTCCTTCCTTCTTCTCTTTCTCTCTCTCTCCTCTCTTCTCTCTTTCTCTCTGTCTTCCCTTATTTACTTATTTTTTGATTTTCGGAATTTTAGACGGAAAATCTGCAGCAACAAGTCACAATAAACACTGAAGAGTTAAAAGAATCTGAGGTCCAACTGAAGTCGCTGAGCCGGACCTACCAGACGGTGGACATAGACCTCAAGTCTCAGCTCAGTCTGGTAAAGCACAGCTAACTTCCTGCTCTCAATGCAGCATGTGTTTACTATGTGCCTGTGTCAGGAACTCCAGAAATGCAAAGACCTATAAGAAATAAGCCCTCCCCTTGCAGAGCTGGCAGTGAGACAGGCCAGACAACTGATTATAATTGAGGGACAGAAAGACATCAAGGAAAAAGGGCATTGTATTGCAAGGATGCAGAGGGAAAAGTACATCTGGAAGGCTTCACAGGGGAAGTGGCACTTAAACTAGGTCTGAAAACTTGAGATAAATTTTGAAGCTGGAGAATAGAGGTAAAGACATTTCTAGGCTAAGCAAATCAGTCAGCTCATGGTAAAGCATGCTGGGGTAACAACCCCCAAATCATGGTGGCTTACAACAATACTGCATCCATTATGGCTTGGCTGCAGCTCTGCTCCATGACATTTCCACTCCAGAGGTACGGCTGAAGGAGTAGACCCTAGCTGGGGCATGCCAGTGTTGTGGCACAAAATAAAAAAGCAATGGTCAGACCACGTGATCGCTTTTAAAGCTTCTCCTCAGAAAAGGCACTTGTCAGTTTCACTTGCATTTCTTTAGCCATAGAAGTCACAGGACCAAGCCTGGTGTCAACAGGATAAGAAAGTCTAATCCTCCACATGGATGGGCACCACGAATAACAGGGAGGGGAGGCAAACAGAGAGAACAGTGAGTGCAAAGCTGAAAACAAACAAAAACTCCAAGAGCTAGGGATCCTAGCTGCCTGGCTGAGGTTGCCCAGATGGAAAGAGTGGGAGATAAAACTAGAAATATGCCCGATGCCCACAATAACCAGCTGCAGAAATTTTTCTCAAAAGAAATTAAAATTGAGCCACTTCTTACATCAAGTCCTCAAGTAAGAAATTTTCACTTTCTCTTGTGCTCGTAGAAAGACTCTTTGGAGAGTACACTGCAGGCTACCAAAGCTCGTTATAGTAGCCAGTTGGCCGAGAAACAGGCAATATTGAACACCCTAGAGGCCCAGCTGATGCAGATTCGGACAGACGCAGAGCACCAGAACGGAAAATACAATGATCTCCTCGACATAAAGACCCGGCTTGAGCAGGAAATTGCTACTTACCGTCGCCTTCTGGAAGGAGGAGATATAACGTAAGGCTCTTAGAACCAAGGGATATGTGTCAGTGTCTATTTTAATGTCCACACATTAAAACCTGTCACTCATTCCCCAGCACCAATGCAATTCCTAGCACAAAAGCAATTACACACACACACACACCAACAGTAACAACAAAACAAAAATATATCCAAAAGTACACACATCCCCAAAAACATCAAGTACAGCCTTTGTACTTGAGGTCGTGTTGTAGGACAGTTGGAAGATGGTTGTTATATAGATGATACGGATTTTCACTAACACTAATTTTTATGATTAACACATAATTGCCAGCACAATAACTTTTTAAAATTGTCATTGAGAGGTCATGAATTGAACAACAGGCCACATAGGTCTGTGGGAACCAGCTTGAGAATCACCAGCGTTGCAGCTCAACTGTCTTCAGATACCACTCCATAAAGTCATCAAGAGCACACAAGATTTCAACTTCCATTGTAGTTTTGTTATTTTAATTAGAAAAACTAGCCTATATTAAATGTGTCGGTTTTGAAGGTAAGCATTTTTCAAGTTAAAAAGTAAGACACTCAAGTTAGAAGAAACAAGCATAGTAAAAGGGAAAAAAATACAAACACAGGATTAAAACACACATCACTCAGATTTTATTTGGAAACAAAAAAGGAGGACAGTGCTTCATTTTCAAAATGACAATAACACTTTTTTCTGTTTCTTTTTCTTCTCTTAAAAAAAAAAACAGAACTACAGAATTTCAGTTAAGCTCGGTGGGGGAGAAAGGTAAGTGTTCTAATGTTCACATATTTCCTATAAGACTGAATTCTCAATAGCTTTCCACTTATCATCTGCCACTGGTGAAAAGTAAAGAGAGATCAGTTCTCAAGTGAGCAGATAGTACCCTAGGGATTCTGAAAATCAGGGCCATCACATAAATAAACCCTCCATATGGGAAATTTGTCACACTCCCCACGACAGGGTGATTTTCTTGGCCCCATGCTATTGTTGTCCTGAGACAACGTGAGATCCTGAAAATGAAAAATAAGATGAAAATATGCATTGTTGCTTGATTCAATACTGTATGTTTCTCTTTGAGGGTGGGGAGAATAGAAAATTTATAAATTTGTGGCGAGTGGAACATTTTCTGCATTTATTTATAAAATGGACTTAAGATCATTTAAGAAAGAAAATGGGTTAGCCTTTTTTTTTAAGAAGGAAGTACGTGCAAAAGGATAATAATTAAAAGTTGAATATTATAAACCAGCAGTCATGTGTCTAAATTAACATTTTGTATTTAAATCTAAATTCAGAGATAAAGAAAACCAGGGTGATTAAGACAGTCATACAAGAAACAGTGGATGGCAAGGTTGTGTCATCTGAAGTCCAAGAGACGAAAGAAGATTTTTGAACACGTGCCAGAAGGAGATGCTGCTGAGGTTTTGAAAGAAATGGAGCTATAATTTCTGCTCCCTGCAAGAAAGCGTCCATCAGACAGCACCATTAATACTTTCTAATGATTAGAGGAGGAAAAAAAAGAGTCCATTTATCAGTCTCTGTAATTGAATATAAATGTTTTACTCAAAGGAGTTTCAAACTGCCTGCAAAAATGAAATCCAATGAGCGTTAGGATATTTAAAATATCATTACTGCCATCTTTACCATGAAACACATTAATTACAAGCTATAGACCACTTAATATCAATTCGCTAATGTTCCTGAAAATTACAGCACATTTCAATTATACTTAATAAACCTCGTGGAACAGAGTCTATGCAAATAAAACTCTCTAATTTTTCCTATTTCTGAATTGCAAAATCTCCTTTCAGAGGCCCCTGGATTCTTGATTAAGTTAAATTCTTGGTTAATTTCATAGAATTTTCAGTATCAGTAAAATTCTGCTAGCTTCCAATTATATCTGCTGTTTTTCCATTTTCTCTACTGCCTTTTAAAACTCAGCTCAGCTCTTTGAATAATTTGAGAGTCAGAAGCCAATCACAAATGCTGAGTAGAATAATGAAGCACATTATGCTTGACATGGGAGTAGATTAAAAGCAAAATTAGTGAAACTCTTCTCAAGGCAGAATGCTTCTCCTTATGATAATAAACTGCATAAATCATCGGGCGTTCTCTTTCTTTATGTGGCGAACATATATTATGAAACGTTTGTCACCGTTTTTTATTACAGCTTTAATGAGATATAATTCACACCATACAATTCACCTTTGTAAAGTGCACACGTTCACAGGATTGTACAACCATCACCACTATCTAATTTTAGAGGCTGCTCATCACCCTCCCAAAACACCCATCAGCAGTCACCCCCATTCCCCGTCCTCCTAGCCCCTGACAACCACTAAGCCACTTCTTCTCTCTACAGATTTGCCTAATCTGGACATTTCATATAAATTGAATCATGCAATGTGTTCTTTTATACACAATGTTTATAGAAGCATTATTCATAATAGCCCAGAAATGGAAACAAATGCCCATCAACTAATGAATGGATAAGCAAAATATGGTATATTCATACAATGGAATATTATTTGGCAAGAAAAAGGAGTGAAGTACTGACACATGCTACCACCTGGATGAATCTTGAAAACATTATGCTAAGTTAAAGAAGCCAATACAGAAACGCACACTGTATCCTCAGCCTTTTAGCATTTTAGTGAGCAATAACTGCCATGCAAATGTTTACAAGAAAAATAAACTTGCCCTCTATCATTGTATCCTAGTAAATAAATAGTTCGGATTTAAATTTTGATATACGTTTGTAAATAAATAGGATTTTGAGTGTGATTATTATATTAAAAATGTGGTTCACTTAAACTAATAGCTACCATTTATTGAGCACTTACTATGAACTAAACAGTGTGCAATTTCTCATTTAATCTTCACAATAATGCTATAAGGTAGAAGCTATCAGGTTGAATCACATGAACTTACCAATATGTGATCATTTTTGACCTTCAAAAAACAGCAATTTCATATGGTTTGACCTTATTATGAGGACAATTATATATGAAGACATGACCATATGAACTCACTTATATGTGGAATCTAAAGAACAGAATAAACAAACAAACAAAACAGAAATCGACTCAGAGATATAGGGGGAAAAAATTGAGGGTTGCTAGATGGGAGAGGGGTGGGGATGGGGGAGAAGGTAAAGGGATTAGAAAGTACAAAGTAGTCACAGTATAGCCACAGGGATATGAAATACAGTTTGGGGAATATAATCAATAACGTAAAGATTTTGTAGGGGGACACTTGTCTTATTAGGGGATCACTTCATAGACTGTGTAGATGTCTGACCACTGCACTGTACACCTGAAGCTGAAGCTGAATAATATTGAATGTCAACAATAGTTAAATACAGAGAGAGAGAGAGAGAGAGAGAGAGAGAGAGAGAGAGAGAGAGAGAGAGAGAGAGAGAGAGAGAAAGGGAGGGAGGGAGGGAGGGAGGGAGGGAGGGAGGGAGGGAGGGAGGGAGGGAGGGAGGGAGGGAAGAAAGAGAGTCACGGAATGTGGAGCACACATAGGGAATATAGTAAGTGGAATTGTTAACAGCTACATATGATATCAGAGGGGTAGTAGATTGGGGGAGAGGGGTTATCACTTTGTGAGGGTGTAAATGCCTAACTATTGCATTGTTTTGTATACCTGAAACTAATAAAAAAATGAAAACAAATAAAAAAATTCACAGGACAAGAAAAAAAAAGACACGAAATAAGCACTGTTGCAAAGTCACAGTTACCTAGTAATGGAGCAAGACTGAACCTCAGGGCTATTTGTCTTAAGTCTTGACACCCTGTTAACCAACAAATTTACATGACAATTATTGAGTTCCACGTGAAATGAGCATTTGCCTGTCCTTAGTTGTTTTGTTGTTTTCTAATTGTCATTTTCACTAGCCAGATACTTATAACACCCAATTGTCACAAATGTCCAGCTAACATCACACACAAGGCTTGATTCTGTACAACCATTTGTCAGAAAAAAAATTCTTTTCAGCCACTCTCATTCCTTTGCTTTTCAAAGTGAAGAGGTTTCACTCTCATCATTTTTTTCTTAATTTCCTTCCAAGTCACTCTACTTTGTAAATTGCTTTTAAAGATGTTAAGAACTTTTAGAAATGATTTCTTCACCTACCAGGACGCATTCCAGAATAGCCTGGAACCTTGACATGCAAATACCAGAGACTGTGAGTCTGGCTAATAAAAAATCTATGGAAGATGAGTTTGAAATTCACTAGGCATGGCCATTGTCATATGGCAATAACAATACTTTGTTAAAACAGGTAGAATTATTATTTTTAACTCAATTTCCTGTCATAAAAATGAAGATTAATCCTTGCCTTTTGGTCTATCTCTAGTTTCTTCCAAGTAATATTTCAATGAAAGTAGGTGAGACAATGCATACATGTGGAACCAGATGGTTCTACCTCTGGTTCTACCAGTAGTTACTGTATGAAAGTGAAGCATTAATCTCTGTATGTATCTATATTTCTTACACGAACTAAGAAAAAGAACAGCACGATCCTATTACCGCCAGGCATACAGATCCAGAGATTGGTCATCCTGAAATATAGGTCTCTTTATCACCCATTAGAATCATCATCAATATTCTTCATGACTTTATATGAAATCATCACCACGGAAATGGAGCTATCACACTCAGAACCCTAGAGGTGAAGACAGGACGGACAGAACGATGTTTTCTGGGCTTTAGGAATTACGTCCACACAGAGTCTTACAACATCTTAAAAGAAGAATGACATGGAATAATATAAAATCAAACCTTGGCCAGTGGACACCCCCTGTTCTCACCCTTATTCTTTTGAGGGTAATCTGAGGTACCTGATTACACCCTCAACTAATATTTCCAAGTTAAAGCATTAACTAGTGATTTTTATTTTTAAATTTCCCTTCAAACATCTGTTTTCTCTTCGCTAGACTCATTCCAAGATTCCGCTTACCAGCATGTTATTTATCTTCCTCTGCCTCACTCTCACCCTGCTTTTGAGAACCCTTGAACTCTGAAGTCCAGAACACATACATCCTTGTTCATCGTCATCTCAAAAGCACCCGTGAAACGTCAGTCACCCATTCTTGTTTCACTCACAGGATCTTAAAATGTTACTCAAAGCAAAAGCGAAAGGTGTTATAGACCAATGATCAGTGAATTGAAGAGTGGAACGTCTGTCTGTCTTGAACTCAGGCGGAAAATCCTGCAAAGACCAGAAAACTAACCAATATGACAAGAAGATGAGCACACATTTTACTTAATAAAAATCTAAAGACTTACAAATGCCACATAAACAATGATCTCCATTCCCTAAACTCTACAAAAATGTAAGACCCCATTCTTTTGAACAGTTCACCCTGGTCCTAGCCATTTTCCTCTGTGCCTCAGCTTATGTAACCCCTTTGCCAACAAGCCCAAGATGTTTCCATTGTTTCCATTCCCACCTTCCTACATTTTTACAGTTGTCAAAGAAAATTGCTTTCACTTCTAAAAACTCTAAAGTAGAGGCTTGATTATTCAGCTGAGCTCTCCCTCCACCCCAAAAAAATAGCCACTGAAGAAGAAACATTTCTCTTTTTAACTTCTGAAGTTGCTCCCCACTCATAATTGGATTCAAAATAAATCTTGGTCCAAGCACACCGGTAAATTAGAGCAAAGTCCTTTTCAAATGAAATGAATTTTAAGTGACACATTCAAGCATATTAAGGATTAAGTTCTTTCAAGTGAAACAACTCCATGAGTGCAAGAATGAAGTTTGGTCAAACACTAGGTTAAGCCTCGGGATAAAAAAATGAATCAGACATAAGCCCTACCTGAGAAACTTACACACTAGGATACTATACAGTATGTATAGAAACATAAAGGTATAGTGTGTAAACACAATGTATAGATATTGAGCAAAATGATTTAAAATTTACATGTATGCCTTAGAGTTGGAAAGTATACATTTCAGCACAAAATTGGCTCCAAGTTCAAAAATTCCAGTTATTCATATTCCCATGTAATGTGACCATATCAGTAAGTAACAATTCTTAATTGGGCACATTTCCTCTGACTCTGTGAGTATGGCCTGTTTTCATTTCTATGACAATAAAATGGAATCACTCTGTCTGGGGGGATGCTGCTCGTGAGTGACGAATAATTAACAACCATAGTGTCAAGTTCCTGTGGGAGAAGTGCAAGTTTAACTAGTACTTTGTAAGGTCTCTGGACATACGGTTACATGTCAAAAGTATAACTAAAAGCACATCTGCCTCTGTGTTTGCAGGATTTCATGTGTGGTGTCATTTCTTATAAACCATGAAGGCTTATCTCTGCATATCAGCCTGTACACTTGAGAAATGAAATTCAAGGAGAAAGCGTTTTTGAAAAGGAAAGAACTAAAGCTCCTGGTTGACGTGCAGGGCAGAAACCCAGTCTCACAAAATGGGGAATCAGTGACCCTCTCTCCTTTGTGTTTTCACTGTAAGTAGCAGGGTTGTGTCATCCACAGAAGGCACTACAGACCTGAATTCTATCTTTGCCACCTCCTGGCTGTGTGGCCTTGAATTAGTCATTTAACGTTCTGACCCTCAGATTGCTCATCTGTAAAATGGGATGAAAGTATCCACCTTAAGAGGTTGCCACCAAGGTCTAGAGCAGTTAGTACACAATAACAATTAACAATTCAAACAAGGACTACTAGTCCAGCCGAAACGCTTGTAATACAGATTAAAGGAATCCTTGGTAAAAATTCCATATGAGGCCAGCATTTCCACTTAATAGGTTTCCATTCTCTCAAGAAATGAAATAGATTATGGCCTCTCTCATCAGGCTGAGTGCATTAGATTGCTGCATGCCTTCTGTATCTATCGTGAATGAGAATATGCAATTTCTACCAATATCTTGCTTAAAACCCCTTTATTTGGAAATCACACTTGCTTGCTCCTTGTGACGTGTATAGGTTGGGGGAAAATATGTCCCTTCTCTAGGAAGGTAAAAGGAAGCTGTCATTGGATTTCACCACGGATTCTTCCTTCCTGCCCCTGGGAAAGGGATAAACGGGGTGGGGGTGGAGGAAGTGTCACACAGCCCTTCCATTTGCCAGAACTGATCGTGGGTACTCCCTACAGAGGTTTGCCATGGGCCACTGGGACCCCTCTGCATTTGCCCCAGATCACCGGTGGGCACTGCGGGCTCTGGCTCAGGACTGCGCACAGGACCGGAGCGCCTCATACTCAGGGAGGCCGGAGTCAGGGAGGATCAGAGCCGGCTATCTGGAGGGGCGGCGGGGGTTGAGGGTGCGAGCACTGATACAATTTCAATATATAAAAAATCAAGTGTATTTTCAGAAACTAGCAATGCTCGGGGGTAGAGTGGTGAACAATGAGACAAGATTCCTGATTTCATGGAACTTACCAAAAGGTCAGCTCTTAGGTAAAGGAAGATCTGCTGAAAACACTTTAATATTCTACTCAAAAATAGCGTTATTCAATGTGTAAGAGGTCTTCTTTCTGAATCAGAAAAAAACTAGGCAACATCCTAATGACAAAGTTTTCAAATCCTTGAAAATTCAAATTCCAATATCAATCTGGAAGATGCATTTATTGCCCACTTCCAGCAGTACGTTTCACAACTGCTTCTGAAACTATATTCCACCAGAAAATAGACTAGATCAGGAGTGGATGGCTTACATTGAGTTTTCCAAAAGAAACAAATAGGAAACATGAGTGAAGAACTTCAAAAAGCTTAAGGTTGGGAAAGTATTCATTAATGTATCCATTCCAAAATCACTCGCTGCTTTCCTACTGTGCATAAGACACTGGGCAGTGCCGAGAATACAAGCAATAGAATAATTGGGAGAAGAAAAATTCCTATGACAACCTATCTCTACTCCACCCACATTTCTTTTTTGTGTAACAAATATGTCATGGACACAATTATTCAACTATTTCTGTGCCAAAGAATTTTCAATATGCATTAACCATTTACTTGTTGAGCTGGTCCAGAAAAGCAGGGGACACTACATTTTGAATGGAGAGAGTGAACTTTTCAACTGCAACACCCATTTCATGACCTATAAATTGTTAACCTTTCTGCCTTACTGACACTGCTTCCTGTCAGGTTGTGGCCACCTTCCCCAGGTGTGGAGCACCACCACGTCACTTTCAGTGCAGACCTCTGGGGCTGTCCAGGTGACTGTCTTCCCAGAGTGGGACACTGGGCAGAGCCAGGGGCACGTCTGCTTCCAGTGTTGGAAGTGGCTATTGGGGGAAGCGCACTTGGCTTTGGAGGCAGCTATTGGGTAGGCTTTTCTGCTGCTTCCATGTTTGGTTCTAGTTCTGGCTTAGGTAGTGGCTTTGGAAGTTCTTTTGCAGGAGGACTGGGCCCTGCTTATGGGGGAGGCCTGCGCAGTGGCTCTGGAGGCCTGGGGATTGGATTGGGGGGAAGCTCAGGAGGTGGCTCTCTAGGTATTCTCTCTGGCAATGATGGAGGCCTTCTTTCCAGATCAGAAAAGGAAACCATGCAAAATCTTAATGCCAGATTGGCTTCCTACCTGGATAAGGTCCGAGCTCTAGAAGAATCTAATACTGGGCTAGAAAACAAAATTCGAGAATGGTATAAAACACAAGGATCTGGGACTGAAGACCCAGGGTCACAGAGTGATGACAGTAAATATTATCCATTGATTGAAGACCTCAAGAATAAGGCAAGAATATGGTTTTTGGGGGAACTTTGGGAACTATTTTTTATTTTTATTTTTTGCAATAACAATGTTTTACAGTGATAATCTTAGATATTTTTTCGATTCAACTATATTTGGAGCAATTTCTCATATATCAAGATACTTAGTTTCATTTTATCGTTTACCATGAAGTGACTCTATTTCCACTCTCTGTAGGAAATATATGTTGCTTAATTTTTAAATATTCTATAAATATATTTTCTTTTAAAAAGTTAAACTGCTTTAAACTCTTAATAAAGCAGCATTTTAACTTCATCTAAAAATTTTCTGTCAAAAATATACTTGTCTAATACTGATATTTTGGGGCCTCATTTTGTTTGTCTTCCCCTATTTTGCCAGATCATGTCTGCCAGCGTTGGAAACACCCAGCTCATCTTGCAGATCGACAGTGCAAGACTGGCTGCCGAAGAGTTCAGAATGAAGAGACTAGAATAAAAGAAAGGCTAATAATAATTGACATGTCCCACCATGTCTTCTTATTCCGTTTTCCTGCCTTCGCTGACAGCAAATATTTCAAAACTTCTGCAGTTCACATGCTCCACACACTTGGTGTTTTGGTAAATTTACGTTGAGCATTCTAGAAAGTAACTAGATTCAAACACAATTCGCATGTCTTTAAGTAAGAGTCGCTTCCACTTAGGGCTATGGATCACCATAGTCATATCGCTGCTCAGCCTTTTGGCTAAGAGCAAGTGTGGATCACCACATTTGTAATTTGCTATTGTCTCATGATGTGACATGATAATTCCACCAATGTCCTAGACCTCAACCTTCCATGTATCCAAATGAATTAAAAATGGGTTTTGCCTGGGAGTTAAATGAAATCAGCTCTTTTCCCTGATGACACATACACCTAAAATATTAACGATGCACTTATTTTTATATACGCTCCTCCTTTCCCATACTCCACCCTCCAAACATAAGGAAGAAATCCTAACGTCCTTTTGCCCCACAAAATTTCCACACAGGATGTGGCAGTGGTGATGATCCTGAACCTGGAAAATCTTGGTAAAAGCTGTGTTGCCAGATTCAAAACTGTAAAAGGAAAACAAGAGCAGGATTTAATGACTAAGAGCTGGGGCTCTGAAGCCCGATTGGGTTCAAATTCTGGTTCTGCTACATAATAGCAAGTAACTTAATCTCTGCGTGCCTCGGTTTCCTGATCTTTCAAGTGGGATGGGTTTTGTGAAGATTCAATGAGGTAACATACATAAAACACTAGGAACAGTCCCTGGTACCTAGAAAATACTCAATATTTGTGTCCTGTTGTTATTGACTGTATGGAACCAAAATGGTGTGGAGAAATCAGGGGAATTGATGAGCAAGGGGTGTCCCAGGGAGCAGAGCGCAGAGGGAGGATTCATGGCAAGCCTGGAGGAATTCCAGAGCTGAGTGCAAAATTGCATGGGAGGTTATTATGCCATTTTAAGATGCTTGCTCCAGTACGCAGCTTTCTGAAGTCATACTTTCTTTTACTATTTGCTAGTGGTTTCCGGTGCTCCATTCATCTCACTAGACTATGCATAGCAATTCAACTCTTGGGCTAGCCCTCGCCTCCAGCACGTGTCTAGAAGAACCTTACTTTCAGACCCAAAGAGATTATCAAGGTCCTTTCCTGAATAACGTCCATAGTCCCAAGTAAATAATATCATTTTCCTGGTACTTAGAAGTTGCTGCAAATAGTTATTGTTTAAAATAACATCTGTTTTCCTTACAACTACAACTGAATTGTGTGAGGTTCAAAGGAGAAATGGGTTTTGCACAAGTATATAGCCAGTAGTCATTTCTTAGCTATGATCTTAGCTTTTCCTGCATTCCCTTCTTTTGGAAATATAATCTCCACTGAGCTCCTAGAGACATCACCCCACTGGAAGCTTTTTCTCTGACTCTTCTTTGTGACCTCTGCATGTTGGCTCAGTCCTCTGTCTTCTTTCTCTACACTCTCTCCCTAGATAACATCAGCTAACACTTGGCTTTCAGGTAACCATCTATAGATGAATGTGTTAGCTAGACTTATTGTGGTGATCATTTCGCAATATATATCAATGTTGAATCATTATGTTGTACACCTGAAACTAACATAATGTTGTATGTCAATCATACCTCAGTTAAAAAAATAAAGTAACCATCTATGCATTGATTCCTTCTTGTGGTGGCCTCCAAGATGGCTCCAATGATCCTCACCTCTTGATACACCTGACCCTGTGTATAGTCCTCTCCCACAGTGAACAGAGTAGACCCATTGAACTAGTGACCTTCGACATTGGGTCACAAAAGCATTTCAGTCTGGCTTGGTCTCTTAGACTGCTCGCTCTAGGGGCAGTCAGCTGCCCTTAAGGTTATACTATGGGGTTGGGGGTGGGGGGAACGACCTGAAAACAAATCAGTGATTTCACAAAATTTCCCATTCAAAATCAGTCTTATTCTGATAATATCTCAGTGAAAATATTCTGTAGTCTACAGTTGGCAAAGGAAGCATTGTACTTCTTATTAAATGTACTTTGCCCAACTCTCACTGCCAAGAAATACAATTAGCACAGTATCCTTATCATGAGATTCCAGACTTCATTCACTAGACCATAAGCCCTAATTCAATACACACATGAAAGGTCCTTTTGGAATCAGCCATTAATGAACCACAGAAGTGAGAGGTCTGTCGAAAAATAAAAACAACTTGTAAGGAAAAACCCAAGTACAGGATCAGACAACAAAAGACAAGCACGTATTTTATGATTATTTTAAAATCTAAAATTTTACTAATTTAAATTTTTACTTTTATATACATTTGTTGTATGTATAGGCTAGAAAAACGTCTGGAAAATATTTATATTTTTTTCTATTGTACAATTTTAAATTCTTAACAAACTGCATGCATAACTTTGATAAGGGGGGAAACGAATTTTAGTTATCTATAACAAATGGGCTTGCAAGTATGTCACAGTAGGAAGAGAACCATCTAGAAAACAATGGGTTGCCAAAGTAGGCAATTCTTTAGGCTTTGTAAGAGTGCCACCTACTGGAATCTCAGAAAATAAACTTTTAAAAAGCCCTGCTTTGCATACTTTTGATACTAGAAAGTTTGGGCTTTTTTTAAAGAAAAAAGATACTTTTGATACCAGAAAGTTTGGGCTTTTTTTTTTTTTTCCAAAGAAACAGGAACGAAAGAAGGAGGAAGGGAAAGAAGGAGGGAGGGAGGGAGAGAGGGAGGGAAGGAAAAAGGGAAAGAGGGAGGGAAAAATCAAATCTTTTTAAAAGCATAAACATAAATTAAAACTTTCTTATTTAAATAAGTGGTATTAGTTTCCAAAAAGTCCACCAGTAGAGAGATGAGTTCTATAAGGCATAAAGAAGAAAACCAGTAATTATTTAGAGTTTAAAGAACTAGATAGCCAATCTGAACTACTCAAGCTTTCAAAAAGCATCAAATGAAAAATGTATTCATATAGCTGAGTATATAACTTTTTATTGGGTGGTAAATGTTTCTTAAATCTTGGAACTGGATCTAGGATTTAAATGTCATTATTTAATATTAGTATCAAAAACTCAAACTAAAGAACATTACTGTCTTAATTGTGTCCTCTTCATCACTACAGCTTCTTAATAAAAGCCACGGTTGCAATATTCAGCAACATATTTAAAAAAGGATTTATGATGATCAGAATTCACAGTTGAAAAATAATCACCTGGTGAATAAATAAATTATGGTACATTCATACAATAGGGAAAAAAAAAAAGAACGGAGCTATTGACACAAAAACACATTCATGGCTGAATTTCAAGATCATTATGCCGAACTTAAAAGAAGCCAGACTCAAAAGAATAGATACTGTCTGATTCCATTTATATGAAACTCAAGTTAAAACAAATCTACTCTATAATGACAGAAAGGAAATCAGTGGTTGTCTGGGCTGAAATGGGTGGAAGATTGGAGATTAGCTGGTTAACTGGGAAGGATCATAAGAGAACCTTCCCGGCTGATGAAAATGTCCTGTGCCTTGATATGGTGATGGTTACCTGGGTATATCCATTTGTCAAAACTCTTCAAACTGTACACTTAACATGGGTACAATTTATTGTATGTAAATCATACCTCAATAAAGTTAATTTTAAAGTAATAATAATAGTAACAGCCTGTCTTCATGACAACACTGTGTTGGAAGCATGAAGAGACCAGGTAGGATGATAATCTATGACGTGCGAGGACAGGCTCGCATCTGCTCTTAAGCGCTGATTGACAAATTATTCAGGAATGTTTCAAGCTGGCTAGCTTGAAATTGGCCATGATGGGAATATTTCCCCTGGAATTTGGGCTGTATTTGTGTGTTTCCTTGGAGAGCTGGTTCACATCAGCACACGACTGAGCCCAATAAGAACACAGATGCAGAGGCTGATTGCCTGGGTTTGGGGTCCAGCTCTGCCACTTTCTAGTGGCTTTATTAACCCTTCAGTTCAAATTAAATTGACTGTGAATTTTAGTTGCTAAAAGATGTCATTGTCAAAGTTTCCCTATGCATATACGCTTAAAGAAATGCAAGTTTTCTTCAAAATCATGGCAGCAGACCTTTAAATAAACCACGCCAATAAAACAGCCCACAGAGAGGCAGTACAATGCAACTAGATGGCATTTCAGGCTTCCCTGAGTGAGTCATTATTCTACTGAGAACAAGTTACTACTCAACTTGACCTGATTCATCTTTTACAAAAAGCCAATCATATCACATATGATCACATTAGCCCTGCATTTTGAAACCCCCGTAGAAAAACACCATAAACACAGGGCACCATGAACTTAGATGTTCAGAATATGTTCCTGGGAATTGGAACATATTGGAACCCCCCTCCTAAAGTTATCTACACATGCAGTTGCTGCTGAGAAAAGTACGTCCATTTTGAAATATTTTATTTATTTGCAAAAACCATGGAATTTTAATTTTAATCACTAAAGCTGCAATTTCACATTTCAAATGAACAGAGCTGCAAATACAACCTTTTTTAAACCAGCTGAAGTATAATTTTTATTCTTTAAAAAAAATCATTCAGTTGGTATATTTCTGTACACATGTGGAACATCACATATTCATTTATTTGTGCATTCATTCATTCATTCATTCAACAAGTATTTATTTTGATGGAGAAACTGACCTAAAATGGTGGCCCGAGGGGAGAGAGAAGTCCCCAGCCTAAGCCCCAGCCCACTTCCGGATAACCCCCTCCAAGCCACACCCTGAGCCAATCACCAGAGGACACCTGCCCCTTCCCCAACTCAAGGAAGTCCCTAACTCATAAAAACCTGCTCAAAACCTTGCTGGGGGCTCAGTCTTTTGGAAAGGATCCCGCTGAGCCCACTGGCGTAATAAAGCTGACTCTCCTAACTCTCTGAGTGCCGCTTGGATTCTTCCCGGTCCTGATATTCGTAACATTCTAGCACCAACTACATGTAAGTCTTTACACAGTCTATTGAAAATAACATAGGTATTTATGAATTACAGGTAAATGCATGATAAAGTTTCATACATCTTTGTTGCACATGGAATAAGGTCATCATCATTTTTAAGCAGCAAAAGTGTCACTGCTCCAATGTGGTTTGTGCTGATTGTTTAACAAAGGTGTGACCACTCAGCCTTCCTCAACTCTTTTTGGAAGATACGGCACCTCGTCTTTCACTTTTATGTTTTATACGTTTTAAAAAGGAGCAACCCATACTGTGAAACAGATGTTTCCAGGGCATATCTTTTCATGATGATACTCTTAAACACTGAATTACATTTTGTATTACATTTCTCATTATATAAAAGTACCTTCAAAGCACTTTAACCTGCTTTCCCTGGACACCCATTTTAAACAACTTTATGTGCTAATTTTGAATGACAGAGTAATTTTAATATTAAAATTCCTATCTTATCTACTAAGTGACTGAGTAGGCTGATATATAGCAAGATAAATTTTCAACATTGTTTAAAAAAAAAAACCATAGAGGCAGTATCTGATCAAGTTAGATAATCATAGAACATAAACTGCAGAATCAGATCCAGGCTGACACAGAACTCATTCCTCAGTGGTGTTACAAAATAAAGCAGAACAATGAAGTCTAGTTTCCCTGTCTCGTTAATCAGAGGTTGGGGGGTAAGGAAAAGTCCTCCAGGGGATGATGTGAAGATGGGAGAATTTGACTCAGTTCCCCACTGGAGTCAATGGAAGATCTCCCTCCGCTTTGTGATTCTAGGAGGTGTTTTTACAGCTTGTGGAGCACGAAGGAGCAGGGAGAACTGAATGCTAATCGTAGAAAGATGCGAATCGCTCCAGGGGAAGGTAGGTCTCAGTAGGGAGGAGAACCCAATGAACATTTCAGTCATCATTGTCATCATTATCTGGATAAATCAGCACATAATTGGGTAACCAGCCGCTGTAGTTTTGTATCTTGGGCCTTACAATATTATTATGTTGGCCTTTACCTCCTCAGAAATCATCTCGTCTGTCTTGAAAGTGTTGGCTGTGTACCGTGGTGGTGACAGGTAATGATCCAGATTTTTTAACTGCTTTTTCTGAAGTACTGGCCTTCTGAAAACCTAATCATATAAAGCTACATTCCAAAAATGTGTACTATGCATCATAAAACACTTGTTATATATACATATATCCAAACATACTATATCAGCCTCATAATTTATCTCTGTTTAGGATGCTTATGGGTCATTTAACTTATGTTTGGTTTGGTCAGAAAAATCACCAAATAAGAAAGCATTCTTTTAGCAAATTTATACATTTCAGTCAAACTGAACTTTAGCTAAACAATCCAAGCAAAGTTATTCCACCACCAATGTTGGTCTAAAAATCCTTCAATTGTAACTTTTCAACTAGGTCAAGATCCACATCTCCTGACTCCACCAATTTATTTATCCATTCATTCAACAAATATTCTAGGCACATCCTGTCCATATCAGGCCTTCTGCCTCCTACATATCTGTGATCTAATTACTTTTCTCCATTTCCACTTCCACCACCCTGGTCCGGGCCACCATTCATCATCTCTCACTTGGAGGACCATCCCCTCCCTCCCCTCCATCCACCACAGCCAGGGAAAGACTGTGTGGAGAACACAAACCTCTCCTGGCACCTCATTGCTTAAAACCCTTCAAAGGCTTCCCCGGCCCTTGGGAGAAAGACCCAAATCTAGCAAGGTCTGGCCTGGCCTCGCTTCTCTCCATATTTCACCAACCCTATGACCTGGGTCTGCTTTTCTACACCCGGCTCCTTCCCACAGGCTTTTCCCCTTTGCCTAGAATGTGCTCCGTCTCCATTCTGGTCTAGCTAACTCCTACTCATCGGTCAGGTTTGAATTCAAATGTCACCTCCCCTGAAAAGCCTTGCCTAGCCTCTGTGCCTCCTTCCCCCACCACCGGTAACCAAGTCAGGTTCTATTACACACTGTCACAGTACACTGTCGTCTTCTTTCATAGCTCTTAGCAAATTGGCAATTGTGTGTTTATTTGCATGACAGTTGGGTTAATGTCTGCTTCTCCCACTGTAAAAATCTCTACGGTCCCGACTGTGTTGTCTTCCACTGTAGCTCTGGTGTCTAGGACAGCGCACAAAATGGCACACACAGTCCACTGCACAGGAGACAAGCAATATCTGTGGAATATGTGTGCATGGAATTGCGTACAAGCGCTAGACTATTCACAGGATAAAAGCTGAAACAACAGCGCTGTGGTACCCCCAGTACTTCGCATAGGGTGACCACAGAAAAGACACTCAATAAACATTTGCTGTGCCAATATTGAAGGGGGGTGATAGAGTTTTCTATTATTTTCTTGAAACAGCCATAAGGTTTTTATCTATTTATTTATTAACTAAAAGTTTCCACCACTCATCTTTGATAAGACTGTATGAAAGAACCAACCTCAGCTTATCAACACACAGCAGCTAAGCAGCGTCCCTCACAGAGGAGGCACTAGATGATGCTCTGAAAGTACTTAACGTGAATCTATTTATTTTGGTTTCTTTATTTTTTTAAAATGCACGAGTCACATGGAAATGAATTCCATTTACTTTATTCTCCTTAAATATTAATATAAGAATGATACTGTCAGGGACCAAAACACCAGCAAGAAGTTGTTTGCATTTTACTGAGAAATTTATTGAATTCAATTAATATGTTCAGAAAACCCTCAAGATACTTGACACTCTATGGAGACCTAATACACAAATCCTAACTTGGACATTTCACATGTGATATAAATTGTATTGCTCAATATACTGTATCTAATGACTCAGTAAAAAGTGATCGTCAGTTTCAATAAGCAGTCACTTTTTTTTTTATGACACTTTTTTTTTTTTTTTTTTTTTTTTTTTAGGAAATTAACCTGAGGACTTTTTCCCATACAGCTAAAGAGTACTGGGAGTTGTTTTCGAAAATGGAGTAACTTGGTTTCTATGTAGTCTTTATAAGGAGAAGAAAAAAAGTGTTCATTACTGTTCACTTACAAAAGCAACCCCAGAATCCTCTCGTTCAGCATGAGAGTGTGCTCTGTGAACAGGCGATTAAGTAACGATGAATACGAAACAGAGTTCTCTTAAAGCAACTGACAGAAGACTGACTTCCCATGAACAAAAATTGAGTTTGAAAGCTTAATACTATTCCTGGCACCCTAGACCAAGATAGAACTTGTCCCCCCCTTAGTTAACCAAGGTGTCCTATCTAAGATAGACTTTTCTTTCGAGCCAACTTTTATTTACTGTACATTACAGAAGCAACTGTGAGCAAACATAGACATACACGCATATAACCGCACCTTGAGGTATAAAGAGATTTGCCTATGAGAGAAAGTGAAGATGACGTGCTATGGAAGTTTAGAAGAGGGAGAGAACAGACAGGAATGGGGCGTGAAGACCATGCTTGATGAGTATATAAAATCCCCATGTATGGTGTTAAATGGGACCGGGTGGGCAGGAAGAGGACCAAAGAGCATCTCCCCTGGAATGCTTTCCCACAAGACTAAGTGACCTTCTTCTGAGAACCCTGTTCTTCGACCATGGTGGTCTGACCTTTCTTTTTAGAAGACATGTTTGTGTGTATTTTTGTGATTCCTCTTCAAAGGCAGAGCCACGTATTGTTGGCCATCCGGAAATAAATACCCAGCGCTCAGTGCAGCGTCTGGCAGAATGTAGGTATGCCAAATACACGTTGGTCGGAGTGATATTTAGAAATATCACGCTCATTTAACACATTGTCAAAATGATTGAAAAATTGAGGGGAAAGGATTGGCTGCAATCCAATGAAAACTATTAATCAAACCTGTCATTTGGCACAATTAAAAATAAAAGCATATGTTGATTGAATTTTTCACCTTAGCATCAATTATGCTGTCACGTAGGTATTGCCCTAGTTTATGAGTCACTCAAAATTCTATAATCTGGGAATAATAGTGTATTTTAATCACTATATTACAGCAAGTGAGGACATGAGAAAACAGAACCGATCATATTGCAAAGTGCCCACTGATCAATCTTTGTTAGGAGCAATGTCCTACTCAGCAGTGGTATGATAGCAACACCTGCCATCTGAACAACCAGAAGAAAAATGTGAATTGTCATGGAAAGTTTGCTTAGAGGGAAATAAAAACCCAATGTGTATTGTTAGATTTTGCAATAGCTCATGTTGTAATACAGAAATGTGATTTTAATTGAAGGAGGAAGATAATCATAGCTTTGGAGCCAACCAGTTAATCAACACTCACAATCAGAAATGTCTGAGTGACAAGCTTTGGTCCCACACCCAAGAAAAGAGGGTGAACCCAAACAGTGAGCAAAACAAGTTTCCATTAAAATGTGTTCAAGACATCTGAGCCATTCTGAAACCAAGCCCTGAAACCAAAGAGGAGGGGAATTGTATATAACTAATGATTATTAAATTAAAATAATGTCTACACATTTAATAGGAAAACAAGAAATTCTGTGCTATAGCCCATCTCTGGAAGTGATATTATGCTGGAGGTTGATACAATGGAATAAAACACAGTTAGCATGCATTCCTCAAAAAAATATTCCTTGAACCAATACTAGTGACAGAAGAAAGAGATTAGGTAAATCCTGCAGATTTAGAAGTGACCCAACTAATGGGAACCTAGATGATAATGGAAGTGAAAACCATCTCGTCTAAGGAAGAACTGAATGAACTGATAACCCCTTGGCTTAGAAAACAAAAGATTTAGGAGGGTGAAGTAACTCCCACATCCAAAAGATTCCAAAGCTAAGTTCTATGCAGCAGAACGCAAGCTATATTCTGTGTGGCAGGTTTCAGTTCAATACAAAGACAAACTTTTTCGTAATTAGAGCAGCTCAAAAATGGAACACCCTGTGAGACGATAGACTTCCCTAGAAATATTCAAGTAGAGGCTAGAGATATTTGATAATGGAGTTCTGCTTGGTGCTGAATACTATTAACAAGAGAAGAAAGAAGGGAACTAACATTTGTTAGTACCTACAATTTGCCAACACTTTATATGTGCTACATAACCTGGAAGTCTCGAACTTACGAATTGGACATTATTTCTCATATGAAGATACTAAGGCTCTGAGAGGTTAAGTAATTTACCACACACCCAATAAGAGGCAGACTTAGGATTTAAAACCTGGTATTGACCTTTAAGTTCTCTTGCAAATTCTGTCCTGGTTGACACCATGACAGTGAATGTGATGGTGGTCTAATTTCATTGATCATTTCTGTCAATTTATCTAGTCTGGTATTATTTATGTCAGAATATCCAGAGATTTTTGGTCCAAGAGCATATTAGCTTTCCCCATGACATCAAACTCAAAAGATACATCACCTTTTAGGTCTTCCCAGCTGAATTCTGTAATTTTGATGACCAGAATCCCCCAAAACCCAACTAAATTAGAAAGGGCAGAGAGTTATAGCTTACATGGATCCAATCTAGGCAACTGGTTATGACTTCCTGAATTAATGTTATTCATAAGAGTTCTACAGCCAGTCTAGGTTCAGCAGGAAAGAGTATCATTATCAATTAGTAATGTCTGTACAGGAGGTAAGAGTGGCAGCAAGAATGCTTTGAGTTTGTCGTCTTTAATTTATACATTTCCTAAAACTACTTTTCTATTTTTCATCATCAGCTCTTGAGCAGAAACAAGCTCCATGTTTTTTTAACCAACTAACTGCTGATGGAGGGTATGGGAATACATAACGAGGCAGACAGAAGGTGGACCACGAGACTGGTTATCAATATAAATAGATAATATTTTTAATATAAATTAGCATTACTGTGGAAAAACTTACCTAGGGACAGAATTTGTTCCTCTCAGCCTTTCATGTCCAGAAACTGGACTTTACCAGTGTACCTAGACAGTTGATGGCAGACTTACAGTAATTGTATTCATATAATACTAATGTACAGATTAGAATGCCAATTTATTAGTTAGCAATAAGGGACATTTCTTTCCAGATGTTCAAGACCTGTTTCCTGATCAATCACTTGCCTGCTATTGGTGTACTGGGTAGGATGAATTAGGAATCAAAAGGTTGCTGCATAAGCACAGAATTTGAGCAGAGGTTAATAGAGTTGAGGGACATTTCCTCCAGATCCTTCTGAGGCCAGGGAAAACATCTTTGTCCCACACTAGGCATCTCCTCCCTGGTGGCTAGACTGTCCATGTGCCCAAATTCAGCATCTCTGTCCCTAAGATGAAGCCAAAAGCAGCTTCCCTGAATCCCCTTTTTGATATACACCCTGCTGACCCGCTCATTACTTACCCAGTTGTTGGCCCTGGGAGATAGGTTATGTTTTGGTTTTACTGGTTTAGTTAGGGAGGCAACTATATTTCTTTTTCTCTCAAATTCATGGGGATACCTCACTGTCACATCCATATTTATAGCTGTAACTACTACTTTCAAGTATCAGAGGGCAGCCCCTGGGTTCACTATATATAAGAATAAAGTCTATTATTGTAAAAGGACAAAGGAAAGTGACACACACGTTCCAGGCTCAATGCACAACACCACAGTGACTCTTCTAAAATGTAGAATATTTTTCTGTCATTTTTTAATTATACCATGTGTCTGCTCTTTATGATAAGTTCCCTATGATGAAGTTTAAATTAAACATCCAACAGGTGGTTTCCTGTATCACTGAGGCTTCAGTGATTCTTCTTGGATCACTAGTATCTCCTTTGATTACTGTGATTATTCTTTCCTTCCAGGTACCTAAGTGCTATCTCACTTCTTGGTTCCCTACGTGTTCTTTTGTTTCCCAGAAGCTCTAAAGAGTTTGCTTCTATTCTCAAGTGCATTCTACACCTAACAATCTTGTCTTCGCTCCTCCCTTACCATTCTTGTCTTTTACGCCTACTCAGGAGGCTGTAGCAATACAGACACAGATGGCTTCACCCAGAAGGTGAGAGAAAAAGGCCTAGAGACAAAAACCCTCGTTATCCTCTTTCCCAGCTCAGCTCATCTAATAGTCAAGTTGTACTAATGAAAAGAATACAAAAAAATCCTTTCTCCAAAAATTTGATTACCATGGTGGCTGAAATTCCACTTAGGTAAAAGGTACACTTTTTTTTTTAATGTAAATAGTTTTAGTGAATACCTCTCCACCCATAACCACCTTTGTCAGTAAGTCACACCTTAGTCTGAATTAGACTAACCAGATGGTTATCCTCCTAAAACCTGTTCCCACACAGGCTGAAAAGTTTCAGAAGGGAAGGAGAAATTAGGGAAATGCAGCCCCTCAGCAGAGGACAAACTAAACTGGAATGAGACTTTAGGGTACTAAAGAACAATTCAGAGCACAGGATAACTGGGGGGTGAGGGATGGGGCCGCGGAGAACGTTGCAAAGAGGAAGAGGGCAGCAAAACAAAGATCCAAATTCAATGATGGAAACTCTGATACGTACTGGTTCTTCTACTCCTTCCCAGCGGTGGGGAAACACCCTTCTCTCACACTCAGTGAAAGCAGCCCCACCTCTGCACACAGGCTTGGCTCTTCAGGGGAAGAACTCATTTTCCATTGTTACTTAACTCCTGCTAACTCTTGTAACCTAAGTATTCTTCCCACCCCCTGCCCCCATTATCCTGCCTTCCATCTAGTGAGGAGGTGAGAAAGAGAGGGGTGCGCCGGCTTCTGTAGTCCAGACACAGGCTGCCACCGAGGACTGGATCTCCTGATCCTACCACCCAGGCCCACCTGAGGCCGTCTCTGTCCTCCTACCTCACCTGCAGGGGTGAGCAGGGTTTCTGAGAGGACAACTGGGAGAAGGAAGCCCATACAGTGACTATAACATGGATGCAGGGATGTTTTCTGTCCTGTGAAACTTGTGTCAATACACCTTAAAGAGACTGAAGCCTAGGGCTATCTCTGAGGATGCCCCACTCATACTGGATGTGTGACTGGTGCTGTGCTTTCTGCAAACGAGCCCTCCAGAGCACGCCAGCTCCCGTCCATCTTCTAAGCCCTGCTCCCCTGCCTTCCTTTAATTCTAGAGCCATTATTTAATGCAACCAGTCTGTTTCTGACTGCTTAGTTAGCCACACTGTGAAGCCTACCTGGGTCCTCCTGGAACAGTCGCCCAACTCCATCCTCTGTTTCTCCCACATCACTCTCCCGTTTCACACCGATAGGCAGGCACCTGCTCTATACCTAACACTAAGTGTCAAGAATGAAACGTGTTCTCCACCCTCAATGAGCTTACATTTTGATAAGCATTGATTAACCTTTATTTCACGGCACTGCAATTATTCATTCATTTTTCCTACTGAGCTGGAGGATAAGGACTTTGTAGAAGTCCTACCATACAACAGAGTCTGAGCAGGAAACAACTGGCACATTCAAATTAGGAAAAATGAAGCAGAGTTTAATAAAAGGGCTATTTACAAAGATGGGGGCAGGGTGTAGGGAAACCACCAGGGGTAGCTTTTATTACCCCCATGCCCAAAGGGACAAAGGAAGGTGACTCAGAAAGGGAAAGTCATATATATAGAAGGCCACTGTGAGGGGAGCTGTGGCTTTCGATGAAAGGCCACAGCCAGCTTGTAGAGGAAGCCAGGGGAATAACACCTCAAATTCATCCCCCCCTCCTCCTCTAATTTGATTGGGTGCCCACTGCGCAAACATAATGAAAGACAGAGGGGGAGGTGATCCTCCTGAAGCAGGAAACAGGATGGAGACAGCAGAAAGTAGATGTGGAGAGGCAAATGGCCTTGTAGGGTCAGCACTTAATACCTATTTGTTGATTAGATTACTAGTTTTTCTTTTCTCCTTTTATTAGCTCTCAAGTTGCTACATTAGTGTTTTTGTTGACAGCCTTCCTGATCCATGCAAGTTTAATTCTCTTCTTCCTCTCTGCTACAGAAATATATACAGAGGGTGCCCAAAAAATGTATACACATTTTAAGAAAGGAAAACTGTATTAAAATTGTAATACTCAATATACTATACCTATAACAAAAGAGGAATACAAGTCACGTTTGACTTCTGCAACTACAAGAGGTGCTCAAAGTGGTTACCATCAGCATCCAGACACTTCTGATGACAGCGAACTACTGCTTGACCAACGCTGACCAAAGTGTCCACTTGTATACATGTTTTGGCATCCCCGGTATTTATGAACATAAATAAATAAATATTTGTATATACTAACATTAAAAAGACAATTGTCCTGAATCTAACTTCCCAATAATCAGTGTCTACTCTTCAAACCCTGATGAAAGTTTAGACTTTTCTGTCTTTCCATGCATTTTCACCCTCTCCATCCTGTGCACCTAAGTGTAACAAATCACAGGCCCATGGAGCCATGGAGGCTGACATAGAAAAGGCAGAACAAGCCCCATGCTGTGGTGGCAGGGGTGAGTTAGTCTGAGGTGGAGACCATGGCACAAGGGAACGGGGTGGCACAGAGCTTGCATTTGCAGGCGTTTTGGACTCTTAGCACAGTCCGGCAGACAAGAAAGGAAGATGAAGGAGAGAAAAAGTCTAAAGAGGCGGCTTCCTAAAATTCAGGGTAGGCTCCAGGAACAGAACTCTAAGAAATGGGCACAGGAATGGGAAGATATCTGTGTATAGAATAACAAATAAGAAAATTTGTGCCTTCCTGTCGGTCTATTCCGCCACGTGCATTCTAGAAGATTATATTACATTTTAGTTTAAGGCTGCCCTTTTAAGTGGGCAACTGTGATTTCAACAGGCTTCTGCCCAAACTAATGTTTCTTCTCCTCACCAAGAAGTCAAATTCCTATCACAAGGAACAATCTCTCATTTCACAACTGAAGAAAAAGTTCAAAATACAAATGTTTGAGTGCCTGGAACAACACACAGTGAATAGGGCTGTATTTCTATTAGTGTAAGTAAACAATATTGCGTTGTTTCCTTGGACAGAAAAAAAGGAGCTGAAACACAAGAAAGCCCACGGCTTCAGATGAAGAGCAGAGAGAGATTTCAACCCTAGAAAAGTAAGGGTGAAGAGAGCAGAGATGCCAATGAGAAACTTTAACAATTCCACGATTTTGTCCAAAGGCATCTCTGTCCTGTTTGAAATACGCATGGATATCGAGAATCAATGCATGCTCAGATGTTGAGCTTAGGAGGAACTCTGACCAAGAGGCATGCATGACAACTGCCAAAAATCTAGGGTTGTGAGTTTTAGAGATCACTATAGACTAAAGTGGGGCGATAGATGGGAGAAGAGGGAAAAGGAGAAACTGAGCATTTAGTGAGTGCCTACTATGTGCCAGGTACTATGACGTGTTTCTCAGTCATTTTCCCAACATCTTTTGGAAGTTCTACAGATGAGAAAACTGAGACTCAGAGAAGGTAAGTAACTTTTATCCAAACTGGAAAACATGAAGCCAGGACTCACACACATCTGTTTAACTCCAAAGTGTACACACTACTCCACACAGACCCAGTGTTTCAAAAAATGATCATTCTTCATGGTTCAAAAGACAAAGTCATAAATAAAAACTGGTCTAGTCTGTTTTTCCTTGCTCACACATAGTTTTCTATCATAGATAACCAGCAGGTATCACTTGAGCTTATGTGGCTCATCAATCACTCAATTAAGTTGACCAAAATATATTTATACTTTTTTTAATAAAAACTGCTCATTAAAGATGACGTAATGTTACAGTGGTACATACTCGCATATCTAAAGCTCTGTAATGGTCTCCATAGCACACTGACTTTGAGACTATGCTTTGGACCTTAGATGTCTGTTACCACTTGTGCACAATGGCTTGTTCCTCTGGGTTTTGGTAGCACAGCCGTGCTAGGAGTGGCTGTGGGTCTGTGAAGGCCTCAGGGGGAAGCTATGGTATCGTAGGAGAGTATAGGGGCCTTCCGGTAGAGGTTATGGTGTTGGGTTGGGTTGAGTGCTGGCACAGGGTAGAGTAGCATGAGCGCTGGAGCAAAGGGTAGCCTTGTAAATGCTGATGGCTCTGATGATGGTGGCCCTCTTTCAAGTAATGAGAGAACAAACATGCAGAATTGAAATAACTGCATAGCATCCTACCTTGACAAGATGCATCGCCTGGAGAAAGCCAACGCCGACCTTGAATTCAAAATAAAAAGATGGCATGAGAATTTTGGAAAAGGAAACACTGACAGTCAACCTCTAGACTATACAAATATTACACTATTACCAATGACCTTAAAACTCTAGTAAGTCATCTTACATAGAAAACACACCAAAAAAAAGAAAAAAGAAAACACTTGTTTTCCTGACCAACATACATTATATTACATAAATTAATCAGAAAAGGAAAATATTTAATGTGCATAAAAAATTAACGTAAAATGGCTTGACATTCATTTGAAAGAGGAGCATTTAACTTATTTTTCTTATTTCAGAGATTCTAAAAGAAAATCATTTAGCTGAAGAGTTCCATAGCAATCACAAAAAGATTTGAATTTCCTGTTTATTTAGTTTATACAAATATAGTTATGATTGCATACACTTATAATTATTGGACTCTATATAGTATACAATCTGGACCTAAGAGCACCTAACATATTTTGTTAAATGATACAGCTCTTTTCCTCTCCCAAAGGTTAACACAAACGTTATTTTGAAACACGTCAACACTCTGCTTTAGATCAACAGTTCCAAGATGACTTCAAGCTAAGTCACAAAACATGTAAAGGATTGATTGTCAAGAAAATATTTTCCCCTTTCACATTAATTAAATTTAACAAGCAATTACCACAAAATTTACAATATCATTCTTCCATATTACTAAACAGTCCAACATATAACAATCTCTTTTAAAACACTTAAATTATAATAAATAGCAGTCATAGGCTAGCTATCTGAAAACTCCCAACTCTTTGACATATGGCAAATGACTCTTAAATCATAGGTCAGTGACTCCTTTTTTAGAATTGCAGGTCTCCAGCACTGTTCTTGAAAACAAAAGAATTTGGTTCCTTTCCTGGTCAAAGAGCAGAGGATAGATTTTTCATTCTTTTATAACTTTAATAATACTACTATACAGACCATTTACTGAACATTGATGAGGTGCTGGGTACTGTGCTAAGCACTTCTGCACATATTAACTCATTTAATCCTCACAATATTCCCATTTTAATGCTCAGAAAACTAAGGTTTAGGGAAGAAATTTGCCCAAGTTGACAGTTGAAAGTAGAAGCAGTGCAATTCGAACCCAGGTCTTTACAGTCCACGCTGTGGGACGTTTTATTACACTGGATGAGGAGAGTCCCACTACTATCTGAGTGGTATTTGTTCTGTTAACTGGGCTTAGTTCAGATACCACAGTGGAGTTGGCCTTTAGCAGAGAGCTAAGGTTGATAGCATTGGCCTCAGAAGTCTTGGATGAGTTGATGCTGAACAAGACTGACCTAGCATTGCAGATGGAAAGCTTTGTGAAGGAGTTGATTTATTTCTAAAAGAATCATGAAGAGTTAGGAATTGCATGAAATGTTAATCAAAAGTTTCAGTAGTCAGCATTTGTGAAGCTATGGTAGTAGTAGATGTCATAATGAAATACTTGTTTCTTAAAATACAGGTAAAATAATGTAGATTATAAAGTCAACATGTCCATTAGGTTTTTCACACCTCTCTCCCTCTGCCTAGTCTTCTGATCTCAGTAATGGCCCACGGGCCCGGGTATTGAGAGAGGGTCTGCTAATTTGCTAAGAGCTGCATCGTAATACACTGTGCTGGAAAGGACACTCAACCGGAAGCAAGTAAGAAATGTAAGGGTCGTGAATGCTGGGTGGTAGGGATATAGCATTTCTGACATTATTATTTGCATCTTTTTGAATCTTAATTCTTGGTGCTTTTTCATACTTTGCAAATGTCTCGAAATTTTAAGAACGAGTGCTGGACTGAGTCAAAAGCCTTGGATTCAGGTTCATGCTTTGATGAGTCGCTACTCTGAGTCTCAATATTTTGCTAATTAAAGAATAACAACACCCCTTTCTCCACCTCCCAGCAAAGCTTACCTCTCAGGGTGACAGTAAAAATCGAATGAATCACTTATATTAAAATATTTTGTAAAATACAAAAAAATTATATTTTATTGGTCCTATATATTTTTATAATAGATTTTCCAGATAAAATATGACACTCAGTTAAATTGAAATTTCAGATAAACAGTTTAAGTACAAATATATCCCAAATATTGCATGGGACATACTAAAAAAGTATTAATTGCTTATCTGAAATTCAAATTTAATTAGTCATCCTGTGTTTTTATTTGTTAAATCTAGTAACACTAGTTTGTAACCTAGAAATTTTTTAAAACATTAAAAATGATTTCTGAAATCTGTATTTCCGGTTTTAGCTTTTTAAATCTTTTTAAATTATCATATTCCAGATGCAACAACCAAGTAACCTGCAGCATTTTCAATTACTTTATTTTAGATCAGGAAATGCAGGGCGACAATAAGGTACCTCATACTGAAGTTAATGTAGAAAGCAGATGGCCTGGGAATGGACCTGACTGCCCCGCTGAACCAGATGAGGGGCTATCTGGGACCTTGGCAAAACAAAGCCACACAAAGTCTGAGACCTGATTTAATGAAAAGGTAAACCTATCACCACCAAAAAAAATTACCCAATATTAAGCAGAGCTCATGAAAGCTGGTAGAAAGTGTTTATGTGTCACTCTAATACTTCAGAGTAAAGAACTGAATAGGCAAGTATTGGCTTCTGCTGACTAGTACCAACAGGAGAAAGATGGCTGAGTTGCAGGAAAGTCTCCAGACACTGGAATTAAAGCTTCAGGCCCAATGATCTCTGCTAAGCATGTTGCAATGTATTGTTTTCAAAGTCCAAATGATTATCCACCTATGACAGTTACATCACTGATCCCAGATTTTTAAAGCAGTTTTGCGTCTCCAGAGAATAATGTCTGCACTGTTAAAATCAAAAGCAACTCTTTTTCAGGTTAAACAATGGACGGACTGTAAATTGGAATAAGAGAGAAAGACACATGCCAATAATAAACTTAGAATTTTTTTAAATGACAAATTAAGTTCTATCTGGTAGTTTAGATTATGTCATTCTGTTCCATTTTTCTACATTGCCATTTTTAATGACTCATTTGTTCACTTTTACTTTCCATCCCTTCAGAAGCAATGCTTTGAATCTAGTTTGACAGAAACCTAAAGTTTCACAAATGAAAGAAATTATCAGCAATCTGGATGCCCAACAAAGCAGGTCTCAAGTAGAGAGCCGGGATACTGAACAGCAACAACTCAGGCGACTAGTGAATGAGATGGAAGAATACCATAAACGAATGACCGGGAAGTCTGCATAAATGAGAAAATAAATAATCCACTAAAACACTGGCTCTTTTATTAAATACTCACTTCTTAGATTGTGTATACTTACTTAAACTTAGAATACCAAGCCAAATAGCACTTGCCATAAAATAATTTACTGGTGTGACTGACCCACCTCTAACCTAGTCCAATCCATTACCCTCAAAATATATCCACATCAGAAAGTATTTGCAGAACACCTTTGAAGAAGATAACATTTTAAAACCAGCTAAACAAAAAAGGAACGTTCTTCAAATCCGCTTACCTTAAAAATCCCATTTACCATATTTTGCCATGTATACTGCACACTTTTTTTGCCCAAATTTGTAAGGGAAAAATAAGTATGCTCATTATACACGAGTAGTACTAATTCCATATCTATATAAATGTTTTTAATTCTTTTATTTATGCTTAGGAGTTAAACGTGTAACTCTAGAAATCAATAACAATATCTATATGCAAGATAATACCCTGGAATATGATAGTTTTGTTGAACTTACGATGAACTTGCAACAACGAAGAGGTCTTGGCCTTCTATGATGTGCAAATATCTTAATTTTGTTACCTGTACATAAAATTTCTTGTACCGTAATAAGTTAAAAACTAAATGCTGGGCTGGCCCGGTGGCTCAGGCGGTTGGAGTTCCGTGTTCCTAACGTCACAGGCTGCTGGTTTGATTCCCACATGGGCCAGTGGGCTCTCAACCACAAGGCTGCCGGTTGGACTCCTGGAGTCCTGCAAGGGATGGTGGGCTGCGCCCCCTGCAACTAAACATGACAACTGGATCTGGAGCTGAGCTGCACCCTCCACAACTAAGACTGAAAGGACAACTACTTGGGGAAGAAAAAAGAAAAGCCCCGGAAGTACACACTGTTCCCCAATAAAGTCCTGTTCCCCTTCCCCAATAAAATCCTAAAAAAAAAAAAAAAACCCTAAATGCTAAAATTCCTTTATAATACCAAAAAACAAGTACCTAAATGTAAACAAGTAAAAATTTGAATTAAACAATTAAAATGAATGACTTTTTTTCCCCTGCAAGTTTGGGCCAAAAACATGGATGTGCACTATACACAGCAAAATAGAGTTAAGTTCATTTATAAGCAGGAAATGTAAGCTTATCCTAAAACAAGCCTGCCATAATAAAAAGGTTCCATCCTCACCACTGTAATTTCTGGGACAGTCTCTGAAATCACAAAGCAAAGTTTAATTAAATGTTTGGCAGTGAAAGGTAATGGTTAAGAGTGTGGGATCTAGAGAAGACGAACCTGGTTTCAGTCCTGGCTCAGCTACTAATTTATTAGCTGTATTATCCTGAGCAGATATAGGAGTAACCACTCTAAGCTTCAGTTTCCCCCTTTGTAAAAACAGCCTAACAATAGTATCTGCCTTGTAGTGTGTTAAGTAAATTGCATGAGAAAAAAATGTACATAAAGCCCTTCACACAGTATCTGGCAGTTATTATTCTTAATATTCTTAAAGTTAGAGCAACTTGATGGCTATCTGTGTGATGAATTGTTACAACAGTTATCTCAGTATAATCTGTGGGGGCCTTATTCTTGGATAATTGGTTAAAAAAAAGCATTTCTACTAGATTATATTTAGATTGTAGCATTTATATTCTAGATGTCAAGAAAAAGAAAACATACATCTCAAGATTCTGTAAATAAACATTCATTTTTAGCTTTAGGACTGGAAAATTCTAACCTTAGCTCTACATTTTAACCAAAATGATCAATATGGAAAATATTTTTGAGACACCAAAGTTTGATAGCTTTTCAATTATGGAAATTGGAAAATCCCAAGCACCAGAACCCTTTCATGTCATAGTTCACTATTGAATCAATTAAGAGATACACCATGTGTTCAAGCATAAAAAGCTGATAAAAAGCAGTTAATCTCCATAATGGGTGTTAGCTTGGAAAAGCCAGCATTTTAAAAGGATTAGCATTGCAATTATGCATGGTAGTTAATTGCTCTCATTTTAATGACTGGTCTGGAGCTGAGGACAGCCCTGTGAAAGAGTTAGTAATCTCCAGAAACCCAAGCAGGAGGGATGAAGGGTTAGGGCAGAGTCTAGCCTGGGTACAGATAAGACCTAAAAGTCTGACCTCTTCAAGAGCAAGAGTTCTTGCCTCATTAATTCTTTTTCTTTTCATTAGTCTGTTTTTTTCGTTTGTCACAAATGTAATGATAATAAGGAATACTAGTCCAATCTGAGAAAGAAAATAAAATCTTTTTATGTTCTTGTTAATTTTCTAAGTCACAAGACTGGAAAATATAATTCCAGGTCACTTCAGGAGAGTTTTAAGAGTTTCTCATTGTATTAAAGCAAAAGCTCTGAAGATAAATAGATCTGTGTTCAAATCCCAGCTGAGCCCCTGTATTGAATAATTTGGGACAAGCTACTTAATTGTTTAGTTAAAATAAAAGTTACCTCATACAGTTGCTTTCAGGATTTAAGTGCATAGCACAGGCCTGGTACATAGAAAAGTCACAATAAGCGCTATGAACTAATTATATGAGGATTGCTTTGAAAATGTTACTTGCGTATTTATCTAATAGGTTTACTCCAAGAAATTAGAAGTTCTTTGCGTGTTATCAATCTTCAGTCTTGTGGAGGGAATCCACAGAATGGTTTTGGTAAATTTTCTCTGTTGCTATGGTATTACATTTAAATACTTATTTAAATCTATTCCTTAACCATTCTCATCCCACCCTCTTCACCCCCCTTCTATCCGGCAAAAAGAGGTGATTCTGACAAAGAGCTATTCTCAATTTGTTATGAAACTGACAAATTGTTTGATTTTTTTAAAGTGTTTTTTTTAAATCTCTAAACAATAGAATTAATTGATTAACCCCATAAGATTTTTTGCTTTTAAAGTTAAGCACATTACATATATTCACTTAAAATCACTAGAGTGGGGGATTACTGCTTTCATTATATTCTTTAACCTCTGTGTGTACCATTTCTAATCCAAAATTTTCTCTCTTCTTTTTAGATCTGCCCAGACTCCCTAAATAAAAATTAACAAGACCTGGTAATAATGTTATTTTCTCTCATTACCAGCCATCTTTGATTTGATCAATTTCGATAGACAACCACAACTGGACCTAAACCAATTTTCTTGGATTTATGAATGGGGGGGAAGGGGGAAAAGCCACTGAATTTTTGATAATGTCCAGTTTCAATATCTTGGAGTCTATAGAAGGTAGTTGGTTGGTTGGTTGGTTTGGTATTTTCAGCTTTACTACTTTTTATGAAAGTCCAGAAGGCATATTGTGTTTCTATTTTCTCTTCTGTATGAGTAAATGCTCCTCCGAAGGCAGGTAATTCATGGTGAGCAACTGTCTTTCACAAAATGAAGTTAACTCAATGAAAAGAAAAAAACAATCATATGCTAATGAAACTTAAGAGCTAAGTTGTGTTATAGTTAATCCTTAAATTACACCATACTAATGGGCTAGCTAACCAGAAAACCAACTAAAAGTCAATTCTCCCATTAAAAAATTGCAATTTTAGAAGTACGTATATATTTTAGCAGTTTACTAGTATCAAGATCATTCTCAATAAAAGACAAGACCAAAAAAGAGATCTTTAATGAAGAGGAAAAACTGAGGGCCAAAATGTTTTCTGAATATATATACATAAATAAATAAATATATATATAGTATTATATATGTAATATATATATATTTCATATATTTTTATATATAATATCTATTTTAAGGTATAAATCTTTATGTATTTTAATATATCTTAAATAACCTATGCAGAATCTTGATTTCTTATCATTCTTACACAACATTCTCATATCTAAAAAGTACATGGTACAATTTGCTTTAAAACAAAATTAAACTGTCTTCAATTAGCCTTTATTTAAATTTTGAACTAACACCACTGCCAAAACACAGAAGAATTTAGGGAACAAAATAAAGGCAAAGAAAAGAAAGTGGGAAAAGGCACTGAGGTGATATGAAAACATTCAGAGAACAGTTAAGTACCTACCAACTACAGCAAGAGTGTAAGGTACCCTCCCTTCTCTAAAGGAACTTCAACATCTTATTGCATTGGGAATAACAATCAATCGTGTATTCTAAAATACTAGCTTGGACACAGGAAATGAAAAGACGAGACAGCCATGACCAGACTAATGGTGAGAAACCTCATTTAAGCCAGAGCTTGGAGTTGAGGTAGAATGATTTGAATAAGCAACAAAGTAGAAGAAGGACGTTCCAAACCAGGAGCAACAAAGGCCTTAAAATAGGATAAGGCACAGTGTCTCCGCCAAGATTTAAGAGAGGCTTGCTTATTTAGGGTTTTTTAAAGGCAATGCTAACACATGTTTTCATTGGATTGTGTATTATTATTATTATCATTATTACTATTACACATATTTTAATATTTACTATTATTATTATTATCCATACTTTATAGGGTAGTAAAGTGAGACACAGAAAGGCTGAGTGTCTTGCCCCAGGTCACATAATTACTTTATGTGGAGAACACATTGCTGTTTCCACTCCAACACCCTTACTCACCGCAGGGAACACAGGTTGGAAAGATGGAATAGGGCAAAGTTATTGAAAAGATTTAATCCACCCACAAGAGAAATCCATTGTAGGTGCTTGAGTATGTTGATGAAGTGACAATGACACTTTGTCAAGAACATTCGTCTTGCATCAGTGAACAGAATAGATCTCAAGTGACACCGCACAGAGCCAAGAAAACCCTTGGGAAGCGGGTGATGCAATCCATGAGAGAAGTGGTGAAAGCCTGGATTAGGGTAGTTGCAGTGGGACGAGACAAAGAGAAGCAAAGGCATCAGATATGACAAAAGAAATGGTGACAAAATTGGTAAATATAAGAGATAAAGAAAAGAATGAAATTAAAAACGAAACCAGGTATCATTCAGAGAAAAAGAGACGGCTGGTTTATCACAAAGTTATCAATCAAACACCACTCCCCTGCCCTACTCTCCTCTCTGGCCATTCTCCTCCTCACTAGCCATTTTCCAACATCTAACCTTATCCTTTCATTCATTCATATTTTGCTGCCCACTGTGGGTGAGACAGTGGGTTAGGCTCTGAGAAACAGAGATCACAGTAATAGTAATAACAATAACAGAAAACATTTATTAAGCCTTTATTCTATGTATTCCAGGGACTATTCTAAATGCTGTATATTTACTAACTCATTTATCTCCCACGACCACTCTATAGGGTAGGCAAAATTATTATTCCTACTTTAGAGATGAGACAAAGCCACACAGGAAGTGATGGGGCCTGGATTGTAACACGAGCTGACTCCAGAGCCCCCGCACTTAACCACCTGCTACACTACACTGAAAAGCCTTCATGTGGCTTCCATCACAGTGAAGTCCCAAGAAGTTTTAGAAAAATTGTGTAATATGGGAGTATCTTCAGATTTTAGAGACTCGAATCTTAGAAATTTGCCAATGAGAAGGTATGGGCCTTATCTTGGTTGTTCTAATTACTCATCTATCTGGGAGGAGGGTAGCAAATCTTTCAAACAGTTGTACAACTTTCCAGTTGGCTTTCACTCCATGGGTGGTAATCACAAAGGCACATTCAGCAATTTGCCATTACAGAACATTCAGGCAAAAAATGTCTAATGCTAAAATTTTATGTGATAAATAAAAAATGTTAAACATTTAGCTCATCAACCTTGTCATCATGAGATATAACCTGCATTACCAGATTCATCTTTTTGCAACTACCTAAATTATTCATTATATCTCAATTACTCAATCAGAGAAAGAAACTTACAAATAGAATTTTCAACTAGAACCTTCAAAACAGAATTTTACTTGAAGCAAAATAATTTCCTCGTAATAGGGAAGATCCACATCCCAACAGTGAGGCAAGTCAAGATGATAACATGCTTCAAGAGTCCCAGCCAAATTAACCCCATGAGAATAGCACCTATACCCATCCTAGCCTTGACCCAAAATCCAGAAGCAATTAAAGAAGAAATTGATAAACTGAATACAGGAAAATAAAATACAATAAGCAAAGTCATCAATTCCAACATTGGGTATACATTGTGGATTGCCCCACCACAACTCCACTAAACCTACCCTCTGGAAAGATGCCAAAGGTTCCTAATTGCAAACCAACAGTCTTTCTTCAATCTCCTTTCTCCTTCACCAGTCTCTCTGGAGCCCACTCCACCGTATCTGGGTTCTTTCCTCCCTGGGCTTCCATGATCCTTCTTCCCTGTTTCCCAAGTCCTAAGTGCCCTCCTTCTCGGTGTTATTCTCTAGCTCTTCCCAGACCCTAACGTGACTGTCCCCAAAAGCTCAGGCTTAGACTTTCTGCTCATTTCTTTCTAAATCCCTTCCCTTAGGGATCCTAACTATCCTGAGGGCTGCCCTCTAATCTCTCTCCTGAACTGTAATCCTATTTATGACTAACTGCTGGAAGTTACTTTTACAAGAATATCCTGGTATTAGTACTTCAAATTCACATCTTAAACCACCCTCATCTTCTCCAAACTCTTCTTTCATTGTCACACACACACACACACACACACACACACACACACACACACACACACACCAGACTGTTAGAACGCCTCTCTGCACTCTCTCAACATGCTGTCCACACCTCAAATAGCCCAGATTACCCTAGTACATAATCTCTGATTCATGGGTATGTTTGTTTGCCTCTCCAAGTAGATTGTAAAGTCCTTGGGGGCAGGACTTGTATCTTAGTTGCCTATGTATCCCTATGGATTTTGCAGGTCCTTGATAAAATCTGTTAAGAGAAATTAATATGGGTCATTTGTTCCAGCCAAACCAGTCCATTTAGTCTCCACCTGTTGGCATTTTCACTTCACAGAAGAGTCCTCTCTCTGCTCCTGCACACGTGAAAAAAATCCTACTCATCCTTCACAAGACTCAACTTGCATTCCTCCTGTACCATGAAACTTTGTCTGTGACCCCATTCCAACAAGACTCCTCACTCATCACACTTACGATGGCAGTGCCTGATTCAAAACCAGGCTCTAGCATAAACTAGCTGTGTTACTCTGGACAAGTTCCTAAAGCTTTCTAAAGCTTCGGGGTTTTTTTTCAGCTATAAGATGAGGTAAAAAAATACCTGTCATAGAGAATTTGGGGGAGGAGTTCAGGAGAGTAAATGATCTAGAACAGAGTAGAAGTTCAGGAAATGTTAACTCCTCCCCACCCCCCGCCCTCCCACTTCATTTACCATTTACCCTGTGCTTAAGTGTTAGGTCTCCTCCACCACATTGTGATAACAACTGTTAAGATTCTTAAGGGCAGAAACTGAATCTCATTCATCTTCCTATCAATGTGCCCTGCATAGAAACACAATGAAAATTGAGAACAATGATATTATAGTTACAATAGATTATGCCAATCAAGGGTAAATGGTGCCAAGACTAGGACAATCGTACATTTTCATCCAGTTTAGCTGTAGAATTATTACAATTTCACTCACGCCAAAGGCTGATTTCAACAAATGAAAGTACAAATAAAGATGAACCAATTTGTAGAGTGTACAATAAGTAATCTTTGATAATAACATTAAATATGGCTTAAATTAAATGTTACAGTCTGTATCAGATACTCTCTATACATGTATTTGTTCCCATATGTTTTTATGCAACGGTTTCGTTTCACATATTCTTTGATTTAATATGATTGTAACAGATCTCTTCATATCACCTATTTACTAATTGAAAATAGACTGAGATGTTTATATTTTCCCACCAGGGGAAAAAAATTAAAGGCTAATACTAAAGCAAAACTGGTAAGATCAAGATCCAAAATTTGTGATAATTACAGGTAAAATCTTTCAAAAACTCTCTAATTGAAAATGTTTTCCTTTCAAGTTATTTTCATTAGTATCAAGGCTTCAACATCCTTTTGGAACTGACTGGAATCTTTTTTTTTATCCTGATTTATCATAACCTTCCTTTACTACATGTTATCACCAGTGATCAATTCCCAGGGCTCGGTTTCACTTTTCTCTAACTACTGCCCCACTTGCAGGTGCTGACAAGTTGGAGGAGCTGCAGTGTGTTGGGCAGTAACCTCCACTCTGACAATCAGCTCTTCACTCTGCTCCCAACCACACTCCTTCTCCCTGCAGAAACTATTTCTACACTATTTCTAGAGTTCTCACAAACTGGAAAGTGCAGCTATAAATTTCATTTGTAAAAGCAATTAGTAATAGAAGAGTATGTGCCAAATAGTCTACCCTTTCAATATTGTCATGCTTCCAAGGTCATTTTGTTTTGGTTTGGTTTTGAATAGAGAAACACACCCACACACACACACACACACACACACAGTAGGAAAGAGCCAAAACCAGGCATCAAAAGATGACGATTTTAATCTCAGTTCAACCACCTATTATATATCTTTAGGCAAAATCATAACTTTTCTCAGCTTTGACTTCTTTTGTAAACTAGATAATAACCACCATCCCTATCTCAGGAGCTTATTTCAGAGATTATAAAAGTACAGCAGCACAAATAGCATGGTATAATTGGAAAATGTATATGAATGAACGAACACACACACACACACACACACACTTCCTAAACTGTGCTTTTATAGCTTTAACATTTTATATGTGGCAACTTTTGAACACCTAATGAGCCCACGAAGCAGCCTTCACCAGAGCGCCCATGGCTAAGAGCCACCACTGAACCCACCCTCTAAGCTAAATCCTCCACCGAGGGAGCCTTCGCTGCTCGAAATTCTGAGAGATGACCCTTTGTTTAGCATATGTGTTGTGTTTTCTTGCTTACACTTTTCAACAAGATCTGTCGTATAGCATGATTCTGGCAGATTTTATGCTATTTGTTGTTCCAATTAATCAAAACTATTTAAAACATGAATTTGAAAAATTTTATTTTAACCATAATTTTGTAGCTAAAATTCTTTTTCCAAATTTTGCAAACCTTCTGTGCAACCTACATGAGTGCTGACATCAAACTGGATTTTAATAGTTGCTCAATGTTCTTCAAAAGGTGAAAAGGCACAATGAAACGTATGCTCATCAGAACTACACCCATTTTTAATTTCAACACAGCAAACCTCCTGTTTAATCGTAAAGGAAATTGAAACCCATACATATTGGGATTGATTATTACGGAACATAATTTATGCAACCAGGAGCCAAAGATGCTAAGTTGGCAGAAAGAAACCATGCAAGTAAGCAGACTCGAGCACATGTGGGACACACCTTCTCAGTATATAAAGGCTTGCCACTGTCCTTGGTAGCAGCAGGCGCTCCCAGGGCTAAAGAGCATCACCATGTCTGTTAAATACAGCTCGAGCAAGCAATACTCTTCCTCCCGCAGTGGAGGAGGAAAAGGGTCATCCCACAGAATTTCGAGCAGCAGAGGCTCCCAAGGGGGAGGATTTAGCTCAGGGGGCGGCGGGTTCAGTGGTGGCTCTTTTAGCCGTGGGAGCTCTGGAGGAGGCTGCTTTGGGGGCTCCTCAGGAGGCTATGGAGGAGGGCAAGGAGGTTTTGGTGGGGGCAGTTTTGGTGGGGGCAGTTTTGGTGGGGGCAGTTTTGGTGGGGGCTACGGAGGAGGTAGCTCAGGTTGGGGCTGGGGCTCAAACAGCTATGGCGGAGGCGGCTTCGGTGGGGGCTACGGCGGAGGCAGCTTCGGCGGGGGAGGCTTCGGAGGAGATGGTGGCCTTCTCTCTGGAAATGAAAAAGTAACCATGCAGAATCTGAACGACCGCCTGGCTTCCTACTTGGATAAAGTTCGGGCTCTGGAAGAATCAAACTATGAGCTAGAAGGCAAGATCAAAGAATGGTATGAAAAGAATAACAAATCAGGCCAGCGAGACCCTCGTGACTACAGCAAATACTACGACACCATCGAAGATCTTAAAAATCAGGTAAGGGGCATTTTAAACATCCACCTTTAAGCCTGTTTTTCATCCATGTAATTCAGATAGATCAATCTTAACTTAACCATGACGTCCCTGTTCACTGTGTTTGTCTATGTTCCTTTCTTGCTTCCAAAAGCAATCCAGTCTCATGAAAGGTATTTGTAAGGATACGGTCATTGCAATCTTCGTCCAACATGTGTGTTGTGTGTCTTATAGGATGGCGGATTACTGAGAATTTTTTTGGTTTTAATTAGTGTATAATGAGTCCATAGTGAAAATATACTAGATCATTTACAAATATAAAAACTGAAAAAATTGTTAAATGAGTCAGAACAAAATATTATTCAGATTGATGACCAAAAAAAAAAAGCAAGTACTCATTACCAACATGGCAAGAAACATGAACTCCGCGTTATGGAAATGGGATATGGCTTGACTCTAGGGATTTGTGAATTGTAACTATTGTATGCCAGCTTGGAGTGTATTAACTTAGAATATGTATTTATAACAAATTAAACCAAACACAGGTATGGGTCAGTCAAAAGTTGGCTGAAAAACATGGAAATCACACAATATAAAAGAAAGGGATGCACATGCAGGAACACAGCTATATAATTCCAGTTAGTTTTCAGAAAGGGATGACATAGAAATAGAAGAGTATAGAATCTTCAAGAGAACAAATGACTCAAATTTATGTATAAAGGTAAGTGTGCACTATTTCACATTTAAAATAAAAAATTCCCTCAAGATTTTATAAGAGAACGACATGAAAATGCAGTTCACCTATGCCACTGTGAAAGCCGTATCGGTATCTGATTTCTTTGCTTTTTCCTCCAGATCCTTAATCTAACAACTGATAATGCCAATGTCCTGCTTCAGATCGATAATGCCAGGCTGGCAGCTGATGACTTCAGGCTGAAGTAAGCCACGTGAATGGGATACAATACTGTCACCAAAAAATACACAAGTTGTTTTTAACAATGACCTGGAATGCCCAAAATAGCATGTGCATTTTCCTGAATTCATTCAAGGTTACAGTATTGGAATTGTCAGGGAAATTTTCAATTTCCATATTACCTTTTGGGGCAATCAATATTAAAAGAAGAAAATGTATTTTAAAGGAACTGCTATGCTTCTTTGCATTAAATCACTAATATCCCTCTGTGAATTAGTATATGATCAATTTTGCCATGATATGAACTCTATGTTTGCTTTTTAAATAGCCTGTGCCCAGGTGCACCTCCCTTGTATAAGTTATAGCCAGCAATTGTATCATGCTTCTTTCAGGTATGAGAATGAGGTAGCCCTGCGCCAGAGCGTGGATGCCGACATCAACGGCCTGCGCAGGGTCCTGGACGAGCTGACCCTGGCCAAGGCCGACCTGGAGATGCAGATCGAGAGCCTGACTGAGGAGCTGGCCTACCTGAAGAAGAACCATGAAGAGGTGAGGCAAAAAGTTGTATGTACTTCCCCCAGCCAAAAGAGGGTTTATCGCGGTCACCGTGCAGGCATTCAACTTCTCTGTTCCTCAAACAGGAAATGAAAGACCTTCAAAATGTGTCCACTGGTGATGTGAATGTGGAAATGAATGCTGCCCCAGGTGTTGATCTGACCCAACTTCTGAATAACATGAGAAGCCAGTATGAACAACTTGCTGAACAGAACCGCAAAGATGCTGAAGCCTGGTTCAATGAAAAGGTAATTCACCGTCCTTCATAGTGAAGCCAAGGGAAGTTTGTTATCCTTTCAAATGTTCTCATCTTTTCCTTTTTATTTTACTACTCTAGAGCAAGGAACTGAATACGGAAATTGATAGTAACATTGAACAAATGTCCAGCCACAAGAGTGAGATTACTGAATTGAGACGCACTGTTCAAGGTCTGGAGATCGAACTCCAGTCCCAGATAGCCCTGGTATGTTAATTCTCTTGTGAAATGACTTCAACTGTATCACACGAAGTTTTCGTGTTCATGTAAGAATATGCAACGCAACAGAAATGGAGAGTAGGGGGAAAAAAGAAAAATAAAATGGGAGCTCTTTGTTGATGGGGAAAAAAAGTATGATTGGCATTAATCTAAAAGTACTGAAACTGAAAAGCTGCCATTAAATGTAAAACACAAATTCTGTTCATTTTCTTTATGCTTCTATATGTCTTATTAAATTATCAAATGAGCTTCACTGTCCTCAGTTGAACCACAGTGTTGTTAAGCCACAGTATATTCTCTCCTCTTTTCAGAAACAATCCCTGGAAGCCTCCTTGGCAGAAACAGAAGGTCGCTACTGCGTGCAGCTCTCCCAGATTCAGGTCCAGATCTCCTCTCTGGAAGAACAATTACAACAGATTCGAGGCGAAACCGAGTGCCAGAACACCGAGTACCAACAACTCCTGGATATCAAGATCCGACTGGAGAATGAAATTCAAACCTACCGCAGCCTGCTAGAAGGAGAGGGAGGGTAACTATACAATTTTTTTTAAATTATCCCAATTGCTTTTATTCAGCATTCCAAGTCTCAAGGCTTTCTCCAAATCCAAGGAAATGCAGGAGAATGGGACACATGGGGGAGAAGGGAGGAGGCAGGTACAGAAAAAGGCGGAGGCAACCAGTCTCCATTTCCCCTGAATTTGGGAAATCGGGGGAATAAGGCTTAGGGTTGTGTGTATGTAAAACTGTTTTTAAAGAACGGATTTTAAAATACACACTTGGCAGGGGAGGGGTTCGCCGACACACGTTTGATTTATTTTCTAAAGTAACAATGATCTGGAAAGCGACCCACCGTTTTGCAATTGACAGAGTTAACTGTGTGACGTTTACGCCCAATAGTTCCGGCGGCGGCTCCTACCGCGGCGGCGGCGGCGGGCGAGGCGGCGGAAGTTCCGGCGGCTACGGCGGCGGAAGTTCCGGCGGCGGCGGCGGCGGCTACGGCGGCGGAAGTTCCAGCGGCGGCGGCGGCGGCGGCTACGGCGGCGGAAGCTCCGGCGGCGGCGGCGGCGGCTACGGCGGCGGAAGCTCCGGTGGCGGCGGCGGCCACAAGTCCTCTTCCGGGTCCGCTGGAGAGTCCTCATCTAAGGGACCAAGGTCAGCCGAAACTACCTGGGGTAATAAGAATTCGTTTTAACTTTTGTTGCTTTTTAAGCTCTGGAAGCTGTTTAAAAAATTTTAAATCTTAGACAAGGTTACCACTTGCATTTTTTAACAAACGATACTCTTGATGCCAATCTTGAAGGGAAAAATGGCATGATCTAAAATGCTATCACTTAAACATTGCTCAGATTTTTTTTAAAGCAATGTAAGAAAGTTGATTTTTTTTTAATTTGGTGTATATTTCTTTTAACATTTTTGCTTGCTAATGAGTGGGGGCCCCACAAATTGCTTAGTCGAAATTCTATTTGTTTTTTCTTTTTGTGATTGACATACAGATACTAACAAAACCAGAGTGATCAAGACAATTATTGAAGAGGTGGCACCTGATGGTAGAGTCCTTTCATCTATGGTGGAATCAGAAACCAAGCGACAGTACTATTAAGCCACATCAAGAAAAAAGTCTCCCTGCGTACAGGCCATTTTATACAGATGCATGAAAAACAAAATCTCCAAGAAAGCACGTCAGTCTTAATGGTCTGTGGAAACAGGTTCACTCCTTCAATAAGGTGTCTAAAAGGTGTTTTGTGATTTCTGTATTTCTTTTCACTTTACCACAATATGTTAATGGCAAAAAAAGAAAAACTTTCTATTCTCATTTACTAATGAATTTCAATAAACTTTCTAACTGATGCAAACTATCCAATTTGGTCAGAATTGTCTTTATTTAAATTAGATAATGTTTTTAACTTTAAAGACTAGTAAACTATAGCATTTGAAGATTGATTTATCCAGAAATTCTGAAGATAGAATTATTGTCATTATGATTTCTCCGAGTACATTTTTTAATCTTGTGGGTATGTTGAACCAATGTCAAGTAACCATGAGTCCCCAATCTTACTCTTTCTTAAAGATATGCAATATGTGGGAAACTCCCAGCTTCAAATTATTGCAAGTCTGGAAATTCTGAAATATCTCAAATAAGACCCCCAAAATAAAGTTAATTGGAAATTTCACATTTTCTGATTACTTCTTACATTTACCTGTCCGTATTTTCTTCCCATTACTATATTACTTCTGCTTAAGAGATATCTTCAACACTTCCTAGCCCAGTAAAATCATATCACCCCCCATAATTATTAGGTGTCTATCAAATGAATAGGGGAAGTACTTTCAAGACATGGTGATGCCAGTTCGACCAAAAGGACACCTCTAGGTTTCTGTCTTTGCCATCCCTGCCCAGTGAGCAGTACTAAAGATCTGGTACTTGTAGGGTCAACCCCAGCACAACCTTCAGCCAATGAGAACCTGACTGACATTACTTTGTACTCTGCCGGGTATATGGGATAGGTAAGGGCTGGAGTTATTCTGTGCCCCTAAGACAACCTTGTGTTCCCTGGTGGGTTCCTGGATTACCCATATCCACCAAGAAGCATTCCTCAATATCCTTCTTGATTGGAGTTCCAGTTTTCCCCAGGACCTGAGTCCTGGTCCCCAGGCCATTTGCTTGGGACTCCTGCTATGTAAACCCTATGGTCTATACCGCAAATTGGTGACTGAAGCTCGATTTCAATGTGAATGGATTTCCCTGTAGTCAAATTTCCATGAACTACCTGGCACCAAATATTACCATAGTTCAGACTCTTCACTTTAGTTCCTATGTCCTTTTTTATATGTACCAGCCATTCCTTTGGTGGGTCAGTCTTCTAAGTCTCACTGTTGAAGTCTCATCATGCTACATTGTAAAACCCTGCTGGGTTAGGACACTTGGAGCACCTACTGTGTGTATACTGACTGCTGTTCAAAAACACTATCTTTTAAAATATTATCTAACAAAGTTAACCAAGTCTCTGGGACCTAGAGTATTGTTCCACAATCTGAGATGCCCATTCTCCTTATTCTGAAGAAATAAATGTTTTCATATTCAGTAACACTGATTTGATACAAATATAAATGTTTTATAGATAGTTCTGTTTGTTATTAAGCTTTGTCTCTTCTACCCATTCGTAAGCCAGGTTCTCAGCTAGTCAGAGTTCTTTATCTGGTTGGGTGGTGAGCCAAACCTTCATTCCTGAAAGGTCAATCATGGTGGTCCTGTCTTCTTACCTTTTCAATCTTCTAATATCTCCTTAAACAAGTATTTATATTAAATCCTCTCTGACAAAGAACTACTTTCTTGATGGATGTTAACTTATTATAATCGTTTTTGCAACATATGTGTGTCAAATCATACTGTACACCTTAAATTTGTACAATGCTTTATATCAGTATATCTCAATAAAACTGACAAAAAGAACTACTTTTTTTTTTTACTGGACTCTGAAACTGTGGTTTAATAAATACTGTGTCTAAACAAACGATTTTAACAAGAACTTTAGTATTTACAGTAAAAAATTGTTAATTGTACAGGTCACTATTTCTAATACATAGATTTATCATGTAGCCATTAATAAAAAAAATTTGTACATATTCTTCAGATTCTAAACTTGTCACTGAGTCCTGCTATTTAAGCAGGACAGTGTCCAAAGACACTAGGGGCAATTTTGTGCACTCATGTGGAATCCTACTAAACAGCTAAAGCTTGTTTCTCCAGAGATTTTGCCTTACACTGCTATAGGATTTAAAACGTTGCACCCTGACCTCGATGTTCATGGTGGCTTAATATTTTGCTTGGGCATGGAGAAATAACTGTTATAGTCAGCTTTATACGGGAAATAGCTTGAGTGAGGTTAATTAAGGTCCAAACAGTATTTGCCACCCAGATTGCATCTTGAGAGTGGGAATTAGGGAAAGAGCTCATTTGTAGTTAAAAGCATGCATTTCAACATCATGATTCCTGGACTTCGTATCCTGGCACTAGCATTTACAAATCATGTAACTTCTGGATGAGTTACTTTAACCCTTCTGAGTCTGTCTTCTATACAGTAGAGATAACTATCTCATACGAGATTTTTGTGGGGATAAAATGAGTTAATCCCCACAAAAAGCCCTTAGAAAAATGCCTACCATTGAGTAGATACTAAAGGAATAGTATTCTGTTCATCTTCAAAGAAATGTGCTTATTGGTTAAAGAACTAAGTTTCCCCAAAGATGAATATGAACATCACAATAACTTGTTAGAGTAGGTGATCAGTAACATCCTCTGATAATGGGGGAGAGGACAGGCCAGGTTGCTGTCCTAGGGCTGCAAAACTAAATTCCAGACAGCAGGAAAAACAGTGGAAGTGTCACAAAGGATTATGACTAATCTAATCCTGTGAAACTGAGTTCCAATAATACAGAGCGAAAGGTTTGTGAAAATTAATGAGAAGGACCAGATGATTGCCCCAAAGTTTTGAGATAGTTGACCATCCCTAAAACCTATAGCTGTGGTCACCTGATCATGGTGCAAACTATCCAAGCTGTGTCACTGTGTGACAAAGAGAGACAAGTTACTACAAAAGAGATCCAGTCTTGAAAACAGGTATAAAGAATATATCTTTTTTGAAGGATACTTCTTGAACCAAGTTGTCCCACAGAAAGCCATGCCAAAGGAGGAAGGACTCTGAGTTGTCACATTCATCCTCAGTGTCTTTAGATAAAAACAACACCATCACATCCCAACACTGAATAAGAGATCTTTCCAGCCTACTACCCCTTAGAAAAGAATGGAATTCTTGTTAATTGGTATAAACATTGGATATGACCTTGGGGAAGGATTTGGGTAGTGTTCTGAAAAATTTGTCCTTCAGGATTTTAGCAAAAACAAACTCACATACTTAAGCTTTTTTTTTTTTTTTTTCATTGGGGAAGGGGAACAGGACTTTATTGGAGAACAGTGTGTACTTCCAGGCCTTTTTTCCAAGTCAAGTTGTTGTCCTTTCAATCTTAGTTGTGGAGGGTGCCGTTCAGCTTCAAGTTGTTGTCTTTTCAGTCTTAGTTGTGGAGGGCGCAGCTCAGCTCCAGGTCCAGTTGCCGTTTTCTAGTTGCAGGGGGCACAGCCCACCATCCCTTGCGGGAGTCGAACTGGCAAACTTTGTGGTTGAGAGGATGCACTCCAACCAACAGAACCATCCAGGAGCTCAGTGGCAGCTCAGCTCAAGGTGCTGTGTTCAATCTTAGTTGCAGGGGGCGCTGCCCACCATCCCTTGCGGGGGGTCGAGGAATTGAACTGGCAACCTTGTGGTTGAGAGCCCACTGGCCCATGTGGGAATCGAACCGGCAGCCTTCGGAGTTAGGAGCATGGAGCTCTAACTGCCTGAGTCACCGGCCGGCCCTACTTACGCTTTTAATTAGCCTTTCCTACTCAGAATAAGCTATCTTAGGAGAAATGCTTGGAAAATCTGAATAAATAGATTCAAAGGCTACCTGAATTGTGACCAAGCTAATGACCCCCTCATTAAAAGTTTTGATCTATAGAGAGAGCTTTTGTAAGGTTTTATAAAGTAGGAAATTTTAAGGGAAAACTAGAAAACAAAATGGCATTAAAATGCATCTTGATAGATTGAACAACAGTTGTTGTAAAGATAAAAGCAAGTGTGGTATTGACAATGAGCACATGAAAAGATGCTCAAAGTCACTAACCATTCGGGAAATGCAAATCAAAACTACAATGAGATACCACCTCACACCCATTAAGCTAATTACTATCAAAAAATATAAAATGGCCTCTGTGTGATGTCAGAGAGATAGTGGATGGGGGGCGGGGGGCTCACACAGTGTGAGGGATATAAATGATAAACGTCTAAGTATTACTTTGTCCTGTGCACCTGAAACTAATTAAAAAAAAAAAGAAGCCAGACAGAAAAGGATACAAAAAAAATGAGATCCAAGAGATCTAAGATGGTAATGTAGATAAATTGCCTGCATCCTTCCGTAAACACATTAAAATTACAACTAAATTATAAAAACTCAAAAAAAAAAAAAATATATATATATATATATATATATATATATATATATATATATATATATAATGGAAAGTGTTAGCAAGGATATGGAAAAATTGGAAGCCTTGTACCCTGTTGGTGGGAATGCAAAATGGCACAGCTGCTGTGGAACACAGTATATGGTTCCTCAAAAAACTTAAAAATAGAATTACCATATGATCCAGCAATAGCATGTCTGGGTCCAAAAGTATTGAAATCAGGGGCCATGTTTACAGCAGAATTATTCACAATGAAAGCTTTGGAGGCATATATTTTCTTCCCCTCTGTATCCCCTGCTACTAGTACACTGCCTGGTGTATAGTAGGTGCTCATTAAAGTTTCCTTTATGTTATTGTAAGTTTTATAAGAAACATAAGTTGTTAGAAGAAACATAAATTTCCTCATCTTAAATCAGAGGAAAGTAGCCTTTCCTCACAATTCCCAGATTCATTGTAAGGTTCAGATGAAATACAAGAAATCCCTTTGGAAGCTGTAAAGTATCACATAAATGTAAGGAAGTCTTGTCTTTCTATTCACTGCGCTCTGGCACTTTGGAAAGATCAATATTGAGATTACTTCTTATCAGGAGTTGAATAATTTCCAGTTGAAGGCATGTGGGACCAAGGGTGAAGTGGAGGTTCAGACCTAAGCAGCATCCATTTGAAGGTGAGCACTGCCCCCTGGTGGAAGTAGAGGGCAGGGGCAAGTGTGGGTAACAAAAGGGGATTGCCAGGGGTCAGGCGGACTGAAAAGGAAAAACCACTTATTGACACGTAGGCTTTTTAAAAAAAAAAAGCTTCTCTCCTTTTTAGTCACAAAATGTTCTTTTGGAAACATTTTCTTTATATATGCAGGATATAGACACATTACACCAACAACTTGTCTAATTATTATTTACAGTTAATCAGGCACTGAAGAGATTTTACAATTCCTTACATGTTAATATTCTAATTTTCATATTTTAATTCAATAATTCAATAAATTAATTAAAAGAATAATCTTATAATTTATATGACATGTTAAGACCATTGATGGCAACATATAACGTAGGTATTCATGTTAGCACATATGTCTAAAATATGCTCATGATACCAGAATGTCAAGGCCATCTTGAACATATGCCGAGTCTTCACCTGGCATGTGCCTGGTGACTCTAAGCAAATTGTTTAATGTTTCTGGGTCTCAGTTGCCTCACATGCCAAATAAAGGGGCTGAGTTAGGTGATGTCTAAGGCTCTTTGCAACTCTAAAAAGATTTTATAACTGTGCCTAGAAGATGCATTTAAAAGCTATGCTGGTGCTGGTCACAGCACCAGCTCACCAGGATTCACTCTGCTCGTGCCAACATGGTTCCAAGAGACACTTTGACTGTCCTGGTAGCAAAACAACTTTATACCTGTCTTCACCACAGAACCTGAAACCAGTCAAGTCCAAGTTCCTCCTCCACCTCCACCTCCACCTTCTTCACCCCCGCTCCTTGCCACTGCCTCAGAAGGAGGCTTCTCAGGTCACTTCTCCTTGCTCACCTCACCTTCCTTCTCAGCTTGACCTCCCAGGCCCCTACACACACACACACACACACACACACACACACACACACACAGTGTGTAACACAATAATAATAACAGCTGACAGTTTTTCATTTGCCAGGCAAATTGCTAAACGTGATCTCTTTTAATGTCTCAACAAACTTATGAGATGGAAACCCTTTTTATCCACATTTTGACAATTATCCTAACCCTTTCTGCAGGACTCCCTGCAAAACGAGCTCAATTGAAAAGATTTTTGTCTTTTAATCCTTAACCATTCAATGTACTTTTCGCCTAAATTGGCCTAGGAACTTTTTCTATCAGAAACTGATTGTTGTACACCTGAAATCTATGTAATTTTACTAACAATTGTCACCCCAATAAATTTAATTAAAAAAAAAAAAAAAGAAAAGAAACTGATCGTTCATCCCCTATATCCATTCTCATCTTTCTCTCCACCCTTAAATTCCCGCCCGCATCCCTTCCCGCTCCCATTTCCTCTCTTTTTCTCTCTTCACCCTTTATCTCCCCTCTTCCATCTCCCCTTCCACTTCTCTCCCCATTCCCTCATCTCCACTCCCACTCCACTTCCTCATACCTAATATACGGAGTTCAAGGCAGGCTCTGTATTCTTTTGATCCCCAGTGCCACCTCCAGCTTCATGTCATTTAATTCTTAAGTTAAAACTCTTCTTTTGAAGCTAATGACATCCAATTGCCTCTCACCACACTCTCATTACCCAATAATTTTGGCGCCTGGCACACAGTCCACTTCTTTTCCATTTCGTGCCATCATTTAACACCATAATCTAATAGTTCCTAACCTCCTAGTCCAGGGACTTTCAGGTCAGTCCACTTCTGACCTTTTATTCCAGTGACTGTTGGATCCACTCCCTATGGCTATTGACGGAACTTTGTCAAGATCTGGGGTTGTGCCTCCTTTAAAATTCTAAACTCTGGCTTCCATTATCCAACGTTAACCCATCTTCCTTCACGTCTGTCAATCTCCTGCTCGTACTCTGACTGCTCCATGACCACATGAACATGCCAATGACTCAACCGTTGTCTTTTTCCTCAGTGACTCTGTGCCTCTGGTCCTATTACCTTCCTTGTATATGACCATATGGTCCATCATCTCAACTGTATCTCAAGAACACCGGAAACTTCTTTGGTACTTTTTCCTTTTTCTGAACCTGTCTTCAAATCCCAAAACATACATCAGTCTGATCACATCTCCTCTATTCCTACACCAGGATAACTTTCAAATAGAATTTTGAATGTCATTGCAAATGAGAGTTGGGCCCTCAGTTATTTCTGACAATCCCTTCCCTCACTGCTAGTCAGGTATTTTTCCCAGTTCCACGCACTTATGTTACACATTCACACTTCCTATTTAGTCAACTTCATCTGAGACATTCCATCAGTCCCTCAAAGCCAACTGGTCCAAAACTGAAGTCAGTCTTATCCTCCTCCTATAGTCCCTATCTCGGCTAACCTTATGGGATCCCAGAATATTACCTAATCAATTACCTAAGAGTCATCCCCAACTCTCTTTATTCTCCAAATTCAATCAATAATCATATCCTCCCAACTTCTTTTTTCCATCCCTCCCTTTATCTTTCCCAACAGGACCCTTGTCCTAACCGTGTAATTGACCTCTTTTTTCATTTCAGTCTGATATGTTGTCCTCTGCTTTTCACTTAGGATTCATTCCAAATTCCTTAGACTAGCACAGAAGGCTGAAGATGATCCAGCCCCTATCTAGTCTGGACCACACATTTCTTAAAGATTGTAACCATATCTCTTTCATCTCTGCATTTATTTAGCATCATGTCTTCATTTTTGTATTTAACATTGAACACTAGACGTACTAGTTATACATGTTAAATAAAAACATCAGTCAATGTTTATGTCACTGTTCAAGGTAATTAATAGATGTCATAATCATGGTAAGACCAGAGAAGTTACCGGGATCATATATCTTTTTAAATAACACTTTTGTCCTGCTCTGGTGGTATAAAATATGTGTTTCTGTTCTTAATGGTTCTTTATATACCTCTCTGGTAATTAAGGCCCAACTGTAGCTGATAGTACCCTACTACAGTCTTACTTAACTTTTAAAACTTTATAATATCCTATGTCAGATAATGATGGTATATTCTTCGGGTCTAGATGAAAGTAAAGGATTACTCACTCAAAATTAGAAGTCAAAATAATGAACTTAATATAGAATGAGCCCTATTATATTCAAGATAACAAACACCCTGAAGCAACAGCTAGGGATGTTAGACATTAATTTTTGTAAATCATCCAATTATGCATAATTTCATGCTAATCTCAATGATGCCATTTTTATTTTGGCATGTATTACTCAAATAGAAACACCCCAATCATTGGGTATAAAAGCCCAAAGAGACCATCAGTGCACAATATTCTGTTCTCCTTTGAAGTTACAGCTGTCCACAGACAAGGCGAACGTTTCTCATACTACTATGTCTCTCCGATTTTCTAGTGGGTCCAGGCGTATTTGCTTATGGTCTGGAACTGGATCTGTCAGACCCCCCAGTGGAAGTGCAGGTTTTGCAGGTAGCAATGCATGTGGCAGCTCTGTTGCTGGAAGTGGATTTTCCTGTGCTTTGGGAGGGAGCTTGGGCAGTGTTTCTGGTGGGAACCATGCTGGTAGTGCCCTTGGAAATGCTGCGTGTGCCGGCTTTGCTGGAAGTGAAGGGGGACTCCTCTCTGGGAATGAGAAGGTGACCATGCAAAATCTTAATGACCGCCTGGCATCCTACCTGGATAACGTGCGTGCTCTGGAGGAGGCAAATGCTGAACTAGAGAGAAAAATCAAGGGTTGGTATGAAAAATATGGTCCTGGATCATGCCGTGGACTTGATCATGACTACAGCAGATATCACTTAACTATCGAAGATCTTAAAAATAAGGTGAGAAATCACAATTTTAGTACTAGTCAGAGTATTTACAACTAAAAATCGCCTAACAAGAAGCATAGAATTACAATAGGAAATGCTTCATAACTGTTACCTGTAATTTATATTGTATTTACTAATTATTTATTTTGATAAATTATTCTTCTTAGTAGTCAAAAATAGGCACTTTAATTCATGAATTTCAATGTAGCTTAAATGTTACTAATCCCATTACTGTTTATTTAGAAATATATTCATTGATAAGAAAGTATCATATTCTAAGTTATATGAGAATAGAGAAGAAACAAAACCATATCTGTAATTTTTATAAGTTAAATTTTAAGCATTTTGGTTGTTACTTAAGGAAGTCAGATTTTTATGCAAAAACTTAATTGTGTAACACTTTTAATTTCCTGAATAATAAATAATAAAAGCAGACTTATTTGCTGTGTTCTCCCTTTTGATTTCTTCCAGATTATCTCTTCCACTACTGCTAATGCTAACGTCATTCTGCAGATTGATAACGCTAGACTGGCTGCTGATGATTTCCGGCTAAAGTAAGTGATAGAAAATAATCGTGCTCTAGAAAAAGTTTCCTATCTATTTTATTTGTTAAATAAAATTTTCAATTTCATGCCAAGTAGAATAAACTATAGGCTAAGAGATTGAAGGAAGTCACACATGTTATAATACTATAATACGATACAAAGCACGTTATAATATTTCCATCCGCTATACTCAGAATTTCTACATATTCATTATGTTGTTGGGACAAAATATCAGTGTATTTCTATGCCTGCCTAGCACAGTGCTGAGAATAAAGTAGATATTTGTAAATATTTGTTAACTAAGTAAAAATATTAAGATAAAATTCTAAATAGATATATTATGATTTAATTGGGATAGGCCATTGGAATTTGTGTGACTAAATATCTACAGATTATCCTGCACAGAATTGGGTGAGTGGAGTGGAGAAGGGCTTTCTTTTGTATGTTTTTATGATATTTAGACTCCGAATTCAATTTTTAACTTTCTGTTGAGGTTTTATTTTTCCATCTCTTGAGGTAGTCTCACTTGTGCTGATATTCATTTAATGCCTCCCAAGGTATGAAAATGAGCTCGCCCTTCACCAAAACACAGAGGCCGACATCAATGGGCTACGGCGAGTCCTGGATGAACTGACGCTCTGCAGGACCGACCAGGAGCTACAGTATGAATCCCTGAGTGAAGAGCTGACGTATCTCAAGAAGAACCATGAAGAGGTAGGAGAAGCTTTACTTCTAGTCACATCACAATGCTGTACATTTTAAATACGTTGAGGGGAGCCATTAAATTACAATAGGAATTCATGCTCATTATAATAACTCAAACAATGCCATGGCATGTAAAGAAAGAATTTCATTTCTCCCACTCTGCCCTTCTAATCTCATCCCCCAAGCTAATAAATGTTAACAATTTGATCTGTAGCCTTCCAGTTTTTAGACTGATATAATAGTCTATCCTTCTGAATAATAATACATTCATTTTGTATTAATGCAACCATTTTTCTTTTCACTATATTATTTCTTCTATTCACATAGGCTTATCTTGAGGTCAATTTTCTCACAAAAGAGCTCTCTGACCAGGAAGATGTTAATGTTTTCTCTACTTAGTGAGTCTGGGTTTACTTTAATGTGGAACCCTGCACAATAATACCCCATTATTTGTCATATAACAGCAGGGAATTTCCCTAAGAAAATTATTATCCCAAAAGTAATTGCAAAGTCTCCAAAACCATGGATGACAAATTTTCAGAAAACAAGATAGGATGCGTGTGCCCCATCATTGGTTAAAAATGGCTAAAACACCAAATCTACTTGCCCCAAAGGAGAAAATTATGGGAGAGGGAAAGAGAAGGGAAAATTTCAAAAGGAAAAATGAAAATAAAAGAGAAACGGGAAAGGAAAGAGTGTCCCAGAGCAGAGGCCTGGAAAAGTCAGGCCACCCAAAAATATTAGCAGAAGAGTGAAAAAGTAACCCATGCATTGCAGAGGAAAAGAAACAGTCCCAGAAAAGAAGACGTAGCAACCACAGGTGTCTGGCCAGGGTGGGGTCAGGATCACAGCAGGATTCATTTTGCCCCTTAAAGACACACTAACCAAAAGGTGCCTCTGAATGTACTGAGGGTAAGAGTAAGAGCCACTCAAATCTCAACTCCTGAGAGTGTCATATCTACCACACTCACCAGTGACCGGTGTCCCTAGGATAACTTCAAGCAATTCAATTTTCAAATTTTTATAACACCAGGAATTTTTTTCACATGAACTCTTACACAAAACGCCCAAAATATGGAAATAAAGTAATCAGTGTTCTCCTTGGACGATGTAAATCTTGTGCTCTTGGTGGACACTGGAAAGCCACTGATCTAAGGTCATAAAAATATGGTTCAAGAAAGCAGAAATACCAACCCATCAAAAGCAGGTACAAATGAAAAAGGTCAACTACCTAAAGAACTAAGTGCAAATCACTGATAGGTTGATTTGTCCAGAAATCCTTTCTTTGATTGGGTCAGACTACTTAATGATTCCATTTGGGACATATCCTAGCACACAGGGGCCAGAGAGTGTAGTTGCTAAGAGCAGACACTCTGGAACTAGAGTACCTATCGTGTTCAAATCGCAGAGTGTTTGAATCCCAGCCTTTTAAAGTACTAAGAATCTTGGGTGATTACTTTAACCTCTCTGTGCCTCAGTTTCCTAATCTGTAAAATAAAATAGGTCTAATAATAGTACCTACCACATAGAGATGTTAAAAGAAGTGAATGAGTCAGTGCACGTAAACTGCTTAGAACAACGTCTGGTATTAACAAGCACTCCATAAATGTTAGCTGTTGTCCCTCAGATGAGAGTTCCATGAGGGCAGGGATTTTTATTCGTTTTTTCCACTGCTCCCATCCACATCAGCGCTCCCTGACATTGAGTCAATGGCTATGTGCTTAATAACTCTCTGGTCTTTGTATCCCCTTCTCATCTAAAAGAACAGAACACTTCTTTGGAGATGTTGTGACTGTTTTTAGTTGTGGTGTTGGTTGTGGTCGTTTTGATTAACCGATAACTAATTAAACAGATGACTGGCATGACTATGGATCGCATAAATCCGTTAAAAAAAAATCTTGTGCCTTGAATTATACACTGGAAATTAAAGCACAGACTTTGAGATGTAAATAACACTTCAGGAAATTTCTCAGACGGCAGGTGAACACAAACGGCCCCTAAAGTCATGCTCATCTTTCCCTTCAGGAAATGAAGGCTCTGCAGTGCGCCGCGGGGGGCAACGTGAACGTGGAGATGAACGCGGCGCCCGGGGTGGACCTCACCGTCCTGCTGAACAACATGCGGGCCGAGTACGAAGCCCTCGCGGAGCAGAACCGCCGGGACGCGGAGGCCTGGTTCAACGAGAAGGTGAGGGCCGCGCACCCAGCCCTGCCCACACCTCCCGGTGGGAACAGACCCGGTTAACCCCACTGCGCCTGGCCTTCCAGAGCGCCACCCTGCAGCAGCAGATCTCCGACGACGCGGGCGCGGCCACCTCGGCCAGGACCGAGCTGACAGACATGAAGCGCAGCCTGCAGACCCTGGAGATCGAGCTGCAGTCCCTTCTGGCAACGGTAGGTGAGACAGCAGGTCAGCCTGGATTTCGTGATTCTAAAAAGTCAAACTGAAACTCTTCCCTTTTTCCCTGTTACAGCTTTACCTACAAACACTTAACAGAGAGAGCAAGAAAGACAGGGAGACACTCAGAAAGAGAGACAGACAGAGCTTTCTTCCTCCCTGAGGTCGCGGAGGATTTCGTTCCTGGCAGGTGCCCCGTGTCCATTTCACGAACTAGTTCCTTCCCCCAGGTAATTCATCTCAGCCCTGAGCAGCAAGCAGGTGCAGTATTGCCCCATCCGAAAATTAAGTGGCAGGCCTACAGTGTCAGGCGGCCATGCAAGGCCAAGCTAGTGTCACCAGCATTTCCTACTAGTGATGAAAGCCTATTAAAAGCCACTTGGGGCTTTTCATCGGGCAGAGGAAAAGAGGGTACGTATCTGATCGATAGAAGCACCATCCGTCAGCCTCTTCACCCCGTGTCCAGGGCAGAAGGCCCATCCTCATACACCCCCCAGAGCCATGCCAGTTACTTCAGAGGTTACCATGGAAACAGCCCAGGACGAAAGCCAGCTTCCCTTCTGGAGTGTGAGAGGGCAGCACCCAAAAGGCTTGATTTTGAAAATTACCAGCATAGATGTGGCCCAAGGATTCCCGTCAGCATCAAAGGTTTCCTACTCCCTGAGGACACCAGGTTGTAACACACAGCAAGAGCCACTATTATACAAATGACTATAGTGATCCAAGAAAGAAAACATGACTCAAAACAAAAGGAAGATTATTTTGGTTTAGCCACCCTAAAAAGGCACGGTCCTTTCTTACCATATGGTGTTTAGATTGGAGACCTGTTTCACCACTGGTTAACCCCCAGTTAACTAGTGTGCCCCTCTTTTCCTCACTCTTGCCACCACTGCTGGCTGGTACGGGAGACCTTCCCTGCCACTTGGAGCTCCTGGAACCCTTCTCTCTTCCCCATTCCCTTCTTTCCTACAACTAGAGCCCTGAGGACCAGTTCCTAATGCTCTACCCTGAGCACCAATCCTTCTCATTTCATTAAAGGAAATAAATTCCTGAGTTCTCAGATCAATCAGAATTTAAGCATTTTCACATAGAAACAATGGTGTTAGAAAGTAGTTAGGTTTTCTCGGCAGCCAGTAGGACTATAGTTTGAGTCATGAGATAATCCACAATCAAAAGCCCATTTTAACACACAACGTCATGAATTATAGAATAATGGTGGCATAGAACTTAACTTCCATACCTGACACACTTTTGTCATACGATGAATTCTAAACACAATCTCCTATAGTTTAGGACACAAATCATGTGTAAGTTGGGAGTTGTCTAAATGTAGAAAGGTTTCATATGCTTCCCGTAGCATTCAAACTCCCAGGTTCACCCTGTCCTCCTTCCTCATCTATTAGGTTGGTGCAAAAGTAATTGTGGTTTAAAAGGTTAAAAATAATTGCAGAAACTACAATATAATGTAAGCCAACATAATATAACCAATATAACATAACCAACATAATATAAGCCAAGCTTTACAGCAGAAGGCTGTGAGCTAGAGATGCTGTCCCTTCTGCTTTAATAAGACCGGGTCTTATATTAGGTTTTGCTCCAAAAGACACATTAAGGCTTATGTTCAGGGGATATCCTCCTGAAAAAAATCATGCGAGGGCTTGTTTTCCGGTTAGGTCTTATTTGGGGGAAAACATGGTATAACCTTTAAAAGGAATAACACATGAAGACACCTCATCAGGAAAATTAAAGGTTAAACAGCCAAGCACACAGCTCACTGACATCCTGCCACTTGCTGCCTCACCCTTCACATTACCATCCTGCTCACCTTCCACTCCGTTGTCCCCAGAGAACCCAGCACCACCCATGTAATGTACTGGTCAGCCTGCTGGACCCAAGGTTTGCCTGTTGTGACGAATATTTTATAACTCCCTCTTTACAATCCTAGAATGAAGTCAATAGATAATTAGCAATACACACACCAAAAAATTTAAAACCAGTGTAATGGCATAACTGCAATAAAAAGGAAAAATAAAAGTATTTTTAAATAAATATATTTTCTATGTAAATACTGGGCCCAACTACCCTAGCACATATAGTGAAAGAGACAGAGGCTTACACATTCCTTTGATAAGTAGGTTTTATTTTAAACAATGTAAGATCAGGAGCTGCTCCACACAAGAAGCAAAGGAAAATGAAAGAGTGGAGTGGGGGTGGATACTCGGATAATAACCAATATCAGGAGAAGTAATAACCACCCAGATGTGTTTATATATGATAAAGGGAAAAAGGAAAATGACTGTAATTGAAGTAGGGAATCACATGACAAGACAAATTACAGACTATGGAAGTAGAAATGAGGAGGTACAATATTCATGAGTAGTGTTGAAATAATGAGTTGTACTATGTTGTGAAATATATCTCTTGTCTTGAAATCCCGCCCCTTTTAAGGCATTCATTCAATCTCCAGTGCTTAAGAAAAGGCCTTTGATTGACAATTAAAAATTGAGGACGGATTAGAAAAAGAAACAGCAGCACAAAAGTTCTTGGAACAGTGGTGGGGATAGTAGCAGAATAAGATCGAAAAAAAACAAGCAACCCAAAAATAAATATGTAATTTTATAATTTTGCTACCCCCAAAAAGTATTTTCTTTTGATTTCTTATTGTGTTACTCCAAAAAAAAGTGTTTTATTGTATAGGTTGGTCAAAATATGAAATTTTACCTAAATATCATGAATGTCCATTGGAACATTGAAAAGTCTTGTGGGAAGAGGGTTATTATCCCATGTCAGGTCATTCCGTATGCCTGGCCCCCACCTAGTAAATGTCAGTCACTTCCCCTTCCTCTCCACTTTCCATTTTTATGGTGATGAGCACCACCCATTTCCAAAACTTGTCCAGGGAGCAGTACTGCCTTTTGCTTGGAAACACTGGTCTACATAGTTTTCAAAGTGGCATCATCCCTTGCTCTAACATCTTTTATGTCCTCAGAAACAATCCCTGGAGTGCTCTTTGACCGAGACCGAAGGCAACTACTGTGCGCAGCTGGCCCAGATCCAGGCTCAGATCGGGGCCCTGGAGGAGCAGCTACACCAGGTCAGAACCGAGACCGAGGGTCAGAAACTGGAGTACGAGCAGCTCCTGGACATCAAGGTCCATTTGGAAAAAGAAATTGACACCTACTGCCACCTGATAGATGGAGATGGAAAGTAAGTAACACTATTTGAAAATCCAGTTCTACCGGTACCTGTCTTAAACCACAACCATCCACTCACTGCCCACTCCCCTTCCATGCCTTCCAAGCCTTTTCTTATTCCTACAGCAGAAAAGCATGTCCACCTCTTGCCCCTGCAGTCATCTCTTCCATACTTTGTACATCACTGCCTCTCTCTCATCTGCCTTGGATGACCCCAGTCAACCCTGCAGAAACCCCCATTTATCATCCATGTCAATCACTGTGGGTATCAAAATTCTCCCCACCCCACCTCCCAGGTTTTATCCATCTTTCAGTTCATTCCTAATATCACTGCTGCCCTGAAATAAACGTACTCTGCACAAACCCTCAGGATCTACATGTAAATATATAAATATATATAAATATATATAAATATATATATATATATATATATCCACCTTAACTTTTAAATTCTTGGGTTTAAAAAGTCAAATGGAAACAAGATTGTTTCATATCCTCTTTTTCCATAACATGTAATTACTTTTAGCTCCTGCACACACAAAAAATTTAATATCTTTCTTTATAAAAAAACTGTCATAAAATCTGTTTTTGGCATATAAAGTTCACCTTGAATTCATGTTCACCTATTGATTCAGTGAATATTTCTCAACTGATAAAAAGAAATGTTAAAAAAATAAACTATTTTTGTTTGTTTGTTTGTTTACAGCTCATGCTCCAAATCAAAGGGCTTTGGATTAGCAAGCTCAGGGAATTCAACTAAAGGTAATAAAACCTAGTTCTATTTCTATTGCAGCAAATACTTTTACATTAATGGTAATCATGCACCATGGTAACAGTCTATATTCAAGCAATTTTAAGTAAAGTGTTTGGAACTTATAGTATTATTTTGAATGGATGAAACTATCCCAAAATATTATTATAAATCTATACTTACTCCCTCATCAAAAATGCAAATAATAAATTACAACCAGCAGTGGAACTCCTTGTCATGTAATCTTTTAGGTTGAATGTGTATATTCACATATGTTTTGTTTCTAGATTTACCCAAAACCACACTGGTAAAGACGGTGGTTGAAGAGATAGATCAACGTGGTAAAGTCCTTTCATCGAGGATTCACTCCATTGAAGAAAAGACATCTAAAATGACCAATGGCAAGACAGAACAAAGGGTTCCTTTCTAGCTGTCATGTTAGAGAAAGGAATAATGTGGGAAAATATCCTGTGCAACTGCATTATTCTAAATATCAAGGAGATAATAAAAATACTTCCTACCCTTAAAGACAAGTTACTTAGCAAAAATACCTGTTTTCTTCGTTAACTTTTACAGGAAGTTGGGTGTTTGTTTTCAAATAAACAAAAAAGTTGATGTGTACTCATTTCCATTCATTCATGACTAATAATAATTATTTGTGATTTTTTTTCTATGTCTGATAGAAATATATTATGAAATATATTTTAATTGCCTTTCACTGTAGTTTTGAATAATAACCAATACCACATGGCATTTAAATATTAAGCATTACTAGGCATAATCTTTAAATCTCACTATTTAAAATTTTTTTACTTAAGTATAGTTGGTATACAATATTATATTGGTTGCTACGTTAGCTTCAGGTGTAAAATATAGTGATTTGGCATTTTTATACCTTACTATGTGATCACCCACTGATTCTAGTACTCATCTGTCACCATGCAAACTTATCACAATATTATTAACTATATTCCCCTTCCCCTTTTCACCCACCTCCCCACCTCTCCCTTTTGACAACTCTCCCTTTGGTCTCTGTTTCTATGAGTCTGTTTTTGCACGGGCAAATCTTGAATATTTCAGAAATTCTCCTGTGATTGAGAAGTCTCGCCCCTAGATGGCACATTCCTAGTATGTTACCCTTGATCCTATCTCAAGCTCTTCTAGAGATCTAGATACTTCCCAGGATACCATTCCCCTTATAATCAGGATTATCTCTGGAAAGATCCACAGCAATAAGCCTCGTGTTAATGACTAGTTTTCTAAAGCAAAGATCGGCAAACTTTCTGCCAAGGCCCAGATAGTAAATATTTCAGACTATGGAGGCCATAAGTTCTCTATTTCAACTACTCAACTCTACCATTGTAGCAGAAAGCAGCCGTAGACAATAGATAAATGAATGAGCTTGACTGGGTTCCAATAAAACTTTATTTATGGACAAAAATTTGGAATGCAAATAATTTTGACATGTCACGAAACATTCTTCTTTTGATTTTTCAATCATTTAAAAATGTAAAAACCATTCTTAGCTCATGGACTGTAGAAAAACAGGTGGCAGACCAAATTCAACCTACCAATACCTTTTCTAGAGCTTAAAATCTCATGAGGTTGATGAACACTATAGTTATTGTGTCTTTCTATGTTCTGTATCAAATATGTGGTAGGGATTTCCAACAAACATGAAATACCCTACCTACAGGGAGAGCAGTTTTCCTATTTCTCTAATCTATGGGAATTCTAATGAGAAGCCCCAATGAGGACAGGAATTCGACTCAATAACTCAACAGTTACATGGGAGTTGTAATAAATGGTGAAGTATAGAATATTTACAAAATCTTGAGCCAAAAGTCATCAATTGAAGCAAATACTAGAAATTCATGGGGAAATAACTTCCCAAATATACAATGTATGAAGCCAGATACATAATTTGCAGGGCTCAATACTAATTGAAAATGTAGAGTCCCTTGTTCAAAAATCAGGAAAAAGGTGTCATTAATGACATTAAAATATAAAGTTTTTTTCTTTCTTCTGCAGTTATATTCTCAAATTGTCATGGTTCTAAGTAAATAAAAATTAAAAATTTAAGTTATTGGCATACATTTTACCATTCATTCTTACATTGTACAATGCCTATTTTAAATCCAAATATACAACCATTTAACTTGCATACAGAATCACCAAAATTACAGAATTCATATTTTGTAGCTCAAACATGCATACCCAGTTCAACAATTAAGTTCGCGAACTTAATTGTCAGACTGATGTATTTTGTTCTTACCAAAACAGTGAGAACACTGCACCAAACGAATTGTTCTTTTACTTCTTTATATGCTCACAGTCTACCAACACTCTCCACTGTTGACCTACTGGTAAGTAAGAAAAGACAAGAAAAGGAACTGTGGGTTGCCCTATCTTTCTATGTCATTTTCAGAAGTGGTCGGCTAATACAGGAATGTAACACAAGAAAGTATATGACAAGGTTTCTCGATCATTCATGTTTCTTAGAATATCATTGCCTTTTTTCTATATTCGAAACAAGTTCCATTTGAATGGAGCACCTGGCCCTCTTTGGGTTGTCAGAGACCCTGTTTACCGGTCATAGACATATTTACCTTGTACTCGCGTTGAGGGTCACTGAATGCCTGCACATCATGGGTCCACCAGAATGCTGTGCCCGTGGACATTGCATATGTTGCATGCACTTAGGCAGTCAGAGACAACTGCAGACAAACATTTGTCATATAGACTCCTCTGCTCACTGACCTGCCCCATTGCACCATTGGACTTCACTTACAAGACACAAGTTTAGAGATAAAATTATTAAGAACATCAAAATGGCAACAGAAAAGCATTAAACCAAGTACGAGGACCTTCTGAACATGACAACTTTGAAGGCGCTATTTACTGGAATCATGGCTTCCACGGCTGTTGAGAAATCCAGAGCCATCCTAATTTTCCTGTCGTTGGATATGTCCATTCCAATTTTCCTGTTATTGGATATGTGCTGTTTTTCCTTCTGACACTTCAAGTGTCCTCTTTTTCTCCTTGTGTTTCTGACATATCTTGTACATGTGACTTGTTGTCAGGTTTTTTTCTTTTTTTTTTCATTTATTATGCTTGGTTCTTGGTGATCTCTTTCGATTTAGAAGCTCAGTCCTTTAGTCCTGAGTAATACTATAGACTATGTTTATAAAATAATTTCTTCATCATTTTTCCCTTTTCTCTTTTTGAAAAATGCACTAATGGTTGTTCTTCTTGGACCCAGTCTCTAATTTTCTAATCTTTTCTTGTATCCATCTTTTTATCCTTTGTTCTGCTCTTGGGGAGATTTTTTAAAGTTTATTTTCCAATCCCTCTATTGACGGTTTATTCTGAAAATTGATTTTTAATTCTAAGAGCTTTCTCGTGTTCTTCTGTTCAATTTTAATGATATTCTATTCATGTTTCAAATATGCAGTGTTTTGTTACTTCTAGGAATATTAATTATAGGTATTAATAGTTTTTTGTTTAAAGTTTTCTTGAACTTTCTTTATTGTCCCTGAGTGTTATTTTTCACTTCTTTCTTTGAGTCATGTTTTCAGTCTATGGTGATATTTGAAATTCTGTTTAAGAATAAGGCTTTAGGTAGTACCCTCAGTGGTCCCCCAGATTTTCTCTGCTTCATCAGTGTTTGGACAGAGCAGACACAGGGATGCCCCTTCTTTCACCTTCCAACCACCCTTCAACCTCTTTTCCAGTCGCAACCCTCGGAGCCATCTCAGCCATCCTCGGCCTCCAAGACCAGTCAACACCATTTTTTTTTAGCTTAACTCCTTATTGCTGAGCAACCATGAGCTCCAAAGTTGGTCAGAATTATTCCACCAAAGTGGAGGCCACTGTCAACCACCTGGTCAACCTGCACCTCCTACATTTACCTCTCTCTGGGCTTCTATTTTGACCACAATGATATGGCTCTGGAGGTGTGGGCCACTTAGTCTGCAAGTTGGCCAAGGAGAAGTGCAAGGGTGCTGACCATCTCTTGAAGATGCAAAACCAGCATGGTGGCCGTTCCCTCTTCCAGGACCTGCAGAAGGCTTCTCAAGATGAGTGGGGTAAAACTCAGGATGCCATGGAAACCGTCATGGTCATGAAGAAGAACCTGAATGAGGCCCTTTTGGATCTGCATGCCCTGGCTTCTGGCAGCACAGATCCCCATCTCTGTGACTTCCTGGAGAGCCACTTCCTAGGTAAGGAGGCACAACTCATCAAGAAGATAAGCAACCATCTGACTAACCTCCGCAGGCTGGCTGGCCCCCAGGCTGGGCTGGGCGAGTATCTCTTTGAAAGGCTCACCCTCAAGCACAACTAGGAGCCTTTGGAGTCCAGAGGCCTTTAAGGGAACCCTCTGCATCCCCCTGGTGTTGAGCTTCTGCCAGAGCCTCTCCCTGAAACCACTAGGCAGCCTTCTAACCAGACTGGAGCTCTCTCCCATGCCATGGACCAAATTGAAATAACAAAGCTTTTTGCAGGAAAAAAAAGAAAAGTGAGGCTTTAAATATTTGGAAGCTCTGTGTGTGCACGTATTTCACTCCAGGGTGGTTATGTGGTGAGATTTCTTTTGTGGGAAACACTCAAATACCTGTATCTGAAGATCTTTTTTTATTTAGGATTCTACAGCTTCCCTAGAGAAGAACCCAACCACCAGAGCTGGCTACATAACTTGCAAGGCCTAGTATATAATGAAAACCCTGGACCCCTTGTTCAGAAGTCAGGAAAAAGTTCAGTTAGATGTACTAAAACAAATAGTGTTTCTTTAGAAATATTCTAGTACTTAGAACACAGAGGTAATATTGATATATATATATATATATATATATATATATATATTTAAACTTATTAACCTACAAGTTGCAAAAAATAACATTTTTGATATCATTTTATACAATACAATAAATTATAATGCTTTATTAATGTGACCTCTTGAATAACCAACAGATTTTTCTGGCTCGCTTTTCTGCAAATTCACTTACTAGGTCATGAAAATTTATATTTTCAGCAACTTCATTTCAATCCATATAATTGAAAGTGATCAGTCATTCTTGGCAAAGATTTCAAATAATCTCAAATGGAAAGAACAACATGAACAAAGACCAAAAGGGAGTGAAAGGAGACTAATAAAATAAAAGAATGGACAAGTACGTTAGGTAGAAACTACATCAAGAAGAGTCTTAAATGTCAGGCAAGGAGGCTTCATCTAGCTTATAGTTGATGGATTTTGAACTAGAGGAGAGAAAGGGAAGAAATATTTACTACATATTATTGACAACCATAATTGCTTTACATATTTAACTACCCTTTAATAGCCTCACAACACAAGGACTAATGTCTCCATCTTAGAAATGAAAACCAAGCCTCAGAGAGAATGAACTTTGCATTGGTCCCACAACTAGAAAGTGGCAGAACTGGGATATGAATGCTGATATAAATGATTCAAGAGTCCACGTTCTTTCATAAATGGTGTTGTATTTCAGGAATGATAGTTTGGCAGCCACCTGCCTACTGACCATAATGGAAAGAAAAAAGACATGAAACCAGAAATCCAATTAAGGTTCTAATAATTGAGATGAAAGAAAATGATAGTGTCAAGGAAACTAGAAAAGAGAAAAATGCTGCAAGAGACACTGCAGAAGTAGATTCAATAGGACCTACTGACTTGTTTGATGTGGGTTATAGAAAAATGACACTAGTAATCTTAAGCATGACTCAAGGTAATTCCACAAAGTAACGAAGAAAGATGCAAAAGATCAAATTTTGATGCAAATGTAATTGCATGTTGAGTTGGAAGTCATGACTGAACATCCAAGTAGAAATGTCTGGAAGGCATAGTAAGGTGTGGGTCTAGAAAGGGGAAGAGGCCAGTGCTGAAGATGTATATTTAGAAACAATTCACATTGAGCCAGAGCCACAAGAAAGAATGAGATCACCAAGGGAGAGTGTGTAGAAAACAAGCGCACCAAGCACAAAACTGTAAGGAATGGCAAATTTTAGAGCATAGAGAAAGAAAGAAAAGGAGCAAACGGAGATACAGAAGTATTCTCAGAGAGGAATTGTTTAAAACTCAGTAAAATTGGGGTGGTCAGTATCAAAAGTGTCTAAAAGGATGTAGGAGAATAAATATGAGAAATAATGACTGAATTAGAGATGTGTGGTAACCAGCAATCTTTGAGAGCTTATTTTCATAAAGTGGTGGAACCAAAAGTCAGTAGTGAGTAGGAACTAAAAAATGAAGGAAGTGAATGCAGCAAATTTTTCTAGAAATAATGAAAGGAAGAAATGTAAAAATACAAGAAATCTAGAAATAGAATGGGAACATACAGGCCATAGTCTAGTCCCTTCGTTTTACAGATGTGGAAGGTGAGGCCTCAAGAGTTTAACCAATACCTTTACTTAGCCTGGTTAGCAGCAGAGGTTAGACAGAAAACTAGCAAAGATAAAATGGTAACTCAGTAGGAATGAGGATCAAGGAAAGACTTTCTGTCTCCAAACAAGAGTCCATTTAGCTCCTCAGTTTTCCTTTAGGACCTGCTCCTTCTTCTCCTACCACAAGCCCATTGTCTCAAAATGATTTTCAATCTGTCTGAATGAAAGATCATATTATTCATAGAAAACTATAACTATGATACCTCACTTGCTGGGGGAAAAAAATACTGTTGGCTCTGATCAAAGGGAAGAGAAATTTGTCTACCACACTTTTTCCCCGCCACACTTTTTTATTCTTATAGGAATTGTATAGTCCTGAAGCCTGGAAGACAGGAAGGCTTACTCATACTAAATTTGAAATGCATCACTATAATAATCTTGATAATACTCCTCCCTGTCCCATTTCGGAGATAACAAATAACCCCAAGGTAACTATCCACCTACGGAAATGGACACATTAGGTAAAGACATTCATTTAAAAAAAAAAAAAAGTCACCCAATTATGAATAATTCATGATGAGCTGGCAAACACCATTTTGCTATGGGTAGCAAAGTTCATCAAGAAACACCCCGATAACGAGTATATAAAGACTACCTAGACTGTTTGAGCAGGACATTCGCCATCAGAGCTTTACTCCAGGCACAAGCACTCCAGTCTGGACACTATGTCTGTGCGCTTTTCTTCTGCATCCAGACGCCTTGGTTCTTGCCAGGGCGTGGGCTCCGTGCGGCTGTCCAGTGCGGGAGCCGGAAACACAAGCGGTGTGCCAGGCTTTGGAAGCGGCTTCTCTTGCGCCTTTGGGGGGAGCTCATCTGCAGGCGGCTATGGCGCGGGGCTGGGCGGGGGAAGTGCTTCCTGTGCTGCCTTCCTTGGGAACGAACATGGCCTCCTCTCCGGCAATGAGAAGGTGACTATGCAGAACCTCAACGACCGCTTGGCCTCCTACCTGGAGAATGTGAGAGCACTGGAGGAGGCCAACGCCGACTTGGAGCAAAAGATCAAAGGGTGGTATGAGAAATTTGGGCCTGGTTCTTGCCGCGGTCTTGAGCATGATTACAGCAGATACCTCCCGATAATTGACGACCTTAGGAGCCAGGTAAGAAACACGATGTCCTAGGGTGATACCTGTAAGAGTGTTTAGCCGCGCACACAAATGTATAAGATTTCACACCCAGCAGAGCTTTGTTCTACCTTCTAATTTTCAGTAGCTCATTATTAACATTAAAATTCTAATCTTTGAACATTCCTCGCCTAGCATCTGGCATGAGGTGTGCATATTTATGCTTTTAATAATATTAAAATATCAAAAACTTCCCAGTGTCTCCAGCTACATATTTATGAGCTTTTCCATAGAAAGAATTTTTTATGGGTGGGGTGAGGAATAAAAGAGGCTGGAATTAAATTTCCCATTTTCAAAATAATCATCTTATGATCAGAGACAGAGTGCTAGAAATAATTATCATTTCATAGGTGACTTTTTTCAAGGAAATTTGAAATTTAAAAAAATATTTCCTCACTCTCAACTAACTCTCCAATTATCAGATAATTTCTGCAACTACAAGTAATGCCAGTGTTATCCTACAAAATGATAATGCAAGACTAACAGCTGATGACTTCAGACTAAAGTAAGTAGAGCTGAAGAGAAACCCCAAAATTTATCTAAACATTTCACTCCTTTATTTAGGCTATTTGAGGTTGGCTCAATTCTTTGTTTTTATTTGCTTGCTTTACACTAAATGCCTATTAGAACAACTAGCTGAATTATATATTTTACTTTGGAAATTTGGGGGCTGACATGGATGAGTGCCAAGAACACATGAAAGAGAATTTTGAGTATCGACCATTCTCTTGCTTCAAAGCAATTACTTTACTGCATTATTGGCGATCTAACTGAAGTTTTTAGTATATTTTAGCAGTTTGAACCTCAAAATTTAATTCGCGTTTTATGATAACCCTTAAAAGTAACGTGACTAATGAAACTTTCAAATATTTTCTAAGGTTCGAAAATGAACAGGCCCTTCACCAGAGTGTGGACGCGGATGTCAGCGGTTTGCGCAGGGTCCTAGATGAGCTCACTCTGTGCAGAACCGACCTAGGGATCCAGCTAGAAACTCTGAGCGAGGAGCTGGCTTACCTCAAGAAGAATCACGAGGAGGTAGATGCTCTGTCTCCCCCAATTTCACAATCTGCCTTCCTCTCAAATTTAAAAAATGAACTTCAGGTGACAAATACAATGCTTTACATCACTATTCAGGAAAGAACTGTCAGTTTCTCCACGTGGCTTAGATTGTTTGAACATGTGTCTATTCATCCCCCCTAAAAGAAATCAACGCTTTAAAAAAAGTTTCTAACTATCTGGATCATGTCTGTCTGGCTCCTTTAAAAATATTCAGATCCTAACATGGTTAAACAAAATTTTTCCAGGAAATGAAGGCTCTACAGTGCGCCGCTGGGGGCAACGTGAATGTGGAGATGAACGCGGCGCCCGGGGTGGACCTCACCGTCCTGCTGAACAACATGCGGGCCGAGTACGAAGCCCTCGCGGAGCAGAACCGCCAGGATGCAGAGGCCTGGTTCAACGAGAAGGTGAAACCACGCTAGGGCGAGCTTACATGGTCCTGGTGCTGAAGCAAGCGTCACCCTAACAGTCACCCTAACACAACTCCTAACGTTTCAGAGCGCCTCGCTGCAGCAACAGATTTCTGACGATGCCGGCGCCACCACCTCAGCTCGGAATGAACTTACTGAGATGAAACGTACTCTTCAAACCCTGGAGATTGAACTTCAGTCCCTCTTAGCAATGGTAAGTAAAAATTACAAAATGAAACAAAAAACGATTTGCTTTAGAAGTTGAGAAAACAAATGTAAAGAGTTTTCTTCCACATGATAGTACTTATTTTCGTTTTTATCCACTAATTACTATGCTTGAAACAAGACATTTGCATTTTACACAGTCGAATCCTCTGTGCCTGAAAAGTATACCTAGCTGCTAATAAGTATTAAACATTAGAAATTGTCAAATACAATTTTTTTTGAGGTACTCGAAAAAGAAAATAGATTTTACCGCAAATCCTCTGTCTCAAAAGATCAAAAACCACGGTCCATGGAGTACAAAATTATGTTTGTTCCCCTCCTATTTTCTTCACCTAGCATTCCTTTTGGCCACTTAATTAAGAGCTCTTACAATATCCTTTTAAGTGGCATAAACAAGAAGCAAAGTAGAGGCATGAAGGTTGCCTACACAGCTAAACATGAATGATAATAATAATAATAATAACCTTTTTTATTAAGGGTTTGCCCAGCACTTTCACCCACATGAGTCCACAAGAACCCTGGGGCTTGGGAAGGGCAGACTTTATACTTCATATCATTATTTCCGAAAGAAGAATCTGAAATTCAAAGAAGTTAAGCAGTTGGATACAAAGGAACCAGAACTTCTCCAAATTTTCTAACTCCCAAGTCTATACTTTTTCCACTATGGCTAGTAAACCTCCAGAGTTTATTTACAAAAGAGGCTATGAACATATATAAAATTAGGACTTCATATTAAAATTCTTACAGATGAAAGAATAAGACACTCCCATCTTTATTCCACGTAAAATTACAGCCAGCATCGCTCTGGGGGATAAACCCTATATAAACCCATGTGGATTCACAAGCCAATGAATCAAACTATTTAATGCTGAAAAAGGCCACTCTTTTCTTTGGGTCATTCTAATTTCTGGAAAGTATATGCACTCAACTACAGAGTTATTTTTTAAAGAAGAGCTATGATCCTCACGAGAAAAGGATGTAACATGATTAGAAATGAGTTAACAAAGTATAGGGGGACTTTTATTCCTGGGGAAAGTGGCAAATTGTGTCTGACTCTACAAACACAGGCCATATCGGTGGACGGGAGGGAGGAGGGTCTTTAGACTGTGCCCTGTAAGGAAACCACTTCATCTTTGCTAACACTCCTGGGTCTATGAGTAACATTCACCACCAACTGTGTTGTTCTCAAATAGAAAATTAGTATGACATCTAATAATGGCAATAATTAATATTGAACAAGTGGAATCTTTCAGATAAGTGTGGTTATTTGTGTTATGCAAGGATAACTCTCCTAAGTATCTCTCAAGTGCTTTGCCTTATTTTAAAACACTACTGGGACATTATTTTATACTAAACTATGTCTTACTGATCCACAGAAACAATCCCTGGAGTGCTCCTTGACAGAGACCGAAGGCAACTACTGTGCGCAGCTGGCCAAGATCCAGGCTCAGATCGGGGCCCTGGAGGAGCAGCTGCACCAGGTCAGAACCGAGACTGAGGGGCAGAAACTGGAGTACGAGCAGCTCCTGGACATCAAGGTCCACTTGGAAAAAGAAATCGAGACCTACTGCCGCCTGATAGATGGAGAGGATGGGTAAGTACTGCTTCCATTGAGAAAACAATTTATTTTAAGGTTATTGAAGATTTTTTGAAATCACGTACAAAGTATTTATGGTCTGCGTCATGTGTACATAAACCTTCCTAGTGTTACTTAAGAATCCAATGATCTTCCATCTTAAATCATTATTTTTAGTTTCCTCAGCAAAACACAGAGTGAAATCATAAATACAAGCTCTCCATATTTTTACAGCTCTTGTGTTAAAGCAAAAGGCTACAAAGGACCAGGAAATCAGATTAAAGGTAAACAAAAGCTGTGTTGAGCATTCAATGTTTATTTGTATATGTTTCAAATGTTGAGTTAATTTAATAAATTGTGAACTTGATAAATTCTAACAATTCATCTGTGTCATTTTAGATTCATCAAAAACCACTCTGGTTAAAACAGTTGTTGAAGAAATAGATCCTCATGGTAAAGTTCTCTCGTCCAGAGTTCACACCATGGAAGAGAAATCCACCAAAGTCAACAACATGAAGAGTGAACAGAGGGTGCCTTCCTGAACCCCAAAAAAGGATCCCTAAATTAAAATACCAAGTTGAAGCTAGATTACTAAATAAGGGACCACTTATTTTTCTGCTTTTCTCCCAATAAATTAAGACAAACTATTTAGAATAGTAACATTTCTTTGGCTTTCTCTGTGGTGGTGTTTCAATAAAAGTTCTTCCTGTTGCAAATCATCTTCACTAGTTCTGGTCAATCTTTGCATTTTAAACATAACCCCCAATTGAAGCTGAATTTTGTTTTTAATTTCTTCTGTTTAATTCAATGGTGTTCACAAGTTAGGAGTAAGTTTAACAGGTAAACTAATTGGAGTCTTTTTCACATTTCTGTAAAATTTACAATTTTCCTTCCTTCTATAAATACTTACTAAGCACACACTAAGTGCCAGTAATGAGAATAAAATAGTAAACAAAATCTAATCCCTGAGTCCAACATGCTTATAGAAGTGGAAATAAGGAGTTGAAGAATCAGAAACATCCTAAAAATAAAGAAAAAAAATCAGATGATGCTATCCGAAGGAAAAGAAAGAGACGTGGAGAGTAAGTAGTGCAAGTGGGGAATTCCACAATGTTAGGCCACAAAACAAATCTTAACAAATTTAAGAAGATTGATATCATATCAAGTATCTATTTCAGCTACAATAGTAAGAAACTAGAAATCAATGACAGGATGAAAATGGAAAATTCAAAAATATGTAGAAATTAAATAACACACTCCTGAACAAATCAGTAAGTCAAAGAAGAAATCAAAAAGGAAATTTAAAAAATCTTAAGACAAATGAAAATGAAAATACAATATACCACAACTTACAGGATGCAGCAAAAGCAGTTCTAAGAGGAAACATAGTGATAACTGCCTACATTAAGAAAGAAGAAAGATTGCAAATAAACTATCTAACTTTACACATTAAGGAACTAGAAAAAGAAAAAACTTTTTAAAAAGCCCAAGGTTAGCAGAAGGAAGGAAATGATAAAGACTAGAGCAGAAATAAATAAAGACTAGAAAAATGATAGAAAAGACCAACAAAACTAAGAGTTGGTTTTTTTGAAAAGATAAAATTGACAAATCTTTAGTTAAACTACCAAGAAAAAAAGGGAGAGAAGACTCAAATAAATAAAATTATAAATGACAGAGGAGACATTACAACTGATGCCAGAAATACAAAGAATTATAAGAGAATACTAGAACATTTATATGCAAACAAATTGCAAAATCTAGAAGAACTCAATGAATTACCAGAAACATGCAACCTACCAAGACTAAAGCAGGAAAAAATAGAAAATCCGAACAGACCAATAATAAGTAAGGAGATTGAATTAGATCAAAACTCTCTCAACAAAGAAAAGCCCAGGACCATGTGGTTTCACTGGTGAATTCTACCACTCAAAGGAGAATTAACGTCAATCCTTCTCAAACTCTTCCAAAAAATTGAAGAGGGAACATTTCCAAACTCATTATACAAGGCCAGTATTACTCTAATACCTAAACCAGACAAAGAGACTATAAGAAAAAGAAAATTATAGGCAAATATTCCTTATGAACATGGATGCAAAAATCCTCAACAAAATTCTAGCAAACCAAATTCAATAGCATGTTAAAAGGATCATATACCATGATCAAATAGGATTTATCTCTGGGACACAAAAATAGTTCAACATATAAATAAAAAATGTGATATACCATATAAACAAAAGGAAACATAAAAATCATATGATCATCTCAACAGATACAGAAAAAGCATTTGACAAAATTCAACATCCTTTCATGATAAAACTGATCAAAATATTAGGTACAGAAGAAATATGCCTCAATATAATAAAGGTCATATATTACAATCTCACAGCCAATATCACACTTGATGATAAAAAAACTGAAAGCTTTTCCTCTGTATCAGGAATAAGACAAGGCTATCCCCTCCTGCCACTTTTATTCAATACAGCCTTGGAAGTCCTGACCAGAGCAATTAGGCAAGAAAATAAATAAATAAAAGGCACCCAAATTAGAAAAGAAGACATAAAATTGTCTCTGTTTGCCAATGAGATGATCTTATATATAGAAAACCCTAAAGACTTTACCAAGAAAACTATTAAAACTAATAAAGAAATTCAGTAAAGTTGCAGGACGCAAAATCAACATTAAAATATCAGTTGCATTTCTATATACTTATAACAAATTATCCAAAAAGGAAATTAAGAAAGCAATCCCATTTATGATAGCATCAAAAAAATAAAGTACTTAAGAATAAACTTAACCAAGGAGATGAGAGGCTTGTACACTGAAAACTATAAAACATTGATGAAAGAAATTAAAGCAGACACAAATAAATGGAAAGATATCTCATGTTCATGAATTGGAAGAATTAATATTGTTAAATTGTCCATACCACCAAAGTGAACTATAGATTCAATGCAACCCTTATCAAAATCCCAATGACATTTGGAAATACAAAAAAAAAAAAAAAAAAAAAAAAATCCCTAAGCTTCATATGGAAAAACAAAAGTCTCTGAATAGCCAAAGCAATTTTGAGACAGCACAAATCACACTTCCTGGTTTTAAAATACATTATAAAGCTCTAGTAATTAAAGCATATGGAAGATATACAAATGGCCAATAAACACATGAAAAGATGCTCAACATCACTAATCATTAGGGAAATGCAAATCAAAACCACAATGAGATACCATCTTATACCCATAAGGATGGCCACAATGAAAATAATAGAAAATAACAAGTGTTGGTGAGGATGTGGAGAAATTATTAGGTTGGTGCAAAAGTAATTGCGGTTTAAAAGGTTAAAAATAATTGCAAAAACCGCAATTACTTTCCCAACAACCTAATATAACTCTTGTGCATTCTTCATGGGAATGTAAAAATGAAATAGTCGCTGCAGAAAACAGTATGGCAGTTCCTGAAAAAAGAGAGAGAAAGTAAAATGGTGGTTGCCAGAAGATGGGGGAGGAAGGGATGGGGACTTATTGTTTAATGGGTATAGAGTTTCAGTTTTGCAACATGAAAAAGAATCATGGAGATGGATGGTAGTTGCACATTATGAATGTATTTAATACCACTGAATTGTACACATAAAAATGGTTTAGGTGGTAATTTTATGTTCTGTGTATTTTACCACAATAAAAAAAATTGGGGGGAAAAACAACATGATACTGGTATAAAGACATAGTCCAATGGAACAGAATAGAGAGCCCAGAAATAAATCCATGCATATATAGTCAATTGATCTTCAACAAGGGAGCCAAGAATATATAATGGGGATAGGATAGTCTCTTCAACAAATAGTGTTGGGAAAACTGGATATCAACGTGTAAAAAGAATGAAATAGGATTCCTGTCATACACTGTACACAAAAATCAACTCAAAATGAATTAAAAACCTGAACATAAGACCTGGAACTGTAAAACTCCTCAAAGAAAACCTAGGGGAAATCTTGACATTGGTCTTGACAATGATTTCTTAGATTTAACACCAAAAGCAACAGGCAAGAAAATCGAAAATATATTAAGGGCTTTTTAATATAGCTCCCAGGAAAGAATCAATAATAGTGATACCCAGCACTTTCCACGTGCTAGCCTCTATTTTAAGCATAATTTAATCCTCACAACAACCCTCTGAGGTAGGTACTATTATTATCATCCATTTTTACAGGTAAGGAAACTGAGGCAGAAAGTGTTTGAGTAATTTGCCCAAGGTCACACAGCTAATAACTGGAGTTGCTGGAATGCTAATCCAGGCAGTCTGGTCCAGAGCCTGTGTGCTAAACCACAACATAATACCATGCTAGTGAGAACCTCATGATTCCACCTTCCTTTTAGCGAGAGAAGGAATAAAAACAACTAAGTACATTCTAACTCGAATCAGTCTGAGATTAGGCTAAGTCATCAGAGTCTCCTTTCCAGACAAACCAGGGAAGCCATTTCGTGGGAGGAATTAGCATACCAAAATCTGATTCTCAGAAAAAAAAGAAAAACTAGGAATCTAGTGACAAAACAAGCCTCATTCATGGTCCAGAAAAAAACATTTCTAAACCTGGCTAACAGAAATGTAGAATGTGAATTGTAAACAATGGCAAAAGGTATTGAAGCATGTTTGAAACTAAACACTGTATTTATCAGGGGAAAATTAGTGTATGATCATTAGAATAATGTAATGAAAAACTTCATCCTGAGATAAGCAGACAATAACCCTACATAACTTAAAAATTCAATTCAATTATTTCTGAGCACCTAAATATGCACATTATATGATGAATGTTCTAATACCAAATAGATTCTGAAGAAATCATAGTTATGTGGCTGAATACCTGTTTCTTACCATGAATAAAACAATCATTCTCAGGGAAGAAATATATAGATAGAAACGGACTAGAGAATTTAAGTCTATTCCTCACTTCCAGAAAAGACTAAAACAGACCTAAACTTTTGGAGTAACTACTAACTTAGAGGAAATCTATGATTAAGAAAATTCAAGAGATTTACCATTATGAGTAAATAGATGACAACGTTTTGAGCAGTTAAGCATCATATATTCCAGTCCTGCTTTGACATAAAAAATGCTTTGTGATCTGTGTTGCCACTTAGCTTCAGAGCCAACTCATCTCCAAAATGTTTCTAATAATATATGCTTAACTTATTTTACAAAAGATTACAAGTTAATTACTATTTATAAAATATCCAGAGATCAGTAGATTATGTTAATAATACTTTGTAGTCTCATAATACCTCTTATTCAAGAATCTCAAGACTTATAAACTATTATACTGACAACACATTCTGTTTTTCTTGTTTTATTCATGGGAAACATGGGCAAAAGATTAAAATTTTGACCAGATCACAACAAAATCAGTAACAAGTCTCTGAATATGAGCTGCATCTCTTAACTTCTCAGACATTGTTCTAAACATGTGCCAATGGTCTGAATTACAGTTTTATATTAATTATCTTAAAATATTTTTGGTCAAAAAAATCCATGCATTCTCATCCACCAAATATTCACTATCTTTTAGGGACAATAATGCTGAATGTTTTTCAAAGTATTCAATATCCACAACATTGAAAAATCTCACACAGAAAAAATGACTGTTTCAAAACTACCCAAACCCATAATCAGTTAACCAATCAATTTGTATCTTTATAAGTGATAGAGACCTGACCCTGTCTGACATAGCCACTTTATTATAATAATTTAAGTAATTAACACTTACACAATGTTTGTGCCCTTCAGACTGTTTTATAGTCATTAATTATTGGAACTGCTCAACATTCATTTAAGACTGTTCAATGTTATTATTTTCATTTGGCCAATAAGGAAAGGAAACACAACTAGACAGGACAACTTCCCATGGGCATCAAGGCAAGAGAAGGAAAAATCTGCTTCCTTATGACAACTAATCTTCTATGTAGAATACCAAATGATTGGCTTTTTAGGCAGCACTAAAAACACCTCTCTCCATACATTTTACTCCCCACTCATCAGTATGACGCTCACTTCTCAAAATAATTCATAATGTGTTAAATACATAAATTTAAACTAAAAGGCAGTAAACAATACTTTTGAGATAGAGAAATGAACAATTTGGAGTCTCAGAAGTTAGATGAATGGACATTCTATTCTTGGACTCAACCAAGAAATCACAATACAAATAATTTTGTCAAGGGTACATATTCATTAATTTTAGTTAAATTAATAAGCAAAGTACTATAGTACTTCTATTATTCCAGTTTTCAATTTTAAAAAAATCAATTCAAGAATTCCCACCACCAAACGATTACTACATATTGAGAGTCTCTGATTTAAATAAGAAAGAAAATACTCAGTAAAGCAGGAATAATAGAGACCCTCCACAGCATTTGCAGGAGAAAAGCAGTAGACATTTCTTGTTTGACTTGTTAAGTCTTTGTTATACAGGCAAAAAACTGTAATCTATTCCAGAGGTCAAAAAGATGTACATTTACTCATATTTAATTTTGACCTTTGAAAACTATGATTCAATGTTACCCACTGGGCACCTTTTCATATACAAAGATATCCTTGGGCACCTTTCCACCTACAGACTGGACAGTATTGAAAATCACCCAATTATGAAACACAACAATTAGGGAGTAGGTAATATTTTACTATAAATCGGCATACTTCAGACTGACATGATCTACTGAATCCTATAAAAGGCCAATGGAAGTACTACGGATGGTGTACTTTAGCTTTGCTCCTCTCTTAGGAAGTGTCACTCAGCTGTGCTGTCGCCATGTCCTTTCGACTTTCTAGTGGCTCCAGGCAGGCCTGCTCACGAGCTGGCTCTGGTCGGCTGTCTGGTGGAGGAACAGGCTTCGGGGCTGGGAATGCTTGCAGTGGGTTGGGGGCAGGAAGCAGCTTTTCTTGTCCTCTTGGGAGCGTTTCTTCTGCAGGAGGTTTCTATAATGGCGGTGGAGGGTTGGGAAGTGGCATCTGTGCTGGTTTTCTTGGAAATGAGCATGGCCTCCTCTCTGGGAATGAGAAGTTGACCATGCAGAACCTCAACGACCGTCTGGCATCCTACCTGGACCATGTGCGAGCTCTGGAGGAAGCCAACACAGACCTTGAGCAGAAAATCAAGGCCTGGTATGAGAAATATGGGCCTGGTTCTTGCCGGGGACTCGATCATGACTATAGTAGCTATTTCTCAGTCATTGAAGATCTTAAAAGGGAGGTAAGAAATATGAATTTGCATACTTTTACTACTTTGGGTGTGCATGACCTAAACAGGACAAAATACTAAATGTGTTTAGCAAATATGTGTTGTAGGATTTGCTTACTCTATATTCATAGTGCTTAGGGCAGTGCCTGGCAATAAAAATTTGTCTAATTAATTAATGAAAGAGAAAGTTTCAAAATAGATACAATCACAACAACATGGATGGACCTAGAGAATATTATGTAAAGTGAAGTAAGTCAGACTGAAAAAGACGAATACCATATGATCTCACTTATGTGTGGAATCTAAAGAACAGAATAAATGAGCAAACAAAACAGAAATAGACTCAGAGATACAGAGAAAAAACTGATGGTTGCTAGATGGGAGGAGGGTGGGGATGGGGGAGAAGGTGAAGGGATTAGAAAGTACAAATTGGTAGTCACAATATAGTCATGGGGATATGGAATACAGTATGGGGAATATAATCAATAATGTTGTAAAGATCATATAGGGTGCTAGATGGGCACTGGACTTATCAGGGGGGTCACTTCATAGATTGTGTAGATGCCTGACCACTGCGCTATACACCTGAAGCTGAAGTAGAATAAAACTGAATGTCAACTATAATCAAATACGCGTATACGGTCACGGGACACAAAGTACAGCATCAGGAATATAGTCAATGGTACTATAACAGCTATATATGACATCAGAGGGGTAGTAGATTGGGAGGGTTATCACTTTGGGAGGGGTGTAAATGTCTAACTATTACGTTGCTTTGTATACCTGAAACTAACAAAAAAAATAGATATAATCACTCTGTTGATCTTATATTTAATTCATCCTTTTTAATCAAGAGTAATAAAAGTATCCATTATTGTAAAAGCTTACACTTTGTCTCTTAAGCCCTGGACATTTATTATATGAAGAAAATCCGGATTCCTTTAATGTACCAAAATGATACTAAAATAGATGCTTGATAGGTTAAGAAGAATCACACTTAACTCTGGAGTCTCCCTTGACTTTTGGAATTTAACATTTTGCACAATCTACCCTATTTAGATTATTTCTGCGACCATCTGTAATGCCAGCATTGTTCTACAAAATGACAATGCCAGACTGACTGCTGACGACTTCAAGCTGAAGTAAGTAAAACTAATTAATTATCATGCAGGTAAAAATCCTACATTTGGAGTAAAGAACATATCTTTTACTTTAAAAATCAGTATGTTTTTATAAAGTCAGTCTAGATCACTGAAGAAATTAAATTAAATGTGTCCTTATCAACTTCAAACAATATTTTTATCCAACTGTTAAGCACATTGGATGACAAAATTCAACTCCGAATAAACAACTCCTCCAAAATAATATTCATAAACCAGTAGGCATTACAGAGTGTTTCACCACTTTGCCATCGCAATGAGCTTCAGAAGTGTGGACAGATATATCTCTCAGTATATGAAATGTCTGGAAGTTACCCTCTGCACCTGCCTACGATTACAGTTCTCAAGTTCTTTAATAACCTTTCAGGTATGAAAACGAGCTCGCTCTGCACCAGAGCGCTGAGGCAGACACCAACGGTCTGCACAGAGTAATGGAGGAGCTGACCCTTCGTACAACCGACCTGGAGATACAGCGTGAAACCCTCAGTGAGGAATTGACATACCTCAAAAAAAATCACGAGGAGGTAAGGAACTGGCAGGGTGGCTTCCTATGGTGTCGGGTTTCCTTCCTCAAGTCCACTGACCATTGCACAGCGGCGTGTGACTCTCAATCAAAATTCAACCTTGAGTTTTAATACTGATCCCTTTTCCAGGAAATGGCGGTCCTGCAGTGTACAGCAGGGGGGAACGTGAACGTGGAGATGAATGCAGCCCCGGGAGTGGACCTCACTGTGCTGTTGAACAACATGAGGGCCGAATACGAGGGCTTGGCCGAGCAGAACCGCAAAGACGCCGAGGCCTGGTTTCACGAGAAGGTACAGCTGGGGCAAGTCACACACCAAGGGCTTGGGTGTTCAGTAGACCACCAGGCTGGTCACTAACCTTCCTGACCAATTATGCTTCAGAGTGCTTCTCTGCAAGAGCAGATTTCTGACGATGAGGGAGCAGCCACAGTCGCCAGAAATGAGCTGATGGAACTGAAGCGCAATCTGCAAACCTTGGAAATAGAACTTCATTCCCTCGTGGCCACGGTTGGTAGGACTCACCACGGATTTGAAGTGTGTTTGTGTGTGCGTGTGTGTGTGTGTAAGTACTAAATATATAACTAAGTGTATATAACTAAAAATATAAAATATATTAAATATCAAGAATTTTGTCCATAAGCATTACTTCTGACTCATCAGTTCCAAAAGTTTTTTGTAAAAAACAAACTTTTTTCAATGGAAGGAAAAACATTTTTTTAACTTTGCTAATACTGATTTTAACTGAAAAGATTTAGGCCTCAAACAAATGTGTCTTTCCACCTTGAGAATGTTTAAAATATGAACGTGTCATTTATCAGTTCCACAGACAAGCCTAGCTTTGTTCTCCTTTCAGAAACATTCCTATGAATGCTCCTTGGCCGAGACGGAGGACTACTACCACCGTCAGCTCCAGCAAATCCAGAATCAAATTGGGGCAATGGAGGAAGAAATGCAGCAGATCCGAACAGAAACAGAAGGCCAGAAGCTGGAGTACGACCAGCTTCTAGATATCAAAATATTTTTAGAAAAAGAAATTGAAACTTATTGCACGTTAATCGATGGAGAAGACGGGTAAATATTAACTAGTGAAAAAAATTAATCTGATCATTAAAAAGTTAGCCTCACATCAACTAGGTTTTCTCAGTATACATGTATCCCAATACTGTATCCTAAAATATCCTGCTCTAAAGATCATACTCATAGATGGCCTCAGACATTTATTATTGCATCCAAGTGAAGTGAAAACAGGCAGTAAAATCAAATTTCTAAATATGTAAAGTATTTGTATCTATAATAATATATAGAACATTTAAATATGGAATGTTAAACAATTCCTGTACTCTAATCCAGGGGGAAAGTTGCTTTCTGTGACTTAGTGTTGAATTACATTCCTTATAATAACACACTCTATTTTATTACTACTTCACTAGTTACCATGCATGTACCCTGTATGAAGTGGGTGTCTACATTTTCATTTGAAAGATGAGCAGTGAAGATACAAGAAGATTTAATTGAAGAAGGCACCAGTAGCTTGATAGCCAAAAACAACAGCTCTAAAATTGCAAACCTGGATGCAAATGACACCATTGGGTGAATCTGAGCACACTGCTTAAGCTCTTTAAAGCCCAGTTTCCTTACTGGTAAAATAGTGATAGCACCAAAATCATACTCTTAATGACTTTTAACAATGGTGACTCACTATGTAGGTAAACGCTCATGACAGTGGCTCGCGCACAAAAGGCATTCGGTAATCTGGCTATTACTGAAGGCTTGCCCACAGTCACACCATGAGTCAGTAACATCTTACACATCTCCCAAGGTCAGTGTCAGCCCTCTATGGCATTTTCTCATAAGATCCCAATGGTGATTGCTCCCTCCTTCTAACAAAGTGCTCTTCACACCATTCGTTGTTCACTTTTCTTACAGCACCTTCCATGCCGTGTTATAGATAACTTTTTAGATGCACATATTTCCTTTTATTTTCAACAGTGTAAACTGCTTGTATCTTGGCTCTATGTTTTCTTCACACCTAGCCTAGCACCTTCTGTACAGTAGGCACGCCAAACATGTTCATTGGCCAGGTGATTGAAAAGTCAGAATGAGAACTTGGAGTCCCCATAGGACTAGATGAAAGAGATAATACCTGGTTACAAGGGAATTTCTGATCATCAACACCCATTTAATCTCTTCTTTCAATATATTGAAGTCATGAAAAACTTACTAATATCTCTTAAACATAAAAAGAATTGGAATCTCATTGAAACTAGAACTCCAAAACATTTATTCCCAATTCACAGTTATTTATGAGCTCCCTAATGAAAGAAAAAAATGCAATAATTTACTCTTCTCTTCACAGAAAAAGGAAGTCCACATGTTGCAAAGCAAAAGTGTGTGGGCCCGTAAATTCCGAAAAGCAAATCAAAGGTATAAAAGGTTTTTTTACCTTGTATTAAGTCACTTATTTGTAAACTAAATAAGATTGTTTCTAAATTTAGTTCTAATGAATGAAGGGATAAAGGTAAGTCATTATGACAGCTCTTAATATCTGTATTTCATATTCCTGTGCACAGATGTGGTCAAATTATGAAATTACTGAAATGGGGAACCAATATCCCAATATCTTTCTTACTTAGAACCTATTATTTTCATAGTTTCAATGCTTTGATAGAAGAGCAACTTTATTTTAAACTACAAAAAGAGGGCAAATTCATGTTTAAAAGAAGACGTTACTTGTTCCGGGCCTATACTTGCTGGACACTTACGTATTTTGATCCATGTTTCATATATGCTTGGAAACACCCATTGCTCTAAAAAAGTGGTAAATGCGAGGAAGATGGTCTGGGCCTTGCTGAGCACAGACTTCAAACACAAATAGAGACTTATATCTCCATTTACTGCAAACTTGCAAACACCATTTTTGAAAAATTTCCTCATCATGACTACATACCTTTCAACCCGTTAAGAATGAGTACTAAACTTTCATTTATCTTATTTTAGATTCAAAAGAAGAAACTGTCGTCAAAACAGTGGGTGAGGAGCTGGATCAACTGGACAACGTCCTTTCACTGAGGGTCCACTCAGTTGAAGAAAAATCCTCTAAAATAAGCAATATTACAATGGAACAACATGTACCTTTGAAAGGACCATGATGAAGGGAAAAGGGGTTATTATTTTTTTCTAAACCTACCTTTGCAAAATTTCATTGGCTAGATAACCCAAGGAAATCATCCCTTTTGGTTCTTAAAAATAAAAAAGCTGGAATTTGTTTTTCTTCTCTGCTTTTTCTCATGTTTGTTGCATGTAATCCTTCTCAGGGGTACATATTGTATGATTCCATTTATATGACATTCTGTAACAGACAAAATTATAGGTAGAAAACTGATTAGGGTTTGCCTGGAGCTGGCAGTGTGAGGAGAGGTTGACTTCAAAGGGGTACAGGGAATTTGGGGTCGGAGAGAATAACAACGGCTGTATATCTTGATTGTGGTGGAGGTTTCATGACTATGCATTTGTCAAAACTCATAGAACTGCATGTTTAAGATGAATTTTACTATACATATATTAAATCTCAATAAATCTGACTAAAAAGAACTGAAAAAATAATTTAAGGAATCTATCCTTTAAAAAAGGCGTTATTAATAATAGCCAAAAATGGGAAATAATTGGAAGTCCTTTAATAAAATAGTGGTTAAACAAATTACGTAATGTTTGGTTTGGCCCTGAGTAAAATAACAAAATAATGGGACTTTACACAGATAGCAGTTTGTGTCTCTCACACACAAAAATCGTACTCAAGGCCGGGATGGTTGCTTTGCAGCAGGGCATTCAAGGACCCAGGTTCCTGTCAGCCTTCAGTTCTGCCGTTCCCCAGACGTGGCCCTGGCTCATGGTCCAGTATGAAGCTCCACCCATCACATCCAGCCATCCCACCCATTTCAGCAGAGTGGAGGGAAAAAGGAGGAGATGAGCCAAAGACTTGTGTCAGATTCCTCTCAGATAAAGTTTCTAGAACACGCCACATATACTTCTGCTTATATCACATTGGCTGGGTTAATCACCCAACCAGCTCACTGCAACAAATGCTGGAGAAAGTAGTCTTTATTGTGGGCAGCTATTGCCTAGTTATAAATTGGGGATCAACCAACAGTTTCTGCCACATTAGGGACCTATTCATGCTTATGATATAAGGTGAACAAAACAAGTTACACAACAATGCATACAACACAGATGATTCAAATATGGCATATGTGTGTTTGCATGCCATGCATGTATGCAAATGCATAGAAAACCACCTGGAAGTGTGCAAACGTCTAGAAGGGTAAACTATAGTTACTTGACAGAGTAAGGAGGATAGAAGAGAGGGAAAGGTGAGGAAGGACTTTAACATTTTACTCTATGCTCTTAGATATTGCTTGATTTGTTTACATCAAGAATCTATTCATGCAGAGAATAGAATGGTGGTTGCCATGTTTGTATCAGCATCATTCATAATAGCCAAAAGGTGGAGGAAACCCAAGTGTCCACCTACTGATGAATGGCTAAACAAAATATGGTATATATATGCAATGGAACATTATTCTGCCTTTTAAAAAAAAGAAAATTCTGACACATGCTACAATATGGATGAATTCTGAAGACATTATATGAAGTGAAATAAGCCAGACACAAAAAGAGAAATAATGTATGATTCTACTTATCCCAAGTGCCCAGAACCATGACTGGCACATAGTAGGTATTTTATAAATATTTGTTAAATAAATATGAATGACTGAATCCATATGTTCACAACAGCTTCACATAATAAATGCTCATGTAAATTTTGTCCATAAGCCCATTTCCAGATTTTCCCAAAATTTCCATAATAGTTAGGGTTTTCAATAAATATATAGAAATTCACAGCCAGTAAATAATTAGCTTACTGATGACTTTCACTTAAGCTAAACCACAATGAAGTAAAAACAGATGAAACATTTCCTTCCGGGTTTGCTTCAAATTTTGCTGGGTCAGGAAACAAGTTAATATCCTTCTAAACTCCCACAACCCAGAATAGCAATTAGGGGTGTGTTCTTAATTACCAAAATGGATAAGAGAAGGCAGCTATCCCTAGACATAAACGAGTGTCAACAAAATATGATGCATGTCAGCCAAAATGAAGTTACTTCCCATCAGAAACAGTGGCAAGAGGGGTGGGGGTGGGAGATGGGGGTGCGTGGACTGGTGATTGAAGGACCAGATTGGGGAAATAACGATTCCAGTTCTGTTCTCTACGTATGCAGATAGAATTGTGAAAATGAAAGCAGAAAAAGTCTCAAAAGCATCAAAATCTGCCTTGGCATAATAGCCCAAAACCATGACGCCAGATTTTTATGGTGTGGTGGACTGATGGGTTTTATCTTCTAACGAGGGAAGTGAAGAGTGACTCACTCACAATTTAAAAATGTAATAAGGAACCTGAAATTGCTCCACCCAGACCCATTTCTCAGATAACCACCAACCTGAGGGCAACTGCCCTCCTACAGAAATAAGCCCAGCAAAGTTAGTTACTAATTAGGAAAAATCATCCAATTATGCTAACTTGCTGAGGCTGGCAAGCCACATTTTCCTCTGTGTAGGCAGAATTTCATCCAGAACACACTTGAGAATCGTCTATAAAAAGGCAAACCAAACAGCTGAGACGAGAAGGCACCCCATGCTGGCTTTCACAAGCACAGCTCTGTGACCCGCTTGCCCTGCCTCATACCATGTCTCTTCGACTTTCCGGTGGATCCAGGAGGGCCTGTCCCCGTCCCACCACAGGATCGCTCAGACTCTCTGGTGGAGGAGCCAGCTTTGGGGCTGGAAATGTCAGCACCATGCCCGGAATTGGAAGTAGCTTCTCATGTGCCTTTGGGGGCAGCGCATCTGGAGGAAATGCAAGCGGAAGCAATTCCTGTGCTGGCTTTACTGTGAATGAGGGCGGTCTCCTCTCTGGCAACGAAAAGGTGACCATGCAGAACCTCAACGACCGCCTGGCATCCTACCTGGACAATGTGCGTGCCCTGGAGGAGGCCAATGCAGAACTAGAACAGAAGATCAAGGGCTGGTATGAGAAATTTGGGCCTGGTTCTTGCCGGGGTCTTGATCACGACTACAGCAGATATTTCCCCATAATCAGTGATCTCAAAAATCAGGTAAGAAATTACACTTTGCCATTAGTTTTTTGTACTGTTTTTTCTAAATGTTCTTTTCCTCTCTTCACTGAATACTGAAAACATGTATCATCGCCACTTATAAAGTCTTAAAGGGAATTTCAATTTAGCATTGGGAAAATAAGCACTAAGTGGATTTGGTTGGTTAATCTCATGACTTAAAATGTCACTGAGTATCTAGTAACTATATTAATTTTGATTATTTCCACTTCCTAATCTAAAAAAACCTCTACTTCTTGCTTTTTTAATTAGTTGTGATAAAATTGCCTTTAAAAAGCCAAATTTCCCATTTCTAGATCATTGCTTCCACCACGAGCAACGCTAATGCTGTTCTACAGATCGATAATGCCAGGCTGACAGCTGATGATTTCAGACTCAAGTAAGTAGACTCACACAGCGAAAAAAATCGTGGCGATGAATGCAAAGCATTAAATTGAATTTATTTTTTGACCCTTCCATTAACTATCACCAACTGTTATTCCAACACTGTAAAATACTTGGCTTTAAAATAAACAGACTGTTATTGCTTTTTGTAATACTTGGGCTATGAAATATACAGTGTGAACTGCTATAAAAGTAGTGTTTGATACCCTAGTTCTTTGTCTGCCAAAGACATGCCTCAAACTAAAGAAAAATAATAATTATTAGACACTAAACTTTGAAAATGTCTCTTGTGGCCAAATCTGCCACTTCACTTCAAAATTCCAGAACTTCAGCATTTGATTATTGATTGGTGACTATTTCTCCAATCTTGTAACAAATTATAAAATCATTAATACTCTTTCAGGTATGAGAACGAGCTGGCTCTTCACCAGGGTGTGGAGTCTGATGTCAATGGGTTACGCAGAGTTCTGGATGAAATAACCTTGTGCAGAACAGACCTCGAGATTCAGTACGAAACCCTGAGTGAGGAGATGACTTACCTCAAAAAGAACCATAAAGAGGTAAGAGCTGAATGTCTACATTTTGCCATCCCTCTGCAGACACTATCCACTTGCCTGCCAGGAGATAGTGTATCTGACTTCTTAAATAAGAAATTGGTCCTAACGATCCATCATTGTCAGACAGATATGAGGCCTGAGATGTCTTTAGAAGTAGAGAAGTATTTGTACAGATTTGCCGTTGCTCTCTCATTGTTTCCCATGGGAAAAAAAAAAAAGAATCATGTTTTCCAGACCAATCAGGGTTACAAGAGCAGTGTTTGGCTAGGTAATTATAGCTAAACCGACACACTTCAAAGATGCCACCTATTAGCTAAAGTACATATACTTTAAAGATAGCCTAAATTTCTTTATAACAGTGGCAGATTAAAATCACTTAAACATTTACTCCATACACACATTAAGTATATATGCTTAATAGTAATACGTACTCTTAATAGATATGCTATAAAAATGAGACCGAAATGAAACTGTTACATCGAAATTTATACTTCCAAATAGATAGTACACATCCAAAGTGGTCACCGTGGCAAGGTAGAGTCAAAATCAAATCATACAGCCACTGCTGCAGGCACATCTTAGGGATTACTTTCAGACCCACTGTTTCCTGAGAAAACCTTTATTCTTTGAAAATGAATTTAATATTTTTAAACAGCCAAAAGACTTTTACAGTCAAGTCAAATGCTTAAAGCAGAAAATCAAGCTAGGAAAGCTGCTTGGTTAGTCAAGAGGCTGTCTTATAAATATAACTACTTGAAGAACACATTTATATGGATATATGGGTTCAAGTGTGGTTCTAGCCTCTGGTAGTTACTCAACAAAGTTTCGATGAATTGAATGCAATTGATTTTTTTAATGACTCACAAACAAACTCATGTGTATCTTTTTATCTTTTTGTTTATCTGCTTGAAGCAGAGGAGTTTTCCCTAAATCCTCAGAAATAAAAACCCCACCTGGAGACAGAGAAGGTATAGGGACCATCAGGGAGGAAAGAATGCTGGAAACGTCTGAGGGACTTGGTACACGGAGGAAAGAAAGCCTCATTATTGTCCTTACGACCAATCCAGGGCCTGGGGTGTGGGTGGGCAGGAGGGTTCCTGCAGCAAAGACATAAGCTGATCCATGCGATTTCAGTGTATACAGTCTTAGCAGTGATGTCTGCCATCCACAATCTTAGAACTGACGCACTGCGTCCCAACAGCACCCACCTCAGATGGGATAATACGTCGACTTTGACCGCAAAAGTGATTCCTGTCTCTATGATGATGATAATGATCATAATAATTAGCATCTTTTTAGCATTTATATGCCCGGTAGTACTGTTGGTCCTATTACGAATAGTTCTTTCACCACTTTCAACAACCCAGAGAATATTTTTTTTTAATCCTCAATTTTCAGTTCAGAAAACAGACTTAAAGAAGTTAAGCCACGTTCCCAAGCTCCCCTAGCCACTCAGAGCAGAACCCAAATTCGCAAAGCGATTTGTATGACACCAAAGTCCATCATGACACTATCATGTCCTGTGTAAGCTTAATGCACATCTTTAGACAATGATGTTCTTCCTTTACTAATTATAAAAAATATGTTTATAATTATAAATAAGTATATAAACATGATTTATTTATAATTATTTCAATTATTCAGAATTATTCAGACTCAGCCCTTCAACCAAGCTGATGCTGTTTTCAAGGTATAGCTGGTGGAGAAAACACCAAAGCTGGTCTCCAAGTGGAATAGTGACCAGTCCCCCAAGGTAGAGAGACATTTAAGCTATAAATGAATAGAATAAGAGGTGACAGATAACTCATTTTTGAAATGTTGAGGACTTTCATTTGGAAAAGGAATTAAGACTTTTTCTGTGCAGCAGAAGGAACCCATGAATGGGGAGCTATAGGAGCTGGGACTGGCTTCGCTATAAGGAGGTCCTCTGGAGCAATTAAAACTCTTCAGCAATGAAACAGGCTGCTACACGAGGTAGTGAGCTCACCACCACTGAAAGTTATATCAACTGGTCAGGAAATATAAAATGCAGACGGGGCTCGTTGCACAGACTTTCTATAAGATCCCTGCATCGCTGAGCTGAAGGCTTTTTTCCCTCCAGGAAATGCAAGTTCTGCAGTGCGCCGCGGGGGGCAACGTGAACGTGGAGATGAACGCGGCGCCCGGGGTGGACCTCACCGTCCTGCTGAACAACATGCGGGCCGAGTACGAAGCCCTCGCGGAGCAGAACCGCCGGGATGCGGAGGCCTGGTTCAACGAGAAGGTGAGCTTTGACCAGAAAACGAGCGCTCTGCATGTTGGCGATGTTCACACAACTAAGATTTGCTCTGTCACTCACACCTTGCAGAGCGCTTCGCTGCAGCAGCAGATCTCTGAGGACGTGGGAGCCACGACCTCCGCCCGGAACGAGCTGACGGAGATGAAGCGCAATCTCCAAACCCTGGAAATCGAACTTCAGTCTCTCTTAGCGACGGTAGGAAAGGACAATTTCTCACCATCTCCTAGGTTATCGTTTTAAATATGTGCCAGTTGGTTTTAAAACCCTGAACTGTGTTGAGACTATATCCATATTATGTTATGCAATTAAGTTAAACGTAAGGCAAGAGTAGGGTTGTAGATAAAGAACAGCTGACACATCAACGTGTGTACCTTCAGGTGTGTTCTACCAAAAAGGAAAACGTGCTCATTTTAGGAGCGTCACAATCTTCTTAACTATGTGTCGATGTGAAATCCGAAACAATCACAGGCAAAGTTAACAAAAGGAGAAAGTCAGAGGTCAAAGCGAGCTTGTATATGTGGGTATCTGTCTCAGGTTCTTCACTGTTTCCTTCAGAAACAATCCCTGGAGTGCTCCTTGACAGAGACCGAAGGCAACTACTGTGCGCAGCTGGCCCAGATCCAGGCTCAGATCGGGGCCCTGGAGGAGCAGCTGCACCAGGTCAGAACCGAGACCGAGGGGCAGAAACTGGAGTACGAGCAGCTCCTGGACATCAAGGTCCATCTGGAAAAAGAAATCGAGACCTACTGCCTCCTCATCGGTGGAGATGATGGGTAGGTAAAATAATGTACAGAGAAGATGTAACATACCGAAATCTGCATAAAACTTAGATATCTGGAAAGTGAACGTAAACTGCTATGATCACATTGATTATCAAAGACACTAAATATTCAACATGGTACTCTACTGCCAAAATACAAATTAGCAACATCTTACAAAACCAAAATGCAACAAGCCCTCTATTTAAGGTATGAAAATTTTTAAATCACTTATTGATGCTAAAGCAGATGCAACCCAATGAAATGTTCTCACCAAACAGTTAAAGAAAACACAATAATGAATCTAGAATTGGAGGGTTTCCCTCTAAATTACTCTCTTTTGTGATGTTTTCAACAATGTGTGTTCACAGGGCTTGTAAGTCTGGAAGTTACAAGTCTAAAGATTATGGATCTGGAAACATGGGAAATCAACTCAAAGGTAATTGAAATGAAATTCTGTTTTTACGCTATACTACTTTTCAATTTCAATGTATAGCTTCATTGTTTTTATATTCCCAGGAGATTATATATATATATATATATATATATATATATATATATATATATATATATATACACATATATATGCATATGTGTATATATATACATATATATAATAGCATATATAAGAATAGATATAATAAAGATTGTAGTAGATATCAGTATGCACTAGATATCTAACTTTAGTAATGTGTGCTAACTTTAAGTAACATGTCACCATGTTTTTGGCTAATCAGGAAATCAAAATTCACCAAAACTGCATCTAAGTATTTGCTCTTATTGCATAGTTCATCCTATGTAAAAATCCTACTATTCCTTTAATTTATATAATTTTGTATTCATCTTTTTAAATTATTTTCATTGTGATAAAATACACAGAACATAAAATGTAATATCTTAACTATTTTTTAGCATACAGTTCAGTGGCATTAAGTACATTCATAGTCTTATCACCTCCATCTCTAGAACTTTTTTCTTCTTCTAAAACTGAAACTCTATATCCATTAAACAATAACTCCCGTTCCCTCCTCCTCCCCACCCCTGGCAATCACCATTCTACTTTTTGTATGAATTTCCTAACTCGAGGTACCTCATATAAGTAAAATCATAAAGTATTTGTCTTTTTGTGACTGACTTATTTCACTTAGCATCATACCCTCAAGATTCTTCCATGTTGTAGCATGTATCAGAATTTCCTTCCATTTTAAAACTGAATATTCCATTGTACGTATATACCACATTTTGTTTGTCTATGCATCCACTGATGGACATTTGGATTGATTCTACATTTTAGCCATTATGATCTTATTCATCTTTTTTCAACTCTCTAAAATCTTCATTTAAATTTTAATTTTTAGATCCAGCCAAAGCCATAGTGGTTAAGAAAGTTCTTGAGGAGGTAGACCAACGCAGCAAAATACTCACTACCAGGCTCCACTCCCTGGAAGAGAAATCTCAAAGCAATTAATTTGAGACACAAGAGCTAGCATATGCCAAATACTCTTTGAGAAGAGAAGGCATTATATATCTGTCCAGAAAAATGAGCAAGTTCAAGAAAAATGTCTGTCCTATTGTCTTTCTGTTACTGAAATATAATCTCTATCTGGCAATCAATAGTTGTATCTCCCCATTCATCTGAAAGAATGTCACATACTAATATGATGACTCATTTGATCATATAGAAAATGCTGTCAATTCTTTACATTCAATAAATCTTCTTCCTTCAGCAAGTTATCACTGGTGGTATTGTCTTACATTTAAAATGTGTGATCTAAAACTGAAAACAAAAAGGAACAAGACAAACAAAAAAACAAAAACTCATAGACACAGACAATAGTTTAGTGCTTACCAGAGGGTAAGGGGGTGGGGGGTGGTAGATGGGCGTAAATGGGGTCAAATATATGGTGATGGAAAGAGAACTGACTCTGGGTGGTGAACACAATGTGATATATAGATGATGTGTTACAGAATTGTACACTTGAAACATGTGTAACTTTACTAACCATTGTCACCCCAATAATTTTAATTCAAGAAAATGTCTGTGGTACAGATATATGAACACCTAACAGCTTTTAATTTATAGGACAACTTTTTAAAAATTAACAGATTTCCCTCTAAATTTTCAGGAAGATTTCCCAATAATTCAAAATGAGACAAATTCAGAATGAATAAAAATGCTTTCACTTAAATCCCCAAGCTGCCATACTTAGACAAAGTAATAACAAGCCTATCCCCTTTCGTGATAGCTAAAATGTATACATTTCAGGTTCATATGTAAAATGGGGATAATAATAGTACTTCTCTCAAAAGGTTATTGTAAATATTAAACAAATTATTATAAAGTGCACTTATGGAGTAGACACTCAACAAATGCTTATTTTTTAATACTCAATATTTATAATGATTAATTTTCAAATATCATTTTCTTTTTGAATACGTATTTTTAAAATATTCCAAATGTAAGGGAGGTTAAAGCAAAAGTTCTGGTTTAGAATTCAAGCTCTATTAATGGAGTCATTTACTTGTATTACAAAGTATACCTGATGTTTATCACGCTCTTGACTACCATTCATCCCTAATAAAGGGGAAAAAATTAAATGAGCTGAAAACATGATTTCCTCAGATTAAATATTACCCCTAGAGACTTAGTTGACCCTCAGTCATCTATGGATGGATTATCTATATTGTAATCCATTCATGGAAATTTGATTTCAGGCTCCATCTGAAAATACTAAGCAGAAAAGATGATGGAGTTCTTTAAGGGTATTTTAATTATCCTTGAATTATTTTTATTGTCTTTTTCTAATGCAATCTTTGCCAGAGGCCACTAGAGTCCAAATGCATAATTATGCCCCCCCCCCCCAGATTATGTGAAACAAAAGCGTTACAATTTTAGAGAAAATTCATAAGTTCTCAGAAATGCAGCATTCTCAATAAATGTGAGCATAAAGGACATTTCCCTACCAAATAGAAAATACTTTCTGATTTTATGCCACTTGGGTTCTGTGCCACTGTTCCCATTCATTTAATAACAATAATCAATTTTATCAGTAATAAGACTCTTATTTAGTACTAATACGACTTCATTTTGAAAGCATTTTTGAAATTGAATGATAATTATGTTATAGAAAGAAGACAACTTTTGGGGGGACATTTTCAGAGCTTCGGTTTATACACTGTAGCCAGTATGTCAACACTGCGCCCTAATGAAATGTCCTTCTTCCTTCCGCCACTGTTGCTGCCATCACCATCTCATTCCTGGTTCACTGGAGAGTTTACTCACAGCAACAATGGGAATTTTCAGGTGTTTACATGGATGTCTTACCAGATAAGGTCTTACTTCATGAGGAAATCAAATCTTATAAAATGTATCTGTCCTTTCTTAGGCTTAAAGTTATATTCACACAGATCTATATAAGCAATAAAAATGCCCAAGGATGGATTTATATTGTCAACTGGAATACAATATCGACTAGGCATTTTGCCACCAAAAAGGATTTAGTCACACAAAGGGTTACAACCCATGCAGACATGGCAAGCCACCTACACACACTGCCCGGCATGCCAAGATGAAGAAGGAAGAAGGAAGTTAAGGGGAGGGGTAGTTACAACCATAGAGCTTTATTCTAAGCATAGAGGTCTTCTTGTAGGGGTCTCGAAATGAGATATACCTAGTGTGAGAACTCCTCCCATAAGCCCTAGCTTCTCCCATATAGACCCTCCCAACTGATGATGTTCATTTAAAGTCCCAGTCAATCTTTATCAATATTCAGTTATAGGAATAATCTAAGAGGAAGGAGACAGACGGTGTTGAAACTGACATTTGATAGTCTTAACCTTATCTCTGCAAACATCTTTGATTTATTCTTTTAAAACACGTATCACCATGCCACTTAGAGAGTGCTCACAAATATTTACCGCACCTTTATAACTGGTACTTTCACATTTTTTGTGTGAAAGAATTCCAACTCAGTCCCATTCCTCTTCTAATCTTTGTAAAGACTGCAGATAGGTTCATGTGATCAAAGGCCAATACTAGTGTCTATTATTCATAGATTGTCAAAAAAATATCAATTAAGTGCCCACTACAATCCTAGGGATTGAGGATCTATGGGAATCCAGACAAATCTCACTCCTGCTTTCGGGGAGCTTACATACTAACTAAGGCACACAGAACACAGGCAACTGAACAACCAAGAGGACATCAGATGCTGCTAAGTGTCTTCAAGACAATACACGGAGGGGTAGTTTGGGGGTTGTATTGAAATTATACCCAGGATTTAATTTAGAGGTACGGCTGAGCGATGACATGGAAAAACCAATGCCACTGAAAGAAGATTTTTATTACCTATATTTCCCAAGAGGAGGGGGGCATGTCATAGCATAACATGGAGAACACCAACATTGGTCAAGAGGCAAAAAGGAGTGAGGCGAAACCTGAGGCCAAAGCCTTTATCGGGAGTTCTGTAGGAAAGGAAAGGAGGGGCAGAATGAACAGTTTAGAACTGGCTAATGTGAATAATTTCCTGGGGCTTTGGGCTGTAGGGTCAGTCTCCAGTTGTCCAGTACCTCGACCTGGGATGGTTTAGGGCAAGGGAAATATTGGCTTGATGTGTGAGAGTTAGATGAGGAGATGGTTGGGGCTATAGACTCAGGACTGGGTGGTTTGCATATAAAGACGTGCTTCCAGCAGAGCCTTTTGCTATCTCCAAGAATTGGCTAGCCCTGGGCCAGCAAGCTGTTTAAGATATCAAAACATCATTTAAAAAAAAAAAAAAACAGGAAATAAAAAGCATGAGTAATACAGGGACCAAGTGGCTCCTTTAGATGGGCGGTCACTGGAGACTTTTCAAAGGGGATGACATTTGAGCTGAAGCCCAAATGAATGAGAAGCAGCCAATCATGAGCTCTACAGACAACTAATGCAAAGGCCCTAAGGCTGGCAGGAAAAAAGGTTGGCAAGTTCCAGAAAGAGACGTACAGCTGGTGTGGCTGAAGCAGTGAGCAAAGAGTGGAGAGGTTCAAATGAGGCCATGGAGGAAGCTGGACTTTTTTCAAAGTTCAGTTGGAAGCCATGGGAGGTTCCAACCAGAGAGTGCCATGAATCTAGAAAAACCGCTCTGGTTGCTGTGTGGAGAATGGATCGTAGGCAGGCAGAGTGTGAGCAGGGAGCCTTTTCCAGTAAAGATACGTGAGACATGGTGGAGGTGTGGCCTGGCCATGAAGACTCCTACTTACTCTCCTATGGGAAGTCCTCCCATATCATCCATTCCATAGCACCTCGGTCCATATCCTCACTCTGTGCTGTCATTGCCTATTTCCCATCTATCTCATGATGTGGCCACCTGTAGGCTCTTAAGAGCAGGGACTTTTTCTATCATCTCTGAAATTTTAGCCCCTACCGTGTTTCCCCGAAAATAAAATTAATATAAGGTATTATATTACATTATATTATATTATATTATATTATATTATATTATATTATATCATATTATTAGACCTGGTCTTTAATTGCAATAAAATAAGACCGAGTCTTATGTTAATTTTTGCTCCAAAAGACACATTAGAGCTGATTGTCCGGCTAGATCTTCTTCTTGGGGAAACACGGTAGCACAGGACCAGACTCAGAACTGAATGAACGAATAATGTGACTCAAGCTTGTACCAAACAATTCGAAGCTGCACCTAAGGCCTAAAAGGAATTTTAAAAATTAGTCATTGAGACTTCCAAAAGGCATCTATTGAAATGAATGCAAGAAAATCAGATCAATCATCAGTTTTGGGGGGAAATTACACATTCGGTTTCCTGAGATGATTTAGGCAAAAATTTTACCCCTAACAATTGTAACAAGAAACTATTCTATAGTAGCAAAGCCATGCTGCAAAAAAAAACGATTGCCTTGGTAATGTCAGAAAGCAGAAATTCGCAGCTCTGTTCAATGGATGTTCCCTGTGGGATAAACATGAAAACACTATGCCAATCCCAGCAGGAATTGTGATATGTACGCCCCTCCCCACTCCCAGGTGAGAATTGTTATTACAAAAGGTTGCCTATAAGGCTTTGGGCAAGTTATGCCCTGTGCTTGGATGCTCAGCCCACACTCCACTCCTCAAGCTGAGTGCCCAAGAGAGAGAATATTTGTACAAATTTACAGAAAGGACTATGGCAGTGCTGGTGCATGTCATTAAAATACCACCGCCCAGAGCCCCCCAGAATGCCCTCAACTATGACCCCAGGCTTGCCTCCATGACCCCCTCCCCACCACCAAGTAATGAAATGTACAAAGCACAACAGAGGCCTCCAGAACCCCACTCCAGACTAGCCACAATGCTGGTTGTTTGCTCTGATTCATCAGAAACCATACCATATGGTTTGTAAATAATTTGAATATCACACCTAGTTTTATCCATTTTCCTTTTTTTGTTCCTTACCTACATTCCTGGAAAACTCTTAAGGAGCCATTTGTAGGCTCAGGAATGGTCTGATGTATAGAACTATGTTCTAGATGGTCAGTTTCAAGGTCATGAGAAAGTGATCAGAGCAGGAGCCCTGTGACAATTCAGGCTGGAGCTGAGTGTTCCCGGCCTCAGCTGGCAGGTCCGGGCACCACAGTTTAGACCTTCTCCTCTAAGTCATCTCATTGATGACTCAAACTAACAAAGAAAAATGTATTGTCTAACTTACTTGCTAGAGAAGACAGCATTGAAAAGTGGTTCAAGCATCAGGTTCTGAACTGCCTGAGTTTCTACTTCTTTCTAGCTATATGTTCTTGGGCAAGTTATCTAACTGCTCTGTGTCTTTATTTCCTTACCTGTGAAATGGGGATAATAATGATCATACCTATTTCAGGGCATTATGAGGATTATATATCCAATCTATGTACTTGGGGAAAGTGCCTGGTTCATATTAAGTCCTCAATAAATGTAGTTAGTATGATGAAGAAACAAAAATGTAAAAATTAAGTTCATGATATCAGAGAACTTGAAAAACATATGGGAGCTTAGAGATGAACAAATCCAGGCCAAGTTTCCCCAGCGAGGAATGAGGGATATAATCTTATCAGTCCTTTGAAAGGTGAATGATAATTCTCCCTACTTTACCACAAGGCTCAGGCAATGAATTGCATAAATCAGTCACCTAATACAAAAGCATTCGGGAGAAAAATGAGCTAATTCCGATGCATGCGCTGCCAAAATGGCAAGTCTACAAAGCAAACAGAGAGAGTTCAGCTCCTGATCCTATCCCTTGCGAGGCTTGTGCCTACAGGAACTCGGTCCGGAGTATAGCCTAGATGTTCCTGCTCAGGTGGGAGGTCGGCAAGGTGGTTAATGTGCTTGAACTAGTGTCTAAAGCAGGAAGTAGCTGAAGGCTTTCCAGAAAGGGAAGCAGAACAGGCCTGCCTTGGTTCAGCAGGGCCTTTTACCTGCTCGGTGTAAAAAAGGGGTATATTTATACAAGGTACTGAGAGAACAGGGCTATAGTTTTTAAATTATCTAGAGGATTTAGTAACTTTCAAATATAACCCAAAATATACAGGTTTCAGTGAAGTCTTAACATTTACACACTCATTTAATTTTTATAATTCTTTAATCCCAGGCTTTAAAACTACATACAGAACCTTGAGCAACTAGCCTTTCCCACTATAATTTAATGCTCTGCACCAAGCCATTCATAGTCGCAGGTCTCGTGATGCTACAATGACTTGGAAGTTGTCATCTGAAAGTGAGAAAGGAAACACACTTCCCTCTCTTCTCCTAGCTCTGCTCTGCAGAGGTGTGTTGGAGGCCCCAGGCCATCCTCAGATTCAATGACTTACTAGAAGGACTCACAGAGCCGAGAAAAACTGTTATACTCATGGTTATGGTTTATTACAGTGAAATGATGAAGATTAAAATCACCAAAGGCAAAAGGGGCATAGGGCCAGGTACAGGAACCACCAGGCATAAGCTTCCAGCTGTCCTCTCACATTGGAATCATACAAAATAGCATGCATTTACCCCAGAAATGATGTGTGAGGACACATATGTAGTATTGCCAACCAGGGAAGCAAACCGTGTTGTCCAGGGTTTTCACTGGGGGTTGGTCACATAGGCACAAGTACCCATATGACTCACCTTAGTTGCTCCATCTCCAGTCCCTTCAGACGCCAAACTGACACAGTGTAGCCAAAGACCCCTCCATAAATCACATTGTTAGCATAAACTCTCTGCATCTACAAAGACACTCTCATCAGGCAGGATGTTCCGAGGCTTGGAGGTTATCTCCTAGGAGCTGGGTAATGGCCAGGGCTTTCTTTGGGATATGCAGGATGTGTGCCTCCCAAGCCTGACGAGTTAAGCCTTCACTACACAAGGGACCTCACAGCAGGTCCCCAAGACCATGCAGAGTTCCGCTTCCGCACATTCGTCCTCTAAAGCTTACCCCTGAACTGCCAGGATGGATGGGCACTCTACACTTAAGACCTCCACACCTCTTGGATGCTCGGGCTCTGTGGACAAGGGTAGCTCATGGTGGATTCCATCTTTCTTTAAAGGGAGTTGCACCAACAAATTGTATTACATAAAAGAAGACATAACTTTTGAGCTTCAGTTTCCTCCTCTATAAAATCCCAACTGCCTCTCGCAACTCCGATAATTACTTAATTACGTTGACATGTACAATTGTAGTTAAAAACTGCAAATGTGATATAGAAATGCAAGCATGAATAGCAGAAGAGATTAGACCCAAAAATGTCTTATGTAAAGAAGCAAAATGCCTTGAATCTGATGAATCATGATAACAAACTTTTGAAAAATGACGCTTGATGCAGATTAGAGACAGTGGTGTAGGTGTAAGTGTCGGTTTCCATGGTGATAAACATGCCTACAGTTAAGGCAGTGTCATGATGTAAAGACTGGAATCTACAACGGTGGGCTTTTCCCACATGGAAAGCATACCATCTGGAACCTCAGTAACAAGGATACAGTATGAACAAGCTGCTGATTTGAAAATCAAAATCAATAGTTTTGGTTTAGCCAGAGATTACAGCAATTACCCAGTAATTGAAGAATTGATGAGTCAAGCAAGAAACCCACACTCTTCGACCTCTTTCTTAAAGGTAAAGTTTTCTGGGATTTTAAAAATGAAAAATGATGCATTGCAACGTATACATAATCTTGTTTTCTATTGTGTAAGTAACTGTTGCTAGTGATTAAAATCTCAGACCTATTTTGAAATGGGCAAAGACATAATAGTTATTGATTACATCAATTTGTCATTAAAAACAAAAGCAGTCTTCAATTTAAAAGGGAGTGTGTTTCAAGAAGTGTTTATAAATTTTTCTATTTAACTAACATATTTCACACTTGCCATCTGCCAAGTATTACTCGTCAACCTTTACAAATATATCTTGTTTAATCCTATAACCCTATGAGATAGGAACTTCATTTTACAGATGAAGAAACCAAGGTACAGAGATGTTAAGTAACTTTCTCAATGTCACGCAGCTGGTAAATAGCCAGATAATAACTAGGTAGCTGGAAGTGCAAAAATGTGGCTTCCAGGGATCTTTAGGCACTATGCCATGGTGACCTTTTGGAACTTAAATAGATTTTCTTATACAATGTTACAGTTATAAAATTCCACAACAGCCTATTTTAACTACGTCTAGCTGAGCTGAAATTCTGTATCTCTATCAGCATGCTATCCCTGGTGCCCAGCACAGTATCTGTCACAGAGTAAGTGCTCAATAAACGTTTATTGACTATAATATAGAATGGACACCCTACCTATGACATTAACACTCTAGAATGACTTGGAACATAGATACTCTCCTCTCCAGCATCTCCTACATTGATCCCAACAGCTTGGTGGTGGAAAGGAATTGGGGCAGTGGGGTCTTATGGAGGTGGCACAAGCCTTTAGAAGCAGACAACAGATGGGGTCTGGGTTTTAGCAGCAGGGCAGCAGCACAAAACCGGGGGGAAAATCTGAGTTTCTATTGCTGGGTAGTAGGATCAGGTTGCACGTCTGTGACAGAAGGTAGTGTGAAGTACGCAGTGGGATGATAGCAAGGTGAGCCACTAGGACCAAGCTACATGGAAACTGGGTCTCTAACTAGGGCAGCTAAGCAAGGGAAGATGCTAAACTAGCCCTCGGCAACCAAGAGTCTACAACTAGGTCAACCATTGGGACAATAAATAATCTCTATTGGTTCTCATTAGGAAAAAAAGTATTTTTCTGACACTTTCTCAATTTGTGAAAATTACGTAAGAGAAGACTTGCTGTGATTATATCAAATACAACAAAAATTATATGTAAGTTCTTTAACATCAAAGACTGTGACATGTCAGTTTTATTCCCAAGATCTAGCAGAATGTTTTTGTAAGATGCTCAATTAATAATTGATAAAAGTTGACTTATTACTGGCGTGTAAAATATAAACTAATAAGGTGATAATAAAATGATAAGTTATGATAAACTAGAATAATAAAATAAGATAAAAATAGAATGGTAAATTATGGAATTATAAGTAGAAAATAGGTAATAGAATAAACAAGTAGAATAATTGAGATAAGAACATAATAATAAATAAGAACAAATAATAGAATTATAAATGACTAGAATCATAACTGAATCGAGTAACAGGTGAATGGCAAATGAATGAAGCAATAGCACCAGCTATTAACGACTATGCTCACCATAATCCACTTAATTAGAAATAATCATATTACCTTTTTATACAATATATATAATACAAGCAATAAAAAAATAGACAATCAAATTTATCCTTTCCCAAAATAAATTACTCTGAAGCTATCAAAATTCCCATCTCTAATTTTTAAAATCCTAGGGTATAGCAGGAAGATGTGATTCTAGTTTATTCAAAGAGACATTTGTTCCAACTTCTTTGGATACAACACGAAAATCTACAATGTAATGTAAGGGAGTATATTCTTTATCTTATCAATAAATAAACCAATAAAAATGCAGGTATCTTGGAGCTTTGCTTAAGCAATACCATTAACTACTTTAAGATCTTAAAGAAATTATCACCCTGAGTCTTAAATTTCTAATTTTAAAAGAAATGAATTGGTCTAAATTATTTTAATTTTTTCATCCCTTTCTAAGTGGTAGAGAATTATTCAAAATTCGCCACGTCTTTAGAATTGCAGAAAAATACATATCATTTAACAGGACATATTTTAGAAACATCCTTATTTGAACCAATTTTTAACCACTTTCCAAAAGCATTGGTATCAAAATGGGGTTTAGCTACAGAAAACAAAATGGAGCTCAATTGCACAATTGGCGTCTTGAAAACTTTGACAAATTCTGACCTATAAATCAATATGAAAAATAAATTGAATAAAGAGACTTATCACAAAATAAAATCATGTCCCAATGCTTTTCTACCTCATCTTCAAAATAATCATTTTCTTCGAGGTTCATTTTAACAAAAAGAATCAGAAAAGTTAGAAGTATAGTTTTTTTCTGTTTTAATTTAGTTTAATTTTTTTCTATTCTTTTTAAATTAGGCAATGAGATGGAGCAATATTCTAGTAGTAGTGTAATTACTAAAAGAAATGCTGCCCCAGCTATAGACCTGTCTCGACATTTGAATGTTGATAAATATAACATGAAATTATTGTCAAGTAAGACTGTAAGGAAGCCAAAGAACAGTTCAGTTATTACAATGGCTAGTGAAATATACATTATATATATTTGTACATATACACAAATACGTACAAATATACATATGTAAATAAAGTGGCAGTATATTTCAGAGCCCTGTGCCACCATGATGCTACAGACTAAAGTGAGTCTTGGCCAGCTCAGTTCTCCATGGAAGCAACTGACCAACACAGTGATGAGATCATGAAACTGAAACACCTTCTTTACTCCCATGATACTGAACTACAATTCTTAATAGCTAAGGTTATTAAAGCAGATAATTATAGTCTTAAACTTAAATACAAAAGAACTCATAAGTTTACATAAATAATTATCCACGAAAATTTCCAAAATAAAATTCCTTAGAAAAGGTACCAAGAACACCAGATATACATTGTGAAGACACAAAGCACTTGAATCGGATGAAGTTAGGCTGATTTTGTTACACACTGACTTTTTTACAACAGTTTTATTGAGATACAATTCGTATACCATATAATTCACCCTTTTAAATGTTCAATGATTCTTAGTATATTCAGAGTTGTACAACCCTCACCACAATCAATTCTAGACCATTTTATCCCCTCAAAAAGAAACCCTGTTACCCATTAGCAGTCACTCCTCATTCCCTAAGCTCTAGGCAACCACTTACCTACTTTATGTTCTATAAATTTACCTACTCTAAATTATGCACATAAATGGAATCATATCATATGTGGTCTTCTGTATCTGGCTTCTTTCACTTAGCATGTTTTTAATATTCATCCATGTTGTAGCATTTATCAGTACTTCATTATTTTTGTTGTTGAATAATACTCTATTGCATCAACATACCACATTTGATTTATCTATTCATCAAATGATCAATATTTGTTTGCTGTGAACACTCATGTACAAGTTTTTGTGTGAAAATGTTTTAATTTGTTTCATTTCATATGTTTTTATTTCTCTTGGGGTGGAATCGTGGGTTATATGTTAACTCTATGTTTAAGCTGTTGAGGAACTGCCAGAGTGTTTTCCATAACAGCTGCACCATTTTACATTCCCATCAGCAGTGTATGAGGGTACCAATTTCTTCACATCCTTGTCAACATTTGTTATTGTCTTTTTTACTATTATTATAGAAATCCTAGTGGGTATTGTGTTATCTCATTATAGTCCCACAGTGACTTAAAATCTATTGTTTTATAGTAGTCCAGAACTATGCCCAAAAAATGATTATGACATAAAATATTTGATAGGCCTGCAGTTTTCCAGCTTTCTTATGGTGTCAAAAATGCATACATGTTAGTTAAGATGGCACCTGCTCTTTAGGAACTTACTCTTTACCTGAAAAGATAGCACTAATACGGATGAAAATAAGGAAATCAAGTGTTTTTTAAAAGGTACTATGAGAAATGACTTAAACTTCCAGATATCAAAACACTGGTATAGCGGATACTGCCCAGGGCTGACGTATCCAGCCTCTACCACGCTGGGAGTATGGGCTGCTAGCAGCTGTGCCCCTCATTGGGCATTGCCCTCGGCAGCAGGGGCCTCCCTTGCTCAAGACTATTCCCCCTTCCCCAGGAAAATGCCCATGGGCCAGTAACTGGCTGATGGGCAGGATACAAAGTCTCAGCCCTTTTGCCTCAAGTTGGACAACTCTGAAGGTCCAGTTCAATAGGTCTCAAAGGATCAGCTGAAGCCTCCATTAAAACAGCATTGTAGTCGGCCTGTCCCTGGGCCCTGCCCTGCTTTCCTCACTTTTTTACAGATATTAGCTCCCAAGAGAAACTCCTTGATGAACCTTTGTAACCATTTTTCCATCTTGGAGCTTGTTTCCAGTGAACAAGAATTAAGAAAATAGGATAAAGTTCCAACAATAAAAACAAAGTGTCACTGACACAGAAATCAAAACCCCATAAAAAGACACACCTATATATAAGAATGACACTTTCAAATCAGTTCTGCAAAAGGAGATTATTCAATAAAGACTACTGGAATAATTAGTTAATGGAGGTGTGGGGTGGGTGAGGGGAGGGTGTAAAATAGTTACCTATCACACACCAAAATAAATTCCACCAAAAATTACAGAAATATAATAAAGTAAACCTTTGAAGACTTCAATTTAAAAAAAAGAAAAAGAAAGAATATTTAGTTATTTAGGGAATAGTAGAGTTTTCTTAAATCAAAAAACCAAAAGCTGAAAGCATGAAGGTAAACATAAAGATGTATCTGTATCAAGAAAATAATATTCAGTAAGAACCACAACAAAATTGAAAGAAAACATTTTAAACCTTAATAAAATATGGTGAAAATCCATTCCAACACCAAAGGGCATGTGTTCAGCTAGCCGGTCTACCTACTTCAGATTTGGGCGGCACAATCTCAATCTAGTCCTACCTGCAGTTTGGCGCCACCTGCTGGCAGCTGTCTTCTCTGTCTAAAATCAAGAGAGGATTCTGGGATTCTGGGACCAGCGACTTTCGAGAAAGCAGCAGTTGCAAGAATCTTCAGCCGGTTTAGTTGGCTAGACTCATCCTCAGCCTCCCATTTCCCAAACTCCCCTTTCCTAACCACTGCCTCCCAGCTCTGCCTGTCCACCTGCCATATCTCCCCTCCTCACCCCAGAAAATAGGAACATTAGTCCACCTTCCTGGGGTCTAGATGCAGAATGAGAGCCAACAACCAATCTCTTTAAGTCTAAATTTTCAGCAATGCCACCTGGTACCAGGGGTTTTCACTATGCTTGTCATATATGGCTGTCCATATATGACTGGTCTCAGATTGGAGAACATTGCCCTGAAAGAATTCCTAGGCAAGCACCCTCTTCCTCAATCTCCCACCTTTATTAGGCTTTTCCTCTGAGTGGACACCTAGAATCCAATTAAGGAGGATCTCTAACTCCTAACCTCTATTTTGGCACAATTTCTACCAAATAAGCAGTACTCTCTATCCACTTCTCAAGTACAAGTGTGAACTTTTGCAGCTTACACTTTAGTGTAAGCTCTTTCTACTTTAGCTCGGAAATTTCTAAGTTTCATCAGATTTCTTTCACTTAGCTGTTATTCCTTTCTTTAAACATTCTTTTAGCCAACTACCAGCCTTTATGAAAGTGCAAAGATTCCATTTCGTAATCTTAAAAGGGAAGAAAATTCCAATGATGGTTCCTCCCATCACCAGCATTCACATACCATTAAATCATTAGCATTTAGAATGCTTTGGTTTCATAGCTTTAGGGAAGGGTGAAGCAAGATGACCAATGGACTGTGACGGTTGGTGCATTTTTTACCTACCTGAGAAGGGTGTAATGAGAATTACACCCAGCTTAAGGATTTAAAGTTTATAAAACACCTTATAGCCCTTGGAGAGATGGCACCCTGAATGTAAGACTGGTAACACACCACTACTGTGAAAACAATGCAGGTAGAACAGAAAGCTAAAGCTAATACCCTACAGAGCTACACAGCAAAGGGAATTATCACCTACTTAACGTGTTGCAATCAAAGGCAACCTAAAGAAAAATTAAAAGAAAGCAGAATGTTGGGGGGTGGGGGGAATGATCAAATATAAAGATTAAAGCATGCGCATAGAACAGAGACTATACAGATAAAGAAGAAAGTTTAAAAAAAAAAGTTCGCTACTTGAGCATAAAGCTAAGAAGGCCAAGAAATATTTTTGAAAGCATCTACACTTTTTTTTAAAAGACCCTTTTTTAAAAAACTGTGGTAAAATACACATAACATAAATTTTACCATCTTACCTTAACCATTTTTAAATTCAGTAGTGTTAAGTACATTCACATGAATGTGTAACCAACCTCCAGAACACTTTATCCTGCGGAACTAAAACTCTACACCCATTAAACAACTCCCCATTTCCTCTCCCCCCAACCCCTGGCAACCACCGTTCTATTTGTTTGTCTCTGAATTTGACTACACCAGGTACTTCATGTAAGTGGAATCATATAGTATTTGTCTTGAAAAAAAGAACGAAAAAGAAAAAAAACTACTAGCGGAGGTGAATGGAAATAATTTCAAGTACAAAGGGAGTAAAAAACAGGAAACAAAAAGTGAACTGGAGAGGATTCTAGATTTCAGTATCTATAAAATGACCTCAGTCATAACATTAGTTATCAGAGGTGGATACAAATTCTCTTTTCTAAAATCTTTTAAACAACAACAGAAAAAGACATGAGCAGAGAGTAGACTGGGGAAACTCCAGATTTCAGTGTCTGCAAAACAACTCTGTTACATATCTTTAAAACAACTCCTCCAGATATCTTTAAAACACACGTGAAATCAATATCATCTCTTAGTTTCTTAAGATTTGATTCTAAAGAAGGAAGGTAGTATCATTATATCAGATACAAATTCAATCAAAAAGATAACAATCTTTGTAGCATCACACCAGTCACAATGCACTCTGAGCTGATGCTAAAACAATCTGCCTAAAAACTTTTCAGTCTTCCTAGGCATTCTTTGCTCGAATAAACGTGTCGCTGAGATCTAATCATATGTACATGGAATACTATTATTTATTTACATTGTTCTTATTAACAATAAAAAATATCTAAAATGATCTCAAAATACAAAGAAGACAATAAGCTAAAAATCACAGACTTCAACAACCTTAAAAATATGCTGATTGAGATAATCATAGAGAAGGGTAATTAAGAAACTGATGCTAAAACTAATGTCAACTTTAAGCGAACAATACAAACAAAAAGTTACAACTTTGATGGGAAATTTCCACTTGTATCATATTATTTTAATGATACTTGTTAATCTGGAAATAAGCCCTGCAATTGAGAAATCATGAAGTAAATTTCACAGAATTACTTCCTCATAAAAGAATTAATCAGTCATCCAAACCTCTGAAAGATTAAAACTGTAATTCTGAGGAAAAAAAAAAAAAGGAAAAAAAAACAACTTTGTTTGCTTTGCTCCACCTTATTATTTTTTGTCTTGATATGGTTAATGCCCCAAAGCTCTGACCCAGCTTCGGAAAAACAGCCAATAGAGTGGGTTCATGGAAAAGAAATTATCCAATTGCGGATTAGCAAAACTGAAACAGGGATTAAGAAGTGACACAGAAAAGGAACACCCTAAAAGTGTGTACATAAGGGCCAAAAAGGCAGCCGGCGAATACTCTCTTCACTGTCACCTCTCCTATTCACCTGGACAAGCTAAACATTTGGGAGCATCATGTCTTGCTCATCTCGGATCTCCTCCTCCCGGGCTGGCAGCAGCAGCTGGGTCAGGGCATCTGCTGGAGGCAGCAGCTTCAGCAGTGGAAGCAGATGCCGTCTGGGGGGCAGCTCCACCCAGGGCTTCCAAGGAGGAGCTGGCAGCTGTGGCCTAAGTGGGGGTGGCTTTGGAGGCAATTTCGGAGGGGGTTTTGGTAGCTGCTCAGTAGCGGGCAGTTTGGGAACTTTGGGCTCCGGGGCTGGCTTTGGCGGGGGTTCTGGATTCTGCGGGGGGTCTGGATTCGGTGGCGGTGCTAGTGGAGGCTTCTACAGCTACAGTGGTGGTGTTGGCAATGGGGGGCTTTTGTCTGGAGGTGGAAAGCAAACCATGCAGAATCTCAATGACCGCCTGGCCGATTACCTAGACAAGGTCAAAGCCCTGGAGGAGACCAATGCTGATCTAGAGCACAAAATCAAGGAGTGGTATGACCGATATGGGCCTGGGTTAGGAGAAGGTGGACCCGGCCGAGATTACAGCAAATACTACCCAATAATTGAAGGTCTCAGGAATCAGGTTAGAGGCTATCCGTTTCTATTATTTCTGTATCTTTCACTTTTATTCATATCATGTATTGTAATGAAGATTTTAAGTCAAGGAATTATTTGAAAAGATTATTTGCTTGTTGTATATGTAAAATGAGACTTGCTATATTTTAACTATGGCAGTACTGCATACGACATCCAACCACATTAATTTCCTCTTTGCATTTCAAATTTGAGTATTTCTACATAAGAGTAAAATTTTTACAATGGCAGGCAGCTAATTAACATGTATGTATAACAGCGCCAGTCATGAGTCAATACTAGCTTAATCTATTTCATGATTAATTCCGGCAGGTTGATATATTTTAATGTCTTCCATATTTAAATAGTCTTTACAACTATTTTTATTCCTAGAAAATCTGGTACAAATTTATGTAAGAATGTGGTAGAATCTAAAAGTTTCAGCCACTGTTGTGTGGAAAATACGTTTTTTAAAAATTAGTCTCAGGTGTATAATACAATGTAATAGTTAGACATTTATCATTTATACCCCTCACAAAGTGATAACTTCCCTCCCCCAATCTACTACCCCTCTGACATCGCATACAGCCGTTACGTTTCCACTGTTTCTATTCTTATTTTTAAAGACTTTTTTGGATGTGAAATTCATTTTTCACACTATTTTCTGAAAGCGCTCATAGAATAACCGATCTCCCAAAGCAGCAGAAACATGCAGAGGGCTATGTTCTGTAAAATAATGTTCTGTGCCTATCCCAGTAGCTGTGCAAACTGCTACCTTTTAGCAGAAAGATATAGTCCAAACACACCAGGGTTATCAATACTTAGTAATGACACAAGGTGTCATTACTAAGCAAGTTTTCAAAGCCATTCACCTTTAAAAGCTACCTGAGGGGACATCTAACCTAACAAGTGGGCATGCAGACACAAGGTAAAAAGCACCCATGATTCATTCACTATTTTTGTCTTTTCTAGATCATTACTGCCACTGTCGAAAACGCTGGGATTGTGTTGCAGATTGACAATGCCAGGTTGGCTGCTGATGACTTCAGACTGAAGTAAGAAAAGTAAAGACCCGGAAACAAATGTTGTAGGAAAAGTAAAATTCAATCTTTTTGCCTAATCTATTCTAAATTTAAAAAATATATATATAATGACTCAAGACCCTAACTTCACAAATATCCCACGAGTATAGTTTAAAAACCATCATTCCACCAAGAAAAAGAGGCAAATTAAGAATGAAATTTGTGTTATAAAAGAATATTAGCCATCCATAGAATTAACATTAGGCTCATAGTTTTCTTTAAAAAGGAAAAAATTCCTAAGAAAAAACTAGGAACCTTAAGTGTTTATCGACTAGCTCAAAGGAGAAAACTTTTTCTTGAATACGGAGAAATGCATGTACTCTTTGAAGTGTACTGTACTGTCTTACTGCTGCCCCTTCCAGGTATGAGAATGAGCTGCATCTGCGGCAGACCGTGGAGGCCGACACCAACGGCCTGAGGAAAGTCCTGGATGAGCTGACCGTGACTCGCTCTGACCTGGAGATGCAGATTGAGAGCCTCACCGAGGAGCTGGCCTACCTGAAGAAGAACCACGAGGAGGTAGGAGCATGTTCCATTGTTAAACAACTCTGGCGTACACATGTTCCCCACGTCCATTCTGTAAAAATAAAATAAATTCTGTCTGAATGGATTTCCAATTCCTATGACCAGGAAAAAAAGTAATAATGACCAAATTTTATCTGAATTTGGTGGCTTTTCCCCCCGTCAGTGATCTAGTTCAACTTTTTGTTGGCTATGCATTTTAGGAAGTCATCGTGTTTGTTTTCACCACTAGTCTTTTTTTTTTTTCTTCATGCTAGGAAATGAAGAGTATGCAAGGAAGCTCTGGAGGGGGCGTGACGGTAGAAATGAATGCTGCCCCAGGAACCGACCTAACCAAGTTACTGAATGACATGAGGGCACAGTATGAGTCGCTGGCTGAGCAAAACCGCAGGGAGGCTGAGGAACAGTTCAACAAACAGGTAAGATTATCACCGCTGAGTCGCTAAGCCTGTGGCCACACACAAACCACTTCTGCTCATTTCAGCAGCCCACAGTGACTGCATTTTGTTTTTATTCAGAGTGCATCACTACAAGCACAAATCTCTACTGATGCTGGGGCAGCCAGTTCCGCCAAGAATGAGATAACAGAACTGAAACGTACTCTGAAGGCCCTGGAAATTGAGCTTCAGTCCCAATTGGCCATGGTATGAGCAAAGAGCTTTCCAAAATCTCCCACAGGGAGCTACACGATTCAGTTTTCTTTCTTTGCCAAGATGTTCCACTTGGCACATAATAAAAGCAGTACTAAGGAGGGCTGCATTGTGGTTGGAGAAAGCGTGAAGCATTCCAGTTCAAGATAAGGCACTCTATTTCCATAAAAGAGTTAGTTTAAAAAAGTAATGCCAAGAAAAATTAAGAAAGCAATGATAGATCAATACAGCTTATGATTTGGTAAAGGTGTAATTACTTCTCCTAGTACTTTATAAAATTTTGTAATTTTTAAAAATCATCAATGACTTATTTTTAGCATGCACGTTTTGGGTTTTTTTATTTTGTTTTGTTTTGTTTCCTCTTAGAAAAGCTCCCTGGAAGGGACCCTGGCTGACACGGAAGCCGGCTACATGGCTCAGCTGTCAGAAATTCAGATGCAGATTAGTAATCTGGAGGAGCAGATCTGCAAGATCCGGGGAGAGACCGAATGCCAGAACGCAGAATATGAGCAACTGCTGAACATCAAGACCCGCCTGGAGATGGAGATCGAGACCTACCGCCGCCTGCTTGATGGAGAGGGAGGGTAAGTAAGCGTAAAAGTCATGAATGTGCTAGAAGGCATACCTTGGTGTATTTATGTTATGAAACCAAAAAGGGGGTTGACAGCTAGACTTGGATTTATAAAGTTACAGTGACCCAGTCCAGTCAAAGGACATCTACCTTCATCACAGATAGCCCCCTCTATGGAGGCTTTCTCCTGCCTTTGCAAAATGCAAGGGAATACAATTCTCTTTTTCTCCAGTGGTTCTGGTTTTGGAGGATCAGATTTTAGAAACTCGGGATCCAGAAACATGGGATCCAGGGATTCGATCTCTGGTGACTCAAGATCTGGAAGCTGCTCTGACCAAGGAAGAGGTAGACGTTTTTTTTAATGTGCATAATTTTATAATTTAAAAATAAACAACAGGTTTTGCTTGTCATGTTAAAAGTATATACTGTCGTTTACTTAATCTTACCCAGAGAGAACATACTTAATGAACTCACATGAATTTCTCTTGAGCTGTGTTCCTGTGATCCTTTCCAGACTGACATTGTGATTCTATGATTTTCAGATCCAAGCAAGACTAGAGTGACTAAGACCATCGTAGAGGAAGTGGTGGATGGCAAAGTCGTCTCATCTCACGTCAGCAGTGTTTCTGAGGTGAAAGTCAAATGAGCAATTTCCAGATAAACAAGAGTGGCTTTCAAGAGAAAACAATCTCAAGGACACAAATGAAGACATCGCAACCACCTAGCTCTCTTTCTGCATAATTTCAGGGAAAAGTTTCCATCCAGAAATAGATGACTAACCAATTTTTCTGCATCCTTTTTTCCTTACTGGAATGCTCTTTAAAAAGTTGCTGGAATAAACTTACTTTTTTTGCAAGTTAACTGAAGTATTCCTAAATTTTTTAAAGCAATTCAATATTTTACCTAGAAATGAAGTGATCAGTTATGATCTAGCTGCCATATTATGTTACTCATATTAATTAATTATTTATACAGCACTTTTCTTCATAAAAATCAAGATTATAGCCATTTCGTATGTGGGCATTTTTGACAACATCACATTTGAACTCAGTAGTAACTGAAATCAAATCTCAGTGTCCCTTAAACTATAGCCAACAGCTGAGCCCACACAAAAGGATGTAGTTCTTAGAATCATCAATCTATAATTAATTAATGCCTAGTTTCTTTATGTCTGTCACTGAACTGGGTAATTCATAAGATAAAAAGAAACAAAAGATGTGCCTCCTACTTCAAGAAGATTACATTTTTAGATGGAGAGGAAAGCTAAAACATGAAGAACACAGCAAACACTAAAGAGTATCTATCGATAGTGAAGGGCTTGATTCCACAATATTCACCAGAAGTGCCACAGGAATCTGCCATTGCATGTTTGCAGGACATTTAGGAAACTGATCCAAATAAAAGTCTTGGGAAGTAAGGTGATATGTGATATGGTGCCAGATTTCGAAAAACTTGAAAGCCCCAGAGAAGAGATGCTCAGGTATTTATTCCTGTGCCAAATCTAGCCACACCACTAGCCAAAAATTGTCACTTAGCCTTACTGGTGTTTCCTTTTCCCACCCGTCATTGCTGAGGTCCACATGACATTTCCAAGACAGGTACTGTCTGCCAACCCACCAACTTTTCCAAAATTCTGGAAACTGTTTTCAAGAAACTGCAACCGCCAAAGAGAATAAGTTAAAATGTTATGATATAGAGTTATAACATGGAGTAGTCTAAGAAATTAAGAAAACAAGTCCACTTTGTTTGGGAAGCTAATAAATATTCATCACAATCACAGTGATAGGAATTATCTCACCGACTGACCATTTCTCATAATTTGACAACTAAGCTCTATCAGATCCTTTGTACCCTTAGACATTCTGGTATTCCCAAGGTGTTTGTGGCAGTGTTTTCTAAGAGAGCAAAAGCTTGGAAGGAGCTTGAATTTTCGTCAATAAAGAAATGATTGAAGAAACCATGTGCATCCAGACAACGGAATATAATGTAGCCATAAAAAAAGAATGTATTCAATCTTTGTGTATTAACCTGGTAAGATATCCAGGATATGCTGTTAAGTGGGGGACAAAAAAAAAAAGGCCAAGTGAGTACATATAATATATGTACATGCATTTGTTTACACAAATGTAAACAAAAATGTTGAAGAGAGGCGAAAACCCATATATATTTGTATGTGTTTGTACAAACACAGAAATGTGTGCCCACACCAAAAGGTTAGCAGTGATAACCTGGTGGGGCCTGGTGAGGACCTGGTATGCAGAGGAAGAAGAATGTTCACTTTTTCTTAATACACTTGTCAAGTGCTTGACTTGGTCTATGGAGTAGGGATTGCTTTGTATTTGAAACTAACTTAGAAAAACTGTAGCTGTACGTGAAAGCATCATAATAAATTAATGTCTATTATTAGTCAAAATTTGTGTTTTTATAAGTGAAGCATAATAATTAAGCATAATAATTTTTTGATCCAACCAAAAAAGAGGGGAAGAGATGAGTTATGAGGAGAAAACAAATGTACATCTCATAAGCACTTATTATGTATATGCTTTTTATTTCATTTAATCCTCAAGCCCTATGGTATAGATATTAGTGTTCCTGTTTTACAGATGAAGAAAACTTGACCTTGGAGAATTTGCCCTTGGAGAGGTCAAATCATGTATTCAAAGCCACAGGGCAAGTAAGGGAATGAATTAGTAGTTGAAGCCCTGTCCACTCTACCAACATAACTGAAGGTCTACAGTTTCATACATTAAACTCACAAGGTAGCCGCGTTCTGCAAACGTTCTGCATATATTTCCATTTTTCCAAAACAGCTTCTCTTTGACCTAAAGAAACCTAGCAGGCTTTAAAATTCCCAGAACAATTCTCTATCTACATAGAGAGGAGAAAGTTGTTGAAGTTGGAAACAAGAAATGCTAACGGAGATGCTCCTTGGCCTGAGTTCAGCATGGAAAGCAGGACACTAAATGCCCCTTAGGCCATTAAACCCGAGGCCGGGTTTTGAGAAGAGAACAAAACCAGGGGAAGACCGGCTTTCTAAGTAGGACAGAAGCTGTGTTCTGGCAAAGTCAAGTATGACACCTTGAAGTGAGTCTCATAATCTCACAGTGGCAGTAAAGGTGAGGAGTGAAATAGGCGAGGCAAATATTTCATTGAAAATGAAATTTTTATGCACAAAAAGTACATACGATATGTAATCTAAGTAAGAGCTCTTCTAAAATTTTTATAAGATGATGAAGAGATCTTCTGCAAAGGACTTTGTAAAAAAAAAAAAAAAAAAAGAAAGAGAGAGAGAGATACATGTATTTTGAGAAATGTAATCATGGTTTCCAAGCATCCTTACCTATCCTTGAAAAAACTCTAATGGTGCAATTCATAACTGAGATTATTAATGCTGGGAATTTATTGACCTTATGAAAAGAGCTTTTCATACTACCATACCTCTGTCGATTAATTCTACCACCCTGATCTGTAGAAACTCAGTCCACCACTGATCTGGAAATGCAGACTGAAACTCTGGCAAAGGAGCTAGCTTATCTCAAGAACCATGAAGATGTGTGTGCCCATGCACAGATTTACAGCTTGCCTCTTTCTTACTTAATTCTTGTCTTCAATTCCAATCTAATGATGAGGTGAGGAAAACTCTAAAAAATGAAGCAAACTCTACTGCTGTTATGGTTGAATTCCTTCATGGTTGTTTCCTGTTCAGGAAAGTAAAAGCCTACTGGCTGTTGCAGGCTCTGATGGGCATGCGGAGGTGGACACTGCACTTTGATCTGATCTAACCGAGCTCCTCAAGGCCATAAGAATTCACTGTGAAACCATGACCGAGCAGAATGACCGGGATGCTAAGATGAGGTTCAACAATAAGGTGAAGTACACAGTCAAGGTCGGGAAATCTAGGACAGTGTCCCTTCACTGATAAAAGACTCTGTTTTGTAACAGTATTTCAGAGCAGAGTGCTACAACAGCGGATTGCCACGACTGCTGATGCATCTGATTCTTTCAAGACTGAAATGAACGAAAATGGACTTTCCAGGGGTGAATACGGCAAAATCTCCCCACTGGTGAATACGCCACAAACCAATTTATACAGAGATAATTTCATGATTTCTCCTCAGCAATGTTTCCAAAATATTATATTCTCTAATGAAGTTTATTTTTTAAAGCACAGAAGAAAAATCCAAAGTCCTGGGCTTCTTCAGTTAGTAACTTGGACAGGAAAGTTTCCATTTAATGTATGAAAGACATCTGGAAACAAAATTATTATCTGCACATATCAACCCCTATTGTATAAATACTACAGACCCCAAAATAGTTGAGACCCTGCAAATGTCAACAGAAGATCGCTGTTGGGGAAATTGTGGGCTGGCTTGAATTCAGAATGAGATCCCTTCTTTCTCCTTCTTTCTCCAGGTAGGTGGTAAGGCAGAGCTCCTGTCTGAAGGCTTAAAAGAATTAATGGAGATAAAATGCCTGTATTAGGTCAGCTGGGGTCTTGTTCAGTATCACGGAGTATAGATGCTATTTTAATTAAGGGGATTTAATACATTAAACTTGAATATCAATGTTTCACTTTTTGAATCAGTTTTTACTTCCACTCCAAAAGACGAGATTGTTCATGACAAGCCTTTTTTAAGTGTCCAAAATTTCAGAAGCAGTGAGATAGGAACCAGGGCAGCAGTGGCATTTCTGTCTTCTGGGACGCACACAACTTGCATTAGCAAGTTGCTGTGTTCTACACTGGCCTGGTAGACCTGAGCCCCAGTCCCAGGCTGTCTCTAAACTCGGTGCGTAACCTTGGATAAGTCACTCTTCTAAAAGTATCCATCTCCAGGCTTCATTTTTCATTTATCTGTGAAACAAGGGAGTTTCTGAGCCCTAGGTACCTTCTAGTTCTAAACTCTATGACTCTATGCAACTATAGTTTTTTAAATCAGAAAAATGTCAAGGCGGCAAAATGAATCTTACAGGGAATTAAAATGAGATCAGATTTACTCTAATTCAAAGACTTTCCCAAAAATTTTGCAATGCATTACATCCAATGTCACGTTCTAAGGTAGGGTGTATCAACCTTGGCACTATAGACGTTTGGAGCTGGATAATTCTTTGGGGAGGAGGAAGCTATCACGTGGGTTGTAGGACATTTGAGCATCCTTGGTCTTTACCCACTAGATGCCAGTAGCATGCTCCCCACCAGATGTGACGACCAAAATGTCTCCAAACATTGCTATATGGAGGGATGGGGTCCCCTGTGCTATATTTTCCTACTCTATGAAAACAAATGCTGACACAAGACCCAAGATGGTGGAGTAGACAAACACTGCACCTGAGTCCTTCCGTGAACACATTAAAATTACAACTAAATTATAGAACAATCAACCTGGAGAACCACCTGAAGTCTAGCCAAACAGAAGTCCTATTAACTAAAAATATAACTATATACACGTTGAGACTGGTATGAGGGGTGGAGACATGGAACAGGCCTCAAACTCTGTGTGGTGGTTAAGAATCAGAAGGGAGGGGTGGACGGTGGCTCAGTTGGTTAGAGCATGAGCTCTGGGCAACAGGACTGCCGGTTTGATTCCACATGGGCCAGCGAGCTGTGCCCTCCGCAACTAGAATGAAATCAATGAGCTGCCACTGAGCTCCTGGGTGGCCAGATGGCTCAGTTGGTTGGAGCACAGGCTCTCAACCACAAGGGTGCTGGTTTGACTCCCGCAAGGGATGGTAGGCTCCACCCTACGCAACTAAGATTGAACACAGCACCTTGAGCTGAGCTGCTGGATGGCTCAGTTGGTTGGAGCACATCCTCTTAACCACAAGGTTGCCGGTTCAACTCCCGCAAGGGATGATGGACTGCGCCCCCTGCAACTAACAAGGGCGACTGGACCTGGAACTGAGCTGTGGCCTCCACAACTAAGACTGAAAGGACAACTTGACTTGGATGGAGCTGATGAGTCCTGGGGAAAAAACACACTACTGCTCCCCAATAAAAAGTACTAGAAATACACACTGTTCCCCAAAAAAAGTCCTGTTCCCCTTTCCCAATAAAATTTAAGAAAAGAAAAAAAAGAACCAGGAGGGATATCTCGGCCACAGAGGTTCACCCTGGAGGAGCAAGCCACCAGGCTCCCCAGCCCAGAATACTGGTGCCAGGAAGAGGACCCATCTGGCTGCGAAAAACAGTGGTATTTTGACCATCCAGGTGAGACGGAAGGCTGCGGGAAACCCAGACATCTTCTTAAACGGCCATACACAGACTCACTCACTCGCAGGCACTCATCTTGGGCTCCTGCAGAGGGACGGTGACTAGAGGGGTGTTGGAGGCATACGGGGTGCAGACTGAGGTGTATGACTTCTCAAAGAGAAATGAAAATGTTTCCCTAATTTGCAAGCAGTGCTGACTTCAATGCCCATTTCTTTCAAGGTATGTATCAGTCACTAGTTTTTGGGCTAATTGGAGAAGTTTCAAAGATAGTGATTTTTGAGGGTAACTGAACTTGTGGTACCTGTATGTCAACATATCACCAAATTTCATTTCTGGAGTCAGCAATGATAGATTGACTAAGCCGTTGATGAGATGAGACATTTGAAAAAAGTGATTAAGAAGGACTTGAAGCTTAATGGATTAGCATACTGAATTTTTCTGAAGGCAACAGTGTGAAAATATTTGTTAAGGGTGTGACAGAATGTGGAATCACTACAGGGCAACCAAGTTGTCCTACCAACAGTTTTGTTTTCCATATAGACTGGACTAAATTTTAGAAAGTTTATTAATTTCCAAATGTAATTGTTTGTAATTTAGGCCAAAGGACATTTTTAAATGTATTAAACTTAAAAAGAATTTTTTTTTGTTTTTTTTTACTGACTGGACCAGTGGTGTAAGCAGCCAAAAAGAAACAAAAGTCAAATTGAGGTAGCCAAAAAAATTAAAAGACATTTTAAAACATTCACAAATTTTAGAACACTTTGTACCACAGTGAGCATAGTATTGCAGACCACAGTCTTAAAGAAATCAGCAACTGTGTTAAGCACTAATTCAGAAAATGAATCATGCACACTTATATCTTATTACCAGATTATTTTTCATACATAGCTCAAAACTTATTGATTGCTAACTATATACAGTTATAGTTAAGAGTTAAAAGGTAATGTAGCTAAACTATCAAAAGCGTCATAGAGTTGAAAAAATAGGTTCTGTTTTATTCAATCTTTAAGAGTAACACTGAAAATTTATCAAAGAGAGTAGAAAATGTTTCCCTAATTCTCAAACAGTGCTGACTTCAGTGAACATCTCCTTTAAAGCGTGAGTACCTAGTCTTGTGGCTGCTAGGGGAGGTTTCCAAGATAATGATTTTTAAGGGTAAAAACTACAGACCCCAAATGCTCTAAATTATTCACAGAAGTATTTACATTATTCATGTAACATGATATGATCTATAGCTGTAATTAAGTTGTATTAAACTTAATAATTGCTGGTTTGCCATGCTAGTGTCTTTAAGTTGAACACAGCCCCACGCCCAAAAGGCAAAGATTATCATCCTGCCCTAAATATACAACAGTAATCCCTAAGAGAGCAACTCCTCTCCTGGTTATACAATGAAAAAGTCAAAACAAACCTGAGCCTTGCAACGAACATTTCCAGAACTCAAAACATATTTTTTAAGAGAAGTTTCACAATAATCAGTTTATTTTCAAGACAAGATATAAAGTCAATAAAAGATTGTCTACACTGATATTCATTCATTTGTTCAAAAACATTAAATAAGCATTAAGTCTAAGGGATTAGTGGGAGTTGGGGCAGGTTCCAAAGAAATGTAACACATGCACTCTGCCCTTGAGACATTCACAGTCTAGTTAAGAAAACAATTACCAAGCTTAAATGTTATGGAGAAATAGAATTTTTGTTAATCTGTATATTTTACAGGTCATTGGTTTAATAGCCAAGATTGATACCATCTCTTCCTAGACTGTGGGAAAATACAATTCAAAACACACAAAAAAAATTTGTACAGCTAAAATGTATCTTGTAAAATGCAAAATGTCTTTTTGTGAAAAGCCTCACTATGCCACTTCTGAGATTCCAGGTTTTATATACCAAGCTTACATAGAAAGGGATCCACGTGTATATACAAGTGTACTATCAGCTATGCACATTGTATTCTCCAAAGCTATCCAACAATCCTGAGCAGCTCAGACACTTAGAGACTGACTGGGAAGTTAAAAGCAAGGGAAGAAGAGAAAGATGGGGAGACAGAGCTGATAGCAGCTGTCAGGGAGCAGAGTCCCAGAGAAAGCTCTGCACTGGCAGTGAAAAACTAAGCAGGCAGCGGGCACTATGGAGAAGTAAGAGGGCAGAAAGGGGTACCGGATGTGAGCATTTGCTTCTGGAATAGGCACACAGATCTAGCCAGTGTGGGCCAGGGGAGGGCATTTGAGCTGAAAATAGAACTCAGTGATGCAAGACATTATGTGAAAACCAATAAGCAAAAATCATATCGAAAGATATGTGAACTTTGGTTACAGATAAGACGTCATCTATGATCCACACAGGTCTCCTCATGAAGAATCTATTGGAGAGGACAAAAGAGGAAAACCAAAGCTGACTCCTGCATCCAAGGCATTTGAAACACAAAAATGCTTGATTCTGAGGACTAGACTATCACTGCTACAATAGTTGTTCAGGACCAGGAAGAGCCCAGCCCTATTGTCAGAGAAGGTTCATACCAAGACACAAGTTTGCCTTGGGGGGCAGGGGATCTTGAAAGCCAAGCAAAGGAATTTCTGTAAACTCTTGCCTCCTCCATCATCGGCCACCCTCTCCACCTCTCCCCTCTACCTCTTCCACTTTACTATTTCTCTTTACCAGAAAACACTCCACATCATGACCATACCATCTCTAATAAAGGTTCCAAATCTGGCACAGAATGTCTTCCCATCCATGCGAAAATCTTCCCTCAAAAACCCATTTTTTTTTAACCACATCTGGATATTTCATATAATTAGAAGCACGCAATATGTGTCCTTTTGCGTCTGACTTTTTTCACTTAGTGTAATGTTTTCAAGGCTCATCCATGTTGTGGCCCATATCAGTACTTCATTCCTTATTATGGCTGAGTAATATGATATTATGTGGATATGCCACAATGTGTGTATTCATTCATCTTTTGAAACTTGTATTAGCTCCACCTTTCAGCTATTTTGACTAATGCTGCTATCTATAGAAACAGAAAGCAAATTGGTGGTTACATAGGCTGAGGGGACAGTGAAATGGGGAGTGATTGCTTAATGAATATTTTCTTTTGAGAATGGATGGAGGCTTTCTTTTGAGTTGATGAAAATGGTTTGGAACTAAGAGTTGTGTTGGTTATAAGACACTGTGAATGTACCTTTTTAAATGGTACACTTTATGTTATATAAATTTCACCTCCTTTAAATTTCAAGGCAAAGCTTCCACCTGCCTCAAATGTGGGTTTAACTACAAATAGAAAATGTTACATATTTTTAAATATATTGACTGTAACATGTAGGCTTATCCCTCATAGCCAAGGTCAAATACTACCTCCTCTGTGAAGTCTGCTGGGGAAATATAATTAAAAACAAAATCTTCTCCCCATCCAGAAATCCTCCCCACAAAGTTAGGAGAGAAAGAAAACACTTGAATAAATATTAAGCCAGAATGCAATACACAGCACAGGCAACCCACTAAGGAATTGCAAAGACAGAAAAGAATCTCACTCCATTTTATAGCCAAACAGATAGAACCCATTACACACATGTTCTCAACATAAATGATAACTAGCCTCAAGTAAGTGGACCTGATGGCATCGTTTGTCACACGTAGTTCGTCCTAACTTCACCTGGTAATTGGAGCCACCATCTGTGTTTAATAGGCTTTATATAAAGGAAAAACAAGTTCTTCATATCTTTCCAACAGGAGGTAGTTTTGGAGCAAGGCACCCACTCAAGTGAAGCTCCTACCTCCCTACAAAAACTGGGAGACAGGGGTGCCGTTTTCCTTGGATGTTTACATCCCCAAGATATGAGTCCCAGGTCCTTGAGAAAGACATTCCTGGGTCATAACGCTGACCAGAAGCTTATTTAGCTTTTAAAAAGAATCACCTACATTTCAAAGTAACAGATAAAGAATTTACAATTGCAAGGTTTCTAAAGTAAATGTTCTAAAGAAAAGGGAGAGGGGGTGTCTCTTCCCTTATTTTCAACAGGGAGAATTAAGCTTCTTATTTTTCACTTGTATTTGCCTTTATAAGCCTTCTCTGACCCATTCAGCAAAAAGTAATTACGAACTCCCTCCTCGAAGGTGTCTTTCTTGTGGCACATCCCATTTTCTACCTTGAAGTGAAGGAATTTTGACAGGATTCCTTCTGCATCTGGTTCCTTTCTGCATTTTTCATGGTGCCCAGAACACCATCCAGAGCTAACACTTAAAAAAAACCTTAGACAACAGGTGAGATCTTTGTGGCGATGGAAATGTTCTGTATCTGGACTGATCAATGTCAGTGTCCTGGCTGTAATATTGTCCTATAATTTTATAAGATGTTACTGTTGAGGTAACTCAGTAAAGGATATGTGGGATTTCTCTGGACTATTTCTTACAACTGAATCTACAATTACCTCAAAATAAAAAGTTTAATTAAAAATAAAAAAGGCCCTTGAATGAATAAACACATGTGTATCATTAACCATCCAATTGTAGTTACAGAAAAACACAGACCAAGCCGAAGAAAAGAAAATTCACAGCTGCATTCAGGGGAAGAATGGAGCAGAATTAAGGGATGCCTTTAGGAAACCCTCAGGAAGACCTGTTAGGATGCTAAAAACTGTGAGGGAGAAAACCTGTGACAAAAGCCTAAGGAAAAACATTTAAACAAAATTGAAAAAATTTAAAGAGAGAAAAAGAAGACAACAGAGGTAAAATCCAAGAAAGGACGAATGTTAATACAAGGGATTAAATTGTCTAGAATAAAGTAACAGAGGGGGAAATGACTAAGACTAGACTATCTAAGACACTGAATAGAAGATAGCAGGGACAATGTCATCATTTAGAGAAAGGAGGTTTAGAAAAATCACTATTTTAAAAACCGTAAGGGAAGCTAAAGGAACACCTGTCAAATTGGTGAGAGAGATGTACTTTCAGGGATCAGAAAACAAAGGCAATACCAAAAAAAAAAAAAAAAAAAAAAAAGGCAAGGATCCAAGATGATGGAGTAGATAAACACTGTGCCTACATCCTTCCTTGAACACATTAAAATTACAACTGAATTACAGAACAGTGAACCTGGAGAACGATCTGAACTCTAGCCAACCAAAAGTCCTATAACTAAAAATATAAAAAAAAGAAACCACCTTGAGACTGGTAGGAGGGAAGGAGATGTAAAACGGGCCCCAAGCCTCCCTGTGGTGGTTGAGAATCAGGAGGGATATCTCAGCTGTGGAGGTTCCCCCCAGAGGAGAAAGGGACCCCAAGCCCCTACACCAAGCTCCCCAGCCTGGAGTACTGGTGCTGGGAAGAGGAGCCCCCACAACATCTGGATGTGAAAAACAGTGGCGATTCCAACCATTCAGGTAGGACAGAAGGCTGTGGGAAACACAGGCATCCTCTTAAATGGCCCACACACAGACTCACTCGCTCACAGTCACTCACCGTGGGCTCCAGCGGAGGGACGGTGACTCCAGGGGGGTCTCGGAGACATATGGGCGGCAGACTGAAGTGTGTGGCTGCAGGAGGAGGACTGGAGGACAGTTGGCATTTTCCTGGTGAGGTTTGCTTCTGTGCAGCCGGCAGGCAGTAACCATCTTTCCTACGTTGAGCCCGCCCCCAGGCCAAATCTGAATCTGATTGGTCTGGTGAGCTCTGCTGCTCCATCCTTTGGACTCAGCTGGGACTCCATCCACTACATCCAACTTTCGAACAGCTGGAGGCACTTTCTCCACTGATTTCATGCATGTTCCCCCTACTCTATGTCCATTACTCAAATTCAGTTTCCTATGCTCTCTCACCCTGAACTTCAAAAATAGCTTTATGTTTCTGTTCATGAACATGGGTTGCCTAATTGGTGTCCTTTCTCTGAAATCTTTTTCACTACTCCCAAATGAATATAACCATGTGACTCCCCATTTCAGAAACCAGCAAGGACTCTCCATTATCTACCAAATGAAATCCAGCCTTCTTAGCTTGCCTTTCCATGATCTGGCCCTGAACCACTTTTTTTCCTGCTGTTTCCTATATAATGCCTTCTCCATCTTTTCTCCCCACCACATGCCCCAAGTGGTCACCTTTCCCCTTCAGAACTCCTCTAGTACTTTATCTGCACCCAACACACTTCTGTGCAAACAGTAGATATCCAGTAACCAAATGAATGAATGAATATGCCTTCAGTCTTGAATTCTAACTGGCAAGGGTCTGGGGCTCACTCTCACGAATGTCTGTCTCTAGAACCAGTCCTCAAACACAACAGTTTGGCAGTTGTGAAGTGTGTTATAACTAATGTGTCCCTATTAACAAAGTACAACATTTTCAAATGATTTCCTTTTCTAATAACTAGAGTAGATTTAAGATAATCCCTATAAGAATGACACTATTCTATATTTGCATTCTGCTAGGATTTCTGAAGCATAAGAGAACAGGGTGTAACTATAATTAAAGCACTGAGAATTGCGTGGACACCACAATTTTATACATGCCATGGCATTTAATGAGCTATTGTTACCAATGTTTTTAATAAAGAGTGCTATTTTTGAAAAGTAAATTAGCACTATTTCTTCCTTGAAAAATGACATTTGAGATCTTGAAATAGTTAACTTCATTACTCATATGCTTGTAGAATACCTTTATAAATACTACTCCTTGCCCCATCCATAAAATAATCTAGCACTATGTTCTTTGATCTAGTATGCATGTGGAGTGTTCCAGGCATGGAGCTCTCATTTGTGTGAGCCAGTAGGGCCCAAATATTAGAGCTGCATGGCTCAACACAGTATCCAGGAGCCACATGGTTATTGAACACTTTAAATGTGGCTTGTCCAAATTGGGAGAGCTATAAAAATACACATTGGATTTCAAAGGCAGTATCAAAAGTGAAGAATGTAAAATATCTCGTGAATATTTTATATTGACTACAATTTGAAATAATTATATCTTGGCTATATCAGGTTAAGTAAAATATATTAAGATTCATGTCATTTGTTTCTGTTTATATCTGTTGATATGGTTACTAGAAAGTTTAAAGCTACATATGTGGTTTGCATTTGTGGCTTGCATGATATTTCTATTGGAAATTGCTACGTTAGGGTACTTAGAAATACCTGGGAAGCTTGTTTAAAATGCAGATTGCCAGGACCAGCCTGCTATGGAATCTAGTTCCCTTCTCTGTATTTTAGGCAGAGATTAACAGGGGCTACATAAAATAACAAGAGTGTAACTCTTTACTTTCCTCCTTCTCCTCCCACTACCAAGTGGCTGATTTTTTTATATTTCACCATCGCAATTATCAAGAAAGAGAATCCGTTTGGCCTAGTCATAAGTGACCCTCTCAAGTCAGATCTCTTGTATCAGACTAACTCATAGGTCTCTGGCCTATGGATTAAGTGTCCTTTAGTCAAGTGTCCATCCTTGGACCAATCCATCATGACTGATGAGGGGGTAGGAGGAAGGGTGGGTCAGCTTAAACAGAGTACAGGAATGACCTGGAACCTCCTCTCTGCAGGGGCTTTGCTTGGAGGGCACTGTGGGGATACCCAGCATAGCCTGGGTGGGCCAGCAGTGAGTTAACTCAGAAATTAAGAAAGCATGATGCGCATTCGAAGGTCCTATGAGTGCTGGAGCCAAGCACTGATTATTTCCTGGACTTTGCTCTAGATACAATTTCCACCAAGCCACCCTACAAATAACAGTCATGATAGGTCTATTCTCAAAAATATTTCAGTCACATCTAGCAACTAGCTGGGCAGATTAAACAAGGAATTTAGGTGGAGAGAGGGAGAATGCAGAGACAGAAGAAGCAATACATGAAACAGAACCAAGCAATCAAAGTTCCAATCTCAATGATGTCATTACATCACCATATGACCTTGGCCAAGACACCTTAACCCCTCCTGCCTCGGGCTTGTCATCTTTACCAGTTACACAAGGACAGGGATGTGAAGATTGGAAGGAACGATAGATGTAAAGGTGCTTTTTAAAGTTAGAAGAGTTGCACAATGTTACATTTACAAGAATGAGTTGTCATTAACTGTATGTTGACTAATGAAGGAGCAAGCCCACCATAAATCTTACCTCAGTGAATATACCCTGCACAGAGACCATCTGGTTGCATTTTTTTCACCTTGTTAAAACACTGGAAATGTTACCTCTCAGCTCTCATACTCTGTTAGCGTTTATCTCTAGCTATAGCTTCATCTGTAATATGCCTCAGGAATTCACCTCCATACATCAAACCCTGCTGTCAGGCCAGCAGCCTGCCATTGGCCACACAGTATGCATTTGAGAGAAATATAATCCATCAGTCCTGTGGCTAATGACAATTGTCAACTTAATCTGATGGCAGCTTTTTTCAATAACTGTCAGAATATCCAAGATTTACAACATATCCTAATGCCCTACCACACAGCATTTCTGTTTAAATAACCCAAATGGTGGGGGGTGGGGGGAAACCCTGTCAAAGAAAAGTTCAGCTACCATGTTTTTGGTTCAGATTTATTTCCATGTAATATCTTGGGAAAACAAAATATAATTGTCTTCATGTGTGCCCCATTTCCTTCCCACAAGACAAAGTACCTCCCCCCACCACCACAAAGTGTTCATGTTTACGGAGGACCAATCCAGGAATACTGCGGATGTTTTCATTTTTTCTGTTCCTTTATGGAGAGTCTGACACTTCTCCTATGCAAACAACAGCAGGAGAAAAACGTTTACCAAGTACTAGCATAATTGATTAGAACCAGGGTGGCTTCTAAAAAAGGAGCTCTGCGTCTTTAAGGCTACACAGGGGCTCTCCGCTCAGAAGCAGACAGAGCGGCTCTGCAGCAGCGACTCATCCTATCGATAAGGTCCAGTTAGCCAAGGTGGAGGATGGGAAAAGAATGGAGCTGTCCCAGCTACTCAATGAGATCAGGGCAAACTATGAAAAGCTCCTCACCAGAAATCAGATAGAGACCGTGCTCTCAGCAAGGATCCAGGTAATGATTTCATACAGACAGGCACCTTCCAGGAGAAGGAGACAATCCATGTCTATCCAATTCCTCTCCCGGCCTCTCTGAGGTACAGTATTTCCTTTTCAATGCAGCATATTCTGGGGAAGGAATTTAGGTTTTACTGCACTGAGACGGGGACTACAGGGGGAAATGCTGTGATTATACTGTTAAATGACCATTGAATAAATGTTGATTGATGCATTTGATTTTTATATAAATTAGGAGGTTCCTATCATTAAAACATGGGGTCAACATACAGTAAAATGGTGCACTCTAACCTCCTTTAGACATCCTCCAAAGGAGGCGGCATTTCAAATACCCTTCAAAGATATTACGGAGTTATTTATAGAGATGATTCAAATAACAGCTTTTAAATGACAAGCTTTACAGTAAGATTTATTAGTTTGCACACTTTGTAGAGAAAAACTGAAATATTTCTAAACCTTTTTAATGAGTTCGGTTTTATACCAGATGGTTATAAATAGAAATCATCTGAGTATGTGAACATGGCATTCAGAACAATTGAGACATAAATTGGGGCAATCAGAATTCCCCAAATTGATAGACGCTCCACATAGATTATAGATTTTTGCTTTTGTGCTATAAGGAAAAATGTTTATTTCTAGGCATGCAATATTTAAGTATTAAAGAAAAAGAGAGAACCAAGTTAAATAAGGGCTAAATCTTAATTTCATAGACTCACTTTGACAATTATCTTTAGCAATTAATTATGGTATAAACTATTTAAACAAATGTACAAACAAATATTTTAGAAACAAAGATTCAGAAATTCAGGGATTTAGTTAGTTAGTTAGTTAGTTAGTTCACCTACCATGTCTGAGTTCAACTTCTATTCCAAGCACCCAGGTATAGCAAAGAGTTTAACTTAAGAACATCCAAAGGGGAAAATGTTGCTGGGAAATCATAGGACTTTGTTTCATTAGTAATTCCAATTCATTTTTAGTAACATTATAAATTTCACCTCTGATAACATTTTCAGTCTTCATAAAGAATGATCAGTGTCCTAGATTGAGAAAAGTCACTGGGATATATGATTTAAGTGTTGGAATAGTTCATTCACTTTTTACAAAGAGGGAAGGGGGGGAATTAATAGATGACAATTTCTGAAAATCATAAATCAAATAAACATTTTATTTTTGCAATAACAAAAATACAAGTTATTTAGTTTACAAGTCACAATGCTGAAATGCATAAAGTGAAAAAGCAAAACTACTCTAGAGCAAGTTTTGTTTTGAGTCTTTTTAACATAAATCTACATTAGAGGATTAGTTTCAAAGAATGCAGAAAGTCAGCTGGAATAAATTCAAGAGAGCCTGATCAATTATTATAAAATAAGGCAACACAAGCTATATTAATTAGTTAGTTATTGCTGTATGATAAACCACCCCAAAACTTTGTGGATGAAAACAACCACTGTGTTCTCTGTCATGATTCTGTGGGTTGATTGGGTTTTGTGGGGTGAGTCTTTTGCTGCACATGACCTTGGCTGGAACTGCAGTCATCTTGGGGCACAACTGGGCTGGGACATCCAAGGTGGCTCATTCATGTGTCTGGCACCTTGATGGGATTTTTGGAAGGCTAGCTCAGCTGAGACAACTGGGCCTGTTTCTCTCTCTCCAGGTAGCTTCAGGGTCTCCCTCCATCTGGCTTCCCTACACAATCTCTCCAACAGAGTATCCAGACTTCTTACACGTTGGCCCAGGGCTCCAAAAAGCACAGAAGTTGTCAGGACTTCTTAAGGCTTAGGCCTAGAACTGTCACTTCTGCCACATTCTACTGGATAAAGCAAGACATGGGTCAGCCCAGATTCGGTGTGGAAGGCCACCACCCAAGAATATGAATTTGGGGAAGTGTGGTTCATTGGAAGCCATTTTCAGAATCTAGTTACCACACAAGCCTAGCTGCCGGTTCCACGCTCAAAATCTAAAACACCAGTAAATAGCAGCATTTTTATGCTCTATTTCTTAAATTCTCGACGTTCTCTTTTGTAGTTCCTCTGATATGTGTTGCTGCTTGCTTTTGCCAACTTAACACTAAGAACAAGTGATACAACAAACAAAAAGAAATGTATGAAGAATTTTGTTCTCTAATACTTTGCTTTAAGCTTCATTCATAGACTTCATTTGCTCCACTGTTTCCTTTCAAAAAAAAATCTGTTGTACCATCATATTCAATTTTCTTAATTTTAAAATGCATTTTTATAAGAACATAATAAGTGATTTTTTTGCTTCAAAATGTTACAATCAATTCCATACATTGCTCCTACTGCTCTTGGGTCCAAATGTTAAGAATTCTGTCAAAGGATACTTTTATTTAATTTCAATATCAGCATAAGAACATTTAAAGCTGACTAGAAAATAATCCCCTTATTTAATAAGAGGACATTTAGAAAACAATCTTTAAAGAAGTCATTTTTGCTATTATCCGAAATACTCAAAATTAGCATGCCTTCTAAAAAGTTCATATTGAAAAAGATAAATCAACAGGGGTTCTCTTGATACAGAAGTCTGTTTTAGAATCTCTAATGCCTATGATAACTTAATTCTCTAAATTATTCATAACATACTTTCCATCAGGATTTACTCTCTGTCTATATACCCAGTCCAATAATTGATTAATTTAGGGATACACAGCTGTTTTTCTGCTTTTATAAAGCAGCCTACAAGAGAACTACAGGGGAAACACACACACACACACACACACACAAAGAAAAAAAACCAGAAAAGAAAATTTGGGGGGAAATAGTAGCCAATTTTCAATCTTTCGTCCTTATAAATGCCATAAATAATGGAAAATTAAGAATCAGAGGTCTCAAACTTAGGTCCCGCAAACTGTTACTTTTCATTAAAATAGGTGTATTTTTCTGCATTTCATAGACTGTCACAATAGGAAGGGACTTTTAAGGGTCATTGCACATCTGAGAAAACTGAGGCAGAGAGTGCAATGGACTTGTTCACATATATAATTAATTAGTAACTAAGCACTAGAACATACGTTTGTAATCTAACAACTTAAAAAAATGATTCGATTCCTATGCTATTTTTCTATAATTGCCTTTAAATGTCTCCTTTTCAGGAGGGCTCTTTCTTTTTTCTGTTACTGTTATTGTTGGCTTTCTTCTAGCTAGAAGAAGATATAAGCAAAAAAATGGACAAAGATGAAGAGGCTTTAAAGGCAGCTCAAGCAGAACTCAAGGAAGCCCGACGCCAGTGGCACCACCTGCAAGTGGAAATTGAATCTCTCCATGCTGTGGTGAGAATGATCTCCAAAGCGACTGGTCCATTGAATCCCCAGATGTTACCTGATTAAGAGAGGGAAAGGAATTATCCCATTACCTTACAGTGAGAAACTCGCTGGAAGGGAAAAGTCACGGCCACTGAATTCTATCCTTGGTCATAGTTCAACTATCCGCTTCCTTCCTTCATGGTAACGGTTGTTATCAATTCACTCAACATTTAGTTCCCACCTATAAAAATGGAGTGATCCTTGCTTATCACCCTGGGGTTCTCTAATTGTTGGAGTGGGGAAGTAGAGCCTTTGTCATTATTCAGTCATAACAGTGGGGAGTCTCTTATCCATACCATTGAGACATCTAAGAGGAAAATATTTACACATTGTCCTAAAGTGACTTTTATAAGTAGTCTGCTCTGGCTTTGTTATTCAATATTACATTTTTCAATATTTAAAAAAATCAAATAAATCAGAGTGTAAGTTAATCACACTGAAGATTTTTTTTTTGGCTCTAACAATTATTAACATCACAGGATTCCTTTGAAACATATATATATATATATATATATATATATATATATATATAAATTTTTAAAAATTTGGTCATACATAAAGCTGTAAGGAAACACTTCTTGCTTAAGTAATAAAAATTATTGCAACTTTTTAAAGAAAGAACACAATAGAATGAAGACATTACAAATCAGATTTCAGAAACATATTTTGTTTCACTGATTCACTGATAAAGGTCTGTATAAAACAGGAAAGGGGCCTTGAAAACTCTCTACACGCCAGTGAGCAACATCACCAGATGCAGCTACAAGGCCTGGAGGCCGTGATTGAAGGACTAGAAAAAGAGCTACAAGAAGTAAGGCGCGGCATCGAAAAGCAGCTTCAAGAGCATGAGATACTTCTCAACACGAAGATGAGGCTAGAACAAGAAATAGCAACTTACCGCCGCCTCCTAGAAAAGGAAGAAATCAGGTACCTAATTCCATATAGTTAATGACAAGTGGCCAGAAATGTGGAGCCACTTACATCATTGTTGATGTAATCACAGAAATTAAATCTGAAAAAACCATCATCACCAAGGCTTGCTCAATAAAATATGATTAGTGCGCATTGAAAAGATTATGAGAAGAACTATTTCCAGCCTCCCCAAATTAGGAAAAACATAGCCAAAGTCGGGGACATTGGCTACCACAAAGAGCACATCAAGCCTAGAATGAAATGTGAACAATTCCCAAAAGCTACAAAAATAACCTTTCTTAACTTTCTCTTTCCACGCTATGCAGCCCTTTTAGAATTAGTCATTGCCTTTTACGGGCCACCCACAAAAAAAGGTTGGAAAACTTACATATTATTACCACATTCCCCCCCACCCCAAAGGCCCACTCCCACCACACATCAAAAACCAAAATAATAATAATAATAATAACAATAACGATGGTGTTATTGTTATATTACAACCTACAACCATGGAAAGCAATGGTGTCCATAGTGCACAATTTAGAAGGCTTCCAGATGACCTGATAACAAAAGGTATCAAAAAGGAATTCTTATTAATTCACACAATTTCATAATCTGCAATCACTTACAAGGTCATATGGCTTTGAGCACAGCACAACCTCCAATTGTCCATGTTCCCATAAAAAGAAAGCTTTATCCTTGCTTGCTTCAGAATTCTGAGTCCTCTATAAAACTAGATGAAACTGCTTGAACCTCTAATGAGTCTTGACATTTACTAAATCTTTGAAAAACATAAATTGAATTCAGAATGTACCACTTACTAGCCGAGTGATGCCAGGCAAGCTATTAAACCTCTCTGTGCCTGTTTTCTAATCTACAAAATGGGAATAATATTACCTACCTCATAGAATTGCTGAGGGTTAAATGAATTAATGTTTGTAAAGTGCTTAAAACAGTGTTATGTAAATATACATATATCATTTATTTATTATTAAATAAGATAAACGGTTGTGAAATTTATTTAATTCCTAATTCTTCAAGAAATGATAACTTGGTCTTTAATATTCCTAAAATTTTTAAAAATTGTATTATGCTACATTTAAGATATACAAGACAGTATCAAGAAAAATATAATGAAAACCCACGTATGCATTTCCCCTAGTTCAGGCAGTGAAACAAAAAATGCTGTTGAAGTCTATCAACACCCCCTTTTGCCCCCAACCCCAACCCACCCCCACATCTACTCACATCTCATCCTCCTTCCGCAATCTAACCTGGCTCCTGAATTTGATGCTTATTCGTCTCAGACATTCCTTTATAGCAATATGTATGTATCCCTAAACAAAATATGAAATTGTTTCGCATATTATTTTAATCTTTATAAAATTAGCTACAACTCACCCATTTTTTTCACTCACAGTTACACTTGGGAGATTTATTCATAAAGATACAGTGTACTCTTAGTGCATTTATTTTCACTGCTAAATAATATTTCCATTGTATGAATCCACTACAATTTATCCATTCTCTTATTGGTGACCATTTGTTTCAATTATATGCTAATACAATGTTGCTCCTATAATATAATTCTTTCCAATTTCAGATATTATGGTTGTATCCAAGGTGGGAAAAAAGAACAAAAACCTACAACTAGAGTTGGTTTTGTTTTACCTTCAGGTGAGTTTCTGATATAAGCAAACTAACTTGAAAAGTGAAGTGCCATTTATAGGGACTGGAAGTAAATTAAATACTCTAACATAGCAAAAGAAAAAAAAGCAATATTTGAATGAACTTTGACCTACTATAAATTGACTGAATGGTACTTCAACATTTTAATTTAATATTTCATAAATAAAATTTTCACAGCCATTATCAATGAAATATCTTTTTCAACGAAAGTCCCACAAAAGTGTGAGAACGAAAAAGTGGAAACAGTGACCAAACAGGCAATATTAAATGGAAATATCGTGAAGGAAAGCACTGAAGCTCATGGTACTATTCAGTAAGTAAATTAAATTAACTAAGAAATAATAATAAACATATGTAAAGAAATTAATCTCAATTGAGTAATCTTAGTAATCTTTGTTTGAATGTTTCCAAACATAATTTTAATATGCTGTGATATTTAATCTGATACGAATATATTTAATCAAAAACTTAGATGAAGGAGTACTCAATCCTCAATTCACCATTTTTCTAAAGCTATAACAAAACATCAGAATTCCATAGAATTCCCTAGAAATTATGGTCATTTGATTTTTAAAGCACATAAATTATAAATTCTATAATGTAAATTGCAAATTATAATTGTAAATGTACATTATGACTTATACAAACTTCTTGATTTCTTTTTCATATGAAATGCGTGTTACATACTTTTAATATACCCATACTTCATTTAGAAAGGTTTATTTTATCATTGCAGGACAGAGAAAGTGGATGAAGTTATTAAAGAATGGGAAGGTTCCTTCTTTAAAGATAACCCTCGATTAAGGAAAAAATCTGTTTCTCTTCGATTTGATCTTCATTTAGCAGCCACTGATGAAGGGTGTTTACAGACTAAACAGGATAATCTACCAGATATAGAAGTCAGGCTTATCATGAGGAGATCATGCAGCATCCCCTCTATCAAAACTCCATCAGCAGCTAATTAATCCAAAGACAGTATTTGCTTGACTTGAAAATGATATTAGAATGGACCAAGGTGGGTCATGCTGACCCCCTTCTGTCCCAAAATGTAAGTTATTAAGTATGTATGTTATGATCAATGTGTGATTCTCTTTAGGGAATAAAACATGGCATGGGACAACATTTCTCTGAATCTAATTATGGATGTATTTCTTGGAGAGGGGGAACTTAATAAAATCAGAAATTCAGTACAGTTTCTATTTTATTTATTCTCCAAATACTCTTTTTTTTCCCTTGAAATTTTATCAGAGACTAAGCATTAGCTAGCTGGCTTAGTTAAGTCTTTGAAATTTCACTCAATGGCTGAATACGCAAAAGAAAAGGGAATCATTTATTTAAATACGATTATATTATGTTAAGCATCACAGAGTTATTCATCACTATTCTATGACTGATTGTATCTAAAGATATTTTTCTAGTTAAAAAAGAAAGCAATTATAAACAAACTTTTAAAGAGGACTCACTATTCACTTAACCAAAAATTTTCCTTTTGAGACAATCACTTGCACACTTAGTTTTATTTTCCATGAGCAGTTTTGAGCAAACTGTCGAAACACAACCCAGTGCTAATTTGATGATTTAATAAAATTGATCTTCATCTAAAAGTGTTTTGTAGTCATTACCTGATTTCCAGAAGAGTTACTTTATTCAAAGAACTTTAAAGGATATGTCCTCTTCCACAAAAATTGAGGCCAGCTGTGCAACATATGAAAAGCTGGTTACTACAGTTACTGGAACAGGGTTGTCCAACCTCTCACCATCCCAACTTTTCCGTTTGTAAAGTTAAATGTGATTAATTGGAGTATTTGATGTGAGCTTTAGGTAAGAGACTATATGAACTATTATAACTATTTCCTGCAATCATTTATGTGAATTATGATAACAGTATTATTATCTAAGCTAAGAGTATTTGAAGGATTTATGTTTTTAAATTGTTCAAACTGTAATAAATATGGATAGAAAATATATTTGTGAATCAGTCAAGTTTTGTTGCAAAGTTTTTTAAACAACCTAATTTGTTTAATATAGGTATATTTATTTTATAACTTTAAATAATAAGTACCTGTTTTCAAACATTAGAAATTTATAGGCTAGTAATTATTTTCTAAACAGAAAAAAACATTGAGTACCACTCATCATACTTTTTTCCCAGCTAACGTATCATCCAAGGGCTATAGCTATGTTAGCATTTCAGTACAGCCTTTGCAATAGCAATTTCTCTCTCTTTCTCTCTCCCCCCCACACTTTATTTCAACTTTAAAAAGTATATTTTAACCAGAAGAAAATGATGCTAAATAATCTTTAACATAATACAGGGATATAAAGTTAACTTTTTTTTTTTTTCAATTACTTCAGATTTCTTTTGGCCTGGCTTATTCTATTTAGTGAAAGGGATGATTTTGTTGTCAAGGATACAACAGCATGTAAAGTGCTTATTCTTGCATAAGCATCTTACCTAAAATACATCCTACACATAAAAATGTTTTCATTCAATACTAGTTAAATGTTGCTAACTTGATTAAAGCTTTGACAAATGCAATCATACAGCTATTGTAGTAAAGTTACTGTACTTAGCAACAGTAATCATAACAATGTAATATATCTCATGATATGCAGTGTTAACTTGGTCCTGGGCATCATGAATGTAACTGCTTATTATAGTAATTCCACTGTGCAGCTAGTGTATGTAACATGTACATTTTGAAATATAGTACTTGAATTTATAACAGTTTTATTTGCTTTGGGGCATTTTAAATTGGGATATGAATTTACCAGAGTAAATGATACCACTACAATAAAAAAAAAAAAATTGAAACATGAACTCTAAAGCTGCATTGTATTTGAGTTTGAGACACTGTGTTGAGTTAAATTGTTCCAATATGGTTAGCTCACGTGGGGAATGTAACCACGGTGGAAAGACAATGTTTTTATACCTGTTCTAACAAAAGAAAAATTAAGAATGGTATATTCTAATAACTAATATATTCTAATAAAAAAATCAAAATAATCCCATCATCCTGGGAAAAGTATGACAGTAGCCACTATTTGCAGAGTGCTTACACTATTGTACTCAGCATACTGGTACATAATCACTAATCGTCATAACAATCCTACAAATGCTCAATATTGTCATTTTATGGATGAATACAAATTAATATTCTTCCATCTCTCTGGAAGAGTGAAACTGCATGCTTCTGTAACAAAATACAAAAATAAAGAGTAATTCCAATTACTAACAATTGTAGGATCCCAGCCCCGGTTCTGTCACTAATTATCCATGGAACCAGGAAGGAATCATTGAAATTCCCTAGGCCTCAATTTTCACACTTGAAAACATAGGGAAAGGTGGTGCTTGGTAATAATCTTACTCTGCCTGCTTCGCAGAGTTGTTTGAACTAATACGTAAGTGAAAATATTTGGCAAAGCACTACTCAAATATACAGTATTATCTGAATAAAAATTATCATTGGGAGAGAAGAATTTGTGAGAACAATTATATATAATACTGACAATGATTAAGTAGTAGTTTAAAACACAACAGGTAATGAGAATATTTTAATTCTTCATTTGCTGCCAGAAAGGTTATTCTTTCCCAGTGAGTTACCCAATTTGAACAGTTCTACCATGATAGCTTTTAAAGTACAAAAATGTTCTCTAGAGTCAAAAAATGCTTAAATTAATTTGAAAGTTTCAAATGGAAACATATTATGGTACACGGGTCAAAATTAAACTTTAGTTAAATATAAATAATATTCATACACGTTACTCAGATTATCAACATGTGAAATCAAAGGAAAGTTTGTGCACAGGGCAGAAATTGTTTCTGTGTTTACAAGTAATGGCCAGCATGTACACACAGATTGCCATATTCATGGGCATACTACAAATAAACATTTTGAAATAAGATATATGTGCAAATCGATACAAGCCTTTCCCCAGGTTCCCTTACACACATAGACCCTAGACCAGGGTAGGCAAACTTTGGGCAGTACCATCCCTGTACCAACTATACTACTCCGCCCTTGTAGCTGAAAGCAGCTATAAGTAATATGTAAATAAATGGGCATGGCTATGTTCTAATAAAATTCCAAAAACAGAAGGCAGCTCGGCTCTGGCCTGCAGTTTGCCCACACCAGCCTGCCCTAGACCTTCAAATAAGGCCTGTGGGTGATAGATTATACCCCATATTCTGCAGGACCATCCTGTTTCCAAACACTTTCATTCTTTTCCACACCACGTGTCAAAGCCCACATCCTAGATCCTTAAGATATTTTTAAGGCAATGCAGAAGATTGTAAAAGCAAACCCTATTTTGTCCAATTCTAAAAAACACTGTGAATCACTCTGTCCTGGAAATCTGCTGGCCTTCAATATTTCACAACATGTATAGCAATAGAAACTGAATACCCTGTTTTCATAGAAACCGCTGAGAAAATTAGCCTATTTCACCATTTTGCCTATAACCAAACTTTTATAAGCTATTTGGCTCAGACAGAGCCAAATTTTAAGGGGAAAAAATCCATTTAAATAAGCTTTGTTGGAACATACTACAGACAAAATGCATGATTCAGTGGTTGGTTCAAAATCTTTCTCAACTCACAGACCTCTTTGAGAATCTGTTCAATTACTAACTATCTGGGGGAAAAAAGCATATAAAAAATGTGCTTCATTTTAAAAGTTCATAGATTTCATAAAGCCTCTTCATGGACTGCAGGTTTTTCCTTGTTCTCTCCCATTTTTTCCTTTTTCTTTCTTCCTTCCCAGTCATGGTTCTCTACCGAGCTCCAAGTCTGTCCCCCTCCCCAGCTTATTCCCAGTCCTATGGAAAGAAATTGAAGACCTGGGCCTGAATCCCAGCTAATCACTTACTAGTTTTGGCTTCCCTGTTTTGGGGGAAGAACCTCAAGAAAGTATGAGTAGTGTCAGAAAGGAAAGGAGGCCGAGTTCCTGGGTCTTGTTGCCAGAAACAAAACTAAACTACTTGGGCCTAAGACTATCTATGGGGTTTACCACTAGGCCCCTGTGAGGGCTCCTAACAACCTTTGTAGTTACAATAGTTTAAAGTCATATTAATGATGCATCCCACATTTTCCAGGATTAATCATGATTCCAAGTCTGTCTTGTGGTCCCCATAAATATTCTTGTACATGCAATATCGTATGTCCTGTGTTTGCTTTGGGGGGGGGAGAAACTCAGTGTAAGTAGAGTCTACCTTGGATTATTTCACTCTTCAGTCTTAATTTCTTCAGGACTAGGGAAGAGATTTCTTTTTTCTATTGTATTTTGCCTATATTCTTCCTTTCTAAATTTTGCCCATCTTCAGGAGTGGAGAAAGGATCAAACGGAGAAAATGAGATGATCATTTATTTATTCCACAAATACTGAGCACTGAAATGTGCCATGCACTGTTCTAGATGTCGAAAGTCCCCACCCTCAAGCTTTCATTTTGATGGGGGGGAAAAAGACAACAAAATAAATGCATAACGAATATAGTATGTTTGTGCTATACAAAAAACAAAGCACAGACCATGAACACAGTGGAGGTTGAGGGAATGAACTACAATTTTAAATAGATCAGGAAAGACCTACTGAGGAGGTGATATATGAGTAAAGGCCAGGAGGTGAGAAAGTGTATCAACATCACTGCTCCACTCAGATCTCCTGCTTTCCTTTTCCACCATTTTTGTGCCACCCCTTTCCCACTGCACTGTGCTTTGTTCCCAACATCCAATACCTGCAGCTCTTCTTCAGAGGATGCCTAGAGATAACACAACATAGCACCAGGCCTAGCAGGGCCCTTACCCAATCCTTCTGCCATAACCCCAAAGGCAGGAAGAAACCAGCTGGAGTTGCTGGATGAGGCCAGAGAAAGAAAGTACTGGGGTCCCTGCTGAGGCCTTCCTGTATCTTATATTAATCTTTTACATGTCTCTGATGCTTTTATATTAAAAAAGCAACTTCATGTAATCTCAAGCACCAGACTGCCTGTTATCCTTTGATGATCTCTTGCAGTCTTTCCCTTCCATACGCTCTTTAATTTCACTAATTTCTGTGTATGCATATAAAAGTATTGGACGTGGAAGACTCAGACAGGGTTTCACTTGTCCCAGGCCTTACAAACTCCTAGACATGCCCTGGTCATTGCTGGCACACCCCAGATGGTGGCAAAGGGCAGCCCAAGAATTCACTAAGTCACTCAAAATGTCAACACTGTTTTCAAATAATTGCAGGTCAGGGAGCCCATCTGTTCCTTCTTCCTCCACAGTGGCCCACAGTGGCCAGGTGTATATACATCCAAGGAAGGGGCTAATTGGCAAACCAACGTACTCATGATTTAGTGGAAAAGAGCCCTGGACTACACCAGAAGGCTGCCTCAATACACTTTTATTGAGCATCTAATAATGGGTCAAGCCCTTAGTAAGCACTGGTAATAGCAAGATGACCGATGCAGATGGCTGTACCTTTGCTTTCAAGACACTCAGAATGCACTGGAGATGACAAACACACTCCGCTACAGCGGATCAGGCACAGACTACAATAAATTGTAGAAGAATCATGGTGGTGGAGAGAAAGGATTATGGGGGGCCCGGGGGGTGGGGCAGGGGGGCATCACAACGAGGCATATGAACTGGATTCAGAAAGACAGATGAGTTTAAGCTGAAAGTGGGGGACAGTCTTTCCTGGCGGAGGGAACGGAATGAGCCAAGACAGCGATGGACACAGACTAGTGGCACCGAGGGCGCTCCGAGGGCACCCAACCTGGAGCAAGAGTGGATCAGCATCTCTGGGCTTTGGCTCAGAAACCCGAGGCAATTGCACCAGCCAGACTCGCATTTGGAAAAACTGAAAAGCCCGTGTTGCTTTTCGCCGAAGCTAATGCCCGGCCGTTCAAGTAGGACGCCCTACGAGAAGCCCGTGGGGACGGAAATTCCGCGAACCGAGGGCCCCGCGCCTCCATCCTCGGCTCGCTTAGGTATACACTCTCGCTCATAGACACAGAGGCAAGAAAAAGACCGGAAAACAAAACGCGTGGAGGCGGGCGCGGCCAGCGCGGACACAGTGGTTCCGGGGCCTCGCTCCCGGGCGACTCCCGCGGTCTTCCGGCCCCGCGCGCGCGGAGCCCAGGCCGTGGCTCCCACCAACCCGGCGCAGCCCCGCACCTCCCACCGCGTCGCCCGCTGCCGCCGTCGCTGCAGCTCCTCGCGGCCGCGGAAGCCAGGCCTCTCCGGCCGTCGGGCCCCCTCCGCCCTCTCCGCCGTGACGAATCGGCGTCCAGCTGGGAAAAATACCCAAATTCGGGGTTTTAAGGAAAGCCTCAAAAAAATCTTTGACTGTACGAAGCATCACCACGTCCTCAGTAGAAGGGTTATTTTTGTAAAGAGAGTCGCGTGGGGCCTGAACAGACATTACGGAGAGTGTTGAAAGTGCGAGTGCGGAAGCTCGGGACGCGAGGGGCGGGGCGTGCGCGGGACAAAGGGAAGCGAGGCCGGAGCTGCCGGCGCTTTTTCTGCCCGCGGGTGAGTGTTTCCGACTGGGCTCAAGTGGATCTGGAGGGTGGCAAGTCGTGGTGTCCGGGCTTGGCTGGACTCCGAGTCCCCGGGGGTTGCTGGGGCTCAGGCTTGGCCGCTGGGCCAGAGCTGGGGGCCGGTTGCGGCCTCCCTGAGGCCTAGCGGAGCGAGGGTTGGGAGGGAGCCCCATCTGGGTTCCCTCCTCCGCGGCAAGATTTGCCCCTTCTACTAACCCCGCGAAATTGGTCAAAGCAGCTATGTATACCCCGCTTTAATGGAATTGCTAGTAACGTGCATCCTCCACAACAAATCCAAAGATCCTCAGGAAGCCCTTGGGACGAGCCAAGCCCGTGGTCCTCACCCCCAGAACGTGGTTTCCCTTTGGTTCAGGCAGCGACCTGAGGACTCACGGTCCTAGAGTGGCGTAGAGTGAAGAGCGAAAGCTCTGGAACGGTTTGGCCTCGGTTTGAAACCCAACCCTGTCTCTTCCTGGCTGTGTTTTTTGAGAAGTCACTTAAATTCGCGGAGACTCCCTCTTCCCATCTGTAAAATGGGAATAACAGTGCATATCTTGTTGGTAGTTGTACTTATTAAACGAGATAGTGTAAGTAATTAGCCTGTCCCGTATAAAGTATTCAACAACTACTTATCTCGTGTATTTTATGCCAGGCACTGGGGACGAATCCAGTGGTAGACAAGCCTGCTCTTAGAATTTATGATATAGCAAAGGAGAATAATAATTTTAAAGAATTAACAATGAGTGATGTACCAGGGAGCTTGTGGAGGTTACTGTCAGGGCAAGGCCTGCTGGATATTGACAGCTCCCTGAATGTGAGCAGGAAGGAAATCTGCACCAGAGTCAATGGTTTCTGTTTCTCCCTGTTCCTTAAGGAAAGAGGGAGAGACCCAGGTTAGGCTATTGAGAAAATAAACTACAGTGTTTCTTTCCACCCCAGGCCTCTTTTATTCCTTATGCTCCAGGGAATTCCCTTAAAATGCAAAATAGAAGCAAAATCGTGTTTGGTTCACATAATGTTGGATGAAAGTACTCTGGTAGTCATGGAAGTTATTTGCCTTTTTTCTAAAAATGAATGTGTGTGCCTGTTCGCACTGTGTGTGATGTATATTGACAGCAGGAACAAGCTCACATGTGTATGGTAATACTAGGACAAAATTTATTAAGAATTGAGCTAGGTACTGGGACTATAATAATCAATTAGATGGTCCCTAATCCTGGCAGCACACAATCTAGCCATATTAACAGGTATTATGTGATATAATAATATCATAGATGTATATAAATTGAGCAGGAGTACGGATTAGGACACAGTTCTGCCCAGGTAATTAATCAAGAAAGCTCCACCGAGGAGATATGTTTTGAAATGGGATGTGAAGGGTTAATAAGAGTTTGTCAAGTAGATTCTCAGAATTTATTCCCAGCAATTATAAAGCTGTTTACCACTATAAGAAAATGTAAAGTCCATTAGCATACCATTACATTACCTTTTGCACTGCCTGCAGGAATAAAACACTGTGCCATTTTAATAGTTGTTATCCTTAAAGGAGGGGAGAGCAGCTACTGATCAGGGAGCTGTCAGTATCTGATAGGCCTTGTTGGGGTGGGCCCTGATGATACATCACATTCTACTATCATTATATTTTTATCAGTCTGATTAATGTGTACATGGCATCCACAAAATGTTTTCCCATACAAGAGGTGGCTCAGTAGCATAAGAAAAATCTTGAACGTACATGTCTAATACTACTTTTAATATCCCTATCGTAATTTGTTTTAGTAGTTTAATTCTGATCATGCAAATGAACTAAAGAACTAGTAAAATATGCAAAAGGCTTGGTTACTAGAAGATAATGTAATTTTACTAAGAAATACCAATTAAATTACCCTATTCTTTAGGAAAACATTCTCTTATGCTTGCTGAGTTTTGATTCTCTTTTTTTTTCTTTTTTTTCCTTTTTTTTTATTTTAGTGTCTCAGATTCATTCTTAAGGAACTGAGAACTTAATCTTCCAAAATGTCAAGTAAGTTTCATTTTTTATATTTATCAATCTATATTAATAAGAGACTAATGCCCTAGCAAATGGGAATTCCAAAATACTCTCATTTTTTTTCTTCAAAACAGGACCATTGGTAGTTTTGTTGCATAGTATTATATCTCAGTTGTTTACAAGAAGTTATTTATTTTCTTTCAAACAGAAAGACCATCTTATGCCCCACCTCCCACCCCAGCTCCTGCAACAGTAAGTTTTAATTTTCTTGTTAATGTAATAGCCAAGTCTGGCCTTGATACAAAAACCCAAATGTCTTCCAGGAACAAGTCACTCAATCATCACAGCAACAGGTTGAAAAATTCAGCTAAATAACAGCACTTCCTACTAAATAAAATAACTCTTTGCATCTTACCTTGAACCAACCCCAACATTTAAAGAAACATACTACTGAAATGCCAACCTCCTATGCTCAGTTCTTTTTTTTAATAGGAAATAAGTAACAAGTTTAACACTTCTTTCTTGTTGATCTCTATTAAAAGTCTTTAAAGTTGACACCGAATGAATGATCATTCTGGCATTTATTATTTTCAAACCTAACCTTCAACTGGTTACATTTTTCTCTCCTTGTTTACATATAATTTTCGTATTAAACAGTAAAGCTTCCAGTTCTATAATAACACTCACTGTAAATCTTGATTTTCAGGCTGTTCAAGTAAGAATTTTATCTGTGGGTCAGATCCTGCTATTGAATTTTATTCCACTCCATAAATAATATTTTATTGGTTTGGGAATTGATGTTTCAAAGTGTCTAAATAATAGTTGTGAACTAGTTTTCACCCAGCAAGCTCTGACCCAGCTTGGTCAGCATGTCAAATAATTGTCCAAACTGCAAAACAAACTTAACAGTAACTCTTTACACCTTGCTGAAATGGATTCCTTGTTTATTATTTAAAAAAAAACAAAAAAAAAAAACACTTAACATGGATCATATCCTACAAAAGCAGTTCTTTTAACACCTGTTAACCCTCCTTCCATACCCCCATCCCCTGAATTTCAAGCTAGTTTACTAATTAGGTCCTTGTGTAATTTTGTTTTCTCCACTAGATAACTAGTCTTAATTACTAACCCTAAGATAAATGTTTTAGTTATGTTTATCAACAAGTTGTTTTTCTTTAGTAAGATGCTTTTACAAAGAGATACTGTATCACATGTTCTCAGTTCAGTTTATATAATGTACAGTCATTAAGGTTACTTCCAGTAGATCTTAAAAGTCCTGTGTTTGCTTTGTTTTCTTAAATCAAAGAACATTTCTTATGAACATCTCCTTGGCACTCTGCTAGTGGCTGTACAGGTGGAGTTGAACAATTGAGATTCCTGACCTCAGAGAGCTAACCATGTACTTCATTTTTGGAAATGGTATACTTGTAATGTTTTAGTTTCAATTTTTTTTTTTAGCTCCCCTTCTTAATTTTCTTACATTATTCTCCTTATAATGTTGAACAGTGATTCTCAGTTTATGCAACCTTTGAAGGTGTCATTTTGCCGTAAATACTGCCTCAGACAATGTATAGTATCTTGAAGACACACTTGGTTCTTTGAGGTAATAAAAATAGCTCAAAAACCAAGTGTCCCCTTACGACTTCTCAAATGTAGAAAGGTATTTTTTTTCTTTTTGCCTTTAGTCATATCTCTGTACCATTATAATTTCACACTGACACATAAATTACAGAAGACTAGGGATTAGAACATCCAGCAGAGAGGATATTAAATGTGTTATCCTCCTTACTTTTTCTTTTCCATTCTTCCACCACCACCACCATCACAACCACCATCACCACCACCTCTGCCACTCAAATGTACCACTCCAAGTAACATACACTTCTTTTGTGCCTTTAATACTTCATCTGTGTTTTGCCTACTTACATAAGCTTAATTTGCGTCTTCTATAACAATATAGACTAGAAATTGATCAGTTCTCTTTTAAAGAGTATCACATGTAATATCTACTTGAATATCTTTTTTTCAGACACTAAGGATATGTGCAGCCGAATGTTATAGAAAATATGTTTATTTTATAACAGCTACAGCTTGTCTGGGATGTGTTAAGTGTATTTTACATTATACAATTCAGGACTGATATTGTTAATTGCATGTTAAAATGAAATTACTGTCACTTGTTTTGATTGAATTTCATTAGGTGAAATACCCTACTTTTGGTCTCTCTTTGCTACATTCTTTTTAAGCATTAGGCCTTTATTCTCATAAACATTGGATGTCATAGTATTAAGTTGGTGCAAAAGTAATTGGGGTTTTGGCAATTATTTTTAACCTTTTATACCGTAATTACTTTTGCACCAACCTAATATTAACCACAAGGGCACTGCTATATAAGAGTCCATTTGTGATCACATCAACACATAATTCACAAAAGCCAGCAATTCTGTTGCTACAATGAGTACTTGTGTTTTGAAAGGGTTTAGAGCGATCAGGAAGTTAGATGAGAGTTCGAGTTGGTCAACTAGAAAAGCAATTCACATTAACACTAAATGCAGAAATTGTTCATGATTGACCTATGGAAGATGGACCAAAGAAGAGATGGAAGAGAAAGCCTATAAAAGAATGACTGGGTTAAAAAGATCAGACAATATCCCAGAATGAAATCCATGCATTTCTTACAAGTCTTTGTTTTGAAATCATGTATGTGACATCCATTGAATTCCACATATGTTCTTTTCTATCGACAACTTCTGGTTTCCTGATTTGAGTCTCTTCTCATTTCTCACATTATATAAAATTATGTAAAACTGTCTTTGAAAGCAATTCGTTTCTTTTTGTTTTTGGTAGATAAATACATTGGCGGCATCCATATAACTGTCAAACAAATCATGTTTTGTTTTGCATGTAAAGTGTTTTCAGAGTTCTAGTTTATCACATTTCAAGCTTTCCTATCGCAGACATTTATTGATAAGTTGTTATATCATACTGTTGACCATAAAGTAATCCTGAATGTTTGAGACACTTCACTGTATTGCTTATGCCAAAAAACAAGCACACACATTCACACTCACACAAACACCACTGGCCCCTACAAAGAGAAAACAAAAAAACACTTGTAGACTGGTTTCTCAATGAAATAAAACGAACAACTACAACACATCATTGCTTGTTTAAATTCAGGTTGCTTTTGCATGCCATATGCAGATCATTTTTCATTTCTGTGTTTTCCTCGTTTGAGCTCATTTCTCATTCGTGTTTTTGTCTCATTTGTTTCCATCAGCAAATGCCCAGCACACCAGGGTTTGTGGGATACAATCCATACAGTCATCTCGCCTACAACAACTACAGGCTGGGAGGGAACCCGGGCACCAACAGCCGGGTCACGGTAGGAGAATCAACTATTACAGCATCCGGCAAACAACTGGAATTGACCAGAAATGCCTTCAGAGTTAGGTCCTTTTGAATCACCAGCACAGCCATTAAAAAAAATTTTTTTAACCTGGCTTTTTGACTAGTTTAAATGTTCATTGTACGATCTTACACTGAAAAAAAAAAAATAGTGAGATCTGGATATGTATATAGAAGAAAATAATTCATTCTGTTTGGTGGTTGGTAGAGATAAAACCTTGGGCACTTAATGTGTATACTATGTGTAGACAAACCTAGAATTTCTTATGGTTAAAATAACGCTTTTTGAGAAGAAGAGTTATCTTTCATTTAAGGTACCGTAATTGGCTTAGCATTAGGCTCAAGAACTCATTTTCTTAGTAAAGGCTGGGCTTACAGAGCTGGCTTTTTTTTGGCTGGCATACCAATTTGAACTGCTACACAAAATTATTTGTCTTTTGGATTTAATAGTTGCCCTTCCAACTGAGATTCATTTCTCTCCAGTTAAAAAGAGAAAAAGAATTTTGTGTCACTTCAAAGAATTACAGAATGAAATTTGAAGTACCAGATTAGATAGATATCTACAACTAGAAGTGCATTTATAATTCTTAGGATAAGGGATATGATTTCTGAAACGGAAGCTGTTTTATTTAACTGATCAACCTAAGAAAAATAAATAAGTGATCAACCTAAGATAATCAAAATTGGGTGATATACTTTGGACTTCTTATTTTAAAATCATCTTAAACTTCATTCAAGGAAGTTTAGGTACCAAAGAAACAAATAACTGTAAAAATGATTTATTAAAAATAAATAAATCCAAAAGCCAAATACCAGCATACATTGGAATGTGGTATTGGTGAGAATTTATGCAAGAATGGCTATAACTTTTCAATACCTGGTTTTTGTCTGCTGTATTCACAAATAATTCAATTAATGTGATTTCAAGAAAGCCCTCTCACCCTGTAGTCAAGCTAGAGCAGAAAGCTTGGAACTATCAAACTGTATGTCTATCTTGGTAAGCATATTGCTTAACTTGATAGGTTTTGTTTGTCTAAATTTTTCATTGTTTCTGCATAATTTGTACTTCATAAGCATATCAAATTTTATGTGCCATGCATATTTCATGGTATCTGAAAAGAATTCTGACAGTGTGTGTGTGTATGCATTTCACAATGCATACAATTTTTATGTGCATCGGTACGTGTTTTTCCCTGGCGTGTGTTGTTGCACAAGTGTAATGGGTGGCAAGGTTATCAAATGATAAAGAACATTTTAATTTAAACAAGGAGCAGAATCAGTTCTGCATCATTCATGTTAATGCAGAAAATCACTCATGAGCAGTAAATGAGAATTATTACATTTTAATAGCTCTATACAGTCAGCTCTTGATTATCTATGTTAATGGAATAGAAATAAATGGTGGTAATATTAGAATCATTTGTATTTTGGTTTGTGTAAACATTTCATTCTTAACTTGGATGTATCTGTGGGAATTCTGTTAAAGTGAGATCATTCAATGGAGACTTACTAGGAAAAGGGAAGTGCAAAGTGCACTCTGTCTTGGAGCCTGGGTCAATTATCTGTTTCTCCCTCTTCGTGGAGATGTTGGAACCCAACAGTTGGAATGGGCACTAGCTTCAGCGTAGATTAGGATAAAAGTGTGGTTGGGCATGGAAAATATTGTTTTGTTCTTTGTGGTTCTTTTCTTTGTGTTATTGTCCTCTCAATACCAGATTGAAGTATAATCAAACTGCTGTTTACATGTAATAACCTGAAAGGCCTAGAAACTATGGAAACTTCGCCCATGCTAATCCCAGCCCCTTCAACTTTTTGTGACCTCTGTCTTAGGTCATTGAATCATTCTGTAAAGTTTTACACTACCTTTTTTATATATCTAATTTAAGCCACGTTAGGACTCAGTGGAACTGATTTTCACCATTATGAAAGTGTTTTATTTTAAGATGACCCCAATTATGTGTTACTTTAGGGGAATGGGTGGCACTCCTATTTGGTATTATTGTCTGCAAATTGCCTTAAGTGGGTGATTTAAAGGAATGATTCTGTGAAGCCCTTTGAAGTAGCTTCCTGTAGGCTCCACAGAACATCTGGTTTTCCTGTAGTTTCCAAACAATAACTTTATATCGCATGTTGAAACCTTTTGGAGTGCTTCTGATAGCTATGAGATAAAAATCATTCCTAGTCCATTCTTCATTTCTATGATGATTAACATTCTCTTCAGTATAAGTGTGAAAACAGATTGAGACAAAATACTAAAAAAAGCTTATTTCTATACTTTAGTAGACATTCCATCCCAGAAGAAAACCCTTAAATGAGATTCTACCAGAGAAACAGCTGAGAATTAGGGAAGAAACAACAACAAAAAACTCTTAAGTAGCCAAAATAAATTTCACAAAATCATGAACGTATTCCTTGGGAGAGTCCTAGGACCTTATGCAAGCACAGTTTAACAAGCATAATTACTTATTTACCCCCAACTTATTGCCAGTTAGAAGCAGAAAATTGGAAAGAGGGACAATTTTTTGCCAGAGGTAGATTTCCTGATAACCACAAGGAAAGAAATAGCTTAAAAAGGGAATGTGCCCTCCAGAAGCATAACCACTGGGCCATTTTATAAAGGGGCCAATAGTTTTTCATACTTCAAACTAAAGATTACAGCAAAGCAGTGGTTGTGTGTTGAGTGCAAACTGCTTTAAAAAAAAAAAGTAGAGAAATGTTTAATTTAAGACATTATAGAGAGATGTCTGTCTGAGATGGTAAATAATTAGGGGTGTTTAATGATACAAATCTTTAGTATCCTGAAAATAAGGTAGAATTTAACTTTGTTGTTATTGTTTGGGTTTTGTTTTCTTTGTATTTGTAAATTGGTCAAATGTAATGAAAATATGAGCCAAATATGTAGGTGACATGGGTTCCTTTCTTTGGGAGAAAGGAAGAGAAATAAGCAAATCTATTAATGTTATAAAATGCAGTTCTTTGAAAAATATCAAAGAGCACATATTACTATAATTTGTCTTTTAAGTATTTAAATTCAACATATTCAAGCCTAGACATTTTAGAATTCTTTGTTAACAGTGGTCTACCAACTTCAATAATTGGCACAATTCCCACTTTATTTGTAACTCACTTCATGATATTCTGAAGGTTTGTGTTAGATATGAATTGGAAATGCTTTCTAATAACTTCACGTATGAAGAATCAGACTTGTATGTGTCTTGCTCCGAATCCATGACATAAGGTTAGCCTCGTAGGAATCTCCGACCCTCACCTCCTGAAGGAACGCCTGCAGACCCTGAGATAGATATTCTCTTACTATTCACACCACCACTGTTGACAGTTTCCATGCCCCATTACTCACCTCCCTCCATTGCCCACTGCTGGCTGAAAATGGGGTCTGTCTGTATGGGCACCAGCATGAAGTGTGATCAGAATGTATGGGAGGAGTGGGAATCGAGGAAACACTGTTTCAGGGGTAAAATACTTTCTAATAATTGTGTGTGTGAAGAAGCACAGTTATTGACAAGTATATAGGGATGGAGGGAGACCCTCGTCACAGGAAGAGGAAGCATTGTTTAGCAATGGAATGGAGTGCAAGCATGCTAAATTTCTGAGCCCTTGGATGAAAACTAAGGTTATGACTCTGGGGTCCCTGTCCAGAATGGAGGAGTTTCCCTGGGGTTTTATCACAGCAGCTACAGAAGAGCAAGGGAACAAGACGTCACTCAAGTTTTCTTCTAAGGCTTTGCATGTCTTCCCCCCTGCCTGGCAAGGAGAATCAATACAGGGGTCTCCCAGAAATTGGAGGAAAATGAAAGTAATTCAGCCATTTTATTCTGCGAATGTAATCATTTATGTTAAGATACAGTCAGAAATAGGCTAAGTTCAGAAACAGGCATTCTTGGATAGGAGTTATGTGGGGTGCCCACTAGAAGCTATCTGGTATCTCCTGCCTGAGTATTAGCCCTTAGAAAGAAATGATCTCTTATCTTTCTGTTCCTTTTTTGTTTTTCTGCTCTAACCCACTTTTTTCTTTGCCTTTATAAAAAATAGTTTTCAGTCTCCCCTCCTCCTCTTCTCTGTTTTCCTTTTCCTTTGTATGTATTCCCCAAATATTTATAATTGAGTGGAGTACCATAAGGTCTCAAAAATAACTTAACCAGGCCTCATGTCTGCCACTTCTCTTTTCCTGGTGAACTTGTTCAGTCCTACGCTATTATTAGGACTAAGGACCAGAAAAGGCATGACTTCTGTTCACACTTCTTGATCCCCTTTATAGAAAACCACTAGATACGGACATAGAACCTTAAGAAAAATAAAAGCTCTTGTCATGATAAAGGAGCAAAGGGTTTTTGTTACCTGTTTTTGAACCTAGGAAGTAGTTTTTGTGGTGGTGATGTTGTTTGCGTGGGGGGGTGTATTCCTAAATAGTACAAAGGGATACAAAGACCCCTGTACACAGTGTGTGGTAAGTGATAAAGGAGTTTAGATTCTGGGGCAGATAATCAAGTGTTGACTGTATGCGTTAGGACAAATTCGGCAAAATAAAAGGTGCCAGGTAATGTCCTAAATGTGGGACATGTGATAATATAACCGTATACTTTCGATGTATGGATTATTATGTAATAATTTATTTGTTCTTACAGCCAGCTTGTCAAAGCAATAGCTATAAACTGCTAAGTAAAATATTTAAAAATTATGTGCTTAAAGTCATTTTCTTTATTTTCTTTTGATGTGAACATTTCTGAATTTGCAGTGATAGCTATTTTCAGTGGAGAAAATGTAAGAATCTTGTATCCATGGACGAGTAGAAGAAAGGCGCATTAGAATTTTTTAAGGCACTCTCTTTTCACCCTTGCTCGTGAACTTCTTGCCATTGAGTAATGAATGTATTTAACTCTTTTGTAGGCCTCCTCTGGTATTACGATTCCAAAACCCCCAAAGCCACCAGATAAGCCGCTGATGCCCTACATGAGGTACAGCAGAAAGGTAGGTGCCCAGCAGCCGGAAAGGAGTAAGGACTGCTGCCTTTGCTGCTTTGCTTTCTGTCAGTTTTCAGATTGGCTTAGCCAGCTTTTCTGTGCATAGTCCGAGAAAAGGATAAAGAACTGCAGTTTTTAATGACATTAGTTCTCATTCTAAAATTCCAGGACTAAAAGCCAACAAGAACATGATTAAACAAACTGTTAAAACCCTTAAGAGGATGTTATATAGCCAATGTTATGTAGTCTTTGGAGAATATTTAATGACGTGTGAAGACTGCTAAGTGAAAAAAGGAATATAAGATTATATGTATTAGTGTCTAATTTTTATAAAAATAATAGCAACTACGTGTTAGTTTGAAGGGGAAAAAAGCCTAGAAGACAATGGTTATCTCTAAATAGTAAGCTTATGGTAATTTTTGTTCTCTTTATACTCCTTTGAATTTTTCCTTTTTTTTTTTTTTTTTTTTTTTTGGTGATGAAACTACATAACTCTTAAAATAAATACAGCCAATATCTTTATTAAAGACAAGAGCATTTAGCTATTTTCACCACTATTTAGAAATTTTTTAATTTTTGGTCATAATTACTATATGTATATCTGATGATACGTTATATTGTGCAGATTAACCACTTTCCTTCTAAATTTTTGTAAACTTTTAGAGAGACACAAGACTGTTACTGAGTTATTTCATCCTAAGTGTCTACAGTGATTGGCGATGTCTGTCTGAGATCTGCCTTACAATCATTCAGCAGACTAGATGAAGTGCAGTTGGCTGACTGTTATCTGCAGCAGGCTAATGACAGCGTAGAGATTTGATACTACTCCCTCTGCTCCTGTTTATGTTTTAAAATTTCCATATTAAAAAGTATTTTTAAAGGTCTGTATTTTTTAGGCATCAATACTAAAATTTTAACTGTTTCCTTTTTAAGGTCTGGGACCAAGTAAAGGCTTCCAACCCTGACCTAAAGTTGTGGGAGATTGGCAAGATTATTGGTGGCATGTGGCGAGATCTCACCGATGAAGAAAAACAAGAATATTTAAACGAATACGAAGCAGAAAAGGTAGAATGGGGACTGCGGTGGGATGGATCCAGTGTAAAAGACATAAAGATCTGCTTGTTACTTATAAAAGGAGCGTAAGATCTAATCCAACAGCTGAGGCTGCACTGAGGCTTTGCATGGAGCAAGTCACTTAATTTTCTCTAGGCTTCAGATTCCTCCCCTGTGAAAAGTAGCTAATAATCTTTTGATATTCAAATGAGATGACATAGGTATTCATTATAATCTGCAAAATGTTAATTATAAAACTGAAAAACATTTGAATTTCAGATAGAGTACAATGAATCTATGAAGGCCTACCATAATTCCCCCGCATACCTTGCTTACATAAATGCAAAAAGTCGTGCAGAAGCCGCTTTAGAGGAAGAAAGTCGACAGAGACAGTCTCGCATGGAGAAAGGGGAACCTTACATGAGCATTCAGCCTGCTGAAGATCCAGATGGTAAAAAAAAAAAAAGTGGGGTTTGGTTTATGCTTCCTGTGAGAATTAAAATATGAGAAATCTCTTTAATTTTTTACTTCCTATCCTAAATACAAAACACAACATAATTTTAGTGACATTTCAATATTTTGGTTATTATTAGTAAGATTTATATGTGAATTTCCCACAAGAAAAAGAAATATCCTTTTTAGTGCAGAAATGAGCAAAAACTCTTTATTGTTTATCAAAATCTCTGTACTTGAAAAGCATGAATGGTTTTTGAGTCATAATCAGAATTTTGCCTCTGCTGCTTTTTAAAAGCTAAATGCTTTCTAGTTACATCCTGTTATTGGTTCCCTAAATTCTGAATTAAAGGCTCTTAAGAGAGAAAGTTGATGAGTGGGAGGAAGCATTATGAAATTTCTTTTCCAGTTAATTGAGAAATCCAACTAGAATTTATAAATGTAGCTCATGATAACGCTCGTGCGGGTACGCACACACAAATTTTATATACGCACACAGCAGAGCTTCCTCATTGGCACTTCATAAATAGTTTGCAGATGTGCAGATTGTCCCCCTGGTCCCGTGCAGCCAGGCAGGATCTGAAGCTGCAAGGAGCCCCAGAACTAGCCACCTCCAGCGGTGAACATACTCATCCACATATCAAGCATGCTGTACAAATATTTTCTGTGTGTGCCACTATGATATGGAAAAGGTTGGAAGCTGTAGCTACAAGCAAAAAAAAAAAAAAAATCAAAATAATTTAAGATCCCATTTTAAAGTAGCGGTAACAAAGAGGAAGCTTGTAAGAACTTGATACCATTGAGAGAGGAAACAATAATACTACCTAAAGGCATGAATAAACTGGTAATACTTAAAAGGAGAGAAAAACAAAAATGATATTTTAAAAGGATGGACTGGGATACTGATCAATAATTCTCAGAAATGCAGACCAGAATATAATAATAAGTATAGTGACTAGCTACAGAATAGAAACAACATTGTTAAGCAGAATCAACCGTCCTAAAGACACACTAGCATAGTCAGACCTTAATTGCTCAGATTGGATGATTAATGCAAGAAAAACATACAGAACTAAAGATGAGAAAAAGATCCAGTCTACAGATAATTGGAACGATGGGGCTCAGTATAAGGAAACAAAGGCTAGCAACATAGAAGCCATAAGTAGAAAATAGTTTTCATTAGATGAAAGATAAGAGCATGAACATTGAGAAACACTGAAGAGATGCACTCAGGAACAACCTTCAAAAAATGTTCCTTTTCTCTATTTTTCAAACTTCTGCCCATTACTTTTTTGAAGTTTAAGATCGGATCTTAAAGCTGCTAGTAAGAGGGACAGGTAATAATTAAGATGCTAGGATAAGAGTGACTTCAGACCTGGGATTTTATCCCTCAGAACTGAGTAGAAACCAGACTTGGGAGGTGGAAATGTATATAAACCAAGAGAGGCAGCATGTCCATGAGTATGACAGCTGCTAACTTCCTTAACAAAGACTATTAAATCACCTACAAGACATACGCAATTATCCACACAAGACAGGGAAAGCTTTTTAAAATGACATTTTAGAATATTCATGAGATAAAGTAAATAACTGGTGAATTAGAAAATAACTAGAAATAGAAACCCCCCAGCCCCCCCAAAAAATCAGATAACTGAAGTGTAAAGAAAGACAAGCACAAATTGCTAAGACTATTTTCCCTACTGTTGGTCAACATTGGGACCATATAAATGAAAGAAAGCAAAAAAAAAAACCAAAAAAAAACTTAGATGGAAGTACCACAAATGTACCATATATAATCAAGTGTGACTATGAAAACCTCTTTAAAAAGTTCAGAATTTTTTTAAATGGTACTGTGTTTCCCCGAAAATAAGACCTAGCCGGACAATCAGCTCTAATGTGTCTTTTGGAGCAAAAAATATAAGACCTGGTCTTACTTGACTATAATATAAGACCGGGTTTAATATAATATTAATATAATACCGGGTCTTATATTAATTTTTGTTCCAAAAGACACAGCTTACTATCTGGCTAGGTCTTATTTTTGGGGAAACATGGTATGCATATAAACCAGGTTTATACCCTATGTATATGAATTCGAGTGGATGCAAACAATGTAATGCCTTTACACTCTGACAACTATATACGTGTATAAATTGCTACAAATTAAAAGTAAAATTTGTTTTTCTCTTGTAAAATTACTTTAGGGTTTTAGTAGTCTTATAATCTAATAAAATTTATATGATGGTCTGGGAAACTGAATATTGCTAGAGAATGTTTTTCTGCAGTGGGTATTTTCACTACTTGAATATTATAGTGCTGTGGTGACAAAGACACCACCCAATTCATATGTTATCATCAGTTATAAATGCCTTAAATTACTACCAAGAGAGGGAAACATTTGGCAGAATTTCAGTTTTGGTATCATATGCAGCCTTCACATTGATTTCCAGGCCAAAAAACACGTGGTTATATCTCATTTGTGTTTCAGCCAAATCCTTCTCAAACACGTTATCTCTTAAAGATTTTGTGAGAAAAACCAATACTTTGGCCAATGAAGACAGTATGTCCTGTGTGGTTTTTATCCAGTGACTGCCCCAGTGTTCCCATGATGCCCTTTAGACCTACGTATAGACCAGTGAGAGCCATGGCTCCTTGGTGATTAAGTATTACCCTTGTTACACTCTCCTATTTATGGTTATTGGTGACCTAACTTCCAGAACATCTTGTTAATTCCAGATTATGATGATGGCTTTTCAATGAAGCATACAGCCACCGCCCGTTTCCAGAGAAACCACCGCCTCATCAGTGAAATCCTTAGTGAGAGTGTGGTGCCAGACGTTCGCTCCGTTGTCACAACAGCTAGAATGCAGGTCCTCAAACGACAGGTCCAGTCCTTAATGGTTCATCAGGTAAAGTGACAAAACATTTGTTAAAATTAAATGGGCTTATGCCAGAGATGCCAGGTGACCTGACTCTATATAATGCGTCTGTGTGCCTGTTAAATATTTTTGTATTCATTCTAACCTGTTCCTGATTCAGGGAAGAGGCTTGACCTTTCCTAGAGATTTAATAAGTTTGTCATTAAAACTGTAACATAGAGCCTTGTAATGGAAAGTACATCCGTTAGAATTTTGAGACATCCTATCAACCTTTACTGCTTTACTCAATATTTAATTCCAAAGAAATTGCTCAGGCCTGAAACACTATTCTTTAATATCATATACTTATTAATCACAGTGATTCCTCTATGCTAAATTTTACTTTTCTAAAATCTTAGCTAGACACATTATGTAATAAATGATTTAAATTAAAAATTCAAAACATTTGTTACAGTATAAGGAAATGTGAACTATTAAAAAATGAGACATGTTTTCTGTGTTTGACACTTGCTTTAGAGAAAACAATTCAGTAATTATAAAGGCTGATCATATGTCTTACAGCGAAAATTAGAAGCTGAACTGCTTCAAATAGAGGAGCGACACCAGGAAAAGAAGAGGAAATTCCTGGAAAGCACAGATTCATTTAACAATGAACTTAAAAGGGTATCAATTTAATGTGTTAACTATACTTTTATCACTGTGTCTGTTACTTTTTTTCCTCATTCTTTTTTCCAAAATAAGCTTTCGTTGAATGTTGTGCACTTTGAAACAGAGGTAACTTTGCTATAACTGGTAGATATTTTTAAAGTCATTCCCATTTTCTGGCAAAATTGTAACAGGTTTGAAATATATAGTACCGTGTTTCCCAAAAATAAGACCTAGCCGGACCATCAGCATTAATGCGTCTTTTGGAGCAAAAATTAATACAAGATCCGATCTTATTTGAATATAAGACCCAGTCTAATATAATATATAATATAATATAAGACCGGGTCTTATATTAATCTTTTGCTCCAAAAGACACATTAGAGCTGATTATCTGGCTAGGTCTTATTTTGGGGGAAACACGGTACTAAGAGGTTTTTTTTCTTCTGACCATTAGTTGTGCGGTTTGAAAGTAGAAGTGGATATGGAAAAAATTGCAGCTGAAATTGCACAGGCAGAGGAACAGGCTCGCAAAAGGCAGGAGGAAAGGGAAAAAGAGGCAGCAGAACAAGCTGAACGCAGTCAGAGCAGTATTGTTCCTGAGGAAGAGCAAGCCGCTAATAAGACCGAAGAAAAGAAAGAAGATGAGAACATTCCAGTGGAGACAGGTAACCTCTCCATTGACACCAAAATAAATGTCACGGGTTTTTACAGCTGTCTTTAATTTTGATTTCTTTCTCAATACTTTACAGAAGTCACTCCATTAATCTTGCCTGTTGAGTTATTCTCTATGTGACCTACCCATTTCTTTCCAAATCTTAATCTCTTATAGTAGAATCACTTCAAATGTTGGTATCAGTACAAAACAGCAGTGGTGTGTTATCTTTAGTCTTGCTATTCGAGGTCTTGGTTATTTGCCCAAATTGAGTCGTGTCATTTTCTGGCTTGGGAATATAAAGCTCAATGGCATAATGGGTGAGGATACTGGACCTGAAGTCAGATCTGGATCTAACACTGCTTCACCACTTGCTGGCACTGTGACTTTGGAGACGTTACTTAAGCTCAGTCCCTCGCTTGTAAGTATTCTAGTACCTGCCTCTGAGAGTGAGTTTCAAAGGATAAATAAGAAAATGTACATATAATCATTCAGTTTTGGATTTCACATGGCATTGGCATTCAGTGTTTTAACCTTTGTTGCTAAAAGTTGTTTAAATAAGATGTGGACATTACTTTTAAGATCAATTATCTTTAGTATCCTAGGACAGGGTTGGCCCTGTGAAATCCACCAGCCAAATCCTACCTGCCACCTTCTTTTGTAAATAAAGTTTTATTGGAACACAGTCACACCCATTTGTTTACATACTCTCTGTGGCTGCTTTGTGGCCACAACAGTATAGTTGAGTGGTTGCAACAGAGACTGCCTGGACCACAAAACCTGACATATTTCCTATCTGCCGTATTTCCCCGAAAATAAGACCTAACCGAAAAATAAGCCCTAGCATGATTTTTTAGGATGCTCATAATATAAGCCCTACCCCAAAAATAAGCCCATTAAGATCGTCAGCCAGACGGACGCATTTAGTACATCCATTGCAACACATGACGGACATATTGAATTATAAAATAATAATATTCATATATAATTAAATATAAAATAATATTGACATTAATACTTAAGTGATAATATAAATTAAGTATTTGTAAATACCCAAGCGGGTGCCTTTCGACGAGATGTAAACTCCTATGTAAACAGATTAACTGCAGACTTACTGCCGAATGACCAATCTTAGTACAGGCACAACGCATGAATAACGTGCGCACTTGATAATGAATGAACGTGGTTGTGTCTAATTAATCTTCATAATTCAGTACATCATGTGTTGTAATGGACGTACTTAATGCACTTAATGTGAAATAAATGTTTTTTGAATTTTGGTGCCTGCAATTTTTCGTCGCTTTTGTGTGGACCATCATTCTTAACTGTCATCATTTTTGTTGCCACTCCTGTCTCGTAAGTCTTCAGTTAACACTTGATTTAATGGTATATTTAAAGGGAATAATATTTTGACCCCCAGACAAGATGAGTGCAAAAAGAAAGAGCTATTCTGTCGAGTGCAAGAAAGGAATTGTGGAGGACTCCCGGGGCAAGAATATTACGGCTTTCTGCAAAGAGAAGAAGTTGGATCTCCGAATGGTCCAAAAATGGCGAGCAGAGTACAATAACTTCAGTCAACAGGTGGATGAGGGAAATTCTAAGAAGCACAAGTGTGGATCAGGTTGACAACCATTATTTCCTGAGCTAAAAGACATCATCTGTGAATGGATTGCTGACAGGAGAGCAAAGGCTTTGGTTGTGCGCAGGGCTGATACTCAAGCATTTGCCCTTGCAATGGCACCACAGTTAGAAATATCCCCAGAAGAATTCAAAGCATCACAACACTGGCTGGATGGCTTCCTTCAGCAATATGAACTGTCTCTAAGATCAACAACACTGTTCAAGCTGGAAGATACTGAAGTTATTAAACGTGCACTTGCATTCAAGTCTTGTTGATGGCATTGACTTTTCTAAATACCAACTCTCCAACATGATTGCTATGGATGAAACTGCAATGTTTATGGGCCAAGGATCTCAAACGACAATTGATCAGAGGGGTGTCTCGTCAGTCTACATTCCCTCCACTGGTTACAAAAGTGCACGTGTTACCTGTATTTTGGCAATTCGTCTGGATGGAAAGAAAGCACCTCTAATCATCACTAATGGCAAGAAAGATAAGGTTGAATGTGTTTCGGGCATTTATGTTCTTGAAACCAAAAAAGCGTGGTGCAAACGCAGTTATAAGGAAGTGGGTCAATTTAATGCTGCCACTTGTTTTGCAAGGTGGCCAAAGAGGTCTGCTAGTCTGGGATTCAGCCAGCACTCACCACACTAAAGACATGAAGAACTTCCTTGCAGAGAGAAGAATAGATCAAATAATGATTCCCGCAGGAATGACTAACTATCTCCACAGTCTTGATATTGCAATAAACAAGCCATTCAAGGACCATTTGTGCATGGAAATCAATGACTACATTGAAAATAGAATGGAGGGAAATCAGCGTGGAAACTCTTTGAAGCCTAGCCTGCAAGATGTCGTGACTTGGGTGAAGAATTCATGGGATGAAGTCACTGACAGCTGTGTTGCCAATGCACTACGAGCAGGCTACATGGACAAGAAGCGCTCATTTAAGGAGAGCTCTGTTGCTGAATATGAGAGATTGGGGCCGATGATTCTACAGGAAATGGAGTTGCAAGAAATTCAAGCCAGAATTCGGGGTTTGCAGAGTTATGACAATGTTCCAGAAGAAAATGACATGACTGTATTTGAATACATGTAGTTTTTGTACATGAATAAATGTAGATTGTTGTACATGGAAAAAAATAAGACATCCCCTGAAAATAAGCCCTAATTTTTGCTCTTTTGGAGCAAAAATTAATATAAGACCCGGTCTTATTTTGGGGGAAATACAGTACAAGTAGCCTTTACAGAAAAGTTTGTTGACCCCATCCTAGAAAAATTCTTATTTCCAGGTATACTCATCTTCCTGATTAAAAGCATTCCTCAAAGCAAAAAATAATAACATGAAAACTTACATAAAGTACTGATTAAATCAACCTGCTGGCACAATTTCGTCTCTGCCCGATGTACTATGTAAACAGGACTAAGCTAAAGTATTATGGGGAACAGCCAAAGGCTTCCTGGACCATCATTGCAAGAAGTGGAAGGAACACTACTGGTCATGCTTAGTGTTCAGCTGACAACTTCTGAATTGACAGCTGGAAAACATCTCATGGAATATAGATACCGTTACCAAACATTTCTACAAAATTTAATTCAGATTAACATTTCAGATAGTCAAATTCTAAGTTTCATTATCTGAGCCTTTTTCTGTTTGGTGTGAACATGTTTTTTATCTTACCAAAATTTGAAGCATGAGCACATTTTGTGATTAAATCAAGGTTCTTTGCTCATTTTGCAACTAAACGGAACACTGTCCTCCTTTGCCTCTGTTTTGTCATCTATGAATAGAGCACAGCTATAGGTCTTTACTCAGTCTAACCTTCTAGCTCAAGAAAAAAACAACTGAAGAAAATTTTTTGAAACTATTAGCGCAAAAACCTCATGCTCTTGATTTCTTACAGGAAACAACCGAGCATGACTTTTAACAATGCACTTAATATATCGAGTTTATATCATTTCCACACCTGCTTTCTCACTGATTAAATCCAAAGCTCTCCACAACATCATTGTCCGATAGAAATAAATGTAAACCAGTGTAATTAACAAATTTTCTACTAAGACATTGATTTTAAAATAAAGCAAAAAAGAAATTAATTTTAATATATTTAATTAACCCAGTATATCCTAAAAAATCAACATGTAATCAACATTTTGTAAAGTATTAATTCTTTACATTCTTTTTTCATACTAAGTCTTCAAAATCCGATGTGTATCATACCTACAGCACATCTAAATTTGGAAACCAAATTTTCATCATGAATACTCGATCTGTATTTAGATTTCATAAGTTTACAGTTAAAAATTAGATTTTTAAACCCCCAGTTGTCTCAAACATACTAAAAGTTTCTCAGTCACACTAGCTCACTTTAGGTGTTTAATAGCCACATGTGGTGAGTGGCTGCAGTGCAGCTCTAGATTGTCAGCATAATTAGAAGAGTATGTTTTTGTCTGGGAACTAACAGTGACAAATGTGTGATTACAGAGGAGACACACCTGGAAGAAACGACAGAAAGCCAGCAGAATGGGGAAGAAGGCACATCGACTCCTGAGGACAAGGAGAGCGGGCAGGAAGGGGTGGACAGTATGGCAGAGGAAGGGACCAGTGACAGCAACACTGGCTCTGAGAGCAACAGTGCAACGGTGGAGGAGCCACCGACAGATCCCATACCAGAAGACGAGAAAAAAGAATAAATGTTGCCTTGTTTTATGTGTTCTAAATACTTTTTTAAATGAAAAAAAAAATTTTTTTTGAGTTTTAATGGTGTTATGTGGTTTGTGTATGAATATTTTTCTTGTCCATATCACACCACCAAAGGCTTTTGGACCATTTAGCATCATGAGCTGAATGGCATAGTCACCTTACGTGGTTGTGAAGATGGCTCTTTTCTTTAGATCTTGTTTCTAGTCTTCAACTGTTGAAAGCCTCAGAATTTAAATTGAGAAAATGCCCACCTCTTGTAGAGAATTATCCTTCGATGCTGCAAAATACACTCTTACAAATGCCTTCCTACAGCTCACTGGGGTGCTTACCAAAGCCATAGCTTTAAATCTTCTCAGTCCCCAACAACAGCTCCCTGAAAGTTCCCTTTCCTGTTTACTTCCACAAAGAGTAGCTTCTTGAAAATGTAACCATGTGTGAGTATACGTTTCTTCACTTACCCTTTTGCTTTGTAATCAATATCAGATGCCAAGAGTGTGTTAAGGTGTTGAGTGTTACCTTCAACTACACTTGGATAGCGTTGATCCAGAAATAGTCTCCAGAGTTAGAGTAGTTACTAGCTTGTGAAGTAGTCATTAAAGTGAACATGGCACATAGACACTATACTACATTTTGTTGTAATTAATATTGGGTGTGTCCTGGTAAATTCATCCTTAACTGTACAGAAAAAAAAATTATTTTTATCATGTTTCCAAAGACAATAAATCACAAAGCTCAAGGAATTGAATATTCTTGCAATGGAGTGTATAACTTCGAAATGATTAGCTCATTCTAGAAGAAAACCAGCTGAGAAATTAAGTTCATCCACTTGAAATTGTTTTACAATAAGACATTCAAAACCTCAAGGCTCAGGATCCCATAGGTCAGAGCCTACCTTTTGATAAACTTAGTAAAGTCTTAGAGACTAGAAGCGAGATAATTTGTGACACGTATGCTTCCCAAAAACTAGAATAGATTTTTACTGAATAGTGGTATATCTGATGGTATATGTTTCTTAAGGTCCAAATGTAATAAAAAAAATGGAAGAAAAAGTCTCAGTGTTTTTAATGCACTAAATATTTGTATGCAAAACAAACAATTTTGTTACTGTAATGCAATGACAGTATGAAGTGGCCACTCACAGCCATTACAAATTTGCATACTCGGCCCTGTCTCTCCCAACTGTAAAAACTGCTGTACTACTAGTAAGTTCATTTCTACAAGACACTTGGGAAAATTAGTTTCCTTATGTTATAGTCAGGTCTCATAGGGACGTTGGTCTTTCACTCCAAAACCAATGGAAATAGACTTAATTGAAGCCCTCTGCTTGCATACAAATAGCTTCTCTATATGGGCAAGATTTTATAGTGAATCCACTGCTGAGCATGGCACATACTTACCATGTATGACCACTCTACATTCAGCCTCCCGCGAAGAGGGAAGGAAACAATGTTGGGTGGAAACAACCCTTGATACCTGTTTTTCTAAATAATACATGAAATCTTTCTCCTGTTTCTTTGTGACTCAACAAGTTTATCACATAGATCTGTTTCTGGGTGCCGGGCATTGCAGGGCTAAGAACTTCAGCCCCAACAAATTGTATATCCCCTTTGGTACATTCTCTAATAATCAAAACCGGGCAGAGAAGTTGTTAAATAACATGGGTGGAAAATGATACCAGAGCAAGATGTCAGGTTATTTATTGTGGTATTAAGTCTCTAAGAGGGTGGAAGTGGTTCCTTTGCTAAGCTGGAGATGGCACTAAGAGGGCAAGCACATCTGCTCTTACGATGAAGAATGGCAACTGGCTGAAGAATGAATTAAGTCAAATGGGATTTGACAGCTTTTAAGCAACGCAAGTTAAAATTCTACCTCAGAGTGTAAATATGAGGTGTGATCAAACAATACGATGAAGGTTTAAGTGATTACAGTAAAAAACATTGCCATTAACCCCTCTTAAAATATTCCCCCTTGCTTCAATCACACTTATCCCATCGTTCTTGCCACTTTCTGAAGCCATTCCGGAAGTCCTCTTTCATGAGTATATTTAGTTACGCTGTCATGGCTGCCTCAATGTCCTCAATCGATTCAGAACAGTTACATTTCATGGTCATTTTGACCGGGAAGAGCCAGAGTTGCACAGTGCCAGATCCGGTGAATCAAGTAGATGAGGACACACTGTAATGTTTTTGACAGAAATTGCTGTACCAGAAGTGATTGTGTGACATGGAGCCTTTCCGTCGTGATCAAAAAATACAGTGAATGCTGCTGCTTAGTGCCATCCAATAGAAAGGCAGGGATCTTCAATACGGGAAGCGTATGTGGAACCTTAGTAACAGTGTGACAAGTTTCAACTTGTTTGGTGTAGTCAGTCGGGTGTGAGCTATGGTTCAAGTGTCATAAATCATGGATCACAAACAACACAACATGAAATGGGCAAATGGTTTCATTCTCCATCATAACAACTCTCCATGTAACACATCGCTTTTGATAAGGATATTTCTGTCAAACTAAAATATTACAGTGTGTCCTCATCCACCTTATTCACCGGATCTGGTACCACGTGACTTCTGGCTCTTCCCTAAAGTCAAAATGACCATGAAAGGTAAACATTCTGAATCCAGAACATCAAGGCTGCCACACCAGCGCAACTAAAATACCAAAGAGGACTTCCAGAACTGCTTCAGAAAATGGCAAGAAAGATGGCAAGTAAGTGTGTTCGAAGCGAGAGGGAGTATTTTGAGGGGGATTAACGGAAATGTGTCTTTTACTGTAATAAATTTTTTAAACATTCACCATATTTTTTTTATCACACTTCATATGTAGAAACCACCATGTTTGAGTTGTTTCCTAGTTTCTTTGAGAATGGCGGATACAACCCACGTCTTTGAATTTCTTTTTCCTATCCCCATAGGAATTGGGCAAATCACTGAAAACTCTGAGCCTGTTTCAACGTTAAAACAGACTGAATTATTTCCTATCTCAGGCCCCTTACTGTTCCAATAGCCATGATTTTTAGTGCATTTATTTTGAGTATGAATACATAAAGTTTGAGGGCTTAAATTTATATTAATTTTTAACAACAAATTGGAGAAATTTGTACCCCAGTTTTCTTACAGGAGTTTTAATTTCATATCTTTCCCTGTCTGTCAAAAGCATGTCTTTTTACATGGCTCTCCTATAGTACATGAAAATTATGTATTGTGTAAAGCAGAGCATTTGGGAAAAGTTACTAGGAGCTATCTCATTTTTACATGATAATAACGTCCTATAGAAAAGTTACAATACTTGATTCACTATATTTGAAAAGAGAATCTGAAGTTTAAATCCCTCCAAACTTATTTTTGATCCTTCACATTTAATACTAGTTTGGGGTTTTAGACAGTTGATGCTGACAGTGTGAAACTCCTATTGCCTGCATTTAAATTGAAGCTTTGCTGTCCCTGTGAACAGACAACGAAACTGGGATTATAGCTCGTTAAATCATTTCAGAAATAGTTCCCTTCCACCCCCAAGCACTACCACACACGGTCTCCCCACCTGATTTCAGCGAATGTTTTTCTCCTCAGGGCAAACCTGGCTGGAACAACAACAATTGACTTCTTAATGATTTGCACTTCAGAGGGCTTAATGTCTTTACAAATGAAAAATCCACTGTGTAATAACAAGCTAAAATGAATGCAGAGCCTTCTGAGAAGAAATCATGCTGAATTATAATTGGGCTTATTTATAGTGATAATGTTTCTTTGATCAGTATGGTAAGGAAAATTCTGAGTTTAGTAGAAAACAATGTCGAAATATCAGTAATTATAATATTTTATGAATGTCTTATTAGATTGGACCATATAAAATTGCCAATGTAGGTTTTTATCTACAAAATGACCGTGTCACCTGCTTCAATCTAATAATTCTGCATTCTATAGTCCAAGTTATAAGCTCTTAATAGCAGCTTTCTGAGTGCGACATGGAACTTTCCATTTACCAGGCTGACCTATACCAGGGGGTGCCAAAAAAAGTATACACAAAAATGTAATCTTTTGTTGTCGGTATATACTGAGTATTACAATTTTAATACAGATTTTTCCTTTCTTAAAATGTGTATACATTTTTTGGGCACCCTCCGTATTGTTCAACAAAACCTGATTAAAATGCAAATCCAAAACTAGCTAAGTATTTAACGGCCTGATTTTAAAAATATATTATGGTAAAACAGAGTTAAGCTAGCTCGCTTATTTTCACACGTTTTCTCATTTAGCACCAAAAAGTTTCTTATATATATATTTTTACATGTATTCAGGAGTAAAAAGGTGTTATGTAGGGAGGGGAAATTCCCGAATGATTTAACTGTACTTGACATAAAACAGACTGTAACTGCAGATAATGGCCCCCTACGATGAGCCATTTGCAAGGCAGAAAAGGCCACCCCACAGACTCCTTGACATTCAGGATCAAATAACTAAAACTATTTCCTCTCACTGAGCTAAAATCTTTCTGTAATTTCAACCCCCTGGCCCTGCTTCTATATCTTGAAGTCAAATAGAATAAATCTAATCTTCCAAGTAAAAGACCTTTGCATATTTCAAGACAGGTGCCCCCTGAGATTCTGCCATAGAACAGTTTCTCTCTTCTGATAGCTCTCTTGATGAACTGGAGGTAAAGGACTATCCCTTCCCTACTTTTGAGGTCTAGACCACCAGAAAGCGCTAATATTTTCTCTAATGGTAAAATCCAGTCCCTCTGCAATGAACTGCATGCACTCAGTCAAAACACAACAACTCTAGACCTCAGAAACCACCGGTCTAAAATAAGGAGGGTTGTTCTGTGATGATCTCCAGGTCTTGCCGAGCATGAAAATTTTATAATTATATGACAGATGCAAACTCCATAACATTAATGTTAGTATTTTCATATGGAGTGAAATGGGGAGCAAGCAGGTTTAATACACCACACAGTATTTCTCAAAGCTCAATTATTTGCATACCGGCACCGCAATTTTTATCATTTCTGTGTACCACCTGTACTCTCATTACTTAAAAGCTTTCTTTGAATCAACTTACTTATTCCACTTGAATACTTTATCTTAAAAGGAAACTTTATATCAGCATAAATGCAAAACCATTGTCCTTTGTCACCAAAAGGATAATCTTAAACAGTTATTTTACTGGTTATGTTTATGCTTAAATACATACTATTTTAAAGAACATTATTTTAAAAGGTCTGCACGCCATCCAAAAATCATCTGAAGGATTTCACATAGCAGCCTGGAGAAAGCTATTTGGGGAAGATGGCACTAAAGGGAGGGTGCATTTCCTGCTACCGGGAGTTTCAGGGACCTTGTCTTTTTAGGAACTACCCCGGGTCGGAAGCAGTTTAGAACTCAAGGGCAAATTAGTGGAAATCAATCGCATGATCACCTATAATAATAAAAAGCCAACATTTGTTGAGCACGTATTGTATGCCCACGGGCTTTTCATCCTTTTGAGTCACATTGTCTAATTCCTGAAGTTAATATTAGAGTCGAGCACTTTACCAAGGAAATCGATATTTATAATCTTGGGCCACAGTTGATCAAACAACTCCTACAAATCATTTTTCTTGGGGAAAAAACATAGCCTTGGGCTGTACTACAATGTACTAAATGATGAGAGTGGAGGTTTTTCCTGGGGATGTCATCTCTGTGGACAAGAATCCAAATGACTCAAAACAAAAGACTCCTACTTGGAGATGAGTGTTCTCACAATGGGAGATGTACATGTAAAAATTATTGCCTTTTGAATCTTCACCTCCTTTCTTCCAGAGTTCTCCATACTACCAAAATGAAAAATATACACACAGAGATTTAACACAAATGACCAACTGTGTTTCCCCAAAAATAAGACCTACCCCGAAAATAAACCCCAGTGAAGATCATCAGCCAGACAGATGCATTTAGTATGTTATGACGATGTTCCAGAAAAAGATGACATGACAGTATTTGGATAAATATAGATTGTTGTACATAAATAAGACACCCCCTGAAAATATGCCCTAATGCGTCTTTTGGAGCAAAAATTAGTATAAGACCCAGTCTTATTTTCGGGGAAACATGGTATAAACTTTTCCATGATGCAAGTGATAGTGCTACATAGGGAACGGCCCTCAGGTCTGATAGGGTGTGTTATGTTTGCATGTTACCCTACTGTGGTTTCCTGTCAATCTGTGAGCCTTGGGGAACCTTTTCAAAGACCTCCCTGGTTGAAGCTCAGAAATTTCAGGAAGTACCAACATCAGATGGCTGTTGTACAGAGTTACTTACTCTGTGAACTTTACCCACCTCTTCCTGTGTGTGTGCTTTGGATGGGTCTTCCTCCTCGTCAAAAAAACACATGTCCCAGGACACTAGCTTTAAAATTATGGTCTAGGTAGGCAGGTCTCAAATTAATGGACATCAGAATTTCCCCAGGGAGGCTGCCTGGGCCGCACCCAGGCCTATGAAATTAGAGTTCATCAAGGTGGAGCCTAGGAATCCACATCAAAGTTTTGAGAACTACCAATTTGGTTTAATTCCCTTATTTACCAAAAGGGGAAACTGAGGCCCAGAAAAGCGAAGTGAGTGACTCATCTAAGATCCAACTGTGTCAGAGCCTAGACTAGAATGTTCTTTACGGCTTCTTCTGGGGAAAGGAGATCCTCAGGAAATCCAAAAGCCTGTTCCGGCCTAGTTGGACTGCACTTTGTCAAGAATTTGACATCCTTCACCATGTGATACTTTTTAATGTTTCCCATTTCACCCGTTTATTTAGACCAGGCTCCCTTTCCTTGCCAATGAAATCCTTCTACTTCTCTCCCCTAAACAGCAGGTGATGGCACCATGAGTTGAACTAATCATTGCCAGTGTCACCAGAAACCCAAAACGAGCAGGAACCAGACCTACAGAACCTAGAGTTTGATATGCTTTCCAAAACCAAAACTTGAAAATCCAACCTGCAAAGGATGAAGTGAGACACATGAAGCAAGGCGGTAAGGAGTGGTGGTTCAGAACGCAGGCTTTCAGTGCCGTTCTGGGTTCAAGCCTGGCTTTGCCATTTCAGTTTTCTCACCTGCCCAATGGGGATAAAATTACTGCAGCATCAACTTCCCAGACTGGCTGTGAGAAGAAAATGGGAGATTGTGAAACCAGACCCTAATAATTGTTTTTCTAGTTTTAAGTGTCTTTCAGGAGATAACAACAGGCCTCCTCACAACACTCCGGAGACCACCAGACCAAGCCGATCAGACGGGTCCCAGGGCCTGGAGCAGGCACAGTTGGCAGCTAAATGACCCTAAACTGACCTCCAGAGCACAGTGGAACCAAAATTCACGGAACTCAAGTAGCAGAGAGGCTACTTTTACTACCCGGAGCCCAACAAGAAGCAAAGGGTGATCCAACGCTGGGACCACATTTGAACACATAGGACGGACGACTCAAACTCTGCCATATTGGAATTTCTTTGTTCTCTGTGGCTCCTTCCAGATCCCTAACCTTGGATGGCTTAGTTCCAAGACTACCCAATCAGACCCCCTGAATTAGAATGAATATGTATGTATAACCTCTTCTTACCATCAACCTCTTAAAACTGATCCCAAGCCTTTGTTGGAGGAGACTAATTTGAGCCTCGTCTCTGGTCTCCTAGTTCAGCTGGCCAGACCAATCAATCCATTTCTCTGTGAAAACCTGCTGCCTCAGACTTTTGGCTTCTCTGTAAGGAGGGCAAGGAACTCACTGCCTTTGTTTGGTAACAATTATATGAAAAATACTTTTCCCGATGCCTGGTTAATAGTAAACAATCAATGTTGGCTGGTGTTATTGTTGTTGCTGACAATGCTAGTCCATGATAGTGTCCCTGAGAACACTTGGGAAACATCCAAACTCATCCAATGAGTGTATCTAAATACAAAGCAAGCAATAACTTCACCAACTGCAATATAATTCTAGCTGAGGCAATAGTAGGCAGTCAGCTTGCAGTTAAGCAAAAGGCAGCCACTCAACCCTTCAACAAATTGTGGTTGAACCCCTACCACGTCCTAGGCTCAGAGCTCAGTGCTTTGCACATCTCTCCTTTACCCCTTACAACAACCTACTGAGGGGCTGCTATGAACATCACCCTTGTTTTAAAGATGGAAAAACTGAGGTCCAGAGAAGTTGTCCAAGATGACACAATCAATTTATACCAGAAACAGGATGTCCACCCAGATCTGTCTGACTCCAGCGCTGACACCCCCACCCTCGAGATAACAAACTCAAACGCATTGCCAACTGGCCTTCTCTCTTCTGTGACTCTTCAAAAGCACTAATACTTTTCTCATAACCCCTCTGCTTTTTGTAAATGATTTTCAAGAGGGAGTAGAGCTTAAAAAAATAATGTCTCTTTATAGAACTCTACAACTGGCATTCCCTTAGTCATTTCCCAGACATTGGTGCAGATGAAAACATCCACTTATGGTATTCCAAGTCGGAAATAGCAGCTCTGTGTTGTTAAATCATTTTGTTGCTGTTTTCAGCCAAGGCCTCCTTACAAAACAGTTCTCACAGCCATACCTAATGAACTGTAATTATCGCCCAAAGTAATGGAGCTGAACAACAAAGGGTTAGCAAGTGTGAGAGTTGGTCAAGGATCCCACTATGATAGTATCTGTTCCAAACACTTGCAACCCAGCTGAACACATAACAGCAACACTTGTTATGAACCAAAGCAGGGGGTTGGTGCGTGTGAAGCACCAGGAAATCTGCGTGTATCAGAATAGCTGACTTGCTGATTGCAGCCAGGCTAATGCCCAAAGTGAGATCTGTGCAAGTCTCCTCTCTCACTAGAACTGTTGTAGCAAGATTATTTGTTCATTGCCACCACCCACTTTGAAAGTAAATTTTATGATTTCCCACTTAAATTTCCAGAGGTAGGTCTGTAAACCAGGGGAAGGTGGAGAGTTGATAAACACACCTGAAAAACAAAGCAAGCCAATTTGTTCTAGTCACCTAAGGTGCTCTAGGTCAGTGCAACTGGAGTGTGCTGATGCCAGGGCAGTTAGGGAGAGAACACACTGGACAGCTTGATAGCCTGAAATGAACCGCAACTTATTTATACATGATTTACCTTCTCAAGAACAAGACGCAGAGCTCTGAGCACCAGGCTTTCTGACAAGGCAACTCCCTCTACTCCAACAGGCGTCAGTTCCTTGACGTGGGCGTTCCCTGCCGGAGGGGGTGGAGATGGGCTGTTTTCAGAACCACTCTGACCAGAGGCAGAATCTCTAGTCAGAAGGTGTAATATTACCACCCACCTGGGAAAGCTTCATGTTCTCGGTCTAACGCAGGCGCGCCTGTCTCCTATGTGTGCCTCCAGCGCCCTCTACAGGACTTTGTTAAGAACTGGATGCAGGAAACTAGGACAAAACTGTCCCATTTACCTGGGACTGAGGGGGGACTTTCAGTGCTCAAACTGGGAAGTCCCGGCAAGCTGAGACAAGCTGGCCACCTCATTAAATAAAGGAGGACCTAAAGCTGGGTGTAGGGAGTGGGACAGGGACCCTGCACTATTAATCCATTATCACTTTATGGCTGAAATCCAGGAATGGGACGTGGGGCGAGAGCACAGACCAGGATTCTAAGGAAAGTGTAGGGAACACCTAGAGGTGAGAAGTAAGCTATTGAATAAAGAAGCCCTTTGCCCTGAGTCAAAGCCCATGGGCCCTAAAGCAGAGTAAGGTGTCAGATTCTGCAGCCCAGGCCAGGGGAATAGCAGGGGTTGGTGACTTACATGTTTTCTTGTGAGCTGTGAATCATTCTTTTGACTTTAATTCCCTAAACAAACAACTATTGAGCACCTATTCTATGCCAAGAATCCTTCTAGGCACCAGTCATAAAGATCCAATACAAATGGGCCCTGCCTTTCCTTTGACGAAGGGGTTGCCTATACAGTCAGAGACCAGTGGGTGAGCGCCCTGGAAGTGCCTTTATCCAACTGAGCAGAGCGGGGAGCTTCTTTTCATGGGCATCCGAGCATGGCAGGAACCAGTTGGCAGGAGTCCGGCCCAGGACCGGGTGAGGGGCGCATGGGAGGAAGAGCTGGTCAGACCCCCCAAAGAAACTAGACCACCTTCTCCACCTGGCCCCTAGGGACTGACAGAGCCCAGAAAAGATGTTCGTTCGAAGCGTGAAAGAAGAAGCAATCAAATGTTCAACCACAAGGAGATTGATGAAATAAATTATGGTACTAAAGGTATTTTGTGCATTGATGAAGGTGAGAAAGATTATGTAGCAGATGGAACAAGCCATCTGCTATCATATTAGGTTTTTTCAAAAAGTAGATGTACTTTGGGACTGTGGACAATTGAATATGCATCTAGACAGACTGCAAAGGAAAACATAGAATCTGGATCCAGTGTGTTTCTGGTAACATTAGGGGTGACGTTTTATGCTTCTCTTTTCAAGACTGGGTTTAATATAGCCCAATCATTTTATAATAAACAAGGGGAAATAGCTTTAATGTTATAAAGTTCATATCTACTACACTAATGAAAAATACAGTTTAAAAAAGAGAAAGAAAAACACTACTGCTATAAGTTAGACCTGTTACAAAAGGGAAAAAGAACCATCCCAGATATACACATATGCAATTACCCAGGAAGAGAAGAAACAAGTTTGTACAGGGAAATTCAGTCTCCTCTCAACTTGTGGGGTTTAATTATTTTGTCCATCTTCCCACCCTACTGGTGCCAGAGGTGGCATCAGAACACCCAGGCCAGGAGTGAGTATACCAGCCAAAGAATGCAGATTAGCTGAGCTGCCCCAGGCCAGCTGGGAGACGTAATAAGAGGCTGGTGTCCTTCCAAGAGATGATCTTTGAAGGATAACAAATCCAGGCTGCCATCGAAATGAAGAGATGGAGACTGATTCAACACCTGGGCTGGGCTGAGTGGCGGCTTCCTAAGCACTCCGGGTGTGTGTGGATGACTAAGGAGGGACAAGAGGCCACCAGGACAGGTTCTCAGCTGCTGAGGGCCCAGCTCTGGGGAATCAGAGGTCAGGCCAGGGCCAAGGAGAGCAGCCCCCCAGCCACTCACACGCACCACAGGCTTCACCCACCCCCCTCAGAGGTACTTCAGAAAAGGTGTGAGATTATTCATAGAAGTTGTAAACAGGATGCTTCCTGTTCACCCAGTTTCCAAACTCTAGGGACACCAGGGATGCCCCTCACATTAAGCTTTCTCCCTAGCACCTATCCCAAGACTCAAGGCCTCTACCTGGGGAGCCCTGGATTGAGAAAAAGGAAGTCGGTATTAGCTTACAGGAAATTTGAATAGTTGAGTCAACTCTGTACCTGAGCTTTACCCATTTGGAAACCTGGTTCTGGAATCAAGGGTGGCCACCTTTGGAGGTTGCCCAGCACCTTTGTTCCTTGTCATTCACCCCACTCGTTATACCCTAGAGAGACAGAAGGTGGAATATACCTGGGTAGAACCTTCTGGCCTCTCCTGAAAACTGACCCCCTGCCAAGCCTGTAGGCTGGGCAAATTCCTACAGTGCCAGGGCCCTGTTGGCAAAGATTTCTGTCCTATCCCCTCTAGCCCAGAGCAGCAAACTGCTCTGTCATTACCAGTCACCCTTGCTGGATGGCCCCTGAGCCTCAATCATGACCCTGACAAGACTTCGGCTCTCTCAGATCCCTGGGGAATTTGCTATGAATGTCCCTTCCCAGCTCTCTCCCCAGTCTTTTCCTCGGAAATGAACAAACTGCCTGTTCTCCAGAAGAGAAGATCGTAGACAGAGGCCAAGGAGCCAATGAGAGCTCTTTCTCACGTGTCCATTCAATATTATTGATAGCTTAATATCAGAGATAGGGCACACTCAAAGACGAGGGAGGCCAGGGCCCAGGCCCAAGGAGTTAGAATCTCAGAGACAGAGGAGAGAAATGCACTAAACGCCTCAGGCAGGGTCACATGTGTGGTCCCGTGAGCCAGAGGAGCTCAGGGGAGGGAGACACGTACTCCTACCTGAGGACACCAGGGAAGGCTTCACGGAAGTGCAGCATCTGTGCTGGCTCTGAAAGCACAGATGGAGATAAAGGCATTGCAGGAGGGAAGGCAGGTGCTGGTAGAAAGTGCAGAGCAGAGATGGAAAGGAGCAGTGATCAGCCAGAAGCGGGTAGGGGTAAGGGGTTGTTTGGAGGATTTCATCTCCAGGGTTCTGATTCCCAGCCCAGACTGAATCTCAGCCTTAGCTCACTCCTGACTGGGAAGCATCGGAATGGGTCTTGGAATGTGTGTGTAGGGGGGGGGGGGGGGGCTCTGTATGCAAGGATCCTATAGCCTGGTTCTCTGTTCAGTTCAGACACTTTGGTTTTCAGTCCTGCTGGGATACCCAGTGGCCCTGAACTTGATCTCTGCCAAACAAAGGGAGGAATACCGCTTCCTCCCAGCAGAGTACTGATCCCCAGCTCCCAAACCCCAATCAAACCAAAACCCGTGGGAGGCAGGAGAGGACAGCCATGAGGCCCCCTCCCCAGCAAGCCCTCCATCTGACCTCCATGTCCCAACCCCTTATTCTCAGCTCAACTAAGCAGCACTACAGAGTCTTTTCCAAAGAGCAATGGGAATGGCAACCTGAATTCCCTGAAACCATCCCAATGTCAAATCTTCTGCCCCCCAGGGACCCTCACACTTGCCGAACCAAGCACTGCTGATTTTCAGTGTAGAATATATGGTCCCCAGAGCAGAGGCACTGGGCCACAGACGCTGCCCCCGGGACGTGGCATCAGTGTTCCAGCCTGAGGCTGCCTCAGCTTCCCCTAGCACTCCCTCCCCTCCCCACTGCCCCTCCCTACAGTCCGTGTACTGTCTTTGTGTCCATGTCTGTCTGGCCCAGGAGACTACAATCTCCTAGAGAACAAGGGCCTCACTCATTCCCCTCCACATTCTCCCCGCCTTCCCTGGCCCGTGGCGAGTTGTCAGTGAAAGCAACAAGACTCTGGGGAAGGTGGCCCTTTCTTAGCAGCAGATAGTGCCAAGGAGCTCTTGAAGATCTCGGATTTTGCAGTGGGGGATCCCCAGCAGCCAGGACAGTCCCATGGGTGGGCTGGGAGAGATCAGCAGACGGTGACTCAGTGCTGGGGAGCCCAGCTCGTCTTCTGTGACCAAAGGGCACCACCCAGAGGACAGTCAGCTCAGATCCCGGTTCACAGGCACTTTTCTCTCCCAGGTATGGATAAGCCTCTGACCAGCTTTCCTGAAGAAATTCAGAAACCCCCCAATGCTGCTCCAGAATGGCTCTGAAGAATTACTCCCTTCTCCTGGAATAGCTGGTCCCCAGCCCTTGCCTCCTTTCCCAGGAGGGCCTTCTCTCTGCAAATGAGAGTGAAATTGGGGCCGCTCAGTATTCTGCCTCCCAACTGACGGAGCTCTGAGAACCAAATGAGGCAATCCGGGGAAGGGGCCAAGCTAACAAAAAGTACAAGGTGTTGTTCAAACCCAAGGGGGTTTTTGGTTGTTGTCTACAAGGCGAGGTGCTGCAAGAAAATTCTCCCCTCCTGTTCTCACTTCCTCTTTTATTTCTCTACCCCGGGAAGGGGAAAATCCTGCAAAGATTACCAGCTGATGTTTTAAAGTATCACAACAACAGCTTTCTAGTTGCATTTTAACAGTATCATTTTAACAGTAGCCGCCACATGACTAGACTCTGACGTTCCAGACTCAAGAATGACTAAATCAAAACAAATTGTGTGAGTGGAAAGACCCTCTAGTCCCATGCGCCGTCATACTGCCCTTTCAAAGGGCCTCCATCCTGGGCATGGATGCCTCCAAATGGACAAGCGCTGTGACCATATTCAGTCTGTTGAAGACATTGTTTCTGTGTTAAGCTAGACTGCATGGGCCTGCCACCTACTGGTCCTCAGTGGGGGCCAGATGGTATTTTAATAGTACAGAGAACCCAGGAATGCCCCAATCCTCCTCAGCCTGCTCGCCTTCCCACAGGTTCCTGAGGGAGCCAGACCAAGGAACAGCAGCTAAATGGGAGTCACAGTCCCCTAGCCATACCAGCACCAACAATGTCACCAAGCTCTGGGAACAGTTCTTCCCTTTACTGGGATTAATAATAACACATGTCTGTGTTATGTTGCCAGGCCCTGGGATGAGCCAAGCCAGGAGTGACTAATGAAGGACTCACGAGAAGGAAGGATATATTCAGTGGATTTGCGAAGTGGGGAAGCGATGAGTGAGGCGGTGTGGCTGGAAGGTGGCCCCAGCGTGCCTTTGAGAGACACTAGGCCTTGACACACGCTGACTCATTCCCCCCCAACCCCGCCCCTGATGAATACCTACCCTGCCATCAAGGTACAGCCCACACGTGCCCTCCTCTATGAAGCTGTTCGCAGCACCTCCACTTCCAGCTGGAGTGAGATGCTCCCCATCGGTGGTGTTAACAGCCTGTATCTCCTACCAACGAGTGTGCTCCCAACCTGAGTCGCCATGGTAACCCCAGAGCCTGGCTCATAATGGGTTTAAAGAAATATTTATTGACTGTCATCTTTGTGCCTCCAATGACTAATACACACAGTATATTATAAAAGAGTGACTGGGTAAATGTTCATTGAATGGGTGGTTGAATGAATACCAAGTGGTTATAGGGCTAGTATATGGCCAGACCTAAGGACAGGCACCCTGCCTTACACTTACACCACTTTTGTTCCCCATAGGGCCTCACAGTGAAACAAGCACTTCCCTGGAAGGACTCTAGTCAACTCAACATTGGAGAATCACTCATTGAACAAATATTTACTGAGCTCCTACCATGTGCCAGGATGTGTTACAGACGCTGGGGCTCCATCAATGAACAAAACACAAAAAAACCACAGCTATCAAGGAGTTTACATTCAGTGGGGAATGAAACTCTTGTCTCTTGTGTCATATACACCTTCATTCCTTCCCTTCACACCTTCTCGTTGTCTACTCTAGGGCCTGGGGCTTTAGCACTTTAAGGCAGTAGGGCCATCCCACTTTCTTCCAAGAGAAACTGCAGTCTTCGGAAAGGATAACAGACAAGTGACTGGTGAAGGGTAACTAGGAGAGTGAAATGGTGCCATCTCAGTCATCAGTGACAGGTTCAAGGGAGGTGGCACTTCTGCTTCCTGGTCCTCAAATCCCACTCTGCACTCACTGACAGTGTCTTCCACCTTAGGGCGGAACTGGGCCTCCTATTTTAGCTAACATGAATGAAATAGATTCAGCTTTCATAATTGGATGACGCCAAATGTCCTAATGGCCACCGTCGCCCTGAGCACCTTGCCCGCCTTGGGCCTTTGGTGTGTCACCGTCCCGGGTTTCCGCCTCAGGTGCATCACTTGCCTCTCCAGCTACCTGGTTTCCGGCAGGAAGACCATTAGCCTTGCACATGTTGTTTTACAAGCATTTGGAGAGGGGCTGCCAGCCTCCAAGATGACTGTCTGATGGAATGTGGGTGCTGTTCTTAGGCAGCATTTCCCACTTTCCTGGGTGGCATGAATCTCGCTAGGCACTGGGAGTCGGTGCCAAAAGACACTGAAAAAAAAATCACTTGCACAGAATGAGGGGGCGTGCATCTGCCTGAGACCTGGTTTGTGTGGTTTTCCTACAGAGCTAGGCACACACAGTGCAGTCTCAACAAAGATTCGTTTTGAAGGGGAAAAAAAGCTACAAAATGAATGATAAGAACTATTTAAAGTAAACATGTGAGGAATTGTTACAAAGTGATCAATCCTTTCTTACAGCAAATGATCTTAAGGGGGTTTTCATGAGGTGGATTTGTTAAAGGTTTGAAGGGAGTCGCATCCCTCCTGGAGTCCCCTTTCCTATGTCCTCCCAGAAGTTGAGGGGCTACTGCTCCCAAAAGTAACAATCACTTACAGAACCCTTTCATGCCCACAGTGCTAGAGAAGGGCATCAGTACAATCCCTTACCAGAAGAAAGCCTTACAATTTCCACAATCATGGGGATCAAATACCGGGTGTACCAAAAATATGTACACATTTTAAGAGACGTTATCTATGTATTCCTTTTAGAAGTTGAATTGAATTATGGTAGCAATGGGTAGTATGACGTTCACTCAAAAGATGGCATTAAACAAATGAATGCTAACATCGTTCATTATATAACAATTTTAATACAGTTTTTTCCTTTCTTAAAATATGTATACTTTTTTTTTGGCACCTCTGTCTATGGTGATGGAAGGAGAACTGACTCTCAGTGGTGAACACACAATGCAATGTAGAGATGATGTATTACAGAATTGTACACTTGAAACCTATGTAGGTTTACTAACCAATGTCAACCCAATAAATTTAATAAAGATAAAAAAAATACATTTAAAAAAGAAACTATATATGCTCCACATTTCACAGTTAATAAGTGATAACCTCTTCATTCCCTTCCCATTTCTGCCTGTAAAATTGAACTTGACAGGCCTGTTTTTGTCCTTACAATTCCAACTGATAGCATTGCCTCCAAAATGCTAACCACCATCATGAACGCAAGTCCCTAAGAAGGAACCACAGAAGATGGCCTCTCTGCCCAGCATGGCAGAAGGACAGGTGTACTCTCCATCAGAAATCCAGTTCAGAGAATCAGATTTGAGAAGACGATAGGTTGAAGATTTTCGTAAGAATGTAAATCTTGTTCTCCTGAGCTACATGTGGACTCCTATGAATATTCATCACTGTTCCCAGCTGGACTTGATCAGAATAAATCTAACCCTGGATGCGTTCATTCAACAAAAGGGTCTGGTAAGATTCCTAAGGTTTCAGAAATGGTTGCCATAGCCTACAGAAAGAGCTCCCAAAGACAGTTGTCGTCCTGACTGGTTTTCTCATTTAAGAATGGGTTATCTTAGAAATAACACTGCAGCTGACATCTCTGCATTCCTAACCTGACTTCTGTGGCTTTCTCTATCAGATCACAAGAAGGTCATTCGCACTTCCTCTTCTCCCACTTGCACGATGGAGCAAATGAAACCTAAGATTCCATGGGCTCGATAAACACAATTTGAAAATCTGTTATTCAAATTAATAGGGCTAAGCATTTTTTTCCCTGTTGAATTGTCCTTTGGGTCGTGTGAAATCCACCATGGATGGGTGGGCAACCTGGAGTTGTACTCCCTCCCTACTCTCATTGCCTCTCCTCTCCCCAAGAAGCCCTCCCAGTCCAACTTGAACTTGAACTTCTTTTATGGATCCTTCAGGGTCTTTAGTGTAAGACAAATAAATCTTTATAGCTAACTAAGTCCCTGTGTCTTGGCTTTGTTTTACCAAAGATTTCTCCTCATTGGGGATGAACAGTGGGGAAGGAAAAGGGGGAGTGAGAGATGGGAAAAGCAACCATCACTAGTTACTAAAAGTCCCTCATTAAAAAAAAAAAAAACCCACAGCATTTCAATTAAAACTGTTAAATGTTCACCAAGTTCAGTCTCACTCTATTGGTCAAATATTGACTTTCAATTGCCCTGTACTGTCTAATTGAGATTCAAATTCATCAGACAGAAGTTGTACAGCTGGCTCCTTCTTGGGACCCTTCAGGACTTCTCAGAAGCACCCTCACAGCCACAGTTTCTCCTCAGACACAGACAAAAAAAAAAATTGCACATTCTTATGAGTGTAATTTACCTGATTCTGAGAACTCTTTTGCTGAACACTTCTGTGTTCTCCCTCCCATAAGACTATTTTTCCTCTACCCCAGTCTTGGCTAATCAAAATCCCACCATCCATTGACTGAATACATCCTTACATTGGACTACTATGTGGCCATTAAAGATAATGTTGTGGAAGAATCATTAATGACAAGGAGGGAAGTTCATGATACATTTGTCAAGTGAAAATAGCAGGTTACAAAATAACAGGGCTATACAGTATAAACCTGTTTTCAAATGTATACATTCATTTTTAAAAAGTCACACTTCACACCCAAACCTTTAAAAAGATTGGACAGATATGGGTATCTCTTAGTGGCTTTCTTTTGCTTTTTGTGCTTTACAACATTTCACAGCATTTTAGGAATACTTCTGTAATTGAACAAATGTAAAAAAAAAAAAAATCCTACTTGTTATAGGCTGATTTGTGCCCCCCATCCCAATTAATATGTTGAAGTTCTAACTCCCAGGACCTCAGAATATATTTCACATAGGGCTTTTAAAGAGGTAATTAAGGTCAAATTAAGTCACATGGGTAGCCCCTAATTCAATATGACTAGAAACCTTATAAGATGAGATTAGGACATAAACCACACGGAGAGAGAAATGACCATGCGAAGACACAGTGAGAAGGCAGCCGTCCACAAGCCAAGGAGAGAGGTCTCAGAAGAAATCGACCTTGTCAAAACCGTCATCTCTTCTAGCCTCCAGAGCTGTGAGAAAATACATTTCTGTGGTATACACCAGCCAGTCTGTGGTATTTTTTTTATGGCAGCCCAATCAAACTAATACAATACCCATCTTTCAAACGTCAGCTCAAATGCCAGCCCTGCCATGAAAACTCATATCACTCCCAAACTTCCTCTACTTCAGTCTTTCTGTTGCTACTGCTTTTGTGTCATCAGCCTCGTGTAGAATAACGTTTGCTGGCACTTCTCCCCTGCTACACTGTAAGCTTCTTGAGGATGAGCTCCATGTGTCACTTATCTTTTTCCACGCACCACTGCTTGCTCAGGTAGCCTGGAGGCCTCAATGAGTAGCTATTGAAATCACCAAAAGTCAACTTCCCTAGGATGCCAGTAGGGGTCAGATCACCTAGATGTTTCCTGGTGGTGGTGGTGGTGGTGGTGCTGTGTGTGTGTGTGTGTGTGTGTGTTGGGTGTGGGTGTGGTTGTTCCAGGAGGGCGCTACCTCTTACCAGCCATGTAATCTTGGGGGCAGTCACACTTCACACCCAAACCTTAAGAATGTACAAAGCATTTCTATATGTGTTCTCTCATTGGTTGTCATAACAATGCACCAAAATTGCATAATATTTTTTTCAGTTCACAGGTGAGTTAACCATCCTCAGAGAAGGTGAGGAAACAAAACACTTAGCTGTGAAAACTTATAAGAATAATAGCTACGATGCACTGAGTGCCTGGCTCCGCACTAAACACTTTGCACAACTTGTCTCAATTCATCTTCATGATGAGAGAGGAATTATTACTAGGCTTATTTTACAGACAAGAAAATTAAGGTTCATAGGAGTTACCTGAGATCACACATCTAGAAAATGGTGAAGCTGGGACTTAATTTATACCCATAGTCTACACTCAGAACCAATATGCCACACTGTTCCCTCCCAACATAAATTAGTATATAGAGGGTGCTAAGTGAAAAGTAAAACACACAGGAATTCCTTCAAATTTCAGAGACTGAGTTGACCTAAAAAGTTTTCTCAAATAAGGTGAGATCTGAGCTACGCCTTTTTGGACATAGTTGAGTGGAGAGGACAGGGTGGGGTCAGCCTGCCTCACTTAATGCTGTTTACGGCTAAGAGTCTCATAAGTGAGATTTAACCACACAGTTGAACTCCCCACACCCATCTGGAGCCCCCAGATGTATCAGCCACTGGGATGCGAGGTGCAGGGACACAGTAGAGGCCCCTGCCCATGAGGAGCTCAGTTTTCTGTAAAGGCAGACTGTGCCTAGTAATAGCAATCCACGAAGACATGAATAGATTACGCTGTATGGCTTTAAGGCTCTATCCAAGGCTTTGAGGGGAAAAGCATTGGCCCCAATTCTGCCACTAATTTTCTAAGACACTTTAGGCAAATCACAGCCCATCTGTGGCCTCAACTTCTGCTCCTGGAAATGGAGTCACTGAATATGTATTGCTGAATGACTTCCGTAGGATAACTTCAACCATTTACATCCAATTTCTATTCTTATCCTCTCACTCTTTTGTTGTTGTTGTTGTTGCTGCTGCTGCTGCTGCTGCTGCTGCTGCTGCTGCTGCTGCTGCTGCTAGAAATGTGAGTTTAATGTCAAGGAGACAGGTCAAAGCAAAGAAATAGGTTAAAAAGTCAACCACATATAGATAAAAGTCATGGGTGCTGATGGACACTCAAGGAGAGATATTTGTTAAATGAAAGATTAATTAATCCATTAATTAATGGCCCACCTCATGATTCCACACTATTGAAAATTCTAACCCTGGCAATTAAAATAAGGAAAAGAAGCTGTTTATTAAAGGAGGGGATAGAAATGGCACCAATCACAGTTTACATCCCCCTGGGATGGGTGATGCTTTCAGAAGAGATGGTGTAACTGGATTAACCACACAGGCCCATGGGAAAGCCAGAGGAAGAGATTGGGTCTATAACAATAATGTGATATCAACAGCAGCACCCATCTGAATCCAGAGCTAGAAATTGGGTGGGGAGGGGCTCTTCCAACTTCTGCTCCTCTTACTGGACCCTCTCCCAATGGAACAGGTACCTCAGCAGTGGATACATACCCCTCAATGGCTTATTCCTTGTAAGAATCAAGAGACAAGAGGGAGTCTTCAGGAGCTAACCTGACATTTTCTTACTTGGGTACACAAGTTGAATAAACAGGAACATTTCCCTGGCTGGGTCCAGCTGACCAGTGCAAAGTCACTTTGGATTCTTGCACACATTAGCTTCTCAGTACATATGTGATTTCTTTCCTTTGTATTTTCTTTCTCTTTTTACATTTATCTTTCTTTTTCTAACGATAGGATAAAAACGATCTACAGAGGAAAATTCTTCCATGTGAATTGAACCCTTCGCTTTTCTCATCCTGGCCTCCAAGGTTAGATAGCCAAACACATTTTAAGAATATCCACTACAATAAGATGGTCCTTTCTCTGGAAGGTAAAGGAGAGAGGGGTCTTCTCCTTCCATGGATCCCCCATTCTATAATCCTGGGGCTGCCTAAGTTGCACGGGGCCACTCCTAATTGCTCTCAAAGTTGGCATTCTACAACTCCCCCAGCACAGCAAGGGGTCGGGCTCTGTAAGAAAACCTTGCCTTCCTGAGCTGCTGCAGAACCCGAGAAGATGTGGTGAGAGAGAAAGATTTCCCAGTAACGGTGCCCACAGGGTTCCGGGGCCTTCACAAGCTGAAGCCTGTACCAGGTGACTCTTCTACCAAGCAGGACAATCTATCAGTGCTGCCATTCATTCAATGCAGTAAGAAAATGCACCCATGTCACCTTCATTTGCTCATCTGACAAACATGATTCTGTATCTATCTGCCCAGCACCGTATTCTATACCGGGCATACCAAAAATGAAAAGACAAAGTCTCTGTCTCCGGGAACTAGTGGGAGAACAAAAAAGTCTCCATTCCTTTTTTCTCCCCCCTCACCCCCACCCCAGCCCCATAACCCTGATATCAGGAGGTGAGACAAGCTGGGTTGAGTCAGGTTGGAAAAAGTATTGGGTTGAGCTGTTGACTACCATTTTAGCTAAGAATCCAGTGGAATCGAGAAGTTTAGAATTTGCAGCAATCGTGGTAGCTTCAGACAACCTTCTATGCAGCACTGTTTGGGGGTGGGGGGATATACTCTAGGGACAAGCGCACAAAAAGAAGAGAAAATAATCATAAAGCTGGACACACTGCCTGCTCCCTCAGAGAAAAGAAAATGATGTAAGTAGAAAATGATACAGGCAGCAGAGATTTAGGCTGAGACAGTCAGCCAAGTGGGAAAAAGTATGAACCCAGCCAGGTGTCAGGCTCTGTGCAAGGGCCCTAAGGCCAGAAGCTGGGGATGAAAAACTGTTACCATCTGCCCTTTTCTTGTTGGAGACGTATGCAAGGTGAGTGGAGAGGTTGCTTTAGTAGACTAAACTCACAGAAATCCCATCCCACCCTTCTCCCCACCACCAACAACGTGGTGCCAAGAGGCTGGGTCTGGTTGGGTCTGGCCAGGTCTGGTCAGGCATGCAGCTCAAATACTGCCCATGACTCCATGTGAACGAGTAGTAAACACAGAGACCTGAGTTTAAGTCCCAACACTGTTCCTTACTTGGAAAAGTCTCTGACTCTCTTTAAGCTTCAGCTTTCTCGTTTGTAACTGGGGGACATTATCAGTACTTACCATGGAGTTGTTATGAGAATTAAATGAGACAACTCGTGTGCTTTCTTGAACAGTGCCCAGCAGGGGTGGGGGTTCAATACTGGGTAACTGTTATTATCAGCTCTCTGAGTCTTTCCTGACCCTCCCGATAAAAATGGCCTCTGCCCCACCTTACACTCAAGCCACAGCCTGGCTTTGTCTTTCATCTTCTGCCCTTGAAGGGAAGATCCCTGTTTCATTCACACCCACAGCATCCAGTCAGAACTCAAATAATGAGTGAGAATTTAAATGATTCCTGTGAGACAGGGAGGAAAAAGAAAGAACTTAGAAACAATGATGTCTATTGGCAGAAATACGCAACTACTGCCAGCTACCAAAACAAAAAACAAAACCAGATTGAATTGCTGGAGCTTGGAATTAAGCTTGCTGGTCAGAGGGAAGTGAACATTAAAGATAGACATCCTACTACTCAAATGTGGGCCCTGAGTGTCACCTGGGAGCTTATTAGAAATGTGGATTATCAGACCCTATGCCAGACCCAGAGAATTAGCATCCGAATTTTTTACAAGATGACCCCTATGCATGCTAAACTTGAGAACCACTGGGTAGACCAGTGGTTCTCAATCTTGACCACACACTGGAATCATCTAAGGAGCTTTTCAAAATCCTGATGCCCAGACTATATCCCAGAATAAACAAAATGAGATTTTTGTTTATTTTTACAGCTCACCAGGTTATTCTAATACACAGCCCAGGTAAGAACCACTGGTCTAGACCAACCCTACAATTTATAGGTCAAGAAACTAAGGTCCAGAGGCGTAAACTGATCTGCCCAAGTTCACACAGCAAGTGACCATGCTTGGGACTTGAGCCCAAGTCCTCCAACTCCATGGCTCTGCTTCACGGCCCTGCAGCAGAGCTTGGGAAATGGGGTAAGGTGAGGGAGCCCCAGGCCTCCCTTTCTGGCTTGGCATTGTCATGGCTGGATCCTGAGAAGGAGCTTCCTGGATATAAGTGGCCATACTCATATGCCTTTGAATTCCCTAGTGGGCTGTGTCCACGGGGGCCTCATCCTCTGAGGCAGTAGGTCCCAGGAGCCCTGAACAAGGTAGGATGCGTCTTTCTAACCAGTGGCCAGTCTCTGGGCTAAAACAGACCCACATTCGCACCCAGCCAGCCTGACCCTGCCATTCCCATATACCCGTGTCTTCCCAGAGTCAGAGTGTTCAGGGACTGTCCCACCACCCAGACCGCACAATTCTCAGAACTCAGGTGAGGTTTCTGAGCCCCCACAGCCTCAGCTCCTGGCTCCTCTCAGAACTGCTTGGGACAGGCCCACGTACAAGTCAGCAACCGCGATGGTCTCGAAACCAGCAGGCTAGAGACTCCCGTGACTTGTTTTTGCTCTCTTGTCAGGCTTTTTGGGGGGTGTGTGTCTCGCAAACCTCTGATTGTTTCTGCTTTATGACTTTTTCTGGTATGTTTTTGAAGTGGCTTTTTGTTATTCTGCCTCAGCTCACTCACCTTTCTCAGCAGCTGTGGAAAACATTCAGCCCTCTGCTGTCCGCTAAGCGCCTGGATTCCATGTAAACAGCTCGCCTGCCGGCCTGACCAGGCGGCACAGGTCAGGAGGGTTTGGGCCTGTCGAGCCTTTGAAAATAATCACGTAGCATAAAGCTTCCCCAGGCTCAAGGAAGAGGATGGGGTAGTCACAGAAAGCAGAAGGAGCTTTCTAGGCACACACAATTATTGATGGCTCAAGCAGGTCTGTTCTGCAGCCACGGGGCAGGCAAGGATTTTCCTTCCGTGAAAATCAGGCCTGCTGGAAGGGCACACACCCGCCAGGCGCCTTTCTGGTGTCTTCTCTTGAAAATTGAGGAGCTATGTTGTCCAATATAGTGGCCACTAATCACATATGGTTATGGAGTACACACGTGATTATGAGGTTATGAGGCTAGTATGACTAAGGAACTGAACTTCTCATTTCATTTGCTTTTACTTAATTTTAATTAAACTTAAATTTCTTTGTGTGGCTACTGCTGCTGCATCGGGCAGCAGCAGATCTCAAAGTTGGCCGTATTTGGGGAGATGTAATATCCTCTGGGCCCCCTATCCACCCCTGGCAATTTTGATTTATTGGCATACAGTGTGGACTAAGCAGTCAAATTTTGAAAGCTCCCATCTAATGTGCAGCCAAGTTTGAGAGCCTCTGACCCAAAGGCCTTCTAACAGCTCTTCAAAATCTGACTTCCTACATTTGTATTGGTTTCTACAGTTTCCAAAAGTTGAGGACCAAGAAGTAAACTTAGAGAATCAACTTTAAAATATTTTTCCATGTTCTACACATAATACATGTTCACGGAAGAACATTCAGAGGAACAAAAAGAAGAAAGTTAAAATCACTTAAAATCCCACCACGCAAACAAAAGGTTTAGATGTAAATCCTTCCAGGCACTTTCCCATGGATATATCTGTATATTTTCTTTAAAATTGGGATCATACCATGCTTTCTATTTCATAATTGGCTTTTGTCACTTCCCTTTTTTGGTTAACAAGTATTCACATATCATGATTTGTAATGGCTACATGATATTCTATCAGATACATCAACCACAATTTATTTATCCAACTCCATATTAATATTGGTCCCAATTCTGCTATTGTTTTAAAAAAAAAAAAACATTGCTATGAATGTAACAATAGCAATATATTTATGCAAAACCATCCATTAATCCCTTTGGAAAAAAAGAGAGGAGAGGGGCGAGGAAAAGGGGGAAAAATAAAAGAAAATAATATGGTCAAAAGGCATACAAAATTCTAAGTAATTCAAATTTACTCTCTAGAAAAGTTGAACCTGTTTACGTTCCTACCAACAGGGTGCGAGAGTACCTATTTTTATGCACTGACACGGGGGATTGAGCTTCTCAAATTTAATAAGGTTTAAACCACCACCAACAGGCAACTCATTGTTGTGAAGTTCAGCACACATTTAATGAGCACTGACTGTGCCAGGGGGTGCCTCAGGTATTGGTAATAGAGATGAATGGACCACATCCCAACCCTCGGAGAAGGGAGGAATTGAAGGGCTTGGCTTTAAGTTGGGAAGAACAATATAGGTGCTAAATAGAGGTACCACAGTCACAGGGCAGAGCAGGGAAGAAAAGCCCATGATTCTTTGTGGCAATGCTGGGAAGTCTGAGATGGGTAGTTGAGCTGGCTCGAGGATGAATACAGGCACTGGCCATCAGTAAGAAGTGTGGTGTTTGGTAAACACCATAAGGTGCTGGAGGCTCAGGGGACTGGATAGGTGTCACTTCCAGCTCCTATATTTCTCAACTTCCCATGATCAGGAAGCTTCTCCTTGGATCTGTCCCACAGCCTCTTAGAGCAGCTTAAATCCCTTCCCTCTGGCAATTTGTAGGGGGAACAGAAGACAACTTGGTTATGGTTTCCATAAAATCACCTTCAGAGGCTTCTAGCTCAATACAATACCAAGCATGGTATAGCATGTTTTTATTAGGATTATTCACTCCTTTTTTTTAAAAAACAACAATATTAACATGCAATGTCATTACGTCCATTAAAAGAAAAAAGAGAGTTTCAGAAGTCCAGGTCACAGGGCAAAAGCTGGGGTCCAGAGCCCAATTTGCATACCATTCTTAGGCTAGCTAATGACAACCCTACATAAAGAAGGAGGCAGCCAGTTCAAGTTCTGGCTCTCCTGGCTAGGACTGTAGGGGAATTCTCTTTATGTCACTGAACCTATAAAACATGGGTTGTAGGAATAGTGAAAAATTAGATTTGAGGGATGGGAAAGCATTCAAATTAATAAGAAGAATAAGAGTAACCTATGACTCTTATCAACGTAGGTCCATGGTCAAGTGAGCCAGGATCTTGCTTTCTGTTTACATGAGAGTCTATAACCACCACCAACCTCACCCACCCCCAACCCCCCCACACACAATCTTTAAACCAAGTCTCTGACGTACTAGCATTTCAGGAATCAGGCAAGTCCCCAAAGGTGTCCTTACTTCAGAAGTTCACTAAAAACGATTTAAGGAACTTGCCCAACTATGACTTGTAGTCGGGAGGTAGGAAGGGTGTGACAGCCATGGGACCTTTGAGTGTTGGCTCCCCTTTTCCACCCTTTGTTGACCGACACTCCCACTTTCCCTAATTCTGCCCTATGAGGTTAGGGACAGGATCAAATTTCCCACCTGCTCTGCCTTCCCCTTCCTCTTCTCTTTACAGTTCTGTGACATGTGTCCCTGGAGAGTTCCCCACATCATCACAGAACAAAAACAAAAACAACAAAGAAAAAATACCAAACCTTCCCCCTCCGTCCCCGCCACTCCACTGTGGGACACCCACATGATGGGGGTTCTTTAACTCAAGTTTCTAATACTTAGAAATGAAATGGCCTTTTTTATTTTTCACTTCTGCTATTTACACAGAAGTGACGGCCAGAGACCTCTGTGCTAAACCCACCATAATTCAAGTTTATTTTTAGATTTCTCAGCTGTCGATATCTACAAAATGCCAAAATGGGCTCCGGTGATTCAGTCAACAAGAGGAAGGAGAGAGAGGCAGACGTGAGCACTGTCGAGAACCCGGCTGGGCGACTCACTGATTCCATTTCTTTTCATCCCCGCAGGGATTCTGAAAAAACCCTATGATCGATCGTATTTTCGTAGCTATTGAAACTAAGGTTCTGGGTAATTAAGCGATTCAGTCAAAATCAAACAATTAGTCAGTGGTGGGACCTGGATTTGAAACCAGAACTTACTCAAAAGCCAAAGTTCTTTGCACTACATCCTCCCACTCTCCCTGTCTTTCTCTTGTTCCCACAGCAGGTTTACACGTACCTTCTTTACCTGAGTGGTTGCACACTTCCTGCCCTAGGCACCTGTAGCTTGCCTGTTTCTACTTTGGGACAAAGATAGGGTCAACCAGACAAGGTTCTAGAAGTTTTAGGGTCCCTCCCCCCAAAATAAACAGTGACACAGGCCTCATTCCAACCCATTTAAGTGACTGACAACTTTCCCCTGTGGACTGTGGTGGGAGGGAGAGCAGAAGCAAGTCGGAACTCTCTATAGCAACATAGGAGGTTGCTGGATTTGGAGCTACACAGATCTGGGTGGGAATCCCAGCTTGAAGACTTAGGCACTTAAATGTCACTAAGCCTTCACTTCCTCATCTATAAAACAGCAATGATATACCTACTTGGCAGGGGAGTGGAGAGACCCAAATGAGATGATGTGAGGGGAAGGGCCCAGGTCAGATTCAGGCACGTAGTCAATATCCAGTAAATGTTTCCTTCTCTGCTTCTCTCACCTCCTCAGGAGACGGGTACCAGGGAGCCTGGCGTGCAGGGAGCTTTGGTACCTATCTCTGAAGAAGCTCAATAGATTCACTTAGGCCTGCCCTGAACATTTGCAGGGCCCCGGGAAGACTACTAACAGAGGCCTACATGCCCAGATATTTATTTATGTCATAAACCAAGCTAATAAGCTGTTCCCTAAAATAAGTTATATCTTGTTTTGAAAATATATGTTTCCATAATGAAAAAATATATTTCATAATGACCTAGAAGGCCATGTTCAAATTTAGAATTCTCAGACTCCTTGGAGACCTTCTGTCGAGCCTCCAGCCCCTAGCCTGGACCTGTAGTTAGTTCCCTTCTCTTCCTATTGCCTGCGCTGGCCTGCTGTCTAAGCTCTTTCTACACCCCCCATAAAGAGCCAGCCTTTGGCCACCTTTGAACGTAGGAGTTTGTGAATCCTGGGACCTGGAACATGACACTGAAGTAGAAACACAGACTCGCCAGTCCTTTACCTGACAGACAGGAGTCCCCTCAGAAGCCTGGACACAGGCCTCCCTCTGCACGGGTCCATGGGTACCACTGCATTCTTCGAAAGTGCTGTTTGCTTGTCACTCTAAGTGGGAATTCCTGCAGTGAGCTGGAGCCACAATAGTTACCCCATCCTTCCTCCTGCTTTAAACCCCAAACCTGACATTTGAAAGAAAATTATATTTTTGACCGTTTGATTCAATTTGAAACAATCTTTGTCTTTCTCCACTCCTGGAACAGGGGCCAACGAGAAGGAGACTCTGGCTTACATGCATTCATATTTGCACAAAGAATCTTCTCAGTTCTATTTTAGTACTTTGCTTAAAAAGGTTTTGCTCCAGAAACGATAAACAGAAACCAGATCTGTAGTTGCCAGGGGCTGGGGGTGGAGGAAGGGTTGACTACAAAGGGGTATGAGGGAATTGGGGGGGTGTGACAAAACGGTTAAATACCATATCTTGCTGGTGGTAGTGGTTACACAACTGTCTGTGTTTGTAAAAACCCCTAGAAATGTACACTAAAATAGGTGAATTTTACTGTATGTAAATTATATCTTAAAAAATGATGTAATAAAAATTATTTCTGCAGACTGCCTTTTATGAAAGGAACAGGATTTGAAAGAAGAATGTGTTCAGGCATCTAAAAAAATTGCCTTTCGTGCAACATTTAGTGAGTCAGTTTAGTGGATATCTGTCACATTCGTAGCTGCCATCGTCTTATGGATAGCCTTTCTTCTGGAGGAGATTCCCTGGTTATTATCCTGCCTACCCAAGTAGAAAACAAGAACTCAAACTCCCAACTTCCCTTGCAGCTAGGACATGGGCATATGACCTACTCTCCACCAATCAGAAGCACTCATGAAGACTGATTCAGAAATGAGTACTGGATGGACACCAGGGCTGCAATGGGGCTTCCGTTTTTGTTGACATGGCAACAGCAGAGGCTTCTGACTTTGGGGCTTTCCGTGGTTGTGAAGTTGAGTTTCTGGGTACCAACTAGTGTTGTGTAGGGGAGGAAGATGGACAGGTGAGTTCATTCCTCACTCTCTGCTACTGGCTATGAGCCTCCTTTGGGAAGCTCCTTGACTTCTCTGAGTTTCTATTTCCTCATCTGTAGAACGGACATCACAGTGCTTACCTCACAGGATGGTTGTGAGATTAAACGAGGTGATTCAGGGCCTAGCATGCAATAGGTGCTGAATAAGTATAAGCTCCCATCCTTCTTCGAACGACAGGTAAGATCCTTGAAATTGGTGACCTGCCTTATCAGCCTGGAAGCTTCCCCAGAACAGGGACTCCATGAGCTTTACTCAGAAGCCAAAGTAGACATTAACCTTTAGGAGCAGGGGCACGTGACCACGTAGGTAGCTAGAGATAACCCCATTAAGCTTTCTTCCTATGCCCAGCTCCTCCCTGGCAGTACCAAGGTGTGGCCACTGTTTCACGAGCCCTAGGTGGAGCCTGTTTGGGGCCAAATCAACAGAAAAATGCTTCAGTTTAACACCCCTTGGTTGGGCACCAAGAATTTGCCAGGTGCTATATTAAGCATCTAAGAAGTAAATAGAGTGCCACTTAGTTGTAACATGACGCAGGGAGAAAGATGCAGACATGCCTATGATACCAATTAGACTGAGAGATGCAATCATAGCGATAGGAACCACATACTATGGGCCCGAGGCACCAGGAATTCTTCAGGAAGTGGGGGCTCTTTGAGCTGGGTCTTAAATGATGAGTTAGAGTCTAGCAGGGAGAGATCTGGGAGCCAGAGGCATCTTAGGCCAAGAGAAGACCATGTGGAAAAACCCAGAAGAATTAAAGTGCTCGGTGTTTTCGGGGGGGGGGGGGGACAGGGGGGGCAAGTTGGCCCAGAATGGTTGGAGCACAAAGTGCGTACAGGTGGGACGTCAGAGACTGAGGCCAGAGCTAGTGAATGGGCTGGCCTCAGAAGGGCTTTGAATGCCATGAAGAGGGCACAAGAGGAGGAAAAAGTAGCATGGGCTCCTTAAACAGTTGTGAGGGAAGAAATAGGATAGTTTCAGGGCTCCCCCAAGCTTTTCTTTCTGACCAAAGCTCTACTAGGATTTCCTAAATGTACACAACCTATACTATTTTGAACCCCACAGCCCCTCCAACAGATGATCAATGAGATCCCCCAAAACAGAGAAGACATCCAAGGTCATCTGGGTTGAATCCCCAGATGAAGAAACGAGAGGTGGTGCTCCTGGAAACTTGGCTGGCTGAGCTGAGACACTCTCTGCCACCGCGACAGACAGTTTCAAGCTAAGCAAACACAAAGACACCTGGATTTTCTAATAACTAAAATGCACAAACTCAGTTGCGAAATATATAGGATTTGCCCAGTGATGGGTTCAGTTTAGGGGTGGGAAGTGAGCACTTGATTTCTCATTCACCGCATGCCATGAGACCAATACCATCATTTCCTGCCCCTGCTTTCACTACAGAGGCTATTTCAGTCCAAGTTTTCCATCGCCCTTGCCACTTTGCCAAGATAAAGTTTACCACAGAAGTCAACACCAGGTCTTACTGAGGGGAAAAAATAGTCAGGGGGATTCAGGGTTGCCCTCAGCCACACAAAGGGGCTCTGGCTTGGAGCTACTGGGGATAGTAGGAGAGTGTGGCCAGCTCCCTCTCCCTCCCCCAGTTGGCAGAAACTAGAATGGCATGAGGTTTTGCTAAGCAATTCTGGAAGAATAACTTGCTCCCCTGCTTTTCCTTTCACCTGCCTTCAGATCCCCGTTCTTACCTACCCACCCCTTCCCTCAAGGAGCTTGGAGACATGAAAAACACATGCCTATAAACCCTTCCTCTCGATGCCCAACAATGAACTCATGCAGCAAAACAGGAAGCATCTTTTTGTCAAGACAAACCCATTGTGTTCTCTGTACGTGCAAGTCCTGACAAGTGGCAGGAAACTGCCACCAGGCCGTGAAAACAGGTGTTAAGGTGACCTGAGACCTCCCACTGGCCTCTGCCTAACCCTCCCCTTTTCTTCCTCCTGGAGAGATGCCGCCTTCCTCCCTGCAGCCTGACAATCCTGTCACCTCACACCTGTTGGTCCTTCCCCTATTGGTGGCCCAAGATCTGATTAAGACTTTAAAAGGCCCTACACCCTAAAAAGAGTATAGTCTCTCTCCAAGTAGAATTCCTAATATGGACCAGACAACATGAAATATACACATACGCTGAAGATAAAAGAGCTTCATTGTTAGATTTTCTGATTACAAAATTCCAGGTAAGTTCAAAACAGAAACTTTCTTACATTTGGAGTTCTCTGTCTGGCTGTGGCCCTAAATCTGTGCCCAATCTGCCTGATGGGTGGCCCAGCTCTGGTGGAGGCCCACTCTCTTCATCGTCCCACGGGAACAGATTGTTCCCAATTGAAATAAAACAGGGGTTAAAGGTGGGTGCAGGGCTTAAGAGGTGTGATCTTGGACTTTGCCCAAAGGGACTGGCAGCCATAGGACACTCTGGGTGGAACTAAAAAATTGGTACTTTGACCAGAGCTCCCTGTGCAAGAAAGACAGGACTGAGTTTCCGCAGATCTGGCTCCCTCCAGGGGGCTCTGGGTCTGCTTCCTTCGACTGGGTCTCTCCAGATCAGAGACCTCCTAGACGGTCTTTCTTCTTTCTGGCTCTGTTAGAGACTTGCCCTGTTCTTTCTCACAATAACAGGGGCTGAGTTTCTGGTAGGCTAAGCGATGTTTGATCTTCTAGGTCACCAAGCCATCAGTGTTGGTCTGAATGACCATGAAGACTTCTTCCAGGTTCTGTTCCCTGCTCCTTCTCAGAAACCTTTGTTTGTGGGTAAGACTTCCCAGAGAGAGTACACAGAGAACAGGGCCAAGTGCAGGAAGCCTTGTCTGAGGGCATCTTTTCCAGGCAGAAACAGAACAACCATGGCCTGAGCCCTTTAGGTCATGACTAGCATCAGCTTGGCATGGTGGGAAAAGCCCTTGAGCTTGGAGTCAAAGGTCAAACCACTTCTTCTCTTTGAAATCTCAGTTTCTTCCATCAGAAAATGTAAACCTACCAAACAGAGCACTGAGGGAAAATGAGATACAATGTAAGAATGTGGTTAGACATGTGGAAGCCCCATACAAGTGTGTAGACTTATTATTTCCCATTAACTGACACTCTCTTTTGTCAGTAGCTGACCATGGCTTAGTATGAGGAGGCCAAGTTTAATAATACGGCTCTCCTTGTCTCCTGAACTCCCAAACTGAGTGATTCTGAGAAAGTAAGCAACCTGTCCAAGGTCTGCTAGACAAGATTACTGACCACTCAGCATTATCCTCCTCCCTTCGCCTGGGTCACTCCCACTCTCCTCACATGTCACTTGTTCCATAGCCTTCCCGATACCCCTGCTATGTGCTCCTATGGTATGTTGGCCTTGCCAGCCCCACCCCCCCAATATTAGCTCTTACTACATTGTATTATAATTGTGTCTTCCATTATTTTTGAAATATTATAAAATATTTAATGCATAAAAGTATAAAGAATAATACACTGAGACCTTTGTCCACCACAAACAAAGCATTATCAACACAGTTTAAGCTCCTGGATACCCCTCTCCTGTTGCATCCTCTTTCTTTCCCACCCTGGATTTAGTGCATACCGTTTCATGCATGTTTTTACATTTTACTGCTTAAGGGTAATTGCCTTTTTATTTTTCCATCTCCCCTACTGTTATGGAAGGAATGTTTTGCGCCACCCCCCCAACCCACCAAATTCATATATTGAAGCTCTAACCCCCAGTGTGGCTACATTTAGAGGTGAGGCCTCTAAGGTAGTAACTAAGGTTATATAAGGTCATAAGAGTAGAGCCCTGATCAGATAAAATTAATGTTTTTATAAAAAGAGATGCCAGAGAGCTCACTTTTTCTCTCTCTCTCAACACTTGCACATACTGAGAAAAGGCCATGTAAGGACATAGTGAGAAGGCAGCCATCTGCAAGCCAGGAAGAAAGGCTGAATCTTGATCTGGGACTTCCAGGTTCTAGAACTGTGAGAAAATAAATGTCTGTTGTTTAAGCCACCCAGGACTAACCCAGGACTAACCACATGGACTAACCCACCCACCGTGCTCCATGTGAACGTGAGGAGCCCAGGGACCATGGGTATTTATCTCTGTATCTGTAGAGTCCAACACTGTGCCTGGCACATAAGTGCTCATCAAATACTCGTTGTCGAAGGCACTGCAGAAGTCCAACAGGTTATCCTAGGGTCCATTCCCTGAGAGCAGGGTTTTCTCTGCTCTGCCATGATAGCTGTCCTATTCAAGCTGCGGCTGAGACTGGCCCCAACAAAGTAAATTGAAAAGGAAGAAAGGAACTTCCAAGAAAGAGGTGGAGGGAGCAGTGGCCTCTTGGGAAAAGGTTGAGGTCACCTCATCAATCAATCAAATGTTTATTAAGCACATGCTTAGTAGGTATTCAGTGTTGAACAGCCCCCATTTCTATAAGGCAATCAGTCTGGAATTCCACTGACAAAAATCAGTGGAAGAACAAAAACCAGGTGGTCCAAAGATGCACAATGCATTTGCTTCTCTTATGGGCATGTCCTTTGTTCAGACACTTGGGAGTATCCATGGCACTCCAATTGGAGGACACGAAATCGGAAAGCTTGCCTTTACTTATAAAGCAACCCACATCCTCAGCACAGCTTGGACATGAGGGGCTCCACTCTCACAAGCCCCAGAGCAACAATAAGGGGCTTCACTTCTAGAGTCCGCGCTTTGACTTTTAAGGTTCTCCCGAGGGAGAAGCAGCAGTCTCAAAGAACTGGCTTCCAGTTCCTTGCTAGGCAGGCAACACATACTCTTAACAAGAGGTATGAGACAGAACCTTCCGTGATAGGGGATATCACCTATGGGACCCATTATTGAACGATACCAAACAACATTTTAAAAATCTGTTTTTATAATCACAACACTATTTGAGGCAATGAAAAGACTACCATAAAAGTACATGGCACAGTCTTGTTTTAAAGAAGCAGAGTCTATTCTAGAATATAGTTCACATGCTATTGTTACACATGCCAATTTGGGTATCCAAAGTGCCGTGGGAGTTCAGAGAAGGGAAGGCAGCGAAGGGAGGCCTGCCTGGGCCTCAAAGGATGGGATGGGATTTGCAAAGTCATACTGGGTTCCTCTTATACTGTCCCTCTTATAAAGAATGGATGCACAGTGTCTAATTGCATGCTAATATGCAGAGGGGAAGCTCACAATCAGAGTTGAAAAATACTAGGGAATCCCCATTGTCTAGCTCAGAAGCCAGCTAAGAAACTAAAACTACAGGCTCCCAGGCCAAAGTGTGCAATTTCCACACAGTCAGAGTTGGAGGGGTTGGGAAAGACAGTGAGAGGAGGGAAAGGGTCTGGGGTGGTCACCATCACTTAGCATCAGGCTGAGGCTACTGAGGAGATTAGAATCTGGAGCAGCCCTTTATCCCCCTGACAACATGGTACATCGAACAAAAAGCTCTTCAGTACTGCCCGGGATTCTATGGACACTCTTGATCTGGGACCTTCTATTGGGGTCTATACCAGCTGGAGAACCAAGAAAATCCTTGAGTATAATGAGGATTATCCTGAGAAAGGAGCCTGGAGATTATGTGGTCCAGTTCCACTACTTTTCAGAAGGGCACCCAAGAACTAGAAAGAGTAAGTGACTTGCTCAAGGTCATATAATGAGTTATAGCAGAGGCAAAACTGGAACACCAGTCTTCTACTTCCAAAATCACTTTTTCTTACAAGTGTCTGGCACAATGGAAAAGGGCAACAGGAGGAAGCATCTGAAACAGTTCCAAACTGAATTTGTTCTGCCCTTCCTTACCAACACCCTGCCCAGATATAAACCCTGAGAGTCTTTCCCACTTAAGTCAAGAGATTGCTGATATTCCCAAAAGCCAGTGGGCCCCAAATGCCAATGATGAGAGCAGCCAAAACCTTTGGGCGGGAGGGAAAGTTTGGTGAGGGCTCCTGTGCCTCTGTTTGGGGAATTTGGAATAACAGAGAATGGCTAAACAGTGGAAAGGGTACCACAAGAAAGGCCTGCACTTCAGAGTCTCAGACGCCATAGCTTAGGGGTCGCCTAGGCAGTCCAATCCCTTCACTTTACACTTGAGAAAATGGATGCCCAAAGAAGAGAAGCAACGTATCCAATATCATCCAGAGAGCTGGTGAAGAGCTAAACTCATGGCACTATGCCCCAAGTGAATGTTCTTCATAACTCTGGGGAGAAAAGCTGTTCTACCTACTTGCCTGCCTCCATTCCAGCTCTATGCAATCTTGGCTTTTCTTTCCTTCTTTTAGGTATAGTCTCATCTCATGCTTGGTCTTCGTTGTAATGTAGAAAACAAGGGTGTCATCTAACCTTAACTTCTTCTGTGCCTTAAAATCCTTGGGGACAGGAATCACCTTGTATCAGTCAGGGTCGAAGCAAACAAGACCCGCTCTAGGTATTTCAAACATAGGGAATTTAATATAGGGAGCCAATAACACAGACGATGGAAGAGCTAAGAAGTCAAACAAGAAATGGTGAGGCCACCTAGAGATTAATAACAACAGGAAGTTGCCATCGTCCTAGCGCTGGAAGGACACTGGGAGAAGGTGTCTAGAAATTATCCAGCAATATAGATAGATAGGTATAGATGTAGAGCAGGGGTGTCCAAACTTTTTTTTAATATTTTTCACCTAGGGCCATATACGGTAAAATACACAAACAGCTGGGCCACTCACTCGAGGTGAAGTACGTATTGCCTCACCTGGTTTATTTAAGTAAACTAAATATATTTTTGGAATTTGCTGCAGGCCAATTAACAATGGATTGCGGACTACAGTTGGCCCGTGGGCCGCAGTTTGGACACCCCTGATATAGATATAAATATAGGCATAGATAGATATATAGATATAGATTATAGACCATGACCGGGAATTCAAAGTTGGTTCAACATACAAAATCAATCTATGTAATACAACACATTTAATAGAATAAAGGCTAAAAAAAAAAACCAATGCCATTCAATGGACACAGAAAAAGCATTTAACAAACTGGAAATAGAAGGAAACATGACATACAAAAAGTAACTCAAAATGGATCAGAGATAAATGTCAGAGCTAAAACTGTAAAACTCTTAGAAGAAAACATAGAAATAAACCTTTGTGAACTTGAATTAGGCAATTATTTCTTAGATATGATACCAAAAGCACAAGTGACAAGAGAAAAATAAATTAATTGGATCTTAAAATTTTAAAGTGGTGTGCTTCGAAGGACATCACCAAGGAAGTGAAAAGACAATCCATAGAATGGGAGAAAATATTTACAAATCATATATCTGATAAAGGGCTAGTATCCAGAATATGTAAAGAACACTTACAACTCAACAATAAAAAACAGAAAACTAACCCAGGCCCTCACCCCTGAAGGATTTGAGCCCTTGGTTGCCTTGCCTTTGTCAGGCTATGATTGCCACCTGTTCACCCTGTCACCAGGCATCAGTGCACCAAGAGACGCCCCAGTAAAATCTCAAGTTCCAGTCACACTCCTCCCCACCTGCACTCTACATCAGCAACCCAGCTTCCTCATAATAATCAAAGATAATTGCCCCCATCAGTCTGGTAACTCTTCCCTTTGCCTTCTATTTCACTAGTATAAGTGATAGGTAACATTTATAGATGCAGGTTCAGCAGAACATTTAGTAAAGGCTTTTCTAGTGGAAATATTTCCCCAGACCCTGGGAAGAGGGCCCCAGGTCTGGTGCAGCACAAATTCCACTAGGGTCACTGAGAGTGATTGAGAGGGGTCAATCCTTGGTTCCTGAACATTTGAATTCTAACTGTTGAGGTACAGTCTATCAACTATTGGTTCAATGCCTATACCACGTTGTGGAGGACAGCTCTGTATTAATCATGTTTTGTTTTGTTTTCTGTATGTCATAATGGTTTGACATCTTGGGGCCTTGTTAATCCTAAAGAGACCGCCCTTCCCAGAGCTAGTGAATTCTTACAGATAGTGCATGGTTTGCCTCCATATACACCCAAGCAAACCAACCAATCCAGAGCCTATACTCTGCCCTACCATCTCTATGAGGCTTTTATATACCAGGAGACAATATTTCTCGGCCCTAATTTCCCCAGCGCCAGGCATCAGACAACGAGGGGCAGCCCTACACCCTAGAGGCTGATAAAATTATTCAAACTAGCCAATCCCAAACCTAGTCAGCCCATTCTCCCTGCCTCACTCATTCCTTTTCTTGAAATCCACAGTAAAGCCTTTTGTCCCTGCATTCCCCTTGCTCTTTCTTGCCTCCTGACAGACCTAGGTGCTTCCCCATAAGATGATTGATAGATAGATAGATAGATAGATAGATAGATAGATAGATAGATAGATAGATAGATAGATAGAGATAGATAGATAGATAGATAGATAACCAACCCAATTTAAAAACAAAGAATTTAAATAGACATTTCTCCAAATAAAATATACAAATGGCCAAAAAGCACACGAAAAGGTGTTCAATATCATTAATCATCAGTATAACGCAAATTAAAAACACAGGGAGAAACCACCTCATACCCACTAGGACGGCCAGAATAAAAAAGACAGAAAATAACACATTTTGTGAAGGATGTGGAACCTTCACACGTTGCTGATGGGAATGTAAAACGGTGAGGCCACTATGGAAGACAGTTTGACAGCACCTCAAAATGTTCAACACGTAGTGACCACAGGACCCAGCAATTCCACCTGCAGGCATCTACCCAAAAGAAATAAGAACATGTGTCCACACAAAACTTGCACATGCATGTTTGTAACAGCATCATTCATTATAGCCAAAAAGTGGAAACAACCCAAATGTCCAACAGAGGAAGAATAAACAAAATGTGGTATATTCATACAATAGAACGTTATCGGGCCATAAAAAGGAATGAGGAAATGATACACGCTATAACATGGATGAACCTTGAAAACATTATGCAAAGTGAAAGGAGTCAGACACAAAGGACACATATTGTATAATCCTACTTATGTGACATGTCCAGATAAAGTAGATTTGGGAGACAGAAAGTAGATTCGTGGTTACCAGGAGCTGGGGGCGAGGTCAGAGGGGAGATGGGGAGGCATTGCTAATGAGTATGGGGGGTTTACAGGGGGAGGCGATAACAAAAAAGCTCTAAAATGGACTGTGATGATGGTTGCACAACTCTGTGAATATACAAAAACTGGTAATACTTTAAAAGGGCAAATTTTATCAGATGCTGGACTTAGGTGAGTACTTCTTTAGGTATATAAATGTTGAATAACTATGGTGCACACCTGAAACTATAATATATTATTTTACGTTAGCTATAGTTTAATTAAAAATCTTTTTTTTTTTTAAGGGCAAATTTTACATGTGAATTGTGTCTCAGTAAAGCTGTCATTTTCAAAAAAGGAAAAGAAAAGAAGCTGGAAGGGGAGGGGAGGGGAGGGGAGGGGAGGGGAGGGGAGGGGAGGGGAGGGGAGGGGAGGGGAGGGGAGGGGAGGGGAGGGGAGGGAAAGCAGGGAAGGGAAGGGAAGGGAAGGGAAGGGAAGGGAAGGGAAGGGAAGGGAAGGGAAGGGAAGGGAAGGGAAGGGAAGGGAAGAGAAGAGAAGAGAAGAGAAGAGAAGAGAAGAGAAGAGAAGAGAAGAGAAGAGAAGAGAAGAGAAGAGAAGAGAAGAGAAGAGAAGAGAAGAGAAGAGAAGAGAAAAGAAGGTACATTTTGGTATGTCCCTTCTCTTCTACCTTCCATTATCTGCCAGTGCCTCCCATTTGCCAAACCTACCCAGAAGCCAGAGGTCAAAGTAGTTTGGGAAATGTAGTCCACTGTGACACAGAGCAGGGCAAGGGAAGGATGGGGTACAGTTCTCACAGCTTTCACTCCTCTCTGACACCCGCACACGTGGTATTCAGGCTATAAACATTTGTTGAATCAATAAACGGCCCCTATTCCCCTGCCTTGGGCTGGGCCGCTCTTCTTCACTCTTCAAGGCTGCTTTGGGAGTTTTTAAAATATAAATGACCTGATGATTCATAATCCTATGACGAGTGAGTGGGCCATCACTCTGTTACCTTATCATATGCCGTGGTCCCAGAAGACACAGAAAGCGCCCTGGGTGAGGCTGAACTGGAGGGAGGAGCAGGAGTGGGAGGGGCAGCGAAGAAGGTGGTTCCTCTCACAACTTAAAAGGGGCTCATACCACTTCCTCCCCAGACTGGGGAGCTCAAGCCCCAGCACCGCCTTCCTGTGTGGTTTCAGCTGCCCAGAGAGTGTCATGGACTTGGGTGAGTGAGCCTCCTTGTGTGAGAAAGAACAGTAACGGGGTCACTTTGACACCCAGACTGACTTTGTGGAATGGGGGTAGAAGGCATGGGGGAGCCCACCGGAGAAGTCTGGTTCTGTGGGTGGGGATCAGTGGCTGCTCCCAGAGAATGTCACCCTGTTCTTCCAGGCACGAAGAGTGCATCTTTCAGGCCTGGGGAAGGGGGTGAGCATTGTGACCAGGACAGACAAAGGGGTCGGAGTCGTGTCTTCTAGAACAGTAGGTACTGAAGAGGGCAACAGGACAGGGGTTAGTGGTGATCTGGACAGCACCTATTCTCCCTGTCAGCTTGGGGTGATGGGTGAGGCTCTTGGGACCTGTTTCATTAGGAAAAAATTTTCAGAGGGCTCCGGACTCTCCCCTCCCCCTGCAATTCCCACCTTTCTCCTCTGCTGACTAGGGATTCAAATCGCTGTTCTCTTGGGGTGAGGTGGAGGAGCAAATTCAAGGTGACTGCATTGTGCAAATGATACCAGGCAATGCATGCAAGCTGGGTTGTCTCTCAGTTACACATGTCACCTGCTTTGCCATTGCCTCTCTCAGGCTAAAGGCTGGGTGAGCAATATAAAATGGGACAGCATGGGGCACTCGGCTTGGAGAGGTCATCTCCCTGCCTCACTCACTTCTAGCCAGGCAAATGACTCTTCCTTTAAATAAATAAATAAATAAATAAATAAATAAATAAATAACCCATCCTCTGGTCTAACCCATCCTCTGGTCTCAACTAAAGGGAGTACAAGGGAAGCCCTGAGGGGGTTCTGAGGGGTTCGTCCAGCTCCAGATACCCCCTTTATAATCTCAGTTGTGGAGTCAGACCCACGGAGGCTACATAGAAAGGTCAGGTTCCTGGATGGCGGGCTTTCACCAGCAAGCAGGCACCACAGCAGCCTCAAAGCCACAAATGGTTGAATTTAAAAAGTGAAGGTTCCCTGATGCACCCTGTGCTGTCCTCACCCCTCCCCACCACACCACAGCCTCTTGACTTCATTTCTGCCTTTCCCGTCCATCCAGAAACCTGGTGGACGCAGCAAACTGAGAGGGTTAAAGTAGCCACCCCACCCACAGACTATCCCTAGAAGGCAGGGTGCGATTCTTACTCTGAAACCCAGGTGCTTTGGGGGTGTGAGCAGAAGACGTCTGTGAAATGAATGAATGGCCTTAAGAATGCTGAGCTGATTTCAGTGTTTTCAAATCTCTTCCAACTCCTCTCCTCCCAGCAGCCCACCCTCTAAACCCACCCCCCTCCCCAGCCATCTACCCCAACTTACCACAGTCGCAGAATGCAGACGTCACCCACTAGAGACCCTGCTCCTGACTGACCTCTGTGAAGGAAACCAAGCAGTGTCCCAGTGGTGTGCTGGGAATGCTGGAAAACCGGCTCCCCGGGGTGAACAATGGCCCTGACTTGTAGTGCTTGCCAATGTCCATAGTGTAAACTCTCCCACCACAGCTGATTTCAAGCCTCTAGCCTATTTCAAGCGATGAAATGACTGAACACAGAGTTGGAGAGAGATTACATCACTGGCTAATGAGCCTGTTAGAGCCAGCTCCAGTACACTACTGAGGGTCCTCCCCCAGACTTAGGTTTGGGGGTGCTAGAACCCATGGGCTGTGATGCTGGGAGGAAAGGCAACCTCTGGTCCAGGGGGAAAGGCTGTTCTTGCTGCTTCACTCTGCTCAAGAGAGCCCCAACGGCCAAGCACGAAATACTGGTAGGAGGGAAAGCCACTGAGAAGCTTTTGCTCAGAATAGTCTGTTTTTCTCTTCATGTGCCCAGCAGAGAGCAAGGAGTGGATGAGGGGGCAGAGTTTCTGTTACACAAAATGAAAATGCCAAACCAGAGCTGAACGGGTCTTTTTCACGATTTGAATGAGAAGCCTTGAAGTGCCTTTCCCACTTTTAACACATGGGGCCTAAGACCTCAGAATTCTCCAAAGCACGGAAAACGAAACCCGCCAAAGACTCCTCTCTCACAGCTTGGCCAAAAATGGTGGCAAAGGGAGATGCTGAAGGAATTTAGGGCCAGTCTCTCCTGATCTTCTTGGAGCTTTGCTGGGGAGAAGGGGAATGCTGTAGGCTGGGGGAGCTTTTGGAAAAATCTCTCCTCTTTGCTTGGACTTTCTTTCAGTGAACTATTAATATCATTGATTGGGGAATTCAGGCCTGACTACTCTGGTGGAGAGAAAAACACATTTATGTCAATACACCACTGTGACAGAGTGAGAGATACAGTGCTAAGAAGGTAATGGGCAAGGTGCTTGTACCAGTCAAGGGGGCCCAGGATAGGACAGGGATAGAAGACTCAATTGTCATCAGAGGCCAACAAGGTAAATTGCAGGCATGGACATCAGATGGAGTAAGTAAAGGGAAACAGAGTGAATCAGAGGGTGCAAGCCCCACTTAAAGGCATCCAAATCCAATTTTTTATAAACTCCATGCAGCCAAGCAAGTATCCTGGGGCTCAACCTGCAGGTTCCCAGATGGTCAGCTCTGGCAAAGGTTAACAGAGATAAGAAAGAAATAAGTTGAGGGGGGATGTGAAGAAGATTTTTCTTTTTCAATTAATTGAGTTAAAGGATGAGATTTGTGTTTCGGAAGGAATTCTGTGGCAGCAAAGCCTTATGTCAGGGCAGAGGTGGGATCAGCTCTGAGATGCTGGGGGCGAGAAGCAATAGAACTGGGTGAATAGTGGGATGTGGGGGAGTGAAGATTCCCTTCATGCTCCACAGAAGTCCCTATATACAGTAGGCTCATCGGAAATGTAATGTTACACAGTAGTGAGAGTTCCATTCAAATCTCACAACCATCTCTTAGCAGCTGTGTGACCCCAGGCAAGTGGCTTAACCTCTCTGGGCCTCTATTTTCTGGAATATAGAATGAGAATCACAAGAGGTAGCTCACAGGATGTTATGAGGGAGACATACATAACAACTAAGAGGCAGCACAGAAGAGTGGTTAGGAGTACAGTTGCTGGAGTCGGACTAGTTCAAAGCCCAGCTCCACAGCTAGCAAGTCATGACCCTGGGAAAGGTACTAATCTCGCTGTGCTTCATTTTCCTCGTTGCTAAATGGGAATGATAGCAGTACCTACCTCATAGGGCTTTTGTAAAGATGAAATGATCATACATGGAAATGGTGCCTAGTGAGAACTCAGTAAATATGAATTACTTCACTAGACGAAGCAGTTGATATCATAGTGACTACAAGATTCAACCAGCTCTCATCCATCCTTGCGTGTTGTCTAAAAGAGCATCCCCAGGCCTCTCACCTTCTCTCCAGTTTCCTACCATTTTCCTGCTTCTTCCCTCCCCTTCTTCCGTCCGCCAAAAAGAACAATTGTGTTGGCAAGTGAGGAATTCCAGAGAAGAAAAAGTTCGAGGTAGCTTTTGTGGCCAGTCGAAGGGCAGCCACGATTCCCTGGGTGGCCTGAAGAGCCTGAAAATGTGGAGATAGAAGTTCGGGGTTTGGGGGAGCAGCCAGCCAGCAATGCCCTCCTCTCAGACAAGAAGGGAGTTTCTCTTGCTGGAGATTCAGGTTGGAGTCCTAGGGAATTTTCATGATGATCCTTACTAGAAACTCAAGACCTCAGAAAATACCCAGCATATATGGCAACGACTTCTCACCCCCTGAGATTCCCAACTTCACTGGTCCCACCCAAGCTGCTGCCCAAAGCAGTTGCTTTATGACTTTGTAACAGCCAGAAATGATCTGACTCATGGCCGCCAACCAGGCCTCCTCTGCCACACAGCAAAGTTCCCCTAAGTTCCCAATTAGTTAACTTTCTTAAAAGTGTCCTGTTCTGGTCCTACAGGATCCCTGCTCATTCACCATCTCCAACACACCTGGAATGTGAAGTCACACACACACACGCACACACACACACCAGTGCCCCACCACCCCCACCCCCTACCCTAGCCAGTGGCAAAAGAAATGGGACAGGACCCAGAAGAATGCGTTAATGGAGTAAAATAGAAACACAGTTCTTGCTCCTCATATCTCACCCGTTTTAACTTGTCAAAACTTTGAGGTTTCTCGGTTCTCACTGAAAGTCAGAGCAGGCTTTCTCTAGAGTAACCGAAAGACAGCGTTTGGTTAAAGAAACCTCGAGCACTTCACATCAAGATGAGTCAGTGGAGGATGGGCAGTGAGTTCGTTGGACCCTACAGAGAGTGTGGTTAAGAGCAGACATGTGGACACGAGATCAGGGGTTTGAGGGGAAATTAAGTAAAGAAGGGGGCATGAGAGAAGGGAGCTATGAAGTCGCACAAGGATCCATTCCCTCCCAGGACTGCAAATACTCAGGTGCAAGCTGGGGATGATGGGACAGTGGCAGCCTGTCCAAAGAAATAGAAGACATAGGTAGGAAGACAGGTCCAAGTAGACAATGGAGGGCTTGACTGCCGTGTTAAGCATCAGGGACTTCTTCCTTAGGGTTGTAAGGATTTAGGAGGAGGGAGCAGTGGGGGTTGCCTCCGAGTTATGCTTTAGTAAGACGTGTCTAACAGTAGTGTGCAGTATAACTTGTTTGAGGGGGAGAAATACCTACCTGTTTATATGGCTTGGAGTCCTTCGTCCTTTCCCCCCAGGAACCACAAGCAAAGCATCCCTGCCTTAGGCACCCCCTCGGAAAACATGTACCTCAACTTGGATGTCATGTGAGGAGATCTCCAGCAGGTGGTGCTGTAGCCAAGGGCACAGACTCACTGGGAATGCGCAGCTTCCTCTTGGGAAACAAGACCCTTTGCTTGCTTGAGGGGAGTCCCAGCCTCCAGAAGGTGCTTGACGCAGGATCCCAACCATTTCCCTGTCCCTACTGAGACTGGAGGTGTGACGGGCCAGCAAGTCTTGGCTTGGCATTCATTTGTCGCCTCACAGACTCTCTTCTGTGGGCCAGACCCTGCCAGGGAACTGAGGGTCAGGTGAATGGGGAGGGGGCTACAAAGGTGAAGAAGGCACAGCTCTTTTCCTCAGGGTGCTCCCAGGCTGTTAAGTGAGATAAGATTTCTACATAAGTTACCCTGTGAACTCCCTGCTCAGAGGAAATAAGTTCCAGGTCCAGCCCTCAGCTCAGCCAGAGCAGAGCTGAGCAGCCAAGGGCCTGTCCTCCATCTGCAGCATGGCAGGCGTGCTAACCTGGCGTCCCAACCCACTGTTCAGACCCAAGGAGAGCCTCCTGACTTCCGGGCTCTGGTCAGGATCCCTTCCCACCGCTGACCTCACGTTCCCCTTCCACTCATCTCCTAAGGCCCTGGATTAGAAGCAACTAGAAGAAGAGAAAACATATACACACACTTCAGTCAAGCAAAAACAAAAAAGTAGTTACCTCAAGAAACAGTCTCCATCCCACCAGACTGCCACAGGACAGTGTCCCCTTGGTGTTTCCTCCCTTGAAGGGCGAGCAGGGCTTTCATTCATTCAGCAGTATGCAATTCCTGGTCACCTCCTCTCCTGTAGTCTGGGCCTGCGCTGGGTAAAGGGAAAGAAGGCAAGCCGAAAGGATGGGCCAGGTGACCCATTGACCCAGTCAACACTGGATCAACACTGGATCACTGTTGAATGAGAAGGTAATGGGGAGCCCCAAGGGTCCCTGAAGCACTCTCCCATCCGTCTCTAAGAGGCTAGTGAGTAACACCCCTCTCCCCAGTCCTATGAACCACCCTTTTTCTTCAGCCAGCCTCCCTCAGGAGACACTCAGGGCTTTGTATGTGGCTGACCACTCACCTGGATGCAGGTGAAATGCTCCCAATGGCTTCTGGCACCAGAGCAGTACAGGACACACACACACACACACACACGCACACACACACACCTCCCACCACCTCAGGGCCTTGCTTCCTGCATAACCTGAAGTGGGAGGGGGCCATTCAGACCCAGGAGTCAAGGTCAGGTGAAGCCCAGCCTTGAGGGTTGGTCTGGGCAGGATGGACTTGTCAATTCCAAAAGAGGCCCTGAAGAGCCAAGACGGGGTAGGCTGCCCTGCATCCTGACCTGCTCCTTTGGGGGCCCTGGGAGCAGAGGAGGAAGAGAAAACGAGGGTAACGAGGCTGGGCAGCGGGCCAGGTGCTTTGAGACACAATCTGGTTCTGATGTTCTGTTTCGGCAAACACAGTTCCTGGAGCTTGTGATGAAAGTTCCCAATAGCATCTCCCATCTCAGTGGCTTTCTTTAATAACAAAGAGCTGTCCCTGCCAAGCAATAACTTTCTCACCTTGTCTCCTGCAGGGAAGCCAATGAAAAGCGTGCTGGTGGTGGCTCTCCTTGTCATTTTCCAGGTAAGGTCTGTTCCCTCCACTATACCCCCCACCACCCCCATGCCCAGGCCCACCCCTCCTAAGCCCGGGGTTCTGGTGTAGGAGCTGGGCATTTGCCGGAAGGAAACAGACCCAGACACTAACTCACTCGCCATTCATTTAGCTGATGGCTGCCCCTCTCCATCTACTGAGTGATCCTAGAAAGCCACGGATGTTCTCTGAACTTCCTTTACTCCGTTTAAATTAAAACATGAGAGAAAATAAGTTACCACCACCTTCCTCACCCCATTTCCAGTATCCCCATCCAAGAGACAAAAATGTGGACTCCAGCTGAGCTCTTGGAGAGAGAAGAGCTGCAAAAAGCAAAGTCTGCCAGGTTCCTGGGTTTTGCACATAGGTGTGTGCACCCACACGTGTAAAACTTCATATGTTTTACTGAGCTGACAAAAGAACTTTTAGTGTGGGGGCCTGGTTCCTATCCTATCACCCCAAGGCTGCTTCCCTCACCAACCTCCAGCCAAAGGCTCCCCTAGAGGCCCAGTTCCCTTTAGTGAAATAAAGAGACCCATCTGAGCACCACTGGATGGGGGAGAAAGGATGGGGTCCAGGACCCAGGAGGCCACATATATTAATAGGGGCCTGAACTCTGCAGGAGCAAAAACCCCCAATTTACAAGCCTTTGTTTCTCAATCCCAGAAATGGAGACAAAAAATCTGTCACCACCAAGTGCCAAAGTTAGAAGAAACTAACTCATGGAGTCAACTCTCCCCCATTTGTTGGGGGTGGGAAGTCTCTCGGAGGGGGCGGGGGTGGCTGAGACAAGAGCTGGAGAGGCAGTGCTTCAGATTTGGCTCTTCCCCAGGTCTGGAGGCCAGAGGGGCAGCTTTCCAGGAGCTCTGGCCAGCGGCAGGCCCCAAGCTGGGCACTGTTCCCAAAACCCCATCCCAGAGGCCCCCCCGGAGCTTGGGCTACAGCCCATAGCCTGGCCCCCTTCCCCATCACCACTCCCTCCCCTCTCTCTCTCCTATTTCCAGGATTCAGGAGGGGCTATATTGCTACCAGGGGAGACTGGGAAGATTGGGGAGGGGATGAGGGACAGCTAGGGCTCTCTCTTCTCTTTACTTGGGGCTAGAGGTGGCTCAGATGGGACAGGACGTGGTGGGGCTGTGGGCTGCAGAGGTGTCAAGCCTGATGGCCCATGGAGGGGGGTAGTAAAGGGGGAAAAGAGAAGGCAGGACGGGGTGGTGGGGAGCATGATTCATAGAGGCGAGTATACGGAAAGCCCAGAAACCCCTTAAGTCCAGGGACCCCAGATTTAAGGCCTGGCCCTTCCTATGAGTAGTTCTCCAGAAACCCATGCTGCAATCAAACCCAGACATGGAGAAAGGGATTGCCACTGACTTTTCTTTTCGAGATAGCAATGCCAAAGAAAAGGCCCCTGGACATTATTTTGTCCTCCTGTCCCCAAGCAGGACAGTGATGCATCCAGACTTTGTAAGTGAGAAAGAGACAGGAGACAGGCACATCGGGAGACTGAGCTCCACTTCTGGCTATGTGACCTTGAGTTAGCCACATGGCTTGTCTGAGTGCCCCTATCCTCATCTCTGAAGCCCCTCCAGCTCCCCCATGGCATGAAAAGCCAGAGCCCAATTCCCAGAGGAAAGACCATCAGCTTCTAGCCCAGCTCCCAGCCTTGCAGCCACTCAGCCATCACTGTGTCGTGGGGCACAGACGCATAAGAGACGTGTGTGCCCTCCTTCATTGATAAAATCGCAGCAGGTCGCCTAAACCTTCACCGTACCCTACAAACAGGCTAAAAAAAGCCCTGAGCAGCTGAGCCCTGCTGATTGAGATCTGCCGGAAGAGACTACAAGGAAGAGAGAGGCAGAGAGGTGGGAGGAGAGGGTGGGAGCCCAGAGGGGGAGTGGGAGACAGAGCTGTGCTTCCTTTCGGGGCCTCCAAGTGGACTGGGTCACAGCCGAGGCGGCGCCAGCCCCGTGGCCCCATCATCCACGCCTGCAATAGCTGTGGAGTTCAGTGTACTGGGCACGCATTGCCTGAGCCGGACTGTGCCCCGGGCCCCAGGGGTCCATACGTAGAAGTCTTCTAGTCTCTCACCACCCATGATCATGGCAGCTTGCCCAAACCAGGGCTTCACAGCTCTTCAGAGCTTTTGCCTTCCTCTTTTCACACTCCAGGGCCTCCTCAACCTTAACGCCAAGGTGGATTTTCCCTCAGAAGCTGAGGTATTTTGTAGGCCCCCTTTCCAGAAAGCTCTTTCTAACAAGTCCTAAAGGAGGCTCAAAAAGAAAGACACAGGCTCCCACTCTCCTGGAATTTCCAGTGAGCTAAATAAAACCTCTGTGGAGATGAAATGGTGCGAGAACCTGCGTTAGGTACCTCACAACAACTATGTGAAAGAGATCGTATGCATCTCCATTTCACAGATGAGAAAACTGAGGCACAGAGAGATGAAGTGTATTTAACTGGCTCAAGGCTCATTTGACCCCAAAGCCCAGATTATTTCCAGTCCGTCGGCACATGTAAGGTTGAGTGTCTCAGAGCTGGCAAACTTGAACCCTGGTTACTTATTAGACATGCAGAACTTCAGGCCCCACCCCAGCCTATTAAATCAGGATATATGTTTTAACAAGATCCCCGGGTAACTCATATACATGTTAAAATTAGAGAAGCGCTGATTTCAAGCCAAAGAATCACCTGGAAAGTTTAGAAAAACAGATTCCTGGCCCCTGCTCCCTGAGATTCTGGCACAGTCGGTCTCAGGTAGGCAGGGTCCAAGAACGTACAGGTGATGCTGCTGACGCTGACGATGGAGACCAGTCTTTGACACCACTACTCTGGGCGATCCCAGGGCAGCAAGGTTAAACTCACTTAGCTAAGCTGGGTCACATTCCCGTTTCCTGCCCACAGGTGTGCGTGTGCCAAGATGAGGTCACGGATGATTACATCGGAGACAACACCACAGTGGACTACACGCTGTTCGAGTCCGTGTGCTTCAAGAAGGACGTGCGGAACTTTAAGGCCTGGTTCCTCCCCATCATGTACTCCATCATCTGCTTCGTGGGTCTGCTGGGCAACGGGCTGGTCGTGCTGACTTACATCTATTTCAAGAGGCTCAAGACCATGACCGATACCTACCTGCTCAACCTGGCCATGGCGGACATCCTCTTCCTCCTGACCCTTCCCTTCTGGGCCTACAGTGCGGCCAAGTCCTGGGCCTTCGGTGTCCACATGTGCAAGCTCATCTTTGGCATCTACAAGATAAGCTTCTTCAGCGGCATGCTCCTGCTTCTTTGCATCAGCATTGACCGCTACGTGGCCATCGTCCAGGCCGTCTCGGCCCACCGCCACCGTGCCCGCGTCCTTTTCATCAGCAAGCTCTCCTGTGTGGGCATCTGGATGCTGGCCGCTGTGTTCTCCATCCCAGAGCTGCTGTACAGTGGCATCCAGAAGAGCAGCAGCGAGCAAGCGTTGCGGTGCTCTCTCATCACCGAGCACGTGGAGGCCTTGATCACCATCCAGGTGGCTCAGATGGTGGTGGGCTTTCTGATCCCCCTGGTGGCCATGAGCTTCTGCTACCTTGTCATCATCCGCACCCTGCTCCAGGCGCGCAACTTTGAACGGAACAAAGCCATCAAGGTGATCATCGCCGTGGTGGTGGTCTTCATAGCTTTCCAGCTGCCCTACAATGGGGTGGTCCTGGCCCAGACGGTGGCCAACTTCAATATCACCACCACCAGCAGCTGTGAGCTCAGCAAGCAACTCAACATCGCCTATGACATCACCTACAGCCTGGCCTGCGTCCGCTGCTGTGTCAACCCTTTCTTGTATGCCTTCATCGGCGTCAAGTTCCGCAATGACCTCTTCAAGCTCTTTAAGGACTTGGGCTGCCTCAGCCAGGAGCAACTCCGGCAGTGGTCGTCCTGCCGGCACACCAGGCGTTCCTCGATGAGTACGGAGGCCGAGACCACCACCACCTTCTCCCCGTAGAGGTTCCCCTGCTTGGACTAGAGGGACCCCTCCCAGGGCCCCCGGGTCGGGGACAGGGAGTTGATGACATGACTCAGGACCCAAAAGCTGCTGAGGGAAAGGCAGTTCTTCTGGCCATTCGAAGGCCTATCTCATGGTCAAAACCTGTGCCACAGAAGACAGATGAACCTCGACCCAAACTACCTCAACCAAGCTTGCAAAGATATGTGGCTGATACAGCTAAAAAATCCGGCAACAGTCCAACACCAAGGCTGTTGTCCCCCCGAACCAAAAACCAAAAGTGAAAGTCAAAAAAGTTCACACCTCTTGGATCAAAGGGATAGGTGTTGATGAGAGCTAGGTTGGTGGAAGGACCTGGGGAGCCCTCAGAATGAAACTGCAAGGGCTGAGGTAAAGTCTTCCAGAAAACAAGGCTTTGTCTCCAATACTAGAGGTGGTGGGGAGACTTCTTGGCTTGGCAGGGAAAGGAGGACGCCAATAGGTCAACTAACTCTCGGAATCCTTCCCTCCATCTCTTTTTCCACTGTCATCCAAGCCAGCAAGAAATGGCAGTATCCAACCTCCCTACAAACATACTTGCCCCTCTCCTGCTGCCTCTTCTCCGGCTGTTGCCCTCCCAGGCTCTCCACAGGGAGGGGTGTGGTGTTTCCTACAGGCCAGGCCAGCTGCCTCCAGCCAGCCAAAGCCATGTTCCCAGCCAGGGCTCTGGGGTGGGGATGATGCGTGGCTAGACCTTCTCAGGTCTCAGCTCTGCTAGGATGGAGGAGAGGGGAGAGGGAAAGGGTAGGGGCCGGGGCGTGGGTGACAAAGCTGGCTGCGGAAGGCCAACGAGCTGCTTCTTTGTTCTTTGTCACAGGGACAAAATACTTTTCATCCTGTTCTGCTTTCAATTCATTAAGAGAGCACATTTTACTCATACACAAATAAAAGTTTTCCCTTGAGGAAACAACAGCTTTAAAAGAAAGGAAAAAATTTTTTTGGTAAATGGCAAATGAGTGTGTTCTTGTTTTGCAAACCCCCACGCCCCACCTGACTATCCGCACTTCCCTCCTCCCCCCACCACCCACAGTCTTCATTTCTCAGAGATGCTCAGAGCCAGGAGGTCTACGGGGCTACTCTCTTTTCAGCCCAAGAGGCTGAAAAGATGCAGGAGGGCAAATACAGGCTATCCATCTTGCAAATAGCCTTCCAGAGCTCACGGGGCAGGACCAAGGCCTTTGTGGTCAGCAGTGACCCAAGGAGACTGGTCTGCACTGCACTTTGGAGAACCAAGTGGTCCCTATAACCTCTACAGCTGGCAACTCGCTCTGATCCTTAGCAGTATTTACAGACTGAGCTGTTCCCCTATCCTAGGTCAGTCTGGAACCAGAGCCCCTTCCCTTTGTCTGTCCTCTCAGGCTCCCAAAACTGGCGTTTAGAGGGCGGGCCTCTCCCTGGGCTCGGAGACCTCCACACACTGGATTAAGGGAGCTTGGGATGGGACCCCTGTGAGAGGCTGCACCCTTCCCTGGAGGCTTGAGAGCCAGGTCCGCCCATGACTCGCCCTCCTGGCCGCCGTTACAGCAATGGCTTTCCATGGTATGGATACCCATCATGGAGGGGCAGGGACCAAGGAGAGCCACAGCCCCATCCAGGCCCAGGATCTGTGTCACTAGGTGCCCTGATGTCCAACCAGATTTCTGACTTCTCCAAGCCAGAGAGAAGGTCAGTCCAACCTGTGATGTATGAGGAGGGAGGTGTCTGAAGGGCCCAGCGCTGAAAGAGCCCGGGGCCTGAGAAGGGCCTGGGGGTAAGTGTGGGGCTGAGACACTCATGGGGAAAGGTGATTCCATCCATTTCCCAAAGTGAAAAGAGCCTCCTCACAAAATGGAGGCTGCCTGACTAGGAAGCCCATTGTCTGATCTCCTTAAGCACACGACATTACCCTCCTCTGAGGGGAGCCCTGGGCACAATTTGTCAGCCAGCCTCCAAGCCAGGCACAAGTGCCCTGGGAAGAAGGAGCCTGGCACAGGCGCGGGCAGTGTGAAACAGCGATCACAGCCACGGCATTCAATATTAAAGACAACACTGCCACTGTGCATGTGAGTGTGGGGCGAGGGGTGATCCCAGCACGCCTGCGAGGCCCGCGGGGGACGTGCCCCATGTGTGTAAGGGGGGCCCATTGTTGTGCACATCCTAATGGGGTTACAGGCGGGACAAAGATCCTCCGTTCCTGAAGGGGAGGAATAGGACCAAGGTCATGAACAGGAAGCCAGGCCATCCGCACGGACATGGCACCTTGGCTCCAAATACTTTTTTCTAAGGTAAATGGACGTCTCCGAGTATTTACAAAGACAGCAAAACCCCCAGCAATGTTACTTGCCCAAACTGCTTTATCTCAGGAGGGCTGACCTTGGCGGGTTGCTGGCCTGGTCCTGCTCCCTTGCCCAAGGCTCTCATGTGCCTACGCTAAGCCTATGAAAAAGACACAGACTCACTGGGGAGCACCCTCCCCCAGAGCATGCATATCTATCTGTCTATCTATCTATCTATCTATCTATCTATCTATCTATCTATCTATCAATCATTGATCTATCTCTTTCTCATCTGCTTCATACAACTGCCCCTCATCACAGGTTCACGGCCCCCAAGCCCCTCTGCGTCTCCTGCAGCTTTCCCCTTCTTTCCATCACAAGCCCCCTGTCCCCTCATCCCTCCCAGCTGCAACTCCCAGCCACAAATCTGTCACTTCAGCCAGAAGCACCACACTTCTCAAATCATGGACTCACAGAGCTTCAAGGGACCTCAAAGATCCAACAGCTGGTCCAACACTCCATCATTCTCTAGATGGAGAAACTGAGGCCCAGAGGGAGAAACTGACTTGCTTAACAGACATTGCAATGTAGGGATATTGGATCAATTTGCTTTGGAGACCTGAGGATCTGGCAGGACTGCGGGAGGCGGGTGGGGGACGCACAGGCTCTGGAGCCCAGCCAGCTTTGAATCTCATCTCTCCTGCTTCCCAGCTGTGTGACCTTCAGCTGTTGCTCAACTGCTCTGAGTCTCAGATTTCTTAAATGCAAAATGGAGAGGATTTGGCAAATGCCTGGAATGTTGAGTGTGGTAATGAGAAGCATGGACTCTGCAGCCAGACTGCCTGGTTTGAATAGCAGCTGCACTACCTGTGCCTCAGTTTCCTAATCTATGTAATGGGCATAACCATAGTACCTACCTCCTAGAATTGTTGTGAGAGAGAAAAGAATTCATATATGTAAAATGCTGAGCAATCCTTATAAAAATGTGGTTGGTAATCATTAAGAGATGTTTCATAAGTGGTAGCTTAAAACAAAAAAGAGGCTAACTGCAAGGAAACCAAATTCAATGCCTTGGCCTCATTTTCAGCCCAATACAATTCGTAAGTCAAGCTGGAAGGCAACTTTGAGATGCGTTAGTGTGTCCTTCCCACCCATTGTACAGGTAAGTCAATGGGGCTCAGAGAGGGAAATGACTCTCCTGACATCTCTCAGGAGCTCTTGGCAATGCTAGAACTTGAATCCAGCCTCCAAGCTCCCATCCGGAGCTCTCCCCCCAGACTTCCTGCACTCATTTACACAGCCACCCCCCCCACCCCCCCACCCCCGGCATACACCACCCCATCACACACCTTCCAGCTCTTCTCTGCAGGCACCATCCCTCTCGTCCTGCGGCCAGGTCCTTAAGGAGAACCTCCTCATTTCCCCTGACATTGTTCCCATCCTTGCCATTGGGCCTGGAAAAATAAAGTGCAGAAGAAATATGGTCGTGGGCCCAAAGGCAATCAGACAACTGATCTTTTTAAGAAAGGATCCTGTCTGGGAGGTAGGTTTTCAGTTGCATTTCTGTGTTAAGGGTGAACAGTCCAGCCTTATGGGGGTAAAGGCAAGTGAGATGGGGGAGCAATTCTGAGTGGGGAACAGAAGGCATAGGATGGGGGTACAGGGGTGGGTTCTAGGGACTAAAAAGCTGAGGGCCAGACTTGGAGAGTATTCTCAGTGAGCAGAAAGATGCCCCCACCTACATACACACACACACACACACACAGCTTCCGGGGCCTCCAGATCTCAGGTGAGGTGAAAGGGGCTGCATTAGTCTTAGAGACCTGTGAGGTCATGGCCTCCTTTTCTGGGAGGGGGTTAGAAATGGCCCAGTTTCCTTGGTCTGAGCTCCTAGAAAAATCCCAGGGGGAAAAAGAGGATGGGACTCTCCTTCATCTCTAAAGAGGGACTCTGTCAGCCCTCCCAGTCCCCACCCCAAGGGAGCAGATGTCCCAGAGGTGTGGCAGGGAGTAGCAGTCTCACTACCCATACCCACCCCTCCTGTAGTGTCTTGTCTCTGGCCCAGAAAGAGACACAGACCAGGGATCTGCTGCAGAAAAGGCTACACAGCCCTTTGCTCACCAGCCAGAGCAGCCCCAGACTAATGCGACTCAACTGATCTCTGAAATCAGAAATGAGGGGATGTGAATTCTCCCACGGGTTCCTGTGTGTGTGTACACGTGGCCCAATTCAGACTTCTCTACTGCTGTCAGTTCCTTCCCTCCCACATTTACTTTGAGGACAGATAATAACCTTATTTTCTGAGTATTGTTCAGTAACCACAGGGAATTCACTCCCTGGGTTTTTGTATGTGTCACAGTGACCACTACATGGTTTGGCCTCCAGCTTCCTATCTCCGGGTAAATAAACACGTCCCCAAGTGAGCAGGGCGGGGTCAGGTTTTGCTGGGCTCTGCCTGGCTCCATTCCCTGATGGTGCAATAATAAGTCCAAAGGTCACACATCTGTGCCCACTGGCAAGAGGGCAGGTGAGGAAACACGACTTGTGTCCTCTCGTGCCTGTGTCAGAGCTTGCTTAGGCCAGAACAGTTTATATGTGTTCGAAGTAAATAGATGTCATTGTGAAATTCAACAGATGCTGCAGATGAAATGCCCCCAAACCCTTTTCCAATGTTTAAAAAGAAAATGTACACACGCCTGGAAATGCACGCACGTTTATTTTGTATGGTTTATGCAAACTGAATTTGAGTGACTGAAGCAAGAACACAATCACGGGCAAAATGGAGGGATGCATTCTTCCCAGACCTGGGGTATGTTCCTGTGGCGTGGCTGGAGAGCTGCGGTCCAGCCAGGTGCCAGGAGTCACCTACATGGCACCAGCTCTGTCTCCTGCCAGGAAGTGTGGGTTCCCTCCCCCATGGCTGACTCTCTGGAGACCACCATCTTCCTGCACTAACACCTGTTTCTACCACCTGCCTCCTTCACACACCCATGTCAGGGATACCCAGCTTCTGGCAACCTCTGGACTTGGGAGTCCCGGAAAAGGGGAGCAAGGAGAACGATGGGAAGCTTTCAGCCTGGGTGGTTCATGGAGACACCCTTCTGCTTTCATCTTCAGGACAAGACACAAGTCTAGACCCACATGGAATCCTTCAATCCTTGGTCAAAGGCAGAACTTGGATATTTGTACAAGAACTATCCCTGCACTGCCCCCAGCCGCCTTTCAGTTACCCTACCCCCGCCCATGCTCCTTTCCAACCAGACTTAGGGAAACAATGGATTGCCAAGAGCTTGTGAGCTTTCATCACTGGGAGAGTGAGACAGAGTTTGGGTGACAGCAGGGGTGGGGGTGGCGGGCGGATGTCACGGAATGGATTGTAGGAATCACAGAGCCTCTGGTGGAAGAGACCTTGAGGGAGTGGAGGAGGGCCTAGCTAGGAGGGGAGCCAGGATCACATTTACTGAGTGCCTATGATGTACCAGTGAGGAAACTGAGGTTTAGGGAGCTTGTGTGACTTTTCTGAGGTAACACAGCTAGCAAGAAAAATGACAACGTTGTTAGGATTTTGTCATGTACTTCAGACTATCCTAAGCATCATATCTTATCTCATTAATCCTCACAACAACCCTACCAGAGTTCCATTTTACAAATGAGAAAGCTGAGGCTCAGAGAGGTTAAGTAACTTTGCCAAAGCCACACAGCTACTACCTGATAAAACTACTAAGTGATTTTTGACCCGTTGTAGCTGGCCTCCAAAGCCCATGTTCTTGCCACTCCACTCTACAGGCCAACTAAATAGCTGTTTATTCATTGCCAAAATAAAAAATATACATATATATATATATATATGGAGCCCTTACTTTGTGTCAGGCTTTGTGCCAACATTCTCAAAATGTGCCAGCCAACATTTTTCAAAACCTACGGGATGTAGACCTCTGACCTGGGGGAGAGAGAATCAAGTAACAAAGATACAGCCCCTCCCTGCCAGAGGGATATGACCTCCACAGCAAGGCATCAACCAGGTCTTTGCTGAGAGCTTAGTCTCCCTTTATCTCCTTCACACCGTGCCTCCCACCCAGGGCCCTCCATAGGCCAGCCCTGCAGGGCTGTATGCTTTGGGAGGCAGGTGTCCTGGCTCTGCCAGACTCCCTGGGCAATACGGGTGGGTTGATTTCCCTTTCTAGACCTCCGTCTCCTTAGCTGTGAGATGAGGGAGCTGGACCAAATGATGGCTGCCATCCCTTCCAGCTCTGATGTGCTGCGGGTACCTTGTCTGGGTGGGGTCAGCCAGGCAGCGCTCTGGGTTGATGCCTGGAATGGGTGCAGGATGAGTGGGTGAGGGGCTGAGGAAGCTGCCACACCCCCAGCTGTGGTTTCTGGTGGGGCCACTGTGGCGGCAGGTGGAGGGAAGTGTTTGTCACCCTTCCAACAAAGGCAGTAAAACAAAAGTCTCCCAGGGCACTGTGGGAGCAGGCAGCAAAGGCGCCAAACATAAAGCACACCGCACACCTGCCTTTGATAGGCACCAGCAGCTGCTGAGAGGCCTGGCCTGCAGGTTGCGAGAAAGAGACTCAGATTTCATGCCCAAGCATGCATGCATGCGCGCGCACACACACACACACACACACACACACCAGCACATACATGCACATATACAAATAGCACACTCACTCATATGCACAACTGGCTTCACGGGCCTGAGACCTGCGCAGTCACTCAGGGCCCTGAACTCAGAAGGGCTCATGCTGGACTTAATGCTTGGCTGTCTCTGTCTTGAAAGTCTTAGTTTTTGAACAAGAGGCCCAGCATTTCCATTTTGTACCAGGCCTTGCAAGTTCTGTGGCCAGTCCTGCCAGTATACATTTATAAGCACATATATTCACAATATGCTTAAAAGCGCACAAACGTTTGTAGATGAGAGTACATACACTGCACGCATACAGGAGTATAAATACTTGCACACACACCCCCATATACAGCAATAGTCCCCTCATCTCTCATGCATACTCACTGGAGCACATACACGACCCAGAGGGACGTGGACACTCACAAGTGACACTCAGACACCTGTAGCCATTGGCCCAGTTTGATTAACACTGAGGGGCAGCAGAACAAAGCCGTGGGCACGGCGGGAAAACAGGTTATTTTCTTCTACCCCCCAACAGCCCTAACAGCTACAGCCAGGTTTCTCTCACTGGCCTGGGACTGCCAGCTGGGACCAGAAGAAAGGGAGAGCATGGGAAGTGGAGGGATGGATGGGGAGGGGGCAGGGCAGGAGGTAGAGAGGAGGAAAGACAGCAAGAAATAAGGAGAAAGGCAGAATGGGGTCTCCAGGTGAGTTAGCACAAGCAGTGATCCCATAAGAGTCTAGAAGGTCTTGGACCCAAAGAAAAGGGAACAATGGCCCATCCTCCCCTGCAAGCACAGCCCCGCCCTCCTCCCCCAGAGAGGCAGTCACAAGGGCCCCATCTCTGCTTCTTCCTAGCTACATGACCTTGGACAACCACTTGACTTCCCAGTGCCAGCCTCCTCCCGCTCCACGGAAGGGGGATAATAACGTGCAGATTGCAGGGGTGTGAGGTGCACATGGGTGCTGCACCCTCCTCTCCTGGATTCTGTTCGACACATTGTCTCCTTGTCAGGCTTTGCAATCTGATCCTCCCTTTCAGAAATTCCAGACCTCTCATTAAGAACAGATGTTCAGACGTGTTTATTTCTCATCTTCTCCTCCTCTGCCTCCCCAGCCAGATGTGCACGAGAGGTAGTCAGAGTCTTCTACCATTCCTTCAGGCCCATTTTGATCCCATTGCAACCCCCGTCACGTCAAGCAGGACCTCAAGGCCTTGAGCCTTTGCTTTCTCCTCTACTTTTCGCTCCTAGCCCTAATCTTCCCTATTTAAAACTGTCAGTCTCTGCCCCTTCCCTGAGGGCCCAACAATCTGTTAGGGGGCACCAGACACTAAGGAGTTAATCGGGAAACAAATCCACTCTAAAGGGTGTTCACAGTGCACTGTGCCTCTTCCCCATTAGTCACGCACGTGGAGAAAGGAATGGCCTCCTGAGTGGCCACCAACCAGAACCTTGATTTCACTGGAATTCTTCTAAGGGCATACGTTGCTCAGATCCCCACACGCACTCCCTCAATTTACTGAGAAGGAAAGTGAGTCATTGAAGAGTGAAATGACTCGGGCAAGAGTTAGGGCCTGTGGTCTTTCTGATATGCAGCTCCTATGAGAACAGATAAAAAGCAGTCCTTCCCTGCCCGCCCGCCTCGTCACTCAGGGACACAGATGGTTCCCATTCCCCAGGCGGGTTGGAGGCCCACCAGGGCAGGAGGTCTGGTGACCAGGTGCCCTTGACGGGGAGGATGGGGTAAAACAAGGGATCTGGCACCCAATTCCCATACGGACTTCACTATTTACTGTCTGTGTAAGCTTTACAATTGTCCTATCCTCCCCAGCCTCAGTTTCCCCATCTGATAAAGGGGCGTGATGTTGTTCCAACAGCTTTCTTAGAGCTGTTGGGAAAATTACATTACGTGAGACAGTAGATATGAGAGGTTTTTGTAACAATCAAGTGATGTGATAATAACCCTTTCGTTGGCTTGCTTCATGATCGCTAACGGGGAAATTAACATGGGACAAGGGCCTCATCTTGGTGGTGACAAGAAACGAGGTCTCCAGCCTAGACAGCATCTTTGGGGCGGACAATGATAGAGGCCCTTTCCACGACAAGAACTGGAATAATCCCCTCTCATGTGGGCACCTGCCTTGACCATTTAGGGGTCATGTTTCCACAGGAGATGTAGGGATTAGTTCTCTGACACATGAGAACACAAGGCACTTGCTTTGGTTGCAGAACAAGGCGTTGCGGCACCTGTGTGCTCGTGTCAAGTGGTCCCTAATGGGTCCCCACTGCACCTTTTCTGACCACAGACCCTCCCAGGAAGGGAAGTGGCAGCCACCAGACTTAGCAGGTACAGACTACAGCCTCATTGGGGGGGCAAGCCCAGGGCTTGGCACAGAAGAGGTCAAAAATATTTGTGGAATAAATCTATGAATGGTGAATTTGGGGTCCTCCCACGCCCTTGAATCATAGTTTAAAATCTACCCCCAAACTCCTGTATTGCACAGACATGCCCAGGCAGACTGGCCCCTCTGGGAAGAGCTGTGAGTCAAGGCTTAAGGTAAAGGGGACTTTTCAGACATGCTGTCCTGGAAGAATTCCAGTCAGTCAACAGATGACCTTGCCCTCCAATGTCCACCCCCATCCCCCCAAGCACAGGGTCCAGGCTCTGACGTGGGTTCCTCTGCAAATAGATGCTGTTTCCATGGGAACGAAAACCCCAGTTTGTTTTTCCCTCTGAGGCACTCTGTAATTTCCAGTACAGTCTGTGCAACGTCAGCATCGTAACCTCGGGGTAAGCTGATCCTCTGAGCACGTCCGGCACAGGGCAGCTGAGCTGACCTACAGGCTCCTTTTACAGAAGGGCCTTCAGAAGCAGTGGGCACCAGCCCGCCCCTGCCTGCCTCCCCACTGCATAGGGGTCCCAGCAAAGGGGTGGAGCCAGAGACTAGCCCTTGAACCTCCCTGAGGGAGGCCTGAGGGGTGGAGAGGAGTGGGGGGCAAATGGGGGCTCATTTCCAGGAAGAAGTGGGAGGGAGGAAAAAGTCTGAGTCTGGCAGCCTGGGCCCCAGCGATCTGTAACAGATGATTTCTGGCTGCAGGGGGAGGGGAGGCTGTGCTCTCAGCAGTTGGATCATCAGCCTCTATTGTCTGAGCCTCTGAGGAAACAGCCTGGGAAGCAAAAGCTTAGTGGAGAAGGGAGGGGGGAGGTGATGGTGGACAAGGCAATGGTGAACTTAAAGGACAAGATGAGAAGAGGGCGGAGGGGCTGCCCTTGCCGAAAGATGCTCTGCTGTCTGTCCCCCATCCCATTCAAGCTTAGGGCCTGCGCAGGTCCTCCCTACTCGAACCCTGAGATGACTGTGGCCTACAAGAGACTCACAGCCAAAGACCCAGCTAAGCCACTCAGATTCGTGGCCCATGGAGGCTACAGCCTCTGCCTCCTACCACCTGCAAGTTCCCTCTTCTGCCCCTGGGGTAACATGGCCCAGGGCCCTCAGGGGCCCCAGAAGAACAGTGTGAGGCCAGGACTGGAGTTTGGATGCCTTTGACCTAGGGCCTTGACCTCACTTTCTCTCAGCACCCCAGTCAGCAGCATGGGGCAGAACCATAACACCCACTCACTCCCCTTCCAAGGTTGTTGTGGGCGAGGTGAGGAAAGCGATGTGAAAGTGATCAGCAGCGGGAGCCCTTGCTGTTGTTGTTGTTATTACCTGTGCGGGGGTGGCCGGTTCGCTCAGTGGGTTAGAGCCCCATGCTGATTACTCCCTGTGCAGAGGGTTCCACTCCACCCTAGTTTAACCCCAGAGCTCTTCACACTGCGGAGCCCCCACCCCCAGACAGGGCGCCTGCCTTTCCTCAGGCCCAGTTCCCCGATTACTCAGAGTGTCCACCAGGGAGCCTTCGGACCCTGGCAAGGGGCCCAGGCCACAAGGAAAGGGAGAGGAATGCTGAAAGGGAAACAGGATGTGGCCAGCAATGTGCTCTGCCCAGATTGACAGCCGTGGCCGCTGCTTTCTGGGGCCACCATGGCCTGGTGGGCCAGACGGTGGCCCCAGGCCCAACCCTCGCCCTCCTGCCCTCCGCCTTCAGCAGTTGGAGGCCATGGCAGCTCCGGCCGCCTCCTTCCTGCGCTGTGCAGATAACACCACCAGGCAAACCACTGACCTGATTTTCTACAAAAAGGAAAAGATAACAGGGCACTTCTATGTGAGTGGAGCACATGCGTGCGCGCGCGCACACACACACACACACACACACTGAAAACTTTCTCTGTTTCCTTGACAGGAACCCAAACCTACAAGGGAGGGAGGAAGGGAGGAGGACCCAGAAAAGACTGGAGAGGGGTGTGCAGAGCAGAAGGTCCCTCAGGAGGGAGAGAGGGAGAGAGGGAGGGAAGGAGAGAGGGAGAGAGGGAGAGAGGGAGAGAGGGAGAGAGAGAGAGAGAGAGAGAGAGAGAGAGAGAGAGAGAGAGAGAGAAGCTTCTGTGCCAGGAGCTTCCTGGGGTACAAAGCTCAGTGTTTACCTGCGGTGGCGGCCCAAGTTCCTGGAGCTCTCCTGTGTGGGCACAGCGGGTTTGACATGCCTCCCTGCAGGGGACAGTGCCTCCAACATGAGCTGAGTCTCTGTGAGCTGTCTGCTTTTCCCGCTGGGGTGGGCAATAAGCTCAGGCAGGGTGGGGCCGCGTCCCATGACTCCCCAGATCCCCCAGCCCTGGCACTGTGCTCAGCGCCAACAAAGGGATTAATAAGACCCTCAACCCCCAAAAGTGCCTGAGAGTCATAGGCGGAAGTGTGCCAAATAAACGAAAGTCTCCCATCCCTACTTACTTTCTCCAAACCCAGGGTCCCACAGGCCTCAAAATGATCTTGCAGCCAGATTCTGCCACTTATACGTGATGAGGTCTCCTCATGGTTAAGTCCTCAATGGTGGGTAACTTATTATTAATCACCATCAAAGGGCAACCACCTTCCTCTGCCCACCTGGCACAGTCCCCACAGGAGTGGCTGAGTGAAGGAGCTTAGCACTCTAGCTACCCACCTACAAGTGGTCTTAGAGATGCCCGGGTCAGAGCCAGAAGGGACACCAGAGGTCACAGGCCAGCGCCTTGGGGACCTGCCTGAGACCTGGAGAGTCCTTAGCCCCCCACTCCCACTCATCCAGCCTCACTATTCATTTGTGGACCAGCCCCAGCTGCACCAGCTGCACCTGGGGCCATATAAGAAATGCAGATGCTCGGTCCCCGCACCTGCATTTTGACAAGACCCGTAGTCGAGTCCTCAGCAGGCCAAGGTCTCCTAGGAGCTACTCGTATGCTCTACCCAAAGAGCTGCTCAGCCATGCCCACGAGAGGCTGCAGCCAGCCCACCTCAGTCACCACTGCCTTCCTCCTCCAATCAAAAGAGTCGTATAAGGTTGACATGGTTATAATCTTAGGGGTCCCAGCTGCCTGTGTTGAACATGGGCAGGATGCGACAGCCCCCTCCTGAGCGTGGAGAAGCTCCATGCCCTGGCCTGCCTCTCACCCCACATCCTCTCCACCTTCCAAACTTTGCCCTTGAAGCAAAGTGGGCAGTGGGCCACGCGCAAGGCCTCATCTGGTCTGACCTAAACTTGAAAACCCATCTGGCTCACTCGCTCTCTAGCAGCCGATAGTCACAAAGGTGGCCCAGTGCTGCGGCTCTGCCTGCCCCTGCCTCTTGGCTTGTGTCTCCCAGTGAACCCTGTTCCTGGGACCCGCAGCTGGCTCCCCAGCCCCAGACAAGCACCAAAACCTGGGCCTCCACTCCCTGCAGGCAATCAGCCGGCTTCAGGGAGGGGAGCTGTGCTTGTCAGAAGGCAGTTTGGCTGGATCAGAAAGCCACTAAAAGCTATCAACACCCCTAGGGTGTGAATATCATTGATTCATTTATTGCTATTAACATCTTGGTGTGAATTAGCTACCGTTTGTTTTTTTTTCAATTGGCTGGCAGAAACTGGGATGGGACATCTGGACAGTTATGTTTTGATAGGAGAAGTTAGTCTCAGGAAGCGGAAAGCACAGGTCCAGCTACTTTCCTCCCCTCCCGCCCTACGGAGGCCAGCCACTCGTGCTGTCTCAGCCTCACTCAGTCCTACCATGTTTCCCCGAAAATAAGACCTAGCTGGCTCGTCAGCTCTAATGCGTCTTTTGGAACAAAACTTAATATAAGACCCGGTATTGTATTATATTATATAGACCTGGTCTTATTTTAATATAAAGACCGGGTCTTATACTAATTTTTGCTCCAAAAGACGCGTTAGGGCTGATGGTCCGGCTAGGTCGTATTTTCGGGGAAACACAGTAAAGCAAGGGATATGAAAGCGCCTCCACTGCAGAGGCCTGAGCCTGAGGATGAAAAGAGGAAAACTGACATTTAAGGGGCTCCTCATATGTGTGGGCGACTGCGCAAACTGTGTAACCATTAGCTCATTCTATTCTCACAGCAACACTGTGAGTTGGTTCTGTTATTATTCCCATTTACAGTCAAAGAAACGGAGGCTGGAAGAGGCTAATGTGTACAAGGTCACCAGTTGATAAGTGGCAGAGTCAGAATTAGAGCCAAGATCTGTCCATTTCTCCCACTCCCTGCCAGGTCCAGGAGGTGAGGCCAAGTGAACTTGTTCTCACTCCAAGACCAGGAGACCAGGACTTTGGACAAAAACTGGTGACCTGAGCCTCCATCCTGAAAGCTCTTCCCCACTCTCTCTCCTGCTAGGTAAACTGGAGGGCAGGTGAAGGAGCCAGGTAGGCCTGGGAAGGGGATAGGGCTTCCCCTAACCAGTGCAGGCACAGGGTGAAAAGGACAGGACGGCCTCTCCAGGCTGAGCTCTCAGCAGCACCGAGTATCTGACCCTCTCTCTCCCCCGCCCCCACCCATGCCAATCCCAATATTTAGGAAACTGATGTTTATTAAACACAATGAAATAACCAGGGTGGTTATTTCATTTTACCTTGAGCAGTAGGTGCTATTATCCCACATCACTGAGGAAACTGAGACTCAGAGAGGTTTACCAAGGGGACCCAAAGTCCCACAGCTGGTGGGTGCTGAAGCTGAGAGGCAAGCCCAGGTCTCTGGTTCTCCCTTCAGGGCCGCAGTCCTTTAAGAGTGAGCCCGACTTGATTGTTGAGACCAGAAGCAAGAGTCTCCTGCTCCCTAGTCCGCTGGCCCCTTGAACATGATCAGTGCCACTCTGGGCCCGACTTCTGCACTGCCCTGAAAGCTGGAGGACCTCACTGCAGGGCAGAGGCAGCTTTATGTGTTCCACAAGAGCCAGCCGTCTGTTCCCTTACGATCCTTCCTCTGCTCCAAAACCTTGCAAGGCGCCCTAGTTCCTGCCCAGCAAAACACAAACTTCCCGTACAAACCGTCCTCCATCTAACCCCAAATACCTACCCAGGCTCAGCACCCCCATGAATTCCCTTCACTCCTTTTGTTTCAGCTAAACTGGACTGGTCTGTGTTCCCCCAATGAGGTCTGCATTTTCCTTTCTTTCCACCTTTGCACCTGCTCTTTCTTCCCCCTGAAATCCCCTCCCAGCCATCTCCACCTGTCAAATTTCAATTGTCTTCTTCAGGACCCATTACAAATGCCACCTCCTCCGGGCAACATTTCAATGTGAACTCTCTTTCCTGTAGTTCCCAGTGGGCCTACTTCACAAGGTTTATAGTTCTCTAAAGCATATGTCAGTTGCTCATTGCCCCGGGCTAGCCTGAGTGCAGAGTCCTGGAAGGTTCCTCCGGGAACCCTCCCTGGGCAGGTGCCTAGCAGGTCTGAGTGGAACTGAATTGCCACAGCATCTCTCTGGAGGCAGGTCTTGTACCGAGAGGGCTGGGATGGCTCAAAATGAGACTTGGATTTCCTAGGGTTCGGGGTATTCTTGAACACGGCTCTGCCCCTCTCTGAGGCTGATTAGAGATGCCAGTTCTGTCACCAGGAATCATGAGAAATCTGGGAACAGTGAGCACAGCCAAGGAATGTCCCAGGCACAGCATCTGGAGCCACTTGCTTCTTGGAAGGAGAACAAAGTAGAAAGAGTTGCTACAACCTCTCCCTGCACAAAGGGTGTGGCCCCAAGTGGGCAGACCTCCGGGAAACTAAGCTGTTAGGTGACAACTGGGGGACCCAGGGGTTCCTGAGAGAAGGATTGGGATGGGGTCAGTCAAAGACTCCTTCCCTTCCTCTTCTTCTCTGTTGCTTTTAGTCTCCCCTCCATGAGCCCCAGACTTTCCTCCCCCACTTCTTTTTTTCTTTCCTCGTGTCCTCCTCCTCCATCTCTCACTCCTTATCTCTATGACCACGCACCGCCCTGGACTCCATTGCAGAAAGACCACACATGACTCCAAATTTCCACTCCCTCATCTTAACATTCCAAAATGATCTTGGAAGCCACGTGTTGATGATGGCACAGCTGTCAGCAACCTGGTCTCTGAATGAGCCCCACAGCCAACCTGGTATTTCCTGAGACCATTATAGAAGCAAGAGACAAACTTCTATCATCTCTAAGACATTATACATTCTTGGGCCTATTTGTTACACAAGTTAGCCTATCCTGACCAATACAAGTAGCTACCTATTTACTGAGCACTTCCTATATGCCAGCGACTATATTAAGTGCTTTCCCATTCGTTAGCTCAGATTCATTAATCCTCACAGCATCTCTACGAGGGAGCTACTGTGAAGTCCTCATTTTATAGATGAGAAAACTGGGACTTAGAAAGGTGCAATAACTTGGCCAAAGTTACCCAGTGAGTAAGCTGCATTCTAACTAGAACCAGAGCATATAGCCACCTACAGTGAATTTGATACCTGTCTGATAACCTCCCTTAGATTATTGTCACTGGGATGGTCAGAGTACTGGTCCAATCCCACCTTTGCCCCCTGCAGAGACAAGGGGGAAAGGGCCAGACAAGAGTCAGACAAGTATCTGATATTTTTTTAAAGTAATTACTTTTTAGCTCCCATTTTCTGAAAGCCCACTATGTCCTACATGGAGGAGGGGGGTACTTCACATATGTCAACTCTGATTACTACAGAAAGGCTGCCAGGTAAGTATTTACTTTGCTGATTTAGAAGCAGGCTCTGGAAAGCTAAGTGACCCAAGTAGCCACGTGTGGAAGGAGCTTGGTCTATTGAGATGGCAAGTCTGTTCTACCCCTCCCTTGTCAGGTCACTTCTGCCCCGGGAGGCAGCGGGGCGTTCCCAGCAGGGCAGGGTTGGGGATGGAGAAGCACGTGCGTGCTTGCATGCCTGTGTGCAGGCACAAGCATGCTCGTCCCCACATGAGTATATCAGTGTTTTACTGCTTTCCATAACTCAGTCTGTTTTTCATTTCTTTAAGGAAGGGGGTGGAGTGTGACAGAAAAAAAATGGAAGGGAAGAAAATTCCTCAGGCTGAGAGAAGAAAAGATCAGAAAACATCAAAGTCAATAGAAACTGTAAGTATCATGGCCACCTCCCCACCCCCCCACCGCCTTAACCCAGGAGGAAACAGATCCAAAAAAAAAAAGGACTTGCTCAGTGACGTGGGGTCAAAACTTATCATTCTAAACCCCACCAGGGCTCTCCGCACCAACCCCTCTGCCTCAAAGCTCGGAGAGGCTAGAGTACCCACAGTTTCATGGCTCGGCTCAGGCATCACCTCCTCCAGGCAGCCTCCCTTGACCTCTCTTCCACACCCCAGTGCTGAGATGGTTTACTCACTCATCTCTCTCACCCACTAGACTGGGAGAGGGCAGAAACAGATTCTGTCTTTGTCATTCCTGCCTCCTCAGATCTCAGGAGATAGAGCACATAATAGGCACTCAATAAATATTTGTGGAACTGAATGTTCAGATGAGTGAATGGATAAAACAAGTGATGATTAGACATGCTATTATACATAATAATGGCCTCACGTTGCACAGTGCTTTCATTTCTCAAACCATATAGTCTCAATGGAACCTCCATGAGACCCCTGTGACAAGAGAAGAGACATCAGTCATACACACACACACACACACACACACACACACACACACCAGCACATTCAGCTTCCATCCATGTATATATACATGCTCCCGTGTATACATGCAAGTGTATGTAAACATATAGACCCATCCCCTTGCCAACCAGCGAGGAAGAAGTCATGACGTGCTATTTCCTGTTTTATCTGCAGAAATGGAGGCCTCCCCACCCCAAGACACACACACACACACACACACACACACACTGCCTGGTCCCTTCCAAATGCAGGGCTGGTTTTGCCCTTTAGATGGGGGAAAGCAAAAGTAAGCTAGTTGTCCACAAGGGGGCATCCACAGACCATCCGATTCAATGTCTCATATCCAAGATTGCCACCTGTTTGTCCTCAGAGAGACAAGGAGATCTGCAGAAACAACTGAGGCACCTGAGTGGGGTGTTGTGCAGAAACGCAGAGGAAGAAATGGTCAGCCACTGGAGAAACAGGAGTGCAAGATGGAACCTACAGTCAGGCACTAACTAATAGAAATGATAGTAAATGATTTTTATCATTTAATATTTATTCAGTGTTTACCACGTGCAGTCCCATGTGTTGATCTAATCACTTACCATGTAATAACTCATTTAATCCTCACCTCACTTCTGCAAGGTTCATAAATACTATAGTTCCTGTTTTACAGATGACAAAACAAACGTCTCAGAAAGATTAAGTAACAAACTCAGAATTTGAACTCAGGACCTTTTGTCCATAGTTGACGCTGTGAATGGCTCACTCTGCTCCCTTGGCATTAGACCTTCAGACCTCCCACTTCTCAGCCCAGGACTCCGCACTAGACCCCACTTCCCTCATCCCCAAGCCCTTTCGGGTAGTTTTTGAAGGGCCTGGAAGCTGATTCCCTAAGAGTGAATAGCTTGTTGCCCTGAAGTTACCCCCTCATCCGCTCTAAATTGTTGATGTTGAGCTGGCATCATTCCTTTGAAAGCAATTCCCAGCAACACCCATAAAGCTGTTCCTCTTCCTTTGACCCAATAATCTCAGTCCTGGGAACTTATTCCAAGGAAATAATTCAAACGGAAGCCAAGTGTTATCTGCATAAATGCATGCACTGAAGTCTTTCTTTAAAGGTGAAAAACTAGGAGCCAGACTAGGGAAGTGGTTTAGTAAATGGGGACATCAACACAATAGGCAATCAGGCCTGGGAATCCACAGCTGTACGACTGTGGTGGGAATGGGGAAAATGCTTTTACTATACAATGTGTCACCATCACACTCCCACCTAACTAGCTAATTCAACTAATCATGTTTATCAAAGAGAGAGAGAGAGAGAGATCTGTTCATGTTCAAAACAGATTCTTAGCCTCCACTGACCCCAAAGAAATGAAAGAGAAGTTGAAATAAATAACAACAATATCAAATTAAATAATTCTTGGCTTTTGAGTTTCCAAGGCCCCAGCCCCTACTGGCCTACAGGAGCTTCTGGCAGTGATTTTGATCATTGGTTATTGTGACTTTCACCTTTCACACTATACTATGATACAATTCTTCATATTATATTCTGCAAAGATAACTGGTATGGTTTCTGTTTTCTGACTGGACACCAACGGAGACATTCAGACCATGGACCCTGACGTACAATGTTTTCCTCATATTGATAAGTGATAATAGAAGACTTCAAAATTATAGTGTGCCCACCATGATTTCAACTGATGTGAATATATACGTTAGCATGCGATAGGCATGATTGTCATTATGTATTTCCAAATTATACTTTGTATTTATTACCTATTACTGCAAATTACCCTAAAGCTTACGTGTCTTAAAATAACTCTGTTTCTGAAGGTCGTGAATCCGGGTGTCGTTCAGCTGAGTCCCCTATTTCAGGGTTTCTCACAGGCGACAATCCAAGTGCTGTCCAGGGCTGTAGTCATCTCAGCATTCCACAGGGTTAAGATCCGATTCCAAGCTCACTCACATGGTTGGTTGTTGGCTGAATGCAGTTCCTCAAGGGCTACTGGGCTGAAGGTCTTGATTTCCTTGCTGCCTGTTGGCCAGAGGCCGCCCTCAGTTCCTTGGCATGTGGGCCTCTCCATAGGGCAGCTCCCAACATGACAGCTGGCTTTATGACAGCAAGGAAGAGAGAAGAGTCACGGAGAGAGAGAATGCAAGCAACATGGAAGTCAGTCTTTCTTAGCCTAATCTCAAGAGTGACATTCTCCCCCTCTGCCATGTTTTACTCATTAGAAGCAAGTCCGCACCGAGGGAGGAGACTACACAAGGACGTGTGGTATGCCTACCCCATACTTGAACACGTATAACATCTTCTCAAGTATTTGCAAACATTGCTTATCTAATATGGAGATTTTCTAAACCTGTCGGTGAACTCCCACACCTTTTTCTCACAGGCCACAGCGCCCTTGTCCCCTGCCCCCGTGAAGCTAATGTCCATGGCATTATGGCATCTTATTCCCATCACACTTAGCAGAAAACTCCTGTGCGTGCGGTATCAGGTTAGGGATGAGGGGTGGGGAGGTGTGTGAGGATGAGGGCAACAGAGACACTTCCAAAAGGCAACCCAGGTCTCCACCTTTGAAAAAGGCTCAGATGGTCCTTGCCCCAAGGGCATTCGCATTGCTTTTTTCTCTTAACCAGCCCAACAAGGCCTGGCCAGAAGGGGCCTTATCTACTCTCTCCAGGCTCAGCTCACCCCTTCTGTCGCAGCTCTCTGAATTCCAACCACACTGGTCTTTCCCTCCACTCTGCATTTGCTGGTGCGTTTTCCTCTCCCGGACCCCCACCCTGCCCCGAAGCCTCACCGGCCTAACTTCTACAGAGCGTTCGGCCTCAGTTTGGACACCATGTCCTTGCAGAGGCCTTCCCTGAGCCTCCAGGCTAGACCAGGTGCCCTCCCTGGAAATTTCTGATTCTGGCCAGGAATGGCATTTTTCAACAAGCCCGGGCAATTTTTTAAATAGTACAAGTTTGGGAGACCCTGCCCACGGCTGTCACAGGCTGTCACAGAACTCTTCCTTCGCCTACCTTACTCAACACACCAGGAACTGTTTCCCTCAGGGCCAGGGCCACTTCTGTCTTGTCTAAGCCCCGTGGGGGTGAGAAGGGAAGGGAGAGGGCAAGCAGGAGGGAGATGGACACAAAAGGCCAGCATGAAGGTGGGTGGAGTGGATGAGCACATTGATTCTGATGTGGGCAGGAGCAAGGTTCCTCCTGGTTCTTGGAGGAGGTGGGCACAGCAGGACATCTAGGTGGCACTGACAACCATCAGGATGCCAGGGGAGAGTGAGGGATCCAGGACTAAGAGAGGCCTATCAGGGCTTCTACAGAAAACCAGGATCTTATTCTCCTTCAGCCCCACTGTTTGGGATTACAACTGGGAAACCCGAGGTTGAGGGTTGGCAGATTTAGCAAATGAAAAAATACAGATGTCCTGTTAACTTTGAATTTCAAATAAGCAGCAATATGTATGTCCCAAACATGACGTGGGGGTCTTGTATTTTATCTGACAACGCTGCCAAGGTATGAGGTGAGGCTGAGGCACTAAAGCTGGGGTCTATGATTGTTCCAAGCGGGTTCTGGAGAAAAACACACAAATCCTAGCGCTTGCCTCTCCAAACAGGCCACGCCCCAGCCATATGGCTCAGTCACCACTGCTATAATAGTTCAATACTGGAAGCAACCTAAATATTCTTCAAGAGCAAAGTATTAGTTTCCTAGGGCTGATGTAACAAATACAACAAACTGAGTGGCTTACAATAACAGAAATGCGTTGTCTCACAATTCTGGAGGCTAGAAGTTTTCCACCAGTGCCAGGTTTTCTCTGAGATTCTGGGTAGGATCCTTCCTTGCCTTTTCCTAGCTTCCGATCGTGACGGTCAATCTTTGGTGTTCCTTGGCTTTTAGCTGCATCGTGCCAGTTTCCGCCTCTTTCGTCACGTGTCTCTGTCTCTTGTCTTCCTAGAAGGACATCGGTTATATTGGATGAGGGCCTAATGAAGTATGACCTCATCTGAACTCAATTACATTGGCAAAGATCCTATTTCCAAATAAGGTCATACAAGTAATAGGGATTAGGTATTCAATATATCTGTTGAGGGAGGGCACACAATTCAACCCATAACAAGCAGAATGGATAAATTAGAAATTGATACATGAAAGGATGTCCATGATGGATTTTTGCGTGTAAAAAAAAGGAAAAAAAGCAGGGTACAAGAAAAAAAAATACATGTAGCAAGATCCCCTTTTTGGTCTTAAAAAAACACAACTTTTATATGAGCCTGTATGTGTGATTATTACTTATTCATTTATTCAGTCAACAAATATTTACTGAGCTATTTCCTGAGCTCCCACCAGGCATACTGCAGTGAATAAAGCAGGTCCCATCCCTGCCCTTCTAAAGCCTACAATTAAATAGGCAGCTTGCTAGAAGGACACACATCTACCCATTGTTTCTATTTCTAAGTGAGCTTGGAGGGGAAAGATCTCTTCTTCTTAACTTTTTTCTGTACTGTTTGAATTTTTATAGCAAGCGGGTTATTAATTTGTAACTTTAAAAAAAATGTTTAACTTGTTTTAGTCTGAAAGGCCAGCCTGTGGAAGTTTCCTTATTATGTCTCCCTGAGCACAGTGGTTCTCACGCAGCTGCTTAACCAGCGGCACCACCATGTGTGGCTGTTGTACCAACCGGCAAGTCTTTCCCTCAGTGTGTGTAAGTAAGAACGAGTAGGAAAGTTATACACAACCCAATCGCTCATTTATTAACATTTTATTGACCAAAAGAGTGAAATGTAATTATACATTTATTTATGTGTTTACTTGATGTCTGTCTTTCCTACTGGACTCTGGACTCCAAGATTGTGGGGCCATATTTGTTTTGTACAATATTATATAACCAGCTACCAGCACAGCACTCAATAAAAATGTGTTGAGTGAATGAAAGAAACCAAAGCTTGGGATGGCCCCTCTCAATCATCGAGTCGAGCCCACTCATTTTACAACTGATAAAATTGAAGCCCAGAAAAGTCAAGCCACAAGACAAGTTATTGGTAGCGAAGCCTAGAAGAGCCTTATTGCTCTCAATCCAGGCTCTTAACTGGAAATAACAATAATAATAATGTGATACACATTTTATAGTAAGAGGAAGAGACATATAACCAGTTAAGTACAGAGAAGTACTGTCTAATAATGATCAAAAATTTAAACCACCGTTTTCGTCTATGGCTTTCCCCGCTGGCGCTAAGAATTCAACAGATATAGGGATTTGTGAGTGCTAATCACACCCCTCTCTTCTCTAAGTTCTGATCCAATTGAGAAATAGTCACAGAAGACAAATAGGGGTTAAAATGTCAGCTTTATTGTTGGTCCAGATGGATTGGTGGGTGTGGCTTAGACTCAAGGCCCAAACAGGCTTCCTTTTCCTTCTCCCCCAATTTGACCTTCCCCACCCACTCACAGCAGAACAGCTGGACTATTGAAGTCCTCCCAAGCAGAGGCTGGGGCTGCCCTGGTGCACGTTGCCTGGAGGAGGCAGGAGCAGCGGCCTTGTGGTTAGGTCAGTCCCAGAGAGAGAGCCAGGAACAGGCTGAGCGACGCACACTTGATAACTTTTCCCAACTCCATCAACCCAAGAGGTCACTTCTCTCACAGCGAGGAACTAGGGAGTGCCAAGAAAGTTGAAACGTTTCTTCCAAATACTTCCAAGAGGATGAAAGTTCCTGTTTTATGGGCTGGTAGGAGAATGGGGAAAGGAAAAAAAAATGCCCCCCTTAATGACAGCCTTCAATTTACTTAGTACCTTTTCATAGAATCTAAAAGCCTCTGTGATCCCAGCTGCAGCTCTGAGATTAAAGGTTGTATCGATCAAAGGTGGATTTGCTGGGGGAAAAATGAAAGGCAAAAAAGATTGAACAATTGGTAACTTACACTAATAAGGGATGTATTTTTCTTATGTGACAGGAAAAGTAGAGGTAAGCAGTCCTGGGTTGGTATGAAGCTCCAGGATGCCACCCAGGACCAATGCTCCTCTGTCTTTCTGCTGTACCATCTTTAGCAAGTGGCTTTTGTCCTCATGCTCATAGGATTTCTTCTCTACTTCTAGGCATCCTGTCTTCATTCTGGGCAGGAGGAAGGGAGAAGGGCAAAGGGACAACTAGGTCTGTCCCTTTTATCGGGAAAACAATAAATTTTCTGGAAACTCCATTTAGTGCATGTGTGTTTTCCCATGGCCAGAACTGTGTCACTTGCCCAACCTCTCTGCAAGAGGGCCTGTGACATTTAATTTCTAACTTGGCAAATTGAATTATTTCAAACAAACGGAGAATAAGAATGAATATTGGACAGCAAAATGACCCACCACAAAAGTCACAAAACAACGATGAAAGAAAACAGAAAATATTGTCAAAGAATTGCTTTTTAAAAACTAAATGGGTTCGTTTTGTTTTGTTTCTTTTTGGCAAACATTCAGGAAAGAGATTACTTCCTGTGCAAACACTTTCAGAGCATAAAAAGACAGAAAACTTAGTTCATTTTACAGAGCTAGCATAACCCTGATACCTAAACCTAACAAAGAGAAAACACATACTAAATACAAAAATTAATTAACTAATTAATTAATTAAAACTACATACCAAGCTAACTTGCGAACTGACAAAAATCCCATGTTTTCCCTTTTCTTGGTTTCTTCCTTCTTTTATGAAGCTCATCGTCAAATAACTTCCTATGAAAGAATATGTGGGAAGTAAACTTTCTTAGTCCTTATGTATCTACAAATGTCTTTGATCTGACCTAGTACCTAACAGACAGTTTAGCTGGGTATTAAATTCTAAATTGAAAGTCATTTTCTGTCAGAATTTTAAAGATGTTTTTTCCATTGTCTTTTTGCGTCCAGCACTGCTAGTGAGTAGTATGGTACCTTTCTGGTTTTCATTTGTTTATAGGTGACTTTTTTTCTCTCTCTGGAAACTTTTAGGAGATGTCTTCTCATTTTCCTGGGTATTCTGAAATTTCAAAATCTTGTGTATTCTTCATGCTGGGGGCTTGATGATCTCTGTTAGTCTGAAGACTTGAGTCTTTTTGGCCTGGGAAATTCTGTTCAATTATTTATTTGAAAATTCTCTCAATTGATTTCTCTCTTCTCCCTAAAATGCTTATTAATCAAACAAGGACCTCCTGCATTATTATTTTTAACTTAACTTTTCTCTAATACAATTCTGTTTCTTTCCTTTTGTGCTTTATTTCCTGAAGATATTACCTTGACCTTAACTTCAACATTTTCACTGAATTTTAGTTATATTTTTATGTCCAGGGGCTTTTTTGTTCTCTAACTATTCCTTTTTCATAGCACCACTCATGTTTTATAGATACACTGTCTTCTTGAATTCTCTTTTTAAGTTCTGTTCCACCTATAAATTGTTTCTGTTTCCTTGGAGGTCTCATTTTCAGTTGGTTTACCTCAGTCTTTCTATTTCATACTTTAGGTTTCCTCAGATAGCTTCTGGCTTATGATTGTCCATTCATATTTAAGAATGAAGCAGTAGAAATGTCCTGGAAACTTTGTGTACACAGATAAGAGATGAATGGCAGGCTTTGTTTCAGAGTGAGCTGGTCTGTATGCTTTAGGACTTCTAAATGTCAGCCTGCAACATGCTTTACTCTAGGGTGCCACCTTAAAACCCAGCTCCCCTAGTCTTGTTCAGACAGTTTAATTTCTTTAAACCCCTCCATTTTAGGAGGGAGGTACAATAAAGGGAGCATATCTGAGCACTCTCCATACAAGGGTCAGGGAAGTTTATTGTACCATTTATAGACTTATAATTAAGTCCCCATTTTCAGCCACATATCCCCTTCCCACCCTCCATTGAACCCAGCATATCTAAGTCCAATCTTCTTCAGGCTTCTATGGGCAGTTCAGCTCCCTCCTTGGCTATCGGCCCTGCTATGTGCATTCCAGACAGCAGCTTCCTCTGTACTGCTTCCTCAGCCATCACTCCTCCATCAAATCATTCCTCCAGAAATTTGTTGAGATTTCTCTTTTCCACAGATGCCCTTCCCCCAACTCTTTTCTTTAGAAAGATTTATATATTTTTACTATTTACTTCTAAGACATTTCTGGAGGAAGACAATGTAAGACCATTGCATTTAATTAGCCATGATGGACTGGAAATCCCACCTGCCTTGTAATGGAGAGTGGTGGGTATGAGAATGTGTTCTCTCTCACAATTTTACATGGATAAACCTGAGCAGACTGTGTAATCTTTTTAATCAATTACACATTTACAAGAAATTCAAAAATATGCACAGAGATTGAAGGAAAACTTTTTTATTACATAACACATTTGAGTGTGTGTTGATTAAAATATATTTTAAATATGAAGCTAAAATCAGACATGTCCCTAAAGCACCTTCTCAGAATCCTGAAAGTTTCACAGAATATACTCAGGAAACCATTGGCTTAGTAAAAAAGAGCATGGAATTTGGAGTCCGACAAACTTGATTTAGATCCTGGTCTGGATCCATCTGTTCTGTCCAAATGTTAGTTCCTTCACCAGTACCTACGTCTTCAGATTACTGGGAAGCTTAAATGAGATAATCCACAGGCAAAGCATCTAGCACAGAACCTGGTGATTAGTAGTTGCTCAGTAAATGCTACCGCTATTCCTCATTTCCGCTTCATACTGAATGACTCACCACGCCCCATTTTGTTCATGTTATTTCCACCTAACCCCTTCACCAATTCTTGAGTGCCTGCTCAGCCATCAAGGTTCAAATCAGGCATTCCCACATTCACAGCGTCTTCCCTAAACCTCCAGAGATTCACTGCTCTCTGTCTTCTGGTCCCCCCAACCCCAACTGTAGCTCCAATCTCTCTGCAACAGAGAGAGCTGTGCACACCTCCATCCCTCTGTGGAGAAGGATTCCTGAAAGGCAGCATCCTGATCTTGTTCCTCAGATTCCCCCTGGCAACCAGGACAGTAGCTGGCACACAGTAGGCACTCAATCAATGTTGGGATCTAATTGAATTGCAACAAACTAAACTGTATGGATTATGAGAGCCTTAACCAACAGCCAGGCTGCGATACAAAAACCAAGTCATGACCCAGACAGACAGATCCTAACTTGTCCACAATGAAAACACCTTGTTCTTCTCTTGCAGGAGTTTCTGAGCTGTTGTCATAATGACCTCCGCCCCCAACCCTGCCACTTTGCCAAACACAAGTAAACACGTTCAACTCCACGAGACAGAACCTTGGTTTAGCTCGGCCCTTGCCACACCCCATGAGACAGAGTCAGGAGGACCAGACACTACTCACCTGGATTTATGGGCACCCACTGGGTGGGGGAGAGGATTTTTCATCCTCAAGAATGAATGTTTAGCTCTGGGTTTGGTCTGGAGCAGGATGCTTTCTCTGTTATTCTTCTCTTTACCTTCTTGGACAGCACCTGGCAGGAGAAAATATCTTGGTTCCTGACCTCTCCCCTCTTCCTTCTTCTGCCTTCACCTCCCACCCAAACAGGGTCAGGCCAACAGCCAGGCCAAATAGAGATATGACACAATCTCTGAGCAACCTTATTCTGGGGACTCACGCAGAGCTTAGGGGTGGAAGACTACTGCCCACACTAGGAGTCACTGGTCTAACGGAAAATGCAAAGTGTTTCTCCTCAAGGAGCTCCCAGTCTAATGGGGTTGGGGTGGGGAGACAAAGTATAGTCCCAGCCCTCTAGTAGCTCCCAGGCTTCTGTGGTCACACCCACACTCAGGACACACTCCGTCCAATGTGGGAGACAGAGCTCATACACACAAGCATTGTCCATAACCGAGCAGACATAGCACCAGTCATGACCCTATCAGTGTGCCAAGCATCTGACCTACGTACTACTTACAAGGTCCCGTCTCCAAGCTGTGTTATCATCAAAGTAACTCTGTGCACTCGAATTCCTTCACCCCAACAAAAGGATTTGTTGATCCTAGTAATACTCCTTACATCTTCTCTCTCACCCACTCTCCTGTCGCACACATTGCAGCTGCTCTCAAACCTCCCTCCTCTTTTAGTCCTGCTCCTGATCCTTCTTCCTCTCTCTTTTCTCCCAACGTGGCATCACATTCGCCTACCGATTATTCTGACAACCAGCACCCTCATTAGAGGCTAAGGGAGGCCAAGCCAGAATTTGCTCCAACAGGCAGGGAGCAGGGAATGACCGGGAAGCAACACTTAGGTGCGAATAATTTCCATCCTGTCACACACATATTATTTCATTTAAGTCTCAAAGCCTCTTGATAACATGGATACTATTATTCCTACTCCATAGATGAAAAACAAAAAAGTTTAGCAAGTAACACATGACCAAGGACATGTCATTGGTGAGGTCACAAGGACTTGAACCCACAATTGCTGACTTCTGTGCATGGGGGGATATAATCACTGAAAAGACAAATTAGCAGGGTACCCGGAGGGAAGGAATTGGGTGACTCAGGGCACTGAGGGAATGCTCTGTGGAAAACATTCTCCAGGGTGTGGTGAATTCTTCTTCAGTACCTCAGGACATTTTTGTGTTTGTGTCTGTGTGTGTCTGGGACATAGGTGAGGTGACCACAGGGAGTTCCTCTCAGCCGTGGTCCACTTCCTACAGCTCACAGTGTGCGAGGACATTCCATGTGGAGCCATTCACTCTGAAGAGGCTCAGGAAAGACTGAAGATTTCCTCCACACAGAGGAACATGCCCAGGGACCCCCACCGAGGGCCAGAGTGGGCCAGGGGACTCCTGAGGGCGCCGCTGAGAGTATTACTTAGGGCATCTAGTCACAGAATGGGAAGGTTCTGTCTTTGAGGCTGCTAAGGCATAAAGTGTTACCCTGTTTTACAAGTGAGAAAAACGAGGCCCAGAGAAGTTTCGCCACCGTAGAGAAATCAGGGCCAGGCTTCGACCCAGACCTTCTGACTCCCACTATACCCTCCAGCGAGCCAGACTGCCAGGCAAGAGTAGACAGCGCTAGATCCCACTCCCATGTCCCCCAACCCACCCTGAAATGATGCCTCAGACAGGGCTTTGACATGTCTCTCTTCTTTCTAGGGACACCAAGTGACTAGGGACCTGGGCTGCTTGGGGGAGCCCCAGGGGGCCTGTCCTACTGGATCTTTCTTTGGAGTCTGACAAGAGAAGGAACTCAGTAAATGGAGGCATGCGTGTGATAACAGCCGACTGGTGGGAGCCCATCAGGGACCTCTTCCTGCTATGCCACAAACCAGCACCCAGGGCGGGAGGAGGTGGGAATATATATGCTGTAGAGAACCCCTGGGGGGCGGTGAGGAGTGCAGAGGGGTGCTTACCCCTTTCCTCAACGCCCACCTCCCTTCAACTGGATTAGCTCTGACTTACCTGCTTCATTGGTCTACACTTACTAGCAAACTCCTGTTTGAAGAAAGGGCCTGGCGTCCTACCTTCCTTCTTAGGAACGTCTTTGTTTGCAATCCTTTTCCATCTTGTGTGTTTAAATCAGGATTTCTCTGTCCGTTTAGGAGAAAAGTCCTAGATGGAGGAAGGGAATGGGCCAGGGAAATTTTCTCACCTTCACTGCTCCCAGGTTCCCCCACTATTGATCTCAGAAGTATTGAAAATATGGCTTCTCTTTGAGGCCAGCTCCACTGAACACCTCCCCCTGCACTATCTGAACCTCCCCTCCCTATTTTATGCCCAGTAGTTCTGCGCAATTCAGATGCTACTCCCAAGAGTTGCTTCTCAGTCCTAGAAGGGATATTTCTGAAGCCCTCAGAGACACAGGCTGTGCCCGTGCCCTCCCATCTTCCCATAGCTCCTCATGCATCCTTGAGTCCCACGTGGTCTTTTTGCTTCATGGCCACATTGGAGCCTGTGGAGCTGTCTCCCAGTTCTACCAGTTGTAGAAGATTGCACTTAGAATGTTTGTTGGCAATCAACTGCCTTTTCCCTCCTCTTTACCACCTCTGCACAGCTGTTGAACCCCACTCCCTTCTTTAAAGTCTTCCAGTTCCATGATACTCCAACCAAAGACTGAGCGTGCTGAGATGGAGTGGGGCTGGAGGAAGCAGCTATCCCATTCTCTTAACACCCCTCTCATGGTCTGAGGGGTTTGGGGTGGATCTGCAAATGTAATAAGGCCAGAGCAAGAATGGAGGCTGCTTTAGTTCACAGCTCACATTGGACAGAATGCTTCCCTGGCAGGAAGGCAGGGGGCTGGATTGGATGAGCTCTCAGCCTTGAGGACCAATGGTGGGGCTGCCCTAGAGCTCCTGGGCTGGTCAGCAGTGTCTCTTCTCCCTCTGTCCTTCCAGGAGGCAGCTCCTCCCCTCCTGTTCAAGTCTGTTGCCTGGTCTATAAAGCAGACCCATGAGGCCTGGCAGGAGGCAGAGGAGGGAAAGCATGCTGTCAGCACCCGAGGGCAAATGGGAAAACCAGAGACCAGAAGCCTGAACTCCATGCATCCCCAGCAGCCCCATAAATCCTGATCGCATTCCCAGCCAGAGCAGACAGTGGACCCTGGGGCTTTATGAAGAAGTGCCTTGAAGCCCACAGTGGGCGCCCTGCTAGAACCACCCACAGTCCTAGGCACCAGGAGGACAGATGGGGAGGCAGCAGTAGCAGCCCACAAACCCACCCCACCATGCACCATCGCATGCATTGGGAGGGTCCTGCAGAGCTATTTGAGGGGCAAAGGGGTAGCGGGGAGGTTACTGGCAATAAGGCCTCCAAGAGGAAACACTCCTCAAGGTGCCGGAGCCCCAGTTTCAATGCAAAGAAATATCCCTGCCCTCAGACAGCTCCCACACCAAGGGGGAGACCCAGGCCCTACTTGGGGTGGAGGGATGGGGTGGGGAGGCTAGACTTGCTGAGACACCTCAGGGCTCCTCTAGGACTCCCTACCCCAGGGAAGGGCAGGGCTGAGTGTAGAGGGTGGGAACACCCTGAGTAAGCAAGGTCACAAATGACTGCACTTTCCAATGAACGTGACTCAGAGACAGGAAGAGGAGAGTGAGATCCCTGAGGCTGGATGCCAGCCCTCACCTGGCCCACTGGGCTCAGCTGCCCCAGGCACTGGAAGAGACCCCTCTGCCCTCTCACACCCTCAGGCTCCACTACTCCTGGGAAAAGAGCCTTTGCCAGGGGAGACAGTCCCCTGGGGCAGGGGGTAGGGGGTTGGAGTGGGGGTGTGCAAGGAAGATTCCTGAGGCCAAGAGTCTTGTAAATGATGGTGGGCTAGGAAAGGAGAACTTAATGAACTCCTTCCAGAGCCCTGGCTTCCCGCTGCCCAGAGCTCAACCAGGAGAGCACTCACTACAAGTGCCTGTGTTCCTCTGGCCGTGTGCCTCGGGACATGTGCCTCGGGACATCTGACCCTCCCAAAGTGCTTTGCACTTTCAACCTAGCTAATCTGCCTCTAGCTTGTCCTTCCAGAGCTCTGGCTCCCCAAGGCACTTCATGCAGAGCACACTCCTGGCAGGTATTTAAAAGCGTTGAATGAACAAATGACCTAAAAAGTATAGTATTTCCTAAGGCCAGTCACGTGCGTGCACTTCCACCACCACCACCCTAAAGAGGCTCCCTCTCGGAGCTGCCACAGCCTGGAAACTGCTCTCCTTGCTTCCTCATTGGACCATCCCCATCGTTCCGCCAAACAAGCTTTCCAAATACAGTATCATCACAATTCTTCGAACACTGTTGCTTCCCCCTGCTCTTGGGATAAATCCCAAATCTCTAACCTGGCCCACAAGTTATCCCACAATCTCTACCTGTCCAGCCTCATTATCGTAAGCCCCTCATTCTTTGTGCACCAGCTGTGCTGAGTTTTCTTTGGCTCAAATGGACTGCCATTGCTCCTACCTCAAGACCTTTGCACTTGCAGTTTCCTCCTCCACCTGCCAGCTCTTTCTCTCTCCTTCACCCTCTTTGCCCGCCTAACTCCTATTGTCTTCAGGTCTCCACTTAATTGTCTCTTTCTTGGGGCAGCCCTCCCAGATCCCCCAGGGGCAGCTTCCCCATGACATATTCTCAAGGCAACCTAGATTTTCCCTCCCAGCGTCTTTCAGTTTGTAATTATAATTTGCATGGTTATTTCATCAGTGTCTACCCCTCATACCCATGCCCTTCCTGCCCCAAAGACCATCAGCAGGATATGTACTAACGCCCAGCCCCAGCAATGCCCTGCATGCCAGGGGGTTGAGATTTCAGAAGCACTTGATCTGAAAGGTCAGCCCCACCTTGTGCCAGAGCGTGGGGATCACGAACTCTGGGGTATGTACACTCACCCTGGAAGGGGGAAAATAAGGAGTATTTGGAGAGAAAGATAAGGTGGCCAAAGAGCAGGAAATGAGCTGTGGGGAGCTGTTGGCTGAGGGAGGGCAGTTTAGAATGAAGGCTGCAGATCAAAGCGACAGGAAGTGGGCTGATTTTTTTCAGTAACGGAAGAATCTGATCAAAGCCACACTTTCCTGTCTGGGTGGGATAGGCAATTCATTCACTTATTCATATATATTTGCACGTCATCCCATGGTCATTCAACAAATATCAATAGAGCACCTTTGTGTGTGGCAGGCACTGTGCTATACCTGGGGACACAGTGATGAGTAAAAGTGGATCCAGCCCCTACTCTCCTGAGTTTACAGGCATCTAGTTTAGTGTCCACACCAGTTTTGAAACTTTGAGCCTGCAATCCATTTAGTGAATCACAGGCAGCATTTTTAAAAATGAAATACAGGGTGGAATGAAATGAGATGGGACAGGGTAGAGTGGGAAGGACTGGAATAGAATGGAAGATATCAGTGTGTCCCACATACCAAGGATGAGCATTGTTTCCGTTATAGACAGGCACAGCTCATTTTATTGAGCTCCACTGATACTGTGTTTTTTTATAAATGAAAGGTAAGACCCTCCACCAGCAAAAAGATGATGACTCCCTGCGGGCTCGGGTGACGGTTAGCATATTTTAGCAATCAAGTATTTTTAATTAAGGTAGGTACATTTTGTTAGACAAAATGCTATTGCACACTTAGTAGACTATAGTGTAAACATCACTCTTCTAGGCACTAGGAAACCAAAAAATCCGTGTGACTCGCTTTATGGCGATGTTCGCTTTCTTATTGTGGCCTGGAACAGAACCCGCAATATATCCGAGGTACGCCTGGATGTGTTAGGTGACCTGGGTCCCAGCGTAAAATATATTTGTCACTGTGGTCACAATCAAAAAAGGTTTTAAAACACCAGTCTAAATATTACTTAAATAATTCCATAAGCTTATAACTGAAGTCTATGATAGGGAGCATGCAGAGATGTACAGAATGGCATGAGAGCATAGAACAGTAGTATCTCATCTTGCTGGGCCAGAACGGGGGGGTCAGGGACATCTTCCCTGGGGAGATGATGCTTGAGCAAGGAGAAATAAGAGGAATTAAAGGTACTATCTAGGAGGAAGGTGCACAGAAAATGTCAAGGAAGCAGAGGAGACCAGGCCTGTTGTTCCGAGAGAAGAGGGGAGGGTGGCATGAGCTGAGGACGGAGACGTAGGAAGGAGCCTTGTGGGGCTTATTGAAAAGTTTGGTCTTGATCCTAAAAGCAATGAGAAGCCGCTGATGGGTTTAGCCACTCATATATTTATCAACAGCTGGCTGAGTCATCCTCTGACCTGGCTGTCTGTCCTGGTGCTGGAGACACAGCGGTGAAAGCACATGCAAGCCACTTTCAGGCCAGCTGAGAGTGAAGACACACAGGAAGTGGTCAATGCAGACTCTCATTCTATTTAAGCAAACCCGGGTCTTGGGTTACCTTCCCCCAGAAGCAAACCCTGCGACAAGAATGAGTCACTTACCTGAGAGGTGATCCCAGGAAGCGCTGGTATGAAAATATACAGAAAAGTGACACCGAGAGGGGATTGACAAGCACCCCTGGGAAACCCAGCTCCATCCTGCTGGGACCTCTGGGAGACCCTGGGGAACTCGCCTTCCTGAGGGAGAGCAGCTGCGGCTTTCATCGTCCAGTTCTCACGTCACTGGCTAAAACTGCCCCTGGGCACACTTCTGCTGCAGAGAAAGTCCTCTGGCAGAGTTGCAATGTTGCAGTGCAGAGGGGACATGGACAGGGCACCAACCCTTTCTGCCAAAATCATCCTACACTTCCAGAGCATTCTGTGGTCCCTTAACTCATCTGCATTTGCTTTAGGGTGATGACCCCCAAATCTCTAACTCCAGTCCTAACTTTTCCCCTAGTTTGCAAATCCTTATATTAATTAACCATCACCTGGGTGTCCCCCTTCGGATGTCCCATGAGCACCTCAAATCATCAGGTCCGAAACTTAATTCTTATCACTCCCCATCCCCTCCATCAAACCTACATATCCAGTTTACCTTTGGGATGAATGGCACTGCAATGACCCAATCACCCAAGCAGAAAGCAGCTCCCATCGCCCCAGCGTGCACAACCAGTCAATCACGGCCCGTCGTCCTGTCCCTCCTCCATCCTCTCCGTCACCGCCCAGCCTGAGGGTGCCGCACCCCCTTTCACCCAGAGCACTGCGTTGGCTCCCTGCTGCCCTCACCCCTCATCAGGCCATACCTGATGTAGCTCACGTGAACCTCCCACAACCCAGGTCTGGTTGTGTCGGTCTCCTGATTGAAATCCTGCATGCCTCTCCATCTCCCTGAGGACGAGATCCAAACACCTCTATGCCAGAAGCCTCTATGGCATAAAGGCTTTCATATCCAGCATCACCCCTTAGTCTAATGTCCCCACGCCATCATTACCACTACTCCACCTCATATGCTCCAACTGTTCTAAGGTGTTCCTAGTTCCCCTGACACATATCCAGTCCTTTGTACTTGCTGAATCCACTTGCTAAACTCAATAACCTCTGCTTTGTCCACCTGGCCAATAGCCACCTGCCTCCTCTGGAAAGCCCACTTTGATTTCCCCCACACCCCCACTGTACCTTTCATAGGCATCCTTCTTTAGATCGAGGACACCATGAAACAGTCAGCGGGGAACTGAAGAGCTCCCCCACCAGTGTGCGAACTTCTGAAGGCAGGGACACTATTTCTTCTCTCTTTCTCCAGCGCCTCGCACACAGACTGCTTCCAGAAAACCCTCAGTGAGTGTGAGCTGACCCATGAGGTGGCTGGGCTCAGGTGACTTCATTGGTGACATGTTAAACAGTGGCTGGGCTGAGAGGGGAACCTGGACTCTTTCCTGCCCTCATGTCAGCACAGGGGACACATACCTTTGATGATGAGAGACAGCAGAGGGTAGCCCTTCAGCGACCAGCTTCGTGCTCCTGAGCCCTGTCAACGGAACCTGGAGTTGTTGTCAAGCCGCGGGGCCAGGGTGCGCCGAGCCATCCACATTCCCTTAGGACCAGAGGAAGGCTCAGACCGACAGACAAGCTTTGAACCTGACAGAGCAAGGAGTTTCAGTCCCACTGGGCACGACAGACAGCTTTGGGTTCGGGAACACTTGGCAGCACCCATGTGAGCCAAATAGCCAGTGAGCATCAGGGGACAGATCTGCTGTCTGCCTAAGTGACTTGGGATAAGCCACTTCCCCTCTGTGGGCCTCAATTTCCCCACCTGTAAAGTGGCAACTTACACCAAGGCCATTCCAGCTCAAAAACACTATGATTTTGACTGTAATCCCACCTAGAAGCAAGTCTGAGGGCCAAGCCAGGGCCAAGCGACATGCTGTGCAAAGAACACAGTGCTTGGGGATGGCTGGCCTCTGCCCTTGGTACCTGGTACCCTGAGTCCCTTTACCTTCCTCAGTTTCCTGTAAAACAGAATAACGGCAGCCACAGAAGATAGCTGTAAGAAGAAACGCAACAAACTGTGTAAAGTACCTGGAGCAGTGCTTTACCATAACCGATGCTATCATTTTGTGGTTCCCTTCCTCTGATACTAGAAGGCACCTGTGCGTGCTGGGTGCCTCTCTAGCTCAGCCTGCAGGGCCTGCAGACCAGGAAATTCTACCCTCACTCACCTCCTCCAGTCCTGGCTTCGCTCCCCATCCCCATATGTGGCTTCCCTCACTGCCAAGCTCGGCTCCTCGCCTGAGTGTGGCTGAGGGCCGGAGTGGCCAGGTGAGCATGGTTAGCCACAGGTGTGACCACAAAGACCCCAGACCACAGTGGCCGACTGCATTCACATTTAGGTCTGGAGGCTCCTAATCCAGTGATCCAGTGACACAGGCCCATGGCCTCACTGCCCTCTCACTGTCCAGTCACCCTCCCTCTGTCCCCAGGTGACCCCACTGCATTCCTGTGGTTTGGGGTTTGCTGGTGTGGTGGCAGCAACTGAAGTCTTGGCACCCTCCCACCAGCGAATGGGGAGGGGGCTCTAGAGGCCAAATTCTTCTTCAAATGAGATTCCCGTGGTTTCCTCAGCTGAGGCGTCTGTGGAGCAGAGAACAAACAATGTGGAATTACATTTCTCTGGAAAACAGGCTCCACAAGTGAAGATCTAAGCATCTCTTTGGGCGTGGGGCCGACCTCGCTGGTGCCAGGCTGGGCTCCCACTGCCTTCCAGGCTCGCTGGTTGAGCAATTCCAGGTCGTGAGGCCATACACCCCTTCCTCCATCCCCAGCAGCCTCCCCACCCGTGTGACCCAGAGAAAGGCTCCGGCTTTTTCCGGACTTGGCTGGGGCACCCTGCCCAGAGACAGCTGGGAACCCCGAAATGGGAGCATCCTCCTGGGACGGGTTCACACCAGCTGTATCTAATGCTGCCATCCCCGCTGGGCGGGATTTCAGGATCGCATTGCAAAGACTAGGGAGGTGGTGAGACTGGCTGTCTCCCTGGGTCCCCAGGCCCCAGCAGTATATTCAAGAGTGACAGACCCGGGGGCAGCCAGATGGCTCAGCTGGTTAGAGCGCGAGCTCTCAACAACAAGGTTGCTGGTTCAATTCCCACATGGGATGGTGGGCTGAGCCCCCCTGCAACTAAAGACTGAAAATGGCGACTGGACTTGGAGTTGAGCTGCACCCTCCACAACTAGATTGAAGGACAATGACTTGACTTGGAGCGGATGGACCCTGGAAAAACACACTGTTCCCCAACATTCCCCAATAAAAAATTTTAAAAATTTAAAAAAAAAAAAAAGGAAAAGTGACAGACCCCCAGAGGCACAGAGGGGAGAGCCACCAGCTGACTTCCCCAATCCCCAGCCCAATACCATCTCAGAGCCTGTCAAGAAAGGGCCGTGCACATGTGGTGTCTCCATACAATGGAACAGTCTTCAGCCATAAAAAGGCATGAAGTACTGATGCTCGCTAAACATGAATAAACCTTGAAATCACTATGCCAGTCAACAAAGATCACATCGTATGATTCCATTTATATCAAATATCCAGATTAGGGAAGTCCATAGAGACAGAACACAAGATTAGTGGTTGCCAGGGCCTGGGGAAAGGAGCTTCCTTTTGGGATAATGAAATTGTTCTGGAACTGGATAGAGAGGGTGGTTGCACAACATTGTGAAGGTACTAGATGGCACTAATGGTAAGTGTTGTGTTATGTATTTTACCACATTAAAGGAAACAAGAAAGGCCCTTGCCCTGGGTGTCCTGCACTGGCCCCCCTTTGAGAATAAAGAGTCTGAAGGTCCGAACGGATACACTGGCCAGAGCCACAGCCCCGCTTCCAGACCACACTTGGCATTCTGAGAGCCACCTTACACCCTGACTAAACACCCTGAGACTCCTCAATTTCGTTTTCTAAAGGCAAACCACAGCCTGGACCCAAGGGGCAGGTAAGGAACAGCTGTCTGTAAGGGAGTCAGTGGGATTTGGCTTATCCAGCCTGGTGTCTACACTCCTTCTAGTGCAGGATGGAGCCTGGAATGAGAAGAGGGATAAGGCCACAGACCAGGGACTGGGACCCAGGGGCCAGCCCTCCCTGGGCAGCTAGTGCTGGCACAGAATTCTAAGTGGTCAGAGAATTATGAATTTGACCTTGGACTTCAAGGTCACTATGAAAAGGTATATATGTCAACATAGATAGATAGAACATATTGATAGAACATTGACAGTTTTTAAGCTTGACTTATGGCTTTTGACTAGTTAGACTTGTGGTATATGAGCCTCTGTATTTGTTTTCTATCACTGCCTAACAAACAACCACAGACTTAGTGGGTTAAAACCACACCTGCTTATTAACCCACAGCTCCATAGGTCAGAAGTCTGGGCATGCTCAGCGGGGTTCTCGGCTTGGGCTCCCACAAGGCTGAAGTCAAGGGGTCAGCCAGGCTGGGCTCTTATCTGGAGGTTCTGGGGAAGAAGCCACTTGCGTGCTCCTTCAGATTGTTGGCAGAACCCAGTTCCATGTAGTTGTAGGACTGAGGTCCCCTTGCTGGCTGTCATCCGGGGGTTGCTCTCAAGTCATGCTTCAAATCTCTAACTTCCTATTCTGCTCCCAAATAGGAGAAAACGCTCTTCTCATAAAGAGCTCATCTGATTAGGTCAGACCCACCTAATTAATCTCCGTATTTTAAGGCCAACTGACTCAGGACTTTATAGCTACAAAACCCCTTCACAGAGTACTTCGATTAGTACTCGATTGAGTAGCCAGAGGATGGAATCCTGGGGTGGAGGCATCTTCCAGAATTCTACCTACCACTGCCCCCATTTGGAATCTTTCCAGGCCTCGCAAATGTTAGGGGGCGCTTGCTCCAGCCAGATGTGTCCAGTTCTCTCTACCTCAGGACTTAACTCATGGGAACTTTGTTTAGCTAGAGCAATCACTCACCACCTCTGTGGTCCAATGCTACCTTTTCTTCTTCCAGGACCTGCTGAAATGCCACCTCCTCTATAAAGCCTTCCGCTTGAGCCCCAGGCAGAATTAATCTCCCCCAGAGAGCACTTTGCCCCTTATACCCCTCCTCTAGGGCACATCCCAGCTTGCCTTGGGTTACAGCTGAGAGCCCCGAGTCCTCTCCACCTATGAGACCAGGAGCAACCCAGGGCAAGGGCCACCAGTCATCAGACACTGTGCCAGGCCCACAGAGATATAGAAAAATGAATCAAATGTCACCCCTGCCTTGGAGGACCCCGAGTCCAGCAGGACCAATAAACCTAATAGTAATTACCATTTATGAATGCTTAGTGTGCAGCAGTCATTGCACGTACCTTCCAAATACCCCGTGACGTACAGACATTGACAGGTGAGAAAACTGAGTCTCCGAGACATTAACCAGCTTTCCTAGTCACATGGCCCAATTCAAATCTGGGAAACAGACATCACGGGTGCTGCCACGGATGCCACACCCTTTAACCACGTGGCTCCAGGGATCCTGTGTGCAAAGGGCTGCAGGTGCAGTTGGTGACAACAGAGCTAAATGCAAGAAGTGTAAGCAAGGGTGCGCATGCAGGCAGGGGTGGGGGGACTAGGGAGGTGTGACAGAACAAAATGTCCTCTTACTCACCCCGCTAGGCTCAGCAGGAGGCCTTGCTCATCCAGTGAGCTCACCTTGGGCCTAGGGCTATAGAGAATCACAAACAGCACCCTCCTCGTCCCCCGAGCTGGCCAGGGACCCCTTTCTTCAGGCTGGGCCCTGGGCAGATGGTCCAGCAGCTTGGGTCATTGCTGCTCCTGGACAGGGGTGGGGCACAGGCGCTGATGTCCCTAGGAATATCCCTACACCTCCCCCCCACCCAGGGAGAGTGAAAGGCTCAAGCAGGGCAGGCTTAGGGTATCGGTGCCCCAGCCTGTCTGTTTTGGGATATAGGTGGCTGATTTTCTTTTCAGATTTAACTCTGAGGTGTAAATATCAGTAAGTCATGGGCCAAAGCCAAGAATAAATTATTTGGTACAAAGAGGGCATACAACTCACCCCTGGTCAGAGTGATCCAGACTCTGTCTGTCATGAGGGAAGGAAGAGAATTTCTCATCAGAAACACGTCCTCACCTGTTCTTGGGGCCCACCCAGTGCTGCTACCCATAGAGCACAGAGTAGAGGAGATGCTGAGTTTCCTGCCCTGGGCCCCAGGAGGACAAGTGTTCCTGGGGTCCCAGGACCCTGTGCAGTGAGGCTGGGGGGGCGGCACTGACCAGCCTGCATTGCCTCCACATGCCTGTCGGGGTCAGGGGAGAGCCCCGGATGGCAAGGACCTGAGTTTCAGTCTGTCTGTGTCACCACTTGCAATGGCCCTTAAACAACTTCCATCCCTCCCTGAGCCTCAGCTGACACATTGGTCCAGTGAGATCTGACCTCCAAAGTAAAACACACATACCCCAAGGTAACACAGAACGACCCACTGGCATGTGGAAGAAAATTTTAGAATTAAATGTATATGTACTTACATGTATCTCAGTCTAAAATAAGGAAAGAATTCAGCTCTACTGATACTTAGCAGGCAGACTGACCCAGGTAACCCCAATGGGTCTGTTTTGGGCCAGTCATGTCCCCCACATTAGTCCATGTGTGGAGAGAGATGTGATGCTCCATCAGGCAGAGAACCTGAGGGCGGCCCCTTCTCTCTACTGCTTAGTTTTCAACATATTATGATATTACCATTTATGTATGCCCAGTTCGGTGGAATTCACAGATTGCAATGTCGGATTCAAATTAATCTGCCCTTAAACAGAACAAATGGCCCAAAAAGATTTCTGCAAAGAAACATCAAGAAAATAGCAGTGCTTCCCCCTAATCCTAGGACATGATTTCATCTGACATTCCATAAAGGAAAAACAAGGGGGCTACAGTAGATGTCATTCCAAAAATGACATCTCTTTTCATCAGGGTAAAAGTGAAGTTTAAACAGTTGTAGAGGAAGTAATTTTTTTTGGAAGAAAAATAGTATGATTTAGAAATAAAGTTTGAAAGTGTTCCCATTATTATATGATTTTGTTGTTGGAAACCTTGTGTGTTCCTAAGACCTTTTATATTTCCCCTTCAAAAAAAAACAAAACAGAAAACAAAAAGGGATTTTTTTTTCTAACTTGCTTAAAAATCTTCCAAATGAAGAGTTTGAGTGGGTTTAAAATCCATTTGCTAAAAGCATTAAAATGCAAAGTATCCCAATTTCTTTGCAAGAACAACTGATTGACATGAGAAAAGATGGAAATTTGAAAGTCAATTTTGAACAAAACCTTTCCATAATTGGTGGATGGTGTTGAAAATTGAAAACTGAATGTCATGATTTAATGAGCCGAGCCCACAATGCACCTCGTCCATCTGGATCTAGGTATCTTCATGAGGCCTCCTTTTTAGCTGTGACAGCCTTTAAAACTGAATATTGAAATAAACCAAATTTAGTACCAGATCTTCAAGTCACTGTTCTGCAAAGTGTTAAACTAGGATTTTCAAAAATAAAGAAGCATATTTAATGGAGTTTCTCTCGTTATAAGAACAAAAAAGGATGTCATACCATTATTAAATGAAATGCCATAAAAATTACTTTAGAACTTCAAATATTACATTTTTTACTTTATGTAGTTTTATGTTGTATGTAATAGAATACACATAACGTATAATTTGTTCATATATGTATAAGGTATTTTATAATATACATGTATTTTTTGAAAGGCACATACTATGTATATTTATGTATATAGTTCATGTACATAATTTATAAAGTTCTATGTATGTAATTGATAAATGAATACCGGGGTTGCCACAAAAAATGTATACAAGTGGACACTTTGGTCAACGTTGCTCAAGCAGTAGTTCGCCGTCATCAGAAGTGTCTGGACACTGATGGGAACCACATTGAACACCTCTTGTAATTGCAAAAGTCAAAAGTGACGTGTGGGGCCGGCCCGGTGGCTCAGGCGGTTGGAGCTCCATGCTCCTAACTCCGAAGGCTGCTGGTTAGATTCCCACATGGGCCAGTGGGCTCTCAACCACAAGGTTGCCAGTTCAACTCCTCCAAGTCCTGCAAGGGATGGTGGGCAGCGCCCTCTGCAACTAGCAACAGCAACTGGACCTGGAGCTGAGCTGCGCCCTCCACAACTAAGACTGAAAGGACAACAACTTGACTTGGAAAAAAGTCCTAGAAGTACACGCTGTTCCCCAATAAAGTCCTGTTCCCCTTCCCCAATAAAATCTTTAAAAAAAACCCAGTTACTTAAAAAAAAAAAAAAAAAGAAAAGAAAAAAACCCAGTGACTTGTGTTCATCTTTTGTTATCGGTATATACTGAGTATTACAAATTCAATAGGTTTTTCCTTTCTTAAAATGTGTATGCATTTTTAGGCACCCTCTGTAGATTTTCCTGAGGTCGAGGCTGACTGAACACCTAAGGGTCCCTCCAGCTCCGGAATTAGAGACCGCAGTGGGCCCACCTTGTCCTCGGTTAGGGCATTCCTAATAAAGTTGCTCCTGGATGGGGCCTCACCTGACAAGCAGGTGGAATTTCAGGCATGTACATTTTCTAGCGAAGGCGTCAGAGGGGCAGAAGAGTAAGACTGGAGACATGCTCCACCTCCCCAGGGCAGACCCATCACAAAGCCCAGCGTCCCCTCCCCTGGGATGAGAAGGACCTCTTACCTCTCCTCCTTACCCCTCCCACTGCAACAGAAGAAGGAAAACAAGACTTTCCTCCTGCTCAGAGGGAATCCACAGGCCCTCAGAGGGTCTTTCCTGGAGATCACAGCAAACTGGCAATGGAGACTGAGAGCAAATTCAGGCATCCAGACTGCAGGTCTGGCATTTTACCTGCTCTGCTCTCTGCACCATGACGCAGTCTGGTTTTTAGTTACCGAAATTCTCACTATCGTCTCTGTTGGGAAGCCCTGCCTGCTATTAATTGCAGCCTTATGTGCTACAAATAAAACCTAGAATGTTTAGGAGGCTGACCACCCAGGCCAGTTCTCTGCCCCATCGTAGCAAAGAACATCCCTGTCCAATCTTTTGCTTCTGTTTTAACCCCAAAGAAGAGAGCGTCCCAGGAAAAAAGTAAGGCCTGCCCCTCTGCTTCCCTCTTAAGGGGCTTTCCGCCTGCCTGAAGCAAAATGATCTTTCTATGGCACAAATATGTTCATGTTGTTCCCTCCCTCCTCTGCTCTGCTTAAAAGCTTCTGTATCTCCAGTGACCACAACAGAAAAGCCAGGCTGTTTAGGCCAACCCACATGTTTTTTCCCTCCACCTCACCCCGGCCCAGCCCACCTGCATCAGTCACCGGCAGGAAACAGAAACCACACTAGCTAATTTAAGCAGAAAGGAATTTCATGCAGGTAATTCCGTACTTACAAAATCATTGGAAGGAGAATAGGCCGTACCCGCAGGAATGGCTCCCAGGAAAACAGAGGACCCACCTTGGAACTGTCCCCTCTGGCACCGTCAGGAAGATGAGCATCAAGAGCCACCCAGGGTCTTTGACGTCAAGAACCATCACCTAACCGATACAGGGGTCAAGAAGTCATTTCAGAAACAACTTCACTCCCACAGCGCTGGACACTGGTTTCTAGAAGGCAGCTGCCCGAGACACACGGGGTCTCCACAACCATGCAGAGCAGCAGCAACAAACCATGTCCCTGAGTCCATTCGGTTGACAGAACCTGTCGCCTAACCAGAACTGTTGCGAGAAATGCAGTGTTCAGCGTCCAGCCTCTCCAGCTCAGGAAGGCCCACTAGGAGAAGAAAGTGGAGGTGACGCTGAACAAACACTGTCTCTCGGAATTGTTCTCCCAGCATTCCTCCTCCCACCCTCACCCTGAGTTCCAGCCACAGAGACCACTCCGAAGGTCCTGGGAACACCCCAGGCTCTTTCTCACCTCTCTGACCTTCCCCATGTTGATCTCCAACCCCCTCCACTTTGAACGTCCTTCATGAACCTGAGATGCTTTCTCTGGCTCCCTCAGCCCGACGCTGTCCAATAGAAAATACAACACAAACCCCATATGTAATTCTAAATTTTCTAGTAGCCACATGAAGTAGGTTGAATAATGGCCACCCAAAAATATCAAATCCTAGCCGCTGTAACTTTTAAAACTTTACCTGATTTGGAAAAAGGATCTTTGCAGATGTAATTAAGTTGAGGATTTCAAGATGAGACTACCCTGCATTATCCAGGTGAGCCCTAAACGCCATCGTAAGTGTCCTTATAAGAGAGAGGCAAGGGGAGATAACACAGGGAGAAGGCAAAGCAAAGAAGAGACAGAGAGCAGAGCAATGCCGCCACACGCCCAGGAATTCCAGGGTGACCCCCAGAAGGTGGAGAGGCAAGGAACGCCTCTTCCCCTACAACCTGTTCCAGCTTCTGGCCTCCAGACCACGAGAAAATAAACTTTTGTTGTTCAAAGCCACAAGGTTTGTGGTAGGTTGTTACAGCCGCCTGAGGAACCTAATAAAACATATTTTAAAAAGTGGGAAAAAGCAGGTGAAATTAATTTTGAGAATATATATTTTATTTAACCCAATATCTAGGAAATATGATTTCAACGTGTATTAATATACAACTTATGAATGAGATAGTTTACATTCTTTTTTTCATACGAAGTTGTTGAAATCAGAATTGCATTTTACATCTGTAGCACGTCGCAGCTCGGACTAGCCACATGTGACTAATGGCTGGCCTACTGGGATGGCACAGCTCTAGCATTCTCTAAGCCTCCAGGCTGGCAGCAGCCTGGGGTTTGGGGGCCTTATTTGCCTACGCGTCATCCTCTCCCACACACAGGTGTGCTCTTTAGGGCCAGGGACCTTGTTCCATTCATCTCCCTATCTCAGTCCCTGAATACAGGGGTGCTCAGTCCAAGTATTTTGAATAAAGTAATGGGTTCTCTACAACGAAGAGGCCCTGTTAAAAACTACGTTTGTTGTTTGTTAGTTAGTTTGATTGATTGATTGATTTTACCTCTTCTTTAGAGAAAGAAGAGCGGGATACATCAAAATTTAGGCTGGGGCAAAAAAAAAAAAAAAATGTCCTAGGAATCCTTAGTTTTCGGAGGGGAGGGTAGATGAAGGACAAGGTGCCCCCATCGGCCAGGGAAATGCTGTATTCTGAGGTTGGAAAGAAATGCTGTCAATAGGCCTATATCTAGTAAAGAGATTGAATCAATAATTAATAACCTTCCAAAGCAGAAAGCACCAGGCTCAGATGGGTTCACTGGTGAATTCTAACCAACATTAAGGAAGAAATTATACCCACACTATAATCCCCTTCAGAAGGTAGACACAGAGGGAGCACTCCCCAACTCATCTTATGAGGCCAGCGTTACCTGAATTACCAAAACCAAAGACATTACAAGAAAACTACATACCAATTGTCCCATAAGCATAGATGCAAAAACCTTCACAAAATATTAGCAAATTGAGCCCAACGATGTATAAAAGTGATACAGCGTGACCAAGTGGGATTTATCCCAGGTATGCAAGGCTGGTTCAACATTCGAAATCAATTAATATATCGTGTTTCCCCAACAATAAGACCTAGCTGGACAATCAGCTCTAATGCGTCTTTTGGAGCAAAAATTAATATAAGACCCGGTCTTATATTAATTTTAATATAAGACCGGGTTTTATATAAGACCAGGTCTTATATTAATAAGGTCTTATTGTCAGGGAAACACGGTCCTCCATCACATCAACAGGCTAAAGAAGAAAAATCACACGATCATATCCATAGATGCAGAAAGAAATCCTGCCGTACCCCTTGGGGAGGCTGATCAAATCGGGGGAGGAAGGGGGAAGGTGGGGAAAGTAGAGGGAGGTAGGGAGAGAGGCAGGGTGGGGAGAGGGTAGGCAGGCAGAGTCTGTGGGGCAGCTGAGACAGTAACCAATGTTCCTGAGACCAGCTTAAGGTGAAGGAAGTAGCCAAATGTGAACCAAAAAGCCAAACCTGCCAAGAAAGACTGTAACCCTCAGGCACAGGATCGTAAGGCTGGGGACCACCCCTAGCCCTGAAGAACTGCTCCAAAGGCTGTCCTCAGTGCCACCTGCAAGGAGGCAGCCAGGGCTAACCCCAGAACCACCACAATCCTGGCGCAGCACTTCCTGGAACCTACGCCTTCAGCAGCTGCCCCGACCCCCCCCCCTTATGTGCAATGCGCCCCAGCTGGTGGCTGCATCCACCCCAAGGGAAAAACGCCATTTTTTTCATTCAAAGTCACAACTGCTCACCAAGCCATGAGCCAGCTGGGCTGCATGGCACCCGGAGCTGCCTTTTAAGGTCACCATCAGGAAGGAACGAGCACCTTTTTACAATCTTGCACAGCTTTCCTTGCTGGCCTCTCATGCTTCATCTTGCCTCTGAGAAGCCACAGGGCATCAAAACCTTTAAGGTCAGAAGCCCTTCCACTGAACATAATTGGGGTACAGAGCAGCCCCCCCACCCAAGATGAGGCACTGCTGGACTCACCATGAGTCTGGCTTCCTCACTTCAGACCAACCTGCCCAGGTGGGGCTCAGCTCTGCCACAAATGTCCCTCCCCCCACCATGGCTAGATGTCCCCTCACAACACTCTGGGACCCCTGGCACAGAACAGGGAGGAAGAAGGAATGCTGGACTTCTGCACTCCCTCCTGTCGCTCTCATATTAACTTCCACCCTGATACACAGACCAGACCATGCAGAGGGATAGTCCAGAGGGTGAATGAATGAAGAGAAGCAAGGATGCAAGCCCCTTCTCAAAGCCCCCCAGACATTCAGAGCTTCCCCTCCTTTTAGAAGCCCCATTCCCAGACTAAGAAGAAAAAGAAGACAAGATCTGTGCCTAGTCTTGATTCCAATGGGCCCCTCCCCTGTGCTGCCATGGCTGACCCAGCCCAGACCACACAGGACGGGGCTCTGCAAAGGGTCTCATGCCCAATGGCATCCTTTCCCAAGGCCAAGGCCATCACTCTCTTCCAGCTCTGGAACCCACAATCCCTCCCCTGGCTGGCACATGGTGAGACGAATGCCCACAGCTGGGACACCTTGGTCCTAACAGGTCCCTGGCCAAGCAGGGTTCCCCTGAGCACAAGGTGCATGAGGAGGCGGGGTGCGGGCAAGCAGAGAATTGGGGAGCCCCTCACATACACAGTGGGCCCCAGCCACCTCCCACTGCTGCCCTTCCCTTTGCCTGGTCCAGCCCTACCTGAGCCGTCCAGACCCAGAAGGGGTGGGGCCTGCCCACTGTTGGCCACGGGGTAGGGCCCCTAGGGGAGGAGGGAGGGTAACAGGGCGGGTGCTCTTAAGGCGGGTCTGAAGGTGAACTGTGTCTCTCCTTACTCTTCACCTGGTCTCTGAGCTGTCTTGATCCCAGGAGCCAGGAGTGAACACAGCAGCCTGCCTCCCCTGTACGCCAGGTAGGTGCCTTTATTCTTTAAAGAGGAGAGAGGGAGACTCAGCACCGCACCTTCCCTGACCCCTGGCTCATTTAACCCTTTGTCCTTGGCTTCTCCACCTCTCCTGGGGCTCTGGGCTCAGAGTGAAGGTAGAGAGAAATGGGAAAGAGGCTGGACGAGATGAGAGAGATGGTCTCAGGGCCACAGCTCCCGGAGTTCAGCATTTTGAAGGAGTAAATCTGCAGCCCTCGATGTACAGATGAGACAACCAAGGTCCAGGCTTGCCTGAGATCACAGAGACTTGGGGAGGAAATGGGCACAGAACCCAGGCTTCCTGCCTCCTGGCCCGCCCCAAGCCCCTGTGCTGGGCCCCTCAGAGGCCGGGGGGAATCCAGAGGTGGGGGCCGTGGCTGGGGACCTTCACTGGTCCTGTAGGTCCCTGCTGTCCCTGGGTCTGGGTGGAGGGAATGGGACAAACAGAAGCCACTCTTTAAGGATGGGGGTGAGGTGGGGTTGGGCTATTGAGGCAAGGGGCTTTTGGGGACACTCAGGCTTCACCCTCTCCCACCTACGTCCTCTGCTGACCTGGGCTTGTAGGAGGGAAAAGAGGTTTACGGTGAAGAGAGAAGAGAATTTGCCAAGGTAGCAGGATCCTCCTATCTTCAGAGCCTTGGGAACAAAGAGAGTGAGTCAAACCTGAAGGGAGAGTCGGTGAAAGAGACCAATAAATAGGGCAGAGCTGGCGGGAGTCCTCCTGCCCACTATACAGCCTCAGCACACACACACACACACACACACACACACACACACACACACACACACACATACACAGTCCTCAGCCCCAGGGGTCCTCCCCTCCTCCTTACAGCAGGAAAAAAAGAGCGAGTAAGTACACTGGTTGGGGCAGGGTGTCCAGGAACAAAGAGTGAGCCCAGGCCCTGCCCTGGGAGTCCAGGGTGATTCGGGGAGAGTTAAAAGCGAGAAGAGTTGGAAGATCTCTCCCAGGCCTGTCCCACTGGTTCCAGAATCCCAGGAGGCGAAGAGGTAGAAGGGCTCCTAAATCTACGAAGCACAGGATGCAGGACTGTGGGGCCACGAGCGGGTGCAAGTCCCCATCTCACCACTGGGTTCATGGGTTATACGACCTTGGGCAAATCCTTCACCTCTCTAGCCCCACAGTGAGAATACGCGCCTCACAGAACCACTGAGAAAATGAAATGAGTAAGTTTTAAGTATCTGTTATTATCATATCCCCATTATACAGATGGGACACTTGAGGCCCTGAGAGGAAAGGACACTTGCCCAGGGTGGCACCAAAGCAGTTTCCAAATCAGTAAAAGGGACCCTGGGTTCTGGTCCTGGGGGGAGACCCAGACCCCAGTGTGCTTCCTAAAGTCAGTAAGTTCAGGCTCCTCTAGGCCCAGTCGAAAACCCTGCAGGGTGCATGGAGATTCTGCCCCAGAAAACCCAGGCCTCTTGGAGCATGTGAGGGAAAAGCCACAGCTCCGTGTCCTCAGCTGCCCCCAGGAAGGAGCTCGGAGGCCTGTTCCCTTCCACTGCCATTTATAGACACGATTCAAGAGGCTAGGACGCGCCGCCCCCCTCTAGGACCTGGCCAAGAAGAAGTCTGGCAGGGGCCTCCAGAAGCTGAGGGGGAAAACAGGGGCCTGGCTTTTCTCACTAACTTACTGTGCAACCTTGTGCAAAGCACCCTCTCTGGACCTCAGGTATGAACTCAATGTGGTATAAGGAGGTAAGAGTCCAAAGTCCCACAGCCTGGGTTTGAATCCCAGCTATACCACTTTGCTGGGTGTGCAGCCCATGCAGATTTCTTCACCTATCTAAGTCTCAGTATATTCATCCATAAAATGGGCTGGTACTAAGGGTATAGTACTTCCTAGGGTTGTGAGAGCAGAGTTACCATATGTAACGTACACAGGTCAGCACCTGGCATATGGTGAATGCTCCGTAAATGGGAGCTATTATTATTTATTCTTAAGAAGGTGTTATACTCAATATGAACCCTTATTTCTAAGTAGTATTTAGAATTGTCCAACTGCTTTCACGAGCAGCCCCTCCTTGGTTCCACATCATTCTCTGGGAGAGTACAGGGCAGGCATTCTTATTCCCATCTCACAGATGAGGAAACTAAGGCTCAGAGTTACACCTTAAGCAGTTGTTTGAGCTGAGAATTGAATGTGACCCTTTAGACTCTAGAGTCCATATTCAATTCATGTGCCCCAGACTGCTCTCAGTGCCTTTTCCAGCACTGGGGAAGGTCTGACTCTAAAGCAGGATGTGATGGAGGCGTCTTGGGAAAAGAGAGAAGTGGAGTGGGGAGTGTTGGGGGGCAAGTGGTGAGACTCAGGACAGGCAGTGACGGTGTGACCAGCGTGTCCCAGCTCCTTAGTTTGCTTGGTAGCCTCAGTCCCAGAACCTCTGACCTCCGACCCAGCCCCACCTGTAAGAAACTATTAACATGTGGCCTTAAGGTGAGACATCAGGAAGAACTTTCCAGAGTAAGGGAAATAAGGAAGATGAGGCATCTCTTTCCCAAATGAGCCCCAGGGAGTGAATATCATGATGATATCACTCCCCGGCTCCAAATTGTTCTGTGACTCCCCTCGCCCTCACAGTTGAGACAGCGCTACTGAGCCCAGCCTACAGAGCACAGCAGGGTCTGGCCAGTCGGCCTCCCCATCCTATCCTTTCCCCCATCCACCCCAGGTGTTCTTTGTTTCCCAGATGCTCAATAATGCCTTCTGGTCTCTCCTATAAGCCAGGCCTCAGAACACACCTGCCTCCTCGCCCTTACCTGCCTTGCGTAGCCAGCTCCTGCTTTTCCTTCTTATCTCCCTTTACATACCCCTTCCTCCAGGAAGTTCTCCCTGACCTCTCCATCAGTGCCTACAGAGTCCCCTCTGCTTCCCCTCTTGCCTGGTGACACTGTTGAGGATTGTTCACCTGCTTATTTGTCTGTTTCACCAACTGGCCCACATGGACTAGCAGCTTAGAGCAAGGGCCTTGACTTCAGGTAGCCTCGGGTCCAGTCCAGCTCTGATACTTGTTGGCCTCTCGCCCTTGGACAAGTTACTTACCTCTCTGTCTCCATGCTCACATTGTAAAACAGAATAATAATAGTATCTACCTCATAATGTTGTTATGAGGGTTTTAAAAGACTTTATTTGTAAATACCAGTGCTTATGTGCACAGTAATTACTCAATAAATATTAGCTATTATGTATTTAATAAATAAGGCTGGAACATAGTAAACATTCAGTAAACTTCTATGGAAGTTATTTTATTTAACAATCACTTGCATAATACTTAGTATGTGCCAGGCGCTGTTCAAAGCATGTTACAAATATTAACTCATTTTATAGATAAGGAAACTGAAGGTCAGAGAAGTTAATTAATTTGCCCAACGTTATACAGCTAGTAAGTGGTGGAGCCAGGACGCAAACCCAGGCAGACTGGCTCCAGTATCCATGCTTTTAAATGAATGAATAAATATGCCTTTGTTTGGGGGAGGGGAGGCAGGGGCTTCATCTACAAGTTACTCAGTTCCCACCCCTGGCCTCTTTCAGGTCCTGAGAGCTCCTGCTTGGCAAGTGACATCTCTGGGATATAAGTGAGGCTGATTGGAAGCCAGAGGGTCACTGCCCCCACCAGGTCACTGCCCCCACCATGTCGCAGGTGATGTCCAGCCCGTTATTGGCAGGAGGCCATGCAGTCGGCTTGGCTTCCTGTGAGGAACCCAGGAGGGTCCTGCACCCAGCACCCAGCCCCAGCCTGCCACCCCAGTATCCTTACTACACCACAGAAGGCTGGGGAACCCAGGCCCTGATGGCCCCCACACCTCCCAACAGGCTCCAACAGGCCCCACAGGCTGGAGCCAAAGCCAGCTGCCTCCTGCGGTCTCCTGGTGAGCAAGTCTCAGGGGCCCTGGAGGCCCTGGACTCCTACATTGACTTCTCCCTGGAGAGTCTCAACCAGATGATCCTGGAACTGGACCCCACCTTCCAGCTGCTCCCCACAGGGCCTGGTGGCCCCCGGGCTGAGCCCACCCAGAGTACGACCTCACAGAGGAAGAAAGAGGAGCCTGAAGCCTTAGGTAAGGGCCTGGGGCACAGCGCCAGGAGTGGGGCAGGGGACAGTGTCCTGGTGGGAGATGCTGTGCAGCCTTAAACAAGTTACTTAACCTCTCTTTGCTCTGCTATATAAAAGAGATAAATACAAATTTCCCTCACTATCCACTTCTATTTGGTTCCCGGTTTGGAAAGTGATGGGTACCTATTTTATGTGATTTTCCAGGGAATTCAAGTAAGCTAATATACATAACATAAATTGTATACAATGCGACGCATATAAATAAGAGCTCGATAAATGTGGGGTCCCTGAACCTTGCTGTTCTATGAAGTCTCTCTTTAGGGCCTAACCTGGGCCTCTTGAAATTTTTGTAGGATTTCTGTCTGGACCTCTGTCCCTGTTTAAGGGAGTATCTCTCTGGGGAGGCCCAAGCTGGAAGTAACGGGGTTGGAGAGATGCAGAACTCAGTCTATTGAAGGAGGTAACCCTGCTGTGTTTAAGCAGTGGTATGCTAGTATGTTCAGCAACTGGCTCCCTGGTGGGGTGGGCGGAGCCCTGATCTGAGGCATCTGCCAGTGTCCACAGTGTAAAGTCTCCCACCATCACCAATTTCAAGCACCAACACGATGTCACTGAACGTGGCACTGGAAACAGATACACAGTAGCAGGCCATTACATAGCATTCACACTCTACCAATATAACAGATAGAAATCACCTCAAGAATATAGATAATAAGATAAGTATAGTAAAAAGATAAAAGTAAAATCATTGGGATGTGACGAATTTTGAGTCTTTATTACTTTTGTATTTAATATAAGTTATTTCATTGTAAGTTTATCTAATGTAATTTTTAATAATGGCTGAGTTTAGTTCCAACCTGGACAAAATCCTGGAAATGTAACAAGCAACTCTCACGAGCTGTTCCAAGCCAAGTCCAGTACACCACTGAATCCTAAGGGATCTAGAAATTCCTACATCTGCCTTCAGTTTCCCAAGCAAAGAGTTTTAAGTATACTCTGAGGATGAGGATTAGGGAGCCCATTAGACAGGCTGGAAGACTGAGGCTTCCAGGGGTTTAAACAATCGGAGTGGGTCAGGGGGCGTGGTTAGAATTAGAGACAGGATCCATGAGAATTTCTGCTTATCGAGTACTTATTATATCCCGACACCGTGCTGATCGCTTTATAGTAGAACCTTTCATCCTCCCAATCCCCCACGAGATGACTATGTTATCCATGGTTTACAGATGAAAAACTAAGGTTAATGGACTTGAGTAAGGAGCCAGTCTAGCCTAATGACTGGAGTTGGGCAAACCTTATGCAAGCTGTTTACTTCACTTCTTTGTGTCTCAGATTCCTCATCTGTAAAATATAAATGAGTTCTTACCTCAAAGGGTGTTGCAGGGATGAAAAGAAATAACACTTGTCGGGTGTTTATCACAAATCCTGGCACAGTGTGAGCCATTATAAGTGGCGGCTGTTTTATTAAACACTGGGGTTGCATTTAGAACCAGCCCTAGGGTAGATTCAGGCTCTGGAGTAAAAGCGAGCCCAATACCCAGGTCCTTTGGCGCCTGGGCTCCTGGCCTGCCTTCTGCTCCTTTCACTGAGCGTGGCCTGCCAGGCCTGTTAAAAGAAATGCCTCCAGCCCTCAAGAGTCTTCCTGCTTCTTCAGGCCAGTCCTGGACATGCCTCTGCAGGGAAGGTGGCTGGGGCCTAATTACCACTGGCAGGGCTTTAATGTTCATACCCCAAGGCAGGGGTTCCACACTCAAGGCCAGCGGGGGCGAGACCAGTCTCTGGGGAGCGCCCACACAGATGGGTGGGAACGTTGACAATCAGGCCCTTCCTCCAAGGGCCAGATGGGCAGTAGCCTGTTCTCAGATGCCCCGGGCACAACCTGCCATCATGCAGATGTGTCCACCTGGCTCGTGACACGGGGGCGGGAGGGAGCAGCAATGGTCGGAGGGTCCTGAAGAAGCAGCCTAGCTCTGCCCTAGCCCTTTTGTTTTAAATCCTCTCCTCTGACCTTCACTTGGATACTTGCAATGCCTGGGAGCTCACTACCTCCCGAGTCAGCCCAGCCAGGTCTGCTCCCTGTTAGGAAGCTCTTCAATCACTAAGGAGAATGAGGGCCTGCAAGCCTTCGTGCTGAGCTGCACTTTGCTCTACATCTCAGCTTCTCAGAACCCTCCCCTCAGACCATGGCTGCTGGTGACAGGGCAAGCTCTCCCCGGCCCCGTGGTGGTGTAACTAGTTCTGGGCACCATGGTGAGTTTTCATCCAGCCACGTGTATTCCATGTAGAGGACCCCCTTCCCCTTTGCTCTCTCATCCTTCCACCTTCTGGGGTGTTGAAGAGAAGACATTCTATAATTTTGGTGTTACCAGATATTCACTGTTTCTCTTTCCTAACTTGGCAACATTAAAAATGAAGCATTGGCGATCCTACGTTGATTCCTCCCCTGAATATATACAGATAGGTTTTTGTGATACAGGATCCCCGCATCTACCCTGTGAAGGAAATAGTGGTAACCTCATTTTACAAATGAGAAAAATGGAGACTCAGGGAAGGGAAGCGATGACCGTCACACAACTAATGTGTGGTGGGTCAGACCTCAAAGCCCACGCTTCTGGCTCCAACGTCCACGTCCTTGCTTTTCTCCTTCCTTGGAGCTAGTTTGCTACCCTCCAGGGCTGCACAGAATAAATCTGTTGGGAAGAAGCTGGGGACCCTCTTCTGAGGCCCCACCTCCCCAGCGCTCAAAAACTTCTCCCCAGCTTCCTTGCCTCTGCCTCTTGCTTACTTTCCTTCAGACTTATGGGGAAGGGCCGGGGTGGGGGTGGAGATGTCCCCGTTCCACAGGGCACATGTTGCTCCTAGAAGCACACACCATATCCCTTTCTTTATCCTCTCCTCCACCCCTCCCCATCTTTGGAATAGGCCCCCACATTTCATTTTCCAGCAGTTTCTGCCAGGCAAGGCTGTTTGCCAACCCCAAGTGAAGGGTGTCTAATAACTCTCTCTCTCTGCCCCACCCACATGACCTCCCCCCCACCCCATCGCCCAGCCTGGTGCTGGTGGCTGCATCCACCAAGCACTGCTCAGACTTGCCCCACGGGCCTGTAAACAGTGACTGACTACACCAGGTGATGGTATAGTCCAGCCACATCCACCTCAGAACAGCAGTGGGAAGTGACTCACAGCTCCAGGACTCCTTCTGCTCCCCCACCCCACCACACCCCTGCTTACCAAGCAAAGCCTTTGATGGATGTGTGGGTGACCCACTGAGGAGGGGACCCAGAACTTCACCAGGCCAAGACACCCTCCCCAAAGCAGCCCAGCACCTTCTCACGGGACAAGGCCTTGGGAAAGTGTCCCAAGGAGCCCCTCTTCCTGGAAAAGACCCCCAACCAGAGCACAAGAACAGGAGTCAGATTCCTCCACTCCCTGGCTGTGTGGCATTGGATAACTCACTTAGCCTTCCTGTGACTTTTTTCTCATCTATGCTCTGGAATTAATAATATTTCCTTCTTCAAGAGTTATCGTGAGGGCTAAATGAGCTAATACAGGTAACATGTTTGTAACAGTGCTGGCACACAGCGCTCAATAAATACCAGCCTTTATTAAAAATTGTGCAATAAATGTTAGCTCCACTCCCACATTTCTCTGAGCCTCAGTTTCCTCCTCTATAAAAGCAACGCCTACTGGCATTGGGCATAAGGGCTGTTGTAAAGCTTGAAAGGATTACGGTTGTAAATGCTATAAAGTCCTATAAAAATAGAAGTTGTGCTTGCCAACCTTCCAGAAGAATCCACCCCATTCCAAGACCTCTTTTCTTTCAGAACCCACAGTCCATTATGCCAAATATTCTCCCCTTTCCCTCAGCAGTGGGACCCATAGCCGTCTGGCCAACACTGCCCCCAAAAGCAGGCAGGTAGGAGATGCTCCTGCAAGCCCACCCTGGGCCGGACTCCAGGCTCCATTTTTCCGTGTATTTCATCCTCACTTCAACCGTGGGAGGTTGGTTTTAGATTCCCACTTTGCAGATGAGGAAACTGAGCTTCAGAATGGTTAGGAAAATTACCCGATGCCTCTTGGCGGGAAAGTGGCAAAGCCAGGATTCACACCCAGGTTTGTCTGACAACAAAGCCAGGCTTGTTCCTTGCTGGAGCAGTAAGCCCAGGTCAGCCTGCCAGCCTCACCCCCCAATCTGATGCAATCCTCCACCCCCACCCTGGCCCAAGCAGGCTCAGACAGAGGCAGTAACCTTGAGCAGAGCCAGAAGGCCCTACCCAGGAGCGGGCTGGGGCAGGCAAGGACTCCACAATCACAGTAGGCGGGAAGATGGTGTATGTGCCAGAGCCCAAGGGGTTGGGAGGCCAGCAGACAGGAGCTGAGGGTGCAGTTTCCCCACTGACTCTGTCCCAGTTTCCATCTTGGGAAGCCAGAGGCAGAACTCAACCCTCCAGAAGCGAGCAGCTGGGTACCCAGACCTCCCACCACCTTCACTGGAACAGCACCAAGGACAGCTCCCTGCCCCCAGGCGGGTAGTGTCCTTCTTCACAATGGGGAGAACCCCAGGGCGCCCCAGTCCAGGGGGGAGCAAGGTCTGGGGACAAGAGTGCTGGGTGCCCCCACTGGGGAATGAAAAGCGCATTGGAGTGAGTCAGCAGCCTGGGTCGTATTTGATAACTAATCTCTGTGCACCAGATACAATCGGGACCAGGCCAGGCCCACAGCTCAGTAATTCGGCAAGCCCTGCCTCAGGGAGCTTCCACTCTAAAGCAGAGTTCTCAAACTCTAAAGTGGACCCAGGTCACCAAACAAACAACCTGAGGCCTGCGCCCACCCAAGAGATTCTGATCTAACTGACATGGGCTGGACCCTGGGCGTTAGAACTTTTAAAATCTCATTGGGTGATTCAGTGTGCAACCAAGCTCGAGAAGGCCTGCCTTCATTGTAGGCCTGTACATAGAAAAGCTTTTACACCGCTGAGTAATAGAGGCATCAGAAGATGTGACTGGCATATCTGTTAAGCAGCCATTTCAACCTGGGGAGCAGGGGCAGACACAAAGGACAGAATCTCCCAGTTTTAAAGGGCTTGCTATGTGTCAGGTGTGGTACTGAACCCCCTGCATTCATCTCATTTCATCCTTACTGTAACACCAAGAGGCTGGGTACAGTCACCCCATTTTATAGGTACGGAAACGGAGGCTCTAGCTGATGAAGTTATTTGGCCAAGCTCTCAGATCGTAAGTGATGAGCCAGATCTGAAACCCATGGTTTTCTGACTCCAAGGCCTTTATTCATTCCACTGCATCTCCCCAACCAAAGGAAGTTATCCCAAAGAGGGGGACTTTGGAACTGGGCCCTGAAGGTGGAGCTAGAGGCTAATCCAGATTCCAAGGAGCGTCTCCTCTCTGAACCTCAGTTTCCTGGTCTATATAAAACAGGGGGGACCAGATGATCTTGAGGACCCTTCCAGGATTCCCATCCTGTGACTCCAGGCTCCCGGGTTTCACCAATGATCTGCTTCTCTCCCCAAAGATATAAAGTACATCGAGGTGACTTCTACCAGATCAAGGTGTCATGATGGTCCCCAGCGCTGCTCCAGCCCGACTGTCACCCCGCCCTTCGGCTCCCCACGCAGTGGCGGCCTCCTCCTTTCCAGAGATGTCCCTCGAGAGACTAGAAGCAGCAGTGAGAGCCTCATCTTCTCCGGGAACCAGGGCAGGGGGCACCAGCGCCCACATCCCCCATCTGGAGCTCCCTCCTCTCGTCCCCCACCCTCTCCTAGCATCTCCATCCCTTGCATGGGGAGCAAGGCCTCGAGCCCCCATGGCTTGGGTTCCCCACTAGTGCCTTCTCCAGGCTTGGAGAAGGGGCTGGGGGGCCTGGCCCCACCGCGAGGCAGCAGGGTCTCCGTGCTGTCAGCCAGCCCAGCGTCTGATGTCAGCTACGTGTTCGGAAGGTAGGTCACTCCTACTATAGCTTCTGATGTTGTCTCCACAGCACACACACACACACACACACACACACACACACACACACACACACTAAAATATTAAAGGGGCACCCTGCTGTGTCTGAGCAAAATCTGAACATGCACCAAAAATAAAAGAGTGGATGTTCTCATTTATGCCATTTGGACCTCAAGCTTTCCTCAAATGTTTAGAATATGATTCAATATACAAAAATCTTGACTTTTACCTACGTCTTGGAAAAAGAACTAGTATATTAATGAGGCCCACCTGTATCCTTTCCAGCCCTCATACAACCCATTTCAAGGAAGGAGTTTCTTAAAAAAAAACTAAAAAAAACTCATAAAATAAGGCTGAAATAGAATTGGGGGGGGCGGGAGCGGGGGCTGGGATAAACCATTTAAGAAAGAAAAGCCTCCTTCCTCTTTGTTGCTGGCAAAACCCAGCAGAAAGGAGGTGAACCTGCCTGGTAAAATTTACAATCGCCCAACCCAGTTCTCTGCACACCTCAGAATAGAGCAGCCCACATGCCCATTCTGCCCAGGAAGACCAAACCACAGGACCTCTGCCCCCCACACCAACTCCAAAGCCACTGTGCCAAGGCAGTCCCTGGCAAGGAAACTGGGATCCCACAGCCATGCCCATTGGCACGGGCCTCTCAGCTCAGGGAGAAGTCTGGCTGGATGCAGAGCTGGCCTCCTCCTCCCCCTCCAGCTGGGGAATTCCCTCTGCATCAGAGTGGACGTGGCCCAGCCCAGGTCCAGCCTGCGTGCAGGGCGCTTGGGAGTGATGGGGACTCAGGCACATCTGCCTTACCAGAAACTCAGAGAATCGGTCCAGACTAAGCCCACATGACTTGCAGGGGGTCAGCCCATTGGCTACTTTAGTTGACCAAAGACTCTACAGTGCAGGGACATCTCTGTACCCTTCAGCACCCCTGGGGTATCAGGTGGGTGATGGGAGGTGGAGTACGTGGTATCTTACCCAGATCACTAAAGCACAGTGCCTGGCTCTGGCCCCTGCGTTCCCACTCCAACAGCCTAACGCCCTGTCTACCTTGTGCTCTCCACCCTGCAGCAGCCAATCCCTCATCCACTCCAGCATCTCCAGCCAACAGTCATCTTCTAGGTCCTTGGAAAGCCCAGCCAGCTCTTCCTCCAGCCTCCAGAGCCTTGGCCCAATGTCCCTGTGTACGAGAGCCAGTGACATCCAGGTCCCCAGCAACCCCACCCCAAGCATGGGCCAGCCCACAGCAACCTACTCCCCACCACTGGCCAAGGAGCATGCCAGCAGCTGCCCACCGTCCATCGCCAACTCCATGGTGGACATACCCATCGTCCTGATCAACGGCTGCCCAGAACCAGCATCTCCCCCGTCTCAGCGGACCCCAGCGCACCAGGACTTTGTCCAACCTGGGGCTGCTTCTGTCAGTCACCCTTGTCCAGCCACCAGCAGCCACAGCCAGACCTTGCCAGATGCCTCTCCCACCACATCTCTGGAGGGTACGTTGTAAGCCAATGCTTCAAGCATTGTAAGGTTTGGCTAGGGGAAATAGACAAAGCACCAGTGGGTTTCTGCAACAGCCAGTCAACACATTGATTGAGGACCTACTGTGTGCCAAGCCCTGTGCCAGGTAGTAGCGACACAGAGATGTAAACTGTCTAGACAGAGAGACCAAAACGAAGAATCACGATAGAGTAGGACAAACACAGTTGCTGGGGCCACAGAGGAAGGAGAGAACCTTTTAGTCTGGAGAACCTGGAAGGCTCCTCAGAGGAAGTCACCTCTTCCCTGGATCAGGAAAGTAGATTAAAAGGCCATGCCCAGAGCAGGAGAGGAAGGGCATCCCCCATAGAGGGAACAGAGTCCACGGTCACCAAGGTATGGAGCACATGGCATGTTCAGAAAATGACTGAAACGTCGGGTGTGGGGTGAGGTCATTGAGAGTCATTTGGGGCCAGTGTGTGAAAGGCCTTGAACCCCAAGTTGAAGAGTAGATTTTACCTTTTAGGCAACAGGAGACCATCAGATTGTCTCAAACAGGAGAGCGATGGGGTCAGAGGTTCAACCTCAATAGACCACTCTGCATGGCAGATGAATTGCAGGGCCTGGCCCAGCAGCGAGAGCCGTTTTTATTTGGTTCTGTTTGGGTTTTTATCATGAAACGGTTCAGACAAGCCAAAACGGGGCCTGAACCAGGGCGGGGCAGGGGCGCGGAGGAGAGAGGACAGAGCCAGGAGACCCTCGGGATATGGAAACAGCAGGCTTCATGACTAACTCCTGAGAGCGAAAGGGAGAGGGAGAGTCAGTCATAACTGACGTTGGTGGATGATGCGCAGACAGCGGGGGAGGACAGGGTGATGGAGACAATGCATTCCGATTCAGACAGCTGAAAACCACAACAAAGCAAACACCCTCCTTCCTGAAGTCTGTGACTGCAGGCGTCCAAAAGAGCAAAACCAACCCCAACCCAATGCAGTAAACACAGAGGCTAATTAAGCCTTCGCCCACTGCCCCTCCCTTTGCTCCTCTCCAGAGAGCAGAGCTCCACAGACATCAGGGTGACTCCTGGGAGGTTGGGGTGGGAGGGTGAAAGGCTGACTCTGGCCCCCTGCTCGCTCCCACTCACAAAGCCACATCAAGGCAAGCGAGAGAAACGACTTGACACGTCTGCCTTTGAATCCGCCCTGACCGTTTTCCTAGGACAAACCATTTGCAGATTTCAGTACAGATTTTCTGAGTTACTCTCAACTGGCCACAACACACCTTTTCAAGACGCTGAAATTAAGAACTACTGCTCTTTGCTTTAGGGACCTGAAAAAGGGGCATGTTGGCATCTCAGCAGGCACATTTCCTTAGTCTGATGATATTCCCATCCTGGTTTGGGGATGCCCGAAGATATCATTAATCATACCCTGGGATCTTTTCAGATTCTGCCTAATATTCCCACGACAAAATTCATCGTAACTTCAGAGGTTATCAGAGCGTTACAGACCCTCAGAGGATTTTTTATTTCACTCAGGCCCCTCTGGGCTTCAGGGACGAAACCAATGCCCCAAATCAGAGTCAAGAATCCCCTCTCCTGACCTGTGAGCACATACTCTTCTCCCCCGATCTGCTGTTTTCCTTTCCTTGGCCTTTTCTTTCATTTTCTTTTCGAAACTGAATATACCCCTAAGGAACTCATAGGATTAAGGGGATGATAGTGTGAAATCAAACAAATGATGCATCTCAGAATCCCTTCTTTATCTCTTATTTCAGGCCCCACCAGGGGGATTTGAGAAACCATTTCTCATTAAACTGAGATTTTTTAATCTATTTGTTTCTGATTCATTACCAGGGATACAAGGAGACACTCCTAAGTCCTAGATATGCCAAGCCCTGGAATTCTTCTGTTGCATTTTGTTTCTTTAGGTCGTTGTAGATACAATGGGGCTGGGGTAGGAGATGGTAGGTTGAATGGGACTCCTGGGCAGGGGGGTGGGGAGAGTCTCTCAGCTCCCCTCTGTCCAGCCTATAGGGACTCCCTTCTCTGTCTGTCTCCAGGTCCCACCAGAGACATGCAACCCACCATGAAGTTTGTGATGGACACCTCTAAATACTGGTTCAAGCCAAGCATCACCCGAGAGCAAGGTAAAAGCGCTGTACTTCAGGGGACAAGTGACCCAGGAATCAGGTCTGGGTCCTGCAGTCGAGGCCCTGGGTCATGGCAGAGGAGGGAATGGCAAATGGAAGGCCCAGGGAAGGGGGGTGTCCTGCCGACCTCATGACACGAGGAAATAGGGGCTGCAGCAGGAATGGTGGAGATTAGACAATAGAAAGAACTTTCTAGGAACAAAAGGTGATTCTGTAACATCTGCTCTATGAAGACCCTATGCGGATAGGGGAACAGAGGGTGTCCAGGTGGGGTGGTAACTGTCTCTGACTTAAGGATTTTTTCAGCAATCGAGCTGCTGAGGAAGGAGAAGCCAGGGGCTTTCGTTGTGAGGGACAGCACTTCATACCACGGCTCCTTCGGCCTCGCCTTGAAGGTGCAGGAGGCTCCCGCGCCTGCCCGGAACCTGTCAGGTATGCATCTGTCTCTGTCCTCAGTCAAGGCCTCTCCGAGGCAACGGGGTGTGGTGGGTTCTAGTCCCTGTTCTGCCAACAGCTTGAGGGATGACCTTCGGCCAGGCCCATAACGACTCCTGGGAGGAGGGTCCACATCAGTGCTCTCCCAGCTCTCCTCTCGCACCAAGACTCTGTGAAAAGCTCCTTTCACAGTAAGCCTGAGCTGCAGCCACCTGCCCGAGTCCCAAAATTCCCTGGGAGGAAGGTCACAGCCCCTCTCCAGGATGCTCTCTTCTGGGTGCCCACCTCTCTCCAGACCAGATTTATTTTGAGGGAACCTAATGTAAAAACATGTGTGTGCTAGCTTATCACGTGTGTGATAGCTCATCACATGTGTGTGTGACAGCTCGTCACATGCTTTCCTGTGGTCTCACACATGCAATGCACATCTGTGGGGCGTCCACCCTGCCCCAGGTACTGTGGAAGGATCTGGGGCACCTCACTAGGGACAGAGATAAAGACAGGTCATTATAGTCTGAGGTACCTGAGTCACAGCTCCCCACTAAACCCCAGGATGGCAGCTCTCGTGCAACAAATGGATGAGGCAACCAAAGCACCAAGAGTTAGCAGATGACCCCCTAGAGCAAGTAAGTCACAGAGAGAGGATGAAAACCCAACCTCAAGCTCTCTACCCTATGCCTCTTGGTCTAAATAAGAAAGCGACCTCTGGGGCAGTGTTGCTTGTCAAGGAAGTCTTGCCAATGAGCCGAAAGAGAGGAGGAAGCTGTGGGCTGGTGATGAAGGGCCAGAGAGCATTGTTCCCCCTCCCAGGCCAGTCTGGCTCTGGCAGGGACCAGCTAGTAGAGAAAATAGCACCTTGGAGCGGGTGGGTAGGGAGAGAGAGAAACCAGGAGGAAGAGTTGAGATTTGATATAAACAGTCATTGGGAACCATCTCTGAGAGCTCTTGCGACCAAGAGAAAGGTTTCCTAAAGGGAGAATTACTGGACACAGAAGGCTTTGAGCAAAAGTGTGGGCACCTCCTTTGTGGGAGGCCTGCAGCCCCACCCCGAGGCAGGAGGATGGACAAGCTCATCTCTGGATGGACCCGGAGAAGGCGGCTCAGGTGGCTAACCCTGGGCTCTGGAGCACCTAGCCACATGCACTGTCTTCTTTCTTTGTCCAGGCGAGGACAGCAGTGACCTTATACGCCACTTCCTCATTGAGTCTTCCGCCAAAGGGGTGCATCTCAAAGGAGCAGATGAGGAGCCCTACTTTGGTAAGCCGCTCCTGCAGCCTCGGCCCCTGGGTGAACCAGGCCCTCCTGGGCTGGGGGGTGGTGTGTGAAGGCCTTCTCACACAGGACTGCCTGTTCCCTGCAGGGAGCCTCTCTGCCTTCGTGTGCCAGCATTCCATCATGGCCCTGGCCCTGCCCTGCAAACTCAGCATCCCGAAGAAAGGTGGGTCTGGGCCCCAAGGAGGCAACAAACACCCAGCCAGCGGGTCCATTTGTTCTCACTAGAAAGGCTCCTAGTGGTCAAGTCTCACCTTCTTTATGGATTATTTTAGTGCCACAATTAAACGTGCATGCTCAAGGGTCTGGCAACATCTCGCCTTCCTAGCTGTGAGAATTCGAGAATGCCAACCAATCCAAGCCTCAGTTTCCTCATCTGTGAAATGGGGACAGCCATCATCATACCTCCTTACAGGACTGGTGTGGGGATTAAATGAGATAAGTCAGGCCAGGCTCTGAGCACAGTGTCTGGCACGGAGCAGTTGTCTGACAAACAGTAGCCTTCTTTGAGAGGAGAAAAGGAGCCCTAAATCAGCCAGTTTGGCGAGGTTTGGTTTCTTTCCTTCCAGGTCCAATGTTTACTGGGCTTGCCCTCATTCATTCATGCCTCACTACAACCCTGTGATGTAGATGTTGCTGCTATATACCCATTTCCCAGATAAGAAGAGGGTTCGAGGTGTTAAGTATCTCAGCCAAAGGCACACAGAGTCAGACCTCACGCCCAGATCAGGAAGCCCCATCCGGAGCTCCCAGCACAGCCACACCTTGGGTGTGCAGGGGGAGCAGTGAGGGGGTTTCTGGGACCGGAGGCAGGACAGGGGAGCCCCTGACGGAGTGATGGCGAGAGCCTCCCTACTCTGCAGAGAAAGTCCTGGGGTTGGGGGCGGAGATCCAAAGGAAGTGAGGCGGTCAGGGCCCTCTGCAGGAGTCAGGGGCTGGAGACGTGAGGAGGGGAAGGGGGGGTCAGAAGGCTTGCAAGCCGGGCCCTGGGGAGCCCAAAGTGGCCCCGTTTGCCTGATCTCGGTAATCACACCTGGTTTCTCAGCCCAGGCACTTCCTGAAGGCAGGGGCTGAGGTGGGAAATGTGCAAAGGGATTCATGTTAAGGGATTCCTATGAGATGGGTCCATTCACTCCCCCCCCCGCCCCCTCGGGGGCCTGTTCCTTTACTTTGGCTCAGAATTGGGAGGTGGAGACGGAACCTCAGACCCCTCTGCAGACGGCCGGACCTCCTGCCTGAAGAAATCTGCGGGTGAGTGGTCCAGGGGAAGCTCCAGGCTTGGCTGTGTCCCTGGAGGACACGTCCCAGCCCCGGGCCAAGCCACACACAGGCACGCCCTCGAGTGTTCCCCATGCTTCTCCTTCTTCACCTTTAACAAGGTGCCACATTCCTCCCCCTCCCTGTAAAGCAGGAGACACAGGATGCAGGCAGGGTGCCAAGGGGAAAAAGAGGAGGGGGGGTGGCGAGGCTGACACCCCATACTGCACACACATGGGTACACATGGACGTGCTAGGGTCTCCCTGGATCTGAAGTACCTGCTTGAGAGGCGGTCTCTGGGTCTGGGATCCGCTGTGGGGTGTCAGGTCTGAGTGCTGGGCATGTTTACAAGGGACCTGTTTTCCTCTTAACCTCCCGAGGCCAGGCACAGGTCAGCACCGTCTAAGTGACAGCTCGTTCTCTGAGCCCCTGAGCACATCAGCCCCCTCCCCGTTCTCGTCTTCTTCCCCTTCTCTCAACAATGAGGCAGGGCCCCAAGGGTGGGTGGTGGTGGAGGCAGCACCAGCCATGGGTCTGGACAGAAGAAAGTGTTGCCTGCCTGCCCCTGCATACGGGGCACTGTCCCCTCCTTTGTCCCACCCTGGAGGGCCAGGGACTAGGGCAATGCAAAGCAACAGACGACCCCAAAGACCTCTGGGGTTGGCCCCAAATGGCAGTCACCCACACACTCGCTGCCTGCCTACCTGCTGACTCAAAGAGGAACCCCACTGGATTCCTGAAGAAGGAAGGCTGCCCCATCCCCGGGCTCTGGGCAGAGGAAGGACCAGGGCCTGGGGGACCCTGCCCGACCTGTGAGTCCTGGCAAGGCCCCAGCGCGGTGTCTGCTTCCCACAGGCTGCCATGCCCTGTACCTGAGCTCCGTGAGCGTGGAGACCCTAACGGGAGCCCTGGCTGTGCAGAAGGCCATCTCGGCTACATTGGAGAGGGACGTCCTCCCCACACCCACCGTGGTCCACTTCAAAGTCACGGAACAGGGCATCACCCTGACGGATGTGCAGAGGAAGTAAGGACTTCCCTTGCCCTGGGGCTGCAGGGCTGGGCAGGGGGAGCTGGAGGGGGTGGCCGAGACAGCTATGGATCAGTGAGGAAGGCGGAGTTCAGTGTCCTGGACCCAAACGGCCCAGCAATGTGCTGAGTGACTCCAGGCAAGTGCTCTGCCCTCTCAAGCTTCACTCCAGTGACCTTCTGCCAAAGTCCCCCCTCACTGTGACTGACGGAGATGGAATCAACCAGTATTCACTGGACACTGATTAAGTCCACTCCCGGTGATATAGTAGCACATCTTCTGTCAGCCAGAGTCTGGCTGACCACGGGGACGTGTGGAATGAGGCCATCCCTTCCCTGGGCTCAGAGATTCAGTCCAGCCTGGTTCTAAGCGGGAGGAATAACAGACGACTACGACGTCACTTCTATCCTCAAATAGTTGAATGACATGGTGGACGGGGAGGGGCTAGAAAACCCCAATGTGTAGGACACATGGCAGATACACTCATGAACGGAGAGAAGTGTTAACATATAACCCAGGGCACCGGTGGGAAAGGTCACGGCAGGCTGTTAGGGACCCATCTGGGAGGCGTCTTGGAAGATTCGGGGCTGGAGATGATGGAGGCGGGTATGACCCTGGGACGGGCTCTCACCAGCTCCCCTTCTCTCCTGCCTCCTCCCAGGGTATTTTTCCGGCGCCATTACCCCCTCACCACCCTCCGCTTCTGTGGCATGGACCCTGAGCAACGGAAGTAAGTTCAAGCCTGGGCCAAACTAAGAAAGCTGTCCAAGGCCTAGCTGCCCAGTGAGGTTTCCTGCTGGCTCTGGGGTTGGGATCACAGACAGAACCTGGGAACCTCAAGGGACCAGGAGCAACAAAAGGAGGGGGTGGCCATGGTGGGGGTGGGAACACAGCTCACCATGCTCCCCTCTGTTCAGCCAGAGTCCGGTGGAATGGAGCAAAGCCTCAGTACTCACTATTGCCCATGTTCCTTCCCCACAGGTGGCAGAAGTACTGCAAGCCCTCCTGGTAAGGCCTTCCTGTCTATTCAGTCAGTCTCCATAAGAAGTCTCCCTGAGGCAGGGCCCCTGACCCAACATGGGGACAGAGTTAGGGAAGGAGGGAGGCCCCAGTCTGACCCTGAGAGCCCATGGTTTAGATGGGGACAGCACAGCGAGCCTCCAGTCTGATAGGGGAGGCACAGGCTCTAACCTCAAAAAGCCTTAAGCTGTAGGGAGGCCAAGACACATCCCTGTATTCCCCAATCTGATGGGGGACACACGGGTCCTGTCCAGGAGGCCCCATTCCAAAGGAGGAAAACTCTGATCATGAACTCAAGGGTCTCCCCGTCTGATAGGGGAGGCACATGCCCTCCCTCTCAGAGAGCTCGCCTTATAATGAGAAGCTGGAGCCACTTGGCTAGGAAAGGGGCCAGGAGTTTCTGTGGGCTGAGTTACCCCCTTTCAGCCCAGTAACTGCTGCCCCTCACTCAGGCTGCTCTCTCCCACCAGGATCTTTGGGTTTGTGGCCAAGAGCCAGACCGAATCACAGGAGAATGTGTGCCACCTGTTCGCGGAGTATGACACAGCCCAGCCAGCCTCACAGGTCATCAGCCTGGTGGGTGCTCTGCTGCAGGACACAGAACGGATGTAGGGGTGCTTCCTGCACACTTGCCCAGATATTCCAAGGAGCTTGCTCAGAAACCCCGCCTCCACCCCCTGAAAAGGGGCCTGTGGCCTCACAAATGAACCAATGTACTAGACTGACGGCGAACAGTACTGAGTTGAAACCCTCGAACCCATATGACCTTCAGCAGTGACTTTCCTCCAGTCCCCGCCGAGCCTCAGTTTCCTCAGGCATAAAAAGAAGCCAACAGAGAGGATCAGCTGTTCTTCTCAAACATTGGTGGGCCTCTGACCAGGCTCCCTGTGATTCTGAAGCGCACCCACACCTGAGGACCCCTACATGGAAGCAACTTCCAAGGACCCCTGACGCCATCAGCCTGGACACTAGTGACACAGGAGCCTGAGCTAAAGACCTGTGACCCTGTTTCACGGCAAACAGCAGGTGCTGGGTTGGGACCCAAGGGGCTCTGGCCCAAAGTTGGCCTGGAAGCAGATGGTATCCAAGGATTGAGGACCAAAGGAGAGTTGGACTGACTCCCTTTCCCTCCATACCTGTTTCTTTCTCCACTTCCCTGGCAGCTTCTTGGGCAGCTGTTCCCAGAATAAAGTTGAATCCCCTGCTCTGGATTCTTCAGGCTAACGTGGCCTTGCTTGTTGGAGCAGCTTAGCAACGGAGAACTGGCCCCCACGGTCAGAGACAACCCAGCTGTCCTTGTATTCTTGATGTCTAATCCCCTCCATTGCAAATGAGTGTCAGTCCCAGTTTTTCTTTTATTTTTCTGGTAAGCAAGTGTCTTCAGCTGGTGTCACAGCTGCCCTAGTGTTGTTGCTTGTATAACCCACACCTGGGTAGGGGCAGAGAGAGCCTTGCTCTGCAGGGCAGACACCAGGGCTGGTTGTCTGCTTCTGCCTCAGCTCCTGCCTTGCTGAGTCCCTGCTCCCTGTCCCCCCAACACACACATACACACACACACACACACACACACACACACACACACACACACACACATCTCTCTCTCACACACACACCCCCACACACGCCTTCTATAGTGGTGTGGTGTCAACTACCCTTACAGCCACTCGAGGGCAGCAGAGAGTCAGGAATGCAAACAGGCTGCCACGCCAGGAGGCTTGTAGGCTTCTGGGGTGTCCTTCCCACCCCACCACCCCAGAAGCTGGAATAGTTTCTCGCAGGCCTGGGGTCCTAAGGAGACCACACCATGAAGGCAGAATGGGAGGCTCAGAGAAGAAGCCCACTTTTGCTCCGTGAGGAACAAGTGCCTGCCCCCTCCCAGCTGCAGGCCCTGCCAGAGCATCGTTATGTTTGGCCAAAGCTGGGCCTGATGGATTAGGATTTCAACCCAGGAAACCAAACTGAACTGAAGCGGCCCTGGGCTGGCGGGACCGGTTAAGACCAACCTACCCAGCCTGTGGTTGGGCACTGGCCCACCCCTGCAGACTGCAGACTGCTAGAAAGCTTCTCAAGGTCACAGTCCGGGGGCTGGCGGAGGGCCCTCCATAGACCCATGGGTGCCTTCGTTGCTCCCATGACAAAACATAAAGTTCCTGTCTCTGTACAACAGTTGGTTCTGAGGCATTCAAGGCTGTCCCCTCAGAGAGGGAGAAGGGGTCCCCTCAGAGACGGGACCTGAGTTGGCAGGTGGTGGCTGTCTTAGAGAAGGCGACATGTGCCACATACCCTCCCACAGCCTGGCCGCAGCCATGCAGTCTCCACTGGCTTCCACTTCAGAAACCATCACTTAAACACGCTGTCCCTCCCCACCCCTCCCCCATATCTGACACCTGTTCTTCATGACCTCTTCCCTGCCACTCTGCCAGGAAGACAGAGGGGCCGGATTTCCCATGTCCTTTCCAGGAGGCAAAGGAAGTCTGTGTGGCACCCCTGGTGGGTTCCAAGGTCTCCCTCGTGCTCCCTGAAGGGCAAGGAGAGGCAAGTGAACCTTGAGCAACCGGCAGGAGTCTGGAAGAGTCCTTGAACCCAGATGAGCCTTGAGCTATCAGCTCAGCCCTAGAGAACCACACAACGGCCCATCATTCCACCCAAGGCCTGAGGAGTTCTATTCCGGCCCCCGGCACTGCCAGGCCAAGCCTTGGCAAGCGGTACCAGAGGGGACTGTAGGGGGCATTCGCTTTCCTAAAGCGCCTTAGGAAGCAGAGAGCTGCTGATTCCACTTGGGCTGAGCTAAGGCACCCAGTGGCAGGGGCTGCCCTGGAAGGCCTGTAAATGGACCCAGCCCACAGCCTCCACTAGCCCCTGCCTCCTCTCCCTCTACCAAACTGCTGTTCCAGCCCCTAACCCCTACCCGCTCAGCCTGGCCATGGACAGAGTCTGTGGAAGCCAATAATCTCTGCTGCATTTGCAGTCCCCTCCACCCCCACCCTTTCCTCCAGGAAGATTTAACAGAGAACTTGACTTGGACTTTTGCTGCCTGGCAGAGCAGCCAGCCCAGCAAGGGTGGGAGGGTTGGAGGGCAGAGGGGAGGAAGGACAGCCACCAAGCCCGGAGCTAGGAGGGGAGGGCTCCTTACATCCATACAGGGACGCCCAGGCATTTTCTTTCCAGGAGCTTCCAGGCCTGGCCCTTGTTCTTAAGCCTCCCTCCCGAGTATCCCCTCCAATGTTACTTCTCTCTACTTTCCATCTCTCCCCATCCCTTTCTGCATCCGTCTCTCTGCGCACACACACACACCACCCACCCAATCCTCCCTCACTTCCCCTCTCCCAGTTTCTCTCTCCCTCATCATCTTTCTCTTCCTCATACCTTCTCCACCCACCGATTCCCAAACCTATCCTCTCCTTCTTTACAGAAAAATCTTCCCTCTCACTCTTTTCCCATTTAATTGCCTTGCCCCTTTGTTCCAAGTGGCTGAACTCACAGCGAAGCCCAACTGCTGCTGGAGCTGATGAAAAGGGCGGGGGGCAGCCTCCTGCACTGCCAACCAGTTTTCAGTACTCAGATTCCCATGGCCCCTGAACCCTGCCTCGTCCCAGGCTGCAGAGTGACCTCCCATCTGACCACCTCCCCCACACATCTCCCACAGAGCACCAAGTTTGTTCACCCCAGCTGTTTCATCCTCCTCGGGCCCATAACTCTCCTGTCATCCAATAGGCTGAGGGCTTGGAACGGGGGCAGGGCTGGGGGTTCCCAACCCAGAGATCAACAGCTTGATTCCTCCAACAAATGTTTTCTGGTGACATACTGAGCCAGGAAAACACGTAAATACAACAGTGTTATAACAGAGGTTTGTAAGTGCCATGCAGGGCTGGCAGGAAGGGCAGAAACAGGGAAGATAGACTTTACCCATTTGGAAGGAATGAGGGCCATATTACCAAGGAGGTAACATTTGAGTTGGGTCTTCAAGGATGAATAGGAGTTTAGCATGCAAAGAAGGGGAGAAACTAACTTTTATTGGAGGGGGGGTTCCTATGTGCTACATGCAGTATGAGACACGTTATATATGTATAATCCCATTTTAAAGATTGGAAAACTGCCTAAAAAGAGAGGCTCTCATCCCAAGACAGGATGGGGCAGGAGCCTACTTGATCTAGGCCTGGGTCCTTGGTTGTCTCTGAGCTTAGAAGGACCATGTGGGAAAGAGCAGGACTAGAGGCCCCTGTTCCCCCTTGTATCAGTCTGCTCAGGCTGCCATAACAAAATACCAAAGACTGGGTGGTTTACTTTCTCACAGTTCTGGAGCCTGAAGTTCAAGGTCAGGGTGCCCGCGTGGTCGGGTACTGGTGAGGGCTCTGCTCTTGGCTTGCAGATGGCCACCTTCCCACCGTTTGTTCACATGGCATTTCTTCAGTGCATGTCCTGGAGACAGGGCTCTCTTCTTATTAGGCCACCAGTCCTGTCAGATTCGGAACCTACCCTTTTAACCTCAGTTAACCATAATTACCTCCTAAAAGGCCTGTCTCCAAATACAGTCACACTGGGGGTTAGGGCTTCAACATGTGCATTGTGGGGTCGCGGGGGGCACGTTTCAATTCCATCTATAGCACTCCTCCTACTGGCTTGTCTCCCTGCCCCAGCCACGTTCCCCACCCCACAGCGCCCCAGTGCTGGCCAGGCTGGGCCCTCAGCCCCAACAAAAACCTTCTTCTTCCTGACTCTGGGCCCTTGGAGCCAGCCAGGGGCTTGTATTATAACCCTGTTTTCCGGAAGGCATCTCAGCCTTTACCTCTCTCCAGTGGAATCTTGCCAGGGCGGGCAAGTGGAGCTTGGCTTGGAGCAGGCCTGTGGGGAAGGGAGCCACACCACGAGGAGAGAACCAGAGAGAGGATGAGGAGAGGGAGGAGAAGGGAGAGTGCCACTCACTTGCTCATTCATTCATTCAGCAAATATGTGCTGAGCTGCCCTGGGAAGGGCAGAATGAAGCACACCAGGATTGGCCAGGAGGTGGGGGTCCGGTCTGCATGTGCCCAGGAGAGATATTCTCTCCTCCACAGCATTAGATTTGACACCCGTGAACATTGAGATGGCACCTGTCTTTTCCCTAGTTCACCTCACTGCCACCTACACACTGCCACACACACACTGCCACACACACACACACACACACACGCACACTACTTCCCTCTTCTGCATCAAGAATTAAAAGCCTAAATGGTCAGACCAATCTGGATGGCAGGTCCATTAACTAGCTGCATGATTTAGGACAAGTCACTTCCTGGACATTGAGCCTCAGTTTCCCACCCATAACATTAAGGTAATGGGAAACCTAACGACACACTGAGCATGAATGCAGTTGGTGGCCTATAGAGCACACGTGTCCGTTATATGAAAGATAGCACTCCTGTCAATCTTTCACTGAGCACCTAATACATACGCCAAGTACCACGCTGCTGGAATGGCAGCTCCTTGAGGAAAACCACTCATCTTGTTCACTGCTGAATCCCCAGCACCTAAAACAGTGCCTGGCACACATCAGGCTTGCAGTGAGCATTTGTCAGAAGCTTTGCCACACATTATCTCTCTTAATATTGACAATAACAATGACAGGTAAGTACTATTATTTGTCCTCAATTGGTGGATGTGGAGCTGTGCATTAGGCAGTTAAGTCACTTTCCCAGGGTCCAGCCATAAGCGGTGGAGTGAGATGTGAACCCAGGCAATCTGGACCCAAACCCACGGTGATGATGATAATAATGATGACTTTTGGAGCTTATTGAACCAGAGGCTGGTAAGTCCAAGCCCCTGCCTCCTCCATGTACGCGGTTCTCTGCTGCTCCTTCTGGTGTGTCTGCCAAACCCCTCTTCTTCCATTAGGTCCCAACCCCACCCTGGTCCCTAGCCTCAGGCTGCTCAGGATGTTGACAAAAATCACCCCTCCCGCTTTCTGCCTGGAAGGTGACACATCTTCCTCTGTAATCTTCCACCCAGAATCTTCCATCAGGACCTCCTTCCCTCCTCTCATTCGATATCACTTACTTAGCTTCCCTTTTCGGTGTCTGAAGAGTCCCGTTCCATTTATGTGCCCAAAGACACCCCCCGCTTGGCTCCACTGGGAGGTGGTGTTAAAATAACATTGCCCTGAGTTCTACTCTGCTACTACCATTAGCTTGTTTTTGCCTTCAGACAAGCAAGTCATAGACCCATCTAAGCCTCAGTTTCCCATCTGTGCAATGGGTGAGCTGAAGAAGAACTTGAAGGCAGTTCCCAGCCCTGGTCTTCTTGGAAGTGACCTTTCTCAGCCAGCAGGCTGGAGCCATCCCCTCTCTCCCCACGCCACCTTATATCCCCCCCCCCACACACACACACACACATACCCTCTCCAGCCGAGACACTGTCCTGCTCTCCCCAAAGCTTGCTGTGTGTTCTTTCCTCTCTCCTACCTCCCACCCCAGAAATTTGGGATGTGCCTCCTGGCAGATTCTGCTGTCCCCCCCCACTCTGGGCCTGCCCTCTACTTTGGATTGTGCTGAGCCTCCCTCTCTCTGCCAGTACCCAGAGCCCCCACAGGCCACCAGCGTCCCCCACAAGGCCATCATCTGCAGACAGCACAACTGGAGGCTGACACTTCCCCAGTCTGCAGGCCCATCTCCCCTCATTAGAGCCCCAGGGAAGTCCCCTGCAAGGGTCTGGCCATTTCCATTTTAAAGGCAACCACCCTCCCACACCCCCACAAACCCCCCACCCCACCCCACCCCACACCGTCCAAAGAGAGAAAACCTTTAAGCTTCACTTACATATAAACCCCTCTGAGCCTGTTGCCTGGGATTTAGGACTCACTCAAACTTAAATCGAAAATCTTTTGGGGAGAGGGTTTTTATTTTCACCACAGCCCCTCCCTCACTGCATGGGGCTGGGCCTGCCCAGGGCCTTTGGAAATAGGGATGGTCACAGGTCCTGGGAGCACAGTTCAGGCTGGCCTGGCCTAACCCTTCAGACTGTGATCAGGCCAGGGGTCACCGAACAGTCACACGTCACTTGGAATGAGAAGCCTTCAAGTGAGGCTAAGAAATGAAGTTGAGAAACAGCTCAGCCAAAGGCAATTTGGCTTTCTTTTTTTCTTATGTTTTTTGGGGGAAGAAACCTCTATTGTCCGACTAACCTTCCATGATGCTGGAAAATTGAATTTATTTCCTGAGCAGTCTGGTCCAATTTCCCCTGGGGGGAGACGAGGCTGGGCTACTCTCCCAGCGGCTCCAATTTAGAAGCTCTGGCTCTTCTCAGAGACAGGGACCCTGAACCCTGGCCCTGCCAGGCAGCCCCCCACCCCTACCGCCCACCCCCCCCAACATGATCCTTCCTCACAAACTCCCCACTCCAACTCCTGCATGTGGAGGAAACTTTTTCAGGAGCTTCATGTTTCCCTGTCATTCTCACTCTCTCAGCAACCAGCTATCTTGGCCTGTCCCCCACCCACCCCAGTTGTCTGTGTGTACCCCTCGGAATCCCCTGGGCTCCCCATCTCTGTCTCTAGACTCAAAGGCAATCCCATAGGGAGAAGTACAGCTGTAAAGCATTTGTGCTGGCCGCCAGGCTGGCGGGGGCGCCATCTGCAGCCGGGTAGTTGCCAGGCCTGAAATGACGGGAACCCTGGGCCTCAGCCCAGCGCCGGCCCTTCCACCCCAACCCCTGCCCCCCACCCCCACCCCACCCCCCGCGCGCAAGAACCTCCCTGTCCACCAAGGCCAAAGAGTCCAGGGGTGAGGGGAATGACCTTGAGACCAGTCCAGGAGACAGGGGACAGGAACGCTCAGCCTCTACTTGGCGTCTGCCACTGAGCTTCGCGGGGGGGGGGGGGGGGGGGGGGGCCAGGTCCAGGATTGCCCACCCAAGCCTCAGTGGGAGACTTGTCCTCAGCTGGCCGCCAGCCCACCACCACCCTCCACGGTTAATGGGAAGGTTCCCAGGCCAATAGCCTGGAGAGTAGGGAGAAGGGAAAGAAGGACTCTCTCTCCCAGCCCCAGTGAAGAGGAACCCCCCCCCCAACCTCCACTTCCTCTTGGTCTTGGCCCCTCTCTCCCCTCCTGGGGGAGGACACTGAGTGAGTGGACTGCGGAGACAGACCTCCGGCCAGAGCAGACCCATCTGGTTTCAATCAGAAGAGCAGGTTCCCGGGTCGTGGAGGGTACATGGAAGAGGGAGGCCACAGCCTCGCAGCCCTCCCAGAGTGCAGCCCGTGTCCTATTTGGTCTCCTTTCACCTCCTGGAGGGGCCTCACGCTCAGCCACCGGGGGAAGGCTAGGTAAGGCAGGGGAATTTTAGGGGTCCATGGGCCTGCCTCTTACTATCCAATAGTCTAACCACAGACGTCTGTCCATAGACGTCCAAACCACAGAGAAGGGAAACTGAAGGAAGGAAGAAAACTGGAGGGAGGAGAAAGGGCTGCAAACACACTCAGAGTGTGTGAAGGTCCTAGAAACCACCAGGTCCTAGCTGAACCTTATCACATGGGGAACCAGAGGTCCTGAGAAGGAAGTCTATAGCACCACTTGCTGAACTTGGCCCAAGCCCTATTCACACATGCCGCCCACTGGTCTTCACAGGCACCCCTATAGATAGGAATTCCCATCCCCACTTGACAGATGGGAAAACTGAGGCTCACAGGAGTGAAAGGTCTTACCTGCCCTACCTTACTCAAGTGGTAAGCGATGAAGTCTGTTTGATTCCAGAGCCTGGGCACCAGGCTGCCCCTCCAGGAAGTCAAGGCTGCCTCAGTAGCCCATGCCCCAGGGCCACAATTTTGCCTTCCCTGCTATCTCCAGACTTGGACCAGGTAGGAACACAGTTCTGGAGAAATCTGCCCTCCCCAACCAGGGCCTACTCTGGTTCCCCAACCCTCATCCTTCCAGCTCCAACCTCTGTCTCCAGGCCCACGGTATAAAGGATACAAACCTAAAAACCAAGCCTCCCTGGTCATGGCTTGGTGCCACGATTCTAATCCTGGCTCTGCATGACCTTGGCACCTCAACTTGCCCATCAATAAAATAGACTGGTTGTCTAAAACTGGGTTGAACAGTGATTCTGCAGTTCCCCAACCCTCTATTCCTATCATCCTGAACAAATCTAGAGGTTTCCCCTTGACTTGGGTGGTCTTTAGAAAGAAGGTTCTGACCCCAGTTTCAGAATTTAGAACTGGCAAGGAGGCCAAGAGAATAGGGGACCCAGCCAGCCGTGGAAGCTACTAATCTCCATCTCTGCCTGGGGGAGCTTCACTGCCGCCTCCACTGAAAGCAATTTGTCATGCCCTGAATTAAGTGATTCCAACAAGGGTTTAATTTCAGTTTAATGGCTCTGTTTTTATGTGTAATTAAATACCATTGCATGGCGAAAATAAGTTGTTTGCACTTTAGAGAGTGTGTAAGGGCCAGGGAAGCCAATCCCACCGGGTTTCTACTCCCAGGCTCCACCAGCCCCTCCTCTAGTCTGGCTGGAATGTCTAGGTCCTGGGGAAGGGGCCGGAGGCCTGGGGAAGACAGGGGGTCCATGAAGGGAGAGGTGGTCCCGGTGATGCCTGCTCACTCAGTAGAGCATGTTTCTAATTATCTGCAGCACCCTCCCCCTTCTACTCCGTGACCCCAACCTTTCCCAACCCCCTGGGGCCTCAGACATAGAGGGGACAGGTCATTCTGACAGTGAGGATCTAATTAGACCCTTGGCTGGCTGGAGTGGTGTCTGCTCCCCCGTGGGGGGGCCCAAAGGGGCCCCATTGTCTCTCCTCCACTTACTGTTTCTATTAACTCCCCCTCCCCCTGAATACGCTTCCTCCCCATTGACCCTCCCCCCTGAGTCTTAACAAGCCCCTTTCCTCCCCTCTTCCCTGGGACAACTCAACGTCCCAGCTGCCAGCCTGCCTCCCAGCTCTGTTCAACCACATCATCTTGACTTTCTCTTTCTAGGTCAGAGGGGACATTGCCATAGGGGTCTGGAATGCAGGGGGAGTTTCTCTGGCTGGGAATGTTTCAGGGTCATTTACCACACAGCCATCTCCCCCCCCCCGGAAGGGGGGCCAAGAGGCGCCCCAAGTCCTGCATGCCTCATAACATTCCTGGAGCAGCTTGGTGGCGGAATCTGGCCCAGAGGGTAGAGGGGTTGGGACAAGCAGCCTTTTCCTGGAAGGAGTTGAAGCGGTAGCAGTGGCTGGAAACTCAGGGCCCTGATGGGAGGCTTGGCCAGCTCTCCGGAGATTCCCCCACCTGATTCTAACACTGGAGTCGGTCCAAGTCTCCATTTTTTCCTCCCTACTCCCACCCTGCCTTCTTGCCAATGGAAAACCCAGCCCCCAACCCTCAGCCGACATCAGGGCTTGATCTCCACTAATGAGCTGGGAAATGGAAACCAAATGCCTGATGTAGACCAACACCACTGGGCTAGGGGATCTGGCGGGGTGCCCCCATTCCTCTGCTCCAAGCCACAGTAGGGGGGATGACATTTTTCAGGGAGGCCGGGTAGAGCACTCCAGGACTGTGGTTTTAAGTTCAGCCAGGTATGGTGGCGCCACCAGGACAGAAGGGTTTGGTCCTTCCCACTCTTCCTTTTCACCTCTGCCAGAGATGCTGATGCCCCTGCCACACTAGAGTGACTCTTCCAGGGTAGTGACGGCTGTGCTGGGAGGGCCGAGGTGCACACAGGCCCACGCGTACTGTCTGTAGCCCGCTTCTCCCCCCTGCGACATGGCCCAGGACAGGTCACTTTGCCCCCGAGGGTGCCCACATTGACACTGAGCTGCTTGGATTTCCTGTTTTGTTTTTGACACCTAGGACCTGGCTCCCGGATTGTGGGAGCAAGCGCCAGGGGTGGGGGCAGTGTTTCTGTGGAAAATGGAACTCCCCTTCCCAAAGTGCACATCCCCTATTCTGATGCTAGACAGCTCCCCACAAATCCTGCCGTGGGGACACCTAATGAGTGAGGCTCATTCATGCACAGCCTGGAGTGAATGAAATCCGTCCTCTGAATTTCTCGTTCCCTCTCCTCACCTCACGCACATTCAGTCAGAGTCACACTCCCATATATACACACCAGACAAGTGCTCTCATCTACACACACCAGACCAGGCATACACGCCCTGTAAAAGCCCACACGCTCACTCACATTTCAGGTACCACTTTGCTATAGTCACACACATGTGCGCACACACACACACAATAAATATACATATTTCACAAAGGCATGTGCCAGGCCATCTGTGTAGCTACTTCCCAAGCAGCCCCTGCTTGAAGGCCCATAAAAGGAACAGGATGTCCTACCACCTACTGCGGAGGGCAAGGCTAGAGCATTGGGAAGACAGCCTGGAGACACAGGGGATTTAAAGAAATACTTTTCCTTTACTTGGCTCAGGGACCTAAACCTTAATCAGCAGTCTCCCCCACTTACCTGGGCCTTGGCCCCGGAAGGAGGGAGAGGGCTCTGTGAAGAGTGGCCAGGGGGCTGAGAGAGCAAGGTTGGCACCACTTGGTTCTTTATTGCCTGCTGCTGGCAGCAGCCTGTGGTGCCTCGGGGAGACCAGGTGGCTGTGGATACCACCACCAGGTCAGAGCCAGAGAGCTGAGTGAGGATGGCACAGTGCAGGTGCCAGCACAGCAGGGGCCAGTGGGATGCAGGGGCCTGGGGCTGCCTCTGGAACTGGGGAGGAGCTAGGAACCCAGGAGGCTGCCAGACAGGAGGGCGCTCCCCCAGAGTGCAACTGCTCGGGGCACAGCGCCTCCCGGCTGCCCGTGACCTCCCAGACATGGGCCTCCACCCAAGAAATCAGTGCCTGGTACAGAGGTAGGGGTGGCGGAGGGACACTGGGAAATGACCAGGAATCCAGTCGTACCACGTGGTCACAAATTGTGGGGTTGACACCAAAAGCTCACAGCCTGGTGTGCCCAGGACAGCAAGATCAAAAATAACCCCTCAGAGTCAAATCTCAGCACAACCCCCAGTCAGGAATCCAGGCAAGCGGAGCTGTGGAATGTGGTGGAAAATTTGCCCCCTTTTCTCAACTTCAGGGCAGTGCCTCCCCTCACTCAATTAATAAATCAAATCCAGATGCAAACCCAATCTGCCCGATGCCCTAGGAAAGGCCCCAGCTTTACACACCAGCTGATGCCAGATATAGTCCTGGCCCAGCAGGGCTATCCTGGCTCCCTCCCTTCAGAAGCCAGTATTTCCCCACCAGGAGTTGGAACACAGACAGACAGCACAGCCTTTTGGGACAGGGAGTCTCCCTAGGAAGAGACTTCAGGGAGAGGAGAGTGATTGGCTGACCCTTCACCACCTTTTTACCACGTAGGACAGGCCTCCCCACCCCTTGGTACATTCCTGTCTCTAATTGTAAATAAAACAACCAAACACAGTTATCTAGGATTTTTCGTTTTGTTCTGTTTTGTTAAAAAAAAAAAAAAAAAAAAAAGACAAGACAAGACATCATGGCCAACTGATAGGTCCCTAAGTCTCCTTCCATCCAGTCAAGCCAGAAAATGCCCAGGGGGTAGGGAAGTGTAGGGGAGAGGTGAGGGGGAAGGAGGTGTAGGGAGGGAGGCAGAGCCACAGGCTATAAGCCACTGAAGGATGGAGTCATCCTGGTGACATCATGGCTCTGACCACAGATGGAAGGAAGTCCCTCGGCCCCCAGCACGCCGGTCCTTTTCTCCATCTGGCACATGCAGTCCGCTCACGCATTCTTTCCTCCGACCCTGACCACTCCGAGATGCACTGCATAGCTCCAGCCCTCTGTCCTACAGGCCTTCCTCTGACCCTTTCCCATCCCCCATCGCAGGGTCTCAGGTGTCAGGCAACCAGGCAGAGGGCACTACACACAACCCAAAGGCAGGCTTATCTCTGCAGCTCCTTGCCCCTGCAGGGACCTGGGGAGGAAGAGGGGGGAGCTTGGCGGGCCTTAGCTTTGACCACTGAACCATCTGCTTCTCCACACCCTCCCTGTGGCCTCCACTTTCTGACTAGATTGAGGAGAGGGACAGTGGTGACGGTCCATGTTTATGGGAGGCCATTCCTCTAATTATGGGAATGAGACTTCTCCCACAGACCTGTAGGAGGTGGCTCCACATGTTCAAATCAGAGGAAATCAGAATACGAGCCCCCAGTGCTGAAAACTAGAGCTGGCATGTAGTATGTGGTCAATCAATGTTTTCAGATGGCTGAATGAATAAATGAATCCAGGATCAATCTGGAAACATACCAGGGCTCCCCGTTACTATTCTCAGACCTCTCAGGCTATCTAAGCCCAAAGAGGACATCCCTAGACTCCGGCTCACCCCAAGGGCACACCCATGCTCATAAACACACACATACAAACACACACAAACAAACACCCGAGGGAAACTTCTGGGCCAGAGGCAGAGCTAGGACTCAGACCCAGGCCCCAGGTCAGCTCTGCAGCCTCCAGGGGAAGGGGTAGCAGGGGGCACTGAGCCCCCTGCCGACTGGTAGGGCTCACTCTCGGAAGCTGTCAGCCAACTGGTGGCAGTCCAGCTCCCCCTTCGGCTCCAGGTCCCCCGGAAGTTTCACTCCTGTCTTCCGGTCCACACACCAGCACTTGCCGCGCTGCCCATCCAGGGCTGGGTGGCACTGCCAAGACAAGGGCATGAGAGGTCAGTTCCCAGGCAGCCGGCTCAATCCCACCCCAGCCCCCAAGTCAGACAGTTGCTTGAAGATGGCCCGAGGATGGAGGCTCTTTCATAAGCGCAAGTCCACTGAGCTCACTGGAGTAGAGAGAACTTGACCAAGAAGGAAAGGTCCAGAGGGTTTGAAACGGCAGCATCTTTTAAAGAAAGATCTATAGCCGACCTGGAGGGGAGACTGGGTCCATAGGATTTAGAGGTGCGGCTGGATTTGAAAGGCTCGGGTTCAGATGTTTTGAGTGTGTTCTGACCGGGTTGGGACTTTAAGGATGGGATTAATAGCAGGACCCCAGCTGAAGTGAAGGTGGGATCAGGGGAAGAGCTGCACATGCACTGGAAATTCTGATGAAAACATGAGTTGGGTAAAGCTTAGAGCCCGGGTCAGAAATAGAATTGAGATAAAGATAGAGGTCAAGGTCGGAGCAACTAAAGCAGGTGGGCTAAAGTCTGGATTGGGGTTAGACTGGGGAAAGATGGAGGGCAGGGGGCAAAAGTGTATTTCAGAGTTGGGATTAGAGTTGGAGTGAAGGTTGTCTCAAGAGTCAGAATTGTTCTGGGGATAAAGGGTCAAGTGTGAGAACTTTCAGTGGGATAAAAATTGGGGGAAGAAAACCCATAGAACTGTTCAACAAAGCGTGAACCCTAGTGTAAAGGGTGGACTTTACTTAATAATAATGTGCCAATATTAGTTCCTCCATTGTAACAAATATACCACACGAATGCAAGATGTCAATAGGGAAAACTGGGGGTGCGGGAGTAGATGGGAACCCTGTTCTTCCTGCTCGACTTTTCTGTAAACCGAAAACTGCTGTCTAACAAATGAAGTCTATTACTTTTTTTTTTAAATTAGGGAAAAAAGCTTTTAAAATTTGGGGGGAAAAGGTTTTTAAAAATTGGGACAAAAATAAAATTTAGGATGAAGGTTGGAGATAGGTTTGGCATTGGTTTTGGGGGGCCCTCCCTGGTCTCCCACTCATCACACGCCACCCATAACCTCCTCATGCCATCCTGGATGTGCACACTCAGGAGCAGCCTTTCTCCTCCTAGCTGGGCCTCTGCTGGCTGAGTGGCAACCCATTTTCTGGATTTGTCTATAGAGCATGAAGTGTGAGAATGCGTGTGACTACACCCCAAAGAACTGGAGAAGGAGATCCAGGCCAGGCTCCCCAGGCAACACCCAGCAGGAGGCACCCCAGTGCCCTGCCAAGATATGCCACCCTTCCAAGTGGGTCCAAACTCTGACTGGCCAGAGATGGGGCTGGAGCAGGCCAACCTTCCTGAACACCCCAGCTTCCTAGAGGCTTGTGGGAGGAACTCATGACCCAAGGGTGTGAGGGAACTTAAAGGTGCCCTACATTCGTGCCTTCTCTCTTGCTCCTATCTCCAGCTGGCAGATCTCACTTCACCTTCATCCTGGCTGTACCCCAGGTGGTTTGGCTGCTCAGCTTGGGGGAAGGGGCAGCCTGAGTTTTCTCCTTAACCCCTCTGGACTTAGCCTCTCCATTCCCAGGTGAGACCTCAGACACTGCACGACAAAGGAGAATGAATCATAGGAAGGGAGTAGGGGGACTGAGAGAACGCTGGGAGGCAGAGGTTGGCCGGAATATTAGGTCTACATCACAGATGGTGAATCAAGAGGTGATGGAAACAGCCCTGGACGGGGAGGAAAGATAGTTGGTCTGCCATTAACTCACTCTGTGGTTTTGGGCCTCGGTCTCCTCATTTCCGAAACGAGTGAGGTGGACAAAATGAGCCCAAGTTCTAAGGCTGGGGGAGGGCCCTCAGGGTTAGGTGTGGGTTGGGGAGCCTCCCCGCTCCTGGGACCTCCATGCTGGACAACGCTGTGGAGAGGCCAGCAATGCCCCCGGAGCTGAGGCCAGGGCTCCGCAGGAGGGAGATGGAGACCCACCTGCTTGGGGTGGAAGTTGCCATTGCGGTCGCAGTTGGGGATGGGAATGATGTAGAGGTCCTCGTGGGTGCGGCTCTGTGAGGCGGCCAGCCGCTCCAAGGCCCGGTGCAGCTCGCTCTGGCAGGAGCCCTGCGGCTGGAGAAGAGGGGGAATGAGACTGCTCATCAGAAGGGAGACAGGGAGGAGAAGGGTACAGTGCTGGGGGTCAGATCGGGACGGAAGGCCCTGACAGAGTCAAGGCCTGCAGGCCAGGCAGGGCTCAGTGAGGTGAAGGGCACAGCGTGGGGACACTGGTTGGGAGAGCAAAGGGACACTGAAGAGAGGATCTTGAGTCAAAGAACTTCTAAAAAGGAGAGGTGTGAAGTGAAGGGAACTTCTGGGGGAAAGGGCTGTGGAAACACCTGTGGAGAAGGACTGGAAAGGGGTGATTTCTAAGCAGGAGAGATGGATCAAATCACATAATCAACTTGTAAGACCCAGGCATGGATCCTTCAGAACCACCCATCAGAAAGGACATTTACCAGACCCGGGAGAAGGGTTTCAAGGCCCCTGCTATGGACAGCATTAACCCTTTAGATACTGAGTCCTGGGGTGGACAATCCAAGAGAAGGGTCATGAAACACCAGGAGGCTTGGAGCAACCACTATTTACCAACCAGTACAGAAGTACTTCAGTATTTAACAAGCACTTCAGCAATACCAATGTATAGAACTGCTGAGCAGGAATGGAATGTCAAGGAAAGGAATGAGGACTCTCTGGGTCTTGGTGGCACATACTAGGTACATCTTGCACAAAGAATGTTTACTGAACGAATGTCGTCCAGATCTAGTGGTGATGCTGGTGGTGCTGGTGGTGCTGGTGGTGTGTGTGCCTGTGCACATGGGCGTCTGAGGTCAGAGCTCCTCACCATAGGCCGAGTTTCCTCTCGGGGCACCCCGATGACTTTCATCTTGCCTCCACTCATGCTCCGGTCTCGAATTTTGGCGAAGTGCTTCTGCAGGCACCTGCGGTCATGGGCGCTGCAAGGGCTGAAGCTGTTGTTGGGGTGATCACCCTCATCCTTGTCTGCAGTCAGGCCAAAATGGGGAGAAGTAAGCACCAGGAAAGGATAGGGCAGCATAGCAACCCAGCCTCCCACCTGCTTTCTTCTTCTTGGGGATTCTCCAGTCTAGCACTGGGGAAGAACAGGGGGTCTGGGGGTAGGCAGAAGTGAAAGCAGCACCCCGATCTCCTTCCCACTCCCCTGGATCTCTTCAGGCGAATATGCCTCTTGAAGTCCTTGACTTGTCCCTCACCCCACCCAGTCCAGCCCTCAGATGAGTCACCAGCTACAGCTGCCCAGACAGCAGAAGGATCCCCTGGGCCCTGCAGGGAGGTCTGAGGCAGGCAGGGGGGCCCCCTGCTGGATCTTGTCTCCCTCCAGTCAGCTCCTTTTACCATCCCCCTCTCCGTCTGCTCTCTCTTCCTGTCTCCTTTCCTGCTCTTTTCAGTGTCTGGCTGTGCCAGCCAGGGGATCCCCAGAGCTGTCAGCTCTGCTCTCCCTCTTCCAAATGGCCAAAATCAAAGTTTCCACGGGTGATGAGAAATCTGGCCCAAAACGCTCTCCCCATTGGCTGGATGGGAAAGAAGGGGGAATGGGTGTGTATGCCTGCATGTGAAAGTGTGTGTTTGTGTGTGCACGCGTGCATGCACGCGTAGGCATGTACACACATGCATGCTTGTATAAAGTTCTGTGTGGCCCCAAGACCAGAATAATCTCCACATCCCTTCAATCCCCCACCCTTAGACATCAGACCCCATCGAAAGTCCATGTCTGTTGCCCAGAGCCAGGGCGCTAGGGATCTGGAGATAGGGTGGTGAGGCTGGACCAACCCCCCACCCGGATCTCCTGAAGACTCTGTCTGAACTCAAAAAACAACCCAATCCAGAAGTCCCAGAACTGTAACTGCTGCTCCTCCCTCCAGGCAGCCAAAACCGGAATACAAGGCTGAGCTGGAGAAAGAGGTTGCAAGATCTCTCTGCGATCAGAGCCACCTCTGAAATGCTCAGGCTTGGCAGCTCGCTGCCGGCCTGAGTGCAAAGCCCCTGCCAGCATTCCAGATGTTGGCAGCCAGACAGAAGGTTACATCTGGTTTGCGTCAGGATTTTTTTTTCCTGAGGAGTTAGCAGGTTCCTCCATGCATGGCAGCGGTCCCAGAGCTGCCTCTGGGTCAAATGGTATTTTTCCGCCTAGCCAAAGTGAGTTGGGGGTTAGTTCTCTTTTTATTCTCCTATTTCTGGGGGTGGAGGGGGAAGCATGTGGATAAAGGAAAACCAGGCAAGGAAGACTTGAGACCCTCAGAAAGTCTTTGTCAACATTCCACACCAAAGGTTATTTATAAAATTGAGTCACCAAGGATGGGAAGAAGGCTTTGTCACGAGTGGAGGGCTGGCTTACAAAGAGGAATCAAAGGAAAGGAATAAATGGATCAGATAGATATACTCCAACCTTCCGCATATTTAACATCCCAAGGACAGTCCAGAAGGCATGTCATCAGATGACCCAGAGATGACATCAAGTTCCTGAAGGTCAACCAAGGAGAAGGCAGTATAGCCAGCCCTCCCAGCTGATGGGGATGGCAAAAGAAGGGGCAAATATATTTCAGAAGACCAGGATTGTGCAAAAGGGGCCATAAGATGAAGCCCAAGCCCTCGGTCAGGAACCAGAAAAAAGATCTGGGATCCAGGCTCTTCCCTGAAGAGCCTCCCAAGAAGCCTTTTGGCTAAAAAGGCCCAAGCTGGCCAGTGACGTCCCCTCCACATCCACTTGGCACAGAGTCATGAGACTTGTGGGGGTCAAAGGTGTGTAGGCTGGAGCTGGGGAATGGAGAGAACAAGGAAATGGAAGACCTCCAAGAATTAGAGCCAAATCGTGGCTCGACAGAGGCTGAGCTGAGAGGTCAGCAAAGGCACCACCACGTTACCTGGGAAAGGCTGGAGGGGACCGCAGGGACTCATTTGCCACAGCCCACCACACCAACTAGAGAGGGGCCCTTCAACCCTGGAAAGGTCTTGTGGTCTTTCCTCTGAGCTTGCTTTCTTTTCATGCCCATAAAGGAAAGCACTACTTTGCACAGTGCCACCTATTCCTCTTGGTAAATGGGCAGAATGTTCTTAGGTTCGAGGAGTAAGAAAGAGTTTTCCAATGAACCCACGCCCTGGGGGGGGGGGGTGGAGTGTCTGAGTAGTTGAGGACTCAAGAATCTAGAGAGACCTGAAGCAGAAGTTCAGCTGCAATAGGCTTTCCGATGCTGAACTTCTATGCGTCGAAGTTCACAAATGACTAATGTTCATGGTATCATTAATGGATATTTGGGATGTTTATCCCCTAACTTAGGAGGTACTGGGTCTGCTCACTGAAACCTGGGACTACATGGAGCCTGGAAGCAGAGCTTATGTTCCTGGGTGGGTAGGGCCCACGTCACATAGAGGAGGGGGCCTGGGGAAGCCGGGGAGGCAGCATGCCTGGACTCCCCCTTCTTGGTTTCCCCACCGTCAAGCACACTTACTCCTGACTTGTGTGTACACTTAGAGTAGAACACACCAAAGCAGGGAGTGTAGCTCCTTGTTTACTCTCCTGGGGGCGTCAGTACACAGAATATACCCGTATCTGACCACTCAGACACAGACAGGCCGGGACTCAAGAATCACAAACATATACAAACAATCACGTGTCCAGACACATACTCACCCACACATTCATACCCACATGCACTCGGTACTCTGACCTGGCCCTGGGCAGAGACACAGACCTGGGGCAGGACACACGGGTCATACCCTGGCTTGTTGACTTTCCATTTAATCTGTAACTTTTCCTTGCCCAGACTTGCTTGTCCCATCCCAGGATCCACCCATAGGCACTGGGTTTGGGAGGGGGAGGGTTGTGGCCTTGGGTCTTTGGAGAATGTTAACCTTCCCACCTGCAAAACTGGCTCAACACTTGTTATTGCCCTGCTCATGCAGGAGTTCCAGGGTCTAGAAAACCGCAATCCCTGGTGGGTTTTCCTCTGAGTTGGAAGGAGCCAGAATCAGACCTAGCCCCCCGAAAGTTCTGATCTCCTGAATTTCAAAAGGTGTGTTTGGGAGGTGGGGATTCCAAGGTAGGCCAGGTAGACTCCTGCAGCCCCTGCTCAGAGCTAGGCCAACGACATGCAGCCACAGAGGGAAACTTGGTTTTTGCTCCAGCCACAGAGGAAGGGAAAGCATCCACAGAAAAAAGAGGTTTCACAGCTTTGGCACCACTGGCTGCAAAGTTCATGGTCAAAGCTAGAGGATTTTCTCTTTCTCACTGCCTTATTTCATCTCCATGATTTCTCCTTAACTCAAGACACCCAGGATGAGGCTGTGAGGTGGGTGGGCCGAGCCACCTAGACACTTCAGGTCATGCCTGACGTTTCAGGGTCACCCACCTGCCCTGAAAGAAAGACCTTCTCCATTTTCCCCTGGACTCTTGCTGGAGAAGCCAAGACTACCATGCTGGTCTTGAGCTCTGGCTAAACGGGTGTCCCCCTCACTGCTGTGACATGCTGCCAGCCTCAAGAGTCAGAGAGAATGACAGCTGGCCCATTCTTCCCACGTTACAGCAGCAAGACACCAAAGTCCACCCTACCCTCTCAACGCCTCTGAGTGTCCCCCTAGCTTTCCTCACTTGTCCTACCAAAGTCCCAACATCAGAGGAGGATTTAAGCTTCAACTTAAATCTCCCCAGCTTCCTCTTCACCACCATCCTCATCATCACTCCAATGTATTGAGCTCTTCCTCCATGCCAGACACCCCAACCCTGTGAGGCAGGTCCTACAGTCACCCCCTCTTCACAGAGGAGATGAAGTAGACTGGGTGGGGGAGAAGGAAGAGAGACTTATCTCTGCAGCTCCTCTGTCTTTAAATGGAAAGACCCCTGATACCCGAGGCACCAGTCATTCTGGCTTTGCCAATGCTAAAGAAAAAATGTTCAGTGGCTATGCTCCTCCTTCCCCTCTCCCCCGAGGCACAGACTTTCTGGGAAGGCCCTGTTCCCAGGACATGACTGGATTCCCAGTACTGAAGTAGGGGGGACAGGATTTGCTGTGTTGACTAAAAATTAACCCGGCCTGCATGTTCCCTAACCCTGTCCCGGAGGGACCCAGGACACAGTTTAGGAACTCCCCAGTGCAAACGCTGATCCCACTGTCCACTCCCCCAGATTCCATGAGTCGAGGGTCAGTACACTTATGCGGAATTGTGGACCGCTGACACACATGTCCCACCCCCCCACCCCCACCTCTGGTGGCCTCGGAGGTGTTAATCCAAAACATTTTCTGCCTTAGAAAGCTGGGACAGGAAGGTGGGGGTGGTTAGGCTGGAGATGGAAGGGGGAGACCTGCCCCTATTAGGCCCCTAATAGGCAGCTAGACCACAGCAGTTCAAGGGAGGGGGCATGTTCCTCCCCCAGTCACCTGCTGAAGTACAGCCCCAAGAGGAAAAGGCAGAAAGAAGAGCCTGACCCCTCTGCCAAACAAGAGGCTTAGATCCCCAAGCCTTGGGACCTAGGAGGGACAGCGGCCTATTGACAGTGGAAGGCAAAAGAGAATAGCAGGGATAGGGGCCAAGCCCTGCACACCTGTCTCACCAGAGCCCCTAAGGGCTGCTGCACAACTCTCGGGGGCGACTTTCACCTGGTGCCCTGTGACGCAGGCCGTGCCAGGGGCACTTCTGTGGGAGGTAAGAGGGCAGGGATACAGCTTGCCCAGTAGGTACCTAGTCTCCCCAGGCTCCTCCAGACTTCCCCTTTCCCTCTCCACATAGCTGCACGCACTGCATGGGCTGCACGGGAGGAGGATGAGGGAGGGCGTTAGAGACCTGGGCCCTGTAATCCAAAGGGGACCTAAAGCCACCTTCGGAGGCTGGTTTGCATAATATCCACGGGACAATCAAAAACTGTCCGTGCCATGCCCGCCCAAAGTTCCTAGGAAAACAGACTTTTCTCCACTACAGGATGGGGTGTTTCTACCCAGCCAAGGAAAAATGGGTGCACAAGACCCTCTGAGGGCTCTGCTGCCCCATGTTCAAGTTGGTGAGAGAGAAGCAGGCTACCAGCCATCCTAATCTGGTGCCAGACACCCGCTGGCCAGTATAGGAGGGAGATACAAAGGGAATGTGGTCCTTTTATACCCAGGGAGCCCCAAGGCCCAGCCCTCACTCCCAGCCTGGTCTGGTACCAGTACCCCTGCTATCCCACTGGCACTGGCATCTCTGCCCCCAGGATCAGCGACTTAATCCCCCAGAACCCCCCCTTCCCAGATGTGCTGGGTGCCAGGCTGGCATTTCTCCTAGAATGTTTTCTGCTGACCCATCTCTCACTGCCCAGGGGCAGGAAGGGCAGAGAGGCCCAAGGCCCAGACCCCTGGGGTCCACCTCCTTCCTGTTTTCCCTGCATCCTGCTCTCCTCTGGCTAACAAGCTGCAGAGGATTGAGGAAGTGGAGCGGTCTGGGACCCAGAGCAGGAAGCTTGGGGCCAGAGTCCCAGCATCCGGACTGCAACAATGGAAGCTTCAAGCACCAGGAAAAGAGACAGACCCAGATACAGGCACAGGGAGAGCAAAACAGAGTCAGAGAGAGAACAAGAAATAGAGGCAGACATACAGAAAGGCAAAGAGAGGGGAGGGAGAAGGAGAGGGAGGGGGAGGAAGAGGGGGGAGGGGGAGAGGGAGAGAGAGAGAGAGAGATTCCAAAAGTAACAGAAAGACAAGAACAAAGAAAGAGAAACAGTGGCACACAGAAAGCAAAAGAAAGAGACTGAGATGAGAGTGAGAGAAGCAGGGCAACAGAAACAGAAAAAGGGAATAAGAGAAAGAGAAAGCAACGGATAATGGGCAGAAGATACAGAGGAAGACGAACTCAAGAATGCTGTTAGTGAAACTAGAAATTGAAAGATGCAGCAGCAAACAAAGAATAAGAGAAAGAAGGAAAGAGACTGAGAAAGATTATAAGGAGAAACTGAGAGGCTCTCTGAAAAATGGAAAAAAAAGAAAGTGTAAGAATGAATTTAGGGCAAAGGGCCTTCTAAGCCTGTCTCCCACTCTCTCTTCCCTGCTCCCTCTCTCACACCCATTAGATTTCTGCAGCTCTGGTCTGGGAACCAAGACTTGCTTCTTTCTGCCACCTCCAATGGCACCTGCCAAAAGGAAGGAGCACCCTGCCTGTGTACCAGGTGGGGAGGAGATGCCCAGGCCTGGCAGAGTAGCCCCTGTCTTCCATATATCTCTCAAACAGCTAGGTGAGCTGGCCTGCGGCTTTGGGGAAAGGCAGCTTTTATGCTCCCACCACCCAAACCCCTCTAATTTGCATGTCCCACTCCACCCAACTCAATGCCAAAAGTCCAAGCCCTGGCATCTCAGGGCTTCCCTGGGGTTTCAACTGTGGCCAGGGTGAGGGGAGGTCCCTGGATCAGGAACAGAAAGCCCCGCCACCGCCACACCACCACCGTCCCCATCCTCCAGTTATCTGGTTCACTTGGAGGCTGTGGGCTGGGCCAGGTCACTTAATTTTCCACACTTGCACCAGCAGCCAAGACGACTCTTCTCAAATAGCCATCCTTGGCACGTCTGAGATGGAGGGATGGGACAGAGCCCTCCTTGACGATGGCAACAGGCTGCTAGGGACTCAATAGCAGTTTCTTTGGCTGAGCCTGTCCCATGCCAGTAGGGCCCTGCCACGTACCTGCCTTCTCCTCAACTCACAGGGGATTTTCAAGGGCCTTCCAGGCCAGTCCGACTAGGGAAGGGGCTTTTGGAAGGGGTGCACGTCAGGGAAGGCGTGCAAGGACAGGGGCACCTTACCAGAGGGCTGCAGGCTTTCCTGGATCGCCTCGATCTCCGCCAGCTCCATGCACACGCCTTGCCCGTGCATCAGCGTATGCAGGGGCTTCTCCACCCCCCGGGGCGGGTAGCAGCGCAGGCCCGAGCCGCAGCGGGGGGTATACACCCCGCAGGGCATCCCCTTGCCCAGGGCGCAAGTGGCGCAACAGCCGCAGCCGGGCTCCCGCACCAGCTCTTCGCAACCCACGGGGGGGCGGCAGCGCGCCAGCTTCTCTTCGGAGCAGGGCGGGCAGTGGATGGCTTCGTCGCCCAGGCTCGGCCCGGGCCCGGCGGCCAGCAGCAGCGCGGCCACGAGGCAGAGGGGCAGCATGACCGGGCGAGGACGCGGCACCGGCGGAAAGTGCGGGCGCGCGGGCTGGCAGCAGGGGGCACACAGGGGCAGCACCCGGCGCGCCTGGAGGACCCGACCCGGAGAGCGCGTGGAGACCGGGCGGTCCCGCTGGCGGACAGGGACGAAACCAGGGAAGTTAGCAAGCAGGATGCAGGGGAGCGAGCCTGGCTGCCGAGGCGCTGCGCCGCATCCTCGGCCGAGCCCAGGAGGCGGGCGGCGAGGGGACAGGGGGCTGAGCGGTTGCCCCGGCCCGGCTCCCGCGGACTTTATACCGGCCCCTAGCCACACCCCCAGCGCCTTCCCAGAGGTGGGGGAGCGGGGTGGGTTGGGGGAGGGCGAAGGGGAGAGGGAGACGCGGCCGTTAGGGGGAGGGGGCGCTGTCCTGACTCGCCGCCGCCGCCGCCGCCGCAACATCTGAAAGTCCTTTTCTGCCCAAGAAGGAAGCGGCGCAGTTTGGAAGCCCTGCTGGGCGCCGAGAGCGCCTCGGAACCAGAGCCCGGGAGAGGAGAGAAAAGACAGGAGACGCGAACAGGCTGTTCTTTGACTGCCTCCCTGGACTTGGGAGGATTCTTTCTGGACCCACCTCGGCAGCCTGCAGTTGCCCTACTGTGAACAACCTTAGAGCCTGGACTCCCGGCTCCAAGGACTCAGTCTCCCCAGCCAGAGTCCTTTCCGCACTCCCCCCCCCCCCCACCCCGTGCTTCCGGGCTAGACCGCTGGAGACCAAGTCGGGTGAAGTGGGGGGAGGGGTACAGGCACCCACCGAGGGTCTCAGAAGTGACGTCTTAGTAGGTTCTCTTCACACTTCCCCTTCCAACCTCTCCCAGCCCCCCGGCCTTCCAGATGGAATCGCCGAATTCCCAGCCTCTTCCTCCTTCCTGGATGTTTGCTTTTGCTGCCCAGACCCCCTCCCAGGGGGATATTGGCTGGGGAGCTTGCCACTCTGTGTGCAAATTGTGCATTGCACAACTCCAGGGGGCGCCATTTCTTTTGTAATCATTGTAGATTTGGATAGCCGTTGTGACAGTTTTCCAGCAGATGGCAATCAAGCGTTTTGAGGAACGGGTGCGTTTTTTTAATTTACCCAGTGTTGCAATTTGGTGTTGACTTGGCCCTCTGTGAGCTCCTGTTGGTGCCTATATACCCCCACCCTTGTCTCAATCCCGCTGATTGGGAGGGGCCTGAGGATAACATCTGGAGCAGGGACCCATTTCCTCGGTTCTCTCTCAGGTCCTCCTAATACCCATCCTCCCCAACAAAGGCTTCTGCTCTTCTGCAACTGGTGTCAGGGTAAGGACACCTGTCCAGGCATAATCGGTGACCCACTGTGCAATTTTTTGGGCTTGGCCTAGAAAGCTGCAGGGCAGCCAAGCAGAAGCACAGATCAGAGACCCTCTCTCTGCTTCCTCTCCCAGGGCAGGGGTCTTCCAGTCTCACAGGGATTAGGCCATCTCCTCCTTTTGGCAAGTAAAGGCTATCCCGGTGATAGGAGGAAGAGAGAAGCTGGCTGGAAGCTGGACCTGTAGGGACAGAACCAAAAGTTGCAAGCTGAGGGCACCTACTGGCAACCATCAAGACTGCAGAAGGGCTGGAGAGTCATGGCCAGAGACAAGATTCTCTCGTATCTCACAGACGAACCAGGGTCTCTTCTGCCCCATGTACCTTAGAGAAGGGCAAACAGAGCCAGGTTTCTCAAGTCCCTGGGGGAAACCCAGCCTGTCCTTGATTCAGAAAACTGCCCCAAGCCCTCTCTCCCTCCTTCATCATACTGGACCCAGTTCTGCCACCAGCTTACTGTGTGAACTTGGACAGCACCCCTTGGCGCTTGAATGGCCCTAACTGTAAAATGGAGGTAGGCCGTCTCCATCTATCCTACCTCTTAAGATCTTGTGATAATAAAATGGGACCAGGAAGGATGGTTCTGAGCCCTATGCCAGATTTGTCTCCTAGACAGCAAACCTGGGAGGGATAAAGGACGTGGAGCAAGGAGTGCAGGAGAGGCTGGACTGAAGCCAAGAGAAGAGCCTCGCGATAACGCATGAGTGTAAGTGAGCGTGAGAAATCTGGAAAGGTTTCCAGGTGAGTCAGACGCTCACACCTGTACGCCAGCACCGCCCCAATCCATTCTCTGGTGTCCCCACTCCCCTCCATCACTGTCTGGGATGATTCCCAGGAGGCGGACAATGGACATGCGGAGGCCTTCCAAGCACCGCCCCACCACTCATGTGACACACGTTTACTGAACACCTATTGTGCGCAGGCTTTGTGCTACACACACAGGATACAGAGATGGCCAAGACCACTCTCTGCTCTCAAGGAGCTCACTGCCTAGTGAGGGGAGACAGGCATATAAAGTAAGTCTAAGAAGTGTGCCCTGGGGGTGTTTACATAGGGCACAGTGGGGACCCAGAGGCACAAGCAGTCAGTTCTACATCCACAGCAGGGAAAGACTTCCTGGAGGAGGTGAACCTTGAGCCAATGTTACACGGTCTCCCATGTTAGTTAGCATCAGGCTGAGCTGGATTCTAATCCTGGCTTTGCCACTGGACTCACTGGGGAACCCGAGCCAAGTTTCTTACACTCTCCGAGCTTCACAGTCCTTACCTGGACAATGGGACTTTGCGGTTAGAAAGAGAGAAGGGTGGGAGGGGAGAGAGGGAAAGAGCAGACTGTGCAAAGCGTGTGTGTGTTTCCTCCTAATCCTCTAGTTTCCTCCTAATTCCTCCTAAATACTCTAGTTTCTCCATGTGGCTGGAAATCCGCTGATAGCAGCACCTGCGTCTCCCGCACGGGGCTGGCAGCTCCTGGAGCACTGGGTTTGGTTTCCGACTGGGAGAGGCTGTCTACAAAGGGCATGGGATTTGGAGTCAGAGGGCCTGGGTTCACGCTGGACGTGCTGGACATGGTTCTAAGTGCTTCACTCATATGCACTTCACAACACCCTATGACGCAGGTGCTATCATTATTAGCATTATTATTAGTTTCAGGTGTACAAAACAATATAATGATTAGACATTTCTCACCTCACAAAGCGAGAACCCCAACAAGTCTACTACCCCTCTGACACCGTACATAGCTATTATAATACCACTGACTATAATCCCTATGCTGCACTTTACATCCTCTGACTATATATAGTTTTTAAGTTGACATTCAATATTATTTTATATTAGTTTCAAGTGTACATCTCGGTGGTTAGGCATTTATATAACTTATGAAGTGAACCCCTCATAAGGCTAGTGCTTATCTGACACCGTACTGGTTTTACAACATTATTGATTATATTTCCCATACTGCATTTCACATCCCTGTGACTATTTTGTGATTATCAGTTTGTGCTTCCTAATCCTTTCACCTTTCTCATCTCCCCTCCCCCACTGTCCCCTTTTTAAGACCGGGAAACTGAGGTATGTAACACAGAGAGGTATGTAACTTATTCAAGGTCACACAGCAAGTAAGTGGAAGAGCAGGGATTTGAACCCAGCCTCCGGTTCCAGAGTCTGTAGGATTAACCCCTGTGTTACTGCCTTCCAAAACAGCTGTCATGAGCATTGTAAACAAGTGTCCAGGACAAAAGACTATGCTACACAGCGCCGGCCGGAGGCAGGAAGCAGAGCAGAGACGACACTGGCCCAGGCCTCCCCATGACGTGGGCTGCCCAGCCCCGCCCTGGCCTCCCTGACCACCACACTGAGTAGGGAGCTCAGCTTCCCGCCGTGTCAGCTGATGTCCAGGCCCCAGGGACAGCATCCTCCAGTCATCCCAGGTGTTGGGCTGAGCAATGGCCTGTCAGTATGGCTGCCTCCTTGCCCAGCAGGGCCCCACACTTGGAGAGACCAGATCAAGAGAGTGAGGATCTCCTTAGAGACCCCACAATGCAGAGCAAGGCTGGTCCAGAAGGACCCAGAGAGCCTGAGTCCTTCCCTTGGGATGTACAGCTCCAGAAGTGAACACCCAGGCAGGGGAAAGGGGTGGAGAGAGGAGAGTCCATCTGCAGTCGGGCTGGCCGGGATCCAGTTTCATATCTCCAGTGCAGCCAGCTCTGCTCCTTGCCAGCTTTGTGGCCACTTCCCTTTCCTCAGCTTCAGTTTAACCATCTGTAAAATGGAGGAGGGGAACTCACTGAATTGTGAAGCCCCTTTCAGCTCAAGCAGTTTAGGAATCTAGAACCTCTGGAGCCCTTTTGCATGGTCCTAGACCCAATACTGGCATGGCTCCAGATCCTCCAGAGTGGGCACTGTTTCCAAGCTGACTGGCACTGACGGAATCTCTTTCTCATTGCCCAAAGCCTGCACAGGAGACAAGCCAAGTGAACGATGTTGGTCCTGTGAGAGCTCTCCCACCACCCAGAGAGGTGACAAGGCTCACTCAAGGCAGCACAGCTAGTAAATAATTGAGCCAAGACTTAAGGCAAATAGAGTTACTGCCTACTGTGGACTTAGCCCCTGTGCCATGCGGCCTGTGCTGCCAGGGCATCACCCGCGAGCCCTGGTCTGAGGATTCAAGGAAGGTGGGGCCGGGGGAGAAGCTACGTAGAGGACACTTGCAAAAGTAGAGACACAGAGGTGACTGGGCAGAGAGAGACCGACGTTATAGTGGGAAAATCATTTGCCCTGCCTTCCCTGACACCTGTTCAGTCAAAGAGCAAGGTTCCTGCTTGCCAGGTGCCTCTTGATCTGATAGATCCGAAGCCCAGAATCAGAGCAGACCCCATGTCCTTCCCCCACGCTCCCTGGAGTGCCTCTGGGACCTCCCTCCTACTCCCCTGCCCCAGAGAACAGAGTGGTGCTACCTACCCCTTAGAAAATGCCAGAGACCCTACCAAGAGATGTCTGAACCCAAAGAGACCCCTCAAAAGGGCTCTAGGATTCAAGACCCCACAGAGGAGTCTTCAGTCTCAGGAAAACCCCAGAGAGAGGGTCTGGGATGCAGAGAGCTCCCCAAGACCCACACTCACAGGGGCCGGCATTCCCCAGCTATACACATCCTCCCTCCGCACCAGCATTAGGAGTTCACAAGTAGCCTCAGTCGCACCTTCTGCTTAGTCCCAGACCTCTCTTCTGGCCCCACCCTCCCATGCCCAGAGCTAGCAGCTCTGGGCCCTCACACCAGCCTTTATGCCTTATCCATGCTCTCCTCCCCACCCCCACCCACTGCACCCCAGCCTTCCTCTTCTCCCTACCCAGGAGAACACCCTGGCCTGAAGGGGCCTCCCAAGCTTGGTACTAACCAGACATTCCAGTCCCACTGGGAAGAATGGGGAGGGGTCCCCAGGAAAGGTGAGGTGAGAGGAAGGGGAAAGGGAGTAACGATGGCCTCCATTTCCTCATCTACAAAATGGGGATGATAACCACTCCTTGCTCAAAGGATTGTTATGAGAAGCTGTACAGAGTGGATGTTAAGAGTGCTTGCTTGTAATTTTACTAACAATTGTCACCCCAATAAATTTAATAAAATTAAAAAAAAAAAAAAAAGAGTGCTTGCTTCTGGTTACGCCTCACTTAATAAATGCATATGGGAAAACATAATGGGATACCACTACATATCCACCAGATTGGTGACAATTTAAAATACTGACAATACCAGGATGTGGAGTATGGGAATTCTCATACAGAAAGCAAATTTGTACAACCACTTCAAAGCAAGCAACAATTCCACCCCCAAATACACATCCAATAGAAGTGTGTGTGTGTGTGTGTGTGTGTGTGTGTGTGTTTCAAAACACATATATGAGAGTGTTCGTAGCAGCATTATTCAGCCAAACACTGGGATCCATATACACATAGAATAGATACATCTATAATTGAATCAACTATTGCTACATCCAGCAACATAGATGAATCACATATTGAACACAATCACAGATGATTCTATTTATATAAAATTCAAAAACAGGCAAAACTAATCTATGGTTTTAGAAATCAAGATAGAGGGTACTTTTGGGGAGAAGCATGGGAGCAGTTACTAGAAGGGGTAATGTTTATTATTCAGTTACATAGTGTATTCACTATGTGAAAATTCATCAAGCTAAATATTCCTTATTTCTGCACTTTTCTGTATGTATGGTACACTTCAATATTTTTAAGAAAACCTTTCTGTTTGTTTTCTGTTTTTTTGTTTTTTTAAGAGTGCTGGCTCTTAAGTCAGCCTGGCTGGACTGGATTCCTGGCAGGAGATTTAGGACAAATTAGCACACCTCTCTGTGCCATCTTTCATTTAAGTGATGATTATATAGGGTGGCTGTAATGATTAAATGAATGAATCTGAGTAAAATGCTTACCGTGGTGCCTGCTTCATATTAAGTGCCCAATGAGTGTTAGTTATTAGCCACGACCAGCCAAGTGAAACGAAGAGCCTGGAGCCAAAGCGCCTGCACTGAACTCTGGATTTGCCATTTACACTCTGTGACTGTGGCCAAGTGACATCCTCCCTCTTATCCTTAAATGCCCTTGGTTGTAAAAGAGGGAGGATGCCAGCCCAGCCTGATAGGACTGTGCAAGGAGCTGCAGAGGCGACATGTGCAGAGCTCTCAGCACAGTCCTGGCGCGGAGCAAGTCCCAATATGTGTTAGCCATTACGAGCGCCGATCACCATGGAAACCCTATAAACCCATTTTTTAGATGGAACTCCAGGTAGTAAAAAGACTGGCTTCAGGTCACAAGCAACTAAATGTGATTTAAACCCATTTGAGGGATGATACAGAGCCACGGGGACCCCCCAACCCCCACTGCACCCCAGAGGCGTCACAGCCTTGGAGAGTTTTGCTCAAACCCAGAGAGCTCCTCTCCTTCCCGCCAGGCTGCCCTTGTCAGGGTTCTGCGTCCCCAGAGGCTGCTGTGCCTTCCCTGCCTGCCCAGCTCTTGTACCAACCTGCTAGTTCTGGTGCCCTCGGCCAGGGTGCTGGGGGTGCAGCCCAGAGCCAGATGGGGCTCGAGCTGTGGGAAGAGAGGGGCTCAGAGAGAGCCTTTCCATGCCAGGAGCCCCCTGGGGTGCCACCATGATTGTCCTTGTCCTGAGAGGTAGGGGCGGGTGAAGGCTCGGGGGATTTTAAGGGCACAGAGACAGGGCTGAGTGGGCCCAGAAATCAGGCCCATCCTACCTGGAGCCCCCAGTCCATAGCCTCCTGAAGCCTGGACTTCTCCCATCGTCACCCCCTCAGCCCTCAACTTTTCCAGAGGCTTGATGTTTGCTTGGAGCCAGTACGCCTGCAGATCTGTGCCGTCTGTTCCACAGCCCCACCCAGTCATGGTAATCTAAAGAGCAGCAGAAGCCAGCCCTGAGCCAGGGAACGCCAGACAGCCCGCAATGGAGAGCCCTGCCCTCAGGTTGGGGTGCACAGGCTGTGGGGCGGCGAGCTCTTGCAGTGGGAACCATGGCTTCAAATCCCAGCTCTGCCCCGATTAGCTATATACTGTGGGTTGGGTCTGCACCATGATGGACCTCAGTTTCCTCATCTGAAAAATGGAGCTGCCAGTCCCTACTTCACTCTGCAGGGCTATTAAGGAGGATCAAATGAGGCCATATAAGTGAAAGGACACATAGTCCAGAAAGCAGGTTACAAATTAGTGGCATCATTATGACTTTTTTAATTATAAGATTCTATGATGCTTTGAAATGGAAGGCTAGAGAGAAGGGTGGAGGGTACTAGCAAGGGAAAGTCCGAGAGAAGAGACTGGAAATGGAATAGGACAGAGAGACGGGAAGGCAGAGAAGATGGATAGATGTGATGAAATGAAGAACTTGGAGAGATGAGAGAGATTTCGAGACAGATATGAAACCAAAGATCCAGATTCCCTCATTCATTCATTCATTCATTCATTCATTCATTCATTCATTCTTTAGAGGAAGGAATGGGGCAGTAGCTGCCAAACTACTCCCACGGGGACTCTCTTTAAGGAATACGAGCTCTTCCCTATCTATCTGATCACACTGACATTCAGCCTCTACTCAGACTTTCCCCACCAGCAAACAAGTAAGCACGCATAGAGTGAGGGAAGGATCTAGAACCCGAGAGATGAGCTCGCCAAGGAAACAAATAGATGTGTGTAGAGGCACACAGCACCCCACTCCATCCTACTACTCTCTTTCTGGGCCCCACCCTAAAGCTTCCTGCTATTCTGACACCAATTCTGATGCGTGGGTTTTCCAACACCTGCTGGGTGTCCTACGGTTTAACTCAATTGTGACATTATTTACCTGGAGTTAGCATCAGATCTCGCAGGTTAAGGGCTCAGTCCTACAAAACTGCCCCCAGCCCCACTTCAGATACCAATCGCAAGTCCAGGTTGTCACCTGGGCTTCTGACTGACCTGCTGTATATCAGAGGTTCCCCTTAGGTTGGACACCCTCCTTAGGTTCGATTAATTTGCTGGAGTGGCTCACAGAACATTTTATTTACTAGATTACAGGTTTATTATAAAAGGATATAACTCAAAAACAGCCAGATGAGGAATGGCATAGGGCAAGGTGTGGGGAAAGGGCGCAGAGCTTCCACGCCCTCTCCCAATGAGCCATTCTCCCAGCTCCTCCACGTGTTCACCAACCCAGAAGCTCTCTGAGCCTGTCCTCCTGGGTGCACAGGCTGTGGGGCGGCGAGCTCTCTGAACCTGTCCTCCTGGGGTTTGGGGGCATTAGTCTGTAGCCTCTATCCCCTACCGGAGGTCCGGAGGGAGGTCAGTGAGTAAGAGCAAAAGTTTCAACCCTCTAATCACTAGATTGGCTCCCCTGGCAACCAGCCCTTATCCTTAAGTTACCTAAGGGCTTTCCAAAAGTCTCTATTAGCATAACAAAAGATACCTTGATTGCTTTCTCCACTTAGGAAATTCCAAGGGCTTTAGGAGCTCGGTGCCAGGAATGTGGAGGAAGGCTAAATGTTTCTTATTATAAATCACAATATCATACCTCCCAAGGACCTTATCTGGGATTTCTGCCAATTTCAGAGCTGGGAAGAAAGTGACAGGTCCAGGTGACCCCATTCCCCACCACATCAGAAGACATAAGTGGCTTTCTCACTCTATCCTCTATCCCCCAAGCCACCTTCCTGGCGCATTGCAGTCACCTGCAGTTACCTGTCTCTCTGTGCCTCAGTTTCTCCATCTGTACAATGAAGAGGTTGGACCTAGTGATCGAAGACCCCGCCTAGTTCTAATCTCTCTTCCATGGTGATCCAAGCCTACTCCCAACCCTCTTTCTGGATATGCCTGCCCTTCTGAGCCCCCTGAATGTCAGATAAATTTCAGGGACTTTGGGACCCTCTGTGATGGCAGTGGGAGTGAGGTGAGGGAACAGAAGACTGAGGAGTCGGAGTGAGACTGAAAGCACTCCCCTCCCCGCTTGCATCTCTCCTACAGGCCTGCCTGCTCCAACAGGGAGAACTAGAGGAGTACCCCAGGACTGGGCCCCTGGCTTATGGGGAGCCCAGGAGCCCCTGGCCTCCCAGTACACCCTGTAGCCCCAGACCAGCCCCACCTTTGAAAGGAGCAGTCAGAACAGAGGTGAGGGGTGGAGGGTGTGTGGTTGGTGGGAGGTGGGGGATGAGCAAATCTTGGGTGGATGAATGGGCGAATGGTGGGGGGATGACATGTGATAGCATTCTTTGGGTAGAAGGGTGGTTGAGGGTCTTCTGAACCGGGGATCTGGGGTAAAGGTGGTGACAGGAGGAGTCTCAAACTAAGAAACCAGATTCCTCCTGAGGCAATTTCTATATTTATACCCAAGTACTCTAATAGGGCCTGGAACCCAATAATCAGTTAATGACTATAGGTGACTCAATGAATGCCCCATGCCCAGGACCACCTTAGATTTCCTTACGTGATCTCAGAGCCCCAGGCACTTTCCCATGCACACATTCTACTCCCATCAGGGCCCCTGACTTGGCCCCATTGCCTTCTCCTGCAAGAGACAGGGTCAGAGTCTCTTCCAGACCAGCCAAGCCAGACAGGTCCACACGTGAGTAAAGGGCACCCACCCTGGCCCCCCACCTCCTCTATCCCAAGCCCTCCTGAAACCTCCCTCAACACCATTTTCACTTCTTTCTGGGGACGACTCACTTATCTCCGAGCCTTTTAGCCATCCTTTCTCTCGTCCTATTGCCACAACCAGAACGTGAGTTGCTGTGCCTTTCTTGCCTGCTCCCCTGCTTATTTCTTCATTCTCTCCCTCCTTCCTTATTGATGCCCCCCCCATCGTTCCCTACACCCTTTTCTACAACAAGCGCTGCTCACAGGTAAGACACTGTCCCACACATCCTATGTGGTCTTAGACTAGTACATATAGATGCTGAGTAACACCTGCCGGTTCACTGAGACCCCACCTCCCCTGGTGTCTCTCTCTCCTGGGGGTCTTGCCCCCCTCCCCCCCTGCACTGGAGACCTGCGTCATCCTGGGTCCTACTCCCCTTCCCAGTACAGAGTCAAAAGGGAGAGGCTCCATGGGTGCCCCAGGTTTGTCCTACAGGCTTGGAGGGGCCTCGGGGGCCCCGGGTCCATCTGGAAAGGTGATCTACGCTCAGGTGGCTCTCCCTGAGAGAACAGGCCAGGGTGCTCCTCCTTCACCGCTCTCCCCTTTCTCTTCTACTTCCTCTTCCTCCCTGAAGCAACAGCCTCCAGTAGTCCTCTCAAATCTCACCTTCCACCATTAAAGATTAATTCCCTTGGCGTTGAGAAGGTAGTGTGTGTAGTAGAACATCAATAGACGGGGAATTGTGAGATCTTGGATATGTCACCTCGCGTGTCAGTGAAGCCTGTGAAAATATCTTTTCTCGGATAAATCACTGTAGATGCTTCCCTCACGCTCTCTTCTCTCATCTGTTTGTTCAAAATTTGAGTCATTGGCAATCCTCTGCATTGCCCTCATGCCTTCATCTGCTCCACCTCTCTCAAAGCGCCCTGGTGAGTGGATGCTCTCCTCCCTCCTCCCGGCTTCCTCCAGCACCAGCACCACCACCCCTAGCACGTACCTTCTGCCTCCAGAGTCTCTGCTTCCAGAGAACAGACTTTACCTGGTTCCCACTTTTCTGCTGATCTCAGGTGAGGCACATGGATGGAGGACCACCTGACGCCACTGCACCCCCACCTCACCCCATCCTTAGAAGTGATCTGGGAAGGCCAGAATATCTGAGAAAAAGGTAGGAGAAAGGGGGATTGTGAATGAGATTCCTTGAGCTGCTGACTCTTACCCACTTCCCAGTTAGAAGCAAGATTCATTTGCCGTCGTGGACAATTGTCCTCCTCCCCCTTTCACTAGGGATGCAGCCCTACTCAGGAAAAGTCTCCTGGGACTCTTGCAGCTGACCCCTCTGCCCCTTCTGGGTTTTCATTCCCGTGGCTTCCTAAACTCTCTTTGACTTTAAGGTGTAGATGCTCAGGGACAGCCCGTGTTCCCAAGGGCATCCTGCCAATGTCAGCAGCGGGTACTGAGCCTTACACTGAATCACCAGAAGATGGAGCAAACTGTGGGCGTCCAGCTTCCAGGACCACGCAAGCAGAGGCACCTGTGGACCTTTGCCTTGGCCGGGTTATGCCTCAAGTCCACGCGCTCCTGCACAAGGGGGTCTGCTTCTGGGTATGCTGCCCCCAGGTGGACAATGATAGTACTGACAGTACCATTCACGGAGGGCCTCCTGGGGAGTGGGATTGTACTAAGTGCTGAGGGTTCTAAAGGAGCCCACAAATCCCTTCAGAAGAGCTGTGGTCTGCAGAGGGAGACCTGCAGGTAAACACACTATGATCCGTGCTATGTAATAGAGAGAAATGCATTGAATGCCAAGAAAACAGGAGTCCCCAGTGGTTAGGGAGAACTTCAAACGGAGGTGACATTGACTGAGTCTTAAAAGCTAAGTAGAAATTTGCAGTCTTGAAGAAATTACCTTAACCCCTCCAAGTCTCAGTTTCCTCAGTTTAAAGGGTTGTTATAAAGACTAGGGGGGAAATTACATAGTGTTTATTATAGTGTCCAGAACATAACTGGCACTCAAAAATGTGTATATGTGTGTGTGTGTGTGTGTGTGTGTGTGTGTGTGTGTACATCTATCTATCTATCTATCTATCTATCTATCTATCTATCTATCTATCTATCTATCTATCTATTCCAGCTGTGGGGGCTGGCAAGTCTGTAATCTAGGGCAGACCAGTAGGCTGGAGACTCTTACAGGATTTCTGTATTACTGTCCTGAGGCAGAATTCTTTCTTTTCTGGGAAACTTCAGGTTTTTTGCTCTTAAGTCCTTCAACTGATTGGATGAGGCCCACCAGCCTCATAGAGGGTAATCCTTTTACTTAAAGTCAACTGACGGTAGATGCTAATTACATCTACAAAATACATTCACAGCAACACGTAGACTAGTGTTTGACCAAACAACTGCACACCATAGCATAGCAAGTTGAGCCAGAACATTACCCACTGCAGAGGTCATTTCCAAGCAAAGGCTATTCCAGACAGGGACGATATTACATTTTCTCGCCTGATTGTGCTTTTTGAAAAATCACTCTTGTCAGATGGGTAATAGACTTATTGGGGTTATCACTCTGTGAAATATATAAAAGTCTAATCACTATGTTGTTTTGCAACTAATAAAAAAAGAAAAAATCAGTCTTTCTTACTATCAAAGACTAACCTTATCCTGTTTTTTTTCCCCAACCTCAGATAGAATACTTCCTTACACTGGCCCTAAATGTTTATTTATCAGGTCAAAACTTCTTTCTTAGACATTCAGAGTGCTTCAAGACAGCTTGATTTCAAAAGACCAGGCAGGCTTTCTCCTATAGCAGGTTCTAGCTCATCTCGTGAGAAAAGGACGAACTACCTGCTCCAAATGACAGTCTTCTTTGTTCTCTGTAAATTCCCACTTTTCTGCTCATGTGGCTTCTTTTCTTTCATGACCAAGAGGGAGGAAAGAGAAACATGTAGGCAGCACTTAGCTGCAGGTCTTTCAGGAATACCATCTTTGTCTTCAATCCCAAACAGAAGGGCATACATAGCTTTTTATTTCCTTTAGGTGAATAACTTGCTCCTAACTCCACTCCACTCCTTACCAATCTTCCCGGTCTCTGACATCATCTGTGAAGGGGCCCTGTAGACTTAAACCTGGCCCTGGAAGTACCAGCAGGGGGGACAACTATCAGATCAGTATCAGACAGAAGACACCCCAGAGATGTCCTTTTTTATTCCTCTTCCTACGTGGAGAATTCTGACCCAGAGTTCTTCAATGATGACCTTCTCTGTTCCAGAGTGCCGTAAAACGTACCAGGAATGAGCATTCAGGTAGCCTGGCCATCAAGACACTCAATCCAGTCTTCTCGTGTGAGAAGCCGAGAGAGCAGAGAGGCCCAGCCCTGGTCTCTGTTGTCAGAGAGGAAGTCCTCCCTATCCCACCCCCTTTACCACTTCCACTCTGTGGGTTATAGAGGAAGGATGTGAGGAGCTGGAGAGTCTGGGGGTGAGGGAGAAGGGAGGGGTTCATGGCTGTGTTTGTCCAGGTTTTGCTGACCAAGCCTCCAGGAGGCAAAGATGCCAAGTCCAAATGCCAGTTCCAGCTGCTGCCATTAGTAGCCACAGGTGCTCGAGATGGGTAGCCAGGAGGTCTTGGGACCCTGGCAGAGATTTAAGGTTACATCCGCCATGCTAGGAGGCCAGGAGGCAAGGGGTAGGGGTGTCACATAAGGAGTGGAAAGAATCAGAGACCATTCTTCACCTCCCTGACACCATGCCCCAGCCCCAGTGGGCTTGAGCTCGTTCCTATGCAGCTCTGGGCTGGGCACTGGCAGGGAAGGGGACGCCAAGATACTGGCATATCCTGATTTCAACCAACTCAATTCACAGGGTTTTTAGAAAAAATATTAGTGGATTGCCATTTTTACACAGAACAGAATTCTTACATGTAAAAAGATGAAAGTGGAGCTGCTCTGGGTTGGAGAACCTGGGCCTCATCTCCTCTGACTGCCCGTCCCACCCCCCACCCCCCCTCTAGACTCTGTGGAAGGCATTTTGCAACCCACTCCTCTAGCTGGGCTATCTAGACTTCAGTGTACAGGTGGGGAAACTGAGACCTAGAGAGAGGAGGAGATTTACCCAAGGTCATGCAACTAGTGACAGCAGAACTGGGCGAGGACTTCCCACCACAATACACTGTCCCTCAATTTGGTCCAAAGGTTGAGATTTTCTACTGAGTCCTCACCACTGGGTTCACTTAAACTGCAAGTTCCCCCAGTATGTTGAGACTCTATCTCTATCTACAAAATTTACATTCTCACACACACTTGTATAGACAGATAGGCCTTCCATGAGGTGAGGAAAAGGGTCAGGGGTGAAAAGGGTATAGGGAGTATATGAAAACAAACACTTAGAAAGTCACATGTTGGCAAAGGGTCATGAACACCAAGAATTATCAGGACCCACAATTACAGAAGAAAATCTTTTAAATTTTGTTTAAGCTAACTTTTTACATTATAAAAATAAGACATGTCTACAATTTTTTAATTATCAAATAGGATAGAAAGGAAAATATGAAAAGTTTTCCTCCCCCTCCAATTATTTACGATTCCTTCCAGATGTTTTCAACCCATAAACATTTACCTAACTGGAATTATGTCCTAATTCTTTCCTTCACTTTTTAAAAACTTAATACATCTTAGTGATATTTCCATATCAGTACACCTAGATCAACTTCATTCCAAATTCCATTAGACAGCTGCCAGTTCTTTTCTAATAAAAACAATATTGCAATAAATAACCTTGTACATGTATCTTTGCACAATTGCAGACACCTGGAATTCCCTCTTTATGGACAATGCCCACCTATCCTGGACTTTTCAGTGGACCCCTGCAAGTCTCACAGGGCCTCTGTGATAGGCTCTGGGCAGGAGGCAGGCTGACAGAAATAGCTTATGTCCAGAAGAGAAGTGGGGGTCCTTTCATGATCAAGAGAAGACATTTCTGTGCTAGAGGGCTGGAGGATTGTCCTAGGTGCTTCCATATGTCATTTAGCCCTTTGTATTTTTGATAAAGGATAATGATATAGGGAAACTGAGGCTCAGAGCGATTTCTGACTCATGCATGTGTGACTCCAAAGTCCTTTAGACTCCACAGTTCTGCTTCCAGATTTTTGGAACAGGATCAGGCTAAACTGCAGGGCAGATTTAAAGCTGGGTCCCAGAAAAGAGGGCTAGAGCTGCTTATTAAATTCCTGGGTACTGTAGGCTAGGATGAGCAACAGGGTGGAGGCAAGAGGGGCAGAGGCTGGACTGCTATCCTAGGGGAAGCATGGCCACCCACCCCTACCACCTTGGAGCTCTGTATTCCAGGAGGTAGAAGGCAGCATGGCTAGTCTCTGTCAGGGTTCTCCTCTGTCCTGGGGAAGCTGTAGACAGTGACATGAGAAGGCCTGTTCAACCTCTGGGTGGGCAGAAGCTACAGGATGGGCTTCCCCACAACTGCTCTGAGACCCTGGTGGTCCCGTGCATTGAGGTTGCCTTTCTGGTCAACACATATAGTGAGCAGAGTGAAGCTGAAAACACGCGGGAACTACTGGAGGCCAGGAGACCAGAGGCATGGACCAGCACCACGCCGACGCAGCACTCCTTTGGCTTCCCAATCACTCTAGCCTAGTGGGCTACTTCCATCCCGGACTTCATGTCCTACCACACCCCCTCCTCACTGGCCCTCCCTGGACAGCTTTGCCAACAGCGTGGGCATCAAATACGCCTGGGTGGTTTAACAATTGGTTGGCTCTCTGGTTTTTTTAGAAGAAAAAAAAATTAAATCCACAAATTGTCATGCCAGGCTAAGGAAAATTCCTGCTTCCTGACTCAGATACTGTTAGCCTACTATCCTAAACATTTATCTCGTGTAATCTTCACACAACTCTGAGGTCATACTATTATTTTTATTTCCCTTTTTCAGCAGAAGAAATGAAAGCGACTGAGAAGCTGCCTCCCTCAAGATCACACGACTGTCAAATTGTCCAGCCAGGACTGAAACTCAGGGAAGGAGCTGGCGCAGATGGAATTAGTAGCCATGCAAATTGTGCACTCCTTAATTTTTCTAGCATCTTGTAAGGGCAACAACCTTGTTTTGGTCATTTTGACATTGTGAATGGATGAGGAAAAAAGAAAAGCCACTCAACAAAAATTTCAATCTGGCTTTTCCTCGTCAAACCTGAACAGCTGTTTTGGACGGCAGAATTCAGCGAACTTAACACAGAGAGCAAAAGACACAAGGGTATCCTACTGGCAGTCTGAACCCCCCCAAAAAATCAGTACTAGAATGGGCCCCTAAGCCATCCTCAGCTCGAGGCGGTAACTATAAATTACCCCAGTTGCAGCCTCAGGCTGCTCTCCTGGGGGACTCGAAGGCTATTTCGCGCGGCCTCTCTACATTTTTCTATTATATGAAAACCAAAACCCACAACTGTAGCACTTTCGTTTCTTTGAAAATAAATTCTTGGAGGGCAGGGGAGGGGAGATTGAGGCAGACGTCAGAACCTGTGTTCACTTAATCAAATCGCCCGGCTTCCTGTACACAAAGCCAGCACTGTTTCTTCAGGAAAATGGAGCTAGGACTCTCGTTCTTCTCGCTAAAATATCTTGGGACACAGGATGGTTTTCAGATTTCAGGGATCTGAAATAAATTAGCATTTCCTGGGGAATAAATACCCTTTTCCTTCCTGTTTTTACGCCAGTCTGCACCTCAGAAATCCCCCTCCTACCTCCACCGCGCGGTCCACCGAGTTTTCTGCACGGCGAAGACAAACGAGCCCTCCTCATTGGCCAGGTTCCCTGTCGATCCCTCCGCTACGACCCAAAGTGGTGCCGTTTGAAAACCCTCTAGTCCCGTCTCCCTTGCCTAATTGGTTCATTCGAATAGGCGTTCCTTGGAGAATATAAAAGACCAGCTACGATTGGTTCTTCAGGACGGAACCGGTGAGAGCGAATCAGGGATTGGCTTACCTGGTTTCGGCGGGCTAGAGGGAAGTTCAAATTGGACTGGAGTTGCTCTCCCAACCGACCAGCGTCTGTGGAGAAGCGGCTTGCCCTGTGATAGTCTCGTGGGTCCCGCCGGTTTAGTCTCTTGCAGGGTTCTCGAGCCCTTTCACGACCGTCACCATGGAGCTGTCCCCACTGCAGGTACAACTCGCGAAATAGGCGAGTCGTGGAGCCTCAGCGCGGCCTGATATCTCCCTGGTTACCAGTGAGGGAGTGAAGCTCCTGGGCTTCGCGGTCGTCCGGCGCGGCGGGCTGGGAGCCTGTATTCCGTGTGGACCCGGGTCTCCTGGGTTCGGCGTGATCGTAACGAGGGTGAAACCCTTTATGGTGCTAATATTGAAGTGTTATGGACTAAATTGGCTTCTAGGGTGTTGTGTTTTGTTTTACTGTTTCTCGGGACAGGATGCAACTGGTCCTATCGTAGATCTGTACTATAATGGTCCACTTGTGACTAAGCAACGCGTCCTGATGCTTTCCTCTGCTATCCTCCTGCTGCATATGGAATTGAATGTCCTTGACCTTGGAAGGTGCAGAGCAAAGCACAGTGTTCCCAATGAGCCGGCAGGCCCTAGTTGCTCAAAATACGTCCTTCTGTGTTCACAACGTTAACGTGGCCAAGGGGTTGAATCGATAGCCTCCCAAACTGCTGCTGCTGAACTAGAATCTCCTATGTGCCTGGGACACAGTAGGCACATAGTAGATGGAGTAGATGAATAAGTGGGTGTATTTTATTGATGACATCTAAAGCCCTCAAGGAAAATATTTCCATGTCAGATACATTTAGTGAGATAAGATGTATGTATGTCCATTTAAAATGTAACCTGGGTACCTGGCTGCAGTTAACTTAAATTGCCACGTTTGTACAAAACGATGTAAACTCCACCAGTACTCATTAAAGATTGCGATTTGTTATAGTGTTTAAGCGTATCAAAATGGTAGACATTTTGTTTATAGTTTCTGATAAACCTATGATTAAAGTTCCTTTTGCTTCCAAATTTTTTTAATTGCTAGCCTGTAAACGAAAATATGCAAGTGAACAAAACAAAGAAAAATGAAGATGCTAAGAAAAGACTATCTGTTGAAAGAATCTATCAAAAGAAAACGCAATTGGAACATATTCTGCTCCGTCCGGACACCTATATTGGCTCTGTGGAATTAGTGACCCAGGTAAAACAAGCTAATGAAATGCTGTTAATAAGTAGTTAAAATGTGTGTTTTTCCAGGTTAATTTTCTATACTTCATGTACTTTGAGTGTCACTTGCACTGGCCTAGGCTATTTTATATGAATATATATATTCCAGAAAACTTGACAGTAATCATGATGATAAAACAGAATCAATATAGGGTAAAAATAACTATCTCTTTGCCTTATTTCTAGCAAATGTGGGTTTATGATGAAGATATTGGCATGAACTTCAGGGAAGTCACTTTTGTTCCTGGTTTGTACAAAATCTTTGACGAGATTCTAGGTAAGTAAATTCTTTCACATAAAGATCTTCTGGTCAAATCCTTCATAAGAAGTATAATTCCTAGCAAACCCTATGTAGCCAGAGCTGTCATTTCAAACAATAGTTGGCAAAGGTGAGGCAGTGAAGTTGAATTCTTTCCTAGAAACAGTGCTGTGAATAAAAGCGCTGAATTAACACCTCGTTAATGCTACTGCGCTTGAGATTTTTGCTTTCTAAGAGTTAAAGATTTTTTAGAAATACTTCAATTTCTTACAAATGTGTATTTTCTTTCAGTCAATGCTGCAGACAATAAACAAAGGGATCCAAAAATGTCTTGTATTAGAGTCACAATTGACCCGTAAGTCTCTTGCTTAGTCTTTTGTTTGTTATAGTTCATTGTTCTGTTAGTTGCATTTACTTAGATTTATAGTGAAGTTGGCTTTCTTAAAATGAAAGTTTGCAAAAGCACAGAAAGGCAGAATGCTAAAATGAACAATCTATGATACCTACCACCTAGACCCAGCAGTTATCAATACTTTGCCATATTTGCTTCATCTATATTTTTTCTGAAGCATTTGAAAATAAATTACAGGCATTATGGCACTTCATCCCTAAGTAGTTCAGTAAGCATCTCCAACGATTGCTCAAAGTATTCTGCAATCTAGAGCTTTTTTTCATATGATGCTATTCAAATAGTAAACCAGAAGGTGGTGATAGAGATCTAACATTTCTCGTTATAAATGTTGGGTAATCCCTTTGTGGGTAGTCAGGATGCTTGTTTCACCTTTTTATTAGCCTAATCGAAGTCCAAATAAATTTTTAGTATTTTATTGGCAAGCAAGGAAGTTTACAAATGATGTTTTTCCCTTTCACATTTGTTTTGCAATGAGCTTTGTTGGGTGGAAAAGGCTAAGAGAGCTAGGACAGTACAGATGATCCTCTGAAAAGCAGTGTAATACTGTTTCCAAATTATGTTCTTTTCTTTCCATTGAGCATAAATCATTTCCCTTTGTTTATTTTGACATTTTAAAATTTCATGTTTTTTTTCAACATTATCAGTGTCTGCCCAGGTGTTGGAAAGGGTTTCATTTTTTTTTCCTCTTGGCCCCTATTTTAGGAGTGTCAGGAACTAAGCATGGTGGGAAAGGTAGTACATGCTGAATTTCAGAGGATGTATATGAAAAAGAATCATAAAGAAATTGAGACTTTGCTGGGTAGAGTAATCTTGGTTGTAGGCCCTTGCTTTTCATCACTTTGAATATTTCGTGCCAATCCCTACTGGCCTCTAAAGTTTCTGTTGAGAAATCAACATCGTCTATGGGAGCCCCCTTGTAGGTCACTGCTTTTCCCTTGCTGGTTTGAAAATTCTCTTTGTCTTTAACCTTTGGCATTTTAATATGATGTGTCTTGGTGTTGGCCTCTGGGTTCATCTTGTTTGGGACGCTGTGCTTTCTAGGCTTGTATGTCTTTCCTTCACCAGGTTAGGGAAGTTTTCCATCATTTTTTCAAACAGGTTTTCAATTCCTTGCTCTCCCTTCTGCAACAACATGGATGGACTAGAGGGTATTATGTGAAGTGAAATAAGTCAGAGAAAGACAAATATCACATGATTTCACTTATATGTGGAAATTTAAAAACAAAATAAATGAACAAACTCAGAGGACATTTTGATGGTTGCCAGATGGGAGGGGTGTTGGGGATATCGGTGAAAAGAGGGAAGGGATTAAGAACTACAAATTAGTAGTTACGAAACAGTTATGGGGATATAAAGTATAGCATAGGGAATATAGTCAATATTGTAATAACTATGGTGTCAGATGGGTACTAGATTTATCAGGGTGATCACTTCATAGGTTTATAAGTATCTAGTCATGATGTTGCATACCTGAAACTAATATAATATTGTATATCAAATGTAATTGAAAAAAATTATTTAAAAAAGAAATTGAGACTTGTGAATTTATATATTTTAGAAATAATGATACTTAAAAAAAAATTTAACCACTAGTTTAACGTTTGTTTTACAATGAAATTTTAATTTTCTTTTCTTAGGGAAAACAATTTAATTAGTATATGGAATAATGGGAAAGGTATTCCTGTTGTTGAACACAAAGTTGAGAAGGTATATGTTCCAGCTCTCATCTTTGGACAACTCCTAACTTCCAGTAACTATGATGATGATGAAAAGAAAGTAACAGGTAGAGTACTGAGGAAGAGGAAGAACATACTGTTGCTGAAAGAATGTCTCTTAAATGACTATATGTGGCATAAAATTTAAAAAAAAAGGGAATAAGTCTATAATTTCACCGCTTTGCCAGTGATTAAAACATAAAGCTGTTAATGAGATAATAACAATTAAAAAGTATTTTATATGTATTTGTCCAGGTGGTCGAAATGGCTATGGAGCCAAATTGTGTAACATATTCAGTACCAAGTTTACTGTGGAAACAGCCACTAAAGAATACAAGAAAATGTTCAAACAGGCAAGTAAATAGGTATTTTGTTCTTTGATTATAAATTGTATGATAGCAATTTACGATGATATTATTGGTTGATTTCATTTAACATGATGACCTATTAAAACATGGAAAATTACTCATGAACATATATTAGGTTTTCTCTTAGAACATAAATTTGTGTTATTTGGTTCTAGTTTGTGAGATGACTTGAATTTTTCCTCTTTCCTTTTCTTTACTTCCATAGACATGGATGGATAACATGGGGAGAGCTAGTGAGATGGTACTCAAGCCCTTTAGTGGAGAAGATTATACATGTGTTACCTTCCAGCCTGACTTGTCTAAGTTTAAAATGCAAAGCCTAGACAAAGATATTGTTGCACTAATGGTTAGAAGAGCATATGATATTGCTGGATCCACTAAAGATGTCAAAGTCTTTCTCAATGGAAATAAGCTTCCAGTAAGTATTTTGCTGGGTGTGAAGGGTAATGAGGGACTTGGTGATCATTGTCAAAGGCAAAATTTATTTGTTTTTTCCCTCTAATATGTTTTTCTTACCACTTCTCAGATATGTTCCTGAAAAGAAAACTATATACCACATTTTTTTAATCAGCTCTCTTTAAACTTAAGGAAATTTCTTTCTCAAAGAAACACCTAAATAAATCCTTTTGTGCCCATTTTTAATGCCCACTCTTTTATGCCCATCAGTGGACACCATTTCATTTTGAAAAATATTTAGTCTATTATTGAATCTACTTTTTATAACATTCTTTATAACATTACTCTTTAATTCCTCTATAGGTGAAAGGATTCCGTAGTTATGTGGATATGTATTTGAAGGATAAAGTAGATGAAACTGGTAATCCGTTGAAAATAATCCATGAACAAGTAAACCACAGGTGGGAAGTGTGTTTAACAATGAGTGAAAAAGGCTTTCAGCAAATTAGCTTTGTCAACAGCATTGCTACTTCCAAGGTAATTTTATTCTTGAATTATTAATTATGATTTATGTTTACATGTGTCCATGTTATTTCTATCATACAAAATGAACTTGAATATTTGGCTACATTGGTATAAAGGAAGCTAAATTAGACTTCTTATGTTTATTATAATTTTGAGGATACTGAGCTTCACAATCTGGTGTTTTTCCTCATTAGGGTGGCAGACATGTTGATTATGTAACGGATCAGATTGTGACTAAACTTAGTGATGTTGTGAAGAAGAAGAACAAGGGTGGTGTTGCGGTAAAGGCACATCAGGTATTGTATTTCAGCCCAGTTTTCTTTTTCCAAAGTCAAGGAAGAAGAGGCTATAAATAAAGCATGAGTAAATTTTTAGTGATTTAATATCAACTTTTACTGCAGGTGAAAAATCACATGTGGATTTTTGTGAATGCCTTAATTGAAAACCCAACCTTTGACTCTCAGACGAAAGAAAACATGACTTTACAAGTCAAGAACTTTGGATCCACATGCCAATTAAGTGAAAAATTCATCAAAGCTGTGAGTACTTGGAGGGAAATAAAAAATAGAAGTAACTTGCTTTATTTTCCATTGCTCTTCTCTGCAGAAACAAAGATTCCTCCCACATGTATTTTCACTCTAAAGGAAATTTAAAAACCAGCTTTATCTCATTGGTCTTACCAGAGGCTTACTTACCATGTATATGCCTATATTCCCCCATTTCATATCACCATCCAGTTTAGATCACTTCTGAAATCAGCCCATCTAACTGCTTAACAAGCATTGAATGCCTAAAGTTGTTCTGTCACACATCCAAAACTCAGTTTTCTCCATACCCTCTGGCCTCCATACAGGGAACTCCCCCACCCCTAAAACAACAAAACTATTTCCTATCTTAGTAAAAGGCCCCAACCAACCACACAGTTGCATAAACAAGCAAGCTGGGCGCCTTCTCTTTATCCTCCTCTCTAATCCAACCAATAAGAATCATCTTTCGGATCTGTCAGTAGCCTCCCACTACCATTTCTTAATAGTTTAATATTCATACAGTTTCAGTCCTTTTTTTGCAATGCTTTTGAGTAATCTTTTTGTGTGTTAAAGCACACATTTTTGTCATCACTCTCTTTTGGAAGTCTTTCAGTGACTTCCACCCTTAGAAAAAAACCAAATTCCTTAATTTGGCCTACAAGACCCTACCATCTCCAACCTCATCTCAGTGGCAGTTTTTCCTGTTGTGTAATCTTTAGTCCTACTGGTTTTAAATTACTGAAAAGCATGGTACTCTTCCCCTCCTGAGAGCTTTTTCACATGCTAATCCCTCCCCCAAAGTGCTTTTCATATGGCTTATTTCAGGTCTTAACAGTCATTTCCTCAGGAAAGTCTTGACTTTCTACCCTTGTCCCCAACTAAGTTTGTCCAAATATAACACACTGGCCATACATTATTATATGTAGCACATTTTTCACTTATCCATAACTTTCATTACACTCGTGAATTCTCATTTTATTTCTGTTTTGTCTTTTTGTGTATTAAACGTCATGAGGACAAGGATCACGTCTAATTTGTTTTAACCACTAGATCTCCAACATGAGTATGTAGTCAGTAAACATTTATCGAATGAATGAGCCCAAAGGAACCAGCTTCCTCAGTAGTGATAACCTGAGACAGGAAGATGTGCCACCCTCTATCCAGAAATTAATTTTCTACCTCTTCAATCTTTTAATTATTTTTATGAGAGCTCATTCGTATTCTAGATTTCTGACAGAACTCTTCTTCCCTAACGTGAATCTTCTCGTTTTCAGGCAACTGGCTGTGGTATTGTGGAAAGCATACTAAACTGGGTGAAGTTCAAGGCTCAAGCCCAATTAAACAAGAAGTGTTCAGCTGTAAAACATAACAGAATCAAGGGAATTCCCAAACTTGATGATGCCAATGATGCAGGTACACGTTTAATGTTACCAAGCTTTAAATCTTGTAGTTCAGTTGTTTTGTTCATTAACAGCATACGGTGGATTTTTTTTTCTTGACCGTTAATATCAAGAGAATATTTTTACTTTGTTAAAAATCAATGGATTTCCTGTTATTGATCATTTAGGTCATTTCCAGTTTGGCATTATTATAATGTTAGGATGATTATTTTGGGGTATAAAACAAGAATGTTTACATATTGACCTATAAGGAAGGAAAAAGTTTTCCTCAACACTCTTAGGTCCCTGAAAAAACTGACTAAGACAGATTAACAGGAGAAAAGCATGCAAATTTATTTAAGTTTTACATGACACAGGAGGAAATGAAGCCCCAAAGCAATGGTAAAACCTGAGTTTTTATGCTAGGTTTGATGAAGAGTGGAAAGTCATGGAAAGATGTGATAAGCAAAGAGTATGAACTCAGTGCAGTAAACTTAGGGAAGCTCAATGAGGCCTGTTCGTTCAAATTCTTCTCTGTCCCACAATCTTGAAGATGAAGATAAGAATGTTCTTTTCCTCTGGGTATACAGAGGGCACCTCTCACATGAGGGTTTTATGACCTGCTTCAGGGGAGAAGGTTGAGGGGATCAACAGCTATCAACAACAAATCTGAGTTAATACTTGAGATTGAACTAAATGTGTCAATATTAATTTGTATATTTTTATTTTAGGAGGCCGAAACTCCACTGATTGTACGCTTATCTTGACTGAGGGAGACTCAGCTAAAACTTTGGCTGTTTCAGGCCTTGGTGTGGTTGGGAGAGACAAATATGGGGTTTTCCCTCTTAGAGGAAAAATACTCAATGTTCGAGAAGCTTCTCATAAACAGGTAGAATATAAAACTATCTTTAGAGTCTGTCTAGTTTTATAATGCAGGACTTCATGCCTTTATTTCCTCATCGGGCATTTTGAAATATATTCTAGATAGCTTGTTGTTATTTTAAGAAATTGGGTACATTATAGAATGTCTTAACAGATCTTTCTGACTTACTAAAGTATGGGCTAATAATAACACAAAACACTGGAGTTCAAGAAAATCTACGCAACATATACTATTGTATTTCTTTGTTCTTTTCAAATTTATAAACAAAACATTACTTTTTTTGGTAATGTCCATTTCAGATAATGGAAAATGCTGAAATTAACAATATCATCAAGATTGTGGGTCTTCAGTACAAGAAAAACTATGAAGATGAAGATTCATTGAAGACTCTTCGTTATGGGAAGATAATGATTATGACAGATCAGGTCAGATTTGCCTTTCAGACATTTTAGATTGTTAGAATAAATTAAACATGTCTTGTTGTATTGCTTCTCTGCCATGAAAGGAAATTACTTAACTTGGAGCTTTAGTTATGATCTCTAATCAACATCTAATCAGATATGCTTATTTCACATGTATATTACAATACAGGTTAAGAGTCTGGGTTTGAATAGTCTTTGAATATTTGAATAGCCTTTTTTTTTTTTTTTTCAATCCCCACAGAAAATATTTTGAGATATTACCAGTATGTCAATCATAATTTATTTAGTTTCTAACAATTCTTTTGTGTTTGGCTTTCCAAATATTTCTAGGACCAAGATGGTTCTCATATCAAAGGCTTGCTGATTAATTTTATCCATCACAACTGGCCCTCTCTTCTGCGACATCGTTTTCTGGAGGAATTTATCACTCCCATTGTAAAGGTATATTAACTTCTAAGATACCATGATGGATATTTTAAAGCCCTATATCTCACCCCTTGATACACACATAAACTCAGTGATGTCTGGTGGTACACAGAGGCCACAGCAGTGTGTTCTTTACCACAGGTGTCTAAAAACAAGCAAGAAATCGCATTCTATAGTCTTCCTGAATTTGAAGAATGGAAGAGTTCTACACCGAATCATAAAAAATGGAAAGTCAAGTATTACAAAGGTTTGTAATTAAACCTATATAGAATTTTTCATTTTGTTATATACCACTACAAAATGATATGGAGTAACTTGGTATTCTTGGTTGTATAGGTTTGGGCACCAGCACATCAAAAGAAGCTAAGGAGTACTTTGCAGATATGAAAAGACATCGTATCCAATTCAAATATTCTGGTCCTGAAGATGATGCTGCAATCAGCCTGGTGAGTTTGAGTGTATTTCATACGTACATTCTAGTTTTATAAATCACTGCTGTAGGTAGTCAATTGAAACATTTACATTTTTATATAATAAAATATTTTATAGACTAGAATGTTTTTAGTAAGCATATCCCAGAGACAGAGACCAGATATTTTAGGAAACTGAGTTTTTATTGTTTGTTTAGTTTTTATCCAAGAGATATTTTGGAACCTGTTAGTATCAGTGACATTTTTTTTTCATCTTCTCATCTGTAGGCCTTTAGCAAAAAACAGATAGATGATCGAAAGGAATGGTTAACTCATTTCATGGAGGATAGAAGACAACGGAAGTTATGTGGCCTTCCTGAGGTAAAAATTTTAAATTATCCCACAAAATGTACTATTTACTGACCTTTTAGGATTGATGTAGCAAATTTAACTTACTGAGTAGTTATTTCAGTAAATAGTATAATAGTCGGTAACTGTATAAATATTCTTATTCTTATATAGACGCTGCATAAATGTATTGGCCCTAAAAGAAATTACAGAGGCAGTGCACGGTTTTTCTAATTGTGCAGCAATTAAGTGTGCTTTATCTTTTTTTAAATTTTGTTAAATTTATTGGAGTGACATTGGTTAATAAGATTATCTAGGTTTCAAGTGTACAGTTCTATAATACATCATCTGTGTATTGCATTGTTTGTTCATCCAAAGTTACGGCTCTTTCCGTCACCATGTATTTGACCCCCTTTACTCTCTCCTACCTGCTTTATATTTAAAACATATAAAATATTTCAGCATAATTCTATATTTTTGAGGGACTTAAGAATTATAGAAAATACTGCTGAGAGATTTCTTTGTTTTATTATTTTAAACTAGATCATGTAATACTCTCTTTGGTCCCTCAGGATTACTTGTATGGGCAAGCTACCACTTATCTGACATACAATGACTTCATAAACAAGGAACTTATCCTGTTTTCAAATTCTGATAATGAGAGATCTATCCCATCTATGGTAGATGGTGAGTCCCAATTTGTTAATCTGTTTTTAACATAACATAGAAATCAATGCCCAGAAATGGTTAAATTAAGGATACTAATATTTGCACCTCTTTCATTTTGAAGGTTTGAAACCAGGTCAGAGAAAGGTTTTGTTTACGTGTTTCAAACGGAATGACAAGCGGGAGGTGAAGGTTGCCCAGTTAGCTGGGTCAGTGGCTGAGATGTCCTCTTATCATCATGGTGAGGTAAACACACAATCTGTCATGTTTTCAGAAAGCACTGTAGCAGAAATACCTGCAAAATCATTCTCTAAACACTTGGTGAGGATATAAGCTGGCACATCCATAATAGAGAACAATTTGGTGAGATTGATCAAACTAGAAATGTGCTTACACTTCGACCTAACACATCTATTTCTAAAAATAATATTCCTATAAGGATAATCATAAGTCTGCAAGGATCTATGTTCAAAGATATTTAGTGATGTGTATTATAACTTTGTGATGCTAAAATTTAGACATCAAAAATGTCCATTGATTGGAAAATTGTTATAAATTTCTATACATGGAATTAGTGATATAACTGAAGTAAATCTATACTTACTAACATTGAAGAATGTCCATGTTCTGTTTTGTGATTAAATTGCTTTTTTGCATTCATTATGTTTTAAAGAATTAGATTGCCTATATAAGTTTCTAGAACTTTAAATGTAATGATTGTCTTACTTGTTGCTTTCAATGAAAATATAGTAGGTACTCAGTAAATGTTCACACAACAAACATTTGTTGAGTACTTACCATGTACCAGGTATACAAAGATAAATATGTTTCTCACCTTCCAGGTGTAATCACATTTTAACCAAGATGGCCAACACACACACACACACACAAAACTATAGAATAAAGTTGTACGTGCTAGAGTAGAAATGAGCGAAGTGTTATAACTCAAAGTAGGAAATATTTCATTCTGCTCTGGGTGACGAGAGGAGCTCTGCCTTCAAGGATTCGATTGAAATGATTGAAAGGGAAGAGCCCAGAACTTGGAGCCAGAAGTCTTGGGTTAAAGTACTACATCTGCCATGTATTTATCTAGGAAAAGTCAGTAAACATCTATACCTCATAAAACCTTACAGGATTATAGTAAGGCTTAGTCATACTAATGGGCATTTACTTTTAAAAGGCTACAGGTCAAATTAACAAATCTTTTCCCTCCCCAGATGTCATTAATGATGACCATTATCAATTTGGCCCAGAATTTTGTGGGTAGCAATAACCTGAACCTCTTGCAGCCCATTGGTCAGTTTGGTACCAGGCTGCATGGTGGCAAGGATTCTGCTAGTCCTCGATACATCTTCACAATGCTCAGGTGGGTATGCTTTCAATTTCTAATGAATTGCCATTTCCCGTTTTGAAATAATGTGAGATTTACTTGGCCAAAAATGTAAAAAAATCAACTAATCAAAAATGTACTTTTGATGCAGATGCTTAGAGTATTAACTTATTTTAAAACTAGCTCATTAAATGTTAATTATACTACTCTTTGCAATGAGCAGAAAGTCAAAATTCTATTTCAGTTTGATAACCACAGCTTTTGTGTTCCCTTAGAAGTATTGTGTCCTTGCCAAACTATAAATGTTTTTACTTCCATTTCTTATATATAGAGAGTGATTCTCAACCAGGGTAGATTCCCCCCCCCCCCCCCCCCCCAGATATGTAGCAATGTCTGGAGACATTTTTAAGTGTCGTGACTAGGGGAGCCATGCTACTGCCATCTAGTGGGCAGTGGCCAGGGATACTACTAAACACCCTGCAATGCACAGGACAGCCCCTAACAACAAAGAATTATCTGACCCAAAATGTCACTAGTGCCAAGGTTGAGAAACCCTGCTGCCTAATTTGGGTCAGAGTAAAGAAGAGTTTGATTCTTCCTAAATACCACAGTTGAAATCTTCCTTTACAAATCTATGGAAAGTACATTATGAATGGTCAATTTTCAGCTGTTATCTTACTCAACCATTTGGCAGCATTGGATATAGTTAATCACTCTATCCTCCTTAAACTCTTCTTTCTTTATTTGGCCTCTAAGACACCAGACTGTTGGTTCTCCTCCTTATTAGTCTTTGCTGGGTCCTTCTCATCTTCCCAACCTCTAAATACTGGCCTACCTCAAAGCTCCTCCATCAGATCTCTTTCCACTAGCTACACTCACTTCCCATCCATGGATGACACCCCATCCACCCAGTCTCATAACTTTAGCCCTGAAACTCTTATGTCTGATTGTCCTCTCAACATTTACCACGTGGATGTCTCATAAGTATCTCAAATATAAGTCTAAAACAAAATCCTTAGTCTTCCTGTCTTAGTAAATGGAATGCTGTCCTTCTAATTCTCAGGCTAAAAACCTTGAAGTCACTCTTGACTCCTTTACTCCACACTTGTGTCCAATTCATCAGCAAATCCCATGGGCTCTGCATTGGAAAAATACTAAGCCACCCCCTTCATCCAAACAATTGTAATAAAGGTCTACTGTCCTTCTTATGGCAGCCATTTAACTTGAGAAAAATAGGTCACTGGTTCAGAACCTTCCAACTGCTTCATTTAGAGTAAAATCTGAAGTCCTATTTTAGCTAACCAGACCCTACATGATCTTTGCACCCACTCCCCATCTTTTGATTCCATCTCATACTATCTCTGCTCCAAACCTCTGGCCTCTTTGGCTATACACTCCCTCTTCAGGACCTTTTACTTACTAGGCCCTCTACTTGCAGTTCTCATTCTCCAGATAACCTCATGGCTCGTTCTCTCAGTTTTTTTCCTGCTCAAATGTTATCCTATCAGAAAGTACCTACCATTCCTTAAACCCCTTCAATCACTCTTACCAACTTCACTTTTCTTCTTAGCATTTATGCCACCACCTGACACAATGCATGTTCATTGTCTAGCTCCCTGTACTAAAACGTGAGCTCCTTGCAGGCTGAGACTTAATGTCTGCAGTGCCTGGCACATAGAAAGTGCTCAAGAAATATTGTTAAGTGCATATTAGTCAGCAAGTATAACCAAGGTAATTTTCATGTATAGATACGAGATAACGCATGTCCTTTTCATGAAAGTTAAATATCAATGCCATGATTTTTATAAAGTAACATTCTTTGATTGTTTTCTTTAGCTCTTTGGCCCGGTTGTTATTTCCACCACAAGATGATCACACATTAAAGTTCTTGTATGATGATAACCAACGTGTAGAGCCTGAATGGTACATTCCTATTATACCCATGGTGCTGATAAATGGCGCTGAAGGAATCGGTACTGGGTGGTCCTGCAAAATCCCCAACTATGATATTCGTGAAATTGTGAATAATATCAGGCGTTTGATGGATGGAGAAGAACCTTTGCCGATGGTAACTATTTTGTGTATATTAGGAACCGTAGTTTTCCTCTGGTTTCAATTCAATAGACTATGGTTAAAGAGGACACAATTTATTTCATACTTAAATGTTAGACTGTTAATGCTGTTGTGACTTCTGTTTTTAGTGTCACATTTAAAATGTGTTTATATTCTTTTTAAAATAACAATTTAGCTGCCGAGTTACAAGAACTTCAAGGGTACTATTGAAGAGCTGGCTGCAAATCAATATGTGATTAGTGGTGAAGTGGCTATTCTTAATTCCACAACCATTGAAATCTCAGAGCTTCCCATCAGAACATGGACCCAGGTAAGTAACTGGATTTCTTCTTTGATTTTTGTGATCAGGGGAAACACTTTTTTGTACTGCTTGTTGAATATTCAGGAGCCTATGTTTTAGAAACTCACAAAAGGATTGTTTATTTCTTTAGACATATAAAGAACAGGTTCTAGAACCCATGTTGAATGGCACTGAGAAGACACCTCCTCTAATAACGGATTATAGGGAATACCATACAGATACCACTGTGAAGTTTGTTGTGAAGATGACTGAAGAAAAACTGGCAGAGGCCGAGAGAGTGGGACTACACAAAGTCTTCAAACTCCAAACTAGTCTCACGTGCAACTCTATGGTATGTCTTGTTTTATGAGACATGTTTCCATTTATATTAAGATTAATATCAATTTTAAAAGAAAATCATAGGCTACTATTATATTTTCAAACAATAAAGTCATTTCTCTAAAACATTAAAGTTTAGCCAATTTATCTATTCTTGGCTCTAATCTTGTTTTTCTTTTCCAGGTGCTTTTTGACCACGTAGGCTGTTTAAAGAAATATGACACAGTGTTGGATATTCTAAGAGAGTTCTTTGAACTCAGGCTTAAATATTATGGATTAAGAAAAGAATGGCTTCTAGGAATGATTGGCGCTGAATCTGCTAAACTGAACAATCAGGCTCGCTTTATCTTAGAGAAAATCGATGGCAAAATAGTTATTGGTATGTTTTTGGAATAATAACTGCCTGTACTAAAACAATCATGCCAAACTTCCTTTGAACATTTCTGAAGAGAGTAATGGTGAGGGGGTGGGAAAAATCCATTTAGTTCAGCTGGCTACTTATGAGCATTTCTTTGAAATACTTAATCAGGCATTTTTAGTTTGAAAGACAGCTTTTCCTAGATTGAGCATCTTGAGAAATCAAGAGTTAGTTGACATTTAGACAGAATAGAGAGTTAGAAGAGGTTCCTGAGAAGAGATAGTAAGTATGACAGAGAGGAAATAAAAGGCTGGAAGTAAGAATATAAATGGCTTCTATTATAAGTAAATTGTGTACTTAAGCCTGAAAGAGTCATGTCTTAGGGAATTTTTTTCTCTATTAAAACATTCTGGAAGTAAAGTCACGGTTTAAGTGACCCGGAAGAAAACAGTTTTGACTAAAGCTTGGGGTATGGGAAAAGTTAAAAGAAATATTAATAGCTCAGTTCTGGCCAGGGCTAACTGGGAAAGCTGGGTGATTAACTCATGCTACTAAGTTATAATAGCAAGTCCCAAAACATGACAACATGAATTCCTGGTGATCAACAAGATAATTTTCTGGGAGTACACAAAAATGTTTAACTTGATAGCTACATGTTCAATTTCATGAATATTTTAAAAAATAACAACACTAGTATCTCAACCCTTTAATTTCACAGATATTATTGCTTAAGGCAAGACTAAAATGAGTAATTTTGGACATGACTCAAAGAAAAAAAGTAAAGGCTGCATTGACTACTTAGACATTAGAAGAGAGGTACTATTGAAAAAGGAAATGAATACAATGTGAAGAAATCAGTGTTTGTTTAGTGGCACTAACTTGCCCAATGAAATGTTGAAACGAAAAAAAAAAACAAAAAATGGAGCGTAATTGAGATAGAGACTTACCAGAAATAAAAGTTTTGATTGTCTTTTGTTCTTATAAAAATTATGATTAGATCACAACGTCATGATTTGACTGCCCCCTCGTGGTAATTTTCACTTGTCAATGGTTTAGGGAGAATACTTAATTACAGTTGACCCTTGAACAACTCGGGGTTGAACTGTGCGTGCCCACTTTTACACGGATCCTTTTTGATAAATACATTGGAAAATTTTTTGGAGATTTGCAACAATTTGAAAAAATTCAGAGACAAACCTTATGATTTTCTTAATCTTTTCTCTAGCTTTATTATAAGAATAAAGTATATAATACATTTAACATACAAAATATGTTAATCGACTCTTTATGTTATTGGTAAGGCTTCCAGTTAATAGTAGGCTATTAGTAGCTACATTTTGGGGGAGTCAAGTTATACGCCCCAACCCCTTATGTTGTTCAAGGATCAACTGTATGTATCAGGATGTACAAATTTATGCAAGACAAAGACAGTTTACTATCTAGTTTTAATCTTTTGAATTAATATGGTAAAACCTTATCACTTTCCTAAAATATTGCTCAAAACCATGATCTCTGTTTCCCTTTTTTTAATAGAAAACAAGCCTAAGAAAGAATTAATTAAAGTTTTGATTCAGAGGGGATATGATTCGGACCCTGTGAAGGCTTGGAAAGAGGCCCAGCAAAAGGTAATTTCTTGGTTAGCATTTGTTTATATTATTAAAGACTGAAGGATCCAATGTCTACGTTTCACAGTTCCTATTAAAGCTACATTTCAATTCTTCCTTTAGGTTCCAGATGAAGAAGAAAATGGAGAGAGCGACAATGAAAAGGAAACTGAGAAAACTGACTCTGTAACTGGACCAACGTTCAACTACCTTCTTGATATGCCTCTTTGGTATCTCACCAAGGAAAAGAAAGATGAACTGTGCAGACTGAAAAATGAAAAAGTGAGTTGTTGGTAGATGGCACATGTTGCTTAGTTATGTTCTAATGATGAAAGTAAAAACTTAATTGTGTGCTTCATGAAAATGCTGTTTGTGCACATAAACTAACTTAATTTTCTGACTATCCTATGAAGGAACAAGAGCTAGAAATATTAAAGAGAAAGAGTCCATCAGATTTGTGGAAAGAAGACTTGGCTGCTTTTGTGGAAGAGCTGGAGGTGTGTAGTTTATAATGCCCATGTTAGAATTTTTATTAATAAAATAACATTCCAGCAATATACCTATCTGTCACAAAATTTCACAACTGGCAATAGAACGAATATAGGAGGCACAAGAAATAGGCCAAGATAGCACATATAAGAATAGATTGTTTTTAAAAAAAATAGTTAGAATAATGTAAATGATGCCAAGAAATATACCACCTAGACGTTTTTGGACCAAGACAGGAAAGGGCAGGAGTTTATTTTTGACCTATTGGAACTAAGAAACTAAAGAGAATTTAAATGGCGACCAACCCAGTCCCCCAAGTCATCCTGAAAGGACAGAGACAGTTTACCTTCAGGGCTAGCCAGTCAGCAGTTTCAGAAGCTCCTTTGTTACCTAAATCTCATTAATATGGTTTTCCAACATTATTTTAACAAAAAGCATTTCAGAAATTAAGCTAAAAGGCAAATTTATATTATTGGCACTTCAGTATGAGGTCCAACTTGCAATCAATTGACTGGATAAATGTACAGTAGTGGAATCACATCCTTTTGAGTTTACAAGTGTGTACATCATATGTGTGTATATATGTATATATTTTATCCCTAACCCAGTTTCCCGTTTTTATCCTCAAAAAGGTTAAGTGGTAGAATCAAGAGTAGAACCCAATCTTCTGTCTCCAAACTTTTCAAAGTGTGTCTTAGTTATATGTTCACTATTGTAGTGGTATACTTAGTCATAGAAACAAGTTATCACAAATTTTATCTTGCAATGTAACAAATTGAAATCAATTTAACAGTTGTCTCTTTATTCTGTCCCTATAAAGTAAGAAAGATGTAGTGTCTTTGTTAGCTTATAAATTTGCTTTCTCCTATTCCTTTTGTAGGCTGTTGAAGCCAAGGAAAAACAAGATGAACAAATGGGACCTCCTGGGAAAGGGGGGAAAGGAAAGGGGAAAAAACAAATGGCTGAAGTTTTGCCTTCTCCAAGTGGAAAACGAGTTATCCCCCGAGTTACCATAGAGATGAAAGCAGAGGCAGAAAAGAAAATTAGAAGGAAAATTAAGGTAATGCTCTTGAAAACATTAAACATAAAATATTTTAAGCATATTTCCACATAAAAGTGAATTAATTATAAATTCCATAGTTTGGAATTTATCGTATATCTAATAACATTCCCTTTTTTTTTAAAGATTTTATTGGGGAGGGGGAACAAGACTTTATTGGGGGAACAGTGTGTACTTCCAGGACTTTTTTCCATGTCAAGTTGTCCTTTCAGTCTTAGTTGTGGAGGGCGCAGCTCAGCTCCAGGTCCAGTTGCTGTTGCTAGTTGCAGGGGGTACAGCGCACCATCCCTTGCGGGAGTGGAGGAATCGAACTGGCAACTTTGTGGTTGAGAGCTTGTGCTCCAACCAACTGAGCCATCTGGGAGGCAGCTCAGCTCAAGGTGCCATGTTCAATCTTAGTTGCAGGGGGCGGAGCCCACCATCCCTTGAGGAATTGAACCAGCAACCTTGTGGTTGAGAGCCCTCTGGCGCACATGGGAATCAAACTGGCAGCCTTTGGAGTTAGGAGCATGGAGCTCTAACCGCCTGAGCCACCGGGCCAGCCCCATAACATTCCTTTCTTATGAGCCTGATTTTTTTTTAATGTTTAAGTATCTTGAAAAAGTCATACCTATACCTTTATTCAGAGCTTTTAACCAGAACCCAAAGGAAAAAAATCACTCTGACCAGATACGTATTTGTATGTTTAACCATACAGTATTCCAAATAATAAGTTGGTAGAACTTGACCATTTTCATCTTGCTATCTTTTAGAATGAAAATACTGAAGGAACCTCTCAAGAGAATGGTATGGAAGCAGAAGGCCTAAAACAAAGAACAGAGAAGAAACTGAAAAGTGAACCAGGTATTAAAACATTTTAAGGAAAATGGTATAGAGTTGAGATAAAATTATGTTTGTTACCTAGCGCATTTCAAATAGATGTTCAATAAGTTATTGAGTAACATGAAGGAGAGCTACAGTAAGTGGTCTTTTGTGACTGGCCTCTTTCACTTGTCATAATGTTTTCTAGGCTCATCCATATAGTAACGTGTGTCAATACTGCATTCTTTTTTTTTTTATCACTAAATAGCATTTCACGGTAGAGCTATATCACTTTTTTTTTTTTTTTTTTTTTGAGGTGGGCACAGCTCACAGTGGCCCATGCGGGTATCAAATCAGCAAACTTTGTGCTACCAGCACCACGCTCTAATCAACTGAGCTAACCAGCCACCCCCGTATACCACATTTTATTATTTGTTCATCAACTGTGATAGGTATTTGAGTTATTTCCACTTCTTGGCTATCATGAATAATGCTGCTATGAACATGCGTGTACAAGTTTTTATGTGGATTTATGTTTTCATTTTTCTTGGGTATATACCTAGGAGTGGAATTGCTGAGTCATATGATTTTTCTGTTGTATGACCTTCTTGGGAAATGCCAGACTGTTTTCTGAAGCAGCTGCACCATTTTATATTTCCACCAGCAATATATGAGGGTTCCAAGTTCTCCTCAGCATTGCCAACACTTGTTAATTGTCTTTTTTTTTTTTTCATGCTAGCCATCCTAGTGGGTATAAAATAGTATCTCATTGTGGTTTGGGTTTGCGTTTCTCTCTTGGCTATTGATGTCAAGTGTCTTTTCATGTGCTTATTGGCCATTTGTATTTCTTTAGAGAAATGTCTGCAGATTCTTTGCCCACCTTTTGATTGGGTTATTTATCTTTTTACTGTTGAATTAGTTGTAAGAGTTCTTTATATATTCTCGATGGCAGTCCCTTATCAGATATATGATTCTCAAATATTTTCTGCCATTCTGTGATTTGTCTTTTCATTTTCTCGATGATGTCCTTTGAAGCACAAGTTTTTAATTTTGATGAAGTCTAATTATCTGATTTTTATTAATTTTGTGGCTTGTGCTTTTGGTATCATATCTAATCTCTTGCCAAATCCAAGGTCATGAAAATTTACCCTTATGTTTTCTTCTAAGAGTTTTAGTTTTAGTTCTTACATTTAGAATTAATTTTTGTATATAGCATAAAGGAGAAATCCAGCTTCATTCTTTTGCATGTAGATGTCTGGTTGTCCCAGGACCACATATTGAAAAACTTCTTTCCCCACTGAACTGTCTTTACCCTTGTCAATAATCAAATGACCATAAATATTAAGGTTTATCTATGGATTCTCAACTCTATTCCATTGATTGACCTCTGTCTATCCTTGAGTATCTACTTTTGATAGATAATGTGCTCAGTTCTGTGGGGAATACAAAGATGAATAAAACAAATGGAAATACATTAGTATTACAAAGAATAAAAGTATGTCATGTGCAAAATTATATACGCATTTTGGCCTTCCAATGCAGCACACACATTATACTTTAAACCCAACTAGCAATCGTTTAGCATAGAAACCAATGAATCGGTTAAGTATTTTGAGCATTCCCATTCCCATCACTGTCTCAAATATTGTGAGGGCACAAGAAGTGGGAGAGAGCATGGCATTTACCCTCAAGAGGTTTATCAAGAAAGAAAGTTAAAGCAGTATATACTAGCCATTGTAAAAAAAAAAAAAAAAAAAAAGGTGAGAGCAGTGTGGGTACATGTAGATTAAAAGGCTTTGTGAGAGAGGTAAAACTTGGGGTTAGTGTACTGAAGATTAGGTAAAATTTAGACATTCTAGATTGGGAGAAGAAAAATGGGCATATAATATGCATGGGACAATGAGAATGTCCCTTAACAGAGAGGGGAGTTTTTATATTGGAAAATGATAAAACATAGTTAAACCAGTTTATGGAGAGCTAGAAAACCAGGCTGTTGAAGGATGAGTAAGATTAAATTCAACTAGGGACTATGAAATCGATAGGTATACTGATAAGAATATGGAGAAAGGACTATATCAGAACAATAAGGAGACTGCCCTTGTAATCTTTGTGGACCAAGATGAGGGGAATAAAAAGCAAAGGATGGGTATGAGAGACATTTGGGGAAAAGACTTGCTTGCCCTCACAAACAAGACTTAAGCCAGCTCACTTGGCCATTAAATGCCCCTCAAGGTTTGGTCTTAGCCGTTCTTTTCCCTGTGAATTGTCTCCTTTGCCTTGACGTCAGCAGTAACCTTTCGTTGAGCTCTGTGCACCTGTTCTTGCCCCTTTCTGATCTCCACTCTTGAACCCGAGAGAACTTTTTAAAAGGCAAATTGCTCATATTGGTTCCCTGTTTAAAACAAAATCCTTAACAAGACCAGCCACTTCCCCACTAACTTCTACTTTCCAGTCAATGGATTTTTTTTCAGTTTCCTAAGTGCACTCTGTGTTTTTACATGCTATTTCTTGAGCTGGAATGTTTCATCACCCACCTCCCTTGAACTAGTTAACTCTTATTTAACCTTCAGATCTCAACGCAAGTATCCCTTTCTTGGAGAAGCCTCATATTTATATGCGTAAGTATACAAACCTCATACCCAGCATTAACACACTGTATTTATTTATGGGAGTACCCACCCTGTTTCCCCGAAAATAAGACCTAGCCAGACAATCAGCTCTAATGTGTCTTTTGTAGCAAAACTTAATATAAGACCCGGTATCATATCATATCATATATCATATCATATCATATAGACCCAGTCTTAATGGTATATGTAGTAAAATAAGACCGGGTCTTATATTAATTTTTGCTCCAAAAGACACATTAGAGCTGATTGTCCGGCTAGGTCTTATTTTCGGGGAAACACGGTTGGTGACCAAGCTGTAAGCTACATGCTACACAAGAAGAGGGACTGCGTCTATTTCTGTTCGCCATTGTATTCCCAGTAGTAGCACAGAGCTCACTAAATATTTGAAGCCTGGATGAATGATAGGTGGAGAAAAGTGAGTCTAAGAATATGTAAAGATGGTTAATTCCTATCTCCCTTCTAGGTACCAAGACAAAGAAACAGACTACATTGCCATTTAAACCAATCAAAAAAGGAAAGCAGAGAAACCCTTGGTCTGATTCAGAGTCAGATGTGAGCAGTAATGAAAATGATTTTGATGTCCCTCCACGAGAAACAGAGCCACAGAAAGCAGCAGGTAAGAAAAACTGAAAAACATGTAGGTGCTGAAAGATTTGAATGGCGAAGAAAAGTGAGTCTAAGAATATGTAAAGATGGTTAATTCCTATCTCCCTTCTAGGTACCAAGACAAAGAAACAAACTACATCGCAGCTTAAACCAACCAAAAAAAGAAAGCAGAGAAACCCTTGGTCTGATTCAGAGTCGGATGTGAGCAGTAATGAAAATGATTTTGATGTCCCTCCACGAGAAAAAGAGCCACGGAGAGCAGCAGGTAAGAAAAGCAGAAGGATGCTGAACGATTTGAATGGCTGACACATTTCAGGGCACTTAATCCCAGACATGGTTATACCTTACAGCAGTAATTATATTAAATTTTTTAAAAACTAAAGCATCTTTTAAGAGATTAAACTGAAGCTTAAATCTTCATAAAATGTTATATCAATCTGTGGATTAAATATTTCTCCTGTTACCCTCTTGATTCTTCGTATATGTTTTTTAATAGCAAGAAATAAAGTCATAATTGATTTGGATTCAGATGAAGATTTCTCAGATTTTGATAAAGAAAGTAACGAGGAAGATTTTGTCCCATCGGATGCCAGTTCAATTAAGACCAAGACTTCCCCAAAGTAAGTATCTTCTCTCGTGTGGATTTTATTGTGATGGTTTTTAATAGCTAATGACATAGTCTTAGTTGTTTGACACATTGAGAGTCAGTTGTCAGGATGTGATTGTTTTTATTCTAGACGTCCTAACAAAGAACAGATGCCGCAGAAGAGAGCCACAGCAGGTATGTGCTGAAGTAAAAGGAGGGAGGCCTCTGCTTTGCTGGGGAGCTAGGTCCAGCTGGGTTTTATCTGGGGAACATTAGCCAGGAAAATAAATGTGGGTTGTTAGCATGACATTGATGTTGTTCATTCTGTTGAGTTTTGCACGTAAATAGGTTCTACATTTGATACACTAAAAGTAATCATGTGCTTGCGGCAGGGGGCTGTGCTAGGTGCTGGAGAAACAGAAAAATAACTTTTCTTGCTAATAAAGAATCCAGAAATTAGAACAAAGTTATGAGTGTTTTAAATATTCCCAAAAAGTCACAGTCTTAGTGTTTAAAGAAGACTTCATGGCATGGACAAAGCAGTAAATGGATTTTCATGTGTTGATTATATGTACTATTTTCCTTTTCATTTGAAGAAATAGACCTCGGTGCTGATGATGCCGGGGACAATGTTCCACTTTCTCCAAGCTCTTCTGCTGCTGATTTCCCAGCTGAAACCGAAATTATAAACCCTGTTTCGAAGAAAAACGTGGCGGTGAAGAAGAGGCCGGCAAAAGGTGAGCCTACATCTTGAACATGGCTTAATATTGGGATTAACTAACTGGCCACCACAAGTCAATTTCAATTTTTTATTCCCCAAATTTACTGTTGATATTGAAATTAAACCTTTTCCAAATGAAAGCGAATCTTTAAATCTTTATAGTCAAAACTGGTGGTCCAAAGGTTTAAAATCAGCATGTTTCTCAAAATGCCAGGCCTTAGTGTCTAGCTCATTTCTATGACGGAGATAGGATTTTATAAACAGTTGCAAATGTTAAGGTGAAACATATACTTATTTTAAAAAATTGGACTTAAGAATACTTTGATGTGCTCTAATGTATTTTCAGCTAGGTTAGGTGGTCTTTCCTCAGTTAAATACAAGCAGTCAACAGGTTGCTAAAGAAAGTTCACAGAGAAAACTGTTCGTCTAAGCGAGGCCGTAATGAATGCCTGTGTTGACTCGCAGGTCAGTCTGCCACCTCCACAACAGGTGCCCAAAAAAGGGCTGCACCAAAACGAACCAAGAAGGAGCCAGGCTTGAATTCTGATGCCCCTCAAAAGCCTGATTCCCCCAAAACCAAGAATCGCCGCAAAAGGAAGCCATCCACGTCTGATGATTCCGACTCTAATTTTGAGAAAATGATTTCTAAAGCAGTCACCAGCAAGGTGAGTGTTTATCTAATTGGCCCCTTTACTGCAGGAGTTTTCAAACATGTAACCAAGCTTTGCTCTTAACAGTTTGGCCCATTTTTAAGAAAATAAATTAAAATCCCATAATCCATTAGCTTTTACTGTGTTTGGTGTAGTTGTAACAAAGTTACAAATGCCACTTAGTCAATGAGTGAGTTGCCTTAGCTCTATTTCTTACTCCTTATTAGAAGGCGGAAAACTTGGATTGTAGTCTGTTGATGTTTTTTACATTGAGATTCTGCTGTCAGGTTGACACTGTGCAAATTACTTGGACTTTTCTCTTAGAAATCCAAGGGGGACAGTGATGACCTCCATCTGGATTTAGACTCCGCTGTGGCTCCTCGGGCAAAATCTGGACGGACAAAGAAACCCATCAAATACCTCGAAGAATCAGATGAAGACGATCTGTTTTAAAATGTGAGGTGACTATTTTAAGTAATGGTCTTATTGAGCCTGTGACTGGTTTTAAAGTTACCTGAATCTCTTCATTTCCTCCCCTTGGAATTTAGTTTGGGGAAAGCAGTTTTAATCTAGAATCATCAAAGTGAAGTGTGTAGAAAGAGAGCCCAGAGTCTCTTATAATATGCTCTGAATGGAGATCCATCCTATGGGCATGTCTTTTTTCTCTGCTTTGTCTGCTTTCAATCCATTATTAACTTCTTCTGAGCCCTAGAGATAGTTGTGTGGTCACATCAGCATAATGCAGTTTGTTTATGGGCCATACATTAAGCTAACATTGGAGCGCTTTGATATAAAAGTGTCTACTGTGCCTCTTTTCCTACTTTCATAAATATGTGATAGAGCATGATTAATTCTCTGTTTTATCTTAGTTGTATAGGTAATTTTGCACCAGCTAGAACTTTATAGTTTTAGTACAGATACTCCCCACTCAGCCTTGTATGTGCTGAACTTTTATTCAAGCAATGAGAAATGGCTCATATTCTTCATGTCCTTTAGAATATCAGCAGAGGCTAAAGAAAAACACCCTGCTGTGTCTATATAACCTCCACTCAGTCAAATAGGATGAAGAAAATTAGACCATAAGTTATGTGACTATGTCAACTCTTGACTTGTCCCCTCTGGCTGCCTCTGAGTCTGAATTTCCCAAAGAACAAATTTCTGGATTGAGAAGAGTGGGGACAACATTCACTCAAAGATCTTACATACTTTATTGAAGCCATACTCAGCAGTGAACTGTTATATCCATTTTGGGAAATTTCCATAATTTTCAACTTAGAAACTCTTTAAAGACCTTTCTGCATTTTACATGTGTCTGGCCTGACTGGTGTTGTTCATGTTTTTGTAAATATTTACTATGTTTTTCTATTTAGTATAAGTCCAACAATTTTGTACTTTAATAAAACGTTCTAAACATTGCAGCTCACCATTGATTGCCCTTTTTTCCCCCTGCGCTATACCCGTTTTCTTACTCTAAAATATGTCCCTCTTCACTTCCTTCTTTTTTCTTTTGTAAGAATTTAGATACTTTTTTTTACCACTTCCTTTTGAGAACTATTCTGATCCTATTCTGATGTGCCTGATAGCCCCGGGCCATAGTGATGGATGTAAGAGACCAGTACCATGCCTACTGGAGGCCAGTCAGGATTTTCCAGGGACTTGGTACATGAGTTCTAAGTTCTTCATCTCCTCCATACTCAAAGACCTTGGCTCCACATCAGTAAATATAGTTTTAAATGTGCATGTCTTTTTTTTAATGATTAACTATTTTAACAACTATTTTGATAACCTGGTCAACTACTTGATATCCGTAAAATAGATTGGGGCAACTGGCTAATCACTTAGAATAAAAAGAAATATTATATAAATCCAACCCCTCCTCACATCTTACACCAAAGTTAAGTTCAAGTAGACTAAATATTTAAATGTTAAAAATAAAACTATTTTAAAATGTAATAGAAGAAAAGTCATCTTGAGTTATAGAGGGATATCCTAAACATGTCCCCAAGGGTGCTGTTGACAAAAATATGGAAAAATGAACCCGTTCATCAGAAGCTGGACAAAAAGGCCAAACTCTGTCCCAGCAATTCTTACTTTAAGAAAGTTCAAGAGAAGAATCGAACATGTACAAAAAGCTAGGTAAACACACACAAATGGAAGTTCAAATAACACAGTAAATGTCAATATCCTGCAAAATGCTACTATTGGAGGGAAGTGGACAAAGTGTATAAGGGAATCACTGCATCATTTTTTACAAATGTAAATCTACAGTTATCTCCAAAAAGCCACATATAAAGATGTTTATTAAAGTTTCTGTAATAATAACATCGGAAGGAAACTAAATGTTCAACAACAGGAAACATTTGGTAAAACAATTAGTTTAAATTATGGTACAGTGAGGGATACCAAGTGCTCATTAAGAATGACCATGTAGGGGCAGCTGGATGGCTCAGTTGGTTAGAGCACGAGCTCTCAACAAGGTTGCAGGTTCAATTCCCACATGGGGTGGTGGGCTGTGCCCCCTGCAACTAAGATTGAAAACAGTGACTAGACTTGGAGCTGAGCTGCGCCCTCCACTAGACTGAAGGACAATGACTTGGAACTGATGGGCCCTGGAGAAACACTGTTCCCCAATATTCCCCAATAAAATGTATTTAAAAAAAAAAGAATGACCATGTATATTTATTGACATGAAAAGATTCAGGACATTGCTGAAGTGAAGAAAGCACATTACAAATCAAAGGTGAAATCTCTGTCTGGTAAGGATGTATTTGTTTACAAAATAAATAATGGGTGAAAAATCATGTAAACCCTCTTTAGAAAGAAAAACATCAGAAACGTTTCCCTTTTAAAAGAAGTTTGCTCCTGATCACTCAAGTACTTAATAAAAATACTCTAAGTGAATACATTTCCTTGATTCTAGTCATTCCTTAAGCCACTGACATTCTAGGAGATAAAAATTCTAGTGCTAATAAACTTGGTGGTTATACACATTTAGACCCTTTATATAGAAGGTAGTTATTTCCTACACAGACGAAGTATTGCTTGGATGAATAGATATCACATCAATTATAAATTACACAAGACTGGTTACTGAGAAGATAAGATTCAAAAATTATATTAGTTGGGCGGCCGGAGGGCTCAGTTACAGCACAAGATCTGAACAGGGTTGCCGGTTTGATTCCCACGTGGGCCAGTGAGCTGCGCCCTCCACAACTAGATTGAAGGACAACGACTTGGAGCTGGTGGGCCCTGGAGAAACACTGTCCCCCAATATTCCCCAACCAAAAAAAATGATAAATGATCCTCCAACCTGACTAATAAGCCCTTTTGTTTTTTAAGATACATTGCACCCCACTGTTCCGCTGCAATGGGATTTTTTAAGTGATTTCTGGACATTTCCTGAAACCCATACACAGGAACATTTTTGATTCATTAACTTTTTCTTCTAGAGTAATGGACATCTTCCCTGTCCAGCATTCCTTTCCTCAATAAGTCCACTTTTGGAAAATTATTCTGAAGTCTGAAAAGCAAAAAGTTTGGGTCCAAAAGCTTTCACTGAAGCATTATTTACGCTGGTGAAAAGTGGAACAGCACTGATGTCCTGCGTTAGAAGAACTGGTTAAACTGGTACATCCATACTTACCGTGTATTATGATACATGTAAGAATGTACCAGTTTGTTTTCCCAGGACATTTAGTAGCACTAGAAAGTCATGTTAGGGGGAAAAGACACAAAACCATCCTGTATAATTTGTCCAAACTCATCAAGTTTTATTATAAAATGGTGCATTTTACTGTAAGTTGTACCGCAATAAAGTAGGGAGGAAAAGCCAGACAGTACGAGGCTCAAATATAAACCAGTGCGTCTCAAACTTGTATTTACAAATCTCAGGAATCTCGTGAAACTGCAGATTCCGACTCAGTAATTCTGGGGTGGGGCCAGAGACTGCATTACTAACAAGTTCCCAAGTGATGTCACTGCTGCTGGTTAGAGACCCTACTTGAAACAGCAAAGGTGGAAACCACATACCAACGCTTCTCTATGTGTGGTCCCTCGACCAGCAGTATCAGCGTGACCTGAGAGCTTGTTAGAAATTCCAGTTCTTGGGCCCACTCCAGAGCTACTGCCTTAAAAGCACTTGTTTTAACAAGCTCTCCAGTTAATTCTGACGCATGCTCAAATGTGAGAACCGATGCTATAAGCACTGAAGGCCTATTGCCAGTTGCAGCAAAATGTCAGTTGCTTTTCTCTGGATAATGAGATTTGAGTGATTTTTGCTTTCTTTGTGTTTTCCTATAGTTTATAAAAATAGTAAATGTTACGTGTCCTCTTTCAAAATGAAAATAACTTTATAATTTTTTGTTCTCGTTTTGAAAGGAACATATAGGTTCTAGTCCTAATGTGATGCTGACCTGATAGCACTCCAGGAATCAGCTTCAGGAGCTTTTCTCTTGCACTCGTGCTGCCCCTTGCAGCTATGAGCAGGATATCTGCAGGCCGTGTAGAAAAACTCTGTGATGATTTATTGTATGTGTCAACATCACTGGGATAAGGGACGCCCAGGTAGCTGGTAAAATATTATTTCTGAGTGTGTCTGTGAGGATGTGTCCAGAAGAAATTAGCATTTGAATCAATAGACAGGAAAGATCACCCTCACCAGAGCTGTGGGCAGCGTCCAATCCATTGAGGACCTGAACAGCAAAGGTGGAGGAAGGGTGAATTTGCTGTCTCTGAGCTGAGACACCTAGTCTTCTGCCTTTGGACATTAGTGCTCCTGGTTCGCAGGCCTTCAAACTGGGACTGAATTACACCACCTATCAGCCACCTCAAGTAAGGACTTACTGTATATCCTACTGGTTCTGTTTTTCTGGAGAACCCAGCCTGCTACAAACTTCAAAGTCCACTTTAGTGCCCAAAGAGCCCAGGATGGGCCTGATAGTGGATACGCCAGCCTCGGTTCTCAATGCTGCAGATAAGTTCACTTTTTTCTTGAGAATCATTCACTTGATTGTCTTTCATTAGAAAGACTAACTTTTCCAATCGCATCCTAAAGATATTAATAGAACACAATCATACCCATCACCAGAGACCAATTTTGAACATGCTGTGTCTTTGCTGGACCAGTTAAAAATTTAACAAAGAGCAGTTCCTCACTGGCACAGTGTTTGCTAGTGAGGACATCAGACTCCCTGGTCACAAGGTGGCTCTTATTTCAGGCCATGTTCATGAGTGAAGTAGTGATAGCAGACACCGTCACACTAGGGGATGGTGTGTCACTCCACGGCCTTAGAGATAAGAGTAACTTACGCACGGTAACTTGGCAATAAATGACAGCAATGTAGAACAGTTTTATGAAACAACACGCTTCCTACAAATAGAAGAGGTATTGCGACAATGTCAAAGATATTTAGCAAAAAATAAGTGTAGAGAATAATTGCATTTTGCCTATCTCTTCAGTTGTGAGGAATTAAAATGCTAAAAGATTGGTGGGCACAAGTTCACTTCTGGGTACCACCAGAATGCTTTCATGCAGCTGCCAGCCGCCTTACAGATAGGTGTTCCCAGTAGTGACAATTTACCTGTGGGAAATGAGGGGACAGTTTGCAAAGCTGCTGAGCTGTGGCTAGAAATCAACCCAGAATCACCTTCACGATATTTCTCAACCACATCAAAGTGAGTGGGTGCTCTGGGGATTGACTAAAGAGATGAAAATTTCCATTAAAGCATCTTATGAAGAGCTTTCTAGTCTTCATTTTTCTGGTTATACAACACCCAGATTAAAAAAAAAAAGTTCTCAGCTGATTTACAGTGCAGCCCACCAGCTGATTTGCATAAGGTCGGACAGTTGTAACTCCTGATAATGACATCTCTAGAGCAGGCAGGCACATTGCTCTGAAAAACACAGGAAGGAGTCTCAAAAAACACCAACTTCCCGTTGCCTTCAGATCTGGAATTACTTTCACTGGTTCAATGCACAGGTAGATTTGCAAAGGCCCTGGTGTTTTCTGTCCGCTTAAAGCCATCTTTGGTTGGCGACGAACACCACAACTATGAACGAGGAGAGAGTGTAGGCAGAGACCTAATCAGAGGACCGCTGACAGGTACAACCCTGAGGAGGATGACAGACAAGCGTGAGCCCGTTGTCCTGTGCTCAGCAGTTATGGTCCACAAGTGTAGTTACGTGACAATAATGAACCTCTTGTACAGTCACTGCCCCAAGTCTGCCACAGTGGCCATGAGGCAGACCAGCTGCAGCCTTTGGTAATAACATTTTGTATTGTACACAGTAGATGGGCCTTCAATAACTATAGCAAATCCAGTGTGAATAAAAGTGAGTGGGAAATGGTGGCCACTATTCCTGCTAAGTGATACTCTGACCTTCATGTTAGAGCTGTTGTGATCTCAGAGTCTGTTTTCATGCAAGAAACCCACTTGAAAGAGAGAACCAAAGATGTCACTTATCAATATGATCTGGAATTAACTGGAACATATACTGTGGTTATTGGGAAGAGATTTTTGATGCACCATGGGGAAACTATTGATCCTGCCTTGAAGAATCTCCCTGGAAACCACTAATGTATCGTTTCTTGCCAGATGGAACACAGGAGTTGGAACTGGATGAAGAACCAGTTGCATTGCCACCTATATGGCTATAGAATTCAGGGAGTGCGTATCCAAATTACGTGCTTTGTAACTGTCTTTGCTAAACAAGGACAGGAGGCGATAAATATGAAAAGGCTAAAAGTGACAACATAAACAAATACTTTTAATAAATTCCAAAGACGAAAGTTTCCTATACAATGGAGAGCTCTGGCAGACACCACCTTAACTATGTGATCAAATATAGCACACCAATAATGAAACAAAACAACATGCTCCTGATGTGGTGTCACGGGAAAAAACACTTAACATGAACCTAACCATACGCGAACAATCAGACAAACTGAATTATAAAACAAATTCCCACTGAAAAGGGTGAGCTTGGGCTGACAAGACACACAGGGCTCAACCACAAGAAAAGCGTCAACCTGGTTCCAAATCTCAGTCTTGATTCTAACCCTGAATCTCAGTCTTGATATTTTTAATTTAGAAATTCTCAGTCCACCTGACATGATTAAACTGCTCTGAGTTGGGTAGATGACTCTACAACCTTGAAGGTAAAGACAGAAATACAGAAATGATGAAGCAATTGAACCAACAGCATTTATAATTTTGTGTTAAATTTAAGAACAGTTTCATAATCATTCAGGATAATGTGTTTGTATTACATATTTTGAATGTCCCTAATGTTTAAGAGAATTGGACATTAGGGAATCTGACAGATTAGCATTATAATTTTGATTTAAATTTACTTTTAGATGTGATTTTAATTGAAAAGTTTTAACACTTTTGATCAAATTTGTAAACACTTGTAAAATTGGAAAGAACTTGAATTACTGCATTTGTATATTTGGTTTATTAGGATTATAGGAGTTGTTTTAATGCATACAAAGATATTACTTGTTAGGACTGAAAGTCCATCAGGCATTGGAAATGTTTGAAAATTTAATTAATCAGGTTTGTAATTACTGTTCATAACTTAAGCAAATTTAGCTTCTCAAAATTGTGAGATAATTGAATAGTAATTAAAGAACAAGTGAAAGTGATTATTCTTATTTTTATACTCAAAGTATTAAGTGTATAAATAGAATACCAAAATGTGTAAGTTGCACTTGAAGGCTTAAAAGGAAAAAGTTACTTTTTAAATTTAAAATTTTAAGAAACAGAATATAAATTCAAACCCAAGGGTATTGATTTTGGGCACAAAATCCCCCTTCACACATCAAACTCAGATTGATAGGAGCACGCCAAATTATTTCATAAAAAATGGGAAAGAGGCACGTGGTAAAGGAGTCAGGGTGACCAATGTGGAGTGGATGAGCACAGAGAGTGAAAGAACAGGGCAAGGAAAGAAGCTTTCCCAGAGAGATGGAGAGAGAGATGTGTAATGATGACTTAGAGAAAGTCTCACTTTCTCATCACCTCCTCAAAAGAATTTCGGTACAGACTAACATTACTTTTTCCTTCTTAAAGCAACTTTATTGAGGTAAATTTACATACATAAAACATATCTATTCTAAGTGTATAGACTAACGACTTTTGACAAATGTGCACTCCTGCATGACCATCACAATCAAGACAAAAAAATATTTCCATCATCCCAAAAAGTTCTTACGTGTCTCTTTAACCCCAACCCCAGATAAACATTATCTGACTCCTACCATTATAGGTCAGCTTTACCTAGAACTTCATATACCGTGTTTCCCCAAAAATAAGACCTAGCTAGACAATCAGCTCTAATGCATCTTTTGGAGCAAAAATTAATATAAGACTTGGTCTTATATTACTATAAGCTGATTGTCTGGCTAGGTCTTATTTTCAGGGAAACATGGTAAATGGAATCATACAGTATGCATGCTTTTGTGTCAGGCTCGTTCCATTAGGCAAAATGTTTTTGAAATTCATCCATGTTGAGGAGACCCAAGATAGTGAAGTAGATAAACACTGTGCCTGCTTCCTTCTGTGAACACATTAAGATTATAACTAAATTATAGAACAATCAACCTATACAACAGCCAACCTGAAGTCTGGCTGAACAGAAGTTATGTAACTAAGGATATAAAGAAGCCACATCGAGACTTGTAGGAGGGGTGGAGATGTGAAATGGGCTGGTCCCAAACCTCCACGTAGTGGATGAATATTGGGAGGGTACCTTGGCGGCGTAGGTTCCCCCCAGAGGAGTGAAGGACCCCAGCGAGGCTCCCCAGCCCGGAGTACTGGTTCCAGAAAGAGGAGCCCCCACAACATCTGGCTGTGAAAAACAGTGGGGATTCCAACCATCCAGGTGAGACGGAAGGTGGCGGGAAACCCAGACATCCTCTTAAACAGCACGCTCACAGACTCGCACGCAGGCACTCACCTTGGTCTCCAGCGGAGGGACAGTGACTCAGGGGATGTCAGAGGCATACAGGGAGCAGACTGAGGTGTGTGGCTTTGAGGCCAGAGCTGGAGGACAGTCCCATTTTCTCCCTAAGGGGCTTTCTTATGCAGCCGGCAGGCAGCCACCAGGGAGCCGCCATCTTTAACATGTTGAACCTGCCCCCTTCGCTTACGGCCAAATCTGAATCTGATTGGTCTGATGAGCTCCAGGGCTCTGCACTACTGACTCACTGGGACCCGGCCCCACCCAACTCCCCCAAAGCCAAAGGCACTTTCTCAGGGAACAGCCAGCCCCACCCACATTGCACTCTTTCTTGGAAAACTATCAGAGTTCACGAGCCCCTGGCAGGCAATGACTGGCCTCGGTGTGCTCTGAGACTTTTCCTGAGTAGCTCCAGGCTCAGCACTGACACCAAATCAGAATCTACATTAACCTGGTGACCACAACTCTTCCCACTATAGTGACTCCCTGAGACCCTGCCTCATCCAATTTGCATACCACAAGAGGCTTTATCAGCGGCTGAACTTTAAGGGAGCCAGCAGGTGGCAGCAGGACTCGGGGTGTCCGGGCTTTTTGCGGAGCTACCCCAGGCCCAGTACTGGTGGTAGCGGTCATCGGTTCACGGTGTGGCCTCTCCCATGTGCCTCCAGGTTTAGCACAGGTGGCAAAAAACCATGGCTCACTTTGTAGCTCCTACCAGGTAGTCCCCGCCCGGTCACACGCAGTGGGTGACCTAAGCCTGCACCAGATACCCTCCTAAAAAGCCCCAGAACCAACATACCTGGAGGTTGGCTTCAGACCACAGCAGAGCACTGCCCAATTAGCCCCTCAAGTGCATACACAAAGCGTGGTCTCAACAGGCACCAGAGCCTCTTGGGGTGAATCCCACTCAGTGGGGTAAGTCCCCTGCACAGCAGCCCATTAGCTGTGGATGTGGCCAAACCTCACAGCCAGTCAATCTGAGGGCCAATGCTACCCACTGATGTGCCAATAGCAACAAGGCTCAACTGTAACAGGAAAGCACACACAACCCACGCAAGGGACACTCTGGAGCACCCAGAGCAGGTGACCAGGGAGACTGTGCCAGGGCCACACAGGGCACCTACTACAAACATAAGGCCACCCGGTCAAGACTGGGAGACATAGCAGATCTACCTCATACACAGAAACAACACAGAGAGGCAGCCAAAATGAGGAAACAAAGAAATACGTCCCAAATAAATAAACAGGAGAAAAGTCCAGAAAAAGAACTAAACGAAATGCAGGCAAGCACACTACCAGAGACAGAATTCAAAACAATGGTTATAAGGATGCTCAAAGAACTCAGTGAGAACTTCAACAAAGAGATAGCAAGCATAAAAAAGGACATAGAAACTATAAAAAAGAACCAGTAAGAAGTGAAGAATACAAAAAAAAAAAAAAGTGAAGAATACAATAACTGAAATGAAGAATGCACTAGAAGGAATCACCAGCAGACTAGATGAAGCAGAGGATCAAATCAGCGATTTGGAGGACAGGGTAACAGAAAACACCCAATCAGAACAACAAAAAAGAATCCAAAAAAATGAAGATAGTTTAAGAGACCTCTGGGACAACATCAAGCGTAACAATATTTGCATCATGAAGTACCAGAAGGAGAAGAGAGAAAGCAAGAGATTGAGATTGAAGAAATAATGACTGAAAGCTTTCCTAACCTGGAGAAGGAAATAAACATACAAGCTCAGAAATCACAGAGTCCCAAACAAGATGAACCCAAACAGGCCCACACTTAGACACATTACAATTAAAATGGCAAAGGTTAAAGACAAAGAGAGAATCCTAAAATGAGGAAGAGAAAGACAACTAGTTACTTATAAGGGAACTCCCATAAGATTGTCAGCTGATTTCTCAACAGAAACTTTGCAGGCCAGAAGGGATTGTCACAAAATATTCAATGTGATGAAGAGCAAGGACCTACAACGAGGACTAGTCTACCCAGCAAGGCTATCATTTAAAATTGAAGGAGAGATAAAGAGCTTCCTAGACAAAGAAAAGCTAAAGGAGTTCATCACCACCAAACCAGTATTACAAGAAATGTTAGAGGGACTTCTTTAAGACAGGGGGGAAAAAAAGATCAAAATTATGCATAAAAAAATGGCAATAGCTACATATCTATCAATAATTACTTTCAATGTAAATAGATTAAATGTTCCAATCAAAAGACATAGGAAGGCTGAATGGATAAGAAAACAAAACCCTTACATATGCTGCCTATAAGAGAATCACGTCAGATTGAAAGACACACATATAGACGGAAAGTAAAGAGATGGAAAAAGATATTTCATGAAGATGGAAACAAACAAAACCAGCTGGGGTAGCCAGCTTTTTCTAGACTTTAAAACAAAGACTATTACAAGAGACAAAGAAGGACCCAGTAATCCCACTTCTGGGTATGTAACTTGAGAAACCCAAATGCTACCTTGAGGGGATATGTGCATCCACATGTTCATAGCAGCACTGATTACAATGGCCAAGATGTGGAGGCAGCCTGGGTGTCCATTGATGAAAGAATAAAGAGGAGGTGGTACATATATACAATGGAATATTGCTTGGCACTTTGGAAGGAAATGGATTCTTGCCATCTGTGGTGGCATGTATTGTGCTGGGTGAGTATGTCAGACAGAGAAAAACAGATGCAATGTGATTTTGCTTATATGTGGAACCTAAGAACAAAATAAACAAAGAAATCAGAAACAAACTCATAGATATAGAGAACATTTTGATGGGAGAGTGGTTGGGAGTGTGGGTGAAAAAAGGGAAAGGGATTAAGAAGTACAAATTGGGCTGGCCCGGTGTCTCAGGTGGTTGGAGCTCCGTGCTCCTAACTCCAAAGGCTGCCGGTTCGATTCCCACATGGGCCAGTGGGCTCTCAACCACAAGGTTGCTGGTTCAATTCCTCGAGTCCCGCAAGGGATGGTGGGCTGCGCCCAGTGCAACTAGTAACAGAAACTGGACCTGGAGCTGAGCTGCGCCCTCCACAACTAAAATTGAAAAGACAAACAACTTGACTTGGAAAAAAAGTCCTGGAAGTACATACTGTTCCCCAATAAAGTCCTGTTCCCCTTCCCCAATAAAATCTTTTAAAAAAAAAAGAAGTACAAATTGGTTGTTACCCAGTAGTCGTGGGCATGTAGGCTCCAGCATAAGAGATATAGTCAATAATATTGTAATAACTATGTATAGTGTCAGATGGGTACTAGGTTTGTTGGGTGATAGATGGGAGGTGGTTGGGGGCAGCGTGAAAAAGGTAAAGGGATTAAGAAGTATAAATTGGTAGTTACAATAGTCATAGGGACGTAAAGTAAAGCACAGGGAATACAGTCAATGATGTGGTAATAACCATGTAGAGTGCCAGGTGGGTACTAGACTAGTCAGGGGAAATCACTTCTTAAATTACATAAATGTCTAACCACTATGCTGTACCCTTGAAATTAATATAAAATATTAAATGTCAACTGTAATTGAAAGATTAAAGGGGGGGAGGTGAAGAGCAATAAGTGGTCCAATTTTCCAGGTATAAAACAAATGGGGATGTAATGTACAGCATAGGGAATACAGTCAATAATATCGTGACAGCATAGTATGGGTCAGATAGTTGCTGGACTTACCATGGGGATCACTTCTTTAGGTATATGTTGAACAACTATTGTGTACCCCTGAAACTCATATAATATTGTATGTTAGCTAGATTTTTAATAAAAAATATTTTTTAAAAGAAAATAAATAAGAACTAAAAAATAAATTCAACCATGTTGTTGCATGTATTAATAGTTCCTTCTTGTTAAATTCCTGAGTATTATTCCATTGTATGAATTGTTTATCTTTTCACCTATTGATGGACATTTGGGTTGTTTCCAGTTTGAGCTTATTATAAATAAAGCTGTTGGGAGCATTAGAGGGCAAATGTTTTTTATAGACATATTTTTTCATTTCTCTTGGGTAACATACCTCGACGTGGAATTGTTGGGTCATTTAAGTATTTGTTTTCCTTTATAAGGAACTGCGAGATTTTTTTCAAAGCAATTGTATCATTTTACATTCCCCCTTACATTTTTCCTCAGTACTTTCTGGAGTCAGATTTGTTTCTTTTGAGTAACAGCATCTTCATTGGCCTCAAGGTGGCCCAATACATCCTGGTGAGTGCAAAGGGATATACCAGTAAATGTTATTTTACCTGGAGGAAAATAAACCCAATCCATAGGTGCCTTTGTCTTCTGCCTCTAGTAAGTTTCCATGACTTCCGAGGGCCCAGCCAAGGGCAATCCTTTGGACCCAGGAGTATTGCTTTCAGGAAGGGAGTCACTTTGGTCTGCCCATCAACTGATCTTGAGTTAACCTGAACCCACTTCTGCCCCTGGGGTGATGGAGAGAAGGGCAGGGATCTCAGGCTACAGGCAGTGATTGTGGTTGCTTATACAACTTGGCACTTACAAACACGGGCAACCCAGAGCTGCATGAAAGGGGAAAGGGACTTTGAAATATGCATTTTAATAACTTAGAGCTTTACCCTTCTCCACCCGGATCCCAAAGCAGTTTCTCTCATCTGTCAGTTTATTCTGGGCTTTCGAGGAAAGGAAGAGAGGGATTCCCAAGCCCCTTGGTGGCTCAGATGAGGCCGCCTACAGGGCCCAGCCACTTCAGGCCCAGTTATTGTCCTTACTGAGCAAAGCTGCTACATGCACAACTAGAAATCGGTGAAATGGGGAAAATAGTCCCGGGGAGGGCCTCCCACTAGCAGTAATGACTCCTCTGCTCAAGCCCAGGAAAGAGAGGGTGGCACTGGGCAGAAGTACATGAAGGAAGGCCCAGAGGGGCAGTGCTTTGGAAGGCCCTGGGATGAGGGGACAAGTAAGACTGGGGAGGCTTCCCTCTCCCTCAGGAAGAAGCTGCACAGGAGCAGCTGGATGGGGCAGACTTGGAGGGAACTGAGTCTCTGACTCCCCAAGCCAGTGTAAAGGGCCAATACCTGAAGCAGATTTGTGACAATTAAGTCTAAATTCTCCTCCTTTCCACTATGGTGCAAGGCCACCATATATAAATGAAGACTACATTTCCCAGCCTTGCTTGCGGAAGGCCGTCCTGGCCAATGATACGAAAGCAGGTTGGTCACGTGGCAGCTTCCCGGGACTTTTCTAAGAGAGATGCCGTTGCATGTATTTCTCCCGCCCTCATCCTTTTCTCCATCCCCTGCCTGGATAGGAATGAATCTGTGGCTCATGGAGGACGACAGCCACTCCTAGTGAGGAGTTTGGGAGGAGCCTGTGCCCCTGAGGACTTTGGGGCGCAGAGATGCTCCACCAGCCCTGAATAGACCACCGCATTCCTCCTTTGATGTGAAAGAGAAACAAGCTTCTGTCTTGTTTACGCCACTGTTTAGTATGTTTGCTGTTACAGCCAAACCTAGTCTTAAATAATTATAGAGCCAAACCTGTCCCAGTTAAGGCTGAGGGCCAGGGAAGACGAGAGAGGGGCAGGGGTGACCAGTGAACAGAAGGTGGCGGTCCTATCTGATTTTCAGGCCTGGAAGAGTTTGAAGAGTCAGAAACTGTGCAGCCAGGTGGGGAAGGGGCTGCAGAGGACTAGGAGAAGTAACCAAGAAGAACCAACCATGCCCACTGCCTCCCACCCCAACCTCTCCTTTCCCACTCAGGCTGAGCTGCGGACAGGAGAATTTTACCATTAATACATTTTGGAGTTTTCATTTCTACCCAGGACTGGACATTCTGATTACCAATCTCAGACTAAATTGGCCACTTTAGTGATCACAAGCTCTACAGGACACCAGAAGAAGCAACTGAGACATGGGACCCACCAGAGTTGTCATCACCTTGGGGCAGAGAAGATCTGCATCCTCCTCAACCTCCTACCCCACTTCATTCATTCATCACACACACACACAAACACACACACACACACACGCACATATTTATTGAGCATCTACTATGTGCCAGGAACTGTCCTAGGTGCTGGAAACACAACAGTGAATAAAGCACCAAAAATCCCTTCCCTCATGGAGTTACACGCTAATGGAAGAGATGGATGCTACACGGGATAAATAAGAAAAATTATAAAGTATGTTATGTAGTGATCAGTGCAAAGGAAATAAAGCTGAGAAAGGGGCTAGGAAATAGGGGTTTAAATTCCAGTTAGGGTAGCTAGGGAAGGCCTCACTAAAAGGCAACATTCCTGTAGAGACTTTTTAAAATGTTAAGAGTGGCACAGGGGAGAGAAAAATACAGTTGTGTCCTAATGATGTCACTTACTGAGTATAAACATGTATGTGACTGCATATGTGGATTTGCGTGCAACAGACATGGGAAGTGGCTCCAGACAGGGTAGGATGAAGTATCTGGGACAGAGACTGAATGTGGACTAGGGCAGCATGGGCCTCTCAGTCCAGCCCCAGACCTCAAGTACAGCCAAGAATGGGGCCACGTGCCGCCAGCCCTGGTTAGCATCAGTGACACCTCCTCCCAGGCTGGACAGCATTATCTGGGAAGGAGGATGGGCCCCTGAGATTATAGAGTCTCCTGTGTCTGGCCCGGGGTACAGCACAGGGTGACCATGGGCTCTTCACCTCCCACCCCACCCTATCCCACCACCGCCGCCACTTTCCACTCCCCACAGGCAGATGGGTCTGATGGGGTTTTTCCAGGCTGGGCCAGTGACCTGACCCAGCAGGGGCCATGGGGACAGGACAGGGATCATTCCTGGAGTCAGGGGAGATGAGGTGTGTCCCCGAGCCCCCATGGCTGGGGGCATGGGCTGGCGGTCAGGGAGCAGCTTTGCCAGGAGCAAGAGGAGGTTGTGATGGGGAGGTCAGCAGTGGCCCCACCCCACTTCCTGTTTTTGGAATGTGGGGCCCCAGCATGTGCTTCCCTTTGGACCTCATCCAGGATAGTGTCTCCCCACCCAGTCCCACTCCCAAGGGAACCCTGCACAAAGGTGGAGGGGGTTGACCTAGGGTTTTTCCAGGCTGGGCCCCTGTACCAGTGTGGGTGAAGGGCACATCTCCCACCCTTTCCTGAAATCAGGTCAGGGGGTCCCTGTCAGCATGGAAAATCATACAGGCCTCCAAGGCTGAAGGGGAGAAGAAATGTCACAGAGCAGGCGAGTCCTGACATCCTACCCCCTCGGGGAGGGGCAGGCACGGCCCACCTCCAGTGTCTGTGCCCACTAGCCCAGCCAAAGCCCTGGGGATTGTGAGGCTCTGGGACACTACCAGGGAAGGCCCGCCAGGCTAGAGGAAGGACAGTTCCATGACAGGCTTAAAAGTATGAACTTAGAACCAGTCGGGCCAGGCATGAGGACAGACATGCTATTTACTTGCCGTGTGACTGTGAGCAAGTGATTTAGACCCTGTGAGTCTCAGCTTCCCTCCTGCTGGGTCATCAAATCCTCTGAATCGTGTGATGGGCTCTGCAGAGTACCTGGCCCATAGCAGGTGCACCGTGAGGGAGGGCAATGGTGTGCAGGCTGGGCAGACACCTAGAAAGACAGAGGGGACAAAAAACATCTCAGCCTGAGAGCATCCCCTCCCTAGCTGCTCGGGTCCCCATGGGTCATCCCAACTCTCCTGCCCTATGGGATAGCTTTCCTGCCACCTAGAGCCATAGCAGGTGATTCAATTCAGAGTCTTACGGGGGAAGAGAAGCCTTTCTATTTATTTTTCACATTATAAAAGAACATGCTCATTATGGTAAGTCTGGAAATTACAGAAAAATAGGAAGAAAGAAAAAGCTTTTATGTAACTACCAAAGCTACTAGCCACTCTTGATACCTTAATGTTTTTCCATGTGGGAGATTTTCTGGGCATGTTTTCTTCTGTTCTCTGTAACATGGTTGGGACCTTAGCATTAAGATGTAGAGCCGGAGCTGGAAGGAAACTTGGGGGGTCAGCTGGCCCAGCCTCCTCAGTTAACAAGCCAGGAAACTGGTCCAGAAGAGCTCAGTGACTTGTCCAAGGTCAATAGCAAAGCTGGAACCAGAGCTATTAGGTGTTTGCTGCCTCTTAAAATACCAGTACTCCCAACATCAGTACCAACCCTCCCTCCAGTAGTGAAGACCGCCTTCAGAGAAGATAGCTGATAGCTGATCTAAACCGTCCAGTTTGAGGGAGTATGTCCGGGACTGGCTTCCCTGAGGTTCCCTCAATAAGGGGTGCAGCTCTGGTTAACCCCCTCCCCCACTTCCGGACGGCAGCACAGCTGTGGGATGGGATGGGGTGGAGGTGAGTGAGGGAAGGAAAGGGAGAGCTGGCAGAGCCCAGCAAGGGGCGTGGCCCTGTATCTGTTCCCAAGGGTGGACTCAGACAACAGGGTCACCCTGTCCCTTTAAGAGAGGGGGGAGAGCTAGCCCCTCTCGGCCATCCTGTCCTATCACCCATCCTGGCCAAGTCCGAAAGGGAAAATGAAAGGACCAGGAGGAACAGGTCCCAGCCATCTCCCAAGATTCCTCGCTCAGCTCTAACACCTCAGCTCCAGCCACAGGGTGAGTGGGGCCGGCTGAGGGTCTGGGGGTGTCAGGGGCCTGTGGGGCCTCTGTGTGTGTGTGTGTTGGGGCGGATTTCAGGAGATGGGGGAGACTGGAAGCCCAGGGGTGTCAAGGGTCCGCATTACCCCTCATTGGGGTCCAGCGGCAGGGGACACCTAGGACAGAGGATCTTGACAGAGTTATAAAAGTGGGGACTACTTTTGTGTCACCCTACAACTCTGAGAGGAATTCACTACAGTAAAAAGGACAGAGAAAGAAGGAGGTGGGGTCCCTCTGGGTCTGCTGACTCCCACATCTCCCAGGGGTACCAAGTTGGGCCCGGAGTCCTGGGTTCCAGGCACCACTCTTGCCCATGGAAAGGAGACTTGAGTACATAGGGCCCAGCTGGTTTCTGCTTCTACAAATGCAGCGAGGGACAGCCCTGCTGATCTCCAAGTTCCCTTCCTACAAATTGGGACTCTGGAGAAGCAGGCCCATGGATATCTGGCTAAAGCACCAGATCGCGGCTCCTCCCAAGCACCCACTGACCCCAGGGTGACGGACACCCATAGTTGAGAATTACCTAACCCCTCCTGCCCCCCTTGCTAACTCCTTTGTTCCCACAAAATCCCTGCTAAATAACCCAGACCTAGCTGACCCCCAACTCACCCCAAAGTCAAAGGAGGTCTAACTGACCTCACCCCCATGGGCATGGAGGGGTGGGGGGCGCGGGGCGCAGGCCTCTGACCCCCTGCTCTGCACCCCCAGCGCCATGGGGGAGTGGGCGTTCCTAGGCTCGCTGCTGGACGCCGTGCAGCTGCAGTCGCCGCTCGTGGGACGCCTGTGGCTGGTGGTCATGCTGATCTTCCGCATCCTGGTGCTGGCCACGGTGGGAGGCGCCGTGTTCGAGGATGAGCAGGAAGAATTCGTGTGCAATACGTTGCAGCCGGGCTGTCGCCAGATCTGCTACGACCGCGCCTTCCCGGTCTCCCATTACCGCTTCTGGCTCTTCCACATCCTGCTGCTCTCGGCGCCGCCGGTGCTGTTCGTCATCTACTCCATGCACCAGGCCAGCAAGGAGCCGGGCGGCGCGGCCGCGGAGGCCGGGACGCCGTGCGCGCCCTGCGCCCTGCGCGCCCGCCGCGCGCGCCGCTGCTACCTGTTCAGCGTGGCGATGCGCCTGCTGGCCGAGCTGGCCTTCCTGGTGGGCCAGACGCTGCTCTATGGCTTCCGCGTGGCCCCGCACTTCGCGTGCGCCGGCCCGCCGTGCCCGCACACGGTGGACTGCTTCGTAAGCCGGCCCACGGAGAAGACCATCTTCGTGATCTTCTACTTCGCCGTGGGGCTGCTCTCGGCGCTGCTCAGCGTGGCCGAGCTGGGCCACCTGCTCTGGAAGGGCCGCCTGCGCCAAGCGGCCGAGCGCGACAACCGCTGCAACACAGCGCAAGAGGAGGCGCAGAAGCTGCTCCCGCCGCCGCCGCCGCCGCCAGCCCTGCCCTCTCGGCGCCCCGAGCCCGACTCCTACGCCCCACCCGCCTATGCGCACCGGGCGCCGGCCGGCGACAGCGAGGGCGGCAGCGGCCGCAGCAAGGCGTCACTGGCCACCGTCCGCCAGGACCTGGCCATCTAGAATTGCCTCGGGCGGAGGGTGAGGTCAGAGGCCCTACCCAACCACCCGGACCTTCGCCGCAGAAGCAAGAAATGGCTTGTGCCAGACCTGTTCTCCCGACCACGCAGTGAGGGTGGCCCGCAGGGCAGCCTCCGCTCTTCCTTGGCACTCCCAGCAGAGCGGGGTAGCAGGTCCTAGATGCCATG